>NC_090265.1:782402049-785254549 GCF_040414725.1 Anabrus simplex
TGTAGAATTTCTGGAGGATCTGGAAGGTCTCGAATTTTCAGGTCCACAGGTTGCGGGGTTCGATCTCGCACGAGAATTCTGAGAGGTGAGGCGTGACGAAAACCCAAGTCCCCCGCATTGTACTCAACTCACTTGTATCACTGTCGAATACATAGATTTTTGTTTTAAATACTTCATTGATTCATTACAAATGGGATACGTCAAATTTTAATGAAAGTCACACTTGAATCTTTGACTCAAACACCACGTTGAATCACACATGTCAAAGGTTTATGAAATTGACACTTGGAAATAAAACAATTTAACTGAGTAACTGATCACACGTCGCATGTCAGCCGAATTGTTACTTGGTACATTTATGTACAAATTTACATCACGACGTAAGTCCGCTGACATTGGCACGATATTCTGAAATATTCTATCAGGTCACTAACCTGAATTATCACTGTTCCTAACCGAATGATTTCGTCACTTTTATGATTGAAACACAACTTCGAATGTAATATTTACATTTCGTGCAAGTTCAAGACATATTAGCATGTTTGTTATAAGTTAAACAAGTTTAATGGCACGCGGAAGATGTTCCACACTGTCTGCAAATAATTATTGAAATTACGTGCACTCAAAGACTGTTCAACATTGTCTATAAACAATTATTGAAGTTTAACTGCACTTGAAGTATGTTTAACGCTGTCCGTGAATAATTCTTACGAAGTAGAAACTATAAGCTTAAATACGGCACTCTCGGAACTTCACGAGAAGAAATATGACATTAATATTCTATGTTCCCACAGTCTGTTATGATAACATAGTTCAATATGGCACTTGGAAAAATTAGAACACTTGGAAAAATTGTATGTTCCTTTGGAAAGCCACTGTTCGTAAAGAAAACACAAGTCCTAATATGGCACTTGAATAAAAATACTATTTCCATTGGAACCGGGCACTAGAGTGTCAGAGTATCGTTTCGCCGAAATGCCATGTCCCGGCTGGACATAACTTCGGTCTTCCGCACCCGTCACCCGTATTGTAGATACGGTGGAGTATTACTGTCTGTATGTAGCCTAGATCGCCTTGCTTTTATACCTGGAGCCGATGAAGCATCTGGAAATGTGAATATTTTCCATCTATATAACCCATAAGGTACTTGGTAGATTTGCTCAAGAATTTGACACTTTGCAGCTGTTACTATGTCCTCAACGTTGGTGGTGAAAAAATAATTATATTTCAACTCCAAATAGACTTTTACAGATGGATCGGAACATTACCATATATGGTCATGCTCGCTGTGTGAATCCGGCCCGAGGCGGCCACGTCACTGCAGTGTACGTCAGCGGCGTTCGGCGGGCTTGCCTATCCTACACGTCGCGCGAAGTTTAACTCTCATACTTCGAACTTTCTTTCTCGTAGCGGTGTTTCCGGTACAATATGTGGCTGGGAGGATTGATCATGTCGTGCGGCCGAGTGGATGGCATTCGTGGTCAGCTACCGTTTAGGAGTAGGTAGGTAGGTTTCTCGGTGAATACTAAGTTCAGAAAGGACTATTCCTCTTTTCCGTCAACATATATATAAATTATTACTTGAGGTGTAATTAGTGTATCTTGTTAGGCACAGAGAACCACTGATCACTGTCCTTTAACACGCGTTCTACCTAACGCGTTCCTATACTCAAATACCACAACTTGTTACTGTGTTAACTGATATTATCAATGTAGAAGAATAGGTCAGCCCTACGATTACGGTTGTACAGTTTCACGGATGAGTCTGGTCTCACGAGCGCGTCACAGCAGAGTTTCCGTTAATAGCTACATGACTCTTCTGAAACAAGAATCTCTCCTCTTTTTCGAATGCTCCTCTTTTACACTCTGCGTTCGCGACCGTCCTATGTCATGCTTGTAAACATTCTATTTTCTAAGTGATTTCTCTTATTTGTAAACACGATAACATTCCTTCTAGAACTTCTACGATTTCTTAAATGCCGCCTATTTCCAATAGTTGCGATACTCCTGTTTACTAGTATGTGTCCACGCTCCATACGGGCTGCGTGACTTTCTATCACTCTCTCTGTATTGACGCTGATTTCGTCAATCATAAATACATAGTTACAGCAATTTAACTTTGCCTCGTGCTTTTCGATGCCTTTACAATATAACATCGTACAATTTAATATTCATGGGCTCGGGTTGTATCCACTGCGATTGTAACTAAGGTAGTCTGATGAAATAGTCATTGAGGTATCACACAAGGAAGATGAAAATCTACCGCCTGTTTCAAGTCATTCAACGAGGTCAGGTTTGGAGTGAATGAAGCCCCATCTAAAGGCGGGGATAGGAACTATGCCGGCAGATTTTAAAACTAGGAAGGATTACAACATGAAGATTAAATTCGAAACTGAAGAGGACGAATTGGGAAATATGTTTATAAAATGAGGAAGTACAGATTTGAATAAGTTACGAAGGGAGTAGTTGAATAAATTTCTAACCTCTTCGAAATCCCGTAAGAAAACACATGGTAAGTATTTTACAGGGTACCTGCCACCTCAGAGACAGTGCCAAATATGGATTACTGGTGATGGCTTGAAGAATAATGCCAGGGTCATGAAATGATCCAGCTGGGGAGTTCCGTCACTCATGTCTGGGGCGTTCGATGGATACGAGCTTTGACCGGGCAATATTTACAATATTGAAAATATTTTAACCTCTAAATATGCATTCTTTTATTTGTTTCAATATTTCGTTGTTTTATTTCAAACGTAATGCATAATCATCACAAAATTGTTTTGAAGATATGTGTCAATTAAAATTCAAAATATGATGATTTATGAATATTTTGCATGTATGAAAAGCTATATAATTAATTACAGAGGCTACGTCATTATCTGGGAATGTTGACGCTCCTGAATGCCCTAAGGGAAACAATATCTTTTAGATCTGATTTTATCCTTAATATTTTAGTATGTGAATTCCTGGTGAGTCCATTGCGCCTGACTGTTTGTGCTGCTAGGCATCCCAACGAACGTCAGTAGTGTGATGGTCGATTCTTCTTTGCCGTACACCAAGATACAGTCACCTTTATAGCACTTACTGCGTCATCACAGCAAGACTTTTGCTGGCAATATTTGGACATGGCTATATATTATGGCTGGGGTCATTCGAAAATTTGTATAACGCGACAAAATATGTGACGGAAATGATGTCACATCAGTCGTAACCGTAGGCCTTGATCACCAAGGATGCTGCGGCTATCGTTATCACTATTTGAATTTCACTTATTGAAGGACATATTCATGGTCATTAGCTTCTCGCTAAGAGAAAAGTTCTTTTTTGGTCGATGGCTACAAAACCATGGTGTTGCAAACAGGCGGACAAACAATTCAACAAGGCTACGTTTCGTCTTCCGTGATACATGGTCTCTCCGTCTGTCCGTGTTTACTGTGAAGCGGAATTCAACATATCAGATAGGATTTGTAATAAAACATGGCGGAGAGTAATCGAAGTGCGGTAAAGTGTTATTTTCCGCACTATTTTAGTACGGAAAGAGGAGATTTACGTCATTGTACGAAATCAATAAATTATAAACTTCAACAGGGCGGAGAGAAATTGAAGTGCGGTAAAATATTATTTTCCGCACTCTTTTGAGTACGGAAAGAAGAGATTTACGTCATAGTACGAAATAAATAAATTATACACTTTCAAAGCTCACATACCGAGCGAGTTGGCTGAGCGATTAGGGGCACGTAGCTGTGAGCTGGCATTAGGGAGAGAGTGGGTTCGAACCCCACTGTCGGAAGCCTTGAATATGGTTATCCATAGTTTCTCATTTTCACGTCAGGCAAATGCCGTGGCTGTACCTTAATTAAGGCCACGGTCGCTTCCTTCCCAATTCTAGCCCTTTCTTCTCCCTTCGTCACCATGAGACTTATCTGTGTCGGTGCGACGTAAAGCAATTAGGGAAAGAAGTTCACATTTTCAAGCCTCATATGAAGAGAAAGTTGATGCAGGCTGGAAATATTGAAATAACTTCAACGACTAGACAAATAACTAATTTAAGTTCCTCTTTCAAACCCAAGCGTCCTCTTTATCGATAAGACGATCTCAAGTGGCTTCGTTTGTTTGAATTCTTTGCCCACTTAAAAATAAACTTCCCTCACCCTTCACTTGTTTAAGCGCCCTGGTTTCTCCCTCCTTAGGAGATCTCCATAGATGATTGCTGAAGAAATATTCTTAATATGTCTAACAAGGGGAATTGACTGGCATGGTGCCAAAATAGGAAGCTCTCCTCATATCAGACTGCGTAAGGAAATACTTAACAATTACAGTAACCTTGTTATATCTTTTGAGAGTGGTTTATGAGATAATTGAAGTTGTTCAGCCGATTATCCACTTTCCTTCCGAGATTAAAATTCATTCCTTTGCGCAGAATTGAGATTTTTAAGTTCATTGCACCTTCACCGACTTATGAACTCTTCTAACATAAGTTATCCTTGATTCCCGAAAAAACATACAACAGCTCTTAATTAGGTTTATTCTTTAACTGACAAGCATATACGATCATCATCATCATCATCATCATCATCATCATCATCATCATAATCATCATCATTATCATTATCATGAACGTCGACATAGGTCGTAGTTTATTTTAGACAACCTCTTTCAGTTCAGTACAAATGAACCGCCGAGCAAGTGGCTGCCTGGTTTGGGTCATGCAGCTATCAGCTTGCATTCGCGCGATAGTGGGTTCGATTCCCCCCTGTCGGCAGCCCTGAATACCTTTCCGCGTGCTTTCCCATTTTCACGCGAGACAAATGCCACGGTCGCTTCCTTTACCCTCCTAGCCCCTTTCTGTTCTATCGTCGCCGTAAGAGCTATATGCGTCGGTGCGACATAAAGCCAATTTTAAAAATTCCACAGTTTTCCCCTTCAGGCAAGCAAATCAGTGTTGAAAACATCCCAGGGACATGAGCTACGAATTTCTAGGTAAATCAAATACAATAAAATATGAGGATGTATTCTTTATTTATTCCTAAAAATGACAATCCTTTTCTTAGTGATCCTTATCCGATCAATTAGATTAGCAGCTTTTTGTACCACTACGAGCGCGAATGTGAGTCAATGCAGAATTTCACTGAAGCCTTTAAAACTACGTCCGGTGTGGATATTTAAAAAAAAGCACCTGACGGTGTTGAACCAAGGATGACATTACAGAAATAATTATGTAAATAAGTTAGTTTGGCTAGGATTTGAATTGAAAAGAAAACGAGTATAGAAACTAGAAATGTTAGGTTTCCCGGAACTGCATTTAAGGCGGAAGGGATTTTGGAATTGTTTATATTTTAGTTTCATAGAGCTATCCAAAACTCATAATTTGAAACCTTTCTGGGCCTTTCAGCCCTTCAAATTTCCGCACAGTTGAGGGAATGGTTTCAATTGAAATTGTTTGTACTATAGGGACCCCTAATTTGTTCACTAAGAAATGTTTTCAACGTTAAGAATAAGTACAAACGAATAGGTTAAAATTGTCTTTATTAGTCAGAAAGCTCAAAGGAATTCGTTTCTGCGTTTATACACAGGGTGTAACGATACGATATAGTCAAACTTTGAGGACACATAGAAAAGGAAAGTGTGTTATATGGACATGAGTCCGCAAACGCTTTATTACCATTTCAGAACTCATTTTATTTATTTATTTATTTATTTTATGCCTTTGTATGTGGCGAAGTTAGGGCTCACGGCCCTCTCTTACACTTAACCACTACGTACAGTACATAATCACATACTTTAGTAAAATAACATTAGCAGACCCTAGGAGCTACTTAAATTTATGGAGTAATATTATAACAGATTATAATTGTTATTTTAATGATTAATATTATCTAGCCTATCAACATCTACATCACCTAACAATAGTTCTAAATCATAATTGCACTCATACACACTAACATTCATACAAGCTGGTCACGTATTTAAGAGGAAATCTCGACAAGACCGTTTAAATGAGACTGTTGAAGTGCTATTACGTATACTGACAGGGAGTGTGTTCCATAGCCTTGCCCCAGACACTTGGAAGGAGTGGCTGTATACAGATGAATGATTAACAGGTATCATAAGGGTAGAAGTCGATCTGGTATTATGTCCATGGAAAGATGAAAGGAAGTTAAAATGTGAGGATAGGTATTCAGGTGTAGATTCGTTCAGAATTCGAAAAATTAGTGTCGCAGTATGTAAATTCCTTAGTTGATCAATTTTCAGCCAGGATAGCTTCTCATAATAAGGGGAAATATGTGTCCTAAAGTTCAAAGAAAATATAAATCGTAAGCAAGAGTTCATTGCCCTTTGAAGTTTCATAGTTTGTTCTGCAGTTGCATCGGTTAATACGACATCACAGTAATAAATTATTGGAAAAATGAGGGTTTGAATAAGTTTTATTTTCATGCTGTGTGGAAGAATGGATTGTTTCATTTTTAGGGGGTGAAGAGATGCATATACTTTTCTGCAGACACTTGTTATATGGTCATTCCAGTTTAATGTGTCATTCATGACAACGCCTAGGTTTTTTACAGACTTCTGAAAAGGTATAGCTTCACCACAGAGCATGAGGTTAGGCTGCTGTATGATGTTTAGCGTATTTAAAAGTCTAGATTGTCCTATTATGATTGCTTGCGTTTTCTTCGGGTTAATTAATAGGCAGTTATCTTTAGCATACGAGCTAATTGAATTTAAAGTCGAGTTCATATGGTGGATTGCTTTGTCAATGTCAGGGACCTTAAAATGTGAGTATATCTGAAGATCGTCGGCATAAAGATGATAGTTGCAGTCGTTCAGATGAGAAGAAATGTCATTAATATAGATTAAGAATAAAAGAGGTCCAAGAATAGACCCTTGGGGAACGCCAGATAGCTTAGTCCTCCATTCTGTAGTCTTCATGTTTGATACAACTTGCTGTCGTCTGTTTTTGAGGTATGAGCCCAAGAGCTGAATAGCAGAATGAGCCATGTGAAGTTTTTGTAACTCAGCTAACAGTATGTCTATATTTACAGTGTCAAACGCACTGCTAAAGTCTAGAAGGATAAGTATAGTCAGTTTTCGTTCGTCCATAGCCCGTCTAATGTCATCTGTGATTTTGATTAATGTAGTTGCAGTACTGTGTCCTTTCTTAAAACCAGACTGTAAGGGATCAAGTACAGAATGTTTTTCCAAGTATTTAACAATTTGTTTATGCATTATCTTCTCCAGAACCTTAGAAAGTGCTGTGAGGATGCAGACAGGTCGGTATTCAGATGCATTGCTTGCAGGAGAGATTTTTGGGACAGGCACAATGAGTGCATCTTTCCATTTAATTGGGATTTTGCCTGAAGTAAGACAGGTATTAAGTAAATGCGTAAAAATGGGCAGTATTATGTCGATTATGTAAGTCACAAATGAAATGGGAATTTCATCAGCTCCTGTTGCGTGAGATTTTATTGAATTAACTTCCCTTCTTACTTCATGTTCTGTAACGATATCAAATTCGAATGCAGGACGGACTGGGGATTGTTGCCTTAATATATTGTCAATGGTGTTTTGTACTGTCGTTGTGTCAGGAGTTAGACGTTCCGTGGAGAAATATGTATTTAGCTCATCAAGGGACACCTCGGGATCAGAATGCTTCGCAAGTGGTTTGCCAATATCCAGTGACCGAAGTTGTCGTCATGTGGAACCAGTGTTAATGTTTTTGTTTAAATGCTGGAAATAATTAAATTTCTTATTACGAATTACAAGCTTAATTCGGTTTCGAAGAACACGGTACTGCTCATGTACGTCAGCTAGTTGAGTCTGCTTATAGCGTCGGTATAGTGCGTCTCGTTCTTTCATCATAGTCTTAACATCAGCAGTCAGCCAAGGGCAGGGTGGACGTATTACTCTCACAGAACGCTTTGCATGTTTGTTGTACAATTCATGTAAATGGGAATTAAATATTTCCACTTTCTCGTCAATGTCACTCTTCATCATTATGTCATTCCAGGGGCAGAGTTGAGCATCTTGTCTCAGTTGTATTACATTCATCCTTTTAAAGTCTCTAAACGTTACATATTTCGGTCGGTACTTCGGCACGCGAAGAGAGTATGCTAAGTATGTGAGGTCATGTTTAGATATGTCAGGAACAGATACTTGACCTTGGTGAAGGATTTTTTGAGGGTTATTTGTTATTACTAGGTCTATGAATGTATCCGCGGAAATAGTGGAAGTATGGACATGGTGGGTGGGTTTAAGGGGTAATATAGTCATGTCACACGATTTAAAAATATTTTGTAGTCGTGAGGCGTCGTTGTTCAGAGTTAATAAATTGATGTTAAAGTCACCAAAAAGTATCACGTGCTCGTATGATGGTAGCAGTCTCAGTAAGCTGTCTTCTAAGTCATGGAAGTCTCGCACTGCGTCAGGAGGCCTATATACTACTCCTACAAGTACTTTTACAGAATTGACAAGCACCTCTACGAACATACATTCAGGAGCCGTTTTTACAGCAGGAGTAGACGTGTGAACAACTTTACTCTTGAGCATTGATTTACAATATAGGGCGACCCCACCACCCCGTCTGTTCGTCCGATCATGCCTGTGAATATCATAGCCCGATATGTCAACCATGCTTGCGGGAATCGAACTACGGAGCCAACTCTCGCTTACAGCAGCGATATGAATTGGACTGTCTTCAAATATCATCTTCAGTTCGTCGAGGTGAGCAACGATGGATTGGCTGTTGACATACGCACACAACAGGGCGCGATTAAATGACATCAGTTCCTTCTCTAAAATGGTATGGGTAGAATAGGAAGTAGAAAGTGTTGAGGAACGGTCAGTGGCAGGTTGTGTCCTTCCAGACGTATGTTCCGGTGAAAGGGCTGTGGAGGGAGAGTGTTGGGGGTCTGTCCTACAGAGGAATGCTGGGAGGTGAGGGAGGGAGCAAGGAGGGGGACTTTTAATAGCCCTTCTCAACTCAAGCATGCTAACGGAATGTGAAACATGCGGCTTACCTTAATTTCCTCGTAGATACAGTGGCCAGCTGATTCACACAAACACACACACACATTCACAATTATGCACTAAATTAAAAATAAATAAACTACACAGGATGCTCATTGTTCATATGACGCTTTCACCATATTGCCTGATTAGTGATTGTAATTCCGCGAGTGAGTTCACTTGGAATTTCTTGCCGGATACGTGAATGATTATCCTTCCGTCTTGGCTGTATGTGTTGCGCAGTCCAAAAGTGTCTCGTGCCTTATTCAAGATGTCCTTTCTCAGCCTAGTGAGGGATTCAGTTATAAGTAGTTTGGAGCCTTTCAGCTGTCGCTTAGCGCGCCAAACTTGATCCCGCTGGTGGTAGCGGAGGAATTTTATTATGATAGGTCGATTACCCTCGGTCACTACGTCCGCAGTCGATCTACGTTGGCGTCCCAGTCGATGACAGCGATCGATGGAGTCCATGGACAGTTCGATTTTCAGGTTATCACGGAGAGTTTCAATGACCTTTCCATAGATGTCCTCATTAGGCGTTTCACTCACTCCATGCAGAAGGAGACAATTACGCCTACTGTACTGTTCCGCTTCGTCACTCCGAGCCTCCTGAATTTCCAATCGTTTCTCGATATCTTCGACATTGTCTTTCAGAACAGAGAGTTAAGCACAGATGGAATTTCTAAAAGTTCGGAAGTCCGCTTGAAGCACAGTCAGAACATCGCTGGGGTTGGTAGCACTGCCAGTGGGAGCAGACATGGCTTCCTCCAGGCGGGCTTGGAATTGTGCCATTTGCTTTTCGAAGCCTGTAATTCTTTCCTTCACTTCTTTGAGGGTCATAGTTGCACACACGATGAGATGATATCCTAAACTTTCGAATTACACTCACTCGCGATTACGACTTGCTAGCTGTCTTGCGATTTAGGCAGGTGAGTTGCGGAGCTTACTTACACGCGTCTAGCTCTCAGCGCCATCGATAACGACTCTACAACTCTACATGAGTTAGTACATTAATCATGGGAAACACACAGGGAGAGAACATGATGCGTTAAAAATGCCCACCGTGGAATTGATGCAAGCAACAAAGAGCCCGCTCCGCTGTCGCATTAAATCCAGGATGTGCTGATGTATCCTTAAGTATTGTGTTTGCCGACGGTGGGGTCCGAACCCAATACCTTCCGAATGCAAGCTCACAGCTGCGCGCCCCTAACCATACGGCCAACTCGCTTGGTTATATATACACGTGTCTTCGTCCCGAAATAGTTCAGCTATTTTACAGGTAACACCCCAATGGAGGTGAGGTGCAAGTATACCATTATAAACACATACCCTACGTGCCCTCCTGACATTCTTAAATCGGTGGCTGTAGAGGGAATAGAACGACGGACGCCGAGGATGGCAGCTACTAGTGTTGACCGTTATACTACGGACCTGTAGAATAGAACGTCTGAAATCCCACAGGACAGTACAAGATATAAGTAAATGAGGAAGAAGTTCCAGACAAATGGACGCAGAAATTTTATTCTTGCTACTACATAAAAGTGTCATAAAATTAATCATATATTAAGCTATTAAAGGAGCATTTATGGAGAATATTTTCCCCTCCATTTCAAAAGAATGTGAAGTAAAACTTAATTCAAGTTTAATCAATACGGTATATAATAAAAATAAAGAGGTTTCAGGAGTAACGTCTGTTGTATATCTCGTAGGTAAGGGTTGTTCTGCCCGAAGGCAGGTCCGAACCTCCGCAGAGGTGTTGCTGAGCCGGAGTTTACGTGCGGTAGGGTGGCCAGTTCCTTTCCGCTCCTCCATTCCCTTACCCCTCACCAACAGCGCGTGACAACCCATCTAACTCCTGACCACGCCCAATGTTGCTTAACTTCGGAGATCTCACGGGATCCGGTGTTTCAACACGGCTACGGCCGTTGGCTATATCTCGTAAGTCGTGAAAATACTTAAAAGTTTTGAATAATAATAATTTCAGAGTTATTGACTTTACGTCCCAATAACTACTTTTACGGATTTAGGAGATGCCGAGGTGAAGGAAGTTTGTCCCTCGGGAATTCTTTAACGTACCAGTAAATGTAGTGACATGACGCTGATATATGTTAACACCTTCAAATACCACCGGACTGAGCCATGATCGAACCTTCTAAGTGGGACACAGAAGGCAAGCGCTCTGCCATCTGAGTTACTTGTTCACTTCATTGCTACCAACTACCTCCTAATGCCACTATATAAAATACCATGGGGAATTATAAATGGACTAAAACTTCTAGAAATATATTGATTCCAAATGTTATCACTGCGCCGTTTATGACGGTCTTGCCCTTGAAGCTATGATAGTTGCCTGTAAGAAGGTGTTATGTGGCTATCATAACGTAGATTACTATTTTCAGTTTTGTCCAGTAATATAGTGTTAACTACTGACTTTTTAAAAAAATATTACCACTAAGGGATCCACTGCAAGATTTACAAACTTTACCAGCAGATATTTGGAGGATATAACAAGTCGACCAGACCTCCTCGCGCTGGGGTGAAGCTGCAGTAAGGTCATGTTTCAATTACAGCATTGTTAGCAAAAGCTTCCGAATATTACATAAGGGGCACTTTTTCCAAATTAACTCAAGTACAACGAACAATTTGAGGAATTAACTAAGTTCGTGGTAACTCCAGATGCAAACTGTGCGAAGCCACCTAGATGCCAAGTACAACCCGACCGCAGACTGCTTGTTAGATGGGCCACAGCGTTATATCGACCACAAAATCAGACGGATAGGGCATCCATATTCTACGACCTGCAGCCAGTGCCACATATTGGACTGGATTTGCGCTACATTCTGTATGAGCTTGACTATGTGGGATAAAATTAGCACCAACACCTTTATGTAGGAACTATTTGTAATGATTATAATAACTAATGTAATTTTAACTGTCTTGATCTGTGAATGCGGAAATATGCGGAACGAGTTCAGGAAATGATTGTTATTAAAGTTAGAAACGAAGGCTGACCACCAGAAATTGATTCACTCAGTGTTAAATTTCTAATCGATATAAGCCGCAGAAGGTCTCGGTGTGAATATAGGTCTACGTGACTGCAAACAACAATCCTAAGCAACTGTTTTAACACATTTAAATATAACTTGCAGTTTTTTATTAATTCTGCTCGGATATGGAATGTACTCTCACCACAGACAACAGAATTACCTGCTGAATTTTTTCAAAGGTAAAAAGAATGTATATATAACAAAACCTTCTGTACATAACATAATTTTCTACTGTGTGAATGTTCAGTATGCGTGGGCTATCGGACGAAACTTTATGTGATTCCGAGTGAGAGAGACTGTACGTGGGTATAAATGAACCGGTCTAGCTAAAGTATATATATTCAAGGATGTGTGTGTGTGATTATAATTTCTTGAATGTTGAACAGGTTTTGTGAATATTATATAAATGATAGGTCTATGTAAATACGGTAACTGTACATAAGCACATTCTGTACACTATAATTGTAACTTTTTTAAATTGTAAATTTAAGTGGGGATTGAGACACATTCGTGTATGTGGGGCTATGTCATTTCTTCATTCACCATCCCTGAATTGTATCTACAATTTATGGATATAAATAATAATAATAATAATAATAATAATAATAATAATAATAATAATAATAATAATCTAAGATGTGTGAAATATATTATAATCTATATCAAAACTGTGAAGAGAGATTATTTGTCAGTTTATTAGTAATGTCCCCTTCTCCGGGGTAGCTCAGTCGGCGGAGCGAGAGTCCCAAAAGGGTGGACTGTTCGCAGGGCCGATTTGCTATTACGGGACCGACCTTCAGAAAATTTCTATTTACAGGGCCATTGGTGACTGGATAGGAAACATAATGTGAAATAAAAATCAGAACAAAATAACCACATCATTTATTAAAATATAAAAACAAAACTCAGTCTGGACAAAGCACCAAAAGGGGAAAAATATATTTTAAGATCTCTTCAACATAATTCAATTGCTTGATCTTCTCATTTACAACTAACTATAAGTCCTTGACATGCTTTGTCGCTTCATGGGATTCAGCAATATCTCCAATGAACTCCAACCGAAGCAATTCTTTGTAACATTGATTGATCGTGCAATTAGTGATACCGTCGTACTAACATCAACGAAACAATGCCACATTGAACATGAAAATAACTATTTCTCATTACTGTTTTAATCTTCACAAATTCTCATAAAATAATTTTTACTTTAACACATCTGCGACAAATTTTCTATTTAAATTGTATTGGCATACTTGGAGAAAATTCTCTTGAGAAATTACTTTGACATTTCTGAAAAAATCCTTCCTAACTCACATTTTTTTCCACACCACAGAGAAATTCTTTACAACTTATTCTCGAGGAATTCTATTCAAATTATTTTTGTGAAATGTTTTATAATTAGAGGAATTTTATACAATTTTGAGAAATTCCTTTGAGAAATTCTTTGAAAAATTCTTTGAAAAATTCTTTGAAAAATTCTTCGGCGCATTTCTCCCCTCTCGCAGACTTCGCTCGATTACATTCATTTATAAATTATATCAACAATTTCTATCTGACTAGTATTCTATGGATGGATAGAGCATCACGTAATACCACGCGTAATCAACAACAACAACAACAACAACAACATCGTTGACCAATAAATCACATAAAATATAAGAAAGAATAAGCATTCCTGGAAAGACATGAATAATATTCACGAATAACTCAATCACACCAGCTGTTTATAGGCAAATTTATCATACAGCTGAACTTGTCATATTTTATTATTCTCATCATTTGTTATTATATTCTCCTCTTAAATTTTATTGAAGACCCTTATAGCATGAATCGATCATAATCAGAATTCACTAAGACTGTTGTTACAAGACGACATAGGATGACTAATTCAATCTCGAAGGAATAATTATCACCACCATCATCAGAAGGATACGTCTGTGAGCCCCAGGAAAGGCTAATAATAAGCAAGTCGTACGTTATACAATATCGGTTGTTGAGCGAAGGAATGAACTATTATTAGTCCCTAAATATTATCAAATCACTATAAATCACTATCATCACTATAATTCACCATAAATATTATGACTGACATGCACCCTAGTGGTCCCATATAGTCAATTTCATCGTAAAATCTACCATCATAACGCCGTACATTTTTATTCTCAACAACCAGTCAAATACCCGACTTTCATTATTATTATAATGAATTATTTTTGTTCCCCCTATTATGGCTGCTAGAAACGTCTTCTCGATGAGCTGCTTTTAGTACACATCAATGCCCATTCCTTCTGATATCAATTATATCACATAAACTAATAGTTCATTAAGACTTCGATTTACTGGTATTTACTCTTATATTTAATTTTATCCTCCTCGTCGTGATTATTATAACCATATTTTAATATTATTATTCTTATTTTTAGGTCTTAATTCCCCATAATTCCTTTTGAGGATCTTAATTGTACATGACCTCATGGAACTCATTGACAACTGGGATTACTTATCTTCGAATCAAAAACACAAACATTGTTCTAAGGAAATGCAAAGATTGAAAATGTAGAAACCATAAATTAAAGAATACATGAATACTCCACCATCACCATTTCAATACAACATTTCCAAAAGAAACTACACTGCTCTAAGCAAGAATACAATATACTATTCATCTACCGAAAGAGAAGAAATTTTACAATGGTACTTAAGGTTCCGATGGAAATCCTTGGCGTCGGGATGCAACTATGGGCTTCAGCGTCCTCTTCTTCCTCTACGGAGGCTCATAGATGTACAAGGTCATCGCGCTGGCGTGCACACTTTGGCTTAACCCATGATGACTACGGCTATGAACAGCAGCGTTCTATCACTCCCACAATGTTCCAGAAAACTCCAGGATTTTCCTCTCGTTCGTTGCATGCTGTCGGTTCCTCTTCACAATGGTAGCTGAAACTAAAATTTTGTATAAGAGAAGTGGTTCCACACTAGTTGTATTCTATTAAATTATTTACGACACTTAACTGGCACAATGATGTACGAACAGGTTCAGTTGTACCCCAAGCTTCAAATTCCGAGCACATTCACAAGATTAGTGAGTCTTGAAGCTGACGGAACATTATTACTAGTATTTTGACGTTCTATAAGCCAGGTTTCCTTTCGAATAATCGCTTTATATAGCTCAATTCCCTTACAATATCCAAAGAGACACTCCATAAATTTCTACTGCAACACTCGGCTTAAGTGAGCGCACGAACTGTCTGTGGTTTCTCAAGTTCCACCCGGTGAATCGTGCGGCTATAACACTTCGCTCTACACCGAAGTAGGCTGAAGAAAAGTTGAATTAGCACTCAAATTACATAATAGGCAGAAAGTAACCATATCTGCGAACGTTTATCTTCTCGCTAGATGGTTGAAATTATACGATGTTCTTCCTGAAGACTTTCTTACTTAACTTCTCCTCAGAGAATCTTCCGTTCGATTCTCTCGTAGAAACTATACTGTTCTCTTCAGCTTTTCCTTAGAGACTTCTCCTCGAATTCTTTCTAGAATACTCTCAAGACCTTCCAGCACCTTCTTCGATGTTCATTGGCTGTTGACCACCTTGTGACGTAATTCGTCCTTCACACCGGCAAGCAGATGTATCCAGAGTATCCTTCCCCTCTCGGCGGTCGGCTCGCTAAGTGACGTAATGCGTGACGTGGCGACCTTCACCAGCGTGGTGACAAAACACGTCCGCCTGCAGCGGCACGGCACGGTAACAGCTGATGTATGCTTGCTTGTAACCCAATGTTCTGTAACAAAAATTACTCCAGCTTCCCCAAATTCAATCAGGCACCATTTAGACGGGTACAGTATGTAGTGGGTAACGTCGGAAAATACTCTACAGATTTTTGGAAATGCTTTCAGCATCCCAAACCTTATTTCTTCAAGACTGCCACTGGCTGTATATCATCTTATTAGCTTACCAGGAGACCAGGTAGTTTTTAAGAAATGTATAGCAAATCGAAAAAAAAAGTACGTCCGGTTTCCGTAATCCTTCCTAGTGCAAACTATTTCTAGGGGTGGGAAAAATGTAGTTTTCTTGAAATGTTATCAATATTTCTTTATTTTATATTTTAAATGCATCCTTGAATTCAAGGATGCCTCCCGAATCCAGTACAAAACTAGTCAAATTTACACAAACATTAAGTCATATGTATTCAAATCAACAATGGATATAAACGAAAGGGTGAAGAATGAAACCAGGGAGATATATGAATATTTGCAATATTATACATTCTGGTAATTTATTCTATTACTGTGGTGAACCAGAAGGAGGGCGTAATGATGATTCCTAATCAATCGACACCTCGTAAACAAGGTATCTGTGTTAGAAAGTTCTTCAGGTAGAATGCACGATTAGTTCTAAAAATATCTGACAGATACGAAATGCACATTGTGCAAGTATATGCCCCCACATCAAGCCATTCAGACGAGGAGTTATAATCCATTTATGAGAGTCTACATGAAACCTGTGAGAAGGGGAGTGACTGTCACTTTCAAATAGTAATGGGTGTCTTCAACACGAAGTTTGGAACCTGTAAGATTGGTGAAACTGTTATTGAAAACTATGGGATAGATGAGAGAAATGAGAGAGAGAGGGGAGAGATTGGTCCAGGTTGCTGAATATACCAACATGCGTATAATTAATATATTCTTTAATACACACAAAGAACGTAAATGGGCATGGAGAAGTCCCAATTTTGAATTCATCAATGAGATCGATTTTGTTCTATCTAACATCCCTCAAATGGTTAAAGATGTATCAGTCCTCAACAAATTCAATACTGGTGGTGACCACCGATTAGTAAGGGCTAGAGCCGAGTTAAACATTAAGGAATATCGACTTAAACTAGTGCGGGAGAAAAAGAAACAAATCTTAAACATCTAGAAGAAAATAAAGAGAAATTCCATCAAGCCCTTCAACAAAGCCTACATGAAACAACTGGTGTAAATCTGGCAAAAATGCTAATGGATACGGCTGAAGTAATTGGAGGGTTGAAAAAGAATAACACTCGGCATAGGAAACTCAGTAACGATACCAGGAACCTGATAAAGATGAGGAGAGAAATATAAATTCAGTCTGACTGTGACAAAATACAGTACTCTGAGCTGTGTAAAACCATAAGAAAGAGAATTAAAACCGACTTAATGAAATTCAATGAAGATACTCTAAGAACTTGCTTATCTTAAAAAACAAGTTTGAAGTCTGCTAAAAGGAAGCTGCAGATCGGGAAGAAGCAATTAATTGCATTAGATGGGGACAACGGCCGAATTACTGATAGGGAAGAACTTCTTGAGTTCATCAGAAACTTTTATAGCATGTTCTGCGAGAAGGCTGATGATAACCTGTCTTTGCCTGACTTATCCAACATTTCTCAAGTCCCGGAAGTTCTCCAATCTGAGATCAGACATGCTATAAACAGTATGAAAAAAGACTCACTCGCAGGTAGCGATAACCTTTCAGTTGGCGTTTTCAAATTTGCTGGTGATGAAACTTTAAGCCACTTGGCTAAAATATTCACGTCTTATCTACGCAATGCATTCATCCCTCCGCCTTGGAACAGAGCAATGATAATTCTCCTGCACAAAAAAGGGAACATCCATGACATCCTATTAACTTGCTTTCTGTCCTTTGCAAGGTTTTCACCAAGGTACAGACAAATAGAATCAGTTGAACGCTTGATTTTGCCCAGCCAATTGAACAAGCAGGTTTCCGCCGAGGTTTTGGAACAATCGACCGCATACTCACCTTTCGTGAAGTTATCAGAAGTAATGAATATCAAATGCCACTCTGTCTAGCCTTTGTGGACTTTGAAAAGGCT
Organism: Anabrus simplex; assembly: GCF_040414725.1. Lineage (NCBI taxonomy): Eukaryota > Metazoa > Arthropoda > Insecta > Orthoptera > Tettigoniidae > Anabrus > Anabrus simplex. The sequence goes on from NC_090265.1 coordinate 782,419,951, forward strand.
TTTGACTCGGTGAGCCACGCTGCTGTTATGCAAGCCTCAGCCGAACACGGCGTCTATGCTGTCTACATAAGAGTACTCCAGCATATCTACGAAACCTCTTCAGCCTTCGTGAATGTCAATGTGCCAACCACGGATTTTCCTATTCAAAGAGGTGTAAATCAAGGCGACCCCATATCTCCCAAGCTGTTCTCAGCAATATTAGAAATGGCCATGTCAAAAATCAAGTGGCAAAGTACAGGAGTAAAAATCAATGGGAAAATGCTGAACAATTTAAGGTTTGCAGACGACATTACACATTTGGCCAACGATATCGATGAACTACAAACTCTAATTTATGATCGTGTCTCAGCCTGTCGAAAAGTGGCACTATCCATGAACCTTTCTAAAACCAAAGTAATGCTCAACAAATGGGCCCCAGTAGGAAAGCTGCATGTGGGAAATTACACATTACAACAGGTCAATGAGTATGTCTACCTTGGGCAGCTTGTAAACGTGAAAGGGGACTTAAGACCGGAAATCTTCCGACGTATCAAACTAGGATGGCAAGCTTACGGAAGAAATTCTTCAATCTTTAAATCTAACATGCCAACCCACCTGTAGTGACTTACGGTTGTGAAACCTGGACATTGACCGAGTTTGTTAAGCATAAACTTAGAACAACCCAAAGAGCTTTAGAACGGCTTATGCTAGGCTTCGCGAAGAAAGACAGGAAGAGATCAGATTAAATCAGGTCAGTCACAAAGGTCAGTGACATTTTAGAAAGGGTGTTTACCCTAAAACGGAAGTGGGCAGGCCATGTTGCTCGGAGAACTGATGGTAGGTGGACAAAGCTTGTGCTTGAGTGGAGTCCGAAAGATCATCTGAGACCTAAGAGAAGACCAGCGGACAGATGGGATAAAGGCATCCGGAAGCTTACTGGGATTAATTGGCAGAACATCGCTCAAGACCGTCCCATATGGAGAGACCTCATGAAAACCTACATTACTTCGGACTTAAAGAGGCCACATAGTAAAAAACGATTGAATATGGCTGCTAGTGAGTGATAGTGATACGAGAATTAAGTTAGGAAACATACAAGAGAATTCTTCATATATGTATTAAACCAGTAAGGCTACTAGAGGAAAGTCCTTTGTAATGCCTACCATAAGGCCTAAGGATTTTAGAATGGTTCTAAAGTGTTGTTAATATTCTTATGGTACATGAAAATTTTATTTTTGTTTGTTAAACTTACATATTACCTCACATGTCATTGGTCAATACATTGGTTCTAACAGAAATCTATATATACAAAATAGATGTGTGTGTCTTATATATTGCCTTGCAGCTAAAATACACACCACAGTCCACTGTGCACTGTGGTGGTTGTGTGTAGGTATCTGTGGTGGTTTGGGAGATATGGGGGTTGAAATTGGCCGACTACATATAAATATAGACGTGTGTGTCCGTATAGCCGGCCCCGTTGTGTAGAGTTAGCGTGCCTGCCTCTCGCCCGGAGGCCCCGGGTTCGATTCCCGGTCAGGTGAGGGATTTTTCTCTCGATCTGAGGGCTGGTTCGTTGTCCACTCAGCCTACGTGATTAGAATTGAAGAGCTATCTGACGGTGAGATGGCAGCCCCGGTCTCGAAAGCCCAGAATAACGGCCGAGAGGATGTGTCGTGCTGACCACACGGCCCCTAGTAATCTGCAGGCCTTCGGGCTGAGCAGCGGTCGCTGAGCAGGCCAGAGCCCTTTCAAGGGCGTTAAGTGCCGTGGGGTTTGGTTTGGTGTGTCCGTATATTTCACCTTGCAGCCACAAATTTCCATCGCAGACCACTGGTGTTGTCTCGTGTCCCCAGCGTGTGGTGGTATGAGAAATGTGAGGGTTGAAATTGACCGACTTCGTCATTGAATGTGTATGGATAGTTTGGCCTCCCAGGCTGGTTAAAAGTTCTGTGAAGTGTAACTATGCTGTATTTTATCCAGAAAGGACTAAAAGTTATGATGTTGAAATGATTTATGAATCTGCAAAGAGATGTATCTACTGTTACAATTGTAGCGCCTCCCGGCGATCACATATTTTGCCTTCAGAAAGATGGTGGATGAGTTAAAGTTTGATAACCTGGTTTCATTGTTAATTGTTTCTGGACGTTAACCACTCTCGTTTACCTTTCACAACAAATCAGAGTTCGTCTTCTCGACAAATTTAATTCAATTACTGTAGACATTACGTCATTATCCTGGAAAAACCCACCAGCCCCTCTGAGCGTGCCTTGAGCCCAGTATCTATCTAACATGGACCATTGAGGAGTGTTGTTGCTGGGACTCTCCCCTCCGGGAGAAGTATGGTGAGCTCTGGGGGATTAATGGAACACTGCGGCAGGAACTAAGGTACAGCAGAAAACATAAATTGTGTACTTATGTGTTGGGAGAATTCCTACGAATTCCAGTAGAATGTCATATATAGATTTGCGTTCTAATACTTAAATTTTGGGGGGTAGGAGTTTCGCTAATACTGTAAGTTTAATGCAGCCTTCTCTTATAGAATGTAATGTACGAATTCTGCCCTAGTGAGCTTTGTTAAATAAAAGGAAGCTCGAGGGATGTTAGCCTACACTCGTTATCCCCTTCACATTTGAATTAGGTGACTAGTTTTGCTTTAACTTTAAACATTTATTGTTCCCTCTCTTTGATATTTAACTTCTTAACTTAGTCACTTGGTTGAATGGGGTAGCCTCCGCATGATAGGGACTTCCAGCATTTTATATTTTGTTCTCGACTTAGCTTAATATTCCATTGTCCGACTCGTAGGCTGAACGGTCAGCGTACTGGCCTTCGGTTCGGAGGGTCCTGGGTTCGATTCCGGGCCGTGTCGGGGATTTTAACCTTAATTGGTTAATTCCAATGGCACGGGGGCTGGATGTATGTGCTGCCTTAATCATCATTTCATCCTCATCACGACACGCAGGTCGACTACAAGCTTCAAATAGAAAGACCTGCAGCTGGCGAGCCGAACCCGTCGTGGGATATCCCGGCACTAAAATCCATACGACATTTCATTTCAATATTGCTTTTCTCGTTACATTTCTAGTGAAGTAAATATGGATCTTTTGCTCTTAAGGTTTCGGATCTGTTGGTCCTTGCATTCATGTTACCTAACTAACGAGTGGGCAGCAATGGGGTACTGTCCCGGTTTGTAAACGGATCTGCTAGGCCTAGTAGTATTAAGGAAGAAGTTACGACTGGGTGAAAAGCAACTAGGAGCTATGTGTCCATAATTTATAGTTTCTACTATACTGGCCAGCCTAACTGTACCCAGTTATGTCTACAACTTAAATATTTTTGTGTAAAATTTCGTAGTAAGTCAAGTGTAATTGCTTGGGGATTCACCCCAAGGTGTTGGATACCCGTGACCGGATACCTGTTTGTTACTTGTCGCTACTGAGGTTCTAACTTAGAGTTTTTCTGAATTGTAAGTTAGTAGGTGGGTGTAATCTGTAATTCTGTCATGTCCATTTCATTTATTACGCATTGTTAACTGAGCTGAGGGCTCACCTCTTGTATCGTTTTCGTAATTAACTAATTAACAAGTGATGAAAATAGAAAATATAAACTTTTTAAAGTTTTATCCCACTGACTTGAACTTAAGGTAGTTACTTATCTGTCCATTCAACCCAGGTGCTTGCTATTCCGCTGTCAGCCACGGAAACACGGTGACAGAATGTATTAAAATGAGTGAGAATGTACTCTAGAAGGCTGTGATGTGCACTCCGTGGTTTTATATGCAATCTATGATTCATCTAATAGGAGTATGATAGTCTCAAAACCGTAATAGTTTGCTGCTTGAGTACATATGTGAGTATTTTCTGCAATTATTGAATACACAAATACTCACTTAAAAAGTTCCTTAACAATATCACTGGGGCATTAATCATAACCTGAAAATAAAAATAAAAAATCGGTTCTCATACCAAGAACTCCATGGATCTCAAATGATTTGTCATTTTGTTTCAAATGATTACACTATCCAGTGCGATTAGCTTATAGTATGACTATCAAATAGGCTCAGGGTCAAAACGTTCCACTATTTCCGAATTAATTTTAAAGATTCCTGTTTTCTTTGTTGCTTTCTCACGTGTCGGACAAGCAGAAAATCTGTTTGTGCATGCATCAGACAACAAGACATCAAACTGTAATGTATAAGAATGTATTTTTATGAATTTATTTAATATGTAGGATATTTATGTACCATGAAAAAAGAATGAAAATTAAAGAGGAAACAGAAAAAAATGGTATTTTAATTCACGTCTTTTGTATTATACAGAGGGAACCGCACGGATGTACAAAGAAAAGGAACAGAGAAGTGGGTTGTCTTCTGCTGGTAAATTATATATGTATTATTTATGCTAATTAATAAGGTAACAAATTTAAATTTTGAATATGAGAATGAAGGAAACTACCATATAAAACTGTGGCAAACTACTGATGTAAGGAGATTAATTTTGTACAGATAAAAATTTGGTGCCGCAAAGTGCGGCTCGAATAGGCTGGTACTGTAAAGAAATAATATCTGAAGTAATATCTGAAAAGAGTGGTAGGATTGTTGATTGTTAGGCTTAGAATAATAATAATGTAGAACAAGGACGGTTCCAGGAAGAAATCTTGGAAAGAGATAGAGAGGAATAAATTGTGAGTTGCAGAGATGATGCAGGAAAGAGAGATAGATATATGAAGAGTTAGGTGCGGGGAAAGTATTGATTGAAATAACAACCCTATGGCACTGTGGATGAATATATAAGAAGACGGTATTTTGAACACAATTGGGCAGGCCAGAACATAAACTTCGAAAACTTTTGATAAGCCGCGTCCTTTCCGTTACACTACGGACACGACTACTCCAGTGCTAAGTTTTCAATATCCTACGGTACGGTGTTGAGGCAAGGACACTAACTGAAACCATGTGCAAGAGAGTGCAGGCGTTTGAAATGTGGAATGTACCGAAGGATGCTGAAAATACCTTGGACAGCTAAACTGACCAATATAGAAGTTTTGGACCGTATGAACCAAGAACCAGAAATTCTCAGTACCTTCAAGAGAAGGAAGCTAGAATACTTTTATCATACGATCTGGAACAGTGAAAACCATATTCTACAAGTAGTACTCCAAAAGAAAATTAATGGAAGACCTGGTCCGGGCGAAGTAGGGCATGGTGGTTCAGCCAGTGGTTCAGCTGCGAACAAACAACGTTCTGCGAGGATATGGCGTGTGAGGATAATAATAATAATAAATTATTGATGAACCGTAAGAACATCACAGGGAGATAATACTACAGAGGACGTCATAAGAATATAAGGTTGTGAGCGTTATGAAGTTATTGATGAAAATGATCTAAAAACTCTAGGAAAAAGATAGGAGGCTTAAAGAAAGGGATAAGAAGTGAGAAATTTGAAGAAATGGAAGACAAAAGGATACGCAGAAGTTCTCAAAAATTTCACTAGCTGTATAAATTTGCTTTTACGTCACACAGACACAGATAGGTCTTATGGCGACGATGTGACAGGAAAGGGTGGTAAACTGAAAATTTATTAAGAGAACATTCTCTCCTACCAGGCTTAATAGTCAATAATGACATTAGACTGCAATTCTAAAGGAGTATAATAACTACTAAGGTTTAAACATTTTCTGTCTTTATTTATAGCTTTGACGGCTATTAGTTTAGTTAAACTAAAGCCTTAAGGCATGGATAAGACGACGGAAATAAAAGGTAATCCCAAAGTTGATTAGTCTTTTCAGTTGGTGTAGGGATATTATAATTGAAAAAAACAAGAAGCTTCTTAAATAAGAAGCCTTTCTCGTGGACAGTCGAGATTTCTTCTGGTGACGCAGAGCAAAGTTTTCTGCGAAACGTAAATAATTTCACCTTATTTTCTTGACACGGCATAAGCCCAAAAGCCTATACAGTATCATGTCTATAAGTACTGGCCGTGAAAGCATCAATGGCAAAATATTAAGCTTTTGATTATTTTATAAGGGCATACTGACGTTATTTATTAACTAATTTCTTTATAAGTTGCTGACTGTTATAAAATGGTTTAAGGGACCAGTACTTCATGTTTGGGTCACCAGACCATAGACTGTGCTAACCACTTCATTTCTACGTAACTACTACGTCCTACATTTGCTCTACCCCTGTCTGGTGTCAAAATGGGAAACCACGGAAAACCATCTTCAGGGCTGCCGACAGTGGGGTTCGAAGCCACTATCTCCCGAATACTGGATACTGGCCGCACTTAAGCGACTGTAGATACGGAGCTCGGTAACTGGATGTTAACAATAATGATCAGCAAATGGAGAATTTACTAAAGGAATCAGAATTACGAGGAAAGGAACCGAAAGGAGAGAAGAAAGTGAATGAAGTGGGTAAACTGCAAGACCAGTGTAATCAGCGGGTTGCCTAACCAACAGTATGTGAAGATTATGATTATGATGTGTTTCTTTAAAAATTATCTAATTGAAGTGAGGATAGAGGGGAAGATACATAAAGTTGAGGAAGTGACAAACCAGATGAGGAGCAGAATAGAAAGTTTCAAAGGTAGATGAGAATAGCAAAAACAAGATCATTACATGGATTTCGAACGAGGATCAGGAGTTGGATGATAAAACTGAAGGATTAGAAGATTATTTAACGGAAGAAATTCAGACAATTCGTGAGAAATTTGATGGTCAAAGAAAGGAGATTAGAAAGTTTAAGAATAATACAGACATGCACGTGAAATAATTAGTTGGGAATCACGTCACACTTTTTGTCACTCATTGTATTATGCTGAACCTAGTGTCATTTTACGTTCGTTACTGCGAAGTTCTGCTCAGGTTTTATATGACCAGTGGATGTGAGGTGACCCTGTTTCACTCTCCACATCAAATGGAAGGTTACACACTCCCCACTAATTACTAGTAGACTTGTGTCTACATTATTTCGTAATTTTAGGCCTGAATAATAATTGTATTCCGCCTCTGTGGTGTAGTGGTTAGCGTGATTAGCTGCCACCCCCGGAGGTCCGGGTTCGATTCCCGGCTCTGCCACTAAATTTGAAAAGTGGTACGAGGGCTGGAACGTGGTCCACTCAACCTCGGGAGGTGAACTGAGTAGAGATGGGTTCGATTCCCACCTCAGCCATCCTGGAAGTGGTTTTCCGTGGTATCCCACTTCTCCTCCAGGCAAATGCCGGGATGGTACCTAACTTAAGGCCACGGCCGCTTCCTTCCCTCTTCCTTGTCTATCCCTTCCAATATACCCCATCCCCCGCAAGGCCCCTATTCAGCATAGCAGGTGAGGCCGCCTGGGCGAGGTACTGGTCATTCTCCCCAGTTGTATCCCCCGACCAAGAGTCTGAAGCTCCAAGACACTGCCCTTGAGGCGGTAGAGGTGGTATCCCTCGCTGAGTCCGAGGGAAAACCGAACCTGGAGGGTAAACAGATGATGATGATGATTATGATGAATAATTGTATTTATTTATTTATTTACAACTTATCTAAAATACATTTGCAAATGTGTTGTAGGATATTATACATTATATTTGCAATTATTTACACCTGCAAGCACTTAATGCGCTTATCTGCCGATGAAGTAGTTCCATGGTTGTAATCCTTACTGTACAACATTAATAAAGTTTGTACATTTGCATTGGAATATTTAACTTCTTCATTTTGTCCTGTGGTGTGGGTTTTTATAAATCCTAGAAAGTATCATTCAAAATTGATAAGACTGTGGTACATTTTTCATTCATGAGAAAATATTTAAACTGTAATTTTATGTTTTATGATCCATAGGTTCACATGTTTGTTGAATTAATATTGTTCTCAAGTGTGCATTTCTGAGGGCAACTTGTTCAAAAATGTAGGAAATACAACTTGTAGTGTTCTGGTGTGTAATACATGATGATCTGAAAGTAACTTCTATGCCACAGTCCTTTTCCATGTTCATTTACAATTCTATAATAATAATAATAATAATAATAATAATAATAATAATAATAATAATAATAATAATAATAATAATAATAATAATCAGTTTTATTAATCTGTAAATTTCATATTTTCATCTGAAACTTTGTTTATATCTCATTTTAATGATACTCGTAATTTGCACTTTTAGGTCATTTTTTGTTTGATTATGTGTTTGTTTTTAAGTCTGGTTTGGCAAGACTCAAACTAAACCACCCGCAGTGATTAGCTTAGATGTTGGTGCTTAAGGAGACGTTGTTGTTTGGGTTATCAGTCCATAGACTTTGCTAAACTTTTCATTTATACGCTACTACGACATCCTACATCTGCTCTAATCTGGGTGATATTCATACCTGAGTCTACCCCCGCCAACGGCCGTAGCCGTGTTGAAACACCGGATCCCGTAAGATCTCCGAAGTTGAGCGACATTGGGCGTGGTCGAGAAGTGGATGGGTTGCCACGCGCTGTTGGTGGTGGGTAAGGGAATGGAGGAGCGGAAAGGAACTGGCCACCCTACCGTACGTAAACTTCGGCTCAGGCACACCTATGCGGAGGTTCGGACCTGTCTTCGGGCAGAACACCCCCCCCTCAGTCTACCCCTACCATTTTTACCGCCTACAATTCCTCCGATAACTGTAAAAATCCTGGGTATATTAAGATGTGTCCTACCATTCGATCTCTTCTTCTGGTGACATTTAGCCAAATAGATGTCCTGTCAACAATTCGATTCAGCATATCGATGGCCTAGATTGAATACCTCGTATCTCAAAAAGTTCTTCCTAGCTATTATTTGCCTTAAGAGTGGTCACGCCTCCCAGCCACACATGAATATGCAGTCCATCAGAACAATGTTAATTGGGTTTATTTTCCTATGCTGATGCGTAAAGGAAAATGAACCTTATAAAATTATACTGTAGGAGTCAGTAAATACGTCACGCAGACATACTTTCCTATAGTACGGTACGATAAGGTTCATTTTCCTTCACACGTTGGCATAGGAATAAAGAACACAACGAACATTGTTCTGATGGACTGCGTATTCATGTGTGGCTGGTCGGCTTAACCAGTCTTAAGGGAAGTAATGGACAGGAATAACTTTGTGAGATACGAGGTTTTCATTCTAGGCCATCGATATCTCATTCGAGATTCGATCTATCCATCTCATCTTCACCCTTGTCCGACTCGTTGGCTGAATGGTTAGCGTACTGGCCTTCAGTTGAAAGCGTTCCGGGTTCGATTCCCGGCCGGGTCGCGGATTTTAACCTTCATTGGTGAATTCCAATGGCTCGGGAGCTGGGTGTTTGTGCTGTCCCAAACATCCCTGAAACTCACACACCACACATAACACTATTCTCCACCACAATAACACGCAGTTACCCTAATCGGAGGGTCTGCCTTACAAGGGCTGCACCCGGCTAGAATTAGCCACATGAAATTAAACCTTCACCCTTCTTCTGTAACACCACATTTCAAAAGCTTCTATTCTCTTTGTTTCTGAGCTAGTTATCGTCCATGTTTCACTTCCAAATAATGCCACGCTCCAGATGAAAGTCTTTAAAATGCCAGACTGTTTGGCTCAGACGGCCGAGGTGCTGGCCTTCTGACCCAACTTGGCAGATTCGTTCCTGGCTCAGTCCGGTGGTATTTAAAGGTGTTCATGTCGATAGATTTACTGGTACGTAAAACAACTCCTGCGGGACTAAATTCTGGCACCTCGGCATCTCCGAAAGCTGTAAAGGTACTTAGTGGGACGTTAAGCCAATAACTTTATTATTATTATTAAAGTCTTTGAAACATCTTCTGAGTCTGCAGAAGACGTGGAGAAATTGCTGAATGCTACGGGAAGAGGTTTGGAGGAGTAGTAAAAGATGAAAATAAATCAGTCCAAAACAAACGTAATGGAATGCAGTCGGATGAAGTCAGCTGATGCAGGAAATTTCTTTACTGAAGAAAGACCTTTCTTGCTTGTGCTAGTCTATATTTTATGTCCTCCTTACTTCTGCCATCGTTAGTTATTTTACTACCCAAGTAATAGTATTTATTCGGTTCCATTAGACTTCAATTCCTAATCTAATATTTCCTGCATTCCATTACTTCTGTTTTGGACTTATATATTTTCATCTTGTACTCCTTCTCCAAATTTCCGCACATACCATTTAGGAATTTTTCCAAATCTTCTGCAGTCTCAGATAAAAAATAATATCATCGGCAAATCTCAAAGCTTTTATTTCCTCTCCTTGGGTTATGAGTACCTTTCCAACTTTCTGTTCAAACTGGGCAGAAAAATCTCTTTTGTGCTCTTAACTGAAAAGAAGTTTAGTGTCAGCGTCCATTTATGCACATATTTTGCAATGGCTAATTTATCGAGATCGGTGAATGTAGAAAAAATATTTTAGGAAAATATTTGGATAAATCCTAAGGGTGGCAGAGTCTGCCTCAGTTAGAATTTCGCCCAAAAATAAGAAATAATGCATTGTTTTATATCACTGTTAATTTTAAAATTATTTAATGAATTTTTTTTTGTCATGAGTGACTACAAGCGACGCAAAGTGAACTCTAAGAATGACATCTTGAAGTCTGTTTGGGAAGTGCGATTCTTCTTCGGTTTGCCTGAGCGTACAGACGCAAAACCGACAGTTTAATATGCAGTCAGACTGTTGCTTTCATGAACCCTATGAATACCAACCGGGAGGTGGGGGGGGGGGGAGTGCGTACTTCGTACCCACCAACTGTTATTTCGTTTCCTATTTCTTTTAACTTTGAAATAAAGGGCTGTAAAATGCATTTATTGTTTCTAACTCTCAATGACGCTGAATGGTGTAATTGGGTTATTAATTGTCACCGCCTGAAGGCGGTACAGGGGCATTCAAACACGAGTGGGCATGAAGTACATATTTTTATATGGTTTGCAAACTGTGTTAGAGGCAAGGCTTTTATTTTAGGTGGTAACGGCCGTAGTAATAGGAATGGTAGAATGTTGTACGGGCAACTGGAAAGACAAGATTAACATCTGCGGACAGAGCGAAAGGATAGCGAAAGGCGGCGAAACGGGTCAAGGTTAATGGAGCCGGCGAGGGATTTTCGTAGGAAGAAGTCGGTTATTTGAAACTGACACAACAAGATTTCGGAAATGTTTTTCATAAGAGGACAGTTCAGTGAAATAGAAACATTTTTAAAATAACCGTAGAGTTGAACGGCAACTTAAAGACCTACTTAATCAATTATGAATTGTTTCAAATTAAGTTAGAATATAAGCGTAATAAATCTTGCTCTCCGCGACCTGCGTTTTCCCATTCAATTTCTCCTCCCGCTGCCTCCTTTTTGAATAGTTTCTCTTTAAGTATAATTAAAGTGATTTTTTTAGGTGTTTTATGACCGATATAATTATTTGTAAAAATGTCTTCACCTACTAAATGAAAAATGTAGCTGAGAATGTTTCTAAGGAACGAAACATCTACTACTGATTATCTTGTTTTAAGTAAACACAAAGTATGAAAAGGGTGGAAATTCTCACTTGTATCGTATTTTTGTGAACAATCGTTTACCAAAGCAACAGAATTGTGGAATTGTGCTACATCTGCAGATGGCAGAAGAAAATTGGTTCGTCGTTTTGGCTGTTTCCTGATAGAAATTCACACTCTAAGTTTTCGAAATATGTACTGATAATGTCGGGGTCGACATGTTTACCAATGTATGATTACCAACATGAATTTCTTCGGAAATATTTTGTGATCCAGAATAACTCATGAATACTTAAGGGATTTATAGAACTTAGTGCACTCCAGACTTTGAAAAGATTTCACAAATCGAAACATGCCATTTCTCTCACTGATGAGGTGAATTGTGTATTTCAAATATTATTCATCTAAAATGTTTTCTCTATGTACTATATTGTATATATACATTTCACTAATTGAAAACTTTAAAAATGAATAGTAGTGCAGTTCTAATTGATACTCTTATACTCTATATTTACTTTTTCCTACAATATTTTACGGAGAATGCAATCATCATAAGAAAATATTTGGACACTTATTTGAAGAATATGTCTTACTTCCAATTTGTCTGACTGTTGCCTACTTCAGCCCGTGCTTTGATCTTTCTTAACAAAATATTCACGTACAGTGCTTGTCACATAAAGATATACCGTACACTAAAGAGCAAATATCGCCGTCCTATTCTCTATTTTTAATGGCTCATCACTGCTTTCAACTTGACTAGTAACATATTGAAATCACGAGACATAACCACCAACAAACTAACCTCAACAAACGTATCAATAATGAAGATTCCCTTATCCAAGAAAGTGATGAGTCAAGATATTCATAATTAAGCCGATTTTCAAGCTCAATGAGGAATGAAGGAAATAGATACACATACTCTCTCTCACCTCATTTAGTTTAATGTTATATATTTCTGCTTTTATGTTGATATACGCATTACTATAACCGCATTCTTCGGTGTTTTTCTTGTGTAAATAACTCAGCTCCCGTCTTGAAATTTGCTATTATTTGTGGGTCTGAAGAGAAATCACGCTGTAATAACACACATAAGCAAATATATTACATGTACATATATACCTTAAGTCAATAAGAACGCACAAAGGCTAAGTCTTCTAGCCGTACCAAACCTTACGAGACAAGGTTAACAACGAATTTTCCTCCTGTTTCAACTGAACTGTACTTTACAGAGGAGGAAATGTTGCTTCCCTTTTCGGAGGAATTCTCGCAGACTTTTATTGATTCTTACATATCCTAATTACATTCTGTACATACCTACGGATTGGATGACCGGGCGATTTGGCCGTGCAGTTAGGACTGCGCAGCTGTGAGCTTGCATCCGGGAGATAGTGGGTTCGAACCTGAATATGGTGTTCCATGGTTTCCCATTTTCACACCGGGCAAATAATGGGGCTGTACCTTAATTAAGGCCACGGCTGCTTCCTTACCACTCCTTTCCTATCCCATCGTCGCGATAAGACCTACCTGTGTCGGTGCGACGTAAAGCAAATTGTGAAAACAAACCCGAATTGGATGAAATCAGACCGTACCATTAAAATGCCGCGTTCTTCATATAATACCAACTACGTTATTAAATAAATTATTCGAACATGACACAATTCTACTTACCTGGCATTACACAAACATTTACAATCTTACAGAAATATAAAATAGCTTTAACGCAAATGTTACATTAGTGATTTTCATGATGCGGCAGTGGCAATAGCTAAATCACACTAGTCACGAGAAAAACCCATGACTGTATACAGTAGTACCGATGTACTAGTTTAACAGTAACTGAAAGACGTCGTATCGGCAAGTAGGGTCCCTAAACTGTGTGGTTAGCGACACACTGAATTGAACCTAACAGTCAGAAAATAACTATTATCAGTATTAACAGGGGAGAATTGTAAGGTTGTATTCTTAGTGTATAGGCTTTAATGGCAGGGAGTATATATAGGCGGAAAGTAGTATATGTAGTTTCTTGGCAATACTGTGTAAAAAGAGGTTATAACTTCATTCCTCTCAGCCCGAAAATTGTTCCGAAACTATAGACAGCCGGGCTATTTTCTATTTCTGTATGATTGTAAATATTTGGGTAATACCAGGTAAGAAGAATTGTAGGATTTCTGAACAAACAATGTTAATTTTGGATCCTTCAGAAGGCCTTGTAGTAGGCAATATTACCTTGTACACACGCACATAGACGCGTGTAGAATGGCAGTAATTAACTGCATTCCAAAGTCGTCTTATTTGCTGCTTGCGGGAAATCCTGCGGCATAGTAACGTGGATGATCACGTACGGTATTCTAATTACATAAATATTAACTTTTCAATGTCTTTCCTTCATTCTTCAACTGTTTACCCTTCAGGGTTGGTTTTACCCTCAGACTCAGTGAGGGATCCCACCTCTACTGCCTCAAGAGCAGTGTCCTAGAGTGTGCGACTTTCGGTCAGGGTATACAACTGGCGAGGGGGACCAGTACCTCGCCCAGGTGGCCTCACCTGCATTGCTTAACAGGGGCCTTGTGGGGGAATGGGAATATTGGAAGGGATAGACAAGAAAAGGGGGAAGGAAGCGGATGTGGCCTTAAGTTAGGTAGCATCCGGGCATTTGCCTGGAGGAAAAGTGAGAAACCACAGAAAACCACTTTTAGGATGACTGAGGTGGGAATCGAACCCTCCTCTATTCAGTTGACCTTCCGAGGCTGAGTGGACCCTGTTCCAGTCCTCGTATCACTTTTCAAATTTCGTGACAGAGCCGGGGATCGAACCCGGGCCTCTAGGAGTGGCAGCTAATCACACTAACTACTACACCAAGAGGCAGACAAATTTTCAATTTATTTATTAATTATTCAGTTACTTATTAGTTACTCTTTTACACTTTACTTAATCCTTTAAACATATTTAGCAGGTAAAACACAATATTCATATTATATATTATCTAAGTAATTTTAGTCAACTTAATCATCTTAATTTAGGTGTGCACATATGTAGAGCCGTTAACATCTCGTTGTAAATACCGTGTTAAACTGGTTAGATGAAAGTATGAATAAATAATTGATCAAATCAATTCAATCAATCATTAAGAGCCCAACTAGAGTATGGTTCCAGTGTATGGCACTCTCACCAAGATTATTTGATTGGAGAACTGGAAGAAAATATCCAAAGAAAAGCAGCTCGATTTGTTCTGAGTGGTTTCAGACAAAAGAGCTGCGTTACGAAAATGTTGAAAAGTTGGGCTGGAATGACTTGTGAGAAAGGAGATGAGCTGCTCGACTAAATGATACGTTGAAAGTCCATTTCGATTACAATGCGATCGTGAAAATTCAATATTCATTGACGTGGCCCACAACGGTTGACTTGCACGTACACTACAGTGTGATAGCAGTAGAGCCAGACCTGTAGCTTAGATCCTTTAAAACAGAACAAAGATAATGTAGGCCACCATAGCTCAATTGGTAGAGCAAACGACGCGAAATTGGGAGGTTGTGGGTTCAGATAGCACTAGTGCCCGGTTGGCCATTATTGTTCTGTACTTAACATCTCTTCAACCCGTACTAAATGTGAATAACACGACTTAATAAGTTGAAAGTCGATTTCGATTACAAGCCGTCTTCTTCTTCTTCTTCTTCTTCTTTATCTGCTTACGCTCCAGGCTAGGTTTTTCCCTGCGACTCACCGAGGAATCAAACCTCTACCACCTCAAGGGCAGTGTCCTGGAGCTTCAAACTCTGGATCGGGGATACAAATGGGGAGTATGACCAGTACCTCGCCCAGGAGGCCTCACCTGCTATCCTGAACAGGGGCCTTGCGGGGGGATGGGAGGATTGGAAGGGATAGACAAGGAAGAGGGAAGTGGCCGTGGCCTAAAGTTAGGTACCATCCCGGCATTTGCCTGGAGGAGAAGTGGGAAATCACGGAAAACCACTTCCAGGATGGCTGAGGTGGGAATCAAACCCACATCTACTCAGGTGACCTCGCGAGGCTGAGTGGACCCCGATCCAGCCTTCGTACCACTTCTCAAATTTCGTGGCTGAGCAGGGAATCTAACCCGGTCCTCCGGGGGTGGCAGATAATCACGCTAACCACTACACCACAGAGGCGGCTCATGAAAATTCAACATTAATTAAGTTTGAGTGCTGTCTTTAAAAGTACAGTAAGAAATATCATTATATGAAAATAACATTGAAATTCAAGAGGACAAATTGGAGCAAATATCCGTCTATAGGAAGAAGAGTTAGGTATTAGAATAATTTACCAAGGGAGATGTTCAATAACTTTCCAAATTATTTGCAATAATTTAAGAAAAATCTAGGTAAAAACAGATAGGGAATCCGCCACCTGGGTGACTGGCCTAACTGCAGGTCAGTAGTGAATGAAAGGGTAATATCTAATAAGTTAATTACTGGAAAGTGTGCAGAAAACCCGACTGTTGAAGAGATTATTAAGACATATTTACTAAAATTGTTCCAAAATGAGCTTGCCAACTGTTTGTACAACGGTCAATAATAATAATAATAATAATAATAATAATAATAATAATAATAATAATAATAATAATAATAATAATAATAATAATAATAAGGTACACCAATAGTATTTAATCTTATACATGATGACATTTGTTGTGTAATGGGGCCAACAGTTACGTCATCGGCCCTAATTTTATACAATCTCGAAGCACGAGGGTTTTTGTAAGCGGATAGGTGGCGGTTATTGAACTATGATCAACACATTATGTTAATTCTGTTTCAAACAGGAGGATTTTGAAAAAAAAAAGCCGTCTTCTGCGACGGCCAAATATTGTTCGGTTGAGTGTATGCAGGTTGTAGGAAAAACACAAGGCAACTTTCCAAGGATTGATTTTTATATGTATTGAATGGAAATAGTTTCTAATGACGTGTGTACAGAGATGGTTAAAGACGTAATATTGAAAGATGCTTTCTGACAGTTACTAGAGTGAGGTCCGTTAACTGCCTGCCTGGCTGGACAGGGGAATGTTCGCCATGGAAACGTGTGTAGACCCACTGCGGTTGCCATGGAGATATGCCTGCTGGGCGGCTCGTGTTTCTTGGAGTTGTTCAGCCTCTCACTTCTGACTTACGTACAACAGAACACAGCGATTCGAATGAACGAACAAGTGAGCCGGAAGTGAGCTGTAGGAGAAAGGAATGAGGGATGTGGCAACACCGTGAAATGTTCGTCCCTCCAGCCCTACCTTTCAAACCGCTTCTTTTAATACTAAGGATTTATAACGGGCGATCCAAAAGTTCCCGTTCGACGTCCGTACAGTCCTGAATTGGTATGCCAATCAGGCATAATCGCCGTGAGCATTCATCCCACCGACGCACCAGGTTGAAGATCACCGTGGGGTAAAACATCGTGCCCTGCTGCGAGAAAAAGTGCGTAACCGTCAACTGCACATCCTTATTTGAGTGGAAGCGTCGACCCTTCAAGACCTTTTTGAGGGGGCCGAAGGCATGATAATCGCATGGGGAGTGGTGAAAGCTATAGCGTCGGTGTTCGAGTGTCTCCCACTTGAGCTGGCGTACTTTCTGCTTGACGACCTTTGCGGTATGGGACGGGCGTCTTGTGTCAA
Source organism: Anabrus simplex (assembly GCF_040414725.1). Lineage (NCBI taxonomy): Eukaryota > Metazoa > Arthropoda > Insecta > Orthoptera > Tettigoniidae > Anabrus > Anabrus simplex. The sequence goes on from NC_090265.1 coordinate 782,437,033, forward strand.
AACGAGACATGCTGCGCCATACAGATTCTTCCTTTCCCGATGGATGTCCACGGGTGTTTGTACTTCGGCAGCCAAAAACTGAATAACAACCCGTTGGTCCTGTTTGGAAGCATTTGGTAATAATGTCGCAATAGTTCACGTGGCCGCATATAACGCACGCACCTCGGCACGACACGTCCGCCACACTAATCCCTTTGCCTACAGTCCGGCTTACGTACACGCATCGGAGTCGCGCTACGTTGCATGTCCGCTGCAGCAATCCCCTCAAATTGAAACTTTTTGTTCACGCGTTATAGTTTATGAGTTACATGACGTTCATGTATAATCCGACTATGTTCCAATACAGTTATCTGTTGGAATTATGAAATACATTCCTTTTTCGCATTTCTTAAATCTAGTGTTCAAAATGTCCAGCCTCCGGATCCCAGTCTGATCTCGTAGCCGTATTGTGTTCCGAATATGGTTCGGCATTGCACGCGTAGTTCATATTACCTAATGATCTTCATCCAGGAAGATCAGATGCATTCAATAAAGTCACCAGTCGACTTTTGTCCGCGGAAGTTCGGAAAATAAGTGTTTATATACGAAAGAAATCCCATCTCACGTAGAAAGGAAGAAGGTGTATTTTATTTTCTTGTATTTTATTTTAACTTGAGATCGACGCACTCGTTCATTATTTACAGATGTTTAAACGCACGTTGATCCAACAGTAATTAAATATGACGACTGAGCAGGACCTCTCAGTAGGGGAGACCTGGACATGGAAAACACATTTTGTACACGTCTGCCCCTAAAATATACAATATTTCTTGTAAAGACATTAGCTTCCTTCATTTACAACAAAGCTCCAGAATGAAATGAAATGTCGTATGGCTTTTAGTGCCGGGATATCCCAGGACGGGTTCGGCTCGCCAGGTGCAGGTCTTTCTATTTGACGCCCGTACATGACCTGCGCGTCGTGATGAGGATGAAATGATGATGAAGACAACACATACACCCAGCCCCCGTGTCATTGGAATTAACCAATTAAGGTTAAAATCCCCGACCCGGCCGGGAATCGAACCCGGGACCCTCAGAACCGAAGGCCAGTACGCTGACCGTTCAGCCAACGAGTCGGACAGCTCCAGAATGTAAGTAATTAAATGTAATTTTAGAAAATGTTATTACCATATTGTAAGGATCAAATCGTTTTATGTCCTAAGTGTTTTCCTTATTGTCATTCTCCCTGGTTCCTGAGAACATTCATATTCTTACCGCTTCGTAATTACTTGCCCAATTTCACTATAATCAGTTTTCATTTATCTTGTAGAATTTCGTTCAGTGGACATATCACGCTTTACGAATACACTCCTCAAGTACTTCCTTAGGTATGAAAGGCCATAAAGCATGCAGGTTTCACGCCCAAGTTCAATTCTGTACACTAATATTCTTGCGCTAAAACCACTTTGACAAGTGTTTATGTGTCACGCGCCACTCTTTGCCGCTATAAATTGCCACTCAGAGGCCATTTTTCGCTCACCTGTCACCACGAGTTAAGAATTGACTTTTTTCTCTCATCTATACGTGAAACGACACAAATACACGGAGTCAGATGATAGCATTTCAACTGTGAGTGGTTTCCTTGTCAATCATTCTATTCCCCGCAGCGCGTATGCCATATTTTATGATTCTCAGTGTTATAATATTACATGTCACCCGCTAATTTTATAAATTAAGAAGCGAAACAAATGCGATATTAACTAGGATGAGCGCGCGGCTTCACACGTTTATTAATTCAACTGTTAGATGTATCTAAACCATTTTCTTAAAAGCAAATATATATATATTTATTAACACACACCGGTTTTACATAATTTGCACGAAATACATTATTTATAATTATATTGTTACTCTTAATGCTAAGATACCGGGTTTGTAGATGGTAAAAATAACATTGCTTGTAGAACAATGCAAAGGATCATATTATATGAAAAATAAACCAATTTTTCTTTACTGAGCTTCCGGATAAACTCTATTAAGTGTCCCTCCACTTGGAACTAAGATATATACAGTGTTTTCCTTTCCAACTACCGAACAATGCACGTACAGTTTACAATGGGAGAAGGGCCGTTTTCCGAGATCGAGTCCAACAACATTAAACGATTACTCTTGTGCCTTTTTATACATATAGCGAAGCTCAAACAAACGAGGGAACTGCAGACATATAAATTGACTAGCAAATATACCCGTGCTTCACTACGGTACTCTACATTCTACACAGATATCGAAGTAAAATACTGCACATGAAGTGAATAAGATTTTTTAAATTCCATGTGTCTTGGCTTTATCCGAGAAACAGCATTGTGAAATCCACAGACGTTGTTTCCAATGTAAGTGCGATTTGTGGAATTGCGATGATAACGGCAAGTCCACTTGTCTACTGCAATTCACAAAGAAGTTGGTAATTTTCATTTAACGGCAGGCCCCATGCCTAGTGCGCGGCCAAAATCGATTTGGGTAGGTTTCATTACAATGGCAGACCCCATTTCCTACTATCAGATAGATTACAGTTGAGGAACATTTATTATATTAGCAAGGACCTTCCTTACTGCCAGTCAAAATTGAGTTGCGTTCTTATCATTATAATGGCAGACACATTTTCTAATGCCAGTCAGCTTACTGCCAGTCACACCGAGTTAGTGAGTTTTCATTATAATAGCAGGCCACTATGCCTAACGTCAGCACATTTTAGATGGATAAATTTGTTTATAATGGAAGACACCCTTGCTTACTGACAAACAGAATCGGGTGAAAGAGTTTTGAAATAATTGCACGCTCCCTTGTCTTCTGCTAGTCGAATTGATAAGGGAATTATGCATTAAAATAGTGCACAGGAGATGGAGGACGAACCCATCTTACTGCCTATCAAAGTCGATGTGGGGAGGACTGATTACAATAGCAGACGCCCTCCTTCTGACAGTCACTATCGTCTGCAAATTATTTAATAACAATGGTAGACAAACCCTTTCTAGATCGCTACATATCGACTTCAATGAATTAATATAGTCGTCATAGGGAAGTATATAGATGTTTACCTTCATTTACAGAATAACTGCTGCTAAACGGTACATCAAATCGAAAAACGGACTGCACGATAAGACGCACATTCTGGCCACATTTAGCGATCTGAATGGCTGGTCCTATGATATGTTCAAGTATCTCATCTATTTAAAGTTAAGTTTATTTTACAAAAGTTGAATAGGGTGAAATTGGTGTAAGCTTTTCACATATAGAATTACTTTTCAAATAATTATGTGACAGCTTAATACACACAAGTTGGCACAAATACGTCTACTGGGTGGGCCAATATTCGTGCAGAATTTGATGATCCTATCATTCCTATAAGTGTGTCAAACAATGAAATATACTTGTAAAAGTCACAAAATTTACGAAATATCCAGAAATACGACAAAATCTAACGTATAAGGGAGAGAGATACGACAAAAATCATAGGAACAAAGTTGTAGATCACTCCGAATTGAACAGGAATTGTGCCATCCGTTTTGTGATACGACTTACCATTTAGCCAACAAATACCTGAAAAGAAATGTCTGCACAGTCATAAAAATTGCCTCCACATTTCGATACCTTTGGGGGTAAAAGGTGAAAAATGTGAACATCTTGGAATTTGTCCGTAGGTTTGGGACTGAAATCTATAATTTCACCAAATTTCAATTTTCTACCTCGTCTGGCATGTTGTGCCGCCATCTTGATTTTGGGGGACGTGGGATAAAAATTAGGAAATTCCTGAAAAGTTTTAAGCCCACGAACTATATAGGTTGTCGCTTTGAATAAATTATACGACTGCATTCTTATGCTGAGCCCAAAATTTGAGGGCCCCTGCCTGCCCCTTCAGGGAATTTTGAGAATTTTCGATCTTTCTAGAGATCCTGGGGCCCGTACCAAGTTTCAAATTTCTGAGATTTCTGCAAGTGCCTCATTAATTCACGTATTTTTTCGTTTTTAAATATTTATATATACATAGCTCCAGGCCGACTTGCTTTTATATGTATAGATGACGGACAAGCATGAGCACGTTGAAAAGTGCAGACCTCCACTTCGGGATTCATAACTACTAAACAGTGCACGATATTAACAAACGATTTGCACCATCAGACGCTTCATTTATCGCTCTACATGTTTGTTTCTAAACTATTTCCTCGTATCTCCCACATTTAGAGTGTAAATTGAGTTCAAACATTTCAATAAGGTGAAATTTGGGTATATTTTTAACGTTTTACATTACTTTTTGCATACTTATGTATAAGCTAGAATCATGAAATATGGTCCACATATGGCCTTTGATCGTGCTAACGTGCGCACCCAACTTGATGAACCTATCATTCTTATAAGTGTGTCAAACAATGAAATATTCTTGTACAAATCACCAAATTTACGAACAATCGCAGAAATACGACCAAATCTAAAGTATAAGGGAGAGAGAGATGACAAAAAGTAATTGGACCAAAGTTGTAGATCAATCCGAATTGAATGGGGATTGTGCCATCCGTTTTGTGATACGACTTACCGTTTAGCCAACAAAAACCACAAAAGGAATGTCTGCTCACTCATTAAAATTACCTCCACATTTCGATATCTTTTGGGGGTAAAAAGTGAAAAATTTGAAAATCTTGGAATTTTGCCGTCGGTTAGGGACAAAAAGCTATAATTTCGTCAAATTTCAATTTTTTACCTCGTCTGGCAGGTTGTGCCGCCATATTGATTCTGGGGGACGGGGGATAAAAATTAGGAAATTCCTGGAAATTTTTAAGCCCACGGAACATATAGGTCTTTGGATAAATACGACTGCGTTCTTATGCTGAGCCCAGAATTTGAGGCCCCCAGCGTGCCCCCTTCAGGGAATTTTGAGAATTTTCGATTTTTTCTGAGATTTCTGCAAGTGCCTCATTAATTCACGCCTTTTTTTCATCATTAAACATCGCTCCAGACCGACTTGCTTTTATAGATTTCCGAAGGGATGATTTGAATCCGAGGAATGAATGCTATTTCGCCTGCGGCATGTCCAGTCATGACGGTAAATATTAACGGTAGTATAAGAGAAGCATAAAATAGAAGAGATGTACGGCAAGAGATGCTCACCGTAACCATATCCCTTTAACCTGTTCATAAAAAATGGAGTCAGAGAAATGAAAGGTGCACAGTATCCGCTTTGCAGATGGTATTGCTATCTTAGCTAATTCTTAAAAGGATATGAGTAAGATGATAAGAACATTAAACAATTCCTTAGAAGAGTTTAAACTAAAAATAAATATAAATAAAACAAAGTTCATGATTATAGGCAAAAGAAGCTTTCAGGCAGAAAAATGTTAAAATTAAATAATGCACTGATATAACAAGTCACAGAGTTCTCCTATTTGGTTTGGAGACTAGAAAATAACTTCTCAAGACCATTATTTGGAGTGTGCTACTGTATATGCGAAACTTGGACATTAGGGAAACAGGAAGAATCAAAACTTGGGGCTGGAGATACGCAGTTTTGGAGAATAATTACAAGTTGGATGGATAAAAAATGACCTTCTTTTAACGAACGTCGTAAAACAGAGGATCGGCTTTTAATAAATATGATAAAGAAGAGGAAAACAAAGTTCCTTGGACACGTGCTGAGACATGACTATCTTCTCCAAACCATCTCTGAGCGTAAAGTACTGAGAAAGAGGATGTCATACATCAGGTGACTGGACTCCAAGTTGTTGAAAAGTCGTTTCATCTGTATTACATGTCGTGTCTATAGACTTGTAAATTTGTAGTTGATAATGTTGACAGGTTTATTTCTTCGGAGCAAGAATTACTCTCTAACACAGCCATGCGTGATCGGTGAAATGCTGAGCACGCGTATGTTAAACATTTCAGATCTCTGCGTGCCTTTTTGTGGGCATCGGGCACAGACAGACAAATATTTCCTTATCTTATTATATGTATTATACGAAGGTTGGGGCAAAGTCATTGCAACAACTTTTTACGCACGAATGTGGGATCTACCTGACAAGTGGGAATATACAGATATGAGTTGAGAATGTAAGGCGCTGTGCAATGCATGAATAATATCGAGTAGGTTTAGTAGGTGTAGGATATGGAATCCTTGTGCTGTCAAACAGTACATCTTCAAAGTAGCTCTCTAGATTGTCTACTGCACGTTGACAATGATGCGGACACGTGGGATACCAATCACCTCACCCTGTGTGAATTTTTCAGTTTCAGGTTTCACAGCGTTGATAATGTCCTCTAGCGTCCCAGACCACATCCCATGCAATAGTCGATGAGGTCAAAATCACTCGGAGATATGTCCAGCGAGTACGGTGCGTGACCCAACACTTCCCTCTCCCCCCGATCACTGAACTAACCACTCTGCACGGAGCCTGCCTCACTCCTGCTATCTCATCACCCTGTGCGTGGTATCTGTCCTATACACCGCTGTCTCGTGCTGTGTCAAAGAACTATGCTTTCCAATGCGTATGGCCATTGTATGACAGCAGCATGCAAATGTGAGGATAAAACATACTTGCAGTGACCTATTTCCTAGTGTCCGCCTCTGTGGTGTAGTGGTTAGCGTGATTAGCTGCCACCCCCGGAGGTCCGGGTTCGATTCCCGGCTCTGCCACGAAAATTTGAAAAAAAGTGGTATGAGGGCTGGAACGGGGTCCACTCAGCCTCGGGAGGTCGACTGAGTAGAGGTGGGTTCGATTCCCACCTCAGCCATTCTCGAAGTGATTTTCCGTGGTTTCCCACTTCTCCTCCAGGCGAATGTCGGGATGGTACCTAACTTAAGGCCACGGCCGCTTCCTTCCCTCTTCTTTGTCTATCCCTTCCAATCTTCCCATCCCCCCGCAAGGCCCCTGTTCAGCATGGCAGGTGAGGCCGCCTGGGCGAGGTACTGGTCATTCTCCCCAGTTGTATCCCCCGACCAAGAGTCTGAAGTTCCAGTACACTGCCCTTGAGGCGGTAGAGGTGGGATCCCTCGCTGAGTCCGAGGGAAAAGCCAAACCTGGAGGGTAAACAGATGATGATGATGATGATGATGATGATGGGACTTGATTACTCGATGCGCGAACTGGAAAAAGTACAAAGAAATGCAGCACGATTTGTTTCGGGTGAATTTCCGACAAAAGAGTAGCCTTACGAAAATGTTGCGAAGTTTGGACTGGAAAGACTTGGGAGAAACGAGACGAGCTACTCGCCTAAGTGGTTTGCTCCGAGCTGTCACTAGAGAGATGGCGTGGAATGACATTAATAGAAGAATAAGTGTGGGTGGTGTTTTTAAAAGTAGAAAAATTATACTTATGAAGGTAATTTTGCAGTTCCTGGGAACAAATTGGAGCAAATATTCGTTTATAGGGAGTCTAGTTAGGGATTGATAACACTAGAAGGACATAAATTGGAACAAGTCAAGTCATTCAGATATTTCGGAAATATGTTAACATGGAATGGAAGCTGTACAGAAGAAGTAAAAAAACACAATACGTATGGGAAAAGAAGGTTTCGGAAAGGTGAGAGGGCTTTTGACATCCAAGGCAATCCCTATTGATTTAAGAAAGAGGTTCGCTAAGTGTTTTCTGTGGAGTGTGGTGTCATATGGAGCTGAAACATGGACATTAAGAAAGAAAAAGAGAAAGAAAGAAAGACATTATTTGGAAAGTTTGAAATATGGTTGTGGAGAAGAAAGAAAAATGTGAAGTGGATAGATAAAGTGACAAAATGATGAAGTGTTAAGAAAAATAGGAGAGAAGACAGACCTGATACAAATTATAAGGAAGAGGAAAATATCCTAGTTGGGTTACATACTACGTAGGGATTGTTTGGAACAGAGGGTGATGGAGAGAAAAAAAGATGGAAGAAAAGGAAGAGGAAAGAGAACGTTTAGAATGTTAACACATGTTAACTAAGACAGAAGCTGTGAATGACTTTAACAGGATGCTCAGGATAGAGAATCATGGAGGATGCCCAGTTGATACCTGTCTCGAGACAGATTCACAAAAGAAGAAGTTAGGGATCGGAATAATTTACCAAGGGAGATATTCAATAAATTTCGAAATTCTTCGCAATTATTTAAGAAAAGGTTAGATGTACAACAGATAGGGAATCTGCCACCTGGGTGACTGCCCTAAATGGAGATCAGTGGTAACTGGTTTCTCAAAAATAAAACTGTATACCGCAAACCTATCCACACTAGTAGGTACCTGAATGCCCGTTCACACCATGCCACCCACAGCAAGTACAAAGTGTCCGCGCACTCTAGTCCACCGAGCAGAGAGAGTAGGTGACCCGGAATATCTGGCAGAAGAGAGAGAAGTCTCAGAGAACGAGCACTCTCAGAGACATAATTTTTTAACATTTCATCCAAAACAAGACTCTAGAGTTCTTCTCTTCTTCTTCTTCTTCTTCTTCTTCTTCTTCTTCTTCTTCTTCTTAATCTGTTTACCCTCCAGGGTCGGTTTTTCCCTCAGACTCAGCGAAGGATCCCACCTCTACCGCCTCAAGGGCAGTGTCCTGGAGCTTCTGACTCTGGGTCGGGGAATACAACTGGGGAGAATGACCAGTACCTCACTCAGGCGGCCTCACCTGCTGTACAGAACAGGGGCCTTACGGGGGATGAGAAGATTGGAAGGGATAGACAAGGAAGAGGGAAGGAAGCGGCCGTGGCCTTAACCCTTTACTGCATGATTTATTTTTGTTTTCGTTTGGTGAAGAAAATTTATAGCTTCAATGTTCAACTTACGTTCAGTGTTTCAGATTTACCAGCAATTCTTAACTTGGGCTAATAGCTTAACACTCGTATGTGATGTGGATTGCCATAACGGGGTATATATACGATTTTTCACGATTTTACGTTTAAGGGACCCATAGACGTGCAATATTATTGCGCAAAATGGATTGTACAATATATTGTTAGCTGCCTATAGACCTACAATATTATTGCACAAAAATCGAGTTTGTGCAATAAATAGAATCGTGTAGAGATAATATTGATAGTTGTGTAATATATTGTGCAAAGCGGTCATAGACGTACCATATGCGTTACAATATATAGTCAGTCCATGCCGGTATTTTATTTGGTGATTATATTCAGTGACACTGATCTTTGCTGCGTTTTGATCGCCGTGGGCGTAAGTGCCAAAGAGAAGCAGAAACGGAAAAGAAGCACAAAGGCCAAACAGTGGTTTCTAGACAGAGAAAAGTACACTCATGAAAATTTACTCAATGAACTGAGAAAATGGGAACCAAATGATTTTCGAAACTTTCTGCGCATGAATGGTGAATTGTATGATGAACTCCTCGCTTTGCTCTTAACGTCCCACAAAGCCGGAAGGCCATGGTACACTTCGATAAACTCCAAAATAAACTTTTTCTCCTCCTTTTTGTCTGCCATCACGATACCTTCTCGAACGCTTGTTGATACCAACTGGCGGGAGGACGGGATATTGCACAATATTGCCAACACACAGCACAGTATTTTGCGATTTGCGCAATATATTTCAAACTTTCTTGATTTCGTACAATATATTGCACAACCCTTCAATATTAAATACACACTATCAATTTTATTGCACAAACCCCGATATTGCGCAATAATATTGCACGTCTATGGGCCCCTTAAGCTTTTAACAGGATGGCTGAGGTGGGAATCGAACCCGCCTCTACTCAGTTGACCTCCCGAGGTTGAGGGGATCCTGTTCCAACCCTTATACCACTTTTTCAAATTTCGTGGCAGAGTCGGGAATACAACCCGGCCCTCCGGGTGTGGCAGCTAATCACACTAACAACTACACCAAAGAGGTGGACTGGAGTTACAAAATTTAATTGATATTACTTATATAATTTGGCTTACCTCCTTTTCTCACTGTTTATAACTGGATTAACTCTTTCTTCTCCTTTGGGTAAATTTCTGAGTGACTGGATTCCGACTTAATCTGCAATTTAAACTATAAAATTTACTTCACTTGGGCTCTTTTGTAAGTGTTCATTCTTGCTCCGCCAACGGCTGTAGCCGTGTTGAACCGCGGGATCCCGTGGGATCTCCGAAGATAAGCAACATTGGGCGTGGTCAAGATTTGGATGGGTTGCCACGCGCATTTGGTGGGTGTAAGGGAATGGAGGAGCAAAAAGGAACTGGCCACCCTACTGTGCGTAAAATCCAGCTCACGCACTTTTCTGCGGAGATTTGGACCTGCCTTCGGGCAGAATACATCCTTACCTTACCTCATTCTTGGTTTGGACAGTATTAAGACTTATCCCCCTCTTGTTCTGAAGTCTTCATTTCTTATGTTCGTTCGTAATCTATTTACGCTCCAGGGTCGGTTTTTCCCTCGGACTCAGCGAGCGATCCCACCTCTAACGCCTCAAGGGCAGTGTCCTGGAGTTTCAGACTCTAGGTCGGGGGATACAACTGGAGAGGATGACCAGTACCTCGCCCAGGCGGCCTCATCTGCTGTGCTAAACAGGGGCCTCGCTGAGGGATGGGAAGATGGGACGGGATAGGCAAGGAAGAGGGAAGGAAGCGGCCGTGGCCTTAAGTTAGGTACCATCCCGGCATTTGCCTGGAGGAGAAGTGGGAAACCACGGAAAACCACTTCCAGGATGGCTGAGGTGGGAATCGAACCCACCTCTACTCAGTTGATCTCCCGAGGCTGAGTGGACCCCGTTCCAGCCCTCGTACCACTTTTCAAATTTCGTGGCAGAGCCGGGAATCGAACCCGGGCCTTCGGGGGTGGCAGCTAATCCCACTAACCACTACACCACAGAGGCGGACCCATTTCTTATGTACTGGTGATAATTAATTTTCACCAGTCTATCAAGGAAAAAAACTGTAGTAGTTATTTACGCAACATGTACGGTAAGTAACCTGTTACGTTACTAGTGAAATGTTTACGGCACATAGAAACGAGTAACCTAAACTTTAGTGGCTGCTGTGTACAATATTTTGTTTCATACTCTGGCGAATTTGCTTATTTTAAATTAATTTAATTATAAATAATTTTGATTCGTCACGACGCAAATCGTCCTCGTTTGACCCATGAATTGGCGTTTCCTTTTCTTGTTGTTCGTGTCTTGTTATTAAAAATATAAGCGGTAATTCTATGGGGGTTGTATTGCAATAAAACATAAAATATTAATTTTATTTCAAGCAGCAAACGATCCACTAAGCTACCAGAGTCATAAATATGGTCTTCTGGTCCTGGATAATGAAGGAAATAAGCTCATCGGAAAAAAAATCAGTCGCCCCTGGAGAAATCATTACAAGCATCATTTAATACCGTGTAACTTCACCTCCGGACTAGATAACCGCCTGCACTCGTTTAGGAACTGAGTCCACAATGTTGTGCAGGTGCGTCGCATCCACTCGCCAAGGATTTGATGGTGCATTTCCACCAAGTTGCGGAGCTGCTGATGTCGGTGTTTTACCGGCTGTTCCAACATGTCCCACAGATTTTCAATGGGTTTCAAGTCAGGTGATTTTGCAGGCCAATTGAAATGTAATAGGCTGGGGGAGTGTTCATAAAACCAGTCACGTACACGTCCAGCCCGATTAACTATGCTGTTGTCATCTTTAAAAATCTGGGTACCAATAACATACTCAGCATGTAGATGTTGACTGAAAGGCAACACCTGATCACCCAGAATGTTTAAATGAACATGCTTGTTCATCTTAGTGGTCACATCAGTGAGCGGGCCCAATCAATGACACGAAAACACGCCCAAAACTTCACAAACCCACCCCTGGCTTGAACCTGACCTTGCACACATCCAGGATGAAATGCTTCATAATTCGGTCTTCGGTGCACTGTACGACGCGCGTCATTGGAATACAGGCGAAAACGAGATTCGTCAGAGCACATTACGTTCTGCCAGTGAGCTACTGCCCACGCTCGATGATTTGTAGCCGATTGAAACGCGCAGCTTTATATGCCTGTGTGAGCAATGGCCTTTCGCGAGTTGACTGACTCCAAATGTTCATTGTATGCAGTTGCCATTGTAATGTTCTCTTGCTAACAGGTTGGGATGGACCTTCATTTACTGACTCCAACAATTCCTGTCGGTTTGAAAGCAATTTTGATTCACAAGCCTTGAAACGCGTCTCCCGTCCGTCTCAGTCGGGATCTTTTCCCCACCACAATTCTGACGTCGTATTTCGTGGCCACTTGTAGTACGCCACTGCTTGTAGACACGTTGAACAGTCCGGTGCGAAACACCAACAAGTCCCGCAACTTCAGGCACCGTATGGCCATGGGCACGGCCAAACAGTTTAGCCCCTTCTTTCCATTCTGTCACATTCTTACATCTATCCATGTTGACGTACACAGTTCGCTTGAAACATCAATGACTCACTGATCGCTACTGCCATATGCTCACGCAGGGGCAATGCGCGTGCGGTTACGCTGTGCCATCTGTACAGGCTTAACGATTCATCTGTGCGTGCGCATTAGGGTGACTAAGATTTTGTCCGGTGAGACTATGAACTTTATGATATTTTGTGATATATGCGATATTTATCCGCTGGAAATGGATTAGTCTATACATTAGTCAGAGTGATGGCGGCAGATGACTTGAGTTGTGAATGCACAGACGCCATTTTTTCTGTAGATGAAACCGGACCACAGAGCTGTAATCAGGTTCATGATCTCTCTGACTATCTCCATTACTGTGAAGCTCAATTCAACCAGTCAGAGACGAATTCTAATAAAACAGCGCGGAAAGTGATTACAGTACGCCATAGTATTATTTTCCGTATTCTTTTGGGTGCGGGAAGAAGGCAATTACGTCATGGTACGAAATACAATTGACCCTTGAGTGTGTACCTGTCCTTCAAAAGCCTCTAAGGTGAGTTGTTAAGTATTCTCTCCATTGAAACAACAGTCCCGAAGAGCCTAGGTCTACCAATCGACCACTGCTAAGTATGAAGGCCTGCAGATTGCGAAGAGTCCTGTTGTCGGTACTATGAATTTTCTCGGCTTTCTAGACCAGGGTCGCTATCTCACCATTGGATAGTTTCTCAATTGTAATCACGTTGGCTGAGTAGATCTCGAACCAGCCCTAAGATCCAGATAAAATTCCCTGATCTGGCTGGGAATCGAACCTGGGGCTTTGAGGTAAGAGTCAGACACGCTATCTCTACACCGCTAGGCCGACAGTTTTTATGGCATGCCTCCAAATGCTTTGTCATAATTTTCAGACCTCTGTAATCCATTGTTCTGTACAACCTTTAATTTTTATCATCTGCCGTGTGCAGAATACATCACACCACAAATACTGCAATTGATTGGGCGTTGAATACAATGTTCAAAAAGCGATATGTCCTACATTTGGCTACATGCATGGCTGGTTCACGCTACACGGCTCCATTTACGTGGTAAATTTATAGCTGACGCAGTGATAGCTGTGGAACTCGCTGTTCCAGGGAAGGAATGTGTACACAACCAGACGATCGTGCATCCAGCCTCTGGGCTAACCAGCTCCCAGCTGTGGTTGTGTTTCATCTAAATTAGTGGGACACAACTCAATGGAATGCGATACAATCCAGGATTACTAGGACATCATGTGGTACCGTGAGATCCAAACGAGAAAAGGTAGGCGTGGAGTTGTTCACTTTTAATGGTGAAAATACCCTTTCTTATCAAAGTAAGAGTCTCCATACTATGAAAAACGTGAACTAAACAATTTCCTACCGGGCGAGTTGGCCGTGCGCGTAGAGGCGCGCGGCTGTGAGCTTGGATCCGGGAGATAGCAGGTTCGAATCCCACTATCAGCAACCCTGAAAATGGTTTTCCGTGGTTTCCCATTTTCACACCAGGCAAATGCTGGGGCTGTACCTTAATAAAGGCCACGGCCGCTTCCTTCCAACACCTAGGCCTTTCCTATGCCATCGTCGCCATAAGACCTATCTGTGTCGGTGCGACGTAAAGCCCCTAGCAAAAAAAAAATATATATCCTCAATTGTCCAGAAAGTTGAAGTAAAGGGCCCGAAAAGGTTTCAAACTGTGAGTCTTGGATAGCTCTATCAAACTTTAAAAAAAATCGAAAATCACTCCCGGCCTAAATGTAGTTCCTGAAAATAGCCTAAACCGCTTGTTTCTCTACTCGTCTTCTTTTTGATTATGAGTTCCTTGGTTCAATAATCTTACGCGTTCTTTTGAATTTTTGAAAAATGTCTACATCGAATATTGTTATAAGGTCATAACATGAAACTCTGCATTGACTCACATTAGCGCTCGTAGTGGTAGAAAAAGGCAAACTGCTAATATAATCGACCAAATAACGATGATTAAGAAAAGTACTGTCATTTTTATATATAAATAAATAATATATCCTCATATTTTATTATTTTCTATTTACCTAAAATTCGTAGCTCTTATCCCTATGATGTTTTCAGCATTGAGTCGCTTGCCCGAAGTGCTAGAACTGTGGATTTTATATATAAAATCAGAAAATACCTGAAATTGAACTGACGTGATATTACATTAGTGATAAATGAAATAACCAATGATAACAACACATATGTAATTTTAAAGATTTTCGTTCTTTCGAACACAAAACACAAATTCATGAAACACTAGAAAATACGTAAAGATTCATTAATAACACGTTCTGACAAAATATTCATTAACATGTTGCGTGCTTGAAAATTTATTATCGAGTTGTATCATATGCATTTTGGACAGACGGCACTCCATGTCCCCATGAGAGAACAAGACTTGCAAAAGGGATTATTTATTTGTTTATTTATTATTTTATTTACTTAGTTTTTTAATTTCTACAACTTGCGGATACATTTCAAGGATGATGAATGGAGGAAGGGTATAGCCCGACATACAAGAAGGTGCCTCCATCTCCTCTTAAAATTACAATATTAAATAATTACGATTATAGACTACAGGAAGTATTACCGGAGGTTACTAGGTGTAGTTCATTCTTCACGTCCTTCCTGTTGTCTTCCTGACTTTTTGTGATACTCACATTCTTGGAAGAGTCGAATATCCTTCATTTGTGTCTCTTTTACCGTTAAGAGAGGATGGTTTCCTTGTTCTCCTTTGTCTAACACAATCGTCACCACTAACAAGCAAGGGAAGAAAGTTTCATGCACACTGAGTTTGCTACGATACTAATACTACGAATAATAATAATAATAATAATAATAATAATAATAATAATAATAATAATAATAATAATAATAATAATAATAATAATAATAATGTGTCAATAACGTTCAAGAGTTTTCTTATTTAAGAAACAAAACAACGGGTGATAGTAGAAGTGAAAGAGATCTGTTAATATAATCAATCAATCAATCAATCAATCAATCAATCAATCAATCAATCAATCAATCAATCAATCAATCAATCAATCAATCAATCAATCAATCAATCAATCAATCAATCAATCAATCAATCAATCAATCAATCAATCAATCAATCAATCAATCAATCAATCAATCAATCAATCAATCAATCAATCAATCAATCAATCAATCAATCAATCAATCACCCATCTGCATTTAGGGCTGTCGCCCAGGTGGCCGATTCCCTATCTGTTGTTTACCTAGTCTTTTCTTTAATGATTGCTAAGAATTTTGAAATTATTGTACATTATTCCAATCCCCAACTCCTTTCCTATAAATGAATATTTGCCCCAATTTGTCTTCTTGAATTCCTGCTTTATCTTCATATTGCGATCTTTCCTAGTTTTAAAAACACCACTCATACTTATTCGTCTACTAATGTCATTCTACGTCATCTCTCCACTGATAATTCGGAACATATCACTTAGTCGAGCAGCTCGTCTCCTTACTCCGAAGTCTTCCCAGCGCAAACTTTGCAACATTTTCGTAACCCAGAACAAATCGAGCTGCTTTTGTTTGATTTTTTCACTTGTCAAATCAATTAATACTAGTGAGGGTCCCATACCCTGAAACTATACTCTAGTTGGGGTCTTACCAGAGTATTATATGTTTTCTCCTTTACATCCTTACTGCTACTCGTAAATACCCTCATAATCATGTACAGAGATCTGTACCCTTTATTTACAAAGAATTAACCAAGCAAAGACAACCTTCAATAAGAAAGTTAAGGTATATCGAATTAAGACTAAGAATACAATGTGTGGATCGTGTTCCTCTGCGTAAGGGAGAGACCTGGAGACCGGGAGTCACAGACAGAAGATAGCCAAAGCATTCGAGTTATGGTGTTACCTGTTACAGGAGAATGCTCAGGATATCGTGAACAGGCAGAGCAACCGAGAAGTACTGTCAAGAATAGGAGAATAGAATGTTTGACATAGTACATGAGGGAAAGTAGGAACATCTGGATTGGTCACATAATAAGGCATGGAAGTTTTCTAGCCACGATCTTGGAGGGTTTTGTGGAGGAAAGGGAATAAATTCTATAGGCAGGCGTAGACTGAACTACCTAGTAAAGGAGCTGGGTTGCCGATCCTATGTGAAGCTTAAGAGATTGGAACAAGACGGAGACGCTTTTAGAACTGCTACCAACCAACCTCAGGGTTGACAACCTGAGAAGGAAATATCTGGACAGGCTCGGCCCATATAAGACAGACCTTCCAGTCTGGGTGGTCGACGTCTATTGTGTGTACGATATAACATTTTAGTGTGGTGGAGGATAGTATTTTGCGTGGTATATTAGTAGAAGGATTTGTTAAATTGAAAGCCATTTTCTTTTCAACTGTATGGGAGCAGCCGTCTGCTTGCTTCACCGGTGCACATCTTATGGTGCCTACGTTGATCGACGTGGCCTCCATGGCTTTCCCTATGTGAAAAATAAAGGCGGACACATCCGTCACTCCACTATCAATAATGTCATCTTGTGGGCTCTTGTTCCAGCAGAAGTGAGCCTACTGGCTGCTGCCATCCAGGTGGTAAAAGGCTTGACGGAATTACACTTGTGTCCAAATGCGGATCCAGGATTCCCTAACGGGAGGGGCTCACTTAAAAAGTACAAAATAAAAACAACGAGTAATCCGGACATTTTACTTCCGTAGTGAATAAATTACCCAACTTTATTGTAAGGAAGTTGTTATAGTATAGCAAACGCTAGTTAAGGTAATTTGATATTTATTTCACCACAAAATTCCAGTATATAGGGTTAAAAGTTTTACCGGTACATCAACTTTACTATGTAGAGTTACGTGTTAGCAGTTCTCATCAATCAACATTTGAGCAGTTATAAATATCCAAGGCCGTTAAGCCGGTTCTATGCCATTGTACATATAGGCTTTTAGCTAACGTAGGGCCGAGAAACTCCTCTCCATAGAGGCTGTTGTGACTGGCTGGGTGGCAAACATCTGTAGCAGTAGCCTAATATTGGGAAAGGAAACTCATTTACATTGAGCTTTTTGGCCTGCTAATGTCTTCTGAGATGTTGTCCAATTATTGCCCACAGTGATATTTTCACTTTTAATTCAGCACTTGTTGCTGTGCAATCTGCATCATACATCTCTGCTGCTCTATTAATTGCGTGTTCTGAAAATTTAGAAAAATGACTGGGAATAAGCCCTTCTAAAGAGGGTCACATTGTTAACAACAGTGATGAAGTCAACGCCGTAGAAGAAGCCTTTATCTACAAAATGTTTATATGTTTTATTTTGTACCTCATTTTTTGCCTCTTCAAAGAACAATATAACTGAAACACTAGAACATTTTTCGTTTTATATTCATTACATAGAAAATAGTATACTTTCAGGTAATATTCCATGTGTTACTGGTGAAGTAAGAAGCGTGTTTTCTGTGAATGTTGATGCTCGTCGTAACTTGCATTGGGTGGTCGCTATTGGTGCTAGTCGTCCGGCCGCTACTTACTGTCCTATGGTCACTATACTACCATCCATCCCTAGCGAACTTAAGTGACACAGCCTAACTATTTTTTACAACTTACTTTACGTCGCACCGACACAGATAGGTCTTATGGCGACGATGGGATAGGTATGGTCTAGGAGTAGGAAAGAAGCGGTCGTGGCCTTAATGAAGGTTCAGGCCCAGCATTGGCCTGGTGTAAAAATGGTAAGCGACGGAAAACCATCTTCAGAGCTGCCGACAGTGGGGCTCGAACCTACTATCTTGCAAATGCAAGCTCATACCTGCGCGCCCTAACCACATGGCCAACTCGCCCGCTGCCTAAATATTCAATGCAGGAACAAAACCGTTAGGTATAATTTCATTAAAATAAAGCAACTTTGTAAACTTCTAAATTAAACAAGGACTACAGCCCCCCGCCCCTTAGACCCTCCCTGGATCCACCTCTGTTTGTGCCAGTAACCATTGAATCCAGTGGTACTTGGGGAAATGATGGCGTCACCTTTATGACAGAGGTTGGTCAACGCATTGCGGCGATGTCTGATCAACTACTTTTCTTATTCAGCGCACCTTGCGAATGCCACATATATTTTCGGGACACTACCACCTGGTAAAATTTAATGTAAGAATAGTTTCATGTGGTTGCGTTCTGTTCCTCTGTGTTTCCCATGATCAATCTACTATGTAGTGGTGTAGGAAATTATGTCTAACATGGAAATAAAGTCCATATAACATATTTTCTTCTCCTACGTGCAGAGGGATGTGCCCTGAAAGTTTGACGTGAATTGTAAATTTCTCTTATTGGAAAACTCATTCTCACTGCATGAAGTTTTGTCCTTTAACGTATGACTTTATATTTTAGAGAAATATAATTTTTGCTTGTGAATAATAAATAAATCATTTTAGGAAGAATATAAAAAACCAAACCACCCG
Source organism: Anabrus simplex (assembly GCF_040414725.1). Lineage (NCBI taxonomy): Eukaryota > Metazoa > Arthropoda > Insecta > Orthoptera > Tettigoniidae > Anabrus > Anabrus simplex. The sequence continues at coordinate 782,455,820 of NC_090265.1, forward strand.
GTCTGCGAGCCAACGGACGTAACAGTTCAGGATTAAAATTCCCCTACTCGACCGGGAATCGAACCCGGTGTTCTGGGGGTAGATAAAGCCAAGAGGTTGACCAATTAACAGCAGTTTATAATGGACAAACATGGTCGTAAACTAGTTACATAGTCATTACACTTTATGTGATCCTGGTAGTATTTCATCGTCCATGTAGACATTTCATTGTAGAAAGTCTCTCACCTTGTTTAAAATGTGGTTTGGCGAGGCAGTAAATGAGACTTGACTCTGCGGAGTGTACAGAATGAACATTACCTCAGACAACAACTTGGTGGCGCGGTTTGTATAAGCTCGGAGCCACTTGATTCCCTCTCCAAATGAGCAGTCCGTGTGAGCAACACTCAAATTAGCTCAACTTCATTGTTTGGATTTCTCTCAAACGTAAACAAATTCACGAGAACTTCGCGTAGCTGGCGAGGGCAACTCTACGAGTACTGCGGAACAAGCCTGGAGCACTGTTGTGTTCACACAGCGACAGTAAATAAATAAATAAATAAATAAATAAATAAATAAATAAATAAATAAATAGAAAAATAAATAAATAAATAAATAAATATCCCTAAAATGTCACTCTAAAACTATAGAAATTGAAAAGCAAGAAACGAGAATTCTCCGAAAAATTTATCGTCCGACGAGAGGAAATGGAATGTGGATTAATAGAAGAACAGGGGACCTCTATTCAATAACTGACAGGTTCACTGATGCCGTAAGCAAGATATGCCTGAGATTATTTGGCCATATCTATAGAATGGACAACGACAGACTCCCAAAAGTTATTTAATGTAATCAACTCAAAGAAGGTCAAAATAAACTGGCTAGAAGTACCTAATGTGAGCTTTGAAGAAATAAATATCACGGATGTCATCATTGAAGATCATGTAGCCTTCAGTACAATACTAGCAAAGCACAAATTCTTGGAGAAACCTGAAAAGAAAACTGGTAGGGAGTGGTCCACAGAACGCAAGATGCAACGCAGAGCATTCATGAAGAGATTTTTTAACGATAAGAAGGCAGAAACCATCAGACCAACACACAAGTTCAAACGCGCTCTTTGAACGGGAATAACAAAGAATAATAAATAAACAAATAAATAAATAAATAAATAAATAAATAAATAAATAAATAAATAAAGTTGTTGGGATCCTCTGTCTGTAATTTCGTTTGTTTTGCCAATTTTTCAGATATTTATCCGTTTTAGGTCAACTCAAGACCGAATCAGTGGTTTTTATTTTTCGTGTCTGTTTGTCTGTTTGCCTGTTTGTCTGTTTGTTCACCATCACAGCGAAACGGCTGGATAGATCTCAACCAAACTTGATATTTAGATTATACTAGCTGATGTACCCGTGCTTCACTACGGGATTCTCAAAAAGACTGTCTTTGTGGTTTTCCTACCTGAAGTCGCCAGTAGGAATGTAGCGATTAAAAGCAATGTTATCATATAAAATACTCGATCAAATGAAAAACCGCACATTTTCTCATTTTTAGCGAACAGTACTACTATGCCGATCTAACAGTCCAGCGTTCCAGTGCTGGAATGACCAGACCGCAGACAGCCGTGAACACTCCTCTGCCATTATTCCATTAAATATGCACACTGCTCATTCTAATCAGTGCCTCAGAGTCGGGATTAAATAGCGGGAATGCTATGATGAACCAGTTTGTTACGTATCAGTAGTATCAGAAAATTTATGAACCAGAGGAATGGCATGCTAAAGAAGGAAGTTATCTAACTCCCCAGTTACTTTCCGCCAATATTCAGGCAGGCTGTTATTTTAAGTACGACCGGGCGAGTTGGCCGCGCGGTTAGGGCCGAGCAGCTGTGAGCTTGCATCCGGGAGGTAGTGGGTTCTAACCCAACTGTCGACAGCCCTGAAGATGGTTTTTCGTGGTCTCCCATTTTCATACCAGGCACATGCTGGGGCGGTAACTTAATTAAGGCCAGGGCCGTTTACTTCCCTCTCCCAGCCCTTTGCTATCCCATCGTCGCCATGAGTCCTATCTGTGTCGGCGCGACGTAAAGCAAAATTTAAAAAATCTCTGTATACAGCAGTAATCCCATCTATCAGAGATGAGCCGCAACAGAGATACAAAGCACACCATAACAAACAATGGTCAATGTAATGCTATTGTTGATCCATGTTATGAGCTTTCTGTATTATAGGCCTTCACATTCAGTTTTCTTTCGACTGTGTAATATTAGGGCGTCTTATAGAATTCATTATAGCGTAGACTGCAGTTCTTCATTCAGTTCTGTTTACCCATTTTCTCGTGGCGGTGCTGAAATGGACTTTACAAAAAAATACAATTTCATGAATATCTCCTTTATCGTAGCTGGTACAGTAAAAATGTAAAAGGCATAAATGATCGGAAATTTAATAATATTTAATTTAGTTACATACTATTTGTCAACAGGACCACGAACAACACAAATATTTGATTATTGAATGTAAGGCTTTCCCCTAAACTGCCATTTCACTCAGCGTGAATAAAATTATTTATGGCCTACATTGTAGCGACTTATTCCCCGACTTTGCATACCGATTTTCATTAATATAGGACAAATAACAAATATTTGAGAATTAAATTTTAGGCCTTCCCCTAAACTACCATTTCTCTCAGCGTGAATAATATTATTTACAACCTAGATTGTAGCCACTTATTCCCGGACTTTATATACCGATTTTCATTAAGATAGGACCACTACTAAGATAAATATTTGAGAATTAAATTTTTAGGCCTTTCCCTAAACTACCATTTCTCTGCGCGTCAATAAGATTATTTATGGCCTAGATTGTAGCGACTTATTCCCGGGCCTTACATACCGATTTTCATTAAATTCTCTTCAGCCGTTTTCTCGTGATGTGTGTACAGACAGACAGACAGACAGACAGACAGACAGACAGACAGACAGACAGACAGACAGACAGACAGACAGACAGACAGACAGACAGACAGACAGACAGACAGACAGACAGACAGACAGACAGACAGACAGACAGACAGACAGACAGACAGACAGACAGACAGACAGACAGACATTACGGAAAAGTAAAAAGTGCATTCCCTTGTTACTGTGGACATGACGAATACAGCAATACCATTCTTTTAAAATTCTGAGCTATGTACAGACAAAACTCTTATTTTATGTATTGTACCCGTAAAAAGTGTTCATATCTTTAAGGCGCTTGATTTTAAATTAGCGCATGGAACTACCTCGTTACAGTAGTTCTACTAGTTTTATGTATTGACGAGTAATAATTTCCGTTTTCTCTTTTTTTCTTAACAGCCTGCAAAGGCAATATTAGCTTTGATAATCTGAAAAGATATCACTATAAATAGATGTTTTTTTCTGCCATAATACTTTATATATGAATGGTAGTCCAACATTCAGTTTATAGTATTCTTTCTCTGTTCAATTTCTATGCACCTGTTTTATATGAACATTCATCGCATGTACCAATTATTAACACTATTCACAATAGATATTTAAGTTACTCCTTCTAATTTTGTATACGGCATGTATCACAAATTATGAAATTATGAAACGATTACAATAAATAATACTCTCTCCCTAATCTATTATTTTTGAGATTAAGGGAGACGGGTATCTTGAATCTTGAATCTTGAATCTATTAAATTAACGAGCATGGATCTTATCCTAGGGAGTGACTTTATCATTGCAGTTGGTACAGAGAGGCGTATAGTTATCAATTTTAGAGATTCTTTTGATAAATTGAGTTTACTGATCATCAAAAGCAAGTTCATATCACCTTCGTACAGCAGCATGGAAATGTCGTGGCTGGTTGGTACCTCCGAGTCCTGGGATGGCGCTGGACATCGCCTGGGCAGGGACCACACCTGCCCGGATGAGGAGTGCTGGAATGTTTCAAGGTTCTGGAATGTCTCGAAGATTGGCACACGTTCCTGGGTTCGATTTGAGACGTAATTCACACTTGAGTTTTCTGCACGGCACTCCACACATTCATGGCACTGTCTGAACAGACATGACCTTTTAATTATGGTTACTACACTCTAGATATTAAATCAAAACGTTCTGGAATAATCACTCGAAGAACAAGATGATTTTGACTTTGTACCGGTACAAATGCAAGTTCATAACGCAAGCTTACTGTAAATTGAAATGTTCTAGAAGAGTATAGTCACCACAGTTCTTAATGCATAGTGTCTGAAGATTTAAAACACATTGGCAATGAACTGAATAAATAGCACTCGGAAACTGTCTTGTTCCGTCAATAGGCGAAGTGAATAGCCATTAAAGAAAATGATATTTGAAAGAACAAGTCTGACTTCATAAATTATGGATTCACTCAAACTACTGGAAAGTTCTGGGCTTTCTGGGAACGCGACATGCGTATTCTAAATTGTCAGAGTCTTTAATGAGGATAAGAATCAAAACACAAGTCCCAGTGCAGCACTTGGAAAGTATTGCATATTTCACAATTAAACGTAATGTTGAACGTCCCCTAAGTTTCACAGTTTTTACAAGACGTAAATTCAATGAGGCACTTGGGAAAACAAGTCATATCGTTCACACGAAAATTTATGTTGGTAGGGCACAAGTTCATCCTACACGCTCGGAAAATTTCAATGTTCCAAAAATTCATTCACAAAATACAAGTTGGAATAATTTCGAAACGTAAGTTCAATGTGGTACACAACACTCGTGAAAATTCAAAGTCCTTTCAATCGTCGTCTCTATGTGGCACTTCAAAAAAATAACGAAGTTCCAATGTGTAGAAATAACAAAGTTCCGATGTGTCAAAATATTAAGGTCCCAACACGACACTCGAAGAAAATAAAGTTCCGATGTGTCAAAATATTAAAGTCCCAACACGACACTCGAAGAAAATAAAGTTTCGATGTGTCAAAATATTAAAGTCCCAACACGACACTCGAAGGAAAGAAAGTTCCGATGACAATGTTCCAGTATGTCACCTTAAGAAAATAATAAAGTCTTACCGCGACACTTGGCGAAAATAACTAAGTTCCAATGAGACGCTTCAGAAAAATAACGAAGTTCCTATATGGCACTTTAAGAAAATATCAAAGTCCAATCACGGCACATGAAAAATAACAAAGTTTCAATGTGTCAATATGACAAAGTTCCAACACGATGCTCGCAAGAAATAACAAAGTCCCAATCAGGCACTTCAAGAATATGATAAAGTCCCGACACAACACTTAGAGAAAATACCGAAGTTCCAATACTTGGATTTCGAAGACTTTTCAACTATAAGTTCGGCACACACAATACTCCTCCTGTCACCCATGTCACAGAGACGGCGGAGTGACAGATACTGAATTTTATACCCGTTCGCGTGGAAATGTCTACAACCCGGGTATTATTTACCCTTATAACTTCTATAATACTCGGTGGATTTCCCTGAAATCTTGACAGATTGCTTCCATAGTAATGGTTTTTATGATGGCAGTGTCGAAATAGCGATAAGGTAGCGCAAAATGTACTTTTGAGGGTAAGCTGGAACATTACCATACATGGTCGCGTATAGCTGGCTTACGGCGGCCACGTCACTCGCTGCGTACGTCATTGAGTTCGGCGGGTTGCATACCTTCCACCTCGCGCGAAGGTCAATAAACATACTTCGGACTTCTCTCGTAGCGGCGTTCCCGGTACAATATATAGATTCATCCCGAGGAAGGTTTCGATATGCATATCATATTAAAATATTTGAATATCCGTTTATAGGAAAACCAGAACGGTTTTCCTCCATATTCTCTTATACTATTAATTTTCTGTAAACTCCGTGGACCGTATGTGAAGCGCATCTTCATTATAAACAACTTTCGTTATGTTCATAATTTACCTTACTCTTCAAATGACGGAGACATTTACTATTTTCTGCGAGTATCACGCTCTGCTTTGAGTGACCGACAACGAACCTACACGTTACCACGGCAACGTCTCTGCTTGCCAGTAGGGAAGTAACGTATAGCCATTTTCCTCATCATGCCTTTAAATTCGTGGTTGTTCCTTGGGTAGAAGGCAAGAGAGGCGTCAATCGGCCATTCTTCGGGATATTGGCGGAATATCGTTGGAGGTTATAATCGTCCTCCAATAGCTCAAGTAATAACAACATTACTCATCTTTTTATCTGTTTGCCTAAGAATCCCTGCGATTTATTGAGGGGAATTTGATTTTCTAATACATTCACTTGTTATTTACATATCTGTCGTCATCCGGCTATCCTCAGTTATAATCCATTTTCTATTAATGTCAGCTATCTTAGATGTATTATTTTGCCTCCTTAATTACTCCGTATGTACACGAGGGCTAATCCCGAAGGCTGGACACTCTTTTCTTTGAGGAAATATTCCAAGCTATGCAAATGTACAACTTTTGGCCCCAGAAAATATCGAAATACGGATGCAAATTTAACGACGGTGCAGACCTTCGTTTCTGGATAATTGGTGGCTGATCGGTAAGTCGTATCACAAATCAGAAAGCACAATCGCTTTTCATTTTGGAGAGATCTACAACTTTGGTCCTCTGACTTTTTGTCATATTTCTATCCCTTATACGTTAAATAGAGCTGTATTTCTCGATTTCATGTTAATTTTGTACTTTTACACGTATATGTTATCGTTTGGCACACTTATAGGAAAGATAGAATCATGACATTCGGCTCGCACATTAACATGACCAGTGGCCATGTGATAGCTAAATTTTATGATTCTATCTGTCACATGAGTATCAAAATATAAAGTAGTATGTGAAAACTGTACAAAATTTCACCCCCTTCAATGACTCAAACTCTATCCAACCATACATATAAGAGATACGAGAAGACGTCATGGGACCAACCGTGTAGAACACTGAACGAGTCGTCTGATGGTGAAGTCCGTTTGTAGGTGCAATTTAATGTAGTCTTACTCACTGCATTTACAATAATTTACGGAGAAATCCGTATACAATGTAGAATACCGTAGCGATGCACGGGTACATTTGCTAGTAAATAAATAAATAAATAAATAAATAAATAAATAAATAAATAAATAAATAAATAAATAAATAAATAAATAAATAAATAAAGGAAGCCTCTGTGAATTTAATAAACAGCTTCACAACCCTATATTTGTAATTGGCCCTGTGGACTCTTTTAGTTCTATACCTCTTAAATTTCACTCATTAGAAACTGAATGTAACCATCATCTTCTTGGTCTCCCTCTACTTCTCTTATCCTCCATGACATAGTCCATTATTTTTCTGGGTAACGTATCCTCCTCCATTTGCCTCACTGGATCCAACCACGTGAACCTGTTTATGCGTACAGCTTCATCAATCGAGTTCATTCCTAACTTAGCGTTTATCTCCTGCCATTATTCCCACCTGTTTTTACCTGAGATCATTCTCGCTAGTTTCATATCTGTTACCTCTAACCTAAGAATAACATATCCTGAGTCCACCCACCTTTCACTCCCGTACAGGAAAGTCGGTCTAAATACAGACCGGTGTAAATATAGTTTCGTCCGAGAGGTGACTTCTTTCTTACAGCATACTGTTGATAGCAACAGCGAGCTATCTGCATTAGCACGCGTCTTCCGAATGCTGTCCATCCCATAACTTTGTCTATGCCCCCCTGCCGTAACCCAAAATCCCGAAACTCATTTACTACTCTGTATTGATCTCTGACACGGACAAGTTATAAACTCGGATATAACTTGATAATGCTAACAGAGAATAGACATTAGCATTAAAGAGGTTCGTTTAAGCGAACAATCGTCGGAGTCGTAGCGGTCGAACTCGCGAGTAGTGTGGTAAACGAACTGGAAATTCTGTGACACACTTACAGAGGAATTTCATTAGCCTGCCTGCTCATAGCCACTGTTGCGATGAACAACTTGATTTGAGCTTGATTAGATTACTCGCTTGAATACATTTAGTAATGCAGCGTGCTCAAACAATTCAACCTGTTTATAGTACAGATAAAGAAAACAATTCACTGAGATTCTCAGTGCACATAGAAGTACGTAATGCAGTTTTTTAAAATAGCCATCATCTCTATTACTTCTTCTTGTTCCAACACCGTACCTATTACCGGTCATGATTCTTTCAGAAAGACATGGTCGCTCCGTTAGGAATCTTGGGATTCAAAATGTTTCTAAGGAATCATCTTTCCCTTTCATCAATAACAGGATTCCTCAAGTTCGGCAGGGCTTTTGGCACATAGATGCACCGTGCTATGATGCTTATTGCCTATTATAGAAGGTAATGTGAAACTATGACACCTTGGATAACCGAAAATTCGGATGATACACATGGCCACGGTTGCAGATTATGTGACAATGACTACATCGACATTATTATTATTATTATTATTATTATTATTATTATTATTATTATTATTATTATTATTATTATTATTATTATTATTACTTACAGGAACAGAGCTGAGCTCTAAACATTTTCTATGGATTTCTAACAATATTACACTGTTAGATTTCTACAGTTGATGTTTGAATGTAAAGTAGACCGTGTTGCTCTACGGTTTCGGATAGCAGTAATCAGTTTAAATTATGCCTTTTCCGTTTCAATTCCCTCTTCCAAAAGTACAATTCTGTAGCAAAGGCAATTGTGTGTGAAGCGCGCGGTCGAACCCGCTGTTTCAGCAAGTAATTTGAAACTCACATTGATTCGATATTGATGTAGCTAAATCCGCATTCCCTGCTATCAGCTGGCGGTTGCCTACGGTGCTGAATAATTTCACATCCTTGTATATAAATATAACATAGGAAGTTTAGCCTTCCTAGAGACGTATGGCATTCCTGCTGCCCATATCGCTTGACGACGAAGTAATACGACTATCATGAAGACACGTGGATATTTATTCACGAATGAGGTAATAGCTGTAACATTAAGGTCTGACTTCTGTTAGATGAACAATGTCATACCTGTATTTGATAGTCTTCGAATTAATTCCTACACAGGTGGAAATAACTGGGTGGGGTGGGGGCAGAGGGGGGTATGTACACCCGAAGACAAAAAGTGAAGTTAAGTCCTACGGCCGATCATTTTCGAGCTACCTTACACCTGTATTAGTTACTAGCTGGAATCGAGGAATAGTTCGTACTGAAGCTGTACCTTAATTAAGGCCACGGCTACCTCCTTCCCACTCCTACGCCTTTCCTATCCCATCGTCGCCGTAAGACCTATCTATGTCAGTGCGACGTACAGCCGATTGTAAAAAAAAAAGAAAATATGTCTGAAAGCAATCACTCAATACTCATTCTAGACAACAAATTGGTATTTTGTATCATAGAGGAAATTCCGCCACCAATAACTAATCATTTCAAACTCAAGGTTAATTTTCCAGAAAATAAATCGCTAGATTATATCGTAGATATTCATTGCTATTTTACGTGACGTCTTTAATCATAGAGCAAAATGCGCCACCTAAAAGCAATCACTTGATCCTCATGAACAGAACAGAGTTTAAAGTTTTATTTCGATTCCATTTCCCTTAACTGTTGTGTAAATCGTTTAATTTTTACATATTATAATTATTATTGTTAATATTATTAGTATTATGTTCTGTTACTGACAAATATTGGTCTTCACATAACCTTACTGCCATGTATTCCATATAATGGAGAGAGATGCAGAAATAACCTTCAGATCAAAAGGCATAAAAATGGACAATGAAAAATAATCAAACTATGGAAAATTAAAAAAATAATTAATACAGATTATGCGCTGTAGATGAATTTTTACTAATATGAACTCTTACAGCCCGCACTCGAAATCCACTCCAACAGAGACGAACTATCTAAACCCATGAGAGTGTCGTTCATATCCTACTTGTACACGTCGACGAAGCATTCTTTACAAGCGAGCACTTCACCCCCCTCTACGTCAGCTTAGCTCTGCTGGACTTCGCATACAGAAGATGGTTCACCCGTAACCGTGACAGGGTCGTACGGAAATTAGATTTACCTGAAGCTGGTATCGTTCCATATCTCCATTATCAGCACGAATCACCTATTCCTTTGTGTTGCCGCTATTTCAATTTTACCTGCTGTACTATTTGCCTTTGTAATACATATTAGTCATCTTTTATTAATCAAAGTTCATGTAATCTTCTTGATTTTGACTTTAAAATTTTAGAGTAATTTCTTAGTCCTTTGGATACCATCGGAACTTCAGAACTGAATATAGCGTTTTCAAAGAAGATTTAGTGATCAATGCTGCAGGGAATATTGTGAGGATGCAAACTGCAATGATGAAGTTAGTTGCTGATTAAAGTTTCAACCTTATCTTGGGATTAATTACACGCGGAGCTCATAAAGGAAGGTCTTAAACATTTCACACTCTTGATTGAAATTTACCTCCCTCGTGAGAGTTGGAGAAGTGCTGCCAATTATGGACAAGTGAATAATCCACGGAACTCAGCGAACCACGCTGAGTGGTACCTGAAGATGGACGAGTATATTTCAACTCCTTAATCAGGGAGTTACTAATTTCTGTTGTGTCCGCATCCGGGGCGTAATGGTTAGCGTTATTAGCTGCCGTCCTCAGTGACCCGGGTTCGATTTCCGATACTGCCATAAATGTAAGGTATGTAGTTGTAAAGGTTCATGCAATGGGGATGAGCCCCAAAAGAGCTGTTCCACTTTAGAACGAGGACTTGTCCAGCTCCACGGCTTGCCTTCTGGTCCAAGGGATCCCTGGTACGATTCGAACCTAGTCGGAGATTTTAACCTTCATTGGTTAATTCCGATGGCTCGGTGGCTGGATGTGTGTCGTCTTCAGGATATGTACTCTCTCATCCGTACAGATGCAAAATATCTGTACCACGTCTCTCTGGAGGCCACATGCGGAAAATAAATAAAATAAATTTTAAAAATTAGAAAATTCAATAGTACGATTTCGGTAAAATGAAATATTTCATTTTCATTATATTAATTTTGCCTTTGAAATTGTTTAGTGTAACAGTCGACATACTGAGATTTTCTCTATTAATTTTACCGTACTTCATATGATTGAAAACAACCCTTTCAATGTTCAAAAAATTAATCTTCCGAAATACTGAAATATTTCGTAATGTAATATCGACACTTAAGATTTAAACCCTCATACCTCAAAGCTAGTAAAACACGTATTTATGAGTAGGCAAACTTTGGTGCGAAATTCTTGATCAACGTTTAAAATGATTAAGATAAACGCTGGAAGACAAAAAAATCCAAACACTAACAAGGGGTTGTGCTAGATTAATGAACGTTGGTAGGCGTGTTAATACATATGAAAGATGAAGTTAATTCAAATTTACCGCAAATCACATTAGCGTGACGTTAGTAGCGGTTTGCTTTGAATACGGGCTGTACTGTGCGAGAGATTTACATATCTGTGAGATCGGATGGAGCGAATGTGAATGGGTAAAGAATGCCTTTACGATGGCGATGAGGCCAGTATCAACAGCTTGCTGAGGTTGAACGAGGCCGTATAATAGGGCTACGTGAAGGTGGATTTACCTTCCGCGCTATTGCAGAACGACTTGGCAGAAATGTCTCCACTGTGCATGCGTGCTGGAAGCAGTCGTCACAAGAAGGTACGTTCGCAAGAAGACCGGGCTCCGGACGTCCCCTTAACACCACCGAGAGGGAGGACCGCCGTATTCGGCGTAGTGGCGCAGTGGACTGCGTCTGCAGCAGCAATTCGAGTGGTAGTTGGCACCACAATGATACTATGAACTGTTGGGAATCGGTTACTTGAAGCTAAGCTCTGAGCCAGACGCCTTGAGGCGTGCATTACACTTACCCCAAACCAGCGCCGCCTGCGACTTCAGTGGTGTCAAGTGAAAGCTCATTGGAGGATGGAGTGGAGCTCCGTTGTGTTTTCCGATGAAAGCCGGTTCAGCCTTGGTGCGAGTGATGGCCGTGTGTTGCTTAGAAGTAGGCCAGATGATGGCCTTCATTCTACCTCTTTGCGGCGTCGACACACTGGACCTACACCGGGAGTTCTGGTCTGGGGAGCAGAAGCACTCTCATGGTTATTCCACACATCAAAGCTGCAGATGTGTACGTCCGTCTGGTGATACGACCTGTTGTGGGGTCATTCAAAAACAGTATTCCCGGGGATGTTTTCCAACAGGATAATTGACGCCCCCATGCCGCTGTTTAACCCAACGTGCCCTACAGAGTGTCGACATGTTGCCTTGGCCTGCTCGATCCCCGACCTGTCATCAATCCAGCACGTATGGACACCATTGGACGAAAAGTCCAGTGTCATCCACAACCGGCATTAACTGTCCCTGTATTGACCGACCTAAAAACAGGCATGAAAATTCATCCCACAAGCTGATATCCGGCACCTTTACGACGCAATGCATGCACGTTTGCACGCCTGCATTCAACAGTCAGGCGATTACTATACACCGGTAGATAATGGGCCAGCATAGCACATTTGCGAAGGCTTTTCTCGCGCAGAAATTAACCTGTAGTCTTGTACCAATAATCAATTAAATATGTTACCTCGACAAATATATTGCCGACATTTTCTTATCCTACATTCCTTGTTTCATAGTGTTTGGATATTTTTTCCGCCAGCATATTTATGTAAAATTTTAGGGTTGCTTTACAAGAAGGCCGGGATGAATGGCTCAGACAGTTGAGGCGCTGGCCTTCTGACTCCAACTTGACATGTTAGATCCTGGCTCAGTCCGTTGGTATTTGTAGGTGTCCAAATACACCAGTCTCGTGTTGGTAGGTTTACTGACACGTAAAAGAACTCCTGCGGGACAAAATATTGGCACCCCAGCGTCTACGAATACCATAGACGTAGTTAGTGGGACGTAAAGCAAATGTCATTATTATTACATTTACTTGACTGCAGGTGAACTCGCAGTATTCTCGTCACACAGAAGGTGCGTGGATGTAAGGACACCCCTATCAAACGTTAACTAGTTCTGGGAGGAGAGTTTTATTCAAAAACCACGGGGTGACTTTACGACCTTCCAACAAGTGCACTCGTCACCTGCACTAAAACCAGAGATCTCCCGGATCAGTGTCGAGAGTTAATGGATATTTTTACTCAAAATTTTATGGCAAATAACTTTTCTGCACATAACGTGTTCCATGCGAATCTATCTCGCATGAAATGACATTTCCGAACGGATCGATTTGTCCATAATAGTTTAACAGAAATGACATTGGTTATAGCTCGCTGCTGAATGGGCATCGACATGGAAGAGGATGATAGCTTAAATTCAGGTACAGCAGAAACATTGACTCGGAATGAGAAAATCCACGTCAAAATACATACATACATACATACATACATACATACATACATACATACATACATACATACATACATACATACATACATACATACATACATACATACATACATACATACATACATACATACATACATACATACATACATACATACATACATACATACATACATACATACATACATACATACTGTACACGCTCAAAGCCTGAGTCCCAACCAGCATTTATCTCAGGGGGTGTAACGGTCCGAATCTATCGCAATTCATAAACAATAAAAAATTATGAATATATAAGATCTCCAATAAAATTGTATGGGCGCCATCCAATCAGCACTACAGGGTTGAACGGGACACAGTAATCATTAACTTTAAGGCTCGTCGTAAAAACACACAAAAATATATTAAATCAGATCAAAGGAAAAAATTGGAAGGCTCCGTCTTAGGAATGGGGACGGATATTTAAACTGTCACCAAGGGTTTACTACGCTACAAGAACAAGAACCTGGAACTGATTTCCTTGCAAATACTAAAGGAGCATTTTATTAGATAAAAATTTAACACACAACAAAATCCGTTGACCCTTAATTTTTCGGTAATTTGGCACATCATTCCTGAAAATTTCACATAATATTTTACACTTTTGAACACCCATCCACTTGGGTGGTGGAACTGTCGATTTCTGAGGGTTACAATTCGACCCTCGTGAACACAGTGACCATTGATGGTCATGGACCAATCTGTTGGCCAAGTGGACACGATCACATGAATCATGTCGTCGCCTCCACTTTTATTGAGATGAGACCAACACGGGATAATACAAAACTCTCCCCGGGTTCCTAACCAAGATATGCTAATCATTAACTGAAGGAAACGACAAAGCGGCTCTAACCTAATGGTCCAGAAGTAGGGATTTACCATCACTTTACAAATAACCAACTTAAATTATCATTTACAGCAACTTGACATGATTACGTTATTTCGCCAGCTGACTTCCCTAGTATCAGTCCACATCGTCATCCGAAAAATATTTTAATTTTATTATTATTATTATTATTATTATTATTATTATTATTATTATTATTATTATTATTATTATTATTATTATTATTATTATTATTATTATTAGTGGAGATCATGATTAACATATGAGTAACAACACAGTAAAGGTTTCCACCTATTCAATACAAAATATATTCACAATATTTTAAAATTACATGGAACTAGTTTCGACCCATCTAGGGGTCATCATCAGCCACATCAAAGAAAAGATAACTCTTGACGAAATCCTAAGAACATGTGAATTTTAACAGTAAGATTATTATGGAATAACAAATGAATGTAGTAAATGAAAAGAGATGTTAGTATGGGACAGGTGAGTAATAGCTAATAAATATACAAGGAATATACATAAGAGGTTTGGAACAAAGTATAAAAGGGGGGGGGCTTAGTGTTGTAAAAATTACATAATCATGGAAAACAGTAAGTCCTTATAATGAAGAATGCAATGTGAAATGACATATATAAAATTATATATGGCTTAGGAAGAGTGGAGGTGGTTTAGGAGGGAAGAGGGCTTAAAGTGGGGTTGAAGAGTGCGGGAGAAAGGGTAATTGTCTCGGAAAAGTACCTTTGATTAAATTTAGGATTGAGTTTTGGTTGGCTGCATTATTGTTTCTGAGGAAAGTGATAAATAGATCGAAGAGTATGTTGGGTTTCTCTGAGATTTCATTGAGATTGTGACTGGCATTAAAGTATTGGTCTAGGTGTATGTAGTAATTTTCCATTTTGTCGAGTAAAGGGTCCTTGTTTGCCAATACGAGGATGTCCATGTCTTGTTCGATATTGGTGAAATTATGGTTATAATCTTGCATGTGTTGGCCGATAGCTGAAAACTTGTTGTATTTTATTGCGTTAGTGTGCTCGTGGTATCTGATATTGAAGTTTCTACCAGTTTGCCCGATGTAGGTTTTTCCACTGGTGTTACATTTGATCTTATAAACTCCTGATTTAAAAAAACTGATGGTCCTGTTGATGTGTGAAGTATTGTGTAAAACACCTGTGGAAAAACCTACATCGGGCAAACCGGTAGAAACTTCAATATCAGATACCACGAGCACACTAACGCAATAAAATACAACAAGTTTTCAGCCATCGGCCAACACATGCAAGATTATAACCATAATTTCACCAATATCGAACAAGACGTGGACATCCTCATATTAGCAAACAAGGGCTCTTTACTCGACATAATGGAAAATTACTACATACACCTAGACCAATACTTTAATGCCAGTCACAATCTCAATGAAATCTCAGAGAAAACCAACATACTCTTCGATCTATTTATCACTTTCCTCAGAATCAATAATGTGGCCAACCAAAACTCAATCCCAAATTTAATCAAAGGTACTTTTCCGAGACAATTACCCTTTCTCCCGCACCCTTCAACCCCACCTTAAGCCCTCTTCCCCTCCTAAACCACCTCCACTCTTCCTAAGCCATATATAATCTTATATGTCATTTCACATTGCATTCTTCATTATAAGGACTTACTGTTTTCCATGATTATATAATTTTTACAGCACTAAGCCCCCTTTTATACTTTGTTCCAAACCTCTTATGTATATTCCTTGTATATTTATTAGCTATTACTCACCTGTCTCATACTAACATCTCTTTTCATTTACCACATTCACTTGTTATTCCATAATAATCTTACTGTTAAAATTAACATGTTCTTAGGATTTCGTCAAGAGTGATCTTTACTTTGATGTGGCTGATGATGACCCCTAGATGGGTCGAAACAAGTTCCATGTAATTTTAAAATATTGTGAATATATTTTGTATTGAATAGGTGGAAACCTTTACTGTGTTGTTACTCATATGTTATTCTCAGTTCAATACAGACCAACAACATGTAATTTATAACCCTTAAAGATCATGATTATCGTAACACGTAATCATCATTGATTTAATTCTTCAATTTCAATTTTTTCACTATTATTATTATTCACAGAAATAATACAATAAATTCTTCTTCTTATTCTCCTTCAAATTATTCTTATAATTTGTTTGAAAATTCTATATTTTAATTACAAATCCCAGCATTATGATTATTCTCAGAAATAATAGAATAAATTCTTCTTCTTCTTCAAATTATTATTACAATTATTATTATTGTTATTATTAGAAATTAATTTCACTTGTTACACGGCAGTGAACTATTATTATGTTTAATGCATAACCCTTTTCAATGACGATCTAGTTTGGCACTTGATCAATTAAGACATGATTTACTTGGATGATTATTATTGTTATTATTATTATTATTATTATTACTATTATTATTTCGAAATTTTATATTTTAATTTCCAATCTTTAGAATATAGTCACATATGTTAAATCCCAATATGAACCATCAAGCTGCGAATTCACATCGGTCGGGACATAATAACGGTATTCGAGCCCGCAAACTTATTTTCGTACTGCTGTTAATTTATGGGAACACCATGTCCTCCCAAGACAAATCTCAAATCCCAAGGCACCTCGCAGTTGGGCAAATACATCCAATATCTGCAAGTGCTAAAATATTCCTTCCTTTTCATTTTGAAGTCAATTTATTCCACTGGAACTCGGAACTCTTCAAAACATTTAATTTACTAATTAATCTTCGGTGCGTGGGCTCCCATGCCACTCATGACACCGGGATCGGCATGTTATCTCGACATGGACCTCAGGATACATCTATTTCTTCATCAACTTCAGTACAACTCAATTTCATCTCATGCCGGATTTTTGTCCCGCACGAATTCCGACATCAAAATTTGGCTCAAGCCAGTCTGAGCTTTCAACATAGCTTGACCATCATATACAAGTTCCCCTATCGCTTCTAAACAAATATTTATGATTACTATGTAGTCCAAAATACGTTTAATCAACAATTAATGTTAAATCAAATTTAGTACCCGAATTAAGAACTTCCACGCCACATGTTATCTCCACATTTAAATTACTTTAACCTGCAATCATTATATCAAACTAGGCCCGTGCCATTATTCACAAGGCATTATATTAAGCACGCATTTACACATTACCCATGTTCATTTATCACTCCGATACTTCAAGTGATTATTATATTTCTGTCCACTGGCGAAACTTCGCGGTACAAATAATCATGGATATTTACAGACAATTCAATGGACTTCATTCCGTCCCACAACAATTAAATTCACTTCGCAACCCTCTACCTCTGGATAATCTTACAATATGCCTTAATATCTATAAAGTTCCCGATAACTGAAAACCACATTTGAGCACTTCTAAAATGAACATTAATCTTATCTTTACGTGAAACGTGCTCCTGTACAATTACAAACATTTCAAGCACTTGAGCGAACAAATCAACCACAATCTACTATATTAAATAATCCAAATTATGAAGAGTGCTTGATCTAATTATGTACATATTAATATGTCCCTTTGTCTACCTATCTGTGAATTTATATGAGCCGGGAAAAGGCTCGTTTCACAATCAAGTTACCATATTGAAAGAATATGATTTCCTCCCGTTTTACGTTAGCAATCTACAAATTTATATTAATGGTTACTCATCTTAGCCTTGTAGTTTGCTGAACTGGACGAAGAGCATCGCCCCCATCCAAGTTTAGCACTGCATCCTACTAGTATAAATGCCAGCTTGAAGAGGTAATCCTTGACACTTTTCAATATTACACATTTTAAATCTTATAAAAACAAATAACTTTTTGCATTTGGAATCATTTCCACTCTAAATTTAACACAAATTTTAAATTCTTGGCTTTTTATCTAGCCCACTTAATGTAAATATACATTCTTCGTTCCTTCCCCGGACACTAGAAACATGGGATACCTCGGTATCACCTTCAAGGGCCCAGCGCGCACTTGATTCTCCCGTCTCAGGTTCGCGTGGCTGACCAGGTATCAGTAATTGATTGTTCACTTGGTAAAATTACGTCGAACACCCACGACCGTTCTCACGTAACATTGATCCTATTTTTGATATAGAATCTCACACTCCTATCCGTAGGTTCTGTAAATATTCGAACTCCTGCTAGTAGACTGTTCAAACCTGTCATCGTCATTAATCGGTGTGCTCATTACTGATCGTCGTGACTTCATAACTCCATCATTTCCGTGTTGCAACCTTGACAAGGTGTCTCCATCCCGAGCGGCTTTCACATTTCGTTACTATGATATGAAGTGGTAGCCCAGTGATCTTCTTTGCCTGATCTATCCATCTACTTGCTGTTCTTCCTCGTGGTCTACTGACTTCAATTTTGCCTTGTAAAATTACCTTTTCCAAGTTCTCTCCGTCTCGTCTTAGTATGTGTCCAAGGAAATGGAGGTAACGCTCACTCACACGGGAAGATAGGCGTTTCTTGATGTAGAGTTCGTCCAGAATGGAAACATTAGTTCTTCTTTCTGTCCAGGCTACACGTAGCATTCACCGCAAACACCACATCTCAAAGGCATCAATGTGTTTTTTGTCTTTAGCGTTCACGGTCCAGGTCTCACAGCCGTACAAAAAGACGGAGAACACTAGTGATTCTACCAAGCTCATCTTCGTGGCTTTTGACATTGCCCGGTTCCGCCAGATCTTACTAAGTTTAACCATTGCAGCACGACCTAAGTCAATACGTTTTTTGCCTCTTTATCACAGCTTCCCGTGTCATTGATGACAGACCCCAAGTATACAAATTCCTTAACTATATCCAGGTCCTTTAGGCATCCCGTAAGTTGGATTTGACCTTGCCGATCAACTACCATTAGTTTGGTCTTTTTGATATTTATCTCTAGACCATACTGAAGACTAGTGTTCTTCACCCTTGTAAGCAGGTCATGAAGTTCCCCTTCACTACCAGCGATGAGGGAAGTGTCATCTGCAAAGCGCAGGTTATTAATTTTTCTGCCACCAATCGAGATTCCACCATTCCAGCCATTGAGAGCTCTTTTGATGACACACTCTGCATAGATGTAGAGTTGAGGTGATAATATACAACCTTGCCTTACTCCATTTGTCACATTGAAAATGCCTGAGAGATCACCATCCACCTTTATGGTTGCTGCGTGGTTTTTATACAGGATTTTCAGTAACGATATTAAATGCAGTGGAACCCCAAATTCCTTTAGCACCTGCCACAACTTGTCTCACATAACACAATCAAAGGCCTTATTGTGGTCCAGGAAGCAAATAAAGGCAGGAGCACAAAACTCGCGACATTTCTCAATTATCTGTCTCATGTTCAGGATAGATTCTCGTATTCCTTTACCTGCAACAAAGCCTGCTTGTTCTGCAGATATCTGAGGTTGCAGGAATGGTTTTAGGCGTTGATTTATTATGTAGAGCAGAACTTTGCTTGCATGGAACATTACTGCGATAGTACGATAATTGGAACAATCCCTTACAGATTCCTTTTTGTGAAGAGGGATTAGCATTAATGTTGTCCAGTCCTTGGGCCATTCACGAGTTTTCCACACCATATTTCATACCGAATGTAAAACACGCATGCCCTCCTCCCCCATCACTTTCAGCATTTCTCCCGAAATACCATTCATACCCGGGGCTTTGTTGTTCTTCAAATGATTGACAGCATTCACCTGTAATACGAACTAATTCACCTCATGTATCACTGTGCTACGTAACATACTAACACCTCAAACAATATTCCACTAGTAAGTACACACAAGTAGTTGCGTAGTAACGGCTCGGACAATTCTCCACGAGTAAATCCGCACCCTGGCGTAGTAACGGCTCGAACAATTCTTCACAAGCAAATACGCACCCTGGCGTAGTAACGGCTCGAACAATTCTTTACATGTAAGTACTTCCGTCGCCACGACCATGTATTTATATTCATCTCACCGCTCCTCCGAGTTCACGAGAGGTCGTCTTAGGGCCCGCAGTTCCAATATCCTCATACGACTATCTGCGGTCCTGCCAGTGACTTAAACTTGGGATCCACTGATGTAATTATATTATCATAGCCTCTATGCCAATTCTCAAAAAATATCGTTCGCTAGTAATTAATATAAAATGAATTTAGCTCCTGTATCCTGGGCGGGGGATTTCGCGCCGTTTGTAGCTTCTCTTGTCTGCAGCTAATCAACGGTTACCGTCCATAAATTCTCAGAATTACGCCAGTCAATCTCCCTCAATTAATAACATTTAATAATTTTTATTATATGGTTAGGCTTCTAAATGTCACCTTACCTCGAATTGATAATCCATTTCCTTCCATAAATTTAATCAGTGGAATTAACGTTCATAGTGCTTCTTACAATGCGAAGTTGTCGTGACTGATTCTGCACGGCGAATTTTACGATTGGTCCAAGCTTACGCGGGACTGAGAAGTTTCATATTTTTTTCTTTAAGTACCAACCGTGCGCCCAGCCCTCGTTTGGTTCACTGGAGTTACCCTGACGTCATTTCCAGGAATTCTGCTCCCGGCCCATCCCTATATAACATTGCCCGCGTCTATGAAACTTTCCAGTGACTCGGAAATAACTCTGCCTTTCTCCTTTTCCCCTCGTCACAATTTCTGAGAAAACTATTTCTGCTGGCCATTGTATTTCTTAATCTTAAAGGAGACATAAATCTGTGATAGGTTTCACCATACCATTCGAACTGGCCATACTTACAATACGTATAAAGTAAGATATTCTTGCTTTTGAAAATGAAATATATATTCCTCAATAATTAATTACAATTGAATAACGCCTATCACACCCCAACCAGGGCGCAATACATACATACATACATACATACATACATACATACATACATACATACATACATACATACATACATACATACATACATACATACATACATACATACATACATACATACATACATACATACATACATACATACATACATACAGACTCCAACCATCCTTCGGTCGGTTCAATTAAGGGTTCGAAGATGGTGTAAATACGCGTAGGCTGGTGTCAACGGAGTTACATGAGCCTCCACTCATAGGCATGGATGTTAGACGAGAACTTAACATTAGGGTCTTATTACTATAGCAAGAATTCATTCCACTTAACCATGTAAGGCTATTCTAATTCTTGTTTCAACGAAATTAAAATATCGAGAGTCCTAGATTTTTGGAAGGATATTCCAATTTAATTAGTCAAATGTAAATGGAAATAAAATAACAATAACATTTACGTTACAACATGATTGGAAAATAAGAATGAAATCCACATTGCATGATTTGTTGGTTTAAATCATAATATAATTAATCACATGTTGGTAATAAACTAATTTTTGTTCAAACTTGTCTGCTAACAAATCCAACATGGAACTTGTTGAAGGCTTATTTATCACGACACATTAAATTATTTTATAATTTTTTATTGTCCGCCAGTCATAGAATTAATATGATAATTTTTTAGTATTTTCACTCTTATTTGTCAGTTCAATATTTTATCTTTCTATATTCCATCAATATTATGACTCATCGCATGAATTAATTAATCTATCTGACAACTTTAGTATCACTACTAACTTATATTCAACGCTGTCGTTTGTCAATAATGTAATCACATACTATTCAGATACATTTCAACTAATTCTAACAAGTAAATTCAATCAGAGCAGGAACAGCATCTCCTGGAAAACTCACATCCGCCGCACCTAAAATACACAACATTTAGCTGATACAATCATTAATAAATAAGAAGACTTGGAAAACGATCCGGCAGTGTCCGGCTTCACCGAGATTATTCTCCTGAATTATGAAGATCTACTACTGTCTACGAAAATCCATACTATAAAGCAACCACTTAAATAAATACTAGTCATGCACTGCTTCAGGTGATAATAACACCACTCAAGTATGAGAAATCTCATTACCTTCATATTAATGTCATTTACTGTCGAAGATCCTCTATGAATGATTATCCGTTCAAATATGTAACATTTGCATCTTCACCATGACATAGATTAATATTTTGATGACCGTACACTCGTTTCAATACTTATAATCTTCGGAACATTATGCAAGAAACATTATCATCAAATCTTTTGTCTATTTCTGGTGCCACTTCAGCTTCGCATGATGAACATCTTAATTAATCATTTTCAACCTTAAATTCATTGAAACTCTCGAAGACCGCACTAACTCTTTAATACTTATTTCCAAGAAAATCATACATAACGGCAACCTCATTTTTATCATACGAACATTCTATCGACGACCTCATCATTTATAATACACAACATGTTACATGCGCATCATGCCTATTCATAATTATCCATCCCAAAAATATACACAAGCATTTCTCTCCGAAGAACCATCTCATCATCATACGTGTTATAACCATCCTAGTATTAACCTGACGAAATACTTGCATCTTACACAAATCACACGCGTACACGAAAATTTTCTTCTAAGAAGACCTTAAATCGACACTTAAATCATATCACCTCGTAAAAATTATCTACTCAGTAACTAGTATGTCATTTCAATTATGAGGAAAAGATTTCCTACATCCACGAACGATCTTAAAGACATCCCGGATTAATTACGACGAACGCGTGCTTTTGCAAGTTGAATATTACACGTGAAAAATAATTCCAATATCTCCTTATTGAAAATGTAATTGTAATTACGGATATCATCGAATATTTGCGACGATTACGTTATGTTACTCAAGCTGTATCTTAATTAGGTCACCTCATGACAAATAAAAGAAAAATCTACGCTACTGCTAAGCATTCTTCAGGACAGAATAGAGGAAAGACAACATCTTGGAGTATTTATCGTTGACGGATTCTTGTAGGTTATCTCCATCCTCTCATGAGTTTGAATTTTAATGTTCTTTCGTTTCACCGTAGTTCCAGGCCTGTCAGGACACTAATCCTGTTCAGCCCTCATGGTTGATTTGGTTATGGTATTATAGTAATACTCTGTCACCTTCGTGGGCATTCTGACCTGAAACTTGTACAATCGGAATTGGTACAACGATATATAGCACGCCAGGCTGAGTGGCTCAGACGGTTAAGGCGCTGGCCTTCTGGCCCCAACTTGGCAGGTTCGATCCTGGCTCAGTCCGGTGGTATTTGAAGGTGCTCAAATACGTCAGCCTCGTGTCGGTAGATTTACTGGCACGTAAAAGAACTCCTGCGGGACTAAATTCCGGCACCTCGGCATCTCCGAAAACCGTAAAAGGGAAGTTAGTGGGACGTAAAAGAAATAACATTATTATTATAATATGTAGCACACATTATATCAGAGTTAATCCAAAAACACTCGCCTTATATCTTATATTAAACGCTAGATATTATTATTATTATTATTATTATTATTATTATTATTATTATTATTATTATTATTATTATTATTATTATTATTATTATTATTATTATTATTATTATTATTATTATTATTACCGTGGTTGGTGGATCAACAGAGGTGTAAGAAGGTGCTGGGGTGAATGGGTCTAACTACTTTGTCAAGAAATAATTTAAACAGAAATGGAAGGTTATATTCTTTGAACAGCAACAAGTTAACAAATCCTCACTTCGTGAGATAACAATTACATAGCAAATAAAATAAAAAGATTCTGAAAAAAAATTTCAGATTTTAAATCTTGAACACCTTTTGGCTGCAAGCCCTTAGTTTTACAATTTTTGAGTGGTAGCTCAAAACCCAAATTCTGTTTCAAGAGCAGAAATACCCTAATACGCGGAGCCCTTGCTCCTCACAATATCAGGCCTCTCAGAGGCACGTTTACAATACATAAAAGAGCTTACCCGCTCTCAATTTTTCGAGCCTATTAAAGGTCATACCAGGCTTTACCATTAATTGCCCTCAAGGCGCAACTTACAAAATGAAACGGGGGTATCTTGTACCCAACCTACTGGGCCTTAGCAGAAAAAGAACAGGTTAAGTAAATGGCCCGACATACAAAGGAATGGAGACGTGAATTTGCACTCCTACATGAAATTTCTTAAAACCTAAAAGGCACTAGGCCAATGAAACAGGGGCTATTCCCAAACTATGGAGGTGACCCGTATAAGAAAGAAATCTGAACATTACGGAAGAAAAGAAATTCAGTTACCAAAACGTAGTCATTTCAAACCAAAATGAAGGGGAGCTCGAGAGGGTAAATCACTCTCTATCCCCGAATTACAGTCAAAAATTTACTTAAGTTTTTACATAATCTGGTAGAAATTTACATATTTATAGAGATGGGTTACACGGTGAAGGTTTTGGACCTTTCCCGCGGGTTAAACTGCTGAGCTAGCAAGAAATAAAGACGTTAAATGGCCATTACCTTATTGAAGACCTGTTCCCAGATGAAAGAGGCGCTTCCCGCCTCCTGCGTCACGTCCACACTCTTAGTTAGATGTTGATTAAGTGGCCGAGAGACAAGAAAATCAGCAGTATATAAACCCTCGGGGAATGTTCGAGACCTTTCATGAATAATCAAGCCACACCCTCTTACTTTATTGGTCAGTCTTGAAAGTACACTCAAAATCGAAGAAGAAAGACACGATTGGTCAAAAAATCATTACAGAAATTCTGGATTGGCTAAGTTCAAAACCGGCGGAAAGAAAAGATTAATATTGCCAACCCACAAACGAAAGAATGAAATTTAGTAAAAAATAGAGAAAACTTATGAGCACAGAATTTCTTCAAGAAGGTTCCTTCACTTCGCACCAGGGTGTATGATCATAATTCTTAGGCAGTGACATCTGTGAGAGAATTTCCAAACTTCTTGATAAATAGTAAACAAAAACACGTCGAAATTCACACAGTGACATCTTCAGAGGAAAGGTTTAAGTAGGTCGAGTTTTAAGTTCACTGTTTCTCCTGTAGAGGAGTATTTTAAGGCGGAAAATTCAAATGTGTGGCGTAGAGGTGTACCACCCGGTACAATTATTATTATTATTATTATTATTATTATTATTATTATTATTATTATTATTATTATTATTATTATTATTATTATTATTATTATTATACAATTTCCTTCCGAATTCCTTTTACAATAACTTCTCAAGTCTTACAATTCCAAGTAGTTTCCTTCTTAAAAGTACCTAGCAGTTCTTTCGCTCGAATTTCAATCTCAATTTTTTTACAATATAATTGTTCATACAAAACAAAATCCTATTTAAATATTACAATAATAATATTGGTTCGCATTTTATAATTTTTGACAAGATCGCTAGTTTATAATTTCGTTTCCATCTGTTTTTGACCTTTGAGGAATTTCTTCTATGACGTCACGATCTTAATTAAGAAGTCACGCATAGGAACACGCTTAACCATTCACTTATATATTCTTGACTTCTTCTTCTTCTTCTTCTGGAAATTTATGGACTCTTGACGTATCGCCCAGTCACAAACTATATAATCTTGACGTTTGCAATCGATTGTTTCATCAACACCTTCTTGATCAGTGAACTTGCATCGTCCAAACCATGGCCTCCGCCGCACATGTCATTGCTGGACCTGAATGTCACATATAAGACTTACTTTATTCTTCCGCTGACATGTGACCTTTCATTTACTGGTTTTCACTTATTCACTAGATGATGTTTTCTGAATATAATTATCCGATGACCACGGGGTTTTGAGCTTATACATTTACGTCTTCATCCGATTACCATCAAAATTTCCTATTCGATTGAGCGAGTTACCTCGGCCGCCAGACACAGTTGGACGTATAACAACCGGACGTATAACGGCTGGACGTATACTTCCGTGTAATTTCGTTGACCTCTTCTTTAACATAACCTTCAATGGCTCTATAACTGATCTGGACGCCATGGGAAGGTGATAATACTATTATACACACACACACACATACATACTCTACCTGTCATACGACTCTTGCTATCTCGAGTGTATCTAAGTTACATTTATAAAGGACTTATGTGCATAGAGGACATATAGATGAAAACAAATTTAAAATCATCAAAATAACTGTTTGTTTATATGCCAAAATAAATAATGTAGATGATAATTATCATTATAATGAAGACAGGGGAAATCTGGATGATAACGAAATCTTATGTCCTGTATCAACACTCAGAAAAATCTCAACACAATTAGGACAAGACGTTTGAAATTTTATGAACATATTTTCAGAATGGGAAATCAGAGATTGACCGAAAGAATTCTGAACCTTGTCCTATTAATGAAAGTAAAAAACAATTGGCTGCCCGGAGTTGGAAAAGATCTTCATGAAATAGGCATAACAGATGACATTGTGTCAGACAGATCCAAGTTCAGAGAATTAGTCGAAAATCACTGATTTTCACACCATCCAAGCACTACCACGAACAAAACCTGGTCAGAATATCGTAATAAAAGCCAGAGCGAGAAGATGAAGAGATTTTGGGAGAAAAAAAGTCAACGACATCAGCTTAGTATATTCAATCGCGCTCCTTGGTCGGGCATAACGAAGAAAATTTACTATTAAGATTGCATGTGAGCAGTAACTGACAAAATATGTATCATGATTGGACTACCATACAAAATATTATATCATCATTTTCTTGATTTACATTGGATTTAAATATTTCTTAAATCTCCATACCCATCATCATTTATGACATTCATTCAATTATTTAAATGTTCAGCCTTAAGTTGACATCATTCGGTTCATGGATGTTTAACTATTGAAAACTTCCTTAACTGAAAACGTTTAAATGCCTGACATACCTGAATTAATTTGAATGCACATTTGCCTCTTCTGATTTAGTAACACATTTTTTGTTTAGTGACACAGTGTTCACTTCGAAAACGAAATCCACAGTTATAGCCCTTCAGAAGAGCAACTCAATGTTGAAAACATCCTAGGGATATGAGCTACGAATTCTAGGTAAATAAAATATAATAAATTATGAGAATAACTTTTTATTTATTTATGCCTAAAATTACAATTCTTTTCTTAATCACCGTTATCTGGGCGATTAGATTAACAGTTTGCCTTCTTCTATCACTACGAGCGATAATGCGAGTCAATACAGAATTTCACTTAAGCCCTTATAACTAAATTCGGTGTTGATGTTTTTGAAGAAATCAAGACAAGCCTGAGGATATTGAACCTAGGAACACATTACATAAATAATTATGTAAATAAGTTAATTTGGCTAGGATTTGAATAGAAAAGAAGACGAGTAAAGAAACAAGTGATTTTAGGCTGTTTTTCCGAAACTGCATTTAGGCCGGAAGTAATTTTCAAAATTCTTTACTTTATTTTAATAGAGATATTTAGGACTTACAATTTGAAACCTTTCAGGGCCCTTAAGCCAGTCAGTGTCCTATGCAATTGAGGGAATTGCTTTTTTTTTTTTTTTTTTTTTTTTTTTTTTTACGTTTTTCGTTGTATGTGACCCCTACTTTGTCTGCTAAGAAATATTTTCAACATTAAAACTATTTTCTTTTAACTTACCTAAATCCATATAAATTATTATTTTTCTCACACAGCTGAATGGAACTTATCGCTGTAATACTAGGCATAAGGAGATACATCTAAAACACAAAAGAAAAATGTCTAGCTAAAAGAAACACAAGAGAAAATAAACTATCACGAGGGCTATGTTTTCACATCGAAATGCCTGCACACCACTAGCATGAGGAAAGGCACAAGCATCAAAATACAACACTAACACTGGATTTTTAAAAACAAGTATCATATAATTCAATTTAATTGTAGGTCAAAAGAGACGCACCACATCACCCGTAAGACGATAACAGCCTACATTTATTGAAGGCTGGTTAGAAGATTTAAATAAATTATCACACGCTTTCACACGAAAACTATAAGTACCAGACATGCTCATATAAGTACTTATATACGTTTAAGATGATCTATATACCGAATCGTACTGCGGGGGAATCGTCATATGAGTTATACTCTCCTGATTTATTTTAATAACATGGGCTAGCCTATATGAAAATACCACAAACGTAGATACACTCAGAAATATCTCAACATAACTCCCAAGAAAATATCATAATATTTTTCACTTCTATACAACACTGGAATCATATACGAATACCGGCATAATAATGATACTGTTATATTCCATGCAGTTCCAGCAATATCATGCTTCACTCTATATATTACATCTCCAGAGGACCCAATATTCTTTATCAAGGAATCTACGACGAGAGCTGCCATGATCATTTTCAATACTAGGCGGTGACATAAATATGCAAAATCAAATGTGTCCCAGTTTGTAAACATATAACGAAATTTTAACTGTAACTACTATAAAAAGAAACATGTGAGGTGGTCCATTCAAACTGGCTATACACAAAATTTGAGGTATTCTTGCCGTTAGATTAAACGTTTCACCATTATGATCTACATCTTCGTTCCAAAAGTGTCTGTAAGTAGTCGGAATTTACGGTAGAAAACTAGGTGTCATTCCAAAACTTATTCTATTAAGTGGATCTGTTTCGTCTCAACTACTTATTTGCACTTAAATGAGATAATTAGAATGTAGGTCACATGACCTGTTGTTCCCGCTTTCCAAGACTCGCTATATCCTGTAACCAGTAAGTTGATCCGATGTGTGATTATGTGAGCGTGCGTACAACAATGCACCTCAATACTAATTGAAGTTACACTGGTTTTTTTTGGGGGGGGGGGGAATTAACATACTGGTGAGCGGGCAACCATACTATTTTACGGATATTGGAATGCCTAGGTCTGTAGCCAAGAATGCTAAATGCCTGGATGATCTGAGCGTTATTGCAGTGCCAAGGGGGGTGAGTGTGATTCCTGTAAAGCTTAGTGATATCAACAGGCTGCAGACAGCACATTTTCGTCAATCCTGGAGAACAAGAGCTTAGGCGTAGACGTGTGTTCTGTGGAAACTTGTTTGTTGTCGTCTTTAAGTAGTGAATTTCAAGCTTTTATTTAATAAGCACTAACTGAATTGAATAATTGAAGTTTTAATCGTCGGCTTACTTCTAAAATCTCGTATGTTACAATGTTCTTCCTACCCATTATATTCCTTAACACTGGTCACGCCTCCCAGCCACATATTTATATGCAATCCATTAGAACCTTTTTCGTAGTGTTCATTTTCCTGTGCACATGTGTAAAGGAAAATGGACCTTACCATACCGTATTGTAGGGATGTTGTTTTCATGGTGAATTTAAGCACTCCTACAGTTTAACGTATTTAAGGTTGATTTTCCTTTACACAAAACCATACCAAAACGAACGCAACGAAAATTTTTCTGAAGGACTGCACATCCATATGTGACTGGGAGGCGTGACCAGTCTTAAGGAAGAAAATGGATAGGAAGTGCATTGGGAGATACGAGGTTTTAGAAGTAAGCCATCGTAATGTACTTTTCCACCTCCCTTCTTATAACTGTTTATTAAATTCCTGTGCTATGCCTAAACATTGCTCTTCAACGTCCACCCTCTCTCTCAACATTTTAATACAATGACCAAACATGAGTTATTCCTAAACTTGCGACCTCACATGTAGTATTCTTCCAAAACCGGCTATGTCCATGCTGTTTTTCCAAAAATGGCTATGTGCATAATTAATCACTAAATATATTTAAAGTTACAAAATTCTTGTGTGTGATATCTTTCTGATATAATTCTAAATTATCAGAATAAATTTTTGATATAATAATCTCCTTTGTACCTGAAATGGTTTCCATAACCTGACTTTTTCCCGTTTTCTAAAAAAGATACAAAATGTCACATAGCCTGTTTTGGAATGGAGCGCCTCATGTATTTATATATAAATTGTAGCCCAGATTATTATTATTATTATTATTATTATTATTATTATTATTATTATTATTATTATTATTATTATTATTATTATTATTATTCCGAGGTATCTGTGGAACAGCAGAGGTGAAAGAAGGTGCTGGGTGGAATAGGTCTCAACTTGCGAAATGAAAGTTAATTTAAAACATTAACAAAGGTTATATTTTCTTTCAAGATAAATAAATAACAGAATATAACAGGTACCAAGTAGCAGATCAACAAATTAAGAAGGTACAATTTTAGTTCGTTACAAAATTTGGGCTTCGAGCCCGACACTCACGAACCTTGAGCTATAAGCCCAACTTTACCTATGTGCCAAGTTCAAACAAAGGGGCAGAAAACGCCAGTCATGCCAAGGAGCACTGGCTCCTGATTACCATATTAAGCCTCCTCGAGGCACACAGAAACCAAATTTAAGAAAGAGCAAACCCGCTCTCAAGGTTCAAACCCATCAAAGGCCACAATAAACTATACTTCAACCTGCCCTCAAGGCATACCAAGAACAGGGGTAATAAATACCCAACCTACTGGGCTTATTCAGTAAAGGAGCAGGTTAATTACATGGCCCAAAATACCAACTTGACTGGAGGCGTAACTTGCACTCCTAATACACTTTTAAAACCTACTTGGCAGGTAGGCCGCATACACAAGGGCTAATCCCATACTAAAGAGGTGACTTGTATAAGAAGACTTAATTACATTAATAAAGGAAGAAACGGTTGTGAAAACAAAGTCACCTCAAAACAATAGGAGTGGGAGCTCGAGAGAGTTTATCACTCTCTATCTCAATTTACAGTTAAAGAGACGAAGTTTTCCGAAGTGTCTATTACATTTTAAAGATAGGTTACATGAGAAACGTTTCGAACCTGCCCCGAGGGTTAAACTGCTGAGCCAGCGAGAAATGGAGTTATTAAATGGCCATTACCTTAAGGATGAACTGCTGCCCGAAGAAAGAGGCGTTTCCCGCCCCCTGCTACATAATCATACTAGGAGAGATGTTATTGAAGTGGCGAGGAGACCAGAAAATCTGCAGTTTATATACCCTCAGGGTAAATTCGAGACCTTTCATGAATGATAGGACACACCCACAGCAGTTTATTGGTTACAGAACACAGTTACAGAGCAGGTTGGGGAAGAAAGCCCCGATTGGCCGAAAATTAATTTAAGAAATTCGGGATTGGCTAATTTCAAAACTGGCGGAAAGAAAGGATTAACATTGCCAACTCTCAAACCACAGAACAAAATTTAGCAAAAACAAAACTTATGAATGTTAAATTTCTTCAGGACAGTTCATTCCTTAACACCAGAGTGCGTTATTATAGTTTTGTAGAGACATATGTTAGAGAACGTTCAAATTTCTTGATCCGGAGGAAACAAACACAAGTCGAAATAGACACCGTTCAGACACTGCAAAGTTACCAAATTTACTGTGGTGACATCTTTCGAGAAACCATTGGATTAATATAGTTTGTTAAAGTTCAGGCGTTCTCCTGTAGAGGAGTTTAAACTGGCGCAATATTTGAATTTTCATTGTGGAGGTGTACCGCCCGGTACAATTATTATTTTTATTATTATTATTATTATTATTATTATTATTATTATTATTATTATTATTATTATTATTATTATTATTATAAAATAAGGCAAACTGTCACCGGTCGCCACTGGTTATGCTGTCTAATTCTCGAACTTATCAACACAACTAGCAGTGTGCACGTTTAAACAATGACATCTACAGCTAGAGCTGACGGTAGATAAGTCTTTGCAGGTCACGTCTGTTTGCGGTGGTCCGAGAGCCCGGGATTCCGAAGTGTTTGCTCGCCACTGACGGGAATAGCAAGAGGCACTGTTTGTGTCGATCTTAATCCCAAGGAGGTCACACTTCTATGCTGTGAACCATCTTCTTCTGTATTACAGTATATCCTGAGTTTTCACGTATCTTAGGAAAATGCCATTCTTTATTATGAAGAGAAATTCAGATAATTTTACATCAAAAACTAAAGCTTAAATGAAATACATTTCTTCATGTCATTGCTACTGCATGCAGGCCATCATGGGGAAAAAACTCAGAAGTACTCCGCACTATATAGTACACCTTTCTTCTACGATCACTTTATTGTGCTTTATCCTTTCGTTCTACACTTGAAAAGCAGTGGGCTAAGGAAAGATTCAGAGAAGAATCTTCCTTCGAATTTCTCGTGCCTGTCACATAATATCTACACAAGCTGGAATAGAACATCTGTTATTTACTGCCATCGGAACGGCTGAAATCACGTTAATGAAGATAAAAATGACATGACCTGCAACATTCTTTGAAAGCACAGTGGAGAAGAACCGTCACTTCCTGGAATCCGATCAGCCTAGTAACTTCAAGACTTACGCTTGCAATAGCTGCTCGCTCAGCCATGACTACTATATCTACACAGACGGCTCTCGCACACCTAATAACACTGAATCTGACAAAGTGGGATGCGTATTCGTTGTCTACGAGAATAACAGCGAAGTTTTTTCAGCTTAATACAACTTGTTATCCAGATGCTTGGTATTTCAAGCCGAGCCATCAAGTCATCTACTGAGTACTCTGAACAAAACAGTAGTAGCGCTCGGATACCAAGTGACTCGCAGGCTGCGTTGAATACAATCAACGGCAAGCACAAAGCCAATCCAGTAGCTGGTACTCTGAGATCTATAGCACAGCAGTGCCGCTACGTCTGTCTTTCCTGGATCCGAGGACACACCGGTTCTCCTGGAAATGGAAAGGGAGACATCCTCGTAAAAGCAGCCTTCTCATCCAACAAAGAAATCACCTACAACAAATCACACCCCAGCTATGCAAAAGCCCAAATCGAAACAAATCTAATAAGACAGTGGAACAACCTCTGGACATCAAGCACTAAAGGGCCTGTCATAAGATTTTTCCCGAAATATACAGCCGACTGCAGTGCAAAATATTTGTGTCCGAATTCGTTCTCACTCAGTTTCTCTCCGGCTATGGAAAGTTTAAGTGCTACTTTTGAACGCTTCAAAATTAACATTGCAGGCAATTACTTGTGCTTTTGTGGATGTGCACAAACAGTGGACCATTTACTGTTCGACTGTGCAATGTTAGGAAGGACATGATTCGAAATTGAGTGTCACCTAAACAATTGTAATGTGGAACTTTAAAAGCCATCATACCATCTGTTTAGTAAATCCTGCTGCTAAAAACAGTTCCTTAAGTTCATTCACCACATCTTCAATAATTTAGTTGCCTAATTTTGTGTCGAGAACCAATATTAAAAAACCGATCAAAAGTATAACCCTGATATACTCATATAAAATAGGGTTCAAACTGTCAGGTTATATAATTAAAAAAATACATCAGATGACAAGACTTTATATTCTGATACCTCCTGTTACTCAAACGTTTCCTTTTCTCAGTGAGTCAGAAAATGCTATTTCAGTTTCGGACGTCATTAGTCAACAGACTCCATACCGTCAAAGCGATAAAGCCGGGTGGTACTCTGGGGGATGCTTAATTTGCTCCGCCCCGTTCTAAGGGAGAGATCCAAACAGTAGTGATTATTTTACAATGTACGTATATACAGTCGAAACAAGGCAGTTAGAGTAAAAGTTTGGGATACATGCAGGTCTCCCCACTACACTTGGCCGTCGGTGACGTCATCGAGAACACTCAGTTCCTTGTCTTCTGTATGCGGTAATATACAGCTGTGAGCTGTTCTGTTTTAGCCACAAGTTAGAAATAAGAGAACTTCACTGATATTTTAACATCACCTAAGAAATAAGCATTCCACTTCACTATTACATCAGAGTATTGATAAGAGAGCAAATGTAGTGTGAATAAAGCAGCGTTTATGAAGTATTTCGATCTGTATAAAAGGTTGTAACAATGCTAAGAGAGTGATCGCAGTGTAATGGCCATTGCATATATTAATGTTCTCAACATATGCGATAACAATGACAAGAGGGCACTAATTGTTACAGACTCGAACATTAAAGATTGAAGACTTCAGGAAGTATGTCCGTTGTTACAAACAATATTCGTGAACTATATACACTGTCAACAACACAAACAGCAAATGTTAGGGAACTATAACTGTCCACAACACAAACAGTACAGTAAATGTTCTCCAAGTGCCAAGAATAGACAAATTACACGTTTAAAATTGGTTAGGCTGTATAAATTAATGAGCCTGTATATTAACGTTCTTAGCACTGGTTGCATGTACAACATAATATGCTGCCTTTCATAAAAAAATTAACCCGTGTATTATACACAAAAAATAATGTTGATATTTTTTAAAACATGTATTATGAAACACATTTATCTACTATATAATATCAGTGGAATTTCTTTGATTTTCTTTCTTTATCGGTATTGTATTAACAGAAACTCGGTCTCCTGAAAGTCTTACTTTTGTTTAAAGCGTTCATTCGAATAAAAGAACGGCTTCTCACGAAGCAACTTGCAAACTGAAAACAAATCGGGAGATTTCTTCTTCAGGATATCCGTAAAGTTTGTAATGCTGTTAGAACCCTCTTTCAGTTATTTCCCGTGGTAAAATTTGAACTTTTTTCCACCTGCACTACCGTGGTGTACCATCTCTCTGTAGGCTGCATCAAACTGTGTCTGGACATCTTTGAAATCTAATTTCCACCCCTTGTAGGTTGACCTGTTTTCTCTCCATAATCGCTTTCTATATCGAGGTTATTTTTCTTTACCCGAAGAGCTATTTAGACAGTGAAGTCTTCAAGCGGCTCATCACTATCCCTGGGTTCGCGACTGTCTTCGAGCTGTTCCACTAGCTCTTCAAGGGCTTTAACCAACCCTTGCTCATGCTCCGGTTAAGAATAGA
Organism: Anabrus simplex; assembly: GCF_040414725.1. Taxonomy (NCBI): domain Eukaryota; kingdom Metazoa; phylum Arthropoda; class Insecta; order Orthoptera; family Tettigoniidae; genus Anabrus; species Anabrus simplex. The sequence continues at coordinate 782,490,801 of NC_090265.1, forward strand.
ATGTTGTGGGCTCAACGCTGTCTTTATACTGGCACAAGATATCCGAGTTTTGGTCGACTACATCAGTAGCATATAACATATTTGGACGTAATGTTTCATAATTTTCTGGAGAACAGTTAGAATTTCTTATCGCCTCGGAAGCATTGAGGCTGAGAAGCAATGATTTCATCCTTTGTGACACAGCTGTTGGAAGAGGATGGTCATAAAATCTTCTGAACCCTCGAAGCTGAGAAATATAGCTTTCACTAAAGTCTGGATTACTTCTTACTGCCACCTTTTATTTAGGTCAGTGGCTTTAGGGAATACATGGAAGTCTATGTTTCGTTCCTTCGCGTGCCTGCTATGATTTGTGCAGCCTACAGTGGCATAACAAACCATACTGAAAAATGTACACTATTACTGCTTTTTACGTTTTATCACATAGCATACACACACGGTTTTTTATACACCACAGATATGTTACTATGATGGCTTCCGCGTGCACATCGATTCTTATTCGAACTACCTATACCTCATTAAGGGTAGGTGTATGACGCCACAGCTCTGCTTTGCCCTGCGCACGTCTCCCGTGATCCCTACCTTGTATTCTACGTACCTTGCAGTCAAAACCGGGCATAACGACTCCAATGGACAGCCAAATAACGGTCGTTATGGGCGATAGTCGCATAAACCAGTCTTTTATTTTCTGTTGATAACAAATTCATATACAGGGTGTTAGGTGTATACGTGCAGATATTAAGCTAGTCGGCAAAGAAAAAGACATCTCACAATATATGCTATGTACTTTTTATCTTGTCCTATTAGTTTGCCCATAACTGAGCCAAATATTTCAGGACCTAATGTGTTTTGAACGGCCGTAGCAGGATATACCGGTTACGTCATTCTGTCCACGCGTAGTGGAAGTACAGTAGCAGAGTCTAGGGCTTGTTGAACCTGTTTCTTATCGCAGGCCAACATATGTTGTTGTGCACTTCCCCTAAAGGCTTGGCAAGTAGGCGAGGATGACTCACGTGCCAGGCCACTTGCTGTACTCGAAAACCGGTCTAGGGTACTCTGTGTGAAATGTACACAGGATCCTTACAGTGACCTCGAAGATACGCACCAGCACATACGTGCGAATAAAGTATTGTGTAGTTGTGTGTGATTTATAAGACGTCAATGGCATTACTCAGTGATCCAACCTGACAAAATGAAAGGAAATAGTTAATAAGTAAATGAAAAATGAGCGTATTGCGACAGTCTACGATGAATTTCTGACAATAGACAATGCGAGTTGTCTATGCTTATTCATAAACTTTTCAGGTCAATGAAAGGACGGTGGACACTGAAAGAAAAGGCTGTAAGTATTCAGTCATATTGTTATTAATGAGACAGATTTCAAAAACCGTAGTTGCAACCATGCGTGAACATTGCTCGAAGGAACAATAGCTACTGTGGATTTCTTTTGCTAGATGCTTTACGTCGCACCGACACAAATAGGTCTTATGGCGACGATGGGACAGGAAAGGGCTAGGAGTGGGAAGGAAGCGGCCGTGGCCTTAATTAAGGTACAGCCCCAGCATTTGCCTGGTGTGAAAATGGGAAAACACGGAAAATCATCTTCAGGGCCGCCGACAGTGGGGTTCGAACCTGCTATCTCCCGAATACTGGATACTGGCCGCAGTTAAGCAACTGCAGCTATCGAGCTCGGTCTACTATGGAATTGCCGCCGGGCATTTCTAATAGAAGGCTTATTCTTCTTTTTCCTAATCTGTTTACCTTCCAGGGTTGGTTTTCCCTCGGACTCAGCGAGGGATCCCACCTCTACCGCCTGAAGGGCAGTGTCCTGGAGCGTGAGACATTGGGTCGGGGGATACAACTGGGGTGAATGACCAGTACCACGCCCAGGCGGCCTCACCTTCTATGCTGAACAGGGGTCTTGTGTAGGCCTTGCGGGGGAATGGGGAGATTGGAAGGGATAGACAAGGAAGAGGGAAGGAAGCGGCCGTGGCCTTAAGTTAGGTACCATCCCGGCATTTGCCTGGAGAAGTGCGAAACCACGGGAAACCACTTTCAGGATGGCTGAGGTGGGAATCGAACCATCTCTACCCATTTGACCTCCCGAGGCTTAGTGGACCCCGTTCCAGCCCTCGTACCACTTTTCAAATTTCGTGGCGGAGCTGGGAATGGAACACGGGCCTACGGGGGTTGGCAGCTAATCACACTAACCACTATACCACAGAGGTGGACAGAAGGCTAATTACCGGACAGTAAGTGCCGATAGGTAATGTAACGGACCCGTTTAATTAAAACGTCCGTAATAATAATGTTCCTACTACTACTACTACTACTACTACTATCTTTACGTCCACTAACTAATTTTCACGGTTTTCGAAGACGCTGAAGTGCCAGAATTTTGTAAAGCAGTACTTTTTTAAATGCAAGTAAATCCACAGACACGAGACTGGCGTATTTCAGCACCTTCAAATACCACCGAACTGAGCCGCCTTCGAACCTGCCAAGGTGGGATCAGAAGACCAGCGCTCTATCGTCCGAGCTACGCAGACCGGCAATGGGGCTTAGAGTAAGTTGATCGTGCGGTTAGGGGCGCGCAGCTGTGAGCTTGTATTCTGGTGATAGTGGGTTCGAACTCCACTGTCGGTACCCGGGAAGATGGTTTTCCGTAGTTTCCCATTTTCACATCAGGGAAATGCTGGAACTGTACCTTTATTAGACTTCGAACGCTTCCTTCCCACTTGTATCCCTTTTCTCTCCCACTGTCGCCGTAAGACCTATTTGTGTCGGTGCGACGTAAAACAATTTGTAAGTACATGCTTCGGTAATTTCTGAGACATGTCTGCAATTATATTATTAATAATAATTCGGACCTGTTACAAGTTCACAATTTTCTTTAGTGTTTTCTGACAGATTACGAGCTACGAAGTTTGAGTGGGGCGATTAACTTTTATTTTCATAATAGTCAGTAATAATAGACTAACACAGTTTGTATAATAATATTGTTAGTTGCTTTTCGACGGATGCAAGCTAATCGCACGGCCAACTCGCCCAATAATAATAATAATAATAATAATAATAATAATAATAATAAATCTTCACGTGCCAATGGAGACGCGCGGTGTCGGAATTTTGCCCACTGGTATTCTTTAACGTGCCCGTAAATCTACCGATCAGAAGCGGTCGTATTTGAGCACCTTCAAATACCAGCGGACTGAGCCAGGATCGAGCCTGCTAAGTTCATGAAACCAGTGCTTGAACCGTCTGAGCCACTCAGCCTGGCAACGTTTATTTTGATACGTTGAATAGGCACTGCAAAATCAGCAGTAAGCTAGAAGGTTCTCATTTACATTTAAACATGTTCTCTTCGGTTGGAAGCACGAAAGGAAGGTACGTTTAATTAATTTATGTTTATAACATGTCCCTTACTTTATGAAGTAAAACGTTCGATGTGTTTTGACATTTCAATTCCGATACTACTCACTTTGAAATTCTATCCCATGCATTCTTTCGTTGACGTAATAAACTTTATTTACGTACACGTCAACACGGGTTGTTTCTGCATACGGCGAGTTGGACTCCCAAAAGACCATGATATTGAAATCGCACTGTGGGAGAATATTCCACGTAAGCAGTTCGACAAAAGCACTAGACCTGTCACATGCCGGTTGTCTGCTGTTCTTAGCGACGGAGATGTCGCTGGACGGGTTCCCCACCCCTACATGAAACCGGTCTGTCTAACCTTGACCTGAATAACAGCTGTCAGAGATGCGAATTATCGTCCATACTAGTACGCGAGTTACATCGTAGAAGTAGCATCAGTAGTAGTATTTGAATAATGCCAGTGTATGAATACCACGAATACCATTATATGCTGCTAGTGTATCGTGTGGCAGAACAGAACACGGGTCGCCCTTCATGAATCTATCGGGAAAGGCTTCCAGCAATTTATATTATATTTCTTATTCCCTACGAGTTAAAACAGAGGACACTTTGCGTTTTAAGGGCCGATGACATTAAGGCAGCAATCATCATCATCATCATCATCGTCGTCGTCGTCACGTATAAATATTCAATAAAATAATCGTTTTATATTGATCATTACTGAAATAGGAACTATAAGTTAACATTTAACTAAAGAAGATTGCCTAGAGTGTTTTGTTAATTTACAAAAGAAAGTTTAACATTTCTTTTAATGCAATCTGTATGTTTTTGTTTTTTAAACTGTTGTACTGTAATGTTTAACATAGGTACATTATGTTGTTCACAGGCGTTTTTGTGTACGTTCGTAAATCCGTACTTTTCTATTCGAGATAGTCTTGTTACCGTCCACCTGGAATTACGGAGCCCGTACTGTATATTAGTTCATTATTTTTCTACAACAGAATGTTACGAATGCGACTGTAGTTCCCGCGACCACGCCACTCTTATGTCTGTGTCACTAATGTGCACTTTGTTCAGCTGTGTGCTGCTTGACTATGTGGCTCTCGTTACCTTCTTCTTCCTCTTCTTCTACTGCAGCCTTATGTCTTAACAGGTATACTGTATTCTACCGACATTATCTCAACACGCTGTAGCGTAATCTGCTGCGATTTACCGAGCTCGATAGCTGCAGTCGCTTAAGTCCGGCTCCATGGCTAAATGGTTAGCGTGCTGGCCTTTGGTCACAGGGGTACCGTGTTCGATTCCCGGGAGGGTCGGAAATTTAACCTTAATTGGTTAAATTTCCTGGCACGGGAACTGGGTGTATGTGCCATCTTCATCATCATTTCATCCTCATCACGACGCGCAGGTCGCCTACAGGAGTCAAATCAAAAGACCTGCATCTGGCGAGCCGAACTTATCCTCGGACACTCCCGGCACTAAAAGCCATACGACATTTCATTTCAGTGTGGCCAGTATCCATTATTCGGGAGATAGTGGGTTCGAACCCCACTCTCGGCAGCCCAAAATATGTTTTTCCGTGGTTTCCCATTCTCACATCAGGCAAATGCTGGTGCTGTACCTTAATTAAGGCCACGGCCGCTTCCTTCCCTGTCCTAGCCCGTTCCAGTCCCATCGTCGCCATAAGGCCTATCTGTGTAGGTGCGACGTAAAGCCAATAGCTGCTGCGATTTGTTATTAGCACCATCATAGTAAAATGTAATATAGTTGTGGCGGAATCTTCTTAGATAAGTTCGACATCTGTAGATTGTGTATAATTTGATAACTCATCTGTACTCATGAAAGCGACCGTCGGCCTGGCGTTCAGGTTAATAGCTACATGTCTCTAACGTGTAACCTTGTTTATGTTTCTTATATTTATTGATGTGTATGTTTGATGTTTATACACAATACGAGATTACAGCTGACTCATCCCCACGAGCTTGACCTGGTTCTCGTTTTACGCATAGTAATCTGTAGGTAACTACTGCGAACGATGCTAACTCACGTGACATACATTTCATCTTGTTTCCTCTTAAACCACGCATATTTTACTATTTTCTTCCACGTATTTCAGCTTTTAATGACCTAATAATAATAATAATAATAATAATAATAATAATAATAATAATAATAATAATAATAACGTTAAGTGCTTTACGTCCCACTAACTACTTCTACGGTTTTCTGAGACGCTGAGGTGCCCGAATTTAGTCCCGCACGAGTTCTTTTTATGTACCAGAAAATCTGCCGACACGAGGCTGACCTACAGTATTTGAGCACCTTCAAATACCACCGGACTGGGCCAGGTCCGAACCTGTAAAGTTGGAATCAAAAGGCCTGCACCTCAACCGTCTGAGCAACTCAGCCCGGAAGGAGGCACGAAATGTAGGTACGTTTAATTTATTTAGTTGTATAACATGTCCAATATTCCTTTGAAACTAAACGTTCGATGTGTTTCGATAATTCAATTCCGATCCTACTCATTTGGGCATCCCATAACTGCTTTCGTTGGCGTAAGGACCTGCCATCTTTCTTGTACCTTTACGCAATGCACAACGGGGATCTACTGTATTTCACGTCCCGGCGCGCCTATACCAACCAATAATTATATCACACGCTCGTACAGGTCCCTCACCGATTCAGGTTTTCAGGTCATTTCCATACTCACTAGACCACGGGGCTGATGACCACACGTATCCCAATCCCTTAAAGGACATAACAGCAAATGAACCAGTATTAACACTGAGAATTCGGTACATCCAGGGTCCGAAACCGATGACCAGGGTTGTCTGAAGCCCCTAAGACGGAAACTGAATACTGACAACTACGAAACCAGTCTGGCGAGAATGTAACGTAACAAGGCATACGCTACTGTAGTAGCCACCTTCAGCTGTTATCGTAGCTCAGTTGCTCTTAAACATAAAACCAGTTTGACAAGGATGTTACGTAACATCTCGTGGTAGCGTTCAGCTGTTGTACGTAAACATAAACAGAAACCAGTTTGGCACGCATGGCGCGTGACTCGCCTGTTCTCAAAGGGAAGCTATTCATTCACAAGAACAAGGCATACTACCTATTCTAAAAACATCGTATCTCTTTGCTCTCGAAAATAACTTCCGAGAATTACTAAAAGTTTCATATATAGTGGTTCGTCACATCGTTCTCTATTGCTAGAAGAAATATCTGCAGGTATTCACCTAACACCCTGTATACGCTTTAGGATGCACACTTACATGGTACCTTAACATAATAAGTTAAAACTTCAAAAAACATAAGTAAAATAATTAGTGTATTCGTGGAGTAGAACTGAGAAGAACTTTTCTTCTGTTTACACACCACGTGCAGCAACGATCAAGTTGACCGTGCGGTGAGAGGACGCAGCTTTAAGCTTGTCTTCTGGAGATAATTGGTTGGAACCGCACTGTCGGCAGCTCTGAAGATGGTCTTGCCTGGTTTCCCATTTTCACGACAGGCAAATGCTAGGGCTGTATGTTACTCAATGTCACGGCCACATCCTTCACAATCCTAGCCCTTTCGTATCACATCGTCGCCATAAGACCTCTCTGTGTCGGTGCGACGTAAAGCAGACTGTTAAAAGGAAGTCAGCATAATATAAAATAATAACTGAGGAAAGAAGTTATTATTTATTATAATTTGCTTTACATCGCACCAACTGAGATAAGTCTTATGGTGATTATGGGATAGGAAAGGACTAGGAGTGGGGACGAAGCGACCGAGGCCTTAATTACGCTAGAAATCATTCATTTGCCTTGTGTAAAAATGGGAAACCACGAAAAAATCATCAGAACTGCTGACAGTGGGGCTCGGATGCAAGTTCAGCTGCGCGCCCCCAACCGCACGACCAACTCGCCCGAAGTGAGCTTCATGCGGTGTGAATAAGAGAAAGGTCGTGTTTATCGTGCTCTCTCTCCATAGCTGCTAACAGTTTAGTGCAACAGAAGGTTGTGTAAGTAAGAATATGAACGATCCTCCCGATATCGGGCAGGCAACGCATTCTGCCGCTCAGGTGTTTTATGGTGAAACCCAACCTCAACGCATGTGTCTGACGGAAGTGAAACATCTCCTCTATGAACAATCAGGCCCCCCAATGGAACCGTCAGATGAAATTAATCAACTGCAAGGAAATATAACAACCAACACAATTAATGCCAGGCAATGTGATTTCTTCATCCGATGTATGTGATCAAATGTGCCATCAACCTAAACGTTTTCGTGCCAACAAAGCATCATTAGTAGACTCATCAACAGCCCCAGAAGAATAGTTGAAATGGTAGTTTGGAAGGCAATACGGACCGAATGGAATGTAGGAATAATATTCAGTCAGGTGAGGTTCCCCATGTGCATAACCAGTTGAAACCCCATCGTAGTCAAAATGACCGTTACTCTGACACTGATAATGGCTCTTTCTTTGAAATTATAGAAGGAACAGAAAAAAAAACTGTGGGTAATTTGCATCCAAAGACAAGTGCAAGGCTGATACTCGAGGAAAGTAGTTGTTCCAAATAAAACAACATAAACATTTCAAAAACAGAACGCAATAGATTGCGTGTGTAAACTGTATCAGGTTCAATAGCTAATCATCCAGCAGAATCTCCCATTTTTAAAGATAGACATCTTGATGTATGTATCCCTAACAGTGTTATCCATAGGCTTGGAATTATTAAGGATGCCGATATTTCACCTTTTACAAGAAGCTCGTTGCGAAGTTCCTATCGTGAATATTAAACGCTTTACAAGGAAAGTATAGACTGGGTACTACCGACAAATACCTGTCTGCTTAATCACATTCCGAATACAGTGCCTACCACCATATATTTACATTCTAGGCACACGCTGTATCATTCAACCTTACGTTCTCTCAGTATTATAATGTGAACGATGCTTACGGTTCAACCGTTCGACGTCACATCGTCGTAGTAGTCAATGTTGCAGTCACTGTAGTCGTGTCCCGAAACTGTAACTCCTCTCTGTGTTCCCTGTCAAGGACCTCATCTGTCTACCGGCCCCTAGAATGTACGGAATATAAAAAGAGGGTCCAAATCATACATCCAATGGCTCACAATAACATTTTACAAGAAAGTGCACTCACTTTATATACTAGCCGACGATATGCGACGGCTGTAAATGCGCCCACATTTAACTAGCAATGTCACCAATAATTCCCTCCCCTCTCAGTACATCACATAATAACCCCAATATTACCACCAGGCCCTGTACGATCCGATGTAACATCCATTGGAACAGTTACCCTGTCAAAGGCTCCAGTGAGCAACATTCCTCATTTTCAACTAAACCAAGAGGATATTTCTCATCAACATCCACAAGCACTTCAGATACAACAAATTCAGCATCAGCAGCGTCAGCAGCAACAACAACAACAACCACCTCTTCAACTTATTCAGCCATAAAATTCCAGTATTAGATACCCATCGGCCCAATCGATCAACCAGTACAAGACATTGAGACCTGCCCCATATCCACTTCATCATCCTCAATACCCTCCGGTCACAGAACAATTATTTATTCCTCAAGTTATACCGTACACTCCTATATCGCATAATCCATATACTCCTGAACCATATAACAGGATTACAAATACACCTCTCAGAAACAATACAACCGTAGCCTTTTAACCTGATCACACAGGTTCAGTCCTCACCAGCAGCCTTCAGTCCGACTATTATTCATGATATGATTGCGAGTATTTTCACACCTAATGATGTTTAAAATTCTTCAATGGAACGCCCGGTCTGCTAGTACGAGTAAAAGATCCTTACAACGGATATTACAAACTGAAAGTATCTCAATAGCAGCTATCTCAGAGACATGGTTTCGACAACGAACAACAGTTAAATTCCCATGTACTTTACCGTAACCGCAAAAACGAATGCGGTGAATCAGCATTATTAATAGATAATACACAAATAGACAGTCTTCAAGCAGTGGCAGCTGCGTTTCGCATGCGTAACCAAAACATTATAATCTTCTCTATGTATTGCCCTCCAGCGACAGTCATCACTTTACGACAATGGTTTTGCCTTACTCTCAGTCTAGAGGCCTTGTATCTTGTCTGTGGAGACTTCAACGGTCACAATACTATGCCGGGATGCCGGGATGTGCAATAAACGGCACTTATGAAGATGGTATTTTGCAAATTGGGGATGAATACCACCTACATATATTGAATGACGGTTCATCTACACTTCTACCTGTTGCTGGACAAAGACTCTCGGCCGTCGACTTGTCATTTTGCTCAGCAAAAATCTTTTATGAAAGACGTTATCTAATCCTTTAGGTTTAAATCACTATAGGATCCTAATTTCTTGCAATAATCCACATTTCCACACCCCATATAAGCTGGCAGTGAAACGGTATATTACAAAAGCTGACTGGTTAAAATATAGAAGAGGTCGAGTCAGGAATGCACCCCCCCCCCCCCCCGTATGACTGCTAAGAGGAAACAAGCTGAAATGCGAAATAAGATGGAACAACTATCTAATGTACAAGAAAACATACACCCAAGTTAAACGTCTCCTAAACAATCGGAAGAAATCTGCTTGGAAAACTTACTGTGAAAAGTTGTCTAATGATACCCCCACTATCGCAGGTATGGTGAACAGTTAATAAAATGAGGAAGAAGTCTTCACGGGACTGAAGACTTCTCGAATTTAATCGCTCCACCGACCGCATCGTTGAAAAGGTTACATTGGTCTTCCTATATGTGCCCTCTTACATCACCATTTCCATTCCGTGAATTAGAATAATTGATCTTGAAGTCATCGTCCAAATCAGCTCCTGAGTATAATCAAGTCCATAACTTGATGATATATAACCTTCCTCGTTGCGCCAAAGAGACCCTTCTTCAGCTCTTCAACGACATATGGAAGGAAAGTGACCTCGCAACATATTAGATTACTCAAATAATTGTTCCAATATTGAAACCAGGGACGTATCCCAACTATCTATCATCCTATCGGCCTATAGAACTACCGTCTTGCATCGTTAAGACTTTTGAAAGGACCTTGAAACTTCGGCTTGAATGGTGGATGGAACTTCGCTCAGTCCTTTTCAGGGCGCAGTTTGGATTCCGGAAAGCTAAAAGTACATTTGACAACCTCAGTCTATTAACCACTGATATAGAATGGAGTTTCTTGAACGAATAGTACTTACTTGTTACATTTTTGAATAATTCTAAGGCATACGAAAATGTGATAATTCCTGTACTAGGATGAAAATTTCGACTTTCAGGCCTGCCCAACTTATATTTCTTGGATCAATAATCTTCCGATGATAAGAGCAGCGTGTTTCCGTCATCATGACAATACACGTTATGGTCCTCGTATTGTCACGAATAGAATTCCTCGGGGTGATATTCTCAGTCCTTTATTATATGCCGCCTACATGGCAGATCTGGATAAAATGTTTGGTTATACGATCAAATTGCTTCATTATGCGGACGTTGTGTGCATTTACGCCACCTATACTAGCTTCCGCTTGACATATATGTGGCTAGACACAGCAGTTTCACACCTAGCGCAATGACAGGGCAAACAGAACGTACCTTACTTGCTGAGAAATCAAATGCTGTTATTTTTAGTCCATTATCCTTCCCACTAAAATCATCAGAAAATCATTAGGACCTCATCTCGATAATAAGCTAACCTGTAGAAGTCAAGTCGAGCACCTAGTAACAATACTTGATCGCGTTTTGAGTGTCTTACGAGCTGTTGATAGAATCCGGTGGGGTGTGGACACTACAATATTGTAGGTACTGTCTCTAGCATGAATACGTCCCATACTAGATTATGACAGCAACTTTTATAGAAATGCACCACAATACGTTCTCTGAAAAATTGATATATAGTATATTATCGTGCTATCCGAATATGTCTAGGGGCAATGAATTATACTCGTACGAACGCACTCCAAGGAGATGCCTCAGACTATAAGAAGACAATATCTGGCGAATACCTTCTTTATTCGCCGGTCAATACTGAGCCATCTCCACAAGATCAAGGTCATAGAAACCCCAGAAGACCCTAAAGAAATAGCCAACTTGAATCACATTATACTCCCATATAAGAAGTACTCCCAGCAGCAGAGGTATGCTTTTAGATTTTTGCGGATAACGGTCCCTCGAATTCACACCGTGTCTGCGTGTACCTGAACTAAGAAATGACTGAAGACTTGCTTTGTAGAATACTTCTATTACAAGTAGAAAGGTCTGGTTGTTATACACAAAGAACTGACATTGCTTATATCATAAGACCTGCAGCGTGTAACATTTGTGACCGTCGTCAACTGTACAGAACAGTGGTGTAGATAATGAACATCGAGTAGGGATTTGCTCCCTCTTTTATACCGTGTAATGTGCAAAGTCTAAACAGAGCAAGGCTGTTATGGCCAACAGCCCTCATGACTAATATACGCATGGGGTACAATAGTCAGTGCGAGCCATAGCGTTGGTTATCTGGTGAGTAACAACCTCATTACTGGCCTGTACAAAGTGTGACCTGACTCACAGGGACAGTCATCTTATTTGTGAAATATCAACACATATAGATATTTGTAAAATTTTACAATTTTTAGGCTACCTTTTATATAATGAATTAAAATGAATATTCATGCGGGTTATTCCATGTGAGAAATATGACTGCAGAATCATCGGTACTCTTCCTTAGTGAAGTTAAATATCCCACTGCCAAATTCAATTGGCATCCTGTTATCAAACCTACCTTCACAATTATGCGCTGTATTTTGCCAACATTTAACAGTGTGTAGTATTATTTTATAACTTATGACATTTTTCAACCACGAAATGTATGTACCATAAATATATGCTCAATAAACATATCAGTGACTTAAATAATGAACAGTAATATTAATTTTTGATTATCTGAGAGTGAAGTAATATTTCTATGACTCATCTATATCTTTTCTTCCTTGAATGTATGAATATAAAGGACCTTTAACCTGAAATACTCGATAAAAATGAATGACAAAACGAATGCTTTCCTTATACTAAACGTGATATAATTGTAATTATGAAATGTTGACAGATAGATGCAGGAAAAACAAATTGAAAACTTGTGAATAGATCTGCAATATATTGTATAAAACAATTAAGGGAAGAATTTAAGGAATTATGTTGTGTATAAGCAAAGAAAGAGTAACAAACGTGATTTTAATTTAATAATTTGTTATAAATAATGAGCATCTCTGAATCATTTTCTATATACAACAGAAATAATGTACATAGCAAGGACTTATATTTTCTTTGATATCAAAGGCCTTTAGATATTCCATATAGATAATAATTAGATTAGTTAGGTGGAGAGATAGCCAGATTTTCTGTAGGATATTCAACTTCCACTCTATTTTCTAGACCTTTTTAATTTAATAAAGAGATGTTAGATGAATTTATTTAATTTTTAATGGTATCTATAGGTTATGAATGATAGAAATTTATGAAAGGACATGAATTAATTCGCGAGATGGAGACCTCCAACCAGCTGATATGGTATAAAATCCGTTTGTCTCATCCGATGACTCTACTTCCGAAACCTACGACCCCAAATCGATATTGAATTGATGAATGATGATAACATTAAGCTGGTCTAGATATTTTTGTGACTCGACCTGGACGCGGGAACGGCGTATTTTTGTAAGCGCGTTACGTCTTTTTCTTCAATCATAAATGCTATTAAATGTTCCTTTCGGTAAAATGGAATGATCATAAATATGTCTTCAATAAAATGTGTGACGCGATGTTACCTAGCAACCGTGCAGGCTGTGATGTGAAGTATTGATGGATGGCCATGAGCCTGTGCAGCTCTCAAGGTTCTGTTGCTAGTTAACATCGCGTCATACATTTCGTTACATGACACTATTTCGTTACAATCAGTAATAAGTGATGTGCATATAGAGATGTCACCCAGGTGGCAGATTCCCTATCAGTTCCTTACCTAGTCTATTCTTATATATTTTCAAAGAAGTTGGAAACTTTATTGAACATTTCCCTTGACATATTATTCCCTTATTTTTCATCCTATTAATAAATATTTGCCCCATATTTGTTCTCTTGAATTCCAGTTTTATTTTCATACTCGCTTTCGCTCGTTGGGAACTCGTCCCCAAATCCTGAGGTACTTTTCATTAGAAGTGGTCATTTGGAGAATGACTGTGAAGAAACGATACGTCATGTCGTCAGAAGGATTGTGCCACCAAACGGTACGTTTAGTGGACTATGTGTTCGGTCCTACAATATTTTCGCGTATGTAAGTGATGTAGAGCGGGGAAAAAGGTAACCTTCTCTGTCTGCGGCAAATTTCGTACTTTTTCAGAAGTTGAGAAAAATATTTTACTTACCTAGCAGGCAGCTACATTCTTGAATCTTGGCAGGCGTATGGAAGATGAAACGATCTATAATTTTGGTAGAATTTTTATATAATAATTTCGTTTCACCATACGTAAACGGCAGCTAGAATTATGCATTTTGGCTTGCATAAATAACCCTTGGACCTGCCAATGAGACTGCCTAATTTCATGATTCCACCAGTGATGTATTGTTCGGAGATCAGAAGAATGCACATGCGCGGTGAGGCACGGGACGAAGGGGTTTCCGCTAGCAGAGCCAGTGACGTAATCGTTACCATAGCAACCCCGCTACTACCCAGGCGACTTAATATTTACCTTTAAGGTGCGTTTTCCTCGAAGCGACTCCAGTGTTAATTGCTCCATGATAGTCACTCAGCGATCATCGTATATAGGAAAATGATAACATGCAAACTCAAAAGGGAAGTCCTCCACGATGATTGCTGAGTGATCATCGTTTGAGCGATTATCGCTGGAATCACTTTTAGAGAGTAACTTCAGGGCTGCTAATTACAGCTGTATACCTCATTTTTATTCCTTTCTCATTACGGTATTTTATGCCATTAATTAAGTCCCGAACTGTTCAGTCAATGAACGTCATCGTTGTTTGTTCGCATAGTCATCAATGCTTTTTTTTTGAGGAGCATATTGATACTACTCTTTATACTACCCTACTGTAATAATTTGCACTTCTTTATTTGAAGATTTTTTGATAGAAAGTGCAATCTTTATTATTCTCAGAGCTTGTATGCATTTTAAAGTGATACTTACGAACTCTGTTATTGTACTGAGACAGATATCACAACACTGAGACATATTAATACGTGTTAATCAGAAATAACTTTTTTGATAAGTTAGATGTAGAACCTGGGAGGTTTTGTGTAGTAGATATTTTTTGCATATAAATAAGCAGCATTTGAAAATTATGTTCTAATTACGGACTAGAAAAAATGTATGAAGAAGAGGAACCATGTTTTTCCATGAACTTTTATCTTTATTATATACAAAATGTGCAATTGTCAGTGGTAAACCTTCTAGTATTTGGTTTATTTGCGGAAGGTTCATTATTACAGTATGCTTGTTTATAAGATACTAGTATGTACTGATGAAACGCTTACGTGTGCGTATTTTATAATAGAAAACAGCGCGTTGATTTCAAGTCAGTTGAAATGTATACAACCCAGATGCAGTTCCTTACACTTTTAGTAGTTTTCAGACGGTTAGATAAGCCGGATTAAGGTGACCACAATACGGCCTGTTGTACACGTCCTGAGAGAAAAGAGAATTTTAATAATTTGTTAAACTTTGAGAGATCCATTTTGATGAAATTTCCGGTCATTTATTATTATTATTATTATTATTATTATTATTATTATTATTATTATTATTATTATTATTATTATTATTATTATTATTATTATTATTATTATTATTATTATTCACATCTCAAGAGAAGTTTCAAAATTGGTAAAGCTACAATGTCTACAGAATGCCATTGCTTATGTTGCATCAGAATAGATATAATAGTTATATGATGAAGTTTTACGTCACTTCATTAAAAAACCTGAATGAAATAAATTAAAAATAAGTACACTGTATATCTACTTCCATAAAGTATAATATAATGTAGGACAATCTAATATACAATCGTGATACTTTTATTAAAATTGATATGGATTCATTGTTATGGTAGATAAATAAGACGCTGAAGAGATTAAAAAGAACATTGATTTAATAACGGACAAGAGTTAAGCCGAGGGTATTGAGACATCAGTGAAAGGCAAAAACCAAATCAAAATTGGCCTACTGGAATACGAAATATCTATCTAAATTATGTTTTACCATACATCTGGCATGCTTTATCATTACTAAGAGCAATCCTTTCGCTAGAAACCCAAACACATAGAAGCAGTGGCGCCCACCTCAAAAATACATACCCTTACCCATAAACTAATAGCACTATAAACTTAAAATTTGATACAATATAAAATTTGAACCTGTATCTCCAACTTTATCGCTGTAAGTTTTCTAGGCAATAATCCAGGTTTCCGTAGCATGCTGAAATAATGCTTGCCAAAGTTTTGGCCAATAATATTGCAGACGTTTATTCTTGTTAATGTTGTGATTTGGTATGTGCGAGCAATACCAGTTGTAGCTAAGCATTATATGAAAAAGCTAAGTGAAAATTTGTTGATAGACTCGTCCATATTCATCTGACTGTTTTGTGAATGTTTTCCTGTAGCAGATAGGAGGAGATAAGAGCCGACCTCTCTGGGCAGAACAGGAAGTTCATACTTGCAGGTACATTCCTCGTTCCTGCATTCTTCTCATCTTCACAGTGTCTCAGTGTGTATAATTGTGTATAAGTGCGCCAAACACTAAAATTAAGTATGGGAAATGTAAACAATTTACGTAAAGTCTTAAAATGCAACTCTATCTAAGACATAAGGGATCGAAATAGACTAAAAGTCATAGGAAAAAGTTGTAGATCTATTCAATCTGAGTGGTGAATTTGTTCTCCGTTTTGCGATACGACTTACCGTTTACCCAAAAATACCTCGAAACGGTTGTGTAAATCGTCGTGGAAATTGCTTGATAATTTCGACATTTTCCGGAGGAATCATTTGGAATTTCCCTGTCGGTTGCAGGCTAAAAGCTATAATTTTAGCGCAGTTGAAAATTTTTGTCAGCCATTTTTTTGGGTGGGGGGTAAAATAGACAATTTTAACATTTTGGAATTTTTCCTCAGCTGTCACTCTGACGAATTTCAAGTTTTTATCTCATCTGAAAGTGGGTAAACATTAATGTCAGTGAGCGAGTCAGTTAGAGACGAGCGGTATGATCTTTCCTACTTTTATAGGCTCTAATCTTGTTGGTCTACTAATGTCATTCCACGCCAACTCACTACTGACAACTCGGAACATTCCTCTTAGTCGACGATCTAGTCTTCTTCCTTCCAAGTCTTCCCAGCGCCAAGTTTGCAACATTTTCGTAACGCTACTCATGTTTTTAATCGGACTTCACCCAAAATAATTCGTCTGCATTCCTTAACCAACTTCTCGTATCAAGTAGTCCTTGTCCCGTAAACTGGAACGATACTCTAATTGAGGTCTTACCAGAGACGTATACGTCTTCTCCTTTACATCCTTGTTACGCCCCCTAAATACCCTTATACCCATCCGAAGAAATCTATAATCCTTTCTTAACAACCTCCGGCTTAACAACAACGGCTCCGTGATGGCATTTGGTCGCAGGGGTCCCGGGTTCGATTCACGGCAGGGTCGGGAATTTTAACCACCATTTGTTAATTTCTCTGGCACGGGGGCTGGGTGTTTGCGTCGTCTTCATCATCATTGCATCCTCATCACGACTCGCAGGTCGCATACGGGTGTCAAATAGAAAGACCTGCATCTGGCGAGCCGAACATGTCCTCGGACACTCCCGACACCAAAGGCCATACGCCATTTCAACAACCTCGCTAATATGACGTTCGACGTTTTACCATCGATGTACATTTCAAAAGCGTGCAATCGAACCACATATTCGCCACTGTAAATGAGCACCTACGGCACGTAGCAGTTCACGACAAACCAACGCGTTGCAAATCGGATATCAAAGTAGCACAAAACATATTTTAATTTCAGAAAGTACACGTCTCTCACTAGTGGTTGTTGTGTTGTGTTTGGCACATCCTACCTTGGTTGTAGAAATGTGACTCCCTTTTAATTATGTTTCAGTACAGGAGGATAACACCGTTATGTCGTGTGGCTTCCGCGGATGTCGGCGGACGAGTTGTGCGTGTGGATGTGATGATGATGATGATGACACCTACTTCTTTCGAATAATTCCAACGGGTTTGGTCAAGGCTTAAGTGCACATGTGTGTGAAGTCCAAAATAAAGAAGCAGAAAATCACTAGGTTTAATAATAAGAATTTTGGCTATGGGAGACGTAAAGCTGGTATTTTTTTCATCTTTTCACTCACGCATTAAATAAGACTTTGTTGTTCGCATGTGCCGTTCTAATTTGAACAGAAAGACGTATTCTAGGTGCACAAAAATTATCATGTGCAATGGATGACCATTGTGAGACTGTTAGAAGCTTATTAGTTACTGCTTGCATTTCATGGTTAATTTTTTACCACAGTTTATTCCTTTCGATGTTTTAAGGTTGAAAATTCACTCCAAGATGTCGAAGGGTAAGCTCATGTGACATGGATTATGTTTTTACAGCTACTGTACGCAGCATGTAGGTACAAAGTGGAGGACGAATCACCATTAACAGCGGCATATGCCCTCACTGCGTATGAAGTCTGGCTCAATGGCTGAATGGTTAGTGTGATGGCCCTTCGACCAAGAGGTGTTGGGTTTGATTGTTAGCCGGGTCGATGATTTTAACGTTCATTGGTAATTTTTGATGGTCATCGGCCTGGGTATGTGTTCCGTCTTCAGCCTATAGGCACCAACTGGAAAGACAAGTATCAGACCTTTGTGGAGGCCACACACCTTTAGTTTCGAGAATTAGGTCGTTCGGGATCACTGGGGACGATGTTTGAAGGGTAATTAGCTTATGAAAAGCCATGTCTCCACCAACGATCATGTTCAATACATTTCTAGCTATAGCCCGACAACGCAATTTCGGTTGCAGCAGACATGTTCGCAGAGCTAGCAAGTCTATCATATCCCACTCATCATGACAGGCTTTCCAAAGGCCATTGATAGTCCGTGGACGTCTATTTCGTAAGGTCCCAGCAACGATGCGTAGAAGTCCATGGATGACACATCGGTTGCCTTCACCGGAATCTCGGTAAAAAGAATTGCATAGATTCCAGTTTCCATCTCCATTCTCTCTAAGAACAGACGATTCGAACGAGAGATGCATCCATACCTCATTTTTCGCCTTCTCATACAGTACTGGAATATCTCTGTTTTAAATGGGTGTAAAAACGTTTTGACGATAGTGTGTAGAGTTCACCTTCACGTTATTAGCGACACGGCTAATGGTTAACTTGCCATTTTAGCAGTATCCAGCGATGGTCTTGAAACCCATTGGAAAACTTCCCTGGCATTCCTTATACAAAGTCTGATATTTTTTATTTTGTCTCCATGGTGGTAGCAAATCGAGCGGGGTTTGTTTCAGTCGCTAAGGTACACTTATGCTTCATCTAATGTCACCTCATTTTTCCATCTGCCCCTGCCAGATAGCCGTCATACACCTTTCTTTCGTTAGTGCGACGTTCCAAAATGTGTCAAGTCGACAGCTTGTGAACTCGGCCCTTATGCCGATTTTCTAATTGTAGGTCCTTGTTGATTATGGTGTTAATTGTTGAAACATACATTCCCAACTTACTTGCGATAATATTTTGAGGGGACAGTGTTATCACCATAGACAATGGCCTTCACATTCCTCACCACTTCCGGTGTACGGCTGGTGGATGGTCCCAGATATGCCTGTTTTCCCCTCCGGAATTAAGCCCAGTCACACAGAACAAATCGAGCTGCTTTTCTTTGGATTTTTCAAGTTCTTGAATCAAGTAATCCTGGTGAGTTTCCCATACATCGGAACGATACTCTAGTTGGGTTCTTACCAGAGACTTATATGCCCTCTCCTTTACATCCTTACTACAACGCCTAAATACCCTCATAACCATGTGCAGAGATCTGTACCCTTTATTTACAATCCCAATAAACAAGGAAAAGGGAAGGAAGCGGCCGTGGCCTTAATTTAGGTTCCATCGCGGCATTTCTCTGGAGGTGAAGTGGGAGATGACATAAAACCACTTCGAGGATGGCTGAGGAGAGAATTGAACCGCCCTCTCTACTCAGTCGACTTTCCCATGCTCAGTGGACCCCGTTCATCCCTCGCACCCCTTTTCAAATTTCGCGGCAGAGCCGCGAAGCTAATCCGGACCTCCGGCGATGGCAGCTAATCACACTGACTGCTACACCACAGAGGCGGACAATTTAATTATTTATTTATTTATTTATTTATTTATTTATTTATTTATTTATTAACCTTCAAAGATAGAGGTACTATCAGCGGAAAAGTTAACGATCGTAAACTTTGGTAAGTATAAGAAACAAGGTGAACTACCAACTGTCCAAACTAAAAATCATAAGAAGCCAAGTCCTCGCAGGTCACGATGGCTGCACTGCGCTGTTATGAACCTTTACTTGATATGTCAATCTCATGTCTCCTGTTTATATTGTTAAAGAAGGTTGGGAGGAAAATTTGAAGAGATCGTTGGAATATTGCGCGCTGAGTGTGATGAATGTGAAGTGGGGCTTCGATTCTGGTAGAGATGGAATGAGCACGGGGAGGGAACTGTGTAACTGGATATTCCGACCGGAAATATCCTTTCAATGTCCCGTAGAGAAACTCACTTCAACTGTCTGTCACCTAATGTTCAGCCATCGGTGACACATTATATCCCCGTAGACTGGAGTTTTCTGTTCCGCACGATGGCAACAGAGAATAATACAGCCCTTTCCAGAAGATTAATATTTCAGTTGGATGTCGTTCTCCAGATTGGAGGGAGGCTGAAAGGCATAAGGTAGAGTTAGGGGGTCAGAAATATCCGGGAAATGGTAGTAAATACCTACGAAAGTAGGGATTTTACTGAATATACCGTAATGCGTCCTTTAAAGTTGTACTTTTAAAAAATTGTTTTACGTCATACCGACACAAATAGGTCTTATGGAAAAGATGGGATCAGAAAAGGCTGGAGTGGGAAGGAAGCGGGCATGGCCTTCATTAAGGTATAGCCTGCAATGGACTCACCATGTCCGTCAATTATTGTTGCACTTCATTCGCATCACCTTGTGTTGAACACTGCCCGTGAACATCACCTTCCTCCTCTGCCAGCTGATGTATCGCTCAACCTCGTGGTCATACGTCAAGAGTCTGCTGACGTCATATCTGTCAGCTTTGCCTCACGCCTCGATGTTCCAACATTTTCAATTTTGTTCTGTGTTGCGTGTGACCTAACCTCCCATCTCCGACTTGGCAATAGATACTGACTCACACGCCGTTCCCATTAAGACAGGTTTCGACTGTTAGGGAGAGAGAGAGAGAGTGGGAGAAGATCGTCTTCATGATGTTGCTGTAAAATTCTAATCAAGTTCAGAACGTCTCCATACCAGCATGCACCATGAGGTGGTGCAACTTGAACTTAGATCTTTATATTCTGACGTCTAATGCTATCGAGTGTTTGAACTCAAACTTGAAATCTATATGGCAGCCAACGGATTGTTAATTCATGTACATGTTTATGCTCTTTGAATGTTGAGGTGTTTTAGAAACACGATATTATTTTGATCAATAATTCTGAAATCCTGTACTTCAACGCTGTTTGTATAATTTTACTCTAAAAATTGTACATGGGTCATTCTTCGTATATGTGAGCTGTTCCCTTAATGACACCTCGTCCGCTCAGCGTTTTCGAGTTAAGCTTATGCCTTCCATTTCAATTTGTAAATTTTCCTCTACATATATTCATTTCATGATATTCTGGAGTATATGTGTCACTTTAGCCCAGCAGTCTCCTATTCGATTGTTCACTTGTGTTTCCTAAATATGTCGTATTCTCTAAGTTTGTACAAACTTGATTTGGAAAGTTCATTTCTATGACAAATCTCGCTCAGATGGTGTATGTAACCTATGGAATACTGTCACGCTTTATCAGTAATTTCGTAAAATCTTTCCTATCGTTTGTCGTGATCAAATATGTAACGTTCTATTATTTCGCTTGTGCCTGAATACACCTATTTGTTAACCTTATATTCTATGATATTCTTGTAAACCGTCTTATCACCTTGTAATATCCCTATATGTTTATATTATCTTGTACCATCCTACGTTCTCCTCTAGTTGGCCACCGTTTTGTTGTTGTTGTTCCACTGTGAACCTACTGTGGTGCTAATATTCTCCGTGAACTCTTTTCCAATTACTCTTCATTAAACTCTAAACAATTACGTCACAATCGTGATGTAAAATGGAAAAACCACGGAAAACTCTATTCACGTTGCCGACAGTGGGATTCGAACCCACTACCTCCCGAATGCAAGGTGATATTTACTTAACCCAATCCGGGCAGCCACTTGCATGGTGAGTTGTAGTTTGTTGGCCAAAGTAACACCTGAGTTCCGCCGAGGTGACAGGCTTACTTTCATTCTTGGTATGAAAAATAATCTTTAGATCCCGGATTGAATGCATTCAGAATGCTCAGAATATCATGGGTGGACCTCTGAAGTACTCCAATGTCTGAACAAAGAGCTAGAGGTCATATACAACATCAAGAGGAAGAATCTTGAGTACTTTGGTCATATCATTCAAAATTATAAACTTTACAAGGTAAAAGTGAAGGAATGAGAAGTAGGGGAAGGAAGAAAATATCTTGGCTACTGAATCTACGAGAATGGTATGGGCTTAGAACCTCCACTCTTTTCCGAGTTGCTATTGACAAGAACCAGATCGCCCTGATGGCAGCCGAAATCCAATGAGGATATGGTACAAGCATAATAATAAGAAGAAGATATGCCATGCAATTGACTAGTGAGAATTCACTGTCGAGGAATTATTCAACGAAAATGTTCCGTCGTAGATCTAGGCACTTAACAGAATAATTTAATTAAATAGCTCCTAAACATTTCCAACGTACTTGTGAGGAAATGAAACAAGGATTTGGCAAACGTGAGGTATTCTAATCGTTTGTCTTGTGTCGTACAGCATGCACCAAAGCGGCTAGACTGTTCAAGTTACTTAAGTAATATGGTAAATTGTATGCCTGTTTTAAACTTCGACTTCCGACGATGAAGTTTAAACCCTGGGGGTGATGTTATGCAAACTGGAAGAGCCTCAGCAGCTATCAGACTGGAGCTAGAGACAAGCTCTGTGCGTTGTGTACAATCATCACAACATCACATTAGCATACACAGCCATCGAGCAGTTCTCAGACGACCTCCTTCCTGTTACTCTGATGTTCTCTGTGTTAATCTAATTATTTCAGGAACGACGTTTCCTTACAAATTCGAAGATATTACTGTTCAAGCCTCGTGCACAGTTGCCGTTAAGGGACTATTTATTTACAAATGCATACGCCGATTCCATTTTTTCAGGAACTCTTCGAGATAACGTCAGGAAATGTTGACAAGATATATAATCATATCGTTTACGCGCAATGAACTGATAGCGTGTGGCCTCCGAAGTGTCCTCGTGCAGGTATTTCATGTTGACGCTGTATAGGTGACCTGCGCGCCTGTGAGGATGGGGTCCTACCTGTGATGAAGAAGACAAACACACCCAGATCCCGGGCCATCAGAATTAACCAATGAAGGTTAATATCTCCGACCACCGAGATCGATAGCTGCAGTCGCTTAAGTGCGGTCAGTATCCAGTAATCGGGAGATAGTGGGTTCGAGCCCCACTGTCGGCAGCCCTGAAGATGTTTTTCCGTGGTTTCCCATTTTCACACCAGGCAAATGCCGGGGTTGTTCCTTAATTAAGCCCACGGCCGATTCCTTCCAATTCCTAGACCTTTCCTATCCCATCGTTGCCGTAAGACATATCTGTGTCGGTGCGACGTAAAGCAAATAGCAAGAAGAAGAAAATCTCCGACCAGGTCGGAAATCGAATCCGGGGCTCTTTGGACCAAAGGCCAGCACGCTAACCATTTAGCCATGGAGCCGGACCCTTTTCTTGGTGATACCTTCAGTAAGAAGCATGACATGAAACCTTAAAATCTCAATATATACATATTTAAATCACTGGAACAACAGAGAAGGAAAAATAAACCATAAAACATCACAGAATACCGGACGGAAATTGACTACAGTTCTCCTATGCGGTCGTAAAAGCGCAATAATAACAACAACAACAACAATAATAATAATAATAATAATTTCAATCACTAGGCTGATTCTCGTAACATCGATTTCGAAAGAACAGCCGAACCGATCGACATCGTAAAGCTCTTGGTCTGCAGATTTGTAGAATATCTTTAAAAGCATAACTTTTCTTGCCGTATATTTTTAAATTCTTCTTTTTATTGTTCTTCTTAATCCGTTTAACATCGAGGGTTGGTTTTTCCCTCGGACTCAGCGAGGTATCCCATCTCTACCGCCTCAAGGGCAGTGTGCTGGAACGTGAGATTTTGGGTCGGGTGATAAAACTGGGAAGGAGGACCAGTACCTTGCCCAGACGGCCTCACCTTCTATGCTGAACAGGGGCTTTGTAGGGGAATGGGAAGATCGGAAGAAGGACAAGGAAGTGGGAGGAAGTGGCCGTGGCTTAAGTTAGGTACCATGTCGCTATTAACCTGGAGGAGGGGTGGGAAACCACGGAAAACCACTTCGAGGATGGCTGAGGACGGAATTGAACCCCCTCTTCTACTCAGTTCAACTCCGTTCCAGCCCACATACCAATTTTTTAAATTTCGTGGCAGAAAAATGTAGCATTCACATCGGTCAATACGCTCTCGATACTACGAGGCCAGCTAAATCTTGAGAGCGCTGAGCAGGAAGCACTATAGGGGAGGTGGAAAGGGGTAGCCACGCATGCGCAGTTGGATATCTTACTGGTCAGCTATACTTCGTGGACGGGAATAGGTGCTGTTTGGCTGCCCAACACATTGTTTTCAAAATTCTTCTAAATTTAAATGAGAGTTCGGGATTAAAATTAAATTCCAAAGCAGCTGAAGATATTCGATAAGCACGGCTCAATATGGCAAATAGTCATTTATTAATGTGTATGATTCGTCATCTAAAATATATCATTGGTAATGTCATGCCATTCCTTCTGGTGGAAAAATTTTTTTCTTGGGGAAGATTTCATGTAGTTTCTGCCTATTTTGCCACATGCTTGTCGCCAAACAATTAACTGTATTTAGTCTCCGTCCTTCTTTAAAACACGCTTCTTACATAAAACACGCACGCAAAACCGGATAAAAATGAATTAGCTGAATTTTAGCAGGAAATCAGTAACGGTGACTACCCGTCTGTAGATGGTGAGAGATGAAGTGTGACTGAACTACCAGCGAAAATTTTAGCACATGATGATATCGTGGTTGAAATTTATAGCAAAACATGTGAGAGACGATATAATTTTCTAGAAAGTTGCCATTCTTAATTAATTTGAATAACATTGGGCTTTTACCCGGTAGTTCACTTGCAACAGGTTAATACTGAAGGTAATTTCATTGTAATTCCTTGTAATTAATGGTTTGCCTCCACATATTCTTATTCCAAAAATCGGAGCCATAGTTATGCTCCTTAGATATCGGAACGTTTCCCACCGGTTCCTGAACGGAACCATTTCATCGCCAAGAAGCATGTACGAAAATGGTTTAGATTAGGAAATAATAAATGGAGATAAAAGTGGATAGAGAGCTCTAATTCCTCGAATTGACTTAACAAGATGCGATAAAACACTTCGATTTTCTTTGAAGAGGCACAAAATTCCAATTCACAGAGCGTTTTGTATCACGATCAATAAACCTCAGGGGACGTGAAAGTCTCTGTGTATCTCAGTCAGTTTTGAGCCATGGCACTGCAATGTCAAGACAGGCATATTTCAAAGTTACCCAAAGGTAAGTACCGAGCGAGTGACTGAGTGGTTTGGGCTACGTAGCTATCAGCTTGCATTCGGGAGTCGTCAGCTACGAAAATCGTATTTCAAAGTTTCCCATTTAATTTAAGGGTACGGTCACTTACTTCCCACTCTAGCCATTTCCTACCCATCGACGCCGTAAGACCTATCTGTGTAAAGAAAATTGTAAAAAAATATATAGTACATCAGGAAATAAAACCTGTAAGGGATTTCATAAGAAGAAAATATCATTTTTGGGCATCTGTTGAAAACCCCTCAAGACAGGTTGATACGCAGAATTTTGGAGAAACTTTGGAAACAAAAACAACAACCTGTCTGGATAAAAGAAGTAAGAGAAGACTTGGAAGAATAAGACAACACTGGAGTATTTAAAGAATAAATCAAAGTAAATAAATTTTTCAATAATAAATTTAGATTCCTACCAAAAATTTATAAAGGAGAAACAACTAAAAGTACACTTTTAGAACAAGATCGACAACGAAGATCAGATAGAATGAAGAAATACTGGAAGCAACGAAAGGGAAAAAACCATAAAACATCATAAAAGACCAAACGGAAATTGACTACAGTGGTCCAATGCGTCCGCAAAAGCGCAATGATAATAAAAAAAGGAATGTCGTACATAAGGAAATCCTTCAATATATATTTTTCCCATATACCGTCATGTCTTGACGAATTTCAGCTAGTTATTAATAAATTTCTTTGTTTTTATAAAGTTCATTTTTTGTGATGGCATTTCTTCTCCCGCCTCTTATATTGCATAATAATTCAGTAAATAATTGCTAAATAGTTCAAAGTTCTAGCTGAAACAGTTCATGAGAAAATGGGGACTCTTGAAATAAAGTGAAATGTTCAGAAAAATCGCAGTTAAATTACAACATTCTTCACCAAACGGAAGGAAATGATGACATTGTACTTTTTTAACGTCTCAGGAAGGATGGGAAGTGGCAAGGGTTCGGTAGTGTAAATGGATGCATTATCTATTCCCTGCATGACGTAAGAGGCTACTAAGAGGGGAGCAAATATACTCTGTACTCACTTTCTCGTCTTCTAAGCCCCAAAAATATATCCATGGTTATTTGCATTTCAGTGTAGCGGAGAGATTTACATATTTTTGTTAATAAACTATATTATATTAAACCCCTTGCTCTGTCTGTCATTCACAGCGATATTGAAAAGAACGAGACGGTTTCAATACCTGAAAATGGTATCCGTTATGGAATCTTATGCCTTATTATTCTTCTTCCTCCTCTTCATAATCCGTTTAACCTCCAGGGTATGTTTTTCTCTCGGATTGAACGGGCGATCCCACCCCTACCGCCCGATAGACAGCGTCCTGAGGTATGAGACTTTGGGTGGGGAATACACTTGGGGAGGAGAACCATTAACTCGCCCAGTCTGGCCTATCTGCTGTACTCAAAAGGGGCCTTGTGTCCTTGAGGTAGTAGAAGTGGGGTTCCTCGCTAAGTTCGAGGATAAAGCAACCCTGGAGGGTAAACGGATTAAGAAAGAAAGAAAGATAAGTTATGAGGCGAGTAGATGCAAAATAAACTTTTTTCTCGATGTGAGCTTTCGGTATTAATATATTTTGGAAGTAAATCTCCACCCCCTAAAAGTTACATTTTAGTTTAAGAATGCTACTAACCCTACCGAACTAGGTACTGAAAATTGCATGTACCTTTTGCATCTGTACTCCTCATATATATTAATAGTCCACTTAGAATATCCGATTTTACATGGATAGTAATTTAGACTGTCGAAAAGAGGCTTATGTACTAGTTACTGATAATTTTGATCACATATTAACAGTGAAGAACATATAATACCATACACCCATTCGTCTTCTGAGCGAGTACGCGTTTGGTGGGGAACAACATGAAGTAAATAGAAAACAATTGGGGCAACAATGAAAGTAAAAGGTAAGCAAGAAGTAGTTGGTGAGGTTAATTAGCTGATCCGTCACATAGATAGTGTATTGCAGATCATATACTGAACCCTTGAACTTACCATCCATCGTTGGTCGTCTGCTTCTGCTGCTTCAGTAGAGCAATATCGTACTCCTGGATTTTGGGATCGTTGCGAGTTTTTTCTCTCACTTCACCGATCAAACGATAGGGTTCAGAGGAGAGCATTACTACGTCAAATGAGGAGCAAAAATGTGCTTACTAAAATATTTATTCAGTGTAAATCACAATAATTCCTTTCTTAAATAAGCAAGAAAAGTCACTTAAAATTTTCACAATTTTTTTAAAGCAGTCACAATGCATAGCGTGAATGGTAAATTTTTATTTAAATTGTTTTTTATTGTCTTTCAAATAATAAAAATGTAGTGTAACATTCGTGGACAGCAAAAAACAGAAAACAAGAATAAAACCCGAAAATCGGGCAACATTGATCCAAACGGTAACTGAGAGTTAATCCACACGATGCGTGGAAAATCTGAATTTCAACAAGTAGCATTCCAGATTTACATTTAATTAAGGTTATCCACCAGTCGACTATCCTATCGGATATTTGAACATCCTCCGAATGGATCCTTAATCGAACCACATAGACTATCGGTTGCTTTGGATAGGTTGCGAAATATTACTTGAAAACATGGTGTTTATTACAAGTTAGCAGCAATTGTCACAATCAAAATTAAAATTCCAGCATGTATTGTCATCTCATGGCACCCCTGTTCAGAAGGAACCAACAAACTTGATCCGGTGGGATCTTCCGTTACATGGTTCTGAAGGAAGAAAACTGCGAAATGCAGGAAAACATTAATCCATTATGCATTTACAAGAAATGCCAAACACTGACATTAAAGAAAGTGATAAATCACTTGAAAATATTCTTACTAAACTAACTTTCAGCTTATGAAACAGTTACGTCGTTAAATTCGTTAAATACAAGTCCACAATATAAAACAAACAAAAGGAAATCTTTCTAATTTTCTATAAGTACGACTACAGTTACAAATCTGTCTACCTAAACTTGTCCCATTACACCAAAACTGCAAGTGATCGGTAGATCAACGTCTCGCATAAATAATGTGAATAACGAAAAAATAAAAGAACATATATTAACAGCTGACGAATCGAAACCGCGTACGTAGTTCCTACAATAATAAACTAAGTGTCAACACACGGCACTATCATAATATAACAGACACCCGAATAATAAAGTGAAGAAAAGAAAATACAAAACGAAAGTTTATCGAACTTGAACACGCGCGGCTAACTGGTAGTGATCAATCTCCATTAGCCAGGTTTCCACGTGGGATAACCCTTATACTCATGGCGCTACTGGCGCAACGCTATTATGAGAGCACCTTACGGCTAGTAAGAATCATGCTGAAACATGGCCTAAATATCACCTGCTAATATCTTTCACAATCGTATCCACTAATGCAAACACTGACATTGTTCAAGTCGATTCCCAAAAATGCTAACTTATGTCCTGACTATGTACAGACGACGCCCTAATCTTGTCGTTTGCTGTGAGCTCGGATACGGAAAATAGTGGATAGCAGCCCTGAAGATGGGTTTCCGTGGTTCCTTATTTTCACAACAGGCAAAAGCTTGGGCTGTACCTTTAGTACACGGCCGCTTCCTTCCCATTCCTAGGCCTTTCCTTTCCCATCGTCACCAAAAGACCTTTCTGTGTCGGTGCGACTTAAAGCAAATAGAAGAAAAAGAAATCCTCTCGTTGAGTCAACGTTACAGTGTCTACTCATCCTTAAGTTATATAATACACGCGGCATCCTAAATATATCGTCATTGAGCCAACGTTATGGTATCTACACATCATTCATACCGCCAGGTGCAATCGAAACTTTATCATAATATCCATATACACTGACTGACAGAGCAAATGCAACACCAAGAAAGAGTGGTTCGAAAGGGATGAAAGTTGGGGGAAAAACAGAGACGGCACGGACGAATAATTGATGTTTATTTCAAACCGATA
The DNA here is from genome assembly GCF_040414725.1 of Anabrus simplex. Lineage (NCBI taxonomy): Eukaryota > Metazoa > Arthropoda > Insecta > Orthoptera > Tettigoniidae > Anabrus > Anabrus simplex. The sequence continues at coordinate 782,520,173 of NC_090265.1, forward strand.
TGCAGGTTACACAATGCGCACGGCATCGACTCAGTAGGATGTAGGACCACCGCGAGCGGCGATGCACGCAGAAACACGTCGAGGTACAGAGTCAATAAGAGTGCGGATGGTGTCCTGAGGGATGGTTCTCCATTCTCTGTCAACCATTTGCCACAGTTGGTCGTCCGTACGAGGCTGGGGCAGAGTTTGCAAACGGCGTCCAATGAGATCCCACACGTGTTCGATTGGTGAGAGATCCGGAGAGTACGCTGGCCACGGAAGCATCTGTACACCTCGTAGAGCCTGTTGGGAGATGCGAGCAGTGTGTGGGCGGCCATTATCCTGCTGAAACAGAGCATTGGGCAGGCCCTGAAGGTACGGGAGTGCCACCGGCCGCAGCACATGCTGCACGTAGCGGTGGGCATTTAACGTGTCTTGAATACGCACTAGAGGTGACGTGGAATCATACGCAATAGCGCCCCAAACCATGATGCCGCGTTGTCTAGCGGTAGGGCGCTCCACAATTACTGCCGGATTTGACCTTTCTCCACGCCGACGCCACACTCGTCTGCGGTGACTATCACTGACAGAACAGAAGCGTGACTCATCGGAGAACACGACGTTCCGCCATTCCCTCATCCAAGTCGCTCTAGCCCGGCACCATGCCAGGCGTGCTCGTCTATGCTGTGGAGTCAATGGTAGTCTTCTGAGCGGACGCCGGGAGTGCAGGCCTCCTTCAACCAATCGACGGGAAATTGTTCTGGTCGATATTGGAACAGCCAGGGTGTCTTGCACATGCTGAAGAATGACGGTTGACGTGGCGTGCAGGGCTGCCACCGCTTGGCGGCGGATGCGCCGATCCTCGCGTGCTGACGTCACTCGGGCTGCGCCTGGACCCCTCGCACGTGCCACATGTCCCTGCGCCAACCATCTTCGCCACAGGCGCTGCACCGTGGACAAATCCTTATGGGTATCGGCTGCGATTTGACGAAGCGACCAACCTGCCCTTCTCAGCCCGATCACCATACCCCTCGTAAAGTCGTCTGTCTGCTGGAAATGCCTCCGTTGACGGCGGCCTGGCATTCTTAGCTATACACGTGTCCTGTGGCACACGACATTTATCGTTCGCTACGTGCGCAGCACAGCGGCGCATTTCACATCATGAGCATACCTCAGTGACGTCAGTCTACCCTGCAATTGGCATAAAGTTCTGACCACTCCTTCTTGGTGTTTCATTTGCTCTGTCAGTCAGTGTATTTAAATCTTAACCTTGTTGAAACTCTAACACATGAAGTGGAATTCGCTACAGAAATGAACTCGAACCTGGAAATATTACTGTGTATATTTCCTATAATAAAGTGCAAAATCATAATTAAACAATATATTCGAATAGTTTAATTTACTCCTCAATAAATTTAAACACATGAAGTGCAGTTCGGTAAATAAAAGTCACCACCATCACGATATTCACGGCATAAGTCAAGTGTGAGGCTCGAACTGACCTGCAATTGTCACCACTCCAAACATGTATCATCGTGAACTGTCCAGTGAAGCAACTTTTCATCAACCTAAGCAAGCTTAACTATCATTATAACAAAATTCACTTTTCACACCCGCAATGTTTCCAGTCAGCGATATTTTCGCCTCGTAAAGATTCAGAATAGAATTCAATTTACGACAATCGAGTAATATCTTGACCATGTGTCAGAATGTATTTTGTTCGTGTAGTCGACTATCACAAAAATACACTTTGCTGGTATCAAATTGAACAGTCATGTAGACTGAACTGCCGTTACCTACGGTCTTATATAAAATAGCAATCATGAGAGAACACCATCTTGTATTTAAAATAAGCGTTACAACTCGCTCACTTCGATTTGACAATAATTACATTCTTCAATCATTGTGGATTGGTACAGGACATCGCTCCTCTCATACAGCCTGTCTCAGAAATATTACACCTCAACCTATACACCATGTCACTACAGGGCTTCTTACTTTGGGCTTCCTTCTTATTCTGCATCACTCATAAAATACAGGCTTACTCTACTTTTAACATCTTCCCAATTATTCTCATAATATTTAATTTCCATTACAATCCATTTTCTTGTTGCTTGAAACTTTTCTAAATACAAGCGGTCCCATGACCAAACAACTTTATAATGATTTCACTACTAACTTCTCGAAATTTTTCCGGACCTCAGGAGCAAAATAGCATACCGTGATTTTCCGTATCAGAAATACATGGTGTCACAAAATTTAAATTTCCCAAAAATACAAACGTTATCACACTTCACTGGATTTCGGTATAAACCGCAAATATCGCTTACCTAACTGCTAAACGCATATATATCATCATCTCAAATTTCACCCTTACGTAAATAGTATTATTATTATTATTATTATTATTATTATTATTATTATTATTATTATTGGATACGTTGATATTTGACTTTATCACACTCATAACGGTTATTTTATCGTTATCATTATTGTAACTTTTACCAGCCCGAACATTATGTCATTGATTTCCATTGCAATATTTAACTTCACTTCAAATTATTTAAAATAAATTTTAACACTATTTAATATCTCGCGCCTCCACATTAGAATAACGACAAGAGATGTCCTCATCGTCGCAACACTTAAATTTTACACACGCTACATATAAAACGCGATGTTATGATTCATTAATTAATTAATTTAAAGAGGCAAGCATTTAAATTTGTTACTACTAAACATATTTCAATTAGACAGACCTGTATTTGCGTCGTTGGCGTGGCGTTATCTCGGCTTCATTTTACGCCAGCCACCGCGGGACTTAGCCTCTCATAATTGCAGGACACATTCTTCGCTTAAATGCTACCTTATAAATACACTGATTCTGCACTCGTCGTGAAGCAACACAAGTGAATTTTTTAATGTAACACTTTACAATAAAATTTATTCTGTACACATATACAACAATTAAACCACCCCGCTTCTTGTCGAGAATTCAACTAACGTGGTTTGTGGAAATCTCCAATTCCTTCCTATCCAGGTGTTTCACAGATGTCACTCACCGTGAGACACAAGCTTATCTTCGCCAGACTACCTCAGTCCTCTCTTACAGATTACCAAATATAACATCGTCCACAATAATTCACAAGAACTATCTATGAATCTGCTGTCTCCCTACTCAGAAGTTCAGGAATTCTACAATTATTTAATATGTGATTTTCTTCCCAGACCGTCATGGATATCGTGAATACAATGTTTCAATACATAATTGCTCTCCGTTCACCATTTACCACTTGGTAATATATTCATCCCTCAAGCCAACTAGCTTTAGAGATTCTACAGGTCTATTTAACCCACTTTAAGACTTCTTCTTAATGTAGCCTGAAGCAGATTCACACTCTGGGACAATTGAATGGTGACTGACGGTCTTGGTTGAGGAGCGGATATTTATGCATTGTCTAGGGACGCTCAGCGTGGCGTTATGTACTGTTGTGCAATAATTCCATTTTATGAACACTGGACCGATTTCTTCCAGTCTCACCCCAGAGATTCCACCTATTTTCTCAGTCATTATGGTGTTGTTTGCTGATTTTCCTGTTTCTTTAACAGTTGTAATTAATTAGTTTCATGCACGAGGGTTCCAGCGCATTTTGATTGTATGTGCTTGACACGTGTGTTCCTCTAGGCCAAGATAGATGTCAACCTCTCTCCGAGCCTGATTAAATACATTTCCACCCTGTGGACTTTAGCTTCATCAAATATTTCCCTGAGTTCTTAATTACTTACTTCTTTGTTAATGACAGTGCCTAAATCTATCGCAATGAGGGTTATTTTCCAGAATTTCATTATTAATTACCCGAGGTCTTCCGAAATGTTCCGACTTTGTTCGATGTTTGGAGGCTCGCCTCCTGCTGTGCTTTTCCATGCCACAGAACGCGGGATAAGCTTGCAATTAAAATATAGATGCACTCCATCTTGTGGTTGAAATTTCGACAAGGTAGAATCATGGGCTCAATATATTATTTCAGTAGTATAGATCCCTTTTGTGGCGCTCACAAGTAACCGATCGTGAGATATAAGCATTCAAATGTAAGAGAATAGACACTAGCACTGACGAATTGCACTCTCATTTCATAAATATGCGTAATTTCTAAAAAAAATAGTTTTAAAAATGTATGAATTGTGCGATCTGCAAATACTGCTGCTGTTGGAAAATACGCTCCATCGCTGCTGTCCAATTCACATTTTGGCCCCTAGGACGCGTGTTTTATGTCATTATAATATGCTGTAATTATCAGTTAAGGAAGGAATGATAGTGAAAATCCACAGCCTGTTTCCAGTCATTCGACCGGGTCAGGAATGGAATGAATGAAACCACCGTCTAGCGGTGAGGATAGGAATTGTGCCGGCTGCCGAAGCCTGTCGCACTCCTCTGGGACAATAATTAATGAATGACAGATGAAAAGAAAATTATATTGGAGAGTGCTGATGGAGTGAAATAATACAGAGAAAACCAGAGTACCCGGAGAATAACCGGTCTCGCCTCTGCTTTATCCAGCACAAATCGCACATGGAGAGACCAAGATTTGAACCAAGGAACCCAACAGTGAGAGGCCGGCGCGCTGCCACCTGAGCCACGGAGTCTCGCAAAACAAAGATAGTAAAACAAAAATTACTTCCCGAACATTCGTCAGTGTAGTATTGCACTTGCATTTGCTTCTGTTCAAGTAGATATCGTAAATGTTAAAAAATCAAAGACTACATTAAGTGATAAGAAAGACTGTTTAATATTGGATTGATTTGTGTATTCCTTACTTCACCAGTAGTTCACCAGTGGTAGACTCCACCACATATTTTATGGACATGCGAGATTTCTGAATTAATGTGGTGCCTCGTGGACAGTATTAATGATCCGCAGGGAGGCTCGTGTCAGACTTGGAGACGACTTAGTAACTGTTTGAATGGCATCAAACACTGTTTACGGCGGTTAAGCTGGGAGTGACTCATCCTAGGGATAATCTGTATAAACAGGCTTGGCTGCGGAACATGACCAGGAACCTGTGATCAATAATGACTGTGTGGATGGACCAGCCAGCAGTTTAGCACACAAGTGTTCTCTCTAAACAGTTACGAGAATATTTAATTGCGTTCTACACTTTATTTTTCGTTTTGTTATTTTATTTACATGGCCCGGACACAGACAGGTCTTATGGTAACGATGAAATAGGGCAGGGTTGGGATTAGTAAACAAGGGCCGGGCTGAGTGGCTCAGGCGTTTGAGTCGCTGGGGTTCTGATCCCAACTTGGCAGGGTCGATCCTGGATCAGTCCGGTGGTATTTGAATGTGCTCAAATACGTCAGTCTCGTGTTGGTAGATTTACTGGCACGTAAAAGTACTCCTGCGGGCCTAAATTCCGGCACCTTGGTGTCTCCGAAAACCGTAAAAGTAGTTAGTAGGACGTAAAGCAAATAGGATTATTATTAGTAAACAAGGGACATTGACCTTTATTAAGGTGCAGCGTCTATACTTTGTTATTAGTCTTAACACATAATGTACGATAGGAAGATATTGCCGTCACAATGCTGAGTTACGGCAGTGTGACAACTACATCATTTGTTATGAAGGAAACCTTATTTTCCAGGCTCGAATTTTCAGTCTGTCAAAGACACAAGTTAGAACATAATATTATAACACTATAACTAGGGATCGAGGGAGCCTCCGTGGCTCAGGCTGCAGCGCGTCGGCCTCTCACCGCTGGATACCGTGGTTCAAAGCCCGGTCACTCCATGTGAGATTTGTGCTGGACAAAGCGGAGGTGGGACAGGTTATTCTCCCGGTAGACCGGTTTTCCCTATCATCTTTCACTCCAGCAACACTCTCCATTCTCATTTCATAGCATCTATCCGTCATTTATAAATCAGTTTGAGAGTGGTGACCCCATCGTACTAATGATACATTCATTACATACCTGACCCGGTCATTGACTGGAAAATAGGTTGTGGGTTTTCATTTGTGTTCGAAACTTGAAGACCAATAAATTACCTAAAATTACCTATAAAGACAAAAAAATATGAAAAATTAAAACCTAAAGCTAGCAAGAAGGATGTAAAAGTTCGATCCAAATTCATTCATAATTTTAGTTTTAAGTACATATTTAATGAAGTAAATAATTTTTATAAAGCAAAATTCTGGTGGCATGCAATATTTAGTGCAGGAATTTATGAGTGAAATACTTCTTTCAGACAGTATATACCGTATTTTTAGACTGTTGTTGTTTGAGTCATCAGTCCATAATCTGGTTTGATGCAGCTTCAGTGCCACCCTTATCCTGTGCTTTTCATTTCTACGTAACTATTGCATCCTACATCTGCTCTAATCGGCTTGTCATATTCATACCATGGTCAACCCATACCGTTCTTAACCCTTACACTTCCCTCAAGAACCAACTGAACAATTTCTGGGTGTCTTAAGATGTGCCCTATCATTCTATATCTTCTCCTGTTCAAATTTAGCCAAATTGATCTCCTCTCAGCAATTCGATTGGGTATCTTCAGCATTCGTCTGTAACATCACATTTCAAAAGCTTATATTCTCTTTCTTTCTGAGATAATTATCCTCCATGTTTCACTTTCACAGAATGTCACGCTCCAGATGAAAGTCTTCAAGAACATTTTTCTAATTCTTATATCAATGATCGAAGGATGTTTTAGAAGACTTTCGTCTGGAGCATGGGATTGTGTTTTAAATTAACATTATTAAAAGAAGTATTTCCGTCTTTGTTAAATAATGTACTTATAATCTTTAAAATGAAATATTTTTCCACCTAGAATGAATTCATCGAACACGCAATGGGCATCCTGGAAAAAAAAAGTTGAAATGGGTATAACTGTAATCATATTTGGCTTAACCACAGTAATTGGAATTCGGAAATCTTATCTCAGTTGGCTTTGAAGTATATCACAATAGTCATCTCCAGGTTCTTAGGTGTAAACAATAGTCGACTTTTTGGCATCACGTTGCGAAAAATTGAGAAAATTCTCTCCATCAATGTATGTTTAGATCAAGTGAGGTTTTCTTCTTCAAAAACACTCACATAAAAATTTTCTCCCTTAAATATCTTGCACAGGATTTCATAACTCTAGATTTTTGAAGGTCTAATTCTATTTCATTTTCTCTCTTTTTGGATGTGGCTCAAATATATAGAGAAAAGAGGTGATGGATGAACTAATTATGATTCGAATGGAGAATGGGCAATAAGCATGCCGTCGAAAGAAGGTGAACTTGAAAAAATACCGTTGAGATCTAAAACAGGGGTAACAAATAACCAGTAAGCCAAAACACACCGACAAATGGCTAAACCCCACCATTTTCTGGCATACAATGACCTCGAATGAACATATATTATGTTGAAACCCGTCTTCGGAGACTGGAAAAAAAATTGATTTTCCTCAAGTTACGACCCCTAAGAATGTCCTTTATAACAAATAACCTAAAATCAGGCGCATACATGTAAAATAGTTTCACCTTAGTAAGTTCTTCAAATTTAAATTCTAAAAATGATTGTCTCAGTCACAGTTGCGGAAGATAACGGAGGACAGCAGCTGGTATAAGTACCTACTTGAAAGGTTTTATTTTAAATATTTATAAGCAAATCGGGGTTATTTTAATCCCTACAGATAGAGTTTCGAGAAGCTTTGAGGCTGTTCGTGCTCATTTCCTTTCATCGGATGGCTTTTAGAGCCGGGAGTGTTCAAGGCTCACCTGATGCAGGTTTTTCTACTTGACGCTCATAGCCAACCTGCGCGCGCGTCTGGATGTGGGAAGATGCTGATGGTAATGAGGAACTGAGAGGGTGAAATCCAGTGTTGGCTCTAAGTCTACTCCCGTCGAATAACACGAAGGGGTCTAGTTAAGGATTAACCTCTCCATCCGACGGATGATTCTCGCTCAACAGCGTCCTATGGCCTCACTCGATATGAACACTCTGGAGAGGTTTGGAACACAATTCAGGCTTTTCGCACGGAATCTAGTGATTATAAAGTCTATACCTCCATCCCTCGTACCCTGCTGGCCAACATTCTGATGGTGGAGACATTTTCTACCAATTGTGTCACCATAGAGACTTGATGATTTAACGATCACAGTTGCACTGCAATGCATGAGGTAAATCATGTAAGAAAATTGACTAAGGTATATTTTGGTGCAGGAAAATTAGATAGACCGATGCACTTTTTCTATGCTCAACAATCTACAGACTACCAATATGTCTGTTATTGGCTTTACGCTCACGAATATCATTCTTCAGATCGCCAAAATATGAAAATCACAAGGTGAAAGACCTGGCTGTACGGAGGAGGCACAAGTGTTTCCCAACAAAATCGCCGAAGCCTAGCCTTCGCCAGATTGGAAGTAATGGACCGAACATTGTCATGAAACAGGATAATTTTAATTAATTTCGTGTGGCTATTTCTAGCCGAGTGCAGCCCTTGTAAGGCAGACCGTCCGATGAGGGTGGGCGGCATCTGCCATGTGCAGGAAACTTCGTGTTATTGTGGTGGAGGATAGTGTTATGTGTGGTGTGTGACTTGCAGGGATGTTGAGGACATCACAAACACCCAGTCCCCGGACCATTGGAAATAAACAATTAAGGTTAAAATCCCCGACCCGGCCGGGAATCGAACCCGGGACCCTCTGAACCGAAGGCCAGTACGCTGACCATTCAGCCAACGTGTCGGACATGCAACAGGATGACTCCGTCCGACACCGTTCTAGGCCGTTTTGACTTCGTGACACGTCGCAGTTTCTACAAAGTGTCTTCATAGCGCTGAGTCACCAGAAAACGAACCACACTTCCTTGCTTGCCTCCATTTCTAGAGCTGGACGATCACACTAGACCAGTCCGTGCACCAACAAAGATATAACCCAACAACTGTGAGTTGTCACTATAAAGTTCTTCTACCACAGCGATGGCAGTTTATTTTTATTTAGCGCATGGCTAGAGATACAGCATCTATTGTTATAAAATCTACACTCTATACGTATGTCCAAATTGTTTATATAGTCTATAGCCTCTAGCACTGCCATTGTATTTTCTAGTCCTGCACTCTTCGATTATGTGCTTTACTGTCTGTTGTGTAGTGCCACAGTCACACTCAGGCGTTGGGATTCTGTTCCACTTGTAGGGGAAGGCTGCACAGTTCCCGTGGTTTGTTCGGATCCTGTTCAGTGCGGAACATAGTCTACGAGGGAGGTTGAAACCAGGTGGCGGCGTCTTCTTCACAGAAGGCATTGTCCGGCAGTATTTGTCGTTGAGTCTCTTCTGCCATTCAGCTGAAGTTTGGTAGTTGCTGTTCCACAAGTTCATGGCATCTCTAGTTGGTGGTTTTCTCGAACGCAAACGATTAATATTATTATTATTAGAAAAGGCACCCGAATGGGCATTAGGGTTTACAATATTCACTTATCGACATGATTCTCTTGTTGCAAGTCTTGATGTGATACCTGTCACACTGTTTGCCACATAAAACGCATATGCAGTTAACACCTGGATTATGAAAATACTTCACTGTGCATATCTTATGGTGAAAACCATGAATGGAAAGTCGTGTTATGATATGTCTTTGATCTTGATTTTCTTTGGTCCAGTTTCGCACCAACATGGCATCTGAGGTGTAAAAGTCGGGGTCGATTTCGTTTTTCTTTTCTTCCCTTCTGTGTAGAAGTTCATTGTAAGCTCCAGTAGATGGCAGATGGAGCCTCATTCTGAGGTCCTGAATGTAAACAGTTTCTTTGGCCAATTCATATACTAGACGTGATGGAGCCGATTTTCCATCTCGTAAAGTACATTTAAGAAAGCGTGCTTTAACTTTCTCTATCCTTTCGAGATCTCTGAGTTTGAGATGGTCCCAAATTAGTTCCAATCCGTAAGACAAGACAGGTGATATTACTATGTGGAATAACATTATTGCCGTGGATAAAGATAGTGCTGCGAGATCTTTTATCTTGTAGATGGCCCTTATCGCTGCCGCAGTTCTTTCTTCTATGTGGTAATTAAAAGACAGAGCTGTGGTTTGAAGAGTTATTCCTAAGTACTTGAATTTGCTGACTATTGTTAGATCTTTGATACAGAGGGTAAGAGTGTCTTTTGTAGAAAGTCTCCCTCCTTTTCTGAAATTCATTTGCACCGTCTTCTGAAGATTGATCGTGAGGTGATTTTCGTTAACCCACTTTTCTAACTCTAGTAAGGAGGCTTGTAAGCTGTCTTTGTTTGATGACCCTAGTACCATGTCATCTGCGTAGAGGATGACTGTCGTGTCGGGTGAAGATTTCACTACATTCGTGACGTCTGCAGTGACGAGGTTGAACAGTAAAGGGGTCATCGGGTCACCCTGCATCGCCGCTGTCATTATGTATCGGGAGTTCTGGGTTATTCACTATTTTAATGAATTCCCTTAGGAGAGCATCTTTAGGTCTGAGATCTGGAGGAGGGATATGACTTAACAATGGTAGCCACTGGGTGGGAGTAGATTTGATTGTGCCAGTGATGAGACGCATTGTAGTGTTCAGCTGGGTATCTATGATGTTTGCGTGGGCACTATTCAGCCAAACAGCAGCGCAGTATTCAGCAGTCGAGTACACCAACCCTAAAGTTGAACATCTCAGAGTTGCAGCTGTAGATCCCCAAGTTGTTCCACACAGCTTTTGAATTATATTGTTGCGAGTTCTTACTTTGGCAGAGACGTTCAGGAGATGTTGTTTATAAGACAGTGTTCTATCCATTGTGACTCCTACATATTTAGGGTACCTGTTATGTCTCAATTTCTGGTTGTCCATGTACACATTTAACTCCCTGTTAGCAGCGATGGCAGTATTGATACGTAACAATAGTGTTGCCACCTTTCGCGCGTAATGTGTGTTGTGGCGGTTGCTCGGCTTTCATTTGACTGAATTACGATAATCGAGAAGGTTATTCCCAAACGGTACCAAACTGAAAACAGTAAACTTCAAGCAGTGCGTTGAAAACCATGTTTATTTCCAATAACTACCAAAACTTAATGTATCCATGCAGCCAGTGACAAACCATTTCCAGGTCACGTGACTTGCAGATACAGAACACCATGTCTAATATACTTTGTTACGTCCGATCATTTCACTTCAACTAATCTGTATCTTCACTATAAATAACTTCATTTTGATCACTGTATATTATATACAGTTCGCTTTCCAATGACTGCTCCGAAATTCATTCCTTTTTGATGGAAGCATTTCGAGTTTCAATAAAGTACCAAATCCAACACGTTCCCTTGAATATTTCTTAAAATGAAGCGTTTTAACAGAAATACTTTGTATAATAATGCATTATTCTATGTTAACAGACAGCAATAAATAAATAAATAAATAAATAAATAAATAAATAAATAAATAAATAAATAAATAAATAAATAAATAAACACACTAATTAAATGGAAGTGCTAAAATGAATTTAGAATTGAAATTTTACACTCTGAGCGTTTTTTTTCTCCTGCAAAATTTTATTTTTTGATTTGATACTGTTTGGAAATTAGCTCGTCAATTGAGGTAATCACTCGAAGTAGTGTAAAATTACTGATATGCTTGAGAATCGAACTACTGTCCTCTGAATCAGACCTCAGTGGCTAAATATATTTCGTTCGTTTCTATGAAAGAAGATCAAGTATATTTGACAGCGATCTCGATCCTGTTAGTGACACGTGCCGCCAATGAATAAACTTTTTTCCACTCCTTAACGTCATTAGCATTCCCTTTCTTGAATATTAACTCCCGAGAAGAACTTTCTTAAATTTATCCACGAGACGCCCTAGTACCTCACTTTAAATATTCCGTAATCTAGCCTGTTGCAATTACATTTTATAACCCAAAGAAGTTATTTAATATAAATAATAATATTATGAATTTTAAAATAATAATAATAAAAAATAATAATAATAATAAGTAACCTCACTTAATCACTCAAGAACTCAATACCCTGACTTAATGAACTTCAAAAGGACATAAGAAACGTAAACATAAGTTCAACAGGCATTTTAGAAAGAAACAATTTTAGACGTAAAGTAAAAAATTGGGAAGCTACATCAGAACAACTATAACAAAAACAGTACAGATCAAAGTGGTCGGCAGAACGTAAACAAACCTTCTCGGAAGGAATTAAAGCCTATTGGAACAACAAGACTGCTGGCGAAGAATTTGTTGAGTTATTTGCTTATTGAAGTGTGTACATTGTGTTATGTGGTAGTAATTGTAATGGGAGAGTTCAATAATAATAATAATAATAATAATAATAATAATAATAATAATAATAATAATAATAATAATAATTTCATAATCGAAGATCCAACCTTTACCACTCAAGGGCAGTGTCCTGGAGCGTGTCATATTTGTTCGGCGATACATTTAGGGAGGAGAACCAGTATCTCGCCCAAGTGGCCTCATCAAGCTGTCGTTAACAGGGGCCGTCTGGGGGATGGGAAGATTGGAAGTGACAGGCAAGGGAGAAGCAGCAGACGCCTTAAGTTAGGTACCATTCCGCCATTTGCCTGGAGAGGAAGTGAGAAGCCACGGAAAACCACTTCGAGAATGGCTGAGGTTGGGAATGGAACACCAATCTACTCAGTTGACCTTTCGAGGGTGAGTGAACCACACTCGAGTCCTCGTACTTTTTAAATTTTGTGGCAAAGCCGGGAATTGAACTCGGACCTCCGGGGGTGGTAGCTAAACACACTAACCACTACACCACACACGCGGACATAATAATAATAATAATAATAATAATAATAATACCAGGATATGACTCGTTGGCCGAATGATCAGCGTACTAGCCTTCGGTTCAGAGGGTCCCGGGTTCGATTCTAGGCCAGCTCGGGGATTTTAATCGCTTCTGATTAATTCTTCTGGCTCTGGGACTGGGTTTTTGTGTCCGGCCCAACACTCTCCTCTTCATTTACAGACAACATACCACACTACCAACCACTACAGAAACACGCAATAGTGATTACATCCCTCCATACAGGGTTGGCATCAGGGAGGGCATCCGGCCGTAAAACATGTCCAGTTCGCACTCGCGACTCCACAGATATGGGAAAAGCGGTAGGAAACGAAGAAGAAGAAGGATCATACCAGGGTATAGTTGTGATTGTTCGGCTAGTTGACTGGACGGCCGGCGTACTGGCTTTCGGTTCTGAGGGCGTCGGGTTCAATTCCTGGCGGGGCCGGTGATTCTAGCCTTGTCTGGCTAATTGCCTTAGCTTAGGGACTAGGGTTTGTGTTAGTCTCAATAGGAATTTTAATTTATGCACAACACAAGCATTGTACCAGAGAAATATGCAGTAGTAAATAAAACCCTCCACACGTTGTAGGATTCAGGAATGGCATTTTCCCGTAAAACTGGGTTAAATCCATACAATGCGCTCACCCCAGGTTATTGGGAAAAAGCTAGGAAGAAGAAGAAGAAGTAGATTATACCCTTCGCACAAATTCCTCGCTGCACGGGAAAGCATCGAATCGTTCATAGGTTTTTGGGCTTAAAAGGCGAAGGAACGAGTACAGATTCTTTCGTTGTTCCCCTCTTAGTAGCCTGTTGCGACATGCAGGGGGTACATACACTAATGTTCATAAAAAACAGAACACCTTGAAAGACTAGAGATAGAAAGTTCATATTCACAGAACATGTTCATTAGTATGTTCTGTGGAAAGGATTAGCATTTCAGTCACCTACGTTCAACATGTGCCCTGTTGCCTAACAGACACTGGGTCCTCCATGGGCATGGATAACTTGTTCCATGCGTGATGGCATCGGCGCGTATAAGGTGCGAATGGCGTCCTGGGGTATAGCCATCCATGCTGCATTCACCTGGTTCCACAGTTCATCTCTGGTGGTTGGCATTGGGTCACAGCGCCGCACCTGTCGCTTGACCATATACCACACATTTTCGATTGGCGACAAGTCCAGTGGTCGGACGGGCCCAGGCAACAGTCTGACATCCTGTGACAACAAGAAGGCACGTGTTCATGCAGCAATATGTGGTCGCGCTTTGTCCTGATGAAATATGGCTTCTTGAGTGCCGTGCAGAAAGTGTATGGCTACGGGTCGCAGGATGTCATTCACGTAGGTCAAACTGGTCACATGTTATGGACACGCACCAGCTGTGGTTGTACCCAATAGCACCCCACACCATAAGACCTTGAGCTGGCCCTGTATGTCTTGTGAGAATGCAGTCAATATAATGCCTCTCCCCCTGTCTGCGGCGAACCAAAATGCGGCCATCATTTTCAAACAAACAGAACCTGGATTCGTCCGAAAACACTATCTGCCGCCATTCCTGTCCACAGTGACGTCGTTCCATACACCATTGCAGTCTGGAATGTTTATGCACATTAGTCAAAGGTAGGCGGAAAAGTGGACGACGCGCCGGTAACCCAGATCATAATAAACGGCGACGGACTGTCACTCCTGATAGTGTACGATGTGTTACACTGTTCCATTGTTGCGCCAGAGCCGGTGGGACGCAGATCTGTCCTGCAAATCCATTCGGATGAGTTGTCGATCTTCTCGGTGGGTGGTCTTGGTGGTGCGACCAGACCCATCTCGTCGTGTTCTACGATCTTCTGTGAACCATTCTGTAAACACCCGTTGCACTGCCGACACACTTCGTCCCACATGAGCAGCAATTTTCCGGATGGATACATCACATTCTATCATGCCAATAATGCGCCCTCTTTCAAACTCACTCATTTGACGGTACGGTTCTCGCATAAGTCTACGAGGCATCCTGCACGTATGGTCAAGTCACACTGATCCATTACCTTGGGTTTATAGCGACAACGAGGGCCTCGAGCACAATTTACAGTTGGTGGTGGTGCGCCGAGATATCGATGTGGACCTTGAAACTGAGGGCGGACATGGTTCAAATGCATATCATATCTTCAAAACATACTAATGTGCATGTTCTGTGAATATGAGCTTCCTATCTCTAGTCTTTCAATGTGTACTGTTTTCTATGAACATGAGTGTATAATGCATCTTTGGACCACACCCACAGAAGGGAGATAAGGATTCGTTCAACGACTTTTATTTCTTATTGCGCGTTTGTTGTTGTGTATGTATGTTCAGTCCTCAACCCTAAGGCTGGTTGGATACTCAACAGCTCCACCATCAGCTGTCATAACAGGCCTAGGCATCACTGAAAAGGTGTACTAGGGAAATGAGGAGTGAGGTAATTTCCCGTTGCTTTCCTCACCGAGCCAGGAGTTGCGATTTCTTATCAGTGTGCCAAGCCCACTGAAATGCATACACCAACTGTCGCTAAGAGCAATATTTTCACACCATTCATAGCAGGGACTGGCTACAGAAAGAAGGCCATTACTAGTATCACTCATACCTCAGTCACTTTCATATTGTCAAAGCCAAGGTTAAGACTGAGACAGATTAATGAAAGTAACAAAATTGATCTAGCCTTCACCAGAAGACGTAGTGCAGCAAAGGCATCGTTTGTTGCTATGAAGTATTTAAGAAGTGTGTACATGGAGTTATGTGGTAGTAAAATATCAAAATTAATGTTATTTAAACAGTTTACTAAGCTACCAGAGTCATAAACATTGATTAAACTAGACATTAGACAGGATAGTTAGAGCTGCAGATTTTTGGTGTATGCGGAAAACTCTGTCACGCAATCACGCAGAGATAAAGTTCACAAAGATTAAATTTGGTGTTCGCTGATTCATAACCTCTGTGACTCCCTGCGATTAGCTTAGTGTGTACCGGAGTTCAAACAATCAAGGACTGTTCCATACACTTTAGTGTCGGAAAAGAAGTCACTTTCATCATAGTTTTCTTCTCACATCTGAGTATCGTGATCTCATGCTTGGTGTTCGCCAGCAGTCGCCTGCTTTACAGACTGTCACTCGAAGAGATAATTTTTTTAATTTCGTGTGGCTATTTCTTACCGAGTGCAGCCCTTGTAAGGGCTTGTAAGGGTCTCTCCGATGAGGATGGGCGGCATCTGCCATGCGTAGGTAACTGCGCGTTATTGTGGTGGAGGATAGTGTTATGTGTGGTGTGTGAGTTGCAGGGATCTTGGGAAAACCAGAAAAACCCAGCCCCCGGGCCATTGGAATTAATCAATTAAGGTTAAACTCCCCGACCCGGCCGGGAGTCGAACCTGGGACCCTCTGAACCGAAGGCCAATATGCTGACCATTCAGCCAACGAGTCGGACACTCGAAGAGATGGTCGGCAGGCAATGATAGGGTATTAAAAGTCAGATTGTGAGTTTCACAAAAAGGAAAAGTCCTCTCAGTTTCTATTTACTGCGTTGATGGGGTGAAAATTTATTTTAGAGATCATTGGAAGTACCTAGGTGTTAATATAAGGAAAGATTGTACATAAAGTGTAGGGGCCTACAGATCTCTGCACATGGTTATAAGGGTTGTAGTGGGGATGTAAAGGAGAGGGCATATAACTCTCTGGTAAGACTCCAAGTAAAGTAAGGTTCCAGTATATGGGACCCTCACCAGGATTACTTGTCCGGCTCCATGGTTAAATGGTTAGCGTGCTGGCCTTTGGCCACAAGGGTCCGGGTTCGATTACCGGTAGGGTCAGGAATTTTAACCTTAATAGGTTAATTTCGCTGGCTACGGGCGTCAAATCAAAAGACCTGCATCCGGCGAGCCGAACTTATCCTCGGGCAGTCCCGGCACTAAAAGCCATACGCCATTTCATTTTTTACCAGAATTACTTGATTCAGCAGCTGGAAAAAATCCCAACAAGAGCAGCTCGATTTGTTTTGCTGATTTCCGACAAATGAGTAGCGTTACAAAAATGTTGCAAAGTTTGGACTACGAAGACTTGGGAGAAAGGAGGCGAGCTGCTCGACTAAGTGGTATGTTCCGAGCTGTCAGTGCAGAGATGGCGTGGAATGACAGTAGGCAAATAAGTTTGAGTGGTGTCTTTAATAGTAAGAAAGATCAAAATATGAAGATCAAGTTGGAATTCAAAAGGACAAATTGTGGCAAATATTAATTTGTACGAAGGGAAGTTTGGGATTGGAATAACTTACGAAGGGAGATGTTCGATAAATTTCAATTTCTTTAAAATCATTTAAGAAAAGGCATGAAAGCAATAGATAGGGAATCTGACACCTGAGCAATTGTCCTAAATGCAGGTTAGTACTGATTGAGTGATTGATTGAGGTTCGTGAGTTGCGTCTTTGATGATCTGGTCTTCCATCTTCTGGGAGCTATTCGAAGCGGCCTCATATCGTTTACTTTTCCTAGAACAAATAGTTTCTGAAGGCAATTTTCTCTCATTGATACACGTCCAAAGAACTGCAGGGCTCTCCCTATACCAAGTGTGGAAAGTCGATTGGGTACTAAGCTCTTCGATAACACTGATATGCATGTCAATTACTTTTTCTGGTACAAGTAAACTTTTATTGGTCCTTGTTAACTAAAGTGCCCTTAATCCATATCCGTGTTCTGAGTTTATGTACCGCGTCAGGTTTTTTTGTAATTTTGAAAATAAAATCGAAAAAACATCAACATTAGCTTTATTTATCATTAAAAAGTACAAATAACGTTAATAAGACAATATACCTGAAATGACGGCTTACGTATTGAGGGAAGTAGAATGCACGTCTGCATTCATATTTTCTCTATCTCGCACACTTTTATGTACAGTATGTTTTTAGAAATAAGAACGGGAAACTTCAAATTTCAACAAGAACTTAAAGAAAGTCAAATTAGGTATATTTTAAACGTGTTTCAACATCGCAATATGGAATTCGAATGTATACAATTAACTACGAAACATAGAATTATATTAATAAAAATACGAACAGCCATTCAATTTGTCGGTCGAAATGTTGCGCCCTTTTGTTGCCCTGCTGTGACTTTGAAAAGCACCGGCAACAATCCGCTAACATTGCTTCATTCCACTTGTCTTTGTTCCCTTTTTTCATCGTTTTAATATCTTGATGAAATTTTTACTCTTTCTTTATTTCAAGGAATGGCATTCGTACAAATGTAGAAATGAATTGAGTTTCTCACGTGTCCTTGGAATATTAAACAAGAAACAAATAATTATTTTGGGAAGCTTTGTTCATAATTTTTAATTTCAGTTGTTTTATAAGATTTTAGTGATTCTGTTCTGGTCCAAATTATTAGCTTTAACGCAATAATAATAGTATAATTGATGTAAAGATGGATATTAAGTTCAGTATTTAGATATTTTCATGAATTTCTAAACTTGTTCTTAACATTTAGGGGCTGCCTGGCTGAGGCGGTAAAGGCGTGCTCGATTCGCCCGGAAGGACGTGGTTCGTATCCCCCTCAGTAAGTCGTAAAATTTAAGAAACGTAATTTCC
Source organism: Anabrus simplex (assembly GCF_040414725.1). NCBI lineage: Eukaryota > Metazoa > Arthropoda > Insecta > Orthoptera > Tettigoniidae > Anabrus > Anabrus simplex. The sequence continues at coordinate 782,538,547 of NC_090265.1, forward strand.
ACCGACGGAGGTGCACATGGCCCTGAGGTTCACTCAGCCTACACCAAAAATGAGTACCAGGTTAATTCCTGGGTGCAAAGGTGGCCGGGTGTAAAGATAGCTACCCTATCCCATCACGTGCCGAGGTTACGGATAGTGGAAGCCTTTACCTTCCACCCCTCCAAGGGCCTTAATGGCTTGTATGGAGATGAATTTGCTTTACTTTGCTTTAAAAATAAATTGGACGTGATGTAACGAAATTATATATCGTAGTTAGTCAATGAAATCCTCGTAATTCCACTCACAAGAAAACCACATTTTTTCCAACTGCCTTGTGATGGCTTGCTGCGCTGCCTGAGAAGGACACAGAAGACCGCAACGTTCGAGTAATTGGACTATAATTAAGCACTGAAAATGTCAGGAACAGTTGCTCACCTCACAATGTTTGGCTACTTCCGTAAACTTTACTCCGAAGGACTTATGAGGTTTCTTTTGCCTAGCGACGATATGTGCTTTGTATTTACCCATAGGGGAGAAATGAAAAATATAAAACAGTTTCTTTGTATCAAAATGGTTGTATATCAGTGTAAAATTCAGGGTTTAGATCTTTTCTCCGTTCAAGGTTTCGTAGCCTCCTCAGCCTGCACCAAATCTCAAATGCATCGATGCGCATATTAGCCTGCAGAGTCCATGATTCACAGTCATAGAAGAAGACTGAATATACTGAGGCAATAAGCTAGATGTTCCTTAGTGTTTTTACTCACATAAGGGCGTTGATTATGAGGACAATATTGTAACATTTTTATTGTAATGAGAACAACGTAGGCTATGCGTAGGAACATTTACAAAGCCGTATGAACCTGCCAGTTCACTTCTCATTTTACTTAATACATTGCTATTATAAATGTCGCAATATCAAAGTTAACTCTGCCTTTTTCCTTTGTTTCATGTTGCCTTGCTGTCGGCTGTTGTAGGTGAGTACCTCGCTCTGTTTATACAACACATCCCATTATTTCACCATGACAATGAAGTATTTAAGCTGTCATGAATTGTTTTGAAATATAATATGTTTTTCCCAGAAGCGTGCAAGTGTAATAACTCGATATTATGTGAAGAATCTTGGTTGTATGGTTGATGACATCATCTCTACATTTTTCACTTCAAAAACATGATATTTCATTCTCAGATAAATGTGGCTACAATATAATTAAGGAGAAACCTTGACCTCACAAATGAACCAAAAAGTTGAAAATGGAATTTTGATGTCAGTATAATTACTCCAAATCTTACAGCACATAATTAAATTTTCTCGCGGAGACTTTTAACTGAACCTTTTTTACTTAATCAGTTTACAGTCCACTGTTGGGTTCTCCCCCAGACTCAGTGAGGGGTCTCACTTCTACCACTTCCAGTGCAGTGTCCTGGTGCGTGAGAAATTTAGATCAGGGATGAAGCTAGGTAGGAGGAACAGCACCTCCCCTATGCCACCTCACCTGCTGTACTGAACAGGGCCCTTTTGGGGGATGAGAAGACTGGATGAGATAGACACAAAAAGGAAAGGAATTGATCTTGGCCGTAAGGTAGGTACCATCCGAGCATTTCTATGGAGGAGAAGTGAGAAACCACGGAAAAGCACTTTGAGGATGGCTGAGGTGGGAATTGAGCCCCTTTGCTACTCAGTTGACTTCCCGAGGCTGAGTTGACCCCCTCGAGTCCTCGTACCACTGTTCAAATTTCGCGGCAGAGCCGGGAATCGAACCCGGACCTTCGGGGGTGGCAGCTAATCACACTAACCACTACACCACACAGGCGGACATAATAATAATTGTTACGGGGATTCCGTGGTTTACAGAGGTGAAAGAAGGTGCGGGCATGAATGGGTGGATATGGAAAAGTCAGAAGATTAATTTAAAACTTTGAAATGGGAGCCATGTCTCTTTCTCTCCTTTTTCCCTTTAAAATGTTAAATATTACACTTTGCTAAGCAAATAACAAATCAGGTACAAAACCTAGCTCGTGAGCTAGGGTAACAATATTAGAAAAATCAAAATAGTCAACTAATAACCAATTAACAACCTGAGTTTGAAGTTCCCTAATTACCAGTTTTATATGAGCACTACTGCCCCCTTCAACCAACAGTCAAGGAGACGGATCTCCCAATTTCTTTATATATATTTGTTCTACAAATTTATACTTTCCAAGTCTATCGAAGGCACAACCTATATTTAACAAATTTAAACAGTATTCAGTGTCCTAACTGCTCAACAGCCTGATTGCCTTAAAATGAAATGAATAGGGTTAACTGTAACAGGGGTAACAAGTACCCATTTTACCTGGCCTTTGGTAAAAACAAAAGGTTAAATTTGCTGGCCGAAAATCAAAATAGCAAGGAGGCGAGCTCTTGCGCTCCTTAAAATTTACATGAAATACTTAAAAACGAATTAAATTTGGGCTTGTGGCCCGACGTTGCAGAGGCCAAGTCTATACTACGGAGGTGACTAGATAGAGAAAAATATTTATGTTACAGAAATTACAAGATAGATTTTAAACGTTACAAAATCATAGTCACCTCAATATCAAGTTGAGAGGGAATACAAGAGGGTTCCTCACTCTTTATCCCCAGGTTCGAGTAGGTTCTTTAGGCTTGTTTGAGAAAAAATAAAATTTACACTCCGAAAGAAATTTGAAACCTTCCCCTCGAGATAACATTCAAAGACTATTACGTTGTTAAGAAGAATCTGCCATTACCTTGAGCTCGTGGACCTCCTAAAGATGGACGAGGGAGCCCTTTCCCCCTGCCTCCGACGAACACACTCTATACTGGAGCGGTCACAAAAGGCAACTTGGCCCGAAATGTGCCAGGTTTTATAGCGAAGAAGAAGGTTCCAGGTATCTTCGGGTCGAAATCCTGACACTCCCACCAGTCCTATTGGTTAATTTAATAAATGTCAATAATTTATAATTTGTTACTTAAATAAATGTACAAATGTTCTAACTGGCCAACAAATTAAGTTGGCGGGAAGAGATAGAATTGTTGATAACTTTAGAATACTAGAAAAAATCAATAAACAATTCAGTCTAGGAAACCTTGACATACAAAAATTACTTTGAAAATTAATAGTTCATCTTCACCCAGAGGGCGCAACTAAAGTTCATAGTAGCGACATCTGTCGAGAAATGTTAAAATTATTTTCCAAAATGAGTTTCAGATTTCCTGATCTAGATGGCCTTCTCCAAGGCACTAGTTTTTAATGCACGGGGCGGGTGTACCTCCGATATAATAATAATAATAATAATAATAATAATAATAATAATAATAATAATAATAATAATAAGACCAGAATGTGGTTGTGATTGTTCGGCTACTTGGCTGAACTGTTGGTGCGCAGGATTTCGGTTTTGAATTCGTCGGGTTCAATTGCTGCCCGAGCTGGTGAATTTAGCCTACTCTGTCTAATTCCTTTAGCTCGGGTACTGGCCGCTCTGCGTTTAACTTCGAACGAATAAAACTTGCGTCCATCTCGCGAGGTCATCTGAGTAGACAGGTTTCGATTCACACTTCAGCCATCCTCTAAGTTGTATTCCGTGGTTCCACGCTTCTTTTCAAGCCGAATGCCGGGATGGTAAATAACGTAAAGCCACGGCCACTTCCTTCTCTCTTCGTTGCCTATGCTTTCCAATGTTCCCACCACCCGCAAGGTCCCTATTCAGCATAGCAGGTGAGGCCACCTGAGCGAAGTACTGGTCTTCCTCCTCAGTTGTATCCCCGAACGAGGTGGGATCCCTCGCTGAGTTCGGGGGAAAAGCCAACCATGGCGTGTAAACAGATTAAATAAAGCGGTCTTGTTATTACGAGTATTAGTATTATCATGGATCCAAAGCATTGTTTCAATAACATTTTCTCTCCACTTTTCCTATACGCTAGTGGGCTTCCGCGTGAGAAATCTGTCGCACATGAAGTTACGTCCAGACCCCAATCCTATGTGTGGGGATGTATTCAGTATTACGTGTTTCTGTGGTGGTTGTTAGTGGTATGAATGTACAGAGAGAAACACAAACACCCAGCCCTTTTGCCGGAAGATCCGCGTAAAATCTCCGACTAGAATAGAAATCGATCTTCAGACCCTCTGAATCGAAAGCTCCGACGACAGAGTTGTAATACTACTACTACTACTACTACTACTATTAAAGTTTGGCTGGCAGCAGCTCTCCAAATTTTCCGGTTCTGTATCATTCTCTTCAGTTCTACATATAATTGGCATCTCAGCTCCTCCACTAGTTGACCAATATACACTGACTGACAGAGCAAATGCAACACCAAGAAGGAGTGGTTCGAAAGGGATGAAAGTTGGGGAAAAAACAGAGACGGCACGGACGAATAATTGATGTTTATGAATATTGAATTTTCACGACCACATTGTAATCGAAAGCGACTTTCAACCTATTAGGTCGTGTTACGTACATTTAGTACGTGATGAAGAGATGTTAAGTACAGAACAAAAATGGCCAACCAGACACCAGTGGGAGGTTGTGGGTTCGGATCCCACTGGTGTCTGGTTGGCCATTTTTGTTCTGTACTTAACATCTCTTCATCACGTACTAAATGTACGTAACACGACCTAATAGGCTGAAAGTCGCTTTCGAATTGATGTTTATTTCAAACCGATATGCAGGTTACACAATGCGCACGGCATCGACTCAGTAGGATGTAGGACCACCGCGAGCGGCGATGCACGCAGAAACACGTCGAGGTACAGAGTCAATAAGAGTGCGGATGGTGTCCTGAGGGATGGTTCTCCATTCTCTGTCAACCATTTGCCACAGTTGGTCGTCCGTACGAGGCTGGGGCAGAGTTTGCAAACGGCGTCCAATGAGATCCCACACGTGTTCGATTGGTGAGAGATCCGGAGAGTACGCTGGCCACGGAAGCATCTGTACACCTCGTAGAGCCTGTTGGGAGATGCGAGCAGTGTGTGGGCGGGCATTATCCTGCTGAAACAGAGCATTGGGCAGGCCCTGAAGGTACGGGAGTGCCACCGGCCGCAGCACATGCTGCACGTAGCGGTGGGCATTTAACGTGCCTTGAATACGCACTAGAGGTGACGTGGAATCATACGCAATAGCGCCCCAAACCATGATGCCGCGTTGTCTAGCGGTAGGGCGCTCCACAGTTACTGCCGGATTTGACCTTTCTCCACGCCGACGCCACACTCGTCTGCGGTGACTATCACTGACAGAACAGAAGCGTGACTCATCGGAGAACACGACGTTCCGCCATTCCCTCATCCAAGTCGCTCTAGCCCGGCACCATGCCAGGCGTGCACGTCTATGCTGTGGAGTCAATGGTAGTCTTCTGAGCGGACGCCGGGAGTGCAGGCCTCCTTCAACCAATCGACGGGAAATTGTTCTGGTCGATATTGGAACAGCCAGGGTGTCTTGCACATGCTGAAGAATGGCGGTTGACGTGGCGTGCGGGGCTGCCACCGCTTGGCGGTGGATACGCCGATCCTCGCGTGCTGACGTCACTCGGGCTGCGCCTGGACCCCTCGCACGTGCCACATGTCCCTGCGCCAACCATCTTCGCCACAGGCGCTGCACCGTGGACACATCCCTATGGGTATCGGCTGCGATTTGACGAAGCGACCAACCTGCCCTTCTCAGCCCGATCACCATACCCCTCGTAAAGTCGTCTGTCTGCTGGAAATGCCTCCGTTGACGGCGGCCTGGCATTCTTAGCTATACACGTGTCCTGTGGCACACGACAACACGTTCTACAATGACTGTCGGCTGAGAAATCACGGTACGAAGTGGGCCATTCGCCAACGCCGTGTCCCATTTATCGTTCGCTACGTGCGCAGCACAGCGGCGCATTTCACATCATGAGCATACCTCAGTGACGTCAGTCTACCATGCAATTGGCATAAAGTTCTGACCACTCCTTCTTGGTGTTGCATTTGCTCTGTCAGTCAGTGTATTCAAGTACAGGTCTTCCCCTACGATTTCTTCCTTCCACAGAGCTCTCCAGGATGAAGGCTAGTAAGCTATATCCGGTGCATCTATTTTCTCCTTTCTTCACATTCATTGACAAGCTCGTTGTTTCTCCCAACTCTTGCCATTACTTCCTCGTTTGTAAGTCTATCAGTCCAAGGAATTTTTAGTATTCGTCTATAGCATCATTGTTCAAAGGCTTCTAACCTCCTCCTCTCCGCCACCCGTAGTGTCTATCCCGCTTTAACATGACGGGACAGTGGAGATAGTGAATAGCCTGCATTTTTGTAGCAACACAATCACACTATTAAAATGGTTCATTAACTTCATACAATTTCATGCAGTTTGATACGAGAAGGTTAAAATCTCCAAAGAAAAGCAGAACGATATTTTTATGCTGTGTGTAAATACAATAGATGAATACAAAAAGTGGAAGCGTTCTCCCTATTATATGTATTAACTAATCACTAGTCTACACATTAACACTCACAGGCACACCGAGCTCACAACTTTTGCTCGTACTACGTGTTACACAATTACACTGTTCGCGTTCTCTTTCCCTTGTTCTGAGTGTTCATTCACACTAATACTCACAGACTTCAGTCACTAACACTACAGTATCAGTCAGTCACTCAATTACTTCGTTGCCGCTTAGAACGTCCACAGTTCGCAGCCGTGCACGGCAGTTTCGCAGTTCAGGATGATGTTCGCTGTCCACGCTATGGTAAATGAAATGTCGTATGGTTTTTACCGCAGGGATATCCCAGGACGGGTTCGGCTCGCCAGGTGCAGGTCTTTCTATTTGGCGCCCGTAGGCGTTAAAATCCCCAACCCAGCCGGGAATCGAACCCGGGACCCTCTGAGCCGAAGGCCAGTACGCTGACCGTTCAGCCATCCGCTCACAGCCGCGAGCCGACCAGAGTGTTCTCTTCCACGCACCACCAGAACGCGCGATGCACTATTCCTGCAGCTGACCCCAGACACACATCTCACGATGTCTTCAGTTCCACAGACGGACTTTCCACAGACCAGGCCCGGTCTCAGGATTCTCGGGCCTCTGAGCAACTGAAGGGTCCAGACCCCTAAACCCCACTCCGCCCCCCCCCCGTCACTTAATTTAGACCAGAACTGTGAACTTGCATTTTATATTATAACCAAGAATTACTGGATCAGCAGCCCCTAGTGGAGGAGTTTGCACCAAAAATTAGTGTAATAATGGAGTAAAATTCGTACAAATTTTTATTGGTTTAAACTTGGTGTATTTGTGGTGCTAATCTGGTGCAAAGGCGACAAGGGATGCACCAACAAAGATGGTGCAAGAGAAGTGACATTTTACACCATAGTTTCACTAAAATAGAAATATATTAATCTGAAAATTTCTACAGCAAATTCGCGACAAAAATACGCCAAAGTTTTTCTTTCAACCTTCCTTATTGATAAAGCAAATTTTGAACAAAATTTGCTTCATAAATGCTCTAAAGTTACAGCAATGACTTGGGTGCATTTTTGGAATCACCTTGGAGTTATTTTAAAGCAAAATTTGATCATTTTCCTTCGTATTTACCCCACAAATATAATGATTCAAAATTGGTGTAACCTTGGTGTACAGTTGGTGTATATTTTGTATCATTCGAAGCAAGAATTTTGATACTTTTGTGATGTAACCTTTGTGCCAGTTTGTTTCAAAATTAGTGCATATTCTTTCGCACTTATCCCGATAATACAGTATAAAATTGGTATAAAATTCGTAAGAATATCAACATCAATACTGTGCGGTAATACTACTTTTTTGTGATTTTGATTCAGTAGATTATTATATAATAAAACTTTCACAAAGGAACAATATTACAGATGCATTAAAATTAAATAGAAGTACGGCGGGATTATACAATTAAACATCATTTATTATTCAACTAGATACTAACAAACTAGCAGACACTAAAAGGACTGCCAGACTGAAGAATGCGCGTGGCAAGCGGGTGATTCATACCTCAGTGTCCATGACTTAGGCAACAACATACTCCTGCTACCCTTCCTCACAGCACATCGTCGCTGCCGGGACAAAACCTTCTATGTGAAATATTTTAGCTTAGAACTTTGGCCTGTAAGGTTCTGTCATCTAAGGTCCTATATTATGTGAATGCTGTCAAGGCATTCGCGCTCTTCATAATGTATGTGCTTCGGATCAGTATATCTCCAAAAATATTATCACATAGGAGGTTTTGTCCCGGCAACCACGGCATACTGCACTACATGCTGTAGCGTCGAATGATATTTTGTGAATATTTATCCTGAGAATTGTGTTGATAATTAAGTTAAATAAGTTAGAAAACTAGCTGATAAGACAATGGAGCTTCTGTATATTGATTTTTTAATAAACCCTGCAATTCCTTGCTTCAGGCGGTTACAATAGATTAATATAACATTTTCTTCATAAAGTTGCGGGTCGGCTGGCCCCCTCGCCCCCCGTAATTGCTACCACTAGGTAACAATATCCTAATCAACATTCTAGATGCGCGTCAGAGTAGCACCCTGTGGAATTAGTTAAACTCTGGTACAAAAAATATGTACTGTTGTGCGAAAATTAATTAAGTAGCGCAAAGATGGGGTATCTTCATAAATCTGTGTTATCGTTGAGATTGGTTTTGTTATGTAGGTGTTGAGGGTAATAATTCTGTTCGGCGGACAGTGGTGGAAATGCTGCTCGATAATTTTATAATGTATTTTGTGTGTGTTAAGGATATAGTCTATATGCGCATGATTTATGGTGGTTTCATAGTTCTTATAGAACGAAATATGTCATTCTTTGTTTAATAGTGTGTATGTTTTTACATGTATGTAATAGTGCTATGTGTGTTGTAAATAGTGGTTTTGACAGACTGAAAAGGAGGGCAGGGTGTAAGCCATTCTGGGTTGAAAATACCCATTTTTAGATTCTTATGATTTTATAATTTTATAATGTACATGTATTTTTTTGGGGGGGGGGGAGTACCCCTTAACGCCATTTAAATGCCACATGACATTTTAGTCCAAGGTCACCTTTCTAGACCAATTACTTCAGTCCTGAGAAATGCAGTATTTTCTGTATTAGAAATGTATTGTGTTTACCTCAAGAATCAGCCTGTGTAGAAGATGTTCTGGAGAAGAGATAGATGCAACATAACGACGAAAACCGAAACGTCCTTGCTGGCAATTACCTAGTAGGAGTTAAATTTAGTTCTTTTCGCCATTTGGAATGCCTAGAAGGTATGCATAGCCACTTAAAGGCGTGGATGGATAAGTTACCGGCTTAACTACTATCCGTTCCTGTACAAGAACATATGTATTATCGTGCTGTGGAGCGGATTGTGGCCTCCCAGACTCGATATCCTTGAATGCATTACAATGCGCAAGAATTCACTGTATATCCCCAACTGATAAATATAACTGTGATTGCAGCAACAGGGATTTTTATGGTCTTATACAACGTGATGAGAATATCGTACGAAGAGCTGCATTCTCAGAAAAATACGCATGATACATGAAGGAGTGGAGCCCCCGTGGCTCAGGCGGCAGCGTGCCGGTCTCTCACCGCTGGGTTCCGTTGTCCAAATTCCGGACAAAGCGGAGGCGGGACAGGTTTTTCTCCGGGTACTCCGGTTTTCCCTGTCATATTTCATTCCAGCAACACTCTCCAATATCATTTCATTGCATCTGTCATTCATTAATCATTGCTTCTGAGGAGTGCGACAGGCTTCGGTAGCCGGCAGAATTCCTATCTTCGCCGCTTGTTGGGGCTTCATTCATTCTATTCCTAGCCCGGTCGAGTGACGAGAAACATGCTGTGGATTTTCAATTTTCATATTTTTCACATGAAGGAGTACACAAGATAGACCGTTTTAGTTTAGTGCGTAGCGAGTCATATTTCTAATGTAAGGTTCTATTTTTAGTAAAATGTTATATATATCCTCATTGTTTCTGTTAGAAATATGGTCGCTTTACCACGAAGCAAATGTGAGTACGTACGTCTCGCAATTGCAGCAGCACAGTCGAGTGTCTGAAAAATAACAGAAGCGTTTGGTATTCAGGTAGAAATTCAAAGGAATTGCACATCTGGTATAAAAAAAAGGAGATGGCTGTGGAGTGAAATAAATATCTACTGGAGAGATACATCAGTCAGTTTGAGTAAAACCGTCCTTCTATTTAAACAAGCATATGATAAATGATTATCCCGATCTCCATCAGTCACTACGTACTCTGCCATCTGTTCACGCTTCAAGACTCCTCATCAGATAGCAGTCAATAGAGAAGGGAGATAAAATTGTTTTTCCAATATTTCAATCCGTGATCATTATCTGGGACTGGTACTTCACAGGCGACTGGGTCTCTCCGGACATTGTTCAGCATTACTCATATAACTGATATAGATTATTCAGTATTGAGATGGCGGCAGACCAGGGGAAAATTACGTCATAGTTTGAAATAAAAGATATTGTTAATCTCTGAATAACTTAACTCTGTATTCCTGAACTGCAATGTTAAATATTTATGTCATTTCGTGGCTAATTTAAAGACACCCAACACGCTTTGAAAGGTATCGCGTGGTTCTATTGAGTTACATTTAACTAAACAAAAAATCTAACCCCATGGAACAGCAGCACTGAAGGACCTTGGCCTACCAAACGACTTGCCCAGCCCGAAGGCCTGCAGATTACGAGGTGTCGTGTGGTCAACACGACGAATCCCCTCAGCCGTTATTCTTAGCTTTCTAGACTGGAGCCGCTATCTCACCGTCAGATAGCTCCTCAATTCTAATTACGTAGGCTGAGTGGACTCGAACCAGCAATCACATCCAGATAAAAATCCCTGACCTGGCCTGGAATAGAACCCGGCACCTCCGGTTAAGGTTAAGTCGCATCTACCTGATCTATCTTCAGGACTGTTCGAAGTAGTTAGGACGCTGATTGGCTCTTTTATTATTTCCCCGCCCCGCTTCAGCCTTTGGTGGATATATATCGTCGTTGGAGGAACGGAACCTCTTATTTCACACTGCACTTCATTTATATTATTTTCAATCAATCAATCAATCAATCAATCAATCAATCAATCAATCAATCAATCAATCAATCAATCAATCAATCAATCAATCAATCAATCAATCAATCAATCAATCAATCAATCAATCAATCAATCAATCAATCAATCAATCAATCAATCAATCAATCAATCAATCAATCAATCAATCAATCAATCAATCAATCAATCAATCAATCAATCAATCAATCAATCAATCAATCAATCAATCAATCAATCAATCAATCAATCAATCAATCTATCAATCAATCAATCAATCTATCAATCAATCAATCAATCAATCAATCAATCAATCAATCAATCAATCAATCAATCAATCAATCAATCAATCAATCAATCAATCGCTGTGCTAACCCGAGACCCCACAACCTGTAGTGTTTGGTGGGTGTAAGAGCTCCAAAATCTTTGAACGCGAATCATGACCAGACGGTAGAGCGTCTTCAGCTATTGCTGAATTATCCGGATGGTAGGGAAGAATATTTCGTTCATTTTCGTTGATACGAGTACCAATGGACCGGCATGTTTGGCCTTGCCGCATGTACGGGGAATTTTGTACGCCACAGTGTGTAATGGTGGGCATCAGGATCCTTTTCACAATTTTATTAAATGTTGACAACAGCCTGCTACACGATGCTTATTCTTAGGTCCCGCACCCTCTATGCATTCTTTGCACCGTTACTCATTTTAATTCATATGCGTGACAATTGTTCTCTCCAAAGATTTCCTTGATATTTCTGTATGCAGCAAATAGCCTTCCTACAGCCAATCAACTTTCGACATCCTTTTACTTCCCTTTCAGCCATTCTTCCTTATCTGTCTAGCACTTTCTCTCTACTTCATTCTTTAATCACCTGTATTCTTATTTAATATTCTTCCTAACATGCAGGACACACTCCACGAGTCCCGGACAAAAGATCTCATCCCGGAACAATATCTTTGCTGAAGCAAGTGGGGCGCGCACCCTGCAGTATTAAGGACATCTTCTTCTACTCTCAATTTCTGTGCGGCAGAATACGCAAGACCCGTGTAGTACAAGCTCATCTTATACAAGGCGGGTGCATGAAACTTTGAATGAAACCTGCAGAGTAGTTACCGGATGCCTTAAAACAACCTCTACAGAGAAACCTTTCTGCCGGGCTGCTAGCACACTCCAGCAGCGCCAAGGTAACTGAAAATAACACAAATCAGATTTGGACGCTTCCTGAAAGATTAAAATCATGTAATTGCTCCCTCAACGTCTCTAGCACTTTAAACAAATCACCAACAAGAGCGTGTCGAGGCCTGGGGGGAAAGAAATGAAGGAAGAAAGGAAGGAAGGAAGGAAGGAAGAAAGAAAGGAAGTAATACGGGAAGGGAAGAAGTAAGAAAAGAGGAAAAGAGGAATAAATCCGAGAAGGAAGGTAGGAAGGAAGGAAGGAAGGAAGGAAGGAAGGAAGGAAGGAAGGAAGGAAGGAAGGAAGGAAGGAAATAAGGAAAGTAATAAGTAAAGAAGGAAGGAAGGAAGGACGAAATAAGGAAAGAAGAAAGGAAAGAGAGAAAGAAGAAATAAGAACGGAATAAAGGAATGATGGTTGGTAGGCAGAAGTAAAGGAAAGAAGGAAGAAATATGGAAAGAACTAAGGATGGAAGGAAGCAATAAAGAACGAATGGAATGAATAAATAATGGAAGCAAGGAAGATAGGAAGGAAGGCAGGAAGGCAGGAAGGAAGGAAGGAAGGAAGGAAGGAAGGAATACGGGATGGAATTGAGAACGGTAGGAAGGAAGAAATGACGGAAGGAAGGAGGGAAGGATGGAAAGAAGAAAGGAAGTAAGGAAGGAAGGAAGGCTGAAGGAAGGAAGTAAGGAGGAAAGGAAGAAAGAAGTAAAGGAAAGACGGGAAAGGGAAGGAGGTGTGATACAGGAAGACAAGAAGGAAGGAACGAAGGAAGTGAAAAGCACAGGAGGGAAGGAACAAATGATGGAAGGAAGGAAAGAAGGAGAGAGAAGGAAGGAAGAAAGGAAGTAATGAATGAGAGAAGGAAGGAAGGAAGGAAGGAAGGAAGGAAGGAAGGAAGGAAGTAAGGAAGGAAGGAAGGAAGGAAGGAAGGAAGGAAAAAGACAAAAAGGAATGAAGCAGGAATTGAGGAAGGAAGGAAGAAGAAAAGGAAGGATCGAAGGAAGAAACTAAGGAAGGAAGGACGGGACATGACGGCTTCCTCTGCAACATTTGGAAGCGAAAGTTGCTGACAAGGAAGGAAAAAGGACGACCGACTTCTGTTTCTAAATATTGGCCACTAAAATAATCGGCGGTTATTATTTAGAGCCCTCAGATGACTGAATGGACAGATTAATATGATCATTCTTATTTTTGATCGTAATTTTCAACGCCATGCGATACTTCTCATGATGAGGTCAGCCCCACAGTGAACATTCAATTAGGCGTGTAACAAGATTATGAGGACGTGCAGCGAGTGATGAGACATGGAAAAATCTCGCAAGGTGGATAACTCTGTAATTAATTGCTACTCCCTGACTATGGTGGACCGTGTAATATATGGGAGGAAGTTTTATCACACACGCGTCGCTTGACAGCAGATAAAGTTCTAGTTTGGACCTGATCAAAAGTTTCCCAATGAGACAGTCGTGCTTGGAATCTCGAGCAGTATATTAGGGAGTGCATACTGATTGTTCTGTTTTCAAACAAACCTACAAGTAATGGATTTATTAAAATAGACAGCTAGCCGGTTGAATCGCTGGCCTTCTGACCCTAACATGCCAGGTTCGATGCTGGCTCAGTCCGATGCTACTTGAAGGTGCTCAAAATACGTCAGCCTCCTGTTAGTAGATTTACTGGCACGTAACAGAACTCCTGTGGCACTAAATTCCAGTTCCTCGGCGTCTCCGAAAACCATAAATGTTGTTAATGGGACGTAAAACAAATAACATTATTATAACATTTTTAGATCAGTAGCGAACTAAAACATTGAGTTTAACATTAACCTAGGATGAGTAAGATGTAGTTATTACTGCACTATGCGAACCCACACATTGAAGTTTAAATATATTGTTACCGGAACATTTTGAGCTTTTATCACACACATGTCACTTGACAGGAGATAAAGTTCTAGTTGTGACCTCATAAAAATTTTAGCCATGAGAGATTCGTGCTTGGAATATAACCAATCTAACATTATATCATCAATTTAATGGAAAGAAAAGAATGTTCTTTGTAAATTATAGCCAGTACATAATATACAAAATAATTGTCACAAAAGAAGTTTGTAAAATGTACTTTTAAGTAATGATGTATTTTTCACACATTTCAGCCAATTCACGTAATGCAAGTGATCACTTTGTGTTCCTGACAAACCGCTCTATTACAAAAATCACAGAAAACTTTGGTTTTACGGTCTTTATTTCTCGGACAGGCATAGCATCTTCCTTCAGAATCAGAAGGCCTCTGTGTTGAAGCTCTGACTGGAATTTTTTTGCCTACCTGCTCTCCAAGTGCTGTCTTAATATATGTAGTGATAGTAGCAATTAGAAGTTGTTTCTCTATCCATGGAACCATCAACTGGTCCCCTCATGTCAATGAAAACATGTCTACGTTTGTTGAACTTTGACCTGCTGATGTTATGTTATGGCAAAGAAAGACGTCGCCATTTCGACAAGCTCCATTCAGCAGGAGTTTATTTTTTATAAACGTTTGTCATCACTGTCCTATTGTATTACACAATTAAATTTGAAATGGTTACATATATTGTACCAGGAAAACGTTTTTAGCCGCAGACACTAGCTTTAAGAGCATGGAATATTTCTTTCTTTTAAATTTGCTTTACGTCGCACCGACACAGATATGTCTTATGGCGACGATGGGATAGGAAAGGCCTAGGAATTGGAAGGAAGCGGACGTGGCCTTAATTAAGGTACAGCCCCGGCATTGGCCTGGTGTGAAAATGGGAAACAACGGAAAACCATTTTCAGGGCTGCCGACAGTGGAGCTCGAACCCACTATCTCCCGATTACTGGATACTGGCCGCACTTAAGCCACTGCAACTATCGAGCTCGGTGGAATATTTCTAAGGTGTGATGTTTAAGCATTGGAGTTGTTACAGAGAGGGTTATTAGTTCATTGAATTTGAATTCTTTTGAAAATATGTTTTAATTGTTAATTTGAAACAAATCCATATCACCTTTTACACAAGTTGAGTTGATGTATACTCCGGGACGATTACTAGGCTCGGTCTGGACAGAAGCCACGCCCGCCTTTATGCGAAGTTTTTGAATTTCTGGAGGACCTTGAAGTTCTCGAATTTTTATATGCAGATTTTGCGGGGTTTTATCTCACACGAGAATACTGAGAGGTGAGGCGCGACGAGCACGTAAGTCCCCCGCATTGTATTCAACTCACTTGTATCACTGTCAAATAAATTCATTTTTGCTCTAAATTCTGCATTGATTCAATTATAAGTGGGATACGTCAAATGTTAATGAAAATGACACTTGAATCTTTGACTCAAACACCCCGTTGAATCACACATGTCAAAGGTTCATGAAATTGACACTCGAAAAGAAACCAATTGAACTAAGTAACTGATCAAACGTTGCATGTCAGACGAATTGATACTTGGTAAAATTATGTACAAATTTACTAAGTCAAGTTCGCGACGTAATGCCGCTGATATTGGCACGACATTGTGAAATATTCTATTAGAACGCTAACTTGTATTATCACTGTTCCCAACTGAATGGCTTTGTCATTTCTATGATTGAAACACAACTTTGAAAGTAATATTTACAGTTCGAGCAAGTACAGGACTTATTGACATGCTTGTTATAAATTAAACAAGATTAATGGCACTCGGAGAATGTTCTACCCTTTCTGTAAATAATTACTAAAATTACGTGCACTCAAACACTGTATATAAATAATTATTAAAGTTTAACTGCACTTGAAGAATGTTTAACACTGTCTGTGAATAATTATAACGAAGCTGGAATGCGGCACTGAAAAATTCTATGTTCTCTAGGCACTTCATGAGAGGAAAACAAAACTTCAAATATGACAATAACCTACAGTGTGTCACAGAACCACAAGTTCAAATGTGGCGTTCGGAAATACTGTATGTTCCCACAGCCTGTTATGACAAGGCAGGTTCAATATGACATTTGGAAAAATTAGAACACGTTGAGAAATTGTAACACTTGGAAAAATTATTTGTTCCCTTGGAACTCCACTGTTTGTAAAGAAAACACAAGTCCTAATATCGCACTTGAAGAAAAATACTATGTTCCTCTTGAACCGATCGCTACAGAATCAGAGTATCGTCTCACCGAAATACCGAGTCTCGGCTGGACATAGCTTCAGTCTGCCGCACTTTTAGAGCTGCACCTGTCACCCGTATCGCAGAGACTATTACTGTCTGTCTCTGGCCTAGATCACCATGATTTTGTACCTGGAGCCGATGAAGCATCTCGAACGTGGATATTATCCACCTCTATAACTCCTAAAGTACACGGTAGATTTGCTCAAGAATTTGATAGATTTCAGCTGTTTTTATACCCTTAACGTTGGCGTTAACTCCAAATAGACTTTTTATAGATGAATCGGAACATCACCATATAATATGATCATGCTCGCTGAGCGAGGCCACCCCGAGTTCGAAGTTTTACTCTCATACTTCGAACTTGCTTTCTCGTAGCGGTGTTTTCGGTACAATATATACAGTCCAGAAATAATAACTAGTTCAGTGAAATTGCACAAGAAAAAGGATTACCTTGAGTAAGGCGGGGTGAGAATTTCCCCGAGGTCAGTGTCCAGACAACTGATAAACACTCAGACCGAAGGTCACAGTGGCACTGACTACCTGTTAGGGAGACAAAAAATTGAGAAAGGATGACGAAATTCAATGCCACCGTCTTCAATCCACCTCAGAATAAAAATGCTCTGCGGTGTGGCTGCACCCTACATTACCCATACAGGGTTAAATTTCTAGTTACTTAACCTAGATGGCACACCAATAACGTACGTTCTATTAATTAGTGTCCCGCCTGCCCTAATGGTGAATGGGATGCCTAATAATTTTCGCAGGTGTAATTATGCCTGCAGGCAGGTTACGTCATGTTCCTCTGTGCTACCAGTATAACGTGCTCTCTTGCGTTAGTAAGTCTCGTTTTCGAACTGCCAGTAGTAGGCTGGTATTTAGTACAGTAACACTACAGCTGCTGGGAACATATCAATGATGGCTGGTGTCTTCAACAAATACACATATGGCCTACACAATTTGACTCTATGCAGAATCTGGTCGGATTGAGCAGAACTCGCAAACGTTATGCGCTGCAGTTTCCAAATAGCTGCCAGCCTTCTATACAGATATTAAGCAGAAAAATGTTGCAATTGAAAGCTTCGTTTGTCAAACACACAAGCAACTCTTTGGTAGGGTGGAATGCCTGTATGTGTATGCATTAATGAGTTACTAAACTTGATATTCTGCGTGTTTACAAACGCACCCTGTCACAGTAAAACGAATGCGGTTTGTTTCACATCCGAAATACCGCACGTGTTAGCGCTCCTTTGTAAACCATCAGTTAGGAATCCCAGTGATCATTAGTGCATGCTGGAATCTTATACGTACAAACTACGGGGCTAGAGGGCCACCTGGTCTATTTCCATTAACGTACCTTCTTGTTGTTTCTTGGATCAGCATTCCGTATGATTCGATGAAGCCCTCCACACTTCCCTTAAATGTAGCCTACTAATTTATCTCTACACATTCGGACAGTTGTATAATCTGGGGAGATATGACCTAGTATGCCGTTGTTTTGTGTCTACATCTTGTTGTACGCCAAGTCTTCACCCTGGTGACTGCATCATCGAAGGTTACATTATTATAGGGAAACCACAAAAATCAAACGCTGTGTCAAAGTTATACGTAAAAAGCAAAATTAGGAGTGACATAATTTTTCATTTGTTCCCTCACTGGGTCAGGGCTGCCGACAGTGGGGTTCGAACCTACTATCTCCCGAATACTGGGTACTGGCCGTACTTTAGCGACTGCAGCTATCGAGCTCAGTTGGTTAAACTTACTGGAGCGAATAACATGTATACTCTAGCCCGGCAACAGATATGCTATGAGATTTGTATAAACATTAGGGGCCCGGACAGTTATAATTATAACCCTTAGAAGATATGTTACCCTCGCTAAATTATGATGAATGGACTAGACGACGCTTCCTACTTTCCATTCTAACATATTACTTTCTAAACCTCTTAGCTGTAGTCATTACTCAGCCGTTACCATACTGGTATAGCCGCCAAGGAGGCCGAGACTTTGGGGGAAGCTACAGTTTTATCTGGGCTGTGCCAGGAAACGGATGCAATCCTTTTCGAATTCCTATGCTGGCGAGACCTATTTATCATAGTGCACTTTGTAAAATTTATGGTTTTATTCTGCTTCTGGTACGGGCTAGAACATTGACCTGTCTCACTCTTATCCTTGACTTTACCAGTATGAATGTGACCGAGGTATGAGTGATGCTAGTAATGCCATTCCTTGTGCATCCAGTCCCCGTTATGTATGGTGTGATAATATCCCTTATAGGATTGGCTGCTGCAAGCATTTAGTGGACTTGCAAGAGTGGTATGTAATAACATTTGGCTCGGTGAAGAAAGTTTTTTTTTTTGCTAGTGGCTTTACGTCGCACCGACACAGATAGGTCTTATGGCGACGATGGGATAGGAAAGACCTAGGAGTTGGAAGGAAGCGGCCGTGGCCTTAATTAAGGTACAGCCTGGTGTGAAAATGGGAAACCACGGAAAACCATTTTCAGGGCTGCCGATAGTGGGATTAGAACCTACTATCTCCCGGATGCAAGCTCACAGCCGCGCGCCTCTACGCGCACGGCCAACTCGCCCGGTGGTGAAGAAAGTAACGGTAAACCAGTTCACTGCTCATTTCCCCAGTACGCTTCTTTAGTAACGCCTAGGCCATGTATGACAGGTGATGGTAGAGCTTTTGAGGATCAAACAAGCTTTCGGGCAGAATAATCAGTAGACATGATTTTCAGGTTCTTCGGGGTAGCTGATTTCATCTACATCCTCCATTTTATACACTGGAGAAAATGAAATCCCAACACCAAGACGGTGTTTCAGAGAGGAACGAAATTCGGGAGACGTGTTTGCACATCTGATAGATGAAGCCTCTTCAAATTTGGGCGCTATTCGACAAAGAGTGGTGCTACATTAGCAGCGCCAGTATAACCTTGCGAAAACAGTTTGCTTTAAATAAGCTCGGCACACTTAGTCAGCGTTAGCACCGAGACAGGCGTCCTATTGCATTCATTAACTCCGAATCACTGCCACCTTTGCATCAGTGATGGCCGAAAAGGAGGCAAGGTAAGCGTTTGGAACCAAGCCGTCTGCAACATCGACACACTGGACCTACCTTAAGTCTGTGAGCGATTACCTTTGAAAGCAGGAGCACTCTCGTCGTTACGAGATTTTCCAGAATGCTTTGGCAAGGATAGATACAGAGTTTGCTAGGGGCTTTACATCGCACCGACACAGATAGGTCTTATGGCGACGATGGGACAGGAAAGGCCTAGGAGGTGGAAGGAAGCGGCCGTGCCTGGTGTGAAAATGGGAAACCACGGAAAACCATTTCCAGGGCTGCCGATAGTGGGATTCGAACCTACTATCTCCCGGATGCAAGCTCACAGACGAGCGCCTCTACGCACACGGCCAACTCGCCCGGTAGATAGACAGTGCATCGATGGTAGGATTGATTTTTAGAGGAAGGCACTGTTCTCAACAAGAGCCGGGCCCAGCAGAACACGGGCCACTATGGAGAGGGAAGACCGCCGTATACGCCACGTGGTGACTATGACTAAAGAAGCAACACATATTTCTACACTCAATACGTTCGTGTACTGGCACCTGCGGTGTAGGCAAAACGGTATACACTCATGGACTATAGTCAATAACGTCTTGGACTGGCACCTGGTTTTGCTGCAATACATTCTCAGTATTTTCAGAGGTGTTTTCCAACAGGATAACGCTCGTCTTCATGCTGCTACTGTCACCCAGCACATATCGCAGTGAGTCGACCACTTGCCTTGGCCTGCGAGGTCATCAGATCATTCACCCATTGAGCATGTACGGGACGACAAATCCAACGTCGTGCAATACCAGCATTAACCACTCCTGATTTGATTGACCAAGTTCAAGAGGCGTGGGACTGCATCCCACAAAATAGCATACGGTACTTGTACGACACATTGCATGCACGTCTGTAGTTTCTTTGCTAGAGTGGAGGGTAGTATGACTTCATTAAAGTATGATAAGTTTCAAAGTTCAAATGTTTAAAGATTTGAACTGAAAAAAAACTTAACTGTTTGTACATTTCTAAATATTTTAGTGTGATTTCATAAATCTGATGATGTCCTTTAAAGAACAAAACATTTTTATGTTGATCACGTTGATCTTTCTGATAACATACGGTTTATTTTTCAGGTAGGTTATAAATGTGTTTATTCAAAATATTAGTCTCGCTAGGCTGAAGAAATTAACTGGGTCGAAACCGAAATGAGATTGCTTCGGATATCACTAATGTCATTATCCCAAAGATGATACAGTGTCTTCAGTTATTCTTTTTGTAAAGCACGCAGTGCTTTATAAGGCCTGCTTGACAACTTTGTCTATTGGCTAGAGCAGTCTCCGAAGCTACCTGCACTTTCAGCCCAATTTTCCCTGAGGTGTTGAATCGAAGGCTCATTATTCTCACTTTGATGTTTTACCTCTATGGTAGCTATGGCCATGTAAGTGTACACGCATGCGCAATGCGGCTGTTGATAGCACTGTTCGTGTGTTGCTTGTGATACAGCGGGTCCTTCGAATAGTAGTATTCCATGTTGGTAACTAATAAATAAATAAATAAATAAATAAATAAATAAATAAATAAATAAATAAATAAATAAATAAATAAATAAATAAATAAATAAATAAATAAATAAATAAATAAATAAATAAATAAATAAATAAATAAATAAATAAATAAATAACATGCCCGTAACCTAAGTCGAAATGAAGCCCGTTACCTTAAGAACAAAACAAAATTTAAATGACGGCGCCACTCTAGTGCCCACAAGGTGGTTCGCCCCATTACAGCTCCATTATTTGTTCACGTTTTCACTGAATTATGTAAATTGTATCGTAGAGTTACATGCAAGTCACGCAGCCTAACTAATCAGACCTGCTCACAACTTCACGCACTAATCCATCACGTTCAGTAATTCTGGGTTCTAGTTCTCTCGGCGCTTATTCTGCTAGATCGATACTGGTCAGCGCAGTACGGACAAGACCGCAATCACCCATTTATTTAACATACACGAACCTAACGTATATATTTTATTTTTTAGACCTAGAGGAAGATTGGAGTAGTGGTTAGTGTGGTTAGCTGCCACCCCCCGGAGGCCCTGGTTCGATTCCCGGCTCTGCCACGAAATTTGAAAAGTGGTACGAGGGCTGGAACGGGTTCCACTAAGCGTCGGGAGTTCAAATGAGTAGAGGTGGGTTCGATTCCCACCTCAGCCATCCTGCGAGTGTTTTTCCGTGGTTTCCCACTTCTCTTCCAGGCAAATGCCGGGATGGTACCTAACTTAAGGCCACGGCCGCTTCCTGCCCTCTTCCTTGTCTACCCCTTCCAATTATCCCATCCCCTGCAAGGCCCCTGTTCAGCATAGCAGGTGAGGCCGCCTGGGCGAGGTACTGGTCATCCTCCCCAGTTGTATCCCCGACCCAGAGTCTGAAGCTCCAGGACACTGCCCTTGGGGCGGTAGAGGTGGGATCCCTCGCTGAGTCCAAGGGGAAAACCAACCCTGGAGGTTAAGCAGATTACGAACGAACGAAAACTAGAGGAAGACTTCTTAAATAGTTAAATATTTGGAATAATGGTTGATGACTGTATTGAACCAATGCATACTACTGCACTGGCACCTACAGTCTAGGCTAAACGGCGTACACTCATGTACTGCAGTCAATAAGTTCTTGGATTGGCGCCTACAGTGCAAGCAACACAGTGTACATCTGTGTTCGCACTATAGTCAATATAGGGGCTGCCTGGCCGAGGCCGTAGAGGCGTGCTTGGTTCGCCCGGAAGGACGTGGGTTCGAATCCCCGTCAGGAAGTCGTAAAATTTATGAAATGTGATTTTCACTTTCGGAGGTGCATATGGCCCCGAGGTTTACTCAGTCTGCACGAAAAATGAGTACCAGGTTAATTCCTCGGGGCAAAGGCGGCCGGGCGTAGAGCTAACAACTCTACCCCATCAAGTGCCGAGGTTACGGACAGTGGAAGCCTTTACCTTCCACTCCTCCAAGGGCCTTCATGGCCTGTACGGAGAAGACTTTCCTTTTGCTTTCTTTACTATAGTCAATATGGTCATGGACCAGCGCTAACCGTTCAAGGATCACATAGTCTTTTGAATTGCCTTTGCATGCATTTTTCCCGTCGTGGTGATTCGAGAGATTTTGACTTGATCATTCTAAACTTTTCACTAGCGGATTTGCCTAATTTTTGGCAGAAATTGAAATTTATCCGTTGCACAACCTCCCACATCTTAAGTTCACCACGTACATTCAAATACCCTTCACAACAGAGAACGTAGTGCCGGGCGAAGTGGCGCTGGCCTTCTGATCCCTACTTGACAGGTTCGATCCTGGCTCAGTCAGGTGATGTTTGAAGGTGTTCAAATACGTCAGCCTCGTGTCGGTAGATTCACTGGAACGGATAATAACTCCTGTGGGACTAAATACCGGCACCTCGGCGGCTCCGAAAACCGTAAAAGTAGTTAGTGGGACGTAAAGCAAATAGCATTATTATTAGAGAACGTAGCATACAGTATGCACACAACTGCCTCTTGCTGGACCAGCGAAGAACTGTCACTTCTACATCCTGTGATGCAAACTCTCCCCTGTAGTGCACCTCAGCGACAATAGGTGCCCAGTCTACGAATTTAATGACTCTACTACGTATAAACAATCAGAGACCAGCGCTTACCGCTCGCTGAAGAGCAAGCTGAAGATCTCCAATGTTCTAATATTAATTCTGCACGAAAATTGCTTCCTGGAAATTCTTTCAGAAACAGGAACATGCTGTCATCTTACGGTAGGGTGTAATGTTTCTTCCTACTTGATGAAAGCAATTCTTGGGTAAGAAATAAGAAAGGAATATCATATCCCCACGGCTCAACAGCCCAGAAGGTCCATTGCGTACCAAGCGACCGCTGCTCAGCCCGAAGACTTGAAGATTATCAGGTGCCATGCGGTAATCGTGATGAATCCTCTCGGCCGTTCTACATGCCTTTCTAGACCGGGTAATCTGATTAATGGAAGGAGGCAATTAAAAGTAATTGCAATGTCATCCCTCTTCGAACTCTTTTTAATAGATCCCATTGCAGAAGACGTGACGAGTTCTACACCCTTCCTCATGTATTAGGCTTCGTCCCCATGTAAGAGCTATTGAGAACCCACCACCGCAATGCCCCTGCGTTCTATAACCGCTGGAATACTTCGTAGACAATATCACCTCGAAGTGTATGAGAATGTTGGATATCTCTCCAAGGACTGATCAACACGACGAGTTGACATCATAATGACTGACCGATCTAAAGGAGAGGATTTAGTGATTGACGCAGATGTAATATTCGAGGAAAATGAACAGGAGGCAAAAGGTCAGTCTATCGAACCATGCAGTGAGTACTTTAGAAACAGATAAAAATATCAAAGTTAGATATGATGATGGGCGGCATAGTGTCAACACCTGAATAGAATCTGCATTTTTGAGCAAGATTAAAACACCTGAATCTATCCTCCACGCTACAGCAGATTCGGTGCTAAAACACTCACCTGTATTCCACGACCTGACTGTTCGTGTAAAATGCATAAAACATCAATAAAGTAGGGGAAGGAAATCCAACAGAGACCTGCTACAATAATAGCAATAAAACATGAGAAAACTCTAAAATTTCTTGTCTTAATTATTGCTCATTGTGAACTGATTAGGAGGCTGATCGGTTCGATTCCTCTACATTTCTCTCAGAGTACAGTTGGTTGGATGCTCTTGGAGGCTCTGTAATGTGACTTCTTCTTTTTAACTGCGAGTGACACATCATCGAATCTAAGACACTGAAAACACCATATCTACGCTGAAGACCTTCAACTCTACATATACTCCACAGTACAATAACTTCACGAAAACACTGACTTATTAAACGTAGACTTACAGAGTGTTAGTGACTGGTATACTTCTCACGGCCTGAAATTGGACCCTAAAAATTCGTAAGTAGTCCTTCTTGGTATCAAAATCAAATGGCAACATAAGGAAACGTACGTTGCAAAGAACGATCCTCCAACATGTTCCAATTACTTTTGAATCACAAGTGAAGAGTTTTAGCGTTATCATGGACTTGGTCTCAACATGCTATAAATATTTTCGAAAAGGTTTCCTCAGTTCTATTCTTTATATAAATATAAATGATCCTTCCAACAAAACTTCAAATAAAACTAACTGAAGCTATTGAATTGCCACATTTTGATTATTGTGATGTTGTTTTCAACTATATTAGGCTAGAATTTCCCCTAAGTTTGCAGCGCGCTCATAATGCACGTGCGTTATACTGTATATCGTCGCTGCCGGGACAAAACCTTCTATGTGAAACATATAAGCTTAGAACTTGGGCCGGTAATGTTCTGTCATCTAAGGTGCAATATTGTGTGAATATTGTCAGGGCATTCTCGCTCTTCAGAGTGTATGTGGTGCGGGTCAGTATATCTCGAAAATTATTATTACATAGGGGTTTTTGTCCCGGCAACGACGATATGTATCTTAAGGAGATATGATCATATATGACCATAATTAATATAATTAGAGTGGTCGTGTCTCCATGATTGTCATAACCATCATAATATGTCCCTCCTCCAGCGAGTTTTTTTGCGTCTTCCTCATCTTACCTCTCTTCGTGTTTCCATTGCATTTCGAATGTTCATGATAGAGTTACAAGGGTTCTTAAATCAAATCGTCATTCCTCGTCATCGAACTGCCGCATTTAACATCTCATTTTCAGTGTTTGCCGTGCGGGAGTGGAAGCGTTTACCGGATGACGACAGAAAAATACCAACCAAGTGTCATTTAAAAGAGCGTTAAAAGGCACAGCTGTATGTGAGTGAATCGTGCAGTTCTAGTCTGTTATTGATCGTGTTGTTGATTATGATTACTGCTATTATTATTATTATTATTATTATTATTATTATTATTATTATTATTATTATTATCGTGATTCCTTGGCTCAGGGAATTAGGAACCGCCTGGGTTGAATGGCTGGACAGGGGATTACTTAGAACAACTTTCACTTTCCTTTCTTAAATTTCAAAAAGAGAAATTTAATGACATAGCAAGGAACAATTCAGACATAACTTGGACATATTTACATTAATAACGAGCTTGTCGGCTCTAACAAGGATTGAACTTAGAAGTCCTTAATCAGATACAAAATTAATTGGGAGAACTCCTTGTCTTAACTTACATATGAAAGGAACCTAATTGCTCCTGACAGGTACAAAGTTATGAAGGAGCATAGTTGCTCCGAACAGGTACAATATTGTAGGAGTGTAAGCTCTCAGATACAATAGAGACTAGCATCAACCATACAATTTGTTGCTATTTAAAATTTAAGTTACGATCGGACACCCCTGGTATTATCCCATTTCACAGTGTTCATACACCGATTGCCCCGTGTTGGGCTTATCTATTATAACGAATGACAATCAGTTTTAAGTACTGTTCCTTAAGGGAACCTAAACGTATACACTATTACCCAAAAGAAAATGTTACAAAAGCAGGCCGTAAAAAAAGTCAAGAAGGTGAAACACCAGTACTCCTTAACGAACATTCGGGAAGAAGAAAGGCCGAAGTGGGGCTTATGGCGCAATGATACAGAGGATAATCCCACACTGAAAAGGGGGAATTTAAAAGCCGAGACAAGATTCCCAAAATTCAAGTTTAGTCACCCAGCACGAAAGTTGATGGGGATAGAGATCCGAGGGTCACCACTCGCGCTCTCTTATATTAAAGATTTTTCCAGTAGGGAATGTCCGAAGACTTCGCAGAAGGTCCTACATTTCAGCTCAAAAAGAAAGATTACATGTTAGTTATTAAGTAAACCGCTGAAACATTTCCCTCGAAATAGTCGCCGGCACAATCATATGTTTAGATAAATTCTGCGATTGCCTTTTAGCCCTGGATCTTCTTCAAGCCAGCTGCTCCCTGACTCCTGCCCTCTCTAACCGCCATCAAGTCGCATTCTCAATATCCGGAGCAATTCAGACAAGACGACCCCAAAGTGCTCTCCTTAAATAGCTCCGTTGGGGAAAGTTCCGGATTAAATTAAACTATAGAGCACTGATAGGCTAAATTTCCATACACACCCCCAGGTTTGACTGAACGTAGTTACATGCATGTGGTAGGCAGATTACATTGGAAGGGGAACCAGGTGAAGTGTTATCAACTTCGGTATATTAAAAAACAATCACCTAAAAAACGTTTACCAACTACAAATAAATCTTCGCAATTAGTTTGTGTTTATCCATTAGAGGTCGCTAGAAAATAGATGGCGGAGCCATCTAACTGTCTGGGAAGAAATATTTGGAAGATTTTAAAAGTTCGTATTCACTGACATAGATGGCCATCGAGAAGGCGCGCGGTTTAAATAGCCAGGGAAAGTGTACCCTGGCACAATTATTATTATTATTATTATTATTATTATTATTATTATTATTATTATTATTATTATTATTATTATTATTATTATTATTATTATTATATAATTCGCTGTGGCCATCAAGGACCACGTTAAGTCTTCTTGCATTTGACACTGAACTTGACCTTCTTTAGAGCCCAAATTTCCCTCATTCCTTGTGAGTGGGCCTGCATACGCGCCTCTGTCCAAGGGACACCGTGTCCTCTCTTCGGTTGCTCGTCTCGGTTTAGCGCGTGCGTCAATATTTTCTTGCGGAGGAGATCTCTGTTAAGGGCGTCTTCAGCTGAGATGTAGCATTTGCAGGTCTTCTTTGGTATTTCTAAACCAGGGAATTGTGGTTTTGGGGTTTAAATAAAAAACTGAAAGATTTCCTTAGTTAACTTTCTTCCGTCCATTCTTTTCAGATGACCGTAAAATCGTGCCCGTCTTTTTCTGATTGTGTCGGTAATTTTCTCTATTTTGCTGTAGACTTCCTTGTTGGATCTCTTTTGATGGATTCCATTTCTGTACTTTGATCCCAAGATTCCTCTCACAATTTTGAGTTCTCTTTTCTCCAGTTCCTCAAGGAGTCCTTTGTCGGCATTTAGAGACAGGGTTTCGGCTTCATATAGAACTACTGGCTTCAGAACTGTTTCATAGTGACGTATCTTGGTGTTTTGGGAAAGACATTTTTTGTTGTAGATTGTGGGGGATGTTTGGTAGGCTATTTGCAGTTTGCGTACTCGCTCCTGAAGTGCTTCTTTGTCCAGTCCATTTTTCATGATAATCTCACCCAGGTATTTTAATTTGTCTACTCGGGTGATGTCCCCGTATTTTGTATGGAGTTTTGGTGGAGCCTCTTTGGTGTTAGTCATTACTTCTGTTTTCTCAAACGATATCTGCAAACCAATTTTTTCGGCAATTTCCTTTAAAATTTCAACTTGAGTTCTGGCGGTTTCTATGTCGTTTGAGAGAACAGCAATATCATCGGCAAATGCTAAGCAGTCTGTTGCGATCCCCTTGGATTTGGTTCATATTCTCAATGGACTGTAGTCGGTTTCCTGTAATCTCACACACCAGGTTCTGATGATCTTTTCAACAACACAGTTGAAGAGTATCGGGGATAGCCCATCACCTTGTCGGACTCCTGTTTTGATGTCAAAGGAATGCGAGAGACATCCGCGGAACTTCACCTTGGATTTTGTATCGGTCAGGGTGTCTCTAATTAATGCCAGCAATTTTAAATCAACTCCAAATTCATTTAAGATGTTTAGCAGGACTTTCCGATCAATGGAGTCGTACGCTTTCTTAAAGTCCACAAAGACAGACACATACTGCTTGGACCTTAGTGTACAATATCTGATGTTCGTTTTGAGATTTTGGATCTGTTCAGCTGTTCTGAACCCTCCTTGGTATTCACCTATTTGATGATCGACTTGTGCTTCCGAACGCTCCAGGATGGCACGTGATAGAATTTTGTAAGTTGCGGGTAGCAAAGATATTCCTCTGTAGTTGTTGATGTTCTTCATGCTTCCTTTTTTGTGTAATGGATGGATCAAAGCTATTTTCCAATCTTCGGGTAGGGTCTCCTTGTTCCAAACTTCTTCTATTTTCTTTTGCAAGATATCAAGTGATTCCTCTGGGGCATATTCCATAGTTCTGCTACTACTGAGTCTTCCCCCGGCGCTTTGTTATTTTTGAGACGGGAAATGTGGCGCTTGATTTCATCTCTGTCTGGTGGTCTGGAATCTGGGTACCTGAGTAAGGGTTCCTTGGTCTCAATGGCGCTTTGCGGTTTACATCAATTAAGTAAATTCTTGAGTAATCTCCCAGAATGCTGCAATTTTCTTCATTTGACGTCGCCAGTGTGACGTCCTTTCGCTCAAAGCATAGAGATGGTGGTTTATAGCCAGTGAGTTTGCGTTTGAATGCTCTGTAGTACTCGCTGCTTTCATTCTTCCTAAAGTTTTGTTCTATCTTTTCAATGAGATATTTTTCGTATTTACGTTTCTCAGTTTTGAACACCCTAGCTGCTTGGGCACGTTGGGTTTTGTAGGATTCGCAATCATTTTCTGATTTCGTAGAGTAGTACTGTTTCCACGCATTGAATTTTTTTTGGAGGACTGATTCGCAGGTACCATTCCACCAGGCATGTTTTTTGCTTCTCTTGATTTCTGCAACGTCTTTGGCGGCCTCAAGAAGGAGACTTTTGGCGTTGTTAAAGTCACAGTCATTTGGTCTAGCCTTCTCCTGGAACTCCTCGACCCTTTGTCGAAGTTTATCATTGTCGAAGCGTGTGATCTGTTTGGTTGTCTTCCTTGTGTTTGCGGGAATTGGTTTGAATTGGATAAGAGACATATAATGATCTGAGGCCACATTGATGCCTTTCTTTACCTTGGCATTCATAATCTCAGGGCTGTTTCTCCTGGAGATTGCAACATGATCAATTTGGAACTCTCCGAGAGCTTGGACGGGAGAACGCCAAGTCATTTGCTTTCTGGGTAGATGGCGAAAGTGGGTCGACATGACCTGCAGGTTGTGATTTTCGCAAATGGACACCAGTCTTTTGCCGTTGGGATTGGTTCTTTTGTGAGCAGGGTAATTTCCTATAACTTTCTTGTACTTCTGTTCACGACCTAGTTGGGCATTGAAGTCACCCAAAAGAAGCTTGACATGGTGTTTGGGCATTTTGTTTAATTTTTCATCCAGTAGGTCCCAGAAATTATCAACTTCCTCTGGATCAGACTTGTTCTTATCGTTTGTAGGAGCATGTGCGTTAACTAGGGCGTAGGTTTTGTTCGCGCATTTAATTGTGAGTATAGACAATCTGTCATTCACAGGTTCGAAATTTGCAACCGATTTAAGGATCTTGGTTCTAACAGCAAACGCTGTTCCAAGCATCACAGCTCCATTGAGGATTCCTCTTTGAGCTTTGCTCTTGAAAAATCGGTAGCCTTTGGATTCAAAAATCTCTTCATTTGGGTACCTTGTTTCCTGTAGGGCCATTATGGATATCTGATTTTCGTGAAGAGCATTGTTGAGGGTTTTCAGCTTGCCAGTTTGTGTAAGTGAATTTATGTTGAAAGTTGCTAAAAAGGTTTTAGATTTTGGCCTGGGTTTTTGACTCTTCGGGGTACACCGAGACGCTCCGACTCGTCTCTTGCATGATGTCGAGTCTCCCCCAGAATCCGAACGAGACTCGTGCGCCGTGGCGTTCACGACGAGGGATTTATCCGAAGATTTACCCCCTGGGGTATGTTTCTTGAAATGTTGTGCCATCATGCTTTTTGACTTGACTTTGCTTTGGACGGGTACCCATCCTTTTACAACTAGGGTTGTTAGCCCTAGAGGTTGCCTCAAGATGTTTTCTGGCTTCTGGTCATTTACCAGTCTTCGCCGTAACCCTGGCAAGGGACCAGTTTTTTTTCACGGTGGTATTTTATTTCCCTACTACCCTCTGACTCTGCTGGCGGCAGAGCCAGCGAGCTTCCCCAATTCCAAATGGGACGCGCCCGATTGAGGTAACCGGTAAATCCCCACACGATTTATTATTATTATTATTATTATTATTGTTATTATTATTATTATTATTATTATTATTATTATTATTATTATTATTATTATTATTATAATTTTACAAGCGAATGGACTACTATGAATCACGCTGCAACTTCATTTCCTTCTCTTCGTGCGGACTTTTCTGTGTGTCTAATACTCCTTCATGCATTCGCCGGCCTGCTTCCGTTGTACATCTGTTCAGGTTCTTGCGGTGTTCTTAGTTCTTCCTGCGGCTTGAACATCTTCCAAATTCTTCACGGTGTTCCTAAACGTATTCCTTTCTAACAGCTGGACTTCTGATATGCTTAACCTTTCCATATCCTTCTTCGTTTCCTTAACCCATGCTGTAGAGGTCTTGTTTCTCCAGAAGGAAGTAAATATGTTTGGTAATCATTATGCGTTCATCCTGTACAGATGTCGAAGAAACGCCAGCCTCCTTTTCTTCATGGTATCTGAGATTCTTTCCACGTTCGTGTAAACTTCTTTGTTGCTCCGAAGTTCCCATACGCTTTCAGTTTGTACAGCTCCCATAATTTTTCTGAGGATTTTCCCTTCCTGGACCTCTAGCTTCTCCAGCTTGTGTTTTATGAACAGGCATTCACTGGCACACAGGCATTCTGTTTTGACCACGGTGTTGTAATGTTTTAATTTGTAATTCCAGGATAAGCACTTCTTTTTGTAGACGTTTTTTGTCAAGCCGTATGCTCTCTCCATTTTTGAGATCCGATCTTCCACTGCAGCTTTCTCTAGACCATTCTCATGTACCGCCTCTAGTACGTAATAGAACTTCTTGACCCTTCCTATCCGTCCTACTTCCGTTTCCAAGAATTTTGTTCTATCTTTAATGTTCGTCATGAATTCGGTATTTTCTGCTGAGATCCTCAGTCCTGCTTGGCTGGCGATTCTTTCAAAGAGGTAAATCTGGTTGGTTGCGACCTCTGGACTTTCTGATAGTATATCAAATCCGTACTGTTGACTTTAATTCCACCTGATTTTCTCCCTAGACAGATCGGGATGATCCCTTGATGTTCAAGTTCTGAGTTCCATATTCTCAATACCTTTTCTAGGATACAGTTGAATAGGAGTGGGCCTCACGCCTGTCTTGATTTCCAATGATTGTGAGAGATGCCTGAAGAATTTTACCTTGGAGGTTGTGCGAGTTAGGGTCTCTTTGATTATATTTGCCTGTTTGGTTTTTACTCCAAAAAGGATTTATACAAAGCCTCTCTGTCCACCGAATAAAGGCTGTTTTGGAGTCTATAAACGACACCACAATGTTCTTCCAACTTATTATTATTATTATTATTATTATTATTATTATTATTATTATTATTATTATTATTATTATTATTATTATTATTTGAAAAGTAGTTAAGGACTGGAACGGGTTCCAATTATGGTCAGCTGAGTATAGGGGTTTCGATTCCTACCTCAGCCATCCTCGACGTGGTTTTCCGTGGTTTCCCGCTTCTTCTGCAGGTAAATGCCGGGATTGTACCTAATTAAGGACACGGCCACTTTCTTTCCACTCCTAGCTGTTTTCTACCCCATACTCACCATAAGACATATATAAATAGAACATAAAAACTTCCCAGTCTATCAAACACACAAAATTTCAATAAAATTTATAACACCGTAAACATACCTGTAAAAATACATACTATTACACAAAGAATGACATTTTTCGTTCTACAAGAACATCTTCAGATTCTAGCAAATCACTTGGATCATGTGTAAACATGTACAGTGCTGCTTTACGTACCGTTAACTTGTCATGATAGAGAGTTAGGTGATAATATGAACAAGTATTAACAAATTATGATTTTATAAGTACTCAACCAACACCGTACTAACATAATGCACAAAGAATTCTGTACTTATCTGGTTTCCCGAAGCTTAGTACGTTGTCACCAAACACTATTTCACGACTGTGGTCAAGAAAAAAGCGAAGATTTTGGGCAAAGCATGTTGTTCGACGGAGAGGGTAAGGGACGCAGGAAAGGGGCTACTGGAACGTTGTGGATTCTTCCTATAGGATAGGAGAGAGCAGGTCAGTACTTTGTCCATGTTGTAATCTAGGATGCTGTGCCGCGGAGAGGGGATGGGGAAGGAGGGGCGGGGCGATGTGAGTGTTGTGAAAACTTCCTGCATCTCCTGGGTACGGTGGGGAGGGGAAGGCCATAAACCTTCTTCATGTAGTAATGTTTTCATGTATTATGGATAAGTGCAAGTTAATGATTGAATAAGGTGCGTAATTGAAATGGAGGGTATCTATTCGACGTTACTTTTACGATAGACCATACTTAAGCGCTAATTTAAACAGTAAGTGTTGACCAGAGTGATGTAATTAGAGCGGAGAGCGGGGAATTCCTTAAACGTGTATGTTCATTTAGGTTGATTTCGTTAGTTTTATTGCGACGTAAATATCGAATGCTTCCTTAATATTCAAGGATTTAAATTTATTATCGATGTGTAAAATTTTAAGGTCTGTGTTGATGTCAGTGAAATGGTTCGAACTGTCGTATATGTGCTCTTTGAGGGCTGAATGCCGACTACATCTTATCGTGTTTTTGTGTTCTTTGTATTTTGTGTGGAAATTACGTTTTGTTTGTTCTATACATGTGGAATTGCAGTTAGGTTCTTGGCATTGAGTTCATAGACCCCTGACTTGGAGAAGATGTCTTTTTTGTTTAGATTGCATTTGCTCACGTGTTTCTGCAGTATGTTGTTCGTTCATTATGTCTCAATAGGGTGGAATTGTATTTTAATTTGATTTTAGTTATAACATATCATCGATTCACCGGTAAAACGTTGTATTCGACAAAGCTCTTCCTATCGATTATTCTCCTTAAGACTGGCCACGAATCCCAGCCACATATGGATATGCAGTCCATCAGAACAAATTTTGTTGTGTCCATTTTCCTATGCCCATGTGTAAAGGAAAATTAACCTTACTCTAGGAATGTGTGTTTGTATTACGTATTCACGCACACCTAGTGTATAATGCATGTAAGGTTCATTTTCGTTTACTCGTCGGCATAGGAAAACGAACACAACGGACATTGTTCTGATGGACTGTTTATACATACGTGGCTGGGAGGAGTGACCAGTCTTAAGGAGAATAATGGATTGGAAGAGCTTTGTGGAATACAACGTTTTACCGGTGAAGCGACGATATTTTTATTTAGAGAGTAACTTTATTTTTTATTAATTATGATAGCATTAATAATTAATCATTTTGATGTACATTTTTTTGTTTAGTGCAAGAGAAGAGTTAATGCCTTAACTACGCCAATAAGGACACTTTTCTATCTTTCTAATAGTGGTGGATATCTGCTGGACTTTCAGTCTTTCATTAATTCAAGAACTACTTTCAACAGTAACATTCATGATTAGGAGAAAGCAAAATGTATAGTTCCGCCTTTTTGTTTTTATTAATACAACTTCCCGCATGAGGGGACTGCCACAAGGACAAAGTATATCAACTACACAGTATTTTCTCAAGAATGTGAAGTTTCCTTTGTAATCATTCGAAGACAGTTTAGACATAAAATAGGTACAATTAGCAATATTAATAACAAATTTATATTTATTATTTTATGAAATGCTTCCTCTCATGCAGAGGCTGCCTTGCGACAAAGTATACTTTTACATTTATATTTAGAAGAGAAATAGATATTCTGTACTTGAGAAATGTTTAAGGTAACCTAATTGTAACAGTGATTTCTTAGAATTATCAGTGAGCCCCTTAAGGCTATGATGGCAATCTCCCGTAACGTTGTAACTGGCAGAGACATCTGTTTCCAGAAATTAGCGGCAAAAGCGGGAATCGTTCCCCTTCCTCCAACCATCAGACCTACTATGTCGATTTCCTCTAACTGGTATTTCTCCCTGTAGTAAGGAATTGTTGGTAAGTATATATTCCTCTTCTCAAGATTCGTCAAATCGTATCAGTAACATCGCTCTTCGAAAGATGTGCTCGAGAATGCAATATAGTCCAAATGCTGAAAAAAAGGATCAATAGGTAACTTTACGTCGTCAAATGACCTGTGTTATTGCACTTACCCATATGTTAAAGATGGTGCTTGATCTTTAACTACGAAGCTGGTATTTCTGATTCGCAGTCAAAGGATTGTATAGCATAAATACGTAATGTAAAGTATGGGTTCCTTCGACGAATGGTGAGGGTTATGACCGTCAGTGCAGAAGGCCCTGTGACCAGTTCCCGACCGGGTTGAGGGTTTTAATTCCATATGGTTAATTATTTTGTGTTGGGGGGCTGGGTCGTTGTGTATGTCCCAACACACGCTCTTTCATCTGCGTGCAACAAATTAAAGTACCCATTACCAAAGCGGCATGCCATAGTGAATACATCCCTCAACGTCAGGAAGAGTAGTCGGCCATATAACTAGGCCAAACCTACACCAAGTGTCAAATTGGGAGAAAGGGTAGTAAAGAAAAGGAGGTAAAGACTGTGGAGTGTAGGTTGTTTGAACTC
This sequence comes from Anabrus simplex, assembly GCF_040414725.1. Classification (NCBI taxonomy): domain Eukaryota; kingdom Metazoa; phylum Arthropoda; class Insecta; order Orthoptera; family Tettigoniidae; genus Anabrus; species Anabrus simplex. The sequence goes on from NC_090265.1 coordinate 782,573,414, forward strand.
ATAGCTCAATATGCCGTCTTTGTTGAATGTCCTTTCACTTTGTCTTATCTATAACAACAACAGCAACAACAACAGTCCAACTCTGTGGTGTAATGGTTAGTGTGATTTTCTGGCAACCCGGAGGCCCAGATTCGATTCCCGGCTCTGCCACGAAGTAGAGGGATTTCGATCTACCTCAGCCATTCTCAAAGTGTTTTTCCGTGGTTCCCCCTTCTTCTCTAGGTAAATCCCGAGATGGTACCTAACTTAAGGCCACGGTCGCTTCCTTCCCACTCCTAGCCATTTCCTATCGCATCGTCACCATAAGACCTATCTTTGCCGTTGAGACGGAAAACAACTAGCAAACAAAATGTTCTACAAAAATGAATGAGCTGATGATATCTGCTGGATTCGGCGAAACATGACACTGTGTGCTTAATAATATTCCCTTTCAAGTTTTAATGTGTTGCGTTTTATGAAAGGTAGCGTACATATACGGGTGTAATAGTTTGGTAATCAGACAGATGATACATAACAGACAATACATCACTGTTAGCGCTCCTAGAATGATGTACGACGATGGAAATGTTCAAAAGTGTTGAAGTAAAGGAAACGATGAACAATATACAGTGACTCAGAAAAGGGGATGAAAGCAAAACGTTCCTAAGCATGATACAGAATTTGAGATGAAGTGCTCAAATTCTATTCGAGAGTAGAGATGAAAATTATCTGAGGCGTGGTAAGATAAGAAATCACAGGCCTTTCAAACGATATCGACTTAAACAAGTACAACAGTATTGCGCTCATGTTTAGGAACTCTTTGAACATCTGTTTATTCTAAAAGCAGCGCACTTAAAAAGCGGCTTTCAGCAATACATTCTATAAGTAAAACAATTCACCCACTCGGAACATTACTTCAGACTGGGTTGACTACATGCACAGTACCAACAAATAAGGATGAAGAGAAACCCATTCCTTCTGCTATGAAAGCAGACCTTAATCGAGCTTTCAGACATGGTATACAGAGGGAAAATATGAACAAGGTAAGTGTACCTGCGAATGCTATATTTATAGAATTTATGTAATAATTGGAACCCGGGTGTTAGAATGCAAACATATTAATGCAAATAATAGCAGGTATACTGTACCTGCAATGAGATTTGCATACATATTAAGATCTCGGCCTATTAGAGCCCCCATAATTTATGCTTCTCTCACTGCATTGCAGGAGAGCAGGTAGACGACTCTTCCTATCTGGTGAGTTGTTTCCATTCTTAGGTATTACTGCCTGAACAACCGGAGTCTATAATACCAAGTTAGTTAGCCTGTTATTGGATATTATAAATTTTCCAGCTAATTTATTCCTGGTTGCCAGCATTTCGCCCCAGTGTGCTATGTTGCGCTCATCAGTTGGTAAACAGCACACCCACCAATACACATGGCTAGTGCATACCGTGGAGGCCACTGCGTAGGCTACTTGGAGCCACCGGCAGTGCCTATGCACTTAAGAGACTTTGTCTCATTTCCAGAATTGATGCCTGCCTGGCCATCAGATGATATAAATGTTGATTCCCATAGGGAACTGATATATTTATCCCGAATGAGTAAATTTATAACACAAATGTAGTTGGTCCGTTATTGGATATTATAAATTTTCCAGCTAACTCATTCCTGGTTGCCAGCGTTTGGCCCCAGTGTGCTAAGTTGTTATGCACTAGCCATGCGTATTGGTGGGTGTGCTATTTACCAACTGATGAGCCCAACTAAGAGATTAAATTATAATTTTCCCCTGCAAATATTGTATTGATATTAGTTTAATTTCAGCTTAGTATGACAATATTTTAAAGTTATGAATCGGCCGTAACACGCCCACAAGTTGCAAGAAAAGAATACATGATTACAGATACTTAACAGCGCAAATTTGCTCGATATCAATGGAAGAACTGTACATTCTTTCAGTAATTTTAAAACAGTTTTTGTAGTTCTTATGTTATGTTGTTGAAGGACGGGAGCAATGTCTTTCCAATGACGGATGTATTATGTCATGTTTTAAAAGAAGGCAATGTGATTTCTTTTAGCACAGAAGTTTCGGAGGGCGTCTATGTTTTGTGAAAGTTGTATTTTTTTAATATGTGAGGAGGAAACATAACAGTGTTATAATCGTAACTGAATTGAATGTCTTGGTCGAAATGATGCAGAGGAAAGTTCATTACACGGCGTTAAATGCATTTATATTCACATGCAGGCAGATAAGGCAGTCTGTAGTAAAATAAGGCATTGGGAAGGCTGTAATGCTTCAGCATTGCGCGTACTGTTGTCACGAATCACTTCCTGTACCGTATACATTCAACAACTGGTTATGAGTAGGATTATACGATGTGGTTTATGGTGCGATTACCAATGTTCATTGAGAATGGATATGGCAGCACATAATTTTAGCTACATGATGAGATTTCGATAAAATGTTTATCACCTTCTATGTTGGATTGGAGAGTATTATTTTGTGTATGTTATGCACGGCCTTTCCGCGTTTCTAATACATTTAATTATTACCTTGGATCGAATACGGCTGCATTGGTCACGTGGATAAAATAAATACTAAAATTTATTCAAAACGTCGGGACATGTGGCAGGTGTTTCAAATACACATTCGCATTATGTTGGCTTAGCGCACCTTGCAGGCGCGTTCTCCAGGGTATGTGGTTAGGCGCGTACACAGTATTATGCTAGGTTGCCGCATCTTATAGGCGCGTACACGGCAGTATATAATGTGTTGCCGCAACTTGTAGGCGCATACACACTACACAGCAGTATGCTGTGTTCCCGCAGCTTGTAAGCGCGTACACAGCAGTATAATATTGTGTTATCGCACCTTGTAGACGAATACACAGCAGTATGCTGGGTTGCCGCACCTTGTAGGCGCATACACAGCACTATGTTGGGTTGCCGCACCTTGTAGGCGCATACACAGCAGTATGTTGGGTTGCAGCAATTTGTAGGCGTATACACAGCAGTAAGCTGGGTTACTGCACCTTGTAGACGCGCACACAGAAGTTAATTGGGTTTCCGCCTTTGTCAGGCAGAATGATGTTGTCACATTTGGTAGGTGCATTCGTATGGAAATAAAAATAAAAGGAAATAACCAAAAGCCCCCATCATTGTTCCCCATATTGTGCTTCTCATAGCACATCGGTTATGTCAGGGATATTTTCCTGTGTAGGATTCAGCATGAGCTTCTCTTGAGAAGCAATACCGTATAAAGTTTATTTCCTTTAATTACCTATAATAATAGTTGCTATCACATTAAAGCAGAGAGAAAGGAAATACATTGCTTCCCTAGTTCAATACAGATATATTTCATAGAATGAGACTTCGAGGCATAAACAACGAAATGCATCATAGAATTTCCACTGTCTGCTTCTAGATACAGATGTCTACGCAAATATCTTGAATTACCATTTGTTAAATAAACTAGAACGAGATATGCACGTTTTTAATATATTTACTGAATTTCGGCATAAAAATTAAAAGTTGAAGAGCTCTTATTTAAAAACATCCATTTTACTATGATAATGATAATGTGATGTCGACGTGTTGGAAAGCGCCGACCGTATTCCTCACCAACAGCAGGAGCACTGCCATCGCAGAAGCGGTAAACATACACCATCTGCATATTCTTCACACTTGTAGATTTGTGACATTTTGGTCAGCGCAAACACAGTTAACCGATGCTTCTCTCTGACACACTCTCAATCACTGGCACTACTTCACTCACAACACAGCATGGACAATTGCGCGTTAAGCGGGTTAGTTTGATGGCATAAAGGCATCCAGCAAAGAGGCTGAAAGCAACGAAGTAGGTTGGGTGGGTAAGACATACGTGCGCACCACTATCCCAAAACAAATATACATTAAATGGTTTCCATCTTGGAAACCATTCGGAATAGGGCACATTTCCATATGAATTTTCTTGTTTAAGTCATCATTCCTGTCGTATCCCTGAATATTGACCAATCCTGCTGCTGTATAGTAGGTAGAGTATTTCCAGTTTTGTTTACAGCTTCAAAGTTGTTTGTTTGAATTGTTTATAATATACGGAGGTCTACAAGAAAGAGATCAATTGTTATCACAATTACAACTCGTAGGAAGATATACCAGGTGGCTCGCGAGCGCCGTAGTTTCTACTTATAAATGTACCGCGTGCACAAGTGATGAATGGTATGTCTACTAACTGATTTTCACAGGGGCACTATTGCCCGAAGGCAGGTTACGTCAGAATATGAAGAGATAACCGAACGGTCGCTCGCAGCATATTCTTTAGCGCTACCCGTCTAATGCAGCCCCTTGGATCAGTAAACCTCGAAATCGACCGCTTAGTACTAGGCTGATGTATGGCACAGTGGCAGTTCATTTGCTGTCTACATATCAGCAATGGCTAGAGTGTTCAGCAACGAGCAATACACACATCTTTGTAATTTGGAGAATATGGTCGGAATGCAGCCGAGGCTCCACACAGACGTCGGCCTTCTACACACGTATTTCGCCGAACAGTGCTAGTTTTTGTTTCTCTACTTTTTAGGGGCTTTACGTCGCACCGACACAGATCGGTCTTATGGCGACGATGGGATAGGAAAGGTCTAGGAGTTGGAAGGAAGCGTCCGTGGCCTTGATTAAGGTACAGCCCCAGCATTTTCCTGGTGTGAAAATGGGAAACCACGGAAAACCATCTTCAGGGCTGCTGATAGTGGGATTCGAATCTACTATCTCCTGGATGCAAGCTCACAGCCGCGTGCCTCTACGCGCACGGCCAACTCGCCCGGTAGTTTTTGTTTTTCTTATACAGTGGAATGTCTACAAGTGTACAAATTAATAGATTATTAAATTTTCTTCCCTGCATCTTTGGCGTATTTACAAATGCACCCTGTTATGGAAAGTGTGCAGTAAAATGACTGCTGTTTGTTTAGCAACGTCGAAAATACAGCACGTTGAAGCGCTCCTTCGTAAACAATGATTAAGCATCCCATGCATCACTAGCACGCGCGGGACGATTGTAAGTAGAAAGTACGGCGCTTGCGAGCCACCTGCTATATCAAAACCTGTTCGATTTTTTTTTTACTATTACCACAGAATTTACACAATTACAACATGATAGAAAGTTTTAAATATTCAATTTACATGAGTATTTATCTAGATGTTTCTATAATGCATGTCTTTTCAAAATGCATTTACGATTTTTTGGAAGATAACTTCTGCGCAACGAACTCAAAAAGAAGAATGCTGTAAATACATGTACAACTCTCAAATAAGGTAATCCTGAAATATTCCTCAGTTCTAGTGCTTTGGACAAGTAACTGAACATTGAAAATGCTTCTGCACGAAACTTGCAAAAGGGTTTTGGGAGTTGGGGGAGAAGTGCACTTTGATATCACTTGAAGTATTTTAAGGTCGATTATCTTCATCAGTTTTCTTTGTTGCACGGTCTGCTATCACGACATCTTCATCCGAACGACCACTCGGTCCTGGTTCATCACTATATTTCACCACTTTAAGCTTTTCCACGTTTCTACTTTTCTAACTTATTATTTGCAACCAAAGGACGTTTACGTGTTGGCGGCATAATGGTACACGCCATACACACGTGACTCATACTTAGATAACATAACCTCAAACCCGAAATTCGCTGGTTGTCTAACTATACCACTAGAAACGCTATTGTCACGACACTCATGACCCCATTCATGTCGAATTGGAGACCTTCGTTTTGATAAATTCAAAAGTCTGACACACATTTTTTAACAAAATATTAATCTATTTACTAAAATATTTAAAATGAACACCAGATAATAATTGTGGAACAAGTTCACTTTTAAAATCGGCCTTCATTACGGGTTTTTCATGAATAACATTTGGGCCGGATATGATTTCCACAGTTTTATCTTTCCATTTGATATTGTTCTCGAAAACACACGTTTTGACACCTTGACCATTTCTCTACCTTTAATATTTTAGTCACAATTGAGTGAAATAACTTAAAGTGGGGTCCTGTACTGTGTGATCTAAGAAACATTTCCAATGTTAATACAAAACTGCCTTCTTAAACAAAATGTATCTGCTTGTTCAGAAAACGTCAAGTTCTCTTTGTCATCCAGGCCTCTGGATGAGGAATGTCGCACAACACTGATTACTTTTCGGAGAAGTTGCGAAATATAGCACTTCTAAGGCATGATAATCTTAATAATAATGTTTTTAGCTCTATGTCCCACTAACAACTTTGACAGTTTTCTGAACCGCCGAGGTGCTGGAACTTATTCCGGCAGGAGTTTCTTTACGTTCCAGTAAATCTACCGACACGAGGCTTACGTATTTGAGCACCTTCAAATTCCACCGGATTGAGCCAGGTTCGAGCCTGCCAAGTTGGGGTCAGAAGGCCAGCGCCTCAACTGTCTGAGCCAGTCAGCACGGCATGCTCATCTTGACTACTTCCTTCATATGCGAATGTTTTATTACGATCATAAGTCGGATCTCTATGCAATTTCCTTCTTAGCGCTGAGGTGGGGCGGCGATATGTAACACGAGTAAGACGTACAGTGAACCTTGTCATGAGGGGACACCTCACAGTGGGGCGCCTGAGAGCTGCTCAATACACTTTTGCTGCGTGTACTGCGGGCTGCCTGCTCAGCCTCCTTTGATCCAGCACCACCTTGCGTGACCGACTCAATAGCGCAGTGGTATGGGATTACAGATCAGCGGAATATTCCCAAGGGAGAAAGAGAGATTTCAGTTAGCGATGGTGATAGTTTGACAGTGCACGGTAATTTTATATTTGAAGTGAGTGGAATATGCAGTATGTAATGAACCTGAAGGTAGGTTACGTTTCACCAACCTATTTACTTACCTTCATGGAATATTAGCACTCGTACTCGTCGTTGAAGGGTTGTTTTTTGTACAGTTCTAGTAATAATACAACGTAATGGATGTCTCAGTAGAAGAGACAGGGTACATTTCAACTAACTTCCAGCCTCCCACGTTGAAGTGGTGGTATCCCCAGCTGACAAGTGTAAAATGTACTGCACAATTAGTGTAGTATCTCACGCTTGCAAAATTTTAAAACGCAATATGTACAGAATCATGGGGAGACAAGTTGGAGCTGAGTTAGGAGAAGATCAGTGCCGATTCAAAAGAAATGTCGGAACACGGAAAGTAATCCATACTTTACGTCTGATCATAGAGCATCGAATTAAGAAGGGTAAATCCACGAACATGACAGCAGTCGTAGATCTAGAAAAGGCATTCAACAATGCTGATTGGACAAAACATTTTGAGATTCTGGAGGTTGTAGGGTTCAGACACCGAAGAAGAATGTTTATCTACAAACTATACAAAAACTAGTCTGAAGTGACAAGATTCCAGGGCTATAAAAAATCCGCAGTTCTAGCCACTCATGCAAGTAACCCAATGTTGAAAACATGCTGGAGATATGATCTACGAATTTTAGGTAAATAACATGTAATAATGTGTGAGAATGTACTCTTTATTTATTCCTAAAAAGTACAATCCTTTTATTAATCATCGTTATCCGGTCGATTAAATTAGCAGTTTACATTTTGTACCACTACGAGCGCTAATGTGAGTCAATGCATTGTTTCACTTAAGCACCACTACGAGCGCTAATGTGAGTCAAGGCATTGTTTCACTTAAGCACCACTACGAGCGCTAATATGAGTCAATGCATTGTTTCACTTAAGCACCACTACGAGCGCTAATGTGGGTCAATGCATAGTTTCACTTAAGCCATTATAACTACAATCGATGTGGACATTTTTAAAAAAATCAACGAACGCCTGAGATATTAAATCAAGGAAAACATTAAATAAAGTTCTGTGCAAATAAAATAACGTAGCTAGGATTTGAATAAGAAAGAAAATGAGCAAAGAAACAAGTGACTTTTGGATTCTTTTCCGGAACTGAACTACGTTTAGCCCGGATGAGATTTTCGAAAATTGGTTCTTTTAAGTTTCATAGAGCCCTCCAAGACTCACAGTTTGAAACCTATCTGGGCCATTTAGCCCTTGAACATTCTTCACAATTGAGGAAATTGCTTAATTTTACATTTTACGTAGCATGTGGTCCCTACTTTGCTAAGAAATTATTTCAACATTAAAAGCAGCAATTTTAGGAAAAAGTGAAGCAATGCTGCAGTTTCTAAATATAGAACGGGTGGTCAAGGAAATCAAAGAGGAAACTGATGGAATTACAATCTGTGATGAGGAAGTGGAAGCTCTGACACTTACCGATGACATAGTTTTATCTGGGTCTGCATAATAGTTAGAGAGACTGATGAATGGTATGGGCAAAGTCTTGAAGGAATACAGTAAGAAAAATAAATCTAAAAGAAAAGCAATGTAGTGCAGTCGAGGAAAGCCAGGAGATACAGGAAATATTAGATGAGGAAGTGAAGTCTTGAAGTAAGTAGATTATAATCTGAGGCATTTGGGATCAGGATGCGAAGAAACATGGTGACAAAGTGAAGAATCGTCAAGAGAGGAATTATTTCACATTCTTCATTCCACTGTAATAATTAATATCGGTATTCAGACAGTACTGAGCGTTGTAGCTGGGGAAGCCAGTAGTGTCCATAACATTGCCTAAATACCTTCTGCGTATGTCGTGAGTAATAATCACTTGGGTAGTAGAACTAATTTCTAGAGGAAATGCTGCAAGAATGTTATAAAATTACCAATTGAGGGGCTCGGGAGTAAGTAATGGCAAGGGACTTGTAGCATGTTTCGAAAAATGGGGAGAAGAAATTTCTGAAAAATCTTATCATTAATTCCTAAGACATACCAAGGCAATAAACAGGTTTTCTAAAAAACTTGGGGTTATTTCAGAATAAGAATTTTAAGGATTTTAACATTGTTTGTTATATGACGAAATTAAATTAATGTTCATGTGTACTTAACATTATTTACGTCTTAAACGAATGCAATTAGTACTGTTTACATCTGTAAATACTAATGATTTTCAAAATGTTTTAGTCTCCAGTGTTACCATCATCTTTATTACATTATTTCTGTCGACAATCACTGTTAAAAACTGGCTGATGGTGCTTGAAAACAAAAACAAAAATAACCTGTCACTGTCAAGAAAAAGAATGTCCAGATGAAATGTGTGACAGGTATGGTCACGTCTTGCACTCATTATGCCAACAATGATATTAAAACAATATCTTTAAAAGTTAAATTACTTGTAACCCTATTAAGCATTCATGGTAAATTCGCGGTGATTGTGTACAGCACTTAACATTATTTACGTGAATAAATTATAGATAATTTTATCTGAAAATTTCCCCTTTCAAATGTTTCAACATTATCAAGAGCATAGTATGGATCAGTAGCGGCGATTAGGGAGGATGAGGGGGAGCATACACCCCCACTATGTGGAGTAAACATTATTTTTATTCCATTTTAGCCGGCTGAAAGCAAAATTTTCAAGCCCTCTCCTCTTATCAGCTAACTCCTTTATTTTCTTTAATTTTTAACAAATTTATTAGTGGAAATACGAACAAAACACCGTTCGTCACGGCTAAACGATTCGTATAGCGCCACAGCAAGTTGTGGAGACTTTGCATGTGCTTTTACGAAGGGGTTTATTTTTCTACAAAGGTCGTGGAAACTGAGGTATGCTTCACCCGCTTGTCGCACGCATTCGTCAGTCTGGCAGTCTATTTAGTGTATGTCAGTTTGTTACTGCGTACTAAATGATTTTTAATTGTATAATTATGCCGTACTTCTATTTAATTGTAATACATGTTGTGTAATATACGTAGTTCTTTAGGTGAACGTTTGATTGTACAGTACTGAATCAAAATAAAAAAATATATCATTACCGCACTTAAGTTGGTATACTGTTAACCTTTACCACTCTGTGAAAATTTGCTCAGGCAGCATATAAACCTTACCACTTTATAGCGCTTTTTTCTTCAGTTCTTCAGTTTTGATGTATATTCCATCCATCCTGCAAGGTGGCTGGATCTGAAACGCCATGAATTCACTATGAAGTTCGATGGTGATTCAGTGAGGCTTTCAGTTGTATGGAGAAAGCTTTTCCTTGATTTGAGCCGTTGGGTTACTGGATTGTACCCATATATGGTATGGGACGTCAGGTTCAGTGCTTTAGATTTTTCCAGTCTGGATGCACACTCATAGCAAATATCTGGAGGTGGGATACCTGCTAGACAATAAAATTTATCAAGTGGTGTAGATCTCAGTCATCCTGTAATGAGTTTGCAGGTTTCATTTAAGGCAACATCCACTTGATTAGCATGACTAGATCTACACCAGACAGGGCAGGCGTATTCTGCTGCTGAATAACTGAGGGCTATTGCTGATGTTCTTAAAAGAAGAGGATGCGTCCCCCAGGTTGAACCCGATAATTTCCGGATAATGTTGTTCCTTGCCAATATCTTCCTGTCGATATTCAGACAATGTGTTATATAGGTTAGTGCTCGGTCAAGAGTTACTCCTAGACATTTGCGAGTGAAGCAGTATTCTAATATTTTACCTTTCCAAATCACTTGCAATTTTCTCGCTGTCTGGCGACTTTTTAGGTGGAAGGCACAGACTTGTCTTTTTGATGGGTTTGGTTTTAGTTGGTTCTCTTAGTAATAACCACTTAGTATGTGTAGATCACGGGAGAGATTCTCTTCAGCTAGTTCAAATGTTTCCTCTTGAGCTGCCAGAGCGACATCGTCTGTATAAATAAAGCTCTTTGTCCCTTGTGGGCGAGGCTTATCATTGGTGTAGATGTTGAAAAGTATAGGTGCTAGCACACACTCTTGTGGAAGGCCATTCTTTAAGTTCCTCCATCTACTTCTCTGGTCTTGGAATTCAACAAAAAACCTTCTGTTCTGTAGAAATCACTTAATCATTTGGGTGAGTTTATAGTCCTTAGTTATACTGTGCACATTACGAAGCAGTATATGGTGATTAACTGTATCGTAGGCAGATGTCAAGTAAACAAAAACTATTCCAGTGACTTTATCGTTTTCATAGCCGTCTTCTATATATTGTGTGAGGTGCAGTATTTGGGAAGTACAACTTTTCCCTGCTCGAAAGCCGGCTTGTTCTGGTATGAGTAATGGGTCTATCACTTCAGATAGTCTGTCCAGAATAATTCTTTCTGAGATTTTGTATAAATGGCACAACAAAGAGATTGGTCGGTAGTTCTTCGGATCACCTGCGTTCTTGCCAGGTTTGAGTATTGCTATAAGTCTTGCTTTTCTCCACAGTTTAGGAATTTTGCAATATTTGATGCAGTTGTTGAATAAGTCCAAGAGCCATTGCTTACTGACAGGACCAAATCTATGATTTGCTCAATACAAATGTCATCAAGGTCTGCCACCTTACCACTTTTGCATTTATTCAGCACTCTCTGTAGATCTTCCATGGCAAACCGTTTAGAGAGGATGCTGTTTTCCTGAATAGTCGGCTTTTCTTCTTTTTGTTTTGATCCTCTCCCAGCTTTATTTGATTTGCCGCTCTCTACGAGCTGATTAGCTATTTGATTATCAAAATCGTTGCTAAGATCTTCCATTAATTTAATCCATTAGTTACGCTTGGATTCTGAAATTGAGGAAATAACACGCTGTCCGCTGTGGATAGTTTCGTCACTGAAAGGATCTTTTTTGAAAAGGTCTTGATAGTCTTTCAGCAAAGTGGATGTTTCAGAGGTAAGAACTTAAATGTAACTGGTCCTAAATCCTCTAGGAATAGCTTTTCTGGGGCAATACTGGACGACTTCCAAGAACTCTTCATATACCTCTGGAACGGGATCAATTGTTGTAATCCTCTCACAAGCATTGTGGTAAATTTTTGCCAACTTGCCTTCTTGAAATTGTACCTTCGTCTGAAGTGCACGGTGTGTGGGCGGATGGCTGGTACCAACTGACACATAATTGGGCGATGTTGTATGTTAGGAATCGGTGTAAAAATTGACTTCATGCTTTGATTAGCTAATTTCTCGCTCACAAAAATAAGATCAGGATTGTATCCACGTTGCCATCTACCACTATTAAAAGATGGAGGAAGTTTATTATCATGGATCAAGGATAGTCGATGCAGTTCTGCCCACTCTAGTACGGCATCTCCATTTGAATCATCTTGAGAATAGCCCCAAAGAGTGCTATGACTATTGAACTCTCCAACAATAACAGATGGTTTCCGACTGCTGAAATTAGCAGGAGGATTAAATGAGAATATCTCATTGGGAGGCTTGTAGACAGAAGTAATTACAATGTTAATAATTTCTACAGTAATTATTTCAACGTTATTTTGTTCTGTGATGGAAGTCGTAAGAATCTTAAGATCTGGTTTGGCAAAGATGGCACTACCATACTGGCCGTGAGGTCTTTCGGCCACTAATTTAATTCCTTGGATCTTAGGGCGCCGTTGATGAATGTCCCTAAGTGTTTCCTGAATACATAATAAATCACATTTGTGGGTGTAACAAAGATTGTGTTATAGCTCTTCTTTACATATTGATAATCCTTCTATGTTTACAGAAATAATTGTAATGATTGGCTCTGATACGAGCGCTTCCCGATTGTTGGAACATATCTTACTTATATGAATTGTATTGTTTCTGGAATGCTGCCGTTCAGTTAGTTAACGGAAATTCAATTCCGACTACCTATTTAGGGGCACCACGAGCAGGAATCAGCTTCATATAGGGGAGATGACGGACCACATATCAGACTAAATGACACCTAACTGGACAGTGTTCCGACTTTTTAGTACGTGGGTAGTATAGTATCAAAAGAAAACTTGCAAAATATGAGGTGGGCAGTCGAATTAGCAAGGCAACTCAATTTTACCACCAAATAAGGGAACTGCTGTGGATAAACAAGTATAATTGAAAGGTAAGATGACATCATATAAATCATATTATACACCCATCCTCACGTATAGCTTGGAAATTACCACGTTAACGAGACAAGACAATTCAAACTCCATGGCGCAGAAATGAAATTCCTACGCACCACGATACAGAAGACTGGGAAGGATAAGTTCAGGAATGAAATGTCCTGGAGAAGGTGGGTATAGGAGACTGCCTACTACATAGCATCCAGAAAGCAAGACTGAAGTAGTTTGACCATGTAGGAAAGATGAATGCAAAGCAGGACTGCAAGAAGAGAATATGAAAAGGAAGTAAAAGGAAAAAGACCAGTGGGCAGACCCAGAGTAAAATGGACCAATCTGGTTAAGAATGATGTCGAGGAGAGAGGAAAAGATAGGGAGATGATTACGAGAGATGGGCAGGCAAACATGGAGAGGGCTCGTGCACCACACCCGGGCAACTGGAGATGGTCGACGACGACGATAATGATAATTGTGATATGTTAATGAAATTAATTCGTGCGGTTACTTTACCAACTGTTCTATGACGAGAACAGCCCATGGTTTACCGTACTCCATCAGATAATTTTTTTAACTTCACAATGCTGCCAGCAATATACCATTTTTGAATGACTATTTGCGTTTGCATAGAAAACACTCGATTGTCGAAATTATTTTCAGCCTATTTCAATGGTGTATTATCTGATAATAATGCGAGAATTCGCATCCCATTTCAGTGTAATAACGTACTGGCTATTGAAATGTAAAATGCGGTTACGACCAATCAGGTGGAGCGTTTGCCATTTAAAGTTGACAGCGGCTTTAACATGCCGTTATGGAAAAAAACCAAATTGTTCTTGTGGTACAGGAAAATTGATCGACTCGTAAGATGTTATATCTCAGCTGATTTTGTTATGTTCTGTCTCTGGATATGTGTTTGTATGTGATACCTTATTAGGAGTCTGCTGGTTCTTGCGTGTGCGGGGGATAAGTTGACAAGTTTCTATTAGACGAGTATAGAATGTGGTCCACTTCAAGATTTATGCTCAAGTACCTTTCGACGGTTGAAGATGGGGATACGTGTTAATGGTTCTCATTTAAGTGATTAACCATGAGGCGAACATGAAAGAACATGCCATACATATCCTGTGCTTTCAAAAGCAGCGAGGCAATGATACAAATTTGTGTCTGTTATTTGGGTCATCAGTCCTTAGATTGGTTTAATGCAACTATCCTTTGATAATATTTTCATCTCTACGTAACTACTACATTCCATATCAAACATTAAGCTCCCCGAAGGGAAGAATAATTTAATTTCATTGACTGTCAATGTTAAAAATATTTAAGCTCTTAGGCTTTTTCAATCGTGAAATTTCAGTGTTTTGCCCCAGTGTAGCTTTGGGTTCATAAGGGGGATTGCTACACTTTTCTAAGATGCTGACGGCTAGTGCGCCGTTGAGACACCACTACACGCCTCTTATGTAGGACAGTACAGTGACGGTGCACTAGGGGAAGAATGTGCCTCCACTTGTATAAATGCCTGCCTTTGGCCTTATATGCAAAAATTTACTACATTCTGATTGGTCTACACCTACCGCTCTTATCGACTAAAATGCCCTCAAAAAAGAACTGAACACAATCCTGTGTTTCTTAAGATGCGCTCTATCATTCTATCCCTTCTTCTCGTCACATTTGGCCAAGTCGATCTCTTCCCACCAATTTGAGATTGATTTGTGATTTAATCTAGCTATCTCACCTTCAGCATTCTTCTGTAACACCACATTTCAAAAGCTTCTATTCCTTTTCTTTCTAAGATAGTTATTGTCAATGTTTCACTTCCTTACAATGCCATGCTCCAGACGAAAGTCTTCAAAAATATCTTTCTAATTCCCATATCAGTGTTTGAAGTGAGCATATTCCTCTTCTTTTTTTGCTTTTGCTAGTCTGAATTGTATGTCCTCCTTACTTCTGCCGTCGTTAGTTTTTACTACCCAAGTAACAATATTCAGGGGCTGCCTGGCCGAGGCGGTAAATGCGTGCTCGGTTTGCCCGGAAGGACGTAGATTCGAATCCCCGTCAGGAAGTCGTAAAAATTTAAGAAACGAGATTTCCACTTCCGGAGGTGCATACGGCCCTGAGGTTCACACAGCCTGCACCAAAGATGAGTACCAGGTTAATTCCTGGGGGCAAAGGTGGCCGGACATAGAGCTAACCACTCTACCCCATCACGTGCCTTCATGGCCTGTACGGAGGTGTCTTTGTCTTTTAAGTAACAATATTCATTTACTACCTTTAAGATATTTCCTAATCGATTATTTTCTGCATAACCTGATTTCGGTCGACTGCACTACGTTACTTTTATTTTGGACCCATTTATCTTCATGTTCTACTCCTTCCCCAAAACTGTCAATATCGATCAGCTATTTTTCCAGATCCTTTCCAGACTCAGATAAAATAACAATATCATAGGAAAAATTCTAAGTTTTGATTTCCTCCACTTTTATTGTGGTTCCCTTTTCATTTTATGTATGATTTTCTACATTTATTGAAGTTAAATGAAATATGGTTTGAATTTCAAATTCATATTGCGTTTTATAGTGACAAACTAAAATATGCCGTTCGTCATATGTTTTAATTTCGTATTCCTAAATGTTTTGGTTACTTTGGACCTTTCAACGCTCTTCAAGTTTCGCTGTTAAAATCTGAGGTGAATTAAAAAAGACAATTTACTAAGGGATGTTTTAATTTGGGAATCCTTTATGCATCGTGACGTACTTTCATCGTGCTCACCTAACCACAGGCTATGGATATATCGCGTGACACTTTCATATCTATATTCGTATCTCATTAATTTGCTCATTTAACCATGTTACCTAGTCTGTGAGTAAGCAATTACGAGATTCTTATTAAATATTTTCGAAAGAAAATGCTTTCAGATGTATATTTTGAAAAGAAACATGACCATTAATGTAACATATCCCTTTGGGAATGTACATGAACAATTTCATAATCTCCCCAGAGGTTTGGATGCGGTGTAATTCTGAAGGTAGATAGACATCATTTCATTTTTATACATAGATGTTATTTCTATAGTTCGCCTCTTCATTGAGCCCTAGGCTATTAATTGCAGCTGATGGTGAAGCTGTTGGGTAGAAAATCAAATTTTGGGCTCTGAACTCTTGATACATAATGATGATAATTGTTATTACTTTACCAGAGAACTTTAACATACGATTAATCATTTCTTTCTCACGTTCCTTTACGCTGATCAAGATCGATCTCGTGATCAAAGGATCATTAATCAAAACACTCCACTCACGATATACCTTCTTAGTGATGACAGCAAGTGGAAGTTCTGACTTGACTTGCTTCTGTGGACTGGAGCTCTTTCAGGTGTAGTGATCGGAGCTGCGCTGTATCAAGGGTCTTTTGTTTCAGCTTCCTGCTCGGAGGATTCAGGTCAAGGTCTCCTTAAGAGCTGCAAGATTAACGACTTGCTGATTTACCTATGAGCTGTATATGAGAACTCCAGAGAGACTATGTATTAAAATTTATGAAACTGACTGAAGAGAGGTCGTTCTTTCAACATTACATGACACACACTCAAACGCTCTGCACTGCATAGTGGCAGTATATCAGAACTTAACTGGAGCCCAAGCGATCAAGGGAAAATGGAATTTACTACGAATTACAATATTGAAAACATCATGAACCATATATGAGCGAATCACGAATTTGAAGCGATCTGTACTTTTCAGAGACTACTCGAATTGCAATGGCAACGAAATACTGACAGACTATATATAACAGATCATAAAAATGTATATGGGATCTTATGTTAGGAAAACCTCTCATCTGAAATGACAGATATTTTACCAATTACCTACGCGTTCCAATTATACAGTAGACGGTGGAATGTCCCATTGAATTTATTGACAGCTGTCAGTCAACAAGTCCATGTAGATTACTGTGATTCGGCTTAAGGAGTTGATAATACTGGTTAAGGGAACTCAGAGTTCGGACTATTCAAGGAATATATCGTCTAGGGACCAAGAGTTACAAACTTCTCATAGGTTTCCAACAATAAAATTTTCGTCTACAGCATCAGCACGATTCTGCACTACCTTTTCTCTTCCAACCTGACAGCAATTCATGAAATTTAAACTGAAATTTTTAAAAATATGAGAGTCCTTTTATGGTATTTTAACATCCAAGTCGAATGGTATAATTAGGCCCAGGGTATTTGGGTAGTAATAGATTAGAATGTAAAAATACCGAAGAAAGTAAGAGTACACTCCAGCCTCCACAACGGTTATGCTCTGTGGTTTACATAAACAGTCGTGGTACGGACTACAGGGCGAGTTGGCCGTGCGGGCAGGGGTGCGCAGCTGTGAGTTTGCATCCGGCAGATAGGGGATTCGAACTCCACTGCCGGCATCCCAGAAGATGCTTTTCCGTGGTTTCTCATTTTCAAACCAGGCTGTACCATAATGAATGCCACGGCCGCTTCTTTCCCACTCCTATCCCATCGTCGCCAAAAGACATAGTGTCGGTGTGACGGAAAGCAAATAAAATGAAGATTGTAGATAATATCAGAACCCCCTCATAGGACTACAGCACTTGAAGGGCCTTGGTCTGCCAAGCGACCGCTGTTCAGTCCGGAGGCATGGAGATTACGAGGTGTCGTATGGTCAGCATGACGAATCCTCTCGGCCGTTATTCTTGGCTTTCTAGACCGGGGCCGCTACCTCACCGTCAGATAGCTCCTCAATTCTAATCACGTAGGCTGAGTGGACCTCGAACCAGCCCTCAGGTCCAGGTAAAAATCCCTGACCTGGCCGGTAATCGAACCCGGGTCCTCCGGATAAGAGGCAAGCACGCTACCCCTATACCACGGGACCATCATAATATCAGAACACCTAGATTTTATGTTACTCTTGCTACATTACGGAAGAGGAGGTTGGACGACAATTACTATTAACCAACGTAGTTTACATTCTAAGCCATTAACGCCTAAAACTCCGAGGGTCGAATTTACAGTAGGACGAATTCTAAATCCTGTGTTCTATAGGAACGTCAAGGGATCACCGGGTAAGTCCGAATTACTCACGATTTCTAATATGAAAACTTCTACTTCCGACTAAATAATTTTATGCTGTTTGGACGTACCCAGATGCCAGAAGTTTGTAATTCCGGAGTTATCGTAACGTCCGGCAAGCCTAGCGAAAAGATGCTTATAAATTTTCAAACGCATTTTCAACCTAACCTAGAAGTTACTATTTTGATACGTTTCTTATGAAGTATCCGTTTTTCATACGGATTTATGAGTAAGGATGAACGTGGTTAGTGACAAAAATGAAATATCAATCACAAACCTACACAATATCACGGAATAAAAATACACGATTTCGGTGATAATAAAAAATAAATCACTGCCAATAAGAGATATCAGATGTGGATAAGCACGCTTAGTGCTATATCAACAATACAACTATACTACATTCATGTGTGTAATTTGGGAAAGTGATTCTGTTTTAGCCGAAATATTTCAATTACAGTTACAAAAGCTACGTTCGGGAATCCTGGTGACGAGTTTGAAAGTCACTAGCGGCGCTGTTGCCAATTCGAGCACGTCAAAACGACGAGTGATAATTCACGTCAGTACTGGGAACGTGTGTGCAGAGTTTCGTGAAATTCACTGCAACGATGCCGAAGCGGATTGACCCTTATTGGGACTGTTACATAACAGCCATTTCCGTTGATAAATATAGCTATTCTGCAATCCAAGGAATGTGAAAGAAGCGTGATTCATTGATATCAAAGAACGGAATCAGTGTTGTAATGAATAAAAAGGGCGAATGCCGACTGGGCTTAATTCGAGAGGGGAAAACCAGCCAAATCCACGATCAGCCACCAGCCGTACATCAGAAGTGGCGGCGAGGAAAGTGAAGACCCCTGTCGCAGGTGCTGACTCTGCCCCCAAAGGACTATCGTACGTAAGTTGGGGATGTCTGTTTCAACAGTTAACACCATAATCCACAAGAACCTGCAATTAGAATAACGACATAAGCGCCGAGGTCACATTTCGAAACGTCACACTAACGCAAGAAAGCAGTGTGAGGGCTTCCCGCTCGATTTACTACCGCACCCTAGGGACAAGAAATATCAAACATTGTATGAAGAATGCCAGGAGAGGTTTCCAACGGATTTCATGATCATCGCTGGATACTGCCACAATAACAATTAACCATTCACCGTGTCGTTAGTAATGTGAAGGTGAACTCTACACACTATCATCAAGAGGTTTTAACACCCATTTAAAATACCGACATCCCAGCTCTGTATGGGAGAGCGAAAAATCTGTTATGCGTAGGTACATCTAGATAAAGCATCCAGCCACACCTCTCGTTCGACTTGTCTGTTAATAATGAGAATGAAGATGCAATTCCACGCAATTCCTTTTACTGCAATTACAGTGAAGGCACCCGATGGGTCTGTGCCTGTCATGAGGAGTGGGATAAGATAGACATGATAGGACTGCTAAAAAGTCTGCTGCAATGGAAATTACGTTGTCGGGTATGGCTAGCAATGCTGGATTTTCAATCAAATATGATTGTTGATTAGGACATGCCTTTTCATAAGGTAATTACCCTTTAGACATAGTCTCCAGTGATCCCGAACTATCTTCTATACAATCTTCTTAATTCCAAATGCTAAGTTTTGTTGGCGGGAATTCTTCTCGTGCACTCCTCCCTGTAATCTGTTAGTCTCTTCATTTACTCATATGATCCTATTCGTATATCACCTCTGATATGTCTAGAGTATTGCAGTCTAGGTGTTCCTCTTCCTCCTTTGCCTTGAATCATTCCTTCTGTGACATTAACTTTAAAAGTATTGTGTCTGCGAGGATGTCAAATTAATTGCTATCTTCCCTTTCCGATTGCAGATAATAAATTTTATAACATATTACCCTAATAATTTCTTAATTTGCGAATTTTGCTGTCCATAAGATCATTCCCATCCTTTTCCAACACTACATCTCAAAATCTCCCAGATGTTCCTTATCGCATTCACGAACACTCCATACAAGGCCACACTCCGCATAGCACGTCATATATCTCCTTTCAGTCTGCATATTTCGATTCTTTGATGTAAGCAGTAGCCTTTTCTTGTAATAGCCGATCTTGGACTGTGCAATTTTGCTCTATAGGTTGGCTTAACTCTTACAATTTGAAGTGATTTTATTTGCTAAGTAGGTAAAGGCATTTCCTTGTCTGGGTGGTATACCGTTAATTCTAATGTCGGCTGCAGTATGTTGGCGGTTGTATACAATCAATTCAGTCTTCTTTGAATGCATTTTCTTTGTAACTTTAAAGCTCTTCAGCCTGTCTAACGCACATGTTAAATATTATAATACACCATACCTGTAAAAATATTATTAGACAAGTGATTACAATACACAATGTTAAACAAAGAATGCTATGTTTTTTTTTTTTTAGTCATCAGATTCTATCAAGTCGAATCAAAAATATACTGTATAGATGTAATATTTATGTGTATCTCTGTTTAATATTTAAGAACTTATATTCTAGAACTTATCTTTCTAACGGTTATCCAAACACCACACAATGGAGAAAAAGCAGAACATTATTGATGTAAGTTCTAGAATTTAAGTTCCTAAATATTAAACATTATTTCTAAATACTTGAGAGTGACTTGATTAAATCTGATGATGTTCAACGAAACATGTCACTTTTTGTTTAATAACGTGTATTTTTATGCCTTGTTTAATAATCTCTTTTCACAGATATATTGTGGTATAGTATTGATATTTCTTGTGTGTTTGTCAGACTGAGCAGCTTTTCAGTTACATTTACCGGAGATGACACTGGAAAATAAAACAAATTCTTTATAAAGAAAATAAATTATTTATTTACATTTTAATATGCAGGTTTTTTGGCAATTTCTTTACGTCGCACAAACACGGTGAGGTTTTGTGGCAACGATGGGGCTGGAACGACCTGGGAATGGGAAGGAAGCGGCCGTGGTCTTATTTAAGGTACAGCCCCAACATTTGTCTTGTGTGAAAATGGGAAACCGTGGAAAACCATATTCAGGGTTACCGACAGTGTGATTCGAATCCACTATCTCCCAGATGCGAGCTCACTGTTGCGCGCCCTTAACCGCAGGGTCAACTCCCTCGGTTTAATATGTGTTTCAAGTGCTAAATAAAAAGAGATTAAATAATAGTTATTTCGGTGGAAAAATATTATTTCCTTGGTCATTCTCAAACGTACCATGTTGCCCTAACGTTGCTTGATTTAGTCGATTCTCGCCTAATGGTGCTACCGTTAAACGAGCTACGAACACAATTAGCTTAAGTGGTAAAAAAATTGAATTTTCTATTTTGTTATATGATTTTAGATTATACTCTTCTGTGTAATTACACTAAAGAATTACGTCAATATCTGCGATAGTTACTGAATTAGGCCTAAAATGTAATTTAAACCCCTGGAGGCAACACGCGCCATTCTACTGTCACATAGGTCGGAACGCACTCATGCCTTGTTTCCGAGTTATTACTACAGTCAAATTCATAATTGCCACGGGAACTGATAGTAATATGACTTGCTCACTTTTTCACACCTGCACGGCACCTGTAGCGCCATCTATTTCTTTTTATTATTGTTTGTAACCATGTTTTCGAAAGATCTGCTGTTTACCTGTATGAACATATGACTTCTATTCTCATAATGTAAATCTACTGTGTAGCAAGTTGTGTTCTCGAGTGAACCATGGGAAAGAGGAAATCTTCCTATAAGAATATTCTGAGTGGATGGAGGGACATGACTACTACTACTACTACTACTACTACTACTACTACTACTACTAAATGTTTTCATTCCTCCCCTAAAGGGGAATGCGAGCCTCTTAGACGGTGACGCCGTCTCTCAGGCCGGGAGATTTGTTACGGAGAAGGAAATGCTCGGAGAAGGTGAAGGGGTTGGCGGCCATGGTCTATACTAGGAAATGTCTCGGCATTCGCTTTAGTGCAGGAAGAATGGAAAACCACGGAAAACCATCCTCAGGACAGCCGACGGTTGGAGACAGCCATGAGGTCCATTCCTTTCACGTCTCCCGAATGCAGAGGTGTAGAGCCACGGCTGAGCCTTGACCACCCCTCCTCTGCACGGCTGGCCAGTCAGAGTGCAGAGCTGTTCGGTCACAAACCAGCCGTAGCCCCTTAGGGGCCGAGACCCACTCTCCATCTACCGACGAGGGACATAAGAAAGAGTGTGGTAGTAACCATAAGGGCACAGCTGGGAGCATGGAAGAAGCCGGTCTGGAGGACATTTTCAGTCGCTCTGTGGTTAAACAAAATCTGCGTTATGTAATTTACATGCGTGATGTTTCAAAACTCTATCTGACCATCAACCGTATGAACCTGATGTGGCTACCACAAAACTAGAATGTTCTTGTAGTGTACAGAAGAGGAATGGGAACTCGCTTCAGAAAATTAAAACAGGATTGGAAAGAATCATCCGACAGGTGCTAGAATGAATACCTTGACTGTTTAGTATGGGAATGCTATTAGGAAAAACAGCAAATCTGTAAATGAGATGAGGAAGGTTATTTGGGATGTATGGTACCACAAAGCATCCTCATATGGCAAGCAATACCAATATTTCTGCTCAAAGGGTCCTAATTCTTGGTGCTCTTACTATAATACTACAATGCGAGGCCAAGTTCAGGCTTACAAACACAAAAATAAAATATCCCTTTCTATAATGGAGGTTGTCAAACCTGTGTTTGCAGATTTAGTTAAGAGGTGTGTAGGAGGCCACACCCAGAACAATAATGAATCCTTAAACACCAAAATTTCTAGAATTTGCCCAGAAAACGGCTTTGCAGGGCATAACGTGGTAGGTATGGTATTAAATGATGCTCTTATGACATTCAACGATGAAATGTAGAGTTGACTGAAAATTCTTGAAGAGCTAAAACTTGTTCCTGGAGAGTGCTGCCTCCAGACTTTCAGCCATATTGTAACAGACCAAACAACAGAACAAATTAAATTCTGACAAGATAAATTGTCGTTAAGATTTTGCTCCTCAATGGCGATCGTAATTAACATATCCACGAGTCACGATATAGATAATTAACAACAACTGCAAGCTGGGCGCCAGGCTTCGAAATTAAATGTAATTTGAAACCGAATTTATATATAGAAAATGCTAAACTTAATTTAATGAGACTATCCCGGTCGTGAGGTATAAGGATACTAACCATTAAATACTACGTGGAAAACCTACTAAAAGTAAATTATTTTTACGATGTACAAAGAAAAAGTTTTATTCCAAAAAAAGGTGAAATTACCTAGAAACGATTTTTTTCCAAAATTCAAAATTACTGACTGAGATTACTATTCAATACTACACGCGTGGACTTGCGGTAACAGGGCTAACTCATGCTCACCGGAGGTTGATATTTTCGTCGTCTGCTTCCGTGGTTGATCGTTGTCGTCCCTCTTCCAACAGCATCATCCTTAGCATCTGCTTCATGAAATGGATTCCACCCTGAATCTACCACTCCCTATTTTTCTGCGTACCAAGAACATAGTACCAGCCTCACAATATGAAATTCTACATCGCAATTAATTGGATAGAGAGAACGGAAAGCATCCAGTCCTTCTATATTATATGAACTTGGCTTTCTTAATAAACTGAGTAAGTCTCACAGAGCCGATAAGAAATATTGAGTGTAAGCACCTCATAAGCGAGGCACTCAGATAGCAGAGTGACTCTCTAGAAGACCGTGGACTACCTGAGAAGTGAGACTCAAGAAAGCTGGATGCAGAATACAGAATGATTTTCACCACGCAGTGCAGATCTATATAAATCCTCTTCGCATTCCCACTTCTTCCCTCGATGTCACATGACATCTCGTTCCAATGAGAGATGATTTACGTCACCACCCTGTCGATATATAGATGTTGTGTCTGTCCTTGACAGAAAAAGTCCTCCTGATAGGAACACGTGATATGGGATAATTTAGCGTCCCAACAACGAAATTATGTATCTTCCTCTTGCTGTTGCATACGTTTCCAAGAACCATCCAAAATTAACCTTCCTGGACTATTGCGAGACACCAAGTAGCCTGTTAGCGCAAGACCTGTCTTGACATTACAACGAAATATTCTAATATATTACAATTAAAATTATTTTTCTTTCTTACGTACCAATTACATAAATGATGATGATGGACGTTAATACTGAATAAAATTACATATGATACATGATACATATATATATATACACAATTAATTCGGGTGGGCAATCAAGTTATGTAAACGTCGTGGCGACCACAATATTGCAATATCAATCCTCAACGAGTCATTTACAGCCTTAAAAGACCTCAACAATACACAAAGGAGGCAAAGAAAGAAGGAAAAGGCTAAAGGCGGAAGAAGAATCCCAGAGAAACTCACAAGAGGGAATCATGTATGCATCAGAAATGTTCTAGATCTCATTCACTTCAGTTGAAGGTTTAATGTTCATTTACCGCAATTTGCATTACTCGACACGGTTTCTCTTGTGAAACGAAGAGTTTACAAGTTATTAGCATTAAAGTTTGTACCTTACATCACTTTCTAGTGTTCTAAAAATGAAATAATTTTATAGTAATATTATGGATATACATGTTTTAAAAGTGTTTCTTGAAAAAAAGCTCTAAAATGAATAGCCGTAAGTATTGATTTAAGAATATTGCGTAACAATAACATGTTTTAGATGACTTAATTCATTTTGTTCCTCAATTACTTGGGAGTATATAAAGTCAAAATATATTATAATCAGTCCAAAATTGTGGGTGATGTGAGGGAAATGGTACTCCTGTGTGAAAAAAAATTGCAAAATATATAATGTAAGAAACATCGTTAGCAATTTTAATTTTTAAATATTGATGTTTATTTAGACTAGAAAGGACTTTGTATTCATGCATGCAAAAGTTTAGATACGGAGGCCCTGTGGAAGCTGTGACAATTGAAATTGAATGTTACCTAGGTTTGAGGTGTACATGCTCCCTTAAGCGAAGCTTCAGCTTTAATTTTTTCAAACATGTGCGTGCCTACGTTCAATTATTCATTCTAAATGATATTAATTAACCCCTGGGTGAACTCATTCGCCTATGTTCACCATTTTATGCGAACATCGTGACTGATTAAACGGGCGTGGCTCTGATTACTTCGGGGTTACTACTTCAATATATAACCTAAATACCGTTATAAAGTTTAGAGCAATTACAATCTCACTAATATATATGGAGTGAATTAACCTAAATATGCTTGGATCCTTTCGAGCTTCACCTAATACCTCGCTAGTAATATACACTCCATATTAACAGTGCTATTCATAGTTATTGCATTTCTAAAGATAGATTATAACATGAATTTCTTACGAATTCCCGGCTTTGAGGACAGAATCACTATCTGACAATTTGCTTGACTTGGTATCTCATGATCAGTATGGTGGACTTTATTTGGATTTATTGTGGAACTATCAACTTCCTGAATTTAGTGGTTGTCACTCTGCACAAAATGACCTAATGCAATATAGAATACAGGCCTGTATTGTTGTAAATTGTGTAATTTTTTGTAAGTCATTTTTAGGTGGGATTTTACAAATACCAATGAACTACGGAGTAAAATAATCCATTCTGGCAGGGAAATTGATCCCAGTGCTTCATGAAGAATGCTGGTACCACATCACATGACCCGAGCATCAGCCTATTATTTATTATTTATTTTTACGAGAGGGGACTGTGAGAATGTAAATATTCTTTTCCTCAGAGTCCATTTCCGGTTGGCCTTTATGACCCTCGAACCTCTTCCTAGTGTCTATGTTAAGGTATTCTTCCTTACCATTTTCAATATCAATTGTGTCCATGCGTCGAGTGTCCTACCACGTGATGATAAACCATATAATATTTCCTCTGAAGTTCATGTGCGATTAAATATCTTACTCGATGCTGCCGATAATTTCTCAGTACTTCGCAGTGCGGGCATAAGCCCAGGACTTGGGCCAGTGTTTCGTTCTGTCTGGGTCAACGACGACAGAGGCACTGCTGATATTGGTGGTTCTTCTCTCTATAATGACACACCGAGCCATGGTCAAGCTGTCTTTGCTGGAGCGAGTTAAGGATACTGGATGTCCTTCCTGACGTCAGTGTCATACGACGAGTTAATGCAATGAAATGTATGACGTGGTATATGTTTGTTGGAAGTCAGAGGGTAAAATCTGGTGCCGGCACGTAACATACTCCTGCCAAATAGTACCGAGAAGTCTGCGCAAATCTTGAAGTCCCCATACGACGGACGAATCACCATCAACACCGCAGAGAAGTTTGGACTTTAAGTTAGGCGCAATCTAGAGCAGAGGTTTTCAAAGTGTGGTACGAGTACCATTAAGGGTGCCCGCAGTCGTTTTCAGTGAGCGATTCGAAAAAGAGTTGGTCCTGCCTGCTCATTTTCAATAAAATCTTCTGTTTTAGTGTTTTCGTCTAACACTAGTCATTACAAAGTAAGTGTCAGTTTGTTCTTCCCATTGACTAGGCATGTAAAAACGCTTACCTAAGCTGCAATGCTCTTTGTTTAACTTTTCTGTTTCGAAATACACTCATTCATTTCAACAATACTTCCGATAGCTGTGTATATAGTACAGTAGTAATTGTTGCGCTAATAATTATCCTCGTGTGTGTGTATATATATGCAGAGGATATGTCTGTGATGATGTTGAAAACTTTCAGGAATGATGGAGGACGGTAAATGGATTAATTTGAGATAAGGAAATGTAGTCAGGAAACGTGTAGTCAAACGTTAAGCAAAATTCTACCCACTTAAGTCCGTTTACCTGCACAAATTACACAAGCTGCTGCATTTCCAACAAAAGTTCGAAATGCGTCAATGGAGGCATGGCATCGTCGCACAAATCTATGTCGTGCCCGTTCGAATATCCCCGTGTCATTTTAACTAGTTAGACATTAAACAACTTGGATTATCAATAACTTTTGATTCGAAAGTTTCCGGACTACGGTTCCTAATCTCACATCGATCCATTTGACGTCTTCCATCATTCCTGAAAGTCTGTAACATCATCACGGATACACCCTCTATATATAATACATATTTATCGTTCCTGGGCAATGAAAACCTCGTAATTCCTCTTATGAGAAAACCACGTTTCTCACTCTGTCTTGTGAAGTATTGCTGCGTTGCCTGAGAAGGGAACATGTGACTCCAATGGTCGAAAAATTGGGCTGTCATAAAGCAATGACAATGCCAGGAACAGTTCTCCGGCCATTGCTGACCGCCCAGTTATGGACTTCTCCGAGGGAGTTATGGTATTTTCTTTTCCCAAAAGTTATATACAGTATATTCAATACATTTTGTTATTAATGGGGAACAGAGTGGTGTAACGACTCAGCTGCTTGCTTTCTTTTTGGCGACTTTGGTTTGATGCCCGGTGTTGTTGGAATGGAATTTTCATTTGAAAATCCCATGGTGTCAGGAAGGGCATGGGACCTTAAATTCCCAGCCACAGCTCTTTCATGCCTAGGTGCGTGCAGGGATCCAGAGAAGGTGGGATAAGCTGCTGAAGATGATGATGATGATGATGGATGTTATTTTGCATCCAGCGGCAATCATTTCTTACTTGTGGTAAACTCATATTCGGGAATACAAAGGTAAAACAATTGGATTCTCGAGGTACGCCTAGCAAAACGCTTGAATTGCTCCGATCTAGAGGATATATATATATATATACATACTATTTTAAGCACCTCTACTACTCCTTCCGCCAACATTGGAATGGTGGGAGCTGCTAATCGCGGTGTCAGACTTGGCGCTTTAACGTTCATAAAAACCAAGCGTGCTCAATAAAGATAAAATGGATTGAACAATGCAAATTTCTGGCCCACGTCTCAGCTATTCAGACAGTCAATGTAATTTAGTTTACTCTA
The DNA here is from genome assembly GCF_040414725.1 of Anabrus simplex. Lineage (NCBI taxonomy): Eukaryota > Metazoa > Arthropoda > Insecta > Orthoptera > Tettigoniidae > Anabrus > Anabrus simplex. The sequence goes on from NC_090265.1 coordinate 782,601,301, forward strand.
ATTCAATCTAAATAATACCGTAATACTGTTCAGTTTAATCAAACATTTATTTATTTTGAGAAGTGTACAGATGTTTGCTAACCGATCGCTAAATTGTACGCGAGTGTATAATGAAATGTCACTCCTATAACGGAATTAGGATCTTTTTCTTCTGCTTCCCAGCGTTTTCCCGCTGGTGCAGAATCCGCTCTTACAGTATAATCTTGGCTCGCCATTTTGCATGGTCTTGAGCATCGTGTGGTCTTCACTCCAGAGTCTTCATGTCCGAACTCACTGTACTGCTTTGGACGTCCGTGTGTTCGTTGCCCATTAACTTCAAAGGTGTCGGTGAAATTGGCTACTATTCCATGTGCAGCACGTAGGACGTGACCATACCGTTGGAGACGGTTTTCCCTTGCCGTCTCAATGATGGGTGCAATACCCATGTTTTGGCAGACGATGTCGTTTTTGACGATGCAGGAGTGTGATGCCCATCGACCAACGGAGCATGCGCATTTCCATGGTGTTTTATTGGGAACTCTGTAGCTTTGTCAGCTGGTCGACATTCAACACCGTATAAAGCAACAGGACACACTACCATGTGGTATATAATGAAGTTCAGTTGTAGTGACATCCTTCTGTCGCAGAGTACGCCTGTGACTTCCCTCCATCTCATCCATGGTGCCTTTATCCCACTTCGCACTTCATCACGTATCCCACCCTCAGTCTGTAGGCGAGATCCCAGATACCTGAAGCTTACGGTCTTCGTTAAGGTCTCTCCATCAACATGAATTGAGCCGTTGCTTGGGATGGTTTTCAGGTATTCGGAATTAAGGCATTTTAAAGAAAACATACACATATCCAATGAAATTATTTGTGTCTTCAAAGTCTGTTTTCATGCAATCCATCTTTAAATTGAGCATAGGTAGTGAGGTGGAAACCTACACATGTTCCGTATATTTCCTCCAAGAGACGACATTTAATTATCTTTGGCTGACATAATTGCACATCAAGCAACGAAAGTTATTTTCATTACTAATGGACTGCATGAGGAACATAAAATTCACGAAGCTCTCTTATCAAATGATGGCTGTTTCCCCGCTAACATTCAATGAAACCTACAAATAAATAATGGGCTGCCTTGTAGTATATGCCTTAATTAATTATATTGAATTCATTACTTCTCATTACACTGTGATTTCGAGCGTGATCTATTACCATCATTATGATGATGAAAAGGTATTCGATAATATTAATTGCACCAAGCTATTTGAGATTAGGAAGGTGATCCAGATCAGACACTGAGAATGAAGAATAAAAAATCAGTCTGAAATGATAAGAAAAGAGGGCTATCAAAAAGAAGCAGTAATGCGAAAAGGAGCGAAGCAGGGCTGCAATGTATTCCTATTCAACGTTTACATAGAACAGGCAGTAAAGGAAATCAAAGAGAAATTTGGGAAAGGAATCGCAATTCAAGGAGAGGAAGTCAAAACGGCGAGATTTGCCAATTAGGCCTATATTGTTAATTTATCTCAGTCTCCAGAAGATCTGGATAAATTGCTGAGTGGTATGGACACAGTCTTGGAGGAGAAGTACAAAAGTTGTGAAGTGCACTCCAACGAAGACAGGTGATACAGGAAGTATTAGATTAATGATTTGTTTTGCGAGTGGCTTTACGTCGCGCCGACACAGGTAGGTCTTATGGCGATGATGGGATAGGAAATGCCTAGGAGTTCGAAGGAAGCAGCCGTGGCCTTAATTAACGCACAGTCCCAGAATTTGCCTAGTATAATAATAATTTCGTGTGGCTATTTCTAGCCGAGTGCAGCCCTTGTAAGGCAAACCCTCCAATGACTGTGGGCGGCATCTGCCATATGTACGTAACTGCGTGTTATTGTGGTGGAGGATAGTGTTATGTGTGGTGTGTGAGTTGCAGGGATGTTGGAGACAGCACAAACACCCAGCCCCTTGGAATTAACCAATGAAGGTTAAAATCCCCGAAATGGCCGGGAATCGAACCCGGGACCCTCTGAATCGAAGGCCAGTACGCCGACCATTCAGTCAACGAGTCGGACATTTACCTAGTGTGAAAATGGGTAACCACGGTAAACCATCTTCAGGGCTGCAGACAGTGGGATTCGAACCAACTATTTCCCGGATACAAGCTCACAGCCGCGCCCCTCTAACCGCATGGCTAACTCGCCCGGTGATTAGTGAATTAATTCTTACAGGGAGTATATAAGTATTATGACTTCGGTAGTAGAATAACCAATTATGGCGGAAGTAAGGAGGACATAAAATGCAGACCAGCACAAGCAAGGAAGGACTTAACAAAATAAATTTTCTCAGTTCGAATATTGATAGGAATTAGATGTTTTTAAAGACTTTTGTCTAGAACGTGGCATTGTATGGAAGTGCACCTTGGACTACAACTAGCTCAGAAGGAAATAGAACAGACACTTTTGAAATGCGGTGTTAGAGAAGAATGCTGAAGGTGAGATGGACAGATCTAACCACGAATGAAGACATACTAAATAGAACTGGGGAGAGGAGAACGATTTGGAAACATTTGTCCAGAAGAGAAAGGGAATGATAGAACACACTTTAAGACTTGTTCAGTTAGCTTTTGATGAAGTGTAGGTGGTATGAACGGTGAGGTTATGCCAAGGTATGAATGTGAAAAGCAGATTAGAATAAATGTAGGATGTTGTAGTTAAATAGAAATGAAAATATCAGCACAAGATAGAGTGACATGGAGAGCTGTATCGAACCAGTCTTCTTCTTCTCCTTATTATTATTATTATTATTATTATTATTATTATTATTATTATTATTATTATTATTATTATTATTATTATTATTATGTCTATATCTAAGCTTTGCTAAAACTTGGAAACTGAACTTTGGTGTAATAGTTTATTGAGAATTCATTAGATGTCATGAAGACAGTCTTGGATAATACAAGAGAACAAATAAATTCAAATCAAATTCAAAGAAACAATTCGATTTTTACATAACTAATACATCCTGTATCTACTCGAATATGTTTTTAGCATTCCTGCCTTGGACTATCACTAACTTTTTGTCCGGCCCCATGGCTAAATGGTTAGCGCGCTCACCTTTGGTCACAGGGGACTCGGGTTCGATTCTCGGCCCGTTCGGGAGTTTTAACCATAATTGGTTAATTCCGCTAGCACGGGCACTTGGTATATGTGTAGTCTTCATCATCATTTCATCCTCATCACGACGCGCAGGTTGCTTTCGGGCGTCAGATCCGATCTGCATCAGGCGAACCGAACTTGTCCTTGGACACTGCCGACACTAAAAGCTAAACGCCATTTTATTTTACTACTTTTATTACCCCTATACTTCCCGCGAGTGCATTGGGTTGCAGTCGATCAAAGTCAAATTTTGCAAAGATTATGATTCCAGATCTTAAAGGAAGCGGGTTATATTGTTACTTGGGTTGTAGAATAAGAAAGATGGACAAACTTACTTCAGACTAGCGCAAGCAAGGAAATCATTTATGACGAGAGCTTTGCATTATCTGGCTGTAAAATATGGACGATAACCAGTGTATAAAGAAAGGAAATATAGTTACAGAGCGAGGCAAAATGTGAGTTTACAATCTGAGTATATTTTGACAAAAAATTCGTGCATTACTTGTAGTTATGCGAGCATCTATAATGTACTTTATTCCCTTGTTAGTATGTCTCTTTCAGAGGGGATGAATTGACATGGCCGATTATTAATTTAGCGACATATTTCTGGATTGGTCCCTCTTCTGTCCCTGGAAGATTAAGAAGAAGCGTTGTGATACGGAATACTATTTCCTGACTTACGGTATGCATGTCCACAAAGGCTTTACGACACACATTCCATCTATTTATGCCATTCGGAATGAAGTAAATGACACTTGCGGCTTGCTGGTTTGGATTGCAATTTCTCGGTATTGTTGTTTCATTTTCAGTCCTTTCAAGGAGGCGTTGTAAGTGTAAATCTCTTGAATATTTGCTGGGGACGTCAAGAAATTTGGGAAGACCGGGCCTCTTCGTACATAACACTGTTCTACAAAGGTTCTATTTGTTGGATGAAAATATACTATTCTAAAGGAATTTACATTCCTAAACTCAAATATTAAATGAGAATTGCGCTATATTGGATAGTTTTCCAGTAATCTGAACATATATCATATTTTCATTGCTTGCTGCAAATATGGTACTTTAATAAAATTAAATTAAATAGTTGGCAACATTAACTTGACTATTTCTGATTATTATTTTTCAGACATTAATTTTATTTTTCAGACGTGTGGCAAGTTAACCTCTAAATCATAGTGAGAATGCAACGATTTCTACCAATTTAAAAAACATTTATTTGGCTTCCTCAGATACATCAAGTGAGCATTTCTGTAAATATTCTTTCCTTTTGTATTTTATTCGATATGCCTGTATGTCCTGACAAAGAAATGTGAGTCAGGGTATGTTTCAAGATAGTAACACAAAACTTCCTTGGAAGTAGAAGAGACCCTAAATATGAGGAGTTTTTGAAAGAAATGATCAAAGCTTATAAAGATTTGGGATGTTATATATCCTTGAAAGTACGTTTCATGGACGCGCATCTAGACTTCTCTGCAGAGAGATGTCGTAATGTATCAGATGAGCATGGAGAAACGGTATGAAGGGGAATGGACGCCGACAAGACGGATGCTCATTACGAAAGGAAGAAATAAGACATTAACTTGTGTGGTGGCAAATTTCAGTCAATATTGTCCATTTTTTAAACATTTATAAATATTCCTGTAAATGACTGTTAAGAAATGAGAAATTTAAGTGAGCTCTTCAACTATCACCTTCTGTTACTCTCCTAGTGTGTATAGCTCTCCTTAATTGGATTTCTGTCAGTATGTCTATGACATTAAATTAAAGCTATGTATATAATGACATAGACCATCCCTGATGTATGAAAACTGAAAGCTGTTTTGAATTCAGCATTAAAATATCTATAATAATCGCAGAGTTTCCTCCAGAAATAGGATACTTTTTTAGAAGAGTGTAATCTGGAAGCACTTCTTTCTGCATCATGTTATACAGTATTAATACAAATAATATATAAATCTGTAAAGAATGTGTTATTACCTGAAACAGGTATAGAAAGGATGGTTGCATTTTACAATGTTATTTATTAAAGAAACCCCAAAATAAATCTGTACTGGCCCGGTACCGATAATGAGCCAATAAAAGTATGAATGGATCAGGAGGCGCAAAAACCACCCACAACAAACACAACAAGAAACAAAATAGACTAGAACTTAACTTAGCCTTGTAGGGGTGTCATCAAACGAACCATGGATTAAGGTATAAACCTGTCGCTGTATAGAATTGTTGACCATTAACTAAAGAAAAAACAAGACATGTTTAAGAAAAGAAATGTATTTTAATTAAGAAAAAAGTTTAAATGAAGTTAACAAGGTAAAATGGTCATCCTCGTTTGAAAGAAAAGGCCTTGTTATAACTAGAGTTCAATTAACAAAACAAAAATAATACGGCGGGCCGTTAAAAATTAATGAAACAAACAAATTCAAATTAATACCTTTTTTACAAAATAAAATCAATCTTCTTACATAATTCCAATTACTCCTTTGAAAACTTTAGTATTTACTTTTTAAATTTAGATATTCTTATTCCAAACTGGTAATATATTAAAATTAAGCATTCCCTCATTTTGATACAGTTACACACCTTCAGGATTAGGTTTCACCTAAGGTGTTCCAACAAGAAAATAATCACGATCACGAGATTGATAATAATAAGGTTGCAAAACCAACGCAAGTGAGAAAGAAAATGGACACAGAAGAGGTGAGTAAGTTAACCAAAAATCATTAAAGGGTACAATAAACGTGTAATTACACCACAAAGATCCAAATCTTTTTCAAGAAAATCAGTTATCCCCAATCATCAATCAACAACCACATTAAAGTTAATATTAGCATCATCGTCACCATGGAAACATACAGTATGTACGCCAATATTAAAGGGAAGGAACAATCGCAAGGGCATAACACAACAATACTAGATTACATGCAAATAACAAAAGAAAATCAGGTCACCAAAAGGCCAAAGATAACAAGATAAATTAAAAATTAAACGAGAAACAGAAGTTAAATCCTGGAGTGGGACAAACCCAAATTTCAAATCCTCGTTGAAACTCCATTGGTTGATAACCTTCCTTAAATCCTTTGCCTGAGAAAAACTCAAGAGGGCAAGATGCCTCACAAAATAATAATAATTGTGGTTAAAAATTACAATTTCAAATATATAGTAGCAGATTATTTAGTCTGACAATAAACGCAAGACCTTTTTGGAAATGTAAATAGTTTTTACATGTTTAAATCCCAATGAACATTACCGAAAATAGGATTATAAATTCTAAGATAGGCCTAATGGACGTGATTTCAAAGCGTCACACCCAACACATGTAAATTTACGATGAGGAGTATTAATTTCATTATAAGTCCAGATCATATGCAGCGAAGGGAACGCAGGATTAATAACCGGTTTGATGAACCTTACAGTTTTGTAGTATCGTTTAGAATCACGTAACCATGTTTTACCACATGTCCTTACTTCCAGCAGAAGAGCCTAGTTATTAGGCACTTAAATCACACTAAATTACCGAAGAAACGATGATGATTAATAAATAGTTAAACCAAATCTCCTGAAGGTGATAACACCCTCAAAACTGTAGAGCTCTAGACTGGGTCCATGTTAAGATCCCAAGCCGGGACATGGCGTGGACGGCAAACTCGTCTTTTTCCCATCATAGTCGAACAACAAGTGATGGCTGTCACAAACACACAATGATGTGTTGGCTCGCTCAAGATGTCACCGTGCGCTGATTGGCCAGCACGAGAGGTAGAGGGGCAACAAGTTTAAACCGGCTGCAGAGCGTGCATACGTCCAATTATAATGTACGGCTGTGAGGCCTGGTGTTATATTCCAAAGTCGCCACTTTTGCGACTCCAAGTGCTCCAAAACAAGGTTCTTCGTCGAATGACGCACTCACCTTGGTATAAATCCAATATTCAAATTCACCGAGAATTAAAGAGCCCTACATTATACCAACAAATCAAAAGACATATAAGGAAGAGACGAAGTTTCGGATCCTTCTGTCTCATTCCACAGATGAGGGCATCACTCTCCTTAAGCGTGTTATCAGGACCAGGAAACCTAATACTCGATTCAAGTATCGGGGGCCCTGGCTCGTTTATAACAAATTATAATTCTGTTACATATCAAACTTTCATTTAACAAACAGCAATAATCCTATAACCTTCATGTATAATCTACCTTTTAATTAGCGAGGGGGTTTCAAATCTGACCTGTCATTACTATGACAGGACAGAGTGTTTTCTTCCCCCACTAGTCTAAGAAACACGCGACTTTTACCACCTCATCAGGTAAAACCCAGGAAACCGATGAGTCAAAGAGCAAATTTTTCGCTCTGGTGTTCTCCATCTAATCGATTCCTTAGAAAAAAACGAGGGCAACACCAAGCAGAAGCGAACAAGCTTAGCTGACGAAATACATATGATGTAATTAAAGAAGTAGGAGCAAAACGCTCAGACATAGAGAATATTAATCTTAAATATGTGACATCAAATCACATACACAGTACATAACAGTAGAAAACGCATTGGACAAAAGTCCAGTAATACAATTTTCACGTCGAGGTTGTCAGATCTAAAATGTTTACGTAGGCGGCTCCAAACACGTTACCTCGATAACAGATCTCAAGTTGCATTTAAATTTTACAATACCTATCTGCAGTCAGAGCAGCTTTCCTTCTCTTCCACAGATCTCCCGCATATTCATACGTAGTAGAGCCTTAAGTTCGTGTATTGGTGGCCCAGTGTCGCTGTTGCGCACTAGAGCACCACAGTTTGTTGTTCGTGACAGTCCTTCGCTAGTCCCAGCAAGAGGCAGTTGCGTGCATACAGTCTCTGTTGTGAAAAGTATTTAAATATGAGCGATGATACTTGAGATGATAATGATGTTTGCTGTTGAAAGGGGGCAAACAGCTAGGTTATCGACCCCTAATGGAACTTGAGAATGTCCTAGTTTGAGCAACTGGCATATTTCACTTTCTGCCAAAAGTTATGCAAATACTTTAGCCATAGTGTTAACCAGTGGAATTGCTTAAGTTGTGTAAAAATTATATATGGTAACATTGGATTTAGAATGTTAAACTAGTAGCATTTCTTGTAAAATTTTCCTTCCGTGTAATTGCTTGTACTCTTGTTGTAGTTGTTGTTTTCACACTTCTGCACGTACCATTACCCAATTGCGATGTATTTGCTAGTAGTAACAGATGATCAAGTCAAATTCACTTGGATCACCACGATGGGAAAAATACTCAAAAAGAAGGTCAAAAGACTGTGTGATCTTTAAACGTTTAGTTCCAGTCCACATTTAGGGCGCCAGTACATATACCAGTGCATACAGTCTTCCTTGTTTCAGAACTCTGTGTTTGCGTCAACCGGGATGACCTCATTTTCGAAGTCATATTCTTAGAGGTAATAGAAAAAAAACTTTGCAGTCAACGGAGATAAAACTGAGATATGATAATTAATATTTCGCGTGGCTATTTCTAGTCGGGTGCAACCCTTGTAAGGCAGACCCTCCGATGAGGGTGGGCGGCATCTGACATGCGTACGTAACTGCGTGTTATTGTGGTGGAGGGTAGTGTTGTGTGTGGTGTGCGAGTTGCCGGAATGTTGGGGACAGCACACACACCCAGCCCCCGGGCCTTTGGAATTAACCAATTAAGGTTAATATCCCCGACCCAGCCGGGAATCGAACCCGGGACCCTCTGAACCGAAGGCCAGTACGCTGACCATTCAGCCAACGAGTCGGACAACTGAGATATTAATCGGTATAACTCGCCGTATGCTGTAAGGTTCGTGATCACGTGGCATTGTTTGTTCAGTTTTCTGTTCCAGTCAGTAGCGGCGATTTGGAGGGGAAAAATAAATTTGTATTACATTTTATCAGGTTGAAACGAGGAATTATTAAAACAAGCAATTTGTACAAGCCGTGCTTTCTTATCAGCTAATAATTTCGTCTATTATCTTCAATTATTAACAAAATTATTAGAGGAAATACGCAAAAAATAACGTTATTCGCGACTAATCGGTTTGTATAGCGCCTTAATATTTATTGGACACTTTGCTTGTGCTGTGAGGAAGGGTAGCAGGGGTAATTTTTTGCTAAGGTCATGGACACTGAGATATGACACACCCGCTTGCCGTGCTCATTCGTCAGTCTGGCATTCCCTTTAGTGACTGTTAGTTTCTTAGTTCGTAATTAAATACTAAATTATTTTAATTGTATAATCACGCCATACTTCTATTTAATTCATGTGAAATATTGTTTCTTTGGTGAAAGATTTATTGTATAGTATCAAAATGAAAATATAAAAAAAACTATTATTATCGCATTTTTAAGTTGATAACTATCAATCAACGTTTACCTCTGTGTCAAAATCTATTTAGAGAGCATCAAAAACTTACCATTTTGTACCTTTTATTTCAGTTTTAATGTATATACCCCCCTTCTGATATATGCCTCAAAATTGGATACTTTTTGTTGTCTGTACTTATTTTGCACCCCCCCCCCCCCCACTTCTTATTGCCAATCGCCGCTGCTGGTCCAGTGAAATATTTAAATGTATCCCATGCAACATGCTGTTGAGAATGAAACTAAGTCATGCACTGTAAGTGGCGATCTTAAAGCATTTATTCAGAATATGTCTGATATCTACACATTGTTTCTCCCGCAAGTTACAGTGATATGTAATGACTTGTAAGTCGCAGTTAGGAATATCCTGGTGGTATGTAGTGGTATAGCAACGAAGTTAAATTATGACATAAATTAAACACCAAGCAAATAAGAAACGCTTGAATGCAGAATATTACAAAGGCCTGGAGTAAAACGGAACGTGTAAATTGACGAGCAAGTAGCCAGATGATGTGAAATTAAAATGTGTACACCCAGTAGCTGAGACCATACCTTTCGTTTGGTCTGCCTGAGGACCACGGTGCTTGTTCTTTAGCCGTGTTGTTGTTGTTGTTGTATTCGATGGTTGCCGCTTCTAGTGTTATTAATGGTAGGTTTGGCTGTTGCTTTATTCTTAGTACCTTGAGCTTTTCTCTTGGCCCAGTATTCCTTCATTTTCTTGCTGAACTACTTTTTGCGTTGCTCGGACCATTTCTTGGTCTCATTGTCCTCAGATTCTGGGAGGGATTTTAGGAAGTGTCTGGTTTTGATAGTTGAACGGTAGTTGCTTCTGTTAATTATGGTGGCATTATTAATATTAAGTTCTTCCAGATCCTTCTCTACCTGCCGGATCCACAGGGATCCAGTGGGTTTATTCCTCCTGGCTACTTTGAAGATCTTATAGGACAGCCTTTGGGAATACGTTATATACAGATGGCCGTTGAAATCCAGCCGCTTTATTCTCATGGCATCTGTGAAGGTTTCTTGGTGTTGGTAGAGTTCACGGTTTGGTTTGTACCATCGTCTTCCATCTGATAGGACCCTTGGCCCTACTATCTTTCTCAGGAACTTCTATTCTTGTAGTTGGAGGACTCTTAGTTAGAGATAGCCACTCTGATGCGCAGTGAACATTTTTTTATTTTATTGTCGATATAGTATATTTCAATACATATAATTCAAATAAAATATACTGCAAATGAGAAGATTGCTAAACAACAAACACACACAGTGAGTCAATGACTAACTGGAGTATTCTCCGCCAGCGAACACAATATACTATACAATAAGTGAATAAAGGAGCGAGCATTTACATCATAATATACACATCCCCTGCCTACAATAATACACACCAACCAACCAGCGTCACACTAATCGGAGCTAAAGAAGTAAGAAATAACACAAGCTAACCCATAGAACTCGTGCACCACTGTGTAAGTTCGCGTAGGAAAATGACACTCTTGTGACAGAGAGAGAAGTGTTAGTAGTTACACTATTCACACAGTTGCATGGTTAGATGACTGCTACCAGTTTATTAATAAAGTCCCCAATATAGAGCTTCTTCTGGGGGGACGCGAGGGCTTTGTATACACTAACACTGATGTCTGCGAAGAGCTCTTGTTTGGTGTAGGGTCTTTTGGCTTGTAACACACAATGTACATAAGTGCCTAAGAGGAGCACTACAGTATTATTTAGCTGAACCGGTCGTAAGCTAAAGGTAGGTCGAATTGTCCACTCAGGGGCAATATAGATCATGGACTGATTTATGATAGAATGTAGTTTCACTTTAAATTCACTCCACACTTGTTGAGTGACGTCACATTCCGTCAGTCTATGTTGGATTGTATCCCTAGGAGCTCGGCAAAATCCACAGGCGGCGTTGTCCTGAATATGGATGCGATGGAGGTTGCTATTTTTAGAAATGATATCATGAACTACCTTATACCACGTATCACATATTATTTGAGGGAGAATGCGATTTGAAATGTTCCGCCAGACTCTGGACCAGATTATTAACATCGCTGTCCGAACTATTTTCGGGGCTTGATACTGCTGTGTATGCACATACGTATCAAGTTTCTTCGTTGTTATGTCTGGAGAGAGGAGGAGACCACGGGGAACGTTGCTCATCTCACATCGCATATACCGTGCATGTGGCACGTGGTGGTGGATATCGTAAAATGCTGGCGGGTTCTTAATCTCTTCCGGGTTACACATTCCCAGAAAAAAATTTCCGGATCTGCGGTTGTCTGCTGTTTGCATCATTCTGAGATTCCGTAACAAGAAGAGCACTTTACTTTTAAGCTGTACATCAATAAGGCCACGACCTCCTTCAGATTTAGCTAGCATCAGTGTAGATCTTGCGACGCGGAAAAGTAATCCTTGCCAGATAGACCAGCCTATTCTTGAAACTATACGGATGCCAACTACTCTTGGCATTGGTAAAATTCGGCTTAAATACCAGATTTTGCTTAGACCATACATATTGACATATTGCACTCGTTGTTGTAACACCACGAATTTATATTTAACTTGGTGCAGTATACTTTTCACCGATGCAAGGGCAAGGGACCAATTTTTTTTAATCATCTGATGTATGCTATTACAGAACCGGATGCCGAGTATCCTAATCTCATCAGTTACCTGCATCCATGAGGGAACAATTTCGGAAGTCCTGCTTCGATACCCTATCCGTATAGTTTTAGTTTTTTGGAAGTTGGGATGTGTACCGGAATAGTGTCCTAAGTGTCAAACTCGGTGAAGAAACGCTGGTAGTCAGCATTGCGATCCAGAATTAATGTGACATCGTCAGCGTAGACAAGGACATCGATCATACCAGGGGGGAAGGTACGTAATACATTGACAATGAAGGGTTCCAAGGATAGCACAAAAAGCATCATCGACAAGGGACAACCTTGCCGTACTGCTCGTGTAAATTTGATAGGGTTTGAAAGGTAACCGTTCACAGTTATTTTAGAAGAGGCCGCCAGTCAGTATCTTAGCCATCAGAGTGGTAAAAGGCATAGTGAAACCTAATGCTTTAAACACTTCGATCAAATAACCATGGTTAACTCTGTCAAATGCGTGATCAAAGTCCAAGGAGAGCGGCTGTCGCCGTTGCTTCTCTACGAGTGACTTACTAATCAAATCGCGAATGGCACAGACAGGGTTCAAAATACTTCTTCCCTGAACAGCTCCTGACTGTTGGCTGGAGGTTACGTCTGCTAAGAAATTGTTGAGCCGTTGTTTCAAGCAGCGAGTAAGTAACTTGTAATCAAAATTGAGGAGTGTGATAGGTATAAAGTCGGTGGGGTCGTTGGTTTCCCTTTCTTTGGAATTCGAACTATTTGACCTTCCTTCATCTTTGTAATGTTACTATCAGGTTGTAGGGCGTTATTTACTATTAGCACAAGTTCGGCTTTGATGATGGGCCATAGCTGTACATGAATTCCTTCCCCAGTCCATCTATTCCTGGTGATTTATGGGATGCGCGCTGCTTGATTGCTTGATATATTTCGTCTTCCGTTAACTCAGCCGTCAGACTGTCTTGTTCACGGTGCTGAATCCTTCTACGAATTCCATCGAAAAACGTGTGTCAGTGATCAAGATGGGTTACATCGCCTTCTCCATACAAGTTTTGAAAGAAGTTTTCAAGTGTTGCTTGTATTCGTGGGTGGTCTTGAACAATTTGGCCGTCTTGGGTAGTAAGCTGATGAATATATTTCTGTCGCCCCCTGCGAGATTCTCGAAGGAAGTGATATATGGAAGGAGCCTCTTCGCTGTTTTAATGGTTGTCTCGAGCGCCAATTTTCAAACCTTCTTGGTATCTCCTGTGCAGTGTCAATAGCTGGGCTCGTACCTGCTTAATGCGCTGGTACGTTCGCGGTTTGGTAGGATCTGCAGTATAGAGCTGCCGTAAACATCTGTAATAAAAGTCCGTAGTCTGGTTGAGTAGCCGTCGACGTTGGGAACTGTATGCCTTCAATAACCCTATTGTTCGAGATTTAGCATATAACAACCATCAATCTAATATATATCGATATTGGTGTGTATGTCGTTTCCATCTTTCCCATTCAGTGGAGAAGCGGTACTGTAACTCCTCTTCACGCAAAATATTGCAGTTTAATTTCCATGTACCCCTTCCACGTGCCGGCCCCATAGCTGGCTGTCTGACCTTACAAATATAAGCACAGTGATTCGAAAATTCCACCGGGCATAAATCAACTTCACGTAGCTCGTCTTGTAACTGTATACTTATGTAAATGCGGTCCAAGCGAGATGCTCCCGTGTTGTAAAAGTATGTGTAGCCAGGGCTGTGGGGTTTCTTCAGTTCCAACGTATCTTTGAATTGTAAACCTTGTATCAGCGCAGCTAACGCAGGGCAGCCCTAAAATTACCTGTTTGGCCTTTAGGCGAAAGTACTGCATTAAAATCGATTCCAAGGATCGTGTTACCGTTAAATTGTTGAAGAAGGGGTAAGATTTCTATCGTAAAAAAAGGTCCTTCGTTCGAGTCTTGCGTTCGAACCCGATGGTGCATAAATATTTACTATTAATAGATCGTTAATACGAATACTAATTCCGCGAGAGTTTAGAAGCAGAACTGTATCGGTGTATTGGATGTGGTCTTTGATGTATATAGCAGTACCACGTTTGTCTTCGTTAACATTTAAGATTTTCTCATATCCAGGTATTGATTGCAATTCCTTCGTAGCTACTTCTTGAAGAAGGGCAATATCAACATTCTGGTCACGCAGAAGTTGGCGGAACAGAAGTTGCTTACTAGGAGCACGGATACAGTTGATGTTAAGAGACAATATCGTGTAAGTCAGCAGCATGATCCTAAGAGGGACCATTGTATGTCGTCTTCCTAGTAATTATGGGAAAGGAAAGTGGCGAGTATACGTCGCAACCTTGGACCGTTGTGTTTATTGTTTACTAGCTGGCGTCCCATTCAGTAGTGTTGTCTTCATTGTATAGGTTGACAACCTCAGCATTCGAGGTGACATTCCTGATAGGGCAAAAGAACAGAGGGGTGAGTGGGGGGGGGGGCGGGTGCGGGTCAGGGGGGGAGGGAGAAACTATCTTCTTTCTGCAATTCTACTCCCGTGTAGACGCGGATCTCTTGTCGTGTAGGGCTTGTGGGTTTCTTCCCGCGAGTGTCGTTGTGTTTTCAATTATGTTGTGATTTTCGCCATGGCGGCGTCTTTTAGTGGTGGTTCATCGACCTGTATGCTTGCTGGGGTCCCTGACCCCGTGTCTTGAGTTTCCATAAGCGTAGAGGTATCGTCTTCTATTTCTGCAACCCACTGCCTGCTAGTGGTCACTGGATCGGGAGTGGAGTTCTGACTCGGGGGTGGAACATTTATGTGCCCCTCCCCAGCTGTCTCTAGTACCGTAGCAGGTAATACACTCTCCACGTCAGTGTTGGTAGGTGCGCTGCTAGTTCCTTCTGGAATGTTGTTTATAATCAAGCTGTCTGTTCCTACAAGGCTGTCTATCTGTGGATGAGTATTGGCAGATGTTTGGTATTGCTCACGTGTGTCCAGCTTTGACTGTTGTGGTTGTGGCTGTCTACATATTGCGGTTGGGGAGTCGACCCGGTTGAGTGGTGTCTGCGAGACGAATGTGGAGTGGCTTGGTGAGTCATCCGTTTGTTGTTGTTCTGCAACTTGTGGTTGGACGGGACCGTGTGTGGCACTTGTGGACATTCGCTCTGACTCTAGTACAGCCAGGGAGTCACTGTGACATTCATTATTGGCAACTATCTCACTAAGGAGTCTAGGCCCCGATTTATTTTCTTTCTCTCCGCGCGGTATGGGACAGTCCTGTCGAAAATGATCTGTAGCATTACAGAGAAAGCAGGATTTCGGTTGCCCTTCGTAACATACCTGAGCCCTTTATCCCTCTGTAGATACAATGGGCGGTATGTCAGTTTTTAACTCTGTGCACATGGCCCTAATTCCACTGTATATATTATAAATATAGGTGGAGGACCACCTCTCATTCCGGATTTCTCGTACTTTGCCATACTTGCTAAAGAAAGACATTATTCTTTCATTTGACATTTATATGGGGAGGTTCATTATTCTCACTAATTTACTATCCACGTCTGCACATGTTATCACCACATCAGATATAGAGCCATTAAATTTTCGTACCTGTGAGTGTCCATTGGTCGTGAGTAGGATCTTCTCCATTAACAGTTTACTGGTTAACTTGATGTAGAATGCCGTTTCCAAATTGTCAAGTTGTAGGCCTCCAGTTGGTCGACATTCAACTTTAAAGTTTGCTGTATCCACTCGTGTATTTCCGCAGGGCCGGGTTTATTTGCCTTTTCAGGGAAGGCACATTTAATTGTATTTTTCCGGATGCCGTTGGTTGGCATTTTCACTTTACGTAATTACACTATAGAATAATAGAACACTACACGTCACACGCAATGAGGCAGAGTCGCGCGAACCGCCTCCTGCCACAGCTCAAGCCGGACTGAACTGATGGTGTGAGCCGTTCAGTCATCTTCAGGCATGGCATGCCTTGTGTAGTTTGATCCCCCTCTGTTCGAGAGCAACCAGCTCACTAAGGTCTTCTGAAATACATTCTTCAAGGTACTTCATCAGATTTGTTGCTCTCTTGATATGCTTGGTGTCATATATCTATGGGCGTTTTTGCTATTGGCTATGAACTCGGTCTTTCCGGTGTTGATCAGAATACCTGTTTTATTCGCTATTGAGTGTAGTATTTGGAGTTGCGTAGTAGCTTCTTGCATGTCGCTGGCTGGTAAGTTCAGATCATCAGCAAATGCCAGGCGTGGGATCCTTGGCCAGTCTTCTTTGACCCCCAATCTTAATCTGGTGTTCAGTGGTAGGGACATGGTCCATTGGCTGATGGTCTTTTCCAGGATGCAGTTAAAATTATTATTATAATATTATTATTTTTTTTTGCTAGGGGCTTTACGTCGCACCGACACAGATAGGTCTTATGGAGACGATGGGATAGGAAAGGCCTAGGAGTTGGAAGGAAGCGGCCGTGGCCTTAATTAAGGTACAGCCCCAACATTTGCCTGGTGTGAAAATGGGAAACCACGGAAAACCATTTTCAGGGCTGCCGATAGTGGGATTCGAACCTACTATCTCCCGGATGCAAGCTCACAGCCGCGCGCCTCTACGCGCACGGACAAGTCGCCCGGTATTATTATTATTATTATTATTATTATTATTATTATTATTATTATTATTATTATTATTATTATTATTATTATTATTATTACAAGACAAACGCATGTCAGACCACGTAGTTATTTCTAGTAGACATGATCACACAGCACAGGGTATACAAACAAACTCCACCGATACAAGCACATTTCACATTTCGCCGTCCGCGGAGCTCCCTCAATAATGTAGTGGCGCGGTCATTAATTTACAGGTGCGCTCTAGCGATCGATAGAACCAACATGGCGACTTTACGGCAACTTTTGAAACATTTCTTTGCCACCGGGAGGCCTCGTCTCCTTAATTTAGTTTCCATGAGGGCACACGTCAATATGAGATAATTCTGAGATTTACCGACAGAAAACTGCATTATTGGAATATACTTGTAATATTAATAACTAGTGGACCCGTGCTTCTCCCCAGAAATCATTAAAAATACGTCAGGTAACACTTCTTGATATGCCTCTTCCAGTGATATTATTTTGCCTGCCGGTTTTAATAGTTCTATGAACATTTAATACCGGTACATAATAATAATTCCATTCCTCCCATAAAATGGTCACTGTGATTCGACCATTCGTACGTAACTGGATTTTAATATTTTGAAACGATTTTGCCCTAGATTGTGCAACATAAAATTAGCAGTGACAGAATAATGATTCTGGTAAGTAGACACCCACTTTTTCAAGCGTTTGTCCCTGCGCTTTATTAATGGTCATAGAGAAGACTTCGTCAACTTGATACCTTCCTATCTGTACGTAAGTCGATTGTTTTCTCTTAGCATATTTAGAAGCTGGGGAAGGTCAGAGAATTAACTATCTAGACCGGCCAAGTTGGCCGTGCTGTCAGGGCTGCGCAGCTGTGAGGTTGTATCCAGAAGACAGTGGGCTCGAACTCAACTCTCGGCAGCCCTGAAGGCGGTTTTCCGTGGTTTCCCATTTTTACACCAAGAAAATTCCGCGGCTGCTTCCTTCACACTCCTATCCCTTTCCCATCGCGTCGACGCCATACGACCTATCTGTGCCGGGGTGACGTAATACAACGTGCAAAAAAAATATCTATCATATAATAGTATTCTTCCAAGATCAGAGGGAGTGTGTAGTCTGTGGATTGACAGGTAATAATCAAACATAGCTGAATGCAACCACATTACTAAGGATTAAAATCACATAAATTATATCAGAATATTAATGAAAGTGTTACTTGCTTAGCAACCTGCTAACTGCAGAATGTATTGAGACTTCGTCTGCGATTATTGGAGTGATAATTTAGTGATTTTACTTTACGGTTATTCAAATTTGACTGAACTTTGAGAACAAAATGACTTTGCGCAAGTGCCTGTGTCATGATCCACTGGCAGCTAATTTTGGAGAGAATAAAAAATAATAAAAAGAGTCGGTCCAGTAGAACGGTCTGACGACTGGAAAAAGCTGGTTTTAGTAGTCATTTTAAATATAATTATTAATAACTGTTACAGATAATCCGTGGTGGACAGAGGTGAAAGAAGGTTCGGGCATGACTACAATCAAAAGGTTAATTAAAGGTTTTAGAGTTATATTTCTTTTGGGCTGTTTTTTCAGAAGCTAAATTTTAACAAAACAAGTCCCTCAGCGACGAAACAACATTTCACGTACAGTAGTACAAAGTAAGATAAATCAGATAATCAACAAAATTTGTCAATTAATCATCTGAGTTTGAAGCTCCCAATTTTACAAATGTTACTTGAGCACCAATGCTCCATCCACGCAAGATTCAAGAAGACAGGTCTCCCACTTTCATTTACAGAGTTTTACTAACACCTCTACACAATGGAATGAGCGTCAATGCTCTATGGAGTATGAGACTGCACTCCGAACCTTATACTCTTATTGCCTCCTCAAGGCAACCTTCCACATTTACGACCCGAGCATTTTGCTCACGAAGATTTACACTTCCCAGGCCTCTCGAGGCACAACCTATATTTTACAATTAAAATAGAATCCACTCTCTTAAACACTCAACAGTCTAACCACTTAATGTAAATAATAGAATTTTAAAGGAGTATCGAATACTCAATCTACCGTACCTTTGTGGTAAGAAAAAAAACACACAGGTAAATGTTATTGGCCCAAACATCAAAAATGATGCGGAGGCCAACACTTACACTCCTTGAAACTTACACTGAGAAGTTTAAAACCCTAGTTGGGCTCACTGCTCTACGTTACAGAGGCTAATCCTATACTACTGAGGTGACTAGAAGGAGAAAATTTAAGTTTCAGACAGAAAAAACGGTTACAAAATCATAATCACCTCGAAGTCAAGTTGATAGGGAACTCGAAAGAGTGTCACACTCTCTGTTCCCGAATTTAAGCTAAGTGCTTTTCGGCTTGTTTGAAATTTACAGTAGAAATTTACATTTCAGAAGATTGGAAATTTGAGGTTACATTATTAAAGACAGGAAACCTTCCCCTTGAGCTAGCTTTCAGAGGCTATCACATAGATATTACGTAGCTGCCATTACCTTAATCTGCAGTAAAGCTTGATGAAGGGCGAGACGCTCCCGCCTCCACTATTAGCACGCACTCAGTAGACTGGACGATCAATAAGACAAGGTAGCTCGAAAAATTGGCAGCTTTTATATCCGAGAGGAAGGTTCTAGAGAGTTCTGGGCTAAGGCCCGGTACACCCCCAATTTTTATTGGATAATTAAATATGTACAAGAAAACTATAATTGGTTGAAAATACACATACAAAATTTCCTATTGGCCAATTTTGAAGTTGTCGGAAAGAGATCGAAGAGAGTGACAACTGTGATACACAAAAAGAACAAAGCCAACTCAACTCAGTTTAGGAGACCTTAAAATAAAATAAAAAGTACTTAGCATTCTTAATTGTTCTTCTTCACACTAGAGAGCATAACATCAGTAGAGACATCTGTAGAGAAAAGTACAAACATTTTGCACAAGTTGTTGCATGTTTATATTGAATATGGCGTTTTTCAAGGTGGTACAATAATAATAATAATAACCCTAGCACTTACAGGTAACATCGAAACCTATAAAGCTAAACACAGTTGTACAGCAAGATGATGGCTTACCGTCACTACTGTTCAACTGTTCAAATTATAACAATTTGGACTGAAAAGGTAATCGAACAAAACATTTCGTCAATACCTTTGTGGAGAAAAACCTAATATGTTTAAATTAATTGCCTTTCATTTGCATATGAGTTTGGTATATTTCCAGAGAGTTGCAACAAAAAACATCAATCTTCTGGAAGGAATAGCAAAAACAGCATTCTTGAGAATACCTGCAGAAAAAGTTATAATTTTTACAAACATATAAAACGCTCCAAATTTTTTGATTGCTCATCTTAGTCCAATAGGAGAAGTAAAGGAATTCAAATACCTGGGAGGAATAATTCTAGAAAATGGTTTACAAAAATCTGATGTATATGAAAGGATACACAAGGTGGAAAAGAGCGTATGCCATCACTAAGAAATTTTACAACAAGGAATGCTTATCTAAAAATCTTTTCGGAAGTGAATGTATAGTTAGTTTATAAAACCTGGAAGTACTTGAAAGCAGAATGGTCAGAAAGAAATATTGGATCAATGAGTAACAAGAGAAAAATCGAAATTAAGAATTAATAAGGAAATATACCAGAATATGGAAAATATAACAGAAATATTAAGAATAAGAAAATTGCTATTTCTTGAACATATCTATAAGATGGATGGTAACAAATTGACAAAACAGATATTCAAGTACATTTCGGGGAAAAAGTCAACAACAAGCTGAAACAAGAGGTCAACAAAGGTTTAGAAAGAAGCAAAGTAACAAAAGAGGAATCTATAGAAAGAGAGATTTAAACAGAACAGGAAACCCGGTACAGAGTGGTGTGAGGTGAGAAGAGTAGAGCATAGCGTAATGATGAAAGAATACCGGAAATATAGGAAGAGCAATACAACAAGGAAGGATGAATGGAAATTGACATGTGCGGTCCTTAGCAAGTCTCATCGATAATAATAATAATAATAATAATAATAATAATAATAATAATAATAATAATAATAATAATAATAATAATAATAATAATAATAATAATAATAATAATAATAATAATAATAATAATAATAATAATAACGGAAAGGAAAAGAAACATTCTGTACCATGGCCTCAGATACTGTTCATAGACATTTTAATTTGACTTCATTTGTCTGTCTGCTTGTCAGTTTCAAGGTTCGCTTTTTACTTTAGGCCTACCAGATGACAGAATAAACCGAATCTCTCTTGGGCATCTATGGCTGAGTTTTAATTAATTTTGATGGCGAAACTCCAAATGTGTTACCAGAGATGTTTTACGTGCCGGCATCCCACATCATGGAGTGTGGAATGGACTTTCTTCAGCCCTTCGAACATCCGACTACCTCTGCCGGGTTTGAACCCGCTATCTTGGGCGCCGGAGGCCGACACATTACCACTGATCCACAGACGCAGCTCTGTACTTATGACCATGTAGATGCTGTATGAATGGGATGTATCAGCAAACGCAAGTGAATGTGTCATGATCCACAGGCAGCTAATTCCGGAGAGAATGAAGCAAATCGGTCCAGTAGACAGTGCTGGGCAATACTCCATCCCGCGCTAGCTACTACATCTACTTTAATCTGTTTGTCGTATTCATACCTTGGTCTACCCCTACCGTTCCTACACCAGGCGCGGCGGGTCTATGTTTGCCGTTTAGCCGGGATAACTCCACCTAAAACGAAATAAGACTATATAATATTTCGACATATAAATTGTTGATTTAATACCGTATTATACATTATAACAACAATAAAGCGTAATTCTCTTACCCGCTTTAAGTGATGAAAACTTCGCATCTGTGGAATGATTAAGATATGCCGACTGTGCTCTCGCGTTTGCCACAGTCGAGAGGCTGACTTAACAGTAATTGCTTGCAATGTTCAATGGTGTGTCTTCAGTCTGCAGCGGCTTTGTTGTTGCTAAAGGCAGTTTCATAAGGACGAATGCTGCTTTGTTATTGAAGACTTATGGAAATTCCTTCTCTAGCCGAACGTTTTCAGCTAAGAAACAAACCATAAACAATAAGAGACCTACTCCTATTATATCAGGTATGGTAACAGAAAGAAGAGGCAAAGTGCGTCGTTTTGATGATTCCTGCTATACAAAAGTTATATGGCTGTGTGACTGAGGGAAATCATGTTCCTTGTATCGCTGGCCTTGCCTTTTGTTTTCAACAGATACGAATGTTTGGAAAACAACAAGGCACGATAGTGAGGTTAGCAGTTATTATGTACTAAAGGAACGAGATGAACAGTCTGTAGACCATGTTACTTCCATATACTGAAATTCAGTAGCACAAGAATACAGGAATATCTATGCCTTCAAAATTAATCGAGGCAAATACACTGAACAAAATATAGCAAATGGGTACATAGTTAGTTGTCTAATAGATGCTGTTTATTTCCTGGTGGAGCAAGAGCTTTCTTTTAGAGGGCAAGAAAAAATCTGATTCAGCATTTTGCAAAAACCATTAACGACATTAGACATTGTGCTCTCAAGATTGGCGAATAAAACGTGATATATTTTACTTGTTTTGTGAGAAGTCCACAGACGAACATTCATCAAATGAAAATAAGTTGAAATTAAAATGCTGTGAATGGGTTAAGTGAAGTGCTGAGCCCCATGAGTCTCAGGTTAAAACATATGGTACCTACTTCAACGTGCTGGTACTCAGAACCGAGCTGTCGGCTATCTACGCATAAACAGAGTTTAAAGAGTCCAATGTATAACATGCTCAGGATTAAGTGTGGTATTACCTCAAGTAACCAAACTCAGGTCTTTAATTTTGACTATTCCTACTCCTAGCGTCTCTTTCTCAGCAATAAAACGGATAAAAAGTTAAAAGCAAACACAACACAAATGATCAAAATTGTGACAAATTGCCATTATTCTGTTATATACATTTTTGCTGCCAAAAATCGCCGGATAGAGCTGTGATACAAGAAGTAATATGGGGCATGCAGATGTACAGAGAGGATGTATTTGTGTAAGTTTAAAAATGTACGCTCCTATTTAAGCTTAAATATCAATCAATTTTTTTCTATCCATGTTTCTACGAACTTGTGTACTGACACTTTGATAAGAGTCACGCGCCGCCAATGACCTAAACTTTGCTCAAAAAGAAACTGTACAAGTTCTGGGTGTCTTAACATTTGTCCCATCTTTCTATCTCTTCATCTTGCCAAATTTAGCCAAATTGATCTCCCCTCACCTAATAGATTCATTATACTTTCTTTTGTAATTCGATATACCCATCTCACCTTCAGCATTCTTATGTAAGACCACATTTCAAAAGCTTGTATTATCTCCCTTTTTGAGCCAGTTATCGTAAGTGTTTTATGAAAAGTCACGCTCCAGAGGAAAGTCTTTGGAAGTTTCTTTCTAATTTGTATATCAGTGTTTGATGTGAGCAAATTTAATTTCTTAAGAAAGCTTTCCTTGCTTGTACTAATATGCATTCTGTGTCCCCTTTAGTTCTGCCATCTAGTTATTATACTATCTAAGTAACAATATTCATCTACTTCCATAAAGACATCATCTCCTAATCTAATATTTCCCGTATCACCTTATTTGGTTCAACTGCACTCCATTGCATGTGTTTTGAACTTATAAATTTTTTATCCTGTACTCCTTTCTCAAGACTGTGTTCATAACATCCGGAAATTTCTCGAGATCATCTGTAGACTCAGATAAATTAGCAATATAATCTGAAAATCTCAGAGTTTAGTTTCCTCTCATTGGATTTTGTTTCCTTTTCCAAATTTCTTCTTTGATTTTCTTCATCGCCTCTTCTATGTAAGCATTAAAAACGAGAGGAGACAAATTGCAGTCATGCCTCACTCCTTTCTGGACTGCTGATTTTTTCTTATACCTTCGATTCTTATCACTGTATTAAGAGACTTCTATTAAGGAACGCAATAGCTTCGGTGTAGAATAGGGCAATATGAAGAGAATATGTAATATACTTTAAAAATATATTGAACATACACCCTGTAACAGCTTGTGTAGATATTTTGTGATAAGACTAGCAGTCTGCCCACTGTTCGTAATTTTATGCTAGTGTTAAAGGTAGTTGTTTGTTGAAAGTGGAGAGACACACACGTGTGTGTTGTGATTCCAAATATTTGTGGGCCAATGTTTTGAAAGGCTTAGTTACGCGCCACTTAGGCCTGTGTTGACTTGTATAACATCTAGCTGCTGTGCATGGTCATGGATTTAACAGCTTACTGCAAACAATGGGGGACGTAACCGGCCGTATCTACCCGTAGAAAGGGCATTTAGCCCACAGTCAAGCTATAATGTTTATTGAATTCTGATACCTTCTCTTTCTCCCCCTATTTCCAATGTTTATATAGAACGGATGATAAACGAAATAAAAGAGGAATTTGGAAAGAGAATCGCTATCCAAGGAGAGGATATCAAAATACTGAGATTTTCCGATTTTATTGTTATTTTATCTTAGACTGCATGAGGCCTTGAGAAGTTTCTGAGTGGTATGATTTTCTTCTGTTACTTGATGCATTTCATGTGATGTCCTTTTCATCCAAATATCATTTTAGCCTTTAGGGCCTAAAATTTTCCTGAGAATTTTCCCTTCTTCTATCTCAATGATTTTTATTTGTGATCTGCCACCAATTATCAGAGTTTATGATGAATGAAAGGCTTCTGGTTTGACAACTGTGTTGTAGTGTCGTAATTTTGCTTTTCGGGATATACATTCTTTGTTGTATCTACTCCAGGCAGTTGTGTATGCTTTTTGTAATTTTGGAATTCTTTCTTTGTTTGCTTGCTGATTCATCCCATGAAAGTGAATAATTCCAAAACAAAAGTAATGGAGTGCAGACGAAGAAAGTCAGGTGATAAAGGACATTTTATATGAAGTGGATGAGTATTGTTACTTGGACAGTACAATAACTAATGATGGCAGAGGTAAAGAGGATATAAAATGGAGAATAGCAGAAGCAAGGAAGGCCTTTCTTAAATTAATTTCACTCACCTCGAACACTGACACAGAACTTAAAAAGATGTTTTGAACACTTTCGTTTGGAGCGTGGCATTGTATGTAAGTGAAACATGGACGATAACCAGTTCAGAAAGAAAGAGAATAGAAGCTATTGAAATGAGGTGTTAAAGAAGAATCTTGAGAGTGAGGTGGATATGTCGAATTGTTGAGAGGAGATCGATTTGGGTAAATTTTATGAAAAGAAGAGACATAATGATAGGATATATCATAAGTTACCCAGGACTTCTTCAGTAGTGTTTTTGAGAGAAGTGAAGTCTGTATGAATGGCGGGGGTAGACCTAGGTATAAATACGACAAGCAGGTTAGAGCAGATATAGGATGTAGTAGTTACGTAGAAATTAACAGTTTACCACAGGATAGGGTAGTATGTAGGGCTGCATCAAACCAATGTATGGACTGATGGCTCAAACAACGAAACAACAACCTACTCTTCCTTGATATTTTTTCGTACCACTACTACGAGCTGACCTTACTGTATGATGGCTGCTGAAGAATCACTAACACGAATTGTAAGGAGAAGTATTGATCGTCTGTTGAGCTTCACATTGGTAATATCGCCAGAATTATTATTATTATTATTATTATTATTATTATTATTATTATTATTATTATTATTATTATTATTATTATTATTATTCCCGTGTTATCCGTGGAACGCAGAAAGGTAAATGAAGGTGTGGGCTTGAATGGGTCTATTTACGATATCAAAAGCTTATATTTCTTTTCATATCTCAAACTTAAGAAAATTCTTCACTATGTGAAGGAACAAAGTCAGGTACAAAAGAGCAAACAAGAATAGAAGCCCAAGGGTTGGAGATTACAAGTTTTGAGCTTCTAGCTCCAATTTTAAAGTTAACAACGTCGCAAATGTTGCGTTTGGTTCGATCAGGAGAGATATTTTCCAAGACACAGTTCAAGAGCACTTTGTTCAGAAGGTTACAAATGCGGCTTTCCAAAGGCCCCAATTCAACCAAGGAGAATGCGCTCCCAATTCCTTACATCCTATTCAAGCCAATATTACACAAAACCTTGCCTCTCTAGGCACAACCTACAATTTACAATACCTTTACACAGAGGTATCTAGTACCCATACTACTGCGCCGTCGTGAAAACGAAGAACAGGTTAATATTACTGGCCCAAACTCAAAATGTATGGAGGTGTACACTTGCGCTACTTGAAAACCAAGTTTTAAAACCCTACTTGGGCTTGTGGACCGATGATGCAGAGGCTAATCCCACACTACTGAGGTGACTAGAAAGAAAAGTTAATTTAATGCTTTACAGGCAGAAGAACAGCTAAAAAATCGTAGTCACCTTAAGACCAATTAAAGGGGAACTCGAGAGGGTAACGCACTCTCTATCCCCGAATTTACAGTTTAAGCCTTTATGAAATTTTACATTAGCATAAGAAGTTTACATTTTTAGGACACGGTTGGTTACATAGTTAGAAATTAGAACCTTCTCCTCCGGTAACTTTGCGGAGATAGCTACAGAGGTAGAAAACTGGTGGCCATTACCTGGGCTGATGTTCTGCCTGCCGAAGAATGAGGTACCTCACCTCCTGTCTTAACACACACACTCAGAAATCCGACGATCAATAAGACAAGGTAGCTTGAAAAGGCCGCAGCTTTTATACCCGAGAGGAGGATTCGAGAAGGATCTGGACTAAATCCCGACACACCCTCTCATTCTTATTGGGTAAACCCCAAACCTACAAGAAGCCTATGATTGGCTGAAAAATAAATACGGAAAATTTGTTATTGGTCAGGCTCAAACCTGGCGGGAGGAGAATGAAATGTTGCAAACCTTGAAGTATCACAATAAATGAAAGTCAATTTCGTTGCGAAAACCTATAAACACAAAACTTCTTCAAATTATTAATTATTCCACCTTGCACCAGAGTTCATGACCTCAGATTATATGCAGCGACATCTATGTTGAAAACACAGAATTTCTTCATGTACACCAAAACCAAACAAAGAAATCCAGTCAGTTTAGGAAACTTTAAAATAACATATCACTCAGTTATTCAGTAGTGACATCTTCTGGTCAATGTCCCAACTTTATTCATTAGCAGTTCCAAGTTTTATTCGATAGATAGTGTTCCTTAAGGTGCTTCTTTTAAATGTGCGGGGTTGAAGTGTTCCTCCCGGTACAATTATTATTATTATTTTATTCTTTATGCCCAACTAAGGAGTACATGTGAACTTATTTAGATCAACGTTTCTTCATGTCTTCCCAGAATCTATTCAGCCATTCGCTGTGCTACTTTATACGTTCTTCCGTCCATCCAGTAGCTTGTCTTTTAGGTTGATTGGACAATTTGTCTTTGTTTATGATATTTCTTAAATTTTTTCTGTCTTATAAGATTTCTTCATTTATACTAATTTCTTGAAGATTTTTGTCAGTTTTAGAGATACTGTACTACGAGATTTAGTATTTTATTTGTTACCCTACCTTATCCATCGTGATCATGTGAACATTGAATTTTAATCTTGTAGTTCTACTGGTGTCTGTGATTTTTTTCTGTTACCTGATAGCATTCCTGTGACTTTCTTTTCATCCAAATACCGTTTTTGCATTTAGGTCCTATCTCTTGTTTT
The DNA here is from genome assembly GCF_040414725.1 of Anabrus simplex. Taxonomy (NCBI): domain Eukaryota; kingdom Metazoa; phylum Arthropoda; class Insecta; order Orthoptera; family Tettigoniidae; genus Anabrus; species Anabrus simplex. The sequence goes on from NC_090265.1 coordinate 782,628,738, forward strand.
TCAGTGTCTTTTATTTGTGATCTGCCACCAATTATCAGAGCTCCTGATGCATGAAGGGCTTCTGGTTTGACAACTGTGTTAGCGTCGTAATTTTGCGTTTAGGGATATAGACTTTTTGTTGTATCTGCTCCAGACAGTTGTGTATATTTTTGTAATTTTTTAATTCTTTCTTTCTTTCTTTCTTTCTTTACTTGCTGATTTATACCGTTTGGTTGTACAATTTCGCCTAGGTATTTGAATTTATCTACTTGGGAGATTTTCCCATATCTATTGACTAGAGCATGGTTGTTAGATTCTGATTTTGTACCTTCCATATACTTTGTCTTTTCATATGAAATTCGCAGACCTGTTCTTGCCGCTATTTCATGGAGTTTTTCTACGGACTGGAGTGCTTCTTGTTTGTTGTTGGGGAGGATTGCCAAGTCATGTGCAAAGGCGAGGCAATCGAGGTGAATTTTGTTTCCGTTATTTATAATTTATAAATTTGTTTTATTATTATTAATTAATGAATATATTCAATCTTTCATGGATACGGAAATCTGTTGGTCACGTCCATACAATCTACCTGCAGTTCTTTGCACTGTTACCAAACATTCATAAGTCGTTGACTTCCCATTTTTCATTTTTATGCTCAATTTGCGTGCCTGTGGTAAGGACATATTCCCGTGTACTGTCCATTCGGCTTATTGCTTAGGAATACTCGACATCACACAATTCACGGCCTTATTGCAAAAGCTTTTCAAGAAAACGGGTGTGAAGTATATGAAGAAGTGAACTACTTAGCTGAAAATGGAAGCAAGAGAAGAGCAGATATTCTAGCCATCGATAAACAGAGAGATCGTTGTGGAATATTGGACCGAACTGCACGTCTAGAATCAGGTGAACAACAGCCGCACGATGTGCACTCTTCAGTCTAGTATCCAATTACATCATGGAGAAATATAATGTGCAGGAGGTATCATACCGGGTATGATGGCCGAGTTGTGGAAGATGTTTCCCTTCAACGAAAGCTACCTAGCCACGACTCCCGAGGCGGCTGTGCGTGGGTCCGTGCTTCTTTTGAGGAATTTTTTTCATCCCAAGACCATGTTTTTACAACACTGTGTCTCATGGGAAGCGTCACTTTCCTAAATAATAGATTATATACATATACTCGTATATGTGTACCTGCCCTGTGGTATCCCCTTTCGTTCCTTGTTGGAATCAAATAGTGAGTCAGACTGGAGAGCTCCCAGCCGGCCTGGAGGGTATAGCCGATTTTACTTGTATTGTTTTCGTCGTCTGGTTTTCCCTCGCGATATTGCGAGGTGCAATGAGAATATTCCGTCTCCAGCCTCATCGCAAATACTCTGGTACACAGCACCAGAGCTATGAAAAGGAGGTTAGCCGTGAAGCGTCAGTCAAAGTTGGGGTCAATGTGTTGGTATGAGTTTTGGAGATTTATGGCTGTACTGAGAACGGCTGTCGGCTGCTCTCAGTTTCCCACCGGAGTTAGAGAGCATACAGCCTCGGATTCTGTGCGGAACAATGTCGTGAGTAGAAACTGAGCAGTGTTAATGGTCGTTGTGTGAGGAGTATTTTCCTGCTGATTAGTTGTGAGTGTTAAGTAGTTCACTGTGTTTAGCTGTGTGAATTACTGGACTTTACCTGGAGTTTAACCAAGGAACAGTCATCGTGTGTTGTGTGGCTAGTAGCGCTGTGTTCAAACCTTGCTGTCTCACGCAAGTGCTGTGTTGATAGAGGAGGGGGAGTGACTGAACCTGGAGGAGAAATGAAAATAAGGCGAGCCTATCAGTACGTATTATAGCCGTCTAAGGTAATAACAAACAAATAGTGAGGGGCGAAACTCATCGCTGTGTGTGTGTGTGTGTGTGCTTTCCTGGAACATACTGAAATAAATTAGAGCGATGCAAAAATAATTGTTATTGTTTGTAACCACATTATAATAGTTAGTGTGTTATTAAAGCTAAGGCTGTCCTTTAGCTTCAGTTGTATGTACATTTTCAATAAATTTAATATAAAATTAATTGAAATTCTTCCGCTGAGATGTTCGTTGGCTAATGGCCTTTAGCGTGTTTCGCTCATTCCCCCCCAATTTTAACAAGTGTTGTTAATGATGTTATTTGCTCGTACGTCCCGCTAACTACGTTACGGTTTTCGGACCAAATATTGTTCTTTCCTGCATCTCTCCCTCCTTGACACCCTCTTCCTTGAGCACCTGTGTAGGCTACCCTGTCTTTATTTTTAACTTTCCTTGTGTCCGTGAAAGGCTAACCTCCTGTTTTCATAGTCGTAAATTTTTTCAGTCCTTTGTAGAGTTTTCGGTCCTTCTGTAACTATTTTGGACACAAGAGGAATCCGTTATGATCACTGCACATTAATATTTTAATTTAACCTGAATGGAGATAGACTTGAACTTGTAGGAGTCATGTCAAAGTCTGGAGTACATCTCCATACTCCTAACCATCACCCTCATTCTTAATGCCTCCTATTCATTTACATTGGGAGTAAGAATTTCTCCCAGGTACTGACGAGGATGGTTGCCCAGTTGAAATTCCTATTAAAACAATAATCACCATCCCAAGTATTTAAATTTATGAACGCGACGGTTGTCTCCAATTTTAGTTACAATTACGTCCGTGATCGGCTTTGTCTGTGTGTATTCATGCCGTTTAATAAAGCAAATTACTAATCCTAAATTGGCTACAGCATTTTATAGTTCTCCCACTTGCTCATTCTTCTTCACCTTCTTCCTATTATTCATTCGATTAGGTCATCGTATTACGATAATTAACAGTTTTCTTCTTCTTGTCTTCTCAAAACTTCTTCAACCTTTCTCGGTATTATTGTTTCCTTTCTTCTGCCTTACCTCTTTGTGCCTTTCTCTGGATTCCGCTTCAGATATTGCAATCCTAAATTATTTTCTATTTTCAATTTGTTCTTTTTTAATGTTGAGTCATTCCAACTCTTCTTTGACTTCTTTGAAAAATGCTGTTTTCATTTGGGTACTATCCAAATATTTATGTTGTTAATCTGTCTTTGTCCATTCTGTACAGATAACCACATATTAATAATCTTTATCTGATGATATGTTTAAATCTTGTTTTGGTCTCAATTTGCCATTCTCCCAAATAGGTCTCAAAATTTTCCTTAGGATTTTCTTTTCTGTTTTGCTCATTCTTATTATCTGTGAAGTTATTCAAACTCTCTGTTGCATATAAGGCTACTGGGAGGATTGCAGTTTTGTAGAGCCTCAACGTAACATTCCTGGGTACTGAATTTGTTACATATATTTATCGCAGCATGATAAGATTATTATTATTATTATTATTGGTTTTTTCGTTATGCCCAATTAAAGAGCGCGTTAGAACTTCTTAGCTTGATCTGAAGGCTTCGTCTTATTCTCCAGTCCTGTAGTCTTTTTAGCTATTTCCACAGATGCGTGATTTGCAACCAGAATTACGAGGAGTTTACGATTTATTTTATGGTACAGTCTGCAGCGTTTATTTCTTGTAAATCCTACTTAATGTCTTCCAACCAGTTTATCTTGTCCTCCTTTGAGTTGATTATAGTTAACAGTTTTTCAGTAAATTTATTATTGTCCATTCTACATATGTGACCACAGAATTTTAATCGTCTCCTACGTACGGCATCAGTAAACTTATCTGTTGTTGTGTACAGGTCTGTAGTTTTTCTTGCAATCCATTTGCCATTTACATTTTTTAGACGTTTACACACATTAGAGATCACAATAAGGAATATTTACACATTTTTAGAAACTTTCTTTGCCACCCAGGATCTTTATACTCTCTCTCTCTCTGGCATCCTGTCTCATTTCTGCTGTCCACCCGCTGTTCCGTTGTTCTTCTTCATGAAAGCCCTTGAAGCTATTGAACTGGTGTCGGTACTTGGTTCTGTTAACAATGCCTTCACAATTTATTTGAGCTTTTATCCAGTCCTCCCTAGCCTCCCTGAACTACTTATCACATGTGTTAGGTCTACTATCGAGTATGGTATCAATTTTCTTATTCAACCGCTTGTCTTCTATTCTGAATACAGGTAGTGGCCATAGAACTTGAGTCGTCGCTTCTTGATGGATTCCATCAGTCGTTTGGTTTTCTGATAAAATTCACCCGCTCAACCTCTGTTTGCTCTTTGGACCCATTACTTTGGAAGCATCTTCAGCTCAAACTTCTCAGTTTCTCTCAGACTACTAGCATTTGCTTCCATAGAGACATTCGGGTTTAGTCACCGTATTGTGATGTCTGAGTTTAGTTTGCATTGAAATTGCCTTTTCCTTGTACAGTTTGAGAGTCCTGCGAAACGCTGCTACCATCCTATCTTGTCTAGTATGGTTAGATTTTCTTTCATTAGATCACATCTCCACAATCTCGCCGAGATATTTGAAGCTGTTAATTCTTTCAATCTTACGATACCTTGTCCTTAGATGCTTGGGACCTGTGGGGATTTAAGTCAAGCACTTTGTTTTTTGAGTTCGTTCAGGCCATCCAACGACCTCAGTGCTTGTATTTTAACTGTGTTTTTATTGTTATTGTTGTTTTCGATTGTTGCCGCTTCTGGTACTCCTAATAGCTGCTGCTTTCTTCTTGGTACCTTGACCTTTTCTGTTGAAGCAGGAATTCTTCATTTTCTGGCTGAACTCTATTTTATGTTCCTCAGACCATTTTCTGGTCTCAACGTAGTTAGATTCTGTAACGGATGTTAGGAAGGGTGTGGTTTTGATATTCGTAGTTGAATAGTAATTGCTCCTGTTAATTATAATGGCATTATTAATATTAAGTTCTGCGAGATCCTACCTTCCACAAGCATCCAGTTGCTTTACCCTCGTTGGCTACTTTGAAGATATTATTATTATTATTATTATTATTATTATTATTATTATTATTATTATTATTATTATTATTATTATTATTATTATTATTATTATTATTATTATTATATGCCAATGACCTCATTAGCACTACGGAAATTGCTTACAGGCGTGCATTTGCCTTCCTTTGTGCCCATATTTATTTCATTCTTTTACTGTGGGCTTCCTTTCTGTCTTCATACCAGGTTGTTCCAGTCTTCTTCTTTGGCCTGTCCTCTTGAACAATTTGTTATTTGTGAATTTTGGATCTGAATATTACACTGTTTTGCACATCTGTTCGTGAAATTCCTGCCTGTTTCAGATTAGTTTTGATTTCGCCAATGCATTTCATTGTGTCTGTTTTATCTTCACTCCTGTTTTCATAGAATTCGGCTAAATAACATTAAAACATAATAGTATATAATTTTGCTTTAATTCATTTTTTAAAATTTATGTTTAAATTTATTTTTACTATTCTGCTGTAAGTAGGCATTGATACAAGGACGTGTCGCATTTGCAATATATTTGTTCATAGCCTAGTAATTTAAAAGACGATTTTCCACAGGATGACCTACTGTTTCTAAAACACACTCATGTTCATAAAAACAGAACATCTTGAAAAACTAGAGATTCAGTTGCCTAGTAGGCACTGAGTCCTCCATGGGCACTGATAACTTGTACCATGCATGATGGCATCGACGCGTATAAGGCATCCTGGGGTATAGCCATCCATACTGCTTTTACTTGGTTCCACAGTTCATCTGTGGTGGTTGGCACTGGATCACAGCGCCACACCAGTTGTTTCACCATATCTCACACATTTTCGATTGGCGACAAGTCCGGTGGTCGGACGTGCCAGGGCAACAGTCTGACTTCCTGTATTAACAAGAAGGCGCGTGTTCTTGCAGCAACATATAGTTGTCCTGCTGCAATATGGCGTCTGGCGCTTCGTGCATAGAGGGTATGGCTACGGGTCGCAGGATGTCATTCACTGACCTTGACACGCATCATCTGTGATTTGTGATTGTACGCTATAGCACCCCACACCGTAAGGCCTTGAGTGGGCGCTGTATGCCTCGTGCGAATGTAGTCAATGTGATGCCTCTCCCCCTGTCTGCGGCCATCATTTACAAACAGACAGAACCTGGATTCATCTGAAAACACTATCTGCTGCCGTGCCTGTCCCCAGTGAAGTCATTCCATACACTATTGCAGTCTAGCATGTTTATGCACATTAGTCCAAGGTAGGCAGAGATTTGAACGACATGCCGGTAACACAGACCGTAATAAACGGCGACGGAAGTAGATAGAAAAAGAGAGAGCTCTGGTACAGGGGCTGATGCGCAAGATGGCGGCTATACACGGGCTCTTATGGGACTAACTCCTGGAAGCTGGAGCGGGTTCAACTGCGCAAGATGGCGGTTATACATGGGCTCTTATGGAGAAAGCTGGCGCTGGGGAGGATAGGTGGTTTACCTAGGACTTAAGGAGATGGCCCTGGGACTAATGCGCAAGATGGCGACCGCGTGCAACTTCCTAGCGCTAAGGCCCTCCGAGGCAAGATGCCTGCTGCAGGGGGCTCTTGCGTATACATGGGCTCTTATGGCACTAACCCGGCGTGGGCTGTGCTAAGGCTTTTCGCGTATTGGGCTAATTCGTGGTTCTATACTCCTAAACGGATGCCCTTCCTAACATTCTGCTTTCGGTGGAATGATGTAACATAGGTCGGAGGGTGATGGAATACTAATGTAAGAAACGACTAAAAGGGGTACCAGGGGCTCTTAGCTTCAGACCGTGATTTAGCGGCTAGAGGATCTCGAGCTGAGTCTGGCATTAATTATAGTATAACTTTTTTTCTGAATAGGGAATCGAGGATTTAGATGGGTAATAGGTATTAACTCTTCTGACTCGGGAACAATTTTCTACTCATAGCCACGAGGCTTCAGGAATCTGCTCATGGTGTACCTGCTTATGCTATGTAAGCGACATTCTTCAACACAGCTGTTAGCATAACATTCTGAACAGGGAGATTGCATGCGGTTACAAATTGGCATGACCCGCGCAGGCTTCGTCTCTTCGACTTTGAATACAATTCTGCTTTGCTATAGTACAGCATCTGTTAACACAAAGGGGGTCTATAGCTGAGTCTGGAATAAGCCTAACTCTACAGAGCTACTACAGGGGCTCGCAACTTATGACCTATTAGTTTTGTCAGTCTAACATTCGAGAATGAGGCAAGGGCTACAATGCAAGATGGCTGCTATACTCTATTCGTTTATACTTAACTAGAGGGGCCCCTCAGAGTCTCACATCTTGTAACTTATGACCTATTAGTTTAATTGCGTAACCTTTGGGAACTGAGGCAGGGTATACTAGGCAAAATAGCTGCTGTACATTGGTTATATTAGACTAACATTAAGGAGACGGTCTATCGCTCATCCTTCTAACCAGCTATCCTTCATAACTTTAGTCTAGCACAGGAGCTAGTTGTGTTACATGGGCTTTTATGGCACTGAATTGGGGAGAGCCGCAGGCACATTTCACCAGTCGGTGGTGGTGCGCCGAAATATCGATGTGGACCTTGAACCTGAGGGCCGACATGATTCAAATGCTAACCATTTCCTTAGAACATACTAATGCACATATCCTGTGAATATGAACTTCCTGTCTCTACTCTTTCAAGGTGTTGTGGTTTTTTGAACATGCGTGTATAATATAACACCAAGTGAATGTTGGCACTGAATTTTTGTTACGACACTCTTCAACAAATATCAATCCTTGGATGTCATGAATTCTGTAAAATCGTGCCTTTCCAATTATTTCAACTTTAATGTCTTGCCAGTGCGTTGGTAAGGAGAGCTTCGCTTTATTAGTATGAGAGCACAATTATATGACCGAGATATTTCGTCTGACAATTACTGAACAAACCATATTCACGGTTTACATCAATTTCCAATCCAGCCTACAATGTACTGTACATATGTATGTCCTCACTGACTGACTGACTGACTGACTCATCATCGCCGATCCAAAACTACGGGACATAAAGAAACGAAATTTTGGTGATATATTTATATTGCAGTGCAGCTGCTCACTAAGGGAGGATTTTTGGATATTCCGTTGCTAAATGGGTGAAAAGGGGGGTAAAGTTTAACATGATTTTATCTATACCTCAAAACTTAACATTTAACAATGTCAAAATTGGTATTTGCAATCTTATTTAGAAATTAAGGAATACGTATTTTTTTGTTTTGAGTAATCCATTTAAGGTGGTGAAAAGAATTGAAAAAGCGGGTGAATTGTTAAAATGAGTATATCTACAGTATATCTCAGTAACGTAGCAAGTTACAGACGTGAACGTTAGGATTTCGAATGACGTTTAAAAATTCAGCATCCTGTGTTGTTTTGTTATCGGGAAAATCACCTAACGGGGGTGAATAGAAGTGAAGAACGAGTTGACTTATTTGTTATGAGGATACTTATATCTCAAAATCTAAATCTGTTACAGATGTACAATTAAGTTTAAAATTTCGTGTTTAAAATGTCTTAAACTGAAATTTTCAATGCACCTTTCAAATTTCAGTCCATATTGGGAGAACCCCACGTGGCAAAACTGCATGATTTACGCTGAAGGAACGTGCAATTTCAGAAATAAAGTTAGTAACCCTGTACCTAAGAAAGATATTAGGACCACTGGGAAGCCTTCCGAAATACTATTTTCATATCTCATGCACGAATTATTTAGGGATGTTTGGACGGACAAATTAAAAAATATTTGGGAAAATATCGGTTTGGATTTGGAAATGTTAAAATAATAATGTTGTTGAATTTACCTCCCAGTAACTACCCTGACGGTTTTCGGAGACGCCCAGGTGCCGGAATTTAGTCCCGCAGGAATTAGAAGTAGCTGGAAAGAGGCGCTGTTGACGGCCAAGGCAGCGATGGACCAATGCAGTGCACAATGACCTGAAATCTGAAAGACTACATCCCGAGACTGGATTAAGAAACGAATCCACATAGCCGACCCTACCACCATGCGGTACAAACGCTAAATAATAAGAATAAGAATATGTAAATCTATAATTCAAAGCAAGACAACAGTATTGCTCGTGATGTCTTACATGGTCATGTCATCAATTCAAGAAAAGTTCGTTGCCAAGATAGTAAAATTGTTCATTTCAGTGACCCGCTGACCTTGTGTTACCTCTTTATCTAATACTGGAGTTGACCACTCGGCCTTCCTCTTCCATTAGCGCACCGGCAACTGACATTGATAGAATTAAACTCCCCACTTTCCCGGCTGGGTTTTAAAATAAACGTGGTTCAGTGCGCGCAGCTCTGATTTCGTGTAGGAGCCAGCAGCGCTGAATAAAGTATGTGCGAAATACACACTGAGCAATTGGAAACAAGTGTATGGTGGGGCATGTCCAGCCAGCCATTCTAATGTTAATTCCATGTCTGATAACTTTTATTTTGATAACACACCTGCGTGGATTGTCATGTTTTAATTTTTTTAAATACTGATAATGGACCCTAGTATCTTAAAAGCGTACTGAAAAAACATAATTTGTGTGCTAATGCAACTGTTTATTTATTTATTTACATATTTTCTGCCCACATTGGAGAAATTATATCTAACCATATACATCTAAATCTTATGATAATTTACTATGATTCTAGCTTTTACTATTTCCCCCCTCTCGCAAAACCTCTTCACTCTTTCCAACCTGGCTGTCCTTTCTCCATCAGAAACGACATTTAGTGTTCGTTGCAAAATTTTTAAATTAAGTCTTCTGTGTTTAGTATTCAGAAACCTTTTCCCTTCTCTATTTGTAATCTGTTGTACTGTAATATTCAACCCTTCTCAATCATCTTAGATTTCTTTTCACCAACTATTTTTTGTTTTACTTTTCCAAAAGTAGTTAAATACTTATTTCAATGGCCTGGCTTCATCTAATCTTTATATATGACACAAAAATGCAATTCCTCTTCTTGTTATTGTGTCTATTATCGATTCACTTTCAAGGTATATCTCCGAATTAGGCAACAATCTTCTTTGTCCATCTACCTGCTGCTTTTATTAATGATTGTTCTGATAATACTTCTGTCAACATCCTGCAGTCTATCCGTTTTTGACAGCACTGTTCAGTTTTAATAATAATAATAATAATAATAATAATAATAATAATAATAATAATAATAATAATAATAATAATAATAATCTCATGACCAGTACCAACATTCAGAAAGATACTTTTAGAATGAGTAATCAGGTTGTCCAAACGAATTCTGAACCTTGTCCTGTCAATTAAAGTAAAAAGCAATTGGCTGCTCGACGTTGGAAAATATCTTCATGAAATAGGCATCACAGATGGCATTTTGTTAGAATGATCTATGTTACGAAAATTAATCGGCAATCACCGCTTTATACACTATCCAAGTACTACGAACAACACAATCTGGTCAGAAGCTTACAAGAAAAACCACAGCGAGAAAATGAAGATACTTTGGGAGAAGAAAACGGCAGTGATATGAGCTAAACACGTTCAATAGCGCTGCTTAGTCAGGCATAACGAAGAAATGAATAATGATAAGAAGAAGAATACAACCATAGCCTGAGCAAGTGGCCACTTGGTTTGGATTTCGTAGACGTGAGCTCGAGAGAGAGGTTCGAACCTCACTGTCGGCAACCCTGTAGATGGTTTTCAGTGCTTTTCCATTTTCACACCACCCGAATGCTGGTTTTGTACCTTAATTAAGGCCACGGTCGCTTCCTTCCCCACTCCTAACACTTTCCTATCCCATTGTTGCCATTAGAACTACCTGTGCCGATGCGACGTAAAGCAATTTGTAAACAAAGAAGACCCCCGTTGTCACTGAAACCTTCCGAATGTTTCAGGTTGTAAGCTTTACTACTGAGAATACATCTTGATATTTAGGAATAAAAATATATTCGTTCGCGTATATGGACAGTGGCTGAAATGGGGATATTATTATTAGTACTTCCGGAACATAGTGATTTATTTTTTAAACACTAACATGTAGTTAAATATTAACAACTAGTGTGTTGGAAAAACAGGAAACAATAGTAGTGGTCTGAATACAGGAAAATGCGGCGCTAAATTTTCCACCACAAATTCAATGACTTCCGCTCTAAATTATAAAAGCACTCTGCCACGGCCTGGATGCAGGCATCACAAAGCGTAATGAGTTTTAGCACATTTTTGGAAAGATTGAGTTTAATGGTGTAATATGGCAGAAATTATAGTTCATTTCATTATAGTCATTATAGTCAATTCACCTGCGGGAAAGCCAGTATGTAAATTTTGTTCGTTTGATGGTGAGTAGAAAGAAATAGTAATAATAATAATATTTTCTATGTATTCTGGCAAAGTTGGCGAAGTACTTCCTTTCTTACACTTAACCAGTCTTAAACAAGAACACTGTTAATAATAACTAGTGATGACAATAATATGAAAACAGTATTAACAATAATAACAGTAATAGTATTAATGAAATAATCGAACGTAGATATATTAAGGAAGAATCATATCACGTATAAACACAAATTATGTCGTCTACTTAATACACATTTTATGTGAAGTACGTTAAAATATATGAATAATAAGTACTAGATATACTACTTAAAAGATGGTTCCAAGAAATACATCAATTTCAAGAAGATGCCGAGATATCGGCTTCAATTGAGAGGTGAAGGGAAGGATTAGGAAGAAGAAACAGAAGAAGACGAAAATGGTCTATAAATGGAAGAGGGAAATACTGATCGAGAGGAAGTAGGAGGTGTTTTCAGGTCAAAACTTGATGATTGATGTATGTTTACGAAGTATTTCGACACAGGGTAGCTGTAACGTTGTTGTTGTTGAACATCCATGTGGAAACAATGAAAATATACTCTGATATTCTGTGAAAGTATGTCAGCACCAGAATCCACAACTATAGCATAAAACAGCTTCTTCTTGTTCTTGTTCCTTTGAGGTCCCTTGGACCACCTGGTGAGTTTTCTTATTAGCCCAGTATTCCTTCATCCTAGCATTGTGGCTTGCTTTCCTTTCCTGAGTCCACTTTACTCCCACTCCAGGACGCAGCTGTCAGTAAATAGAGAATCTCGAATGTTCTGATCTCTTCCTTATTGTAGTGCCTTCGCCAATATCACAGCGAAATCTGCACGATGTTCCGCTGTCCTCATCAGTCTTCTGGAATCTAGTCCCGTCCAATCACGTAAGTTCCTAAGCCAAGAGTGTTTCCTTTGACCGAAACCCCTGCGTCGATCAAGTTTACCCTGCATGATCAATTTAAGTAGGTTGTACGTTTCATTCCTCCTATTAGGCCCAAGGTAGGCTGACTTTCTTTCCTTGATTGCACGCATGAACATTCGTTCCTTCCTCATGCGTTTGAGTTCAGCAGCATTGGAGAGATAGTAAGTCCAAGAGAACTGTAACACCCTTCGGAACATCCACATTTCGAGGGCATTTATTATTTTAATGGTGTTACATTTCGGAGTCGATGTTTCAGCACCGTACAGAAGAACTTAATATACACAGCATCTGACAAAGTTGTGGCGTGTCTCCAAGCTGAGGCTTTTTCAGCAAGCTAGGACGAGCCATTTCTATTCGTACACGGATCTCTAAATACGGGTCTAAGTCCTCAGTAATCCAGCTGCCAAGCTACTTAAACTTCTGCACTTGTTCAACTGGTTCCATATAAATGGTCATAAGAGTTTTCGTGTTACGAGTTCTGGAAATGCCGACCACCTTGGTCTTGGCGGTGTTACTTTTGAGACCAAGTTTATCCCGTTCTGCTACGATTCTATCTACCAGACGCTGAAGACATTCAGTATTCTCAGCTAAGATGACAGTGTCATCGGCGTAGCATAGATTGTCGATCAAGATTCTAAATTTATCCCTGTTGAATATATTCTTGGAATCAATATTTAAACATTCTAGTCCTTTTCGAACCAGCTTCTTCTATGTAGCACTTGTCTCCTTCCCTCTCGGAATGGTGTTGAAGATTCTTGAGGTCAGGGTCTTGTTGTCCATTCTATGTGACCATACAAGATAAGTCTCCTATTTCTCATGGCTCATGTTATGCTTTCTAAATGTTGGTAAAGCTCGTTGTTATGCCTGATTCTGTATTCATCTTCCTCTTTAATGGAGCCCAGGATTTTTCTCAGGATATTTCGTTCTTTCAGTTCCAAATTCATGAGTTGTCACTTTTTGACAACGTTAAAGTTTTCTGAGGAAAACAGGAGTGAATAACTGTTAATGGGATCATAATAAATAATCTGTGATATGCGATAAGTAATTTGTTTGCAACAAGTGCTGAAGATATGCAGACATTACTAAATAGTGTAGTGGAACACAGTGCTGCAGCAGGTCTGCGTTTAAACATGAAAAAAAAGTAATGGTCTTAATCAAACATGTCACTCAACCCGATAACTTGACAGTACCTGGCACATCACTGGAGCAAGTCCAACGCTTTAAGTGTCTCGGCAGCGTACTTGATCACAGCTGGAATAATGCTGTTGAATTAGGTCTCGGGTTGAACGGGCAAGACTGCATTCACAAGAATGAGCAAACACGGACTTTATGATCAATCTCCGTCTGCGTTTACTTCGGTGGTATCTATTTTCTCTCTTACTTTATGATGCTGAGACTTGGAACCTAACAGATAACACCACCAAAAAACTTCGATCTTTTGAGATGTGGTGCTACCGACGCCTGATCAGAACATCATGGGTTTACAGAATATGTGACAGTGAAGTACTCTAACACCTGTACAAAGAGCTAAAGGTCATACACAACAACAAAAAGGTAGAAACATCACCATTGACCATATCATTCGAAATGATAAATGGAGACTACTTCGTCTTATCTGACAAGGTAAAATTGAGGGATGGAGAAGTAGGGGAAGAAGGAGAACATCTTGGCTGCGGGTTCTACGAGAGTAGTATGTGCTCAATACCCCAACTCCTTTTCGAGTTGCTGAGAACAAGGACCAGATCACCCTGATGACAGCCGACATCCAATGAGGATATCGTAAAATTATAAGCAGAAGAAGAAAAAGCAGAAGAAGAAGAAGAAGAAGAAGAAGAAGAAGAAATATTTGAACTTTAAAACGTTCTTGCAAAGATAGAATGTTCTCTTCAATTTGGTACACCTGGTTTTCATGGCTAGATCCTCACTAACGTTCGAGGTTAGCCATTCTCCGAGGTATCGCCGTGTGGGATTGAGTTGGGTGCATCTCTGATGTTGGCAAGGAACTCCATTCTGTGCATGGCAATCTTCAACCTTACTTTAGCTGCTATTTGACTGAGGCATAAGACAGATTCATTTTGAATGCGTATGACAATAATTCAATTAAGAACGTTGAATGGAGGCTCGATCTCCCTGGAAGTACAGTTTTAGGACATTATCTTTAACCCTCAAGTACACGAAGCCGTAATTGCTACGGTTATACTTTTTAATCCGAAGGAGAATTTCATGAACTCAACTTATTGAGCCAGTTACGAACCTATTTCGTTGCTCACATGATTAGACGTGGTTTCTTCCCTTTGGAACACGAATATTCCACCTCTTTAAAGCCTGGTTATGGCTGTTTGAAGTGCACACACCACTATCGGGACTATGAGCACACCAGGTTTGCTAATTATTGCAATGTGCTTTACATCGCACTGTTTTGTAGATTTTAGCTGAGTGTCGCATAGGAAAGAGGCGTTGAGCCATGGCAGTGGCCATAAGTAAGAAAATGTCTATGCTGAAAGTGGGGAACCATGAAATATAATCACCCGAATTCATGCTTATTTTTACATGGCCTTCACCGAGCATTCTAGAGCATGGGGAGGTAATTGGACACTTCACCACACTTCAACAATCCCACAAGCTCTAGTAAGAACTAATTGGCGATCTTGGAATACGGTGGCTAATATTCAGCCCTAATCCTCAAATCTGAGGATATATCAGTGTCGGTGCGACAAACTGTAAAAGAAATACAAGGTTGACTAGGAGTTGATGTAGAAAATACTCATTTATCAAACAGTTTAACATGTATATTACATTATAAGTTCTTCTTATTGATAATGCTATTCATTGTGGTTTGGTGGCAAAAGGAAATTTAAGTAAATAATATTTATATTCGTAAACATCTAATAACATATAATCATAATAAGGGGACCACTAAAATTAAAACACCTGAAATAGAATACAGCATGTCATTCACCTAGCAGGGAGGGGACTCTGCGTGATGGAGGGTGAACGAACTGACTAGCCAGCTGGACTCGCGCCAACGACAGAGCAAAGGTTTTACAACAACTCGCATTATATGTTGGAGTGAGGAGAAGAGAGGACTTCATTAATATGAGTTCCAAATTTCAATTTTTAAAGAATTTTAACAGAAATAAACATAAATATTTTGAGTGTTAAATATCTGATGATGTACTTTTATGAATGAAACATGTTATTATGTTGTAGTTAAGTTTCTTATTTCTCTTGGAGTTTATAGATGTATTTATTCACAGTTAGTTTCGGCAGACTGGAGAAGTTGGCAGTTATATATTTATACTGTTTATGATTAATAACTCACATATCAAGCTGACCTTGCGGTTAGCGGCGCGCAGCTGTGATCTTGCATTCGGGAGATAATGAATTCAAACCCGAATGTCGGCAGCCCTGAAGGTGTTTTTCGCTCTTTCCTAATTTCCCACCAGGCAAATGCTTTGGCTGTTCGTTAATTAAGGCCACGGTTGCTTCCGTCCCTCTCCTAGCTCTGACCTGTCCCACCGTCATCATAAGACATATCAAGGTCGGAGCGATAAATTGAAAAAAAAGAAAAAAAAGAAAGGAAGGCTAACTAGGAGTTGATGTAGAAAATATTTATTTACCAAACAGTTTAACATATATATTACATTATAAGTTCTTTTTATTGACAATGCTATTCATTGTGGTTGTGGTGGCAAAAGGAAATGTAAGTAAATTATATTTATATTCGTTAACATCTAATAAAATATAATTGAGGAAACGTGCATTTGAAATATCTTGCTGTAGGTTCATATACCTTTTTGTCTCATGGGCAACTTCTTGTGGATGTTGAGAGTTTATTTTGAATCGTATAGTTGGATCGATTATAAAACATGCCCGTACATTACCCTTCCCACTCGCAAAAAGAAATTTCTTTGCACATTTATTAGAGTTAATATCTAAAATCAGCTCTGATTTCTAATGACCTTAACAGATACCGAGGTGTTAGAAGTTTGTTCTACAGGTTTTTTCTAACGCGTCGGAAGGTAACGACGCAGGATTTTAACATTGGCATGCACTTAAATATCATCGACCTCAAAACTTTAAAGCCAGGGTTGAGGATTATGGATTACGGTGGGCTTCTGGTGTTATAACACAAAGTTCAGACAACTGGTGGTAACATGTGGGAAAGGCTGCTGCATTCTCCTGTAAGAACTCCAGCAGTGACAATAATGAATGCGCTAAATTTAGGACAGGCTTCCTGGCGTGCTAAGTGGCAACTTCTCCGGGAGATAAGCCGTCATGAATAATGATTTTCATCATCATCTCTCCGGCGATCCCATCCTTCCTGTTCTCAAGCGTGTCTTGAATATTTCTCTGCGATAAGACGGCAGCAGCTTGCTGCGAGCGTTCGGCCAGTTCTTGGTCCTGAAAACAAACAACAAAATTCAGTATTCAAAGAAGTTGTCTTGGAAATAAGAATAGGCCATTAGGACTCCATATGAGTAGCTTATTTCCAAAAGTATAAAATCGAAAAATAAAATTTTACAGGAGAGAAGAAGAACGTCGAAAGTATAAAATTTCAATTGAAAATTCTAGAGTAAGACGTTTATTCATTAGTAGGACACAATGTATAGTTACTAAAGTGAGTAACAAGTGTACACTAGCCCGGACAACTTT
The DNA here is from genome assembly GCF_040414725.1 of Anabrus simplex. Taxonomy (NCBI): domain Eukaryota; kingdom Metazoa; phylum Arthropoda; class Insecta; order Orthoptera; family Tettigoniidae; genus Anabrus; species Anabrus simplex. The sequence continues at coordinate 782,645,541 of NC_090265.1, forward strand.
CCTGGTATGAGATTTGCACAAATATTAGGGGCTCACTACACTGGAACCCCTAAGCATATTCAGTCCCGGACAGCAGCCCTACTATGAGATTGGCATATACATTAGGGATGTCTTCCTTGGAATCCCTAAGTATATTCTACCCCGAACAACAGTCCTGCTATGAGATTCGCGTAAACAGGAGGGGCTCATCTCCTTGGAACCCCTAAATGTTATGCTACTCTGATTACAATAAGGAACAGGGCGCTAGTTGACATTTCTTTCTCGACAAATTAGTTTACATTTTAACCTATTACTGCATCATCATCCCGGCTCTGCTTATAACACTCGTACTTTATTCAAACAGAATAAATAATTGCCATTCAGAATATTTCTGTTAAACCATTTGTAGTCAAAAGAAATATTCAAGAAAGGAGAATCGATTCGGTACTTTCTGGCTGTGAAAATCGAAATAATTTCTCTGAAACTCACAAATTTCACTGCAGTCATCAGGATACTGACTTTGTTTAAATATACGACGTTCAAAATGAAGTTATTTAGAGTCAAGTCACAGATCAGTTAAATATTACTAAATGAACACAAACAATATAATTTAAATAATGTGTTCTGTTGCTGCTGGTCACCTAGCCCAGAAACGACTCCTGATTGGCTGCAGGTATACTGTATGTTTTGGCCAATCCAGCCCGTGGAATATGGTACTAATTGGTATCATACGTGATATTTTCACCTCTCTGACATGCATTCTGGCCATTTTGACGTTTGTTTAATATTTTGGAGCTTCCCGATAACAAATATTTTATACAGTTTGTTTCGAGTTTCAACCGGTTCAGGAATGAATGGAAGCCCCATCTAGCAGCGAGGATAGGAACTGTACCTGTTGCACTCCTCTGCGGTAATGACAGATGAAATGAAATTATATTGGAGACTGTCGCTGGAATGAAAGATGACAGGGAAAACAGGTGTACCCGTAGAAAACCCTATCCCATCTCCACTTTTCTGGCAGAAATCTCACATGCATTGAACGGGATTTGAACCACGGAACCCAGCGGTGAGTGGTAGGCGCGCTGCCACTTTAGCCACAGGGGTTTCGCTTGTTTTCCATCTACAACTAAATTTTGATTCGGTGCCTTTTTTTTTAAGTAAGCTTCTCAAACGTAAGGATTTTAGTGATTTTAATCTGCATGCATTGAGAGGATTGTAATAAAACCAGTAAATAATAATACTAGAAAATCTGAAAAATAAAGTCATCTGCACACAGGCTATGCAGGCCCTGGTAGGGTATGGAGGTAGAGACTTCCGCCATACGTAACCTCGGTCCTTCGTGGGGTACAGTGGTTAGTTCGGCCCGACCGCCTTTGTCACCTGGAATTAATCTGGTACTCATTTTGATCTTAACAGTAAATAACACGCCCACTTCTTCGTATCCTTATGACAACCACTAAATACGATTACAATCATATGTAGTGATCTATAACCATTACAGTCCCATTTATGTGGTGACGCTAATGAAGATCTCGCCTTGTATTAATACTTAATTTCTTACTGAGGGAATTACACCCCATCAACACAGTAATTAGAACTGAGGGAACATTCTCCTCTTCGTGAAACTCAACCTGCCATCATACCATTATCTGCTGTCAATCTCACCATATGATATTATGATAGTCTTCCAATACAACAGCATGGTATGGAGAATCGTCACTACAATATGATAGATACCCACGCAGAATAATCAGCTGAAGTCGACAACGGAATATGTAGCATATAATAACCCTACAATTCCCTTCTACGAGGACAAGTAACAGTTGTCACATATAGAGTATCAGTGACTGGACCCATGGTAGGATAGGAACCAGCACCAATAATTTTTTCCATGTCTACCGACAGTTCGGCCGTGATAAGAGCCTGAAAAAGGAGGTTTTACAACACCCTGAATTATTCCATAACCATCCTGCGTATGTGGTTTAGCGCAAGGGTATCAGAAATAATTTCGGTAGCTATATAAAATTTTATTAACGATGGTTATTGTAACGTCGCTTGAGGTTTAATTAGTTTTACAACTTCATTCTGTCGATCAGCGCAGCCTCAGTACCTGAGGGAGCATCATAAATAAATAAATAAATATTATTATTGTTACGAGGTTTTCATGGATTACAGAGGTATAAGAAGCGTGGGGGTTGAATGCGTGCATAAGGAATTAACTAGAGCAGAACTTAACACAACACATTTAGAAATGTTATTTCTTTCCGTTATTCTAATTTAAGATGGATAAATAGAGAATCTTAATGAATAAGAACACTATTAATGAGTTTGTCAGCTCTAGCAAGTAAAGAGGACTTGAAAGTACGAAAATCAGTTACAAAATTTACAATTGTTAATATCTTGTTTGATTTACATAGAAAATAGCGTTATTGCTCATGATGGGAAGAATATTTTACAAAGAGCATGTTTTACTCCAAATGTAAATAACGCAAGGAAAATTTTAATCTCTGAAAAGAATATACAAGTGCATAATAGCCCATACTACGTGCCCTTAATTGTAAAAGGAAAAGGTTTCATATGACCGGCCATAAACAAAAGGCAAGGAGAGATCCTCCTGCACTCCTTTAAGAAATAGTTAAAACCATAAATGGGCTTATGGTCCAATGATAGGAAGGCTAACCCTATGACACGCCGAAGTGACTAAATGAGAAACATTAGTACCAAACAGATTTATGAAAATTTAGAAATTTTTAAAACTATAGTCACTCCATGCAAGGTTGAATGGGATACGGCAGAGAGTCATCACTCTTCATTCCCTTACGCTACATATTTCCCAGTAGCGAATAAAACAAAGTCCTCAGTCTTGCCGAAAATTCTACATTTAAACCACCTGTTTTACAAAATTGCATTAAAACAAAAGAGACTGAAACATTCCCCTCAAGCTATCCGCAGGGGCTATCACATGTCTAAGTAATTTCTGGCATTATCTTGTGCCGCTGGATCTTCCTCACTCCAGACTTGCCCGTGCCTCCCTCCGGATACGACGCACTCCCAAGTCTGGAGCAATTCAAACAATACGGCCCTTAAGTGACCTGCCTTTATAGTACCATAAGGGTAAGATTCCAGAACTCTTTATTGATAGGCTGGATTCCTATACTCACCCCAATTTTAATTGGCTAGAGAAAATATTTGCAATGTTTTGATAGGTTGATTACAATCGGGGATGAACCAGCTGATGTGTTGACAACTTCTCTACATTAAACAAAACAAAAAATACACTCCTCAGAATCAGGTTTACAAGGTCAAAAACGTTTCTCTATGAAATAATTAGAGTTTTTCCCGCGAGAAGGAGTACAATTATTATTATTATTATTATTATTATTATTATTATTATTATTATTATTATTATGATTATTATTATTTACATCCATTTGAGACCACGGTTGTGTGGAGCCACAATCTTTGCATTCTTTTTCTGGCAGTCTGCTTTCTTTCCTCTCTTCATCCCCTATTTATTTTCGGTTCGTCATGGAAGACTCTGAAGCTGTCGATCACTCATTTGTACTTCTTTTTTTTTATGATGTCTTTCGGATTTAATCCAGACTACTCAAGATCCTTTCTTACTTCGCTAAATCATTTGTCGCAAACTCTAGGTCTACTGTCATTTTTTTTAATCTGTGTTTTCAACCTCTGATCATCCATTCTTAAACGGTCCATAAAATTTGAATATTCTTTTCCTCATTCATTCAATCAACTTTTAGTATTCCTGATATACAGGGTCTCTCATATAAACCCAGACCGAACGCACGGTGCTTTTACTCTGAGCTACGGTAATTATCCGGACGTGGTTAACATTTCAATCCGACCGGGAATCGACCCGGGATCCTCTGAAAAAGACTCCTACGTGGACCATTCAGACAAGGAGCTGACCACAATATATGTTTCATAACTTTCAATGTTCATAAACCTACGGGAGAAATAGCCTCTTGAATGTGAATTCAGAGGTTGTACGGTCTGTGATATAATCGCACCGGACGGGCCGCAACACCTCCACGGACTGTTTATATAAATGAGAATGGCACGAGAAGTTGATGATAATGGCAGTTCCCGAGTCACACCGCTAGGGAAGCCATAAACTGCTGAAGACACATCCGGGTTCTGTACAGCTGTAGAAACATAGAAACTAGTAATCAGGGCATTTAAACGGTGTGTTGTGTAAGTAGTTACGTTACTCACTAGGAACGAAATTATACACTTACACATAACAGGGAAAAGAACAGGCAGAGGATATAATAGTAGTAATAATAATAATAATAATAATAATAATAATAATAATAATAATAATAATAATAATAATAATAATAATAATAACAATAATAATAATGCTGTTAGGATCGCGCAGCTGTGAGCTTGCAATCAGGAAATAGTGGGTTCAAACCCTACTGTCGACAGCGCTGAAGCCGGTTTTCCATGGTACATTATATCTTGTGAATATCTCCAGGGGGAGACAGTGGAATGGTAAGTTATGCTGAGTCATGTTGGCGACTTTATACCTCATGCATCAAAACAAACCACACTGAAATATTATTTTACGTTGGTACAGTCTGCGTACCACCACGTGGACACATATTGTTCATAAAGTTTCTGAGGATTATTAAGAAAGTAGATGAATACATGTTGTTATAAAGAGACAGAATTGACGTTATCTTTTGGTGAAATTCTGGAGTGCTTTTAGATGAGTCATCTTGAAAAGTGATTCATTCAACATGCCCCAAATGTAGGTAGGCATTTTGAGATCTAGGGAGGTCAACTGACTAGAGGGATTTCGATTCCCAACTCATCCATCCTCGAAATGGTTTTCCGTGGTTCGCCACTTCTCCTCTATCCAGGATTGTACCTAACTCTTTCTGATTCCGGGGAAGAAACCAACCCTGGAGGGCAAACTGACTAAATAAAAAAATAAAATATGTTACATGCCCTGGTAGCGAACATGCCTTTTTTCCACATCAACTGCCTATAATAGTTCATTTATTGCGACTAGGCAAATCAACTCCATTTAACATCCGCAACGTGAATTCTTCAGTTTCATAGAAATGTTCCTGCAGAAAATACATTTTAGGTGCACAAAATCAACTGTGTAAATCGCGATGAGTGAAAGGTTTGGCGTGTGTGATTGAATTAACCTTAATAAATCTTGATTACAATCGATTTTTTTAAAGGTGGTTCATACGTACGTATGATTTGTATTAACATGGTATGTTTCTCGTTTTTTACTTCAAAATTGTTATAGCTGCTTACCTTAATGTGGTTAAGCACGAGAGAGGACAATGAATCCTAGGTTCACCACTACAAAGGAAATAATATATTTGCGTGATATAATTTAACCTCACTATTGTGGCTAACAATGTCTCACCTGTACAAACAGAGTGAAGTACAACAAGTTCTCTTCCTGTCCGTCAGAACAGGGACTGCGCTGTTTCAGAGCGACGTGTAAGTGTCTTGTTTATGTTGAGGGTGAGGAATACGTTAGCATACGTTATTACAAGGTGCTAGTTTGTACGAACACAAACACATTCAGTAATTTGCCTCTCCTTGTGCTGACTCTGATTCTTGCTGTGGTTTACTACACGGAACCTAACTCTCCAAATGGTCAGTATTCCTTGGTAGTTAATGTACTGCGCTGGCGCTCAGATGCTGTACACACTCCGCAGTATGTTGGGTTGCAGCATTCGGTAGGCGCATTCGTATGAAAAGAAAGTGAAACAAAATTACAATACCTACTTATATTATTGCGTATTTGATCACACCATACTATTAATAGTGACACGTAGCGCCAAGATTCTTGACCACAGTTCAAAAATCGACTACTTCGAGGGACTTATTTCAGTGCCTCATCTCCTCCACCAGACGTGTAACGTGTGTAACCCGCTAGAAATGACATTTTCACAGCTCATGCTCTTTGCTCCTCAAACTGCACTGGGAAAGTATGAAGAAGTCCATATGCAAATTGATTTGACCTGAAGCGTATTTAAACAAAATATGACCTTAACTGAAGCCTCCGTGGCTCAGACGGCAGCGCGTCGGCCTCTCACGGCTGGATACCGTGGTTCAAATCCCGGTCACTCCATGTGAGATTTGTGCTGGACAAAGCGGAGGCGGGACAGGTTTTTCTCTGGGTACTCCGGTTTTCCCTGTCATCTTTCATTCCAGCAACACTCTCCATTCTCATTTCATAGCATCTATCATTCATTAATAAATCACCTTGGGAGTGGCGACCCCATCGTACTAACAGCCTATATCTGTTTCATTCATTACATCCCTGACCCGGTCAATGACTGGAAAACAGGTTGTAGGTTTTTCATGACCTTAACTGAGTTTGTGATCTGTTGTAGAACCTGCAAGGGACGGCTCTTCAGTCGCTAATGAGGTGAACCGGTTGGGAGCGCGACTAGTTCAGTGCCTATCCACACAGATGTTGCTCAAACACTAGTCCACCTCGGCTCAAATTTTCTCCCTAGAATTCACGTGACGTCAGAAAGGACTTCAAGCCTACAGAATCCACGGGAAAATACATACATACACTCACTCACGACCGGTTGATTTAGAGATAGCTGGCTAGTATCGTGTAACCCTCCTTTCACCTTGATGACGGCAGCAATGTGGCGTGGCATGGACTCTACACGACATTGAAGTGCAGGGGAGGCGTACTGGCCGCTAGAAACCATCCATAATAGCCCCGTAATAATCCGATTTCCATCCCATTATGCATTCGTAATTAAGAACATCTAAAGGAGTGGTTGAATTTCTGCATATGAGAGAAGTGAGTTGGAACCCCACTGTTGGCAGCCTTGAAGATGGCTTTCCGTATTTTCCCATTTTCATATCAGGAAAATGATGGGGCTGTACCTTAATTAAGGCCACGGACGCTTTATTCCTACTCGTAGGCCTTGCCTATCCCATCGTCGCCGTAAGACCTATCTGTGTCGATGCGACTTAAAGCCAATTGTAAAAAAATATAAAAATTGAAAATATTAATACGTTTAATGTTCTCATTCTTAACCCTATCATACTAACATACGTAAAAATAAACGTGTATGCTTCATATAACTGAGCACTGCTCCTTTCCACATTACCCTAAACAGACCACCTCCATGGAGTGCTCCATGCACTGATCAATGTGAATGTCACGATAGCATTTAGATGCATGAGTGAGTAGTGTTTGCCGGGAGAGTTCAAGTCACTGCGTTTTCTTTAGGTATTGTTAGTATTGACGCTTTATAGTTGGTGTGTAGTCCGGCTCCATGGCTAAATGGTTAGCATACTGGCCTTTGGTCACAGGGTCCTGAGTTCAATTCCTGGCAGGGTTGGGAATTTTAACCATAATAGGTTAATTTCGCTGGCACGGGGGCTGGGTGTATGTGTCATCTTCATAATCATCTCATCCTTATCACGACGCGCAGCTTGCGTACGGGAGTCAAATCAACTTAATTGTGCACATAGACAACTTCGAATGAGGTCTCCTAGGCAACGGCAGATAAATTCTCGAAAACATCTCCATTCAGGATGACTGGCTCGTAATCTGAAACTCATAAATAGGAATCTGTGGCCCATTACGGCCCCGGAATGATTCATGCAATCTAGTCCGTAGCGCCAAGTGTGATCTGCATTACAAATGACCGGCATAATTCATCCATTAGGTGTTACTCAGAGGGAGAGCAACTCCCACACTTATCCACTGCTGAACACGATATGGGTCGCAGGAGTTCATTCGACGAGCAAATTAGGGATACTTCACGAATACATTTATATTACTTATTTCAAGACTTGAACTCGCAAACTGTCTACTGAAAACACTATGCTTGCACATGGAAACATTCTCATAGATTATGTAATGATTAAAAGGGGAGCTCGCCGTGGCAGTATTAGTGACCTGGACAATTTCTTACTAAATACCAGGCGGCTTGCGAGCGCCGTACTGTCTACTTACAATTGTCCCGCGCGCACTAGTGATGCTAATGACTTGTTTACGAAGGAGTGCTACGACGTGCTGTATTGTGGATGTTTTGAAGCAAATATCAGTCATTTTTCTGTAGACGTTCCATAACAGGGTGCATTTGTAAATACGCCAAAGGTACAGAGAATTAAATGCAATAACTTATTAATTTCTACACGTGTAGACATTCCACTCTATAAAAGAGTTGCTTGTATGAAACTGTTCGGCGAAATACGTGTGTAGAAGCCAGACGTCTGTTTGGAGCTTATGTGTTAAGTATGTATTCTAACAAACCACATATTAATGAATTAAAATACATGAAACCTAAGCAGCGTATATCAATATAAAGAAACCAAAATAATACTGCTTGTAAGGTTGCAGTTTCAATGGTACAAAACAAGAGGCTTGGGAAATGTCTGAGTATTTGCAGTGTGTACCACACATTTACATGACTGCATTCTAAACATAGTGTTCATACAACGGAGTGTAGTAAAAGTTGCGTAGAATAATTATCACACACAACAGAAATATTGTGCAACATTCACCTTCTAAATCAAACTCCTTTTCTGAGATTATTGTAACATAAGAGTCTCTGTTTAGAAAACATGGGTCCATCAGTCTCATTTTATAAGATGCAGGATCATCATCCATATGCCAATTCAATGCGAATATATGTACTTCGAAAATAAAAGTACACTCATGTCCTCGTACCGAAGTGGTGTAGCTCCTTCTGGCACATTCTTAATAGAGGTAAAAATGGAATGGCGTATGGCTTTTAATGCCCGGAGTGTCCGAGGACATAATCGGCTCGCCAGGTTGATTTGACTCCAGTAGGCGACCTGCGCGTCATGATGAGGATGAAATTATGATGAAGACGACACGTACAGCTAGCCCCCGTGCCAGCGAAATTAACCATTGATGGTTAAAATTTCAGACCCTGCCGGGAATCCAACCACGGGACCCCTGTGACCATTTTAAATCTTTAGAATCACTGGGAATTGAACTCGGGCCTCTGAGAATGGCAGAAAATTGTACTAAGTATTACAATACAGAAGCGGATATTTCGTAAACGAGATATATAAAGAATCACGCTCTGTTGCATAACTACGGATGTGAGATCCCAGAGAACGAGCTGTTACAAGAACCACGTCCAGAAAACGCTTGTAACTTTGATCCCAATGGGAACAGAGAGAAAACTGAAAATTACGAAGCTAGACAGAGAAAGGGATTTTTAAGACCACTGATCCAAGTGAAGGGCGAAAATTTAGGGTCTGAACGGTCCCAGGGACCTTACGCTAGTAGTTAAGGGATAATCATCTCGCGGTAATCGAATGTGTACCAAGTTCCAATCAGTCAAAATATACTTAACATTGACTATTCAACAACAAGTTCAACGGTTAGTTCCCAGAATAAATCGATGTTTCGCTTACGTTTGAGTGTAACCGTAATTTGTCAAATTAAAATGAGTTAGTCACTCCCAGTCAATAATTTTGTCGTCCGACTCGTTGGCTGAATGGTCAGCGTACTGGCTTTCGGTTCATAGAGTTCCGGGTTCGATTCCCGGCCGGGTCTGGGATTTTAACCTTCATTGTTTGAATCCAGTGGCTCGGAGGCTGGGTGTTTGTGCTGTCCCCAACATTCCTGCAACTCTCACACACACACACAACACTATTCTCCACTACAATAACACGCAGTTACTTACACGTGGCAGATGCCGCCCTCCCTCATCGGAGGGTCTGCCTTACAAGGGCTGCACTTGGCTTGAAATAGCCACACGAAATTATTATTAATATTTTTTTCATGTTATGTGGCGAACATCTCATGGCATATCAGTAACCAAAGAATCAAACAATTCACATAATGGACAAAGGAAACCGTAAATGAAATTTACATACGCAATCTTGAGAAGGCTACTTCCTTTTATTTTATACGACTCTCCCAGCATATTACTACAAGTTAGAAGACAAGTACGTCTGCACACAGCCAATCCAATAGAAACACTAAATAGTGATATGTTTGGCGTCAATAACGGCACTCGATCATCAAACTGGACTAAATATATAAAAATGACAGACTTCAAGTAATTAGAAACTGGCCAGCCACATTTCTCACGCGCTAGTGAGATCACGAACGTCAACCCCATGTGAAGGGTGATTCAACGTTTACGTGGTACAACGCTGAGTGGCAGAGTGACTTGTTCTGAATACAGTAGAACTTCATTAATCCGGATTTCGCCTAATCCGGGCATATCGTTTAATAATAATACATAAATAGAATTACAATTCCATATCCATGATTGTCAATTTCGCGTCTGCTATCAGTGATATAAAACCATCAACTTTGATTACCTCGTGGTAGTAACTTTTAATACATGAAGTGGTTGAATAAGATACGGCTGGAGTGTAAACAGAGGATTTTCACTACACTCTCCACCAAGGTAGCGAAAATTCAGCAACACTAGAAGACAATGAGTTGTGGCTAGAAGCAGATGAAGATGATCCAGGTTATCACATTTTAACCAAGGAGAAGATTGTTGAAAGTGTGATCACTACAGAATGCTCTAAACCGTATTAACATCACCAGGATGAAACAGGTGATATTATTAATCCTAAGCTAAAAGTTAAGTGCAACTGAAGTCCATCTAAACACTGTCATTATATACGGTGAAGATAAAAACGATGAAAACATAACTGCATATTACGAACATTTGAGGCATCTGCGTGAGTTATTATTTTTAAAAAGTAATGTCAAATGATCAGTGGGTAGTTTCCTCATCCCAGTAAGTATGCCATGTGTGGTCAATTCCGTACTGCACTAGTTTTTCTGTATTTTGTAAAACCGAATACTGTATTGTATTACATATTTTATACTTAATAGCCTTCGTATTACTTAAATTTAAAATATTGTACTGTTCTCGTTCTTTCTACATGAGAGAGTATTTATATACGTAGCTTGGCTCATTTCATATCTTTATTTTGTTTAATCAGGTGCACATGGCCCTGAGGTTCACTCAGCCTACACCAAAAATGAGTACCAGGTTAATTCCTGGGGGCAAAGGCGGCCGGGCGTAGAGCTAACCACTCTACCCCACCAAGTGTCGAGGTTAACAATGGTGGAAGCCTTTACCTTCCACTCCTCCAAGGGCCTTCATGGCCTGTACGGAGATGACTTTGCTTTTATTTTGTTTAATCCCGACTTTCATTAATTCGGACAAACTAGAGCCTCAATTAGTCCGGATTAATGAGGTTCTACTGTAGTTGAAGAGACGCGTACGATAACCCATTCTCCGAGCCGGTGAAATTAACCCGTAGCAGCTTAAATCCATGGCCCAATCGAACCTTAGTCCTTCTGAAACAAGAACTACTACGCTCATCATTCCCCCGATGAGCTAGATGTGGTTACGCTTGTGGCTGATGTGAGGAATTTCAATGCTTGTTCAGAATTTTTGTGGCACACACGAATTTAAAACTGCATGATGGTTCAGTAAAAGCATTCGGATAAAGGTACAATTACTGCCGTTAACATTCCATTTCATTATGCAACTCTCCCAACATGAGAGGTAAGTTTGCAATGTACCCTGTATACGAGGATTTAAAAACCCTCTCGTTTTGCAATCAAAAAATATTCCATTTCCACAAATCCTGTTTCTGTTGTGTAGATAACACCTTACAATTTGCAGAAGGTATTGAATGGCACCGAGTGAGTTCGCCTTGCGGTTAGGACCGTTTAGCTGTGAATTTACGTTCGGGGCATGCTGGGTTCGAATCCCACCGTGAAAATATCTTTCCGCGGTTTCGCATTTTCAGACCAGGCAGGTAATAAGTGATGACATTTGAATGCAATTAGTCACTGACTTCCAGAAAGTCATGGAAAGCTTGTGGGACAATAGTCCTACACCATCGCGTCAACTATGGTCATGAACAGTTAGAATATTGAAATAGTGTCCGTGGCGCAGGCCTGTCACCGCTGACTTCCGCGGTTCAAATCCAGGTCACTCCCTGTGAGTTTTGTGCTGGAAAAGGCAGAAGCGCGACCAGTTTTCCCTGTCATCTTTCATTCCAGCTACTCTCTCCAGCATCATGTCATTTCGTCTCCTCATTATCCTTGTCGCTGCAAAAATTCTGCTGTTCTCTTCGCTTTCTTGTAGTTTTTACTTCCCATCAAGTTTCCCACATCTCGAAGTATGTCTTCCTTGGTCTTCATCTTTCTTTCTTTCGTAGTATTCTTCCTTCAAAGACGTTAACTAGAAAGTCATTATATCTCAGGATATGACCTACAAGTTTTATCTTCCTTCTTTCCTTCCTTCCTTCCTTCCATATCCTTCATCAGTCTCCGTCGTTCATCGATTTCCTTTAGAATATCTCATTTCGTCTTTTCTTTTTTCCGTCCAGCATGTTCACGTCATTTACCTCCAGACCCACATTTCAGTTACTTCCAATGTATTCATTTCCAACAGTCCAGCTCGCTCAATGTAAATTAGTACACTCCAGACAAAGAAATTTACAAAAGTCTTTCTTCATTCTAAACATATATGGGTATTTCTTAAAATATTTCTTCTTAGCAAGAGCTATTCCGGTTCTTCTTTTCATTTTCATGGTGCATCTATTGTCTTCATAATGCTTTCATCTGTCAGTCATTAGTCATTGCCCCAGAGGCTTCTGCACCCGGCAAAGTTCCTATCCTCATCGCTAGATGGGGGCAACATTCATTCCATTCCTGATGCGGTTGAATGAATGGAGACAGGCTTTGGATTTTCTTCATTATTTTTAAATTCAATTCTGCTTTTCTGCATTATTTTAATGATATTTAATTATTTATTAATGATAGCTTTATTGTAACCTTTGAATGAAATATACTGTCATGAGGTACCTTGTAGTCGTATTTAAATCAGTAAAAGCATTCAGATAATGGACGGCTCTGCACTCCAACCGACCAGAATAGGGGTGGCCGCGGCTCTGCCGTGGCTCTGCCGTGGCTCTACGCCTCTGCATTCGGGAGTCGGAGAGGGGCTAGTCCCAACCGTCGGCGGTCCTGAGAACCGTCTTCGGTGGTTTTCCTTTTTCCTGCACTAAGGCGAATGCCAGGCCTCGGCCGAAAACCCTCTCACTTTCTCCGCAACAAATCTCCCGGCCTGAGAAACGGCGTCACCGTCTAAGAGGCCCGCCTCCCCCTTCAGGGGAGGAATGAAAACATTTTAGTAGTAAGCAAAGTTACTGCCGTTCATATTCCATTGTATTTATGCAACTTCCCAACATCTGAGTACGACAGATGAGTTTGCAATTATATCCTGTTGTAATCAAAAATTAAATATAATCCAGTTCGACAAATCCTATTATAATCTACAATAAAGTTACAAATACATCTCTATATGTCGCCCGGGGTAGTTTCAAAGGAAGCGATTGGAAGAGAATTGACTGTCCCATGTAAAGAAATGGATGTTGCTCCTGTGTGCTCACTGCAGTCAGCACTCCGGATATTGCAGTCTGGAGGTGACATGCCATCAACTGCTCCTAGCCTGAAGCTCCGCAGGTCACCAATCTCCCTTAGACGATCAATTCTGTCTTGTTCAGCGAATATTTCCGGATACTTGAATGTCAAAAGACTTCCAATTCTTTCTCGTCTCATTGCAAGTCATCGCCATCTTCACACTTGAACTGCTGCCCTCTTCTAACCTCAGCATGGGCACACACATTGTATACTCAAGATGGCGAAGTCGAATCTGTGAGCAGTTACATGAAATTTCATATTGCGTCCATGCGAGAACAGAGCACCTTTCAAGAAAAATTTCTCTAACATATCAAGAGTCATTATAATGTTGTCTGGGTCATCAGTCCATAGACTGGTTTGATGCATACGTCCTTGACATCCTGTCCTGTGCTAACTTTTTTATTTATACATAACTACCACACCCTACATGTACACTTATCCATTTATCACATTCATGCCTTGGTGTACCCCTACGGTTCTTACCAACGATACGTGTCTTGAATTCTCGGGTGTCTTAACCTTTTAAGTGCTAAGTAACCAGTGGACTCTTTGGTACCTCAGTGCTGAGTTTTTCTTTCGTATGTAAAAAAAATTGTAGAAGCCTCAATGTTTAACTTCAGTGGAGTGATTAGCTTAAAATGTTTATAAATGTTGGTTCTCTATATATCTAAATGCAAATGGAAAATCTTACACTTATGTTCAATATTATTTTTCGAGAGAAACAAAATTACACTTATGTGCCCATGCGTGCATTATTTTTATACAACGTAAAAAGCCCATAATAATGTTACTTCCTAACATCTGTAGGCAACTAATACAATCATGTAACTTCTTATAAGTATATAAGTTGACATTTTAAAACACTTTCTAAACGTGGAATGTGGTGATAGTTAAATATTTTCTACTGGTTGTTTGTGATGCCGATTTGTTCAACTATCTGCAGCAACTCCATTGGCACAAAAGTTTTAAAAAATCAACAATTTCCCGGTTGTCATCAAACACTACTTGGCCCTCAGAGACTGTCTCAGTTACTTGAATGTCTGGTGAAGAAACGTTATCCATCCGCCACGAAAATAGTGATAAAACAGCTTTTGTACTCACCGTGTTTTTCTTCTTTCCTTTAGAAGGAAAGTCTGTTTCTCTCTCACATACAATATTTTTGGCACACTCTCTATCACACTCACTTTCAAAATTGGTTAACAATTCATTAAAATCATCATCTCTATCATCACTTTCCGCTGTGGTTAATAATTGAAAGATTCTGTGATCCGAAATCACTCGCTGAAAGAGCAACTAGACTGTTGTTCTGCCATGTTTGTTAACATCACAGATGAACTCCACAGACGTCTACAAAAAGTTCTGTAAGTTACTTGCCGAAGCTATAATCTCTGATCAATTAGTTCTACATAATGCCCAACAGATGGCAGGACATGCCAGAGATCAAAGTGGCACTATAATGTGAACCGGTAAACTAACAAAAAATTAAAATTCTCGTGCACCGTGTATAGACGGATGTAGCAGTGCTGTACCGGCCGCGTCAGCCCGTCTATAGGCGGGCATATCACTTATCGGGTTTTTATGTGTCATATAATTCTAGCTCCTCTTCTCGTCAAATTTTTCCAAAACGTCTTCCTCTCATCAATTCAATTCAGTACCACATCATTCGTGATATCACGTTCAGCATTCTTCCGTAACACCACATTTCAAAATATTTTTTCTTACTTTTTGAGCTAGTTATCTTCCATGTTTCACTGCCATACAACGCCACGCTCCAGATTGAAGTCTTCAAAAACGTCTTACTAATTCCTATATCAAGTGAGCAAATTCCTTTTCCTAAGGAAAGTCTTTCTTGTTTGTGCTAGCCTTCATTATGTCCTCTTTATTTCTACCATCGTTAGCTATTTTATTACCCAAGTAACAATATTCATCTATTTCCTTTAACACTTCATTTCCTAATCTAATAGTTCCTGCTTCACATGAATTCATTCGACAGCACTCCATTACTTTTATTTAGGAGGTACTTGTATTCACCTTGAAACCGTTCCTCAAGACTCTGTCCATGCCATTCAGCAATTTTTCCAGATCTTCTGCAGACGCAGATAAAATATGGTATCTATGGTATTAATATCTATAAATCTTCATCTATAGTAACATAGAAAGAGAGGCAGTGAGTATGTTTGATATGTAACGGGTGATCTCAGAAACTACCAGACCGATTTTAAGATTTCTTTCCCCATTTGAAAGATAAAATCTCCCGAGTAAAGAGTCATGCAATTTAATTAAATCTTACAATCTGCAGACTAATTTATTCGGTTTAAAATGTAGAATATCGTAGCGAAGCACAGGCACGTCAACCAGTGTATAATAAATACACTGGACAACATACATTAGATCACACCCCATAACAGCATAACGATGAGAGTTCAAGAGAGTCTGCATTTAATCATCCCCAACTCCTAACATATTTCTCTGTATCCTATGCAATGTAAAACGCTGTTCGATGGTCGAAATACTCTTTCAAAGCGTCAGGTAAGCGCTTGTTCGGTGTTACACCGCTTACTTTTCAGAGTGGTGTTATTGAGCTGATCAACAACAGAACTGGCTCTAGAGCAAAGATCTTACATTTAGAGTAATATTCCGGTGAAAAGAACGTGGATTGTCCACTGACACGTTGGAACTTGTTGACGTGCGTTACCATGAAGCACAAGCACGCTTCGTGAGCGTTTTCCCCGTCAGAGCACGTTTTTTGTAAAATAAATTAATCATGCTTCGCTGTAATCCTTTTGACGTGACAATTAAACATCGGCGTTGCTTCTACTTTCTCGCCCACTCAGCTTACACGTGTCTCAGATAGACCGTGTTCCGTACTTTTACTGCTGACACCAGATCTAGGTATCCTCGACTAGAAAACATACTAAAACAATTTCTCAAACACTCAAAATTATAATATACTACGAGAGGAATAGAACTAGATAAGGCTTATGACAGAGTACTGAGGGAAAATGAGATTAAGTGTAGATTATTAAAAGAAAACAAAGGCAATTGGGCTGCAGTGAGAATTGATGCTAGAATGTTCAAGGTATTTACAGGGCTATCACTAGGTTAGTTTTCCACCTTTGCTGTTCATAGTTACATACGGAAGTGTAAAATGTGGCAGAGACTGAATCAGTTAGGTGTAAATGAATTCAGAACTTTAACCTATCCCGACGACTTTATCTTTATGCCAGATTGTTCTGAAAGCTGGCAATCTAATGTCATGGAACTTAAAAATCAGTGCAGTGAGTTTGATGTGAAAATCATACTTTCCAAGACTAAAGCGATGTCAGTAGGTAACAATAGGCAAGAGAACTGAACGTAGAATTGGGGATACACAGCTGGAACAAGTAGATAATATCAAGTATTTACGAGGTGTGTTCTCCCAGAATGGTAGTATAGTAAATGAGATTGAATCAAGATGCAGAAAAGCTAACGCAGTGAGGTCGCAGTTGCAATCAACAGTATTTTGTGAAAAGAAAGTCAGCTCCCGGACGAAACTATTTTTACACACGTCTGTTTCGAGACAAACTTTGCTTTACGGGAGCGAATTCTGGATGAGCTCAGGTTCTTTTATTCGTAAGTTAGAAGTAAGAAACATGAACTTACCGAGAATGATCGCTGGTACAAACAGGTGGGAACAATATCAGGAGGGTACTGGGAATGAGGAAATAAATGGTAGGTTAGTAATGAACGCTGTACGTTGTGGTGGTTGGAGGTGGGTAGTTTACCTAGGAGAATAATGGACTCTGTCATGGAGGGTTAGATAAGTAGGGGAAGACCAAGATGAAGATCGTCAGAGACAGTTCCTAATGATTTACAAGTAGGAATATAGAACTAAACGAGACCGTAGAGCTAGTTACAAACAGAACATTGTGGTAGTGATAAATTAATTCACAGAGGCTTACAGATGGAACGCGTGGAGGTATAACAGTCTATAATGAAGATGTATGTATATAACACATGTCAAAAAATAAATTACACCACAACCTCATTAATTCGTACTTATTGAGGCTCTACTGTGTCCGAATTAACGAAATTCCGGATTAAACGAAACAAACTTATGAAATGGTACATTTTAAACACTCTATTAAGTAAAAAGGAACGTGTAGGGTACAGTACTTTAAATTCAAGAATTGCAAAGGTTATTTAGTAGGCTATACAAAATATAATGCAATACAGTATTAGATGCTGCGAAATGCAGAATAACTAGTGCAGTGCATAATTAGAACGTAGCAGTCAAGGCACACCTTCATTGACTACACTTGACACACTTATTGCTTTGAAGAATCTGCTGATCTGTTATTGTTTTCTTTGACATCAATACCTTTAATATTTAACTCACGCAGATGTCTCAAATGTTCGTTATATCCACATATATTTTCATCGTTGTTATCTTCAAGTTATTTAGTGACGGTGTTTAGATGATCTTTAATTGTACTCCAGTTTTTCTTTATGGCTAATAATATCACCTGCTTCATCCGTTTCAGAGCTTTCCGCAGCAATCACACTTTGAACGATCCCCCCTTCGGTTAAAATGTGATAACCTGGATCATCTTCATCTGCTTCTAACCAAAATACAAGACCTTCCAGTGTTGCCGATTTTCAGCAACTTTTTGGAGGGCGTTGTGAAAATCCTCTATTTCTAATCCAGCCACACCTCATTCAACCTTTCCAGTTATTCATAGTTTCTTCCACGAGTTAATCAAAGTTGATAGTTTTATGACACTGATAGCAGACGCGAAATTGAAAATAATGGATCTGGAATGGTAAGTGAATTCATGTAGGCCTATTATTATTAAACGGCTGTCAGCATTAAGTGAAATCTCAACTACGGATTCCAGATGAATGAGGTTGTACTGTATTCAGTTTAGTTCAATTTTACGTTTAGACTTGTCTTTGAAAGACAGCATCGCAGTACTCGAAAATTTCGCGATAGAAGGAGATTAAATGCAAATTAATGTCTTTTGCTTTAATTCAACCCGCGGTTACTCGAATGGTGAGCACACCGCTCACCTCCGTAGTTTACTGCTTGTTGTTGGAATATTGCATATACCTTTCAAACAGATTGTTAGGAAGGGAAGGTGTCACTTATTTACCTTATCTTTGAAAGCGAAAACCTTCAATCCATATTAGGCGTGGCGTGGTGAGCGGGGCGCTCAGTAGCGAGTAACAGTGCAACTCAGTTTCTTGCATTGTAATAAGTCAAGGTCTGTCCTATGCTTGTGTTCAGTGTGATTGTTATATTGTGACTGCTGTTAGTGAACTTATACAAGTAAAAATAGCATGCACTGATCAGGTAATTTTGTGGTTGGGTCAAACGTTGGAGTAAGTGGAACTGAACACCGAATGTGATGGTAATGAAACAAATAAGGTTTACGAAACTGATCCTAACTCTGAAACAGAGTGTCCGCAAGTTCTGAGGAAGAAGAGGCACTTTCGTTGATTGAAGGTTGTTTTATTCGTTTTAGGAAAGGGTTGAATTACCAAGTAGGGCCTACATGTTCCCGCTACAAATGTTGGAACCCGGAAACAGTGTTCCAGGAAAGGAACAGAAGTGATGACTGTGTAAAATGTGTTTCTGTTATGCTGGATTATACGTTCGCATTATTTAGTTCGTACTGAGGAGAGTCCTATCTCAAACATGTTTAAATTTAAGCACTCGTGTCCCTAAACAAATTGTTTTACCACTCACTAGTCCCGATTCCCGATACTGGGTCGGGAATGAGGTGACATGAATTGATACCGCGTGTTTTACGACTGGATGACCTTCCTGTCGCCAACCTCAGTTGAGGAGCTAATGCCGATGAAATGAATGATGGTGAATTAAACTGGGTAGAGAGGTGGACGGAGTTAGCTGTGGGCTATGAATAGGAACTGACTCTGCATTTGCCTGGAAATGTAAATCATAGAAAACCATTCTCAGAACAGCCGAAGGTGGGGTTCGAACCCACGCGTCTGGCGAATTCAGAGCGTGTTTACACACGCTGCCATCCCACTCGCTCATGTTCCTAAATAAATAACTATCTCAAATTGATGCATTAAAGATACCTTCATCTTTCTTCTCCTTCTCAGTCTTTTCTCATATCACGTAGGGTCAGCGTTGCTTTGGTGGATTTTCTCTTCCATAAATATCTATCCGTCGGCCCCGTGGTGTAGGGGTAGCGTGCTTCCCTCTTACCCGGAGGACCCGGTTTCGATTCCCGGCCAGGTCAGGGATTTTTACCTGGACCTGAGGGCTGGTTCGAGATCCACTCAGCCTACGTGATTAGAATTGAGGAACTATCTGACGGTGACATAGCGGGCCCGGTCTATAAAACCAAGAATACCGGCCGAGAGGATTAGTCGTGCTGACCACACGACGCCTCGTAATCTGCAGGCCTTCGGGCTGAGCAGCGGTCGCTTGGTATGCCAAGGCCCTTCAAGGGCTGTAGTTCCATGGGAATAAATGTCTATCCAATGCTTCCTCTCACTTCCAACCTTACCCCCTTAGATCCCCTTCTACCTTGTCTTTCCATCTCATTTTGGGTCTTCCACCCCTCATTGACCCGTCAATTTCCAGGTTACCAATTCTTTTCCCCACGTAGTCTCCCCTCTTCTCTGCACACGTCCATACCATCTGAGCCTACTTTCTTCAACCTTCTTTCCTATGGCTCCCACTTTCACTGATCCTCCGATGTAATCATTCCTTACTCTATCCTTTCTTGTAACTCCACTCATCCATCTTAACATTCTCATTTCTGACACTTCCATCTCTTGGGCTTTTGAGATCGGCCAAGTTTTGCACCAAAAAGCATCGCATAGGGATTTCCTTTCATCCTGCAACTGCCCTTCTTATCACAGAGTACTCCACTCAATATATTCCAATTCATCATCATCATTATATTCTTCTTCTTCTTCTTCTTCTTCTTCTTCTTATTATTATTATTATTATTATTATTATTATTATTATTAATGCACTTTTATGGCCCCATTGGACCACTGTAGTCAATTTATGTCCGATATTCTACTATGCTTTATGTTTTTCCTTTCTGTTCTTCCAGTATTTCATCATTCTATCTGATCATCGTTTTCGTCCTTCTTCTGAAAATACCCTTTTAGTTGTTTCTCTTTTATCGATTTTTGGTTGGAATTTAATTTTACTATTCTTAAATTTATTTAATTTGTTTGATTTATTCTTTAAATCCTCCAGTGTTATGTCTAATTATTTCATTTCTTTTACCCAGACAGGTTGTTGTTTTCGTTTCCGAAGCTTTTCCAAAATGCTGCGTATTAAGCTGTCTTGAGGTGTTCTCAACAGATGAACAAAGAATGTTATTTTCTTCTTTCTTATGAAATCCGTTATAGGTACTATTTCCTGATATACTGCTGCATTTGGGTTGATATTCCATTCTATTTCTTTTTGGTACTTCTTATTAATGCATGTTCTTACTCTTCTCCTTCCTATTTTTAAAATTTTGTCTGTTATTATTTTGCCTTAGTTTAAATAATGTTTCACTTCCATAAGTTATTTCAGGTTGGACTACAGTCTTATAATGTTTAATTTTGTATTTATTGACAAATATTTCTTGTTGTATGTATTTCTGGTTACTTTTTGAACTGTAGATAATTTTCTCTTTCCATACATTTTTTCATTTAAATTGTGTGTTACATTTTCTCAAAGGTATTTGAATTGTTTTAGAATTTTTATTCCATTCCCAAATATCAGAACACTGCTTATTGAAAGGGGATTATTGCCATTATTTTAGTTTTTCAAAATAATAGTTAATCCTACTTTTTCCAGCAAGAGTTTGGAGGCTTGCCATTTGATTCCTAACTTCATTGAAATGAAATAGCGTATGGCTTTTAGTGCCGGGAGTGTCCGAGGACATGTTCGGCTCGCCAGATGCAGGTCTTTTGATTTGACACCCGTAGGTGACCTTCGCGTCGTGATGAGAATGAAATGATGATGATGACGACACATACACCCAGCTCCCGTGCCAGAGAAATTAACCAATGAAGGTTAAAATTCCCGACCCTGCCGGGAATCGAACCCGGGACTCCTGTGACCAAAGGCCAGCACGCTAACCACTTAGCCATGGAGCCGGACACCTAACTTCATCAAGGTTATTAGATGGTAGTGCCTGATTATCTGCAAATCTTTCTTCTTTATATGAACATATATTGGTCTTTAAGCATAAAGGTGAGCGCTGCGCTCACTACCCAGTAATGCCGGGTTAAAGAATTCGTTAATTAGAATGGCTCTCATAGTTGTTTCTGAATAGTAAAGGTAATCGATCACCTAATGTTTGGACGACATTTTACCTATGTATTACTGCTTGCTACTCCACGCTTCATAGTCGAAACCTTCGTGAGCTGTGTAATGCGAGGTCGAACCACTGATTAAGAAACACGACAAGTTTCATGTCGTCATTAAAGCAAGTCACAGACTCAAATGAAACGACTCCTGTGCCAAAGCAATCTCCGTTGTGAAATGAATCCTTAACTGCGTGCGAAAACAAGAAGCGCGAGAGATAACAAGGAGTCGTAACAAAGGGTCGATAAGAGGCTGTGTGTGTGGGTGGGGGATGAAGTAATTAAATAAGTGCGAGGGGCTGGAGACTGCACGGCAGTACACAGACTTTACTGGTCAGAGTAACAGGCAAACTTTCATACGTACAGCTATTTACAGCAGAATTGCAAAGAGTGCCAGAGTGAGAGTTTAAGTGAGAGGGACGGAAAAATATAGGAAACTACGACGAAATTGTTTTTCTCCCTCAAGGTCATCCACAGGATCCATCTTGTCCATTCCCATTCAACACAGAAACGCACATAGTAATATATTTTATTGCAGTCATTGGTCATACGGGTGTAAGATCGTGTTACAAGTGCTTGTATCGAGTAAACTGTGTTTGTAAATTTAATCCGTTTTACGTTTTACAGAAGTCTGTTAGTGAGATTCCTCTTTATTCTCAAAATACATGGTATTTACCTACATGCACCTCTCTTCTGGATGGGGTATTCCTTTCTTGTGCATATTCGGGGGTGAAACCCATGGACGGCTACTCTCTTCATGATGTGTCGTAGGTCCTATCTGGCTTTAGTCCACTCCCTGTAGAACATTGCGTCCGTGGCCATCAACTTCCTCCACATCTCTTGTTTCTTTTTGGTGAGTTCTCTTAGCGGATCCTTGTAGGTTTCAGTGGCTGGCAGGAGCAGGTCTAGGCGAAGTTCTTCCACGAAGAACTATTCCTTCGTTAGGCCTTCTTTTCAGGAAGTGGGCTTTGACTTTTTCGATGTGTTCTACTTTTTTTAAGGTTCCTCCATATTACATCTAATCCGTAGGTCATAAATGGTGCGAACTTCGGACGGGATAACGTCATCGCTGTATCCAAGGATAGTTTTCTCAGATTCTTTACCATATTTGTTGCCATCCTGGCTGCTGAGGTGCATTCTCTGATGTATAAGTCGTAAGTGCCCTCTCGGCTTTGCAGCGGGTTACCTAGGTATTTGAAGTTTAATACGTTTCGCAGTGGATTTCATTTATACAAGATGTAGTCTTCCTCCCCTTCTCAATCTCATGTATACAGTTTTCCTCTCATTTATGTTCAAGTAACGCATATAACAACTCATTTATACCTATCAGACGTTCTTGGAACTCATTCCCAGCTGAAGTTAGAAGATAGACATTTCGAGGCTATTTAATAGGAAATATTGAATGCGGTACTTGAAACTGTATATCTGACAAAACAAAACTAATATTTATATCTGAACTATTAATAAGAATATAAAATTGTAGACGTTAATTAATATTAATTTATGTCGAGTTAGAAATATGATGTTTAACTAATGATTATATGCATACTTCATTATTCTATACATTATTTATTTATTTATTTATTTATTTATTTATTTATTTATTTATTTATTTATTTATTTATTTATTTATTGTCTTGCTTTAAATGACGGGACTCAGGCTATGAAGCCATACATACACCTACATGAAGAGTTAAATATACACAAAATCATCTACAGTTTAATATCATAAGGTATCAATTAAATGTTTTAATTAACGTAATAACTCAGCTATGATCCAAGCCTACTATGTTATAAGAAATTATTATTATTCATTAACCAGGTTTGACAGAGTTTCTTAAAGCGGAGGTGCTTTGACACGCTCCTAATTTCAGCAGGTAGGGAATTCCAAATTCGGCTGGCGGCGACTATAAATGATCTACTGTAGCCAGTTGAGCGGTGAATGGGAATGATTAGTACTGAGGTGGATGATGATCTGGTAGGAATACTAGAAGGTGATGCTAGGTAATGGAATTGTGTGGCAAGGTATTCAGGTGTGTTAAGGTTCAGTATACGATGTAACAGGGAAAGAGTGTGTAGATTTCGTCGCTCTCTTAAGCGTAGCCATGAAAGCCTACTAAATGCGGGAGAAATATGGCTAAACCTTGGTATATCTAAAATAAATCGAACGCATGCGTTAATGTGCCTTTTGGAGCTTGATGGAAAGTGAGGCGTTCAGGTTACTGTATACTACGTCACAGTAGTCGAATATTGGCATTACCATACTTTGGATAAGCAGTTTTCTTACATTTTGGGGGAGTAAATCTCTGAGGTTTTTAAGGGAATGTAAGGAATAAAACACTCGCTGACATATACCTGTTACATGATCGTTCCAATTAAGGTTTTTATCCATTATCATCCCTAAGTTTTTAACTGTGTCTCTGAATTGTAATTGAGTGCCTCTTAATGTTACTGAGTGGGTATGGACGTCTGTAAGTCGTGCATGGGATTTTTGGGTAGATAAAAGAATACACTGCGATTTTTGGGCATTGCTTTTAGTGCATGGTCATCCGTCCACCTACATATTCTTCCTAGGTTGTCATTCATGTTATTTATTGCAGTCGGTAAGTCACGAAGATATGCATGCGTATATATCTGTATGTCGTCTGCGTACACATGATATTGACAATGTTTAATTACTTGTGTTAGTCCTGAAATTAAGATCGAAAATAGGAGTGGCGCTATCACTGACCCCTGTTGTATTCCAGTCTCTACAGATTGCCATGAAGAGAAATTTTCACCTATAGACACACACTGCTGGCGATAAGAGAGATAGGAATACATCCAGGATAGTGTGCTTTGTGAAAAATTAAGAGCACGTAATTTTGCTATTAGTATGTCCGTGTCAACGCAGTCGATGGCCTTACTAAGATCTAGAAGAGTTAAAACAGTAACTTCTCCCTTATCCATAGCTACTCCTATGTCGTTTGTAACTTTAAGCAGTGCAGTAGTTGTGCTATGATTGCTTCTAAAACCAGACTGGTATTTGTCAAGAAGCACGTTGTTGTTTACATATGCGGTTATTTGTCTGTGAACTATTTTCTCCAAAATTTTGGACATAAATCGTAAAATACAAATGGATCGAAAGTCTTTGGGTTCCACGGGATTGTTGGTCTTGGGGAGTGGGCGAACAATTACATATTTCCAAAGGGAAGGGAATATGCCGGTTATCAGTGAGGTATTAATGATGTGGGTTAGAGTTGGTAGGATTACGTCTGGAGTTTTTAACAGTAACTGTGGAACAATCTCGTCACATCCTGTCGCAGTTGTCTTTATTGATCGTGAAATTTGTCTCACTTCTGCAGGAGTTACGAGGGAAAAATACAACTGTTCTCCTCCATTGTTAGTATTGCCATTGTGTAGAATTTTGTTAATCGTCTGTTCTTTTGTTGTCTCGTCAATGTTAATGGGTGTTGTAGTAAAGTAATGGTTTAAATCATCCAGTGATAATTTTAATGTCAGCAGTATGTATTTTATTTCCACCTATGTACATTTTTTAACGGTTTTCCAGATTGTTGTCGTGTTTCGGGTATCAAAATGTTCTGTGAGTGTCTTATTTTAGCATTCCTTACGGCCTGTGTGGTCCTGTTACGAAGGGTCTTGTACAGGTCAAAATCGTTTGGTATTTGGCTAGTTTTGAATTTTCTGAAAGCTTTGTCTCTCTCTCTGTCATTAAGTCTCGTATTTCCTGAGTCATCCATGGAGCCGCAGGGCGTGTTACGCGAGCAGTGCGTTTTGGCGCTTGTTTATTAAGAAGAGCTAGCAGTTGTGTGTTTAAGAACTCCACTTTATCATCTATATTATCTAAAATATGGACATTATGCCAAGGTATGTTTGCAGCCTCTTCTAATAGGGCTTCGTTATTTATACATTTTAGGTCTCGGAATGTAATTAATTTAGGTCTGTACTTGGGGCATTTAAGTGAATAAGCTAAATAAATTAAGTCGTTATTGGATAGTCCGCAAGCAGACATTTGCCCGTGGGTAAGTACCCTGTCAGGGTTATTCGTCACAATTAAGTCCAGTAATGTATGTGACGTGGCTGTGTGATGTGTTGGGTTAAGTGGCAAAATAGTCATGTTACAATATTTAAATATGTTGATTAGTTGTTTCGTCTCAGTCATTTTGTCGTTAAGGATGTCAGTATTGAGGTCTCCTAGTAATAAAACATGCTCATACCTGGGTAAGAGGTCAAGTAAGATGTCTTCAAGGTCGGTGATGTATCCAATCTTTGGTGGGCGATACACAACACTCAGTAAGCACTTTATACCTAAAGCCTCAATTTCAATGAACATGAACTCAGGCCTTGCGCAGTATTCACTAATTGTTTTGTAGATTATTTTATATTTTAGGTCATTCCTAATATACATAGCTACTCCGCCGCCGGCTTTACCTGTGCATCATTTCGAGGTGGACAAGAGAATCTGACAACCAAGGTTTCATCCAGGTTTCCCCGTTCATGACGATGTGAGGGTTGACGTTAGCAATTATGTTACGGAGTTCGTGGAAGTGAGGAATTACACTTTGAACGTTAGCATGTACTACCGGTAAGTAATTTGGAAAGTTGTTAAAAGCATTTGTAAGGGGATTAGTATCAGGGGGCTGTGTAGGTATGGGAGCGGAGATTCCGCTCAGCTGACCACCAGTAACCTTGCCGAAAATAGAAGCATGTTCAGCACTCTCACTTTGAGTTGCCAACCTGTACGCTATCTTGCCTAGTTATTACATGTAAATCTAATGAAGATATAATATAAAAGTAATAGTTTGAATAGTAATTATAGACTAGTAATTAAAAGTCTAGTGTCTAAGTTAGTTAAAATTGTAAAATGTGTAGTGCCATGTTAGTTTCGGTCTGTCGGTTTATTTAATCCTGTCCAATTCCGCTCGGCTGGACACACGATATTTCACACCATTGTGTTTCACAATAATTGTACCGTCTAACGTCCAACAATTGGACACAGAAAATTTAGTGATCGCTTCTTGCAACAGTTTCATCCTGATTGACGTGAGGTCTTCTCTAATTGTTTTGTCTTTTTAGATTTGAATAGTTCGTTCCGTTTGCGGTACGACACGAACTTCACTATTATCGGACGCAGCTTATCTGTACTCGTCTTGCCTACCCTGTGACTTCTGTCTATGTCCTCGTGCGTTAAATTTACTCCAATACTGTCAGCTAGCTCGATGACAATTTTGTCCGTGTCCTCACCACTCGATTCCCGCACCCCGAACACACGCAGTGATTGCCGCCGCTGATATTGTTCGAGAGCATCGGTCCTAGTTTCGAGCTGTTCCCTGAGGTCTGATATTGTCTTGTCTCTGGCTTCGAGCGCTTCCCTCATCTCCTCGATTACTTTCATATTAAAATCTATCGTAGCTTTAAGTTGGTCTATAACAGCCCTGGCTACCTGGTCTTGTATGATGTTTGCTAGCGTGGCGAGTGTTTCCTTGTCTCTCAGAGCTTCCTGTAGGGCGCGCTTCACTGGGCTGTCTGTTGTTGTTACCTTTCCTTTCCGTGACATGGCTGTTTACAAGAAGGATTATGTTCTTAATTACTTGTGATACACTTTAAACTGGCTGTTCGTAGCACGGTAGTTTTACTTATCACTTAGTTGAAAGTTCCACACGTAAATGACGATCTTACACCTGTAAATCACTGACAAACCTGGAGACTGAAACACACGCTACTAAGCACTGGTCGCCATTTTCTATATCTATGATGTTTCATAATATGGTTTGGTACTTAAAAAAAACATAATCTGAGCCCTGCTGGAAATAAACTGACAGTTTGGGACCACCCTCGTAACACTGCCTTAGGCGCGTCCTAAAAGTAGCATCAGTGGTCGCGTCGTATCTGAGATATACATAAATTCAGTTGATTTACACAACCAGTATATGATTTGTGGAAGATAGAATCCAACATAAAATGAACTTTAAGCTTTATTTACTACATATCCATTGAAATATTGAGAAGGGACACGGACATTTTTGAAACAATTAAACCAATTATCTGATTGTTCTTTTCACAGTCTTCAGGATCCTGAAATCGTAATGTTACTGATTATTCAAACAACTCACTGAACACAATACAGTTTTACAAAATCATCTTCATTTTCAAATTCAGTTTCAAAGGATCTCGATCTGCAAGTACTAGCACAAAAAATAATGAGCTAATTCACAGTAAATCGAACGCAGTAGAGATAATCATGAATACTTTACAAATTTACTTGCGTCGAATCTGTGATATAAAGCTGGCAGCAGCTTGTGACATTTGTATTGAATGAAGGTCACAACACTACTGTGCTTCATCACTTTCAAGACAGGAAGCTAGGAGGGGAGATGACTTCTAGCCTCACGCAAGCTCAATTTACAGAAAATAATCATCACCGTGTATCTCTCAGTGCCGGCCCCGTGGTGTAGGGGTAGCGTGCTTAACTCTCGCCCGGAGGCCCCGGGTTCGATTCTCGGCCAGGTCAGGGAGTTTTCTCTTGACCTAAGGGCTAGTTCGAGGTCCACTCAGCCTACATGATTAGAATTGAGGATATATCTGACGATGAGATGGCGGCCCCGGTCTCGAAAACCCAGAATAACGGCCGAGAGGAAGCGTTGTGCTGACCACACGACTCCTCATAATCTGCAGGCCTACGGGATGAGCATCGGTCGCTGGACAGGCCAAAGCCCTTTCCAGGGCGTTATGTGCCGTGTTTTTGTATCTCTCAGATAACACGAGACTAACACAGTGTTAATCACTCTAATATTCTCTTGTCAATGTTCCATCTTTAACACTCCATAATATTACGAGTCAGTGCTTGATACATCACTGAAGTTCATGTTCTGTTTACCATTAGCTGTCGTACTTGTCTTCGACGGG
Source organism: Anabrus simplex (assembly GCF_040414725.1). Lineage (NCBI taxonomy): Eukaryota > Metazoa > Arthropoda > Insecta > Orthoptera > Tettigoniidae > Anabrus > Anabrus simplex. The sequence goes on from NC_090265.1 coordinate 782,674,234, forward strand.
TAGATATTAGCCAAGACTAATGAGTAGTTATACGGAATGTACTCCTTTAACGAACGCTTGCCATCTACCAATGCCGAATTCCATTGCTCGACTGACCTGGCCGCAGACAGACTTGAAGACAGCTCTGCTATGTGCCTTTCAGTGCATAAACTCCAAATTCCTATAAAAGTCTCTATAGAATATATCGAATAGCTGGATATCCGTGATGGATCGGTACTTACTGGAATACCCACGATTGGAACGAATGACAAGATAAATAATATATAATATATATAACTCCCCAGTTCAGACAGGCAGCTCCACTTTTTGAGATAAATTTGGTAAGATCGTACGTCACGCAGATGTCCGCTCAACCTGTTTTGGATCAGAAAATGAGGCATGAAAGATGACAGCTTACCGTTTCCTCCTTCTTTGTTACAAACTATTTCTCTATCAGATTAATATTAACTCCGGTAGGAAAGGAAATAAATAAATAAATAAATAAATAAATAAATAAATAAATAAATAAATAAATAAATAAATAAATAAATAAATAAATAAATAAATAAATAAATAAATAAATATTTCCGTTATTATTTTACGCATTATCAATTTATTCCCCTCGTAAAATCGAAGTTTGATTTTCTGCAATTTTTACTAATTTTATTTTGCATTACGTCCCACTAACTACGCCTTTGACGGTTTTCGGAGACGCCGAAGTGCCTGAATTTAGTCCCGCAGGAGTTCCTTCACCGACACGAGGCTGACGTATTTGAGCACCTCCAAATACAACCGAATTTGAACCTGCCAAGTTGGGGTCAGAAAGCCAGCGCCTCAACAGTCTGAGCCACTCAGCCCACCTTTCTGCAACTTTAGTTACGTGGAATATACAGATAGTCCAATATGTACATGAAATGTCAGTGATCAAACAGTGAAATATTTCTTATACCTGTCAATATGAATTACTTGAGAGAAAACGCATTTTAATTGAGAGTATTTTAATTTGTTAAGAATGAAGCCATACTTTTTAGTGTCGACTTAGTTAAATATAACAAAAAAGTTTTCAGTCTGTCAAATACACACCAATTTCAACATAAATTATAACACTATAAACATTCCTGTAAAAATACTCTATTATACAAAGAAAGACATGTTTCGTTCTACAAAAACAACCTCAGATTCTATCAAATCACTTAAAACATGCGTATATATGTACAGTATATTTTACGTTGCGTAAAATTGGCAATGAGAGTTTAGTGATAAAATGAACCAGTATTGACAAATAATAAATTTAGAAGTATTAGCATAATGAAAAACTTCTGTACTTATCTAGACTGCCGAGGGTATTTTAGGTTCGGAGTCGTGGTCAATGAGTAAATGCAGTTGAAAATATTTTTTACTTTTTATGAATTTAATGTTGTTTGAAAAATATGAAATAAGCACGTAGATTTACGGCTTAAATGAAATTATAAATATATCTCACATTCAATTAGGAAGTTAAGTAATTTTGTTTTACTATTATTACTCAAACCATTTAGTATTACTGTTACGTAATGGTACATGCTGTCAATGAATGGTTAAACAATACACGTGAATCGCAGAAACTATGTCCTCCTAGAAATATTTTCTTCCTCTCAAAACCTGAAATTCGTAAGAACGCCCCAATTAGCACAGAAAAAGAGTCTTTACAATAATATTCATACCTACAATGATAAATTTCATGACGGAAGCTACATTCACTTCGACATGTAGCACTGTACTTATCAATATACTGTAATTGAATAGACAGGTATGAAAAGAAATTATATAAACGTTGTAAATCATATTGCTGTTATTTGAGTCATCAGTCCATAGACTAGTTTGATGCAGCCCTCCAAGCCACCCATCATGTGCTAAACTTTCCATTTCTACGTAACTATCGCACCCTACATCTGCCCTAATCTCTTTGTCATATTCATACCTTGGTCTACCCCTTCCGTTCTTACCGCCTACACTTCATTCAAAAATCAATTGAACAAGTCCTGAGTCTCTTAAGATGTGTCCTATCTTTTCTTCTCGTCAAATTTAGCCAAATCGATCTCCTCTCACCAACTCGATTCAGTATCCCTTCATTCATGATTCGATCTATCCATCTCACCTTCAGCATTTTTCTGTAACACCACATTTCAAAAGCTTCTATTCTCTTTCTTTCTGAGCTAGTTATCGTCCACGTTTCACTTCCATACAATGCAAGGCTCCAGATTAAAGTCTTCCAAGACATATTTCTAATTCCTATATCTATGTTTGAAGTGAGTAAATTTCTTTTCTTAAGAAAGCTCCTCCTCACTTGCGATAGTCTGTATTTTATGCCGTCCCTACTTCTGTTAGCTATTTTACTAACCAAGTAAAAATATTCATCTACTTTCTTTAAGACTTTATTTCTTAATCTAATATTTCCTGCATCATCTGTCTTCGTTCGACTGCACTTCATTACATTGTACTCCTTACCCAAGACTTCGTCCATACCACTCAGCAACTTCCCTAGATTTTCTGCAGTCTAGAATAAAATAACAATATCATCGGCATATCTCAAGATTTAGATTTCTTGCTTGGATTGTGATTCCCTTTCAAAATTCTTCTTTTATTTCCTTTACTGTCTGTTCTATGAAAATATTAACAAGGAGGGGGGACAAACTGCAGCCTTTCCTCACTCCTTTCGGGACTGCTGCCTATTTTTCAAAGCTCTTGAATATTATTGCTGCAGACTGATTTTTATACAGATTGTATATAATTCTTCTTCCAGATTAAAGTCTTCAGAGACATCTTTCTAATTCCTATATCTATGTTTGAAGTGAGCAGATTTATTTTGTTAAGAAAGCTCCTCCTTGCTTGTGATAGTCTGTATATTATGCCGTCCTTACTTCTGTTAGTTATTTTACTAACCAAGTAAAAATATTCATCTACTTTCCTTAAGACATTATTCCTTAATATAATATTTCCCAATCACCTTCAGAATCTCAAACAGCCTGGTCCAATCAATATTATCGAATGTCTTTTCTAGATCTACTAACGCAATGTACGTGGGCTTGTCCTTCTTAATTCTGTCCTCTAAGATCAGACGTAATGTCAGGATTGCTTCACGTGTTCCTACATTTCTTCTGAATCCAAACTGATCTTATCCCAATTAAGCTTCAACTTATCTTTCAATTCTTCTGTAAACAAGACGTGTTAAAATGTTGCAGGCATGAGATACTAAACTAATGCTGCGGCAATTTTCACACTTGTCAGCACCGCCTATCTTGGGAATAGGTATAAAAACATTCTGCCGAAAATCGGATGGCACTTCTCCAGCCTCATACACACTAAATGGAATAAGCTTGCCATGCTGGCTTCTCCTAAGAAGTCAGTAATTCAGAGGGAATGTCATCAATTCCAGGTGCATTGCTCCTATTTAGGTCTCTCACAGCTCTGTCAAACTCTGGACTCAAAATTGGGTCTCCCATTTCATCAGCATCAACAGCCTCTTCTTGTTCCAGAACCAAATCATCTATATCTTTACCTTGATACAACTGGTGGATATGTTCCTGCCAACTTTCTGCTTTGTCTTCTTTCCCTAGAAGTAGCTTCCCATCTGAGCTCTTAATATTCATACATCTTGTTTTCCTTTCTCCAAGGTTTCCTTGATTTTCCTGTAGGCATTATCTACGTTTCCTAGGGCCAACAAGCTTAGACATCCATGCACTTCTCTTTCAGCCATTCTTCCTTAGCTACCTCGAACTTTCTATCCACTTCATTCTTTAATCGTATGTATTCTTTCCTTTCCTCTTCATTTCTATTATTCTTGTACTCTCATCGTTCATCAATCAGGTCTAGTATCTCCTAAGTTATTCACTGATTCTTAGTTGATATTTTCTTCCTTCTTAACATTTCTTCAGCAGCCTTACTGACTTCATTTTCATGAATATCCACACTTCCCTATTGTGTTTCCTTCAGCCTTTTCATTTAGTCTTTGTTCAAAATGTTCCTTGAAACAATCCCACACACTCTTTTCATTCAACTTGTCGATATCCCATCTCCTTGCATTCCTTCCTTTCTTCAATTTCTTCAATTTGAGATGGCATTTCATGACCAACAAGTTGTGGTCAGAGTCCACGCCTGCTCGTGGGAAAGATTTTCATCCAACACCTTGTTTCTGAATTTCTGCCGAATCATAATGAAGTCTATTTGATACCTTCCAGTGTCTCCAGGTCTCGTCCACGTATACAGCCGCCGTTTGTGGTGTTTGAACCAAGTATTGGCAAGGAATAAATTATGATCAGTGCAGAATTCAACCAACCGACTTCCTCTTTTGTTCCTTTGTCGCAATACGAATTCTCCTACTGTGTTACCTTCTCGTCCTTGACCTACCACTGCTTTCCAGTCTCCCATCACAATTAGATTCTCGTCACCTTTTACATATTATATTAAATCTTCCATCTCTTCATATATTCTTTCGACTTTCTAATCATCCGCTGAGCTAGTAGGCATATAGACCTGCACTATTGCGTTGGGCATTGGTTTGGTGTCTATCTTGACGACAATAATTCTTTCACTATGCTGGTCGTAGTAGCTTACCCGCTGCCCTACTTTCTTATTCATTACTAAATCAAGTCCTGCATTTCCGCTGTTTGATTTTGTGTTGATAATTCTGTAGTCGCCTGACCAAAATTCCTGTTCTTCCTGCCAACGTACTTCACTTATACCAACTACATCTAACTTTAGTCTATCCATGTCCCTATTGAGATTCTGTAACCTACCGCAACGATTCAAACTTCTAACATTCCACGCTCCGACTCGCAGAATATCAATATCCATCTTCCTGATGATCGCCCCCTCTCGTGTAGTCCCCACCCGGAGATCCGAATGGGTGACTATTTTACCTCCAAAATATTTTACACGGGAGGAAGCCATCATAAGTACATCATTCATACAGAGAGAGCTGCATGTTCTCGGGAGTTAGTTACGGCTGTAATTTCCCGTTGATTTCAGTCGTGTAGCAGTATCAATACAGGTAAGCCATGTTGAGTATTATTACAAGGCCATATCAGTGAATCACCTAGACTGCCGCCCTTTCAACTACCGAAAGGCTGCTACCCCCCTTTCGATGAAGCATTCGTTAGTCTGATCTCTCAACAGATACCCATCCGATATGGTTGCACCTGCGGTTCGGCTATCTGCTTCATTGGGACGCGCAAGCCTCTCCACCGCGGCAAGGTCACATGGTTCGCAGAGGAGAGTAAGTCATATTATTCAATTTAATAGATCTCAAGTGAAATATTTTTTCTAATAATTGTTTTCATTATTATATTGCATCAATATTTATTATTCAGTACTGTAATGATGTATTATCCTACATTATTTTTTCGAATGTGACGTGTGTCACTGGAAGTAATTTTGAGAATATTCTAGACAATGTTTTTTTTAACGTCTAAACAACAATTGTCGTGAACGTTGTAAGTAGGACTCATCGTGACTTCTTAAGTTTACAGTAAGTAAATAAATAAATAAAATAAAATAAAATAAAATAAAATAAAATAAATAAATAAATAAATAAATAAATAAATAAATAAATAAATAAATAAATAAATAAATAAATAAATAAATAAATAAATACGCACCGAAATTCAATCATGAAAGAAAAGTTAAAATGAATTTCATTCTTCTTCTTATCCTTATTATTATTAACAAATACATCGCAATTGGGAAACATACCGGTGGCAATGGTCACTTACTGTAGTGTGATAATAAAGTAAAGTTATCACACAATTACCCAACAACAACACCATCAACAAGAATAACAAGAAAAGTACAAAAACATTTCCACAGAGAGAAAATATCACAAGAAATGATACAAGCTGAACCTTCCAAATCCAGCATAATCACGTACAAATTCACACACAACTTAAGTATTTCCAGTGAATAACACTACGGTTCACAATACTATAGGTTGAGCTTTGTACTAGCTCAATATTACAACACAGCCATATACAAATTCACACGTACCGTAAGTATTTCACATTTTTACACTATGACTTTATGTATATTGAGCAGTCCATTCTTTTTTCTTTTTTTCTTTTCTTTCTTCTTTTTTTTTGGCTACTTGCTTTACGTCGCACCGACACAGACAGGTCTTAAGGCAACGATGGGACAGGGAAGGGCTAGGACTTGGAAGGAAGCGGCCGTGGCCTTAATTAAGCTACAGCCCCAGCATTTGCCCGGTGTGAAAATGGGAAACCACGGAAAACCATTTTCAGGGCTGCCGACAGTGGGGTTCGAACCTACTATCTCCCGAATACTGGATACTGGCCGCACTTAAGCGACTGCAGCTATCGAGCTCGGTACAGTCCAGTCCATTTTACTAACTACGTTGTATTATCTTAGCATTGAAAATACAGCACGTTCATATACAGTAATTCAGAAGCCTTAATACTACAATTTACAGTGGGTTGAGCGTTCATTTAAATATGACACCATGATACGGAAATTTGCACACAATTTACAGAATGCTGGAGTCTAACCTTGAAGCATCTTAGATTTTTGTGAAAAGGCTCTTAAGTCAGCTGCAGGTAATGCATTCCAATCATCAATTCCCTGCTTTTATAAACGAATATTTACCAAAGTTAGTTTACTGCAATCGTCTTGGTATTGTAACAGGGCTTTTCTAGTCGACTGTTAAACTCTCCCGAAGCTGGCTTATTCATGTAAGCATTACCTAGGTATACATGTGTTCGTTTCTTTCCAGTCCCCAGTGCTTCTCACCCAAGTCTTTTTAACTTTAGAGTGGACTGACAGCCTGATTCTAAGCTTTAAACAGTCAAAATTCTTATTTTAATTACATAAATAATGACTTTTGAGTGAGAACGTACCGCTCCTGAGAGAATGTTGAGAATAATTAACAATCGCAGTACACATCATTACATGGGTCGAGAAGGCGATTATTGGCTCGGCTTGTTCATCGTGTTGTGGGCAGATCACATTGCTGGGAGTTAATGACAGGAGAATTTGTCCTCACGATCTCCTAGTTCACTGAGCACACAAAGTGATGCTTGGCATCTCTCGCAGAATCGATAACACCTCGTCTGAGCGGGACCTTGGAAGTTTGTTCGGTCTGAAAATTGATTTACCTGAACACTGAGATGATTCTCGACTGACAGGACTTGGGCGTCCAACACAAACTGATGTACTGGCCTCAGAATGTAATGAAGACAGCGGTTATGAAAATGTGGGGCGATACTACCAAAATGAACACAGCGTACTGCTACGAATAAAACACAGACCATTTCACCACTCTGATTTTATAGCATGGTCCATTAAATGCACACACACACACACACACACACACACACACACACACACACACACACACACACACACACATACACACGCACACACACACACACGAATAACCACTTTAAGCTTGAATTGTTTTCAGTACTCTATTCAGTCTTAATTCGTATTATTAGTTGTTTTAAGTGTTCTATTACATATTAATTAGTATTATTTAATACTGTAATATAATATTAGTTACGCACTGAGTGGCCAAAAATCACGGGAAGGTGTGTCCCATTAGAAAATATGCCGTGTATGACCACTCAGCGTTGCGGCTAGCTGAGCAGTCTGTCAGACACCAGTGTCGTGAAGATGGCAACACGTCGTAAGTTAACTGACTTTGAACGTGGGATGATCATCAGCGCACGGCGCGTGGGTTATAGCAGTGCTCTGATTACACTCGAATTCGGGTTTCCGAGGTGAACAGTGTCGAGGGTCGATCTTCAACATCGCACAGAGTATTTTGCCACCCGCGTAAACCGACGCACGGTGTTTAACGAACGAACATTACTTCGCCTCCGCAGAACTATACTGGGCGCTCGACGGGTTACTGTAAGTCAGATCACCACCCAGTTCAATGTTGGCAGTCAGGAATCCATTTCTACCAGGGCAGTAAGGAGGCAACCTGCTCCGTATAGGCTTCACCATCCCACGACCAACTCGCGTCCCTTTGCTGACTCCTTGACACAGAGCTTAATGACGTGCATGGGCCCGCAAACATCAGTAATGGACCATGGAACAGTGGCGGCGTGTGGTATGGTCCGATGAATCGTGGTTCCAGTTGTATCGAGCTGATGGGCGCGTGAGAGTGTGGCGTAGGCCCCATGAAGTTATGGATCCTGAGTGTCAACAAGCTTGTGTCCAGGTGGAAGGTGGCTAAGTTCTGGTCTGGGTGGCGTTCTCATAGTCGCAATTAAGCTCCATTTTCTGGTTGCAGGGAGCGCGGATAGGTGCACGTTATGTCGACGTTCTTTCAGACCATCTGCATCCCTTTCTGGCCCTAGAGTACCCTGATGGAGATGCCGTGTTACAACAGGACAATGCGCCATGTCACCGCTCTGTGGTGCCACGCAGGTGGTTGGAGGAGCACTCTAGTGAACTTACGACCATGGCTCAGACCTACAGATTCCCAATCTTAATACATTCGAGCATTTATACATTATACTACATAAGACCAATTGGGGATAGCAGTGCAAGATTCGTGGGTCTAGATCCCTTCAGAACGATTCCAACACCTCGTATAATCAATGCCTCGTCTTATTACTGCCATTTTCAAGGCTCGCGGAGGTGTAAGACGTTATTATAATCACATTCACTGTCTTTTCGTTACTTTTTTAACACCGTTACAGCCACATTGCAGCACGTTTATTTACGTTTCCAACCTTGTTAACGTATCCTTGCCCACATGTCTTTCATTCTCTGAACGTGAGCATTTCTCCTCTCATCTGACCAAGAACGTCATTGCGATGGTTTGACCTCAGCTTCAGGTACTCTCCAATCCAGGATTTTTGTTTAAAGATATGTCTATCTAGAACATCTTTTTCCGTTATTCCGTTCAGCCACAAATCATTAGCGTCCCCTTGGTCCCATCTGGGTTTACCTTCGAGATTTCAAACTTGTGTTAGGATCTGTTTCGTCAGACATACGGAACACGTGACCGAGGAAAGTCAGCCCTCTTGCCTGATGACGTTCGTTAATTTACCCACCTTGTTTAGAAGCCTCCGATTTTTTCTGAGCTTCCATGTTCCTTCCTTTTTAATGGGTCCAAAGATCTTTCTCCTTATCCTTCGTTCTAGATTCCCCAGTTCTCGTTTTTGAGGCTTTATTTCTCAAGCTCAGTGTTTCTGATACATATAAAACTTCTGGTCTTACAATTGTCTGGTAGTGTTGGATCTTACCTACCCATGGCAATGCTCTCTTGTCGTATATCTCAAGAATCTTCTTGTATGCTGTCTTCATTTTCATTAATTTTCCAGAGTGACTTTCATATTTTTATTAAATTGACTTCTCTCACTGGAAGTAATTTTAAGAATATTCTAGCTAAAGCTTTTAACGTCTAAGCAAAAATTGTCGTGAACGTTGTACGTAAAAAAGCAGTCAGTACTCCAAGGCAGTACACACTTACTCCAGACTCGAGCAGAGGTGAACTGACCATGTAGAAGAGCTACCAAATAATTCATGGCACACAACGATGAGGGAACTTAAGAGATAACCACATATATTCTTATCAATATTATTGCTGCTAAAATAAAATTTGCCATTTCCGAAAGAGCAGATACCAAACTCTGTGATCATTTCTAACAAAGTAACTCCTCTTTCTGCCACAATAGTACTCCGATACTGGAGACAATAATACGAAAACCGGCATTTGAAGACAACGTTTCTGAAAACACAACCCTAAATTATGTTCATACCCAGATAATAATTTAAAACCATCAGATCCACACATAACTTTTCCAGTTCCACAATTCATCGCTGTCAATTTATTTTTATATGATAATATAACGTTGCATTACAAATTGCGAATTATAGGTTAGAGTGAGTTTTCAGAAGCAACACGGATAAAGCGTAAACAATCTCCATTATTATGTAAAGTAAGCAACACGTGACAGTCGGCAACTTGTGTAACTATGTACGATTGGTAACCTGTCAGATCTGGCTCACTTGTTCGTTCGTTCAGACCGCCGTGTTGTGTTTACGTAACTCATATGAGAGAGGTTTGGCAACTCTGAGCAACACTAGCCGGCCAGCAGGCGTATCTCCATGCCAACCGCAGTGCCCACGTTCCCATGGCAGCCATACCCTCTACTCCCTTCTTTTTATCCATGCAGGCAGTAAAGGTATCTCCCTCTCAGAAATGTCAGAACGCATCTTTCAGTCTTAAGACAATAGCTAAAGGTGGACAGATACGAAACAGAGCTGCTAACCCCGACAACACACGATGATCATACCTTGGTTCGAGTTCATAGGAAGTCCAGTGAATCACTTATTCAAACACAGTGAACTACTTAACACTGACAACTAAACAGCACTACAGTACTCCTCATAACAACGACCATTAACACTGTTCTAATTAAGTTCACGACAGCTGTTCCACACGTTGACACCACGAAGGTCGTCAGTCCACTGTAGTTCCCGATATTAGCTTACAATACACCGCTCCGTAACCAACGATCCTCTAACTACGGCGGGGCACAGACGGTAACCTGCTCTACTGCCGTCGGGCTTCAAACGAGAACTTCCCGCCGGTACACGTACAGCACTCCAGTCAATACTCCAAGGCCGTACACACACCGTGCTCCGCTCTGATACTCTGACACAGCCAACAGTAGTGCAGTCAAGCCCCAGTCACTCATTCAATGTCGGTACACGTACAGCACTCCAGTAAGTTCTCCAAGGCAGCACACACACACACACACACACACACACACACACACACACACACACACACACACCGTGCTCCGCTCTGATACTCTGACAAAGCCAATAGTAGTGCAGTCAAGCTCCAATCACTTACTCCAAGTCTATCAACGTACAGCACTCCAGTCAGTACTCCAAGTACTACATACCATGCTCCGCTCTGATACTCTCACACAGCGAACAGTAGTGCAGTCAAGCCCCAGTCACTTACTCCATACCGGTACAGGTACAGCACTCCAGTAAGTTCTCCAAGGCAGTACACACACACACACACACACACACACACACACACACCGTACTCCACTCTGATACTCTGACAGAGCCAAATAGTCATACAGTCAATTCCCAATCACTCACTCCAAGTCTGTAAACGTGCAGCACTCTAGTCAGTACTCCGAGGCACTACACACACCATATTACACTCTGATACTCTGATACAGCCAACAGTAGCACAGGCAAGCCCCAATTACTCACTCCACGTCGGTACACGTTCAGCACTACAGTTAGTGCTCCAAGGCAGTACACAAACCATATTCCACTTCAATTACACAGCCAACATTACATCAATGAAGTTCCAATCGCTCACTCTACGTCAGCACACGTGCAGAACACCAGTCAGTACTCCAAGTCAGTACACACACAGATCTCATTCAGAACTCCAAGGCAATACACACACCTACTCCACTCCGATACTCTGATACAGCTAATATTACAAAAGTCAAGCTCTAATCGCTCACTCCACGTCGGTACACGAACAGAACTCGAATCAGTACTACAAGGCAGTATATAAAAGTTAGGTAAACGATTTTTCTATGACGTTACTGGTGTACGGCTTCTTTAGATACTGTGAAAATTAATGGACAAATTTGAAATTTTCTCCTTTTGGCCGTAATATTGCTATTCCACCCTTGCTATCTGTAAACTTTAATACCGAGTTGATAAAATTTCTCAGAAGATATTTTCCAACGATACAATTAGAAAGAAAGAATGAATGAAAGAAAACTAGACTGAGGATAAGAAAATGAACAGAACTTACTTTCGTCTTTTCAGTACCTCATCCAAGACAAAAATGGAGGATAGCGCAAAAATTTGGAGTTCACAGATTATTTTGTTATGAATTTAGATAACGTGGGTGCACTCCGAGGGGCAATTCGTAAGTTCCACATCATCTGTAAATACTACAATCTACACCACTAAACTAAAAAGAAGCTTAAATTATGTCATGGCTGGTGAAGTATCTTTTTGATGCTTAGTAATTTGATAGACGATCTACGTTTGTCTACCTTCAATGCAAAATTTTTGTTTTAAGTTGAGGAGGCGAAGAGGTAACTCCACCGGTATCAGTATATAATCACTATTACTATCAGTGAAATCAATCATTAAATGATGCGGCCTCTTTAGGTCACAGATCCAAATAGGCTTATAACAGTCTTCTCCAAGTGGTACTGTTTTTTGAGATTCTCTGCCAGGTGATAAGCAATATTCTTGATATCTGTGTCCCACCTTTCTTCTGGTCTTCCTCTAGACCTCCGACGTTCTTTCGGGCTCCATTGCAGCACTACCTACCTCCATCTTCCATCATTATGTCGTGCAACATAGCAATTCCACTGCCATTTTAAAGAGCATACTTCCTCCAAGATGTCCTTAACCTTAGTGATTGCTCGGATGTCAACTGACCTTTTCCTATCTTTCCTTGTGCATCCCAATATTGCCCTGTCCTAGGTTTTCGTTTCGTAAACTTGTTTAGCGTCAAAAACTGATTTCTTCACATTCACCAGCATTTAAAATCTAAGAACTGATTAATTCATTCCAAAAAGGTGCCATCCAAGCTTGATGCACTGATAAATTTCTCGTTTTATATCTCCCTTCTTAAAATCTGGCCAAGGTAGATATATTCACTGACCTCTTCTAATGGCGTGTCCTTAATTTTCACTATTCCACCCAAGAACCGCCTATTGGGCATGAATTTCGTTTTGGAAAATTTCATGCTTAAACCAACCCACTGACATTCCAATACAAGATCTGTAACTAAGGTTTGTATTTAATATGTGAAAAAATTAGGTGCCGTCTTTTTAGTAATATACAAGAAGGAAATACACTTCATTTTATAAGCATGGCTGAGCCTAATTTAATGTGTGTAAATAATAAGGTAAAGGAATTAAATTCACTCATCGGATTAGTGAAAGGGTATTTCCTCAAAGATAAGTAACTAGCATGATAAAAAAGTACGCAATATCCTTTCGTAGATTTACCAGAACCTTTGCCATGAGTTGTATTCCTCTCACGGTATCCACGAGAATACCGTTAACATTGTAGCCTTCTGAACAATATGCCTGAATCACGTGTTCAGATGTTTACGGTGATGCCTGTCAGCCATAATCAGCACCTTATTGACTCACACGGAACAGAAGCTAACGAACACTAATACTCCCTTTCAGCAGCCCTGTGGCATACTAATGACTGCATCATGGTAAGCACTATGCCCGCACTGGTTATTTCCACAGCTTAATCTGCCGTCTCACTTTTGTGTACTCCTAAGTGAAATTTACAATATAATCAATCCACGTTTTCAGCTTTAATTTGAAGCCACTATATTCTCGTCTTTCCAATCTGGATATTGTATTAGGAAATAATTCGTTTCGAAAATTTCGTTGCAATTCTCTATGGCAGGGATCTTCTGAATTCCCATTAGGTTTCTAATCAAAATTAGATTTTTAAAATCCGATTAATTTTGCTGTTGTCACATTATTTCGGATAATGCTCACTTCTTTATTTACCACAGAATTTATTATTTCGGTTTGCCAAATCACCGTAGTTGTTAAAGTATGTAGTGCGCTCTTTTTATCCACCTACTAAATTTTATTGCCTAATTTCGGTCATATTCCACGTCGCTGTGATTTTCTGTTTCAGTTAAATATTGCATCTGGCATCTTGAACGCCTTCTTTCCCGTTTTACCGGCCAACCTTTCTCCGGTAAAGTTTTAAACCGAGATAGTACGCGTTATCCCAGATAATGTTTTTGGTGAATACAAATGTAACTGTTATCTCGCTTTTCTTAATCCAAGATAAAGGCTTTTACTCGCGTTGGAGAATATGGGCATACATTTTCTATAAGTTTTGGATATGAAATTCATCTTATAGAGAGAAAAGAAGCGTGTGTAACATTTCGAATTTTCTTCTTATTATCGTCCAAGAATAACGGCCGAGAGGATTCGTCGCGCTGACCACACGCCACCTAGTAATCTGCAGGCATTCGGGCTGAGCAGCGGTCGCTTGGAAGGCCCTTCAAGGCCTGTAGTGCCATGAGGAATCGTCCAAATATTCCAAGAAATGTTTGAGTGAAATTATAATAATTTCAACTCTAGGGATAGATATAAAGACTTACATTTTTCATTGCTTATAATAAATTATAGTTTTAAATTTTGCTTTAGGCTCAATTAGTTTATGAAAAAGAAGTGATTAAGCCAGAAAGATATTGTTAATAATCTGAAAAATATGTTAGGGAGGGGGGGGGGGGCAATATCCGGAGAGCTCCTATTTCCGGACACTCGTAACGTCTGTGTGGTTTACATCTATAATTATAAAAGGAAGTGTTTGAATGTCTGTCTGTGTGTCTGTGCGCGATGGACAGCAAAATCTACAGCACGCAGAGATCTGACATTTTGAACATAGGTAGATGGAAGAGGGTCCGAATGCACCTCAAAGCCAGAATTTTCATTTTCGCTTTCGTTGGTGAGTTATGAACGAAAAATCATCGGAAAACGTGCATTGGGATATGACAATCCAACGTGCTGTCACCAAGATTAAATGCATAAAGTCGCTGTCGCTAGGCAACGTACATACGACAGGTAGAGAACACAACATTCAAGGAGCCATTTTAAGTCCAGGGCGTAGGAAACCGGTTATGTTCTTACATGGTGTGAGGGCATATGACGCTGTTGATGGTGATTCGTCCGCCGGATCGGGACGTAAAGTCTTGAGCTATGTGCCGGCGCCGGGTTTCATTCTCTTCATTCTTACTATCATATATAATGTCATTCATTTCATCTCATTAACTCATCTGATTAGGTTGATATCATGAAAGTCATCCGGTCGTAAAAATTTATCTACGAAGATTCATGCCACTTCATACCCAAACCCCGTAGAGAAAGGGGACAAGGGTTGGACACTTATACATTTAGAGGAATCATATATGACACAAGATAGACGATAATAATAAAAAACAATGAATAATGCAAAAATCAGTCAGGATGCCATTGTAAGTCCGTGGAATAGGAAGCCATTTTCCTTCAATCTGTCTATCTATCTGTGTTTATTTGTGCGATGCCCAGCTAAATCCACGGCAAAAAATCTAAAATATTTGTCATAGGTGAGCACAGGTTTTCACCTAAGACGCATGGCTGTGTCTGAAAATAATTCTTGCTCCAAGACATGAAGCTCAAGAATTATCCGGTTTCCTATAGGCTAACTTGAAAAGTCTATCGACACGACATGTCATAGATGAGGCTGCCAACTACACGACAGAGATTTTGAACAATTTCGAGTCGAACATCTTGGGGTGGACGATTGTGGCACCAATTATCCTTCTCGGGAATATGAATCCTTCCCTCTGTAATGAACAAGGCTCTGAAACTGATGTCAAAAATGACTGAAGCCACCATCATGACTGAGCATGCCGCGGGCAAAGTAGTATTCCTCGGACTGCAAGTCCATTGAGTAGAAAGCCATTTTCGGACCACGACACGACGAGCCATCAGCCCGTAATATTCGGAAGTGTTTGTGTGTATGTATGCGAAGGCCAGTCAAACCTAATACACGCAGAGATCTGAAATTTTGACATAGAACAATCGCTTAAAGTTGTAGGACTCCATCTTCGAAAACGCTGCTTTTGCCATTGTCAACTGTACTTGGATTGTTCAAGAATTCTAAAGGCAAACACAGTACAGTATACATCTTACCTCCAAATGGAAGGACATAACATGGTCTTTTACATGGTTTTAATATTATCTGTACCATCCATCAACCCGGTATCTTAAGCATTGAAAGTAACAATATAATAAAAAGAAATTAATGTATTTCATGCAATCTACGTTAAAAAGATGTGAGTTAATATATATAATGCTTTAATTTGCGTTTAAATAAAGAGTTTAGAAACATCTAACAGTTGAATTACTAAACGCGGGCAAAGCCGCGGGCACATGCTAGTTTGAAATAAGCGTCAGATGTGTTTTCGAAACAGTTAACTAGATGACAGCTCGCTCTTGCAATAGAGTGAAATGGTAGTGAATGGCAGGAATCGCCCGGTTCTTGCTCCAGACAATATCAAAAGAAACACGCTTTTCCTTGACTGCATATTTATTCTGATATATCGTTTCACTTTAATTGAGAAAATGTACAATTTGAGAGCAAGGGAATCTGTAGTATTGAAGATGAAAGGTTTAACCAGGCAATGTGTAGGTGGTAATATGTACGTCACGGCACGTGTGATCATGGCGCGAAATTTGATTGATGGACAGATTTGTTCCTATTTGCGGACGCTAGATTACTGCCAATTCCGAACACCAATATATACCAACGATATATTCAAAACTGGTTAACTGTACTGGTTAAAGAGACCACCGACATGCATAAATATAATTATTAAATATTATTACCCGTTGATAACGTTGGTTCTCAAACTAATAGTTTGTACCGAAGATAAAAGGGGAGGACGTTTTCTTCACATATCAGTATGAGAGTGCTGTAGAAATATTCTAAGATGATGAAATTAATCAGTAAACGCTAGATACTATCTGCGTCTGACGGGAAGTCGCGGCAGCTTGTACGTAGGGCAAGAGTAACAAACATTAGTCGTGACAGGAAGATCAGATCCATGTTCATTATTCAGTTGTTAATTATGCAGTACTTATAGTAAATGTATAACTAAGGCACAGTTGTACAACCACTTCAGTAAAACTTCACAACAACACCTTCATTCGCAAAGGGCACCACGGACGGAGCAGATGTTTATTGTCAGGCCTTGAGACTTGAGACAGACACATGTGTGGCAGCAATGGTTACCTCTCGCACCCTTTACCCCGCAACCATACGACTTATTACACTTGCTTCTTATTCGAATGCCAGGTGGAATAAGGAAGATAAAGTTACTGGGAAAACTATTTCTCCAAGCCCATTGTGTATTGAGTTCATGACGACTGAACCCTTATCAGGTACCCTTATCAGGAAATTTAGCATTTTTTACCCGCGAGTAGTCGCTAGCGAAATTGTACACGAGTGGTCGCACGTGAGACATTCTCTCACATTAAACTTCATTTAAAATAAATACATCTTCTATAATTTTTCGGGACGCAATATTGTGAAACGAATTACGGAAATGAGGCGTAAAGGTTGTGTTATAAAATTTAGATTAATAAAAACCTGATTATCTATATATTACAGAAACAAATTACTCCTTGATGAAAATTAGTCATTAGTTCAGTCACATGTAAGTACGTAATATTCACAAGAGTGCCGGGCTGAATGGCTCAGGCGGTTAAGGCACTGGCTCTCTGAGCGCAAGTTGGCACTTTCGATCCTGGCTCTGTTCGGTGGTATTCAAAGGTGCTCAGATACGTCAGGCGTAGATTTACAAGCATATAAAAAGACTCTTGTGTGACAAAATATCGGCACCTCGGCATCTGCGAAAACTGTAAAAAGTAGTTATTGGGACGTAAAACCAATAACATTGTTACTAATATAGAACATTCTGACAGTCTCAATACAAAAGTAAGAATAAAGTGCAATAGGTCTTCTCTCTAACGTTTGAGTTAGCTGGAGTTAGTAATAGGGTTTATTTCCAAACATTCTTAATCGACTCATAATTCTTGAAGACTCTTTTATCAGTAATTGCAAATGGAGAACGTTTCGCGCGCGACTTAATTCAAATACTAACGCCTACAACAGGAGAATATTTCCCTCTCGACTTCAACATAACACCAACGCCACTGGTCGCGCGCACAGGGCGTACGAACTCGTACGAATCTTTGTTCCAACTAGAGGAGGGGTGCTTACCCTTCAAGTGTGAATCGCCTTACTCACGTCAGTTATCAACTCAGGTAGAAGAGGGAACAGTCACGTCCCTTGTATTGCTGACAAGTAAACTCACCATACAAAATAATGAGAGGGAAAATCTGATATAGCAACCACTCGCGGGTTGACAGGGCAGACTTGATATGACTCTCAGAACTGACCAGCTTCGGTTATAGAGGGGTGTCCAAGATGGAAGGGAAATGAGGCTCTACCTCAACCCCGTCCTAAAAGATTTTTAAAAAATGATGAGGACTATGCATGTTTATGTGTTTTTGTGGTATTGACCATTTCAGTGACGTTTCTGCACGAATGGGTGGATTCAGTGCGGTCTGTGCCAAATATGGCTTCACGAATTTTATGTTGGAATAGCATGAAAGCTTGATATTGTATGTGGCAAATGTGTTCTAAAACAATATGAAATGGAAACAGTAATGTATCGTGCATGTGTTAAGCTGAATGGTGGTATGATGTCCGGAAAATCACACAATATGTTTCAGTGACTTCCGGATTTAAGGGCATCTCGTCGCGGCCGGGACAAAACCTCCTTTGTGAAAGAAAATTAGCTTCGAACTTTGGCCGGTGAGGTTCTGTCATATAAGGTGCAATATTGTGTGCAAATGGTCAAGGCATTCTCGCTCTTCATAATGTATGTGCTGCGGGTCAGTATATCTTCAAAAGGTATTATCACATAGGAGGTTTAGTCCCGGCAACGACGACCTGTTCCTAATATCGGACGTTTTCAATTAATTTTTAAAATATTGTTTTTGTGTAAGAATGAAATATTATCTAAATGTTATTAAACCTACTAGTATCATTAAAGAATATTATATGAAAGTATATATATTTCAGTAGTAGAAATGTTCACTGCTATGTGCTATATCCAAAAACATCTGAATCGTACGGATAGAGGGGCCCCCAACCGTAAAGGGAATAGTTCCTGTGATGGTGTAGGATAAGGAAGAAGGCATACCTTTATGGACAACAAAATCGTGTAACTGAATTTTTATTTATAGACTACACCTTCCTCTTTAATCTGGTTGAATGGAAATACTTCTAAAATATCCACGTGTGTTACTTTGTCAAAGTCTATCGTACATTCGTTGGTTTTCTTCTGCAACTTATTCCTCCTTTTCTTCTTAATTTGTAAAATATTGAAGTTAATTGCATTTAGAAAAGTCTAGAGGAATATGTCAGAGATTGTAGAGTGTGATATTTAACCAAGTGTTTAATTCGGGAAAAGAGTACAAATAATATAGAATTAATTGTGGTAATTGTGTTGCTTACTCCTGGGAGAGGGCACTCACATTTTTACTTTACTCATTAAGTAAGGGCATAAATACTGTGCATCGGGTTCAATGGACCCCGCACGACCATTCCTGGGCTAACTCTCTTTTTCTGCTTATCATCTACATATAAATTTGTCAGTGTATTTATAGACTGCTTACGTGAACGAATCGTATTCATGACATTTGATTGTAATTTTTGTTCTAAATGGGGAACAATAACATTGCTTTTAATGAAATCAACACTAAACCTTGCGGAAAATTAATAAATACCATTCTTACCAGGGAAACAGACGCCTTAGACACGACTCTCTTCTGTGGCATTCCGCTTCATCGCGCCGGCTTTTGTTCCTTCCTCAAGGTCCAGGACTAGCACCGACTAATGGGAGTGCTATTAATAATTAGAACTGAGCAAGATTTTCATGTTAATGTGGTTATGAACCTCTAAATCTTGCGTCTCTCAGAGACCCTTAATGTCACCAAGCATTGTGAGGTCCGCTTCATCGTGTCACCTTTTGTTTCCTTGTCGAGCTCCAGGGCTAGTACCGCCGAATGGGAGTGCTATGTCTGTGAATTCTCAATGTCTTTGTCCACCATGATTAGCGCGGGCAGTTCAGACCTAAAATAGAGGTGAAAAGTATATTGTAACACAGAAATTATTTTCGTTGAAATAAAAATAAAATGATATGTGAACCAATAATTATATTAATTAATGAGTTATGGGCATAAGCCAACAAATCCCCCACCTTGTAATATCAAGCGAAGCGAAGCAAAGCAAATCTAAGCAAAGCAAAGCAGTTCGAAGACGTTAAATGAGTAAAGGCTTTGCACATAAAAGAGTTACTTAAATAAAAGACGTAATAAGGTGCTGTGATGTCGAACACTTCATAATCGTAATGTAGTATAATATGTATGTATTTCTTAATTAATAATGGTGCTTACTAGTTTACCGTCAATTTCACTTTTGATTTGCCTAAAAGCAATTATTATCTTCCATTTATGACAACAATTATAACGAAATTTCATGGATACGATTCATTCACGTAACTTAGAGTAACTGGTAATTAATTGTGTGTTAATGTGCAATAGTTTGATTAATTGAAATGTGTAGTTGCTGAGCGGTAAGAATTTGAATGTGAATTTAGGGATAGATATATATCCTGTCACCCATTAAGAACCACAGACCTGTATCTCATTACCAACCAAAACGTGCACGCACAAATATCTGACTGAGCTATACTTGATTTGGTAACTGTTTATGAATCAATATTTTAAGACTGAACATGACTGAAGTTTGAACCTGAGACATAATTCATCTCACCACTACGAAATTGACACTTGTAACAGAAATCAGTTCTATAAGCACACCCTCAAAATTCAAATAATCTGTTCTTTATTTTGTGAGCTATTTATTTATTGAATTAATTTATCTTTTATTAACATTAAACTGTCCGGGTACCACAATAAGGTCATACATACGCCGGTCCGACCTCAGAGACCTCTGTCAGAGTTTGTATTTATTATTAGCATAGCCATAACTGGGGCAAATATTCTTGATTGATTGATTGATTGATTGATTGATTGATTGATTGATTGATTGATTGATTGATTGATTGATTGATTGATTGATTGATTGATTGATTGATTGATTGATTTATACATTCCGTAGCCCACCGTATTACACTTACACACGGTCCGGTCTATGAGACGACCTCAGCGCTATAACCAAGTTATATCTTACGAACAAAAAAAAAAAACATTTTTCAGGAACACGTAGATAAACGATTTTAAGTGGATTGCTTCATTAAAGCACCCCATACTCATATGTTTTGATCCATTTTATCACTCGATTACTTGCTATAAAAATCCATATCGTGCCAATACTAAATGATACAGGAAGAGTTTGAAATAAATATTAAATATGAGCTAATCCACTAAATTACATATGAGAGGTGACTTTGCCTGGCAGTACAGTACTTTAAATGTATCCCCCAGACGTTTAAAATGTAGCGGAATGTGTCAAAATTGACACGTTAGGTGCAAAGCGAAGTGTGAGGAATTTTTGACCGATTTCGCTTGAGTTTTATACCTGGATATCCTTAATATTGATGACATCCCTCATACTCTCCCCACACAATCGCTCCGAACGAAATACGAAAAACATTTGTACGGTTGTGAAACCTTACGAGTAAAGTTTAGTTTAAACTTTAATTACAGTGCATTCTCCTTCAAACGGCATTGCCTCTCCATTGCTTCCGCTTAGTCTTGGAAAACTCCTTTTTTGTAGACTTCTCTGTGTTCCGGACATTCACAAACCGTCGCCATTCTCTAAGTATTTGCTTTGTTAGCGTTGTACAAAGATCGTGCAATGACTGGACTGTCGGGCTTTGTTTCTATTGTTGCCGTTGAATTCATTCCGCCTAGTTAGATTCTAATTTATAAATTAAAACATATTTAGGAATCCTGGAATATCCCATTAAAAATAAAAATATTTAGAACTAAAGAATTTAGGTCTCTCAGAGCTAAGCAAACTTACTGTAGTGAGTAGCAAGTCTACACAACTGTACAACAGTCTGCACAACATATATGCTATGTTATTTGCATAAAAATGGGGGGTAGGTTCCGTCAGAATCCCAGATTTATGTTACTCTCGCTACATTACGGGGTAACTGGCTAGACGGCACATCGTAATAACCAAATTAGTTTGAAATCTAACCTATTATTGCTTGAAAATGCGGTGTGTACTAATTAAATTCATACATTTCATATTTTATTTACGAATTACGTGATTGCAAATCACGTCAAGCCACCGTGAAGTACGTCACTGCTCAAGTGGGTTGTCTTGTGTGTCATGTCGGTACTCGGACTGTAGGAGTTACCATAATGCATTTATTGTGACTTCGGTGTTAGTCGATTATTAGAAAAATCAAAGTATTTTGAAATAACAGAAGTATTTAACAGGTCAACATCTGTAAATATGGATGACTGAAAGACCTCGTGATATTTAAGCCGTGTTGTGGCTGTTGTGCAGCCGTATCACTGGACTGCATGGTTGTGTTTTATTGAAAACCTCCAAAACAAACTATGTCTAGGTAAATTGAAAAGTTTGGAAACGCGAAATACAGATCAATGCATTTTAGCAACATAACTTGAAGGAAATAAATTTGTAGGAGAAAGTTTACAATTAAAACTTATTTAAATGTGTCCTGAGAGATTTTGACTGTCTTGTCAGAAGCAGCCATCACAATTATTTTGACTTTGTATAAAGGAGGAGAAGCACCATATCATCGATAGCTGTAGGGGCTCTCAACATGGGAGCGTGGGATTGCAACCATAGGGCCCTTAGCTGAGTCCTGGCATTGCTTCCTTTTACTTGTGCCAAGCTCCTGACTTTCATCTATCCTACTCCGCTCGTCAACTACACTGGGGAACAAAAATATTTTGGCTGGTGTTTGGAATTTTAAAACGGTTTCTAGTTATATTTACGCCGCTGATTCCAAAACTGCTGTCCATTTCGTTGTAGCAGCTCTTAGTTTTCAGATATTGTTCATTTTGTGATATATTAATTTATTTCCAACCAACGTTCGTTTATTGTTTCTACTCATTATATATGTGCATGTGTAAATAACATGTCTGGGATGTTTTATTTCTTTGTAGATACATTGATGGCTTCATCACGAAGAATACTTTTCATCAATCCTGATTTTTGTTACATTAGTGGAGAGTACATCTCCTTTCAGTGGAGGCAACTTATAACGCAGCCTATTTGGCTTACATCAAACTGAAACTGGGGGACCAGGATAAGTCACGGACGTCTCATTTCATGTGTAAAATGAGTACAGAGCACCTGCTACAATAGAGAAAGGGGATATGAAGGGCATGATACTTGCTGTTCTCATGGTATGACGTGAACAAAGCTACCTCACTGCTGACCGTTAATGCTTTTAGGAAATGTATAGGGCATCAACTGGAAAAACCGGAGTCAGTGAAATTACCGTGAGTTACCCTCTGCGAGACGCCCTAGTGCATATTCAGAATAGATACCATGTCCAACCTACTGTAGCCTTCCTGAGCTTTGTGAATGGACCGAAGAATTGAATTGAATGATCTCATTTTTGAACAATAAACGAATAACAGCCAACTTAAAATTAATAAAAATCAATCTTAAAAGTAGTTGTTATCTTAATGAAGTATCAAAATATTTGGCAACAGGTATTGGTTCAGTGGAAGGAGTAACAAAATTCAAATATCTTGGAGA
This sequence comes from Anabrus simplex, assembly GCF_040414725.1. Taxonomy (NCBI): domain Eukaryota; kingdom Metazoa; phylum Arthropoda; class Insecta; order Orthoptera; family Tettigoniidae; genus Anabrus; species Anabrus simplex. The sequence continues at coordinate 782,697,589 of NC_090265.1, forward strand.
AATAATTCAAGAAACTAGTTTAGACAAATCTGCAGTACAAGAAAGGGTACACACGATGGAAAGAGCATATGGTATTACAAAGAATTTTTATAACAAAAAGTGCCTATCTAAAAACCTTAAAATAAGACACTAAACTAAAGTGGTGAAATCGGAATGCCTATATGCAACTGAATGCCTGGTACTAAACTATAGATTAGGTAAACTTGGGGTACTAGAAATGAGAATCATGAGAGAAATCTTAGGTCTGGTGAAAACAACAGAAGTTTGGAAATTAAGATCTAATGACAAAATGTACATGAGCATAGAAAACGTAACAGAAACCATAAGAAAAGGATATTGCAATTTTTTGGACATACTTACAGAATGGATGATTCCAGATTAACGAAGAGAATTTTCAAGTTCCTTTGGGACAAAAAGAGAACAACAAGCTGGATTCAAGAAATAAAGAAAGATTTAGAAATAAATAACATAGGTGAAAAGCAAACTATGGACAGAGATTTTAGAAGGAGGGTATTAAGTATGGAAGAATTCCAAGGAAGATTGAACAAGAAACCTGGTGCGGAGTGGTCTCAGGACAGAAAGAAACAGCATAGTGAAAGGATGAACGAATATTGGAAGGAACGGAAGAGAAAACAAGAATGTATGGTGATTTAAATTGGAATTCGCACGGGGTTCTTAGCAGGCCTCATCGGAAAGAAGAAGAAGAAATACCGGTGTTTCTTTGCCTGCGTTGCAGGCTTAATTTAATAACATAACCTGTCATTACGTGGCAAGGAAAGTATATATGGAAAAACTAATACCATTTTCAGAATATTTGACCGAAGAGCACCTCAAAAAGAGACTAACATCTTAGAAACCGAAATTCGTATTCCCCAGCGCTTTTGTTCATTTCAGATCCCGGCGGTATTAGGTTGCGAATCCTAGGGAGTCTTTCATTTCCACGCACTTCGTGGTCTTTGTCCTTCTTAGACCCATACCTTCATACTTCGAAGTGTTATGTATGCCCCATTTTTTCTCTGCGATTACTCTTATTAAAGGGTAGTTGCCTTCTTAAAACGGTAATCACCACTACCACCGGAGATCGATATCTATGGAAGTGAAACGTATTTGTATTGAAACGACTGCAGCTGGAATCTCGTGTCTCTTGCGTAATAAAAATGAGAATAAGTTATATACATAGCAAGGAAAAGTAATTTTAATGTTAGTTGGAATGAATATCACCTTGGTTCGTAAAAGGAAAATTATTAAATACCGGGAAAGGAGAGCCAAGCCCACATTTCGGGTATGCGAAGAACTGGAAAGGATTTTCATATTGACTGTAATGTGGATATTATGTGTACGAAAATAATTGCTTTAATGCTGCTATTATTATTATTATTATTATTATTATTATTATTATTATTATTATTATTATTATTATTATTATTATTATTATTATTATTATTATTATTATTTACAATTTGCTTTACGTTGCAGCGACACCGATAGGTCTTATGGCAACGATGGGATATGAAAGGCCTTGGAGTACGAAGAAAGCAGCCGTGGCCTTAATTAAGGTACAACTCCAGCATTTGTGAAAACGGGAAACCACGGAAAACCATCTTCAGGGCTGCTCAGGGCCAACTCGTTCGGTATTATTATTATTATTATTATTATTATTATTATTATTATTATTATTATTATTATTATTATTATTATTATTATTATTAAGTATTACAAGATGATACTTCGCCATCACTTGTCCTTCACGGGATGAGCCACTGTACTATAATCACTTATACATGTATAAGTAACTGGTAAGTTAACTTATTTCAAAGCCATTGCGGTCGCTTTTGGTCAACAATCTTAAATCCAAGTTTACGTATACATTATAAACATTAAATAATCTTACCAACAAAGGTAATGAAATGTACAACATGTTTCAGATTCATACAGTTCAGTAAGTTGGGTGGACTAAACTAACAGCGAGGACTTTCAGTACCAAACTCGCAATGTGTCGACAACCTCTCTGCTTTATCTCTCCAGTGGCACGATGTACTCTAAAAGAGGAAGCAGCCTCGAGTAATGGAATGGAAGAGAACGTAATCAAACAGTACAATTTCATTACTGCACAGTATTTACAAAATACTCGCCTTCCTGTTCCGCACAAAGCGCTAAACGCCTTACGACTTTTCCTTGTACCGTCGAGAGCTTAAGGGATGTGACATTTCTTCTGTTGCACTGGAATTCAAGAGGACAATTGAAGGCAGATATTCGTTTATACGAAAAGGAATTATTCCTAGGTATGAGATTAATGAGGGAAATATTTGATAAACTTCAAATTTGAAATCATTTAAGCAAAATCTAGGTACTAACTGATGTGGAATCTGCCACCAGGACGACAGCCCTAACTGCAGATCAACGATGACTTGATTGATTGATTGATTGATTGATTGATTGATTGATTGATTGATTGATTGATTGATTGATTGATTGATTGATTGATTGATTGATTGATTGATTGATTGATTGATCGTATCTATCAGCACGGCAGGGTACACTCTGGGCAGAGGCTGATATAGTTAAGTTCCTTGGAGTTGTCGTGTAAATCTCTTTACAACAAGGCTAGAGAATTCTGTCTACTCCATAAATAACAGATCCCTTCGACCTTATTTGACTCCCTAACTTTCTCTTTATTTAATTAAACATGTTCTTCCATTTATCTTTTAATAATGAACTAATTAGCTTGCAGAGTCTGTGAGAAATACAGGTCTTGCCATATCCTTATTAACAACTTTTTGACACGTGTTTATTAACTTGTAAACAATAACTTCTTAACAGGTTATTAAATGTTAGTCATTGATTAGTTCCATGGTGGGTGGTAAGTGCGATATCCTCCTTAATGAAATTAACCTGGAGATTAAACAATGTCCAAGTGATAAAAATAGGTCGAGATAAAGGACTTTGTATTCTGGAATTAATATCAGCCCCGTGTCGGTAGATTTACTGGCACGTAAAAGAACTCCTGCGGGACTAAATTCCGGCACCTCGGCGTCTCCGAAGACCTTAAAAAGTAGTTAGTGGGACGTAAAACAAATAACATTATTATTATTATTCTGGAATTAATAAACACATTGAAGTAAAGAATTCGTCGTAGCGATAAAACCCCGAACGGAGGCGCAGTGGGCAGAAAAATATACGTCTCGTAACGTGATGGCGGTGTAGTAACAGATAAACAATCGACTGGTAGCTTCTACATTTCTAATTTATTAGTAAACTCTAATAATCACTAAAGCACAGCAGCACAGTTACACTAGTTAGTGCTGTCACTCAGTTCTCAGTCTTCAGTCGCACTAATTTACACGGACACCAAAAATCTAAGCGAATCTCCGTGGCTCAGGCGGCAGCGCGCCGGCCTCTCCCCGCTGCGTTCCGTCGTCCAAATCCCGGTCAGGCAATTGGAGATTTGTGCCGGACAAATCGGAGGTGGGACATGTATTTATCTGGGTGTTCCGGTTTTCCCTGTCACATTTTATTCCAGCAACACTCTTCAATATCATTGAATTTCATCTATCAATATTTCGAATACCCTGTAAGCGGCCAACAATCCAAACGTGTCCGGAATGATCTGCAAGCACAAATGCGAGATACTCTCTGCGGATTATTCCGCGGCTGTGTATAAAGAGCGGAACCAGGAGAGAGCCAATCGTTCTTGGGTCAATCTCGAGACGGTGCAAGTCATGAGCCATTCTGGATTGCGACAACGAGGAAAAACATGGCCTTCATTACTCGAAGTGCGACGATTTACGAAGTGAGCTGCTCTGGGAACGACGTTGTGCTGTGAGAAGCCGTGTTGGAGAGCAGGTTTGACTTCCCAGAGTGCTGTGCGTTCGACCTCGTCCATTAGAAGAAACTGAGTGATGGTGGAAAACTCGAACGCCAATGAATTTGTAAACAATTATAAACGATGCGGTAGTGAGTCAGAAGCCAGTCTGTGTTACGTCGATGTTATTCCCAAAGTGAAGTCGCCACTGAGTGGGAAACGCTTTTGCCAACAAACAAGACATCGTGTGGTAATCCACATTGATAAATCTCCGTCTTCCTCAAGGATGGAAATAAACCATAGACAACCTAGGAGATTACTTAAATAAAATAATGATTTTTAAAGGTAATGTTTGTCCTGTTACCTTACCAGAAGTTACTTCATATATACCACTTGTGCTGTGCGTTGTGTATGTAAGGAATTGATCCAATTGAGAGAGAGGTAAGCCTGTAATATGATATATTTTTATTGATACTGTCTTATAAATGCGCTCGAATAGAGCCGGTATGCTTAATATATTGCATGTCTGATATTAGTAACTTCAATATTGACAAGTGATATTCCCTATCATATCCTGTGATGTAGATCGTTCAGACCATTGACTTTCTCCAGTCCGTTATTATTTCCTTGGAGTTCAATTTTTCTCTGTATTACCATAGTACCCAATATGTTATTACTAAACATTTCATTCTACCTCGAGAAAAAGGTGTCTGAATGCCAAATATGTATTTCAGATTCGGATGCAATATTTAAAATATGTAGAATATATTTCAGAAGCAACCTGCAGTAACCTATATGTACATTAAGTTGACAGAGAGAATACATAATATATGCCATCCTTGTATCCCTTCCTGTATTAATAAATATCAGCTCAAGAAATGTGTAATTTTGGGGCATAGGCCTACGGTCAAAACTAAAGTCATGATTTTTGCTTTTTTTGTCGACTTCTAAAAATGACTTACAATCAGAAAACTTTTCATCCATGCTGTTTTGCATACGCCATTGAAGAATTTAATCAGGGTAATTGGATATTATCTACATTCATTCTCATGTTAAGGTACTAAATGCAACACAAATCACAGTATTCAATTTTAATATTTACTGTACTGTATATTCTGTTTACTTTGTTCATAATTACTGTAGGCTATAAATTTATACTTTTTATAGCATTGTAACGTCTTACGACTCATTCGCTGGATGTTCAGCGTTGCGACCTTCGGTTCAGAGGGTCCCGGGTTCGATTCCCGGCCTGGTCGAGTACTTTAATCGCGTCTGATTAAATCTTCTGGGTCGAAGACTGGATGTTCGTGTTTATCCCAACACTCTTCTCTTCATATTCAGACAACACACCACAGTACCAACCGCCACAGGAACACGCAAAAGTGATTACATTCCTCCATAAAGGTTTGGTGTCAGGAAGGGAATCCGGCCGTAAAACAGGGCCAAATCCACATACATACATACATACATACATACATACATACATACATACATACATACATACATACATATATATATGTGTGACACATTTCGCACCCCTGGCCCCACAGATGTGGTAAAAGCGGTAGAAGAAGAAGATAGTGTTGTATCGTGAAGGTGGGTTGGTAAAAAAACACACAACTGGTACCGTTTACTGCAGCATTCATTGACTAACTAACAATTGCTTGTACAACGACACATGCACACACTTACATCAGTTCGCGCTCACGCTCTTAGCTTTCACAGATCATTCACTCTAGCATTCATTCTAGCACCCAGTTATTAACCCTGACACTTACAAACTAGAATAATCGCACTACACAGATTCCCATAACTATAATCTAGAGCTTAGGAAATTTCACAATTCGTTATATGGTACACTGTCCGTATACTCACAACAGACTTCGTTCGTAACACTCATCTGCACTACCCCGCACTTGGCGTCAGGACACACACACACACACACACACACACACACACAGAGCAGTTACATCACTCTGTTATCACTGCTTAATGACTCATACAGCTCGCACTCTTTGACCGAACTGAACCGAACTACTGACAGACCTGAAGCACTGAAGCTAGTCCGGCCAACTTTAAATAGGAAGACTGACGCTTGCAGATACTTCACGGAAATAAAAGCCTCCAGAATCCTCTCGATCGGGTTGTTCTGGGTTTACTTTCAAGGTTTTCCTTGCTCTGTGTGGAGGCGATAGAGGGGACTGGCCATGCGCTATTGGCTCGTTCCTGATTGGTTGCTGCAGCGGTGAGCACGCGTGTCCTTACTCGGTGACTTCACTCGCGGCCGGGGCCAAGCCAACATGCTCCTCACAAGGCCTTACAATAAAGTGGCGGACACCGTCACTATATTCTACAAATATGTGGTGCGTGTAGTTTAAATATTATGGACTTACGTGCTAGCCTTCAAATGTTCACCGTGCAAAGTTTTATTTTGCGTACCAAGACACCCTTCTCATGTCCTTCACGTGTTCTCTGGGCCACTGTTTACTAACCAAATAATACATAACTGACTACTCAATTTGGCTACCCCAAAACTTTTAGGTGTATGTTGCGAGTTCTGAAAATGGCCATCACCTTGACTTTGTTGATGTTAATTTTCAGACCAAGTTCATTGTATTCTGCTACGATTCTTTCCACCGGACGCTGAAGGCCTTCAGTACTGTCAGGCAAGATGACAGGCATCTGCGTACCGCAGATTGTTGATCAGCCTAGCGTTAAGTTTTACTACTTCTTCCATTTCTTGAAGAGCAGTTCGGACGGTCTCCTCAGAGTACATATTAAACAGCAGGGGAGATAATACACATCCTTGCCGTACTTCCGATTTGATCCTAGTAGCACGAATCTAGGAGTTTTCAATTCTCACGGAAGTTCCTTGATTTTCATAAAGTTTTTGACAAGTGTCAAATTTGACTATCTATAAAATCTGAGATAAAAATGAAATATGAGGCTGAAGTTGGACTGAGTGTGTTGGTCGTGTGGTTAGGTTAACAAAGCTATGATCTTGAATTCGGAAGATAATGGGTTCGAATCCTAATATCGGTAGTCCTGAAGATATTATTGTATTGTTTACCATTTTTATACCAGGTAAATTCTGGAGCTCTCACGGCCTCCACCTTTCCAAACCTAGCCCTTTACCATCCTTCCGGAAACTTTCGATGTATTAGTGCGTCGTTTAAGCAGAATAACCAATCCTCAGGGTGTGTATAATAATATGTTTGTATTTAAATTAATAGAAATTAGACATTTTATTTATATAGTGCAGATAGAGATTAGCAGCGAGAGTGAAGTGTCCAGGTAGCCGAGCGCTGAATGAGAGCTCAGTTAGATGGATGTTCGATGTAACGAGAATGGAGATACATCCCTGGAAGGAAGATGGATGTCTTGTACGTGCGGCAGCAGCCAAAAGCGTGGAGTCACATGCAAATAAGGCCCTTCTTATTAACGTATTTCAGACGTGGCTCGATCAAACTCTCGGATTTCCTTGTTGTGTATTAAGTCACAAGGATGGCGAAGAAAAATGAGATATATAAAGTAATCTCTCATGACTGTCAGTCAGAATTGACGTCACTCATGAAATTTCCTTTCGGGAACAGAATTTTGATCGATGAGTCATCGACTTATCAGCTGTAATAAATCAAGGATGAGAACTTCCTCACGTCCAAGTGTGAATATATGCTTTTAACGGGTTATCAAAAATGCAAGTTGGGTGGGGCTGTACTGGACACATACCACATATATTCTGGTCGTGAAATACGTCGCATCGGTGTAGGTAGATTTTGGAAAGAAGTGGTCATGTAGAGTTTATGTTTAGAATCACTCCAGTTTTTCTTTTGCACCCTCATTTTTGGAAAGTTTTGAAACACTATTTCTAATCCTCATGGTATGGCATCTTCTTGAGTATATTTAGCCGTACATCAGCCTACATGATAACGAGGACATGCAGAAGTAGTTGGTTGCGGCGTTCAGCCAGCTCTTGCTCTCAGCTTAGTATACAATATGTAAGAGTAATGCGGGTCAAACGTTCAGCGCACATACAAGAACAAAATATGTTACATGAACATGCATCCGGTTATAACTCATTTTTACAACTTTAGCCGAGTGTGGTAACATGACGCCAATTATAAGGTTGGGAGTCTCGGACCCCCATCAGTTTCTTGTATTCTGTGATAATGGAATGATCTCGAAATAAAAATGTATTTAATAAACTGTAAAACTGTTTAACAGAGAACAGAACTGCAATGTTGTGTCAAGTTCTTCACTGCCATATCATCAAACAGGTACAAATACAACAACAGTTCCATTTGCCATCATTTTGAGCTTTTAATTCAATTCTGTTTCTTTGCAAATCACTTTCAGATTCACTAGTTGTATGTTCTCTACATCATTGCAAGGTTCGCAAACATTCCATGTACAAATAGCCTAAGCACTTACAACGGAATGACCTAGAATTAGGTATGCGACAAGTGGCACAGTGGCCGGTACTATAGTCACACTAACTGGCCGTTTTCTTTGTCTAAGGCAAACAAAATTGGAGATGTACGTAGGAACTTGTTAAGCGAACATGGGCATGAGGATAGATAAAATGTTGGCAGTATAGCGAAACAAACAGGAAGGCAGTAGTCACATGTTTCATCGTCGGGGTCTGACAGCATATCGCGTTACCACTGCCGGGTTAATCATGGGGAAACTGAGCAAGTGGCTGCGTGGTTTGGCTCACGAAGCTATCAGCTTGCACTCGGGAGATATTGAGTTCGATCTCACTGTCGGCAGCCGTGGAGAGGATTTCCGTGGAATTCCATTGTCACACCAGGCAAATGCCGGTGCTATGTCGTAATTAAGGCCTTGGTCGCTTCCTTCCCACTCCTACCCCTTTCCTATCCCATCGTCGCCGTAAGACCTATTTGCGTCGGTTCGACGTAAAACGTCATGGGAAACACACAGGAACACAACATGCCGCATGACATTTTTCCTTACATGAAATCTTCAAACTCCCCTTCTGTAGCATGCATTAACCCGATCCTCTTCTATGTAATATTTTGTTTCTAGGGATGAAACTACCACATTTCAAACATTTCCACCTCACAACAAATTTTTTTCCTAATATATCCCCAGAGTTAAGAGTCGCTCCTTTCGGAAATGACGCCATGCTCCGTGTCCTTATTGCAAGACAAATGGAACTTCATTTCATCTGTCACTTCAGCCCGCATGGTGGCCATCGTCATTAAGGTTTCCTGTCTAAACGGTCTGGTTTAAGTCCCATCTGTTGAAACATTTCCACAATCAGAATGCTGGCCGGGAGAGTAGAAGAGATGGTGGTATTCAATTTCTAACCACTATATTGCGGGCCAGAAGCCTGGACTCAGTTCCAAACCTCCCCTCAATGTTTGTATGGAGTGAAGGCATTTGACACCGTTCATGGTGATCAGTCCGTCAGATGGAGACGTTAAACCCTGAGTATACAGCTTGCTGTCACCTATGTGTGTCAAATAGAAAACCTGCACAGGGCCTCTGCGGAGGCAACAAGAAATTGATCAGTCAATCAAGTCCAACATGCGCTTTGTCACATACCTCTGTTGCGCAGTCGCAGCTCTTCTCTCTCGTCTTAAAGATGCTCCCGGTGCGTCCTTTCCCCTATGTGCTCGCCTTATTGGGCAATATGTGTTTTTGTGAATATATTAAAGTGTTTAGATGTTTTTAATCGTGAAATTACCAATGTTTTACTCCAGTCTAGCAGTCGGCTTTTCAGTCGGATTTCTACACATCTCCTAGACGCTGATAGAAAGTGCGCCATTTTTAACATTTAAAATGGAGGAAACTAAATTATGTTTTCCTTTTCGGAACATAAGAGCCAGTCAATAATTTCGTCTGGTGGGGCCTACAGTGTAGGCTAAACGTCATACACCCATGTACGCCAGTATTGGACTGGTGCCTACATCGTAGGCAACACAGTGAACACCAGTTTTCAAGGATCACACAGTTTTTTGACCTGCCTTTTCGTGGCTTTTCCTCCTTGTCGTCATCCGGACAATTTCTACTTCGTCATCTCAAACGTTTCGCTTGCGGATTTGTCTAATTGTTGGCAGAACTTGAAGTGTGCCCGTAGCTCAAACTGCGACATTCTCAAGTACCGCCGCTGACATTCAACTACCCTTCACAACAGAGACCGTAGTTCTGCTTATACTGTAAGCACGCAACTGTCTCTAGCTGTGACTAGTTAATAATTTCGTGTGGCTATTTCTAGCCGAGTGCAGCCCTTGTAAGGCAGACCCTCCGATGAGGGTGGGCGGCATCTGCCATGTGTAGGTAACTGCGTGTTATTGTGGTGGAGGATAGTGTTATGTGTGGTGTGTGAGTTGCAGGGATGTTGGGGACGTCACAAACACCCAGCCCCCGAGCCATTGGAATTAACCAATGAAAGTTAAAATCCCCGACTCGGCCGGGAATCGAACCCGGGACCCTCTGAACCGAAGGCCAGTACGCTGACCATTCAGCCAACGAGTCGGACGCTGTGACTAGTGAAGAACTGTCACGACAACATCCTGTGGTGTAAACTCTCCGCTATAGTGCACCACAGTGACACCAGATGGCTTGTCTATGAACTTCATGACTCTGCTACATAAATGTTAAGTAACCCGGCTACTTTTATAAAATAGACCACCCTATATCAAAAATTAAGTTCCCAAATGGAAACTGTAATTTAATTTCATCGATTTTAAATATTAAACACACTCAAGTTTTACGACCTATGCACTTCCTGACGCCAACACTGTTCGGACTGCCATGTGCATTATTACTTACTTCTGTGATCGTTGATAGTGTGATGTACTTTATGTAGTCACAAACACATCCTCCCCGAGCTGAAAGAGTTAGCCAGACTGGGTTAATGTAGATACCTCTTTATCACAGACTGTTATGCCTTACAGCGTTCAATGTGCAAGCCTCTATCAATTTTCTAAACGGCTTCACAGTACTTTAGTTTTAACTAGGTCCTTGGACTCCGTTAGTTCTATACCTCTTATCTTTGAAATCCTTAGAAACTGAGTCTAATCATCGTAATATAGGTCTCCCTCTACTTCTCTTACCCTCCATGACAGAGTCCAATATCCTCTTAGTTAACCTATCATCCTCCATTCGCTTTACATGATCCTACACTGTATCCGGTTTACGCGTACAGCTTCATCAATCGAGATCATTCCTATCTTAGACTTTGTCACCTCATTCCGAGTATCCTCCTGCCAACTGTTAGTACTAGCGATCATTCTCGCTACCTTCATGTCTGTTGTGAATTATGAATAAGATAGCCTTAGTCCACCCAGCTTTCACTCCCGTAAAGCAATTTTGGTCTGAAAGCAGACCAGTGTAAAGCTAGTTTTTGTACAGTAATTGACTTCCTTCCTACAGAATACTGTTGATAGCAAATGCTAGCTCGCTGCACCTTGATTCAAAAATACTTGAAATGATAAACTTGTTACAGTCTTGTATTCCCAATATAACATTCAATTGCCTTAGGTATCTGCCTTACTGTCATCACATTAGAATTGGAAAACCTAATATTCATATCATACTCATTGCACCTGATTGTAACCTGCCATTAAGACCAAGTGGGCAACGTAGGCCTAACTGCTTACTACATGGTAGGCTGCATTAATATTTGTGATCACCTCTTCGAGCGGTTACATCGTTACTCGCGGTAGATCATAGATATCTATTTGAAGTTTTAAGACTTTTTCCTGAATTTGGAGTCATAATTCTGTTTTCTAGTGTGCCATCGCATTAGGACTATGCCGCGGAACACTGGTTGCCAAGGTGATTTGGAGCATTATGCATCACGGTTGTGAATTCCCAACGGCGTAGGAGACAGCTTTTTCCACAGGTGTGGCAATCCAACTGACGAGCTCACTGTCACATTTTTCCGAAAGGATGGACACTTTGCCGAGGTAGAAGGCTAAGTGAGTTCAGTTTTCGTTGATTTGATACTCTCAATCGATGAAAATAAATTGTGTTTTCATAGTGCAATGTAGGTACAGGCGTTACACATGGCTGTGATCTTACACCTTTATTGTTCATTGTTTATATGGATCATCTACTGAAACTCCAGATCCATGGCCAAATGGTTAGCGTGCTGGACTTTGGTCACAGGGATCCCGGGTTCGATTCCCGGCAGGTCGCCTACGGGAGTCATATCAAAAGACCTGCATCTGGCGAGCCGTACTTGTGTTCGGACACTCCCGGCACTAAAAGCCATGCGCCATTTCATTTCATCTACTGTAAGGTATGAATTCGGATAGATGGTATCATTTAGGTGGAAATATAATAAACAGTTCAGAATAAGCCGACGACTTGGTCTTAATGCAAGAGTGATTAGACTAAATTAATGTCAATAGATAAGAATTCTAAGAAAACTGAATGTCTGATTGGGAATACAAAGATGGAGCAGGTAGAACATTTAAGGTATTTATGATCTGTGTTCTCCTAGGATAGTAGAATAGTAAGGTGCTGTAAAGCCAATGCAGTGAGCTGTATTCCGTATGTATTCTGTAAGAAGGAGGTCAGCTCCAGATTGAAAGTATACTTACTCCGGTCTGCTTTCAGACTAACTTTGCATTACGGGAATGAAAGCTGGATGGACTCAGGATACCTTATTCATGAGTTAGAAGTAACAGACATGAATGTAGCGGGAATTATCGCTGATACAAAAGCTAGGAACAATGGCAGGAGGGTACGCAATTGATGAAGATGTACGTATAAACCGACTTAGGTGGTTGGGTGATACGAGTTGAATGGAGGAGTTTATGTTACCTAGGAGAACAGTGGTCTCTGGTATGGAGGGTAAGAGAAGTAGAGGAAGAGCATGGTTAGACTCAATTCCTTATGCTTTAAAGATAAGAGATATAGAAGTAAATGAGGCCACGGACCTAGTTACAAATACAGGATTACGGTGGTGTTTATTACATTCACAGGGGCTCGCAGACTGAACGCTGAAAGGCATGACAGTCCATAATGAAGACGTATGTATGTAGCTGCTTTATTGGCAATTTTATTTAGTTTTTCAGATATGTAAACATATCCATTGAGCATTTAATTTTATTTCCTTTAACCCGATAAATTCTGGCGTGTGAGAAATTCAGTAGAGGTGTCAAGAGGTGCTGACCCAAACACGAATTTTGAAAAGCAATTCATTTTGCATGAAGCTGACTTTCTTTTAAGTTCAAATAAAGCTGTAATTATCAGGAAAGGGTTGAAAGAACCCTCATTAATGTGATCACGAAGGCGTGCTGCATCTCTGGTTGGTCCATACATAGTGCATGCGCCCTGTCACAGTGAACGATGGCGCCATTTCTTGCCACGGATTGAAAGCGTATTTCGCCTGCCTTCTCAAGGAGCGAAGTCCGAAAAGAAGAAGAACTACACACCGTAAGAGAATGACAAACAAGGAAATCATTTAGAACATCCGCAGAGGAGAGTGTTATCGACTTATTTCTACCATTAGTACTATTATTTTTTATTTTCCATAAATTTCAGACACAATTCAGAGGTGATGGAGGAATTCCATAGCCCCACATACAATAAGGTGCCTACATCTCCCTTAAAATTACAACATTAAATAATTACATCTGGAGGACCCGTGCTGCTCCACAGCATTCGTTATAAATACACTGCCTGAAAAAATGTTAAGCACCCAGATGGAGTGGTCTAATGTGATCCAATTTCGGTATGCATGCATAATATTAATGTGTGAGAAATTGACTAGTTTTACAAGGATCGGTAATGTGTGAAACGCTCACCAGACTGTATTCTTGATGGCACCGTCTGTAACGATCACTCACCTATTTTCGGCTACCGTCATCTGGAACTCCATCTATGTTCATATACTCGCCGATACTTCATTCATCTAACCGGCCTTGGACTTTCTCTGCTGCCTCGCCGTGCATCCGTCCTGGTGAACTGCTGACTACACACTGAGTCTCCTCTGGGTTACGTCATCCGCTACGTCAGTGTCCGATATTTCTCGACGTTTTGTGTACTTTTTTTCGGAACTTTCTGCAGCGGTATAAAGACTTCCCCCACACACTCGGTCTTCAGTCCAGCACTGATTCCGAGTGTGGTTGGAGGGTCGTCTGAGGACTTCCCAGTATTTGCTGGGAAGCTCCACTTCTTTTATTTGCTGTATTGGGTGAGCAACAGAGTATTTATTTTATAATTACCACTATTATTCTTCTCCTATGGTTTTTGGAGTTATCTTCATTGCTGTGGCCGGTTTTCTTTTAAGGCTGATATGAGTGATATTTTTCCTTAACAAATGAACATCGTGTAATATGCAGTTTCAAGAGTTGGTGAGTGATTGAACTTGTGGCCTGGACGGTACAACTTATCACATAAAACTGTTCCTGCATTTGGCAATGTTTATACTCAGGCGACTCCCATTATTGTGATCCCCGTCCTTGGTCCTTCCCGTGCCTTTCTTCTCCCATTGTTTACCTTTTTGGAAATCTGTGTCCATATTCTCCGAGGCTTATAGGTTACTATGCTCATTTGATTAGTCACATATTATAATTTGTAAATGGTCTAGGGATTCTATTCTAATGTACGTCATTCACGATGAGTGTTTTCTTTTGTGTGTCAGGTTACAAAATTTTGAGTTGTAAAATTTAAAATTGATTTCCTTTGTAGAAACAATATACTGTTTTGATTAACCTTTTTTTATTCTTATTATTACATCCACTAACCTTCAATTGGTCCCAGCTCTTTTCTCCTTGAACGTCTTGTCAAAGAATCTTAATCAACCAATACGTTGTTGCATAAATCGTCACACGTCCTGTTGTTGATACGTTGTTACCAGTCAACTGCTGTCTGTTAAGCAAGACGTGCAGAGAGGACTGCGTACAGTACGAAGCACCCGCGATGCCTCGCAGACGAGTTAGACAGCCTATCCACCAACTGACTGCATTTGACAGAGGTCGCATCGTGGGACTGAATGAGACTGGTTGGTCGTATGGTGCAGTTTCCAGGCATGTGGGCCATTCTGATGTCACAATGGACCGATGTTGGACTCAATGGGTACATGAGGGCACCCAATAACGCAATGTAGTTTCGGATCGACCTAGAAGCTCCGCCCCGAGGGAGGACCGTCGCATGGTGCGCCAAGCATTGCGGGTTCCCATAACTTCGGCATCTGCCTTAACCCATTTGTGCATAGCGTCCGAAAAATCAGACGTTGTAAAAAAAATTGTGTGATATTTATGCATGGTTTTAAGCCCGCGACTCTTTCTTGTCCTTCAGAAAGGCTGTAGTTAACAATAATCGAGAAGAAATCATACTGTATCTTATCATTCATTGTTGAATATCGCTTATTACAAGCATGGCGGCAAGATAGTACAGAGTTATGTGCAACAGTCGAGATTTTTATTTATGAACTAGCTGTAGTACCCGGCGTTGCCCGGATAGTTTTTGAATGTTAACTTTTAATATTTGTATTACCAGTTAGTTGAGTGTGAAGTGAATGCTTATAGAATTCTTTTTGATATGTTGATTTTACGACTTATCATGTAGTTTTATAGTTATTTAGATGTATCTGACTTCAAGTTTTAGATTATTTAATTATCGAGTAAACACTAATCTCGGTCATTTTATACTATTTACTTTTAAGCCCTTCTCAGCTCCTGCCTCGATGGAGGCTGAACGTGGACTTAAACGCTATCCACAGCGTCACAGGTCGTATCAGCGACACATAAACAATGGATTTCGACATTAATAGTGGTTATTTTCCTTATTTTTGCAAGTCAGCCCCTCTCATTCTCCAACACCAGTGGGGGCTAGGTGTATCTGACCTCCACAGTAATGTTTTCTATAAAGTAAGTCATGTGTATACCAAGTTTGATTGAGAGATATGCTAAAACATACACACATCCTTAAACTCTGTCCCTTTGGACGTTTTCAATTTTTTGCCAGTTCTCATCCGCCTGCCGAGTAGGACTGAGCTTTATCTTAAACGGCATCCAGAGTGTTACAGTTCATCTCAGCGACCCCGAAAACTATGGATTAGACACAAATTTCGGTCATTTTGGTTAATATTTACATTTCGCCCCTACTTTAGAGGCTAGGAGTCTCTTACCCCTAGGGTATATTTCTCCAGACAGTAGGTCCAGTATACACACATGCGTCCATTCTATCGGTCATTTTCGAAATTTTGTTTTTCACTTTTTCTCACCGCTATGCGAAAGGAGGCAGAATTTTGACTTCTAAAATAATTGGAGCGTTACTATTCATCTCAGCGACCCCGAAAAGAATGGATTCGACACTATTTTCGATTATTTCTACATCTCATCCCGTCGTAGGTGTGCTAGGGTTGTCATACCTCCACGCACTTTGTCTCTTGATAATAAGTCATAAGTGACCAAGTTTGTTTGAAATTGTTCCCGTAGTCCCGAAACGTATGGATTCAACACTAATATCGGGCATTTTCAGTCTTAATTACATTTCGTACCCTTATCTAAGGCTTCAAGGGGTGTCTTTCCCCCTTAGTATTTTTTCATGTATTAGGTAATATTTGCATTACGTTCTGCTGACAGTTATACTGGAACGTACAAAAACATCCTTAATCTCGGTCATTTGGATATTTTCTGTTCTTGACTCCTTCTCACCCGCCTGGCAATTGGGGATCAACTTGGACTTAAACGACAACCGGAGTGTCACTCCTCATTTAATCGACACCTAAAACCATGGATGTGACATTATTTTCGATTATTTTATATCTAACTCCCTTCCTAACCACTCACTACAAAAGGGGCCTTAATTTGGACTTTAAAAGTCCAGAGAGCCACTATTCACCTCAGCGACCCTAAAAACTGTGGATTCGACACTAATTACGATTATTTTTGTATATCACCCCCCTTTCCCCCCACCCTAAAGGGGGCTGAACTTGAAATTAAGAATTTCCCGGGATGTCACTGTTCATCTAAGCGACCCTGAAAAGTATGGATTCGACTCTATTTTCGTTTATTTTTATATATGACCCTCCTTGCCCCCCGCCCCTAATGGTTCCTGGGGTGTCTTATCCCCACGTGGTTTGTCTCCTGATACTAAAAATCCGGAGTGTCGCTATTCACTTTGGCGACCCCGAAAACTACGTATTCGACACAATTTTCGATTACATGTATATACCACTTCCCCCTTGCCCCAACGCCAAAGGGTCTGAACTTGGACTTTAAAAAATTGGAGTGTCACTATTCATCTCAGCAACCCCAAAAAGTATGTATTCCACACTACTTTGATGATTTTCATATCTCAAGCCCCCCGCCCCCACCCCTAATGGTTCCTGGGGTGTCTTATTCCCACGTGGTTTGTCTCCCGATATTAAAATTCCGGAGTGTTACTATTCACCTCGGCGACCCCGAAAACTGTATATTTGACACTAAATACTATTATTTTTATATCTCACTCCCCTTGCTCCCCGCCCCAAAGGGGGATGAACTTGGACTTTAAAAAATCCCGAGGTGTCACTGTTCATCTAACTGACCCCAAAAGGATGCATTCGACACTACTTTCGATGATTTTTTATATCGCACCCCTTCGCCTCCCGCCCCTATGGGTTCCAGGGGTGCCCTACCCCCACATGGTTTGTCTCCTGATAGTAAAAATCCGGAGTGTCAGTATTCATCTCAGCGACCCCGAAGAGTACTTGACATTCTTTTCGATTATTTTTATACATCACTCCCCCCTTGTCCCCCACCCTAAAGGGGGCTGAACTTGGAATTTAAAAATTCCCGGGTTGTCACGATTCACCTAAGCGACCACGAAAAGTATGGACTCGACACTATTTTCGATTATGTGTATATATCACTCCCCCCTCGCCCCCACCACAAAGGGGGCTGAACTTGGACTTTTAAAAATTCGGAGTAGAACTATTCATCTCAGCGTCCCCGAAAAGTATGGATTCGACACTATTTTCGTATTTTTATATATGACTCCCCTCACCCCCGCCCCTAAGGGTTCCTGGGGTGTCTTACCCCCACGTGGTTTGTCTCCTGATACCAAAAATCCGGCGCGTCACTATTCACTTTGGCGACCCCGTGCCCCCATTTTTCCCGAGCTAAGCCCAGCCATCCTGCGAGAGATCCCAAGGTGGACCGTTCGATCGTTGGCTATCACTTTCTAGAGGCATTTAAGGGTTGTTAAGGATTGATGACCAAGCAGGATAAAAAGAAACGTTAAAACAACACTCTGACATTTATTCACATAAGCAAACAAACAAATGAAAATATTCTTGCTGATATTTTTTTTTATTAACAGAGAACTTTCATAATATTGCATTTCTTCCTCGATTTAGAGTGACACGCGTTCTTAATCTCCAGCCTTACTGTGCTGTAATGAAACCAAAGGAAAATTAGGCCTCTTGCCTTTTCAAATCAAAATACTTGACTGAAAAAAAATTAAATAACACAGAAGTTCATAAAATCATAAACAGCTGTCTTGCTAACGAGGGTTTTACAATAAATGTGTTCAAAGCTTTACCAATTCAAAGTAGTCTCAACACGTGGTTTTAAGATGTACTCAACTGAATTTGTCATTTGCAGCATTTAATAATAGTCAATGACACCAACATGAACTTCAGTAGAAAATGAAAATTGATTTCAAAATTTTCAAAATTAATTAATTATTATTCTGATTATTATTATTATTATTAATTTCTCATCATTTAATTAGCCTATGTTTCATTGTCCCACGATCGTGTTCTTATTAATTTTCCACTGCATTATTTACCTAATGATCGTCATTAGCCTTTCAGAATAATTATTTTGAATTAATTATTAATGACTTATTTTCACTATAACTCCAATTAATCATGCGGCTAACAAATTTCTACCTCTGATCTTTGTATTTCATTTCTATTCAAATTAACCTTAAAGTATTTCAAATTTTAGAAATTTACATTACCAACGTGTGAGCTAGTTAAATAAATTTTATTTACAAATCGAGTGCCTTCATAAAGTAACGAGATGATCTTTCCTTTTAAATCTCGCTAATTAAGAAAATAAATTCTCTTTCTAGTCTTCCTCGACTTAACTTAATCAAACTTTCCCTTAAGGGCATGAAAATTATATCTTAAGGCAACACACAACGATGAGTGTAATCGGCGTCACAGCGAGTGCGTGACCAGATCAAAATTAAATGGAACCAACATGACACAAGAGAAATATACATATTTACATACACACACACATTCACACTAGGGAAACACGTTTTTATGTACATTTTTTACATCGAATCCTGTTTTGGCAAGTTTATGCATGATTTTTATTGGTGGTCGGGACGCGTAATGTCTAGCAGAAATAATCCGTGTACTGAAATTATCCTTCATTTATAGTGGCTAGTGATCGAAGTCATGGGTATCACTTGGTAGAAACACATTTCACATATCAAAGTAAGTTCATCTAACTCATGAAATTATAATGGAAGATTCTAGTAAAATCCATAAGCACTACCATAATTTGGGCTACAGGTTGAAATTACCGCAAGCGTGAGCCTTACTTGTATTACTTTTATTTCCTACCTGTGAAATACACTCGCAACACGTGCTCCAATAATTATAATCCGTCTTGCGCTCCCAATACACAAGAATAAGTCAAATATCATCATTAAATCATCAACTGCACAATTATACAACAAGTATCCCTCAGGATTGGTCATATTCCAGACCCTTCATGAACAGAGCACATTCAATCTCACATATAAGGACTCTACAGTAGTTTTATGGCTCACGAGCGTTTACTTCTGTTTTACCCGATCTTTAGTTAATATTATTATTATTTAAGTGATTATTACATCTACTGATCCTCATGGAATATCGTAAAATTAGATGACTTCATCATAAATGCAACAAGTGATCTTGAAAGACACTAGGTTCGACCCTATTCACTCAAAATGTACACGCAAATTTCCATCCAGTAACTTTCAACATTACAAGGAAAGTAGATTTATCGTGTGGTCAGTGATTATTAAATATAAAGCTCCTTAAGCATGGGAAATCATTCAAAGACAACCTACATGTCTACTCTAATAGATTCCAAAATTTCATTCACACGTACCTAGTCTACCACAACACCTTAAGAAGTGGAAAAATGAAATGTTTCTAACTACAACAAACTAATAGATCTACGACTTAAGAAGAAAGACCTCTAGTTGTACAAAAGGTAAGACAGATAAATTAACTTAAAAAGGTACTCAAGTTTTGATGTAGTTCGATTCCCGTCGACAGTCAGATATTCCAGCATACTCCTCCGGTCAGTCTCCTTCCAATTACCAGATACGCCTCACATTTTACAGCTCCATGGAGGCTCTGCAACAGGTGTCCCTCGATGAAATGATGTTGTCGGTGGTTGCGGAATTATCCATCTTGAGATGTTCAATTCTAAGACGACTTCCGTAGAATGCCGGTCACAAGCTGTAACTGAGATGACAAAATTAAGTATTTTGCACAAGCACACGCCGAATATAAATAGCTCGTCTACACTGTCACACTTACTTGGCTCCTAGGCGTCTTTATTCCATAGAATTCACTAATGGTTTCTCTAAATTCTAGCAGAACGGCGTCGACTTGAACTGAAATTACTTCTCCACGTGGTCTGAGAATGTGGTGCAGCACAACACGACGAAGGATATTCAGAGTAAGAGCTTCAAGAGTATTAAGAGTTTCACGAACATTAAGAGAGCGATTTACTCGAAACAAGGCCTTTTATCTACTTAGCCTTGGAGGTGTGTTCTTCAGCGAGAATGGTAATTGGCTGATGGTCTCCTTTAATTGGCTCAGACTATTCCAGAAACAAGCTGGGTTGCGCGCGTGCGAAGGCAGTCACGTGGTTTGCTCTGACCTTGGCACAGTCTTGCCGGTGTGTCACCCCTCTGAACGACGAAAAAAACTCGTTCTCAGCTCGCCACAACTCTCCAAATGATATGCTGCAGTTCCACGCAGACAATAAACTTTTCACTTTCCACTTGTTAAAATATTCGTAATATCGCCAATTTTAACGGGGACACCCGAAAACTATGTATTTGACACTATTTACAATTATTTGTATATATCACTCCCCCCTCGCCCCCACCCTAAAAGGGGGCTGAACTTGGACTTTTAAAAAAATCGGAGTGTCACTATTCATCTCAGCGACCCCGAAAAGTGTGGATTCGACAATATTTTCGTTAATTTTTATTTATGACCCCCTCGCCCCCCGCCCATAAGGGTTCCTATCGTGTCTTACCCCCACGTGGTTTGTCTCCTGATACTGAAAATCCTGAGTGTCGCTATTCACTTTGGTGACCCGGAAAACTATGTATTCGACACTATTTCCGATTATTTATATATATCGCTCCCCCCTCGCTCCCACCCCAAAGGGGCTGAACTTGGACTTTAAAAAAAATTGGAGTGTCACTATTCATCTCAGCGACCCCGAAAAGTATGGATTCGACACTATTTTCATTTATTTTTTATATGACCCCCTCGCCTCCCGCCGCTAAGGGTTCCTGGTGTGTCTTACCCCCACGTGGTTTGTCTCCTGATACTGAAAATCCTGAGTGTCGCTATTCACTTTGGCGACCCCGAAAACTATGTATTCGACATTATTTTCGATTATTTGTATATATCACTCCCCCCTCGCCTCAAGCCCAAAGGGGCTGAACATGGACTTTAAAAAAAATTGAAGTGTCACTATTCATCTCAGCGACCCCGAAAAGTATGGATTCGACACTATTTTCATTTATTTTTATATATGATCCCCCTCGCCCCCCCCGCCCCCAGGGGTGTTTGGGATGTCTTACCCCCACGCGGTTTGTCTCCTGATACCAAAAATCCGCTCAGCGACCCCGAAAAGTATGGATTCGACACTATTTTCGTATTTTTATATATGACTCCCCTCACCCCCGCCCCTAAGGGTTCGCTATTCACTTTGGCGGCCCCGAAAACTATGCATTCGACATTATTTTCGATTATTTATATATATCACTCCCCCCTCGCCCCCACCCCAAAGGGGCTGAACTTGGACTTTAAAAAAACTGGAGTGTCACTATTCATCTCAGCGACCCCGAAAAGTATGGATTCGACACTATTTTCATTTATTTTTATATATGACCCCCTCGCCCCCCCCCCGCCGCTAAGGTTTCCTGGGGTGTCTTACCCCCACGTGGTTTGTCTCCTGATACCAAAAATCCGGAGTGTCGCTATTCACTTTGGAAACCCCGAAAACTATGTATTTGACACTATTTTCGATTATTTGTATATATCACTCCCCCCTCGCCCCCACCACAAAGGGGGATGAACTTGGAACTTTTAAAAATATCGGAGTGTCACTATTCATCTCAGCGACCCCGAAAAGTATGGATTCGACACTATTTTCGTTTATTGGTATTTATGACCCCCCCCTCGCCCCCTCGCCCCCCGCCCCTAAGGGTTCCTGGCGTGTCTTACCCCCACGTGGTTTGTCTCCTGATACTGAAAATCCGGAGTATCGCTATTTACTTTGGCGACCCCGAAAACTATGTATTCGACATTATTTTTGATGACGAGTGTGAAACGGTTGATGATAATGACAGATGAGTATGAGGGTAATCTAAATTACTTTGGTAGAAATCTACTTCTGAGTAAATACGAAGGGCAGATTGCTTCAAAAAAATATGAAGATAAGGTCCAGTGGTAGTCAAAATATTACTGAAAGTTTACAGATAGAACTTATAATCCAGAAAACCATGCAAAAGGAAACTGTCGTACGAAAATAAATAGAGTCATATGTAACATTGGGCCAGTACCCATGTTTCCGTTATCCCTGATAGAAAATTCAAAAGCATTACTAGGTCAAATTGTAACACAAAAGAAGCAACCCCGTAGTGGACAAGATCACAATCTACATCTCAATTAGTAACTGACTGCTTTCCTGTCTCCTCCTCCCTATCCCCCACCCCCCAAGAATAATGCACAAAATTGTGAAATTCCGCTGGACTTCTTTCTCTGCCAGTGGTTATAGGATACCTTTCCAACTGTATACAGCAATGTAAAATGAAAGGCTGAAAGAATTTGTACTTGGCGGAAGTGTAGTTCTACCTCTCATTGATGCAGGTGCAACTGAATCAAACAGGGGTCATACAATATACATTGACGGATACTTTATATTCCTGAAATTGGTAAGACATCTGGCTTCAAAGAGAATAAGTGCAACAGGGATATTTCAAGAAAACCAAACAGGGAAGTGCCCCCTTCAAAGAAAGGCGGACAGGGAAAAAGGGAAGGGGATCATACGAGTGCAGAAGTTTTGGTGGTGCGTTGCTGGTGCACTGGAATGAGAACAGTGTTGTCACTGCTGGTAAGAACTACAAACAGACGGAGATAAGTGGTGCATCAAGCCGGTCCAGCTTCAAAAAATATGCAAAATGTCTGTACTGCAATGGAAGCTGTTCAAGTCCTATAGTGGCATCCGACGAGTGGATCTGCTTGACCAGTTTGGACTTCACCTTAAATGCTTCTGTGGATATCATAATCAGTAAATATACATAACCGTGTATAGAGTCTACAGTATTGTGATAATTCTGTAAACTAGATAAGGTAATGCAACTCTCTAACACTACTTAAAAACCAAACCCCATGGCGCAACAGCCCCTAAGGGCCATGGCCTACCAAGCGACTGATGCCCAGCCCAAAGGCCTGCAGATTACGAGGTGTCGTGTGGTCAACAAGACCAATCCTCTCGGCCGTTATTCTTGGCTTTCTAGACTGGGCCCGCTACCTCACCGTCAGATAGCTCCTCAATTGTAATCACGTAGGCTGAGAGGACCTCGAACCAGCCTTCAGATGCAGGTAAAAATCCCTGACCTGGCCAGGAATCGAACTCGGAGCCTACGGGTAAGAGGCAGGCACGCCACCCCTACACCGCGTACGCTACCCCTACACCGCGGGGCCAGCCTAACACTACCTAGCTTGCAACATTATTGTACAATACAATGCTGAGTAACTAGTGTTGTTGTACTGACCTGAGTGCATAGCGTCCGATATATCGGACGGCATGTGTAAATAAAACTATCACTTGTATGAACTTTATGATTGTTGGAACGTGTTTCTGCAATTATTAAGAGTAGAAATGTGTGAATAAACTGAAATAAATCACACCAAATTAACTGTATGCACTAATGGGTTAATGTAAATCAATTTCTAAAGCATTTTCTCATGTGCATCATTTCGATACGAGGATTAATAAAGGTAATATCATTAACGGACTGTTTCACAGGCTGTTACGTCTTCTCAATGTGATTTAAAGTGTTTATATAAACATCCATTTTACTGTTATCGATAGAACAGATAATAAGAGAGGTTATCGTCAACGATTGGTTTCATCAGTCTTCAGTCACATCGTCACTCATGGTTTCAGATGAACATTGTGTAACCGAGAGGTAGGGGGAATTACACACAACTTCGGACACAAACTGTACCGTTCACTAAACTCTGCGATCGTCCTCATTCTGTCTGCACATTGTTCAGCTTGATCGCACTTCGCGTTACTTATTTCGTAGATAAATATCAGTTTAACGTGCCCTTTTATACTTTTGAATACAAGCGTGTAACTTCGCATAAAATCAGGAATGTGTATTGATATCGATTGCCAGTTTCCGTGTAAAGAATGGGTACATATCTCTACTAGTTCTTGAGATAATGGGTAAAATAATTTAAAAGTCATTTTCAGGAAATTAAGTTTAAAGTTCCATTTGAGATCAACGTACATATGGAGGCTTACATGAAAAAGTATCTTGTGAAACTTGTCCAATAACACACTCAAATATAACAAAACATAACGTAAATACATGATCTTCTTTATCAATAAAAAATCCTCTTGGTTTTCAATTTTTCTCCTCGAAGCGCTAGTGGGCTTGTCCGTACCTTTTGTCTGTGGAACATCTGCACTACTTATGTTAATTTCAGGATCAGCACTGGTTTCAGACCAGTCGCGTGATGATTAGCGTGGAAACGTCGTTTCTTAAAAACTTCCTTTTCGTCATTTTGGAAAGAGGTATAAGAATTTGTAATAGCACATAAAACGACTATGTATACAGTTCAACACCTATAAAATACTAGAACCATGAAGTAAATCCATAAGATGCATGTGCAATACCACCATTTCTGTTTACACAGTTCTCCAACCTCTTAACATGAACATTATCATGAAAGCAAGGAATAAGTAGCTGAAAACCACAGCCTTTCAGTTTGAATAGTTTCAGACATAGAGATACTTAACCAAGTCGATGCCGAATGACGGTATTTTTGCACTTGCATCATTAACTTTGAAATTAAAAAAATTATATTTCCGAGTGGAAATATTCGACAAATAGTACATCGAATTATTCAAAAGAGATCACGGCCACTTCCTTCCCTATTCTATCCCTTTCCGATCCCATCTTAGCCATGAAACCTATTTGTGTCCGTGCCACGTAAAGAAGGTTGTAAGAAAATAATAAGGATTAATAATAATAAGGATTACCTTGAACTGGTTGGAAAATGAATCCACTGCATTGGATTAAGGGACAGACGCGCTACTTCTACGCCACGGAGCTGACTAATAATAATTACATTAGTATTATACTGGGTGGACAAAATAAAACTGTCCCGGAAAACATTTATAAGACTGACGTGGAACTGACCCCTGTTAATAAACAGCAGAACAGACCTTCATAGGAAACGCTGGAAACTGTGATTTCGATGCACCAATCGCTTGCTGTCACATGTGTGCGCCTACCCGTCTCCTACGTGCTCTCTCCCGTGGACGTCACCGTTAAGGATCAAACAATTCCCATCAGCACGTCGAGAAGTCGTTGCATAATCTCAAGATTTGCTTGTTATATGCAAACCGTTAATGCTGACCGGTATATCCAGACACTGTTTAATCCATAGGTGAATATCAACGATTGTGTAAATATTTTCAACAGGATGGAGCAACAGAACACACCGCCTTGAGAAGCATCAGGTTCGGTGAGGGGAGGACAATCAGCAGAGACAATGCGGTCAAGTGGCCATCTAGGTCGCCTGATCTCCCTCCCTGTGTTTTGTACTTGTGTTCAAATTGAGTGGTCAGGTATACTCCAATAATCCCCGCACACTGGAAGGCCTCCAGAAGAACTCTGCTATCCCTCAGGCAGAGCTGCTACCCATATAGAATTGTAAATGAACATGCACAGGGAACAAGACTGAGGCATAGAAGTTATTTTCAGATATTTAGGTACGACAACAAATACGGACCCAGAACAGTATAAGCTACAGTTCCTAACTTTTTGAGCAAGTTGCCCTCAGAAATAGCAAACTTGAGAACATCAATTAAAAACATGTAAAACTATGGATCATAGAAATTAAACTTGTATTTTAAATATTTCTTCACGATTGGGAAATGTATCATAGACTTATCTAATTTCAATTATACTCTTTGGGTTTGATAAAAACCCACACCACAGGACGAAATGACCATGTTAATTATGCCAATGTAAACGTACAAATGTTAATGTTATAAACAGTAAGGATTACAAACATGTACAAAAATATGAAAGCGGATAAGCACATTAAGTGATTTGCAGGTGTAAATGAAAAGATAATGTATAACATCCTACTACATAATTGCAAATATATTTTAGATATGTTAAATACAAATACAATGTAATGTAAATTATTATTATTATATTGCAAATGGCCATGTATCTATCATAAAATCTGTCCTTTGTTACTGGTTTCACTCGTCACTGTTATGTTTATATACTTTGTTGATATGCCTTTGCTGACAGGACCTAGTGTTTACAGTGCACTATGTCTTCTGGTATGGGCTAAGGCAATTTTGTTACTTTCATAGATCTGTTTCTGTCTTATCCTTGGCTTTGATAGTATGAAAGTGGCTGAGGTATGAGCGATGCTAGTAATGCCAATCGTTATGAAGCCAGTCCCTGGTATGAATGGTGTGGAAATGTTGCTCATAGGGCCAGTTGGTGTTTGCATTTCAGTGGGCTTGGCAGACTGATATGTAATAACTTCTGGCTCAGTGAGGAAAGCAACAGGGAACTACCTCACTCCTCATTCCTCTAGTACGCCTCTTCATTGATGCCTAGGTCATCTATGACAGCTGATGGCGGACCTGTTGAGGATCCAACCAGCCTTAGGGCTGAAGACTGAACATACTTACGTACTTTGTTGATTTTATTCTATATGATATATAGTTTGTGTACATGCTACCAGTCGATTTGGTAACATCTGTCAAGAGGCAGCCTTGAACTCGAGGAAGAAATAAAAATAAATTATTATTATTATTATTATTATTATTATTATTATTATTATTATTATTATTATTATTATTATTATTATTATTATTATTATTATTATTATTATTATTATTATTATTATTATTATTATTTACTCGCTGGTGCCATCGAGGACCACGTTATGTCTTGTTACATTTGGCAGTGAACTTTGCTTTTCTTTAGTCCGGAATTCCCTCATTCATTCTGAGAGCGCCTACTGGCGTTCCTCTCACCAGGGGACACCGTATCTTCTTTTCGGTTGTTCGTCACTATCTTTCTTTGGGAGAAGATCTCTTTCGAAGACGTCTTCCGGTTTGATCTGTACCTCTTGAAGGTCTTCCTTGGCGCTGCATCGTGGTTTTAGGTTCTGAATCAAGTAGGTTACAGATCTGTTCGGTCAACCTGTTTCCGTCTATTCTTTTGAGATGACCGTAAATTCTTGCCCCTATTTTCCGGATCGTGTCTGTAATTTTCTGTATTTTGTTATAGACTTCGTATTGGATTTTTTTGGACGATGCCATTTTTTCACTTGGAATCCATGATTCCTCTACTTATTCTATGCTCCTTTTTTCTTCAGTTCTTCGAGGAGTCCTTTATTGGTATTTAGGGATAAGGTTTCGGATGCATACATAACTACTGGCTTCAAAACTGTTCCATAGTGACGTATTTTGGAAATGGCGTTTTATTGTTGTCGATTCTGAATGACTTTTGTTAAGCTATTTCAACTTTGCGTAATCGTTCCCTAACTGGTCCCTTGTCCTGTACAGTTTCATTATTATTATTATTATTATTATTATTATTATTATTATTATTATTATTATTATTATTATTATTATTATTATTATTATTAAAGGTTGAAAATAACGTGCTTCTACTTTTAGGTGTGGAACCTCGGTTAGCGTCCCTTGAATATCTGATTTGAAAAAATAATTAACCAATTTCGTTATGGAATTAAATGCATATAATAATTGACCTATTGTTAAGGGCTTATAGAACTAATTTCGTTATTTGTTTTGATAGCGGTCGTATTGATCGCTTTTCGTGAATAATCTGCATTTTTGGTGGCTCGACGTGAAAGCGGCGATGACAAGTGAGCCCCGGGCCCTACATTAGCATAGAGATTGCGCTCAGCTCTCGTCATTTGTTTTATACCTTGTTGGCTTAAGTAGTTAGAGCGGTGAAGAACGCCGCCGTTGTTATTGTAGGGAAATGCCTTCATTCACTGGGCCTCGTCGTAGATCTTATCCGGGAGGCACTGCGGGTCATGGCGGAACTGCACAAGAGATGAAGCTGTGGTACGGAGCCCAAAAGAGGGAATGATTACTTAACACCATGCCCGTAGGGTTCCATTCTCTTGAAGTTGATCAAGCACGTCATTTTTATGGAACAGTATTTCAAATTTAATTTTAAATCCCTGCCTGCAACTTTTACTGCCTTCGTTATATTTTTGGTACTATCTATGTA
Source organism: Anabrus simplex (assembly GCF_040414725.1). Classification (NCBI taxonomy): domain Eukaryota; kingdom Metazoa; phylum Arthropoda; class Insecta; order Orthoptera; family Tettigoniidae; genus Anabrus; species Anabrus simplex. The sequence continues at coordinate 782,726,156 of NC_090265.1, forward strand.
TAAAATTCCTATTCCGTCTGTCATGTACCCCGATTATGAAAACACTAGGCGGTTTCAACGGCTGAAGTTCACACCAGATATAAGTTTTTGCCCTTCTTTACAAGAAAACTGCAACGAAACTCTCACAACCAGGAGTTTGGTACTTTTTAAAGGAAATTACGTGTCCGAAGTTTCATGGTTCATGAGAACATTTCTTCATTCCTCTTACGATCTTTTATAATTGACATACACGTAACTCGAGAAGTGTAACTTTTGTTCCTAAGTGCGTACTCATTTCGAACTTCCAATTACATTTTACACATAATAATTTTTACTGTCCACGACAGACTTACCTATTGATGTAATAAGTGATGTCGCTTGATGGCCGTTTCTGTTATATTTTTCAATAGTCAAGGATGAGTTGCATAGAAAAAAATAATTCAAAGTATCATATATGGCTGTAGTATTACCGCTCTCCCTAAAAATACTTAGGAACGAGTAAATAGTCGAAAGAGTTAACACAGAAGGTGATGTAGCCAACTCTGGTAGTGTTATTGTCCTAGAGTTCAAGACGTAAAAATGTATAGATATTGTACAACTCAGTTAGTAGTATACAAAACGCAATATGGGAGAATGCCTCTTCATATTACACATGCCCAGTATTTTTCAATGCCCAATGCACTCTGAGTGGCTTGTAGGAGATCATCCACTGGACACTAAGGGTACTGAAGCACGTGGCTCGTGGTTTGTTCTTGTACACTTTCACACCTTGTGTCAATTGTGCTGAACCCCCATTTCTTCAAATAATCCCTGGATCTTCCCACTCCTGATCATAGCCTGTCAGGGACCTCCACACCAACCATCTTTTATAATGTCCAGGTGGTAACTGCTCAGTTGCTGGCACCATTCCCCGGAGGTGAGAGGTCTTTTGCATCCACAGCTTTAGCCTTACTTTATGTGGTGTAACGGTGAGCCCCTCATATGTCCTCAGGAAGCTCTTCCGGGATCTCAGCCGTTGTTGATCAGGACTAATCTTATGTGCATGTAGCGGATGGGCTCTGCTTTGTTCCACTTTAAGGTCACCCCTGTTGGCAGCTACTTCTCCACGTACACCGGGTGATGCTATTCCAGCCAGGTGTTAGAGCTCATTTGTCGGAGTAGGCTGTAAGCAACCTGTAATCAACCTGAAGGTTCTCTCAGGATCGTATCTACCTGTCGGGCATGAGATGAACTGTAACAGAGTGCGGAAACAGTGTCACTGTTGAAGTTCGGATTGTTTGAGGATGACAGCACGTTTGTGACCCTGTCAATTTGCGAATAAGATGTTTCGCGTGGAGATTTCCATCTTATTACTCTTGTAATGGGTTTTGAACGTAATATGTCTATCGAGAGTTACCTCCTGCCATTCTTGAGTGTGAGAGCGGTGCAATTCGGTACCTGATCATTTTATACCTAACCCATGATGAGCGTGCCTGTTCCTTGGATGGAAGGCACATCGGGATCGTGGATGAGTTGGTTCTGAGTACTACTATGACATATTTCCAAGGGCAGGAGTCATATATCCCTGCAGGGATCCAAAGCTTGAGCGTTGTGACCTAAAGGATACATCATTTGAGTATAGGAACTTTACTATCATTAGTAAAATTAGTGGACATAATACTGATGTGTATGAAGGTATACATCGAATATAATTTTAAGTAGAACCATACAAGAATTATTAGAAGTCCAGACTAGTTTCTTATTACTGTCTTCCGTTACGTTCATACAGCAGTGTTCTTGCTACTAGACGTTGTCTTCAAACTACAGCAATATAGTAGAACAGTCAAGAGGTTGCAATACGTTGGAAATACTGTGTTCTAACCGCCGAAAGTTGGTAGGACAGTCATAGAGTTATGAGAGGTTGGTAGTACCATGCTCTGACCGCAGTCAGTTTGTAAAACAGCCAGAGAGTTATGAGAGATTGGTAGTACAATTCTCTGACCGCAGTCAGTTGGTAGAACAGCCAGAGAGTTATGAGAGGTTGGTAGCACCATGCTCTGACCGCAGTCAGTTGGTAGAACAGCCAGAGAGTTATGAGAGGTTGGTAGCACCATGCTCTGACCGCAGTCAGTTGGTAGAACAGCCAGAGAGTTAAGAGAGGTTGGTAGCACCATGCCCTGATCGCAGTCAGTTGGTAGAACAGCCAGAGAGTTATGAGAGGTTGGTAGTACCATGCCCTGATCGCAGTCAGTTGGTAGAACAGCCAGAGAGTTATGAGAGGTTGGTAGTACCATGCCCTGATCGCAGTCAGTTGGTAGAACAGCCAGAGAGTTATGAGAGGTTGGTAGTACCATGCTCTGACTGCAGTCAGTTGGTAGAACAGCCAGAGAGTTATGAGAGGTTGGTAGCACCATGCTCTGACCGCAGTCAGTTGGTAGAACAGCCAGAGAGTTACGAGAGGTTGGTAGTACCATGCTCTGACCGCAGTCAGTTGGTAGAACAGCCAGAGAGTTATGAGAGTTTGGTAGTATCATGATCTGGCCACAGTCAGTTGGTAGAACAGCCAGACAGTTACGAGAGGTTGGTAGTACCATGCTCTGACCGCAGTCAGTTGGTAGAACAGCCAGAGAGTTATGAGAGGTTGGTAGTATCATGATCTGGCCGCAGTCAGTTAGTAGAACAGCCAGAGAGTTATGAGAGGTTGGTAGTATCATGATCTGGCCGCAGTCAGTTGGTAGAACAGCCAGAGAGTTAAGAGAGGTTGGTAGCACCATGCCCTGATCGCAGTCAGTTGGTAGAACAGCCAGAGAGTTAAGAGAGGTTGGTAGCACCATGCCCTGATCGCAGTCAGTTGGTAGAACAGCCAGAGAGTTATGAGAGGTTGGTAGTACCATGCTCTGACTGCAGTCAGTTGGTAGAACAGCCAGAGAGTTATGAGAGGTTGGTAGCACCATGCTCTGACCGCAGTCAGTTGGTAGAACAGCCAGAGAGTTATGAGAGGTTGGTAGTATTATGATCTGGCCGCAGTCAGTTGGTAGAACAGCCAGAGAGTTATGAGAGGTTGGTAGTACCATGCTCTGACCGCAGTCAGTTGGTAGAACAGCCGGAGAGTTATGAGAGGTTGGTAGTATCATGATCTGGCCGAAGTCAGTTGGTAGAACAGCCAGAGAGTTACGAGAGGTTGGTAGTACCATGCTCTGACCGCAGTCAGTTGGTAGAACAGCCAGAGAGTTATGAGAGTTTGGTAGTATCATGATCTGGCCACAGTCAGTTGGTAGAACAGCCAGACAGTTACGAGAGGTTGGTAGTACCATGCTCTGACCGCAGTCAGTTGGTAGAACAGCCAGAGAGTTATGAGAGGTTGGTAGTATCATGATCTGGCCGCAGTCAGTTGGTAGAACAGCCAGAAAGTTATGAGAGATTGGTAGTATCATGATCTGGCCGCAGTCAGTTGGTAGAACAGCCAGAGAGTTATGAGAGGTTGGTAGTATCATGATCTGGCCGCAGTCAGTTGGTAGAACAGCCAGAGAGTTATGAGAGTTTGGTAGTATCATGATCTGGCCACAGTCAGTTGGTAGAACAGCCAGACAGTTACGAGAGGTTGGTAGTACCATGCTCTGACCGCAGTCAGTTGGTAGAACAGCCAGAGAGTTATGAGAGGTTGGTAGTATCATGATCTGGCCGCAGTCAGTTGGTAGAACAGCCAGAGAGTTATGAGAGGTTGGTAGTATCATGATCTGGCCGCAGTCAGTTGGTAGAACAGCCAGAGAGTTATGAGAGGTTGGTAGTATCATGATCTGGCCGCAGTCAGTTGGTAGAACAGCCAGAGAGTTATGAGAGGTTGGTAGTATAATTCTCTGACCGCAGTCAGTTGGTAGAACAGCCAGAGAGTTACGAGAGGTTGGTAGTATCATGATCTCACCGCAGTCAGTTGGTAGAACAGCCAGAGAGTTACGAGAGGTTGGTAGTATCATGATCTGGCCGCAGTCAGTTGGTAGAACAGCCAGAGAGTTATGAGAGGTTGGTAGTATCATGATCTGGCCGCAGTCAGTTGGTAGAACAGCCAGAGAGTTATGAGAGGTTGGTAGTATAATTCTCTGACCGCAGTCAGTTGGTAGAACAGCCAGAGAGTTACGAGAGGTTGGTAGTATCATGATCTCACCGCAGTCAGTTGGTAGAACAGCCAGAGAGTTACGAGAGGTTGGTAGTATCATGATCTCACCGCAGTCAGTTGGTAGAACAACCAGGAAGTGCCAGATTACGGGTGGTAAGCTGTTGCGGTTACAACTGGGCTGCTCTCGAGGTGAGCTAAGCTATGGCGGTTACACCACCAGCAGGGAGATAGGGCGCCCACATCAAACAAAGAGTTACTACTAGCTCAAAGTATAAAGTCACCTACTCCTTGTAAACGTAAAATTTAAGGGCGGGGGATTACAACTTTTAATACACAAAAATGGGGAATATTCACCTTTTTCCGGAGCAATGCAAATGAATACTAAAAGGAAACCTAGTATGCCAGACACATTGTTCTTTAACATTATGCCTACATATTTAGAAAACATATAAACCTATGCCATTATATATAATTAATTATGCAAAATAGGGTGTTAATGGCCACTAATTTGCTCTTTACCTGATAATTTTCAAAAGCATGAACATTTTACCATGAATGATTATTTTTAATATGATTAGTAATAGTATGGTTAAAACATATACTACAATCATTGAAGTGCCTCAAGTATAAATATATTTTTCATGAAGTCAAACTTTTCATTAACATTCATTTGACATTTTTTAGCTTGCTCAATAATTCTACCTTACCTTCTTTTTCGATATGAAATGTACATGCATGCAAAGATTTATGTTAATATCTCAAACACTTTCAGAACTATCAGGGAAACGGTTCTGAAAAACGAAAAGTATGGAAAAGGCACTAAATCACATGAAGGTTTTGCTAAAGGAGAGGTACTGCATGAGAATAAACAATAAAGATGACCAAGATAATGAAAAAATATCCAATGTGCTGATGGATGGAGAAAAGCTAGAACAAGTGAAGGAATTCAAATACCTAGGAAGTCTGTTCACATCTGACGGAAAATGTGCGAGAGAATTAGACGCTCGGATTACACAGGGGAAGGGAGTTTTCCCAAAAAAAGAGGCCTCTCCTGACATCTACCAGGTGTATTCATAAGTCTTTTCTGGTTTCACTAGGAGATGGTGGGAATGAGCAGTACGTAGCGTATGAATATGACACATAAGTCAGTTTGTTCGTTTGACATTAACCTATCAACACACACAAGTTGAGTCCGCCAAACACTAGCGTCTGTGTTGTATCGTGCAGTGATCATGTCGACGATTGTGCCAGAAAAAAGAACATCTGTGGCATGTATTGCTTTTATTATTTAATCAAAAGTAAAAGGCTGAGGAAAGTCATCGCTTGCTGGTAGAAACATGGTGAACAAGCTCCATCGATTAGAACATGTCAGGCATGGTTTCGACAATTTTCGACAATTTTCAGTTATCAGTCCTATATCATCTATATCATCTTCAGATCGTAAGGTACTGTACAGTTTGTCATTAAAATATTTGCAATGATTGTTGGTAGCTAAAATTTCCTTGGCGACTTAGTCTACATGGATGTTAAACGATAATGGCGATAGTCCACATCCTTGCCTTACGCCTTCTCCAATAATTTCTTCAACTCCTTCTTTGCCTATCAATATTGCCTAGTTCTTGTAAAGGTGGTAGAGTATTCTTATGTTCTTGTAGTTTATTTTGAGCTTTCTTAGGATATCAAACAGCACATTCCATTTTACGTTATCAAATGCTTTCTCTGTATTAATGAACGCAATTAAAATTGGTCTGCCTATTTCTAGACATTTTTCGATAATGACTGATATTAGTAATGGCTTCATGTGTGCCTCTTTCCTTTCTAAATCCGAACAGTCCTCCTGAGATACTATCATCTACCATCCTCTCTATACGATGGTAGTTAACTCTGGTATGCATTTCAATTTTCCAGCTACACGGGAAAATATTACTGATTCTTTTTAAATAAAGTGCCCTGAATCTATATCTGTATTCAGATTCTCTGTATCCCGTCAGAATTTTTTTTGTAATTTTAGAAAGAAAAACGAAAAACATCAAAATTGACAAAGTTCATCATTAAAAATATTACATATAATTTAATACCTTATACCTGAAATTACTGCTTATGTAGTCTGTATTCATATTTTCTCTATCGTGTCCATTTTATGTAAGTTTTAGAAATAGGAACAACAAAATTCAAAATTTGAACAAGAATTTCAATAACGACAAATTAAGTGTATATTTTTCAAACATATTTTCACACGGCAATATAGAATTCGAGCGTATAAAAGTAACTAACAAACAGTGAATTATATTAATAAAAAGTACTACATGTTCCATTTGTCGGTCGACATGTTGCGCCGTTTTTCTGCCCTGCTGTGACTTTGAGAAACAGCCCCCGTTAAACACTAGCAATAATCCGCTAGTCCGCCTCTGTGGTGTAGTGGTTAGTGTGATTAGCTGCCACGCCCGGAGGCCAGGGTTGGATTCCCGGCTCTACCGCGAAATTTGAAAAGTGGTACGAGGGCTGGAACGGGGTCCACTCAGCCTCGGGAGGTAAACTGAGTAAAGGGGGGCTCGATTCCCTCCTCAGCCATCCTCGAAGTGGTTTTCCGTAGTTTCCCACTTCTCCTCCAGGCGATTGCCGGGATAGTACCTAACTTAAGACCACGGCAGCTTCCTTTCCTCTTCCTTGCCTATCCCTTCCCATCGTCCCATCCCCGACAAGGCCCCTGTTCAGCATTGCAGGTGAGGCCACCTAGGCAAGGTACTGGCAATTCTCCCCAGTTGTATCCCCCGACCCAAAACCCTCACGTTCCAGGACACTGCCTTTGAGGCGGTAGAGGTGGGATCCCTTGCTAAGTCCGTGGAAAATCCAAATCTGGAGGATAAACAGATTAAGTAAGTAAGTAAGTAATAGTCCGGTAACATTGCTCCATTCCACTTGTCCTATTATCTTATTTCCATCGTTTTAATATCTTGATGAAATATTTTACCAAGTTTTTTGGGGAAGTAGTCATTATTGTTGTGTAGAAAATGTTCACACTCATGTTACAACCCAGATATTTGAAGTAAGTTAACATTTCCTCCACAATTTCTTTGTAATTTTCAGGTTTCCTGTTACATAGGAAGTTTTCTGTCATGCTTTTAAATAAATTTGGATCCCTCATTAGGTCGCGTATCTGTGGTTCATCAATTACACCAGCATTAATTTTTGCTTCACTTTGTACGGAAATTTTAGTTTTAAATGTGGAATGCCAATTTACTGTGCTGGTTGTATGACAGAATAAATGAATACACAATTAAGTCTTATACCTACCTGTTTCAAGGAATGGCATTCATACAAATACAGAAGTGAATTGAGGTTTTTCTTCAAGTTTCCTTGCAACATTAAGCAAGAAGAAATCATAGGATACTTTGTACATAATTTTTAATTTCAGTTTTTTTTATATTTTAGTGGTTACATTATGTATTAATTACCATATGTAACACAATAGTAATAGTATAATTGATATAAAGATATATATTAATTTCAGTATTTATATATTTTCATGAATTTCAAAAAATACTTTTTTAAATTGGACGTGATGAAACTAAACTATAAATGGGCTTTGTGGCTACCCACAGAGCAGCGGGGGGGGGGGGGGGCTGAAAAATACAAGCAGTTTCTTTGTAGCATAACTGTTGCATACCAGTGTAATTCGAATTAGGGTTTTTATTATATACTTGTAAAATTGTAGTATAAAGTAAATTAAATCTTCTATTTCTGGTTAGATGTGCATTGAAGCAGTTAATTACGTTAGACGATAGTAGACTAGGAAGTATCTAGCAGTCAACGTTAGAGGCTAACTTAAAGATGAGCAGCGCCAACGTGCAGACGACTTCTCATGAATAAATCACACCGCAAATTAGGTGTCGCGAACGTGGTATATTAAGTCAGAGGCATGATCTACTCGAGCGAAGTGTAGACTTGAACAATGCTCCGGCCGAGTGGACGTCAATACTTGGAGCTCTGTTTCTATCTGGACATTCACCCGCTCTGCATTGTCAACCCCTCGCAAGACTTTGGGAATAACAAATGGTTCGTACTAACTTCTGCTGATATAACAATGTGAAAATATAACTATCTCGTCAGAATTACTTGATGTATCTCCATTGAATTTCATGTAAAATTATAGAATGACTTTGGATAACATCTATGTTACTTCTGGTTGCCAGACAGTTGACATACTGCATCTTGCGTACTACCAAGTTACATAATACAATTTTACATACTTTGTTTCATACCTACAGATTCTAGTCCCAACCCGTCTAGGAATATGGAATTCTGACCATGCCATTTTATTAACAGAATTTGACAGATTGGAAGTTCTATTCGCTTCAATTTTGGCGTAACGCACAATTGCATACATCATTTGAGAATCAGACTTGGTCTTGGTGGTGATTATTTCATGATATTCTGTATTTTTATTTATCTATTTATTTCTACGGCACAAGATTTTACAATATAGATATTAAATTATTGTCGGGATGAGTGGCTCAGACGGCTGAGGCGCTTGCCTTCTGTTCCCATCTTGGCAGGTTCTATCCTGGCTCCTTCGGGCGGTATTTGAAGGTGCTGAAATACGTCAGCCCCGTCAGCCCCGTGTCAGTAGATTTAGTGGCACGTAAAAGAACTGCTGATAGACAAAATTCCGGCACTTCGGCATCTCCGAAACCCGTCGTAAGGTTCTTAGTGGGACGTAAAGCAACAACATTATTATTCTTATAATTAAGTTATATTGTCATGCAGAAAAAATAAAACAAATAAAATTTACATTTATTTATCTATTTATTTCTACGGCACAAATTTTACAATATACATATTTATATATATTAGAAGCAGCATTAAAATAAAAAGTAAAAATGTGTATGCAGGAGACATACAAGCATTTTAGATAGATAATTACTAATTCAAGGTAGGAAAGGCAGTCATTCAGTCACAGACTTTTTGTCTTAGCAGCCAATACAGCATGTCTAAATGATCTGCAGGAGACGTGGAATATATCACAAAGAGAAAAAACAAATCATACAATTCTCGCTCATAAATATTGGTAGTGGACTATGAAAAATATAATTAGGGTCAGGATGTTTTCTCGCGAAGTTGTCCTGAGAGCGAATGCCTGCAGGGACATGAATATTGGTCTGTCGCAAAGGGAGCGGTCAGGAGGCGCTGTGTAGTGTGCATTTGACGGGCATCCATTAGGGAGTGTTGTTACTGTGTGGTGTTGAATTGAGGAGTCGTGATTTCACCGCAATAAAGCACGTTTTCTAAAGGGTGATCAGTATTTGTGGATTAAAATTGAGGTTTACTGTGGTAAAAATGTACCAGAATGTTATCGAGAATTACGTGAAGGCTGTAACGAGAATGCATTCTTGTGCAGAACGGTTGCACGATGGGCAAAAGCGTTCCATGCGGATCAGAATGAGACTGCGGATTTGCACCACACAGATCGGTCGTCGGTTCCTCAAGATCAGATTGACGTTGTGAGTGGTCTTGTTTCCGCAGCCCATCGATGGACTGCCCGAGAATTTTCCGTAGAAGCATCTGTACACCGCGCAGTAGGGCGGGAATGCGTTGCCAACTGTCCCCAACGACTTGCCAACATTTAGCGAAAGGTAATAGACATTGCACGAGACTAAAATGAAGGAATGGAATGCAGTTGTACTTGTTAGAACGTTCTATCAACTACCTTGTTTACAGCTCTGCCGTAATGATGCAATAAAACTTCTAGTATACAGTGAAAGGTTAAAAATAATTCGAGGATTATTAACATAGTTCCATCCTTCAACTCCTTCAAGAGTGTAAGCAGTGAGAATGGCATCAAGTGCTAACTAATTTAGTTTTGGTTCTGTTGACTTTCATATCATTTAACTGCTACAGTTTTGATGTTGATGGTTGTTCAAAAGGGCCTAACATCCAGGCCTTCGGGCGATTACTGTTTTCATTGTTGCTTTGAATAATAATGAGTCAAAGTATAATAACCTAATTCAACTCTAGAATAACTGATTCTTGGAATGATAAGAAAATACCACCAATATATATATCCTTCTTACGTAACTTAAGAAAGAAAGAGCAGAAGAACGTACAACAAAGGATCACGGAAGCTGATAACTAGAAAAAGGATACGATGTAAACAGTGGGCAAGTTTTCAAACAGTAAACATCCAGAAACAGACTATAGCATAAAGATATCAAATTAGTACAAGGATGAAAGTCGTGTATTATATTGCCTACGAACTTGTGGCCATAATATCTATTTACACATTCAAATATTTTCACTATATAAGTACGTCAAAATTGCCTCGCATTAAGACAAATTAACAGGTATGGGAAAATGTCTTGTATCAAATGACCGTATCTAATTGAATCCTGGTATTCCAATAAGCAATATTTCCATAAAACTGAACACGCTGCATAAACCGTCAGTCCAAAGAAGAAGTGCACTTAGTATTCAAGTCTTCCAGAAGAAAGTTCATATCGTTCTTGAAGTAATAAAACCTCATATTTCACAATGCTCTTATTATCCATTATGTTCTTTAAAACTGGTAGCGCCTTCCAGTGAAATGAACCTTTGCATGTCGTACTGAAGGAATGTATCTTTGTGCAACATACATTAGTTTAAACGCTTGACATGTATATATTTCTTTTAAATATTTGAATAAAAAACATTTTAATATGTTCTTTGTGACAACTCTGGCAAGCTGGTAAGTTCAGTGGTCGCTTGTACAATAAAGTCTGGTGAATAGTCCTGTACTATCAACATAGATGATCAATGCACGACAGTGACTTTACTGTCCTTCGAAATATTCCCCTCCAATAACTATGCACAGCTGATATCGTCGATACATGTCCTGGAAACTTTGCAAGAAGGCTTCCTTTGGGATGGTGTTCAAAAGCCTCGTCACGTTTCGTTGGATGTCAGGAATTTCGTCAAATCTCTTTCCTTTCAAAGTCAGTTTCATGCGTGACCTTTCGGCTCTGACGTTTCTGATGAGGGGATCCCGGAGAACGCCATTCCATGCTTTGCCGTTTCATTTCAGGGTCGTACCGTAGACACCAGGTTTCATCTTCAGTGACAATACAGTTCAAGAAATTTGGTGTCGCACCACCCGCTTCCACAAAATCCTGTGAAGCCTCTAAACTTGCCTGCTTCTGATTGTCTGTCAAGTGATGTGGCACAAGAGCAGAACACGTTTCCCTCTTCCCTAACATTTGGGAACTATTTGTCTCACAGATTCACGGTTAATCTGCAGTTAATCCACTATCATGCGCACAGGTAATCGCCAATCGTTCGTCATTAATGTCCTCACTTTCTCAATGTTTTCGTCACTGACGGTGATCGCCGGTCTACCGCTCCGGGGGTTGTCAGAAACACTTTCCCGGCCTTATCGAAAGCGGGTGAACCACTCGTACACAAACTTCAAGGATAGTGCTTGATCTTCAGAAACACGTACCAGCATCGTATGCGTCTCTTTCGGTGTCTTGCCAAGCTTAAAACAAAACTGTACATTGAACTTTTGGTCGTTAATGTTCCCGTTCGCTGTTCAGAACCGATGCACTGAACACGCACTGCGCCAAACAGGTCTTACACGGCACACACACGATGCTCAACTGAACAACGTTGAGAGCAGGTGGTCAAAACCTGCTGCTAAGTAGGTGCAGAGTTTTGTGTCGCCAGTGTTGCCAGATCGACCGTTCTGACTTCATTAACCGAACTTTATTGTCACAGGTTGTATTTACGCACTCATACAGTATGCTGTATTTAAGGTTCATTTATCTTTGTACGTACCTTCGCACAGGATAATGACCACAACGAACGTTGTTCTGATGGACTGCATATCCTTATTTATTTATTTATTTATTTATTTATTTATTTACTGCGCACTACAGGATTTCTAGTCCCAATTACTGTACAGTGGCAATTGTTTACATATGTTTACTTTTCAATGTTTAAATCAGTCTAGTAGTCTAATATATAAACTATTCTAATATTATATTTACATTCAGAAAATGAGATTTCACGTTTATTCCTTACAAGAAACAAGTAGGTAAGAAACACAACTTCCTTGCGAAATTATTCAAATTTCCCAATATCTGAACTATTCTAGTTTTATATTTACAGTGCGAAAGGAACAGTTTTTCCATACCTAATCTAATTTAATCTTTACAAGAAGTAGTAAAATTAAAAACGTAATTTCATACCTAAACTATTATTTGATTCTAGTTCTAACACTTATAATTTCATTTATGGGATAGGGCTGAACGTATTTACAGAGTTTTGACGGAGATGGTGAATTGTTGTAAAGAAAGAGCTCTAGAGGTACCCAGAAGTATAAGGAATTAATTTTCTGAAATGAGACAGAGTACAGCATAATGATATCAAATTTACAAGGATGAGGGTCGTGTATTAGATAACATAAGAACTTGTGGGCTTAACATTTATTTACACATTTATATATTTGTAGGGTGGAAGAATGCCAAAATTTCCTTGCATTAAAATTAACGGGTATGGGAAGTATGCTTTATATCAAGCAATGGTATGTAATTCAATGATGGTATTCCAATAATCAGAGAATAATCGAATAAGAATAGAAGCTTTTGAAATGTGGTGTTACAGAAGAATGCTGACGGTGAGAATGGTTAGATTAAGTCACAAATGGAGAGATACTGAGTTGAATTGGTAAGAGGAGAACGATTTGGAGTAATGGAAGGCTGCAGTTTGCCCCTCTCCATTTCAACGTTTACATAGAATAGGCGATAAAGAAAATTAAAGAGGATTTCTGAAAAGCGATCACAATCCAAGGAGAGGAAATCGCAACCCCTAAGACTTGTCGATGATATTGTTATTCTGTGTGAGTCAGCAGAAGATCTCGGGAAATTGTTCAGTAGCATGGACACGGTCTTGGAAAAGGAGTAAAGGATGAAAATAAATCTGAAACAAAATTAATGGAGTAGTTGAACGAAATCAGAAATAAAGTCTTAAAAGAAGTAGATGAATACTGTTACCTGGGTAAGAAAATAACTGATGATGGCAGAAGTGTGGAGGGCATAAAATGCAGACAAGCACAACCAAGAAAGATTTATCTTATGGAAAGAAATATTCTCACTTCAAACCTTGATATAAGACTCAGTTAAATGTTTTTGATGACTTTCGTCTGGAGCGTGGCATTCTAAAAAAGTGAAACGTGGACGATGACTAATTTAGAAAGAAAGCTGAATAATGCTGAAGATGAGATGGGTAGATGGAATAACAAATGAAGATAATTGTTGAGAGAAGAGCTAAATTTGATCAGAAGAGAGACAATGATAGGTCACCCAGGTCTTGTTCAGTTGATTTTTGAATGAAGTGTAGGCGGTGAAAATGGCGGGGCTAAAACAAGTTATTGATATGTAAAACAGTTTAATGTAGATGTAGGATACACTAGTAACGTATAAATGAAAATGTTTTCACAGAATAGGGTGGCATGGAAAGCCGCATCAAACCAGTGTATGGACTAATGACCCAAACAAGAACATCGTTAGCTTACACGTTATATTTTAAATACATTCACCAAAGATGGTTTCTTACAATACTTATTAGCGATTTTAAGGCTGAAAGCGCAATGATACTCATCAAATAGTTGGTAGGTGAAATTTCTTGCAGAACGCAGCATATTGTTTAGGTACTGCGCATCTACTACTAATCAGGAAGCTTATGACCTCGCCATTTCTTAGGTTGTATGCTAGCTTGTAAAATGACATTTATGGCTCATAATATTCTTCTCACGATCAGTATCGTCAGATTGACCCATGGAAGATTCTAATCAGACGACTGGATCAATTATATATCCTATATTGTTGTTTTTGTGGGGAATCATATAAGTAGGGAAATGGCTTTTAGGTACCAAGTGTTAGAATGCAAACGTATTTAACAAGGGAGTAAGTGTATCCTGACCTGCACAACAGTTCTGCAGTGAGATTTGCATAGCTATTAGCGATGTGAACTATAAGAAGACCTGCAATTTATGTAACTCACCTACGTACGTGTAGAGCGGCTAGTTGACACTTGCGCTTTGTTCAAATACGTTTACATTGTAACCTATTAGAGCCTAAAAGCCTTGCCCTACACATCAATCATTCGAGTGCATCCATTCTCTGCCAAACCATGGACATTTATTCTGAGGTCCAGGGAGGAGTCTCTTATTTGCTGATGTCTAGCGATGTGTAGATTTTCGCCGTGCTGGTACGAACCAATGGCGTGTGCATGTGTTTCAGTCTTGTTGGACCATCGGCTACAGTACGAACTGCTGCTACATCCCCAGTCATTTTTAGACCGTGTCACCACTTGCTTTGCGATAATCCTTCGTAGAGCTATAATTCTGATATTCTTTAAAAAGGATAACTCTTTTTCCTCACTTGTGAAATTCCAGGTCCCTTATTATGACCATGATCTTGCTAGAATCTAGAAATCATCCTTGAGATTCATAAGGCTGTCATCAGATTGCTGGAAGTTGTACACTGACTGACAGAGCAAATGCAACACCAAGAAGGAGTGGTCAGAACTTTATGCCAATTGCAGGGTAGACTGACGTCACTGAGGTATGCTCATGATGTGAAATGCGCCGCTGTGCTGCGCACGTAGCGAACGATAAATGGGACACGGCCTTGGCGAATGGCCCACTTCGTACCGTGATTTCTCAGCCGACAGTCATTGTAGAACATGTTGTCGTGTGCCACAGGACACGTGTATAGCTAAGAATGCCAGGCCGCCGTCAACGGAGGCATTTCCAGCAGACAGACGACTTTACGAGGGGTATGGTGATCGGGCTGAGAAGGGCAGGTTGGTCGCTTCGTCAAATCGCAGCCGATACCCATAGGGATGTGTCCACGGTGCAGCGCCTGTGGCGAAGATGGTTGGCGCAGGGACATGTGGCACGTGCGAGGGGTCCAGGCGCAGCCCGAGTGACGTCAGCACGCGAGGATCGGCGCATCCGCCGCCAAGCGGTGGCAGCCCCACACGCCACGTCAACCGCCATTCTTCAGCATGTGCAAGACACCCTGGCTGTTCCAATATCGACCAGAACAATTTCCCGTCGATTGGTTGAAGGAGGCCTGCACTCCCGGCGTCCGCTCAGAAGACTACCATTGACTCCACAGCATAGACGTGCACGCCTGGCATGGTGCCGGGCTAGAGCGACTTGGATGAGGGAATGGCGGAACGTCGTGTTCTCCGATGAGTCACGCTTCTGTTCTGTCAGTGATAGTCACCGCAGACGAGTGTGGCGTCGGCGTGGAGAAAGGTCAAATCCGGCAGTAACTGTGGAGCGCCCTACCGCTAGACAACGCGGCATCATGGTTTGGGGCGCTATTGCGTATGATTCCACGTCACCTCTAGTGCGTATTCAAGGCACGTCAAATGCCCACCGCTAAGTGCAGCATGTGCTGCGGCCGGTGGCACTCCCGTACCTTCAGGGGCTGCCCAATGCTCTGTTTCAGCAGGATAATGCCCGCCCACACACTGCTCGCATCTCCCAACAGGCTCTACGAGGTGTACAGATGCTTCCGTGGCCAGCGTTCTCTCCGGATCTCTCACCAATCGAACACGTGTGGGATCTCATTGGACGCCGTTTGCAAACTCTGCCCCAGCCTCGTACGGACGACCAACTGTGGCAAATGGTTGACAGAGAATGGAGAACCATCACTCAGGACACCATCCGCACTCTTATTGACTCTGTACCTCGACGTGTTTCTGCGTGCATCGCCGCTCGCGGTGGTCCTACATCCTACTGAGTCGATGCCGTGCGCATTGTGTAACCTGCATATCGGTTTGAAATAAACATCAGTTATTCGTCCGTGCCGTCTCTGTTTTTTCCCCAACTTTCATCCCTTTCGAACCACTCCTTCTTGGTGTTCCATTTGCTCTGTCAGTCAGTGTATTTCTTCCTCAAAGTTTCTTGTGTTGAATATGTAAAGTGTTCCAATAATTTTTCAGAATTTGCAGACCGTTTATTCGTTGCAAAGAATAATTTAAGCCCCTTCGATTTTCGGTGACTGTACATTATGCCATTTAGTACACTGGATGGTATATGAAAGATTTCCATCACGTTTGATTTTATCAATTTGTGAGCAACGACGAGGAATTTCACAGGGATTAATATTATTAGAAAAGCTTGGAAAAGGCAGACGAGAGCGGGACATATGGCAGGCAACATACGGAAAGAAGTGAGTAATTCAGTCTAAATCTTGGTGGTGATACTTACAACAAATTAGAATATATAGTACATAATATTTCCAAAAATGTTTACTTTATGATGTGACCTTCCAAAACTTAAAAATGTACAATTTTTACAATACTTGGCGTAACTTAATAAAATCAGGCGATGCATATCATATTAGATGCGAGAGCTCAGAAAACACACACACACACATAGGTCTAGTAGCACAATTTTAGGTTCGAGATGACATTCATGATTATTTAATCTGGTCCTAAACTTTTGATCAGTACTGTATTATGCTTAATTTTTTTCCGTGTTTGTTAGTTATAATGAAAGGTTGGAGAAAGGATGAAAGTATGACTGTAGAGATACAAAATTATACTTGTCTGTCAAATCATTAAAGGAATATGACCATGAAACACAACTGTTGGCAAGACATAAATTCTACAATTTGGGCACTTCATGTCAATTTTTTCCTTTTATCATCCTTAGTAATAGAGACAATTCATGAAACTGTTCCTGATTTAGACGAAAGTAATTTCTAATTATTTTTCATCATTTCCATGCAATGCTGGATTCAAATACCAGAATTCACCATGAACTATTCTCCTGCTAATTTCACGTATACAGAATCATCTTCTCTTTACTCCTAGCATGCATTAGCTTAGCTTGTTGTTCGCAACATACCACAACATACCTTATCATTCCTGAGCACAGTGTAGCTTAGCGTAGATTATATGTCAGTGCGTGGTGGTCTTAAGTGTTAAGATTACGACACGGAGAAAAGGACTTACATTTCTCCAGCATCACTTCAAGCTAGCAAATAAAGGGAGTGCCACAAAAGGACAGTAGCAATGAGTCCAATAGCTTCTCCTTGACTAAGCGACTCTCTGCTACACAATACAGAATTGAAAAGCTTACCAGGAAGACGCCCGACTGCGCATGAGTTTTATGTTCCCTTCCACCACCTTTCTCGCGTGCCTCAGAGCTCAGTGCTCCCACGGTTCACGTCGCCTTCAAGTACTAGCGAGCGTTTTGACCAATCAGAATGCTGCATTTTTCTTTAATAATTTAAAAATACGGTAAGACACTTTCATGCTTTTAAAGACACTCTGCAAATCTACAAAGAGCTTCCGTAAGAATCTAGATCAGTTCAACCGTTCTCTCAAACTGGCAGTAATAAAAATGAGCCTAGTGTTATAATAATGATGATGATGATGATGATGATGATGATGATGATGATGCTTGTTGTTTTAAGGGGCCTAACATCGAAGGTCATCGGCCACTTTATAATAATAATAATAATAATAATAATAATAATAATAATAATAATAATAATAATAATAATAATAATAATAATAATAGTAATAATGATAATATACCTAAAAAGAAAGCTTTCATGTCGCACATGAAAAAATGAAAATGGCTTATCAACTGACCAAAGACTTTTACAACAAAATGTCCATATCCTTGAATACGGAACTCAGTATAGCACTGTCCTAAGACCAGAGGCTTTGTATGCAGCGGGATGCCTTCTTATGAACGAAAAGGGCCTGATAGAACAATTGAAATAAAAGAAAGAAGGATCTTAAGGAAAATTCTTGGCCCAGTTAAAGACAAAGATAATTATAGACGTCGACATAACTATGAGGTGTATAATCATGTCTAGAAGATGTGTGATGTCATGCGGAAAAGGAGAACTGCATTTTATGGCCACTTCCTAAGAACGAAACCAACCCGATCATAGAAACATATTTACCTATTTCCAAAATAAGAAGACCCAGCCAACTACGTTCAAGCAGATGGAAAGAGACTTACAGGAGATCGGGATCACTTATGAAGATACAAAAAATGCAACCCACTCAGGAGGAAACTAAAAGACCACCAGAATTTTCAAGAAAGGCCAAAGTTGAAGACGGGAAAGACGTGGATGGAAGAAAGAAAAAAGTAGTTCCGGCAACAAATGAAGGAACACTGGGCAAAGATAAAATCCCAGAGAATACAAATGAAATAACGTGGACCTTGGTAGGCCGATACGAACTAGAAAAGGACCAGATTGTTGTATATATACCAGGAAGTTTTCCCCACAACAGTTCTTTTTATACAAGTTTATTATTTTTAAAACAAAACCAGCCTTCTTTATTAACGCTCTACCATGATTGACAAGGTAAAATAGCTCTCAGGTGATTGAGAAGTTACAAAGGAATGAACACAGAAATTACACAATTTTCAAAGTTCTTATCGGTAAACATATCGACATGATGCTGTCGTTTTTGAGTACCTTCAATTATCACTCCACTAATCTGGCATCGAACTCCCAGTATTTGGATCAGAAAGCCATCATACTACGATGTGAGCTGCTGATCTCTGACGAGAGGAGTTGGTCATGAAGACTTGGTAATATAGTCTGGTTGCTTCATATATTCATGCGTTCACTGTAATAGACAAGATCGAAATCCGGCCCCTAGTAATGCCTCAATCCCTTTTACGGCTGTGATAAAATGAGAAATACTTCTATATAGTTAATGCCGAGTAGAAAAGGATCAGGGTAAGCTGGTGAAATGTGTTACGTGTTGTACATTATGACTCTGATGGGAAAGCAATGTTTCATGCTTTTTAATTCTCCACTGATCATCTCTTTCAGAGATTCACAGACGGGAGGCTACATTCAGGGGTTTGAATTGACGATTATGGAGGCTTAGTTCATTCATTGCTGCTTACGGCTTCAACGCTAAAAGACAATAACAGTATAAAATGAAAAATATATATGTATATACCTGCTGTTACCCTTGGCTTCGCTCGCGCGCATTTCGTGACTTTTTAATAATAATCGTTCCTCGGTACTGCATTAAAACATTATCTGAAAATCCCTAGAGCATAAAAACTCACCGAAAAAATCCGATTCATTTTCCCCAGAAACTCTTTGTAAACCACGTTTGTAGTATTGCATTCTAGGGCTAAGATGACCAAACGACATAGAACTGTACATGTGAGAAACTCTCAAGTAGAAAACAAAAGAATACGTGTTTCTTTATTTTAAAGGATATTCCAAATATGTATTTCCACGTATGTAACATATTCAGTTTTTGAGATATAAGTATCCCCACAAAAATAATTCAACCACTTTCCATTTCTCAGTCCTTCCCCCCACCCAAGTGAATTTTTACGAAAACAAAAAAATATGTATTTTTAATTTTAAAAGAGATTCCAAATATCAATTTTTCACGTCTGTAACAACTTGAGTTTTTGAGATATAAGTATCCTCATAAAAATAATTCAACTAATTTTTGACATCATTTCACACCCGTTATGTGGCTTTTCCGAAAACCAAAAATGCATGTTCCTGTATTCTAGAGGACTTTTCCAATACCAATATTAACGTCTGTAACACGCTAAGTTTTTGCGTATTTTGCAGATATAGTCATTTTTAACATTCATCCCGTTTTTTACTTCTTTTCATCCCCTCCCTTCCCGTGGATTTTTAGGAAATAAAAATACATATTTCTTTATTTTTAAAGGAGATTCTATGTACCAATTTTCATGTCTGTAAAATTTTCAGTTGTTGAGATGTAAGTATCGTCACGAAAATGAGGTCTTTTCCCCCTTAAGTGGAATTTTCAAAAACAAAAATACGGGTTTCTTATTTTTAAAAGAGTTTACGAATACAAATTTTCAGTATTTAAAGGCTCTCATTTTGAAAATTCGCGCACGTTTTCATCCCTTAGTGACGGAATATCCAAATATCCTCCCTGAGTGAGCACCTACACTGTTATATAAATGCATCTCCAAAATTCCATTTTTAAATCAATCAATCAATCAATCAATCAATCAATCAATCAATCAATCAATCAATCAATCAATCAATCAATCAATCAATCAATCAATCAATCAATCAATCAATCAATCAATCAAATCAATCACTACTGATCTGTATTTAAGGCAGTCGCCCAGGTGGCAGATTCCCTATCTGTAGTTTCCCTAGCCATTTCTTAATTGATTGAAAAGGAATTGGAAATGTATTGAACATGAGTGGTATTTTTACCACCATTCGTAACAAGGATTGGCTGCGTAAAGAATGGTATTACTAGCATCACTCATACCTCAGTCACATTCATATTGTCAAAGCCAAGGATAAGAGTGAGACAGGTCAATGAAACTAACAAATTTATTCTAGCCTACACCAGAAGATATAGTGCACTGTAAACACTACATCTCTCCAGCAAGGGATTTCCCTTAACAACTAACCGAATAAGTTCTGGTGTCCTAAGACGTGTCCTATGAGTCTATTTGTTCTTCTGGTTAAATTTATCCTCATCAATCAATCAATCAATCAATCAATCAATCAATCAATCAATCAATCAATCAATCAATCAATTCGATTCTGTGGAACACTTGTGCATGTCACTTCAACGTGTGTTATCGGGAAGAACTAAAGAGCCATGTTACTCTTTTCGATGGAACAGAAAATAAGAGAAGTGATGATCAACGATGTGTTTCATAGTCTTCAGCCATAGGGCCACTCCAGTGGTTAGAGAAACAACAATATGTAACCGAAAAGCAGGGAGAGTTTCGCACAGCATCGGACCTACAATAAACTCTGTAATCGTTCTCATTCCGTCTCGACTTTTTTCACCTCTATCGTAATTCACGTCACTGCCACGTGCTATAGCAAAAAAATTAACATGCCGTATTAAACGTTTGAATACAGGCATGTAACTTCGCATAAATTCATGAAGGAATCGTGTAATCCATTACAAATTCCCGTGCGAATGCTAGTATGTGACGTACGAGTAGATGGTTGTATGTGTTAACGCCATTTTTATACCAAAACTCTTAACGGACAGAGTGGATAAATGAATAGCATTCAACTTAAAATAGCGAGGAATAATTAAGATACAATTTACCGAAATTTTCTCTCGAAAATTAACCTCAATTCCGTAAATAAGTATCGAATGATTGCATATGCATATCATTTTTTTTTCGAAAATTATATCATTTGTAAAGGAATGAATCAACCGAATATAACCAGATTACCTTCAAAATTTAATTCTGTACATGTGCAAGTAAATTTCAAAGCAATCTTGCAATTGTTTCCTATTGACAATATCCGTACTTCAGCCATAAATTGCAGCAGTTGTAAAGTCTGCTCCTCAATCGTTGACAAAATAATAGTTCTTTCTTCAGCCTATCCGAATTATTTCTGGGGTTGCTGGAGGCAACTAAGCTCATTTTACTTTTGGCCTAGGGTTTAAAAATGGATTGACAAAATAATAGTATTGAGGTTTATTTATTTCGTTTTGTTTTCTGAATGATTATGTTGAATTTGTTGATTTTTAGGGGATATCTCAGCAAGGATTAATTTGAAAATTTTGTGTTTCTCGCAATTTCTAGTGTTGGGATTCTGATAAATTTACACATTTACTCTGCCAAAAGTATGGAACGTGATGTTATTTATCGTGCGGCATTAGATTAACGATTTCACAATTAGAAAATGTATAAAATTGCGAATGTATATCAATAACTCACAGTAAGTTCAAAAAGATTGCAAATTACAGACAAACAAATATACAGTAAAACCTGTCCTCAGCGGAAACCCAAAGAACAGGAATTTTTCCGCTGTATGCAGGTTTCCATTTCATAATGACGGTTAAAAGGATAATAAGTGCATACCTCCAGCAGTAGATTTATATTATTTTGTGCGGTAGTAGATACAATACTGACACTAATCACACATTTATACACACTAGTCCATCAGCTCTAACACAAAACTTCCTCACAGTGCACAGTAATGCAGTGCATGCACGTATTTAATACATAACACGTTTGATAGAAATATCACCAATAGTAATACTGTATAGTAATGTAATTTTCTTCTCCCAGTAACCCAAAATTATTCGCTGGACATTCCTGGTAGAACGGTTCTCAATTAAAACACGGACACGGCAAATAATGTCGAACAATTTTGCGTCATTCCTCGCAAGCAAAGAAGACGCATCAGTATTTTCGTTCATTATAGTTCCTTCGTCAAGGTGTGAGACAAACTTCACTTTGTAAAGGCACCAGCACTCCCTAATCTGCTTCTGCGATCCAAATTACAACGTGGAGCACAGAGATAGACATTTCCTGGCCGAGTATCTTTGATCCATTCGCAATACGCATAAACTGAACACGGTTACAAAGGGAATTTACGTACTTTTCTGTTATAGTGGCAACAGACAGGTTTCGTTAAATACAGGTAAACTTACATGAATATTAAACCATATTCCACGGTACCGGTGAAATTGTCCGATATGGACAGTTTTCCCGTTTATAAACGTTCCGCTAAAGGCAGGTTTTACTGTATTTCCATTTTTATTTTTATACATTTTTGTCTTTATTGATATAATGCTATGCAGATGGACCAAATTTAATTAATTTGTATTTTACCAAATATATATTGGATATGAACAATCCACAACCAATGAATAGTGGAAGGTTCAAGGTTTTGTTGACCACCACCACTTGGACGGTGATAGATGCGTACACGGCCGCTAGGGTGATAGTTGCATACACGGGCGCTAGTGTGATAGTTGCTTAAAACGGCCGCTTGAGTATTCGCGCCGTCTGACTGCACCGTCAGTTGTGAATAAAAAGGCGTATGAGCACCGTAAGGTTTCCTGCGTTCTTGAGTTTGCAAAGTATGAGTTACAGTGCAGCGGTATTTTCTTCTCCTTTTCGGCATTGAACCGCCAACTAGGAAAAGCATAAGTCGTTGGGTTATGCTGTTTCACGAAACTGGATGTCTCTGCAAAGGCAAAAAGCTCGGACCGACCGAGTGTGTCAGAGGATGATGTCAGACGAATAGAAGAAAGTTATGTTGGTAGTCCACGTAAGTCAACCAATAGAGCTGGTAGAGAACTAGGCGTGTTTTGAAACGGCGTTTGGTGTACAGGCTATGCCGCTTACAACTTGTGCGTGCTCTCTGTCCCAATGACAAAATAAATTTTATGGTGATATGCAAGAATCGATGGAAGATGACGCGTTTCTATCGCGCATAACTTTTAGCGGTGAAGCTACCCTCCATCTCAGTGGACATGTGAATATAAACAATACTCAGATACGGGGTTTGCAAAATCGCAATGTAACAATCGAAAACGAGAGAGACTCGCCGAAGCTAAATGCGTTATGTGCTTTATCACGAACATTCCTTTTCTGTCGAACGCGCTGTAAGTGGAATAACGTACCTCGACATGTTGGAAACATGGATTGTTCCTCAGTTTACCGAATATTCAAAAGACTTCACATTCCAACAGAATGGAGCTCCGTCGCATTGGCTCCTTCATGTCCGAAGACTGTTAAATCATTCCCTTCCTTCGCGATGGATAGGTCGCATAGGAAAGGAAGACCTGCCTCTATACTTCTGGCCACCGAGATCATCCGATCTCATGCCATCTGAGATTTCACTGGGGGGGAGGACTAATTCAAGAACACGGTTTACGTACCACCTCTACCAACAACTCTGGCCGACCTGCGGAACAGTATCACTGCGGCTTTATTGCGCGTGGAACGAGTTTAACTACTGCTTAGATATTTGCCGTGCAAAACAGTTATAACCTGTGATCAACAAAACTTTGAATCTTCCACTGTTCTTTGGTATGTATATTGTTCATGTCCAATGTATATTTTGTGAAATAAATAATTAATTTGGGTCCACCTTTTTGAATAACCTTGTTTTACCACAGCACAGAATCCGTATTATTCTATTACCAATGACTTTGTAACTTTACAACATGAACAATGTGGTATATTACGAGTGGAGCCCGCGAATACTCTAAGATATTTTCTCCTTCTACGTGTAAGTAATCTGCATTGAAAGTTTATCCATACCTTATTGCTGCTCCCTGGCCTTACTCATCTGACGGTTAAGGCTACAGATAACTCCATCACACTGGTCGCACGTGATGGTGTGGTGGTGTCATCTTATGAATAGCATCGCACCTAACATGTACAGTTTTAAAATAAGCACCCCGTATTTCCAGTATAAGATAATGCTCGAATTAGGGTGAGGAGAATTTAATTTCACTCTCTAAGTTACCTGGAAATTATTCATCTCAAGAACAGTGTCTCTCTTGTCAATTAAACCAAGCAAGTTCACAGCAAGTAACTTCCTTAATGGATGCGCATGAACTCCGCAGTTCACAGACAAAGTGCTGCGATATTTCACACAATGGAACAACTGGAGCAAGGAAGGAAGAAAGACGAGCAAGTTGTACGAGTTTACCACAACTTGAACTCTTAAGAATAAGACATCCTCGGGGCGATCACAAAGCGGCAGTAATGTAGTAGCTAGAAACAGGTAATTAATGGTGAGAATACGTCCAAGACTTTTGGTACGACACGCGAGACCTACTTTCATCTTCAGTTATTGCTTTCTTGGTTTTAGATTTACTGAGAATGGAAAGTAATGTATGTATGCAGAGCCCAATGTTTTCTTGTATACAATAGATAGATGGAAGGATACTGAAGTGAATAGTAAACATCCACTAGTCCAAATGAGAATTCTGACAAGCGATATACATATAAATTAATTGTACGGTCTATTAGAACCCCTGAAAGGTATGCAACTTCCGTAAATTCAAACAATGTCTAACCACAGGTTCCTGGATGTCCTTCTGATTTCCTTTCGATCTACGATTGAATCCATTGGCATTGTATATAGTATAGTTCTTTCTCATTTTTTCCAAACAACTCCAGAGGATATGTCACATCAATTAAAGTTTCGGTTTTGAAATACATCTTCTGCTGTCGGTCTAGAACAGACGTGCTCAGCCCAGTGCGGCGGGCTGGCCTGACATAAGTGCGGGCAGCATACGTCGCAGTGAACACACCTGAGAATGATATAGAGCGGTGACGTTCGATTGTGACTACGGAGCTCTCCTCCATTACTCAGCAAAATTGATCGTGGTACCGTACAGTATTACAATGGCCGAAAGACCGACGTTTCCCAGATATTCCGGTTTGATTTGCACTGCGCCCTATATGGACAGTCAGTTTTATTATCTTGTATTTATGCATTCAAAGAGAACTGACACGTTACAAATTTTGTATTACAATTTACAAAGCTACAGGGTTTAAGCGTACAAGCTGTTCGGCCCCGCGGAGTAGGGCGCAACGTGTCCGCCTGTCGCCCGGCGACCGCGGGTTCGATTCCCGGCCGGGTCAGGGGTTTGTAGTTGTAAATGATTAACGTCCCTGGCCTGGGGACTGGGTGTTTGTGTCGTTCTTAATGTTCCTTTCCTCACGTTCAACACTCTACACTTCCGCAATTACACTTATACACAGGTTCCTATCATATGGTGAAGGTAGTGGCAAAAGATCTGCAGAGGTCGTCGCCACGAAAAAGTATCATTTAAAAAAAGCGTATAAGCTTTGATGATGACAGTATTTCTACAAAAAGTTACATTCCTGTTATTCATTCAGAGAAACGTAATATATTTACGTAATTGAACAAGATTACTGGTTGATTTTGCGCAGTGTTGTGTGACTTTGCCTGTTCACTGAATTTGTGAAAATAATATCTGAATGTTATCAGGCGTTAGATGATAAAAACTAACCTCTAAATGGCGAAGGAATTTCATTACTAATGAGAATAGAGATATTTACTATCCCAGATTAATGTACAGTATGACTTCAAATAAATAACCTAACTGATGTTATTCCCGGTAAGCATGATTTGACCGTTGGTGAGCTTATCAGATAATGTAAGCGCAATATACCACAAGCCACCGCTTATCCACCTTAACCTTATATTAAAGATTTTTCTAACAGCACGTCTTAAAACATAATAGTGAAAATTGTAATTCATTACGTACGGTACACAAATATTTGAGATTGTAGAGCTAACTCTTTATTGTAACCGCTCGAAATACACAAACTTTAATGAGCCATAAACAAGTTATTTCTTACAACGTAAATTGAAAATGACGTAGATTTATGCCGTCATTATTTGATTATCAATCAATCAATCAATCAATCAATCAATCAATCAATCAATCAATCAATCAATCAATCAATCAATCAATCAATCAATCAATCAATCAATCAATCAATCAATCAATCAATCAATCAATCAATCAATCAATCAATCAATCAATCAATCAATCAATCAATCAATCAATCAATCAATCAATCAATCAATCAATACTGATCTGCATTTAGGGAAGTCGTGCAGGTGGCAGATTCCCTATCCGTTGTATTCCTAGCCTTTTCTTAAATGATTTCAAAGAAATTGAAAATATGTTGAACATCGCCAATCGAAAGTTATTCCAATCACTAACTCCCCTTCCTATAAATGAATATTTTCCCCAATTCGTCCTCATGAATTCCAACTTTATCTTCATATTGTGATCTTTCCTACTTTTAAAGACGCCGCTCAAACTTATTCGTCTACTAATGTCATTCTACGGCATCTCTCCGCTGACAGTTCGAAACATACCACTTAGTTAAGCAGCTCGTCTTCTTTCTCTCAATTCTCCCCAGCCCAAACTCTGCAACATTTCTTGTACGCTACCCTTTTGTCGGAAATCACCCAGAACAAATCGAGCTGCATTTCTTTGGATTTTTCCAGTTCTTGAATCAAGAAATCCTGGTGAGGGTCCCACACACCGGAACCATACTCTAGTTGGGTCTTACCAGAGACTTATATGCCCTCTCCTTTACATTCTTACTACAACCCCTAAACATCCTCATAACCATGTGCAGAAATCTGCACACTTTATTTTCAATCCCATTTATGTGATTTCCCCAACGATCGCCAAAAGAAACTTTCACCCCATCAGCGCAGTAATTAAAACTGAGTGGACTTTTCCTATTTGTGAAACTCACAACCTGACTTTTAACCCCGTTCATCATCGTACCATTGCCTACTGTCCATCCCACAACATTGTCTAGTTCACGTTGCAGTTGCTCGCCAACTTGTAACTTATTTATTACTATATACAGAATAACATCATCTGCAAAATGCCTTACCTCTGATTCCACTTCTTTACTCATATAATTTATACATGTAAGAAAACATAAAGGTCCAATAATACTGCCTTGAGGAATTCCCCTCTTAATTATTACAGGGTCAGATAAAGATTCGCCCATTCTTATTCTCTGAGATCTATTTCCTAGAAATATAGCAACCCATTCAGTCACTCTTTTGTCTAGTCCAATTGCACTCACTTTTGCCATTAGTTTCTTCTGATCCACCCTATCAAATGCTTTAGAGAGGTCATTCGTGATACAGTCCATTTGACCTCCCGAATCCAAGATATCTGCTAAATCTTGATGGAATCTTACAAGTTGAGCTTCAGTGGAATAACCTTTCCTAAAATCAAACTGCCTTCTATCTAACCAGTTATTAATTTCGCAAACATATCTAATATAATCAGAAAGAATGCCTTCCCAAAGTTTACGTTCAACACATGTCAAACTTACTGGCCTGTAATATTCAGATTTATGCCTATCACCTTTCCTTTATACACAGGGACACTTATAGCAATGCTCCATTCATTTGGTATAGCTCCATCAACCAAACAATAATCAAATAGGTACTTCATATATATGGTACTATATCCCAACCCATTGTCTTTAGCATATCCCCAGAAATATTATCAATTCCAGCCGCTTTTCTAGTTTTCAAATTTTGTATCTTATTGTAAATATCATTGTTAGTGTATGTAAATTTTAATACTTCTTTAGGATTAGTCACCTCCTATATCTGGACATTACCCGTGTAACCAACAATCTTTACATAATGCTGACTGAATACTTCTGACTTTTGAAGATCTTCACATACCCACTCCCCTTGTTCATTAATTACCCCTGCAATATCCTACTTGATACCTGTTTCTGCCTTTAAGTACCTATACATTCTCCTCCATTTTCTACTAAAATTTGTATGACTGTCAATGTCATGCCTGCCATCATGTTAGCCTTAGGTACCTTCTTTGCTAGATTAAATTTCTTAGTAAGTTACTTCAATTTCTCCTTACTTCCACAGCCATTTCTAACTCTATTTCTTTCCAATCTGCACCTCCTTCTTAGTCTCTTTATTTTTTTGTCTCCATTTCAAACTCGGGTATCGCCGAAATGAACGAGAATAACTGGGAGACCTTCACGGCCTGTGACGTAACCACGTCACTGTGGCTGAATAGCATACGCTCATCGCCTGCCTGCCAGCTCGCTTTCAGTGCTGTGTGCGCGAGGTACGAAATGCCCTGCATGATCACCGCTGTTCTAAAATATTCATGATATGTGAACACTCGTAAGGATACTGCAATACACAGACTAAGATGGTCTACGCACCAAGTGTATGCGAGTGATGCCTTAGCACGATCCATATTAACTGCAATTCAGAGTTCAACGCATCTTCGAAGATCTCTGATGATTATCGTCATATTTCTTCTTTAACTGCGGTTCTATTTTATGCCTAAATAAATTCGTAAACGAACATAATTACAGCAATACATCCTATTAGGAAACTTCAATATTAATCAGCATACGAGACAGGAGTTAAGGGTGAAGACGTACGTCGGGGTCACTGAGTGCTCCAGGGAATGTTCAATTCGCGGCAATTTTGGGTTCGCATCACCTATAGTCTCCAAGCAGTGTGACTTTTCTCTACCTTCTTATTTTCTCAGCTCGTGCAGTAATTTTAACGGGTGATGACTACTTGAATATTAAACCATGCGTTTGGGGCAAACAGTTTCCCCGGTGTACGGTTATTTATTTGTAGCCAGTTTGATTTTTCATACTTTTGTAATATGAACCTTGGTAGTTTGTGTTAATGGGAGCCCTGACTGAAAATTGGAACTTATACAATTTACGACTTATCACAACCAAATTTAAAACACGAGTACACATTAATAGGACATAGCCCGACGCAAAATTTGGTCTTGATTATTTTATTGGTTGCAAAGTTATTGACAAATAACTTTGATATTTATATATTGCACAGAAAATTCTTCTTGCGGCAAAGTTTCCATTGATTTTGGTTATAATTTGTAGACTTGTCTAAATTACTCATATATTTAAGAACAACTCAGGGTTTTGTGGTCAAGTATAACCTACTGGAGGTATACTTTCTCAATGTTTTATTAATCATGCAATAGGAAAAAATCTAGTTTGGTACTATTTAAGGAGTACGAAATTGAAGGTAATATTCAACTGATAATAAAATGCAGAGCTACTTTTAATTCCTGTTCGTATTAAAGCATTCTCTGAAAGTTTCAGGGGAATCCGGTAAGAACTCTGTTGCAGGGAGCAGTTTATGCATGGCAAAAAGCTGAATAAATAGTAAGGTAGATAAAGGCAATTGAAAGTTTTAAGAAGCATACTTATTTTGAAACTGCTGTAGAATGTAAATTATTCCGTGAGATGTCTTCTCCTCTTACGCACAGCGTATGTCTACCACTAGATAAATATATTTTAGCGGTATTATTGAAATGGAAGTCCGAAAGAAAGGGGCGTGGGCTTGTTTTCATACGTTGAAATGTTCCCTTTAAATTAGACATTTGGAGTTCAAAAAATAGCTTTAGAGAAGTGTGATAACGGGATTTGAAAGAGAAACGATTAGGGGAATTTTAGGTTAAAATTGAAAATTAGACTTCTTTGGGCAAAAAAGTAAAATATCAGTCATAAATCTCCTTAACGAGTGCTTGAATTCTATTGGTTTGAAAACGGTGATCAGATTTTTACCAAAATCAAAGCTCTGAGCCTGACATCCTTGATGTTTCCGTCGATGCTCTAGATGACGATGGAAATGAGCATTATTGAAGAAGATTGTATGATCGAATATATATTTTTCCTTCGTGCTTCAGATGAACTTATTATCACATTGGCAGAAGAATTAGTGAGGTCTTGGTATGACAAAGTAGAAATCCGATCAAAGCGCAAATGAATCAGTGTTTATCTTGCGTAAAAATGGTTTTTACGATTCTCAGTCAGATAACATCTCTCGGTCTCAGGTCTGGAATATGTAAAGACGATCCAAAGGGTCTAAAATCACTATTACCTGCAGGGAAATAAATATCAAAAGGTAGACTTTTTAAAATTGAAAATTATATTTTATTTCGTTGCCAGCCATTAAAAAGCTCCCTAATTTGAAAATGTATATTCACGTATTGGAAATAATCCGTTACACTGATTGTATGGGGTTTAAAATAAATAATATGTCTGAATATGTAAACTACGTGTTTCTTTAGTACGGTTGGTGTCCCTGAAACATAGGCTTAATATTCGCTGTGCTTGATGAGCACTGACACACAGGCGCCTTACTCGGATAGGATTTGGAATGGCCCCAATCCCACAGAAAATGCAAGAGAATCGTTATAGATGGCATGGCCACGTGCTACGCGGAAACGGTTCTTTATTCGTGAGAAGGGCATTGCACTTAAGTCCTGAGGGGCGGACACCACGAGGGCGACCAAAGAAGCACTGGCTCGACACCCCCGTGATGACATGCATAAGGCGAAAATCTCTCCTAAAGATGCACAAGACCGCATCAAGTGGAAAGGGAAGTGTAATTAAGTGGAATAAATGCTCATAAGAAAGAGAAGAAAGAGCAATAGTTGTTTTTTTAGCGTAAAATCATGCAATTGACCGTTAAGAATGTTTCTCGTAAATTTTTCTGGCAATACCTTCCGAAGTAATCTGGCATAGTGGGGGCTTGACAGCACTATTTTACTCCCAGCTTCTTGCGTTAAATCTCCAGTTTTATGAAAGTAATTGTTGTTGTCTTCTATATACACAAACTCCTATGTCTTCGATATAAGAAAAATATCAAATATTACACTTCAAATTAGTTCTCCCTCGAGGGGTTAATTTCGTCGTCTTTCATCCTAGCAACACTCCCCATTATCATTTCATGTCATCTGTCAATCATCAATCATTGCCCCAGACGAGTGCGACAAACTTCGGCAGCCGGCCCAATTCCTATATTCTCCGCTAGATGGAGAAACCATTGCATTCTTGACCCGGTCGAACAACTGGGGATTTTCTTTTCCTCAAAAACCGTTTTATGTACGAACTGAGGGTGTATTTTACGGACTCAACCTAGACTGCAATCACAAAAATGTAAACGTTTAGAGGTAATTTTCAATTTAAAACCGTAGCAAAGTTCGAGTATACTGATAACACTCCATAAATGAGGAAATTCATGGCCAGCAACAGTCTTCATCATATTGAGACTGTAGTCGGGAATATTTTGTTTACCTCCAGCTCTAATACAAACATATCACTGTGGAGTGAACTCATCTTAAGGTATTCCCATAGTAGTTCCTAGCATTCTGTACATTATAAAAAGACAAGGAACACAGAACTCTGCTAAACAACTCCTGCTGTCTGCTCGTGGACTAATTCCTATGCTGAACGCACAGTGGTGGTCAAGCACGTCCGTGTACCGAACTGTGCCCTGTGCAGCCCTTCGAGACAAGAGGAACGTGATGCACTACTGGGCGCTACCATTCTCCCGAGTTTACAAGGACATTATCCGTGTAGGGATCTCTGAGATATATCATTCTAACGCTAATTATGCATATTATATGGTATATTTTAAGTTAATAATTGCAAAACCTGTGGGGGAAAGGAAAATAAATAATTAATAACGTAGAAGAGATGAAGGAGAAAGCGCTGATCGACGGGCTCAAGAGATACTGGCAGGGTGTCAAATCTGGCAGACGAACAGGACATATATACTGAAAATGAGATTGGTTGTTAACACGCAGTCCTTAGAGGCTCAATTCGAAAACAAGCAAAAAAACAAAAATATATAAAGTATATTCATAAGTGTATTACTTTCATGGAAAACAAGTATAGACAACCGAGTTACAGTAATTCGTTAATAAAAAGTTCATACTTTGTCGCACATTGAAACAAGCCACATCAGCATTTAGCTTATTTCATTCTACGTTTAATTATGTGCAATAGGAATTTTTATCGTACCCAGTTAAATTTTTAACGCAGGTTGGACAAGTATATTTTTCATTTCCAACGGAGCGCTCACTTTGAATCTTCATAACTTTAAAAGTATTGATCTGATCGTTACCAAAATTTAATATGTCTTAAAGTAACTTATTGTTGATCGGTATACCGAGCTTTTATTTCATCTGTTATTTGTGAAAGGGATTGTTGCAAATATTGTGAAAGAACATTTTATCATTTTTGGGTGATAATAGCTGTAAACATTTTGCTTGCTATGCAGCTCATAAGAATGGCAGGCTAAAATTGAAAATTGAAACTGCATTTTGCCTCCATGCAATTGCTGATTTTGTATTGATTCATATTCAATTCGTTGGTTGTGTGAGAACGACGATATGGTAGTATCTCGTCGCTAAACTGGTATGGGCGCCATTAATATCGATGATCGTAATTTCGATAGAGTCCAAGCGTTCAAGTTCCTGTGCTCAGTATTGTAGAATAAAAGTGAGATAGAGAATGAATTTCAACAAGCAATAATGAATGCGAGTCTTGTTTACTATATTCTGAACCACCTACTTATTTTCATATAGTGCCCCAGTAAAGCCAGATACATGTACAGTATACATGACAAAAGTACTACTATATGGTAGTGAGATTTGGGCAACCCCACGGGCGCTTAAAGACCAAAATTATGCATTTGAAAGGAAGACTTAAGAAATATGTACGGCCCGATGCATAAAATAGGGACAGGAAGATGGAAAAAATGGCAAAAGCAAGTACTTTACCAGCGGTTTAAGAGAAACGATATCACAAGAAAAAGTCAGCAGTGGCTAGGATAAATTTTTACTTGAGAATGTACTCACCCCAGCGGCATGTTTACTCACCAACAAACTGGAAGTCGTCCAACAGGTCGCCGAAAGACAAGGTGGAGAGATATTTTATGACATTCATATTTTCTTTAGTACATAAATTTTATGAGTGAAGAAATGCTATCACAGTTAAGGAATTTTCCGGATGGTGTTATACTGTATAGAGAAAGAAAGCTACAGGATTGTGAGCGAATGTTAAAGTCCTCTACAACGTTGCGAGATGGACATCAGACAATGGTATGATGATAAGTCAAGTTGTACTTTCATCAAGGGGAAAAAAGTCCACTCAGTTGAATTACTGTGTTGATAGATTGATAAGATCTCATGAGGATCACTGTAAGTACCTATATGTTAATATAAGGAACTATATTCTTTGGGGTAATCGTATTAACGAGGTTGTTGAGAAAGGTTACAGATCTCGTTATATGGTTATGAGGGTACTAAAGGGTTGTAGTAAGGACTTCAAGGAGAGGGGGTTCAAGTCTCCGGTTAAGAATCCAATTAGATTTGCTCCCAGTGTATGGCACCCTCGTCAGGATTAATTGGTATCAGAACTGGAAATCATCCAAAAGAAAGTAGCACGATTTTGATAGGTGATTTCATAAAATGCTGTAGTGTTATGAAAATGTTGCAAACGTAAGAGTGGGAAGACTTGGTACTCGACTAAGTGTTCTGTTCCGCGCTGTCGGTTTACAGATGGGGTTTAGTAGACGATTAAAGTTGAGATGGCTTTTCAAATGTACGCTGATGGGGTTCGAATTAAAGTGGATAAACTGAGTCAAATATTCATTTTTAAAAGTAGTAATTAGGGAATGGAATAATTTATCACGGGAAGTGTTAGATAAATATCAAAGATTTTGAAATTATTTGAGAAAGGATTAGGTTAGTTGTTGATAGGAGATCTTCCACCTGAGCGGCAGCCTTAAATGAAGATCAATGACTGGTTTACTGATTCCCTTCTATTTTGTTCTGGGGAAACAGGAATTTGCATCCCCGCCGCACCGAGGCCCAAAATTATTTGTAAGAATTACCAATAATTTAATGTATTATTCTATTTTTATTATGAACGTGCTTTCGTTTGTTGACTTATTTCAGAGAGGGTACTGTTGACACTGGAACAACCCGAACAATAGCCAGCATCGAGGTTAAACGAGGTACAAATAAATGGGCCATCATCTATGATGATATTTGCAACGTGAACTTCCATAGATATATTGTCATCGGCTTAAATGGCCCGTTTAAGTGATGGATGATGATTATGATGATGATGATGATGATGCTTATGATGATGAAGATGATGTGCTTTGAACCACGATATGTAACTATTTTTGTAGCTTGGGAATGCCTCTGACACTGCATGTATGGTATTGAATAGAAGAGTCCACCGATAGGTCAGGTAGTCTTCTTCAATCCTGTTAGATACATGAGGACGAGTATAGGATGAAGTACAAATCACATCTCTACCACAACGCACAACACTTGTTAAAATGTATTTTCGGACTGGCCGCATTGCTTGAACTTGAGTAATGACTTGCTGCAAACTCACGCGGTCGCTATGTATTATTCATGACGAGCAGCATCATGCAGGCCAACAGAAATAATAAATCACTAAAGGGAGCTGCGGACAATGGTAGCGCGTAAACAGGGCTCGAGACCAGAGCAGCACTCGTGGAATAACAAGAGATAGCTGTGGCTGGTACACTTGTGTCGCACCTGCATTGTGATTCGCCATTACGAGGTGAGCATGTGCTAAGCAGAGGTATAAAGGGAGCCTATTATTATATTGTATAGGGTGTAACTAAGCCCTGGGTAGAAATTCAGCAATGAATTCCTCATACATATAAAAGAAGAAATCATTAACACTAGACTCCAGAAGTTTAGGGAGGAATATGTTAGAACGCAAACTAATTTCATTATTAGGAAGTGTCATATAGCCTGCTGTTCCGTAATGTAGCGAGACTAATATAAATTCTAGGGGTTATTATAAGCTGCACTCGTAACGTTTATGCAAACCTCATAGCATAGCTGTTGTGCGGAATAGAGTATAGCAGGCTGCACTCCTAACGTTCATGCAATAATAGCACAGCCGTTGTGCGGAATAGAGCTGACAGACTTCACTTCTGACGTGTATGCAAACCTCGTAGCACATCCTTTGTGCGGAATAGAGTATAACAGGCTGCATTCCTAACGTTTATGCAAACCTCACAGCACAGCCGTTGTGTGGAATAGAACATACAGTAAGACAGATCCTACCAAAGGTTTAAGGACACCTACATATTTCATGAACAACGTTCCTGTTCTTAAATCTTTGATGTCAGATATACCACTTTTGGCACGGAACTAGTACTTGTTTAGAGGAATATTTCCTGAAATTTTCTTTAAAATATCTCTCTCTGTTTTAAAGAGAATATTTTTGTTTAAAATAATAGGAAAGAAAATACTGTTGCTATATTTTTATAGCTGAAGAGATCTGGACAGAACAGTAAGGGGATTACGTTAATAATTTTTCTTATGGAAAAACACAGGTACCTGTAGAATATTTATAACTGCAATAGAGAAACAGAATGTGTTCCCATTCAAACATATCCGCCATTTTATATCTCGAAATAGAATCACAGAAAGATGTCATAAAAAACATTCTTTGATTTTGGCTGGACAGGAAATCCTTCAAGCTACCAGACCGTTCGTGTGGCACATTGTGAGGTGAATACCATTCTACAGATTGCAGCACTATATTGGTTAAGGAACAACTTCCTCCTGGGTGCATTTCTTACCCTGTCATAGGCTTTGCTAGTGTCTGGTTGAGTGAAGCTGTGATTACGCAAAACATGGGTAAAAAAGTTGTGAAGAAGGAAACCAAGTGACGGATTATTGGCGTGCATAAGTGTGTTAAATCACAAAGAGAGATATCACGTCAGTTCGGTGTGGAACACACAGTGAACAAATATAAGACGACCGGTAGTGTTGTTGACTTGGCCCGGAGTGGTAGGCCGAGAGTTACGTCACCGCGGGAGGACATAACATTAGCGTTGATTTCCAAACAAAATCGGAGAGCTTATATTCCAGTAATACAAAGAGAATTTCAAAAAAGGACCGTCAGTGTCACGTATGACCTGCTCCCGTCGTCTGCTTATCCGAGGCCCTGGTCCGTATTCGTCATTGAGAAACGACACCTGACGGTGATTTCCTGTAAAAAAAATCGACGAAACTGGTCCAAAAGAAAGAAACTGGTCAATGGAAATGTGGGAAAAGGTCATGTTTAGCGATGAGTCAAGGTTCCAAATAGAGAAAAGTACCTTCCATTACGTTTGGCAGCCGCAGTTCAGGGTGGTGATGATGCTGTCATGATTTGGGGCTGTATGGCGTCTAGTGGTACCGATATACTGAGGTCCATTGATAGTTCCATGGACTCTACCGAGTACATTTCTACGATGCAGGACAACATGCTCCCATTCGAAAGAAGCTACACGTTGGATACTTCGTGTACCAGTAAGACAACGCACCTTGCCGCGAATATAAGAAATAATGCAGTGGTTTGAAGACAATGAAGTCCCATTGTAGCTGTGGCCCAGTCGTAGTCCGAACCTCAATCCGATAGACAATCTCAGGCATATCATTGGTATAGGGGTGGCTGAGTATAGGACGAAATGTCGTAAGGAACTTCGCGAGTCAACATACGAGGTCTGGAACAATATTACGGTGCAACAGTGTGAAAACCATGTGAAAAGCATGATAAAAAAAGGTGAAATTGTGTCTGAAAGCCCGAGTAGGACCAATAGACTACTAGAAACACCTCAAAATGAGTTGTATGTGATATAATGCAGTTGCAATATAATATGTGTGTGCCAAATAAATAATTCACAAATTTCAGAGGGTTTCCTTAAAATTTTGGAAAGACAAGCAGCACTCCTAACCTTTATACAAACATCATAGCACAGCCGTTGTATGGAACAGAGTTGATAGGCTGCACTCCTAACGGTTATGCAAACCTCGTAGTACAGCCGTTGTGCGGAATAGAACATAATAAGCTGCAATGCTAGTTTATAACATTATTGCACAACCGTTGTGCGGAATACAGTTGACCGGCTGCACTCCTAACGTTTATGCAAATCTCATAGTACGGCATTTGCGCGGAATAGAACATAATAAGCTGTATTCCTAGCGATTATAGAAATGTTAGCGCACACCCGTTATGCGGAATAGAGTATAGCAGGCTGTACTCCTAACCTATATGCAAACCTCATAATACAGTCGTTGTGCGGAATAGAGTATACTTGTTACTCGCTTCAGTATATTTGTATTTTAACTTATTACTGTCTAAAAATCAGAGCTCTACAACAAGCGGGCCAGGAAATACGTTACTACTCAATAATCCATTGCTCTTCTAATTCCTTCATTTGATATCCATACCTACAAACAATCCCCGTACACCCAATCGCAAGAAGGGGTATCTGGTAGGATTGTTTACAGTTCAATGTATGATGGTGGTCTTACACATTTCAGGCACTACAATACACGTTATCATGAGCACTGGAATTCGTAGTATTGGACCAACTGTTTGACCTCCACAAGTATTTTTCCTGTGATGAGGAGAGGTACGTGAATTGCATGTAACGTTCGATTTCTGTCATTGAAGAAGCAATTCTCTCTGTGCTCGAATCGTGGCCGTCAGTCATACAGTTTGCACTATACCCGGCTATTTCTTAGCGTGTAAAGAACTCCGTGCATGTTTACAAGTGGAGGCACATGCTTTCTATAGTGCTACGTCACTGCATTGTCCTACATAAGAGGCTGGCAGTGGTGTCTCAACGGTGCACTAAAAGCACCGTCTTTGAATGGTTCAGCATTCCAACTGATGGTCCCACTGCTACACTGGGGCGAAACGCTGGAAATTTTACAATTAAAAAGGCCTAAAGACTTAAAGTTCTTAAATATTTTTAACATTTTCAATCGATGAAATTAAATTAGGGCTTCCTTCTAGATACCTATTTTTTAAATATTATTATCAGTATTTATAACAATGACAAAATAACAAATCTAAACCTATAGAAGTTACTTGAAAAGGAAATATAATGTAACGAATTGTAATAAATTACGAAACAATGAGGCAAAAATGAAGAAATGAACACCTAAAATAACAAGTTTAAAAATGACGACAGGATTACTTAATAAATATGCAGCTCTGTAATCAGAGATCCATAATCAGGAGTCATGTATAAGTTAGCAAATTTCACGAACGACTAGATGAAAGGTGACATTTCACAAAAATCCGGATCCTCTAGCACTTCTAGGATGTTGTTTTCCTAATCATTTATCTCATTATAAGTGGAAATTATTTCAAACGTTTTGGCCAGTGTGTTCGTTTTACTCTGTGCTGTTGAATTAATTGGGGATTTATCTGGTTAATATTATGTTCATCCATAATGGATGATACACACACGTCTTCAAGAAAATTTCAGACATAAATATCTGACTCCTTCAAACGTACGAAATAGCAGGTGGTAGGCAGTTTGTATCTTGTAAACCGGCCGACGGTGGTCGTGCCGAGTGCACGTTCTATTGCCGCATCAAAGCTCTCCTACGAGGGAGGAGATTGCTGTTTGAATTTTATAGCTTCCTTCACATTCCACATTTTACAACGCGGATATTACACTTGTGGAGAAATTAGCAAGCCTTAGCGCCTAGCGCTGGCTGTACAGGCCACATTTCGTGCTCCCGTGCTATGGAACACAAAACACTTCCTCCGGCTCGAAATACCTCATGTTCTTCACGCTGTTCAGCGTTTCCTGAGCCATAAAGTATTACAAGTAGCTATATTACTGTAAGAAAACAGAGGAAAGAAATAATTCAACTCTACGAGGTGTCTCATAATGGCCCTAATTTTCCGGAGCAGGCAACCCACAGCACGCCTAAGTGCAGCTAAGTTAACAGGCGTAAACGTATGACTTTTGCTTACGTGCTGCAGATAATTCATGCTTTGCCTTCTTTCTA
This sequence comes from Anabrus simplex, assembly GCF_040414725.1. Lineage (NCBI taxonomy): Eukaryota > Metazoa > Arthropoda > Insecta > Orthoptera > Tettigoniidae > Anabrus > Anabrus simplex. The sequence goes on from NC_090265.1 coordinate 782,765,241, forward strand.
ACTGAACCAGTTATTGTTAACATATGGTATATGTCACTTCAAACAAAATGTAGATAATATGTATAGATTATTAAAATGCACTGATGGGGACAACATTTAGGCGTATTATTGTATGTAGCAATCCAGTAGAGCTTTAAAGTTTGGTTCATTGTTAAAAAGGGATAGTGACCCATATGTCTCCTTCTAACATAGATATACAGTATGTCATCACTCACCAATCACCGTAGAACTGCATTTTGCGCTGTCACCCAGGTGGAAGTTTCCCTATCATTTGGATAACAATCGTTTCTTAAATAATTTCAAGGAAAATGTAAATTCAAGATCTCTCATAGTAAGTTATTTAAGTTAATATTTCCTCTCTATATATAGGAATATCACCCCAAGTCCTTTCCAACTACTATTTTGTCAGAAATTAAGCAAAACAAATCAGGCCGCTTTCCTTGATAACTTTCCCAGACGTCGAGTCAAGTAATACTGGTGAGGGTCCCACTCATTGGAACCATACTCCAGTTGAGGCTTTGCCAGTGACTTATATAACCTTGCATTCAAATTGTTACTACATACTTACATCTTACCTACGAGCGATCAGCCTCCAAGGCTCTGCGAATATACTAAACGCCCCCACATTCCCCTATTCGTAACTAGTTCTGTGGCCTCGTGTAATTCTTATCTTTCAATCATTGGAAACTGAGTAAAACAGTCGTGTGTTGAACTGCCTCTACTTCTCTTACACTCCACGATAGAGCCCGTTACTCTCTTAGGTCTAATATATTCCTCCATTCGTACCACATGACGCAAACGATAAAGCCGGTTTATGCCTACTCTTTCAAAATAGAGTTTATTCGTAACTTATCTCCTTTATCTCCTCATTTCGGTAACTTTCTGTCATTGTTCCTACGTGTTTGAACCATCAATCATGCTCTCTGCTTTCATGTCTGTTACTTCTAACTTATGAATAAGATATTCTGAATAAACTCAGCTTTCTCTGCCGTAAAGCAAAGTTTCGTCCGGGAGCTGACTTCCTTTTTATATAATAATGTTGAGCACAACTGCGAGCTCACTGTATTATCATTGATGCACCTTGATTCAATCCCACTTACTATACTACCTTGCTGGTGGAATACACATCTTAAATACTTGAAAGTATCTACCTGTTACTTTATCTATTCGCAACCTGACGTTCAGTTCTCTAAGTTCTTTTAGTCTTGGGAAGGCAAATTTTCATATTATACTGGTGCGAGGAACCATACACCATCCACTGCAACCATACTCCTTTACATCCTTACTTCAAAAGCTAAATAGGCTCATAAACATATGAAGAGATCTGTAACCTTTCATTACAAACTCGTTAACGAGATTATACCAACGAAGATCATTCCTTACATTAACACCTATGTACTTACAATGATACTCTTGAGGTACTACCACCCCAATCAACGCAAAAAATAAAACAGACTACTCGATTAAACTTACACTGCGACCTTTCATCCCGTTACCACCATACAGTATCCGCTGTACCGAGCACTGCTCTTCTCTGTGATTCACTCTGTCTGGAGGACTCAGCTGTCAGACAGGGTACGTACAAAAACACATACAAATTTGCAGCTAACAGGACCACCTCTACCAACCATGAAAGCTTACATCCCTCGACGAGTTCCCGTCAATGGAAAGAACTAAACTGCTAGAAAAATCTGAAAGTTAATTAACCTTTGGTGATCTTTTCTATAATTGAAGGAAATACGGTGAGAAAATTGAAGTGTAAAGTAGTGATATGTTGTAACGGCAGATACGACACACGTCGGTCACGTGAGAGACGGTTGCCAGTCCGTGAAGGGTGACTCCGTCAGACGACTACGCGGAGTACAAATACGCTTTCTAGCAGTTAACAGTTATGGAAGGACACAACGCTGTAAGAAGGCGTGGTGGTTGTATTCGACAGCGTGTTATGATCGTGACTAAAAACTTTGTCATGTGGGGAAGTCATATGCCGGTGAAGTTGTATTTTGCCTGGGAGTCCGCCTGGTGACAGTGATCGTAAAGGTCGCAAGTCCAAACGGTCTGACACGGCGGTTAGTCCGTTCGAGTTCTGTTGGTCGAAAATATTTCACCATCAGAATGTTTGCCGGCAAGGTATGGGAGATGGTTCTATTCAATTTCTAGTAATTAAATTGCGTGTCATAAGCCTTGATTATTTTCCGGACCTTCCTAAGTCATAGGTCATAGGTCATAGGACATTATTCATGGTGTTTTGTCCCTCGCATAGACACGTAAGTCAATGAGCGTACCCCTTGCTGTCATTCGACAGGAGCAGGCTATGTGCCGGCACCGACTTTTTTCACCCTGTTCTTTCCAGCTAGCATAAATCATGTTATTCATTTGACGTCATTAACTACTCTGGCGAGAGTGACATCTGGTCATAAAGTCTAGAAACGTAATTTTTTTTTTTTTTTTTTTTTTTTTGCTATTGGCTTTACGTCCCACCGACACAGATGGGTCTCATGGCGACGATGGGACAGGAAAGGGCCAGGACTGGGAATGAAGCGGCCGTGGCCTTAATTAAGGTACAGCCCCAGCATTTGCCTGGTGTGAAAATGGGAAACCACGGGAAACCATCTTCAGGGCTGCCGACAGTGGGGCTCGAACACACGATCTCCCGAATACTGAATACTGGCCGCACTTAAGCGACTGCAGCTATCGAGCTCGGTTAAACGCAGATTCATCTCGCTTCATACCCGATCCCGTCGCGAAATGGGGTAAGGGTTGGACATACCGTGCCTTATCGCTGGAGGTCATCTGAAAATTTGCGTTATGGAAGTTAGGGTACAGCAACCGCAAGGCTGTGATGTAACGTATGATGGATGGCCAGACGATGTTACCTAGCAACCGTGCAGGCTGTGAAGTAAGGTACGGATGGATGTCCAGACAATATTACCTGGAAACCGTGTAGGCTGTGAAGTAAGGTATGGATGGATGTCCATACAATATTACCTGGAAACCGTATAGGTTGTGAAGTAAGGTATGGATGCATGACCAAACAATATTACCTGGAAACCGTATAGGCTGTGAAGTAAGGTATGGATGCATGGCCAGACAATATTACCTGGCAACCGTCTAGGCTGTGAAGTAAGGTATGGATGCATGGCCAGACAATATTACCTAGCAACCGTGTAGGCTGTGAAGTAAGGTATGCATGCATGGCCAGAAAATACTACCTGGCAACCGTGTAGGCAGTGAAATAAGGTATGGATTCATGGCCAGACAATATTACCTAGCAACCGTGTAGGCAATGAAGTAAGGTATGGATGCATGGCCAGACAATATTACCCAGCAACTGTGTAGGCTGTGAAGTAAGGTTCGGATGGATGTCCAGGCAATATTACCTAGCAACTGTGTAGGCTGTGAAGTAAGGTATGGATGGATGTCCAGACAATATTACCTAGCAACCGTCTACGCTGTGAAGTAAGGTATGGATGCATGGCCAGACAATATTACCTAGCAACCGTGTAGGCTGTGAAGTAAGGTACGGATGGATGTCCAGACAATGTTACCTAGCAACCGTGTAGGCTGTGAAGTAAGGTATGGATGCATAGCCAGACAATATTACCTGGAAAACGTGTAGGCTGTGAAGTAAGGTATGGATGCATGGCCAGACAATATTACCTAGCAACCGTGTAGGCTGTGAAGTAAGGTATGGATGGATGTCCAGACAATATTACCTGGAAACCGTGTAGGCTGTGAAGTAAGCTATGGATAAATGGCCAGACAGTATTATCTGGAAACCGTGCAGGCTGTGAAGTTAGGTATGGATGCATGGCCCGACAATATTACCTGGAAACCGTGTAGGCTGTGAAGTAAGGTACGGATAGATGTCCAGACAATATTACCTGGAAACCGTGTAGGCTGTGAAGTAAGGTATGGATGCATGGCCCGACAATATTACCTGGAAACCGTGTAGGCTGTGAAGTAAGGTATGGATGCATGGCCCGACAATATTACCTGGAAACCGTGTAGGCTGTGAAGTTAGGTATGGATGCATGGCCCGACAATATTACCTGGAAACCGTGTAGGCTGTGAAGTAAGGTACGGATGGATGTGCAGACAATATTACCTAGCAACCTTTTAGGCTGTGAAGCAAGGTACGGATGGATGTCCAGACAATATTACCTAGCAACCGTGTAGGCTGTGAAGTAAGGTACGGATGGATGTCCAGACAATATTACCTAGCAACCTTTTAGGCTGTGAAGTAAGGTACGGATGGATGTCCAGACAATATTACCTAGCAACCGTGTAGGCTGTGAAGTAAGGTACGGATGGATGTCCAGACAATGTTACCTAGCAACCTTTTAGGCTGTGAAGTAAGGTACGGATGGATGTCCAGACAATATTACCTAGCAACCGTGTAGGCTGTGAAGTAAAGTATGGATGCATAGCCAGACAATATTACCTAGCAACCGTGTAGGCTGTGAAGTAAGGTACGGATGCATGGCCAGAAAATATTACCTAGCAACCGTGTAGGCTGTGAAGTAAGGTATGGATGCATGGCCAGACAATATTACCTAGCAACCGTGTAGCCAGTGAAGTAAGGTATGGATGCATGGCCAGAAAATAGTACCTGGCAACCGTGTAGGCTGTGAAGTAAGGTATGGATGCATGGCCAGACAATATTACCTAGCAACCGTGTAGGCTGTGAAGTAAGGTATGCATGCATGGCCAGAAAATATTACCTGGCAACCGTGTAGGCAGTGAAATAAGGTATGGATTCATGGCCAGACAATATTACCTAGCAACCGTGTAGGCTGTGAAGTAAAGTATGGATGCATGGCCAGACAATATTACCTAGCAACCGTCTAGGCTGTGAAGTAAGGTATGGATGCATGGCCAGAAAATATTACCTAGCAACCGTGTAGGCAGTGAAGTAAGGTATGGATTCATGACCAGGCAATATTACCTAGCAACCGTGTAGGCAGTTAAGTAAGGTATGGGTGCATGGCCAGACAATATTACCCAGCAACCGTGCGGGCTGTGAAGTAAGGTATGGATGCATGGCCAGACAATATCACCCAGCAACCGTGTAGGCTGTGAAGTAAGGTGTGGATACGAGGCCAGACAGTATCACCTAGGAACCGTGCAGGCTTTGATGTAAGGTGTATATGGACGATGAAACAATGTTACCAAGCAACCGTGTAGGCTGTCTTATGTCTGGTGGTGTATGGCATTGTCTGAGAGATATATTTATGATCACTCGGTTTTCATTAAGGGAAGAGTTGTTTCTTTCTTTTGCTCGTGGTTGAGGCCATAATTCAACCATCTACTTGTTGAAACTTACTCTGACATTCTTTTAAATCAATGTGGTTACTTTGAGAATACTCCATAAAAGGCCATACACCTGATCGACCCCCGTCCTCTTGGTCTGGTTGCCCTCAGTAAATTAATTTTTGAGGACTACTAAATCAGTGTGATGTAAAACTAAAGTAGCGTATGATCCGCTGAGCGACATTACGCAATAGACGACCTTTTATCACAAGTTGGTTTAGAATAGACATGTTCGTGCGATGAGCTGTTCAAGGAATACTCAGGACGACATTTTGAAATGTTGTGTTCTCCGCAATTGCGTTGTAAAATGGTCCACGTCTCTGTGTCATATGATATACAACGAGCTTCTTCTGTTTGTACCATGTCATGTATTATCGTCCAAAATATTTCACAGACGGATGATTGCTTCATTCCGTTTTATTTGATCTTTGGACGCACCATAATGGGGCAATAAAAATCCAAGTATACGTGCTGATTTAAAACTTCATATGCTCCAATCGTCTAACTTGTAATTCATTGTTAATAGTAGTTCAATAAATTTATTGATATTCTTTTTAAGGACCCTGATAACCCCGATATGGTGTCCCATTCTATTATACAGTTCTATACTCTGAGCTAATCTGGTGCAGTTTAGGGTGTTTCTTACTGAACCTAGACACATCCACGCAAGGTTTTTAATTCTTGCTGCCCTCTGCAAGTGTCTTCCATTGCTCATGAGGTAATAATAAGTAAAGTTTGAAAATTTCACGCTAGTATCTTCCCAGTTTCTATTACCCAGGCGTCATCTAAACTGTAAACTGTTATAATTTCGTGTGGCTATTTCTAGCCGAGTGCAGCCCTTGTAAGGCAGACCCTCCGATGAGGGTGGGCGGCATCTGCCATGTGTAGGTAACTGCGTGTTATTGTGATGGAGGATAGTGTTGACTGTAAACTGTTAAAATGTAAGCATTCAGCCTCTGTACATGCAAGAATGGACTGGGCGCTGCTTTTGGGGTACTCAACACAGCTTTTCATATTAAAATTAAATACTAACATTGTAGTCGTAACTTGGTCCGGGAAGCATGGACCAACTGGTTTTGGAGGTAGATATGGAACAGCTTTCCACTTATCCCAGCAAAGGTAATGATGTTGCTCATTACAAGAAGTGTACACCTTATAATAAATGGGTGAGCAAGCCCTGAAAAGCTGAGCAGTGGTATGTAACATCAGTGCTGTTGGAACCGTAAGACGATAACCAATATCCGCGATGGCACACTGATTATTAAACATTCGCACAAGTTTGCGTTCTTGCTCCTACGCCTATTGCCTGTAAAATTCGAGATTCCTTAAAATAACATCTGTCGTTGCTGTCGCTTTTAAATAAATAGGTTTACTTTTTCACGAAGAAGTCCTTGATCGCAGAAACAGGCAGAGGAAGGCGTATCGACATGAAAGTCACCAACCCTGAAACGAGAATAGGTACCATCATAGACCTAACCGTAAGAACCACCATCTGATGTGCACAACGAAAAGTGTTTCATCCATAATCGAACCATCTCTTAGGGTCTGCAGCAAGTCATAGTATCAACTTGACATCATTAAGTTCATTGCCTTAATGGTCGGTTGGAGAGGACCGATCTCAGGCTTCTTCGCAAACTTTTTCAATGACTTAAATGCCTTTATTCTAAGAATTGCAATACTGCTCCCAAAGGATCAATTGTAATATTGAACAATAACTTCATTGGACTCTAAACAAGAAAGATTTTAAATCCTTTTCATAACTCTGTTATTTTAAATTTATGGTGATTTTACTAAATTTAGACGCGCCTCGCCACCCGGTATACTTGAAAAATGTCATAACGAGCATTATTCTGCATGTTTGATGTTTCGGTTTCCTTGAAATGTCAGCGGGTTGATTAAATTCATTGCGCTGCCCACTGTTTTCGCAATAGTTCCGTTCTGCGCCGCTGCAGCTGATCTCCTCTGAATGCCTGACTGTATAGTGGAGCCATCTTTTTGAGTTGATGGAAATGAGACAGTCATGGACGTGCGACAATGAGAAGTGTGGCAGTTTTTTTTTTGTTTTTGGTTGTTGCCGATCTTTAGAAGGAACGTCCTCCCTTTGTGAGCTGCTGAAATTTAATATAGATTGATTGAAACAAGAAGATATGGTGTTGCAGGTCGACCCGGGGTAAACCAATCGCCCGTCGGCGTAATGCCGAAACAAGTTTTACATTTTGATTTTGTTTTATTCTAAAGGTTTCCTCGAAATTGTAAGTAAGCTACCAGTCCTTCCTATCTGAAACAGAAGTGATGTGATCAATTCAACCTAAAGTAAACCTGTGAACAAGTTCTTCTGGTTTTGGCCGACTAAATTATGCATTAATTGCGTTGAATAATTTCCGGAAAAAAGAAATTACGTTTGAGAACAGAATAATATTGTGTTTCGGTCATCATCATCATTTAGTAAATGTATTCTAAGTTATTTGGAGTTTATTTTGATGTAATATTTTGAAGAATAAGTTTTCTTGAGCGACCATTTCATAAATTTGTAAGATATCAAGTGTTGTTTGTTAAAATTTACGTATTGTACTGGGTCGCAAGAATCTGTGTAACTCGTTAACTGTAATGTCATGAAGGTCAATACTGTTACTAAGTGATGGGTGGTTTTACCCAGTATTTTCCTTATTATGGGTTGATTTACTAAACTCCGAGCTCGGGGGTAAATTTATGAGCCGTATAATTGTTTCTTTGACTAACTCAGTTGTTTGGGCAGCCATGTTTCTTTCGGTGTCACGTGATGTGTTCCCATGGATACTGTTAGTAAGCATATTGTGGGAATGTACTATTTTCATTTTGACATTTGACATACGACCTCATTATTATTGTTTTTCAACATATGAAGTGAGTCTATTGTGTAGATGAGACATATTCGTGAGGGTTACGTTTGTGGGCTGGTGTATGCGTAATGTGACAGTGTTGAGACTTTTCTCTGCATAACTAATGTTTTAATATAACTTGTTTCTGGAGAGTTTGCTGTTCGGAGACCTCTCGAATTACCTTCCGATTTTTAATTTCCGTGTGTTATTCTAGCTGAACTTAATCTTGCCGACCATTCGTTGGGGACGTCTTATTTCGTTTTGAGATAGCCAAAAGAGACTGTTTTCGGCTCCCAAATTTTAAATCAAGTGTGATCTAAGATCACGGAATTGTAAAGAAGATAAATCTCGATTTTCTTGATAATTGATAAATGGGTTGAAACCCTAATAATTATAGTTTAGCATCACCTTACGATGGGTGGTTTTGAAGTGTGGATTATTTCTTTTCTCGAACTGAGCTTAAAGTTTCAATTTGAGTTCAAGTGAACTCGTAATTATTTAATTTTCTTTGGGCGTTAAGATTGTCTGGAAACCTAATTAATTAATTAATTAATTAATTAATTTCACTCTAGTAAAGTTATCACTTTCTCATATACAATGTTCTTATTCAAGTCAGTATATTAGAATTCTTTCTTCTGGTGATTCATTAGCCCTCTTAGGTCTAGTTCGCTCTCTTGTTTTCGCGACCTTTGGACTGTGAAAGTAAGTTTGGTTTTATTTTTCTAATGTCTGTTCGTCCTTGGTCGTGTAACAACTATCGCTTTGAATGTCAGGAAACTACGCGATAAAATTACTAAATCATAGTGTTAAGCAGGCTTCGTCTTACGGCAATCCCTGTATGGGGTAATCATATGGTTTGTTTTCAGGCAACGTCTTTCAAATTACGTGAAGACTCTTCCTTCTCTGCGTGTTCGTTACATGATTCTCTTTTATTTTCTATCAGTTCACCTGCTTTGTTTATATTCTGAACGATTTTGGCACTGCTTCATATTTCGAACATGGAAGGGAAATTTATGCTCAGGGAAGATTATGCCTATTTTTCAATACTTTCGCATCTTCTTTCGGATTCACAGCATTTATTTCCTATTTAATGTATTTTGTAATATCTATAGTGTGTTTTATATTCCTAATATTAAGAAACGCCCTCACCGCTAGCAACGGGAGGTTCCGTTTTCTGCTTGCCTGACAAGACAGAAGAGGGTAGGGGTTCAGTGGTATACTTTCATGGAAACATGGGCGGATCCACTGCGGTCGCCAAGTAGCCGTATCTGTTGTCCACTGGAAGTTGTCATACCTTTCACTTCTCAATTACTACTCTACAGTACGCTGTCAGAATACTTCATGTAATATTCGGACTATGGATATCTGTAACCACATTTCTTCCAACAGTAGTGTGATTCTATGGTAGAAAAATATGTGTTTCCTAATTAATGTTTAGTCTTCTTTTATCTTACGCTCCTTCTTAGGCTCATCATTCCCTCTAACCGCAGGATTGATATTACTTCGTGCTGCTCTGACTAAACATTGGAAGAGGGGGTAATGTTCCTCTTGTGACCTTTCTTGTTAAGAGTACACGTTTTTGGAAAATCAAGATTCGAAGCACCAAAACATCATCATGTCTAAAATTACTGATTTTTTGAAAACAAACTATAAACGGTGATAAAACTGGACGTGTTTTAACAATACAGATTCGGTGATAGAATACGGGAAGCGAAGTTAACCCACAAGGAAACAGCTTATAGTCGCAGAAATAATGTGAATATTTCGTTAATTTGACATAGTGCTGACCTTAAATTTTGAAAGTTGCAAATTCGCTACTTCTCCACAGTCGATAACACTATATACATAGTATGGGGAATTTAACACAGCTGAATAAAGTCATACAGAACGAGTTGCAGATGAGAGACTTTGCCAGACGGGCCATAGATGACGAACTATCACTGTACCAGGTGTACGCATAAGTCTTTTCGGTTTAACTAAAGGATGGCGCGAGCGAACAGTACGCAGCGTATGAATTTAACACATACGTAACTTTGTTCTTCTGTCATTAACTTTCCAAAACACACAAGTTGAGTCCGCCAAGCACTAGCGCCTGTGTTGTATCGTTCAGTGATCATGTCGACGTTTGTACCTGAAAATAACATTTGCGGAACGCAATGCCTTTATTAATTAATCAAATTAAAAAGGCTGTAGAATGGCATGGTTTGCTTGTAGAAACAAATGGTGAACACTCTCCGTCGATTAGAACATCTGAGACATGGTTTCAACAATTTCAACGTGATGATTTCAAGGTGAAATGCAGAGCGCGCTCTGAACTCAAACTCAACAGCAATTGACACAAGCATTAAATATGTCACAAGAAACAATCAGCAGACGTTTACGAGCAATACGGAATATCAGTAAACTCGGTAAATCGGTCCCACACGATTTGAATGAACAGCAAATGGAAAATCGTAAAATCACTTGTGAAATGCTTCTTCAACGCCACAAAAGAAAATCATTTCTGTGCCGAATTGTGATGGGGGACGAAACATGGATTTATTTTGAAAACCTGAAGCGGTAAAAATCGTGGCTGTCACCTGGCGAAGCCCCTCCTTCAAAACCAAGGCCAAATCGCTTCGGCAAGAAGACCATGATTTGTATCTGGTGGGACCAGACCGGTATTGTATAAGGAACTCGTGAAGTACAAAGCCACAGCCAACAAATGATGAATTTAAATCACGCATTGATCGAAAGACGATCACAATTGTCCAGAAGACATGGAAAAGTGATTTTGTTACACCACTGCCGTCTCGCAAAGCAAAACCAGTGCGCATGGATGGGGTATCCTTCCGAACCCATCATACCTGACATGGCACCATCTGACTATCTCCTATCCGCATCAATGGGGCATTCGCTCGCAGAACAGCACTTCAGAAATGTCGATGAAGTTGGAAAATGGATCGGCAAAATGTTTGCCGCAAACGACAAGCAGTTTTTCTGGCGTGGTATTTATAACTTACCTGAAAGATGGGCGAAGTGTGTAAAAGCCGATGGCCAATATTTTGAATAAACAAAAATTGCTTTTCCCTTGAAAATTACGCGTTTTCTTTAGAAAAAACCGGCAAAAACTTATGCATACACTCAGTAAAAAGGCTAAGCCTCCACACGTAAAAGTTATTTGTAGTTCTGTCAAGACGATTTTTATCCATGTTATGTCATACGAAAGCGCTAGCTGATAGGATTGGAAAACGTATTCAAGTGGCAGGTGTTTCTAAAAGAAGCCAGAAGAATGGATAAAGATCTAACTCCTGTAGAGTTACAACCAATTTATTTAAATTATATTATTTTGCGGATGTCTATTAATCATTATTGCACGATGACACCTTTCAAATCTGCAACCAGGATCGTCTTCAGAGGAACAACAATGATAATGATAACTGTAAATGGCAATTGTCATACCATAATAACTAGATTCAAGATAAGGAGACCGTGTTAGAAATGTAGTTCATTCCGGGGTCTGTAGTTAAAATAATTAAAGTTAGGCCTAAGAATAGAAGGGTGTTATCCTATTGGTGAAATCATATGATTATTCCCATAGCTGTTGATATTGCTCCAATGGCACTAGTTAGCTGTCAAGGTCTAGGGTTAACTAAGTGATAAGGGTAATTTGAATGTGTTACCGTAATTTACTTCTCTATAGTAGAGGGTGGTTAGAATAGCAAAGACATAAGATTGAATAATTTCTGCAGCTGATGCTAATGTTATTAAAATATACTCATGTTCATAAAAAACAGAACACCTTGAAATACTAAAGATAGGCAGTTCATATGCACAGAACTTGTGCAATAGTATGTTCTGAAGAAATTATTAGCATTTGAGCCGTGTTAGCCCTCAGGTTCAAGGTCTACATCGATATCTCCGCGCACCACTACCGACTGGTAAAATGTGTCAGATCACCAGACTTGTCGCCAATCGAAAGTGTGTGGGATATGTTGAAAACGACGGCTGCTGCCCTGTGACCCAATGCCAAACACCAAAGATGAACTGTGAAACCAGGTGAATGCAGCATGGATGGCTCTACCCGAGGACGCCATTCGCACCTTATACGTGTTGATGTCATCATGCATGGAACAAGTTATCCGTTCCCATGGAGGACTCAGTGCCTACTAGGCAACAGGACACATTCTGAACCTCGGTGACTGAAATGCTAATCGTTTCTGAAGAACATAATAATGAACATGTCCTGTGTAAATGAACTTCCTATCTCTAGTCTTTCAGGGTGTTCTGTTTATAATGAATATGAGTGTATTTGAGCAAAAAAAAACGACAGTTGTTGCATCGGGAATTACTTTATAGTAATTATGTATGGCATTCTTTACTACAGCATACTCATCTGGCTCTCAAAGACGTATGTGTCTGCGTACAATAATTATTACACAAAATAATATCCCCTAATATAATTTAGAGGTCATAGAAGTCTACGTTTTAAAATCCATTGTGTTGAGGCAACATGAGTTCCGTAACTATTTAGAAATATCTTGAGTAGATAATTGCTGATTTTGAGAAAGCTACTAGAAGCGCTCCTTCTTTTGACAGACCACCGAAGCACGTCAAGTTAATTGTGACGTAGGATCACATGACAGCAATTTAACATGCGGTATCAGGAGCGTTATTCATTCCTGTACATTTTCTCTTCTTCTTCAGTCGTAAGAAGGTGAAATAGAAGAAGACAACAAAGAAAAAAGAAGAGGAAGGAGAATCTTAACACCATCTTTTCCTCTTCTTTTTCTTCAATCTTCCTTATGAAGAAGCAGAGGAATAAGAAGAGGGAAAACAATTCCCCGTTTTCTACTTCGCCTTATTGTTATAATTACCATAGTTCTTAAGCACTATGGTGTACGGAAACGGGAGAAGAAGAAGACGAAGAAAAAATGTGGGGAAATTCAATACCGTCCTGTACATTTTCTCTTATTTAATCTTAAGAAAGTTACGTAGAAGAAGATAACGAAAGAAAGGAAGAGAAGGAAGGAGAATGTGAAGAATAAGAATAGGAAGAAGAACTAATTCCCTGTTTTCTACTTATTATTATAATTATCGCAGTTCCTAAGCACTCTGGTGTAAGGAAAATGAATAATTATAATAATAATGATGAATTGAAATTCAGTACCGTCCTGTACATCTTCCTCTAGTAGAAGAAGATGATGAAGAATAATAAGAAGAACAATACAAGAAGAGGAGGAAGGAGAAAGTTGAGACCCTCCTGTATCTTTTCCTCTTCATTTTCTTCAATCTTCCATAGGAATGAGAAGTAGAAGAAGTTAACCTCTTTCCGTTCAGAATAACCTACAGAAGCTTGCACACATTAGTTTCTCAAGAAAGTGACAAAAAAAGCTGTTTTGCTGAATTCTGTTGTGTTTTTCCACATGACGGGCTTCATTAAATAAATAGGTTAGAAGAATGATATATTTTACATTAATGACTTTTATTTTCAGACCAGAAGCCATCTAGAATGTTATGGGGTTCTCCTATGAAAAGGAATGTACAATATTAAGTTTAACCAGAGACATGTGAGTGCCTGCCACACCTTTTATAACACAAATGTTACGAATTCCCAGGATTTTTTCGTGAAGGTTAGCGACTTGCGAGGATGGAATTCAGTAATTGTAGTGCAAAGGAACGGAAAACCAACACCACTTGTGCGAACACATTTGATGAGAAGTGCAGTCACATAAAGCTGTTGAAAGGAACAGAGAAAAGTAACACTGTTTCCAGCGGACAGGATGCTTTCTTTACTATCACATGTATAAAGAACTAGAATAATGGAGAGGGCTTTTTTCGGAAGCCGGGATGAGCGGCTCAGACGGTTCAGGCGCTGGCCTTCTGACCCCAACTAGGCAGGTTCGATCCTGGCTTAGTCCGGTTTAATATGAAGGTGTTCAAATACGTCAATCTCGTGTTGGTAGATTTACTGGCACTTAAAAGAGCTGCGGTACCAAATTCCGGCACCTCGGCGTCTCTGAAGACGGCAAAAGTAGTTAGTGGGACTTAAAGCCAATAACATCCTCATTAATAATAATAATAATAATAATAATAATAATAATAATAATAATAATAATAATAATAATAATAATAATAATAATCATGTGCGTTTTGGGTTGTCGCTCAGGTGTAGATTCCTCATCGATTGTCTACCTAGTCTTGTTTTCAAACAACTCGAATATGCATCGAATACTTCCCTTGATAAATTATTACAATACCTTATCCATCGTCCTACAAGTAAATATTTCCCATATTTGTCCTCTTGAATTTCAAATTTACCTTCATATTTTTATCTTTCCTACATTTTAAAACTCCGCTCTAACTTATTCGTCTACTAATGTAATTCCACGCAAACTCACCATTGACAGCTCAAAACATACCACTTAGTCGGCCAGCTTGTCTCCTTTCTCCCAAATTCTTTCTAGCCCGAATTTGCAACATATTCTCAACACTGCCCCTTTGTCGGAAGTCACCCAGACCAAATCGTTTCGTTTTCCTTTCGATCCTTACCAGTTCTTTTATCCAGAGGTCCTAGTCTTACCAGAGATGTATATGCCCCCTCCTTTACATCCTTACTACGATCCCTAAATACCCTCATAAACATGTGCAGAGATCTGTACCCTTTATTTACAATGCCGTTTATCTGATTACCCCAATGAAGATCATTATTCCTTGTATTACCACCTAGCTACTTACAGTGTTCCCCAAGAGATACTATCACTTCATTAAATCACTAATTAAAACTGAAAGGGCACTTCCTTTTGAATAATAATAATAATAATAATAATAATAATAATAATAATAATAATAATAATAATAATAATAATAATAACAATAATAATAATAATAATAATAATAATAATAATAATAATAATAATAAATGGATACTGAAGCTAAGCTCCTTCCTTCTTAACGACCTAGAAATTCAGAAACTCATAAATATGAATCCAGGACTGACTAAAGCAAGAGCTATGCCTAAATTACATAACAGGGCACCTTGAGGTCTATAATTAATTTTCGGAGAAGTCCCACATACAAAATATCCCAATTTGTTCATAAATTCTTGACCCATAACTACGTTTTCATACCAAATCTTTAATAAAAAAACTCCAAAGAGTTTTTCATGGCTGTTAAAGATTTCAAATTAACTTCATCTCACGTAACATGTTCCTTCGACATCAAGGACATGTACACGAACATCCCTATTAAATACACCATTGAGATTATAAAAACGAATTTATTAGCTCACAAACGTACCAGTATACCAGAAATAGAAAACTTTATAACTATCTTGGAATTCGTTTTGAACCATAATTTCTTTTCTTTTAATAATAAAATATATCAGCAATATGGAATACCAATGGGAGCAACGGCTTCTGGAATTTTATCTAACATTTACCTCGATTATTTGGAACACACTCAGATAGTAGGCCACATTAAAGGACTTGATCTCTGGCTACGCTATGTTGATGATACTTATGCCATAATTAATAAGGAAATCAGTAAGAGTCATAGTATTCTAAATACTTTAAACAATTTAGACTCAAACATAAAATTTACAGATGAAGAAGAAGAGAAAGGCATACTCAATTTTCTAGATATCCAAACTATTCGGAAATATAACCATTTCCAGTTTACGAAATCACCAACTTATTCAAGAAACACAACACCAAAGTAGCTTTTTCGACCAACTACAACACGCAACATAGGTTCTTTAACCACAATAAAGCTAATAAATTTAAGGATGACGAATTCCAGAATTCTGGCATTTATAAGCTAACGTATACACAGTGCAAAAGAACTTACGTGGAGCAATCAGGAAGGAACTTCTTAATTAGAGATCAAGAACACGTCAATGCAGAAAAATACAGAAGATTATCTGCCATGGGATCTCATATGAAAGAGACTAACCACAACTTCACTAATATCAGACAGGATCTTCAAATCATCTGTATGATCAATAAAGGACTTGTGCTTATTGTCCTAATGTTTTTCATCTTAGTTTCCTCTTTATACAGCTGATGATGACCACTAAGTGGTCGAAACATGACCTGTAAGTGTTAATATATATTCTATTTTGCCTAAGGCATAAAATAAAGTATCGATTAGGTGATTCTTTATATTAACTTGATTATACTCATCGATACGGTCATGAAATTGACAACTTGTAATTGGAACAGAACATGTCACTCTATTTTTAATTAAGTGGTTTTTTTTTCAGATATAATCTCATATTACAACTTATCTATTTCAGGTACGCTTAAACAAAATTCATAAATTAGATTCGATAAGCTGAAGAACATAATTCTTATTTTTAAATGCATGTATGTATCTACTATATGTATCTGGTGGGGCAAACGTTCGATCATATCAGGACTTAGAACGCTTTGAAGGTATGCATAGCCTGTTAACTGCGCAGACGGGCAGGTTGCCGCCGTAACTCCTAGCCATTCCCATGCAAGGGCACCTGTGTTATCGCTGCTTTTAGGGCGAGTTTTCCCAGGCTGAATATTCCTACTGTAGGGATTACAATGCAATCTCCGGTGTCGTTTGAACAGCGTCGAAGGCAGCGAGAATTCTTGCCAAGAGATCCTCTGCAGTCTCGGCAGGTTATCATACACAAGACTTTCCACATGGCCCCACAAGAAGAAATCAAGTGGGATGAGATCAAGTGAACGAGCGGACCACCAAAGAGGACCTCCTCCTCCTATCCACTTTGCTGGGAATATCTGTTCCAAGTGACCACGTACTCTCAGTCCAAAGTGATGTGGGGCTCCATCATGTTGGAACCACATCCTTTGACTCAGGGCAAGTGGGATGTGTTCCAGGAACGTGAGCAGTAGCTCTCTGATCACAAATGTGTACACTTCTGAGTTTAGGCTGGGAGGAAGAAGAAACGGGATTACTACGTAATCATTGACTGTGCCTGCTCACACGCTGACTGAAAGTTTGTGCTGATGGCTCGTAACAACTGTAGCGTAGGGATTCTTATCGGCACAAACATGACTATTGTGACTATTTACCATTCCGTCTCTGGTGAAAAAGGCTTCATCTGTGAAAACCACATACGCAGGAAAGTCGGAATCGACTGCCGCTTCAAGACTCATCTGCTGAACACGACTCGAAGCGCGAAGTTAGCAGGACTCAAAACCTGTAATTTCTGTGAATGGTAGGAGTGTACCTGCATTTCACGCAATACTCGCCACACAATCATATGCGAAACATTCAGTTCACCTGCAACTGCTCGAATGCTGATTGTAGGGGCTTTATCCACGCGAGAAAGCACTGTATCTTCTAAGTCGAGAGTCTGTGTAATTTGTCGTCCTCCTCGGTCATTATACAGTGTTACCAATTGCCCTGTTTCAGTTAATCGTTGAAACAGTCGTGGAAACATAGTGTGAGCTGGATGTCTCCTACGTGGATATTTGGTCTTGTACAACTGTTCGGCTTCTCTGCTGCTTCCATTTGCTTGCCCATACACGAACACCATATCTTCAAGTTCCGTAACCGGGTACAACTCCCTTTGGATACGGCTGATAAACGTACCACTTCAACCCGTAAACACAGACTGAAGCCTACAGTACAGATATCGCACACCAATCACGTCATTACACAGTACGCCACATGCATTGGAGTCATTGAGGTAGCATCCTAGCCTCTTCTGCTCGTCGGGATTGTCTCTTAGCACATGTAGTGTACAGTACATTCGGAAGTATCACACCGAATTTTGCTTTAACTTTTGACTGCCGGCCACAGTGGTGTACTGGATACGGCGTTGGTCTACTAATCCCAAGTTAACGGGTTCAAACCCGGCTGAGGATGGCGGCTTTCAAGGAAGTTTAAGGGTGACAACCCCATGTCGTTGGCATCCGGCACGTTAAAGAAATACTGCGGAACGAAATTCCGACACTCCGGCGTCTTATAAGAACGGACGGACGTTAAACAATTTGGATTATTAATAACTTCTGGTCCGAACGCTTTCAGACAACGAATGCTGATCTCAAATTGATCCATTTGCCGTATTCAATTATTCCTGAATGTTTATAACATAATGACGGATACACTGTGTATATGTATGTATGAAGGCAAATGGTACTATTTATTCGACTGACTGCCTTGGCTAGGAAAAGTGGTAGTCGTTAACTTTAACTTCCCCATAGACCTCAATGGCTTGCTGTGGGTATTTGTTTAAAATGAAGACAATACGATAACTTTCACAGGGCCTCCACTTTGAGTTTGAATAGCACTGTTTAACAGACATATTGGCTACCGTCTGTCTTGTTCAATAGGAAATTCAAACAGAGCAGAAGTTTCATTTTACAATTTGCTCCTCTTCTATGGATCAGTCTTCAGTTTCAGTACCTCTCATTAATCCCGGAGTAAGCGCGGTTCCAATTACTTGCAATTCACCGGCACAATTGTTTGTCTGATCCGAAGATAATTAATTCCTGCAGAGCTCTTCTCCTGTTATTGTATCGACGACACGGCGGGGTTACAGGGTGCGACCGTGGGATATTGCACACATGTCTTCATTGAAAGTGAAGACCGTCACTATATTTTAACGAAATCAATAGTTAGTTTTGAATGAGCGAGAATGGTGCGCGGTTCAAGCTATGAAGAGTGGCGCCACGTATATTTGTATAACCATGAGAGAAATATATATTTGACTTTACAGGTAAAGAATGGCCGATGATAACCACAGAGAGGACGCAGGACACCGTAGTAAAATTTTTGACAGCAATAAATAAATAAATAAATAAATAAATAAATAAATAAATAAATAAATAAATAAAAAATAAGTAAATAAATAAATTTAAATCAATAAACATAAATAAATAAATGAATAGACAGATAAGTAAAATAGCAGATTTAATAAAACGATGTTCAAGCACATATGGGAATAGAAGTCAACAACTATCAGGATAAAAGCGGTCAAGAAATATTTAGAAATAAATAAGTGAAGAGGAAACTATACCAAGAAAGGTTTTTGACAGAATGCTCTAAGAATGGAAGGATTCCAAGAAAGAATTAAAAGAGAACCATGTTTCAGGTGGTTGGAGGAGAGACGAATAAAGTATAGTGCAATGAAGAAGGAATACTGGAAAGAACGGAAGAGGAAACAACAAGGAAGGATGAACTGAAATTGACATCTGTGTTCCCTAGCAGGTCTCATCGTAAAATAAATAAATAAATAAATAAATAAATAAATAAATAAATAAATAAATAAACAGAAATATATATAAAAATAATTAATTGATTTTACCTTTACGGTAGTTATGTTACTGTTAACACTTTTGCGAAATAACAGGCCATCTAGAGCCATTGATGCGTAATTACACACGGTGTTCCAATGATCATGATAAAAGAATTCAGTGATTCTGGAGAATGACGCATGTATCAGTTTTAGGAAACCTCCGTCCGAAAGCGGCTCATTTGCACCTTGTACACCAAAACACTTTATCGTATGTTATAGGTATTTTTAATGCATGTGGTTTAAGATGATATTATCATAGCCACGTTTTCACGTGCTGCATGTGAACGCCTTAATCAAACATTCCGGTGAAGTGGCTAATAATAGGACATTCTGTTGAGTGGCCACCTCGTTCACCTGATTTGACTTCTGTTACTTGCCTGCCAGCCACATATAGAGTCTGAATAGAAGCTCCAAGCAAGGACCCTCTCTGCCTATGAGGTCGTTAAAACAATGCCAGAATTGTTTGATCTGATGCGGCCGAACACACCGTGACGCTGTCATCGAAGGTAGAAAACATTATATTGAACAGCTGTTCTTATTGGCTTCGATATCTTTCCCACATTCACTCATCACCTTCTCATATTTTCTCATATGCTGCAACTCTGTTTTCAAATCTCGGATTGAAATCACCCATTGTCACTGTCATGGCTGTTGACCCAAGCTATGATGTCACTCAATATTTTATAAAACTTGTCATCGTCGAACTCATCTGCACCCTCGCATGGTGAATGGACTGCGACAATTCTCCTGCTGATTCCTCCAACTTCTAATCTACCCACAACATTCGCTTATTTACGTGCCAAACAGAAACTATGGTGCTCAAAATTGTATTTCTGATGAACAGTCCTACTCCACACCCTGCCCTTCCCTTCTAACACATGAAAGGAAATTTTATGATCTTCTATCTCTACCTTTTTATTTTTCCTTACCCTAAAATCATTAATTCTTAAAACATCCAGACACATCCTCATTGCTGACTCAGCCCGTTCAACATTCTTTCTTCCATAAGCCCTATTAATATTCTAGCTCCCCGTCTAATTCCTTTTTGTTTGCCAAGTTGCTTCGACCGAATCCCTCGCACAAGCCAGAGCTAAATGTAGCTTCTACCGAAATCCCAGCCGTATCCTTGGCTGTGACCATATGGAAGCTGTGGAGCCGTGAAGCACGACTAACTTGTCTGACTGTTATTAAATGTTTTGTCCATAAGGTCACTTGTGCTGTAATAGCACTTTCTGCCTAAATTAGGAATGCAATGGCAAACTGCCTCCCTCCTCATCTTGCCTAGTACGCCTTATTTTGGCACAGCCATTTATTTTTCCGGTTTCCTAATAACATAATAGCGCTTTGTGGTGATATTTGAGGATCCAACCAGCCTCTGTGCTGATGACCAGGCAGGCAGATATTTTATTAATGATATTTTCTGAACTCTGTAAATTCTTTGAAGCAGAATGCTGCCCTATTTACATATAATTCCAGTGTGAATCTCCCCTCTGACGGGTTAGGAACCACCGGTTTGAGCATAAAGGGACCAAGACTTACAATATGTCTAAGATGCCCACGCCCATACCATAACAACTCGTATCTTGACTCGCTGGTCCACATACTAAGCCTCTCAGCCGTTGTCCAGGGTTCACGAATTAGGACGTGACTTGTAATAACCCACAACACGAAACCTCCGCCCAAGATTTTTTCGTCCACTAATGCCATTCCATGTCATGTGTTCACTGACAGGTAGGAACATACCACTTAGTGGATTAGCTGGTATCCTTACTCCCAAGTCTTCCCATCTCAAAATTATCAACATTTTTGTAACACTACTTGTTCATCAGAAATCTCCCAGAACTAATCACGATGCATTCCATTGGATATTTTCCAGTGTTTTAATCAGGTAATGCTGGTGAGTGTCCCATAAATTGAGAGCATATTCTAACTGGGGTCTTACCAGAGATCTATATGCCCTCTCCTTTATGTGCTTACTACAATCCATAAATACCTTCATAACCATATGAAGATATCCGCAACTTGTATTTACAACGTCATTAAAGTATTTAGTACGTTCAATATTGATTGGCACTTCCCTTAATAACTCCAGCAAAGTAGCAGTTTGAAGTGTGTGGCGATGTGTGCTTGAAGATACACTATAGTACTCTCTACCACCACCAGATGGTGTTGCTACTACTCATAGGTGGCGCATTGCAACAGAACTTGTTCCGGCTTGCGAGTACGCTGGTGGACATCGATAAGACAACATGGAAGCAGACAACCATGGGCAATGTTGGACAGTGTGGCTTCTCTGGAGGGAAAGAGTGACTGCTTCAGAGATCCACAAGAGGTTAGTAGCCATATGTGGGGAAACAGCACGAAGCCGCCTTTGATGTTTCCTTTGATGCCAGAGTTCAGAGACGTCATGGACTGTGCTGTTAAAGGCAAAAACATAAGACGTCCAGCAACTGCAGGCAAACTAAACAATGCCCACCGTGTCATTGACTTGATAATGGGGCACAGGCGTATCACGTTTGATGAAATAGAGAAGGCAACAGGTCTATCATGGGAAACCTTCCATACCACCATCCATGAGGACTTGAATATGAGGAAGGTGTGTGCACAATGGGTGCCTCATTCCCTCACCATTTCGAAGAAACAGAAGCGTGTGGAGATAGGTCAACAGTTGGTGCAACAGTACAGTGCAGATCTGGCGCAGTCCTTTGAGAGTCTGGTAACCATCGACGACCATTGCCATCGTGAGTGAACTAGGGTTTAGTCTGCTGCCACATCCTCCATATTTTCCGGATCTGGCTTCTAGCAACTATGTGCTATTCGAAGCAATGAAAGGAGTCATTTGTGATAATAAGTTCACCGTCAATGAAAACCTTCATGCAGTTTTCCACCAGTGGGGCCGGGATACCCCCAAAGAATGGTTTGCTACGCAAATACGAAAGCTGTTAGAACGATGGTAAACGTGCATAAAGTGCAATATGGTCTGTATTCGTTTGCTCAGTAAATGCTCCATGTCAACAACACAAAATCAGTTTTGAACGCCCCAGGCAATTATAACAAATCAAAGTATGAGTTAGAATGGATTAAAGAAGTTACAGTTTAGTCTCACATGCAAAGCCGAAAATTCATCTCTCAAGTAATGATATTCACACATTCAACTCGGATGCAACGTAGTGTTTGTTAAATATTTCCCATTCTCAAGGGCCATTTGAACCACTTGCGAAAGAATGAAGTCGTTGCGTTTTTCGTTCCTGAAAGTCAAAGAAAAATGTTTCAACTTCCTACCGCACGGAGCGTATCCATTTGGTATCTAACGCAGCAGAGAAAAATGAAAGTGATCAATCAGAAGCAGGGGATCGCTCAGTCTGAAGCAAGGCCAGCCTCGTCGGGATATTTATAAGAGCTTATCTTCGGCGGTCTCTATTATGGTGGAGCCTTCCTGCTTTCAATATTCACGATTATGGCAGACTGACCCGGTTAGTAGCGTCATGTGAAGTTGTGTAGAATCATCGAATAATAATAATAATAATAATAATAATAATAATAATAATAATAATAATAATAATAATAATAATAATAATAATCATAATAATAATAATAATAATAATAATAATAATAATAATAATAATAATAATAATAATAATTGTACGGGAGGTACACCCGCTCCGTGCATTTAAAGCGAGCGCCTTTTAGAAGGCCATCTGTAACGTGTATTTCAAACTGTGTACTGGAAGAAGTTTGAACGTTTATCGTCAGATGTCTCTACCGTTTACTTATGTACCCCTCTGGTGGGAAGATGATCAATTAATTTTCAAAGAAATTTTCAGTTTCAAGGTTTTCAGAACTGTAATGTAGTAAATTCTTTTTTGTGTTCTTAGGTTACTAGCATTGCTATCCCTTCCTTCTTATCCTAGATTTTCGACCAATAAGGAATTTTGTACATTTATTAAATCAACCAATAGAATTTGCGGATGTGTACAGGGCTTCGGCCCAGAGAATTCTGGAATATTCCTCTCCGCTATAAAAGCTGGGAAGGCCCACCACCTCATGGTAATGGCAGGCACCTTTTAATCATGTAATAGCCTCAGAAAGCTAACTTGAGAGGAAGGTTTAAAAATCCTTTCTTAATGTAAATTTCAATCTTTCAATGTAAATTTTCATCCAAGTCAAAAGATCTTAGTCTAACTTAGGGAATAAAGTGTGTGAACCCTCTATTATTCCCCTTCAACTTGGTATTGATCTGACTATGATTTCGTAAACTTTAAAATTTATCTCCTCCTTTTGTAGATTAATATTTTCTCTCCATATAGTCACCTCTGTAGTAGGCCTATAGGCTTAGCCTCTGTAACTTCCGGCCATAAGCCCATACAGGGTTTTAAGAATTTTCAAGGGTACTTCAAAGGAGTGCAAGTGTTCCCCTCCTAACGTTTTGGTTTATGGCCCATAACATTAACATTTTCTTTTTACAAAGTCCATTTAGAATGGGCACTTATTGCCTCTGTTAAAGTTAATTACTCCTACTTAAATGTAACTTACAGTACACTGTTGAGCGGATAAGACAGTGACTATTTTTTGTGTGTGAAAAGATAGATTGCGCTTGGAGAGGGTTTAAACTTGTAAATTTTGGGGAGTAGTCTCCTAATTAATTGTGTGGAGCAAATACTCTCATTAGAAGCTTCATAAATTTTGGATCCAAGTCTCCTAACTTGCAACTGATTGGAGCAATAGTGCTCTTGATAATAGTGTAACGTTTGAGCTACCAAACTCTTAAAAATCATTTTGAATAACTATTGTTATAAGAGCTGAAGAGCTCCATTTCTGTCTATCCAACTGTTATATATTTAACAAAGTTTAAAATCCGAAAAGATGAAAAAACAAGGAGAGAAATAATATTTCAAATTTTAGAGTTTTAAATTAAGACTTGATATTTTCTATGTCCACCCATTCATGCGCGCACCTTCTTACACCTCTGTACTCCACGGTATTTCCGTTTCAATAATAATAATAATAATAATAATAATAATAATAATAATAATAATAATAATAATAATAATAATAATAATAGCCTCACATTATTCTGAGAGTATTTAGGGGTTATAGTTTGATTGTACAAGAGAGGGAACGCTAGTAAATGGTAAGACCCCAACTAGAGTATGGTTCCAGTGTATGGGACCCTCACAAGCATAACTTGATTCGAGAACTGGAAAATCCAAAGAATATCAGCTCGATTTTTTCTGGGTGATTTCCGATAAAAGAGATCGTTACGAAAATTTTCCAAAGTTTGGGCTGGAAAGGGGTGGAAAGGGATGAGCTGCTCGACTAAGTGGTATATTCCAAGCTGTCAGTGGGGAGATAGCGTGGAACGACATTAGTAGACGAATAAGTTTTTGTGGTGTTTTTAAAATAGGAAAGGTCACAATATGATGATTAAGTTGAAATTCAAGAGCACAAGTTAGGGAAAGTATTCGTTTATAGATAGGGGAGTGAAGGATTATTAATAATAATAATAATAATAATAATAATAATAATAATAATAACGGTACGTACTTAGCTGCCGTAATACAGATATTTCTCTTATTTGATGCCATTTATGCTGCCTGTGTGTCAATTTAGACGCTCTATTTTACTCCGCCAGATGGCAGAGAAACTTGAACTTTGTTGTGTAATCTTTGGCTGGGTTGTAATTAGTTTTGTCATGTCAATATCAAGTGTGTTACCACAGATCCTTTACCTGCCGACATTGTACTTTGTGCAGTGTCGAATGAACTTTTGTTAGCCTTTTAAATCCCGACTACCTCTTACTGGTTTGAACATGCGATCTTAGAATTTGGAGCCCAACACTTTATCTCTGATCCCCAGATGGAGCTAATCCCTTGATACGTGGCGACGTAAAGCCTTGGTATATGTCTTATAATTTTGCTATAACTCCATTAACCACGGCTACTTCTTTATCAAAGTAACATTAACTGAAACCGTTTGTAGCAATTTAATGTGTGACCGTGTGTAAATAATGGAATATGAATTTAAATATTTCCTACTGGAAACTCTACTGAAATGATATATTGTGTTTGATAACATTTTAGTTTGGGCACAATAAACCTATTTGATGCTTTTAATGACCCCACCCCCATATTTTGAAGGTACGCAGTGATCGAAAAGAAGTTTTATCTTTGAAGTGATAGTTGTGTCACAATTGCTAGGTTTGACGTCGATTAACCTGGCATAATACATTTGTTCAGGAATTCTCCATGGCGCAGTGGCGTACGGTGGGATCAACACGTGGGCTACCACTTGATTAATGTTACCCCTTTTCGATGGTTGGTTTGGTGAACGTCAAGCCTTAAGCCATTTGAGCTGAAGCCAATAGCCAACGGAGAAGCCTGCTGTGTTGTCAAGGCTGCTTCACAAGCTACTTCCCTGGCTTCTGCTATTGTCAATACTCAACACCTGATCAGTGGTGACGGTAGCCTAAAGTTAAGCAAATTAAAGCCCGGTATTGCGGCGAAATGGATAGATGCTTGCCTTTGGTCCGATGAGCCCGGTTCAATTATCAGAATCAGCCCCCTCGTACTCTTAATTCCCCTGGCTTAGGGACTGCGTATTTATGATGTCTTCGCCATTCATTTCATCCCCATTAGGCCACCACCAAGCTCACACAGATGCCACGCGCCGTTATTATTATTATTATTATTATTATGATTCAATAAAAATATTGAATTTTGCAGTGATATTACCCATCGTTCACTGGTTTTTAGCTTCCCCGGAAGATCAGTTGTGGTGTCCGACCCATGATGAAGAGTTCTACGAAATGAAATGGCGTATGGCTCTTAGTGCCGGAAATGTCCGAATATACGTTCGGCTCACCAGGTGCAGGCGTCTTGATTTGACTCCCGAAGGCGACCTGCGCATCATGATGAGGATGAAATGATGATGAAGACAACACATACACCCAGCCCCAGTGCCAGCGAAATCAACCAATGATGGTTAAAAATCCCGACCCTGCCGAGAATCAAACCCGGGAGCCCTGTGACCAAAGGCCAGCACGCTAATTATGTATCCATGGAGCCGGACAAGAGATCGATTCCAACCAACAAAAGAGAATACTAAACCTGAACGATTGCATTTGATTTTAGTAGATCTATCTATAAAGAAGGGAAATGTATAACTTCTATAACAGCAGCCATGCAGTGTCTTCCTAAAAGAACGCAGATGTAAACGGGAGTGAAATACCAGAACTCTGCCTTCTATGAGTATGAGGTGAGGAAGCTTATACGATGAAGGACGCATGGCAGTGGCGATCTGACGGTCCCCGCACCTACCAGTCATGCAGCACCAAGCCGCACGAGGTGGGTCGAGAGGAGACGAATACGTTTGAGTGGTGTTTATAAAAGCAGGAAAGACCACAATATGAAGACAAAGTTGGAATTCAAGAGATTAAGTTTTGGCAAATATTCGAGATTGGAAGAACTTACCAAGAGAGATGTTTAATAAATTTCCAAATTCTTTGCAATAATTTAAGAAAAGCCTAGCAATATATAAGGCAGGGAATCTGCCATCTGAGCGACTGTCCTAAATGCAGATCAGTGTTGATTGATTGATTGATTGATTGATTGATTGATTGATTGATTGATTGATTGATTGATTGATTGATTGATTGATTGATTGATTGATTGATTGATTGATTGATTGATTGATTGATTGATTGATTGATTGATTGATTGATTGATTGATTGATTGATTGATTGATTGATTGATTGATTGATTGATTGATTGATTGATTGATTGATTGATTGATTGATTGATTGATTGATTGATTGATTGATTGATTGATTGATTGATTGATTGATTGATTGATTGATTGATTGATTGATTGATTGATTGATTGATTGATTGATTGATATGGGCTTGGTGCTGAGAGTGTTCAAGTAGTTCTAGCCTTTCCCTAATGATACGTACGTTTTGCTAATAATGAACATTGTTGGCCACCGCTGTAGTTTGGAGTGAGCCGTGCGCCATTTGCACACAAGGAAGTGGTCATATTTTATCCACGTGACCTATGGATGCAGGTAGCTGACACAACGGCCCCGGCTCAGCCATCATAAATAAATTGCAGCAGCCAGTCATGTGGTAACTCGTACAGACTGTTCACTCTGTGTCTTCCTATAGACGTCCGCACTGGCGACACCGGGCAAAGTAATGAAGCATTTTCCAGGCCCGTAATTATACACACCGCAAATAATGGCGTTTGAAAAATACTCCTAACTTGTCTCATAAATCAAATAAGTTTGGCTTCACCCACTTTGGTGTACGTTGAACCAATCACTTCTTTGCGCGTTGTTCTTTTCTTAGTGCCCAGTATCTCTTCATTATTTCTGAACTTCGTTTCTTCTCATCTTCCGAGATTATAGATTTGTCTTCGAGCCTTATATTTTCGTCTTTAGTTATTACTTTACCCGTTCGATGGAACAGTGAATTTTCTATAATTTTTAATTCCACTAGGTCATTTTCATTTTCTTTAAAACAGTTGGATATTTTGCAGTTACGCAAAAAGTCAAAGATTTGTTTGGTTTATCCATTGTAGCTCATTCTGAGGAGATGGCAGTAAAAATGTATCCTTTTTTTTGC
Organism: Anabrus simplex; assembly: GCF_040414725.1. NCBI lineage: Eukaryota > Metazoa > Arthropoda > Insecta > Orthoptera > Tettigoniidae > Anabrus > Anabrus simplex. The sequence continues at coordinate 782,793,309 of NC_090265.1, forward strand.
ATAGTATCTGACAGCTTTCCAGTTTTCTTGTAGAGTGTTCCATTCTTGACGTATATTATCTTATTATCCTGAAATTTTAGTCCTACGATCTTTCTTGAAATTGTCCTTTCTTTTCACTCGAGTCTCTCCATCTGGCCTTTCAAATTCATGTTTAGTGTTTCTGCTGCGTATAGTGCTTTTGATTTAATTACTGTTTTTTGATTTTTAATTTTGGACCCCCATGAAATAGGCTTCTTGTTGTATTTATCTTTTTTTAGTTGGAAGGGCAGATAAAGTTTACTTTTTGAGGAAACCATTGCTTTGCATTTCACAGCATTCCGACTAATCCATTCTCAGAGATATTTGAATTCTTTTACTATTTCAATCTTTTGTTCTTGGACTTTGAGGTTTTTATGTGGTTGTTTGTCGTGATTTTGTTTTTTTTCGAAGGAGATGTGAAGACCTATTTTTGGTGCTTGTTTCTCTAGTTCAAGGATTTGCTCCCTTGCTTCCTCCATTGTTTCAGCAGACAAGACTATATCATCTGCAATACCAATACAGTTGATTTTAAGGTTCTGCTTGCAACCCGGTCTAATTCCACTCTTTATATTTTTGGCTTATTAAACAATCTGACTTTTTTAGAATTGAGCTTCTGTGGACTACGTGTCAACTAATAATCTCATTTTCAGTGTCTTGTGTCTTGTTCGTCTGCCGGCTTTGACATGCTGCCAGTTTCTCTTGACCGAGCTCGATAGCTGCAGTCGCTTAATTGCGGCCAGTATCCAGTATTCGGGAGATAGTAGGTTCGAACCCCACTATCGGCAGCCCTGAAAATGGTTTTCCGTGGTTTCCCATTTTCACACCAGGCAAATGCTGGGGCTGTACCTTAATTAAGGCCACGGCCGATTCCTTCCCACTCCTACCCCTATCCTGTCCCATCGTCGCCATAAGACCTATCTGAGTCGGTGCGACGTAAAGCGACTGGCAAAAAAAAAAAAAGTTTCTCTTGAGCCGGTCGACGAGCGCTTTCTTCCGTTCCTCTGGTAAAGGGGCTCTCCGTCTTCTGGATACGTTTTTTTTGCTAGTTGCTTTACGTCGCACCGACACAGATAGGTCTTATGGCGACGATGGGACAGGGAAGGGCTGGGAATGGGAAGGAAGCGGCCGTGGCCTTAATTAAGGTACAGCTCGAGCATTTGCCTGGTGTGAAAATGGGAAACCACGGAAAACCATCTTCAGGGCTGCCGACAGTGGGGTTAGAACCTACTATCTCTCGAATACTGGATACTGGCCGCACTTAAGCGACTGCAGCTATCGAGCTCGGTCTTCTGGGTCCTGTCGCCACCATAAAACACAAACAGCTTTTGACCGTCCTTCGGAAACTAACCCTGTCATTGATTTTATCCTATGTAATGCTCCCTATCTCAGATCTTTCACACACTCTTGGAACCATCTTAACTTAGATGGCTTTGGTTTTGGAATGTTCCTAATTTTCTTTTGTGAGCCGGTCAGTCATTATTCATACGGAAGATGTGCCCTTAAAACAGCAATCGACTCTTTCTAATTTTTGTTGTTTTTGTCCCATCTTGCTGAATACTTCTTTGTTGGATTACAGTCGAACCTGCGCGTCGACACATCTATTATAATTTTCTTTTTCTTTTCATTTGACCTTACTTAGGACTACGGGGCTCGTTTTGACACTACATATGTGTCGTCTATTTCTCCTTGACGCAGAAATGTTTCATTTTCTGGCTGTATGCCAGCTTGCCCTCCCCTGTCCACTTTGTTCTGCTGCGTCCAGTGCTGTTCTTGCTGGTGAGGAATACTGGGTGATCGTTCCTATGTGCTGTTCACTGTAATATCTAATTGTTCTAGGTTCGATTTTACTGCGGTAATCCATTTGTTCTTGGAGATTTCTCCCTAGCAGTTGTGCTGAAGAACTCACTGGTGAGCCTGCAGTGGTCCATGCCGATCAAGTGGATGGAGAAGGCCACTTCCTCATGGATGTGATTATGTTTTCAGGATTATTATTATTATTATTATTATTATTATTATTATTATTATTATTATTATTATTATACTTGATTCGTTATGATATTGAAAGGAGAACGTTTGGAATTATTTAGTACAATTTTTCATATTTTTCTCAATAACTATTTATTAGTTCACTGAGTATATTTATGCTTGTTCTTCTGTCTATTGTGTACATTTTCCTGTAGATTTTTGTGCAAATTTTGTTTATTTACCAATCTTCCAAAGTTTGCTCTTTCATGAAACGTTTGCTCAATATTATCAGTTTCTTGCAGGTATGCGCTTATTCCACTAATCAATTACTGTTTTTCAGGGATATTCTGTTGTCCATTCTTTGTGGGTGTCCGTGGAATTTTATATGCTATTTTTTCTGTGAGAAATTTCCTGTGCTTTCTTTTTCATCCCGACTCCATTTTCGTTCTTTGCTCCTAGGATTTTTCTGAGAATTTTCCTCTCTTGTTCTTTTTATTTGTGACCTGCCGCCAGTTGTCACAACTTCACATGCATGAAGTGCTTCTGGTCTCATAACTGTGTTATAGTGTCATAATTTTGCACTTTTTATACATATTGTTTATTTTAACTGTTTCAGGTGATTTTGTAAGCTCTCTGCAGTTTTGAATTGCTTTCTTTGTTTTCCTCCAGATTTAAATCTTCTGGTGAAATAATTAGACCTGTATCTTGGATTTACCTACTGGGAGATTTTCCGAATTTGGTGATTAATGGTTAATTGTCGAATCATGATTTAGTTTCTTCTATATACTGCGTTCTTGAAATGAAATTTGGAGTCTAGTATTGGCTGATATTTCAGGATGTTTTTCTATGGACTGCACTGCTTCCTATCTGTTATTGGAAAGGAGTGAAAAGTCATAATAAATTATTATCATTATTATTATTATTCTTCGAGTATACGGCAAGTAAGACAGTACTGAAGTTAAAAAGATGAAAGATATATCATTGTAACTTGCATGGCGACGATGGTAACACATCGGTACAACATGTGTTCAAACAGTGCAACCTCACGTCTCACACGTTCTTCAAAATGGTCCTGAATACTGGACATCGAAATGACTATATCTTCTCTTAAAATTCAGCGCATCCTGATGATGGCGTTTGTCGTTTAAAGGACCTAACATCTAGGTTATCAGTTTCATTATGATGAATGATTCCTTTTCCGGATCAAGGCACCACCCTAGGAATTTTATATATTTTTTGAACAACATATGCAATTTTACATTCCTTACAACACATAGCTCAACAAAATTATTTCTTACGTTATTTTCTTCATTGGTCCATATCTCTTATTCTAGGATCTCGTTCACCTTTAATTACTCTCCTGTTCCCGCACAAAGATCTGAAAGGGGCTTGGTTCCATACAGCGCTCCACTCTAAATAAATCAATCAGTTTACACAATAAAGAGTACAGAGCAAGAATTACGAAGAAAGTTAGATATTAATTTTATGATCTCTTGTAAAATGAAATCTCTGGTAAAATATTAATTTGATCGTACCAAGAAACTACCCTCTTCTATAACACTTTTCAACCCGACCTTTCCTTTTTTAAATATTTCTTTACAATCTGTTTTACGTCTTACCAACACATAGAGGTCTTATGACGACGATGGGATAGGAAATGGCTAGGTGTGGGAAGGAACCCTTCTTAAGAATAGCCCCATCCTTTTCCTGGTGTGGAAATAGAAAACCGCGGAAAACTATCTTTCGGGCTACCTACAGTGTGGTTCGAACCCACTGTCTCCATAATGCAAGTTGATAGTTACGTTATCCAAAGCGCGCGCTCATTTGCTCGCTTAACCCAATATTTCTGTAAGAAACCACGGGAAAATTACTACAAAAGAGTGCGAAAATCCGGAGGTTTAAATTTATCCAGCTCCTAGATCCGGTATGAGCAGGCAACGAGCACCTATTCCATTGATATGCGCCGGAAACTCTTCGGTGACTAGAGAAATGTTTTCGCCACACGACCGATATTTTCGTTGCTCTTGGTTGCGCGGGGTCTTCAGCAACTGTGTTTGGACTGAGCTAAGATAAATTTCCATACTTTACTAAAGCGACATCAGAGGACTAATATATTCATTAGTTGTCCACAATATCACAAATTCTTAACATTAACTAGTTTAGATATATGCGCATGATTTAAAGTGATTTGTTAGAATATAGGGATGTTCTTGTAGAACGAAACACGTCAATAATGCGTTTTCTTACAGGCACGTTAAAAATATTATGTTTTGAATTTATGTGTTGGACAGGCTGAAAAGCTTTTAAGTTACATTAACTAAGGCGGCATAATATTGTTTTAATCATTTTCGAACGTAAATAAGATTTAAAACGTTCGTTATTTTCAGACGAAGGAAATACAATTCACAGGAATGTTTGAAATATTTCTCAAGTTATAGCAATAAAATATTAAAGAAGTTTCTCCAAGTTAAGTCGATGTACTTGTGCCCGTTTTTCTGTTTTTACGTGACCGATTTTTTGGCGTCGATTTTGACGGACTTTAGAATTAATACATAAAGAATGAATTTTACACTTAATGATTATCAGTATGTTTAGTGGCATAGAAGGAACGCAGTGTGACTGAGATTAATACTTACGTTGAATGCAAAGACTTGCTCCTTTAAACTTTATACACGTCAGTATTCAGACTGCGATTATCGGTGATTGAACTAAAATCACTATGGCCTCTCGTATTTTAACTTTTGCATTGAAGTCAGTAGATACAGGATCTGGCTTTCGCCTCCATCTCCCTTAGTGTAACACGTTTTCATTTCGAAACCTACCCCTTGTGCAGAAAGTTGTGCGGAGGTTTCAGATGATTCCATTGCTAGCGAATGTACCCGTGCTTCGCTACGGTATTCTACTTTGTATTCGAATATCGAAGTAAATAGTGTACATGCAGTAAATAAGATTGTTTTAAAATTGCATGTCTCTTAGCGTTATCCGAGAAAGAGCATGGGGAGGTCGCCGTACGTTGTTTCCAATGTAAAGTGTTTGTTACGGATTTGTGATATAACGGCAGGCTCACTTGCCTACTGGCATTCACAATCCAGTTGGGAAGTTTACATTATAATTGCAGGCCCCATTGCCTACTAAGCGGACAGAATCGATTTGGGGAGTTTTCGTTAAAATGGCAGCCCACTTTCCTACTTCCAGACAGATTACAGTTGACGATTTTATATTATAATGGCACGCAATTACCCTACTATCACTCGAAATTTTGTTGTGCAGTTATCATTATAATGCCAGGCCCATTTTCCTACTGCCAGCCAGCTTAATGCCAGTCACACCAAGTTGGTGAGTCTCCATCAAAATAGCAGGCCACTATGCCTAATGCCAGTCACATTTTAGATGAGGACATTTCTTTATAATAGCGGGCACCCTTTCCTACTGCCAAACACAATCGGGTAGGGGAGTTTTAAACAAAACTGCATGCTCACTTGCCTTCTGCAAGTCAAATCGAGAAGGGAACTATTCATTACAATTGTAGGCCTTCCTTACTAATGACAGTTACACAGGAGTTGGAGAAGGAACCCTTTCCTACTGCCAGTCAAAGTAGGTGTGGGGAGTACTGATTACATTATCAGACTCACCCTTTCTCGATCGCTAAAAAATAGACATCCGTGAATATATATAGATCGACATACGAAAGTATATGCGTATTTACAATATTGAAGACCTTCATTTACAGATTAACTGCTACTAAACGTACGTCATATCGACAAAGGATTATACCATAAGACACGCCGGATTTCGTGGCCTAAATGGCTGGTCCTATGATATGTCATCTATTCTTGGGTCAGATTGAGTTAGAAACGTGGAACAGGGTAAAGGTTTTGTAAGATTATCTCACATTACATTACTTTTCGCATAATTATGTGCGGCTACATACATAGCATTTGGCTCACATATGCCAACTGGGTGGGCCAATTTTCGTGAAGAGTATGATGATTCTGTATTTCATATAAGTAATTGAAAGTATGAATTATGCATGTGAAAATTCCAAATTGACTTAACATCGATTAATAGAGAAAAATCAAACGTAAAAGGGATACAGATATGGCAAAAAGTCATAAGAACAAGTTTGTAGATCATTCCAAATTGAACGGAGATTGTGCAATCCGTTATGTGATAGGAATTTCCGAAGGTCTGCACCATCATTAAAATTGCCTGTATATTTCGATATTCTTCGGGATTAAAAGGGAAAAATTTAATGATCTAGGATGTTTTCCGTTCGTTACAGGCTAAAACGTATAATTTTGTCAAATTTCAATTATCTTCTTTTTCTTCTTCCAGATTATGCCGCAATGTGGATTTTGGGCGAGGCGGGTAAAAATTAGGACTTTCAGGAAACTAAACCAAAAATTATGGAGGTGGTCATTATTGCCCCTTAAACGGAAAGCTGTACGAAAATTTCTCCAAAATAGTCAGTGTAGAGGCACACAGTCGTCACGATTTGATTTATATATATAAGGAATCTCCTCCATGTAAAACACCTTTTGGGCTATGTCCGCTGGACTTAACCTTCAAAAGTGACCATTCATGATATCTCCCTTATTAATCCTCCTGACGAAAAAATGCACATGAAAAAAAAGTTTGGAGGAGGAATTTCATCACGTTTGGTCGATTTCCAGTCAGGTTGGTCTTGTTCTGTATATATTGTTGAAGAGTAAAATCACCATTTGTGATCCCTATAAACCGCCAGTCCATTCCGGAACATGAAATGTTATTTACATTTAAAACCTACCTTTGGACAGGTGGATGCTAAATATAAAATTTGGTTCGAATGTCTTCAGTAGTTTTCAAGTTGTAAGGAATACGCTTTACACGCACCCGCTCGTGAGTCAAGTCCGATGGGTCTTGTACAGAAAAACGGTCCGTTAATGATATTTCCCTTATTAATCCTCGTATCGAAATGATGCACATGAGAAAAAAGGTTTAGAAATTAATTTCTACCAAGGTAGGTAGATTTCCATTAAGTTTGGTTGTGTATATTGTGCCCTAAAGGACTCTATGGTTCCGGCCAGGCGAAAGCCGGTCTCGAACCCAGAGTACAGTAGTGAAAGAACTCTGACAAACGTGAGCTTGTGCACATAGTCTTACCTGAACACACTAGGATATGTGACTAATCAGGTAAGAATTAGCTAAATTAAAAAAATATCTAACAGAAAACATCGCTGCATTCAAAGTTTAACAAACAGGGATTTATTACATAAAAATAAATTATTTACAAATGTAAGAGCTTTCAAAATGCTTGGGTAAAGATAATGTTGAGCCGAAGACAACCAGTTCACTGCCTTCACGAAACAGCTGTGCTGTAACAAGCATGTTACAATTGTGTAAGTAATGAAATCTAGAAAAATGGATATCTGCTGAAATACACATCTAACAGTAATTCCCATAAAATTTACTATGCCTCGTACCATCGAACCCCGGTGCAAACAAATATAAACACATCATGTACAGTGTCCTGACTCGGTCACGAACCCTGGTCCCATGAAGAGTAAGGCGTAGAATACTCATATACAAACAATATAAAAAGAACACAACCAACATATCCAAGGGGTCAATATCAAACGGGCCAGTGTTAAAATTAAAGTAGAACAAATAGAACAAAAAAAATCTCTCCCTGCGTTCAAAACATCAGGGTCGTCACCTCCCCCCATACACACTCGACAAGCTGCAGACAGCAATATAACTGAGTTTCAAGACTGTGACGTCAGACACAACAACCCTCATCTTTCGAACACTTGACAAGCGGCAGTCCCCATAATTTACGAGCTCAGCTGGCTGCAGGCTAAGAAATCTCGCCTTTCAAAACACCTCACGTAATCTGGCTGCTAAAAGCACTCTTTTAAATACACCTGGGCGATCCGCCCTCATCTCAATATCACCAGCAATATAACAAATCTTAATTCCGCCTCCCATGGGCTCAACCTTGATAATACAAAGACACAAATCAATAAGCGATAGTCACATGGCCGTAATAAGGCACCTCCAATGCATCCAATACACTCTCAAACTGTGCTGGGCTTTCTTATATCAATACATACAGTCAGCTACATGCATAATGCTCACATCTCTCAAACATTCGGACTTGCTCGCCCTGTCAGTAAAGCTAGGTGAATTACGGGTTGAATCCTGGTCTCAACTATACAGCCTACGTCTGCAGTGACAAATGCCTGAACGCGACACAATAAATAGTGCCTGCCTGTTAGACTAACCTACTATGACCAAGGGAGTTCGACCTGACCCATGAAGATAACACGTACGCTCATATAATACTATCGAAATGAAATATAAACACACCAACAAGGAATCTACAAACTATCATCTACCCTAATGTACGGGGTTCGAGCTTGAGGACTAGCTCTTTATTATCAAGAATTTTCCTACCATAACTAACCTGTTGGCTGACGGCCCCCCTGTTCCTATCTAAATTTAAATGACATGCTTGAAAGAGAATTGGAAAGCTCTGACCTTATGTGATTGATGACATGACGGAGCGGCCCTCCCTGTGGACCACTGAATTTACCACATCATGACAAACTGCGACGGTTGCAGCAGATACTGGTGAGCACTTGGAGACATTCTATCTTGCGTGAGTCCTTCGTACAGCTCCGTAGATGGTTGGAAGATGTCCCCTTCGACGTCGCGCTGATCAGGTACGCCAACGTTCCTGCATCGATTCCCGTTGTCGTGTCGGCTTCAGCTCCGGTTGTGGCTTCCTCGCAATGATGATGTAAAAGCTCGTTCTGGCTTGATGCAGGGGTAATTCCTCGCAGGTTCAGTAGTACTAGTTGTATGTGCAGCTCGAAGATAAAATGTTGTTCGCAGTACCGACTTGTAGCATGACGACTTCGTTCAAGCAGCCTTACGGTCAAAGAATGAGGCTGATGTGCCAGGCGGCCTTGCTTTTATAATCAGGGTAGCGTAACCACGCCGTTTAATCGCGTGCAGGATACGCACGCCCGCGACTCGAAGTTTTCCCGCACAACGCACGTCAAGTACCCTACTTAACGAATGCATTTATGATTGCAGCCCTAATGCATATCAAAATTAAGCAGAAATTATGCAGGTTGCAATTCTTGCATAAAATCCAATGCAACTCTTCCGTAACCAAAAATATCAATTTAATTCTTTCTTCCCTCCGAAGGTAAGCTTTGCCGGGATCCGGGAAGCGTCCCCAATCTTCATTAAGAGGCTTGGCTTGGGACATAACTCCCTTTTTGAGGTTCTGGAGATTTTCATAATGATGCTCTAGCTCTCTTCACACAAGAATGCTTCTTCTGGACTCTTTTATGAAATATACTATAAGACAATGACTTCGTGGGTGGTCTTATGTAATCCCAATATCCAATACTAAAATCTATACTATTGGTCCATGAACAGAACGGTTCAATATTTTGTGGAAGTGCAAAATCACTGTTTCGGTTTCGTATAAACCCCCAGTGAGTTCAGGGATTTAGAAACAATATTTGCCCTAAAACCTATCAAGGACAGGTGTATTCTAAATATGAGTCTTGGTGGAAATACATCCAGTAGTTTGTAGCACTCGCATACATACGGCGTAATTAAGGAAGAAAATAATACAGTTAAGAAAGTTGAAAGTAATAGAAAATGCATTATAACTGAGGACAGCCGGATAACGACAAATATGTAAATGCCAAGTGAATGTATTGGAAAATCAAATGCCCCTCAATAAATTATGCTAGTGTGAGTTATTGATATAATAAAGCGGTAACAGAGGAGAAATTTACGTCCAGTGATTCTTAGGTAAACAAATAATAAGAAGATGACTAATGGTGTTATTACTTAATCTATTCGAGGGCAGTTATAACATCCAACGATATTCCGTCAATATTCCGCAGATAGGCCGATTGACGCCTCTCATGCCTTCTACCCAAGGAACAACCACGAATTTAAAAGCATGATGAGGAAAATAGCAATACGTTACTTCCCTGCTGGCATGCTGTCAGAGACGTTGCCATGGTAACCTGTAGGTTCGTTGTCGATCTGTCGGTCACTCAATGCAGAGCATGATACCGGCGGAAAATTATAAATTTCTCCGTCATGTGAAGAGTAAGGTAAATTATGAACATAACAAAAGTTGTTAATAATGAATAGACGTTTCACGTACAGTAAACGAAGTTTACAGAAAATCAATAGTATAAGAGAAAATGGGGGAAAACCATTCTGGTTTTCCTATAAACCCCCGTCTATTCAAAGATTTTAAAATGATATGCATATCAAAACCTTCCCCGGGATGTGTATACTCTAAATGTGAAGTTTGATTGTGATCTATCCAGCCGTTTCGAAGTGATGATGGAAAAACCATTCAGGTTTTCCTATAAACCCCCCATCTATTCAAAGATTTTAAAATGATATGCATATTGAAACCTTTCCCGGGATGAGTATACTCTAAATATGAAGTTTGGTTGTGATCTATCCAGCCGTTTCGACGTGATGGTGGAAAAACCGTTCTGGTTTTCCTATAAACCCCCGGCCTATTCAAAGAATTTAAAATAATATGCATATCGGGACCTTCCTTGGGATGAGTATACTCTAAATATGAAGTTTGGTTGAGATCTATCCAGCTGTTTCGACGTGATGGTGCAAAAACCATTCAGGTTTTCCTATAAACCCCCCGTCTATTCAAATATTTTAAAATGATATGCATATCAAAACCTTATCCGGGATGAGTATGCTCTAAATATGAAGTTTAGTTGTGATCTATACAGCCGTTTCGACGTGATGGTGGAAAAACCATTCTGGTTTTCCTATAAACCCCCCGAGTATTCAAAGATTTTAAAACGATATGCATATCGAAACCTTCCCCGAGATGAGTATACTCTAAATATGAAGGTTGGTTGAGATCTATCCAGCCGTTTCGACGTGATGGTGGAACAGACAAACAGACAAACAGACAAACAGACAAACAAACAGACACGAAACGTAAAAACCACCGATTCGGTCTTGAGTTGACCTAAAACGGATAAATATCTGAAAAATTGGCAAAACAAAATAAATTACAGACAGCGGATCCCCTACAATTTTATTTATATAGATTCAGTTTATTTCATTTTTAGGACGTACTTTCCTATTTAGTCGTATGAGGAATTTATTAACATCCAAATCAAAAGACTCCTTTTAAATTCCCATAGACCTATATGGCTCTTGCTACGTCATAGCCTCCCGATTCTCACCAGGAAGGTTCCAGTTCGAAGCCCGACCAATGCAAGTGGGATTTTCGGACCTAAAAGTCACGCCCTTTTTGTATTGGATTCTACGTACAAATGAAGGTCGTGTGGCTCTGATAACGCAGCTGGCTCTGTGGATCATAGGTAGAGCGCCGTAATTTTAACCCCAAGATAGCGGGTTCAAACCCGGCAGACGAAGTCGACATTTTGAACTGAGGAAAAGAACTTTCGACACTCCGTGTCGTATGATGTAGGCATATAAAGGATCTCTGGTGACACATTTGGTGTTTACCGAACAAAATTCACTAAACACTCAGCCATAGACGCCTCCCAAGAGAGATTCGGTTTACTCTGCCGTATACTAGACCTAGAGTAAAACGGAACGTCGAAGTTGACAAGCAGACACCCAGATGGCGTCAAATTAAAAATGCTTGCACACAGTAACTGACGCAATTAAATTATTAATATAAAATAATAATAATAATAATAATAATAATAATAATAATAATAATAATAATAATAATAATAATAATATAATAATAATATCGGGTGACTTGGCCGTGCGGTTATGGACGCGCATCTGCGAGCTTTCATCCGGGAGATAGTGGGTTCGAACCCCACTGTCAGCAGCCCTGAAGAAGGTTTCTCATAGTTTCCTTCGCATTCCTAGGCCTTTCCTATCCCATCGTCGCCATAAGTCCTATCTGTGTAAGTGCGAAGCAAAGCAAATAATAATAATAATAATAATAATAATAATAAGAATGGGTTTAGGCCCCACTAACTACTTTTACAGTTACCGGAGACGTCGACGTGCCGGAATGGTGTCGCGCAGGAGTTATTTTACATGCCGGTAAATCTACTGACACGAGGCTGATGTACTTTTACTCAAATATCACCGGACTGAGTCAGGATCGAACCAGCCAAGTTGTGGTCAGAAGGCCAGCGTCTCAACCGTCTGAGCCACTCAGCCCGGCGATTATTATTATTATTATTATTATTATTATTATTATTATTATTATTATTAAGAGACACGTAAAAATTGGCTGCCTTCTTGCTCACACACGGTGAAGACATGTGACCAGGTTGAAAGCGATTTGTCCTTCGGATGGAGACGTTAAGCCTTGAGCATCCCCCTTGTTGTTATTGGACAGGAGTAAGCTACGTGTCGACACCGACTTATACCCTCTCCCTACCTAATCATCATCATCAAACACCACACGCACATACATTGACCGAGTTGGCGGTGCGGTTACTGGCGCTCAGTTGTGAGCTTGCATTCGGGGGGGACAGTGGGCTTGAATTCCATTGTCGGCACCACTGAATATGGTTTCCCGTGGCTTCCCATTTGCACACACTTTAAATGGACCTGTACCTTACTTAAGGTCACGGCCTTTTCCATTCCACTCCTAACACCTTCCATCCCCATTGTCGCCACAAAACATATCTGTGTCGGTGTGACCTAAATCATATTTTAAAAAACACTACACAAGACATACCAGGCAATCATCTTATTGTGCACTGAATCTCCAACACCTCTGAGCCAAGTACAGTACTATCGAACTCCCTGATGGTGCGTACAAATAGAAATTAAAATCGCATAATGTCCAATACCACGGAAAGCCCCTGGGCACTACGACTCACATTTTGTTCAAGTCATTATCAGCTCCAGTTCAGTCTTTAACTTCCTAGATCAAACTAATTTGTGATTTCTGTCGCCATATCTTGAGAAACACCCTCTTAAAACTTTGCTCCGCACAGAAGATTACTTCTGCTCCAAACTGGTTACGGAACATTGTGACTTGTTTACTTCATGGGATATAGAACGTTGTCGGCCCCGCTGCTGGAAGATGGGACAGCGGGACGTGAGTCCTTATCGATTCGCGGGCAGGAGCTGCACGGGGTTACCAAATAACACATTCTCGAGCTGAAAGTTGTCCAGGAGAATTTTATGTGTGATGGCAGACTTTGTTGAGTACGCAGCAGCGTTGTGCGACCTTGAAGCGCGTCTTCTAGCCTGCACGTAAGCTCAGTAGGAATTGTTGCATAAATATTAGGAGTTTTAAAACGCGTGCCCCTAATGTTTATGCAACTCCTTAAGCAGGAGCGTTGTGAAGCCTTGGAGAAAGTTTCTACTCGTTGAAATCTAACTTATTACAGATTACAAACCCACTCCCAAGCGATCATTTTCTTTTATAACAAGACTTAAAAACTGCAAAATAGACCACATTTCTTATCAAATTTTCAGTCGCTGTGCTTTTAACTGTATGAGATGTATTTGTTAACAGATTATAGCATTGGCGTAACGCTTTAAGGGCGTGCAGTGCAGGTGGAACCGAAGCTTAAGCGTTCGGCAGACTTCGTCGGAAGGAAGTAAATAAGTAAATAAATATATAATAGAGAAGCTCTGCAATCTGAAGCAACATGCAGGATGAACTAAGGAAATCATGGAGGATATGGAAGATTTGCAAAGCAAAACGGAATATTTAAAGAGACTGAAAAACACAAAAATAATAGTTAAACCATTAAATAAACAAACGGCAACCATACATACAAAAGGTATTTACAGATGAGGAACGACAGGAAAGATGAGAACGAAAAGCTACTGGACAATCCGGAAAGGAAACGTATCGAGAAAGATGACCAGAAAATGATAGACTGATGTGGTCTAATGAGGGCGTGAAACAGAAGAAGTAAATAAATAACTTTACGCGAAAGCCATTCTATTCTGTTTGTTTTTACAGTGCTTACGTAGTGTAATTGTCGGATTATTGCATCTACCTAAGAGTCATTAATATTATGTTGAGTTTCTTCAACTCTGGTTACGTTTTACTTAACTAACGTAAATAACGTAACTAACAATTGTTATGAATTTAACACTTCGGTTAAAAGTCCCCTGTTTCACGAACACATTTCCAACATTTGCTACGGAACAATTGTTAGACAAATTGACACGTTTCCGTGAGATTTCTGAACGCCTTTTGCAGTGAGCGTCTTTCGTTTCTTCTCATAAAGCTCTCAGAGTGGTATATTGGAATTGTATTTTGTCGCACATGTATGACATTATTATAGGTTAGTGGAGACTTCGAAGACGTAAACATGTGCAGCAAGAATCAAACAGAACAGAAGCTTCATTACAATGCATACGAGTCAAACGTTGTTATAGATGTACTTTCAGAATATGCGGGTGTCCTTGAAAAATAAAAGAACGCATGGTTATTACACAACATTCAATACATTGTTATATGAGTACAATCTAAGGCTCCTGCAACATCGGGAAATTGCTATAATTTCATTGAGATACATTGTGAATGATTGTCGGGTATTCTTTTATTGCGGTGAAAGTAATGTAATACGTTACCAATGCAACGGAAACTCTTTGCACAATTCTAAACACTCTTGTCTTTCCCCTTGAGCGTAGTTACCTAAAATTACATGAAAAGTGTCTGAAGCATAGCATCTATGAACTATAAGTTACCCCTGCACTGGAGACACTAATAACTTGCAATCTGCGGGAATCTCTAACATATTTCTTCTGGTATCTTGTTCATTATGGCTTTGGTAATGAAGTACGGAGATTTACTACCTATATTTTGTGGAATATTTTACAATCATCTACAAATAGTAGAATTTCACAAGAAAAGGAGGATATAGGTTATTATCAATGAGATCATCATGAATTATTCGCAAGGTGATTAAAATCCTTCGCGGGCCGGGTGGGGCACATGGGTCGTATTTTAAAGTACTGAACAACGAAGAAACCCGGCTCATTGAAGAATGATGTTATGTTGGGAAAAGAATGAGACTTCCTAAGCACCACAAGAAGTTACCGAGTGTATTACACGAGCGTATGCCGTGTTGCCTATTCTGTAGGCGCCATTCTTGGAACTTAAAGACTGTTGTAGCATTATTTATTTCTTCAGCTCCAGCTCAGAAAGAATTCAGTAACGTATCCTTTATCTCATTGTCATCAAAACTATCATTCTCAACATAGTGAAAGCTAATTTTACCATAATTTGTTATTATACCCGGTGGGTAACATGAGTTTTCAAGGCAATTCGGATAATATAAATTTAAAGGAAGGAACAATCACAAGTAAGTGGAAGCAATGCCTGACTCGCTTGTCTCCCGTAGTTGCAAACCCACGATCTCAAGTTGAGTGTCCTTGGTTGTCACATATTTATGTATTCTATTGCACATGCACAGAAGGAACAAAAATTAAAGAACTCTAATTGATAAACGAACATAATTCTCGTAAACATGTATGATATTTCTTTATTCAACGTCTCCATAACGTTCCCATAGTGCTGGAGAGTGCTAGTAGCTGGCAGTCAAAATACACCACTTGGAAGTGGTCCAATGCCATCCAAGGGAAGCTTCAGACTTGTGTTCTGTTTCTACATGAGTGAATGTAAATGTATCAGTTGATAAATAGGTCTCCGTATCCCGCAGTGGCTGTCAAGTCGTTGGCGTTGGATGGTTACCTCAGGATCTCTCGCCGAGTCCGGTACTACTCTATAACTTACTGTAGTTGCACTGCGCTGTTAATGTTCAACGTTCTATTCCGATCTCTTTTTATCTGATTTTGTGCTCCTCTGAAGGGGCGTAGTGAATGGGATTACGAGCCCGCCTGCTAAAATAACGTTCGGGCCCCCTCAAATAAAATGTAAATACCTACGAATAACTAACATAAATGAAATTAGATCAGGTAGAATGTTATACTGGGAAAAGAAGGAGACTTTCTAAGTATCACAAGAATTTATTGACTATAGTTGCCAGTCCTATAGACGCCAGTCCTTGAATTTATTGACTGTCGCCGTATAATTTATATTTTCAGCTCCAGCTCAGAAATGATTCAGTAATATATAAATTTCAAGTTATACAAACAAGGGGATAATAATAATAATAATAATAATAATAATAATAATAATAATAATAATAATAATAATAATAATAATAATAATCGTATGGCCTCAGCTACCGTGTGCAAACATTTCAATTTGACGCCATCTGGCTGTCTGCTCGTCAATTTCGACGTTCCGTTTTACTCTAGGCCCACTAGATAGCAGACCAAGCAAACCGAAACTCTCTTGGGCGTCTATGGCTGAGATTTAATGAATTTTGTCGGGTAAACACCAAATGTGCCACCAGAGATCTTTTACATGCCGACATCGTACGACATGGAGTGTCGAATGGACATTTTTCCGCCCTTCAAAAATCCGACTACCTCTGCCGGGACAAACAAGGGGATAATTTGTTGTCTTGATGTTATTAATAACTAACGTGTAATAGGTTTTGTTTGAGTGCCACCGTGGTTAAGTTGTTGTACTACCCACCATGGACCACATAGGTGTTCGAACTTAAACTTTAATCGGTTTCATTTTTCAGTGACTACAGAACCATACTCTGTGTCAGATACCGAAGTCTCGGTTATATTAATTTATTCGCTCACAAGAAAGAAAAAATAAATTTAAAAGAAAGTGTTCAAGTAACATTTTTAAAGTATCAAACTGCACCTCTGATAAGCCTAAAGCGGAGAGTTCGTTCGAAACTGAATATGCATTGCTACCAGACCTAATGCGTATTGGCATTATACATTGTTGTACTGTAGACAAAAGTTAAATGTTCAGCAAAATTTGTCCATAATACGATCTTAGGTGCACCACGCATCAGTAAATTATCATTTTCTAACTGAAATGTGATATGTTAGTATCAATTTTTATTGCTGTAATTCCTTTTCAATAATTTGGTGCCGTTCTTTTGTAAGGAGCGTGTCGCTGTTTTGCGAGAGACGGCAAGGGCAACCATTGTTTACAGCTGAGCTGTGTTACACTCGGTACAAGAAACTGCTAGTAGATACAACCAAGTAGCAATTCCTCTACGATTTTTTAAAATCTCCTTGTTGTACAAAACCGCCCTTATCATTTATATGCAGAGAGATATTAGTCTATCAATATATATATTGCACCCAATCACCTCGTGAGTCCCAAGCTAGCAATAATCTCAGGGGTGGCCGGTTCTTTAGTAAACATTTAATAAAAATCAGTATACAAATATAGAGCGCTGAACTCACACAGAAATGAACGGGGCATGCAAATTTAGGTAGGGGAAGGGCTCATTCGTAGACACATAAATAAAGGACTCCATATCACTATCTACAATAAAAAGGTATGGCAACTCCTTCCCTTTGAAATCGCAGCAAGGAGCAATTTATTTATGTCATTTGGCAACATAAATTACTGACATCCTTTGATACATCACACTTACACGCCCGAAAAGAAATACACCGTTTCTTTCTATTTCACACGGATGATGAGGATGGAATTATCTGATGTAGAACAGCCGATCCATAAGGAAAACCGTTTTTCTCTTATACTATCATAGGCAAAATATCGAATTTGTCGTATAAGGACGAGACAAAGCTCAATTTAATCCTCTTGACGCAAAGAACAAAACTCGGTAAGCTCTACGGGCCCGAAAACCATGTTTTAAGGCCCTAAAACCAACCGTTACGGAGATATTGGCACCACACTACCCCTGTTCTTCTTCTTCTTCTTCTTCTTCTTCTTAAGCCGTCGTCTCCAAACGAAGGTAGACGATCCACACGGCCAGCTCCGATCTTGACGTTGCAGCCATGCCGTGTGGATTTACTGGAATATCTCTCAGGATCTTTAATGCAGTGGTTTCCCGTTGCCTTCTGCATCCTAATGCCGTTGACCAAACTGATTCCTCCGCCTTTAGAAACAATTTCTTGTCCCCAGGACAATAGAGTGCCCTTACCCATACCCGCTCATCCACTCTCAAAGAGACTGTTGGCACTTGGTATAGGGGATCTCCTTATACCGGGAAATAATCGGTCCCTTCATTCGTTAGCCGCCTGCATATAAATATTATTTGTATATGCAGTCGTTGCCCCCTCTCTACCGCGGAGAGGTGAATGTCAGGATTTCAGCGTCACTGAAACAAGGACCAAACGGCATTTCCTTGCATCTATGGTTCTTTAGAGAGGAACCCTGCTCTAGGAATCGGATAAAGAAATGAACTGCCGTAACCATGGCAACGTCAGCTCCAGGACTTTTTTTTTTTGCTATGGGCTTTACGTCGCACCGACACAAATAGGTCTTATGGCGACGATGGGATAGGAAAGGCCTAGGAGTTGGAAGGAAGCGGCCGTGGCCTTAATTAAGGTACAGCCCCAGCATTTGCCTGGTGTGAAAATGGGAAACCACGGAAAACCATTTTCAGAGCTGCCGATAGTGGGATTCGAACCTACTATCTCCCGGATTCAAGCTCACAGCCGCGCGCCTCTACCCGCACGGCCAGCTCGCCCGGTCCAGGATTCTAGAGCAGTGAGATTATATA
Organism: Anabrus simplex; assembly: GCF_040414725.1. Lineage (NCBI taxonomy): Eukaryota > Metazoa > Arthropoda > Insecta > Orthoptera > Tettigoniidae > Anabrus > Anabrus simplex. Next base: position 782,811,890 of record NC_090265.1, read on the forward strand.
TGTACGTTTGGGCATAGCTGCCAACCAAAATTGGTACAAATAAGACTTAATATCTGGAAAAAATATACTGTTGTGTAAGGCACTCATAGGACTCCTTTGAGCGGTGATGGAAATGGGGTGAAGTACGAGTTTACAAATCTTACTATATATAGAAATGGAAGTGTGTGTGTAAATGACACATCTCCTCCTAAACCACTGGAGCAATTTCAACCAAACTTGGTACACGTATTACTTACTATCGGGAGACGAGCACTGTTGGGAGTAAGCCATCCCTAACGCCCTTAAGGGAGAGGGTCAAGGGGGGGTTAGTTACAATAATAATCGAGAATAGTGTCGAATTCATAGTTTTCGGGGTCGCTGAGTTGAAAAGTAATAAACTAGAATTTTTTAAAGTCGAGCCCCCTTTTAGGTGGGGAGCAAAGGTGGGGGTGAGATATAGAAATAATTAAAAATAGTTTCGAATCCATAGATTTCAGGGTCTCTGAGATGAATAGTATTACTCCGGATTTTTTCAAGTCCAAGTGGGGAGCGAAGGGGGTGAGATATAAAATTAATCGATAAACTACATATACAAATATTTTCTTCTTCTTCTTCTTCTTCTTCTTCTTCTTCTTACTATATATAAAAATTGAGGTATGTGTGTGCGTGGGTGTGTGGGTGTGGGTGTGTAAATGACATATCTCCTCCTAAACCACGGGAGCCAAACTTGGTACACTTATCAATTAGTATCAGGAGACAAACCGCGTGAGGGTAAGACACCCCTAGCACCCTTATGGGCAGGGGGCGACGGGGGTTGTGTAAAAATCTAGAATATTATCGAATCCATAGTTTTCGTGGTAGCTGAAATAATTAGTGACACTCCGAATTTTTTTAAATTCATGTTCATCCCCCTTTGGGGTGTGGGTGAGGGGGAGTGAGATATAAAAATAATCGAAAACAGTGTCGAATCTACAGTTTTCTGGGTCACTGAGATGAATGGTGACAATCTAGATTTTATATCTCTTAGTGGTGGAGGGCGGGAGGGGGACAGTTTCATTGACAGTTGAAATCCTGTACATCGTATCTATAGTGCGACGGCTAAATACATATAGTTATCACTTATTAATTTTTGACAGGATCAAATACTTCCCAGTCGATTCGAACTTCCATAAGGACGAAGTTTTACTCGAAAACTAAATAATCCAAAACTTGAAATCAATCACATCTAAATAATTTTAAAACTACATAATAGATCATAACATATCAATCTGCAAGTCAAAAAGGAATTCTATAAAAATTCACATCACACATAACTAATTGGTAATGCAAATCTTAAAGGTAAATATTCAGAAACTATCCGGGCAACGCCGGGTACTACAGCTAGTCAATATTAAATAATTATTATTACTATATTACGATTATTATTATTTTGATTACAATCATTTGTCAATACAATAACATTATAATTATTATTACCGGTGTTAAATATTTAGTTATGTTTCTCATTAACATGTTCAATATCTTCCCTTCATTAATACGGTCAAATTTTATGGGTATATTATTATTATTATGATTATTAATATTAGTAATAGTAGTAGTAGTATTAGTATTATTATGGGTTCCATTTATATTCGTATCATCTGTCATGATTTATCATTCCAGCATACGTCTATTCGTGTGGACATCAAACTTTATGATCTCTGGGGTCGTAATGCTTCAACAACGTAACATGCACCTTTCATCATTCTCATACGTATTTCAACGGGGTGCGATCTCGGACTCTCCGCAATTCAGTCTTCCTCTGCCTGCGTCCCACGGTCTGATATCATTTTCCATTACCCGGACGCTAGTAATTCTCTGTATTTCATCGTAGATTCACTTATTATTTCGTCGTAGTTTCATTTAATATTTCATCTTAGCTTCCATGTGATCACGCCTGACATGGATCTCTCTCTATCCTCATATCTCAGGGTAATTACACATTTATCATTCACAGTGTTCACGACTGATTTTAGACAACGTAGTACGACCACATTTAATTCAATAGCTGTCTGTTATTTCTCATTTCCCCAGTTTCACTTGATTATCTGTTAAAGGTTATCCGCCTCGATCAACGTTGGATTGACTCATTATTTTCCCACAAATTATAACAAACATGGACTCGGAATATTAAGTGGTCTCAAACATTTATTACAATATAACTATATTATTACTTAATTCATTAGCATCGTGATTTTAAAACTGAATTCAGACCTTTATTTATCGTTCATTAATTAATTTCAAATTTTGTTTAACACATTATTTGGGACCTAATTAGAAATTAGCATTTCATTAATGACTCATAATCATCTTATTAATTCATTCATTTAAGGCTCGAATTTTAACCCCATTTACATTTAAATATCGTGTTTAAAGCCTGATAATTTAATATATTAAAAACACAACCGGCAAAATCTCAGCATTTTAGTATATATATATTAAATCACTTAACATTCCGTACGTAAGCCACACCTTTAAATACACTGGAACTTTCATGCCACTGGATTTCTTGTAACAACATGCTTAATTATTAATAATAAAGTACAATAATCACCGAGGTGATCATAAATATTTCACTCAAATCAAACTGGGTTAACATCTAACAATCACTGACCAAATTATATGAATTCAAATCAAATTGTATATATAACAAGCAAGCAATCAATTAAATGATCTAACCCATATACGGTATGTACAACAACCAATTGATAATATCATACTTAAATTTCTTTTCACTTTCTCTCTGCCAGGATACTTCGCATAGTTGATCTTCCTCAAGGTATGGCAGGTCATGTTCAGATTCAAAAAAGGGCTTTCTGATCCACGAGATTATCTCAACCACAGGCGGAAAATATGGTCTGAGTGTGGATACTAGCAATTCTAAGTGTCTCACAATTACAGCACTTACACTACAGCGTAGTATTTATTCTTTTTCCGCTGATAACTTGTGCGATCTACCGGCCATAAATTTAATATAATGGCCTATGAATTGTGCGTATACAATAAAATTTCACTCTTTAAAAACTTACAACTTTCATTATTACTGCGGAACACTTGTATTATGATAATTCCTAATATGCAATTAATTTGGGGAACATCCACTTACATGGCTTAATAAGTGGAAGGGTAGTGCGGCATTTAAGATATTTTTCTGAGTTTTGACACTACTTTGCTGTATTTCATATAGTTTAACTGAGAGGCAGTGACAATAAACAACTTACTGAACTCTCCCATGGAACCTGAAGGGTGTTAACCGTAAACGTACTGTCCTGATCATGAACTCATCTGAACAATAGATTTGGTCAAATATGAGGGAGCATTCGATTTAAAAGATTCTCAGCCATCAGCTGAGTATGATCGTCTATTCATCAGTTTCTACCACTCTGCGGCCTTCATTGTGTATATTTTAACATGTTTTGCAAGTAATCTTGAAAAAGATGTAAAACAATTATTGCCGCAAAGTCTTTCGGCGATGAAACGGCTCAATGAAACGATAAAATGAGATATAATATAAAGTTCCTTCGCCGTACACGGGAGTCATTCTTCACTTAGATATCGGACTATCTAAGCTATTTAATATCTCAGAACGCTACGGTGTTGAGCTGGACAGCTGATAATCCTATCGATATACAAATATGCTATGATGCAGTGTTACCAAATTAAGTGACGTGTAATCTCCAACACGGTTTAATCCTCGCGTATCCAGTTCAACGGCAGTGCACATCGATCCACACCCACTCGCAGTAAGGGGTGTGCAAAGTAGCCTCAGATGGTCCTACTTGATTCTCTGTCCCTGTTCTTCCCCTGTGAATGACCTCGTGCTGAACCCCGCTTTTGATCTGGAACGGGGTGATAATGACATAGAATTAATTCGCAAGATCAATCAGCTACGTGCAGAGCGATGGAGAAACGAATGTGATCCAGTTTATCAGGTGATATCTGGGAAGGTAATGAGTATACATCGGTTTTATTATGCAAATGCATATTTTTTGCCGGTATGTGAACCTCCAAAACCTTCAAATATGAAATTGGACGAATCATTAAATCTAACAGTGAATATATTTGAAATTAGTGCATACATTTCAATTTCCGAATTTATTGTGCATATTTTCGACCTTCATCGTTTATAGTTTAACATGTTATACAAGCAGTCTTATAGAAAATGTAAAACAATTATTGCCTTCAACTCTTTCGGCAATGAAAGGGCTCAAACGGAACTGACACTTACCAAGGCACATTTCACAATCATATAAGAATCCACCAAGAAGCTGGAAACACGTAGGTTATATTTCGGTGGTTGGCTGGACATTATGGAGATCGTGAAGCGCGAACTGGTAGGTATCCCAGGAAACCTCGGACATGTCCTTCAACGGAATGAGTGCTATGACATCATGGTAACTATAAATAAATATCTGGCTGACAGAGATATTCTGACCTACCAGAATTTTTAACGTATTGTCGCTTCCGAATTCAAGTACTATCCTCTCACATCCGTAGATGTAGCGAGATCATTCTCCGCATGAAAACTGATTTTAACAGACGAACGCCACGAGACGACTTGGAGAATACTGTTGTAGTGTACTAAAACAAATTATGGACGAGGAAAGTAGGGTGTGTGGTGTGAAATTAAGGAGGTATGTGTATTTGAGTGTGTTTCTTCACGTTTGATTGTTTTTATTCACGGCTTTCTCACAACCTTACTAAGCATCATGTGTATTAGTTGACACACTGTGTCTTATCTAGGAGAAGTGTGCACATTAAAGGCAACGGACTATAATTTTGTTTTTTTTGCTAGGGGCTTTACGTCGCACCGACACAGATAGGTCTTATGGCGACTATGGGATAGGAAAGGCCTAGGAGTTGGAAGGAGCCGGCCGTGGCCTTAATTAAGGTACAGCCCCAGCATTTGCCTGGTGTGAAAATGGGAAACCACGGAAAACCATTTTCAGGGCTGCCGATAGTGGGATTCGAACCTACTATCTCCCGGATGCAAGCTCACAGCCGCGCGCCTCTACGCGCACGGCCAACTCGCCCGGTGGACTATTATTTAGCGACTTAGATACGTACATAAACATTCCTATACAATAATAGCATAACATTTGTGGAGTCACTACAATCATTATTTGTTATTACTTGCTCATAATATCACCAACTACCAATCAATGACAAGTTTACGCAACGTAAACAATGTTGTAGATATATACGCATGATTTAAAGAAGTTTGATATAATCTGAGGACTTCCTATAGAACGAAACGTAGAATTCTTTGTTTAACAGTGTGTATTTTTATATGTGTTATAATTAGATTTTTCGACAGATTGAAAGCTTTTAATGTTACCCTGAATAAAAGAGTGTATATCAGGTATTCAGTCTGAAGGCTGGTTTGATCCACACTACATGTTGCCAGCAAAGGCATCTTAATAAATGTGCTAAATTAAACTTTCAGTTGAAATTTTACACTCTGAGCGGTTTTCTTCTCTTCTGTAAAACTTTAATTTTGGATTTGTTATCTTTTGAAAATAAGCTCCTCAAATCAGATCAGTTGTAAATAGTGATGATTCAATCATCATCATAATCATCATTATCGTTATCATCATCTAATTAATAATCCAAAAACCTCCGAGCTTAATCCGTTGGCCATTGATTCTTGCGATAAGTGATGTTCCTATGAACAGGAGTGTTCAAGGTCGGTAACAGAATGTTAAAATTAGTTCCCGGATGTCTTAGAATTTATAGGTTATATGAAACGAGTTAGTACTCCAGCCCGAATAACAGTTGTGCTATTTCACTCAGGTATTCTGTATTTTGGCAGGTCTTGTCATGTGATAAACCTATTCCACTTTTGCCTGTCCATATCCACGTTGTTCATGTCTGAATATTTATTTCTTTTGATGTCCAGCATTTGATATATTTCCCTTCCGTTTCTTCGTTTGCCTTTCACCACTCCTTCTTTCAGCAATCAGTCCCTCCGTAAACAATGTCCAATTCAGTTCGTTTTTATCCTTCTAATGTTTTTTGCTTCATAGTTCGTTCTTGTCCGACTCTTCGGAATGAGACTTACATATACACTGGGAGCGCGGCCTGTTAGAACTCCTAGAAGTTATGTTACTGTCGCTACTTTTCAGAAGAGTGGGTTAGGCGGCACTTCCTACTAGAAAATTAGTTCGCGTTCTAACCTATTACTGGGTAAGCTTCCGTGGGGCTCAAATTACAACATTTACAATTGGCTTTACGTCGCACCGGAACATTATGGTGACAATGTAATAGGGAAGTTATAGGATTGTGAAGGAAGCGGCCGTGGCTTTAATTAAGGTGCATCGCTAGCATTTGCCTGATGTGAAAATGGAAAACCACGATGAACCATATTGAGGGCCGCCGACGGTGGGCTCGAATCCACTATCCCTCGAATGCAAGCTCGATAATCGTGTTGTCTTCGTGAAAATTGTTTTAAGTCCTCTCCCCATGATAACGTACTCACCTATAATGCCGTAGGATTTCGTTCGCGAATAAGCTAATCATGACGGGAACGGCCACCACAAACCACACAGTAGAGAAATAAATAAAACACAAAACATACATCGAGATATATATATAGAAGTAATGACGGCACGGAAAATTGAGGTGAAATGACTGTATTGATAGGATTCATATGAGTGAGCCTGAAAGTCCGCTGTGTGTGCGGCGCATAAATGTGAATGGTGCAAATAAAAGCGTATTCTAAAATAACGTATCAAAATAAATTTATAATACTCTTGCATTAACTTTTAGTTAAACTATATATCAAAATGAGTCTGGCAACATAATTTGTAATTTAGGAGATAAATAATAATAACGTCGCATCACCGGTAAAACGTTGTATCCCACCTCAACCATCACTGAAGTGTTTTTACGTGGCTTTCGATTTCTCCTCCAGGCAAATGCCAGGATGGTCACGCCTCCCAGCCACATATGGATACGCAGTCCGTCAGAACTATGTCCGTTGTGTTCGTTTTCCTATGTCGACGATTAAACGAAAATGAACCTTACATGCATTGTACACTAGGAGTGCGTAAATACGTAATGCAAACGTACATTCCTACAGTACGGTATTGTAAGGTTCATTTTCCTTTACACATGGGCATAGGAAAATGAACACAACAAAATTTGTTCTGATGGACTGCATATCCATACGTGGCTGGGAGGCGTGACCAGTCTTAAGGAGAATAATTGATAGGAAGAGCTTTGTGGAATATAACCTTTTACCGTTCCAGCGATGATAAATATTATTATTTCTCTTTCGTTTCTTAGCCTACTTAGCGACCAGGTTTGGTTTTTCCCTCGGAGGAATCCCAATTGTACCGCCTCAAGTGCAGTATACTGGAACGTGCCTTTTGGATCAGGGTTAAAACTGAGAAGGAGGAACAGTACCTCGCACAGGCGGCCTCACCTGCTATGCTGAAGAGGTGCCCTATGGGAGGATACGAAGACTGGAAGAGACAGATAAAGAAGAGGGAAGGAAGTGGCCGTGGCCTTAAGTTAGTTACCATCCCGGCATTTGCCTGGAGGAGAAACTGAAAGCCACGTAAAAACACTTCAGTGATGGTTGAGGTGGGAATCGGAACACCCTCTACTCAGTTGACCTCCCGAGACTGAGTGGATCCCGTTCCAGCCTACCACTTTTCACAATTCGTGGTAGAGCCGGAAATCGATCCCGGACCTTTGGCATGGCAGCTAATCTTACTAATCACTACATCACAGAGGCGAATGTTATTATTATTATTATTATTATTATTATTATTATTATTATTATTATTATTATTATTATTATTATTATTATTATTATTATTATTGCGTACCCGCTCTACTGACTGACAACTTGTTACGCGGCTAATGAAGAAATGCGCCCCCCCACTCAACTGGGCGCTCATATTTACAGCAAGTGGCTGCGCGATATGTGGGTTCGAATCCCTCTGTCGGCATTCCTGAATATGGTAGTCAGTGGTTTCGTCTTTTCACACCAGGTAAATCCTAGGTCTGTACCTCAATCAAAATCACAGTTGATTCCTTCCTACGCCCTTTCCTATCGCATCGTTACCAAAGGAGTTGTCTGTGTAGGTGCGACGTAACGCAAATTGTGAAAGAAACCCTCATATACTCGAACCCCTAGATTCTAAACAGATGGCTAGAGTCAAGTGTCTTTCTAAAACGTGACGGTTCGTTTCGACAGGATTGAACTGTTCCCTTCTTTGCGGGTACTTCTGCGCTGAACCTACAGGGTCGGACCTCAAGTGCCTTACCCATACATTTTATCTTGTATTAGACTGTATCATACGTTAATTCAATTATCTTAATGGGCATCTTAAAAATTTGAGCCACGACCTTTCTCCTACCTTCGCATGTCAGATTCGATCCTGGGCGGTCGCTGGTTGCAGTGTAGGTTTCCGCCTGCAAGTGGCCACGGCTGGTCCGCGGTCCGACAGCTCTGCACTCCGACTGGCCAAATGGCTCTACCTTGGTTCTACGCTCTGTATTAGGGAGACGGAGAGGAGCTGGTCCCATCCGTAGATGTGCTGACAGTGTTTTCCCGTGGTTTTCCATTCTCCTTCTCCAAAATAAATCTATGAGGCCCGCGCCCACCGTCAGGGAGGGAAATCAAACATTCAGCAGTAGCTCGAACCTCGGATAGAATACGTACCTTGGGTTAAATCCTAGGAACACGATAGAAATGTTTCAGTCTTATTCTTGGCTTTGATAATATGAAAGTGACTGAAGTATGAGCGATGTTAATAACACAATCCACGTTACTGATTGTATGAAAAAGCTGCTCATACGGTCGGTTGGTGCGTACATTTCACAAGGCTTGGGCAACTGATACTATGTAATACCATGTTCCGGCACAGCGCGGAATGCAATGGGAAATTACGTCACCTCCCATTTCCCTAATGCGTATATTTAGCGAAGATTGGACCATCTTTGAGTGCTAATGGTGGAGACTTTTTGGATAGAACCAACCTACAGTTGACTACCTATCTTCAATTCTGTTTCCATTTGTGTTTGGCCTATCTCGCGGCCTGTAGCCGCTGTCGGGACACGTATCGACTGTGCGCACTTACCTGTATCTTGGGACATGTCACGAACAAGTGGGCTTCACTTTGAAGCCAGGTCCACTATATTGGTTGTCTGTAGTCGTTATCTACCGCTGAGCTTCAGAGAACCGTGAACACTTCTTTTTATACGTTTTGTTGATACACGAGACCTGCGCAAACTAAACAAGTTTCTTAGAACTGTGGTCTTAAGAAATGACATACTTCTTGTCTTAATCCTCAATAATCGTCCCAAAACAGACAAAGTAAGGAAGTAAAGGAGAGGGCATACAAGTCTCTGGTAAGACCCCAACTAGAGTATGGTTCCAGTGTCTGGGACCCTCACCAGGAATACTTGCTTCGAGAACTGGAAAATATTCAAAGACAATTAGCTCGATTTGTTCTGGGTGATTTCCGACAAAAGAGTAGCGTTACAGATATATTGCAAAGTTTGGGCTGGGAAGACTTGAGAGAAAGGAGACGAGCTGCTCTACAAAGGGGTATGCTCCGAGCTGTCAGCGGTGAGATGGCGTGGAATGACGTTAATAGATTAATATTGTGTAACTAGTGTTTTTAAAAGTAGGAAAGGTCAAAATTTGAAGATAAAGTTGGAACTAAAGGGAACAAACTGGGAAAAGTATTCCTTTATAGGAAAATGGATAGGGATTGGAATAATTTACCAAGGGAGTTGTTTGCAATTATTACAGAAAAGGCTAAATAAAAAGTAGAGAGTCCGCCACCTGGGCAACTGCCCAAAATGCAGATCAGTGGTGATTGATTGATTGATTGATTGATTGATTAATTGATTGATTGATTGATTGATTGATTGATTGATTGATTGAATAAAATTAAAAATAGCTTCCTGGAAGATGTTGATGAGCTGTTAAGAGCTGCGGAATCCAAAGCATATCCGAAGCTTGGGTCTTAGGCGATGCTAATGGGAAGCTTATATACAAAACCACAATGTCTGCAGCCGTCTTCTTCATGTTAGAGACGATCATCTTCACGCCATCAGAGACTTACGGACAGAAAAGAAGTCAGTATTGGAGAAGTTATATATTGATGATACTAATAATCCATAGATGTCGTAAACTACTACGAGAACAAAGCTTACGCACTTGGACACTACACGCTTTAAGAGGAAGAGGCGTTGAAGTTTATGCCGATCACCCGAAAGCAAACTTCATTAAGTGTAACAGGAATGAACTGCCCAACTTGAATGGGCAAATGCTCGAAAATATCGTGTAACATCCCGGCAGTTCGTGCAGTTCCTGATAGATGCCCTGGCACAATCCGCTGCCGTCATCCAGAGTGCGGCGAGAATGAATCTCTTGGTCATGTGTTAGTATACTGCCGGAAGGAATTGCTCAGGGACACCCGTCATCGCAGAATGAGTGCAACATTACCCTCTGCACTGAGAGATTAGAAGTGGGAAGTTTATGAAGATGTACACTGGATCTCTTGCACGGGGTTTAGAGAAAGAGGATATTTTGTTACCTTGCACCAGCATACTCGAACAACTGTTATTCTTGGTCCAATTATCCGGTTCGAAAGACATTTAACCCAGGCCAAGGACGTTGACCAGGGAACGAAGAGCACCCACATCTGAGTGAAATACATAACATTCGCTTAGAAAGCTGGTGCGTGATGGGTCTGCCTAACCACACGTGGAAATCTTGAAAGAGCTTGGAATCCAGCACACAAATTTGGAAAAAGATATGGTGGAAATTTTAAAAGATTTAGTGACAATTTTAAATCACTTATGTTGTTCTTCTTCAAGTTCCATCTCCTCTCATAAGGTCGCGAAACAGCTCAACAGTTGAACAGTTGATACCAAGTTTTCACGTTATCAATCTGTGCGTCTTCTTCCTGGTCTTCTTTTGCCTTGTATTGTCCCATGAATGACCAACTATAGTAGATTTCTCACCTCGCATCACATAACCGAGATACTGGAGCTTTCTGATTTTTCCAGTATTCAATATTTCCTTTCTCTTTCCCATTCGCCTCTTTACCTCATCTATTCATCTCAACCACAGTATCCTTCTGTACGTCCATAACTCAAATGCCTTTGATCTGCACATTTCTCTTTCCTTTATGGACTAGGTAAGATCTCAGAAGTCTAATTTGCAGATGTAAATTAAGGTCTCTGCTACAGAACACCCTCCTCCTATTATTGAATGCATTTTAGTCTTGCCCGATCCTGGCCTTTATTTTACAGTCAATGACGTAGTTTGTATTTGTTCCTAAATACTTGTCACTTTCTGAATTGTTTTCCGTTGATCATCAAGCTCTCTTGGTGATGTATTCGGGCCATAACACATTTTTACTTACATTTAAGTTTTAAGCCCCATTGTTGACTTACCTCCACGACTAGGTTGATGAGTCGCTGTAAATCAAGTAGGTTTTCTGCCAACAATAAGTCTTAAGATGTTGACTGTTTTTCCATTAACTTTAATTGCTGATATTTCTTCCGCTAAATCTGCTTGTATTATTTCCTCTAAATATTAGTGAAACAACATAAAAGACAGGACATAACCCTGTCTCACGCCACATTTTATTCCCACCGTTTCAGAGAACTCCCTATCTTCTTTTATGATAGCAGTCTGCTTGTAATACACATTGCTGATGCTTCGAATTTCCTCCACGTCCACGTTATTCTTCCTGATCGTCAGTTATACTACTCATAAATGATAAATCATTTAGTGTTTCCTTTCTGTACAACAATTTTAATATTTTCGGTTATCATCGCCTAAATTGCAATCAATCAGGATCGTTGTGCTTTTTCGCGGACTGTGAACTGATGTACTTTTAAAAAAATATTTATTTAGACACTTGCAATGATGATTTGATACCTGCATGTAAATATCAACATACGGGCTATTCTTGTTTACATTCCTGTAAGCCTGTCTGCCCACTGTCATTTCTATGAACATCACAGCTTATAAGCTAGGGAGGGCGTTGGCTTATTGTGAAACCAAATGACAGAATATCTACTCCAACATAAGTTGAAATTACACTCTTACGTGCATCAGTGATGGTATTAAATCATCAAGCACTTGAGGCTCAAGTAATGGATTCAGGAAGTAGGTCAAGCGAAATAATGAGGATTATGTAGAGAGTAAATTGGATTATATTATGTGATACCACGTTATCTACTTCGCCTGGGAAAATATTTAAGTACGTTTCTAGATAACTGCATATTGTAGGGCTTGACTAAATCATCCAAGTATCTCATCAGTTAAAAACTCTTATATCTCGCCAAGCACTGTATATTACACCCGCTCACATCGTGAATAATTACCGCCGCCTGGTTTCTAATGAAGTCATTCCCGTAAAGGGCATAATGTATTGTATTTTCGTCAAAAATTAGTCAACCGTAGGTTGATTAACATTAATAAGAATGAAGAAATAATGAAATGTATTTTACACCGCATGTCTTGAAGATTTTATGAAGGTGTAGACAGTGTATGAGACGTTCAATAGACGTAGGGAGTGAAGGGAGATTGACATGGTTTCTACATTCGGGCTTGTAGTTCCGTAAATTAAGATTAGATCCAAATGATTGAGGTGGGTCTCTTAAATATATGGCGTGGAGGAGGGGTTTTAAATAAAGTCATGACTATAAGTTGATTTGATAACGACTATTGAACAAGTTAAGTAATTCTGCTACTTGAGAATTGAAATGAACTCTGACAACGAACGTCTACCAGAAATCAAGAAAAGGGTAGTCATAGCGAAATAAATCTTTCAAAATACCTAAATGAAATAGCAATAGAGAAAGACGGTGAAAAGAACTACCTACGTAAATAGTTAGTGGCTGGCAAGCACATATTACTTAATATTGATAGCCGGTGTCCCTGTTGAAATTGTTAGGATTTCTACGTATTTATACAGCTTCTCGTATAAATCTAGACATGTAGTGTACGTGTAGACCACGTACCTTATCAGCAGATGTTCCATTCCAGGCTTGTGTTAGTGTCAAACTTTCCTAACGTATGTACACCTGTTCTGCCCCTCTCCCAGACCAACTCTAAATGGTGCCGTCTGCTGCCACTTGGAATATAGAGTTGTGTCAGCGTACTCTGCTGACGAATCAACGTACCACTTCCTATTACTAATTATTGTAGAAGTCTTACTCGTGATCAGTTGAGGAAGCGGGGCAAAGTTCTCTGCGAAACGTAAACCTTTATACATTCTCCAGGTCTCATATCAAGAAATCCCGGTGACTGTCCCATACACCTAATCTTACCCTTACTTACCCAAGTGAAGTGATCTACAACCTTCCTGACTTTTCATCCCAGTTACAGTCTGCTGTCCATCTCATTGTCTAGGACCCCCTGCAGTCGCGCACTATCCTGCAACGGTATTGTTCTATACTTTATAGCATCATCCAGAAATATCCCCTTATACGTGATTTGCAGTTCGTTATTGATATCATTTATATATATTAATGCTTAGCATATCTGATAAGACATATACCACTCTGATTCTCTGAGTTCTATTTTTATACACTTTAGTGTAGTCGAATAGCCCTCATTCTTTCCAGCATTCTCCCATGATCTACCCCATCAACGAGATACATTGAATTTGACCTCCTGAATCTAAAATATCCGTTATATCTTCCTGAAATCCTGCAAATTGATTTTCACTGGTATAACCTTTCCTAAATCTGAACTTCTTTCTATGAAACCAGTTAGTAATTTCTCTGCCTTGCTCAGCACTTGTGATAGAGTGCATGGTGTGTGCTGAATATTAGAATTCAAACTTTAACAAATCTTCAAAAGAAAGAGAGGAGTGGAGATACTTTGATCTTCAAACACGGGAGGGAGTTATTTATTCCTTCCACATAGCAGAAAAGCTAAATGTCTTATTTAGCTTTGTCATTTGGTATATAATGAGACATTCCCTGGGACGCCGTTATAATTGAATACACAGGGAAGTCGTTCAAAGTTTAAAGGATAAAATTGTATTGACTTTGCACAAATGAAGCGCATTCCTGAAATATTTGTTGAACCTTTTTCTATGTCAAATGAAGATGTTCCGCATTGCTTCTAGTTGGAGCCCTTAAAACCAGAATTAAACCTAGTTTCAACAACTCTCCTGCTTTGCAGGAGTTTTACAGCGAATTCCCACAGCAAGTGTATCGGAGACTCCACAGGGAGATGGCGAAATCAGTTCTATTTTCATCTGTAAAAGTGTCATTTTAGTTTTAAAGCCCATCAAGCGAGTACCCTTCACAAACATGAACCTCCGCCGCCATGTGCAATTGTCTATTTATATGGATGCTTTTTCCAAATATATAATTTTTTTCAGTTTTCCTTACGTGGCATCAACACATACATGTCTTATAGCGACGATGGAAAGGAAGGTTTGAATTGTTAACAGATGTCAAGGAAGCTCAATGCTCAGGACAGAGAATTATTCAGGATGTCCAGTTGATACGTGCATCAACCTGTTTCACAAAAGACAATAGCCAATAGTAGCACAAACCGATTACTTTTTTTCTACAAATGTCCTATCTGAAAAGTTTAAGCTGCACACCTGCGTGGTTAATTAACAGAATAAAGTTAAAACTTTTAAAAAAGTAATTGAAATAAGTCCTGTATTTGCAATAGAGTATAATTGTGCTGTGGGAATGGGAGGAATTGTTCTTAAAATGTACACACTACGTACAACAATAATATGTCGCAAAATACACTCGATAAAATAAAAATTGAGGAAAGAAGTAACAACAATGTACATTGATCAATCAAGTCGCACATGGTCTTTGTTTATAAATGAGATGTTCTCTCCTTCCAAATTGTAGAAATCTTTGAGTGTGATACATCCAATTAATTCGCGATGCTGACATTTGTTTCCCCATTTTGTAATCTCCAAATTATTTGCGACTTTCCTTCAAAATTAAACACTTTCCTTTTATTTTGTGACATCTTCACAGCGATGCTTGCCTTCACTATGTAACACTGAGTTGGAACAATGGTCAACGTATTCTAATGATATCGTTGATCAATTTTAAGAGCCTTCAATCAATCCGTCAATCAATTAATCAATATTGATATGCGTTTAGGGCAGTCACCCAGGTCGCAGATTCCCTATCTGTTATTTTCCTAGGCGTTTCTTAAATAATTACAAAGAAATTGGAAATTTATTGAACATCTCCCTTCGTAAGTTATTTCAATCTTTAACTCCTCATCCTATAAACGAACATTTGCCCCAATTTTTCCTCTTGAATTCCAGCTTTATCTTCATATTGTGATCTTTCCTACTTTTAAAGACACCACTCAAACTTTTTCGTCCAGTAATGTCATTCCACGCCATCTCTCCGCTGATAGCTCTGAACATATCGCTTAGTCGAGCAGCCCGTCTCATTTCTCCCAAGTCTTCCCAGTCCGAACTTTGCAACATTTTTATAACGCTACTCTTTTGTCGGAAATCAGCCAGAACAAATCGAGCTTCTTTTCTTTGTTTTTCTGTTCTTGAATCAAGTAATCCCGGTGTGTGTCCCATACACTATAACCATAACCTAGTTAGGGTCTTACCAGAGACTTGTATGCCCTCTCCTTTACATCCTTACTACATCCCCATGATACCCTCATATCCATGTGCATAGATCTGTACATTTTATTTACAATCATATTTATGTGATTACCCAAATGAAGATACTTCCTTATATTAACATATCTAGATACCTACAACGATCCGCTAAAGGAACTTTCACTCCATCATTGCAGTAATTAAAACTGAAAGGACTTTTCCTAGTTGTGAAACCCACAAGGTGACTTTTAACCCCGTTTATCATACCATTGCCTACTGTCCATTTCACAACATTATCGAGTTCATTTTGCAGTTTCTCACAATCTTGTAAATTTATTACTTTATATAGGATAACATCATCTGCAAAAAGACCTTATCTCTGATTCCACGTCTTTGCTCATTGATATGTATAAGGAAACATGCATATCCTATAATACTGTCTTGAGGAATTCCCCTCTTAATTATTACTGGGTCAGATAAAACTTCGCCTACTCTAATTCTCTGAGTTCTATTTTCTGTAAATATAGCAACCCATTAAGTTACTCATTTCTCTAGTCCTATTGCACTAATTTTTGCCAGTAGTCTCCCATCGTCTATGCTATCGAATGCCTTAGACCGGTCAATCGCAATCAAACATACAATCTTCTGAAAATAAGAGTTTGAAAAAAAGCTTTACCTTGTCAGCAATTACCACACGAGAACCAAACAAAAATCAACATTGCACGTTACAAGCCATTCATTTCTCCAAAAATGTGATAGAAAATACTTCGTTTATTACAATAAGTCGTAATTAGCAAAGCCGTAATAAGCGACTTTTCACAGTGTTTATATAGGATTTATATGGGTGCGTTAGATTTGGCTCTTATATCCGATACGTCGTTAAAAGCGATAAACGGTTTCGACTGTATAGTAGAGTGGAGTTGTGTTCCTTCCACCGTCAGATAGAGTTTCACTGAGTACTAGTCTGCTGTGAGTGTAGTAGAGAGAAGATGTGAAAAATGGGTTCTTCTTAAACATGAAATCTTCTGAGAAGGAAACGTGTAACTTTGTCTAACTCTTCCGTCGACATGAATATCAATGAACTATGAAGAGACTGGGCGAGTTGGCTGTGTGGTTAGGGGCGAGCAGCTGTGGGCTTGCATCTAGAATACAGTGGATTCGAACCCCACAGTCCGCAGCCCTGAAGGTGGTTTTCTGTTGTTCGTTTTCTCTCCAAGCTGTAACTTAATTAACGCCACGGCCGCTTCCTTCCTACTCCTACGCCTTTCCTATCCCATCATCGCAATGAAATCTATCTGTGTTAGCGCGATATAAAGCAAATTGTAAAAGAACTATGAAGAATAGTGACTAAAAAAATTAAGAATAGGAGGTGCATGATTTATTAATCGCGGATTGGGTGGAAAAAATCGATGGTGCCAAATTGAAACAAAAAGCCGAATACTTACATAACATCAGGCATACTTAAAATAAGCATGTTGAGGGAATGGCCCAAGCTGTTACGTAGTTCAGCTGGATAGATACGATTTTCAGAGGTACAAAGAATAAAACTTCACCTTAGAATTTAACTCTCGGTGTGATTGCAGCGCTCACAGCTCTGTCAGGTTTAATTTTAGATATTACTAGCTGGTGTAGCCGTGATTCGCTACGGAATTCTACTTTGTATACTGAATTCTAGAAGAAGTCTCGTACATGTTGTGAATAAGATTATATTAAATTGCATAATTGCATAGATAATTAAAACTTACATTTTTTACTCTTTCCCGTAAACCAACATTTCCTCCAGCGTGAATAAAGTTATTCATAGTGTAGACTGTAGTTTTTCCCCGGCTTTACGTACCGATTTTCATTATATTCTCTTCATCCATGTTCTCGTCGTTTGGCATTAATGTGGAATTAGCAACAAAAATCGAAAATCACGAATATCTGTACGGTAAAAATGTACAATACATAAAAGATTGGAAATTGTATTCTCTATAACTGTAGTTACGTAGTATTTATCGATAGGACCATTAATAACATAGATTTTTGAGAACTGAACTTTAGACCTTCCCCTGAACTACCATTTCACTCAGCGTGAATAAAATTATTTACAGACAAGATTGTAGTGCGTCATTCCTCGACTTAACATACCGATATTCAGTACATTTTCTTCTGCGAATTTTACGTGATGTGGGTACAGACAGACAGACAGACAGACAGACAGACAGACAGACAGACAGACAGACAGACAGACAGACAGACAGACAGACAGACAGACAGCAGAGATGACGGAGAGTTAAAAGATGCATTTCCTTGGTAATGTAGACATGGCTAATATAGAAATACTATTCTGTTTAAGTCCTAGGCAATTAATAGACAAAACTCTTATATTATATACATAGATTGCTCCCAATTATGTTTCAAAATTATGACGAGTCATAGTAAAACACAGTTTTTACTCCTGCGTAATTTTTGTAATATCTGAGGCCATCTCTTTTCATTTTTAACACTTAGATTCTTCGGTCTGCCAAAATTAATTTTGAGTGAATATACGAAGGTTGGAGCAAAAGTCATGGCAACTATTTTTTCTTGAAGATACCAGTCCGGTTGGAAAA
The DNA here is from genome assembly GCF_040414725.1 of Anabrus simplex. Taxonomy (NCBI): domain Eukaryota; kingdom Metazoa; phylum Arthropoda; class Insecta; order Orthoptera; family Tettigoniidae; genus Anabrus; species Anabrus simplex. Next base: position 782,830,098 of record NC_090265.1, read on the forward strand.
TGTGACATATACAGATGAGAGGACAAGGTGTTAACTACGTGTGTGGACAATGAATAGCACTGAAATATCGTAACACACTCATTTATTACGGTAGTATACAGGGCAATATGGCCATCCCGATGCACAAGAATAACAACACAGTACACATAAAGTTGACATGACAAACCTGGGTCTAAAGACCATCAAAATAGTCCCCTGCTACTGTCACCACACGCTACCAACGATGTGGGAGGCGCTGAATACCATCTGCCTCAGCATTTGTCGCACCATGTGCGAATCGGGTCACCTGTTGGCGCCCAGCGTTAGCAATGTCCTCTCGTGTTGCAAACCGCCTACCACGTAGTGGTTCCTTAATATTTCGAATGAGATCAAAGACACAGGGCAAAATGTCGGGAAAGTACGGTGGGTGCTCCAATTCTTCCCATCCCCAACGTCGCAGTAGCTGCCCTGCACACTCTGCTTTAAGTGGTTTTGCATTGTCGTGCAGGATTATTGCACTGTCCACCAGATCCGGACGTGTCTCCCGAACGCCACGTCGTACCTGTCACACCAGGAAGTCCCTGTAGTACTGGGCGGTCACTGCTCTGCCATGTGGAACAAAGTGGCAAACAATGACACCCCTGACGTCATGCGTGACGATCACTATCAATTTGACTGGGGAAGGATTCTGACGGATCTTCTGCCTACTTGGTGATCCAGCATGTCGCCAATCCGCGGACTGACGTTTCAGTTCCGTTTCGTATGCCTTAGCTCAAAATTCATCGATAGCGATTATTCGTGACAAGAATTGATCGCCGTCCTGTTGTCAGCGTGCAAGGTGGTCGGAGCATATTGCATAGCGCACCCACATTTGAACTTCCGTCAGTGCATGCGGTACCCAACGCGATACGATTTTGCGCAGTTGCTCATTACGCAATATCCTGTGGATGGTGCGTTTCTCGATGTCACTAGCCCTCTCTAACTCCAGTAGCGTCCATCGTCTGTCTTCAACCAGGAGCTGCTTGATGACGGCACGTGCCACGTCGGTCCGCACACTGACAGGTCCTCCCGAACGTTGCTCTTCTCTGGTTGACACACGTCCTTGCTGAAACTTCCTACACATCGTGCTACTGTACGGTATGGTAGGGCATTATCCCAAGGGCTTCCACTAATTCACTGTAACATTACATCGCATTTCTCCCCCGGAGAGCGGCTATTTTGATGTAAGCGCGCTGCTCAACACGGGTTACTTCCATCTCGCACGACACTCACCAACTGACTAATTTCATAGCCCTCACTGAGCTACTACCGGCTATCACAGAGCCATCTGTTGTTCTGCATACGCATTATGCCTGCAGAAGTTCCACACGACACATATACGTTTGTGATCCGTTCACATATCTACAAGAAAAAAATAGTTGCCATGACTTTTGCCCCAATCCTCGTATGTATAAACTGCCTGGAAAATAAAACATATGGTAACAGAATTATAGCTGAAATTAATTTGTTTCTCTTTCTGATATAATTTGGTTACCAAATGTTTTTCTCTTAGTTTATAAATGTTATTCAAAATTTGTTTCGGAAGACCGAATAGCCTAGTACAAATAACAAAACAAAAACTCTTGCTCGTCCTCACAGGCAGAACAGAAGATGCATAAGCCAAACTCTTACTCGTTGCTGTCGCTACCTGTTCCTTTGCGCAGCAGTGCTGCAGAAACGTTTTCGACGTTTTTGGCGATATTCTAGCTGCTAGTTCTAGCTGCGCGTTCTCGCTGATAGTAAAATCGTTAAGAGAAATTCTGTCACATTAAGCGGGGTAGTATATAGACGCATAAGCAGCGATAACATTCTGTTTCTGTGTTTCAGTAAACTAGTTTGCTTGGTTTCTGTTTGATTTTCGTGGTGTTTTCTAATAATGTCGCCTGTTGGATCACGCAGATTTCGAAGATTTCTTAATAATTGTATTAATCTCTGTCCTGTATGCGTCTTCTAGGTTTTCTATCTTTCTCTTGACCTCATCTAGCTTAACCGTAAATCCCAACGCGTGTAATTCGCTGATCTCTTTTCATGTAATCACATGTTGAACCGTTCCACAGGGCCTCATACTTCCATAAAACCTCTAAAAATGTTATTATCTGATAGCCTGACCACTATATATTACTCATTTTCAATTAACACCTCTATAATTATACAGTATGTTAATAAGGAGTTTTAGGCTAACGTCTTGCTACTGTTCATTTCCTGTATCGGCGATTACGCTGTCACACAAGGCGATCAGTCCCTGAGTGTCAATCACGTGACTACCTAGCGACTTTTCTCTCAGCGATCTTCCGTCTCGCTGGGCATACGGCGAGTAGCGACTTTTGTAATCCCACTGCGAGATTTAACCAGCGTGTTTTCGTTCCTAGTTGACTCGCTGATATAAAGTCTCCAAGCGTGACGTAGCCTTTGGACTCTGCGTTGGGCAGACCGGAACAGTCAGTTTTCAGTAACATTAGGAGCTTGAGGTGGAGTGTTTCGGTACAGTGTGCCGGCGCACGGAACACGAGACTGTAACTGGGCAGTAGAGTGAACTCCATGAGGCAGCGTGACCTTATCTGCGTCATTGGGAACGTGATGCTGTACCGGACGTGCTGTGTGTAGTTACGGCCAGTATAAACCTGCACTGATCCGCATACATGTGGGTTGTTACAGGAAGGAGTGGTGAGGAAATAACATTGACAGCTTAAAGGGTCTATGAGGTATCGGTTTCCGAGCCTCATGAGACATGTCTGGTCGTGACATCCCAGGGAAGGGTGGTAGCAGTTCCTCACCAGGGGTGATGTCGCGGCCAGACAGATTTAGGATAGATTTAGTATATATTCATGTAGTAAAGTAGTTAGTTTAGTTAGGTGGTGTGTTGCATGTGGAGCTGGCGATCCGCCCATGTGCAAGATGCTACAAAGTAGACTTAGAAGTAGTTAAGTAGTACGTAGTTAGTAGTTAGTTAGCAAAAAAAAATACACGAAACTGTCGTTAGGATTTGCACCCACTGAATTGAACAGTAAAGGTACCGTTAGCCTCTAATAAATCTCTTGGTTTTTCCTCCAATTTAACGGATAATTCAGTTTCTTTCTTCCTCTACCAGGAGATGATAGAAATCATTTTTTTTGCTAGGGGCTTTACGTCGCGCCAACACAGATAGGTCTTATGGCGACGATGGGATAGGAAAGGCCTAGAAGTTGGAAGGAAGCGGCCGTGGCCTTAATTAAGGTACAGCCCCAGTATTTGCCTGGTGTGAAAATGGGAAACCACGGAAAACCATTTTCAGGGCTGCCGATAGTGGGATTCAAACTTACTATTTCCCGGATGCAAGCTCACAGCTGCGCGCCTCTACGCGCACGGCCAACTCGCCCGGTGATAGAAATCTAGCTCATACAGTGTTAGTAGTTGTTGGAAACATGAACGTATTGACCTTGTGACAAAAATTAAAAGAAGGATAGAGACAGTTTTGGAACCTAAAAACAAATAGCAGTAATCTTGCTTATGGTTTGATGAAGTTCTGAAAATAATTCATATAGGGAAGGGAGAGTGTTGGAGCAGTATATACATACACTGACTGACAGAGCAAATGCAACACCAAGAAGGAGTGGTCAGAACTTTATGCCAATTGCAGGGTACACTGACGTCACTGAGGTATGCTCATGATGTGAAATGCGCCGCTGTGCTGCGCACGTAGCGAACGATAAATGGGACACGGCGTTGGCGAATGGCCCACTTCGTACCGTGATTTCTCAGCCGACAGTCATTGTAGAACGTGTTGTCGTGTGCCACAGGACACGTGTATAGCTAATAATGCCAGGCCGCCGTCAACGGAGGCATTTCCAGCAGACAGACGACTTTACGAGGGGTATGGTGATCGGGCTGAGAAGGGCAGGTTGGTCGCTTCGTCAAATCGCAGCCGATACCTATAGGGATGTGTCCACGGTGCAGCGCCTGTGGCGAAGATGGTTGGCGCAGGGACATGTGGCACGTGCGAGGGGTCCAGGCGCAGCCCGAGTGACGTCAGCACGCGAGGATCGGCGCATCCACCGCCAAGCGGTCGCAGCCCCGCACGCCACGTCAACCGCCATTCTTCAGCATGTGCAAGACACCCTGGCTGTTCCAATATCGACCAGAACAATTTCCCGTCGATTGGTTGAAGGAGGCCTGCACTCCCGGCGTCCGCTCAGAAGACTACCATTGACTCCACAGCATAGACGTGCACGCCTGGGATGGTGGCGGGCTAGAGCGACTTGGATGAGGGAATGGCGGAACGTCGTATTCTCCGATGAGTCACGCTTCTGTTCTGTCAGTGATAGTCACCGCAGACGAGTGTGGCGTTGGCGTGGATAAAGGTCAAATCCGGCAGTAACTGTGGAGCGCCCTACCGCTAGACAACGCGGCATCATGGTTTGGGGCGCTATTGCGTATGATTCCACGTCACCTCTAGTGCGTATTCAAGGCACGTTAAATGCCCACCGCTACGTGCAGCATGTACTGCGGCCGGTGGCACTCCCGTACCTTCAGGGGCTGCCCAATGCTCTGTTTCAGCAGGATAATGCCCGCCCACACACTGCTCGCATCTCCCAACAGGCTCTACGAGGTGTACAGATGCTTCCGTGGCCAGCGTACTCTCCGGATCTCTCACCAATCGAACACGTGTGGGATCTCATTGGACGCCGTTTGCAAACTCTGCCCTAGCCTCGTACGGACGACCAACTGTGGCAAATGGTTGACAGAGAATGGAGACCCATCCCTCAGGACACCATCCGCACTCTTATTGACTCTGTACCTCGACGTGTTTCTGCGTGCATCGCCGCTCGCGGTGGTCCTACATCCTACTGAGTCGATGCCGTGCGCATTGTGTAACCTGCATATCGGTTTGAAATAAAAATCAATTATTCGTCCGTGCCGTCTCTGTTTTTTCCCCAACTTTCATCCCTTTCGAACCACTCCTTCTTGGTGTTGCATTTGCTCTGTCAGTCAGTGTAGTTTAAGGAGAGAGATTAGAAAAAAAAATACATATTCGCGGAACCTTATTTACGCGGATAAAGAGCAAGCTTTGCCATGAAGTAGGTAACTGATTTGTTAGAAAAGGTTTTTGAGAGACTGAACCCAATACTTCATTTTTTAAAAGTGGAAGAGGTTTATTACACGACAAGACCTGCCGAAACTGAATAAATGAAGGAGAATCAAACCCACATTCTTACAACTGAGCAGGGCATACGGTTACTACCAACACTAAACAGACCGCTAGTAGTTAATTATATGACCATGTAACATGGCATACATTGAGTTAATTTTTCCATTAATATGCCCCATCTGGCTAAATGGAATCACCATTCCCATTTTATCCTTACACCATTCCCATTTTATCCTTAATGTAATAACAACAGGCTGATGTTGATCATATTACAACAACTCGATTCCCTAGAGAAATGAGGTAATTATGGAAATGAGTCTAAAAATTTCAAATGTGTTCCCAGAATTGCTTTCTGTTCTTAATAGCTGCGGTAAACGCTAGCCAACGGTGTGTATTTCCTTGTCCAAGATTTGAGAACAAGAAATCCAATCAACTGCAGTGACACTATACACGATGTGTCGGAACTATACAGCCAAAATAAAATCGAGGATGCTCTTCGTGTAAGTCGTATTTTTTAACTTAGTGTACCTTTCGTCCACCTCTGTGGTGTAGAGGTTAGTGTGATTAGCTGCCATCCCCAGAGGCCCGGGTTCGATTCCCGGCAATGGCACGAAAATTGAAAAGTGGTACGCGGGCTGTAACGGGGTCTACTCAGCCTCAGGAGGTGGGTTCGATTATCACCTCAGCCATCCTAGAAGTGGTTTTCCGTGGTTTCCCACTTCTCCTCCAGGCAAATGCCGGGATGGTACCTAACTTAAAGCCACGGCCGCTTCCTTCCCTCTTCCAATCCTCCCATCCCCCCGCAAGGCCCCTGTTCAGCATAGTAAGTGAGGCGGCCTAGGCGAGGTACTCATCATACTTCCCAGTTGTATCCCCCAACCCAGAGTCTGAAGCTCTAGGACACTGGCCTTGAGGCGGTAGAGGTGGAATCCCTCGCTGAGTCCGAAGGAAAAATTGACCCTGGAGGCTGAGTGGACCCCGTCCAGCCCTCGTACCACTTTTCAAATTTCGTGGCAGAGCCGGGAATCGAACCCGGACCTCTGGGGTTGGCAGCTAATCACCCTAACCACTACACTACAGAGGCGGACTTCGATCGTTCTTTCTCCATAAGATTTGCAAAAATTGAATGTAATCTTCATACGAATACATCGCGAGGAAATGAATACGTGCTGTGATGTGACCTGGTAGTTGTAAATTATTAATTGCGTGCGTTGGATTCGGTAGGTTGTGGATTCAAAACCACGCTGGCCGTCAGGGAAAAGGTTTCATCGGTTTCCCACTTTCACCACCAGGCCAATGGCGGGATGCTACCTTAATAAAAGACCAAGGTCGATTTCCTTCCCAATCCTTCCCCCACCCACCCTTAGGGGAAAGACGCCAAATAAGAGCGCACCCCTTAAAACCTTTCTCTCTTCTTTCTTAATCTGTTTACCCTCCAGGGTTGGATTTTCCCTCGGACTCAGCGAGGATTCACACCTCTAGCGCCTCAAGGGCAGTGTCCTGGAACGTAAGACATTGGGTCGGCGATGGAACTGGGAAGGAGCGCCAGTACCTGGCCCAGTGGCCTCACCTGCTATGCTGTACAGGGGCCTTGTAGGGGATGGGAAGATAGGAAGGGATGGGCAAGGAAGAGGGAAGGAAGCGGCCGTTGCCGTATGTTAGGTACCAACCCGGCACTTGGCTGGATGAGAAGTAGGAAACCACGGAAAACCACTTCGAGGATGACTGAGGGTGGAATCGAACCCCCTCTACTCAGTTGACCTCCCTAGGCTGAGTGGACCCCGTTCCAACCTTCAACTTTCATATTTCATGGCAGAGCCTGGAATCGAACCCAGGCCTCTTAAGGTGGCAGCTAATCATACTAACCACTACACCATAGAGGCCGACACCCCTTAAAAGCAATAGCAGAAAATATTGATTATTATTGTATCCCCGGTAAAATGGAGAACCTCTGTCGTTCAAAATATTTGCCCGATCATAGATGTGAACCACTATGCTGCCGACACTCACACACCTCGTGCACCAGCCCTAAACCGATTACTGCACGAAGTCGACATATACGATTCTTGCTAGAGATTTGGTAATTAAGTACGGCCGTTTCACGTGTTAAAATCTTCAACGAAGGTTTACAGTTTTCATATAACTTCCTTGCGTCAGATAACACGTAGGTAAGGTAAGGGTGTGTTCAGCCCGAAGGCAGGTCCGAACCTACACAGAGATGTACCTGAGCCGGAGTTTACGTACGGTAGGGTGGCCAGTTCCTTTCCGCTCCTCCATTCCCTTACCCCCACCAACAGCGTGTGGTAACCCATCCACTTCTCGACCACGCCCAATGTTGCTTAACTTCGGAGATCTCACGGGATCCGGTGTTTCAACACGGCTACGGCCGTTGGCAGATAACACGTAGCATAACCTATTAATTCAATCGTATTACGGGTACCTGTGTTATTTTAAGCCGCAATAAATCACATGTTAGCAGAATGGACCTTAGTATTTCGCGCCACGAGCAAATGCCGTGAGGTTAAGGTCGCGCAGCTGTGAGCTTGCGTTCGGGAGGTAGTGGGTCCGAACCCCACTGTCGGCAGCCCTGAAGATGGCTTTCCGTGGTCTCCCATTTTCACACCAGAAAAATGCTAGGGCTGTACCTTACTGAAGACCATGGCCGCTATCTTCCCAATCTCCCACTCTTCCGTCGCCGAAAACCTTCGATGTGCTAGTGCGACGTTAAACAAATAGAAAAAAGTTATTTCGCGCGGGATTGTGTATAGGTCATGGATCAATTTACACCGATGACACGCAGGTAGAGGAGAGCCTTATTGACCATAAGGAGAAATTTCAAGTTATTATTGGTGTTCATGAAACTAAATTATAAGGATCTGTATGTTTTACGCGTTATTTGGGTTGCCTGTCTCCGTAAAATAAGGGGCTAGTGAACCACCCGCTATAGATCTGCATGTAAAAGTAAATTTAATCAGATATATTGATTAGTTCATGCAGGCCAGCTTGAAGAGGTACTGAAACTAGGATATAAAAATAATTATTTCTTAATTCCTGTAAACATACGACAATAATTTCACTTCAGCAGCTCAAAAAGGAATTAAATACTATGCATGCAAAGTGTCTTGGGTCTGGTCTGAGTATTTTATCAGAGAAACGTACATCGATTACGGGAATTTTTAACAATACTTTAAAAAATATAATTCTGACATAAAGTAGAAGATTCATATTCTACCCACATAATGACGAATGCATTTTGAATGTACCAAAATAATATTCAACGAAATATCTCTTATAGTTTCTGAGAATTGTAACTAAACATCAGAATATACATTTTTGCATAGTTTCGCACTTCCCTGTTCTCGTTAAAACGACAGTTCAATCGCATAGGCGGAGGAATTTTTTTTTGAGAAAATGTGGTTACTTTATTGTTTTCGGGCGCGCCATACAAATTCTAATACACCCTGTATATTAAGCAGTCTAGCGTGAACGAAAAAACCAAGGGGAAGTTTTTAAGCTCATTCATCCAGGCATTTTCGTTTCAAAGCGGAAAAGATAATTATCTTAATTATTCATACATTTAAAAGTCGCAAAATAACTTTTTCTAAAAGGAATGTTATAGATGCATTTTAATTGAAAATTAAATGAAGCCCCCGCATTTTAGGGAAGATAATGGTACAATGACGCTTTAAAATCAAAATGACAATCCGCGAAGCCATGTCATGCTGAACAGCCGAAGAGTCAAGACATTCTGCAACGGTCCGAAAGGATGAAAATCGCTGGATGCCAAGTCAGGGTATACGGAGGATGGTCCAGATGGATGATTTCCTCACCAGGGGAGTGACGGTGAATGATACCAGTTACTGAGAAACACTGGAGCGTTTGCAGTTAGAAATTCTCAGGAGGAGAGTTAATTTTCGCTAAACAGTGTCGTGTTTCTGCACTATTCCCTGGAGAAATGAGGGAATTATGGAAATGAGTTTTAAAACAGTGTGCATGAATTGTTAATGCACTTCCGCCTGGACCTTCCTCCTTTCAGCCCTAACATAGCACCCAGTGATTTCCATCTCTCTTAGGACTGTTGTTTAGGACATTGTTTCAAAGGCCCATAGTGAAGAACTTCCGTATTTAATCAGTGCTGCCAATTGTAATTTTACCTACAGTGCTTCATAAAGCTCTGGAATACGCGATATTAATTAATAATTTTAACTTCCAAGCGTGATGGAACTTTTTATTCTTAAATCGTCGGAAAAATTGTTAAACATCTTCATTAATTTTTTGCTATTATTATTATTATTATTATTATTATTATTATTATTATTATTATTATTATTATTATTATTATTATTATTATTTACCAGATATTGTAGAAAATTATTAAAATGTATAACAAATAATTGATAGTGCTAGTGGTAAATATGTCTCAGTATATAAACGAGCTACAACTTACAAAACCCATTGAGTTAAGCAAACAAAGCACAACATCTTCATTAATATTTTGTTACAGCTGTGGTGTGTAATTTTTTGCCTTCTGATTTTGCATTTTCTTCAAATAATTTAATACTATTATCTTTCTTCTAAGCAACACGTAAGTTCATATTTAATTTTTACATTGCACGAGTGAGTCTGAAACCTACTTCTGTCTCCACCACAACACTGAGTTTGTCTTACATGTGTATAATTATAACAGAATATAAATCCTGTACATGCACTTGGAACAAAAATAATAAGCTGGAGGTTCAAATGTATGACATACGATGACACCACAGCATAGAGGCGTGATAATACATCCCTGACTGGCCCATTTACAAAAAATCGTAAATATTATCAAATCAAAAATCAATTATGGCCGAAATTAATATATATCAGCAATACTTACATAAATCTGTTGACCCTACGCAGGAACTGATACAAAACTCGGACTTTAATAATTTAAAACCGAAACATGTTATAAAATTGATTTCTGTACAAGAACCGAACATTAGAGGGAACAAAGTCGTTGGATTTGATCTGAACTGTACAATTCTTGCCAATAATAATATGCAAAACTGTGATAGATCGCGGTCCACCACCGTAACGACTTACACGTACGTTCTTCAGTTGATACAATACTCTTCTCCTGAAAGAGTTTTATTAGGTGTTCACTTAAATAGTAGGACTTTCTATATCTATACAAATAAAATCGTAATGACCGTGTGTCTGTACATTGACTATTTTGGCGAAATGTCCCTACAGTTATCTGTTTCAGGTGTAATAATGATCATATGCATATATTTTAGCTTTGGTGTCTGTTTCTTTTTCTGTGTTCTTATAACTTGAAAACTACTGGATATTGAGACAGGAAAGCCCGTACTTCAATTGTTCGGAGAGCATGGATGACGTTAAGGCGTGTACGGCCCATGCTTAGAGAGTATGAGAGAAGAGTAGTGCAATACATTTATGATTAATGGGGAACTTGCTGTTTATTCAAGAGATAAGCAAAGGAATTATATCACCTTTTACAGATGTATTGTGAAATTACCCTTGAAGGTGCGGAGGAGACGTTATTCTGCGGCGTCGGCGTCGTCCTTCGGCGCCGGTGTCGGCGTCGTTCCGCGTCGTTGGTGTTGTCCCAGCACTGGACGTTGACGACGACTCGAACCTGAGGCCGATCGTGCAGCGTGAAACAGTTGTTAAGGAGCGGAGAAGTGAAGAACTCCCGCACAGAATGCCAAGGGGATCTGGTGCGACATTTTTCTACCCCACCGCGAATTAAGGCGAAGCACTTTTGAATAGTTTCCTCAGTAATAGTGTTGGACGCACTTTCGAAGATGAAATCAAAGTCACAGTAGACACTATCGTACTTGAAATAAACAATGAAAGCGATCTGGAACCTTCCGAGATGCAATGATTAAACACTTCGCTCAATCTCAAAAAAATAAATTCCTTGGATACAGTCTTTGCACTGTATACATAAGTACAGCACGCACATTCTCGATGAAATAAACTAGAGCTTCGACGAAAATATAAAGAAATAGTTTATGACAGTCCAAGTCCTGTTACGTCGTAATTTTTCAGAGACAAGGTCATCACTGAGGCGCAATTTTTGACAGTTTCATGAGGGGATTTGACATAGTCTTCGAATGAAGTGAAGGTTGGCACAGTTTATGCTAGGAAATATTAACACTTTTCACGCGGAGCGATAGACGCAGTCTTTGAGGGAGAAAAAAATGTAGGCACTGTTCTTTATAACATAACGTAACACTGTTCGTAAAAGAACTGCTCAGTCGCTAGGACACAATTTTACGAGGTAGCTTAACACGGTAGAGGAAACAACTACAGCACGGTTTCAAACGTACAGTCTCTTTAAATTCACAGTCCACAAACGAAATACAAATGCACAGCTCTACAGACTGATAGAAACGAAATTAAGCTTTCGTTCACGCGCAAAGTCCAAAATCCGGACAGAGTGACGAACCGTATAGCGATGTGCTTGCTTGCATACGCACACTGAGTGACACACGCACTCACCGCATACTGCACACACTGCTTTACTCAAGGCAAGCGACTGCCTTTTATTGCCGAAGGTCGGAAGGCGTGGTTGCACATGTGGGCATCTAGAAAAAATTATATCTCGGCCATCCTTCCGCCGATTTACGTGAAATTTCGGTTAGCAGCATTTATTGTTCAGGCCTACAAGCTGACGTCCTCGAAATTATGATATTACATTCCGTTCGTGATGAAATGTCATGGAACAGGAGAGAACTTTCGGTGTGACGTCACTTGGCCTTGGCTGGTACTCTGGAGCAGCGCGAGCTTGCATGTTGTCTCCCACAATACCTGCGCGTTCGGCGCTCGTTCTGAATGCATACAGCCGGGTGTTAATGAGTTCCTCTCAAGAAATGAATGAACGTGAATGCTCGCAGGGCATTCTCGTTCCAATATATTTATACCAAATTTGATATTTAGAATCCACCTGTCCGTGGGTAGGTTTAATGGCCAAATATATTTCTGAATATCGAAATTTACTAGGGGTTTATGCGAAACTGAAACCATGCTATTGCACTCCCGCAAAATATGCACAACCAAAATTAATGGAAATCAATTTCTAAAACTTTTTTCTCATGTGCATCATTTCGATAGGATGATAAAAGTAAACTCGTGTCCTCATCCTGAGGTAGTGCAACTATTTTCATGCTCACCCCCATTGGAGGTGAGCCGCATGTACCATGTGAACCACATACCAGCCCTCTTGCCAATTTTTAATTCCTGGAAGTACCGGGAATCGAACCCGGGCCCCCGAGGACGGCAGCTAATAACACTAACGGTTACGGTACGGAGGCGTACGATAGGAGGATTATTAAGGGGGATATCATGAACCGGTCGGTTTTTCAGGCTATACCCAGCACACATAGCCCAAAAGGCGGTGTACGTCGAGCAGATTCCTAATCTACCTATATAAATAAAGTCGTAACATCCGTGTGTCTGTACATTGATAATGTTGACGAAATTTTCGTACAGCTATCCGTTTAAAGGATATTTGTTTTGGCTTTAGCTTCCTGAAAGTGCTAATTTTTACCGCCCTCCCCAAAAATCAAGAATGCGGCATAATCTTCCAGAAGAACTAGAAAATTGAAATTTGGCAAAAATTGTAGGTTTTGGCCTGGAACCAACGGAAAACTTCCAAGATCTTTACATTTGTCACTTTTTATCCTTGAACAATATTGAAATATCGAGGCAATTCTAATGACGGTGCAGACCTTCGTTTGGAGATATTTCGTGGCTAAACGGTAATTCCTATCACAAAACGGATGGCACGATCTCCGTTCAAATTGGAGTGATATACAACTTTGGTTTTATGACTTTTTTTGGTATCTCTATCCCTTGAGTATGTTGCATTTGTCTCTATTTCTCAATTGTAAGTAAAATTTGCACTTTTTACACGCATAATTCATACTTTGAATTAATTTTATAGGAAAAACAGGATCATCAAATTCTACACGATCATCGGTGAACACAGTAGCCATATGTGATCCAAATACTATGTTTGCTGCTGTTACATAATTATCCTAAAATAATTCACTGTGGGAGAATCTTACCCAAATTTCACCATATTCAACGTTTCTAACTCAATCTGACCCATGAATAGATGGGACACGAGAAAATATCATAGCACCAGCCACTTAGACCGTTAAATACGGCGTCTTATTGTTCATTCCGTTTGTCGATATGATGTACCGTTTAGCAGCACTTAGTCTGTAAATGAATCTCTATAATATTTTAAACATGCATGTACCATTTTATGTCGATATATATATATTGATGTCTATTTGCAGCGATCAATAAAAGGCGTGTCTGCTATTGTAATCAGTACTCCCCAAATCGACTTTAACTCGCAGTAGGCATGGAGTCCTTTTCCAACTCCTGTGTAAGTGGCAATAGTAAGGAGGGCCCACTATTGTAAAGAAAAATTCCCTTTTCGATTTCACGAGCAGTAGGCAAGGGAGCATGCAATTTTGTTCAAAACTCCCCTACCCGATTGTGTTTGGCTGTGGGCAAGGGTGCCCGCCATTATGAACAAATATACCCATATAAAATGTGACTGTCATTGGGCATAGTGGCCTGCCATTTTAATGGAAATTCACCAAGTCGATATGACTCACAGTAATCTGGCTGGCATTATGAAAAGGGGCCTGTATTATAATGATAATACCACAACTCAATTTTGACTGGCAGTAGGAAAGTTGCCTACCATTGTAATAAAACCTCCTCAACTGTAATCTTTCTGGAAGTAAGAAAGGGGGCCTGCGATTATAATGTAAACTTGCCAACTCCATTGTGAATGGCAGGAGGCAAGTGAGCCCACCGTTATCATCACAACTCCTCAATTCACACTTTACATTGGAAACAACGTATGGGGACCTCTCCATGTTGTTTCTCGGATAACGCTAAGAGACGTGCAATTTAAAAAAACTTATTCACTGCATGTAGCGTAATTTACGTTGATATCCTTATACGATGTAGAATACCGTAGCGTAACACGGGTACATTTACTAGTATGTAATATGTATTGTGCATCTAAGGATGATTTAAGTGAAGTTTAAAATGACCTCAGCGAACTTTGTGTCGATTTAAAAGGCAAGCCTGTCTTAATAATTTTTGATATTATGTTTACATAGTGCATGGGTAATTACTGTGACCGACAATCGTGGAAATCAGTTTTTCGATTTTTGCTCCTCCAATAATCTAATAACACTTAATGATGGACTAATTCCAACTTTCAGTCGAAATGATAGTAATAGTTTTGTAGATGTCAGCGTCTGTTCACCTGCACTTTTAAAACACGTAGTGGAATGCGAAGTGAGTGAAGCTCCTAGTCTTTCTGATCATAGACATATTACTATGAAAATTTGACGTAGATACAGTTAGTGCTAATGATTCCTTTACACTTTTTTTAGAACAAAGACAGCCGTTTGATACCAATCACGTCTCACTATGGTATTTCAGAGAAGATGTTGTTATAAAGTGTTTTTATATTTCACCACCTCATTTAAAAGACATCTCTATTTTAAATGCAATTGTCAGGTTTTAACTTAGTCTCACCACCTAAAGACCTAATATAATACTTGTAAAATAGGGTTTGTAAATGAATATTTAATAATAATAATAATAATAATAATAATAATAATAATAATAATAATAATAATAATAATCATAATAGTCCGCCTCTGTTCCGTAGTGGTTAGTGTGATTAGCTGCCACCTCCGGAGGCCCGGGTTCGATTCCCGGCTCTGCCAGGAAATTTGAAAAGTGGTACGAGGGCTGGAAAGGGGTCAACTCAGCCTCAAGAGGTCGATTGAGTAGAGGTGAGTTGTATTCACACCTCAGCCATCCTGGAAGTGGTTTTCTGTGGCTTTCCACTTCACCAGACAAATGCCGGAATGGTACCTAACTTAAGGCCACGGCCGCTTCATTTCCTCATCCTTGCCTAGCCTTTTCAATCTTCCGATCCCCCAACAAGGCCCCTGTTCAGCATAGCAGGTGAGACCACTTAGGTGAGGTACTGGTCATCCTCCTCAGTTGTATCCCGTGACCCAATGTATCACGCTGAAGGACACTGACCTTGAGGAGGTAGAGGTGGGATCCTTCGCTGAATCCGAGGGAAAAACCAACATTTGAGGGTAAGCAGATTAAGAAAGAGTGAGACAATAACTAATAATAATAATAATAATAATAATAATAATAATAATAATAATAATAATAATAATAATAATAATAATAATAATAATAATAATAATAATAATAACAATCTGTTCCTCGTGCATGTCGTAAACGGTTTCTAAGAGGGGAGCAAATCATTCCCTCGTCCTCTAAGCCCCAAAACATTTCCTTATGCTATGTAGCGGAAAATATGTGCGTCTGCAATTTTTACTTTACTTTTGAAACTACCATGTAATATGCTCTATGCCCAGTAAGAATAGTAGTATTATTAGGACGAACACATATCACCACTGTAGAAACACAATCACTCACTGATTACAGTTACTATATGTCGACGTATTAACTTCAGAAACATAGAAGTTGTTACCAAGGTAAGCAAGGTGTTAATGTTGGAGGAAAGAAAATTGAATGTATCAGATTTGCTGACGACATGGTAGTCCTATCAGAAACTGGGAAAATGATGAATATCACGCTGGAAAAATTAAGCGGATCATGTGAAAACTTTGTTATGAAAATGCTATTTTTTTGCTAGTGGCTTTACGTCGCACCGACACAGATAGGTCTTATGGCGACGATGGGATAGGAAAGGCCTAGGAGTGGGAAGGAAGTGGCCATGACCCCAGCAGTTGCCAGTTTGTGAAAATGGGAAACCACAGGAAACCTTCTTCAGGGCTGCCGACAATGGAATTCAAACCTACTATCTCCCGGATGCAAGCTGATTGCCATGTGATGCAATCCCCGCAGCCAATTTGCTCGGTAGGTTACATTATTGTTGTTGATGAATCAATTTAAGCTGTTCAATCCTGTGATAAACTCTTCATCCTTTCATCTAAACTGTTTCTGAATGTTGCATCGACTCGTTAATGCCAACAATGAGACAGGATAGGACAAGGAATTGGAAAGAACTGACCACGGAAGGAGTTAAGGTACGTTTTACTCGTATAAAAACTTTGAAAAACCGTCTTCAGGACTTCCAACAATGCAGTTCGGTGTCCCCCACCCCCACGTCTCCCGAATGCCGTTTAACAGCTATACGATCTGGACCGCGTAAGGAACTCTCTTGGTAATCTACTTGTCTGAGCCACCCTATGCTTCCCTTATACTTCTCTCAAAGTCCACTGTACGACTCCTGGTTGTCTCGAAGTAAGTTCAGCGAATCTATTGTTCCACTCAAAATTCGCCGGTTCGTTCTCCTCTCTCCAAGTTCCACAAGGCTGTATTACTGTATCTTATATGCATATATGATATTAGTAAAGAATTGATATCACAGATGAGCGTTTATAAGGACAATGTTATACTATATAGAGTCGTAAATAAGTCACAGGATTGTGAGCGAATGCAACAAGACCTCGACGATGTTGTGAAATTGTCACCGGCAATTGTATGATGGTCAACGGAACCTGTTTCAATTGGTGGGCATCACTGTAGGTACCCAGGTGTTAATATAAGGACAGGTGTTCATTGGGGTAATCAAATTAACGGTTTTATAAATGAAAGTTCAAAATCTCTTCATATTGTTATGAGGGTATTTTGGGATTCTAAAGAGAGAGCACATAAGTCACTGGTAAAATCCACTTTAGAGTATGGTTCCAGAGCTCTCCGGAACCTTACAAGGATAATTTCATTCGAGGAGTGAAAATATCCAAACGAAAGCAGCGCGATTTGTTGTTGATGACTTCCGACCAATGAGTAGTGTTACTCACGTGTCGCAAACTTTGGTCTGAGAAGACTTGGGAGTAAGGAGACGAACAGCTCGATTAAGCGGAATGATCCGAACTGAGCTGTCAGTGGAGAGATGGTCTGGAATCACATCAGTAAACGAATAATATTGAGTGGAGACTTACAGTGTTAAAGATTATAATATCGAGGTAAACATGAATTCACGAAGACAAATTGGGGCAAATATTATATTATGGGTAGACGAGTTAACGATTAGAATGATTAGAGAGACGTTCGACTGATTGCCGACGTCTGAAATGATTTACTGTAAGTCTAGGCATAACCCTGGGTGGCTGCTCCAAATGTAGGTGAGTGCTGATTGATTGATTGATTGATTGATTGATTGATTGATTGATTGATTGATTGATTGATTGATTGATTGATTGATTGATTGATTGATTGATTGATTGATTGAAATGCATACAGACTCTACAGAAAGATTGAAATCAGGATATTTATCAGGGTAAAGGAAATAATAATAATAAAGTTGTTATTATTGCTATGTTATTGGTTTTACGTTCCACTAACTACATTTTTCGGTTTTCGGAGACACCCAGGTGCCGGAATTTAGTGCCGCAAGTGTTCTTTTACGTGCCAGTAAATCTACCGACACGAGGCTGACGTATTTGAGCACCTTCAAATACCAGCGGACTGAGCCAGGATCGAACCTTCCTAGAAGGGGTCAGAAGGCCAGCGCCTCCAATCATCTCCACCACTCACACCGACATAAAGGAAACATTTCCCCTAAAACCAATTATCACGAATGACTACACAGAATAAGTGAGCAAGACAGCTGATCGTGAAAATCATAACTTATTTATTAGAGAACTGACGTTACGTTGGAGCAGGATGCTCCCAATGTAATAAATTGAACGAAAGGTTGTCTCTATGTAAAGTAACCTGGGTTTTATTGGATCATTGTACTGTCTGTTGTTTCTAAACCACTCCCAAAGTCGAGGTGACTTTCCCCATTTCAGTTCAGCTTCAGCGGCTTACGGACATTAGAATGCGCATTAAAATTTTATTTCAGTTTAGAGAGAAACAATTCCGTAGCTCCAGGCAAGCGGTCGAACGGAAAGTATTTGTTCTGCGGAAAGCTGGAAGACATTGAGGTTTAGCATTCCATATTGGAACTCTGATGAGAATAAAATATATACATACATCTTCGTTTTAGATTGTTATGCGTCGTAGTGTTCAATATGCAAGTCTCTGCGAATTTACTAAACGCCTCCACATTGCTGGCTTAGTTCCAGAGCTCTCATCATTAAAACATTAGAAAGTGAGTCGTCTAACCATTGTCGTCTTGGTCTGATTCTACTGCTATCCTCCTCCATTTGCCTCACATGACCCCACCACTGAAGCCGGTTTATCCGTACAACTTTATCCATTGAGTTCATGCCTACATTAGCCTTTATGTCCTCATTCCGAGTACCCTCCTGTCATTGTTCCCACCTGTTTGTACCAGCGATCATTCTCTCCGCGGTTATGTCTGTTACTTTTAACTTATGAATAAGATATCCTGAGTCACCCAGATTTCACTGCCGATAAGCAAAGTTGGTCTTAAAACAGACCTGTGTTAAGATAGTTTCGTCTGGAAGCTGACTTCCTTCTTACAGAATACTGTTGATCGCAACTACGAACTCACTGCATTAGCTTCATTTCACCTTGATTAAATCTCACTTACTATATTACCATCCTATGAGAACACACATCCTAAATACTTGAAATGATCTACCTGTTCCACATTTTATTCCCAACCTGGCATTCAATTTTCTTAGTTCTCTTTCCTACTCATATCAATAATCGTAGAGAGGATAATTTTCTTATCATACTCATTGCACATATTTTCAAGTTCCAATGTATTATATTTCAGATTTTGGCCACAATCTGCCATTAAAACCAAGTCGTTGGCAAAGGCTAAACTGCTTAGTAAGTTTCCATTTTACTGAATCCCGCCGTTTCATTTTATTACCTTTCAGCAGAACATCCATGTAAACTATGAACAACAAAATTGTAAGATTACAGCCTCGTCTAAACCCTTTGAGTAGCGTGAAGAAAAAACAAATCTCCTCCTTCTTCCTCTTTCCTATAGACCATGCTATTTCAATCGTTTTCTGACTTGAGCTTTAACACTTGCGAGTATTCCTGCAACCTTCTTCGGTGAGCTACCTTCCGTTCTTGGGCCCACGTCTTGCCTGTTTCCGTTTTAGGCTTTGCTCGAAAACTCTGTAGACCCTCAAGCTTCTTCTTTAAAGGGTCGCGTTACAATATGTCATCGCTGAAGATTCCCTATTCTCTCAAATCCTTTTCCACCTCGGTGGACCAGACCCCTTTAGTTTTCTTACTCAGGAAGGAGGCAAAGATTCGAGTGGACCATCTTTCTGGTCTCAATCGTGTTAAGTGACCAAAGAAAGAGACCCTCCTGTTCCTAATAGTGTCTGTTACTTTTTCCATATGCAGATACAGTTCATGATTGTGTCTTCTCCTATGTTCTCCATTTTCCCTTACTGGACCCAAGATTCTCCTTTCTTTCGTTTCTACTTTCTTCTGCCAGACCTATCTTATTCCTTGCGAGGCATTCTGCTGCAAATAGAGCTTCATGTCGAATTACTGTAAAGTGATGTCTAAGATTGGATTAAAAGGATACTGAACGTTTGTTACAGATATCTATGGTGAGATGGTAGACCATTTCTATCTCGTTGATTCTTGATGCCTCTTTCTCAGTGTACCGGGAGGTACACCTCAACGCCACGCATTCAAAATCAGCGCCTTAATGAACTCCTCTATCGAACAAAAATGGTGACTAATACAACAGGAACTTAGAACTTTAATCACAAGATGTCACCATTGAAAAATTAAGTAATTGTTTTGAGGTAAAGTTTCCTAAACTGAGTGAATTTCTCCTTGTTTTGTTTGCCATTCATCAAGAAGTTTGGACATTCTTCCATAGATGACACCTTTAAAAATTATGATCATGCACTCTTGTGCAAAGTGAAAGAACTTATAATTTAAAGAAGTTTTGTATTCATAGGTTCTCCATAACTCATCTATGTTCATTTACTTTTAGGTTGGCAATACTTCCTTTTTCTTTTCTCCAGTTTTGAATCTCGCCAATGAAAAATTTATGTAATTAATTATCAACCTATCACAGGCTTCTTGTTCGATTTTGAGTGTTACTTTTGAACTGAACCAATAAAATTAAGAGTGTGTGTCCTGATTAGTCTTGAATGATCTCGAACCTTCTCTGAGGGTATATAAACTTCGGCTTTTCATGTTTCCTGGCCAATTCATTGTCGTCTATCTGAGTGTGTGTGTTTAAGCAGGAGGCTGGCGGCCTCTTTCGTCGGCAGCTAGACCATCTACAAGGTAATGGCCACATAATTCCATCTTTCCTGCTGTATCCGCAAATTATTCCGAGGGGAAGGTCCGACTCTTTAATCATGTAACCATACTTTTCTAAAATGTAACTTTTCTTTCGGCTGATGTAAAAATTTCATAAAAACTTTAACTGTAAATCGGGGATAGAGAGTGAGTTACCCTCTAGAGCTCCCCTTCATCTTAATTTGAGGTGTCTGCGATTTAGCAACCTTTTGTAATGTATTATAGTTATTTCCATGCGTGCCACCTCAAGTAGTTTGAGAATAGCCCCTGTTTCATCGGCCTAGAGCCCTGCAGGTTTTTAAGTTTTCATTATCTTGGAGCGCAGTGTACGCCTCCATTCCTTTCGTGTTTTGGCCAGTTATTTAACCTGTTCTCTTTCCATGAAGACCCCGGAGGTTGGGTATTAAATACCCCTGTATAAATCATTTTCAAATTGTAAGTTGTGCCTTGAGAGGGCAGTGATTGTAAGTTGATGTGACCTTGAGTAGGCTTGGAAGCCTGAGTGCCTGTTAGCTCTTTTTCAAGTTTTGTAACTGTAAAGTGTGTCTCTGGGAGGGTAGATATTGTGATTTAGGGAGCAAGTGCTCTTGAATTAGGGGATTTCTGCCCCTCACTAAATAATACCTCTTCATTTTGTAAAATTGTAAAACGAGGGGCTTGAAGCCCAGAATTTGGACGTTCCTAGTCTTGTTTCAAGATTGCTTTTGTACCTGATATATGGTGAAGTTTATTTGTGGAAAAGAAATATAACCTTTTTAAAATTTTAATTCAATTCTTGATATTGTAGATCGACCCATTCACCCCGGCAACTTCTTTAACATCTTTGTGCTCCACGGCTATCCCCGTAGCACTCAGAAATAATAGGTTTTATCTACTCGCCCAGGTATTTGAATTTCTCTTCCCGTTTTGTTTTGATCCTTAAATTTCTGGCAGCTGCTTTGATGTTTGTTAAGAACTGTGTTTTCTTAAATGAAATATGGAGTCCTGCCTTTGCAGATTTCACCTGAAGTTGGTTTATTTGGTTTTTGGCTGTGTCAAGTGAATTAGATAATATCGCCAGATCATTTACGAAAGCTAAACAATAAATTTTTAGATTCTGGCTCTTACAATGTATACTGACCCCATGCTCAACACCTTCATCACTCAGACTTTTGCACCATTCGTTATAATAACTCTGGAATAGCACAGAACGTCTGAGAAACCCAACGTGAATTATATCACTATACGCCTTTCTTATTTCACCAGAGGAATTTTGGTTCATCCCTGTAAATTATGTTCGTATCTCTATGTGCGCTACAATGACTCGTTCAGATCTGTCAGTTCCAAGGGTCATTTGGACGACACTGGTCAGAAACTCCAGAATGATAATCACGTCTGTGCTTTTTCGTCATGCGTCAGTAATTTCCTCTTGTAGCACATCCCCATTGTTCCTGTGCTGATATCGAATATTTATGTATATCCAGTTGATGATACCACGGTGTAGCGACTCTCTGTCTACTAAGGGATTAAGATTCATAAAAGGCATAAGGCATATGGTGATAATGAAAGGGATGTAGGTGCTGACTACCGAGGGAGCTGGCCGTGCGGTTAGTGTAACGCAGCTTTGGCGTTGCATTCTTCAGATAGCGTGTTCGAAACCCACTGTCAGCAGCACTGTTCTGTAGTCTCCCATTTTCACACCAGGCAAGGACAGGGGTGCTTCCTTCCCACTCCTATCAATTTCCTATCCAATCGTCGCCACATAAACTATCTGTGTTTGTGCGACATACAGAAATTCTAAAAAGTAAAAAAAAAAAAAAAAAAGCGTGTTTACTGGGAAATGAGGACACTGATACTTGTTGTGAGTTGATATGTTTGCAGTGTGTAGTAACAGAGTCATGGTATGTGTCGAGTGTGAACATCTGAAGTCCTCTTTTGAAGCAATGTCTCACTTCACGTTAAGGAAATCTGTCAGAGAATTTAACTCCAAGATAAATTATTTTAATACGAGCCATGTTTTCTGTGAGTATAATATAACAACTCGTAAATATCACCTATCTCAGTTGGCGAAACGTTAACTTTCGAAGGGCCATTGTTAGTACCAAATAAATAATTTAATGAACAGGAATACAAAAGTATATTGGGAAAGCATATATGTTTGAGACATAACGAAGTCCCCGATGACATCATAGCATCATAGAAACCATGAGTTCACTCCAGGTCCGGGATGGAAAGTCAGGATGGTTTGAAACGAAGAGTGGAGTCCAGCAAGGAAGTTAATCTTTCACCTTTCCTCTTCATTATCACAAGGGATGAAGTTTCAAACGCAGTTAAATAAATGATCCAACAACTAATACCCTGAATTTGCTGATAATTTAATGGTATGGGGTATGACGGAAGTGGATGTATAAGCCAGACTATAATTTTGGCATGAAGCTTTTACAACCTTAGGTCTTAAAATCGGCAATACCAACATATGGTTATAACTAGAAACACTTCAACTGTTCACCTAAGCAATGGACACGAGGAGATGGATATTGTAAACAACTTCCAGTACTTAGAAAGTGTTCTTTCCTCATACAATACTATACATCAAGAGAATAACAAAAGTCTGGAAAAAGCTTCCACATATCAACAAGCTGTACGTCAAATACTTTGGGATGAAGCATTTCCGTTAATTTTCGATGTCATCTCGTACAAAATATAAGGGAAGATCAGAAAGTTTCCGTTCGAAGGCCGTTCGGTCCTAAATCTGGATGTCCATCAGGGACAATCAAAGACACTCATTCCATCGATGCCACCGGGTTGAAGATCCCCATGTGATAAAACACCATGTCCTGCGGCACATCCTCGCCCGACAGGAAGAGTAGAACATTCAAGACTTTATCAGGGTCCGAAGGTGCGATAATCGCTTGGGGAGAGATCAGGATTATAGGAGGAGTGTTCTAGTGTCTCCCACTTGTTTTTGACCATAATGGATGAGGCTGGCCTTCCAGAATGACCGGCGTCTTGTATCGAAACGCGACTTGGTGCACCATTCCACAACGGTGATTTTCGACAGGCATGTTGCCCCATATACAGTCTCCATTCTCCGATGGATGCCCATCGGCGTTTGTCCTTCGGCAGCCAAGAAGAGAATAACAACACGTTGGTCCTGTTTGGACTATTTGGTAATAACGTGCCCATAATTCACGTGCCCGCACTTAACGCACGCGCCTCGGAACGACACAGCTGCCTCACTGATACATTTGTCTACATGTCCGTGCTTATATACCCGCATCGGAGTCGCGCTACGTTGCATATCCGATGCAGAAATGCCCTCAAAGCAAAGCAAAAGCAAAGACATCTCCATACAGGCCATGAAGGCCCTTGGACGAGTGGAAGGTAAAGGCTTCCACTATTCGTAACCTCGACACTTGGTGGGGTAGTGCGGTTAGCTCTACGCCGGGCCATCTTTGCCCCCAGGAAATAACCTGGTACTTATTATTGGTGTAGGCTGAGTGAGCCTCAGGGTCATGTGCATCTCCGGAATTGAAAATCTCGTTTCTTAAATTTTACGACTTCCTGACGGGGATACGGACCCGCTTCCTTCCGGGCGAACCGAGCACGCCTTTACCGCCTCGGCCAGGCAGCCCCTAGCAACGGCCTGAACCGAAACTTTTTGATCACGCCTTATATATATCGTCTGTAAGTATCAACACTTACTGGATCAACAAAGAGTCGTCTTCAGGCAATAGAAATGAAGTTCCTCCATTCATGTCTACAAAAAACGAAAAATGGATAAAATAAGGATTGTGCATATCTGTCAATAGCTTGGACTGGATAGAAACCTGCTGGAGAGCCTCGAAGTGATTACAATGGAATGGTCACATGAAAAGAATGGATCCCAACAGGACTCCTCGAGCATACTTTGACTGCAGTGCTCCGGGGAAGATAACTTGTGAGGTTTCGGAGAAGCAGAATTTCAAGGACCTTAAAGTCAGCGACTAAACTGGAATTCCATTTGTGGATGGATAGAGAAACTGAAGGAGGATCGTATACAAGCGTATCCAGCTTGCTGTAGCGAAGAAATGCTGATATTGCTGATGACACAGATGTATTTAGCATTAAAATTATTTTTCTGTATTATTGTCCTGCTCCATGGCAAAATGGTTGGCATGCTTGCCTTTGGTGACAAGGGTACCAGGTTCGATTCCCGGCAGGATGGGAAATTTTAACCACCATTTTGTTAATTTGTCTGGCTCAGGTTTTGTGTGTGCGTCGACGTCGTCGTCATCATCATTTTATCTCATCCTGACGCGCAGGTCGCCTACGGGAGTCAAATCAAAAGACGTCCACCTGGCGAGCCAAAAATATCCTCGGACACTGCAGCCACTAAAAGCCATACGACATTTCATTTTCCCTGTATTATTTATCTACAAGGTAGGTAATTGGATTTACTGGAAGTATAAAACGTCTTAGATTGTGATATTAATCACTACATACTGACAAGGTACCCATGTATGAGTTTAAAAAATGTGGCGTCTGGTGTCGCAGGGTTGAAATAACACTATTATGAAGGGTGCGTTTCATTTTTAATAATATCATAAGCCCGCAGCGGTGAGTAATATCTGAACGACGAGTTAAATTTTGTAAGATTATGAAACGTTTAGTAAACAATATTAATATACCGATAAAAAGTTCAGGGATGCTATTCGTATTGTGTTAATAACGATGGTACAATCGGATTGGCGGAGAACATTTTTATTTTCAAGTTACTTTGTTACTTCCGCGTGTGATTCAGATTGACTAACTCGCCGTATTTGATATGCCAGAACACAAGCCGCTACCGTGTTTCAAGGAAGAGAAGAGGAGGGAGGGGAAGCGGGGTGTATGATGGAGGCAGAGATAATGCTCCACGCGTATGCACAAGATTTCTCGTTCTACTCGCACAGGATTATCCTTGTCTATTACAGGCAACATGCACAGTTCGTGTGTTAAACAGACGTAACTGAACACATTGTAATTAAGACACACTTGTTAGTCAAAGAATACACCAGATCGTTCCTCCTCTCGTCTGTTGATCGCAGTAACGTTCTTTATTGTTTAACATGATCGAATATACAACACTGCCGCCCCGCGATTGTCTATTCCTTCACTGACAATATTGTAAATGGAATAAAATACTGAGTGAAGGAAACAATGTATTCAATGGTTTGATTACAGTAGATGTTCCATATAAACTCCTCCTACTTCGATGTACAGTTCAGGATGTGTGTTGTGTTGTGTCGTGAATGGCCTGCAAATCTGCATGTTTTCTCGGTACAAGTTCATCTCCTCTTTCTAGGGAGGGTTCGGATGGTATTCAATTTGAGCAGAACCAAACTGTACACTGCCTACTTGGGCTGGGAAGTGACTGTGTGAAACGAACGAGTGACTTGTGCGTTCGCACCGAGCATTTCCTCTCTCTCCCACTTCCCACTTCCCCTCCCTTCCCTTCACTCCTCTGACGCATAGCAACAGGCAACGCTGGCTCTCTGGCATAGCAAACACAGTAAGTTCTTCAATTTGAATCGCGCGACCGGAAATAACAAAATAACCTCATTTTCTCGAAAAAAGGAATTTTCTCCGCCAGTCCGATTGCACCATCGTCTTTAACAAAACGCCAAGAGAATCCGTGATATTTTGTCAAATAGTAATGATGCACCCTTTATAACACTAAAGGTCCATGATTGTTCACATCTTTCGTTATAAATAGATCATATAACGTGTCTTCATACCAAGTTGCTCCATGTGCTGTCCGGGCACTTTACCAACGTTTAAATTATTTTGTATTACCTGATAATTATGTGTGAAGTGATTTTTGGTAGATTTGTTTACTGTGACGCTGATTGCAATTTTAAGAACAATGTTATAGCTTTCCTTCACCCCTTCTCATACTATGCCAATGGCGGCTTAACTCGGTCTTAACTGTCATTCGGTGTGTCGCTGTTCATCTCATCAATCTCGGAAACTATGGATTCAATACAAATAGCTTATTTTATTATTAATATTACGTGACCCGTTGGGGGTGCTAAATTTGTGTAACTGCCACGGCATTTCTCTCCAGATAGAATTAAGTGTGGTTGTAATTTGGAGTTTGCCTTTAATCGCCGTTATTTTAAATCGTTTAGCTTCGCTGATATCCTTACGTCAAGATATTGCTCCGTAACTGTGTTGAACTTGCTAAGTACAGAATGTAATGCCTCATAATTCACCGTCAACTAATTCCGAAGAGAATCTATATTATATATATATAACTAGATGTTGGTATATTTGTAATTAATAGACTCAAAAACTACTGGACCGATTTCGCTGAAATTTTCAGTTTGTTCTTATTACTTCTGAGAGGGATTATGAAGTGGTTTGAATGATATCGGATAGGTAGTTTTATCATTATGAGTAATTATATGTCATCTTATTAAATTGCAAAGCCGCACCAAGATTGAATCGATTTGATGGAAAAATTGTTGCTAGGCGACAGCAGCTTACGCTATATCCTGATAGTCCGTTAAGAAATGCTGTATATAGGAGGATGGGAACACGTCACCATGGTTTATAAAGTACCATCCCTTGCTAGGAGCTTCATGAATGACCGTGGCTGTTATTTGAAAATAGCAATCCAACATGCCGTGATCGAGGCGTACTTTCAATATATAGGACCAACTTTGATAGATCTGCCCAGTTTGAAGAATGCAGCTCTCTATTAGATGTGCAAAATATTTAAGAAACTGTGAAACATACAGAATATCAAGAGTGGAATGGCACGAGTTATCACCCACTCCCAACGAAGAGCAACTGGGGGTTCCCAACGAGCAAAGGCGAGTCTATGTAATCTATCTATAGATCTATGTACATCAATGTCATTGGAGCGATTTCAACCAAACTTGGTACACTTGTGACTTAGTAAAAGAAGACAAACTTCATGGGGCAAAGACACTACAAGCACCCTTAAATGCGAATGATGGGGTGGAGTGAGATATAAAATAATCGAAAGTACCGTCGAATTCATAGCTCTCGGGGTCGCCGTGATGAATAGTGACACTCCGGATTTTGTACCCCTTAGAGGTGGGGATCGACGAGAAGATATAAAAATAATCGGAAATAGTGTTGAATCCATAGTTTTCGGGGTCACAGAGATGAATAGTGACACTGTGGATTTATTAAAGTCCTATCTCAGCCTCCTTTAGGCTGGCAACGAGGGGGAGTGAGATATAAAAATAATCGAAAATAGTGTCGAATCCATTGTTCCCGGGGTCGCTGAGATGAATAGTGTCACTCCGGACATTTTATCACTTACGGGTGGGGGTCAAAGGGGGTGATATAAAAATAATCGAAAATAGTGTTGAATCCATAGTTCTCGGGGGCATTGAAATGAATAGTGACACTCCGGAATTTTTATCCCTTACAGGTAGGGGTCGAGGAAGGGGAGGGGTATAAAATAGTCGAAAATAGTTTTGAATCCACACTTTTCGGGGTCACTGAGATGAATAGTTACACACCGGGTTTTCTGAAGTCCATATTCAGCACCCTCTGGGGCGGGAGGCGAGGGGGGAGTGACACAAAAAATTATCGAAAATAATGTCGAATACATAGTTTCCGTGGTCGCTGAGATGAATATTGGCACTCCAGATGTCGTATTAGTCCAAGTTAAGCTCCAATCAGCAGGGGCGAGAGAAGGGACGAAGAAATAAAAATGTCCAAATGACCATATATTCCAGCATATGTGTCAACTAAACTTGGTAAAAGTATTACCGACTATCTGGACAAAATACTGTGTGGGCAGGACTCCCCCTAGAAGCCCTAAAGAAGGGGGCGAAATATAATTATAATTAAAAACGACCTATATTAGTGTTGAATCCATACTTATCTGGACTACGGGAGGAATTTCAACCAAACATGGCACACTTACGATTTACTTGCAGGTGACAAACTGCGAGGAGTTATGGTAACCCTAGCACCCCTAGGGGTGGGGTGGGAGGGGCTGAGATGTAAAAATAATCGAAAAAAGTGTCCAATCCGTAGTTTTCGTGGTCGCTAAGAAGGATAGTGACACTCCGGACTTCGCTGAAGTCCATTTTCAGCCCCCATCGGCATGGAGATGAGAAGGGATGGGAAGGTAGTTGCCCAACACGACCGAAATTACGGATGTATAAGTGTCTCTTCCAAAATAGCCCTCATATAAAATTGGTACACATACTTTTACTATAAAAAATAATGTTGTGTAAAACACCCCTAGCACTCCTAGCGGAGGTGGTGAAGTATGAAAATAAACGAAAATGACTGATATTAATGTCGAATACCATCGTTTACGAGGTCGCTGAGTTGAACTGTGGTACTCTGGATGGTTAAGTCTTACATATGGGTGTATGTGGGTATGTTCCAGAATAGCTCTCAACGACGCTGAGATGAATTGTGACGCTCTGAATACCGTTTAAGTTCACGTTCAGCCTCCATTGAGACCGGAGGAAGAATGGGGTTTGATAGTAAAGAGTCTAAAATGACCGAGATTTGTGTTGAATCCACTACTTTTGGAGTCACAAGGCAGATTGGTGACAGTCTCAAAGAGAGTTGAAACCGTGTAGATCATATCTATAGCGCGACTAATACATACATGTAGTTACCCCTTATTCATTTTTTGAAAGTATTAAATACTTCGCAATCAATTCAAGCTTCCACAAGGATGATTAAATAATCAAAAACTTGAAATCACACACATCTAAACAAATCTAAAGCTTCATAATAGATGCTAAAAGTCATTATCCCAAAAAGGTATTCTATAAGAATTTACTTCGTAGTGTACATAACTAACTATTAATACTAATCTTAAAATAAACATTCACAACCAATCGGGCAAGGCCGGGTACTACAGCTAGTAAAACAAAAATGAAGCCAATTGGTCCAGTAGACGTACTGGACAAATCTGGTTTTAGTAAACTATTTTAATGTATAGACTAGTGGACATGCGCTGCTCCGCAGTGTTTGTTATAAGTAGGTCAGATAACTCGTCTTGATATGCCTGTCGTAGGCATATTGTTTTGCCTGCCCTTTACAACAGTTTTATAAACATTTACAAATAATTGATTCATTCGTAATGCAGTTTATAACAATTCTTTCCATATTCACTGTTCTTACACCATCTGGATCTTAATACTTTCAAACGACCTTGCCCAGGTTAGCACAACATACATTTGGCCGTGACTGAATACTGGTTCGGGTAAGTAGACATCCACGATTTCAAGAGTTTGTCCCTGCGCTTTATTAATGGCCATACAGAAGGCTAGTAGACTTGATACCTCCCCGTCTGTACGTATGTAGACTGTTTTTTCTTTGCAGCACGTAAGTTATTAGCAACGTTCTGCCATCTGTTGAGTATGATCAGAAGCTGGGGAAGGTCAAAGAATTAAAAAGTATTGATTAGCCGAAGGGTGTACTCTCTGGTTTGACTGGTACTAATCAAACATGGCTGCATGCAATGACATTACTCAGGATGAAAATCACATATAGGCCAGCGACAAGTAATAAAAACTTAGATAATCAGGTATCCACAAATGCTCCATTAAACCGAATCAATAAATAAACCCCTGCTGTAACCAATGTTAATGAATGTACTAAGGCTGATACAGGTGTCGGGGCAGCTGTAGCTGCTGACAATCAAGAAGAGAAAGGAATCTGAGCTCTCTTAGTTAGAATATTAATGAAAATGTTAATCGCTTAGCAACCTGCTAAGTATTGCGGGATAGGGTACGCCTTCGCCTGCAGTTATTGGAGTGAACACATAATGATTTGATTTAATGATTGCTCAAAGTTGACTGAACTTGGACACCTGTCAGTGTCAGATTATTCATCGGCAGGTTATTCCAGAGAGAATAAATTAAAATTGAGCAAATCGGCCCAATGCTGTTTTAGTAAACTATTTTAATATACATAGATAATAGATTTTTTGCATATCAACGTCGCTTCTAAAAATCTCTTTGTAATGGTCGCCATACTTCTATATACTGACAGCTTTGTAAAACTACGTGTTAGCCTACAAATCGGAGAGAATCGCGAATTACTTCCAGTCATTTCCAAACAAGTGCGATAATCACATTTCGATAATAGGTATTTTAGCGATAGTAGTCAGTGATTCACACAAGCTGTCCTATGCGTTGTGAATAAGGTAAACGTGTACAGAACTCTTGTATTCTATATGTCTTCCGTCTCCAACATGATGCTCATATAACACGACAGTTAAAACGTTGGGATGGTCACGTTTAAACGACCGAAGAAAAATCCATCAAATGACCCTCGTCTATCAGTTGCTTCTAACAAAAAGCCCCACCTATATATCGTCCCAGTAGCCGTGATTAGGAGGGCGAGGTGGGCAGTCGCCCCACCCCCGAATTTGTGGATAAAACATTATATGTTTATTCCATATTAACAGGGTGAAACTGGGAATTATAGGAATTATTTAAAACAACGATTTATACAAGCCTTTTTAGTTTTTATTTTATCAACTAATTCTTTCCATTGACTATTAACAAAAGTATTATCGGAAATACGCACAAAATGTCGTTCATCGTGGCTAACAGATTTCTATAGCTCCATAGTAAGTAGTGGAGACTTTGCATGTGTTGTGAGGAAGGGTAGCACGGGTATATTTTTTGCCAAGGTCATGGACACTGAGGTATGATTCACCCACTTGCCGCGCGCATTCGTCAGTCTGGCAGTCTCTTTAATGTCTGTTAGTTTCTTAGTGTGTAGTCAAATACTGAATGTTTCTTTAATTTTATAATCACGCCGTACTTCTATTTAATTGTTTAAAAGTTTTATTGAATGAAAATATCAGAAACCTATTATTACCGCAATAAGTTGGTAAACTGCCAAGCTTGACCTTTCAGTCGAAATTCACTCAGAGAGCATAAAAATGTTACCATTTTGTAGCCTTTTCTTTTCAGTTTTGATGAATTTAAGACTCAGTTACGTGTAACTGAAATCAAAAATTACATATTAGATTTAAGTATCTTAGACTGTCCCACGCTTTTATTCTTCTCATTTAAGACTATGCACTGTTCCTAGAAATTTGTTTTTTTGGTTTTTAGTAATTTCGTTAATTTATTTTTGCCTCATATTAAAGTGAGTTTCCTTGAACATAGTTACCAGATATATTCTTTTGCTATTAACTAGAGGGCTCCGCAGCATTCGTTATAAATAGGTCAAACAACGCGTCTTGATGTGCCTGTCGTAGATATATTATTTTGCCTGACCTTGTCAATGGTTTTATGAACATTTAATAAGAAGCACCTTACGGTATGCTGCTGGCCGTAGTCAGAATTCATCCATTCTGACGTCATTATGCCGTCTGCTTGTAAACATCTATCCTTATACTCACTTTTCTTTTTAGCCTAAAGTTCTTGATGTAAAGCTTGGTATTGTGTCGTAGAAGGCTACGGTATTTTAAATCGCAGTTCTTCTATGAACTTGTGAGCTCATAGGTTAGTCTCCAATGAGCATTCTTTACCAGGCAGATAATTTTTAAGATACATGTTCTTCACTGTTTCTATTGTAACTAGGTCACCTTTCGGTAGGTGTTCCCAGATAATATATGTCAGGGTGGGGTCTGTTTGTACATATACTTTTTTCTTTTAACAGAATATAAGTTATTAGGAACGCTCTTCAATCTGTTGTATGTATTTGGAGGCTTGGAAAAGTTACAGAATCAAATAGTATCTTGAAGGGAATAGCATTATTCCATGATTAGAGTAAGAATATACTCTCTGGCTTGAAAGGTAGTAACTAAAGGTGGCTACGTGCAATGGCATTACTAAGGATGAAAATCGTATATTACAATGTTAATCAAAGTGTTAGCAACCTGCTAAGCACAGAATGTATTTTGGATTAGAGTAAGTTTTCGCCTGCATTTATTGGAGTGATCATTTAATGATTTTAATCTATGGTCACTCGAAGTTAGCTGACCTTAGAGACCTGTCAGTATATCTCATGATTCACCGGGAGATCATTTCTGAGAGAATAAAACTAAAGTGAAGCAAATCGGTCCAGTAGAACGGACAGAGGGATTTTCCATAGCTGTTTCTAGTACACACTTTTAATATATAGGTTTGATATCTTTCTGTTATTGTTCAATCTCTATTTATCCCATAATAGTTTTATCGATAGGAATCTTAATTAAGTGTAATATTGTTACTCCTCATCTGACGTACACGTATAATCTCATAAACTTTAATTGATTACCATTACTTCGCCACTTTGTAAAGTAACAATTAAATAATTAAATAAATAGTCACCACAATCGGTCATGTCCATGCTGACATTTCTTCACTTGTACCCTCCCACCATAAAGAAGGAATTCTCTTTCCTTCTAGCACTACATGAAATATGCAAGTGAAATTTCCAGGCGATAGAGCCTACCGTGCAGAAATAAGTTGTTGAGAGCAATAATTCTCATCGTTCTATGAGAGTATTATAGTAGAGGGCTGCGACAAATCAGATGTAGATTGGGGAGGCGCGGCGCTGTAGGGACTCCTGGAGGCGAGCACAATAGACGCGACCTAGATGCATTTCATTGGGGAGAAGAAGAAAGATCGGAGTTGCGACAAAAATGATTATCGGCTGTCTCGAACTCGGCAAAAGATCGACTGAGAGGAAGAAGAGGGTGGGGGAGATTTAGAGAGGCGATAAAATGTTTCTGTGCTTTTAAAGATGAAACTTCGTTGCAAATCTCTCTCTTTATTATTCTGTGAGAAGAGCCTCCGAATGTCACTTCCACGGTCTTAGCTGTCGAAGTATGTATTTCCTCAGAGTGTCACACTTAATAGGTAACTGGAAAGTCAACAGCCTCAGTAGATATCATCCTGTGTGGTCACAAACAGTAACCCCTGTAATTGCACGTCACGTCATCTTCTTTGCTAGTATTCGATGAAGGGTCGTTTTCTTTTTACTTGTGCTTTTAGCCTTTTGGCCCATGATACGGCCTTACAGCTGTAATCTTGCATTCAGGAGGTAGTGAGTTCGAACGTACAATCTCTCGAATGCTGCGTGACTAAATCTGCATAACCAACGTGCTCGGTATTATTATTATACATACATACATACATACATACATACATACATACATACATACATACATACATACATACATACATACATGCATACATACATACATACATACATACATACATACATACATACATACATACATACATACATACATACATACATATATTATCATTATAGACTGTTATGCCTTTCAGCGTTCAGTCTACAAGCATCTGAGAATTTACTAAACGTCGCCACAATCCTCGATTTGCAACTAGTGTTGTGGCCTCATTTAGTTCTATACCTCTTATATTTTAAATCGTTAGAAACCGAGTCTAACCATCGTCGTCTTGGTATACCTCTACTTCTCTTACCCTCCATAACAGAGTCCATTATTCTCCTGGGTAACCTATCCTCCTCCATTCGCCTCACAAGACCCCACCACCGAAGCCGGTTTATGCGTACAGCTTCATCCATCGAGTTCATTCCTAAATAAGCCTTTATCTCCTCATTACGAGTACCCTCCTGCCATTGTTCCCACCCGTTTGTACCAGCAATCATTCTCGCTACTTTCATGTCTGTTACTTCTAACTTATGAATAAGATATCCTGAGTCCACCCAGCTTTCGCTCCCGTAAAGCAAAGTTGGTCTGAAAACAGACGATGTAAAGATAGTTTCGTCTGGGAGCTGACTTCCTTCTTACAGAATACTGCTGATCGCAACTGCGAGCTCACTGCAATAGCTTTACTACACCTTGATTCAATCTCACTTACTATATTACCATTCTGGGAGAACACACAACCTAAATACTTGAAATTATCGACCTGTTCTAGCTTCGTATCACCAATCTGACATTCCATTCTGTTGAATTTCTTACCTACTGACATCAATTTAGTCTTCGAAAGGCTAATTTTCATACCATACTCATTGCACCTATTTTCAAGTTCCAAGATATTAGACTGCAGGCTTTCGGCACAGTCTGCCATTAAGACCAAGTCGTCAGCATAGGCCAAACTGCTTACTACATTTCCACCTAACTGAATCCCTCCCTGCAATTTTATACCTTTCAGCAGATGATCTATGTAAACTACGAACAGCAAAGGGGAAAGATTACAGCCTTGTCTAACTCCTGTAAGTACCCTGAACCAAGAACTCATTCTACAATCAATTCTCACTGAAGCCCAATTGTCAACATAAATGCCTTTGGTTGATTTTAATAATCTACCTTTAATTCCATAATCCCCCAGTACGGCGAACATCTTTTCCCTCGGTACCCTGTCATATGCTTTCTCTAGATCTACGAAACATAAACACAACTGCCTATTCCATCCGTAGCATTTTTCAATTACCTGGCGCATACTGAAAATCTGATCCTGACAGCCTCTCTGTGGTCTGAAACCGCACTGGTTTTCGTCCAACTTCCTCTCAACGACTGATCGCACCTTCCCTTCCAGGATGCCAGTGAATACTTTGCCTGGTATACTAATCAATGAGATACCTCGATACTTGTTGGAATCCTTCCTGTTCCCTTGCTTATAGATAGGTGCAATTACTGCTTTTGTCCAATCTTAAGGTACCTTACCAACACTCCATGCTAATTTTACTACTCTATGAAGCCATTTCATCTCTGCCTTCCCACTATACTTCACCATTTAAGGTCTAATTTCATTTATTCCTGCTGCTTTATGACAATGGAGTTTATTGACCATCCTTTCCACTTCCTCTAGCATAATTTCACCAACATCATTTTCCTCATCCTCATGAGCTTGGCTGTTCGCAATACCACAAGGATGATTTCCTTTTACATTGAGAAGATGTTCAAAATATTCCCTCAACCTCACCAGTAATTCCCTGGGATCTATTATGAGTTCACCTGAATTACTCAAAACACTGTTCATTTCCTTTTTCCCTCCCTTCCTAAGATTCTTTATTACTGTCCAGAAAGGTGACCCTGCTGCTTGACCTAGCCTTGCCAGGTTGTTACCAAAATCTTCCCATGACTTCTTTTTGGATTCAACAACTATTTGTTTCGCTCTGTTTCTTTCATCTACGTACAAATCCCTGTCTGACTCGGCCCTTGTTTGGAGCCATTTCTGATAAGCCTTCTTTTTACTTTCACTAGCTGCTCTCACTTCATCATCCCACCAAGATGTTCGCCTTTTCCTATCTTTACACACAGTTGTTCCTAGGCATTCCTTGCTGTTTCTATTACAGCATCCCTGTATGCCACCCATTCACTTTCTATATCCTGAACCTGCTTACTGTCTACTGTTCGAAACTTCTCACTAATCATATCCATGTACTTCTGTCTAATTTCCTCGTCCTGGAGACTTTCTACCCTTATTCGTTTGCAGACAGATTTCACTTTCGCTACCCTAGGCCTAGAGATACTTAGTTCACTACAGATCAGATAGTGGTCTGTAACATCGAAATATCCGCGAAAAACTCGTACATTCCTAACAGATTTCCTGAATTCAAAGTCTGTTAAGATATAGTCTATTATGGATCTGGTACCCCTAGCCTCCCATGTGTAGCGGTGAATAGCCTTATGCTTGAAGAATGTATTCGTAACAGCTAAACCCATACCAGCACAGAAGTCCAGCAAACGCTTCCCATTCCCATTAGCTTCCATATCTTCTCCACATTTACCAATCACCCTTTCGTATCTTTCAGTTCTATTCCCAACTCTCGCATTGAAATCGCCCATTAGCACTATTCTATCCTTGCTGTTGACCCTGACCACGATGTCACTCAATACTTCATAAAACTTGTCAACTTCATCCTCATCTGCACCCTCACATGGTGAACACACGGACACAATTCTTGTCCTAATTCCTCCCACTGACAAATCTACCCACATCATTCGCTCATTTACGTGCCTAACAGAAACTATGTTGCGTGCAATGGTATTCCTGATAAAGAGCCCTACCCCAGACTCTGCCCTTCCCTTTCTAACACCCGTCAAGTACACTTTATAATCTCCTATCTCTTCCTCAATTTCTCCCCTTACCAGAATATAATTTACTCCTAGCTCATCCAGATGCATCATCTTTGCTGACTCAGCCAGTTCTACCTTCTTTCTTCCATAAGCCCCATTAATATTGATAGCTCCCCATCGAATTCCATTTCGTTCGCCAAGTTGTTTCCAAGGAGTCCCTCGCCTGTCAAATTGGAGTGGGACTCCATTACTCCCACAGGTCCGAGGCTTGCTTAAAGTGTTCTGAGCTCAGTAATTTCATAAAGCAGGATGCTGCCCTACTTGCACATAGTCCAAGTGAGGATCTCTCCTCTAACGGGTTATGGACCACCGGTGAATTGTATAGTCCCAGCCGCCTGAGCACAAGGAGGGCCAGGACTCAGAATATGTCCGAGATGCCCACTCCCATTCCATAGCCACTGGTATCCCGACTCTCAGGACCACTTACTAGGCCACTCAGCCGTTGCCCGTGGTTCACGAACTACGACGTGACTACAGTAACCCACAAACATGAACCATAATAATAATAATAATAATAATAATAATAATAATAATAATAATAATAATAATAATAATAATAATAATAATAATAATAATAATAATAATAATAATAATAATAATAATAATAATAATAATATATAATAATCAATATTATTATTATTATTATTATGATGATTATTATTATTATTATTATTATTATTATTATTATTATTATTATTATTATTATTATTATTATTATTATTATTATTATTATTATTATTATTATAGAGCCCAGTCACGGGAATTCACTATGATCTTCAATAGTCCTCAGTAGTGCAGCTTAAAAGACAAGCTTGTTTCAAGCTTTCCACATTCGAAATATTCGTATATGAACGAATGAAGATGGTATTTTTGGTTTTATGGATGTCAATGTAATAAATACCCACTATTTTCTGTCGTGTTGGGACACAGCCCGCAATCCGTGGCATTCGACGCCAAAACATCAGCATTTTTTCGGAACTTTTTAGAGACATTTTTATTATAACGGAGGGAGAAAGGTAAAAATAAACGATACTAGAAATTTCTACTATCGGCGTTATATAGATACACAATTTGGTAACGATAATATTGTTTCATTGAGTTAAATTAAGGAGAGTAATGAAAAACGTACACGTAAAACATGTGTTTCTAAATTTGTAATATTACGAAAATGCGGTTTCATTCAAAATATTGAGTTGACAACTGCCATCCCTTGCCATCACCGAAATACTCCTATGTGTGTTGTATAACGAAGAATTTAACTTACCTATCGAGTACTTCGATTCATGGATTTTATATAAACTATATATTTCATCGAGTTGAACAATTTTATAAAATATTTTGTTGAATATGTTCAATTTCACTTGTTTATTTATTTATTTATTTATTTATTTATTTATTTATTTATTTATTTATTTATTTATTTATCGTGCGAAGTTTTGTGCCGGCAGTGTCCGAGGACATGCTCTAGTTCCCTGGTGCAGATCTTTCTATCTGACATCCATGAGCGGCCTGCGCATCTCGATGTGAGAGAGGTTGAAACTCTGTGTGGGCACGTAGCCTACTCCTGTCCAATAACGCCAAGTGTTCTGCTCAAGGCTTAACGTCTCCATCCTACGGACGAATCACCGTCAACAGCGTCGTATGACTTCACTTCATATGAACATTGTGGAGAAGTTTGTAATTGAATCCAGTGTTTTGGCACGCAATCTAGTGATTAGAAATGTTATACCACCAACTCTCCTATATTCTGATGGTAAATATTGTTCCACTAACGTGATATAACACGCTAACGACAGTTTCAGACCATGGAGGCGTTCACGGCAACCAGACGGCCTATGTGATCAATGTAACAGTATCATTTCATTAATATTTCAACAAACAAAATCCGAATGTAATGAAAATAATTAGCACCATATATATTCAAGCTGATGTATTGAGTACTATTTATGAAAATATACTTCATTCTATTGTACAAAACATATTGGGCTGGAAAGATTTAATGTTATATAGAAGGCA
The DNA here is from genome assembly GCF_040414725.1 of Anabrus simplex. NCBI lineage: Eukaryota > Metazoa > Arthropoda > Insecta > Orthoptera > Tettigoniidae > Anabrus > Anabrus simplex. The sequence continues at coordinate 782,868,587 of NC_090265.1, forward strand.
ACACAAGTATCGACTCAGTCTACAGGGGGTGTCATAAATAATACCACAAATTGAAACATGACACCAAAAGTAAAAATCCACAGTTCTAACCCTTCAGGCAAGCAACTCAATGTTGAGATCATACTAGGGATATGAGCTACGAATGTTTTGAGGTAAATAAAATGTTAAAAATAGTTATTCTTTATTTACTACTAAAAATTACAATCACCGAGCTCGATAGTTGCAGTCGTTTAAGTGCAGCCAGTATCCAGCACTCGGGAGATAATGGGTTCCAACCACACTGTCGGGAACCTTGAAGATGTTTCCGGTGGTTTCCCATTTTCACACCAGGCAAATGCTGGGCCTTTACCTTAATTAATGCCACGGCCGCTTCCTTTCCATTCGTAGGCCTTTCCTATCCCATCGTCGCCATAAGACCTATCTGTGCCAGTGCGACGTAAAGCAACTAGCAAAAAAGTGTATTAGATACTGTGGTAGAAGTACAGTTGTTTAAGAAAGCGGTCTTACTTAGCATGTAGTGTACGTCACTCTGGTTAACACGTTTGAAAAATTGGAGCAGAGATTTTTAAAAGCTTGTCAAGAATTTCAAAATGATCCAGACGTGTTTGAAAGAATTCGAAACTCAATGGGGTGATGAGTACAAGTCTGCATTCAGGTACAAATACTTTGAACACTTTATTTAACTACGAAAAAGTAGGCCTAGACTGTACAGTCTTTGTAACATGTAACTCGAATATACTTATTAAGACTTTTTTCTTGTTCATTGTAAACAACTGCACTTCTACCAGAGTATCCAATAACTTTTCTTATGTTGTAACTAGAAAGACGTTCACACACAATCAATTAGGTGGGGGCTGGTAACCACAAAATCTGAATTATCTTGCAAACGGCTCATTTGTGGACCCTTGTTCACTGGGACATTTCTGATTCTAGTGTCGTGTACTTACCAGGTGCATGCATATTTTCCGGTTTCATTAAGAGATGGCGCCAGCGAACAGAACACAGAGTATGAAATTGGCACATACGTAAGTTTGTTTGTCTGACATTAACCTACCAACACACACAAGTTGAGTCCGCCAAGCACTAACGTCTGCGGTGTATCGTTCAGTGATCATGTCGACGTTTATGCCTGAAAAAGGAACATTTGCGGCACGCATTGCTTTCTTATTTAATCAAAAGGAAAAGGCTGTGGAAAGTCATCGTTTGCTGGTAGAAACATATGGTGAGCACGCTCCATCGATTAGAACATGTGTGACGTGGTTTCGACAAGTTAGGCGTGGTCATTTCAGTGTGAAAGACAGTGCGCGCACTGGTAGACCACAAAACTGCGAATATGAGCAATAGCCCGCGAAACCGTTCATTCACAACGCAAGCGCCAACAAATGATTAATTTAAATCACGCATTGATCGAAAGACGACCGAGAGGGACCAGAAGACATGGCAAAGTGATTTTGTTTCACGACAATGCGCCGCCTCACACAGCAAAACCAGTGAAAGACACCCTGAAGCCGCTTGGATGGGACATCCGCCCGCACCCGCCGTACTACCCCGACCTAGCACCTCTTCGCATCAATGGGGCACGCGCTCGCAGAGCAGCACTTCAGCGATTTCGATAAAGTGGATTCTACTAATGGTTTGGCGCAAAAGGTAAGCGGTTTTTCTGGCGTGGTAATTATAACTTGCCTGAAAGATGGGCGAGATGTGTATAAAAGCAGGTGGCCAATAATTTGAACAAATAAAAAACGAATTTCCCTTGAAAATTACGTGTTTTATTTACCACAAAAACTATACACGTGGTACAGCTGTTTCAATTTGCTCTATTAATTATGATGCACCGTGTATAAGAACGAGGTATGTTCCCTTACATAAAGCCTCGTGCTCCACGTGACGAGGAAGGCATCTTATCTGGATAAACTCGTAAATGTCGTCTGTAAATCTAATAATACCGAGAGCAACCTCTCAGTGTTGAAAGCAGATCGCTCTCAATGTATTCATAACTTTCTTGAGCGCCATCTGACTAATGAAGAAGATACCTGGGAAGCGGTTCGAACTCACGACTTCAGATGATGCCTGCAATTCCCCTGATTTGAATCGTCATTTTCTTAAAATTTAAACGTATGCCCTTTAGTTTCAATATTCGGCTCTTCAGCTCTGTAGTGGCTTTTCCCGGTACATTCCATATACCTCTGTGTAAGTGGTGGTGATTGTTGTATAGAGGAAGTACAACTAGGCAATCATCCTCTATATAACACTAATTAGAGAGAAAAATTGGAAGCGATCCGACATTTCGAAAAATGAAGGTATCTCCCAAAGAAAGACAAGGGTGTGAAAATGAAATATTACCTAGGCAGTGGAGTAACACCCACGGTAACCCATGGCTGTCGTAACAGGCGAATAAATGACTCCCAGGGGCTCTGAAATTTAGAGCGTGGGTTGGCGACTACAAGGCCTTCGCAGAGTCCTGGCATTCCTTCTACTTACCTGTGCCAGGCTCCCCAATTTGATCTACCTTATCCGAACTTCCTTGATCATCTCTTGTTCTTTTCCAACCCGGATGGTACTGTATTATGTTTTCGAATCCTAGGGAGCCTTTAATTTTCACGCCCTTTTTGGCTCTTGCCTTTCTTCGGATCCCTTCCTTGTTTTAGTATTTTAGTATTACTAGTAGTGCATGCTCTTAAAACAACAATCGCCGCCATCACCACCTCGCAACCTAGTACTGTTGGGGTCGGAAAAACACAAGACTTGAAGAAAACAGGTGGGATAGGACAGATGAAATTGAGAAGTCTGGCACGAGTAAGTGGAAGCAATGTCAAGACTCGACTGAGAGCCCCGTAGTCGCCAACCCACGCTCCCAGTATTGAGGACCTCGCCTCTTACGACAGAAATGTGATACCGTGGATGTTATTCTACCGTTTCCACCCAAATCTTTGTGTATGTGCATTGTCTACTTGTGTAGGTGTAATTTTACGGGCTAGGAATGGGAAGGAGGTGCCCGTGGCTTTGAGAAATGTACCATTCTAGCAATTGCTTGGAGTTCAAATGGAAAACAACGGGAAACATCTTGAGGATGGCCGGCGGCAGATTCGAACACAGAGGGCCTAAGGTTTGATTCCCGGCCGGTTCGGAGACTTTAATCTTAAATAATTGTTTCATCTGGTACAGCGACTGGGTGTTTGCATTGTACCCAGCATCCCTTCAATTCACACTAAACACTATTCTCACTACAAAAAGACGGCAGATGCCACCCGCTCTCTTTGGAGGGTCTGCCTTACAATGCCTGCACTAGGCGAACCGAAAATGTCCTCGGAGATTCAAATAAATAGATAAATGTATAAATAAATAACCCTCTGGTTGTGATTTTTTGTGATATCAACAAAACGGACAGGACGGAATTATGCTCTAATTCATCCCAACATTCCTCAACATGATGGTTTGCAGATCTTCGCTACAACCGGATGTCGACAGTATCCATAAACCGTATGCGGTTTAACCACGGAAAATTCCCGACATACCATTTTCACATGAGTCATCAATTCCTAACAGTGTCAGTGTCAAACCCCATGCATAATAATAATAATAATAATAATAATAATAATAATAATAATAATAATAATAATAATAATAATAATAATAATACTAAATTTGTTTGTTTTACGTCCCACTAACTACTTTTACGGTCTTCGGGTACACCTAAGTGCCGGAATTTTGTCCCACAGGAGTTATTTTACGTGCCATTAAGTCTATCGACACAAGGCTGACGTATTGGAGCACCTTCAAATACCACCGGCCTGAGCCAGGATCAAACCTACCAAGTTGGGGCCAAAAAACCTGCACCTCAACCGTCTGATCCACTCAGGCCGGCCCATTCCCCATGAACCTGTGACTTGAATTACATGATATTCCAATGCGCTTATTACTCTGGACAAAGGATTCAATTCGTAAATACATTGGTACGTTTGGTTGTTCCCTTTCCAACATCAGTTTCCGGCTTCTGAAGTAAAACGTGTACTACTTGGGGTCAGTAGTGGCGATAAGGGGGAGGCTTTGTGGATAAAATATTAGCCTACATTTTTACTCCATGTTAGCCGGCTGAAACTAGGAATTATTAAAACAAGCAATTTGTACAATCCCTAATTCTTTACCTTAATATTATTAGCGGAAATACGCACAAAATATCGTCTGTTGCAGCTAACCGATTTGCATAGCACCACAGCATGTGCTGTGACAAGTGGCAGGGGTGTATATTTTGCCAAGTTCAGGGACACCGTGGTATGATTCATCGACTTGCCACGCGCGTTCGTCCGTCTGGCAGTCTCTTTAGTGTCTTTAGTGCCTGTAAGTTTGTAGTCAAATACTAAACGATTTTTAATTGCATAATCATGGCGTACTTTTATTTAATTGTAATATATGTGTATATTGTTCTTTTATTGAAAGTGTTATTCTGTAGTCTAGTATTGAATCAAAATCTCAAAAATTATTATTACCGCACTTAAGTTGGTAAAACATTTACCCCTCTGTGGAAATTCGCCCATAGTTTATCAAAATATTTACCATTTTGTACCTTTCGTCCAGTATTCACGCATATACAACGTCCTCCTCCCCCCACCACTGCCACCACCACCCGCTATATCCCACTAAGCCTGGTACGTTTTGTTGTCTGAACATTTCTTTTGCCACCACTTTTAATTCACAATCGCCGCTACTGCGTGGACTTAATATGGACATGAGTTAAGTTGGTATAAACTGCAATTACAACCTTGATTCTACTGTAATACGAGTCATAATGCTAAAAAATGAAAGACATTGTAAATATTGCTGATACCTTGACATTCTTACTAAAATTAAAAACAGTTTCTGTTATGTTCGCTTGCCTTATTTGTTTTCCTGTGTTTATTACAGCACATATGTCCTCTATATTTTAAAATCAAGACGAAACAGTTCTGTGAAAGTTAATATTTTAATGTTAATGATTCTTTGATGATGGATCTAAGATTCCGAAAACTTGTTAAGAATTAAATCATGTTAATCCTAATTGTGTGCTGATATACATTGTTTTTAATTTTAGTAACAGTATCTACTGTAATATGTGTTGCAAAGTTTTCCGTATTGCTCGATATACAGTACAGTGTTTTGTATTTACGCAGACTAATTTGGATTTTAGGAAGTGTCAACTGGCCCGTTCTTCGACTGTGTAGCAGAGTAACATAAATTCTAAGGGTTCTCATGGGCTGTACCCCTGGAAGTTATCCAGGCCTCATTACATAACCGTTGTGTAGGGTAGGCTATACTTGTTACCCGCTTCAGTAAGTTTGCATTCTGACCTGTTACTACTTAAACACCCACAGTCTAGTGATGACTAAAAAATAATGTAGCCAAAGGACAATAAAGGAATAATAAACACATCTTCTGGGCTGTGGACCTAAGAGACCTATCGAAAAAGGCACCTAATGAAGAGACTTACAGTGGCTCTGACGGAGTGGGATGGATACCATGTGTACTATATCTGAGTTTGGCATTATATCCACTTGCTTATGTCACGCTCCTCACTTTCATCATCCCTATCCAACCTCAATTGATCAGCTCTTGTTCTCTTGCAACACTAACGATAGTAGGTATGTAAGCCTAGAGGCCCAGCTCCCTCAACGAATGTTAAGTGTTAACAGTTAACACATAATTTAACAACATGTTTGTCTCATCAGAATTGTTAAGTCTGACAAATTGTTAATTGTATTAAATTAACCTGGCAGAAGCCCCGTGTTAAACCTCTTAACAGTTGATAAAATTTCAAGACGTGAGAGTGAAGTTTTTTCTGCTGTATGAAGACTATTTATAAACTGAAGAAGTAAAGGACGACCCATACTAAGAAGAAAAGAATTTTTAGATTTGTCACAAGAAGGATTTCACCAAAGATACCTAATTACCAAAACTGTAATGAAAAATGTACTAGAAAACGAATTGAAAATAGGTTAGATTTTCCCACAGATTGAAACTATCAGTTCCTCCAGTGCAACAGTTGCTTATAGTTTTAGGAATTTATGCTTCAGACTATTATCATGTAATTGGAGCCGACTATGTTCATGAATACAAGACAAGTGTATGTAGAATTCTGCAAAGAATTTATTCTGCCATTGCGGCATTAACGAGGCATTACATTATTTTCCACGTCGTAAACTAATACGCTGAAATCATTCAGCGCATATCAATTATCACATTTTTGTGGGGTTGTAGGAGCCTTAGATTGCACTCATACACGAATATACTGAATGCTGTGATATAATAGTCCGTTCTTTGATTTTTTCCAAACACCCTCTTACTTTCAAATTAAATCTATAACGACATTTGTTTCTCATTCATTATAATCACCTTTTTTTTGCCTCTTACTACCGTCTTTGCTAACCATAACCTATAATAACGTCAGCCATGAGTGACAAAATACTATTCCAATATACCACTAGGAGTGCTTTATGTACAGAAACAAAATAGCTCACTGCCAAACGTGTTGACAAATCTCACGGAAACGTGTTAATTTGTCTTTAACAATTGTTTCGTAACAAAAGTTGAAAATTTGTCCGTGAAACAGGGTACGTTTAACATAATTTTTAAATTAATAACAAGTGTTAGTTAACATATGTTAAATAAAACACCGATCTGAAGGAACCGGGCCTAGGGAGTCCTTTATTTTAATACCATTCGCTAATCTTTGCTCCTTTGCTATCTGATTAATTATTCATTTTGTCTTCTGATTAGATTTATTAAAGTGTAGTTATCATCTTGCAATAATCATAAAGACAAACGTCATCGTAACCACAAATCCGTTGATGTTATATGGATTGATTAATTCCATTTCGACCCTTCTATGGAGGTTTAAGTCAGTGAATGAGCTGGAATAGAATCAAAGACCTCAAAGTCAGAAATAATTTCGAATTTCAGGCAATTATTATGAAATAGAGGAAACAGCACCAAATTTGCTTCTGGATACTTTAAATATTATATTCAACTCTTGAATTTTCAGTCCCACAAGGGAATAGGAAATATTCTATTGGACGCAATTAACTAAAGAAAGGAAGTATAGAATATTGTTTCTCGATTTGCATCAGGAGCGAGTCTGCTTTTTTTGTGTTTGTAGAAGATCTTCACAGACTCTTTACTAACATATAGGGCATCTGCTGCGTTACGGGCCGAGCCAGAATGGCGCCTGTAATTTCAAAGTCGTAAATAAGTGAGAGGCCTCTCTTCTTGGCAACTTCCTTCCACTGCGGCTTCTGTCGATAGCAATGGCCCTTCTTTATTAAACCATTGTAGCTCTTTATGTTTGCTTCAGGACATCCATCATTTATAGAACAAATTTAGTAACACACCTCTCAAGAAAAGTGGTTTCACATACTTACGTGCAAACGACAAACGGAGTTCACCTTAAAGGTGCTGACAAACTTACATTGAATGTTAGATTTAGTGCAATGAGTGTGGAAATTTCCTTTTGCTAAACTTTCTTGTATTCTTGTTAATAAGCTTCTGAATCCTGCCAATGTGTTACGTGTCTGAAAATGAACGGCAATGTTGCGGCAGTAAGAGTAGTTCCCGGCCGGTCCTTGGATGATTCCCGGTACAGATTGAAAAGGGCGTTCGGAATCTCTGATGACGTTTGAAGGCCTTTGTTGGCGCTGTTATTAACATGAGGACATCAAAATGGGAAGTTAGTATTCATGTCAGTACTGAGAACGTGTGTGTAGAGTTTCGTGACATTAGCTGCAACGATGCCGTAGCGGATTGACCCTTACTGGGAAGGCTACATAACAGCCCTTTCCGATGCTAAATATAACTATTCTCAATCCAAGGAATGTGCAAGAAGCGTAATTTATTGATTGATATCAAAGAACGATATCAGACGTACACCAGAAGTGGTGAGGGAAGTGAAGGTCCCCCTCTCGGATGGTAACCGTGAATTCCCAAAGACTATCGCACGTAATTTTGGGATGTCTGTTTCAACTGTCAGCACTATAATCAAAAAGAACGCACAATTAGAAAAGCTGCTTAAACGCCTAGTTCACAAGCAGTTGCCTCGTCACATTTCTGAACGTCACACTAACGCAAGAAAGCTGTATGAGTGCTATCTGGCAGAGGACAGATGGAAAAATGTTGTGACATCTGACGACTAATATGTGTACCTTAGTGACTGTAACAAAACCCACTCGATTTACTATCGCCCTAGAGACAAACAAATATAAGTATAAAGAATGCCAGGAAAGTTCTCCAAGGGATTTGGAGATCATCGTTGGATACTGCTACAATGGCAAGCTAACCATTCGCCGCTAATAATTTGGAGGTAACTCTACATACTATCCTATCAAAAAGATGTTTCAACACCCATTTACAATACAGATAACCCAGTAACGCATTTTATGGGAGGGTGAAAAAACAGGTATGTGTACATCAAGATAAAGCATCCTGCCACACCTCTAGTTCGACTTGTCTGTTCTTCGAGAGAATGGAAATATAAACTGGAATCAGTGCAAATTCTTTTCCTGACATTCCAGCGAAGGCACCCAGTGCGTCACCTGTAGACGTATATGCATGTGGACTCTAGAAATGGCATTAGGTCCACGTACTATTAATGGCCTCTGGGAAGTCTGTCAGGAGGAGTGGGATAAGATAGACATGGTAGCTCTGATAAATATCTGCTGCAATGGAAATTACGTTGTCGGACTGTAGGTAGAAATGCTGGGTTTCCAATTGAGCATGATCGTCAATGGAGACATCACTTTTCGTAAGCTAAGTACCCTTCAAACATCGTCCCTAGAGATCACGAACGACCTCTTCTACGGATGTCCGTGTTTTATTACTCAGAAACGCTCGACGCTAAAAGCAGTAGCATCACTGAAATATAAATCATGGGAATTTGGTGAGGAATTGTCCTATTTTGCAACAATCCATTCCAGTAGAAAAATATACATCTTAGTATATTCAAAGATCACCAGAAATGGATTCATTATAGACTCAAAAATTAGATCTGAATCGGGAAGAAATCAACCAGAAGAATTAAATGAGTAGTCCATTTGAAAAACCAGCTATGTGTATAATAACTAATTTGTTAGAAATCGGGAAAAATTAATAAAACGAAAGAGAAATGTGGTAGAGGCCTGATGGTTTTTATAAACTGTAGGTAAACATGATTGTAATATGTGTACCACAGTTATGAAATATATGAGGGAGTAGAAAACAAGTTATTAATATATTTAATTTGCATATATCAGGTTTTGCAACTGTGTTGTTAAAATAGCAGGTTTTGCAACGCCAGTGGCACCCATATTGTTTGTTCCTTAGTTTGCAAAACCAGCTACAATTATTTTAGTGGTGGAATTTAATCACATACTTCTTACGCATGGAATTATGTATTGCGTACGTTACAATATATAATATATACACACGTAATGGAAGAATAAATTGGGTAGAATGGAGTATATTACGACGTAGAAGACATACACAGTTTAGAATAGTTCTGTGTGTGTCAATATACTATCAAAGTACAACCAAATAAGGGGTTTAGTGTCTGTTACATCAGATTCTATTAGTTCAAAGTCCAAAGTGTCATCACAATGATCATCATCTGCACCTTCATTCAAACTTTGAGTATCTGGGTCCTATTCTGCAAAGACAACGACGTAGAATTTCAAATCTGGATTACTGTCTAATGCTTCCCCAAATAGAAGAACAAGAGGTCTCTTATTATCCTTGATCTTAGCCGATTTCACAACAACACCTCTTGGAATATCAAGAATGTGAGCAATGTTAACATTCTTCCCTTTCCCGCACAAACTTTTTGCTTCACGAATGTCAGAATTGTAGAAGGGTTCTCCTCGATCTAGGACATATTCATTGCTTTTGTTTCTTGTGGCTGTTAATCTCTTTTCTTTCTGAAATTGGAAAAATCCATTGTCCGTGGCTTTAAGGAATGGCATATGAATATGCATCTTCTCGTATACGTGTTACGATTCCAACAGCTTGTAGGCTGCATCCGCAACAATGAACGCAGGGAAATTGGCGATCAAGGGAAACAATTTCAAGAAGAATTTCACAGCTGAATCTCTACACTATGCGGTACAGCCCACGTAACTATCTACAATAGAAATAAGCGTTTTATTATTGTTTTCATTGACACAGAGGATGCAATACTGTCTTTAAGGAAAGGAAAATAGCAGGGTTTGCAACTCTACTCGAAACAGGCATGTTAGTTAATAGATATATAGCAGGTTTTGTAAGCGTAAATATTGAGCTGAGAATTTAGCAGGCTTTGCATCAGTACATGCCATGCATGTAGCAGTTTTGGCAACCGTTTGACATTTGATGTCAAATTCAAACCTATTATAGCTTGTTTTCGAACCTGAAACATAGCTAAATTAGAAGCCAGTATCATAAAGTAACATGGGATATAATTATCACATTTTCGTAATTTTATGCATATAGCTGGTTTTGCAAATGGGCTACTCAAATCTTGAATAGAAGAGTACATACGAACCGATTATTGGTTTGTTCAAGGCAAAATATTACCCGAAAAGTCTAGAAATAATATTAATTCTAACACTGTCTTGCGGAGTTATTCCGAAATTATTTGAATCGTTTCTGGAAGAATTTGGAATGCCACAATCTTCACGAGACGGAGAAATAGTGCCACATTTTAGACCATCACCTACATAAATGAAAGTTTGCACATTGTAAAAATAATTGAGAGTATACTGAGTCCAGTGGGAATATTTCGATTGGGGGGCAGTTTTCAACGAAAATATTTCAGAAGACTCTGTACCCAAAAATACAAAAAAATCACTCTGATCTGCAAAACGTTTCCGTGACCTGTCAAACTAGGTCACTTTCGTAGAAAAGTAGTATGTAGAAAAGTAGTATGTAAGACACTTGGAAAAATGACTATTGAAAATCTCGTATGTTGAAGGATTCGAACTTGCATACCCAATTTTAGGAGAGAACCCTTTCTGCACTCCTTTTAAAATACAATATAGTCTTTTCTGGTTGACATGGAAGCTATCCTCTAACAATTATTTTTCAAACTACACGAAAACATGTACATTTCTGTTATTCTTTATCCACATTCCTACGTTCCTGTGAGTTCAGTCAAGTAACTAGGCTAAATTAAGTTCATACTATGAACTGGTATTTGTGATAATCCTACCTGAATGCAAGGAACTCGAAACCAGTACCCAAGCATTAATGCGCCAGTATCACCTCCCCTCAATCCAATGTTATCGTCTGAGGTATCAGGCACGTACTCCTCGGTAAGAGAGGTGCACTGTCCGGTCTGCTCTAGGCGCTCGCGTACATGAAATAGCTACACGCAACAACGTAGTGTCGAACAAGTTGCCGCGTGCCACAGGCGCCACCGCTGTAACTCAGCCACTGATTGTTTGTTACTCCTCTTCATTTACACAAAGCACACACAGACACACGAAATAGTGAAACAGTCCTTTAGATAGGGTAGGTGCTGAGAAGTAATTGAGATATAGGACGAAAACATAATACCTATCAAAATATAGTTTCCTTGAAATTCATTGTTATTATATAATTTAAATATTCAATCAATTTCACATTTCTGTAATGAAAAGCCAAAAGTTGATTTGTCCAAAATTTTCTACTAGGTTTTGCCATATGCTGGTAGTATTTCATGTGGTCCATATTCCACCAAAATATGATATGCCTACTCAGTATAGTAACGGAATAAATGGCAATGGCAAGTTTTGATATGTTTGAGCATCACAGTTTATGGTTTTCCAAAACTTGATATGTTTCACATAGACAACAATATTTTGTTAACGAAAGAATTTAAGGAAATGTAATGAAAATTAAGGTTTTTTCTCGTGTACCTATTCAATTTTCACTATGGAGGAGAGAGAGCTAGAAGAATTGTGGTTATGTTTATTTCACATAAGATTGATGGCAGTGAAGGCAAATATAATAATTCAATAGTTTTCAGAAATGTAGTTCATGCCTTCAACATCCAAATTAATTGAGGTTATGCACTTCTTTTGCCTACAGAATTCTCTGAGTTGTCGATTTCTGGATCATAATACATGCCATCAGAAGGTGAATGTGAGGAATATGAGGATTTTCCACTTCAAGAACTAGTATGAAAGAAGAAAAAGGTGGAAGTCCAGGTGTGTGAAATTAACGGGGGAAAATACAGAATCAACCCCTACTTCTCGTAATGTGCTTTCGACTGAGGCGAAGGAGATCACATCTTCAGTTGCCGTTAGTACTCGTACTTCTGCAGCTAATCCTCTTTTTTATTGTGAACTTGATTGGGGTACAGGTGATGCAAATAGTGATGAAACTGGAACTATCAATGTTAAGGGAAAATTAAGCAGAGCTGAAAGAAAGAAGCTGAAAGTACGGGGTGAAATTTATGTTGATAGGCAAAGCAAGTTACGGCAAGGAAAGGTGTTTATTCCGATTGATAAGTGTTGTAGGAAAGAGTGTACGAATAAATGCAAATAAAATGATCAGAAATCTATATTCGAACTTCATTCAATTTCTGGCCCTGATGTTCAAGATCAAATTTTTAAATTTTTTGTTCCTGTGAATAAAGTGCCTATATACGTTTTTAAGACATTGTTTATGTCAATTTTTGGAATTAAAAGAGGTAAAGTTGATGTGGTAATACGCAAGAAGGAAACTAACGTAGTTGATAATGTAACGCCTTATCAGAGAGGAAAGAATGAACCTGGTAATAAACTAGTTTCTGAATGGGACGAAATACTGGCACACATCAACAGCTTTCCACAGCATGAAAGCCATTATACGAGACGTCATACAAGTTGCAAATATTTACCACATCATCTTAATATAACCAAAACGTGCGAACTGTACGTGACTAAGAAGAAGGAGAACGGTGAGCGAGTGCCATCTTTTCCTGTTTATAGAGATGTATTCCGATCAACAGCACTCAGATTCAAACATCCTAAAATAGACGTGTTTCAAATGAAGCTGAACAGTTGTAAACAGGAAGACAAGGATATTATTAAGCAAGAATATATGATCATTTAGCTTTGGCAGATTATTCATACAAGAGCAAGGAAAAAGATAAGAAATTATCAGCTGAAAATAATGCAATGAATGTACTGGTATTTGACATGCAGCAATGTCTGCCAACACCAGTGATGAGCAGTAATATAATTTATTACAGAACACAGCTGTCGGTATGCAATGTAACTGTTGGAGATTGCGGTGAAAGAAATAATGAAACCGAGTGTTTTATGTGGCATGAGGGAGCAGTAGGACGAGGATCAGAGCAAATTGCATCTTGTTTGCACAAGAGAATAATGTCCATACCTAACACAGTGACACAACTCACAACTTATTCCGATACTTCCGGTGCACAAAACCAGAACATCAAAATGGCAGTAATGATGTATGTTGCAGTTGAAAGCCAACCCTCTCTAGAAATTATAGATCAAAAGTTTCTATTACCTGGGGCCTGTTCCACGAACTAACTTTGCAACTTTTCAACTTTGCACTTTTCACTTTTCAATTCTTGCAAAGTGCAAAGTTTTTTCTGTTCCACCATTATCTAGGTTGTACTTTTCAATTCCTTCGCAAAGTGAAAAGTCTCTGCGAATGAGTGATCCGATCAAGTTTATTCCATGGGCAAACTGTATAGGCCTAATACTCTATGATTTTAATGTTTTTAATTTTCGCGGCGAAATTGACGGCATAATTGTGATACCGTTAGTTTTAAAGCTTTTATCATGGGAAAGAAAGGTTATTATAAGAAGCTGGCCGTGCTGGAAGTTGTCAAGAAGAAACGGGACATCATTTTTTGCAACTTTATAAATAACCTCTCAAATGATGACACGCATCAATATTAACGAGAGTACCATCAAAACATCAACGCACAGAGGGAAAATCACCCTTTATTAGAAATCCCGTCGATATATCAAGTAGATCATCAGGCCAACATACTATGTTAGGAAATATTACATTTACTATAACATATACGACTTTGGTAACAGTTCTACAAATAATTGATTTTGATGTGAAATGCATTGCTGCTTCACCATGCAGCTGGGCACCTTTTTCTAACCAATATATGCATATAAGGATATAGTCAGCCTGTGTTGGGGTAATACCAAATCACTTGCGAAATTACGTCGAAGTGAGGTTATGAAAATTAATCCTGTCTTTGCACGTTCTCTTGTTGGATTTTTCATCACTGTCCTCACTTGATGCAAAATCTCTCGTAGTAACCTGTTTATATCACTAAACCAAATTCTACGCCGAGAAACTCGTGTACATACTTGTTAATTAACAGATGAGAAGGGAATCATCTTTTGGCAAGATTCCTGAAAACTTTTCACTTCTTGTGTTTGCACTTTGCAATTCTGTACCAGTGGAGGAACATTACAGGCGTGAAAGTTGAAAAGATTCCTAACTTTTCACTTTGTGCAAGCTAAATCTGAAAAGTGATGGTGGAACAAAATCTGAACTGAAAAGTGCAAAGTGAAAAGTTTCAAAGTTCGTTCGTGGAACAGGCCCCTGGTCATACCCATCTTGAGTATGATGTGCACCATGCTCGGATAGACCGAGCAAAGAATAATTCATTTGAAATAATGGTATCCAGAGACTAGTATAATTTTGTACGCTCTGTCAGAGGAAAGGTACCAATGAATGTTACTGAGATGGGACAGAATGATTTTTACTCTTATTCACATATGCTGACAGATAAATTAAACGGACAAAGGATACAGAGGGCAATACTGTGAAGTGGTTGCACATCAAATGGCTGCGACACAAAGAATTTAGAGTTGTAGATTTTAAATACACTTTTGATCCAGATATACCGTTTCAAGTTATGGACCTAAGACGGAATAACAGAGGAAGACAGTCAAGTGTCCACATTCCTCAAAGTTATTCCGGGCGATCTCCAATCAGTCAAAAGAAGGAAAATGACCTTTTGTCACTGCTACCTCTCATCAGTCCAGAATTTCACAATTTCTATCAGAATTTAGCCACTAGTCATTCTGCATCAGATAATATTCTTCCTTTTTCTGATTCATCATCATCGGGTGAAGAAAACTGAATCAGGGTTTCCCCTCAGCATATGTCAAAAGGAAAACAAACTGAAGTTAAAAAGTTGCAATATTTTCAGTGATGATAATGTCAAAATTGGAGGTTTAAATGTTGAAATTTATAGTAATAGAGAAAAAATACAATTTCAGTCAAGTTAATTGTGTTTGTATTAAAGTGTGTGAGGATTTTTTTAGAATATACCTTAGTAACTTCACTTGATATGTCAAATATATAGCAAGCCTTAATGTGCCAGAACTTGATATGTCAATTTATGCCCTTGTATCAACACACTCTTTCAATTATAGGTATAATATGTATTTATTGTGTTTTCTAATAGGATTCCTACGATTTGAAGTTAATAAATTCGGTTATGTATTTTACACTGCCATGTAAAATTTAAATTTCATTTCCTGAAAGGTTGTATTTTTTGACATGTCAACTTTTGGCTTTTCACCACAGATTTATACTGTTCTGTTAGAGCTATAGTTCATAATAATGCAATATTAAATATTATTAATGCATTACCTAGTAGAACGAAATACTGCAAAGAATATTACAGGACATTTAATTAAAAACATTATCTAGGAAGCACGTACTCCACTGTAAGAGGGGTGCACCGTCCGGTCTGCTCTAAGCGCTCGCGTACATGAAATGGCTACACGCAACAACGTAATGTCGGACAAGTTGCAGAGTGTCACAGACGCCACCACTGTAACTCAGCCACTGATTGTTTGTTACTCCTCTTTATTTACACAAAACACACACACACCTCTTCACAAATATATCAGAAACTGGCGGGGAAACGTTTACATTGCAATAACTCAGGTATCCTAACACATTGTTCCTTTTGATAGCACGCAGTTGAAATAAAAAGTTACTTGAGCTACAGTTTGTTTTGCTTGTCGTCTGTATTTTAAAGCCTTGAAAGTAATTTCTAAAATTACCATCTCCAGCAATAAATTGTTTAAGTATAAAAATTGGGTTGGAAGAATATTGAAGTTAAACGTTCATTAATGGTAGTGGAAAGTCCCCCGTGGAAAGTCCCGCGTGGAAAGTCCCGTCATTCTATTTGTCCATGCAGAGTTTCAGCTCACTTCTTAATAACTTCTTCAGATGTGATACGGGACACATGGAGAAGCTGAAATTATTATTTAGCATATGACAGTTTTATATATTCACACTTCAGGTAAAGCCTGCGTAACTCAAGTGACAGCGCGCTGACCTCTCACCGCTGGGCTCCGTGGTTCAAATCGTAGTCACTCCACGGAAGACTTTTGCTGGACAAAGCCAAGATGAGACAAGATTCTTGTCCGGTTACTCCGGTTTTTCCTATCCCCTTTCACTCTAGCAACACTCACGAAAATAATTTCATCAGTCAGTCATTAATCATTGCCCCAGAGGAGTGCGAAATGCTTCGGCAGCCGGAACAGTTCCTATCTTCGCCGCTAGATGGGGGCTTCATTCATTTCACACCTGATCCGGTCGAATGACTGGAAACAGGCCGTGGGGATTCATTTTCACACTGCAGATAACTACAGCGACTTGTACAGAATTACGTATAAAGTCAAGAGGCTCCACTAAATGAACAAGCTATAAACACAGTTCTAGATTGTTTATATAACCTACTGTCGCAATCAGAGTATCACGTAAGTCACCACGGTATGCCGGGCGTTTGTGCGCAGCATCTTCTTCAAAAAACAAATGTTCGCTTCCAAAGCATTCCTTAAGCTGTACATATACCTTGGGTGGTTCTTAGGAAAATTTAGTTCGACGGAAACATTTAAAGCAAGTTTCGACAATCAGAAAAATCTCAGAGATTTCCTTAATAAAATTATTGATTTGATACAGTCTGCTACAAGTTGTCTTTCTCATTACCCTCCGGCGAAGAATCTGTTCTGAGTAAATGCCGTGCATGTTTTTATGATCGGTAAGAATGTATTATTACTACATAAATCACATATAATTTATTTTAAGGCGGTCCGATTGAGTGTATATTTCTCATGTTTTTTTACAACTTCATTCCATTTTTCTCAACAAGTAAATAAGGTACATGTCTGGAAAAAATAACTGAAGTTATGATAGTTTTCTATTACTTTAACACAGGGATTTCCAAAAGTACTATTTTGTTTGGCAGAATTTTTTTTAAATACTCCAATTGTTTGCAATTGTGGAGGTGCTGTACAGTCAATAATTCACACACTGTGAGGTATAATGCAATATTCTTGTGTTAACATACTCAAAGAAACATACTTTCAAGGCTGTAAACTTTTCGGGAAGTTCATGCAGGTAGTTTTCGAGAAAAGGAACACTCAATTTTTGAAAAAGTAATCTTACAGGATACTACACTGAAAGTTTCAGTGCATTCCAGAACCATAAGTTGGATCACCTGGTTTGTCCTGATAGGTTTATTTCAGCCTTCTATTTAGTTTTCTTCTCTGGTGCGTTGTTTTCCATTTCCCTCAATGGTTTCTCTGAAGCTCTAACCCTTTCTTTGACAAGCTTGTACATGCCTCGTATTGTGTGATACCCAACGCTAACACTAAGCTTCTTCAATTCCTCACAGCTTGACAAGTTGCCATTGTTAAAATTCATTACAGCATCGTAAACACCAGAATGAAGAGCATTAATTGACTCATAAACTGTTTTGGAATTCTGGACCAAGTAAAACATTGGTGCACTCATTTTGATTTTTGGTATGAAGATGTAAACACTTTTGTTAGTGACTGTACATCAGATAGCTCCCTGAAAATAGACCTACGTTCCTCTCTGACAGCATATGGTAAACCATCCTTGTGTGCAAATACTGTATTTGGCCTGCTGCTTGTGCTTTGTTATACTCACATCATGTAGCAGTTCTTTAGGGGCATTGGCCGTGGTCTTTGCCAAGCTGAGTGGCTCAGAATGTTGAGGCGCTGCCCTTCTGATCCCAACTTGGCAGGTTCTATCCTGGCTCAGACCGGTGGTATCTGAAGGTGCTCAAATACGCCAGTCTCGTATCGGTAGATTTACTGGCGCGTAAAATAACTCCCGCGGGTCTAAATTCCGGGACTTCTGCGTCTCCGTAAACCGTAAAAGAGTAGGTAGTGGGATGTAAAGACGATAAAATTATTCTTGTTATTAGTCCGTGGTTCGTTGCAGAAGACCGCCACGGACACACTGATTTCTCTTAAGTTGGTTATTTAGGTTACAAAAAATATATGTATTAATCACGAAATTAAAAAGGGCATTCCAGGGGTCAATAATCAGCAAAAAAATAAGAAATTGAAAAATTTCTCCATTTTCCACCATATCGGAGGCCCTGAACGTATATTAAGCTGAGCGTTCTCTAAAGAAATCACTCAGGTCGTACATATGGAGACAGTTATTAAAATTATTATCTTAAAGCACAGCTGACGGTCATAAGGATCGGCATATATTTTGAGATTTAAATGGCACGAAACTTTCCCGTACGCAATCAAGAAGAGTGCCGCCTGTCCCTAGCCTGCAGCAGTGAGTGTTTCATTACACCTGTATATTATTTACCTACCGCAGCTACCTCCTTTCATTTATTGCTATGATGTGCCAAGAAATGTACGTCACATTCGACTATAAACTGTTGTTCCGTGAAATGCGGCATTTATTGTTACTAGAGAAAGGTGCAAGAGTCATTTAGCTGCTCTACAGTTATGAACGTCAGTTGGATACATTTAAGGGGTTCTGTTAATTTTGATCGCTACTGTTCATGCACATCTCACTGTAGAACCTTTTTGTGTCTTGGATAAATTCGTCTGTGCCTAATGTACAGTCCGAAGTTGAAGATATTGACTGTGATAAAAATGAAATGGCGTATGGCTTTTGTTTCCGGGAGTGTCTGAGGGCATATTCGGCTCGCTAGATGCAGGTCTTTCGATTTGACGCCCGTAGGCTACCTGCTAGTCGTGTCGAGGTTGAAATGATGATGAAGATAACACATACACCCAGCGCCCCGTGCCAGGGAAGTTAACCAGTGATGGTTAAAATTGTCGACCCTGCCAAGAATCGAACCCGGGACCCCTGTGACCAAAGGCCAGCACCGCTAACCATTTAGCCATGGAGCCGGACATTGAGAGTGATGAAATGAATGAAGTAAGTGATGTTTATTGTGCCCTCCTGTATCCCATATAAACGTATCACGTGAGTCATACGACGTGAAAATTATAATAGAGATATACTGTAGTTCTAGCAGGACAGCAGGAGTTATATCCTTCCATTAAAAGCTGAAGTAAAATTTCACAGGAATTTCTTGCTACCAGACGTGAATCAGCCACCCAAGATTCTGATAAAAAGGTATTTTGTCCTAGTTACTAAAATGAGAAATTAAAGATTTCATGACTTGGCCTCTTTTTATATTATACTACATTTCATTGGATTTTAACCGTAGGAAATTGAATGAAAATACCACTGATTAATATGACCGGTGGACATTAGTGGCGTGCATTGTTCGAACTTGAGACGGGTAACCAAGACGGAACAATATGTGCCTTGCTGCATATGCAACCGCCATCACGCGTGAATGGAACGTGTAAGCTAAAATGTCAGAGCATGCTGCAATTCGTTCGACAGGGCAAGTTCGAAGTGAAGTTTGTTGACAAGCGAGGATACCTTGCTTGCTTTACTGACGTTGCACGCAATATGGTTCATCCAGATATGAGTAGGACCTTGTTTACAAAGACCGGGAATTTGGAGATATAAAAGGATGATGGAATGGTTGATTTAACCATTAGGTTTGAGCTGAAGTTCACAATGCCACTTGAATCGGTGGATAGCGTTATGGCTAAAAGCCAGAGCAGTGAAAATTAACTGATTAAAAAATATGGGCTCAGTTCCGATGTTTGGAAGAAATTCCTGCTTGTGCTCACTGCAGACAATCAGCAGTTTCCTGTGAATCGTGCAATGTACTGTTAACATATAAATACGGCACAACTTACTGTATTAAAAAACCAACACGTTTGTAAATTTAATGCTGACTCTTCTCGCCAAGTATTTCCCGACAATACAAAGCAAATTATAACTAGCGCGAGTGTTTTAATATGTGTCAATGATTCCCGACCGTTGCAGAAGAAGGCTTTAAAGAATTAGGGCAAGAATTGCTTAACACAGGGCTAATTTTGGCAAAGTATTTATTGTTGGTGTGTTACCACATCCTTCCACCATTAGTAGAAATGTCCAAGCAAAGGCAGATGAAATACGAAGTGAAGTAATTATTTCTGCCATGCACGACAAATATTGGCTTGGCTACTTTTGATATGTGGACTGTCCAGATCCATTATCTCACTCTGATTATGCAGCGTATAGACAGACAGTGGAAGCTTTTCAGTAATGTACTTTTTACTACAAACTTTACAGATACAGAGAAAACAAGTAAAAGTATAATTGAGGAAGTTTACAAGTTAAATATTCCTCAGTGTGATTATAAAGACATGATGTTTCGTAATAGACCAGCGTTCAAACATAAAGGAATCTTTCGAAAATAGGACTCAGCGAGGGACCTGGAGTGTGAGACATTGGGTCAGGTGATTCAACTGGGGAGGATGAGCAGTACCTCGCCCAGGCGGCCTCACCAGCTATGTTGAACAGGGGCCTTGTCGGGGGATAGGAAGATTGGAATGGATATACCAGGAAGAGGGAAGGAAGCGGCTGTGACCTTAAGTTAGGTACCATCCCGGCATTTGCCTGGAGGAGAAGTGGGAAACCACGAAAAACCACTTCCAGGATGGCTGAGGTGGGAATCGAACCCATTTGACCTCCCGAGACTGAGTAGACCCAGTTCCAGCTCTCGTACCACTTTTCAAATTTCATGGCAGAGCCGGGAATCGAACCCGACCCTCCGTGGGTGGCAGCTAATCACACTAACCACTACACCACAGAGGCGGACGTGTATTTAGTTTCCGCATTAAAGAATGCTAGCCTGAAGGAATACACGTAGCAGCACGTGAAATCCATTAACCGTTTCTCCCAGTAGAGCGTAGAAGCATAGTATAAAACTATTAGTTTAATTATTGACAGTTTCGTGCCCAGTCATTTCAACATTGACAGAAAAGCGTAATGTTTGGAGAGATAAAGGTACGCGAGACGCATCAACGAGCGAGTATCAAGGGACAAGGTCGAACGACCATGGCTCGCCTCACCTCTGAGAAGAAACCTTCGGTCATAGCCATACTCGAAAAGTATTACCGAGCATGGAGCGTGTTTCGCATGACACTAGTTGACATGTGATATTGGTCGTTCCGTATATAGAGGCACTGATAAAGTCCCCCGTGCAGACTACGTATAGAGCCATCTTGGTAGTATATTGGAAACAATCCTCCGTAGAACATTTCGGATACACTTGAAATGAGGGTGAAAATTCCGTAGCAATGACAGATACAGGTGATAAGCCGACTGGGACTGTATTGCCGTTTATCATTTCACATCGACGTGCGAATTTAATACCGCTCTGGCTGAAGTGTTGCGCTCTATTTTTCAACTTGTCAACGAGGTGAAGCGAGGAAAGGTAAAAGTTACATATGGTTCAGTTGCAGTCCATGCGCTTGCGCTTATATCTGAACTCTTCTTCTTCCGGGCCTCTTTCCGCGGTACAGTACTGAGCCCTTTATTTCCGTAGTCACGACAATCCACAGGGCTGGACTGATTGTAATTTCTAGGAATTAGGGAAATGTCGTCGCCCCTATGCCAAAACCACGAATGTGACAATGCTCTTCATATCTATTATTTCCCTTAAAACTGGTCACGTCTCCCAGACACATTGATATACAGTCCATCAGACCAATTTTCTTTGAGTTCACTCTCCTGTGCGTACGTATACAGGAAAATGAACCTTAAATACATCACACTCTAAAAAACCAAACACCAAACCCCATGGCGTAAGAGCCGCGAATGGCCATGGCGTACCAAGTGACCGCTGCTCAGCCCAAAGGCCTGCAGATTACGAGGTGTCGTTTGGTCAGCATGACGGATCCTCTCGGCCGTTATTCTTGGATTTCTAGAGCGGGGACGCTATATTACTGTCAGATAGCTCCTCAATTGTAATCACGTAGGCAAAGTGGACCTCAAACCAGCCCTCCGGTGCAGGTAAAATCTCTGACCTGGCCGGAAATCGAACCCTGGGCCCCCGGATAAGATGCAGGCATGCTACCCCTACACTGCGGGGCCGGCTACATCATACTCTAGGGGTGGGGTAAATATGTCATGCAAGCGTTCCTACAGTACGATACAGCAATGTTCGTTTTCCTTTACCCATTAACATTGGAAAATAACCCGTTTACCTTCCAGGGTCAGTTTTCCCCACAGTGACGGATCCCACCTCTACCGCCTCAAGGACAGTGTCCTGGAGCTTCAGACTCTGGGTCGGGGGATAAAACTAGGGAGGATACCAGTACCTCACCCAGGCGGCTTCACCTGCTATGCTGAACAGGTGCCTTGTAGAGGGGATATAAGTTCGTAAGGGATAGATAAGGAAGAGGGAAGGAAGCGGCCGCGGCCTTAAGTTAGGTACCATCCCAGCATCTGCCTGGAGGAGAAGTCGGAAACCATGGAAAACCACTTCCAGGATGGCTTAGGATGGAGTCGAACCCCTCTCTACTCAGTTGACCTTCCGAGGCTGAGTGGAGTCCGTTCCAGCCCTCGTACAACTTTTCAAATTTCGTGGCAGAGCCTGGAATCGAACCCGGGCCTCTGGGGGTGGCAGCTAATCACACAAACCACTACACCACTGAGGAGGACACATTGGAAAATAAACTCAAGGAAATATGTTCTGATTATTTATTTATTTATTTATTTATTTATTTATTTATTTATTTATTTATTTATTTATTTATTTATTTATTAGATACAGCCTGTGGGGGGGGCACTGTACACTGAATATCAAAATGTTGCTGGGACGCGTGACCTGGGAAATAATGGATAGGAAGAACATTGCCACATTCGCGGTTTGGGATAGGAGCCACAAGATATCAAATACGCTAGATGAAAAATGAGATGTGGAATATCCACCTTTTAATTCACTCGTTATAATCACCGGATCTCTGCCTTTACTTCATGCATTTTTAAAGCCGATCTGTCTTCAGCCATCCTTTTAGTCTTCCAGTATCTTCCATTAATTTTCACACTGTCCATCATCTGATACCACTTTCTTCCTCTCTACCTTCTCCATGAAGCTTTTCCTTCCAGTGCCTGCGTTAAATAAACATTTCCTTCGTAAAAAGTGACCTAACGAATTCTTCGTTCTCTTTTGAATGTTTTCCAGTATTTTCGTCCTTTCTTCACCTACCATTTCCAGTACAACTTCATTCCTGAATTTGTTTTGCCAGTTGATCTTTTCCATTTTTCTCCGTACCCACATTTCAAAACATTTCAATCTTCCTACTTCCTCCCTTCTGAAAGTCTCAGACTCATATGAGTACCCTCCATGCAAATCACTTCACTAACCTCTTCTTAAGTTGCTCCATTTATGCTTCCTTGGCCATTGCGATCCTGCTCTTCACCTCGTATAAACTGTACATATCACTTCTGATTGTGCTTCCTAAATATCTGAATGCAGATACCTGTTCTATTTCTTCACGTGTGAGAAATATCTTTGCTGTTACATACTTCTTCTTACTCATGATAATTGCCTTAGCCTTCTTTCTGTTAATTTTCATACCAAAGGTTTCACAGGATATGCTCAATTTTTCCATCATGTTATTCATCAATTTCTCAGTTTCTGCTGGGACCACCAGAAAATCTGTGTAAACCACGTTTGTGTTATTGCTTTTTAGCTTTACATGAGAAAAAAGTCTCAAATCGAAAAGATGTTTACTTTTAAAGGAGATACCGGAGATACGCATTTCTTAATTTCTAAAGGAGATTCCAATTGCCAATTTTCAGGACTATAACATCTTGAGTTTTTTAGATATCAGTATTCCAATAAAAATAATTCAACCCAATTTTCAGTCATTTTTACCCGCTCCCCCAAAGTGTTTTTCCGGAAAAAATATATGTTTCTTTATTCTTGAAAGAGATTAAAAATACCAATTTTCACTTCTGTAACATGTTATGTTTTCGCGATATACTGTAGATATGCTCATTCTAAAAATTCACCCCTTTTTAGTTCCCCTTATGTGGATTTTCCGAAAACAAATTATCTATGTTTCTTCACATTTACAGGTAATTCTAAACACCAGGATTTACATCTGCAATATGTTACGTTTCTGAGATATACTCGATATGTATCATTTCTAAAAGTTCTCCCCATTTGTCACTCCTGGACACTCCCATTAATTGGACTTTCCAAGGGCAAAAAATACGTGCTTCTTTCTTTCTAAGGGAGATTCCAAGTACCAATCTTCATATCTGTAACATCTACAGGTTTTGAGATATAAGTATTCTCATAAAAGGTATCCAACCCACTTTTCACCTTTTTCACCCCCTTAATAGGATTTTCCGAAAACAATAGAATATGTTTCTTTATTTTTAAAGGAGATTCACAATACCAATTTTTACGGCTGTAAACTTTCAAGTTTTTGAGATACAGATATACTCATTTATAAATTTCATCCCTCTTTTCACCCCCTTAGCCACGGAATTTCCAAAAATTCTCCCTTAATGAGCACCTACACTCTAATCCGAATGTATCCCCTAAATTCATTTCTTTATGTCCAGTAGTTTTATATATATATATATATATATATATATATATATATATATAAAATTTGAACTTTTCTCTTTATTTTGCTTTATGTTTCATTGATTTTGGTTGTCTGCATGTATTTATACATTTTAAAATATTACGTTCCTGTACACGCCATTTTTCCAGATTTTGTGAGTACTTATTCAATTAACGCAAAATATCTCGGGAATTATTTGCTCTAGAAGGCAGTCATGTATAAACATCCTGCTGCGGTATTAGACCACCTACACTGATTGTTACGATATTACTTTATATTTGGTGTTTACGTGGTGAGAAATATGATAGCATCCACGTTTCGTAAGTGGCATTACATTTTGAGTGTGATTTTTGACAAGCTACGTTTGCTTTGCGAATGTTTCCCATTCTCTCAGAAACTACTTAAGCTAGAGTACTGAATTGTTACCTCTCAATACCAGCATTTTTATGTATACGCATTACAATGGTAGAGGTACCGCACATAGATTGATCATAAATAGTTTTAAAGAATAAATTATAAACATAGAGCAAAGAAAGTAGATCAGTAAATGTGATAGTTATTAATCTATATCCTGTCAACATTCCGTTTAGCTTGAACAGCTGCAGAGAAACCGGGATGTAAATCTTTTAAATTTAAAATTATCAAGATAGAACTTTGATACTCACCTTAGCTTTGAATTAGATAACTCAGTATCTCCGAATTAATTAACTAGCAGCATAAGTGCCTGTTATTATTAGAGATTTATTAGCAAGGATTAAAGAGATTAATGACTCAAAATTAAATGTGAATTATAGACTCAGTAAATGTGAACCAATGTATGCAATATTAAAAAGATATAAACATGGAATATTAATGCATTACGATGACGATAATGAAAACATAAACCAGAGCCCCCAGCAGGGCTCTCAGCAATACAACTGTGGCCTCCCACTTCTTACCGCAGAATGGCGCGTTCATTCTTCATTTGGTCTCATAACGAACAAACAACGACTCTACACGAATGATAGTGACCTCTACTTACGCAAGAAATGAGTAGCCCATTCATTAGTGAAGGCGACCAGAGTGCAAAACAGAAGAAATGTGTTTTTTCTCGATAACCTTCACAGTTACGAAGAAAATTCATATGACGTCTCTTGTAGAACATTACCTTTAAAGTCACGTAATGCACTTAATTTTTCGATAGAGCCAACAGTTTACCCACTATATCAGTTGATGTAGAGCGAAAATTGCCCAGATTTGGGACATACCTTTGTAAAATCCTCCATTATATCTAAACGGTGGCATATATCAAAATCAAAAATACGCCTTGGGTTACTCGGAATTTCAAGCTCTAGCCTTAATAAATTTCAGCTGAATAGGTCCAGTAGTTTTCTAGCCCTCCGAAATAAACAAACAAACACTATTTCTATTGTATTAATATCGGGTGGGAATATAATTCCCTTTGCAAGACAAGATAAATATTCAGCCTGGCGGTCCGCAACCCACCTTACAGCAGGGATGACAGTTCTTTGCACTGGAATGGCCAAGTGTCTGTAGTAAATAGACAAACGGTACAGTATTCTTCATTTGAAACCTCCGTTATTTGAAGAGTCTTCGTCGTGAACAGTCAAGATTTTTCTTCTGAAGACGCGGAGTATAGTTATTTGATAAACGTAAAGAATTATTTTACCTTGTTTTCTTGACACAGCATAAGGTCTGGAGCTTATTACTCTATCATGTCTACAAAAGCATCATTTTAATTTTTTTTACCCCCTGTGGCTGGGGGACGCAAACGAAGAATACACCCACGGTGTCCCCTCCCTGTAGTATGAGGCGACTAAAATGGGCTACCAAGGGACGACGACATAAGAAGCATGTGCTTACTTGTGTTTGGTACTCTTACGAAGGGAACAAGATGTTTTGAAGTTATATAGGAGCAGTGGCATTATGCTAGGAACACTAACGGTCTGAGCGTTTCCTCTGATAGCTGTCATCGTATACATTTCACCGGTCGGTTTCACTGTGTTCAGAATGTGTCTGCGTTACCTTTGCGTAGTTCCACTCTATGAGAAACACCATGGGTCCATGTTGCTGTGAATAGTACCACTATGTAAGCAACATCACGGTTTAAGCTGTCTCCCGTGTTTAGTACCACTTTGTGAGGAAAACCATTGGTCTGCGTTGTCTGAGAATATCACCATTATGTGAGGAACACCATGGCATTGTGTTGCCTGATAGTGGTACCATTACGTGAAGAGCACCATGGCTTTGTGTTGCCTGATGGTAGTACCATTATGTGAGGAATACCATGGGTTTGTGTTGTCTGACAGTAGCACCATTATGTGAGGAACACCATGGGTTTGTGTTGTCTGAGAGTAGTACCACTATGTGAGGAACACCATGGGTTTGTGTTGTCTGACAGTAGCACCATTATGTGAGGAACACCATGGGTTTGTGTTGCCTGATAGTGGTGCCATTATGTGAGGAACAACATGGGTATGTGTTGCCTGAGAATAGTACCATTATGTGAGGAACACCATGGGTTTGTGTTGCCTGATAGTGGTGCCATTATGTGAGGAACACCATGGGTTTGTGTTGCCTGAGAATAGCACCATTATGTGAGGAACACCATGGGTTTGTGTTGCCTGATAGTGGTGCCATTATGTGAGGAACACCATGGGTTTGTGTTGCCTGATAGTGGTACCATTATGTGAGGAACACCATGGGTTTGTGTTGCCTGATAGTGGTACCATTATGCGAGGAACACCATGGGTTTGTGTTGCCTGAGAATAGTACCATTTATGTGAGGAACACCATGGGTTTGTGTTGCCTGATAGTGGTACCATTATGTGAGGAACACCATGGGTTTGTGTTGCCTGATAGTGGTACCATTATGCGAGGAACACCATGGGTTTGTGTTGCCTGATAGTGGTGCCATTATGTGAGGAACAACATGGGTATGTGTTGCCTGAGAATAGTACCATTATGTGAGGAACACCATGGGTTTGTGTTGCCTGATAGTGGTGCCATTATGTGAGGAACACCATGGGTTTGTGTTGCCTGAGAATAACACCATTATGTGAGTAACACCATCGGTTTGTGTTGCCTTATAGTGGTGCCATTATGTGAGGAACAACATGGGTATGTGTTGCCTGAGAATAGTACCATTATGTGAGGAACACCATGGGTTTGTGTTGCCTGATAGTGGTGCCATTATGTGAGGAACACCATGGGTTTGTGTTGCCTGATAGTGGTACCATTATGTGAGGAACACCATGGGTTTGTGTTGCCTGATAGTGGTACCATTATGCGAGGAACACCATGGGTTTGTGTTGCCTGATAGTGGTACCATTATGTGAGGAACAACATGGGTATGTATTGCTGAGAATAGTACCATTTATGTGAGGAACACCATGGGTTTGTGTTGCCTGATAGTGGTGCCATTATGTGAGGAACACCATGGGTTTGTGTTGCCTGATAGTGGTACCATTATGTGAGGAACACCATGGGTTTGTGTTGCCTGATAGTGGTACCATTATGCGAGGAACACCATGGGTTTGTGTTGCCTGAGAATAGTACCATTTATGTGAGGAACACCATGGGTTTGTGTTGCCTGATAGTGGTACCATTATGTGAGGAACACCATGGGTTTGTGTTGCCTGATAGTGATACCATTATGCGAGGAACACCATGGGTTTGTGTTGCCTGATAGTGGTGCCATTATGTGAGGAAAAACATGGGTATGTGTTGCCTGAGAATAGTACCATTTATGTGAGGAACACCATGGGTTTGTGTTGCCTGATAGTGGTACCATTATGCGAGGAACACCATGGGTCTGCGTTGCTTGTGATTTGTACCACTATAGGAGGAACACTATGGTTCTACCTTATCAGTGATTACTATTATGAGGGTCCGGTGACCTGCAGTTTGGGCCCTTTTAGATAATAGGAATCATCCCAGTAACTAAGGCATTATGATTGGGATCCACTGATTGTGGTGGTTTCAAGATCATTTTTTCATCATCATTCGTTTTGGATTCTAGTCAATAGAAACACTTTTAAGTTTTAATTTTCATTTCGTTGCACCTAGAACCATTAGGATCCGATGACCTAGCTGTTAGGCCCCTTTAAACAACAAATCATCAAACATCTTTATTTATTTATTTTGATTTGTATTTATTATTTATTTTACGCCCTTGAATATGGCGAAGTTATGCCTTCGATAATGAATTAACACTAATAAAAACTGCGCCTGTCCCTTCAGAGGCAAACAAACTCTATATATACCATGAATCAGATACCTTCCCATACATAAGACACATGAAAAAAAACTATGTATTCTTGCACTGCATATCATCGATATTCAATCGTGTAAACATGTTGCATATAATGCCTCGACCTGAAGTTTGCCGTTCATAAACTTCGAGTTCAGTTTCTTCCCCAAGAGCATTGTCTCGTAAACACTGGCTGACAGTTACTTCGTAAATTATTCTGTTTCGCACGAGGGGGCTGCATCAAGTTCGCCGGGAGTGGAGGTCGCACATCACTAGGAGGGGGAAATTTCTTCCGTAGTCCTGGAGTGACGGACCGAGCCTACTGTAAATTAAATAGGATCCATGAGATATTTCTGCGGACGGTAAACGTGAACAGGTAATAAAATAATAATATTAATAATAGTAATAAAATTATGAAAAATGGACTGGACAAGGAAGCAATTAGGAAACTAATACCAAAATTTGAATAGCCTACCAAACGTCATGCACGATCTACCAAAAAAAATTATTTCCCAAAACACTAAGATGAAACGGTTCTGAAGCCAGTAGTCATGTATGTAGCCAGAACCCTGTCCCTAAGTTTCATTAAAGGACTCCTCGAAGAACTGGAGGAAAATGAGCTCAGAGTAATTAGGGGAATCATGAACTCCAAATACAAGAATGGCATCCGCCAAAAAAAAAGCGTCCTACAAGAAAGTATATCAGACAATAGAGAAAATTACGGACACGATCTGCAAAATACGCGTACAATTTTCCGGTGACTTCAAACGAGTGGACCGAAACAGGTTGACCAAATGGATCTTCAACCTATTTGATTCAAAGTCTAAAATTCACGATGGCTTGGTTTATAAACACCAAAGAAGAGCTTCAAGTGCTACAGATCAAACCAGAATACGCCTGTTACAGAGGTCTTTTATGATAGTGACGAACGGGCTAAACCGAAATGAACGACAGTAAATGAGACACAGTTCCCTTGGACAGAGGAACGCAAGCAGACCCACTCATAAGGAATGAAGATATTCTGGGCTCAAAAGAAATTAACGTTCGCTACCAAATGTAACAAGACCGTACGTGGTGGTCGATGGCCCCAGCAATTAAACAATAAATAATAGAAACGATGGATCCACGAATAACATGAGTCAACTTGTGTCAAAAAGGAGTAATTCTTTATTTAGCTTATGGCAAAAGTTAAGCCTATATGAATTGGTGAGTGAGTGATTTCATGAGTGAATTGTGCTCGTGCAACAATGAATGAATGCACTCTTCTCGCTCAGTCATGGATAACCACCAACTTGGGAGAGAGTTTCATGAATGATTTAATGAACGAATGAATAACGAATGTATACGACCATATGCCTTTATGCCCACGTATCCCCATACCATAGACCATTATCTTGGTTACGACTGAATGACAGACGTAGACTCAAGTGCTTTCCGGAAACACTCCTCCTTACCTATCCACCAGATTTCGCAACCTTAGTTCCCTACACCTCAATGCCATCAGGGAAACTAAAACTAAGACAAAATTTAAAATCCTTGGCCAGCGTCGTCTTATAAGCACTTCCAGTCTTTCTTGAGTGTGACTGGGATGCATGAAAGATTTTATATATATGTAAATTTTAAATTTTATGTAAAAATTATATTGCATATACATGAAGTGGTTAAGTGTAAGAAAGGGCCGGGAGCCCTAACTTCGCCACAATAAAGACGCTTTAATAATACTACTACTAATAATAATAATAATAATAATAATAATAATAATAATAATAATAATAATAATAATAATAATAATAATAATAAGGTTATTCAATTCGCATGCTATTCAATAATTAACTGAAGAAAAAGGAATAACGATACTGTAGTACAACAACTGCTACATTTAATATTTTATATATATATGCCATTTGTTTTACGTCGCACGAACACAGATAGGTCTCATTGCGACGATTGGGCAGGAAAGGGCTAGGAATGCGAAGGAAGCGGCCGTGGCCTTTATTAAGGTACAGCCCCAGCATTTGCCTGGAGTGAAAATGGAAAACCACGCAAAACCATCTTCAGGGCTACCAACAGTGGGGTTCAAAACCAC
This sequence comes from Anabrus simplex, assembly GCF_040414725.1. NCBI lineage: Eukaryota > Metazoa > Arthropoda > Insecta > Orthoptera > Tettigoniidae > Anabrus > Anabrus simplex. The sequence continues at coordinate 782,899,659 of NC_090265.1, forward strand.
TATCTCCCGGATGCAAGCTCACAGCTGCGCGGCCCTAACCACATGGTTAACTCGCCCGGTAGTATTATATTTAAACCTGCTAGTAATTATATTAATTTCCCCTGTTGTCCCCCATTTTTCTTTTTGCACTAGATCTAATACAGTGTTACATATTCTCGGTTAAACCTGTCTCTTATACTTCATTATTTTCGTTAATGCTTCTTTTATTTTCCCTTATTTCTTTCCCAGGAATGCTTGAATGGAGTTAAGGGCAATCCAGCATTCTTAAATAGAAGATTCATGTTTTGACACAAGAATAACTTGAGTTCTTCTACTTGACGGGAGACATGACTGAAACGTTGCAATTTTTGACGAAAAAGTAGAATTTTTTATTTTTTCAAAATTCCCCCAATTTTCCATCCTTTAAATCCCGGTATTATTCCTGAGGTAACACCATTTATAAAGGTATAAATGCCGGAATTAAAAGGTAGTGATACGGCGTACGAATGAGCAAAGCCAACACCTTATCCCACTCTCGCTGTCACGTTCAAAGTTCTTTCGGACTACAATTTCCAAACTCCTGCTGTAATTAATTTAACCTGTAGTTTGCCTAAGCTGTCCATAAGACGAGAAAGAAATCTGAGGGAGTAACTTGAAGTCCAGAGCAGTTTAAAAGCAAGTATTGTTCTTAAAACTGTCAATTGCAAATTTCTGCCTTAAAATATTTTCATCTGTTTGCCACATACAAAATGGTCCTTGCGACAGAGGTGTTATAAGAGTAACCTCAAATTTCTAGATAATGTTTCAGTAATAAAAAGCAGTTGTGCATTTTATTATCAGTTGAATATTACCTTCATATTTTTGTACCTAAAATAGCACGAAACTAGATTTTTGCCTACTGAATAAAGAAGAACTTTTATCTCCAATGGCTTATACCTGACTGCAAAATCTAGGGTTATTACTAAGTATATGAGTATTTTGTGAAATCTGTCAAATTACAAACCAAAATAAAAATACTGTGCCGCAAAGAATATTTTCCATGCGACAAATAAAAAATAAATATATTTTGTTGATAACTTTGACAGAATGAACTAATAAACTCCAAATGTTGTGTGGTGCTATATCGTATGAGTATGTGCTTGTGTTTTAAATTTGGTTATGATAAGTGACACATTGTAAAAGTTGAAAATTTCAGTTATGCCTCCCCTTAATAAAGGGCTGCCTGGCCGAGGCGATAAAGGCGTGGTGGGTTCGACCGGAAAGACGTGGGTTCGAATCCGCGCCAGGAAGTCGTAAAATTTAAGAAACGAGATTTCCACTTCCGGAGGTGCACATGGCCCTGAGTTTCACTCAGCCTACACTAAAACTGAGTACCAGGTTAATTCCTGGGGGGCAAAGGCGGCCGGGCGTAGAGCTAACCACTTTACCCCATAAAGTGCCGAGGTTACGAATAGTGGAAGACTTTACGTTCCACCCCTCCAAGGTCCTTCATGGCCTGTACCGAGATGACTTTGTTTTAGCCTTTTTCTCCCCTTAATAGATATACTCACACAATATATTTTGTAATTTCTTCATTTGATAACTTAATATGTACCGTCACATGATAGAAATGAATGTTCATGCATAGCTTAATATTGGGAAACATCTCTAAAACTGTTCAGACTTAGGAAATACTGCATTACCCTCATAATTGTATTGTTCATTATTGAGCGGGACAACCATAAAACAAATGTTCACTTCTGTAACACATTCTGGCACCTCTGTTTTTAGGTAATTAACGAAAAAAGATAAAAGTCATTGGGTCCTCCTCTGTAGGGAGTACCATCATGTTACATATCAAAATTTGACTTATTACTCTTCAAGTTTGTGGGGATGAATGCATTAAGGATGAGCTGGTGCAGATGTAATGTTTCCAGGACAGATATATTTAGAATCTGAATATTCTGTATGTAACTGTAACACAAGCCTGCCATTCTCTTGTTTTCCGAACACTTCTGCTTTATTGCATCCGTTAATTTATAATTATATTATACAAATTTCCCAGTTATACTCATCGTTATACACTGAAGTTTAAGCCTTGTCCCTGCAATCATTCTCGTCTCAGTCCTACTGTTCTCTTTACTTCTTTGTAGCCTTTACAACCCATCAGATTTCTCACATCCTACACATTCTGAGTGAAAATGGGAAATCACGGAAAACTATATTCAAGGGGCTGACGACAGTGGGATTCGAACCCACTATGTCCGGAATGCAACGTCACGCCTTAAACGCACGGCCAACTCGCTTGGTTCCTAGAATTAAATTACATCGATTAAACAGAGCGTATTTTATTCGTACTACTATTTACGGATTTCGGAGACACCAAGGTGCCGGAATTTTGTCGAGCGTGAGGTGTTTTACGTGCCACTAAATCTTCCAACACGAGGCTCACTGGACTTTATTTAGTTACTATTTCATACCTGCTACCTATGTGCAACTAAACCTTCACCGTGCCAGGTACTGCGAGGTACTGTGGATTTCGTCGAATTCCCCCATTTACATAATTATGATATCCTGAATATCCAATAAGAATTATTTTACCAGAAGACCTCGTATAGGAGCACAATTTTCTCGTCATTTTAATTATAGTATTCCCTTAAATGCACTAAGTTAGATACACTAAGACCTCGTTTATATTGATTTTTGTCATGTGGCCTGGAATTGAAATGTAGGGAAGATAGTCTCGTCTTTGTGCATCCTCCGAGACCAGCTCACAATATTGCATCTCTGGCGGTGGCTGAGCATCGATCCAGTGCGGCCGATAACAGCACTCGAGTCCCGGGCTTACAACTCGTACAAGACGATATTACACGCAGCGCGAACTCTGAACGTACGGTAATGTGCTTCTCCCTACTTCACGGTTACCACCAGGGATATACTTTAATAAACTCTCAAGTTTACAACTAATTTATAAAGAAAACTACATTACACAGGAGACTTCTACGTATTAATTTTTCGCCTAATTGTACATAATAATGAATTTAATTTGGCTGCTCGACTAAGCGGGCTGATTCGAGGTGTAACTGGAAAAATGTAGTGGATTGACATTACTTGTCTAGACGAATGATCTTGAGTGGAGCTACTGAAGGCAGGCAAGATCATATCTGAAGATAAAGCTGGAATTAAAGAGGACAGATCAAGGTAAATATTATTTCATGGGAAGAGGAATGTGCATCCTTGTTGTGTAGTCGTTATTGTGATTAGCTGTAACCCCCGGAGGCCCGGGTTCGATTCATGGCTCTGACACGAAATTTAAAACGTGATACGAGGGCTGGAACTTGGTCAACCCAGCCTCGGGAGGTCAACTGAGTAGAGGGTTCTTCAATTTCCACCTCAGACATTCTCGAAGTGGTTTTTCGTGATTTCCCACTTCTCCTCCAAGAAAATGCCGGGATGGTACCTAACTTAAGGCCATGACCGCTTTCTCTCCTCTTCCTTGTATATCCCTTTCAATCTTCCCACCACCCCCACAAGGACCCTGGTCAGCATAGCAGGTGAGGCCACCTGGGTGAGGTACTGGTCCTGCTGACAAGTTGTATCCCTTACCCAAAGTATCGCCCTTGAGGCGGTAGAGGTGGGATCTCTCACTGAGTCCGAGGGAAAAGGCAACCCTGGACGGCAAACGGATCAAGAAGGAGAGAAAGAAACGAATAGGAATTAGGGACTGGACTGCAATGGAATAAATTACCAAGGGGAATGTTTTATAAATCTCCAAGTCCTTTGAAATGAAATTATTGAAGAAAATCATCTAATGACCAACACGGTACAGATGTATTCACATGAGTATGTGGATATATAGGAGCTGTAATACGCGTGTAAAGGAGAGGGCGTAATAGCCCAATTAGAGTATGATTCCAGTGGCTGAGACCAACAGCATCGTTAGGTGATACAAGAAATGGAGAGCATCCAGGAGAAAGTAGCATGATGTGTTCTGGGTGATTTCCATCAAAGGAGGAGTATTATGGAAATGTTGCAAACGTTTAACTGGGAATACTTGGGAGTAAGGAGAATAGATTCTCAGCTACGTGCTATGTTTCGAGTTCTCACTATAGATGGCGTGGAATGACATTAGTAGACCAACGAACATGAGTGGAGGATTTAAAAGTAGGAAAGATCAAGAGGATGAATTGGGGTAAATATTCATTTATAGGGCGAGGATTAAGGGATTGGAAAATTATCGAGGGAAATGTTGAAAGTAAATGAAACTATATATACTGAGAGCCCATGTGCCTTTATTGAACAATATGGGATGAAAGAGACAAGGCAGTTGGCAGTTACAGGTGGAATGTTGGCGTCAGGTCAGAAGGGTGTCGCACACCCCCTGGACGCAATGCATTCCCTTATGTTGTTCGGAATGGCGTTAGACAGCCTTTGGATCCTCTCTTGTGGCAAGTTCGTCCACAGTTGTTGCAGCTGACCCTCAAAATTCCGTAGTACCGGGACTGAGTTCCCTTCCAATGTTATCCCACATGTGTTCAATGATGGAGAGGTCCGGGGAACTTGCTGGCCACGGGAGGATCTCAACATGCTCTAGGCAGTCCATAGACACACGCGCTGTGTGGGATGTACATTATATTGTTGGAATACTGTCTCAGGGGACTGTGCTGAAAGGGGTAGGACGTACGGACGGAGAATGTCTGTGACGTATCGCTGTGCCGTCAAAGTCTGCTGAAGCACTGTTAGAGGTGACCTGAGCTCATATCCTACGGCTCCCCGCGCCATGATGCCAGGGATTACGCCTGGGTGTCTTTCCACAATACGGGCAGGATCTTCCCACTGCCCTCGACTCATCCAAACCCCCACACGATGGTCATCGGAGGTTATGGAGAACATGAAGCAACGCCAGTCGTTCTCTGCCCATGCCTCCCGGGCAAGGCACCACTCCAAACGCAGACGTTGGTGTTCTGGTGTCAATGGCAACCGACGCATGGGGCGGTAGGACCCCAATCCAGCGGATGCGAGTCGTCGAGACACTGTGCGGGAACTCTCAGTATGTTGTAGAGTCTCCAGTACATGTTTGCGGATGGCGGGTGCCAAAGTTATGCGATCCCGCAATGCTTGGCACCTCATACGAGGGTTCTTGGTCGACCCGAACCTGCACGACGTGTTTGGGTGCCTTCATATACCCATTGAGTCTAACATCGGGCCGCAGTGACATCTGAATGGCCCACATGCCTGGTAATTGCACGATACGATCAACCAGCCTCATGTAGTCCCACAATGCGGCCTCTGTCAAATGCAGTCAGTTGGTGGATAGGCTGTCTAACTCGTCTGCGAGGAATCGCGGGTGCTTCTTACTGTGCGTAGTCCTCTCTGCACGTCTTGCTTAACTGTCTGACTCACTGGTAACAACTTACCAACAACAGGACAGTGCAATCACAAATGCACTCTGGTGGGCGTTCTACACATTTCAGATCCTTGTAAATCTAATAATTTACTCACACATCAATGGTACGTACATATACCGAAATGAGATGATATTGGACACTCCTTCGGGGTGTTTAACTCTTCTTGTCAGGCAGTGTGTTAATTAATTACTTTATTAATTTATTTAATTTATTTTACGGCCTCCATTGGACCACTCTAGTCAATTATACAAAGGTCATTTTAAATTTCCTCTCTGCCCAATATTTCTTCATTCTAACAGGCGTTGCCTTCCTTTCCGCAATGAAAAACATCCTTTTATGGATCTTGGTCTATAACCTGGTGTGTCTCTTGAAGTGTCATAATTTTGTCTCATATGTTTTTAAGATCATCTATTGTTATTTGAACTTTTAATATCATCCTTAATTTCCGCAATCCATTTAATCTTGATCTTGCTGTTCCATAATTTTTTAAATTGTTCTTCTGCTAATTTTGGTGTCAGGTGTTCTGATAAGATGTCCGAAGAATGATATACATTTTTCCATAATCGTGCTCAATATCGATTCAATTTCCTCGTAAACTGTTTTATTTGATGCTGTTCTCCATTGTACATTAACTTGAAGCTATTTATTTACGCATGTTTTATTTATTATTCTTTCCATCTTAACAAGGAAAATTGTCAACCCCCCACACACCCCAGTACAGCCCTTGAAGGGCTTTCGCCTACCAAGCGACCGCTGCTCAGCCCGAAGGCCTGCAGATTACGAGGTGTCGTGTGGTCAGCACGACGAAACCTCTATGTCGTTATTCTTGGCTTTATAGACCGGGGCCGCTATCTCACCGTCAGATAGTTCATCAATTCCAATCACGTAGGCTGAGTGGACCTCTAAACAGCCCTTAGGTCCAGATAAAAATCCCTGACCTGGCCAGGAATCGAACCCGAGGCCTGCGGGTAAGAGGCAGGCACGCTACCCCTACACCACGCGGCCGGCAAGTAAAATATCAGGTCAGACAATTGGAAGCTTCTCCTGATTCCTTGACACAATCGTTGTAGTATAAGAGGACAACATGAGGAAAATCAGCCTCCAAATATAACTACAAGTCTCAGAAATCATGTGGCAATTCTCTCATATAGATGAATGGGAGGTAGCGCGAGTATCGTACATGTTCATGTTGGTTAGAGTGGACAGCCCTGACGTCCCATATGGTCAAGGCCAGTAATAAGCACAGCCTAGTCAGCTGTGGGGTTTTCACTGCATACAGAAATAACGTTATAGTTTTGATAGTTTTTAAAGTAAGCAAGCTTGTGAAAGTGAGTTCCTAGGTGTACGACTTTTTAAATCTTATTAACGTAGCGGAATTTGTAATGTTTTCATCCCGCGCAAGGGGTTTTATGTCTTCCAGAGAAATTAGCTCGAAAGAAAAGGAAATGGGGCAATATGTGATTGATTTGATGGTAAATAATTGCAGAAGAGTGCAACGTACTGAGGAGGTTCTCTTGATGTACACAGTGGAGACGGTGAAAGTGACTCGAGTGATTCCGCTCGTCAAAACCTTCTTCCGATCGCAAGTGAACTTCCCGGTCCGAGGACCAAATCAGAATATGACTCCCCGGAATATAGTGATTCTACGAGTCTGTCGCTATGAAAATCGTCCAATTTTGGTTATGTTCCTTCTCCCGCAAACCATGTGCGCGAAAACATCAGTATGGAGTACAAGAGAAAGGCTGTAAAATTCTGGCTTAACGAAGGTATCACTTCCACACGTCCGCAAGTACTTTAGTTAAGTAAGGTTGGAGCGATATCTACACTTGTGGAGAAAGCAGTTGTAAAATACGGGTATGTCGGGAAGTCCGACTGAACATACAAAAATAATGTGTGAAAAACTCTATTTCCGTTTCCAGGAGGCAAGAAGCTTTGTAAACTGCACATGAACTACAGTGAGTCAAAATGAAACTCTACACTAGACGAAAGCTGGTTTATTTGGATTCAACAAAATACACAATTCTCTACTAAGGTACAAAGTAAATCAACTCCTATTTCTTATACATACAAAGAAAATTAATACATTATTCTTAAACACGCATCAAACAGGTCAAAGTAACACTCATACATCTTCAAGGAGTTCCTGAACGATGTCTAATAACACAATGTTTTTAACGTGCAATACTTTGTAGGATATTCTTTAGCACTTTATAGGGCTCTTAAACTGTTAGGTATAGATTGTACCAACTTTTCGTAGTAAGATGGATCTATTTTGATCCATACTTCACATGAAGCCATTTTGAGATAATCTTTGTTCTAAATCTGGTGTTTTCTTATCGCTACTTCCAAGTAATGCCATAGATTTTCTATCACATTTACGACTGGTGATTGTGCAGGGGTCGAGTACTTTTGGGCAATTATACAGCAGCCACATCCGTACTTTATGAGCTTTGTGCTTCGGGTCGTTACCTTGGTAATATTTAAATCGATCAAATGTTACAAATTTTCGAGCATTAGTTCGTATATGTTCCTTCAGTATATTCAGATACACACGTTGATCCATGGTCCCAGCAATAAAATTCAATTCTCCTGGTCCACTAGCTGACATGCACCCCAGGCATTTACACTACCTCCACTATGTTTGACACTTGGATGAAGATTGCTAGGTTTCAACTCCTCATCTGGTTCCATCCAAACATTAACCTTTCCATCTGATCCTAAGAGATTGTATTTGCCTTCATCTGCAGAAATAACGGTCTTTCAGAAGTCAAAATCTGTTTCTACATACTCCTTAGAAGCTCAATTTGTCCTTCCAATTCATCTTGCTAAAAATTGTTTCTTCCTAGCTATTCGTCCATGCCTGTTACCTTTCCTTAGCATAAGTCGAATTTACCTTTCCTTAGCATAAGTCGAATAGTTTCTGGATGTTCTTTCTTGTCGGTATGTTCCTCAGCCATCACAGCCAGTTTTGGAGCACTAATCGTTGGATTTTCTTCACTTGTCTTACTATCCAACGGTCCTCCCTGAGGTTGAAAATTTTCTCCCACTCACTTTGTGTTTGTATTCAATGCTGCGTGTTCTTTATATCCATGTTTCTCTATTATGGTGAAAAATGATCAGTTCTGTTTCTTCTTTCAAAGACTGCTTTCTTTGACGCTCAATGATAGCACCGAAAATTGTCTGTACTTCGCAGCTTTCCACAACAAACTGAATGTGGTGTCGAAACACAAACATGTCCGGCTCCATGGCTAAATGGTTAGCGTGCTGGCCTCTGGTCACAGGGGTCCCGGGTTCGATTCCCGGCAGGGTCGGGAATTTTAACCTTAATTGGTTAATTTCGCTGGCACGGGGGCTGGGTGTATGTGTCGTCTTCATCATCATTTCATCCTCATCACGACGCGCAGGTCACCTACGGGTGTCAAATCAAAAGACCTGCATCTGGCGAGCCGAACATGTCCTCGGACACTCCCGGCACTAAAAGCCATACGCCATTTCAACACAAACATACAGCATTTATACTTCTCTTTCATCTGCCCATATAGGGCTGTATGAATTCCATTTTGATGTTCCCCAGCAACATATAGAAAAAGAACCTGTTATACCTTGCTAAGTTAAGAAATACACTAACTAGCGTGTGGGGACTTGATAATTCAAGACATACCTTTATTGTTCCGGCTCCATGGCTAAATGGTTAGCGTGCTGGCCTTCGGTTACAGGGATCCCGGGTTCGATTCCCGGCAGGGAATAATTGGTTAATTCCGCTGGCACGGGGACTAGGTGTGTGTGTCGTTTTCATCATCATTCCATCCCCATCACGACGCACAGGTCGCCTACGGCAGTCAAATTAAAGGACCTGCACCTGGCGAGCCGAACTTGTCCCCTGATACTCCCGGCACTAAAAGCCATACGCCATTTCATGTTCTTTTTTAATTGTTCCACACATAAAATGCAAACATAAATTATTGTCCACATTTCTATTCATAAGCACATACTAGTTACAGTGGTGTATGAGTTTCACTTTGACTCACTGTATCTATAGAAACAACTCATTTTTAACGCGTCTCATGCCTGGATCAGCCGTTTCAAGAAACAACACAGAATCGGAAGTAGGAAAATTATGAAATATTTATCCCGTTCGCATATTCAGGACGAAAGACAAAATACTAAGGCGCAGAAGAATTTCTGGAGAGAGCTCGTGGGCGATTTCTCCATTACATCCCACCTTTTATTCACAACACTGATCAAAACGTGTTCAAATGGGAAATGCGATCGAAAAGGAACGAACTTTTCTAAGTGAAAAACACACACACACGATAGCCCTATCGGTCAGTTCACTCACACGTTCATACACCATAATGCCAACAATCGGAATGGACGGTGTTTTGTTCCCTAAATGATTTATTTTACTGCAGGAGTCGACCGGAACCTTCGGTTCTCTGGTTTCAAAAAATGTTTAAAGCTATTTTTTGCTAGTTGCTTTACGTCCCACCGAGCTCGATAGCTGCAGTCGCTTAAGTGCGGTATCCAGTATCCAGTATCCACTAATCGGGAGATAGTGGGTTCGAGCCCCACTGTCGGCAGTCCTGAAGATGGTTTTCCGTGGTTTCCTATTTTCACACCAGGTAAATGCCGGGGCTGTACCTTAATTAAGGCCACGGCCGCTTCCTTCCAATGCCTAGGCCTTTCCTATCCCATCGTCGCCATAAGACATATCTGTGTCGGTGCGACGTAAAGCAAATAGCCAAAAAAAAAAAAGCTGTACGTCGCATTGACACAGACAGGTCTTATGGTGACGATGGGAAAAGAAAGGGCTAGGAGTAGGAAGGAAGCGGCCGTGGCCTTAATTTAAGGTACAGACCCAGCATTTGCCTGGTGTGAAAATGGGAAACCACGGAAAACCACCTTCAGGGCTGCCGACAGTGGTGTTCGAACCCACTATCTTCCGTGTACTGTATACTGGCCGAACTTAAGCGACTGCAGATGTTTAAAGCATATAACATCGTTGTTATTGGCACAAATTCAGGAAAAATGGGGAAAACAGAACTGGATGTATTGTTTAGAGAAGCCTTTTCCCGTTCTCTGAAGGGAAGGCAACTGTGCCATGCTTTTTGATCCGTGGACCACCTACCTTGATATAACTTGTCCTGAAGACATCCCTCTGCACAAAAAAATAGAACTGCTTCAGATTTCTCCAGGTACCACGGGTATAATTCAATCGTTAGGTAATTTTTTCTTCCGGCAGTGGAAAGCTTTATACCGCCGATTACTTCTCGTAATGATGTTAAAGTTGAGGTTCACCACAGAGACACAATCCTTAAACTGCAGTCTTCCGTACACTTTCAATTATCAACTCCACGGTTTTGAAATATGATAACATATTCATAATTTGCAAATTCGACAAGAGGGCGACAAGAGAGTTCGTAGTGCCTGCTAAATATTGTTCGAAGAAGAAAAAAGAAACGTGTGAAGAATAGTGTGATATAATTATAATTTGATGTGCTTGGTGTACAAAATACTAGTGATATCGTCATGCTATTTATACCAGTCATTTTTGCTACAATTTCATGAGTGAGTGACAAATGAGGGAACCAATACAGCTTCAGAGCGGGTTGGGAGACTGCATGCATATACGGGCCCGCCATACCACAACTACACCGGGCTGACTCAGGGATGTCCAGCCGCGCCACCCGTCATGTTTGCGTACAGAATTCGACGTACGATTTCGGAGCCTTGCAGTTAAACCACAAGGACGATTCTAAGTACGTTATCACCTTACAGTATAACAACTGTGTCAAAAAAATTCAGGATATGTTTGGACCTGTGTTAGTTGGTATTTTTCTTGTATTTTATCTATTTCAGCTGTATTAGGAGTGTCAAAAAATTGTTTCACTGTCATATTTCACCAGCATAATTTATTCCTGACTGTTTTATAATGTCTTCATTTTACTGGTATCGATAATCTTTCTTTTGTTGTATGTAGTCCTGGTAATATATTTTGCTTTGTTCAATGTTTTTATTCTATTACACCAAGCTGGTTTTTCATCAAGATTATAAGTTATAATTTCTCCATAATACATACATTTACCAACAATTTTGATTTCTTGTCCATCAATATTATTATTTCATTTACCAGTTTTGGATCTGTAAATATGATCCCAGTTTTCTCAAACGATATTTTAAGATCTATTTTTCGTGCTATTTCTTGTAGAGTTTGAATCGGGTGTCGATTTTCGTTAATATTGTTGGACAATAGAGTAAGGTCATCAGAAAATCCTAGACAGTTTAAACTACAATAATAATAATAATAATAATAATAATAATAATAATAATAATAATAATAATAATAATAATAATAATAATAATGGTCCGATGACCTTCGATGTTAGGCCCCTTAAAACAAGAGCATCAATAATAATAATAATAATAATAATATCATGCAATGTCGAAATAAAACGCTGCAACATCGTTGTCAAGACAGAATGTCAGTATGCCCTGAATGTTTGACCATGAGCTACAGTTTGGAGAAGCTGTCATAAAAACGAAATTCTCAGAAAAATTGTGAGCGCTGTCCAGGCTGAAGGCAGAACTTAGGAGCAACCAAGAAGTTTACCGGAACGTGTAGAGAATTTCAGAGATGATGAAGAGAAGTTGGCTGACGTTTCTCGGATTTGTGTGCGTAATGAAAGAAAACAAACTTGTTGAACAGATACTTGATTACTTCTGGAGAAAGAATACCACTACAGCATGGTTTAAGGTTATGCATAAAGATATGCGGAGGTTAAAACATTCCTGAGGTCCAAATGTTAGACAAAAGTACATTCAGGAAGACAGTGAAAAAATGGAAGGTTTTCAAGCCGAAGAGGGAACTAATAATATAGTGAAAGCCTGGACTGAAGAACAATGGAGGCAAGAGAGAAGGGCACAAAGATATCTGAACCCAAATAGAAATAAATGGGGTTATAGCTTGGTAATAAGCTGTCAATTCACTTGTTAAAAGTACAAGACGTGGAAATATTCTTGGGATTTATCAGGTAAGATAAATCAATGTAGAAATTCATGTTGCAATCGTCATTGTTAGAGAGACGCAAAGAAAATCTTCGCGAAATGTGAAGAACTTCAACTGCTTATTTCTTCGAAATGTCAGGATCCTAAATGATTAAAACTGTCCTGGAAAATATCACTCTGAATAAGTAACAGGATACAGTTTTCACTGCTTTTAGGTATGCATTTTCACAACTTCCAGCAACTGTCAAAAAATATGAAACAATGATAAATAACGTAACAACCCATCAATCAGTGACCGGATGACAGTTTCCAGTTCCATACTCATATCATTTATGTGTAAATAAGAAAATACAAAGGTCGCAACATACTCTCCTGTGGGACTCGACCCCCGTCCCCCACCACCACCACCACCACCCAACCTTACTCATTTGGGAACAGTTATTGCACTGTTTTTAAAAGAGGCCGGTACTGCAGGCTCACGTTTGTGGCGCTACTGTAGTAGTACATTCTTAGATTATTTCACTAATTTGCAAACTTATCGAACAATTCCCTTCGTAAATTATTTAAATTCCTAACTCCAGTGACAGCTACGAATACACAGTTAAGTCGATCAACTCGTCTCCTTGCTTCCGAGTCTTCCTAGCCGAAAGGTTGAAAAAATGTTTTTACACCATTCTTTTGTTAGAAATCACCCAGACCAAATCGTTTCGTCTTTCTTTCCTTGCTTTCTTTTCAGCTCTCGAATCAAGTAATCATGGTGAGGGTCCCATACACTGGAACCATATTCTAGTTCTGGGCTTACCAGTGACTCATATACCCTGTCTTTTCATCCTTACTACAACCCATAAATATCCTCATAATCATGTGAAGACGTATGTAACATTTGTTTACAACCTCGTTAATATGACGTCCCATCAATACAGTAATTAAATCTGATAGGCCATGGCGTGTTTGCAAAACTTATATTTTTATCCCGTTTACCAATATAAAATTACGTGCTTCAATTTCACAACATTGTCGAGGTATTTGTGTAGTCACTCGCAATGTTGTAACTTATTTAATATTTTATACAGCGAAACATCATCCTCAAGACGCCTCATCTTTGAATTCAGTTCCATAATCATATCATTTACGTGTATATAAGAAAACACAAAGGTCCAAACATACTCCCCTGTGGTAATCCCCCTCCCACTCACTAAGGGAATCAGATAATGTGTTGGCGCTGCAGGGTCACGTTTGTTTGCAGTCTCATTCGTTTTGTTCATACACTTTTGGCCTTATTTGATTCCTTAATGGATATATATTCCTCCTACACACAATTTATACGGAATTTTAATCAATTATCTATCATAAATTAGCATGCTTTTGTGAAGTGTTGATTCGTTGATTTTCAGTCACAAAACCTGTAATATTCACAAAACCTATAATATTTTATTTTAAATTTATTAGACCATTTTATTTTTTCTGGGATTTTTCGTAGACCCTGTCATGATAAATCTAATTTTCACCTCAGTTGTCTCTGTAGGATATCAACACACTATGTTACACCGCGTGGCAACTTGATTTCAATCCAGGACAAACTTTAACAGGGTGGCCAATGTACTAGGCCTACGAATTTTATAAAAATAATATGTAATATTGTTATTATTATTTTATTGTACCGCTTTTCCAATATCTCTGGGATCACTGGTGATAAATGTGCCTCAAATGAGGATTTGGCCTTATTTTACGGCCGGATGCTCTTACTAACGCAACCCTTTTTGGAGATATGTAATCAGTATTGCGTGTTTCTGTGGTGATGCGTAGTGTGGCGTGTTGTCTGAATATGAAGAAGAGAGAGTGGGGACAAACACAAACAACCAGTCCTCGAGTCAGAAGAATTAATCAGACGCGTTTAAAATCCTCGTCTCAGCCGGAAATCGAACCCGGGACCCTCTGAACCGAAGACCTGAACGCTGAACATTCAGCCAAGGATTCGGATTCTTATTCTTCTTCTTCTTCTTCTTATTATTATTATTATTATTATTACAAGTATATATCCTACAGCATAGGCTGTCAAACGAAATTCTTCCTGCCCTTAAAAAATCTGAGAGCCTCTGGGTTTGAACCTGTGGCCCTGGTATCCAGAATTCGACACTCTACCACTGATGGTCGAGGAAGAACGGTATCATTTGTCCCATGATGTAGACATTTTCCGCCTCTGTGGTGTAGTGGTTAGTGTGATTAGCTGCCACCCCCGGAGGCCGGGATCGATTCCGAGCTCTGCCACAAAATTTGACACGTGATACGAGGACTAGAACGGGGTTCACTCAGACTCGGGAGGTCAACTGAGTAGACGGGGGTTAGCCATCCTCGAAGTGATTTCCGCGCTTTCTCACTTATCCTCCAGGCAAATGCCGGGATGGTACCCAACTTGAGGCCACGGCCGCTTCCTTCCCTCTTCTTTGCCTATCCTTTCCAATCTTTCCATCTCCTACAAGAACCCTGTGCGGCATACCAAGAGAGGTTATCTGGGACGGATACTGCTCCTCCTCCACAGTTGTATCCTCGACTCAAAGCCCCGCACTCCGGGACACTGCCCTTGAGGCAGTAGAGGTGGGATCCGTCGCTAAGTCGGAAAGAAAAAGCAATCCTCGACTGTAAACGGATTAATAAAGAAAGAAATAGACATTTTCATAATGTTTACATCATATCAAAGAGAATCAGATTATTCTGCACAGAACTCACTGCTTACCAACTCTGCTTGATAGCAACAAAGTAACAACGGTTTTTTGTTTGTTTCAGAACCTGAAGAACCAGATCATGACAACGAACTTGTGGGTGGAACAGGTAAGAAAGAAATAATATTATCCTCAGTCGTACCAAGAAATTCAATACATGCTACTTTTTATATTCATTTGCATAGCATATATTGTGTATAGAGTCCTCAGCTATTTTACCACTTTCAACATACGTATAATTATTGTTTTAGTGACACTTTCTCATTCTCTTACGGCCTAATTTCTGTCCTAAATAAAATTTGCTTTTGTTTTACCTAACACAGTTGCCAGATATATTTCGATTTGGGAAGAATTTCGTGCCTATGGGAAGTTTTGCTTCATCTGATTTTAGCTGTCAAATCACTTGATTTTCCGCAAAATTTCAGAAATATTTGAGCGTTATTAAATAATTTGCACATTCATATCTCAAAAAAAAATCGGACGAAGGGGATTTTCAATCGCACACAGCTAACTAAAATCCATTTTCATTATAAGTTAGGTAATTTTACATCGTATTACGTAGTCACGTAGTCACGTGTTATCTGAGAGATACACGGTGGTGATTATTTTGTGTAATTTGAGCATGCCTGAGGCTAGAAGCCCATCTCCCCTGCTAGCTTTCTGTCTCGGAAATGGTGACATCAAGTGGTGTTGTAATTTTCATTCAATACAAATGTCATGCGCCACTGCCAGCTTTTTCTCACAGATACGAGGCGAGTAAATTTGTTAGTATCCGCGTTTATCTAAAAAATTCGTTTGATTTGCTGTAAATTAGCATTTTATTTTTTGTACTGGGGCTTGCAGCTCAAGACCTTTTGAAATTGAAAATAAATGTGATTTGTAAAACAGTATTGTGTTCAGTAAGTTGTTTGACTAATCAGTAACATTACGATATCAAGATCCTGAAGACTGTCAAAAGAACAATCAAATTATTAGTTTAATTGCTCCAAATATGTCAGTGTCCTTTCTCAATATTTCCATAGTTATGTTGTATATAAATCTTAAAGAGCATTTTATGTTGGTTTCCATCTTCCACAAATGATATAGGGGTTGTGCAGATCAACTGAATTCATGTTTCTCTCAGATACGACGCGAACACTGATGCTGCTTTCAGGACGCACCTAATGTAGTGTTAACATCTACCAGTGGTTTTATCTCAGTCCCTGTCAAATTACTTGCTGTTTTCCTTGAAATTTCACAAAAATGAATTTCTGAACAGAGCAGCTTGCATTTTGAGATTCACATTACGAACAAACAATTATTGAAATTAAATTTCAGCAGCATGGATATAATTCTAATCTACTGTATATTCTCCATTAATTCTTCAAAGATAATTTAATGCACCTCAATATATAAACAACGTGCCGGTCGGTACCTGTCTATTTTATAGAAATAAACCTCCTGACGTAATTCCGTCAAGTAAAATCGTGACAGAGTGCAAAATGATCCTCGTATTAAAAAGAATAATACAAATTCAAGGCAAGCCTATCAAAAGTTCAGAGGATGTACACAAAACATCTTCCCTCACAACTGTTCAACGATTCGTTTTATGTCTACAATAATATCAGTATTGATGCCTAGCATTGTTAAATTCGTTTTTCATGCAATGATATGATGGGCAATTTAAATTTGAAATGACAGATTTTGTATTTTTATTTCTTAGTTATTCATATTACTATGATCTTCTCGACAACCGAATATAAGTTGACAGATAAAGGTTGAACATAATGTCGCATTACGAAACTGACTTCTATTTACGGAATGAAAATATGCCGAAGTCCGTTATGAAACAAGGTAAAATGTGGAGTAAAAAAGAACTGAGCGAAATTTGTTTGCTGGAGAAACGTTGAATTGACAATGTCGTTGCTTATTAGGTGAAAGTCATCATCATCAGTTCTCTCCCTATCAGCAGGTTTTTCGCATGCGTTTTCCAAGCCGATGTGTCTTCTGCCATCCTTTTAGCCTTCCACTCATTAATTTTCACACTGTCTATCATCTGATATCTCTTTCTTCCTGTCAACCTTTTCCGTGCAACTTTTCCTTCCAGTGCATGTGTTAATAAACTTTTCATTCTTAAACAGCGACCTAACGAATTCTTCCTTCTCTTTGAATTGTTTCTAGTCTCGTCCTTTTTTCACCTACTGTTTCCAATAATACTTAATTCCTTAAATTACCAGTTGATCTTCTCCATTTTTCTCTATACCCACATTTCAAAATATCTTCTTCCTTCCTTCCTTCCTTCCTTCCTTCCTTCCTTCCTTCCTTCCTTCCTTCTCAAAGTCGAAGTCTCAGGCCCGTAAAAAGCAACACTTCACTAAATCTTCTTAAGCCCCACTCATCAGTACCTTTGCTTCATGTATACTTCCTCGGGTCACTGCGATCCTGCTCTTCACCTCATCTAAACAGTACAGATCACTTCTGATTGTGCTTCCTAAATATCTGAATGTAGTCACTTGTTCTATTTCTTCACCTGAGAAAAATATCTTTGCAATTACATCCTTATTTTTACTCATGATCATTGCCTTAGTCTTCTTTCTGTTAATTTTCATACCAAAGGTTTCACAGGATCCGCTCAATTTTTCCAGCATGATATTAATCACTTTCTCAGATTCTGCTGGGACCACCATGTCGTCAGCAAAGCTTATGCATTCAATTTTCCTTCCTATCTCATTAACACCTTGCTTGCCTTGATAACGACTTCGAATTATTTCCTCAAGGTATATATTAAACAAGTTTGGTGAAAGACAACCTTGTCTAACCCCTTTACCAAGTAAGGGTTGTCAACATGTTGAAGATGATGTAAGCAGTACTTGAAAATTTAAAATTTCAAAATCGTTGACCAACCACCGTTTTGATCAGATATTTTTTACGCACATTAACGATTGTAGAATCGTGATAGAATGGAAAGTTCTATGTTGACGGTGTATACCGTCAAAAACCGCTCTGTGAAGTATATCAGCCGGAAATGTGCGACACGTCACAGAACACTCGCTCTTGATAACATATGTGCTGCTGGTCGGTATTTCTCCAACAATATTAACACATGGTGGTTTTTCCTGGCGCAACGAAGATTTATGTAGCGTGAATTCCATTTCTTCCAAGGACTCGATTGGAGAGTTGTTGTCAGTCTATGGTATGATATATATCTGCTGGTTTTTCCTGTAGAGGTGCCACCTTCTACCAATTTTTGGCGACCATTATCACAATTATCTAACTTTATTTTCATATTGTGATCTTTCCTACATTTAAAAAGATCGTTCAAGCTTATTTGTCCACTAATGTCATTCCACGCCATCCCTCCACCGAGAGCGCGGAACATACCACTTCTCCTTACTCACAAGTCTTCCC
Source organism: Anabrus simplex (assembly GCF_040414725.1). Classification (NCBI taxonomy): domain Eukaryota; kingdom Metazoa; phylum Arthropoda; class Insecta; order Orthoptera; family Tettigoniidae; genus Anabrus; species Anabrus simplex. The sequence continues at coordinate 782,918,137 of NC_090265.1, forward strand.
AGCCCAACCATTGCAACATTTTCGTAATATTACTCTTTTACCGGAAAATACCCAGAACAAGTTGTGCTGCTTTCCTTTGGATTCCGTACCTTTCCGTGTCGTGACTTTCGCCTCATAGCCCGACGTTTCAAGTAGGATATAAATTGCAGGACTTTATACTTCTCTATTTACAGGAAGTAATTCAGTGCAAGGAGGATTATGGTTCAATAGCAAATATTACAGAACCGTGTTCAACTCCATCAAAAATCAGCTGCAGAGATTCTTCCTACTCAGGAGCCAAATATTCATCCCAAACATGTTGACGTAATTCTATAGACATTCGTTCATAATTCAGATCGTCTAAAACCAAGTCCACAAACAGACCAGCTGTAGCAATAATGATGATGGTGATGATCTTTTTCTATCGCTTTTCTCACATCTGTGAGGTTGCGGGTGCGAAATATGCCGCACACGTGAATTTGGCCCTGTTCTACGGCCGGATGCCCTTCCTGACGCAAACCCTATGTGGGGGCTGTAATCATTATTGCGTGTTTCTGTGGCGGTTGGTAGTGCGGTTTACTGTGTAAATATGAAAAGGTTAGTGTTTTAACAAACACCCAGTCCCCGAGTCAGAATAATTAATCAAGCGCTATTAAAATCACCGACCTGGTCGGGAATCGAACCCGGGACCCTCTGAATCAAAGTTCTCAACGATGATAATTCATTCGAGGACTCGGATCATGATGATGATCATGATTATGATAAAAATGAAGTATTTTTTTATGTCCCCCTAACGATTCCTGGAGATTATCAGACAGACCGAGCTGCCGGAACTTTATCCCGCGGGAGTTCTCTCACGTGTCGGCAAATCTACCAAAACTCGGTCAGCGTACTTGAACAACTTCAACTTAGTCAGAAACACCCACCAACTTGTCTCAGAAAGGCCGCACACAGCTCTTTAATATAGCGACATACGACGTGGTGTTAGCAACTAAACAGACAATATGGTCATTGGCTCGTGTTTCCTGCCTGCATTGCAAAAACCCGTTGAAAATCTGGACAGATGGGCACAGGATAACAAGATGAAAATCAACACTGAGAAAACTGTAAAAATGACCTTTACCGGGCCAGTTGGCCGTGCGCGTAGAGGCGCGCGGCTGTGAGCTTGCATCCGGGAGATAGTAGGTTCGAATCCCACTATCGGCAGCCCTGAAAATGGTTTTCCGTGGTTTCCCATTTTCACACCAGGCAAATGCTGGGGCTGTACCTTAATTAAGGCCACGGCCGCTTCCTTCCAACTCCTAGGCCTTTCCCATCCCATCGTCGCCATAAGACCTATCTGTGTCGGTGCGACGTAAAGCCCTAACAAAAAAAAATGACCTTTTGGAAAGGAGGCAGACAAGCAGGTATTGACAAGATTTACTTAGGATCAACTTCCCTCAAGTCGGTAAATATATTCACATACCTAGGATTGACATTACAAACAACAACTAGAGTCTACAGAGCCCACATAAAGTCTCGAGCAAGGGCGGCAACTAAAGCCGTACATGGCATTCAAACAATAATGAAGTTTTCACTGGCAACCACTATGAGATTATTTGACGCGAAAATAGTTCGCGTCGCTACAAATGGGCTGGAAACCATCTGGGAGAAGCCTGACAGAAAATAATGCATGGGAGGGTAAAGAAAAGGGACAAAATCTGTATCGACTTTTATACAATGCAGGCAATGATGAATAAGACATGGATAAACACTAATCCAGACCTGCAACACTTGAACACCATCAGCTGTGTAATACCGAGTACTTCCATGACCCAGACGAATCCTGCGGTGAATGTACTAACTTGTACAAATCGGAAAACCTCCATTGTGACATTTTATAAAAGTGTGTGATGACAGTATACATGACAATTCTAGTTTTTTCTCAACTCTTGGGACAATTTGTGCGCTGAATCGTCAAATAAAATAGCATTAATACTCTCTCCCGTCCGCTGTACAACATTTTTGTCCAACAGCATATTTGTCAGGATTTTACTACCGCTATAAAATGGCATGCCTGACGAAATGGAATCATTAAATCCCGGAGATTTAAAAATAACATTGCTGGGAAATTTTATCTATGTTAGTTTATGTGATGTGAATAGCAGGATAGAGTATTATTGTATCAGGATGTAAAGAAATTAAGAACGTCTCATGTTGTTATTAAGATGGCTGTATTGTGTGTCAAATTAGGTGGGGAATGACTGCGGGTGTGACAGGAAGAGAGAAGCAGCACTGTTGAATATGCATGAACAGTTCATTTTATTGACTGGCTTATTCTGTGAAATAATAATAGACTAATATAATAATCAACAAAACAACAGTAGTTCTCGGATACTAAGTGCCTCGCAGACTGCATTGAACACAATCAACGACAAGCACAATATCACTCCAATAGCTACTACGATAAGATCTACAGCATAGCAGTGCCCCCACATTGTACATCCCGGATCCGAGGGCACACCGGTTCTTCTGGGAATGGAAAGGCAAAAGCGGCCTCCTCAACCAACATAGAAATCACCTCTGGACATCAAGTACAAAATGGTAAGTCACAAGAGAATTATTTTTTCCAGATATTGATAGCCGACCCCAGTGCAAAATATTAGTGCCCTAATTCATTCTCACTGTTTCTCTCCGGCTATGGAAAGTTTAAGTGTTACTTTCAACTCTTCAAAATTAACATTAGAGGGGATTATTTGTGCATTGTAGATATTTACAAACGGTGGCTATTTACTGTTCTACTGGGTCATGTTTGGGAGGACAAGATTCGAACTTGAATGTCGTCTAAACGTTTGCAACGTTGAACTTTCAAAGCCATTATACCGTCTGTTTACGAAAGCCGCTACTGCAAACATTTCTTTAAGATCAATTGCCACATCTTCAATAATTTAGTTTCCTAATTTTTGTCAAGGGAAAATAATTATAAAGACTCATCAAAACTATGTCTGACTCGTTAGCTGAATGGTCAGCGTACTGGCCTTCGGTTCAGAGGGTGCTGGGTTCGATTCCCGGCCGGGCCAGGGATTTTAACCATTATTGGTCAATTCCAATGGCCCGGGGGCTGGGTGTTTGTGCTGTCCCCAACATCCCTGCAACTCACACACCACACATAACACTATCCTCCACCGCAATAACACGCAGTTACCTACAAATGGCAGATGCCGCCCACCCTCATCGGAATTAATATCAAAACTATTAGCCTAATATACTCATGTACAATAGGGTTCAAACTGTTAAGATATTTAATAAATGATTATTATAATCACTGATAAACACCCGATGGCAGGTTAAATTCTTGGGAGAACTAGCAGAATCCTTGATTTCAAACAGCTTTAAAACGATCTTCTTCAATGGTTCCTGCCAGCACGGTGAAACTCTGCGCATCGCTCGGCATCATCAAATCGCCCAGGCCCGCATTCACCGTCCATGAAGGGATCCATGGTTTCGCAGAAAATGGAAGCACCCGTAGGATCGATATAATTCCTTAAAACTACAACAATGTAGGATATATAATCGATCCAACAGTCCGCTTCGAATCCTCGGCGCGTCAACCGACGATGTTGATCGTGAGAAGGAGAAACTATACGAGCCCACCGTTTCTTTTTACAAGTAAGTACAAGCTAAAAGAGGTCGAAGTCATGCGCTTGCTAATATGGAGTAGGGACACGATACCTAGAAAGTTCGTTGAGTATTGCAAGGCATTCCACCTACCAAAGTCCTTGAGTATTGATATTGGACTTTCTGCTTTGAAATCATCAATAAGTACTTTAAGAAACCACCTTCGGCGATATTCTTTAACACTCAATATACTTCTACGTATCTTTCTCTCTTACACAGTATCAGTCCGGACAATGAAAACCAAGTACTGGGACATAAAAAGAACTAAGACTTTCAAGTACCTAGTTCCGATTCTTACTTCAAATATCTACTACAAGGCAGCAATTGAAGAATGTAGGCGAAAGATGAAGATGGTATTCAGAACACTTATAAATCGGAATCACTCTCTTATTGGGACACATTCAGGTATTACAGAATTCAGGTCAAGCCTGAACGCTTATATGCGGCCTAGGCAATACGGAACTTCGTTCGGGATCTATAGTGACGGTTTTAAGGCCGCTGGTGGTGATGTTATCAATTTGAGAACGTCAGAACGGGGAGTGTAGTGGGAACGTGACGTTAGCTGCAACGATGCCAAAGCGGATTGGCCCTTACTGCGAGGGCTTCTGATGCTAAATGGAGCTATTCTGCAATCCGAGGAACGTGCAAGAAGCGCGATTTCTTGATATAAAAGAACGGGATCAGTGCTGAATTGAATAAAAAAGCAAAGTTCGACTGGGTTAATTCCAGAAGGAAAAACAGTCAAATCCACGACCAGCCGTACACCAGAAGTGGTGAGGAAAGTGAAGGCCCTTGTCTTAGCTTGTAATCTTGCCCACCACCACCATCACCACCACCACCACAATCATTCAAAAGGACTATCGCACATAAGTTGGTGATGTCTGTTTCAACAGATAACGCCATAATCAACAGGGACCTACAATTCGAAAAGCGCCATAAGCACCGAGTTCACAAGCTTTTGCCTCGTCACATTTCCGAACGTCGCACTAACGCAAGAAAGCTGCATGAGGGCCATCTGGCAGGGGAAAGATAGAAAAATGTGGCATTAGAAGACATGTATGTGTATCTTCATGACTGTAACAAAGCCGCTCAATATACTACTGCCCTGAAGACAAAAATGTATCATACATTAGAGAAAGAATGCCAGGAAACTTTTCCAAGGGGTTTTATGATCATCGCTTGATACTGCTACAATGGCAAGTTAACCGTTCGCCGTGTCGCTAATAATGTGGAGGTGAACTCTACACTCTATCATCAAGAGTGTCTACAATCTACTTTACGTCTCTCCGACAAAGATAGCTTTTATGGCGACCATGAGATAGGAAATGGAAGGATTGCGAAAGAAGTGACCGTCACAACAATGGTGTGAAAATGGGAAACTTAGGGAAACCATTCTCGGCACTGCCGACAGTGGGAGTTGAACCCACTATCTGATAGCTACGTGACCCAATCTGCACAGCCTCTTGCTCGGTACTTCAAAATTCATCAAAATTTTGCAAATTATTCCAATACAAGACCAAGACTCTGACCATTCATCTATCGAGACGGATCTCAAAATGTGACAGATGAAGAGTTTTATCATCCGTGTGGCATTTCTATTTATCTGCCACTCGCTTTTATTTTATATTTGAAATTTTTGTCAGTCGGTTCAATAATCGGCTTTAGTTACGAGTTTTATATTTTAATTCCAACAAACGAGTGGTTTTACCTCGCTTAAATTGTCACGCATCTAAAATAGTTCTGAAATTATCAGCGATTCAGAAATCCAACTAGTTACTTTATCCCCAGGTTTTAACTGCCGAGTGAACTGGAATACATAACCGTGTTTTCCCATTGCAGCATGGTTCTAGTTACATGAGCTATTATCACTCCTCAAGAAAATACTGAGTACGCTCCTGGACATGCTACTAATACAACCCCGCTAAACGGAAACTCTGCGCTTCCTAAGTGTATTATAGTGACAGAAAAAGACGACCACCATGAGAAGAGGCGTGCAGACCATAAGTGGTGTAAGTTCAAAACTGGGGAATTTGTGATAATTGAATGTCTGTACACATCAAAGTGTTTTCTTTTCTGACGCGAACTGAATTAAATCCAGAGTTCTCTTTTTTCCTAACTGAATGCAGCACTTTCCTACTCCCGTTACAATTTCCCTCCTGTTCTCAGTGCAGCAAGTAGATGCTATTGTGAAAGATAAATTTAACCGGTCAAGATACTGATATTGAACGTACTGAAGAGGCAGAATATGAAACACGCAGTCAGGATAAGTCACCCGAACATGAACAGAATGAAGATAAAATGCAAATTATTAACTTTCATTTTTAATTTTTTTATTTATCTGTATAATGAAAACCTCACATTCAAATGCGTAAATGACCTAACAAAGTAGGGTTTAATGGATTATCCCAAAAATTTGCTGACGCAATCAAGTTGTTTTCTAAGTCGATGGTAAAGATGTCTCTCTGCATGCATCATTCCACAACAGTGTTTCCACTGGTGTTTGTCCTTCGGCAGCCAAGAACACCATAACAGCACGTTGGTCCTGTTTGGACTCATTTGGCAATAACGTCACCATAGTTCACGTGGGCGCATTTAACGCACTCATCTCGGCACGACACGTCCGCCACACTAATGCCTTTGCCTGCATGTCCGTGCTTATATACCCGCATCGGAGTCGCGCTACATTTCATGTCCGCTGCAACAACGCCCTCAAACCAAAACTTTTCGACCACGCCTTACCTGCCATATCCCTCATTTCCAACTCCTGTACTCTTCCCGAGGTGGTGTAACTCCTTCCTGACACACCCTCAATGGAGGTGAGCTGCATGTACCATGGAAGTGAGCAGGTACCAGGTAGGGAACCTCTTCGGAAGCAGCCCTATGCAGGGAGCGACGCTTCTGTCTATGTGTGTCCCAGAGCACTCTGATAAGGGTCCCACCTCAAGGTTACGAGCAAAGACCTCAGCGGCATCTACGGCAGAGAAGGTGGACTTCCGTGCGATCGAGATGACTGAAGAGACAGCCTTAACTCAGGAATAAATGCGAGTACAATCTATAGAGGCCTACGGCTTACGGCAGATGAGGCTTTTTATGAGTCTTGATGGTCCCTTGGTGGAGGTAATACCAATAAAGTCTATTTAGCAGCGTCTGCAATAAATTTTAGGAGTGGCGCGAAAGAATCCTGGCCGTAGGTATAAAATATCTTAGGGTATGGCGATTCCATGGTACTATAGCCTATAAAATGATTGAGACTGAATCGAGGCCTCAAAAATGGTTAGGGCGTCCCTCAAAAGCGAATCGCAGTTCCTGGTGTTGTCGTCCTGGGGAATCTGTTGAAAAGCCGAAAACTGTGGAGGTCCTTGATTCACAACCCGACCCAGAAGACTGAAACGGAAATTGAAGAAGAAGAAGAAGAATACAATGGAAGTGAAAAATGGACGATAACTAGCTCGGAAAGAAAGATAATAGAAGCCGTTGAAATGTGGTTTTACAGAAGGATACTGAAGTGAGATGGATAGTTTGAATCACCAATGAAATGGAATGGTGTATGGCTTTTAGTGCCGGGAATGCCCGAGGACATGCTTGGCCCGCCAGGTGCAGGTCTTTTGGTTTTATTCCCGTAGGCGACCTGCGCGTATTGATGAGGATGAAATGATGATGAAGACGACACGTACACCCAGCCCCTGTGCCAGCGAAATTAACCAATGATGGTTAAAATTCCTGACCCTGCCGGGAATCGAACCCGGGACCCCTGTAACCAAAGGGCGCTAACCATTTAGCCGGACATCACCAATGAGGAGAAACTGTATCGAATTGGTTTGAGGATAACGATTTGACGAAATTTGACCATAAGAACGGACAGACTGACAGGAGACAACTCAAGACACCAAGGACATGCTCCTCATTGTTTGAGGGAAGTGTAGGGGTAAGAATAGTAGGGGTAGACGACGGTGTGATTATGACAAACAGATTAGACGACATGTATGATAATGAAGTTACGCAGAAATGAAAATATTAGCACAGTAGAGGATGGCATTATTATATTTTTATTACTAACATTGGGAAATATCAAGGCCGCAGTGATCACTTACAGTAGTGTGATAATGAAGTCAATTTACAACATAATTATCCAACAACAACTACAAAAACAAAAGTACAACAAGCAACTCTAAAGACAAAGTCACCTCCGTGCAGGCCATGTAGGCCCTTGGAGGAGTGGAAGGTAAAGGCTTCCACCATTGTTAACTCTTTCCGGTCTAACTGTGAGCATAGCTCGCAGCGGCCGAAATTACGCTCAGGTCGCGCTGCGTGCATAGCCCGTAGTTTGGTTTGACAATTCACTAAAAATCGAGAACGAGCTACGCAGGCAATCTGGTGGTTACATCGTGTTTCTTCATGTTTTAGTTACGAGAGTACTTAAGCAGATGGCAGATGGCAGTATTATATGTCTAAGTCAGAGAATTTACGATATTTTCGATCAACATGCATCAGTAGATGTTGTCACTCAGTGAGCTCTAAGACATGGCTTCCCGCGGCAAACATGTGCTTGACGAAAGTGATATTTTTGATATTTTATGATATATTATAAGTTTATGCGCAAATGAACATATTATTGACATATGAATTCGAAATAACTTCTTACACTCCATTATGTTTGGAGTTCGTTTTACGGCTTAGCGCATGTTCCTGCGTATTTCAAATTTGCGTGGATACGTAAGATTGTCTACATATTAGTAAAGTTGTTTATTTAGAAGACTGTATTTTCTCTTTCTCAGAAGTCTTTTGTGGTAAATAGAACAATACTTTTACATTTCAGTAACTTTTGACAAAATTTATCAATTAAAATATAATTTCATAAGAGCTCCCATTATTATTGAAAAAATATTATTTTATACCGTACGCATTGTTGTTGTTTTATAATTGCAATGCACATTTTATATTAGCAAAATACGGTAAATATAACAATATTTCAGAAAATGGAACTTGTTTAGTTATACGTCAGACCTTTAATCCATTCGCAAAACATGGCACAATATATAAATAATTTTAATATCTCATGTGATAGTTGACATAATACAAACTGCATTTTTCAAAACTAGATACTCAAACAAGCAAAAAAAAAAAAAAAAAAAGAAAATAAGAATCATGCAAATATCTCCTATAAGTACAGAGATATAATGTTTTAAATGTACTTAAAATTGCCCAGCCCAGAACATTTGTTAGGGATATTAAGGTCCAGACTGGAATGGGTTAACCGCGGCACGTGATGGGGTGGAGTGGTTTAGCTCTACGCCCGTCCGCCTTTGCCCCCAGGAATTAACCTGCTACTCATTTTTTCTGTAGGCTGAGTGAACCTCAGGGCCATATGCACCTTCGAAAGTGGAAATCTTGTTTCTTAAATTTTACGACTTCCTGACGGGGATTCGAACGCACGTCCTTCCGGGCGAACCGAGCATGCCTTTACCGCCTCGGGCAGGCAGCCCCTAACAAGCAACTGTACGGAAAGAAAATATTACAAGAAAGACTACAAGTTTAGCATTCCAGATCCGGCATCATCATATACAACTTCACACACAACTTAAATATTTCCAATGCTTAACACTACGGCTTACAATACTATAGGTTGAGCTTACTACTACATTAAAACACCGTCATATATAAATTAACACGTACCGTGTTTATTTCAAAATTGTACACTGTGACTTAAATTAGGTTGAGCGGTCCAATTATTAACTTTTATCTTAGCATTGTAAATACAGCACGTTCATATACGAATTCACGCACACCTTAAATAATTCAGATGCCTTAATACTACAACTTACAGTGTGTTGAGCATGGAACGTTTTATGACCGAGATCCAAACAAAAATTATCCTGAATGTGAGCTCACGATTTTGTTACTGTAAGGTTCGAATGTATGCGGTCTGATACGTGATTCCTTGTCCGTCAATAACTAAAACAACCTCGTAATAATAATGTCAGTGAGTGTTGCTGGAGAGAGTTTGAAAATAAATGGGAAGCTAACATACAGAGCTGGTCTGTACGAAAATCAATAAAGATCATGTTATACCGATACAGTGTGAGTACGGGTCAAGAGCTGCTCCCACTGATGGAACCTGTATTGATATGGGATAGCGCTCTCTGCATCTCACAGGGTGTCTATATCGATGTAACACTGGTGACGCATTTAGCTTGCGGTTTGTGTGACCGTGGCACATTTTCTCACTGATCACCTTCCTGGCTGAGTCTGTTCTATCACCCATGTTCATCTTTTTCTTCTCATTCTGCCGCTTCTCCTACACCTGTCGGTTCGCGGGTGCGAACTGTGTCGCACGTGTGGATTTGGCACAGTTTTACGTCCGCATACTCTTCCCGACGTTAACCCTACGTAGAGGGATGTAATCATTATGGTGTCTTTATGTGGTAGTGTAGTGTGTTGTGTGCATATAAAGAGGAAAGTGTTCGGGCATACACAAACACGCAGTCCTACATCCATAAGAATACATCAGACGCGATTAAAATTACGAAGCCTTCCGCGAATCAAACCGGGGACCTTCTGAACCAAAGACCTTTGTGTTGACCATTCATCCAAGGAGTATCTTGTGAGTATCATCGTGATCCTTAAAACCCAAATCACTACACAAAGATACAGCGTATTTTACTATCCACTAATTTTATTGAACTACCGTACTATTTTTCGGAGGAAGTGTCTGTTATCGGCTTGCACTCGGGAAATCGTGGTTGCGAACTCCACTATCGACAGTCCTGAAGATCGTTTTCCGTGGTTTCCACTTTTCACACTAGGCACATATTGGGATGTATCTTAACCAACGCGACGGTCACTTTCTTCCCACCCCCCCCCCGCCGGGCTGAGTGGCTCAGACGGTTAAGGCGCTGGCATTCTAACCCCAAGTTGGCATGTTCGATCCTGGCTCAGTCCGGTGGTATTTGAAGGTGCTCAAATACGACAGCCTCGTGTCGGTAGATTTACTGGCACGTAAAAGAACTCCTGCGGGACTAAATACCGGCACCTCGGCGTCTCCGAAGACCGAAAAAGTAGTTAGTGGGACGTAAAGCAAATGACATTATTATTATTACTTTCTTCCCGCTCCTATTCCCTTGTCAGACCTATCTGTGTCGGGCTGAGTGGCTCTGACGGTTGAGGCGCTGGCCTTTTGACCCCAACTGGGCATGTTCGATCCTGGCTCAGTCCGGTGGTAATATTTGGAGGTGCTCAAATACGCCAGGGTCGTGTCGGTAGATTTACTGGCACGTGAAAGAACTCCTGCGGGACAAAATTTCGTCAACTCGGTGTCCCCGAAAAGCGTCGAAAGGTAGTTAGTAGGTCGTAAGCACTATTTCATTAATATTACTACAGCATGTACAGTATTCACAAGTTCACTTTGTACACTGACTGACAGAGCAAATGCAACACCAAGAAGGAGTGGTCAGAACTTTATGCCAATTGCAGGGTAGACTGACGTCACTGAGGTATGCTCATGATGTGAAATGCGCCGCTGTGCTGCGCACGTAGTGAACGATAAATGGGACACGGCGTTGGCGAATGGCCCACTTCGTACCGTGATTTCTCAGCCGACAGTCATTGTAGAACGTGTTGTCGTGTGCCACAGGACACGTGTATAGCTAAGAATGCCAGGCCGCCGTCAACGGAGGCATTTCCAGCAGACAGACGACTTTACGAGGGGTACGGTGATCGGGCTGAGAAGGGCAGGTTGGTCGCTTCGTCAAATCGCAGCCGATACCCATAGGGATGTGTCCACGGTGCAGCGCCTGTGGCGAAGATGGTTGGCGCAGGGACATGTGGTACGTGCGAGGGGTCCAGGCGCAGCCCGAGTGACGTCAGCACGCGAGGATCGGCGCATCCGCCGCCAAGCGGTGGCAGCCCCGCACGCCACGTCAACCGCCATTCTTCAGCATGTGCAAGACACCCTGGCTGTTCCAATATCGACCAGAACAATTTCCCGTCGATTGGTTGAAGGAGGCCTGCACTCCCTGCGTCCGCTCAGAAGACTACCATTGACTCCACAGCATAGACGTGCACGCCTGGCATGGTGCCGGGCTAGAGCGACTTGGATGAGGGAATGGCGGAACGTCGTGTTCTCCGATGAGTCACGCTTCTGTTCTGTCAGTGATAGTCACCGCAGATGCGTGTGGCGTCGGCGTGGAGAAAGGTCAAATCCGGCAGTAACTGTGGAGCGCCCTACCGCTAGACAACGCGGCATCATGGTTTGGGGCGCTATTGCGTATGATTCCACGTCACCTCTAGTGCGTATTCAAGGCACGTTAAATGCCCACCGCTACGTGCAGCATGTGCTGCGGCCGGTGGCACTCCCGTACCTTCAGGGTCTGCCCAATGCTCTGTTTCAGCAGGATAATGCCCGCCCACACACTGCTCGCATCTCCCAACAGGCTCTACGAGGTGTACAGATGCTTCCGTGGCCAGCGTACTCTCCGGATCTCTCACCAATCGAACACGTGTGGGATCTCATTGGACGCCGTTTGCAAACTCTGCCCCAGCCTCGTACGGACGACCAACTGTGGCAAATGGTTGACAGAGAATGGAGAACCATCCCTCAGGACACCATCCGCACTCTTATTGACTCTGTACCTCGACGTGTTTCTGCGTGCATCGCCGCTCGCGGTGGTCCTACATCCTACTGAGTCGATGCCGTGCGCATTGTGTAACCTGCATATCGGTTTGAAATAAACATCAATTATTCGTCCGTGCCGACTCTGTTTTTTCCCCAACTTTCATCCCTTTCGAACAACTCGTCCTTGGTGTTGCATTTGCTCTGTCAGTCAGTGTATTTGAATTTTACACACGACGTATTATTTCTCTACTGACACACTCGGGAGAGCACACTTCACAGACACTTCTGTTCTCCATACGGCTTCTGATAATGCAGTGTCTTCCCAGAACAGTTCTGAACGACTCGTCACAAACTCTTGACCTTCTCCTGCCTGCTTACCTCCACTCGCGATTGGCGCACTCAAGACTGCCAAGGACTCGCCAAATGAACTCTTTGTAAAGGCCCGCAGACTATTCTAGTAGTTTAAAATTTTAGATAATGTTAAGCCAGAGGTGCTCACGCTGGGCACTTTGTCCCGCGGGGACACAGGACTGTAAGCGAGCGGACAGGCAGGCGATGAGCGTGTGCTCTTCAACCACAATGACGTTGTGATTACGTCACAGGCCGTGAGGGTTGGGCGAAGTTCTCCCAGTCACTCTCGATCACTGCGGCGATACCCGAGTTTGAAATGGAGGCAGAAAATAATGGAAGAAAGGGGGCAGAAATTCACGTCATTTTCAATGTACGTTATAAGAAATAAGTTATTTACGTTCCTTGCAGTTTGACCGGATACAATAAGGAGTTAGGCCTACAACCTCAAATATTTTTATATTGTGAATAACGATTTACAATTCTCACTATTAAATTTTAAGAGGTGCTTTATAAACTCTTTTAATACAATACGGAGTTAAGGTGTATACGCTGTGTCTTGCGGTTGTTTGCGTGTAAATTATCTGATCAACTCACTAACAATCCAGTTATGCTTACCGGGAATAACATCAGTTAGGTTTTACTTGAAGGCATAATGTACGACTTTCTTGTAGATACATTCACATAGTTGTTGTACTTTAACTTTGGATAGTAAATATCAATATCCTCACTAGTAATGAAACTCACTTGCCATTATCATCAGATACCTGATAAATTTTAAATAACTGTTCAGAAATTCGGTGAACAGGGAAATCGCAAAACACTACAACACTGTGCAAAATCTAAACTTATTGAATTATGTAATTATATTACCTTTTGCTCAATGAATAACAGTAATATTACTTTGTTAATGGAAATGTTGTCATGCCCATCCAAGGAATTGTAAATCGTAGCTTTCATGCTTTAGTTTTAGTTTTCTTTGAATGTATAAATATAAGAAAATAAAACTGACTGTTTACATCCAGCGCAGTATAAATCAAACCGGAATATCTTGAAAACGTCTGGTTTCTTGCGATTATAGCGGTTTTTTCTCAAATACTGCACCCCGATCAGCATATCACTGAGTATTGGAGGAGAGCATCGTAAACACACTCGAATTTCATTGCTTCACTACCCCGAAAAGTGTGTCCACTCTCTCGCTTCACTGTGACGTATGCCTGCTACGACAGTCCAGCCCGGCCGCACTGGCTAGCCTCAGCGGTCGCCCAGCTGAGCACCTCTGTTCTAAACCATTGTCAATCAGCTTGCAGTTTCTTCTAGTAGCTCCCTTATCGCAGTCCTCAACAATTTGTGGGCAGTGTTACATTCTTTACTACTGAACCTGTAAACTACCATCTCTCGCTGGCGTTATTGTTAGCACACGCTAAGTACCAATAAGTGCATTTTAGTAAAGCTCTGAAAGTCCCCGCACATCCATAGTTTGTAGCTGGAGACAAAACACAGTGGAGAGTAACTATCTCAGATGTTGTTAGTACATTGATTGATAATTCGCAATAATATTATTTTATAAACACAAATGAGGCAGTGAGTGAGAGAGTGGGCTATGCCCAAGTTACATATAACAGGTATTTTGAGTTTTTTGTTTACCCTAATTAAGAGAAAAATGATCCTGTTAAAATATATTTTATTGTTAAAAATGATACTTTCATGGCCCGTGCTTGTAAAACTTATCGTGGAAATCTTTCTCGTGAACAGTCGATATTTTTTTTCTGAAGACGTGGAGAAACATCATCTGCGAAACGTTTTTAAGACTTTTACCTTGTTTTCTTGACACGACATAAGCCCAAAAGCCCATATGATGTCTATATATTTTATCGTTTACCCTCTCAAAGTATACATTCCACACTCTTCAGGAAAAATATTTACAGGATGTAATTCCATCATTTAACCATCTACTTGTGTCTTATTGACCTGCAAACAAACAAAAAACCTTGCTTTACAATAGATTCATCCGCTCTGTAGCTCTGTAATGTTAGTTCCTCTTCCTTACCATTTTTGTCAAAAGTTTTATTTCCTCCAACTAATTACGATATGACATCTTTCGGTCCATGTATCCACATTCCCATCTATCTACCTCAGTACTTACACAAAATCCACATTCATTCCCCAATATATTCGAGAGATAGTGGGTTCGAACCCCACTGTCCGCAGCCTTGAAGATGGTTTTTCTGTATTTCCCATTTTCACACCATGTAAATGGTGTAGCTGTACCTTAATTAAGGCGACAGTCGCTTCCTTCCCACTCCTAGTCTTTCCGTGTGCCATCACCGCCATAAGATATCAGTGTCTGTGCGATGTAAGGCAAATTGTAAAAATATAATTCAAAAATATAAAATGTATTGAAGACCTTCGTCTGGAGCGTGGCACTGTATGTAAATGAAACATGATCAATAACTAGCTCGGAATAGAATCTTTTGAAATGTGGTCTTACGGAAAATGCTGATGAGATATACACATCTCTTCACGAATGAAGGGATATTGAATCTAATTCGTGAGAGGAGATCGATTTGGTTAAATCAGACAGCGAAGGAATACAATAATGGGACATATCGTAAGATACTCACAATTTTTCAGTTCGTTTTTTGAGGGAAGTGTAGGCTATAAAAACCTACGTTTGACTGCTGTGAAGTCGTGTACGGAGGCAGACTAAGTGGTGCCCTCTCTAATGGACCTTAGAGAGCTCAGAATGTTTGCGTCCGCTTTATAATGAACATTGCGAAATTCCATCATATAACTCCTGGATTCCATGAGCTAAATTGGCTTAACCCTCAAACACACGCGTATGGGGTGTAATCCACCCCAGTTCATTTTATTTCTTAGTGAAATGTACAAATAACTTTTCTCTGCACTCCCCGTTCTTGTACCTTTCTCGCTGGATCCACGCAGAAAGAGTCATTCTTACATAATCCGTCTTAAAATCTCCAATTAATACAGTAATTCATATTTTACAATACAATGATATGTGGGGTGGAAAGCACCCCTACGCGTGTGTCTGCGTCCTAACATCTGGCGCGTGTGCTTGATGGTTAAACTAAACCAGTGTCGTAGCTACATTCGTTGCTTCTACTCCACAAAATAATATACAAGCAGACAACCTCTTACCTAACATGTTATTTCCAGTTGCTCTCAAACATTTATAACATCCCGACCAGAACTGTTGTTAAGCTAACCCTCAAAATAACAAATCACAGATCCACCCTTTACAATAATTATTTTGTTGTCAGTACAATTCTAACATGGAATTCATTGCGCAGTAACCTATGGGACACCCTTGTCCGAACCGATATTTAAAAATAAATGTTGGAAGCGGTACTTGAGCGGATAAAGTTCTTGCCAGCAGTAGATTGATTACCATCTGAGGTAAAAGTTTGATTTCTAACACGCCTCATTGTACTTGAGTTTGGACCAAGGTCCAGTTCTTGTGACTGGATTTGTGAGTTCCAGAACATGAATATACAGCCGCACCTTTGGTGATCAGACGCTGATCACTTTGCTACTTGCTTCAAGTCAAACGCGAAGTGGATTTGAGCTGGCTCTTCCGTCCTCTCTGCAATCGGGATATGCCCTATTCTGCCTTCGAGGCCGTTGACCAATTCTCCCTTTACCTCAGCTGATACGCGTGTGTTAATTTGACTATACCTTCTTCACACCTGTCCTGAATATCTAAAGGAACTTCCCCTATTGGGACGGCCCGTTACTGGTCTGAAGGCCCCCATCCCAGTCTCTCACGCACGGTTATGCCTAGCTCTTACTAAGTTCAGAGCTGACCACGCAGAGTTTGTAGCAAAAGTTTTGCCTGCACATTTTTTATTTCAGAAAAGCCTATGATTCAGTTGATTACAAATCACTTTCCCAATATTTAAAGAACAAGATTTACACAGGAAATCACTTGCAATCATAAAACGGACACTGACAGACACGATGTCCATGCTTATATTCATTGGGAAGACCTCAGATCTCTTTGAAATTAAAAGGTAAGTAAGTTAAGGAGACAGATTCTTACCATTACTCTTCAACTGCGTCCTTGAAAAAGTGACAAATAATGGCGCAAGTAGAAATTGGTCCTCAAAATTCGCCAAGAAATCGCTTTAGGCCTAGGAAAAATAGGGAGAGATTGCCTAGCATTTGGGGACAACCTAGCAATATTTACCCGGTACATTCGAACAGCCCCAAATGAGAATGAACTCCTGAGAGACACCTCAGAAAAATTCAGCCTTTAGATTTCCTTTGAAAAGACAGAATACATGACCTGCAACAAACAAACAAACACCAAAATTCATGGAGACAAAAAAGTAATTAGATGCCAAAAGATGGAAACTGCGTATGGAATAACCCAAAATATCTATAACAAAAGCCGTATTTCGAAGCACACAAAACTACGACAATACAATGCAGTCACTGAACCACAATGCCTTTATGGATTAGAAACGCTAATTTTGAACAGCAAAGCAGACATTGAAAATATTGAGAGAAAAGAACGCAAAATGATAAGGAAAATTATGGGCCCAAAACTCACCGACGGGCGATACCAAACTACTCGTAGAGTCGGACAGGAAATCAAACAATGCACAAATATTCAAAGTGAAATTAGAATACGCAAGCTAAGGTTCTATGGACATATCAAAAGAATGCATCCAGGCAGACATACCAAACAAATAGTCGAATTCTATGAAAACAGGAGTAAAACTAAAACAGACACAATGTAATATACTGACGAGATCAAATCCGATCAGAAACAGGCAGGAATTACACCAGCATATGTCAAAAACAAGGTAATATTCAGGTCCAAAGTTCACAAATGGCAAGTTGACCCACAGAAAGCCGAAAGAAAAAGACTACATGAACCTGGTCTGAAGGCGAAAAGGAAGCCCACAGTAACAGAATGAAAGAAATTCGGGTGCAGAGGAAGGAAAGTGTACACCTCTAAGTATTTTTCGTAGTCTTAATGGGCTTATTCGGATATATTTATATATATACAGTAAGGGCAGACCAAGGTATGAATATGACACCAACCTTAGAGCAGATTATGGATGTAATAGTTACGTAGAAACGAAAAAGTGGGCACAGGATAAGGTGGCATGGAGGACTGCATCAAACCAGTCTATGGACTGATAACCCAAACAACAACATGTCGCATCACAGTTAAAATATATTTCAACCATTTTGATGAGATCTTTAGTGGTGGAGCTACAAGTCTGAATGTATGTGAATGATTTCATTACAGTAAGATTGAAATGTACGTATTATAATTTTATAGTCGAGTCACATCAATAAACTAAACGCCTTGGTGGTAATACAGGTAATAATAATGTCAGTGAGAGGGTTTTAAATGTATGTGAAGCCTGCACACGGGGATGTCCATAATTTAATGGGAACAAAAATCAATAACTATCTTGTGATACCGATACTGTGTGCGAGCGGGTCAAGTGCTACTCTCTCCGATGTGTTGACTCGGGCGCGCTACTTCCACCTACAGCTCCAAAACTGTCAGCGTACGCAGAGTTATGACTTCAGTGCGACTTCTTCTTTATCCACACAGGATCGATAGAGTTACGGAGCAAACAAATGGAATTTTCTAAGAGTGGAACTATCTCCTCAGAAATGGTTGGAAACCATCACGGTGGAGTTTATTCTTTTATATTTTTAAATCATTGGACAACCCCTAAATAGTTTTCAAAAAGCAACAATAATAACGATTAAAATGATAAATAATGTCAGATGTAAGATAACAAACGGCAACATCGGATATATAGGCAAAAATGATGATCTGTGGTCTAGTGGTTAGTGTGATTAGCTACAACCCCTGGAGTCCTGGGTCCGATTCACGGCTCTGCCATAAAATTTGAAAAGTGGTATAAAGACAGGAATTGCGATCCATCCTGGAAGTAGTTTTGAGTGGTTTCCCACCTCTCCTTCAGGCAAATGCCGAGATGGTACCTAACTTAAAGCCATGGCCGATTCCTTCCCTCTTCCTTGTCCATCCCTTTCAATGTTTTGATCCCCCACAAGGCCCCTGTTCAGCATAGCAGGTGAGGTCGCTTGGTCCTCCTTCCCAGTTGTATCCCCGATCCAATGTCTCACACTCCAGGACACTGCCGTTGAGGCGGTAGAGGTGGAATCCCTCGCAGAGTCCGAGGGAAAACCCAACACTGGAGGGTAAACATAT
Source organism: Anabrus simplex (assembly GCF_040414725.1). Lineage (NCBI taxonomy): Eukaryota > Metazoa > Arthropoda > Insecta > Orthoptera > Tettigoniidae > Anabrus > Anabrus simplex. Next base: position 782,936,958 of record NC_090265.1, read on the forward strand.
GAATAAGAACAAGAAGAATATAATAATAATAATAATAATAATAATAATAATAATAATAATAATAATAATAATAATAATAATAATAATAATAATAATAATAATAGCCAATACCCGAACAGCAACTCAACACCTAACAACAGAGTACGGTAAAACAGAAAAAGTGGACAGTTTTAGATATCTTGGTGAGATAGGACGAATAAAACTAGTGAGAAATAAGCTAACAGCAGTAGGGGAGAGAAGATGACCACAGCTTTTCGTAGGACGCATGTCCTGTACAAGAAAGAGGCAATATCACGGAAAGCTAAACACAGGCAGTCTAACACAGTCATCAAACCCGAGTGTCTGTACGCAAGTGAATGCCAGGAAAGGCTGGACTGATAGAAGTAGAGAAGTATGAGCGCCAGATCCTCCGTAATTAATGGGTCCTAAGGTAACAGATGGACAGTACACACTCCAAGGAAGAGAAGAGTTATACAGGATAATGATAAGCTGATGGAGCCAATAAGGAAACGGCGACTGGATTTCTACGGATATCTGTTCAGGATGGATACAACCCGACTGACGAAGCAGATTTTTAATGTGTTGGATAACAGATCTAACGTCTCGGACCTCAAGAGCATGGGACTGAATCAGGAGGACATCGCTAATCGATCAAAATATAGTGATCAACCACTTTAAGAGCTTCCACGATGGGAATAAGGAGAAGAGCGTCTGGGCAGAAGAGAGAAGACAGGCGGCCATAGACTGAATGCAGCGTTTTGGGGCTGCAAATAAGGCTTCGAGAAATTCACAATTCAACAAGTCACAGCGATACCTGCAGCCTTCAAAGACCTGCAGGCGGTTCATTGATGGAAGAATCCTTTCTCGTGGACAGTCGAGACTTCTTCTGAGGACGCAGAGCACAGTTCTCTGCGAAATCTAAAGAATTTCACCTTATTTTCTTGACACGGCATAAGCCCGAAAGCCTATACAGTATCATGTCTGATGATGTTCTTTCAAGAACGAACATGTTTTAATTAAGGTGTTTCTTTTTCAACTATAATTTTGTTACCATATTTTTTATTCTGTTATTTTTCAAATCGTTTATATATTTATTACTCAAAATTAGTTTCGGCAGACTGAAGAGTCTAACAGTTATAATTGTGAATAATCATCATCTTAATACCAATATAATGGTCCGTTATTGGACATTATAAATTTTCCAGCTAACTCATTCTTGGTTGCCTGCGTTTCGTACTCGTGTGCTAAGTTAGGCTCATCAGTTGGGACTTAGCACACCACCCAAGACGCAAGGCTAGTGCATACCATGGAGGCCACTGCATAGGCTATTTGAAGCCACCAGCAGTGCCAATGCACTATGAGAGCTATGTCTCATTTCCAAAAATAGTGCATTGGCACTGCTGGTGGCTTCAAATAGCCTATGCAGTGGCCTCCACGGTATGCACTAGCTTGCGTCTTGGGTGGTGTGCTAAGTCCAAACTGATGAGCCTAACTTAGCACACGAGGGCGAAACACATGCAACCAAGAATTAGTTAGCTGGAAAATTTATAATGTCCAATAACGGACCATTATATTGGTATTATAAATTTACTCATTCAGGACAAATATTTTAGGTTCCCTATGGGAATCAACATCTATATCATAATCATCATCTGTCATGAGCCCCAAATGGGGAGTATTCACGAAGTCACAGCGATACCTGCAGGCTTCAAAGACCTGCAGGCGGTTCATTGATGGAACTTTTAGTCGACTAGGATTACCTAAAGCTTGCTTATCGCGAAACTCAACAATTTGCTGCCGGTGTTGTTTTCCGGCCACATTGTCGCTGCTCCGCCAGTATTGTCACCGTTCCACCTTCGGCACTCTCCGCCTACATTGTCACAATACAGACATACACACTTATTCTTTTTCCCCTTCATTTTAATTTTCTTTTAATTTATGGTTTTCGTCAAATATTTATTTTTATGTTACATTATCCCGCCTCTGTGTTTCACTAGGTATAGTGATTACCTGCCGCCCCAGGAGGTCTGGGTTCGATTCCCGGCACTGCCATGGAATTTGAAAAGTTGTACTAGGGCTGGAACGGGGTCCACTCAGCCACGGGAAGTCAACTGACTCGAGGAGGGTTCGATTCCCACCGCAGCCATACTAAGAACTGGCTTTCCGTGGTTTCACACTTATCCTCCAGGTAATTCCGGAATGGTACCTAACTTAAGGCCACAGCCAATTCCTTCCCTCTTCCTTGCCTATCAATTCCAATCCCTCACTCCTCGTCAACTGCAATTTGTTTTACGTCGCACCGACACTGGTAGGTCTTATGGCGACGATGGGTTAGGAAAGGCCCAGGAGTGGGAAGGAATTGCCTCTGGCCCTAATTTAGGTGTGAAAAAGTGAAACCACGGAAAACTATTTTCAGGATTGCCGACGGTGTGCCTCGAACTCACTATCTCTCGAGCGTAAGCTCACAGCAGCACTCTCTGAATTAGTGATGGGCAACGCTCTCGCTCGAGACTCTCGAGACTCTCGAGACTGACGTCGCAGATCTCGAGACTCTCGCGAGAATCTCGAGATCGATCCTCTTGAAGTGCAATCTGTGCGACGTACCAGTAACTATGACTAAACTTGATAGTATATCATGGGCAGTTATTGCGCAAAATAACGTTCTCATATGAAAACGTGTGAGCCAATACATTTTTAAAAGCCTGGAAAAGTACTGCATGTTCAACTATGAACCCCTTAATACCATTAACGAAAGTGAAAACAGAATGTCAGTATCTTAAACTGTTCACAATTTGTTTGGGGTGGACATCTTAGCTGAATAATCCTGCATAATTTGTGAATAACTGTAGATATGATGTACACTTACTCTGGATACCAGAGGCGTGCATTATTCGAACTTGAGAGGGGGAAGAAGTATTTTGCTACATATGCAACCCCCATTGCACTCGAGTGGAACGTGTAATCTAAAACGCCCGAATTTGCTCCAATTCTTTCAGCAGATGTGATGGGTAACGCTCTCGAGACCGATTCTCGTGTGCTGCGAGCTATGTGACGTCCCAGTTACTACGAGTGTAAGCTTGATAGTTATCATCAGAAGTTTTCATATAGAAACAAGTGTGACGACAAATTTAGTCAAAAGCCTAGGAAACCACTGCATGTTGAACTATCAGCTCCTTAATAGCATTAACGAAAGTGAAGACAGAATGCCAATATGTTAAACTGTTCACGAGTTATTTCAGGTGGACTTCTTAGCTGAATAACCCGTATATTTTTTTAATTACTGTTATTAGGATGTAAACCTACTTGAATGGCTCACAATCTTTGTCGGCAGGGTAGCTTCCTGTGATTCCGCCCGGAACGGAAGTGTTCTTTGACGACTCCTCTTCATTTATATTATGTGTTTTTAAGTGTCAGATCATCCCAGAAGTATTTCTGCCAACGTATTTTATTCTTTTGAATAAACACAGCGGGCTGTGCTATGTGGCATCTCTTCAAAATAACCGACATCCACGACTTACGTTGCATTTCTGACATCGTCTTCAAGTTGTCGCGTACAGCTAGACACAATTACATATTGCACTGTCATATACCGAAGCACCTAATTATTATTATTGTTGTTATTATTATGATTATCATTATTATTATTATGATTATGATTATTATTATTATTATTATTATTATTATTATTATTATTATTATTATTATTATTATTATTATTATTATTATTATTATTAACAAGTACATCGCAAATGGGAAATATCCCTGTGGCAATGGTCACTTACAGTAGTGTAATAATAACCAGCATACTGATGGGGGCAAGTTTTCCTTCGTAAACGGGACCATAAGGGATTGGAATAAATTACCTGCAGCAGTATATGATAGATCCTCTTCCGATAATAAATCGTTTAAGAAGACGATTAGCGCTAGTGTAAAGTGGAAAGTAAAAGCTGTAAACGACGGACACTGAATTGGTGATTTTCTGCTGGATTTAGAGTGTTAAACTAGTAGTATTTCTTCTAATATTTTCTCTCGATGGAATTGCTTGTTGTACTCTTGTTGTTGTAGTTGTTGAGTAGTTATGTTTTAACTTTTATATCACCTGTAGTGCTAAGCTACTAGTAAGTTCAACCTATAGTATTGTAAGCCATATTGTTAAGTAATGGGAATGCTTAAGTTGTGTGTCAATTTATGTACACTGACTGACAGAGCAAATGCAACACCAAGAAGGGGTGGTCAGAACTGTATGCCAATTGCAGGGTAGACTGACGTCACTGAGGTATGCTCATGATGTGAAATGCGCCGCTGTGCTGCGCACGTAGCGAACGATAAATGGGACACGGCGTTGGTTAATGGCCCACTTCGTACCGTGATTTCTCAGCCGACAGTCATTGCAGAACGTGTTGTCGTGTGCCACCGGACATGTGTATAGCTAAGAATGCCAGGCCGCCGTCAACGGAGGCATTTCCAGCAGACAGACGACTTTACGAGGGGTATGGTGATCGGGCTGAGAAGGGCAGGTTGGTCGCTTCGTCAAATCGCAGCCGATACCCATAGGGATGTGTCCACGGTGCAGCGCCTGTGGCGAAGATGGTTGGCGCAGGGACATGTGGCACGTGCGAGGGGTCCAGGCGCAGCCCGAGTGACGTCAACACGCGAGGATCGGCGCATCCGCCGCCAAGCGGTGGCAGCCCCGCACGCCGCGTCAACCGCCATTCTTCAGCATGTGCAAGACACCCTGGCTGTTCCAATATCGACCAGAACAATTTCCCGTCGATTGGTTGAAGGAGGCCTGCACTCCCGGCGTCCGCTCAGAAGACTACCATTGACTCCAAAGCATAGACGTGCACGCCTGGCATGGTGCCGGGCTAGAGCGACTTGGATGAGGGAATGGCGGAACGTCGTGTTCTCCGATGAGTCACGCTTCTGTTCTGTCAGTGATAGTCACCGCAGACGAGTGTGGCGTCGGCATGGAGAAAGGTCAAATCCGGCAGTAACTGTGGAGCGCCCTACCGCTAGACAACGCGGCATCATGGTTTGGGGCGCTATTGCGTATGATTCCACGTCACCTCTAGTGCGTATTCAAGGCACGTTAAATGCCCACCGCTACGTGCAGCATGTGCTGCGGCCGGTGGCACTCCCGTACCTTCAGGGGCTGCCCAATGCTCTGTTTCAGCAGGATAATGCCCGCCCACACACTGCTCGCATCTCCCAACAGGCTCTACGAGGTGTACAGATGCTTCCGTGGCCAGCGTACTCTCCAGATCTCTCACCAATCGAACACGTGTGGGATCTCATTGGACGCCGTTTGCAAACTCTGCCCCAGCCTCGTACGGACGACCAACTGTGGCAAATGGTTCACAGAGAATGGAGAACCATCCCTCAGGACACCATCCGCACTCTTATTGACTCTGTACCTCGACGTGTTTCTGCGTGCATCGCCGCTCGCGGTGGTCCTACATCCTACTGAGTCGATGCCGTGCGCATTGTGTAACCTGCATATCGGTTTGAAATAAACATCAATTATTCGTCCGTGCCGTCTCTGTTTTTTCCCCAACTTTCATCCCTTTCGAACCACTCCTCCTTGGTGTTGCATTGTCACTGTCAGTCAGTGTATAATGATGCTGAATTTCGGTAGTCAAACTTCTTGTCATATTTCCTCTCGTTGTTGTTGTCGTTATAGTTGTAGGGTAATGATGGTTTAAGTTCACTTTATTATCACTTGTAATGTTAAGCGAGTAGAAAGCTCAACGTATAGTATTGTAAGCAGTAGTGTTAAGCACTGGAAATACTGAATTTGTGTATGATGCTGGATTTAGAATGTTAGATTAGTAGTACTTCTTGTAATATTTCCTTTCCATGGAATTTCTTATTGTACTCTTGTTGTTGTTGGGTAATTATGCTAACTTTACATATGACGCGAATACTCCATAACATTTTAAGGGATTATTTCCTTCGTCACCAATATACCGGTAAATATAAGGAGTGGTCATAATATGATATTGAATGAGGGATCTGATAACGATAACCTGATAGCCTGTCGAAAGAATTGGAGCAAACTCAAGCATTTTAGACTACACATTCCACTCATGCGTAATGGTGGTTGCATCGACAGCAGGGCCCATCTTGCCTCGTCTCTAGTTCGAATAGTGCACGCCTCTAGTATCCAGGTCGGTGTACCTACAGTAGCCGTCAGTTTCTGTACTTAGCCTTTTCATTCGTTTACTTAAAATACCACTGCATACAATGCCAGAATGTGTAACCTTTATACTTACGTTATACTGCATCAAAATAGACTTGGATAGAAATGAGAGAAATGAACGCCCTAGTCGCTTGTTGACACGTATTTACGAAATGGATTAGGTCCGTGGTTGGCTATTCGCATACTCGGCACAAACATCATTCAGCTCCGACTATCTGTAGGCCTACGACAAGCTGCTCGCCGCACAACGCTCTCGAGATCTCCCGAAATTTCTCGCGAGAAATAGTGCCTGCACTAGTCTTGAGAAATCCCGAGAAATCTCGAGACCTCGTCTCAGACTGCCCATCACTACACTGAACTACACGACTAACTCGCCTGGTGCACTGCTCGTTCTATGAATGAATATTTGCCTGCAATTTGTCCTCTTGAATTCCAACTTTATTTTCATATTATGATCTTTCCTACTTTTTAAAATCACCGCTCAGGCTTATTCGTCTATTCATCTATCGAGTTTATACTTACTTAGACTTTACCCTCAATTCTAGTGTCACTTTGCTTTTAATTGCGCCTGTTTTAACTGCAATGATTCTCGGTACTTGTTAATATGTTTACTATGATTATTACTATTATGCGGAACAGACTATTGCCTTGACTTCCAGATCCTGGATCAAATGGAGCCAGCGCAATAATGAGCCCAACCATCAGGCTTTCATTGCCCAAAGAGAAACAACAGCGGGCACCATCCACAAGACTGTGGCCAATATTTCGCTCTCGCTTGCTGAGATCCATTCTCCTAAGTATTTGACTGCACGAACTTTACTTACTTACTTACCTACTTAATCTGCTTACCCTCCAGGGTTGGTTTTTCCCTCGGACTCAGCGAGGGATTCTACCTCTACCGCCTCAAGGGCAGTGTCCTGGAGCTTCAGACTCTGGGTCAGAGGATACAACTGGGGTGGATGACCAGTACCTCGCCCAGGCGGCCTCACCTGCTATGCTGAACAGGGGCCTTGGTGGGGGGATGGGAATAATTGAAGGGATATACAAAGAGGAGAGAAGGAAGCGGCCGTAGTCTTAAGTTAGGTACGTACCATCCCGGCATTTGCCTGGAGGAAAGTGGGAGACCACGGAAAACCACTTCCAGGATGGCTGAGGTGGGAATCGAACCCACCTTTACTCAGTTGACCTCCTGAGGCTGAGTGTACCCCGTTCCAGCCCTCGTATCACTTTTCAAATTTTGAGGCAGAGCCAGGAATCAAATCCGTACCTCCGGGGGTGGCAGCTAATCACACTAACCACTACACCACAGATGCGGACCTGCAGGAAGTTTACTTATGTAATTGTTTCCTAGTGGGAGTGTAGAAGGAGCTTGCTTAATGTTAGTGATAAATTCCGTCTTATTTAGGTTAATCCTCAAGCTGGTTTTTGCTGCAATACTGTAGAGGCTCTGTAGTTGGTGAGTAGCCTCCTCCATTCTGATGGTCATCGGCCGACTAATGAACAAGTTTACAATGGAGACTGCAGCAACACCTTTGCAGAGTACTTTCTGAAACTACTCAACGCAGAAGAACCTAAGGTGAGAGTGCACTGTCAGAAACCACGACACTGTACCACCCAACAGGAAAGAAAAATAGATCATCAAAAACCTCAAGAACAACAATGCCCCAGGTGGATATGGTACAGCTGCAGAGATGTGGAAGTATGTAGATGAACCTCCCCTGCAGAGTATTACTCGCAAGACACATGGAGATTGGTTACCACCTGAGGTAATATTTTTGTTAATATTTCTCTTCATATTGAGTCCAACGAGGATATACGTGGGGTCATCCTAGTGGGTGACGGTTGTTAACTCTTAAGGTTGTTAGCCCTGAGATATAATTTGTCAGCCGTCACTAACAATATGGTGAACAAACAGGTGGAACTAACGATCACTCTGTGTGAGGTTCACCTCAATAAAGTGACCCAAATCATATACCTGGTGTCATCCATCACCTCAGGCTGTAGTACTATTCCCTATATCAGGACAAGCGTCAGTGCTGCAAAGTCATTGGAGTCCTCTGCGATAAGCAAATTCCTTCTTCTTTTTCACTGTTCCTTTCTTCCTATCGGCGTCGGACTTTCCAACCATCTTCGGAACTACAGTATGTTCTCTCCCCTGCCGACTGCCTATCTTTATTTGGGGATTTTACCCGTATATCATGATTTCACTGACTATACGATCCCAGTTCATCCGTAGACGTCTCTTTCTTCCAGTTCCCTTACGTCTAACCTCAAACGTTTGTATAGATCTTTACGGATCAGGTGACCGAACCACTCGAATAACTTCTCATCAATAACGTCCACTACACATGTCACCAGAAGCTCTTCTCTTACAGATTTGTCCTATATTCTATCTCTCCCAGTCTTGTTGAAAAATTCGAAGTAGGTATTTCACTTGTGATCTTGTTACTCTTCTGCCCTGCTTACTTCTTCTAGTCGAAGTCTCTGAACCAAACAACAAAGTCGGCGGGAACAGAGTCTTACAGATCTGAAGCTTGATCTTCTGTGACACTTACTAAACATTTACTCAGTCAGTATTAGGTGGCTTTGGCTCCTTGAACTCTCTTATTCATTTCATGTTCTATCTTAGCATCTTCAGCCATTAATACGCCCAGACAGTTGTAGGAAATGATTTGTTTCAGTTGTTATCTCTTAAAGTTGATGTTGATGTCTTCTTCCTAGCCTCAGACCTTCACCACTTTTCTCTTAGAGTTATTAATCCGCATACCTCGTCCTTAACATTTATTGCCTACTCTGTTACTGCCTGCAGTAAATGGAAAACCTGACTGTTTAGATAATAACCATGGAAGTTCGGGAGGAACAGGTGAGGATATTACATAATAAGTTCAATGGACAAAAAAATGTAGTCCACCTGGATGAATCATTACGAGCATTATTTAATAGCGTGCAACTCCGCCCGGGACTTGATAACCACCTGCATTCGGTCAGGAAGTGAGTCCACAAGGTTTTTCAGGTACGTCGCATCCAGGTTATAGCAAACGCTAAGGATTGATCGCGCATTGCCACCAAATTGTGGGGATGCTGATGTAGGCGTTTTAATCGCTGTTGCAACATGTCCCACAGATTTTCAATGGGGCTAAAGGCAGAAGATTTTTCAGGCCAATTTACATGTAATAGGGTAGGGGAGTGTCCATAAATCCAGACACATATGCGTCCAGTCCGACAAATTTTGCTGTTCTCATCTTAAAAATCGGGATATAAATAGCATAATCATCATGCAGATGTTGACTTAAAGACAACACCTGATCATCCAGATGTATAAATAAACATGCTGGTCCATGTTGTGGTCACCTCAGCGAGCTGGCCTAATCCATGATACGCAAAACATACCCAAAATATCACAACCCACCTCCGACTGAAACTGACCTTGCACGCATCCAGGGTGAAATGCTTCACTTGACCTTCGGTCCACTCGACGACATGCGTCATTGGAATACTGTCAAAAACGTGATTCGTCAGACCACATTATGTTCCTCCAGCTAGCTACTGTCCACATTCGATGATTTCTCGAACACTGAAGACGCGCAGCTTTTTCTGTCTATGTGAGCAATGGCCTCTTCCGAGGTGATCGACTCCAAATGTTCATTGCATTCAGTTCCTCTCGCAATGCTGTCTCCCTAACAGGTTAGGATGGAACTTCATTCACTAACTGCAGCAATTCCTGTCGGGTTTGGAAGCGATTTTGATTAACAAGCCGTGAAATCTGTCTCCAGTCCATCTTAGTCAGGATTGTTTTCTGAGCACAATTCTGAGGATGCATTTCATGGCCCACTGCTTGTACACACATAGAACCGTCCGCTGGGAAAAACAAAGAAATGAGCAATTTCACACACCGAATGTCCATGGGCACGGACAAACACGACCGCAACTTGTTGCCACTTTTTCACACCCTTACATGAGTCCACGCTGACGCAAATATCAATGTCTCAGTGATCTCTACTGCTTTATGCTCACGTAGAGGCAGTGTGCTTGCGGTTGAGCACGGGGCCGTCTGTACATGCTTGACGATCCATCTGTGCGTGGGCACTTGGGTGACAAATTTTTTGTCGTGTGGGCTTGTGATGGAGCAGATTCTGTATGATGTATGAGATTGAGCAAATCACCAGGTCCTCATGATGTAACTCCAGAAATGATCAAATATGATGAAGCGAAGGTCTTTAAGTTCCTGACAGCTTTGTTCCTAATAACGTGGGAAAAATAAGTACCAAGGAGGAAATACCAAGTGAGTGGGAGTTATATGTTATCATCCACATACACAGGAAAGTAAGCAATACGATATGCTAAAGCTATCGTGCCATATGGCACTCTTGTGTAGTGTTTAATTTGTACAGAAGGGTTGTTGGAAAGTGTCTACGACAAAATGTTGACCGAGAGCTAGATGAGGAACAGGCTGCTTTTAGAACTGTGCAACAGACTCAAAACCATATCAGTTGCATTCGAATGTTGACTGATAAGATGAACAGCCAATGTAAGGACATATACTTGGCGTATACTTGCAGCGTTTGATCCTGTGTCTGAGGAAGAAGAATGGAAAATCTTTCGAAAAATTCAAGCTCGAGATAAGCTTCTTAGATTGATGATGATGAAGATGATGCTGATGCTGCTGATGATGATGATGATTTATGTTGCTTAAAGTGGACTGACAGATAGGTCATCGGCCCCTAATATCACGAGATGCAAAGAAATGAAACGATTATTAAACTTCAAAATGTGTCCACTGGCTAAAATCTAAAACAAATTATGATGAAAGTATGACCATGAATCCAAAACAGTCTCTTCACAATGCCTTATATTCTAAGATGATGCTTGTTGTCCAAAGAGGTCCAAAAAGCACCTCACCGGCCCCTCATAATTGTACTGGTAAAGCAGAACCATGGTGCTCCTCCTACAGTGGTACTAATAGGAGGTAACGCTGTCCCTCACGTAAGGGTACAACTAAAAAGCAACGCAGACCTATGCTGTTCCTAACTTAGTGGGACTAATCACAGGCGCCGCTATCACCGTGGTTTTCCTCACATAGCGGAACTAATCACTGGCCACGTACCTCAAGGTGTTGCCCACATAGTGGAACTAATCACAAGCGCCGCTATCCCCGTGGTGTTCCTCACATAGTGGAACTAATCACTGGCCACGTAACTCAAGGTGTTGCTCACATAGTGGAACTAATCACGGGCGCCGCTATCCCCGTGGTGTTCCTCACATAGTGGAACTAATCACTGGCCACGTAACTCAAGGTGTTGCTCACATAGTGGAACTAATCACGGGCGCCGCTATTCCCGTGGTGTTCCTCACATAGTGGAACTAATCACTGGCCACGTAACTCAAGGTGTTGCTCACATAGTGGAACTAATCACTGGCCACGTAACTCATGGTGTTGCTCATATAGTGGAACTAATCACAAGCGCCGCTATTCTTCTGGTGTTCCTCACATAGTGGAACTAATCACTGGCCACGTAACTCATGGTGTTGCTCATATAGTGGGACTAATCACAAGCGCCGCTATTCCCGTGGTGTTCCTCACATAGTGGAACTAATCACTGGCCACATAACTCAAGGTGTTGCCCACATAGTGGAACTAATCACAGGCGCCGCTATTCCCGTGGTGTTCCTCACATAGTGGAACTAATCACTGGCCACGTAACTCATGGTGTTGCTCATATAGTGGGACTAATCACGGGCGCCGCTATTCCCGTGGTGTTCCTCACATAGTGGAACTAATCACTGGCCACGTAACGCATGGTGTTGCTCATATAGTGGTACTAATCACAGGCAATATAGACCCCAAGGTGTATCGCACATTATGGTACCACCCACAGTTAACACAGACCCATGGTGTTCCTCATATACTGGTACTACTCTCATAGGTAACGCAGACCTGTTCTGGACACAGGGGATCCAATGCAATGCAGTGCGCTGCACGGCAGCTCCTCCCGCACGAACGCCAGTCCGTACGCCGAGAGTTCGCACTCCCGCCTCGGTGGAATGCACACAAACTTACTAATCACGGGAAACGCCCATACCCATGGTCTTATGGTACTAATCTTAAGCAACGTCGAATCATTGTGTTTCTCACTTAATGGTACAGATCGCAAGTAATCGCATAGTTCCAATTCCATCATACTTTAGTCGCCCCTTTTAGTCGCCACTTACAACAGGCAGGAGATAACATTGGTGTATTCTTCGTCTGCGACCCCAGCCGCAGGGGTTGCTTTATAGAGTAATTCAGAGCATCTGTCGAGGTGTTCTTTGAATGGTTAGGACTAAAGGACAGAAAAGTATGTCCTGCAGGATAATAAAGTGCATGGAATATGGATGTAGCCAAGGCCTCTTTATTCATTACTTTCATGGACAAAGTGATAAAGCAATCTAAAGAAGAAAGAATTTTAAAATGAACAACTTGTAGTGTCTACGCAGATGACATTGTCTTAATTAACAGCTAACCTCAAGATCTGCAGGAGAAGAAAGTTCCATCTCGTCTCTCGCACCGTGATCAGACCGGTGGTCCTTTAAGGAGATGAATACCGGCTTAACAACAGCAGGCACTGGAAACGAAGGTGCTGCGATAGTCAAACGGCATGACTCGACCAGACCATATCAGGAACGATGCTATGCGGAAGAAGTTCAAGGTTGCCCCAGTCGCAGAGAAAATGCCTGGAAATGTACTTGGTAGCAGTAATTACTGAGTTGCAAAGACTGCCCTTCAACTGAATGTGGAGGGTCCCCGACCTCGAGGGCGACCTCAAACACGCTGGCTGGACTGGGTGAGAGATGATATGCGGCTAACATAACTCAGCCCCCGAGACGCTATGGATTGTTTGAAGTGGTGGGAACATTGGAGGAAGGCGGAAACCATCTTCAACTTCCAGCGCTTTTTCCTACACCTGGTGGGATCGCGTTTTCTAACTGTGTCACCCTGTTTTACGGATGGGTACCCTTCCTAACGCCAACCCTAAGTGGAGCAATGTAATCACTATTGCATGTTTCCGTGGTGGTCGGTAGTCCCCGAGCCAAAAGAACTAATCACACGCGATTAAAATCTCCGTTTTAGCCCGGAATCGAAGCCGGGAACCTCTAAACCGAGGACCATTCAGCCAATGAATCGGGCAAGAAGAATGCACAAATCATACAAATGGTAAGACGCAAGATAAAACATGTTTTTTTTTTCTTATTCTTAATCTTCTCCTTGGTATTTTTCCCAATTTATTGAAGTCAGAAATAATTTGTCCTGACTGATTCATCTTCGCCGAGCAAAAGCTACTGTATATAAAGAGAATAAGTTTCGGATATTTTGTAAGTGCTCACTAAGGAAGGAATTTTGGATGTTCTGTCGCTAAGGGGATAAAAAGTGGGATTGGGGTGACCTTTTAAAGTAAGTATATTTATATCTAGTATATTGAACAGTTTGATGACGTGAGAATTAATATTTGGAATCTCCCTTTAAAATTAAAACGTATTTATTTGTTGTCTTAAAATCCAGTTAATGGGAGTAAAAGTAAGTGAAAAGACGGTTGAATACGTTTTATGATGGTACCCATATCTCAAAAATTGAAGATGTTACAGCCGACAAAATCGATATTTGGAAACTTGTTTAAAATCAAACGAAGATGTGTATTTTTGTTTTTGGAAAAACCACTTAAGAAGGTGAGAGTGAACAGGAGTGACAAAGGTGTGAACTTTTAAAACGAAAATATCTACATTATATCTCAAAACCGTAACATGTTACAGAAGTATTGGTATGTGTAAATTCCTTATAAAAAACGCGTGTTTCTCATTTTTCTAAATCCACTTACGGGGTTTTAAAAATGACTGAAAAAGGATTGAATTATTTTTATGAGGATACTTATACACCACATACGGAAGATGTATCACAGACGTGAGAATTGTCGTTTTCAATCTCTTTCAAAATTAAAAAAGTGGTTTTTTTGGTTTTCGGAAAATCCACTTAAGGGGGTAAAAGGAAGTGAAGAAAGAATTTAATTATTTTTACGAGGATACCTACATTATCAACACTGAAGATGTTACAGACGTGACAATTGGCATTTGGAATCTTATTTTAAAATAAAGAAATACGTATTCTTTTGCTTTCGGAAAATCCAGTTTAGTTGGTGATGAAAAAATTGAAGAATGAATTGAATTGTCTCTAAGAGGATTCTTGTTTAATGTATATTTTGACCACTTTCACGGCCGATTGCCTATCCTGAACCCAATCCACTGTAGAGACCATTATTATAAATATTGATGTTAATTTCTCTTATAACATTACCTTGACTAAAAGAACACATCACTCTATTGCACCATATGTATCGAGGCTTCATTCTCATGTCAGCCGGTGCCGATCCTTTAGTTTTGTGTCCGCCACCGCCTCTCCAGCGAACTCAAAGAGGCTGATTGCTGCACCTGGATAATGAGCGGCAATTTTCCTCTTTAGCAGAGCTCAAGGAGAGAAGCGGCACAGACGGTGTGAAAGTGTTCCAAAGTCTTTTAATTCAGACGAATGCTTTCCAAACTAGCGGGGGGCTACGCTGACAACCAAGAGAAACCTGCATAGCGCTGTATCACCGAGTATCAAGGTATTATTAATTTACTACCAAGATACCCGTGCTTTGCTACCGTATTATACTGAAATTTATATTTGAATGCTTAACATTTTATATATAATCATCCAAAATTCGAGATCTGTCGGCAAGGTTCCTCACATTGTTTACTCTCTCTTTCCAGCAATCGATTTCGTACTTCCCGAGCTAGCTCCAGGTATTCGGCCCGGTCAGTCTGGTCCCTAAATCTTTGCCACCTTTTCCTATAAGCATTTTTAATATGGGCAAATCCTTAAGGAGATTCGGCGTGGTGTCGTCTTCGGTGCCATAGCAGTACTGAAGCCGCGGCCGGACTGGATTCGTAGCCATTACCTGGTCAGGACCCGTTCCCAGCGCGCTCAGCACATTTTGACAACGATCCGGAACATCATCATCATTATTATTATTATTATTATTATTATTATTATTATTATTATTATTATTATTATTATTATTATTATTATTATTATTATTATTATTATTATTATTATTAATGTTCTGGATCCCGTAGCAAGATGCAAGGCAGCTACTTGGTGGTAAATTACATCTGATACCACTGTCACTGCTGACAATGTGACCAGCACCATTGTCACGCGTAGGCAAGTGCACGGGATTTCTACGATACGAATGATATACTTCCGTGCATTATTGACCTTATTATAGAGGTGAACAATTGCACGGTCAATATCATTCCTATCGTTTATTTCAAATGTGTTTAAATTTTTATTTATGTACCAGAAGAATCTACTGTAACCTAACTTTACGTTCTCCAAAGCAAAAGATGGCTCTTGAAAACGAACCCAGGAAATATTAAAAATTAAGGGTTTATGATCAGAATCATGTACATTATGAACAGTGAAATCAATTAGTATCAACTCCTTTTCCTCCCCACCGCCGTTAAGTTGAATCCCTTCCCCCCCCCCCCCCCGAGCCCAGGAAAGAAGGCGTGTTTCTTTATGCTTAAAGGAGATTCCAAATACCAATTTTCACGTCTGTTACCTTCAGTTTTGAGATATAAGTTACCCCATAAAAAGAATTCACTTTTGTCACTTCCTTTTACACTCCTCCCCCCATTAAGTGAATTTTCCGGAAATATACTTGTTTCCTTATTAGTAAGGGATGTTCTAATTACCAATTATCACGACTATAACATCTTCAGTTTTTTTAGATATATGGCCTGATAAAAGGAATTCAACTCCTTTTCACGCCCGCCCCCAAGATGACTTACCCCCAAAAATGCGTTTTTATTTGTTTTAAGGGAGGTCCAAATACCAATTTTCACGTCTATAAAACTTTAGATTTTATTTGATGTAAGTATCCTCATACAATTAATTCAATTAATTTTTCAAATCTTTCACTCCCCCTTTATTGGGTTTTAAAAAATCAAAGGGATACATGCTTCTTTACTTTTAAAGCAGATTCCAAATGCCAAATTCTACGTCTGCAACATCTTTCGTTTTGAGATGATAGTATCTTCATACAAATAATTCAAATAATTTTTCAATTCTACCCCCACCCTCCTTTAAGTGGATTTCCAAAAACAAAAAGTACATATTTCTTTAAATGGAGATTCCAAGTACCAAATTTCACGTCTGTAACATCTACCGTTTTTGAGATATCAGTATCCTAATAAAAATAATTTAACCCCATTTTGCTTCATTTTTACCCCTACCCAAGTGGTTTTTCCGAAAACAAAAAAATGCATGTTTCTTTATTTTAATAGAGGTAAAAATACATTTATAACTTCTGCAACATGTTAAGTTTTTGAGATACACTGTAGACATGCTCATTTTAAAATTTCACTCCCTTTTTAGATCCCCTTAAGAGGAGTTTCCGAAAACAAATCACCTATGTTTCTTTACTTTTACAGGATATTCCAAATGCCAGTTTTTACGTCTGTAACATTTTACGTTTCTGAGATATACTGTAGATATAGTCTTTCAAAAAATTCACCCAATTTGTCACTCCTGTTTAACCCCCATTTATTGGATTTTTCGAAAATAAAAAATACATGTTTCTATATCTTTAAAGGAGATTACAAATACAAATTTTCAGGTCGGTAATATCTTCAGTTTCTGAGATATAAGTATCCTCATTAAAGGCATTCAACCCCTTTTTCACCCTTTTTCACCCCTCCTACTGAGATTATAAATACCAATGTTTACATCTGTAAACTTTCAAAGTATTCAGATATAGATACACCCATTTTAAAAATGTACCACCCTTTTCACCTCCTTAGCGACGAAATATCCAAAAATCCTCCCTTAGTGAGAACCTAAATTGTAATTTAAAGGTGTCCTCTAAATTTCGTTTTGTTATGTCCAGTAATTTGGGCTCAGCGATGATAAATGTCAGTCAGTCAGTCAGTCAGTCAGTCTAATTTTTTTACCTTGGATTTTTTGATAGCTTCGTACGTAAAACATTCCTTCAAATATTTACGGTACTTTTCTTATGAAACAAGTTACATGTTTCTGCTTACTTGTGAATGTTATTAAAAACTCCGTACATATGACTCGTTTAAAAAGTATTTGAGAAACAAGCTCTCTTATTGACCTGTTTTTTCTGTTTGTTTATGAATATTGTCATAATATAGGAATGTTTGCATTAATAGCTGCTCCTTGTTTCACATACCTGTGTTCATGTTAATCGTGCCCCCTCAAGAATTACCCGAAGTTGGCGCTCCTGGTATTTTCTCTTCGAGTGAACTCCTCAGGTAAATCCTTTTTTGCCGCAGAATTGTATCACCTTCAACCATAATAACAGCATAGTCATATGGTATGCCGTCTCCTTATGTTATATTTCCCATTATCAGTGAGAAAATATTTTCAAGTTATAACGATTAGTCACTAATTAGTATAATTATTTTTGTTAACACAGTCGTCCGTCTCACTAGATCAATTATCAACGTTGAGAACTTCACGGGTTCGACTCCCGGTGGGTCGGGGATTTTAATAGGATCTGATTAATTCTTCCTGTTCAGAGACTGGAAGTGTTTGTGTTCTTACTATCACTCTCCTCTTCACATTCATACAACGCACTACACAACCAACCAGCATAGAAACACGCAATAGTAATTACAGCGCTTCACACAGTGTTGGTGTCAGGAAGGACATCCGGCCGTGAAACAGGACCAACTCCACTCGTGTGACACAGTTCGCATCCGCGACTTCCCACAGGTCTCGGGAAAGCTGTAGAAGAAGGAAGTGAAGAAGAAAAATTTTGTTAACACGGTGCGAATTCAAGAAGTGCATTTAAACCTCTTAGAATAAGAATATAATTCCCCCCAACCCGCTAGTAACAGGTAAGTAACGAGTTAGGAATGCAAATTGCCAAGAATACGATCTATAACGTTGTTCATGAATCAGTATGATCTAAGGAAAAACTTGTAACATTACACCTCAAAAAAATCAACATTTAAAGCTGTGAGAATGATCTAGAAGTCTTAGGAATTAGTCTATTGCAATTAAATAGCTCAACTGATTCGTATGTAGCTAAAGGAACATCTTTTCTGAAGGTATTAGTCCATGTAGGGGCTGCCTGGCCGAGGCGGTAAAGGCGTGCTCGGTTCGCCCGGAAGGACGTGGGTTCGAATCCCCTCCAGGAAGTCGTAAACTTTAAGAAACGAGATTTCCACTTCTGGAGGTGCATATGGCCCTGAGGTTCACTCAGCCTACACCAAAATGAGTACAAGGCGGCCGGGCGTAGAGCTAACCACTCTACCCCATCACTTGCCGTGGTTAACAATCGTGGAAGCCTTTACCTTCTACTCCTCCAAGGGCCTTCATGACCTGTACGGAGGTGTCTTTGTCTTTTTATTAGTCCATGTTAGTTACATAAAACTGAACCGCCGCAGAGGGCTGTTTTCCGTTAGTTATCATGGTTGTTATACATGCCTTAGGGAAAACAAATATCCTGGGATTGGAAATATATTTCCTTATTTCCTTAACACCGACTTCTGAACGTAATTTCCGCCCCATGACCCATCATTTCCTGTACAATCTTACACGACTTATCAAACGAATTATACTAGGTGACCCATCAGCACCGCCTGTTTTTTTACATATAAGTATCCCGCCTGCACTAATGTCGAACGAGATATCTAATATCTGATTTTCACAGGCGTATCACTGCCTGGTTGTTAGTTCAGAATATGAATAAATAAGAACCGGACGGTCAGTCGCTGCATGTTCCTCAGCGCTACCCTTCAAATTCGCCCCCTTGCGTTAGTAAGCCTCCTTGTCAAACGTATCCACCATAGTTGCTGTCAAAATATCGACAATGACTGGTATGTTCAGCTACGATGTAAACACGGACATCATTTCAATCTATAGTGAATCTGGTCGGAATGCAACCGTCGCTCACAGACGGTTTGAGCAGGAGTTTCCAAATATCGGCCTGCCTTATATACACATACTTCGCTGAACAGAGTTACAATTAAGAGTTCATTGATCGTTCAAGGCTCATACCACACACAAGCAAGTTTTTTGGTAGAGTGGAATGTCTATACGTGTATAAATTAATGAGTTGTTAAACTTTATTCCCTGCATCATTGGTGGATTTACAATTGCACCCCGTTACAGAACTTGAGCAGTAAATGACTGATATTTGTTTCGCAATCGAAATACAACACGTTGTAACGCTCCTTTGCAAACGGGCGATAAGGCATCCCATTCATCATTAGTGCATAAGAGACACTTGTAAATAGAAAGTACGAGACTCGAGATCCTCCTGGTATAAAGATACGCACCTTCTGTACGGAATGCTACGGAGTGGAACGGTTTGCGCATGTTCGAGTATATCGCAGCAGGTTATCACGAAAGCCCAGCGGGACAGTTGTTCACATATTCCCAATCGTTTTCGTTTTAACCAGAAATAGGTGTTGTTAGGACACTAATGAATAATCCTAAAATATTACATCGCTCCTCAACGCAAACCAGACTGCTACATGTGGTATATAAGTCGCAGACATGTTTGGGATATTAAAAATATGCAGACCTCGAGCAAAAGGCATTAATTGATGAATATCGGAATACCAAGACCATTCCGAGAATAAAAGTGTAACCCTTGAGAATCATTGGTCAAAAACTGACCATTTAGGAATTTTGAACTATGGGTTCGCCCCTCAAAGGAGATCTTATGATCTTCTTTTCAGGAACGTGAAATTGAAGACAGTAGCGAACTAAACACTCCTTTTGAAGATCATTGGAACACTGTGATCTTTCGAAAAGAATTGCGTGTTTAAACCCAGTGGAAGCAGTAGAAATATCGATGAGTGTAGTAGATTCTATTCGATATTCCATATCACACGATGTCAGCATTTGAGAGGTCTTTGGTGATACACTCCGTGTTGACCGGCGAATATATTTTAAAATTTACCATTAAGTTATGTACCTGATAGACTGGCTGAGAATAGATTGTGTTTCAACACCCGGACGATTGAATAGCAATAATTTGGCCCCCATACCATTGGTACCATCAGAATGACCCTGTGGTACCTGCCTAGGGTCAATTGTCACCTCACATTGTGATGACTAGACTTGGGATTTATGTGATGTGATGCTGCACCTTGCTGAAAAAAGTGGCGAAATACGCATTTTAGCATGCATTTATTTTCATGCTATTAAACACTTAAATGAAATGCAAACGTAACATTTCTTTACTAAACTCACGTGACTGACCAACACCAATACAGAAAGTGATGATCATGAATAAACAACTGAATGAAAAACAAAAAACATCACACTACTTACAGGTGCGGCTGTTCCACAAGAACAAACAGTTCGTGAGATCAGTGTTCACTGTTAAAACAACATGCACACGTCTCCTAGATAAGACACTGTGGGTTAATTAATACAAGACATAAATCAATTAATAAAGTTGCAAGGAAACCATGAAAAAACACAAAGGTGAAGAAACACACTTAAATACATAATGCTCTTTCACTTTACACCGCACACCCAAATTCTCCTGTTCATAATTTGGTTTTCAGTACACTACAACAGTTTCCTACAAGTTTTCTGCTATAAATCTGTGGCGTTTGTTAAAAATAACTTCAATGCGGATACGAATCTCTCTACACCTACGGATGTGTCAGAACAGTACTTGAATTCGGGAGCGAGTGTAGGTGTCAAACATTCTGGTAGACCCACAATGTCAGAACCACCCAATAGTTTGTTTATAGTTACCATGATGTCATATCCCTGATTTCGTTTAATGACATCACGATACTTTGTTTGCAGACGAAATCCGAAGTTTCCTGGTATACCATACAGTTCACGCTTCACGTTCTCCATAATGTCCAGCGAATCACCAAGACGCAACACACGTCTTTCTAGCTTCCTTATTGATTCTGGCATGATTCAGAAGTGTGTCTTGATAAGAGCCAGTTCCCTTTGAACGGTTTCATTACCGGACAGGTTCACGGCAGTTATTACTTTACATTTTCTTGAAGACTGCTTTTAAAACACGTTGAAGTATCTATGCATCATTAAAGACGAAAATGCGAACAATAAATCCTAAATTTGAAATGTATGCAATAATATCAAATATATGAAAATATGCATGTATTGTAACAGAGGAAGACGGGTTTCTTGAAATGATTCTTAAGTTCTTTTTTAATATTCTGAATTTATTAACGAAGTTCAAAATGATATCCCCTTCATACAGCAGATATGCAGAAAGTAGTTCTCTCCTCATCCAGGCTAGTGATGTACTCGAAATCCAGCTGCTCTCCTTCTACTGCCATCAGTCTCCTCTCGGCACCATGGAACGACGATTTTTCCTACGACGGAAATTATAGAAGTCCTGGAATATCCATACGACGTCCAGAAGATCGGGACAACGTAGTAATGTGAGCATTGAGTTAAAGTTGCTCGGAGAATGGCTTATGACTGTACACATTAGCGCCTGGGGCATAGGAAGAGTTTCTTGAATAACAGATTTGAATATTGAACAAAAGAATCACTCGTAGTCTAACGTAATCAAATGTCAATAACATTGAATAAAGAAAATGTGATACTAGAAACAGCTTTAAATAATCACACAAAAAATATTTGTTTAGGGTTACGTGCAATTTTAACTCAATCACTAGAAAAAGAAAATGTTTCATTTCTAAACCGATTTGGTTCATTAATTTGAAATTATATGAAATGGGTTTCACTCTTCCACAGTCCGTGGTTTGATCACACGAAAAAATACTATCTATCGAAAACCCATAGTTTAAATGCACAGTTCATTGCTAGTCATGAACAAACAGTTTAATTTCACTGTGAATGTACACCTTAAAGACAGTCTAATGTCTACCATGAATGCAAAGTTCGAATACGTAATTCACTTCTTAGCACAGTTCAATGTCTACCATGAATGCACGGTTCAATTACGCGTTTCACGTCTTAACACAGTCCAGTGTCTACCATGAATGCACGGCCTAAATAAATATTAATAGTCTGTCATTAACACACAGCTTATTGTCAATAACGAATGCACAGTTCGAATAAGTGTTTCACAGTCTATCATTAATTCACAGTTCAATGTCTGCACAGATTAAATGCGTAGTACACGGATTGAAACTAATCTCAGTCCAATGTCTACTCTGAATGCAGGAGATATTGGAAAAATCTCACGATTTCTATAAGTTCGATGACACAGTCATGGATTGAAATTAATTCAAAATTCATCCCTTGTCACAGTCTCAAGAGTTGTAAATCTGACGCACAAAGTTTGCGAAGTATTTCACTTAGTTGACAAGGCGAATATCCTTCACAATTTATCACTATTCGGATTGTTTCATCAATCATTGGTTATTAACACTTGTATGAAATGTAAGTTTGAAACATCTGTCCGAATAAGTCACCATTAAGGTTCAAATCAATCTTAACTGACGCTAGATTCTATCACTCATGAATCACGGGAAATTTACAAGTTCACACACAGTGTTATAAAGTTTAAATCGGAGACTTTGCAAAATAAAACTATCACTTGCAACTCGCTGAAATATTTACAAGTTCAAATGTGGAGATTATCAGGTCAGATGGTTCGTCTATACAGCCCATGTAATGAATCTCGATGGGACATCATGCGTTTGACGTCATCAGTTAGCCATGGTGAGGGAGGTCTAGATACTTTAACTCTACGTTTCAGAGCATGCTTATTGAGGAGACCAAGTAATAGGGAATTGAACTTTTGTAGTTTCATATCAATATCATCTATGTTAATTATGTCCTCCCAATGAGAATTAGAAGTATCAAATCTAAAGTCATTCATATTTATATGTTTAATGTCCATATAAGTGATATATTTCGTTTTATATTTTGGTACTTTAAGAGAATATGACAGGTATATCAAGTCATGCTTAGAAATGCATGGAACAGGAATCTGACCATGAAGCAAAATTTTTTGACGGTTATTCGTAAACATTAAATCAAGAAGGGTATGAGATGAGGAGGTGGTTCCGATAGTGTGTTTAGTCGGTTGTAGTGGTAATACTGTCATGTTACGCGACTGGAATATGTTTAGCAATTGCTTCGTTTCACTTGTCTGCTGTAATATGTCAGTACTGAAGTCTCCGAATATAAGTTCATAAGTCGGTAATAGTCGATGTAGAATGTCTTCAGTCATATGCCCTACTCTGTAAACAACACAGATTAATACTTCACTGGGGAAATAATTGCCTCCGCGAACGTGAACTCAGGTCTCGTCTCAGCAGAGTGGCCAGAAGTGTAAACTATTTTACAACGGATATCGTCTCTACAGTATAAAGCTACTCTTCCTCCTCTCCTGTCATCTCTGTCATGCCTGTATAGACGATATCCGTTTATATCTACCATGCTACTAGGAATGGATTTCCTGAACCATGTTTCACTCACTCCAGCAATATGCACGTTGCTGTCTTGAAGTAGAGCTTTAAGCTCGTCAATATGGGCTGGAACAGACTGTGCATTTGTGTGAATTCAGTTCAAAGAATGGGGTTTAGTCACAAATATTTTCTCTAGCGTGTTACAGTGCAATGGGAGGGAAGGGCGTAAGTGCTGGGAGGGTGAGGAAGGGGAAGGAGCAGGCCTACTGTCGGCATGACAGTACTCTGTAATAAAGTAATTACCCAGGAGAGAAAACATGCGTCTTACCTTCATATCTCTAGATGTATTGCCAACTTATACTTACACTCAAACAAACACACACATACACACACACACGTAAAAATTAACTGAACTGAGGCACACGCACTATAATATAAACCTATCCTGAGATTACTAGGGTATAATACAATCATTGTGGATTAATCAGTTCATCTCTGCACCAAGCCTTTGTAGAACAGAATCTAGTTCAGCAGGTGTATTAACATAATGCTTTTTGCCACCACTGTCCATTAAAATGATACATCCATCTTGTGACCAAGCTCGCCTGCCCACACATTATATTTTTTAAATATTCTTGTGTCTGTGAGACTAGGCGCAAACACTCAAGTCACAACGTATAAAGCTTGTGCTACAGGGTTAAAGCACTTGACCGATAACATCCAGTTCGACAGGCGAGATATTATTTTCGTTGCTACAGCATGTGTTCAAAATGTGCACCTGCGCGTGTCAAACATTGTTCGTAACAGTTCTGAAGATCATTGAATACGTCCATGAACAAAATTTACTCTAACGAGACAAAAAATTACGTTTCTTCTCCAGTAATTCGTGAATATCTTTAGTATTTGTTTAAAAGTAATATTTATTATAAAATTAGTTTTTGTGTAATTTGGACCGACAACGTGTATCTTGGACCAGGTGATCGTGTAATTTGGACCGATAGCGTGTAACTTGAACCAGATGATCGTGTAATTTGGACCGATAGCGTGTATCTTGGACCAGGTGATCGTGTAATTTGGACCGATAGCGTGTAACTTGGACCAGGTGATCGTGTAATTTGGACCGATAGCGTGTATCTTGGACCAGGTGATCGTGTAATTTGGACCGATAGCGTGTATCTTGGACCAGGTGATCGTGTAATTTGGACCGATAGTGTGTAACTTGGACCAGGTGATCGTGTAATTTGGACCGATAGCGTGTATCTTGGACCAGGTAATCGTGTCATTTGGACCGATAGTGTGTAACTTGAACCAGATGATCGTGTAATTTGGACCGACAACGTGTATCTTGGACCAGGTGATCGTGTAATTTGGACCGACAGCGTGTATCTTGGACCAGGTGATCGTGTAATTTGGACCGATAGTGTGTATCTTGGACCAGGTGATCGTGTAATTTGGACCGATAGCGTGTAACTTGAACCAGATGATCGTGTAATTTGGACCGACAGCGTGTATCTTGGACCAGGTGATCGTGTAATTTGGACCGATAGTGTGTAACTTGGACCAGGTGATCGTGTAATTTGGACCGATAGTGTGTAACTTGGACCAGGTGATCGTGTGATTTGGAACGATAGTGTGTAACTTGGACCAGGTGATCGTGTAATTTGGAACGATAGTGTGTAACTTGGATCGGGTGGTCGTGTAATTTGGACCGATAGCGTGTAACTTGGACCAGCTGATCGTGTAATATGGACCGATAGCGTGTAACTTGGACCAGCTGATCGTGTAATTTGGACCGATAGCGTGTAACTTGGACCAGCTGATCGTGTAATTTGGACCGATAGCGTGTAACTTGGACCAGCTGATCGTGTAATTTGGACCGATAGCGTGTACCTTGGATCAGGTGATCGTGTAATTTGGACCGATAGCGTGTAACTTGGACCAGCTGATCGTGTAATTTGGACCGATAGCGTGTACCTTGGATCAGGTGATCGTGTAATTTGGACCGATAGCGTGTAACTTGGACCAGCTGATCGTGTAATTTGGACCGATAGCGTGTAACTTGGACCAGCTGATCGTGTAATTTGGACCGATAGCGTGTAACTTGGACCAGCTGATCGTGTAATTTGGACCGATAGCGTGTACCTTGGATCAGGTGATCGTGTAATTTGGACCGATAGCGTGTAACTTGGACCAGCTGATCGTGTAATTTGGAACGATAGCGTGTACCTTGGATCAGGTGATCGTGTAATTTGGACCGATAGCGTGTAACATGGACCAGCTGATTGTGTAATTTGGACCGGTAGCGTGTAACTTGGACCAGCTGATCGTGTAATTTGGACAGATACCGTATAACTTGGACCAGGTGGTCGTGTAATTTCGACCGATAGCGTGTAACTTGGATCAGGTGATCGTGTAATTTGGACTGGTCAATACAAACACTTGCAAGATATTTAATATATTTATTATGAAATACTAAGCAATAAAATGTGACACTATGAATTGTGGTCGTCACTTTTGGCAGGTACGACAATGATAAAAAATCATCCTGAATTTTTGCACAGTTTCCATGTACCTACTTTTTGCAAGTATTGCACTGAATCTAATCGTCATCATAATACATGTCACATACAATGCCGTCAGGTTGCTCCTCAATTGATTGCAACCACGTAAGCTGAGTATACTTCGAACCAGCCCTCAGATCCAGGTAAAAATCCCTAACCTGGCCGGCAATCGAACCCGGGGCCGGCAGTTAAGTGGCAGATATGCTACTCCTACGCCTTGAGACTGTCCTCAAATTATAAAACAAGTTATTTTCAACCAATCAGTCAGTACTGATCTGCATTTAGGGCAGTCGCCCAGGTGGCAGATACCCTATCTGTTGTTTCTCTAGCCTTTCCTTAAATGATTTCAAATAAATTATAAATTTATTGAACATCTCCCTTGGTAAGTTATTCCAATCCATAACTCCCCTTCCTATAAACGAATTTTCGACCCAATTTGTTTTCTTTATTTCCAACTTTACCTTCATCTTTTAGAACCATAAGTAAAACTACGAAAAAACTCAACTATTACAAATTTTTCAACGGTCCGAATTTCACACTCTCGGCCAGTCCAAATTACACGACATTCAAAGATTTAATCAAAAAGTAAATAATATGCAATTTCAAATTTTTGAATGAAACTAATGTTAAAACTTACCTAGATATTTCATTAGTACTTGCAAAAGCTAAACACTATCTTAGCTGACGTAAATACTTCAAAGCACACTTACTGGTCACAACATCAGCTTTCAAGTAATGTGAGTATTAAGATTGTCTTCCTCTTCCACCTTCAACCTTTAAGACCATTAGCGAAACAACTAGGAAGAAAGCTACCCTCGGCTATCTTGCCGACGTTGTCTCAGACACAGGCGACTAAACTTGCAAATACCAAAAATATTGTCAGTCCAAATTACACGCAGGTCCAAATTACACGGACTTCCCCTAACCGAAAGCGTTGTTGCAGAAGAGAAAGTGATTCCTTCGTGGTATGGGCTGTAGAGCCATCTTGCCACGTCCAATGTTGTTGTAAGAGCAGTTTCTGGCGCGACAAAAATGCCTCAAATCCCGAAGAATGTGATAGTAATGAGGTCACGCTAGAATACCAGGTGATCCTCACCGAAATAAGGGCCGTATAATATATGACAGGACACAGTGAACTATATCCTAACCAGCACCCAGCGTAATGGTTTCTGCACGATGATATCAGGCCGTGTAAACCCTAAAAAGTACCCAGTTGTTTATCGGTTGATGTAGCCGTCAAGGTGGATATGGATGTCATCTAAAAACTATATGTCATGGTCAACACTCGGCTGCAGTAACATAATGGGCAGTCAAATAAAAACCGAACACCCGCTACAACGTCACCATAGAATGGTTTTATTCAAATGTAATTACCAAAGACGTTAATACATTTATCCCACTGGGATACGAGGCGATCTAGAAAGAGGTAGGTCGCCGACGGATCAACACCTGCACTCACTCTTGCACTTCCACATCCGAATGAAAGCGACGTCCACGAATGACATCCTTGAGGTCGCCAAAAATGTAAAAATCACGAGGTGAAAGATCCGGCCTGTATGGATGACGTTGAAATGTTTCCCAACCAAATCAGGAGTAATGGCTCTTTCTTGGATGCGCATCGTCTTGCAGTGATTTGCGCCCTTCTCGGAATCTCCTATGCCACACGTGCACACTCGTCATGGACATGCAGTGTTCGCCATACACAGCAGACAGTGTCATGTACTCCAGCATCCTCAGCCAGCGGGAAACGAACCACAGGTATCTGCTCTTCTTTCCTTGCGTCGATTTCTACTGCTGGACGAATACACTAGACCGCGCACGAACAAAGACAAACCCAACAACTGCGTGTACCTGTGAATTGTCACTATGCAGTTCTCCTACCACAGCGATGACAGTACGTAACCTGAGAACAGTGCCGCCACCTTTCGCGCGGAATGTGCGTTATGGCGGTTGTTTGGTTTTCATTTGCTGCCCCTTATATAATCTAACTCGCTCATACCATTCTGCTCGACTCTGAGCAACTTCAATTCAAAAGCGCCAAGCTCTTTAATCATCCACCGAACAGAGATCATCGCATAAACCGACTTTCAGCAATGTTCTTCGTGACTACGCTTTGGGCACTGCAAGATCTATTTGAGAAATCGACCATGATGCTCATTTGAAGTGACGGTTTTTGGACGCCATGTTGTCAACTTTCTTTGATTACATAAGTTCCATCCTATATGACAGGATTTGTCAACGATTGCTAACACTGTTCTGTTATTTGCTACCTCCTCACTCCTCTCACTGTTCTTTAATGTGAAACGTACTAGGTCTATTCTGACTTCCCACTTCGGAAATAAAATTCCCCGTTTTGAGAACCATTCTTTAAGAAATCAACAATGAATTCACAATAGAGCAAGCTTTTTTTTTTTTTGCTAGGGGCTTTACGTCGCACCGACACAGATAGGTCTTATGGCGACGATGGGATAGGAAAGGCCTAGGAATGGGAAGGAAGCGGCCGTGGCCTTAATTAAGGTACAGCCCCGGCATTTGCCTGGTGTGAAAATGGGAAACCACGGAAAACCATTTTCAGGGCTGCCGATAGTGGGATTCGAACCTACTATCTCCCGGATGCAAGCTCACAGCCGCGCGCCTCTACACGCACGGCCAACTCGCCCGGTAATAGAGCAAGCTTTCATATGCATTAAATGAATACTTCTCTGCTAGAGAATCGTGGAATAGAGATGAGCAATAATATCATTCAAGATGCAATATTTTTGGAATTATGCCTTGTAATAAAGTATATAAACACACTCAACGCGCGTTTCGAAAGGTACCTTGCCTTTATTCATCAGGAGAAAGCTGAGAACGACGCATCGATGGACGGAAGGTAAGGAAAATTTTTGTCATTTCCTGGACTTAATCTCCAGCACCCGTCCATTTATTTCAGCATAGAAATGAATCTGCCGGCAAAATTCAATTTCTATATGTGCTCGTCACCAAGAAAAGGGATGCATCTTTAGGACACAGAGTTTACCGTAAGCCAACACACACCAAAAGATATCTCTAACGACCAGAACCAGGAGGATTTGTGAAATGTTTCCTCTACAAGGGCCTTTGTGAGCAACGGTTATATAAAAGATTTGATCTCGACGGTTCTAAGACAAATGCATAATCGGACGTCTGTTGAGAAGAAAGTTGTAAGAGAGACAGGTTACCTACCTTACATACATAACACGAAAGGTTGTATTGCTAAATTCTTACATAAGTACAATGTATGAACTGTATTTGTAGGATTAAGCAACTCCTACGACCAACTAAGGACAGTTTGCGTACATTGAAACAGTCGGATATCTACAGAGTTCCCTGTACTTGTGGCAAAGTTTACGTCGGCCAGACTTCGAGAATGATATGTACTCGCGTTAGAGAACATAATAGAGTAGGTTTATCAGGCTCAATTAACCTGATAAATCAGGTGTTGCTGATCATTCTTTAACACCGGGTCATGATGTCATGTTCCAAGGAGTGGATGTTCTTGCTCGTATAAAACGATCTCGCCCCAGAATAATCAGGGAGGTGCGTGAAGTACGTAAACACGTAGATAATTTCAACCGCGATTCAGGCTCACACCTCAGTGAATCATGGCTACCTATTATCAGAACCATGCGAATGTGGTGCTTTATTGCATGCTTTGAAACGCGCGTTGAGTGTGTTTATATACTTTATTACACGGCATAATCCCAAAAATATTACATCACGAATTGTTAACGGGCAGTAAAATTTTAAATGATAATAATATCGTTGTCATATGTTTTGCCACTTGTTTTGCAACTCTACTGCCGTACTTGTGGTTTACTACAGTGGATTTAACTTTATTTCTGTCTCTTGTCTGAATTTCAAATTGGTTTAAGAACTTCAAATGGGATTCAGTCAGCCGGAGATGCTGCAGTTGAGAAGAAATGAGCTGAATACTAAGATGGTACCAGAAATGTAGATCACTAATGTTGTAATGAAATGTTATTGGTCTTACGTCAAACTAACTAATTTTACGGTTCTGAAGACGCTATGGTGTCGGAAGTTTGTCTAACATGAGTTCCCTTATGTGCCAGTAAAATCAACATAGACGAGCTTGGCATATTTGAACACCTTCAAATACCACCGGATTGAGGCTGAATTAAACCTCCAATTTGAAATTAGAATGCTGGCATTCTACCATCTGAGCTACTCAGGTCGCCTAAGAGTGTTTCCTTCACTACAAACAGTATACCGTTTAGCGTTCTGTCTGTCAGCTTCCGTTAGATATGCACTTTCACAGGCTGCTATTTGAATCAACCTCTGGGGTCTCATTTAGTTTTTGATGTCTCAGGCCGTCCGCACATGATGCAACACGCAAGCAATACGATATTTCCTCCCAGTCACTTCCCAAGTAAAGGAGTGGGGACCCACCAACGAAGCAACACGAATGAAATTCATCAGCGATGCGATCCGAGCAACCCGGGCTACCTGCAGTGAAGCGCAATATGAGCAACTTGTTCTCATATCGGCTGTTGATATAATGGCATTTAATGCAAAATTCATGGGTACTGATGGGAAAAATGTGTTTTATATGATTCCACTCTCATGGAGTATTTCCAACAAGACGTGACACACAAAGCATGGCAACATGTGGCAGGAGAAGTCAGTTTGTGAGATATGTAACGGTATGATATTACAATAATTTACATATTACATTTTAGATTTGATTCAACACTTCACAGTAGAAAATATTGTAATTAACATAAGGGTAATCGAGAGTCGCATACATATTTTTTCACAATTTTTAAAAATGTATTCATTCTTGTAAACGTGCTTAGTTTTCTTAGTTTTTAAGAAACCTATAAAAAAAACTGGAGGAAATAAAATGAAATCAAAATTATTTCTTCAGCATAATGCACTCCCTTATGTAAGTGTTTTGATAGGGGTAAGAATTTCGACTAGTATATTATATGACCCTTTCGACACTCTATAAAATGGAAGAAATTTAGCGGCATTTTCTTGCAGTTCTTTGGCTGGAACGAATAGCCTGCATTGTATATTCCTCTGATTGTGGGGATGAACACAATACTTCCTACAGATTCTTCTTCTTCCTCTTCGGGATCTTCTGTACCGATTCAGGTACAGCTTCTTCCTTACTTGAATCACTGGACATGAAAAAAGTAGATGTCGGACCTTCAAAAACCTTTTGTAAAAACTACTACAGTATGTTGGAAGGTAGGGTTGACTGTCTGAAATGTTGCCCCGTGTGTGGGTGCCCCATTTCTCAGAGCACCGATATCGTCTCTATCTCCGGTGTCGCTAGCATCACCTAGTCACTTTTATTGCTTTCGTGTTGCTCGTGTGCGTACGGCCTTAGCATTACATTATTAAAGAGTCTAACCATCACCGCCCTGGTCTAGCACCGTATCTCTTACTTTCCATGGCCCAGTCAGTCACTCACATGGCCGCATCACCGCTCCTGCTGTACACACATCCCCTTATCCAGCGAGTTCATTCCTGGTTTAGTGTTCATTACCTCATTCCGAGTACCCTCTTGTCATTGTTCCTCCGATGTTTACCATCTATCACTGTGGCTTTCTATCTTACGGCAGAGTGAGATAAATACAGATATGACACATAAGTGCGGGTTTAGAACAGTAAAAAGTATATAAATATTACATTATGTACAGTAGTGGGGACAGCAACGAGAAGAGGAAAAGTAATACGAATAAAATGAGCTAGATGAAGTTAGGGAAGAATCTATTAAAGGAGGCATACGAAGAAGAAAACGTCCAAGTTTCTGTCAGAAGATAAAAGTTAAATGGGGTTGGAATTTGGATAAATAAAGTTATTTGAACAAGTGGGACGCGAGAATACGGAATATGAATTAGTTTTAACACGTAGGGAAAAGAAGGGTGCATATTAAGAAGAATGAAATAAACCCGTTAACAGTGTTATATAGGAATCTAAGGCCGGCTATTTTCCTGCCGCTAGATAACGGGTGAAAGTTTAACTTATCCAGTATATGATGCTGCTCAAGTTTCCACAGTTAGATACTCTGGCTCTAACAATGGCACAGAATAATGACTGCACGTGGTAAATATGATTCAGATTAGTGGGTGAAGAGGTAGATCAAATGGGAGATGCGAATTTAATAATCGGTCGGATGCAAGATACATAGTAGGGCGTGGATATCGGTGATGTTAGAAAATCTATACAGCAAACCGAGAAGTGACGTTGCTCATGAGGTTATCTTTTGTATATGGGAGACAATTTACTGTCAAGCAACACTCCTAAATCATTTTGTTATGTTAGAATAGGAACGCGTTACCGAGGAGGGGGTATTTAATAAGAATAGGGGATTTACGAAACGTGATCGAATTAGAGGAACATTTGGTGTGATTATGATTAAGACTCCATGTCTTGAGTCCCCCCTTGTTTCATTCCTGTACAGCAAGATCAGTCTGCTAACAAATCAGTTATAAAATACCACCACATTCTTACATAATACCAACGATAGTAAAAATACGTTCACTTCATTTGCTTTGCTACAACTTGATTCAGCTTCACTTACTATACCTATCCACCTGTACACAGTTTGTTTTCGTGCCTGACATTTAATGCACTTAAGTTTATTCCCTTCTGGTACCATTTTCCTCCTTGAAATGCTAATTTTCATTCAATTCTCTCCGTACCTCTTTTCATACAACATCTCCTGTGTGAGGGTTGTAAGACTTTTCATCGGAGCAAGAGGAAGCATATGAAAATAAATTTCACAAAAGTGTGCGCATTCTCAAGGATCTCTGATTTGATTTAATCGTCTTGGTCATCAAAGTCTCCAACCAAATCACCTCTATAGTTCTGCATACGAGGAGGATTAACTCCAGAAAACTTTTCATGATTTAACACAAAGTGTTACGGTATACTTTCTCAGATTTAAGCAGCCTGTCGTTACAGGAAGTGCAAATATTAGTTTGCAGGCTTTCAGAACAGTCTATCATTAAGATCAAGCCGCCGGTATAGGCCAGATTCCTTACATCATTTACACCCAAGTGAATCCCTCCCTGCCGTTTCAGGTCATCAGTCCAAATACAGTACTGGTTTGATGAAACTCTCCGTGCCAACCTATCCTTTCTAACTTTTTATTTGCACATAACTATTGCACCCTATACGTACCCTAATCTGTTTGCCATATCCATACCTTCTACCCCTGCAGTTCTTACCGCCTGCTCTTCCCTCAAAAACTAACTAAACAAGCCCCGGGTGTCTTACGTTACGTCCTATCAGTCTATCTCTTCTTCCCGTCAATTCTAGCCAAATCGTTCCTTCTTCAATAATTCGATTCATTAACCCTTCATTAGTGATCCCCTCTGTCCATCTTATCATCAGCGTTATTCTGTAACACCATATTTGAAATTTTCTATTCTTTTTTTTTCTAAGTTAGTTATTGTCCATGTTTCACGTCCGTACAATGCCACGCTCAAGACGAAAATCTTATAAAGTATATTTCTTATTCCTATATCAACGTTGCAATGAAGTAAATTTATTTTCTTTCAAATGTCCTTCCTTGGTTATGCTAGCCTGCATTGTATATCCTCCTTACATTGCCATCGTTTGTAATTTTGCTACTGAAGTAACAATATCCATCTACATGCTTTAAGACTTCGCTTCCCAGTCTAATAATACCTGCGTCACCTGACTTCGTTCCACTGCACTCCATTACTTGTGTTGTAGGTTTACTTATTTTTATCTTGTACTCCTTCTCCAGCATTGAGTCCATATTATTTATCAATTTCTCCAAATCTTCTACAGATTCAGATAAAATAACAATATCATCGGAAAATCTCAGAGTTTTAACTTCCTATCTTTGGATTGTGGTTCTGTTTCAAAATGCCATATTTATGATTTATTTTTATCACCTGTTCTACATAAACACTGAAAAGAACATGGACCAGTACGTCTCAGTAAATCGACTAGGTAACAATCATCAATTAGCGCTGTCGCCCAGGTGGCAGATTTCCTGTTATGTGTTTACCTAGCTTTTTCTTAAAAGTTTTCAAAGACTTGGAAATATATCGGACATTTTCCTTCATAATTTATTCTAAGCCTTTACTCCTCGTCCTACAAATGAATATCTGCCCAATTTTTTCCTGTTGAATTCTAGATTTATCTTCATCTATCTTACTTGTACAAGCTTCGTCGAAGTTTATTCGTCTACTAATGTACCACCAACTCTCCACTGACAGCTCGAAACATTCCACGTAGTCGAGCATCTCGTCTCCTTACTGCCAATTCTTCCCAGTCCAAATTTTGCAACATTTTCGTAACACTACTCCTTTGTCGGAAATCACCCAGAACAAATCATGCTGCTTTCCTTTGAAACTTTTCCAGATGTCCAAGTATTCTGTGAGCAAGGAGCAAGGCACTGCAAATTCACTCATTATTAAAGGAGTACAGAGCCACTGGTCATCGGCCTTGTTACGCGTTATGTAGGCGGTGGTGTTAGCGTTGGTGTTCCAAGCCCCTCATGATACAGCAATAGGAGCAAGAATACATCATCAATGATTGGCAGTTGAAGTTTTAAGTGTGATATTCAACATGACGTTGTTAGTTAAAAATAATTAAACCGAGCTCGATAGCTGAAGTCGTTTAAGTGCGGCCAGTATCCAGTATTCGGGAGATAGTAGGTTCGAACCCCACTGTCGGCAGCCCTGAAAATGGTTTTCCGTGGTTTCCCATTTTCACACCAGGCAAATGCTGGGGCTGTACCTTAATTAAGGCCACGGCCGCTTCCTTCTCACTCCTAGCCCTTTCTTGTCCCATCGTCGCCATAAGACCTATCTGTGTCGGTGCGACGTAAAGCAACTAGCAAAAAAAAAAATTAATGTAAAATTGGTAATGTTTTTTTCAGCACACGTTAGGCAATCCCTGACAATCAACACACACATCTGTAGCTGAATTACCGCTCTGTTAAGAGAGGCCAAGGAGTTACTCTTGTCCCTCCCCTGACCAGAACAACCTCATACTTAAATGGATTTTATGCTCGTCTCTCAAATCTTCTAACACTTAAAATAAAACTGTTTCCTCTTCCTCAATTCCACACGCAGTTAAGAAAATGTATATGCAAATAGAAACCCATATATGATGTATATATAACTTGTCTATATTATAATTTCAAGAATGATGTGTGGAAGAATAGTTCAATGAGGGCGAATATGTATGCATGCGGGTGTAAGAGTGGTTGTGAATGAGTGTATATGCAGGGGTATGAGTGATGGTATAAGTGACCGGATCTTCTTACTCTAATACGTATAGCAGAAATCAAGATTACTGTTCTAAGAGTACAGCGTTTGGAGTGTGAATATTTAAATTTGAAATTGTGTACACACTAGAGATTTTGTAAATATACATGTGGGGATGGAAGCACTTCCGCGTATGTGGGGCTTGTCCTTTATCTATCTGACTACCACTAGATTGTACATGTACAATTTGAGGAAAATAAATAAATATTCTTCTTCTTCTTCTTATTATTATTATTAATAATAATAATAATAATAATAACAGAAACAAGCGGCCAAATTAAGATTGCAAATATCATTTGAAAAAACGAACTTCATGTCAAACATCACTAATGCCTCACAATATATCACAATTAACAACATAATATCTCGGACAGACTGCTTTAAATACCTCGGAGAATTGATAACAAACAACATAAGGGAAAAGCAAGCTATATATACAATAGGAAACATAATGGAAAGGATGTTTCATATGACAGAAAGTATATACAATAAGAAATATCTATCCTGGAAATTGAAATTAATACATTATCAAACGGTGGCCCGGCCAAAAATTTTATATGCAGCAGAAACTCTTAAACTTACAAGAATTGTGGATCTTTAAAAATTAGGAAAATGTTGAAAGAAGAATTTTGAGAAAGATACTGGGACCTATAAGAAACGACAATGCCCAATTTAGACTACGATCGAATAGAGAGCTATTTTTAAAAGTTGAAAAATTGACAACTGCAATGAGGAAAAGACGACTCCAATTTTTGGACACATTTATAGAATGAATAACACTAGAGTAACTAAACAAATCTTCAACCTATTGAACAGTTACAAATCCAAGCCAACGTGGTTCATTGAAATTGCAAAGGATATAAAAAACGCTGGAATTAAAATAGATACGATAGAAAACAGAACACGTTTCAGAAAAGAAGCAGCAAGGACAGGATTTCTGGAGAGAAAGAAATTAACAACTGGAAGAAGATGGACTCAAGAGCAAAAGGAACAACAGTCTCAGAAAATGAAGGAAGTTCGGAAACGAAGAAAGTTAAATGCAAAGGAAAGAAACCAAAGTTCATTTATCGTTCCTCAAAAAGGGTTATTCGAATAATAATAGTAATAATAATAATAATAATAATAATAATAATAATAATAATAATAATAATAATAATAATAATAATAATTTTCAAGAACATTTCAATAAACATAATGAAACACAACCTGTTACAAAAGTATTTGCTCCCTTATTGTGTAAGATGTTTGGCCCTGGGCATAACTTTATGTTTGTACATTCTGAATGATGAAACGAAATATTTCGCTGTCTACAATGCGCTGGAAAATACAAAAGCTTTGTCCTCCTGCAGAATAATAGCTCAGCAGACAATAGGCTACCTTCTCTGGTTCAATCTGAAGGAGACTCTCTGGACTAAACCACGGCCTGCTCCCTCATTATTTTAGCAGTGATCAAATAACGGACCAGCCAACTGAAGACTTAGATCAAGATGCCAGGAAAAGCTAAGATTGTTTCCATCTACCCCCACAGCTAGAGAATAACAAGTTAGTACGGGGGAAATATTTCAAGGCAGAGTTCTACGTTGGTTCGTGCAATGATTTGGGGTGTACACCACTTACAAACATACATCAAAGAGGGGCGGCGGTACATTTCGTTATTTTACCTGTACCAGGGTTTCACAAACTTCTTGTGTCTGAGGTCCCCTTAGCATATAGCATTCATATCCAAGGACCCCCTAACCACAGAACATAATATTAAATCCATTGACCAAATAAACAGAATATTGCAATGTTAACATGTTTGATTGTATTCGTATCATTTAGGAGTAATATTTACTTTCCATTTAAATTTAAATTTAACTACATTTACATAAGGATACTTTATATATGCATAGAAATTATAAAACATTGTGACACTTCGCTAATAATTGCAACAGTCTGGGTATGAAAACCTACTTGAGAAAAATTCGCTTGGTACAGTTGTTGGATCAACGGGACGGATGGTGTTGCTTTCCAAAGACCAAGGGTTTAACAACCGAAGTCACTCGAAGCAAAGATCATCCTCTACATTAGTACCTTCCGTACTTCCCATTCATCACCATCATCATCGAGCAGGTGAATAACAAGTACAAACGTCTTGGAAAGATCTCCACTTTGTAAGCGATATAAAAGCTCGAATTTTCATCGCTAAAGACTTCAACAAGAAGAAAATCTGTCCTTTGGCCTACTAGAGAAAGGTCTCGGAAAGAAACAAGTGTGGTGTTATATGTGTAGTATAGCTTTATATAGTGCAGAAGGAAGACCAGAGGAGAATAGAGGCCTTTGTGAAGTGGATTTGATGGAGAATAGAAGGTCTGAGCTTGGGAGATAGAATAACGAAAGTGGAAGTTCTGAAGAGAGTGGGAGAAGAAGAAAGCATGTTGGCTGTGATTGGAAAAGGAAAAATATGGATAGAACATAATCTACGACATGATTCCGTATTATGAGTAGCGATGGAGGGGATGGTAAAAGGAAAACAAGGAAGGGGAAGGAAGGGCTATCAACAATTAGACAACATTATAAAAGGACAGGAAAGATATGCAGAGGTAAATAAAAAGGCAGAGGTCACAGCCATGATTGTACCTCCTGAAAGGCAGAACAAAATGTGATGAATATGTAATCCTTAAAGTGAATTTACAAGTATACCGTCCACCTGTTCAATACAACCTTGTTACCACGTAATAAATGCCCTGTCTAAAACATGATATAAAAATACATGTTTCGACATTATTTGACGTCATCTTCAGCTTGAGAGTACAAAGAAAACTCTACAGTTCTAGTCCGTCAGGCAAGCAACTCAATGTCGATAACATCCTAGGGATATGAGCTACGAATTTTAGGTAAATAAAATATATAGTAAAGTTTGAGAATATATTCTGTATTTATTCCTAAAAATTACAATCCCTTTCTTAATCATTATTATTCCGTCGATTAGATTAGCAGTTTGCCTTTTTCTACCACTTCTAGCGCTAAAGTAAGTCAATTCAGGGTTTGACTTAATCCCTTATAATGTCATTCGGCGTGGACATGTTCCAAAAAATAAAGAAACGTCTGAGCGTATTGAACCAAGAAACACATTGCAGAAAGAATTATGTAAATAAGTTAATTTGGTTACGATTTGAAACAAAATTTAAATGAGTAGAAGAACAAACGATTTTAGGCTGTTTTCCGGAACTACATTTAGGCCGGAAGTGATTTTTGAAATTTGTTTTTTAGTTCGACTCACTTAGTTAGACTCACAATTTAAAATCTTTCCGGGCCTTATAGCCCTTCACCTTTCGGAAGACCGAGCTCGATAGCTGCAGTCGCTTAAGTGCGGCCAGTATCCAGTAATCGGGAGATAGTGGGTTCGAGCCCCACTGTCGGCAGCCCTGAAGATGGTTTCCCATTTTCACACCAGGCAAATGCCGTGGCTGTACCTTAATTAAGGCCACGTCCGCTTCCTTCCCACTCCTAACCTTTTCCTATCCCATCATCGCCAGGCAGGCCCGACCTTAAATACATCTCAAAAGGACATGTTTTTGATAAACAGGCGAATATTAAAAGCAAATAGCAAAACATAAAAAAAACACTTTCGGAAGAATTGAGAACATGGTTTAATTTTACGTTTTTCGTTGTAGAGGACACCCTACTTTGTCTACTAAGAAATATTTTCAACATTAGAAAGATATATAAAGGCCAAGGCCACTTCCTTCCCTCTTCCTCGTCTATCCCGACCAATCTTCCCACTCCTTCGCAAGACCCCAGTTCAGGATAGCAAGTGAGGATGCCTGGGTGACGTACTGGTCCTCCTTCCCAGTTTTACCCCCACTAAAAGTCTCACAATCCGGGACACTTCCCTTGAGGCGATAAATGTGGGATCCCGCGCTGAGTCCAAAGGAAAAACCAACCCTGGAGTGTAAACGGATTAAGAAAGGAAAAGATATACACTGACTGACAGAGCAAATG
Source organism: Anabrus simplex (assembly GCF_040414725.1). Lineage (NCBI taxonomy): Eukaryota > Metazoa > Arthropoda > Insecta > Orthoptera > Tettigoniidae > Anabrus > Anabrus simplex. The sequence continues at coordinate 782,976,428 of NC_090265.1, forward strand.
CAACACCAAGAAGGAGTGGTCAGAACTTTATGCCAATTGCAGGGTAGACTGACGTCACTGAGGTATGCTCATGATGTGAAATGCGCCGCTGTGCTGCGCACGTAGCAAACGATAAATGGGACACGGCGTTGGCGAATGGCCCGCTTCGTACCGTGATTTCTCAGCCGACAGTCATTGTAGAACGTGTTGTCGTGTGCCACAGGACACGTGTATAGCTAAGAATGCCAGGCCGCCGTCAACGGAGGCATTTCCAGCAGACAGACGACTTTACGAGGGGTATGGTGATCGGGCTGAGAAGGGCAGGTTGGTCGCTTCGTCAAATCGCAGCCGATACCCATAGGGATGTGTCCACGGTGCAGCGCCTGTGGCGAAGATGGTTGGCGCAGGGACATGTGGCACGTGCGAGGGGTCCAGGCGCAGCCCGAGTGACGTCAGCACGCGAGGATCGGCGCATCCGCCGCCAAGCGGTGGCAGCCCCGCACGTCACGTCAACCGCCATTCTTCAGCATGTGCAAGACACCCTGGCTGTTCCAATATCGACCAGAACAATTTCCCGTCGATTGGTTGAAGGAGGCCTGCACTCCCGGCGTCCGCTCAGAAGACTACCATTGACTCCACAGCATAGACGTGCACGCCTGGCATGGTGCCAGGCTAGAGCGACTTGGATGAGGGAATGGCGGAACGTCGTGTTCTCCGATGAGTCACGCTTCTGTTCTGTCAGTGATAGTCACCGCAGACGAGTGTGGCGTTGGCGTGGAGAAAGGTCAAATCCGGCAGTAACTGTGGAGCGCCCTACCGCTAGACAACGCGGCATCATGGTTTGGGGCGCTATTGCGTATGATTCCACGTCACCTCTAGTGCGTATTCAAGGCACGTTAAATGCCCACCGCTACGTGCAGCATGTGCTGCGGCCGGTGGCACTCCCGTACCTTCAGGGGCTCCCAATGCTCTGTTTCAGCAGGATAATGCCCGCCCACACACTGCTCGCATCTCCCAACAGGCTCTACGAGGTGTACAGATGCTTCCGTGGCCAGCGTACTCTCCGGATCTCTCACCAATCGAACACGTGTGGGATCTCATTGGACGCCGTTTGCAAACTCTGCCCCAGCCTCGTACGGACGACCAACTGTGGCAAATGGTTGACAGAGAATGGAGAACCATCCCTCAGGACACCATCCGCACTCTTATTGACTCTGTACCTCGACGTGTTTCTGCGTGCATCGCCGCTCGCGGTGGTCCTACATCCTAGTGAGTCGATGCCGTGCGCATTGTGTAACCTGCATATCGGTTTGAAATAAACATCAATTATTCATCCGTGCCGTCTCTGTTTTTTTCCCAACTTTCATCCCTTTCGAACCACTCCTCCTTGGTGTTGCATTGTCACTGTCAGTCAGTGTATATAATATAGTGGTACATAAACTAATGAAATAAAGGACATTCAGCAGGTATAATAAAAACTCATTCTCCAGTCTTGTTGCAGTAAGATGATTGCTTTTTTGAAAGAAAATTAGTGTGGCTGGAGCTTACCGAGCTCAATAGCTGCAGTGGCTTAAGTACGACCAGTATCCAAATTCGGGAGAGAGTGGGTTCAAACTCCACTGTCGGCAGTCATGAATATGGTTTTCCGTTGTTTCTTCTTTTCACACCAGGCAAATGTTGCGACTCTATCTGAATTAAGGCAACGGCCACCTCCTTCCCACTCCTAACCTTTTCCTATCCCATCGTCGCCATAAGACCTATCTATGTCGGTGCGACGCAAGGTCTGTCTAGGGAGGTCTGGTCACGCTACCACAATCCTTTGCGGTGGCGGCCATATTGGGTCTTAAATATCGTAACGTGGGCGTGCCCGATGTAATGATGTGAGTTATTACTTGTATTTTGAAGGAAAATGGTATACTGTGCCGCACCAAATTGTCAAAATAAGCCAACTGACGGAATTAGAGTGTTTCGCTTCCCGAGAGATAAGCAAAGGGGAGCTCAGTGGGTACAAAACTGTAGGCGTGTCAAATGGCAATCTACAGATAATTCCGTCTTGTGCGCGGTTAGTGAAGTTATACATTCGTATTATTCCTGAATAATAGTATGTTTATATGGACGATGTTTTATATTTATAGGTCTTATTATGTATTTCCTTCTAGCATAATTTTGAAGAATTGCAATTTGAACTAAAGGGGACAGATGAACGTGAACTACTCAAGTGGAATTCCATTCCAAAAATTTTCAACGTCCCTAATCCACCCAAGTCTTTGACATATAATAGGAAACCTCCCAAAGAAAGAGAATTGTTTTCCAAAACAAGCAAGAAAAGTAACAGGAAATTTGTAATAGTAGTACTGATGTTTATGAAAATTTCCTTTTCATGTGTCCGGCTCCATGGCTAAATGGTTAGCGTACTGGCCTTTGGTCACAGGGGTCCCGGGTTCGATTCCCGGCAAGGTCAGGAATTTTAACCGTAATTGGTTACTTTCGCTGGCCTATCACTTCAAACCAACCATTTGTGTCCAGCTTGCCATCATTACAACAACAATTGTGAATAGCAGTCTTATACGATACTGTAGTTGTTATTTACAGCTATATTTCATTCATCTTAAATACTATACGGCGTACATTGTATGGCTGGACATGTACTTCAAAATCACAACACTCGCACTAACCAACTACTGTAATTTAAAATACCGTAGCCTAACATAATATCCTAATATAATCCCTAAAATAGCCTAACCTAGGTTAACTCAACTTAATAGTGACAATTTCTATTTCTTATGGAATCTTGTCTACCAATGGCTTTAATTTTCTTAACCATTATCATTATTATTATCATTATTATTATTATTATTATTATTATTATTATTATTATTACCGGGCGAGTTGGCCGTGCGGTCAGGGGCACGCGGCTGTGAGCTTGCATCCGGGAGATAGTGGGTTCGAATCCCCCTGTTGGCAGCCCTGAAGATGGTTTTCCGTGGTTTCCCATTTTCACACCAGGCAAATGCTGGGGCTATACCTTAATTAAAGCCACGGCCTCTTCCTTCCAACTCCTAGCCCTTCCTGTCCCATCGTCGCCATAAGACCTATCATTATTATTATTATTATTATTATTATTATTATTATTATTATTATTATTATTATTATTATTATTATATGCATGCATGTTAGGACTCAGTTAAGAGCACCGTGGTCGCCAACCCTCGCTCCCTAGTTAGGAGCTCCTGACGCCCTTTTCAGTCACATCTTATGACAGGCAGGGGATACCGTGGGTGTTATTCTATTGCCCCGCCCACAGGGGAAAATCAATTTGGGTTGTGACTACGAGGCCCTTAGCTGAGTCTTTAGATTGCTTTCACTTACTTGTGTTAGGCTCTCACTTATTCTAGCCCATCAGACCTCCCCTGGTCAACACTTGTTCTTTTCCGACCGCGACGGCATTAGCGCATTCGAGGCCTAGGAAGTTTTTCATTTCCACGCACGTTGTGGCCTTCATTTTTATTTTACCGATACCTCCATTTTTCGAAGTGTTGGACTCCTTCCATTTGTTTTCTTCTGATTAGTGTTTATAGAGGATGGTTGCCCAGTTGTACTTCCTCTTAAAACAATAATCATCACCACCACTTTGTACTATATAGCTGCATGGGTTATCAATAAACTAGTTAAGAGTAGCTAAGAACATCACTCTCGTTGCACATGTGCAGAGTATTTTTGCCTTAGAACCGAAAGAAATACCACAAGAATGGATAACAACAGTTACCATACATAATTTAATGCGCTCAACTCAAGAGGCATTCAGTGCTTGTCAACATACTGGAGTAACCTTTTAGAAACGCAGTATCGGTAATTACTTTCTTAATAAAGAAAACGCTGAAGGTAATTTATTACAACTGTCTTTTAGTACTTTAAGTACAGTACTTCAAGTTCAGTATTTCATGTACCGGTAATCATAATATGACACAGGTACTGTACAGATTTCTATGTTTCTGTCAATAAGATTGCGTATTTGACAGATGATATTAATAAGAAACACAGTAAGACAAAGTTGTAAGGAAGTAAAAGAGTAGGACATAAGCTTTTCTGTTGATACTTGTTTCTAAAAAAAAAATTCAGGCTCTGTTAATTATCAGCCTATTCAAATAGCTGTGAATGTAATCATATCATTTGAGTTTTATATAGTTATAGTTATATATACATGAACAGTAGATGCCCAATTAAATTCTTTATGAAAAATAGTTGGTATTTTGTCTTTATTTCAATGTACGGCACAGAAATCCTCTAAATTCGAATACACTTGCCTTTGGCTACGCTCGCTTAAAGACCCAATATGGCGGCTCCATAAGAAGCATTCGTTTAGTTTTACTGTAACTGTTGAATGTCTTTTATCTCATTAGTTTATTTATGTAGTATAGCTGGTGAGTTGACCGTACATTTAGGAGCGCCCAGCTGTGAGCTTGCATTCGGGAGATGATGGGTTCAAGCCCCACTGTCGGCAGCCCTGAAGATGGTTCTCCGTGATTTCCCGCTTCCATCCCACTCCTAGCCCTTTCCTATCCTAACGTCGCCATAAGACCTGTCTGTGTCGGAGCGACGTAAAGCTACTAGGAAAAAGTAAAATATATGTAATACTGTTTTATATGTATATGTGTGTGTTTTTCTTTGTACTCTCAAGTAAATTTGAAACATGTCCTTTTATATAAGTTTTTAGACAGGCCATTTAATAAATGGTAACAATTTTGTATTGATCAAGTGGAAATACACTTGTAAATACATTTTAAGATTTACATATATATTCAAGTCAATATGGAACCGATGATGAAATTTATTACATTCAAATGATGATGATGATGATGATGATGATGATAATGATGATGATGATGTACTTTAATTAACGACACGCCCCCACTTCCCAACCCTAGACATTTCTCATCCATGCGTCGCATAGAACCTTCGATGAGTTGGTGTACCGTTAATATTCTTCTTCTTTCGTTTCAGCCAGCTATGCACCACGCTATTTCAAACATTTTATGTCTTGAGCTTTAACACTCGCCCAGTACTCCTGCATCCTTGTTTGGTGAGCTTCCTTCCGTTCTTCGGTCCACATATTTCCTGTCTTCATTTTAGGTTTTCTTCGAAAACTCAGCAGACCTTCATGTTTCTTCTTTAAATGGTCACGTTCCAAGATGTCATCACGTAAGATCGCCAATTCTTGTAAACCCTTTTTCCATCTCGGTGAACCAGACCCCTTTAGTTTTTTTATCCAGAAGGCAATGATTCGAGAGGACAGTCTTTCTGGTCTCCTTCTTTTCCTAATAGTGTCTGCTATTTTCTCCATACATTCTCCAGTTTCCTTTACCGGGTACAAGATCTTCTGCCACACCTTTTTTATTCATTGAGAGGCATTGTGCTGAATACAGAGCTTCAGATCAAATTACTGTACAGTAATATTTAAGCTTGGATTTGGAGGATAGTAACCGTTCGTTGTAGATATCCCTGGTGGGGTGCTAGGACATTTCCATCTTGTTGATTCTTGATTTCAATGCCCCTTTCACACTAATTGTTAGCTTCTATCCACTCGCCCAAGTATTTCAAATTCTCTGTCCGCTTTACTTTGCCCTGATTGACCTATTAATTTCTAGGAGCTGTCTTGATGCTTGTTATGAACTATGACGATTATTATTATGATTATGATTATTACTATTATTATTACTACTTCATTATGACAATTCATAAGGCGAGCTGGAACTTTTTCATCGGCTTCATGACTTTCGCCTTCCTATTCTTCCAAAATATCTTCATAAACTCACTGTGGTGCCTCTTCCGTACTTCTGCCCACATTGTACTAGTCCTGCTGCTAGTTTTCACCACCAACATCTCGTATTTATTTACTGAGGTCCTGAAGCCTGTGCGATTTGTCATGATGTCTTCCCCGATGCCCAATTCATTCAGCCCTTTCTTGTTTCCTCCAGCGAATTTAATCTACTGGTTTGGGTATTTATTACGTTTAATAACCTTACTGTGAGTCTATTGTTATCCATCCTAAAAACGTGTCCAAAACATTTCAAACGTCTCCTCCGTACAGTATTGATCTGCGTAACTATACAGGTCTGCAGTTCGCCTTTTGATCCAATTTCCATGTTCATGTATGGGGCCAAAAATAGTTCTAATAATTTTCCGTTCTTGTTTTTCAATATCTGCAATTATTATTATTATTATTATTATTATTATTATTATTATTATTATTATTATTATTATTATTATTATTATTATTATTATTATTATTATTATTATTATTATTATTATTATTATTATTATTATTATTATTTGCTAGTTGCTTTACGTCGCACCGACACAGATAGGTCTTATGGCGACGATGGGGCAGGAAAGGGCTAGGAAGCGGCCGTGGCGTTAATTAAGGTTCAGCCCCAGCATTTGCCTGGTGTGAAAATGGGAAACCACGGAAAACCATTTTTCAGGGCTGCCGACAGTGGGATTCGAACCTACTATCTCCCGAATACTGGATACTGGCCGAACCTTAAGCGACTGCAGCTATCGAGCTCGTTTATTTTTATTATTATTATTATTATTATTATTATTATTATTATTATTATTATTATTATTATTATTATTATTATTATTACGAGCCATTGAATTTGCAACAAAACCAACTTCTGCATAGTACGATCACTTTTCGCAGGTCGGGGCCAATCGAGGTCTCTGGAGATAATTCCACTAAACTACTTAAAATACTGCTTGCGGAATTCACTCTTAAAATCCGGTGCAAACATCTACGTGAAGCCATGTTCATAGATAAAACACGCGCAAGGACAATATATAACTATGCAATCTGAAACAGAATAAATATTAGTAACAGAAACGCTCACACTATCACTAGAAACAAGCTGCGCAACTAAAATAATATTATCGCAATAGTTGTACTGAGGGAATGAGCGGTATATTACAAACAGTGGGCAATGGCTCACCACTCTGCACTTTCAAATACTCCGCATTTTACTCCTATCTCCAATACGTTACTAACGACAAAAGTCATGATATTGCAATCTGTAACTTTCTATATCTCGGACGTTACATAAATCACAACCTGCTGTTATTGTTATTATTAATATTATTTGCATCATCACGATTGTATGGACATTGCCTATCAAACGCATTTGATATTGTAGAACATGGGAGACTACTGGAAAAATGAATGTAATTTGACTAGAAAATAGAGTGGCTGAACTGGTGCCTATATTTCTAGAAAATAAAACTTAGAGAATAATTAGAGAAGTGATCCTCTAATCCTGAAGAATATGACTAAAGAACTGGAATCAGAGAATAACTTTTGCGGATGATATTATTCTGTATAGAGTAATAAATAACTTGCGTGACTGCGAGCAACTGCAAAAAGACCTCGATAATGTTTTGAGATAGACAGGAGACAATGGTATGATGATAAACGGGGTTAAAAGTCAGGGTGTGAGCTTCACAAATAGAAAAAGTCCTGTCAGTTTTAATTACTACATTGATGGGGTAAAAGTTCCTTATGGCGATCAGTTTATGTATCTGGGTGTTAAAATAAGGAAAGAACTTAAAATTGTGTTCATCACAGAAATTGGATTGTAAATTAAGGGTCCAGATCTTCGCACATGATTATGAGGGTATTTAGGGGTTGTAGTAAGAATGTAAAGGAGAGGGCATATAAGTCTCTGGTAACACCACAACTAGAGTATGGTTCCAGTGTTTGAGACACTCATCAGGATTACTCAATTCGAGAACTGGAAAACATCAAAAGTTAAGGAGCTCGATTTGTTCTGGGTGATCTCCGAGAAAAGAGTAGCGTTACTAAAACGTGAAATTTACGTGGAGAATACTTTGGTATTAGGAGACAGCTGCTCTCTAAATGGTATGTTTCTAGCTGTCAGTGGAGAGATGGCGTCGAATGGCATTAGTAGAGTAATTTGCCAAGGGAGATTTTCAATAAATTTCCAAATTCTCTGCAATTATTTGAAAAGGATAGTAAATGCCCTAAATGCAGATCAATAGTGATTTAAACTCTGATTATTATTATTATTATTATTATTATTATTATTATTATTATTATTATTATTATTATTATTATTATTATTATTATTATTACTATTATTATTATACATTGACACGTTTAGCCCTCTAAGGAGGACGAAGAACCATTATATAGAGTTGTTATTCTTCCTCTCGACCTTATTATTCCCCTTATTTTCCCTTTCTCTATGGGCCAGTCGTCTTTCTTGTGTCTATACTTTCTTTAGTTTTAAGTTTCTTGCCGTTGGATTCTTTATTACAAGCTTCTGTGTGTTAATCTCCTGTCTGTGTGTAGTTTTTGTTGTTCTCAGTTGATCAATATCGACTTAAGATTGTATTGTGTGTCTACTAGCCAGCGTTTTTTCGTTTGTCGTTTTTCATCGATAACGAAGATTTTTTGGTCACTCGTGAGTTATCCATTCGTGTTGAATAACCTAAAATTTCATACGTATTTTACGTATTTGCTCCCTCTTACTCAGCTGTATTTCTTCCTTTAATTGTATCTGATTTGATTACTATGGTATAATATTTTCACCCACCAAACTTAATGTGTAGCTTTAGCACATGCTGACGCACTCAAAATGCTAAAATTAGTATTTCTACCTTCGCAAGGCAACATTGAATGTTATAAGCAGAATTCGGAAATTGAAAAAAGTCCTGTCTTCTCGAGTATCTGAAGACAAGGTTTAACATAATATATGTTCATTCTGGGTCGTTGTAGGCCAGAAAATAGTCGGTTTTATTTGTCCTTTTTGCCTCTTCAGGAGTGTTTTGGCATATTGGTTCTTTTTTTAGCTATTTTTAAGCTTGAACGGTTTTTTCACCTTTCTTTCGACCACATTTGTACAGACCATTCTCAATTCGAATTATTATTACTTCTGTTATGAGATTTGAACATATCTGAAATGAGAGAAACGAAATGTAAATAAAAAATGAAACTACTCCTTAAAAACCAGGGGTGTCATGTTATATGCAACATAGAACAAGTGAAATATTGAAATTTTAAAAAAAAATCATGTGAGTATTTTTGAAGAGGAAGATCACTTGCTTCGCTCACTTGGTTTAATTGGACAGAATAGCATTACTATACAAATTGAGCACAGCCTCTGAACCGAATGAACACTTGAATCTGTTTTTTTACCCTTGCCTATCGTGACCTCGGCAGCTTCTGTTCCTCTGCTGTATTGCAGGTGTGCAGCTCCATCGGGCAAATATTCATGGTTGAGCGGAATAAATTTACTTCACCTCACAATAACTTCAAGTTAGTACGCACTTAATTCTTTCTCCTGTGAGAAGATACAGAAAATAGTTTATTCCACTGAAACGTTTGATTGACGCCGTTGTTTTGTGGCCTCTCAGTTATCCATCCGTACTAAATGACCATAGAATCCCATACGCCGTACGTCGTTTACGTATTTGCTTCCTCACATTCAGCTGTATTTCTTCCTTTAATTGTATCTGATTTGCTTAAATATACTATTGCTTTAATAGTTTAGAATACAAACATACTAAACCAAATAACAGGTGTACTCTACATGGACAACAGTTCGGTTACGTGACTTGCACACACATAGCGAGGAGAACATAACTTATAGGGGTTCTAAATCGCTGAGACCCTGATGTTTATGCAAATCTCATAACAGAACAGTTGTCCTGATAGAGTATAGCTATTATTTGCTTTCAGGGGTTCTAAAACGCCAGGACCCTAATATTTGTGCAAGTCTCATAACAGAACGTAACGCTGGATACCGCGGTTCAAATCCCGGTCACTCCATGTGAGATTAGGATTCTAGCGTTTCAGAACCCCAAAAAGCAAATAATAGGTAGGCTTATACTCTACCCGGACAAAAGTTCTGTTATGAAATTTGCACAAATGTTATGGTCTTGCGTTTTAGAACCCCTAAAAGCAAATAATAGGTATACTCTGCCTGAAAAAGAGTTCTGTTATGAGACTTGCGCGAATATTAGGGTCCTGGCGTTTTAGAACTCCTAAAAGCAAATAATAGATATACTCTACCTGGACAACAGTCCTGTTATGAGGATTGCACAAATATTAGGGTCCTGGCGCTTTAGAGCCCCTAAAAGCAAATAATAGGTATACTCTACCTGGACAACAGTCCTGTTATGAGGATTGCACAAATATTAGGGTCCTGGCATTTTAGAACTCCTAAAAGCAAATAATAGGTATACTCTACCTGGACAACAGTCCTGTTATGAGTATTGCACAAATATTAGGGTCCTGGCGCTTTAGAGCCCCTCAAAGCAAATAATAGGTATACTCCACCTGAACGATACTTCTGTTATGAAACTTGCGCGAATATTAGAATCCTAGCGTGAGATTTCCATAAATATCAGGGTCTCAGCGTTTTAGAACGCCCAAAAATTATGTTGTCCCCGCTGCAATACAGTAGGTTGGTTTGCATTCTAACTTATAATATTCAAAGTCTTAATAAGTTACGTAAGTGTAGCAGCTTTCTTCGTCTACGGGGAATTATACCTTTAGATTAAGAATATCGCGGAAATGTATGACTCACTGCTGAGAAGTGCTATAATAAATGCGGCACGAAAGTGATGAAGGTAATTGTAGAACGCGCTCATCTGGGAATATCTGACTGAAAGTAACGTGCCCCGGCATCTCTTCAATTATGCAAAGTATGCTCTTCTCATAGCTGCGGCGGAAGGCTGAGGCTAGTTACAGATTGCGAACAGTTGAAGGCAAATCCGATACAACAGAGATTGATTGATCCACCGTGGAAGTCGTAAAATCTGACCTCACACTGATCATAAACCGGCACCTTTCTCTCCACCAGAGAATGGCTTAAGGGGAGTACGAATGGACTATCCCGCTAATGTTAAATTTGCTAAATTTATGACCGATTTTCTCAAGAAGCACTTCATATAACTCAATGAAACTTTTTTAGGTTACGTTTACCTGCTTCCTGTACTTACTCCTCTAGTTGTATTGCAGTAGGCTCCATATCCCAAGAGTAAGGATATATTTTTCCTGTTTTATTATCATTTTTCCTTATATTTTAGGATATAATTGCAAATCTCTACCATTCTAGAGGTATAGTATCATAAGGATGTTATAAATAAACTGTGAAAAAATCAAGAGCTTATCTTCTATAGTACCTGAGAAAAGGGCTCCTTTGTCTGAAAAAATAAGTTTTCAGAAACTGCAATAAAAATTCATTTAAATTAAAATTTGCTTTCTAATAGAAACAACAGCTAAAACGAGCCAGCACTGTCGTCTTCATTATCTTATACCGTGTCTGAGTACATAATCTTCCTTCTTAAAATTTTTAGCAGCATAAACAGCAAGAAAGAAAACCAGAAGGTGGTGAGAAAGGAGCAGAAATATAAATTGTACGTGTGTATTTTTTCATTTTTATGCTGTTATGTTAGTGTATTATTTATCTTGTGTGTTAATTATTATATTTGATCATGACAAGAGCAAAAATTAGGGTTCAATAAAGGGCAAACAAAGGAGATCGGTACTACAGGATTTGTCCTGGTGTATCGGAGGTTATGAGTGAGGTTAGGAATGAAAGTTCGCCCAGTACTTCATCTTCACATCAAGATTACCGGATGCACGAATTAAACCAAAATCACAAATATTATTCAAACCTACCAACTTACGCAGCAAGGTTTTAACTAGAATTTATAACAAACCACATCCTGCTAGGCCTTGTGGATCTTGAAATATTAATTGTTAACTGACCAATTGCTTATTAAATCCTAAAAATGCCCTACGCAATAAATAAATTAAATATACCTTCAATCAAATTTAAGAAATCATACATAGAATTAATAATGAAATTAGAAATAACAATTCTGCATAAAACATACGAGTAAAAGTGACTTTTTTTCAACAGGGTCTTCATTCGAGCAATAGGACGTGAACCAAGCTATGTTTCGTAGGAATGCAGAACAAAATCGTAATAATGTATTGCATAGTATGAATAAGGCACACACACAGCGTGAAGTATTTCTTAATGAAGGTATCATGGTACAATATGAGATGACTCATTACTTAAAGACATCATATTTTAAAAACCGCACGTAGCATTCCTGTCAAATCCCTATATGTCCAAGTAATTCTTAACTTTGTAATGGTCTTGAATAGAGCCCGAATGTTTAGATCAGAATACAAACATACTAAAACAAATAAGAGGTATACTCCACCACGACAACAGTTCTGATATGAGGGTCCCAGCGTTTCAGAACCACTAAAAGCTACGTTATTTCTGCTACACTACGGAAGAGCGTTTGCATTCTAACATATTAGTGCCTAAACATGACGGCTGAAGTCATGAAGTAGAAACAAAAGGGATCATTAAAACAGAATGACATGACTTTTCCAAAAATACACAGTTCAGGCAAGCAACTCAATGTTGAAAACATCCTACGGATAAGGGCTACGAATTTTAGGTAAATAAAATATAGTAAAGTATGAGAATATAGTATTTATTTATTCCTAAAAATGACAATCCTTTTATGATTCATCGTTATCCGGTCGATTAGGTTATCAATTTGTCTTTTACCACCACTTCGAGCGCTAATGTGAGTCAATGCAGAGTTTCACTTAAACCGTTATAACTACATTCGAGGTTGGTATTAATGAAAAATCGATAAACGCCTGAGGGTATCGAACCAGAAACACATTACACAAATAATGATTTAAATAAGTTAATTTGGATAGAATTTGAATCAAGAAAGAAAACGAGAAAAGAAACAGGCGATTAGGGGGCTGTTATTTCGAAAATGCATTTATGCCGGAAGTGATTTTGGAAATATGATTTTATATTTTTATAGAGCAATTGAGGACTCAAGATTTGAAACCTTTGCGGGCCCTTTAGCACTTCAACGTTCGACACAATTGAGGAAACTGCTTAACTTTACGTTTTAGCTGGTAACTTATGGAGACCCTTACCTTGTCTGATAACACACTTTTTCAGTATTAAACTGTCATTAATATAATGTTATTAGTTTTTATGTCAACACTAACTACGTTTACGGTTTTCAAAGACACCGTGGTGCCGGATTTTTTCCCGCAGGATTTCATTTACGTGACAGTAAATCTACCGACATGAGACTCTTATATTTGAGCAGCTTCAAATACCACCGGACTGAGCCAAGATTGAACCCGTGAATTTGAGATAAGAAGGGCAGCGCTCTACCGTCCGAGCTACTTATTCCAGCCCAAAAGAGGGAGCATATTATTATTATTATTATTATTATTATTATTATTATTATTATTATTATTATTATTATTATTATTATTATTATTATTATTATTATTATTATTATTACTGGGAGCCTCCGTGGCTCAGCCGGCAGCGCGCCGGCCTCTCACCGCTGGACGCCGTGGTTCAAATCCCGGTCACTCCATGTGAGATTTGTGCTGAACAAAGCAGGAGCGGAATAGGTTTCTCTCCGGGTACTCCGGTTTTCCCTGTCATCTTTCATTCCAGAAACACTCTCCAATATCATTTCACTTCATCTGTCAGTCATTAATCATTGCTCCTGAGAAGTGCGACAGCCGGCACAATTCCTATCCTCGCCGCTAGAAGGGGCTTCATTCATTCCATTCCTGACCTGGTTCGAGTGACTGGAAACAGGCTGTGGATTTTTATTTTTATTTTCATTTTTATTTTCATTTTCATCATCATCATCATTATTATTATTATTATTATTATTATTATTATTATTATTATTATTATTATTATTATTATTATTATTATTATTATTATTATAGTTATGTATGGCCAACTAAGAAGCGCGTTTGAACTTATTTAGGACAATGTATTTTCTTCTCTTCCCAAAATCCATTCATTGAGTTCTTTCCATTTCTGCGTACTTCTGTCCATGGGCTATATTTCCCTTTCGGTTTCTCTACAAATGTACGGTATATTTCCTTCGTAAACTTCTGAATTTTGTTCTGTCTGGAAGGGTTTCTCCGGTAATATCAATTTATTTTCACAAACCAATTGTTGCGGTTCTTCAGGGAGGTTTAGAAGTTTCTTTTTCAACCTGTTGTTATCCATTCTCTCTCCGTAGAATTTTAACCGCGTCTTTCTAATTGCATCTGTAATTTAATAAATTAAATACTGTTTTAATTTTTTCATCCAAATGCAAAATTTCTTTCCTTTTGTCCCAGGATTTTTCTGAGATGTTCCTATGTTGTTTCTCGATGATTATTTAATTATCTGCCACTAGTTATCAGAGCTTCGGATGCCTAAAGTGCCTTTCTTTTGATGACTGTGTTGTAGTATGGTGGGGAAATTTATCTGAAAAAGAATCATTTCAAACCGAACTGTATTATTGTCTGTAAAAATAGTAAGTTCATTAGAGTGATACCAATCTCATCCACCAGCTGAATATTCACACTCTGAATTACCTATACTAAATAACTTCTAATATGGCAGAAACGGGCGCATCCCAGGTGGCGGATACGGGGGGCTCGCCGGACTTGTCGAGATGGTCCGAGGGAAATAAAACACCTCTCGTGGACCAGAACAGGCATAGCCAGTAAACTCCCTGAGGTAACCTCTAAGGTTCAGTACCTCAATTGTAACACTGAGGTCGATGCCAATCTCCTCATTCTCTTCAGCTTACTAGCATGATAGCGTCGGCAGCTCACAAAGCAACCACCCCAAGCACTTCAAAAGTAAAAATATTTTATTGGCTCTTTAAGGTCAGTCTTCTTCTTTTTCTTTTTCTACTCCATTTCCCACACCTGTGGGGTCGCGCGTGAGAACTGAGTCGCTCATGTGGATTTGGCCCTGTTTTACGGCCAGATGACCTTCCTGATGCCAACCCTTTATCGAGGGATGCAATCACTATTGCGTGTTTCTGTGGTGGTTAGTAGTGTAGTGTGTTGTGTGAATATGAAGAAGAAAGTTTTGGGACATACACAAACACCCAGTCCCTCGCCCAGAATAATTAATCAGAGGCGATTAAAATCCCCGACCAGGCCTGGAATCGAATCCGGCACCCTCTGAACCGAAGGCCTCAACGCACTCAGGCAATGAGTTGGCTCTTTAAGGGCAGTCATGACTGAACCTTGGAACCTCTACAATTTGCAACTGATTGCAACCAAATTTAAAACAAAGTCATACATTAACAAGACAGAGCACGACACAAAATTTGGAGTTGCTTGGTTAATTTGTTGCAAAGTTATTGATAAGTAATTTTTGTTTTTTTGTTGCATGTAAAATGCTCCTTGCGGCTGAGTTTTAATTATTTTTGGGCTATAATTTGACAGACGTGATCAAAATACCCATATAAATATTAACTCTGTGATTTACAGTCAGGTATAAAGTATGTGAGATACAAGTTTTCAAATTTTCATTATACATACAGTAGGAAAAATCTAGTTTTGTGCTATTTTAGGAGCAAAAATATAAAGGTCACCTTCTGTACATACTAAAACATTATCTGAAATCTTCACGTGAATCTGATAAGAAATATGTTGCAAGGAGGATTCTTTAAAATGGCAAACAGCTAACAATATTTGAAGCTAGAAAACTGCAATTGAAAGTTTTAAGAAACGTACTTGCTTTAAAACTGCCCTGGACTGTAAAGTACTCTCCGAGATGTTGTTCTCCACTTGTGTACAACACACACGAGCAGGATTATTGTAATGTTAGTCCCAAATAACATTGAAGCCAATATTGCCTGACGGCGTCAGAGAAAGGAGAGTGGGCTTGTTCTGTACGCCATGCCACTACCCTATAATTCCTCAATTTATAGCTTTAATAATGGCTTCAGGGATAAACTGATAACGGGATTTGAAAGAGGAAGTATTGGTGGATTTTCAACGTCAAATTCAAAATTCGTTTTTCTTTTTTGTCAGAAGTCGTAACATTTCAGTCATGACTCCAAATAAACATGAATACTTTTCTCCAGATTGGCAAGCTAAATCATCTAAAGGACACGTTGGACAAACTCAACATCCAAGTGTTAGCACTCCAAGAAACCAGGTACACTGATGGAATTCATTTTAAACCAGCAAGTTATGGAATATTTAAAGGCAAACTAGCAACCCTCCTTCCTCAGTCTTATATATAGCAGTGACAATATAGAATCTGCTGATGCATGGCTGGTAGTGAGTCTGATTGCTATTAAATGTCGTACTCATATTGTCACTCATGCTGCAATAGTACTAGACTGCGCTGCGAGGAAATCAAAAGCAAATTATCGCAGTCCACATTCTGCCCAGTATGCATCAGTTTGCTATAACAGCATGTCATTTGGTGGTTCTTTCTGAGGACCCAACCATTATCTTGGCTGATGACCTAAATGTCTCAGTCAGGAAGTCACAAAAGTTACCACAACCAAACACACTGGATTTTCTCTGAGGTATGTAGGCCATGTAAAGAGGAGATACGAAATCTGCACCCTGTGTCAGTTATTCATAGTGTTCTACGGAGAGAAACACCGGTTTACTTGAAATATGATATATCATCCAGAAATAATCATCAAATGAGTTCATTAACTAAACCCATTCTAAGAGTCCCTACCTATCTTACTACTACACTAGAGTCCAAAAGTTAAGCATAATCACTAAACGAGGCCATACCGCCTGATAGGAATGTCAGACGGATTGCTGAACAAACGGAAGCAGAATCACACACCATATGTCACACAATTTGCCAAAAAAAATTGTTCTGATAGCTTTGACAACAACTAACAAAACTTGGCAGTGTCTTCCACAACAAAATATGCTGTTAATAGGGTGTATGGTTACCCCTAACAGCCACACATGCTTCGAACCAACGTGGCATGCTCTCTGTCAGACAGTCGAAGAGCTCTTGTGGCAGTCGATCCCATTCCTCCGAAAGGGCAATGCGAAGGTCTTGGAGGGTCGTGATGGAGGCTGACGGAATGCAATTCGCCTCCCCAATGCATCTCAGGGATGTTCCAGAGGATAATCATCCGTAGACCTCACTGGTCAGTCCATGCTATGAATATCTTCCCCAGCCAAAATGCATCCACCAGAGCAGTGCTGTGCGGTTGGGCATTATCGTCCATTAAAAGGAAGTCTGGACCTACCGCATCTCTGAAGAGTCGAGCATGTGGTCTCAGTAACTCATCCCTGTATCTCCGAGTGTTAACAGTGTTCCTTGGACCACCCATGAAGATTTGCAGGTCCGTACGGCCATTCAACATGACGCCTCCCCACAAATTGACGCCTTCACTACCATACTGGTCCCGTTCCACGATGTTCCTGTGGTTGTATCAGCTACCCGGTTCTCTCCAGATTAATTTGCGACTTGAATCGTTCTGCAAACTGAAGCGGGATCCATCTCTGAAGAGCACATGCACCATTCATTCAATGTCCAGTTTCGATGTTGACGGTACCACCGTAAACGGAAAAGGCTCTGTGCTGGAGTGAACGGGACGCATACTACTGGACGTCGGGCAAACAGCCTTGCTGTTCTGAGCCTTCGGCACACAGTTTTCCGGGAAACGACAACCCCTGAGACGGCTGCAAGCTCCGCCGACAATTGTCTTGCAGGTGTACTCCGATTTCATCGGGCGGTTAAGGCCAGATATCGGTCCTTCTGTGGGGCGATTACCCTTGGTAGACCTGGAACTGGCCTACGACTAACATCTCCCGTGTCTCGAAATCATCTCCAAAGCCTGGAAATGACACTTTGTGGCACATTCAAGGATGCGGCGACTTCGGTCTGTGTCTGGCCTGCTTCCAGGCGGCCGAGTATTCTACCCTGCAAAACGGGGTCCAAATGGCGTCGTTTTGCCATTATGTTGTCACGTACACCACGAGGCTACGCTCCGCACACTATAACAGGGAAAACACGACGGAGGGAATATGGGTCGCAGGCACTGGCTGTGTTTACCTTGCGGTTACGCCGCTAGTCAAAGCAGGGAACACTCTTTTCCCATACAGAGCGAACACATAAGGTTGGTAGGTGCATATGTCGAGCGATTCGCGGTCTATTTCCTGTTGCTCTGCTTACTCGTAACTTATGCTTAACTTTTGGGCACTGGTGTAGATACAGTAGATCCCTGCACTATCCGCCTGTGGAACTCCCTGCCGGCTGAAATTAGAGATATTCCTAGTACTCAACAGTTTAAAAGGAGTCGTAAATATTACTTGCATATAAGAACATGATCTATAAGGCATATCTAATTTTCTTTCTTCATATAAGTATTAATCGTAGGAACTAGACGATAAGCTTTTCCAGTTAGTGTAAAAGTTACATAATTTTAGTATGTTGTAGAATTTAATAGATTAAACGGTGTATTCCGTTGGGTATAATAGCAAGCTCTGCAGCCTTAGCCACGCCGCACATAACAACACGACAATAAATAAATAAATAAATAAATAAATAAATAAATAAATAATCAAATAAGTAAATAAATAAATAAATAAATAAATAAATAAATAAATAAATAAATAAATAAATAAATAAATAAATAATTCACATTGGCAAAAGAGGCCACTGTGTTGTAGTGGATAGTGTGATTAGCTGCCACGCACGGAGGCCCGGGTTCGATTCCCGGCTCTGTCACGAAATTTGAAAAGTTGTACGAGGGCTGTAACGGGGTCCACTCAGCCTCGGGAGGTCAACTGAGTAGAGGTGGGTTCGATTCCCACCTCAGCCATCCTCGAAGTGGTTTTCTGTGGTTTCCCACTCCTCCTCCAGGCAAATGCTGGGATGGCACTTAACTTACGGCCAGGACCGGTTCCTTCTCTCTTCCTTTTCTCTCCATTTCAATCTTCCCATCCCCCGCAAGGCCCCTGTTCAGCATAGCAGGTAAGGCCGCGTGGGCGAGGTACTCCACAATTGTATCCCTCAATCCAGAGTCTGGACCTCCAGAACACTGCCCTTGAGGCAGTAGAAGTGGGATCCTTCGCTGAGTCCGAAGGAAAAACCGACCCTAGATGGTAAGCAATTCTATAAAATTAGTAATAAGTTGTGGAAAAGTTGTGTCAAAGATTGAATATAGGTCACTTCCTGTTTGACCTCTGACTGTAACCACATTCCTCTGATACTGTTCCTCTTTTCTGGTTGTAATCCCAGACTCTGCAATATCTCGCTTCTCCATACATTCCCACTGTTTAACACTAGCATCATTTCTAGCTATTTGCACGACATTTTATGAAAAAAACGTAGTTTATTGACATCTCTTCCAGCTAAGGAAGTTAATTTTTTGTTTATGGTTTGATTTCTTCCAAGACGCATATTTGGTGTATGTCGGTGAGCCAAACACCTGAAATTATGTTTTACTTCATTCAGGACAGCATCAGGTGGACTGTTCCTCAAATTTCTTGAAGTTTCACCATGAAAAATCACACGGAAAATGAACTGATAAATTTAAGAAAAATAGACCAAACAGGCCCATTGAATACATGTTAATTTCCAAGAATTTTTAAAAATAATCTTGCCATAATATACCTGTCAACTAAGAATATCCTTATCAGTAAGCCTTCACAAATTCTACGCAGTTGTGATGTAAAATTTTTAATCCTGTGATGTTTATCTGTTGATTCCGATAGCTGGAAAAGAACTATTACATCATTCATGTCCAGTTTATATCTTGTTTCATGACCTCACACTTTAAATCTAACCTAACCCTAGCCATTATTAACACTTGGATAACCCTAATAATTTACGTACAAACCAAAAGCAACTAGCCATATAATTACGATGTCATATCTCGTCATAACATTTTATAAAGTTTGCGCACCCCTCACAGGCAAACAATCATCACTACCATCGCTCTATATTTTGGACAAACCTGAATTTGGCTCATCTTTTTCATTATCCTCTAAGTCCATGGCATCAAATGCACACTACGTTCCCAATTAAACAAAATTACAGTGTCTAATAACACACACGTTATTACCGGATGAAAATTTCAACCAAATCCAACATTTAACGTTATCCCCTGCCGAGAAATACAATCTCAATTCCACGCGTAACACGCTTTGCATGTCCCGTTATCCCAGCGGTAAACCCCTATCAGCTGACAGCATTTCGCCCCCAAGTTCGCTTGGCAGTTACATGAGACATCTGGTCCGTTCTACCTGACTGGCTTCTCAGAATGCTCCCTTTAAACTCCGCCGACCGGGCGAGTTGGCCGTGCGCGTAGAGGTGCGCGGCTGTGAGCTTGCATCCGGGAGATAGCAGGTTCGAGTCCCACTATCGGCAGCCCTGAAAATGGTTTTCCGTGGTTTCCCATTTTCACACCAGGCAAATGCTGGGGCTGTACCTTAATTAAGGCCACGGCCGCTTCCTTCCAACTCCCAAGCCTTTCCTATCCCATCGTCGCCATAAGACCTATCTGTGTCGGCGCGACGTAAAGCCCCTAGCAAAAAAACTCCGCCGACATAATAAAACAAATACGATATTTCTGACCAACAAAATGCACATAGATTACACTTCCAAAATGCCCACCTTAATTATACACGTCGCCAATTAATACCGCCATGGATTCCCTACTTCTACTTTCCATCCCCAAACATTGTAAAATCTTCCTCGGGCTTCCACAAGTCCCGGCTTCATTGACAGGTCTTCAACCTGATTTACAAATCTCATCTCGACTCACACGACAAAACTAACCTCTGTTTCCCAACTCACGACTATCACCGACAAAAGAACCGGAATAAAATCCTTACTAGAATCCACGACGTCTAATAACGCACAGTGCTTTAATAATGAATAACTTCGCATGAAATGATATCGGATTTAATAACTGGATTTTCACGAAAATGACTGAAAAATTCTCCTAAATCTTTTTATTATCAGTCAGACACAGTTTAAATGGGCCTAGAAAAACTTTTCACTCCGTGACCAAATTCATCACTCTATACTATCACCCGACAGCGCGCTTCCACTCGATTGAAAATGAGTAACCATGGATTTCTTATATTATTTACATAAAAATTTCAGACAGAATAATTTTACGTCGAATGAACATCTTAATTTGACATCACCAAATATAGACACTATACACACGGAAATGACGATCTACATTGGACGTGATATCACTTCGAAACTCTATTTAACAACATTTTACAACATTACACGGCACTCGGAAGACTTCAAAATTTTATCCAAGTGGAAAATAAAACAAATGACCCTTTTTTCGTCGTATTCTAACATTTACAAAAACCACATAGGGGAGACCAACTGCGTCGTATATACCCCTTTCAAATACACATATTTTAGAGATCGTGAAACAAGATATAATAGGTGGTAAGATGGTAAGTCACATACCTCACGTTAAGCCATCGGTCATCATTGGGCTCACCAGCGACCCTGGCATTTTTATTTAGCCATTTTTACATTTTTGGCTGTACAGATCATTTGTAATTCTTTCGGTTTCCTGGAAATAAAGCATTAAAAAAAAGAAAATACCCTTCACTTGTTTTTGTTGAGCGCACACGGTAGACTGTAATTATTTCCGCACAGGAATTACTTTCCTCATCCACTCCAAATTGTATTCGGTCCCTTGACCGTCCTATTTGGTACAATTATTTCCACTCAAGAAACTATCTCCACATGGAGTCAAGACCCCAGCCACATCGGCTGAAATATGTTGGTTGGACTTAGTCTACTTTTGTCGTTCGATTTCACAGAGCAGCTCAACCCTCTGTCGTCAGCCTCGTAACACAAAATGCAGGGGCTTCGCCATGGCGTCAATTCTTATTTATAGCAGCTACCCTCTCTCTCTCTCTCTCTCTCTCTCTCTCTCTCTCTCTCTCTGGGCATCTCCCCTTGCCGCCAAGAAAATTTCTATAACTTTTCTGACTTAACTAAACTGTAATTACAAGAATTTTGAAGGTGACTACATACTCGCTACATTTTCGGCGGTAGTGTTTATGGACATTTAAAATTTATACAAGTTTAATTAGCTGTATAAATGACCTCATTTGATAGGCACTATATTTTCGACTTGGCTTGGGCACGCCATATACACGCACTTCTTCTGAAATAGTTCACAAAAATGATGTAAGATTCTTCCGCCGTTGACACGTGCGACTGACGTCACGTATACCAGAGCGTGGGACCGAAGGTAATCACCCCTTTCCACATGTCAATTCCGTGCTATCAAGAATCGAACTTCCTATCCAATTGCCAATTTAATAGGTAATATTCTTAGGGCACAAAGGTCATGGGTTCAATATATTTCTCTTTACTTTACGTTTCTGTAAGAACATCTTTATCCCCATGTCTGGGAGATTCAAAAATAATTCCTCCATGTTTTTCTCGTTTGCCGCTTCAGTTTACGGCAGACACCAATCATTTCCCTCTTCACATCGGCATTCAAAACGTTGCTTACATTTTTATCTATCCGATAAGCTTCTCCATTGGGAATATCTGGAACTACTACTGTACAGTCAATAAGTTCGTGGACTGGTGCCTACAGCGCAAGTAACACGGCTTAAACTCATGTGCTACAGTCAATAACTTCTTGGACAGGCTCCCACAGTGCAGGCAACACATTGTACACTCATGCACAACAGTCAATAAATTCGTGGACTGGCGCCTACAGCACAGGCAAAACGGCTTGTACTAATGTACTACAGTCAATAACATCTTGCACTGGCTCCCACAGCGCAGGCAACACGGCGTACACTCATGCACTACAGTCAATAAGTTATTTGGACTGGCGTTAAAAGTTCAAGGACCACACAGTCCTTTGACCTGCCATTTCGCGGCCTTCTCCTGTCTTGATGATCCGGTAAATTTATACTTGATCATCTCAAATGCTTCGCTACCTATTTACACAAATTTTGACAGAACTTGCACGTTGTTCAAACTACGAAATTCTCAAGTTCCACCGTGCCCTTCACAACAGAGACCGTAGTTCTATTTATACTGTATGCACACAACTACCTCTTGCTGGGACTAGCGAAGCACTGTCACGGGAATATCATATGGTGAAAACTCTCCGCTGTAGTGCACCACAGTCCACAAAATTAAGGCTCTACTACGTATTTAAATCTTATTTCGTCTAGCATATTGATCAAAATCATCTACTACTAACTTTAAATTAGAAATCGGAAGTACTGTACTTCTTAATTCATCAAATTTATCAACACACAGTTGAATAGTTTCACCCCGCTACTTTATCATCTCATTCACTAATCGAGGTATTCTTCGATACGTTATTTATTTATCGTATCAGAAGCACTAATATATACATTTAAACAGTACAATCAAAAGACAAGTGTATAATAACATGAAAATCATAACATTAAAGAAAGGTCCCAATGTGATAGATTTAGACTATATAAGTGACTTCCTGTCTATCACGGTGCTGGGAAAAGTATATACTGCGTTGGTTCCTTAATGTGAAAACTGTCTTTGGAAATTACGAACCATAATGGAAGGGTCTAAGAAGACCACAGATCCTGGCAGAAGAACAAAATTATATGGTTGCTGACCAATAATTATCCACTTTCAGGGACTCAGGAGTTTCTTGTTCATTTGAATATTTTTAACTTTTCTAACCTCCCCTGCTAACCATGTGACCTTGCCACGGTGGGGAGGCTTGCGTGTCCCAATGAAACAGATAGCCGAGCCGCAGGTGCAACCATATCGGATGGGTATCTGTTGAGAGACCAGACTAAGGAATGGTTCATCGAAAGGGGGGTAGCAGACTTTCGGAAGTTGCAAGGGCGGAGTCCGGATGATTGACTGATGTGACCTTGTAATAATACTCAACATGGCTTGCCTGTGTTGATACTGCTACACGGCTGACAGCAACGGGAAACTACAGCCGTAACTAACTCCCGAGGACATGCAGCTCTCTCTGTATGAATGATGTACTGATGATGGCTTCCTCCCGGGTAAAATATTCCGGAGGTAAACTAGGCCTAGTCCCCCATTCGGATCTCCGGGTGGGGACTACACGAGACGGGGCGATCATCAGGAAGATGGTTACTGACATTCTGTGAGTCGAAGCGTGGAATGTTATAAGTTTGAATGGTTTTGGTAGATTAGAGAATCTGAAAAGGGAGATGGATAGACTAAAGTTAGATGTAGTTGGTATAAGTGAAGTATGTTGGCAAGAAGAACAGGATTTCTGGTCAGACGACTACCGAATTATCAACACAAAATCAAAAAGAGAAAATGCAGAAGTTGGTCTAATAATGAATAAGAAAATATGGCAGCGGGTAAGCTACTATGACCAGCATAGTGAAATAATTATTGTCGTCAAGATAGACACCAAACGAATGCCCACCATAGTGCAGGTTTATATGCCTACTAGCTCAGCGAATGATGAGGAAATCGAAAGAACATATGAAGAGATAGAGGATATAATACAATATGTAAAAGGTGACGAGAATCTAATTGTGGTGGGAGACTGGAATGCAGTGGCAGGTCAAGGAAGAGAAGGTAATACAGTAAGAGAATTCGTATTGGGACAAAGGAACGAAAGAGGAAGTCGGCTGGTTGAATTATGCACTGATCATAATTTAGTCCTGGCCAATACTTGATTCAAACACCACAAACGACAGTTTTATACGTGGACGTGACATGGGGGCACTAGAAGGTATCAAATAGACTTCATTATGATTAGACAGAGATTCAGAAACCAGGTGTTGAATTGCAAAACTTTCCCAGGAGCTGACGTGGACTCTGACCACAACTTGTTTGTCATGAAATGTTATCTGAAGCTGAAGAAATTGAAGAAAGGAAAGAATGCAAAAAGATGGGATCTAAACAAGTTGAAAGAAAAGAGTGTGATGGATTGTTTCAAGGAACGCGTTGCACAAGGACTAAATGAAAAGGATGAAGGAAACACAATAGAGGAAGAGTGGATATTCAAGAAAAATGAAGTCGGCAGGGCTGCTGAAGAAATGTTAGGAAGGAAGAAAAGATCAACTAAGAATCAGTGGATAACTCAGGAGGTACTAGACTTGATTGATAAACGAGGAAAATACAAGAATTTTAGAAATTAAGAGGGAAGAAACGAATACAGCCAATTAAGGAATGAAGTGGATAGAAAGTGCAAGGTAGCTAAGGAAGACTGGTTGAAGGAGAAGTGCAAGGATGTCGAAGGTTGTATGTTCCTAGGACAGATAGATGCTGCATACAGGAAAATCAAGGAAACCTTTGGCGAAAGGAAATATAGGTGTATGAATATTAAGTGATCAGATGGAAGGCCACTTCTAGGGAAAGAAGACAAAGCAGAAAGATGGCAGGAACATATCCAACACTTGTATCAAGGTAAGTAAACTCATGTCCTCATCCCGAGGTTGTACAGCTCTTTACAGGAACACCCCTATTGGAGGTGAGCTGCATGTGCCATTTCAACCACATGCCAGCCCTCCTGACATTCTTAACTTTCTGGCAGAACCGAGAATCGAACCCAGGCCCCCGAGGACGGCAGCTAATAACACTAACCGTTACGCTACGGAGGCGGACTCTATCAAGGTGAAGATGTAGACAATTTGGTTCTGGAACAAGAAGAGGCTGATGATGCTGATGAAATGGAAGACCCAGTTTTGAGGTCAGAGTTTGACAGAGCTGTGAGCGACCTAAATAGGAACAAGGCACCTGGAATTGACGACATTCCCTCTGAATTACTGACTGCCTTAAAGGAAACCAGCATGGCAAGGTTATTCCATTTAGCGTGTAAGATGAATGAGACAGGAGAAGTCCCATCCGATTTTCAGCAGAATGTTGTTATACCTATTCCAAAGAAAGCCGGTGCTGTCAGGTGTGAAAACTATCCCACCATTAGTTTAGTATCGCATGCTTGCAAAATTTTAACACGTATTGTTTACAGAAGAATGGAAAAACAAGTTTAAGCTGAGTTGGGAGAAGATCAATTTGGCTTCAGAAGAAATGTTGGAACACGTGAAGCAATCCTGACTTTACGTCTGATCTTAGAGAATCGAGTCAAGAAGGACGAGCCCACGTACATGGCATTCGTAGATCTAGAAAAGGCATTCCATAATGTTGGTCGGACCAAGCTATTTAAGATTCTCAAGGTGAATAGGATCAGATTCCGAGAACGAAGGATTGTCTACAATCTGTTTAAAAATCAGTCTGCAATGATAAGAATCGAGGGCTTTGATAAAGAAGCAGCAATCGAGAAAGGAGCGAGGCAAGGCTGCAGATTGTCCCCCTCCTTTTCAATGATTACATAGAATAGGCAGTAAAGGAAATCAAAGAGGAATTTGGAAAGGGAATTATAATCCAAGGAGAGAAAATCGAAACTTTGAGATTTGCCGATGATATTGTTATTTTATCTGAGACTGCAGAAGATCTCGAGAAGCTGCTGAATGGTATGGACGAAGTCTTGGGTAAGGAGTGCAAGATGAAAATAAATAAGTCCAAAACAATAGTAATGGAGTGCAGTCGAACGAAGGCAGGTGATGCAGGAAATATTAAATTAGGAAATTAAGTCTTAAAGGAATTAGATGAATATTGTTACTTCGGTAGTAAAATAACTAACGATAGCAGACGTAAGGAGGACATAAAATGCAGATTAGCACAAGCAAGGAAGAGCTTTCTTAAGAAAAGAAATAAGAAATTTGCTCACTTTAAACATTGATATAAGAGTTGGAAAGGTGTTTTTGAAGATTTTCGTGTGGAGCGTGGCATTCTATGGAAGTGAAACATGGACGATAACTAGCTCAGAAAGAAAGAGAATAGAAGCTTTTGAAATGTGGTGTTACAGAAGAATTCTGAAGGTGAGATGGATAGATCGAATCACAAATGAAGAGATACTGAATCGTATTGGCGAGCGGAGATCGATTTGGCTAAGTATGACGAGAAGAAGAGATAGAATGATAGGACACATCTTAAGACACCACACGACTTGTTTAGTTGGTTTTTGAAGGAAGTGTAGGTGGTAAGAACGGTAGGGGTACATCAAGGTATGAATATGACAAGCAGATTAGAGCAGATTCAGGATGTAGTATTTACGTAGAAATGAAAAGGTTAGCACGGGTTAGGGTGGCATGGAGAGCTGCCTCAAACCAGTCTATCGACTGATGACTCAAACAACAACAACGTTTCTAATTCACTATTGAAATGAAGAAGTAATTTATAAATTCCCGTGACACTAGATACCTTATATACTTCACTAACAGAAACATTCATCCTATAAGCCATACCTTACGTCGACACTAAACACGATTAATACAACGCAATATTATTTCATAAGGACGTAAGTATTTTATGTCTTCCTCCATTATTTGAGCATGTGAGCTGTGAAACCAATTACTACACTCAGCGCATTGAATTTTCGCGTTAATATCCTGTAGAGACACGGCCTTTGAACCTTGATTACAAACAATCATGGCGATGATGTGATGACCACTTGTGCTCCATATGCGATAAAGATTGGTACTGATGAACTGGGAGCACTCATCAAATGTATTGATACTTCCGCACTCATGGAATTTCGGCAGTTTATGTTGCTTAAGTAACATAGCACAGTACAACACATCACTTCAGAAACAATAATTACGAATGTACGACACTTATTATTAACATACTGCTCTTTAATATTCATAGTTTGATGCTAAATATTAAACAAAATATTAAACCCCGCCTTTCCCAACCTAATTTCCTTAATATAATTCTTTCACAATGGCACCTAAGAGCCCTTTGTTTGTATAACTGTACATAGTATTGTGGGATGTTGTCGACACATTTATAACACCACAAAACCAGTTTTTATTTCCCTCCCAACACCCAAACACGTTATCCCATAGCACAACTATAGGTTTACTTTATATGCCCCCTTCATCACTTCAGGAGTGCTAAAATTAAATTATAGAACACCGATTATCCTTCTCAGGAATATGAATCGTTCCCTCTGCAATGAACACGTCTCTGAAACTGATGACGAATATTACTGAAGCCACCAACATGACTGAGCATGCCACAGGCGAAGTAGTATTCCTCGGACTGCAAGTCCATTGAGTAGGAAGCCATTTTCGGTCCGCGACACGAGGAACCATCAGCCAGTAATATTCGGAAGTGTGTATGTGTATGTATGCGAAGCCCAGTCAAATCTACGGCACACAGTGATCTGAAATTTTGGCACGGGACAATCGCTTAAAGTTGTAGAACTCCATCTTCGAAAACAGTGCCTTTGCCATTGTCAACTGTACGTGGATTGTTCAAGAGTTCGAAAGGCAAACACAATACAGTATACAACTTACCTCCTAATGGAAGGACATTATTATATTTTATTCCGAAGCTCTAAGGAAACAATGTTTGTATTATATCGTCGCTCGACCGGTAAAAGGTTGTATTCTACAAAGCTCTTCCTATCAATTATTCTCCTTAAGACTGGTCACGCCTCCCAGCCACGTATGGATATGCAGTCCATCAGAACAAATTTTGTTGTGTTCATTTTCCTATGCCCAGGTGTAAAGGAAAATGAACCTTACAGTACCGTGCTGTAGGAATGTACGTTTGCATTACGTATTTACGCACTCCTAGTGTACAATGCATGTTAGGTTCATTTTCGTTTATTCGTCGACATAGGAAAACGAACACAACGGACATTGTTCTGATGGACTGCGTATCCATACTGGAGGCGTGACCAGTCTTAAGGAGAATAATGGATAGGAAGAGTATTGTGGGATACAACGTTTTACCGGTGAAGCGACGATATTATTTGTACCATCCATCAACCTGTGACGATGCAATGATGGTTAAAAGTTAAACAGTGACACTGCTACGGTTAGGTTAATGATAAAACATTATCATGTATGGTACGGTGACATATAAACATTTTTAACACTGTAAGGTGCCAGGTTAGGAAACATTCCATATAAACCTCAGAGCAACTTCAGAGTTAGTATTTCATTTAGCGTAAAGGCGTGCCCAAACGGAACCAATCAACATGCACACCTTTAAATCACTGTAACAATGTAACGTGTGGCACCAATTAAGAGAAATTAAATATAATGACACAGTAAGACTCAAGACACAATAACGTACTGGGTGACAGGCAGTTAACAACTCAATAACAGTCAGTAACCCAGTGCACAGAGACTATCCAAGATTGTGCCAACACACTGGCACCCAGAAAACCCAAAATAAACACAACATAGAGTCACCACACAGAAGCAGTAAATGGAAATCTTTATATAAAAGGCAAGACAACTTACCTCAAAAGTGAGAAAGTGGAAGGTGCCTTTTCAATGGATCATTGCAATCATGCCTCTTTCTTTAAAATTAATACAGTAATTTAAATCATTGATAGACTTGGGTTTTCGAAATAGCTGAGTTTAATAACAACGCAATGTGAACTTTACCCCAAGTTAAATAAAACAGGAATAAATCAAGGGGTTTTCGAAATTAAGGTCCAAGAAGGATGGAGCAAGTAGTTAATTAAAATGAATTATCAAGCACAAATAGAGAGAAATGAAACCGATCCTTAGCACGGTGTAATGCAGAACAGGGTGCATAAATTAACAGGAACAGGATATCAAGCAAACCCCAAAAACGTAAATCATAAGGTAATTCACAAATACAAGGTACGGAACTGGCTCAAAAACAAATTAATTAACACGAAGAAAAAGCTTAATTCAGTTTTAGGAAATAAATCGCAGGAAATAGTTCATTAACGACTCCACAAATGCAGTGGATTCCTGGAAAAGGTAATTCAGTATTATAATCACAACTCTTTAAGAGCATAACAGGATAAGCAGAAATACTGCTTAATTCAATATTTCATGGATTAGATCATAGCCCAATAAATCCAGAATGGCACCGCAAATTCAAAGAAGTGGTAAAATAAGTAATTACAGTAAAAATCGTCAGCAACTCTACAACAGCTTTTCAGGATAAGCAGAAGTTACTGCTAAATTCAATTATACACGCTTTAAATTCTCCGGAGAGTTAAAGCAGATCACACAATAAATAATCAGTTAGCGTGGTGAAATTAAGGTAAATGGGTAATGATCACCACCAAAATCCCAAGTCAAGCTCAGGACAACCAATTCCAAACGTTATCCGTACGAATCTTAATCCAACTCCCCAGTCATCAAGCAAAACCAAAATATCTCAATGACAATAAATGTCACCAAGACGACCGCACAATAAAATTAAAATCAGACAGTCAAGGAGTGACACAACACCGCTGAACGGATTGGTATTCATTTTTCTCAGCTCCTTTTAAAACAATTAATAACAATTTACCACCCA
This sequence comes from Anabrus simplex, assembly GCF_040414725.1. NCBI lineage: Eukaryota > Metazoa > Arthropoda > Insecta > Orthoptera > Tettigoniidae > Anabrus > Anabrus simplex. The sequence continues at coordinate 783,006,643 of NC_090265.1, forward strand.
GAGTGGTTGATGATAAAAGTTAACCTTACAGAACGGTTAGGCATATTTAGCTTATCGCCAAGTTTTAAAATGGAAATTAACCCAGACGCAGAATTCCTTTCTTTTTAAAAAAACAAGTTTGATAGCCTCCATAACGGAAGGTCTAAATTAACATAACTGACGATCGGAAAAATTAAAATCAGGAACCAGAAGAAAATGTGTTTTAGGAAAGGGGTCAGTTATGAACTAAAGATCAAATGAGTTCCTAGTATTAACGAAAATGCCAGGACGGGAAGAGAATCCAGGAAAGATAATAATTAAACCGCAAACTCAATTTACGTTAACAGATACAAGATAAACCAAATAAAACAAAACCTACCAAAATCCCACCCAAAAGGGGTGGAAAACCAGGGTAAACCCTGGAAAAATATAAGAGCTTACATGGCTGTGATGGTGGAACAGACGTACAAAGAAACAAACGGCCTTGAGTTGACCTAAACAGGATAAATATCGGATAAATATCGGAAAATTTGGCAAAACAAACGGCATTACAGACAGCGGACCCTCTAGAACTTTATTTATATACAGTAGATGAAGACGCTACATAAAGGGGCTATTCAGCCTCTGTGGCATGTAAATTATGAATAAATTCAGTACAATTCAATTCAGTTCAAATCAATTCAATTCACTCTCGCGAGCCATGGTGGTGGGACCAGCTTTCATTATTCACTTCCTCCAATTCGTTATGTCAGTTACATCATCCTGGGATAGAGGGTATTCTTTTCTCATGTACCTGGCAACTAATTTCGGGGTTACCTCGGGATCTCCGCTCAAGTGTCGTGTACCCGATGTAATCGGAGGGTTTTCTTGAGTGACGTCAGAGAGGATTACGTGCTGCAACAGGACAATGCACTACCTCATTTCCACAGGGAGGTCAGGGCGTTTTTAAACTACCACAACGATGGATCGGACTCGGAACGGATTGTGATCAGGTGCTCCTTCCCTGGCCACCACGTTCACCAGATTTAACACCGTGTGATTTCTTCCTGTTGGAATACGTTAAAGATCGAGAGTTTGTTCCTCCTCTACCAGTGAATATTCTGGAAATGAAGCAGCCTTCGCTATAATCACCGCTGACATGTTAGGGTGTTTGTGGGAAGAGATAGACTATCAAGTAGATGTGTGTAGAGTATGAAAAGGCGCACATATTGAGCATTTGTGATGTATGTAAAAAAAACTTTATGAGTTGAGCTACGAAAAATATTCAAATTGACTTGCCTTACAACGAAAACATTAGATTAACAATCTTAACTGTGTTTTTGTTGCACCATTTTTACACCTGTTCTCAATACTAGCACGGTTGAGCTCTTTCCCCAAATAATGTTTTCCTCCTTTGCCGCATTTCATTGCGATAAAACTCCAAGAAAGGAAATCAAACGTCTGTAGCTTAATTCAATTTTCTCCCGTTGACTGTTTTATAAATGGACAAATCTCCTACTTTCTGTACGATCTTGTACCCCTGCGAGTGGGGGGTAGAATAACAGCCATGGTATGCCTTGCCTTCGTAAGAGGAGACTAAAAGGGGTTCCAGAGGCTCTAAATTTTGTAGGGTGGTTTGGCGACCATTGGGCTCTTAGCTGAGTCCTGTCATTGCTCCCACTTACTTGTGCCAGGCTCCTCACTTTCATCTATCTTATCCGATCTCTCTTGGTGAACTCTTATTCTTTTTCGACCCCGACGCTATTAGGTTTGCGATGGCTAGCGAGTATTTTATTTTCACGCCCTTCATGGCTCTTGTCTTCCTACGGCTGATACCTTCATTTTTCGAAGTGTTGGATCCCTTCCATTTTCTCCCTCTGATTAGTGTTATTTAGCGGATGGTTGCCTAGTTGTACTTCCTTTTAAAGCAATATTCACCAGTACCTCTGTACGATCCTATTAAAACTTACACTTTTCAGAGTGGTCTCACATTACTTTTGCTGCAGCGCAGACATGTTTTGCGAAAACTTTCAGATTAGTTTGAGACTCAATGAACTACCATTAGGCAAAATGTCCACAAATCAGTTTGCATTTTATCGCACTGCAGTTAGGCGAAAACCTTCGAACAGAAAGAAAAGGGGGAAGGTAAAGCCAAATTGACAAATTAACAATCCCACCAATCAGTACGACTGACCGTTGTAGTGGGAAGCGAATTAAAACTGTTGTAATGATTTAGTATTACAGCATGTGTGTCCGTGCGTTGTAAAGCAAACTGTACAAAAATAAATAGTTAAAAGTAAATGTACTTTGGAACTGCTTATTGCAGCCATTTTAATACATGTGCAAATTTGTGTCCTAAATGGTTTTGGTACAGTTTGCAATTAATATTTACGTTTAAAAATTGGCACTTTTTGGACCTTTTAAAACTAAATTTTTGCACCATTTTGATGCAAATTTTGCAACCAAAATTCGTAGCCCTATTTGTGACTAACAATTTACACCAAAAAATGATTCGTACTCGTAAAGCAAATTCTAAAAATTAAAATAGACAATAACTGTACTTGGGAACTGTTTTATAAGCCCTTTTAATATATGTGCGATTTTGTTTCCTAATTGGTTTTGGTACAGTTGGTAATGAATATTTTTATTTTCAATTTGTATCTTTTTTTCACATCACTTAAAACTAATTTTTTCACCGTTTTTTCACCATTTTAATGCACATTTTAAAATTAAAGTTCCTAGCTTTATTTGAGTCTTACGGTGTACAATAAAAGAAGATTCGTATTCGTAAAGCAAATTGTAAAAAATGAGAATAAAAAATGACTGTACTTGGCAACTGTTTTAGGAGCCATTTTAACACATGTCTGAATTAGTTTCCTAATTGGTTTCGGTACAGTTTTGTAATGAATATTTACATTTTAAATTTGCAATTTTTTTAGCACCTCTTAAATCTAAATTTTTGCACCTTTTTTCACCATTCTGATATAAAGTTTGCAACTAAAATGCCTAGTTCTATTTGTGACTTACAGTATACAATAAAAGAATATTATTATTCTTATATCAAATGTACTGTGTATTATATTTATTGAAACCCCGACAAACAGTTTGAGTAACCCTGCATTAGATTAGTATTTACGAGATTTAGATTTCTTACCGTTCATTAGCCTCGCCATTCTTATGTGGGTACTCTCACATTCTTTCGATTTCTATCAACTCTTCACCTCCCTTGCGGGTGGAGTCAATGCAGGCTATCAGGAGTGGGACAAGCAAAGAATCTTTACTCCATACCTCGTCTTCTGTGCCCCCCAATAATTCCACGTTTCGATATCTTTCTTTGTAGCGGAGAAAAGTTACCAATATTAAATTAACAACAAGCACCACACTGAGCCAGGGTTAGGCTGATATAATGGCTCTCTATAGAGAAAAGTTCACACATTTAAAATTATATGGCCTTTGTGATCCAGAAATTTCATTGTTCCAACGCGGTATGAGTATTACCGTATTTTTGACGCTTACCGGCGATACCGTGTACTCCAAGGCTGCCCACATTCTGTCGCTTCTTGCAACTCCACTCGATCCAACTCAGTAACTTCTTGTCGATCGTCTGCACTGCTCTAATGTGTCTTTATGTCTCGGTTCAGGTCTCACTGCCATATGACTAGCCTAACGAAGGTCTTGTATACCAGTCCTTTTCGACTTGACCGGCATTCTTCTGTCTAATATGACACCAATTACCCAGGTCATTTCACCAGTCCGCTGTGATGTGCTGAAAGTTGTACTCAACTTTTCCTGAGCAATTAACTGCACTAGGACGTTACTTACTACATGATCGAGCAACTAAACAATGTGTTCGTAAAATTGATGAATTATAAAGTGAAAATAGTTCTCTAAGAAGTGACTACAAAAAGACCTCGATAATGTTGTGAGATGGACAGCAGGCAATGCTATGATGTTAAACAGGGTTAAAATTCAGGTTGTAAGTTTCAGCAAGAAGAGAAGTCCACTCTGTTTTAATTACTGCGTTGATGTGTTGATGGGGTGATAGCTTCTCATGGTGGATACTCTAAATACCTTGGTGTTGATATAAGGAAAGACCTCATTTGGGGTAATCATATTAACGAGAATTTAGGAGTTGTAGTAAAGATATAAAGGATAGGGCATATAAGTCTCTGGTAAGACCCTAACTCGAGTATAGTTCCAGTGTATGGGACCCTTTCCAGGTTTACTTGAATCAAGAACTGGAAAAAATCCAAAGAAAAGCAGCTCGAATTTTTCTGGGTGACTTTCGACAAAAGAGTAGCGTTACAAAAATGTTACAAACTTTGGGCTGGGAATACTTGGGAGAAAGGAGGCGAGCTGCTTGACTAAGTGATATGCTCCGAGCTGGCAGTAGAGAGGTAGCGTGGATGACTTCAGTAGATGAATAAATTTGAGTGGTGTCTTTAAAAGTAGGAAAGGTCACAATATGAAGATAAAGCTGGAATTCAAGAGGACAAATTGGAGCAAATATTCGTTTACAGGAAGGGGAGTCAGGGGATTGGATTAACTTACCAAGGGAGATGTTCAAGATATTTCCAATTGCTTTGCAATCTTTTAAGAAAAGACTAGAAAAACAACAGATAGGGAATCTGCCACATGGGCGACTGCCCTAAATGTAGAACACTCGTGATTGATTGATTGATTGATTGATTGATTGATTGATTGATTGATTGATTGATTGATTGATTGATTGATTGATTGATTGATTGATTGATTGATTGATTGATTGATTGATTGATTGATTGATTGATTGATTGATTGATTGATTGATTGATTGATTGATTGATTGATTGATTGATTGATTGATTGATTGATTGATTGATTGATTGATTGATTGATTGATTGACGTTTAGTGCCGGGATTGTCCGAGAATATGTTCGATTCGCCTCGTGCATTTTTTTCTAGTAGTATCTGAGATACATTGGCGACCTGCACGTCTAAAAGTGAGATGATGATGATGATGATGATGATGATGACGACGACGACGATGTAGGGACTAAAATCAGGTGTTCGATGAAAGACAAAATATTTAATATCCATCACTTAATTCAGTGATTGTTTGACTCATTGGCTGAATGCTCAGCCTTGAGGCCTTCGGTTCAGAGGGTCCCGGGTGCGATTGCCTGCTGGTCGGGGATTTTAATCCCCTTTGATTAATTCTTCTGTGCCGGTAACTGGATGTTTGTGTTTATCCCATCACTTTCCTCTTCATATTCAGACAACACACTACACTACCATCCACCACAGTAATACGCAATAGTGATTATGTCCCTCCATAAAGGGTTGGCGTCAGGAAGGACATCCGGACGTAAAATAGGGCAAAATCCACATGTGCGACACAGTTCGCACCTGCGATCTCAAAGGTGTGGGAAAAGCGGTAGAAAGTAATAATTAGGAGAAGACTTAATTCAGTAATTAGGAATTGAATAGCATCTCCTCTCCTTGCCTGCCGGGCAGCATTCCGATGGTGAATTATATTCCACCAACAGAACTAGAACCGGATAACCACAGTGGAGATGAGACCTTAGCGAAGATGCCTACTAGGCGGGTGAGCTTGTGTCCTTGTCCCGAAGTGGTGCAGATCTTTCTAGGCAGGTGATCTGCCAGTGTTAACTCTCCCGGGAGCGAACAGGGAACTCCGAGTTCCCGGATTACAGTGTAATGACAGAGTGCAGAGAGCAGAAGTTCGCTAATGGCCGTATTAGTCCAGAGGGAGACCATCCATCTACCCTGATCATGTTGATGGCCCGGATACAGCGCCAGATGTGCATTCCAGGATTTGACGCAGCATTTAGTGCTTCCATCTCAGTTATGACAGATGCTTGAAACATGTAGCCCTCTCCAGTACAAAAACTACATGGGCACAGGATGTCAAACAGACTTGGCTCTACACCAAGCCTTACGCTCACGAAGACTGGGCGAGTTGGCCGCAGCTGTGAGCTTGCATCCGGGAGATTGTGGGTTCGAACCCCACGGTCGGCAGCCCTGGAGATGGCCACGGACCCTCCTAGCACTTTCTTATCCCAACGTTAGCATAAGACCTATCGGTCTCGGTGCGAGGTAAAGCAACTTGTAAAAGAAATCGCATAAAGTTACTGCAACTGTCACAACAAAACACTTGTAACAATTAGTTATCTACAAAGACTCGAAGACTGCCACAATAGACAAAGCGTAATGAAACTGTAACATTTCTAATTTCTGCTTACAATGGTAAATATTTCTTTTATTTTCTCTTCTTGTAACTCCTGTTTGCAAGTTGCTTTACGTCCCACCGACACAGGAACGGAGAAAGGCTACGATTGTGAAGGAAGAAATTGGCCGTGGACTTAATTAACTCGCAGTCCCAGCATTTGCCTGGTGTGAAAATGGGGAACCATGAAAAATCATCTTCAGTGTTGTCGACAGTGGGGTTCTAACCCATTACGTCCCGAATTCAAGCTCAGAGCTGCGCGCTCCTAACCGCACGGCCAACTCACCCGGTGATCATTTATTGATTAAGTTACCTTTTTATGATGTTAAAGTACAAGAATTATAGTTAATAGTAATTATTTCCCAGAAACGAAATTTAACCTCGTAAATCTAATAATGATAAAGTTAGTAGTTCTGGAAAGTTTAAATTAAACTGCTTCCAAACCTTTACTGTCAATGGAGGAATACTCCATCAACATCATATCATTAATCCCATCATTTTATTGTCCTTAAATATAGTCATATAAGGCGTGATCAAAAAGTTTCCGTTTCAGGGCGTTGGTGCAGTGGACATGAAACGTAGCGCGACTCCGATACGGGTATATAACCACTTGTAGGCAAAGGGTTTAGAGTGGCAGTCGTATCGTGCCGAGGTGCGAACGTTAAATGCGGCCACGTGTACTATGGCGACGTTATTACCAAATGCGTCCAAACAGGACCAACGTGCTGTTATTCTGTTCTTGGCTGTCGAAGGACAAACACCGGTGGACATCCGCTGGAGAGTGAAAACTGTGTATGTGGCAGAATGTCTGTCAAAAACCACCCTTGTGAAATGGTGCACCAAGTTCGGTACGGGTTGTTGCACAAGACGCCGGTCGATCTGGGAGGCCAGCCTCATGTACAACTCAAGTGGGAGACACTCTAGCACCCGCTCTATTGTCCTGATCTCTCCCCATGCGATAGTCACCGCTTCGGTCCCCTCAAAAAAGGCCTTGAAGTTTCGACGTTTCCTGTCGAACGAGGATGTGCAGCAGACAGTTACGAACTTCTTCACGCAGCAGCACACGGTGTTTTATTACACAGGAATCTTCAACCTGGTTCTTCGGTGGGATGAGTGCCTCAATGCTCACGGCGAGTTTGCCTGATTGGCTTCCCAATTCAGTACTGCACGGCCGTCGAACGTAAACTTTTTGATCGCTCCTTATAGATTAGTTTCTTTTCAATATCAACGTCTTATTCCTGGTGTGTTGAGATTTAGGAACGAACTGTGGGATCTGTCAAATATGTCCCACACTACCTGATTCCTTGTAGGCTATTATGACAATTTTCCTTCTGTTACCGTTATCGGCAATTTTGGATACTTCTTCAGCGACCCTTCATGTTTCCTCTCTGGAGAAATTTGCTATTTATTCCTATTTTTCGGAAATTCCGACAGGGGGTTCAGATGTAAGACCTATTTTACAATTTGTTTTACGTCTCAACGACACAGATAGGTCTTCTGGCGACGATGAAATGGGAAAGAGCTAGAAGTGGGACGGAAGCGGCCGTAGCCTTCATTAAGGTACGCATGGGACTTGGTGGAACATTCCACAAAGGTGGTTTTCGACAGACATGCTGCCACATACACAGTCTTTTCCTGGTATAAAAATGGTAAAAAACGGAAAATCATGCTGCCCCATGCACAGTCTTTGCCTGGTATAAAAATTGGAAAACACGGAAAATCATGCTGTCCCACTCACAATCTTTGCCTGGTTTAAAAATGAGAAAACATGGAAAATGATCTTCATAGCTGCCGATAGTGCGGTCCGAACCGACTATCTCCCGAATGTAAGCTTACATCTGCGCTACCTTAACAGCAGGGCTAACTATCTCGGTGGAATAGATCAAACAACATACCCATTAACAGCCATTTAACTCCCGTCACGCCCTTCACTGACTGATAATCCAGTATGATTTCGAATACAGTTATTTGGGGGTCTGTGTTCTTCAAACAGAGCCACACATTTGTGAGGTAATTCACAGCATCTCTTGAATTCTAAGCTCTACTCTAATTTTGAAAGCTGAAAGTGACTGCGTTTGTAATGCACATGATCATAGAATGTATTATTTTTGAGGATGTTAGGTCGTGTAATACGCTGACGCGTTTCGAACCTACAACCAGTATCGTCTTCAGAACAATACGAAAGATTTATCTCCAAGTAGTTATGATTTGAAGAAATGGGAATCTCAGTGTTGTCCAATCACAAGTAAACTCGATGTCACGTGATTCATTGTTTCAAATGTAATGTTACCAAGCGTTCCGTTCTAACAAGAGGCCAAGAGGTCCTCATTATCGAAGTGACATAGAGGAACACCGTGACTCTACTTGTGATTAGTGCCGCTACAGGGGAAATACAATGGTTCTACTTTACTGCACTAGCAATAAGTACCATTATGAGGGGCCGTTGACCCGGATTTTGGAGACCATTGGACAACAAGCATCAGCAGCCACTTTGTCGGTACATCCTTTTGTTTAAAGTTAGTTTCTGACTGTTTTAAGTTCATAGTCATTGTTCATCGACGTCTTTTTTTAATTCTGGTCAGTGGATGTATTTTGGAATTGTAAATTGTCTCTATATTCGTGCAATTAGGGACGGATGATCTAGATGTAAGGCCCATTTAAACAACAAGAACAATCATGACCATCATCATGTATGCCCTCCTTGCGGAAATACGAGCTAAATATTCTTGAACCTGCCGTCTGCGACAAGTTACAACCAAACTGCTACAATGGTACAATGTGCAGTTGTCTGATACAGAATGTCATGAAGCTCAAAATGTTTCAACAGACAACTGCCAATTTCACTCGCTCCTCTTCATCCCACATATGAAAATACCGTTCATTCTCTGAACAAGCACGGATACTGAGATTGTAGCGAAAGAGTTTCGTTTTCGTAGAAACTAGGAACAGTTCAGCGTTTGAGGGTAAGAAGGGCTTGTTCACGATCAAACGTCATTGCATAATTGTCCTTATCTTTCTCTGACTCTGCTGCAGCTTGCATGATGGCGTCCTTTCCTGCCTTTGTTTTGCGATGATGTAACTCTTGCTGAAACTGTTTGTAAAACTGACAAAAATATATGAATGATTATTCACAGTGTAACTGAATGAGATGTAAAAGTGAATGCTTTGAAATTGCGAGACGTCGACAAATTGTTGACCAAACATTACGGCAATCCGTGGAAAACGTTTGACAGCCTCCATCCCCACATGTATGCTTACATAAACTCTACTGAATATTATTATATATGTATACAATTTCAAATTTTCATATTGTACTCTTAGAATAATAATTATATTGATTTATGCTATAAAGATTAGAGTAAGAAGACCCAGTCATTTATATCCTCTGGCTTAGATGTTCTATTTATGTGATTAAACACAGTTAATACTCACTGAACTCTTATTTGATCATGACTTTCTGTTATTTCACTTGCAGTTATAGCAGTCTCCTGAGAATTTTGGATGCAGATGTGGAAATCTACATGTATTAGTTGCAAACCTGTTAATTCTTAATTTTAATAACGGCATTGCTCAAAGTATACTGTAGGTACTAGGTTACACTGCATTTTAAAATGCTTAAGAATAGAAGAGTACAAAATTCATGCATGCATCTTCTCTAGTTACGGAGTTCTAATAAATCAGTCTCTCCTGTCAAATTGGGTTGATTGGACTTTGCCAGTTCTACTTCTAGCCCCCCTCACAAACCGGGTGTCCAACAACTTGAGAAAGACATTCCTAGAAATCAACCATTTTTCTCCCATTTGAAGATAGACAGACAGAGAGACAGACCAAAACAACAAACTGAAGTCAGTTTCGAAATTTGTACCGTAAAACTTTCCTAACAGTGCCATTCCTGTTAACGACAACACGCCACGATTACATGCGCAGTTTTCATTCCCCACCCTGAAGGGGTGGGGCGGGCCACCTAAAGGCTTACGCCCTCTGGCCAAGAGATGGGAGCAGGTCGAGGAGATATGATGGAGAAGGAAGGTGGGTAGACGAAATGAGAAATGATAGGATATGTGTGGGGAGAGGAAAGGTTAGATGAGAGTTCCAGGGTGGAGATGAAAGGTTGATGATGATGATGCTTGTTGTTTTAAGGGGTCTAACATCGAAGGTCATCGGCCCCGAGATGAAAGTTTAGAAGGTTGAGGGTGGCCGTGAGATTACAAAGGGAAGTGGTGAGGAGTCGAAAGATATCTAGCGTCGGAAAGGGTTGGAGAGGCCCTCTCTCACGACAGCTCCTTTTACACCGCACACGCGTCTCATGCGGCATCACTGACGTTGTGCTGTCCAGCGCCATCTGTTGCCCTGTTTGTTCACTCTTTGTTGGTGTCAATAAAACCCTATGTCATGTCAAGCATGTGTGGCCATTTGTATCTGACATGTTGCTCTCTAGCGCCATCTGTTGCCCTGTTTGTTCACTCGTTGTTGGTGTCAATAAAACCCTATGTCATGTCAAGCATGTGTGGCCATTTGTATCTGACATGTTGCTTTCTAGCGCCATCTGTTGCCCTGTTTGTTCACTCGTTGTTGGTGTCAATAAAACCCTATGTCATGTCAAGCATGTGTGGCCATTTGTATCTGACATGTTGCTGTCCAGCGCCATCTGTTGCCCTGTTTGTTCACTCGTTGTTGGTGTCAATAAAACCCTATGTCATGTCAAGCATGTGTGGCCATTTGTATCTGACATGTTGCTGTCCAGCGGTATCTGTTGGTCATTTTGTGTACTTTACTTTGGTGTGTCAATAAAACCCCATGTCGTGCCGATCATTCCATGAAGTATTGCCTCGTCAAATGTTAACAGATTTTTGGTTCACCCTGTATATATATGCCAACGTTCTCCTTCCGACTTTTTACATCGTCATCGCCAGTGAGCTGAGCTGCTAACAAAGCGCTGTGACTGCTGCAGTGTTGGCCACAAACAACGAACTGTACAAACTTCTCTCACAAACCACACGAGTTCATGAACTGCCTGCAGCCACTCACACACCCAGTACCTCTCCACTCTATTGTTCTTCTGCAAGTATTCCCCTGTCAACTAAAATGTATTGTCTATATATATTCTGTCTGTACTTTTTTAATATTAACCTGATAATGACAGTTGTAACATGGATAAGTTTTGGTCTATCTGGGACTAACACCGTCAATTTCCCGGTACCAGTGTAACCATAGCAACCAGTGTACACTAAGTCAGTAGCGACATCTCGCTGTGCGTTTTCTTTCTGTAACTAGGAGCTTGAGAATATCTCGTATCAAGCGATCCGCGTTCCGCTCCTCAGACCAGAATTTAAATTCTTGCACTTGCCGGGAAACGAACCCTGCGCTCTAAATGAAAGACAGGCACAAACCTCTAGACCATAAGTCTGGGTGGTAATAATAACAATAATAATAATCATAATAATAATAATAATAATAATAATAATAATAATAATAATAATAACAAGTAGGAGGAAAGAAGAAGAACGCCACCAAGAAAGACCTCGAAACAACAGGCCCACGACCATATGCCGCGTACACACGAGACTTTTCAGAACAAGCATCGTGACTTGTGGGACTTTAACGTGGTGTTTGTGGTGATTATTGTTTTAAGAGGAAGTGCAACTACGCAACCACCCCCTCTATATAAAAGTAATCAGAGGCAAAAAATGGAAGGGATCTGACACTTCGAAACATGAAGGTATCGGCTAAAGACAAGGCCCACGAAGGGCGTGGATATAAAGGACTCCCTAGGCCTCGAGTGCCGTAATACCGTCGGGGACGGAAAGGAACAAGAGTTGAACAAGGGAGATCAGATAGGATAGATGTAATTGAGGAGCTTGGCACAAGTATGCAGTTGCAATGCCAGGCTTCAGTTAAAGGCCCCGTGCTCTCCAACCCACGTTCAACAGTTAAGAGCTACTGGGGCCCCATTTAGTCACCTCTTACGACAGGCAGAGGAAACCGTGAGTGATATTCCACAGCCCCTATCCGCAGAGGGGGATGTGAAGTGGACAACAGGTGCAAAGTGGTCGGATGTACGCCGTACTCGACACAGTAAGCCAATGAAAACCTACTGGATCAATCGAAAATTTTATGAACGCCAGAATGTACAATGAAACTTATCGTGCTCACTAGTTGGACGATTAGCAAATAATACACAAATTAATAATAATAATACACTCATGTTCATAAAAGCAGAACACCTTCAAAGACTAGAGATAGGAAGTTCATATTCAAAGGACATGTTCATTAAAATGTTCTGGAGAAAGGAATAGCAGTTCGGTGCCTAGTAGGCACCGGGTCCTTCATGGGCACTGATAACTTGTTCCATGCGTGATGGCATCGACTCATATAAGGCGAGAATGGCGTCCTGGCGTAGGGCCGTCCATGCTGCATTCACCTGGTTCCACAGTTCATCTTTGGTGGTTGACATTGGGTCACAGCGCCACACCCGTCGTTCCCCCATATCCCACACATATTCGATTGGCGACAACTCCGGTGATCGGGTGGGCCAGGGCAACAGTCTGACATCCTTTGACGACAAGAAGGCAGGTATTCGTGCAGCAACAGGTGGTCGCGCATTGTCCTACTGAAATATGGCGTCTGGGGTATCGTGCAGGAAGGGTATGGCTACGGGTTGCAGGATGTCAATCACGTAGGTCAAACTGGTCACATGTCCTGGACACGCACCAACTGTGATTTGTGGTTGTACCCGATAGCACCCCACACTATAAGGCTTGAGTTGACGCTGTACGTCGTGTGCTAATGCAGTCAATGTGATGCATCTCCCCCTGTCTGCGGCGAACCAAAATGCTGCATTCATTTTCAAACAAACATAACCTGGATTCGTCCGAAAACACTCTCTGCTACCACTCCCGTCCCAGTGAAGTCGTTCCATATACCATTGCAGTCTAGCATGTATATGCAAATTAATCAATGGTAGGCGGAGAAATGGAGCGCCGGTAACTCAGACCGTAATAAACGGCGACGGACTGTCGCTTCTGATAGTGTACGATGTGTTACACTGTTCCACTGTTGGACCAGAGCCGAGAACGACTCAGATCTATCCTGCAATGCCATTTGGAATGAGGTGTCGATCTTCTCGGGGGGAGGGAGGTTCTGGGTGGTGCGACCAAACCCATCTAGTCGTGTTCTACTGCCTTCTGTTAACCATTCTGTACACACCACTTCGTGTCGCACGAGCAGCAATTTCCCGGATGGATGCATGCCAATAATGCGCCCGCTTTCAAGCTCATTTGGCGATACGGCTCTCGAATACATCTGCGAGACATCCTGCACGTCTGTTCAGGTGACAATGATCCGTTACCTTCGGTTTATAGCGACAACGAGAGCCGCAGGCACATTTTACCAGTCGGTGGTGGTGCACCAAAATATTGATGCGGACCTTGAACTCGAGTGCCGATATGGTTCAAATGCTAATCATTTCATCAAAACATACTAATGCACAGGTCGTGTAAATATGAACATCATATCTCCAGCCTTTAAAGGTGTTCTGATTCGTATAAACATGAGAGTAATAATAATTACTAAGCCCAGAAATATTGATTCGTGTTTTTCAGTGTAGGGGAAAAAGTGCGTGTGGGATGTTTTAAAAAAAATATTTCTCATCTACTGTAAACTTTCTTAACTCTATGAATTTTAAAATCTTGGTATAGTGTAAGACAAGGCTCCATGTCTTTAATCACACCATGCAAAACGGGTAAATAAATAAATAAATAAATAAATAAATAAATAAATAAATAAATACACGTAAAACAAAACAATCATAAAATGTATGGCATTTGTGGGTGACATAGCCATACTCAGAAAAAATACAGAGGAGACAAAGGACGCACTGGAACGCTTGCATGAAATAGCTGCCAAAACAGGTCTACAGGTATCTTACGGGAAGACCCAATAAATGGAACGACAGAACAACAATGTGCACACCATGCATACTGTATATGGATCCGTAAAGAGAGTCAAAGAATGTAAACATTTAGGGGAATACGTACAAATAGGATGATCAACAAGGCGTCTAACATAGAACGAACGAAAAGACCCCATAAAGCATACAAACACCCATGGTCATATTATAATAAGAAAAGCATATCAAGACCCTACAAAACAGTCATATTACCAGAAGTATTGTATGCGTCAGAAACGACCCAGATTGGAGCATTAGGCATCATAGAGATAGAAAAAAAAGAGTAAAATTCTCAGAAAAATATTGGGACCAATACACGACCTACTGAAGAGTTGTACCAGCACACTGACAGACTCACAGACACTATTACGAAACACAAACTAACTTTCTGTGGGACATAAAGAGAATGGGCAACAACAGACTTACAAAGAAAATATTTGATGTAGTAAACAGTTCAAGCAAGAACACAAACTGGTATCATGAAATAGAGGAAGACTTAAGGCAGGTGGAGATCAGTAGGCAAATGACAAGAGACAGAAAATAATCCAGACACAAAATTTGGAATACAAAATTTATAGTCAATGAGAAGAAGAAAACAGTAACATTGTTAAGAGAACAAAGGAAACAGGAGCACATCCAAATGATGAAGAGATTTTTGGAAGAGAAGAGGAAGAAGGCAAAAAAGTTAAAATTGTATCATCATGAGATATTCGAGTTTAAACACTGTCCATAAGGGCAAAAATGATATAAATGAATGAAATAAATAAATATCAAAACCTATCAAGATAAGCAGATGTCTACGGAAGACTTATCGCCAATTCTGTTCAAATGTATCCTAGAGGAAATTATAAGGATTTGGAGTTAAAAATTAATTTAACCAAAATATTTACGCCAATAAATTAGAGACGTGTAGGCAAAGGTGTTGAAATTAATTGCATGGCATTCGCAGATGAATTTTCTACACTTTCAGAGTGCCTGACATATGCAACAACACAAATCAATCTCTTGGAAGAAATAACCAACAAGACATATTTGTTCATCTCTGTCGAAAGGAACAAATGGATTACAAACACAAAAAATGATCCAAGTTCTTTGACAGCACATATTGGTCGAATAGAGAAAGTAAAGGATTTCAGATACCTGTGAGAAATAATTCAAGAAAATGGTTTACAAATATCTGCTGTAGAAAAAAGGTTACAAGGTGGAAACAGTGTATGCCATCACTAAGAATTTTTACAACAAGAAATGCTTATCTAAAAATATTAAAATAAGGCACTACATTACAGTGGTGAAAGTAGAATGTATTTACGCAAGCGAACTTTAGATAAACTGGGCGTACTAGAAAACAACAGAATAATGGAAATTAAGGAGGAAATATACCAGAACATAGAAAATATAACAGAAACAATAAGAAAAGGGAGATTGCTATTTTGGACATATCTATATAATGGATGATAACAGATTGACAAAACAGATATTGAAGTACCTTCGGGAGAAATGTCAAGACCGAGCGGGATACAAGTGGGAAAGGTAGATTTAGATAGAAATAACATAAATGAAGAGATATTTTTTTAAAATGTTTCAAGAATGAAAGGATTTCAAGGAAGAATGTAAATTAAACCCGGTCGAAAGTGGTTTGAGGAAAGAAGAATAAAGTATAGCGCGATAATGGAATACTGGAAAGAACGGAAGAGGAAACAACAAGGAAGGATGAACTGTAATAATGACAAGCGGTCCCCAGCAGAACTCACTCTGAAGAATAATAAATAAATAAATAAATAAATAAATAAATAAATAAATAAATAAATAAATAAATAAATACTTTGTTTTTGTATATGAAAGTCATATATTGGTTTATGTCTGTTTCAGTTTATTTGGAATCTATCTGAATGTTTATCTGTTTGTCTGTTTGTCCAATAAACCATTACGTGAAAATTATAAATGAATTTTCAGGAAACTTCTATTTAATTTTGTGATAAGAATGAGTAGGATCTTAGCTATAATGCTATTCACAAAATACCATCAGGAAGGGGTCTTCAGAGAGATTCCGATGGCAATGATTGTTTTAAGAGGAAGTTTAACTAGACGCACATCTTATATCAAAAGGAATTAGAGGGAAAAAATGGAAGGGATCCGATACTTCGAAAAATAAAAGTATCGGCCAAAGAAAGACGAGGGCCCAAGGAATGTGAAAGTGAAATATTCCCTAGGTCTTGAATGATCTAATACCGTCGGGGCCTAAAAATGCCATGAGTTGAACAAGTGAGGTTGGATAGGATAGATGAAAGCCTGTCTCAAGTAAACGCAACGAATGCTAGGACACAGCTAAGCGCCCCACGATCCCAAGTTAAGAGCTCAAGGGGAGATTTTTTTTTTTTTTTTTTTGAAAGCTTAAAACTTATAACTCGACGTATTTCTCTTGGGGTTCTTTTCCAACATTCATTATTTCAGAATCGTATTTTAAAACTACTTCATATCATACTCTGGCGATAAAACAGTGCTAAAACAAGAGACACATATGTTGAGGTTATGTCCAACAGCCGGTATCTTACTCCTTAGAAAGTTGCTATGGAGATCATCCCAGAAACGTTTTAAAGGATTTCTAGATATGTCTGCACTACTTGAATTTTAGCCTTATACTTGGATTTTATACCGGACTTTTGCCATCCATATGAGGGCAGAAAGCAAGACGTGTAAACAAAGAGAACTAATGAGTTCTGATCAAAGAGAAAGGTTGAATTTTTGTAATTACTGACTGGGTTTATACAAATTAGAACTTCACTTTAGCTAGCGTAACTATCCTTTTGAATCGTGGTCAGATACACAGAAAGAAGCATTATCTACAATCTGAATTGATAAGAACCGAGGGCTATGGAAAAGAAAGAGTAACCCAAGACGAGTGAGGCGAAGTTGTAGTTTGTCCATTCTCATTCTCATTGTTTACATAGAACAGCCGGCGAAGGAAATCACAGAGGAAATTTGAAACGAAATCCAAGGACAGGAAATCATAAATCTGACTTCGCAGAAGATCTGGAGAAATAGCTAAATGTTATGTACCCAAGCTTGGGGAAGGAGTTCGAGATGAAAATGAATACATCGAAAACAAATGTAACGCAGTGTAGTCCAACGTAGTCAGGTGAGGCAAGAAATATTAGATCGTGAAATGAAGTCTTAAAGGAAGTAGATGAACGCTGTTACTGGGGTATTAGAATAACTGATGATTTAAGAAGTAGGGTATGAAAGGGATACTGACGCAATATATATATGGGCCTTTCTTAAACAAAACAAATTGCCGGGATGGGTGACTCAGGCGGTTGAGGCGCTGGCCTTCTGACCCCATCTTGGCACGTCAACCTCGTGTCGGTAGATTTACCGGAACGTAAAAATATCTCCTGCGGGACTAAATTACGGCACCTTGGCGTCTCCGAAGTGGGACGTAAAGCCAATAACATTAAAAACAAACAAAATTTTATCTCTTCGGACACTGTGTAAATTTCTATACGTTGGTGCCATATTTAAATGTAACGCTCAATCCACTGTACATTGTAGTAATCGGACCGCTCACTCTACTGTAAGTCATGGTGTAACAATATTTGAAATATTGTGAATTTGTATTTGACGGTGTTGTAATGTTGAGCTAGTAGAACGTTCAACCTAAAGTATTGTGAGCCGTAATGTTAAGCACTGGAAATAGTTAAGTTGTGTGTGAATTTGTAAATGATGATGCTGGGTTTAGAATGTTAAACCAGTAGTATTTCTTGAAATATTTTCTTTACATGGAATTGTTTGTTGTACTCTTGTAGCAGTAGTGGTAGTAGTAGTAGAAGTAGTGGTAGTAGTAGTAGTTGTTGTTGGGTAAATATGTTTAACTTTATGTTAACACTACTGTAAGTGATCATTGCCATCGAGATACTTCCTAATTGCGATGTATTTGTTAATAATATTATTATTAATAATAATAATAATAATAATAATAATAATAATAATAATGCATTGATATAGGAATTAGAAAGACGTTTTCGAAGAATTTCGTCTGGAGTGTAGCATTGTATGGAAGTGAAATATGGACGATAATTAGCTCAGAAACAGGAAGGATAGATAATAGATACAGATACGGAATCGAATTGGTGAGAGTAAGACAATTTGGCCTGATTTCCCCAGAAGAGGAGATAATATCATAAGACACACCTTAAAACACCCAGGATTTGTTCAGTTAGTTTTTGAGCAAAGTTTAAACGGTAAGGACGATAGGGGTAGACCAAGATATGAATCTGATAAACAGATTAGGGGAGACGTTGGATGTACAGTGAGTTTCTCTTATCGGTTGGCCGGCAGGCGCGCCCAGCTTATTTGCCTCCCAGTGGCTCATCACTTCCCGTTACACAGCGCAGCGACAGCATGGGAATGCCCGCACTTCGCAGTTTGGGTCCGTGCATAGAACGTGTAATAAGTGTTGATGTGTCGCTCAAACTGTTTTCGAGTTGTGAAGTGTTACTTCGGGGTATAATTCTCCTAATACCTCCATATCTGTACACGGCAAAGGAAAGGGTATTTGTATACGACAATTATGTGAAACCAGACTCTTGCAGCGAAGCCGTTAGGCAATTTGTAACACAGTTTCCAGATGTATGCCCTCTAAATGGAGAGACCGTGATGTAACTCTTAAACAAATTGTGAGGAACTTGTTCTTTACACGATAAGAAGCGAAGTGTTAAGAAAACGAGTACTTAACGAGGAAGAAGTAAATGAAGTCGAAGGAAGATTAGAGCATATGCCTACAAAATCCTTATACGATCTGGACAAGAAACCGGAGTTTCGAAGTGCTTAGCATGGTGGGCTATGAAAATGTTAAAGTAAGGTACAAGCTGATTTCCTTAGTCCTTAATTATTAATTTTCTTAATTCTTATTTTCTTAATTGTAATTGTTATCCCATGTCATGCACAGATAAAGTGAGCACAGTGATGTCCTTGTTGTTATGTCGCAGAGCGTCGCTAAAGTGCGACGAGTATCCATTATTAGCGAGATACTGGGTTCGAACCTCACTATCGGCAGCCCTGAAGATGGTTTTTCATGGTTTTCCATTTTTACACCAGCCAAATTCTGGGGCTGCACCTTAGTTAAGGCCACGGCTACTTCCTTCGCACTCCTAGCACTTTCCTCTCCCACCGTCGCCATAAGACTTATCTGTGTCGGTGCGACGTAAAGCAACTTGTAAACAAATGCTGCGGCGCAGTGGGGATGGGTCAACGGGAAGCAGATAAGCTGAGCGCGCCTGCCGGACAACCGATGATTAAAACTGCCCTATAGCGGTTACTGTATATAGAAACGAAAAGTTTAGCACAGGATAGGGTGGCATGGAGAGCTGATTAAAAATTCGGTGTCTACTTATGTATTTGATTTGTTTTATATTTGTTCGTTGTTTTCATCATTACTTACTTGATTTTTCAATTATCGATACAGCTCAACGTCCAGATCATCTCGAGATAAATTCTTCCATTATGGCTCGGACTCCACGTAACAATACGTGAAGAGCCACAGAACTAAGATAAGGATCGGATATGAATGGAAACACACCCATGTCGGTGAAACACGATCAGAACGTGGGTAGTTTGTCTTCAGAAATATTTCCGGAGAGACATGCTATAGCAATATATGTAACAGCGGACCACTATTTCATCCTTATGCGCTGGAGATAATTTTAAAGCACCAGGTTCTAAATCTGAGCACGATATGACCCAGTATTTCACTGTGATAAACTTCTGTATTATCCACCACACCGCTCCAGGTAATAGAAGCCCCAGTAACAGATATTCCACAATGACAGCAGAGTTTATAACACATGCACATTGTAACACATCTACTTGCGTTGAGAGTAGGGCTTATTTCAATTTGCTGATCTATTCTCTTGGTTTGCCGGCCACGCGGTATAGGTGTAGCGTTCCTGCCTATTAACCGGAGTCTCCGGGTTCGTTTCTCGGCCAGGTTGGGGATTTTTCTTGGATCTGAGGGCTGGTTCGAGGTCCACTCAACCTACACGATTACAATTGAGGATCTATCTGAGAGTGAAATGGCCGCCCCTTTCTATAAATCCAAGAATAACGGCAGAGGGGATTCATCGTGCTGACCACACGACATCTCCGAATGTGCAAGCCTTCGGGCTGAGCAGCGGTCGACAAACTATTCACTACAGACGCAGGAAGAAAGTGAAAAACAGTTTGCATTGTATATGACAAGTATTATGATGGCCATCGGATTCAGTGCAAGAGTTGCAAAAGGTTTGCTCATGAAAAGTGTGCCAAAATTCACGATTGCTTTCACATTGTCGTACATACCAAAAGTGACGACCACAATCCATAGTGTCGTATTTTATTGCTTAGTATTTCATAATAAATACATTAAATATCTTATAATTGTTGATATTTACCAGTCCAAATCACACGATCACCTCATCCAAGTTACACGTCATCGGTTCAAATTACACGATAACAAACTTGAGAATAAATTTCATTTTAAACAAATCCTAAACATTACATTAACATTTATTTTCACCAAATCGTTTGGTACATTGTACTAATTATCGTGTATAAAATTGAAGAAATTTGTCATTACGGTCAATAGACCAAATTACACGGACTTTCCCTATGTATTTTGGATAATAATGCTCATATAGTGTATGCTTCTAAATTATATATACAAACTGCAGAGATTTCCACAGGGAATGAAACGATCACAAAATTCCTAATAAACTTAGGTCAAGAAATCAATCGTTTACTTTTGCAACCGTTCCAATGTTTGTGTTATGTATACACATGTGAACAAAAAAATATAGCCCACTTGATATCGGTGATCTAAGTTGGTAATAAAATGTCCAACAACGGCAACATATTCAGTGTCGACCCCGTTTGTATGCTTCTAGCAACATGATTGACAAATGGATGAGAGAAGGGTAACGCTCACCATAGTCTTTACAAGGACGAACCTCGAATCATATATGGGCTGACCAATAGGTCAGTTGATATTTTCAGTATGTTCAGCAGTAGTTCACACAATTCAGCTGAGCTCTGAATTTACGATCTTAGGTTAATGTTCATGTGAATGTTGTTCCTAGCGCTTGTTTTTTTCTTGGTATGTTTGTGAGACAATGAATAGAAATCTACAATGAAGTTTTCTCATTGGTTGGCCTGAAGGCAACCAGTTTATCAACCTCCCATTGACTCATCACTTCCCGATCCGCGACATAGGTACAAGTACAGTGCTTCAATCACTTTATCCGTGCATGACATCAGATAACAATTCAAATTAAGAAAATAAGAATTAAGAAAATTAGTAATTAAGAATTAAAAGTTAAGCTCTACCTTATGACAGGAGATGTTGGGAATGTTCTCCTCTGCATCAACACATTTCTTTCATCGTCTTACGAAACTCTGATTCACACGCATAAGTTCGTATTCCGTAATTGAGATTCTTTCCCTCCGGTTTCAATGTTAACATTTCTGTATCCTGTCATGCCGACCTCTTCTAAACCCCGGCTTCTTCTCCAAGTCTTCTTAGGATTTCTTCAGGCGAATGTTCTAACCTTTCTGCGATTTAATTTACTTTTGCCTCGTTAAGTACAAATTTCTTAGCACTTCGCTTCTTATCGAGTAAAGAACCAGATCCTCCCAATTTGTTTACGAGTTCCCACACGATCTGTCTACGTGGAGGGCGTACACCTGGAAATTGTGTTACAAATCTCCTAACGACTTCGCTGCAAGACTCGGTTTTCACATAATTATCGTACAGAAATACCCGTTTCTCTGCCGTGTACACATGTGGAGGCATTATGAGAATTATACCCAGAAGTAAGACTTCACAACTCGAGAACAGGTGGAGCGACAGATCAACACTTAATACACGTTCTAAGAACGGATCATAACTGCGAAGTGCAGGCATTCCCACCCTATTGCTATTGCTGCACTTTGTAACGTGCGTTGATGAGTCATGAAGCGTCCCAGCATCCCTTGTCTGTATCCTTGTTGCACCTCTACAGAAATATTATTTGCCATTTTGCGATCTGACTTACGGGTCAGCCTGTACTTTCGGCTAGCCCACCTCTCCTCGTTCCCTCTTATTGAAAATAATTCTTCAAAATGCCAAGGCAGTAATCGATTCATAAAAGACGAAAAGGTAGAAAAGCATGTCCTTTTAGAGGAAGAGGGATTTCTGTAATTACAGTCGTAGATAATAATGTCATTCTTAGTGTAATTAATGTAAATCGTAGTGTTAGTGAAGTGGCACTTATGGACGGAGCCAGGAGTGAACGCCCTATGTATAATTAAAAAATTATGATACGAGGAAGAAAAGGTACTTCCTCCAAAGCATCGGGAACTGTGCAAATGAAACTGCAATGGTCTATGGATGATCCAAAATAGGGTTCTGGTATGCACTGAGGTAATATTCATTCGTTTTTATTGTTTTCTTCATTGGGGTGTTCTTTAGGAACAGGTACCAGTATTTCAGGAATTAGTAGGCATAAGAGCATGACATTTAAAACACTTGTACTGTTGGTTGTTTTACATATTATGTAGGTTTCTAAACTTATTAATTAAAAATATTGTATTTATTTAGCTATAAAGTGTTAAAATATTAATGTGAACTGGGTCTCCATTAAAAAGATATAAATTCAGTCTGTTTTATACACAAAGTCTAAAAACTACCGTTGATACAAACGCCCTCTCGCTGTATGTGGACCACATTTCACAATTATTGTTATTCTTCTCACAATGTATACCTACATTTGATAAAATAAGCATTGTGAACATAGGGGATACAACCTCCCTTAAAGGAGTGACCACCAAAATTCAGCTTACCTCAAATTAGTGGTAAGTAGAATTAAAATTTTCTGACCTTTATTACATTATTTTGAAAGGAGTAATCGTCCATTACTGATGTACAAAAAACTGACTGCGCGGCCTCTTTATTTCACTCTCACAACAGTTATTAATGTTCAATCAAATCCAGTCCATTTGAAGTAAACAGCAAGGAATTTCTTAAAAATAATTTGGCTTAGCAGCATGCTTGAGCAGAAAACCACTAAAGTGATTTAGTGACGGCGCACTAACTATACACCGCACAAAAAAAGACAATATTTATCTAGAAATACAATGTAACGAGAAAGTTCTATATGCTTCTAGAACAATCCAGAAACATACATAATTATTTCAGAACGCAATTTAGTAGACATTTAGGTGAATTCATTTATTTGTTGAGAAACTGGGCAGCAATTTTATTTATCCGAGTCCAAAATCGCTACAATATATTACAACTACTCTATTTACACTTTGTTTTTCGAGTATTCAACTGTCGTGATGGCACATTCATTGGCTTCCACCAAATCCTTCGTAGTACATGTTTTAGGCAGAATTCTACAGATAAGAAGGTGCCCATGATCTTGCTTTTCACCACACTCACACAAATCTTGATTACCGTAACCCCACCTTTTCAAGTTGCTTTGCATAGTGTCACTCCAGATCTTAATCTGTTAAGCGTCTTCCAAAGTCCATATTGACGATGATGTCCTGCAGCTGGCTTCTCTTTCACTTCCCATAATCCTACAGGCGACTTCCTTCTCCAGAGTTCCTTTCGCAGAGATTCTGCTGATGATGGGATTGTTGTTGCTAGTAGGAAGCTCTTCCTCGTTTTTATCTTGATGTGTGGGCGTGAAGTCCAAACATCGGGTGTTTTATACTTCTTGCTTCTCCTTCTCAATATCTGCTGCAACTTTTCTCATAACATCTGCTGGTGCTATTCCCATAAGTGGAAAGATCTTATTAACAGGATTTGGTCGTAAGCAGTCTGTAACAATACGACCTGCCTTGTGGAGGGCAACATCCACTTGGTTTGTATGAGCGGAATTCCTCCAGACTGAAGCAGGATTCTCTGCAGTAGAGAAACACAGGGCAAGGGCATATATACGGAGGACGTTAGTGGGCTGCACTAAAACTGGTATGTGTTGCATATTTGTACATTGCTTTGGAAACTGAGTAAATAATGCAATTTTGTACTATTCCACGGATCTCCCGGGGGTTACGGTACACGTTTCGCAAACCAGTGGTTCAGGATTAATCAGAACCATTGCAGATGTTGGTAAATTTTATAAGTTCTAAGTAAGCATTTAACATTTAACTTGTATGTTGTCGTGTTTCAGTCCTGGTACGACTACAAACTTCGGTGGGAGCCCAAGGAGTATGGCGGTGTCCACATGCTCCACGTACCGTCCGATCACATCTGGAGACCGGACATCGTTCTGTACAATAAGTGAGTATCTTGTACAACCCTTCTTCACTCTTCATCACATCTGTGCTCAGTGTTGTTTTATCTCTTGTGGCAGTTTTCTAAGTGTGCTACCAGAGCAATGTCTGCATTCATTTTAAACTTGATGAACGGCAAAGAATTGATGACTTATCATCAGCATACAGTATATGCTTTTTAAGTTTTACTTTTTTATTTTTTATTAAAAGCAAGTATTAAAACTGAATCTAGTGCTACGATCAGTACGTTCGTGTACTGGCCCCTGTAGTGTATGCAACACGGTGTACACTTATGTACTATAGTCAGTAAGTTCTTGGATTGGCGCCTACAGTCCAGGCAACACTGTGTACACCTATGTACTAGAGTAAATATGTTCGTGAACTGTCTCTAACAGTTCATGGATCACATAGTCTTTTGACCTGCCTATTCGAATATTTTTTCCGTCGTGGTGATCCAGGCGATATGGACTTGATCATTCCAAACATTTCGCTAGCGGGATTGTCTAATTGTTGGCAGAACTGGAAATTTTCCCGGTGCTCAAACTACGACATTCTCAAGTACCGCCACTGATATTTAACTACCCTTCACAACAGAGACCGTAGTTCTGCTTATACTGTGTGCACGCAACTTCTTCTTATTGGGACTAACGAACAACTGTCACTGCAACATCATTTGATGCAAACTCTACGCTATAGTGCACCACAACGACACTAGAAGACCAGTCCACGAACTTAACGACTTTAATATATATTACAAGATATTAGTATCATTCCGTATTGAGGGTTTTCACTTTACAGTTAAAAACGCTTTTGTTTCGTCTTGCTGTTCGATACACGATGATGACGATGATGATTATTGTTTAAAGGGGCCTAACAGCTAGGTCATCGGCCCCTAATGGTACGAGATGGAACAAAAGGAAATGATAATTAAAATATATCCACTGACTAGAATTTAAAATAAATTATGATGAAAAGTGATTATGAGATTAAAGCAATCAGTGGATCTAATTCACAATGCCTTATTTTCTAATATTGTTTTATAAACTATAAGTTACAATGGAGTAAGTCATTGCATTGAAGTACAGATATATATATCATTCAAGTTAGCAGTTAAAACACGAACTAATTTAGAGTCAGTGGGATAAAAGCGTAGTTAACAAAATTACACTAATACAAAGGACATTACTACACACGATAAAAAAGACAACTATCCCTCATAAAACGGATAACAAGGTCTGCTGACTGTTTGTCATCTCGTAGGACGAGGGAAGTGGCACTCGGGAGCTGTAGACTACAGCGCAGATCGGCCAGGTCCACGCACTCCGTAAGGATGTGTACCACGGTTAGATGACCGCTGCAAGTACACACCTGTTCGATACATGTATCCAACTCTTGATGGTGTGTTTTTTAATCAAACATGTTTCGGTTCATTTTAAGCTATCTTCAGTGAAGCACATATATTAAAATCTACATAAATTGAAATCACAGCAATAGAACCCGCTTTTGGGTGGTTAGGCCGTGTGCATTATGCAGAGTTTCGTCCAGACGTGCCATTTGGACTCATCAGCTGGAATGGCACGCCCCTCCAGGACTCTGCTTAGCAGTAGCAGACCAAACTGCGTGGCCTCGCTGTGTTAGCAAATCAAGTTTGCTAACCTGCTAAAGGAGAAATCATTTCTCCGTTCAAAAAATGCTCCCCCATTGGAGATACAATGTCAAATAATGCACACGGCCTAACCACCCAAAAGCGGGTTCTATTGCTGTGATTTTAAGATCTGCGGCTGTGAATACATAAATTGATGTTGGAAAGGTATCATTAAAGAAACCTTGTCACAGCCGTGTTGGTTTCAGATTTATCATCAGATCTCACTTGGATTTTATATACTCTTTCTCACCGGCTTTAATGATACTCTTTCAACATCAAGTCATGTATATTTTAATACTCTTTTACTGAGTATAGCTTAAAATGAGCCGGAACATATTTGATTAAAAATCAGTTCATCAAAGGATGGATAAATGTATTGAACAAAGGACGTGTCAAAAGCTTTTTATTATAAAGTCTACTACGTAGGTTTATTGTAAGACAAACATTTCTCTGTCCATCAGTTTTTCTGTTCATGTTATCTCTGGTTCACATGAAGTATGTATTGCCTTAGAAGTGAAGTGGAGATTACAATAATTACAATCCGTGTCTGAAAAGTTCGGTGAATGGTCTCATGATATAAAGGCAACGTAAGTTACACACAAAATTCCTTTACTGGCCTTCAAAGTAAGCTCCGTTAGCTACAACTCACTTTTGACATCGATTGTAAAGCTGCTAGAAGCTGGTAGCAAACGCTTCTTTTGGAATCTCCCGGAGAACCCTAGTCACCTGTTGTTGGATACCAGCTATACTGTCGAACCGGTGGCCTTTCAGGGCTACCATTCGTAAGGACAGTCACCGATCATTCGCAAGCATCTGTCGCACTCGTTCGATGTTGTCTGGAGATGTGCTTGTGGTTGGTTAAACCAGTCATATATCCACTTCTTACTCACTGCTTGAGCGTGGTAAACTTCCACTAACATTGCCGTTTTGCCTAGGTGGAAGCAAAACTTAATGTTAACGCGTTGCCCCGTGTTACACTCCACTGTGCAATGACATGAGTCCATACACTCACTCCGTGCGATGTGTTCAGTTCCATTTATCTGTGTTCAGTTGACCGATAGGGGGCACTTGGCGTCATGTCTCGCAATGCGTATGTGCGAGCGCATCATCCGAACCAACGCGGTTTGCAAACTAGGCGACCATTCACCGAACTTTTCAGACACAGGTTGTATTTAACGGAGCACTACTTAATTAAAATGGATAAAAAATACTTTACAAGATGTCTTCTAGGCACATATTTTGCACTAGATTCTACCGTTTTTTCGCATATATGGTCCAAAAAGCCAGGCAAAGTTCCTGATTGATTCTGGTTATAAGTCGCAATGTCCCTCTAAAAGCCTCAGTACTGGATTCACAATACTGGCACAGTCTGTATGAAGTTCAAGGCATAAGATGGGATGTCCACCACCAGATTAGAGCAGCATCACCACGCTCAACGATGCGATGCACTAACTAGTCACCATCACAAGGAAATGAAATTCTTTCTCACTGCAACTACTAGACCTCTTTCTTTGTAACTTATTTCTCTTCCACTATTTCCTAGCACAGTGGCTTCAGAAATATTGCAATGCGTTATTGTGTCGAAAATGTGTCAAAAGATTAACTGCTGATATTATTTCTCTGGTTGCCTTCTGCAGTTGGAATCTCCCGGAGAACCCTAGTCACCTGTTGTTGGATACCAGCTACACTGTCGAACCGGCATCGCTTCATGGCGATCCTGTCTCCGAGTTGTTATTTATAACAGTAATAATAAGGAAATGCAAAATGAAAAATTTTGCTTTCCTCACAATGTGTGATTAAGGATTCTATTCTTCTGCAACAAAATTCTAAATGGTTTCTACTATGAAATGAGTTATCAAGTCGACAGAAATACTTCTCGATCGGAGAGTGAGACACTGAGAAGTAGAAATCGTAATAGAACCTTGTCTCATCACCAGTCACAAGCCTATCCATGAAGTCGGCTGTATCTTAATCACGGTGTTGCAAAAGTTCTCTGCACACGTCCACACGCCTCTGCTTTTCGTCTGCAGAGAAGATTCTAGGCACCCACGAGGATGACGCCTTCCCCAACTGTAAGTGGCCGTGCACGATTCTCTGTAGGGTGTTTCGGCTAATTTCCGTGGCTGCCTCCATTTCTGCAAATGTGAAGCATTTGTTTCCTTCGATGGCCTATTCGACCCGGGCAATGTTGGCTGGTGTTGATACTGTCACATTCCGTCCAGAACCGTCCAGTGGTCACGCCTTCTTTCCATAAGACCCAAGTTATATAGCGCTGTCCCTGACGGTTGCTTTCCATGTTGTCTGCTACTACGCTGACAGTGTTATTATGTAATGGCTATGACGAGTGCATTCGTCGGTCCCTGTGCGTATGCTTCTACCAAACGTTGAAACAAAACACTAATTACACATCACTACCTTCAAAAGGTAAATCTGAACCATAGCCGGACGTACAAAAAAAGTGTGAGACAATATAGTACGCCCTTACTATAATGACCACTTACACACAGTTACATTCTCTCTCAGTTCCTACTGTTCGGTCACAATGATGTTACAGTGTAATACAGGCTAAACAGTAACGCTACACAGTTCGCGCACTCACGCACTGTACACAATTATTTGTGCCCTAGGGCAGTTCAGATAAATCAAGAGACCGCACTGTTCACAATTAGAACCGCGCACAACAGTATAAGAAGTCCGTATGAGGTACAGGGTTCGCACCAACACTGCACTTCACTCTCTCGTCGTCCATTCACTGATCTCCGACCACTCTGTATCACCCTGATTCAATACTCAGGGGTACACACTTCACTGGCTGCTCGTTAATCGGTGGCACACTCATTCCACACACTGAACTGAACGGTCACGATCGCTCTCAAACCGAAACATCTCGCACTTGTCCACCGCCTTTATATAAGGGAACTGACCGTTCGAGATCTATTCGGCAATAAAAGCTCGTCGAAAATTCGGTATGTCGAATGATCTCGCTTCGTGGTTCTCGTCGCTTTCACACTGCAGGGCGGCAAATATGTTGGCAGCACTGTCCAGCCCATCTCGTATGATTGCTTGTCCGTAGTGGTGTGAGTGTGAGGGCGCAACCCGGTGGAGCTTCACACAGGCTCGTTCCATCAAAGTCGCGTTGCGGAGGTCTTCCGTACCAAAATGTGTACATTCATTGTTAAATTCAGGTACAACTTCTACTTTGTACTCTCAATATTATAAAATCATAGAAATTATGCAGTAGAATGTACATAAATGTTGTTATTCATATCTTCAAAAGTTTTTCAGCACATTATTATAATCTTATAATATAATTATGTCGCTTGCTGTAATAGTTTGAAACTGTCAATTGAACTGCTTTTTTCTAAATCTGGTTAATTTGAATTAGCCAAATTTTCAGGACGAGGAAAATAATTCTACAATAATTTGTGTTATCTGCATTATTTTGTCCTTATTTCATTTGTTAAAGGTCCATTTTTAGTAATATGTGTCGATAATATCACCCTGTTGGTTGCTAGCGTGACTTTTATCATGAGGAGTTATTCTCTTTAAGCTATAAACGGGGAAACGTAGAAACTTCACGTTAATTTCTTGAAATTACATTAAATTAAAGAGGTTAAAGATAACAGAACGAAACACCAAACACCATGGCGCAAGAGCCCCGTAGGGCCATGGCCTACCATGTGACCGCTGCTCATCTCGAAATGTCACCTGGTCGACACGACGAACCCTCCTGGCTTTCTAGGCCGAGGTCTACATATCGCCGTCAGATAACTCCTCAGTTATAATCACGTAGGCTGAGTGGACCTCGAAACAGTCCTTAGATACTGGTAAAATATCCCTGACCTGACCTGACCGAAATTGAACGCAGGGTCTCCGGGTAAGAGGGAGGCACGCTGCCGCTACACCGCGTAGCCGGCTGGTTAAAGATAACGGAATAATATTTACAGATTAATGTGTGTTATTTAAATCAATAATTGTTAAAAATAAAATCACAATACACTTACTATAAAATCCATTTACTTGATGTCCAGATATTTCACGAGCGTTGGCTGTGCCGATCACTCAACTTCATAACATGACGTGAACTAATTATAAAGGCCTTCGTAATGTGCTTTTGTGATATATTTTTAACGGTTTCTCAATCTCATCATCTTTGTCTTGTTTATGCACTTTTGGTAGGCAGTGGAAAATTAAAATCTTTGGTGGGAAATTTGTCAGCTTGCATAATAAAATAAAGCATTCTGACTTTTGTTGTCCTTTCTTCTCATATGGCAATCATACTCCGCAAACCACTGGGGAACAAACGCATTGGTCATCAGAGGTGACAGCCCTTTTGTACATCAGTTCCTAACGTCTAAAATTTCACTCTTACTTGCTACGTAGACCTTAAAGTGACCGAGGTAGGTAGATTCACTTATGACTGCCATTTACTGCACGACACCAGAATCTCGGTTTAATGACAGACGGGATATAAGTAATAAAACCTTTCCCATTAATTCTTCATTCCTTTTTTTCATCGCGTTCTGTCATTTCTGACTCTGAGCTGCTCATTTTTATAAGAAATGAAATATATTTTCAATGTCACCAACGTTAATCACTCATGACTGATATTTTCCAATTTGGTTACAGGCCTGCAAGATATTTATTTCTAAAATGTAGCAACTCCTTGAGTTGTATCGTGTTGACAACAAATTACAAATGTCAACCCTCCTCTCTATACTGGCAAAGTATCTTACTTTAATAAAGAATATGAAAGAAGCAAAAAAAATTATAATTTTAGATAGTTATCTCCTTGCAGTAACAAGCGATTCAATGTTTATGTATACAAATTCTAGCGTATGAAATACACTGACTTAGCAAATGTCATGGGACAGTCACCTAATAGCGTGTGGGGCCTCCTATGGCCCTGCGAACTACAGTGAGACGCCGTGGAAGTGAGTCGGCAAGTCCCTGGTAGTCCTCTGGATGCAGCTGACACCGAATCGTTTGCAGAGCGGTCGCCTATGCTGGTCTGTTCGTGGGTGCAGGATCTATGGCACGGAGCCTGCGTTCCAGGACATCCCAGATATGCTCGACAGGGTTCATATAGGGGCTCCTGGGTGACCATGGCAGTCGTTGGACCTCCGCTGCATATTCCTGGATGCATTCCCGGGCGACCTGGGAGCGATGTTGGCGGCGCGTTATGATCTTCAAACACCGCAGAACCGTCTGGGCGCTGGAAGGACAAAAATGGGTGGAGATGGTCTCCGAGCAGCTCAACATACCGCGTACCATTCAAAGTCTCTTCCCGAACAACTAGGGGGCCCATTCCATACCAGGAAAATGCACCCCAAACCATAACAGAGACACCAGCGCCCTGGACCACACCTTCGAGGCAGGCGGCATCCATCGCTTCATGTGGTCTGCGCCAGACACGGTGCCTCCCATCGGCATGGTGCAGTTGAAATCGTGATTCGTCCGAACATATCACGTCACGCCATTGTTCCAGTGGCCATCCCTGTTGACTGGCGACAAATGCGTGTCGATGTACCCGATGACGTAGGGTTAACAGTGGCACCCGTGTACGGCGCCGGCTCCCATACCCCATAGAACCCATGTTCCTAAGGATTGTCCACAGGGAGACGTGTCTAGCACGGCCTGTGTTGAACTGAGTCGTGATTTGTTGCACGGTTGCCCGTCTGCCACTACTGACAATCAGTCTCAGATGTCGCCGGTCACGGTCATCGAGGGTGGCTGAACGGCCTGTCGTTCGTCTGTTGTGGACGGTGACACCCGCATTCAACCATTCACGATACACCCTGAATATGGTTGATCGTGTGAAGCTGAATTCCTGCACCACTTCCGAAATCGTACTTTCCATCCGTCGGGCACCGACCACCATAACCCGTTCGAACGGTGTCAGCTCACGACGACGTTCCATGTTACACCTGTCACATGCACAGCCACTGCTCACAAGGTCTCCTATACAACTGCCGCTTGCACAGGGGGCGTGTGGTGTGCAGAAAACACACCTGCGCATCAGTGCTCCGCTATCCCGTGACATTTGCTCAGTCATTGTATATTTAGGATGTCCCAAATACATAAGAACTACTATAACAACAATATTAATAAAATAATAATGACAGTACGTATTATGTTCAACGAAACGCGTTCACGTAAAATTAAATTACATAACAGAAAATTAAGCAATAACTAGCAAGCGCAAACTCATTAGACGAACTCTGCATAGTTTTCAAAGCAATTTAAGTAGCGATAATAAAATAGCAATAATAAAATCATTGAAAATGGTAGCTCAATTTGAATGAACTCATGTGTCAAGTAACGAACTGCAACTCCACATATATAGAAGAGAAGAACTAAATTTACATGCCAGATTAATAATAATAATAATAATAATAATAATAATAATAATAATAATAATAATAATAATAAATGACATAACGGAAAATTACGAGTATAATAGGCAGCCCATTAGATGCTCATTAAGAACCCTTGCATATATTACAAAAGTGTTGTAATTCAAGGATAATAATAATAATAATAATAATAATAATAATAATAATAATAATAATAATAATAATAATAATAAAGCGAGCACTAAAAATAAAACGCCTAAAGTAAAAATACAACGTGCCATTGACCTAGCAAGGAAAGGGGACTCGGCGTAGCGAAAGGTTAACGGACTGCCTAGCTGGCTGTACTCACGCCTATGACAGAACAACAGTTTCTCAGCACAGTGCATTCTCTGGTTGAGTTGAGAGACGGTGCGACGTAAAGCCAATAGCAAAAAAAAAAAGAACGTAGCACGTCATTGTAAATTAAATTAATTGTTTCTTGTTCAAGTATAGTACTGTTAATACACTCGAAACCGGTTATAACAACTCCGGGCCAATCAACGGTCGTTACAGGCGATAGTCGCACAAGCCGGTTATTTTTTATTTCTAAAGGTGTCATATGAGTAAGTATTAGGCTGCACGCTGACATGGTTAGTTAAAGTAACTGAACCTAATATAACGTAACTGAAATAAAATACTGTATTCGCTATACAATATGTATGGAGTGGGACTGAAAAAAGTTTTCCTTCAGTACGTACAGCAAAAATATGTCAGCAAAATATAAAATAATGTGAGGAAAAAGGAAGTAGTAACAACGTAAATGGATCAATAATGTCGCACACGGTCTTCGCTAATAAATAAGAGTTTCTCTCTGTCCTTCTAAAAAGTAGAAATCGTTGAGTGTGACACACGCAGTTCGCTCGCGACACTGAAATTTGTTTCCCGAATTCGAAATCGCCATATTTTTTGTGAATTTTCTTCAATATTGATCATTTTCCATTTCTTTTCGGACATCTTCATAGAGCTTCTTGACTTGACTATTTAACAGATTTGAAATCTACAATCTACTGAAAACAAGAGTTTGAAAAATAAGTTTTACATTGTTGTCCGCAATTCCTCAAATGCGTAACGAACAAAAGTCAACTTTGAATGTTATAGTCGATACATTTCTCCTAAAATGTTATAAGAATACGTGGATGTCGTAGTAAGGATATCATACTAAGCATTTTCTTTTTAAATACAGAGTTTATATAGGATTTAGACGGGACCGTTATATCCAATACGTCGTTAATGGCGATGTCGTAATAAACGGTTTCGACTGTAAATATTTTCTTTTTACGTAGTTTGAAAACGTATTTAATTTTTGAAAGTTTCGAGAGATTGAAGAA
This sequence comes from Anabrus simplex, assembly GCF_040414725.1. NCBI lineage: Eukaryota > Metazoa > Arthropoda > Insecta > Orthoptera > Tettigoniidae > Anabrus > Anabrus simplex. The sequence goes on from NC_090265.1 coordinate 783,040,436, forward strand.
GCTAACAGATATAAACCAACATCAATAATCGAACTTCCTGTGGTACACAGTGCAACCCTATTCTTCTAACAGCAGCTATATAACACGATTTTGAAATAAACTCACATCCCGCACAGTCAAAAGAGAATGGTGGATATCACCTGTCAACTCGTGTGTAACGGACGAAACACTTAGAAAGTAAACATTGCAAGTGCTCGGGAGTGGATAGCTTTATGAGAGGGGCACTCTCTGCATCCATCAAACGTCAGCCTGCACTCAGCGAGCGACCTAATGAATGGGAGAGACAGAAAGAACCATTTAACGATCACAGTTCATATGTGATGTGACTAATAGGCTATGGAAATAAAACAGCGAGCAATTTCCTACTATCACAGGATCACGACAAATAACATTTACCACGATTGATGTCCCTGATCCCTGCCTTCCAGTGCGAAGTCAGTCAGTGGCAAATATCTGCTCAATTTTTTAAAAAGTATTTATTTTTAACGTTTAATTTAATATTTGTTATTCTAGTTACAACAGGAGTTAATAATCACGCAAAATCCCTTTGAAATGTAAGAGAATGCTCAGAATAGGCTGGATATATTTTGTATCCAATAATCAAGCGTTAAGGCTTTTCACATCCGAATATTAAACGTTGTAGAGCTCCTTTATACAGTACACCAGCGTTTAGGCATCCCATTCATCATTAGTGCATGCAAGACACTTATAAGCGAGTATCTATTAGACTACCAAAGTCATGGTTCCAAAAAGTCAAATACTGGACTTGCATCAACAACACCGAGCAACTCTTCAAATTAGGTAAAGAATGAGGTGCTGTCTGTAGGGTGATCGCCAACGTCTTGGTGATCAGATATGGCACTCTAAGAAGAAGAGGAAGACAACTGTTGTGCCCCATTCACTTAGTCTTTGTCCTTTTGCAATAGAAGTGGTGCATTAAATTTGTCTAAAATTGGCGACATTTAATGGAGTGTACTGCAACAACTACTTGCTGTCGACTTCTTTTTATGTAAAATAATAACACTTGTGATACTAAATTGCCCCACACAATATCTTTTTTTTTTTTTGCTAGTTGCTTTACGTCGCACCGACACAGATAGGTCTTATGGCGACGATGGGACAGGGAAGGGCTAGGAGTGGGAAGGAAGCGGCCGTGGCCTTAATTAAGGTACAGCCCCAGCATTTACCTGGTGTGAAAATGGGAAACCACGGAAAACCATTTTCAGGGCTGCCGACAGTGGGGTTCGAACCTACTATCTCCCGAATACTGGATACTGGCCGCACTTAAGCGACTGCAGCTATCGAGCTCGGTCACAATATCTCTAAAGTGCATACCAGGTGGTTCACTATCATCGTACTTTCTACTTATAAGTGTCCCACGTACTCTAATGATGGACGGGATGTCTAATAACTTATTTTCACAGGGGCATTACTGCTTGCAGGCAGGTTAGGTCAGAACGCGAAGAGATAAAAACCGGACGGCCGCTCGCTGCATGTTCCTCAGCGTTACACGTGTAATGCGCCTCGCGTTAGCAGGACTCTTTTACGAACACATAGTAGTAGGTAGGTAATTGGTACAGCAGCAGTACAATTGCTGTCAACATAACGACAACGACTGATGTGTTCAGAACGACGAATACAAAGGCATAATTTTAATCTATGAAGAATCTGGTCAAAATGCAACCTAAGCTGCCGAGCGTTATGCACAGAAGTTTCCAAATAGCCGCCTGCCTTCTATCCAAGTATTTTGTCGAAAATAATTGCAGTTAAGAGATAATGGATCATTCAAGGCACACTCTAGAAGCAACTCCTTGGTAGAGTGGATTGTCTGTACGCGTACAAATTAATGAGCTATTGAACTTAGTTGGCCGTGCGGTAAGGGTTGCGCAGTTGTGATTTTGCATTCGGGAGATTCTGGATTCGAACCCCACTGTCGGCAGCCCTGAAGGTGGTTTTAAGTAGTTTCCCATTTTCACACCAGGAAAATGCTGGGCCTGTATCTTGTTTAAGGCCACGGCCGCTTCCTTCCTTCTCCTAGCCCTTTCGTATGTCATCGCCGCAGTAAGTTCTATCTATTTCTGTGCGACGTAAAACCAAATATTAAAAAATGTTTTCTGCGTCTTTGGCGTATTTACAAATACATCGTATTACAGAATGTTTGTAGTAAAATGACTGCTATTTGTTTGTAGCGTAGTAGCGTTCTTTCGTAAACCAGCGATTAGACATACCGTTCTTATTAAGGCATGCGAGATACTTATACGTAGAAAGTTTGGGGCTGGAGGACTATCTTGCATAGACTACTATATTCAAGAAGTTCGAGTACTTTCGCATGCAGTGTAGGCAATACGGCGTATACTCATGTACCACAGTAACTTGTTGAACTGACGCCTACAGTCCAGGCAACACAGTGTACACCTATGGACGCGTTGCAGTCATAATGCTCGTGGATTGGCGCTAATAGTTCAAGGATCACACAGTTTTTGACCTGCCTTTTCGAGTATTTTCTCCGTAGTGGTGACCCGGGCGATTTTCACTTGATCTTCTCAAACGTTTCACTAGTGGATTTGCCAATTTTTTTTTTTTTTTTTTGCTAGGGGCTTTACGTCGCACCGACACAGATAGGTCTTATGGCGACGATGGGATAGGAAAGGCCTAGGAGTTGGAAGGAAGCGGCCGTGGCCTTAATTAAGGTACAGCCCCAGCATTTGCCTGGTGTGAAAATGGGAAACCACGGAAAACCATCTTCAGGGCTGCCGATAGTGGGATTCGAACCGACTATCTCCCGGATGCAAGCTCACAGCCGCGCGCCTCTACACGCACGACCAACTCGCCCGGTGCCAAATTTTTAGCAGAACTTGAAATTTGCCCGTTGCTCAAAGTACGACATTCTCAAGTACCGCCTCTGACATTCGGCTACACTTCAGAGACTGTAGTTCTGTTTATACTGATTGCACGCAACTGCCTCTTGCTGGAACTAGTGAAGAACTGTCACGACAACACCACGTGGTGGAAATCTTCGCCTGTAGTGCACCACAGCGACACTAGATGGCCAGTCCACGAACTTCATGACTCTACTGCGTATAGCAACCGTAGGGACGTTAAATGAACACAAATAAAATAAGTTAACTTTTCTTACAGTTATTGTAACTGATGGTTCAGCGATGCTGTGAAAGACGGTGTCTAGTTACGAGGATACAATACATTTTATGAGATGGAACCGAGCGCACTAATTTTGAGAAAATCTAATAAAATAGAGCAACTGAGCATAGAAAAAATTAATATTGTGAATGGTGTTTCTGTGAGGTTATTATCAGAGAGGAGACTGGTGTATCCTCAAAAAGCACCGATAAAGGTTATGGGGTTGCAGTAAAACCGCAAAGAAGGATGGGTACTGGACAATACGAGAAATGGGGTTGTTTATCATTGCTTTCCTCACTGCATCAGAACCTTCTATGATCCTATGAAATATATATTTAATAACATTTAGACACTCTATTCGTGCCCTGACAGACAATATTCAGCACTATCAACACCTCAGTAGATTAGTTTAGTGCACTTTTGTAATGTTTCCTTTTACCTCTTCCATCTAACCAGACACTGAAATATACGTATTATATTACAACAATTTTATTAAACACAAATTATATTAAATTATTAATAAATTTACTGGCACGTAAAAGTACTCCTGTGGGAATAAATCCCGGCACCTCGGCGTCTCCGGAAACCGAAAAATTAGTTAGTGGGACGTAAAGACAATATTATTATTATTATTATTATTATTATTATTATTATTATTATTATTATTATTATTATTATTAAATTAATAATAATACAAAACTGATGTCTGGTGCAAATAAATTAAGTTGAAATAAATTATATACAACTGAAGGAAAAATTCTTAAAACTAATATACTACAAACTGAAAAGAGGTAGTGCAGAAAATTTTACAACATTTGAAAAATAAACTTATATAGAATTTTAAACTAATTATCTACAAGGGCATCCATGATAATAGAATGGTTGTGAGTAGCAGCATCAAGTTTATATATGAAAGATCCTTATTGGTGCATAAAATATTTCCAAAGTGCTTCTTTGAATATGTGAATCGTGCTCAACCCTCTGATACTTTCGGGAAGGAGGTTGCACTCAAGGAGATTCCATATTACGGTGAATAATGAGACATAGACTTCCGTGGAAGCTACATTTACCACAGGTCCGTACCAAGAGAAAGAAGTAAGAATGCTGCATCCATCGAGGGATGGCAACAGTTGCCCTGTAAATAAATAATCATATGGCCTCAACTATCAAGCTATATAGGCCTCCTGAACTGGAACTATCTACGCGGCCTGCCTATCAATTTCGACATTCCGATTGTGTTAACACAGTATGCGCCAAGGTCGAGCGAGAAAGTCCTTGCCAAGCATAAATAAATACCCTGAATTTATTCTTCTCATTCAGGATGTCCTTGAAAAATGTTCCGATATTTACGGACGAGACGGCACGAAAGAAAATAAGGAAAAATGGTCTTATAAACATAGGTCGTAATCTTTGGAGATATGGTCCAATATAACTGCCATGTATTTGATCTACTCTCCACAACATGTGCTCGATGTGTCCACCATCCATTGTAGTGCAGACTTTTGCCCTACGTCGCACGGTGTCACTAATTTGTTGGAACACACCTGGCTGCTGCCGGATTGCATCTCAGGCATTGAACACGCGTTCTCACATCGTTTATAGCTCACTGATTGGCATGTCCAGCATAGGAACTGATACTGTACATTATGGCCTTTACATGTCCTCAAAGCCAAACTTTAAAGGGTTCAGGACAGGCGATCGGGCAGGCAAGACACTAGCCGATCGATATCGATCTCTCGTGGAACACCACGAGCCGGTGCCCCATCATTTATACACCACATTTGCAATATTTTACCAGCAATGATTAGGAAGGAACGTATTTCCGTCTTTTATTTCTTACCACCTTCTGTAAATGATTGGAACACTGTGACCATTGATCGTAGCGATGGTGGAACATAACTCCGAAGATGTTGGGTTTGTGACTAATCTTTATATGACCTTGTTTCCTTCGTTTGTTACGTGCTGCCTCGTCTCTAAATATTGGAAACTTCTTCAAGGACACTATGTTTAATAGTCTGACATAGGGTAGCGGACCCTATATTCGGGCGATTCAGATGTTTTTGGATATATCACATAGCAGTGAACATTTCTACCACTCAAATATATAGAGTTTCATATAATATGCTTTTATGATACTAGTGTGTATAATAACATCTGGATAATATTACATACTTACAAAAAACAATATTTAAAAAATTAACTGAAAACGTCCGATAATAGGAACGGATGCTCTTAAGTCCGGACATCACTGAAACATTGTGTGTCATTTCTCAGACATCATATTTTTGCCAGTTACGACGGTTTCGTTCCCCACTATTGAATTTAACACAGGCACCGTGCAGTACCATTTACATTTCATATTGTTTTACAATACATTTTCCTCACACAAAATCACGCTTTCATACTGTCCCCACACAAACTTCGTTAAACCATACCTGGCACAGACCGCACTGAATCCATGATCCCATTCGTGCAGAAACGTCACTGAAATAGTCAATACCACAAAAACACATAAATATGTATTGCCCTTACCATTTTTAATTTTTCAGGGCGGGGTTGAGGTAGAGCCTCATTGGATACCCCTCTATAACCGAAGTTGGTCAGCCCCGAGGGTCATATCATGTCTGTCCTGTTAAAAGTGCTAAATTTCCTGATGAGGGTTGAGTCGTCATGAACTCAATACAAAATGGTCTTAGAGAAATAGCTTTTGAGGTGCGTTTTCATGTAACTGTATCTTCCTTATTCCACCTGGCATTCGAAGAAGAAGAAAGTGAGAGGAATCGTATGGTTGCGTGGTAAAGGGTGCGAGATGTAAGCATTGCTGCCACGCATGTGTCTATCTCATGTCTCCAGGCCTGACAGTAAACATCTGTTCCGTACGCGGTGACTCTTGCGAACTAATGTGTAGTTGTGAAGTTTTAAAGTGGTAGTACAATTGAGCCTTAGTTTACATTTACTATAAGTACTGCATAATTAACAACTTAATAATAAACATGGATCTGATTTTTCTGTATCGACTAATGTTTGTAACGAGTACAGTATCCGTTACTCCTGCCATACCTACAAGCTGCCGCGACTTCCCGTCAGACCCAGATAGTATCTTGCGTTTACTGACTAATTTCATCATCTCGGAATGTATCTACCGCACTTCTATACTGATATGTGAAGAAAAAGTCATACCCCTTTACCTTGAGCAGCCCTGTAAGTTGAACTGATAGTACGAGAACCAAGGTTATCAAACGTAAAAGAGTAATAACATTTAATAATTATATTTATACACGTCGGTGGACTCTTTAACCTGTAAAATTTACCAGCTTTAAATATATTATCATTGTTATGCATTAGTGTACGGAATTGGGAATAATCGAGCGTCCGCAAATAAGAAAAAGTTTGTCCATCATTCAAATTTCGCGCCATGATCACACGTGCCGTGACGTACATATTACCACATACTCATTGCATGGTCAGACCATTCATTACCTACTACGGATTCTCTTACTCTCAGGTTGTACATTTTCTCAATTTAAGTGAAACGAAAGATCAGAATAAATATACAGTCAAGGAAAAGTATAGGATGCACGTCATACCGTGTTTCTTTTGATATTATCTGGAGCAAGAACCGCGCGACTCCTGCTATTCACTATACTGCAAGAGGGTGCTGTCATCTAATTAGCAGCTTCGAAAACTCATCTGACGCTTATTCCAAATGTGAACCACATTGACGTTACGAGTGCCTGGAAATAAGAGCTGTCCGGATATTGTCCCCCTACCGTATTATGAATTCAATGATATGGTGATTTCTGGAAATTTACACTTGGTAAAACTTACAACCTGACGTTCCATCCCGTTTACCGCTATTTCATTGTCTGCTGTCCCGCCGTAGGTGGTAGAACTCAGCTCACAGCTGGGGATGTCCAGGATAGGAAAGGATACATTAGAAACTATGCTGTCGTGTTACTGACTACACATAAATTACGAAGTACATGGAGCAGAAATGAAAGATTAAAGAGAACCGTGCTCTCAAATGTTGCCTAAAATAGGTCCCTAAAAGTGCAAGTAAATCTACTTGCAGATCAGCTGAGTAACATGAATTTCAGAATCAATAAACTGTAAACTTCTTCCCATAAATTCAAATGATTATAGGACTCATCAAAACCTCGCTGTTCTCTTCTTGTTCCCTAAGCTCCAAAATCGACCTTTTTCGCATTGAAGATGACATTCAATAACTACAGTACTAGGTTATCGACACTCATTTTAAAAACTTCTCGACAGCGTTGTAGACACTGAAATGGCACAAAGTAGTTTTATTCCTCTGAAGTCGTAAAAACTTTCTTTATGACTGAACATACAGGTCCTTTCAATGGTATAAAATTGAGTTTGTGTTATGCGATTTTATGGCACTGTTTAGTGCTCGGCAGATGGTGGGAGGAGATCGTATGAGCAATAATTCTCACTACTTATGCCACTGTCAGTCCTGATCAGACTGTTCAACTTCCACTAAGTGTTGGGCATTATTGGCAAATTAATCAGTGCCAATAACTCAAGCGTACATTAAGTCATCGCAAAGCATCAGCGTTTACTTTTTGAAGTCCATGTGTTGTATAATGATAGTCCCTAAATCGCAAAGGTGCTCGGTTACCTAAAAACTGAAATTCCCGCGGGATCACAGTACAGGTTTTTTCAAAAATGCTTTAAATTGCAAACGAAATCCTTTCCACTGCGTCTACGAATTACTATTATTATTATTATTATTATTATTATTATTATTATTATTATTATTATTCACCTTTAGTGCCACTAAGGACCGCGAGATTTCAACTGTTTGTCTTCTTGCGGGCCCACCAGGTTTTCATCCTTTCGGAGTGTGCTTTCTTCCTTGCATCAGAATGGATATGCTTCAGTCGAATTGGAACTTCTTCTCGATGAACCTGTCTAAGCTTGTGTTTGAGTGGTGCTCGGAGTTGAATGTCCGTTTCCGATATTCCACAATTTAAAAGATCTTTATCCATCTCCACCAACCAAGGAGGAATGGTTTCAGATTTCTGAAATAGGATAACAAACGTGTAAGACTCTTTCTGCCGGCAATCTGAAGAGGTGAGGGTGAAATGTTATCCTTCTCATTTATTTATTTATTTATTTATTTATTTATTTATTTATTTATTTATTTATTTATTTATTTATTTATTTATTTATTTATTTATTTATTTATTTATTTATTTATTTATTTGAATCATATGCCACCAACGGACACATCCTCCATTTACAGGCGGATTTTATACAGCATAATGCACACTATACAGAACAGAATTTGTAAATAAATGACACGAAAGTAATATTAAACATGAATAAGGAAAACCGACACGAAAAGTAATACGACAAATTCGGTAAGCTTGTTGTGTACACCACCATGTTTAGCATTAATATTAATTTTATTATACAGAAATACACTTTTCTAACATAATATTTCAACAATCACATGTTATACCTGTTTTTATTTAGGTTAACTACTAAATTACGATACAATATTTTATTCTTGATCAGAAGATGTTATCTGTTTGTAACTACAGTTTCCACGTGATGCGCGAAGTCTCGAAGAGTCATAGTGAAATTAACTCTCTGATTACATGTAGCAATTTTTTAAAAGGTGACACACTCTAACTACTAGAGAACTTTGTCGCTCACTGTTTTAGAGTCTTCACAACAAAACTTTTGTATTTTTCTTAAATTCGTGATGATCACAGTAAAGTTCACTCCAGCAAGAAGTTCACTGTCATCCTCACATTATTTATGAGTTTGTATTGCAGTATATTACTTATGTTAAATAATGATGAAAAGTTTAGTTAATTTAGCAAGTAAGTAAGTAAACTCGTGTCCTCATCCCGAGGTGGTGCAGCTCTTTTCAGGCACATCCCCATTGGAGGTGAGCTGCATGTACTATTTCAACCACGTAACAGCCCTCCTTCCACATTTAAATGTCTGGCAGTACCGGGAATCGAAACCGGGCCCCCGAGGATACTAACCGTTACAACATTTAGCAAGTTATTGTATGAAACCTTTTCTTTCTGTGCTGAAAACATGACATTTCCCCATCGTAGTTCTAATTTTACACTGCATGTTATCACTGCCATCAATGACTTCATTTTTGTTCACAATTGTTGACAATAAAATTCAATTCAATTCAATTCAATCTATCCCCGTTAAAACATAACCTTCTAAGAAAGGATTACTGTACACTTTAGACATTGTCTTGTTTTATTTCGCTGCATACATGAATAGGTTCCCTTAAGCACAGGAATCAATGCTTCTAGAGCTTGGAGACGAGCTTTAACAAAAACTTCTTACACTCTTACCGCGAGTGGTACATTAAATCTTCGTGACATTTTTCTTTAAAACTGCTTCCATCAAGGTCTCTTCATTTTACAGTTCCATTTTAAGTTATTTTCCACAGAGTTCGTTGAACTTATCACATCTCAGCCAATAACAGTGGTAATATTACTCTCTGCAGGGTGGTTGCAGAGAGTGTATCTGCATCACTGTTTGGAAACCAAGTGCATAAAAATAAAACACATAATATACGCGTGCAATATTTAACCAGTCTAGTGACCCCGTGAGTGATAAATACTCCAAAAATGGTTACATTGTATCGGCGATAATCGGTTATACGATGTGTAATAACATTTTAATAGGCGGACTCGAGCGTGGAGCTCTTTCATTAAACTGGTACAGTCTGCGCAGTGTAACAATTTATATGCCTCTGTTGGACGAGAATTTCTCACTCGCTAAACTTTTCTCTGTGACTAATGGGCGTGAAATTTGTCTGAGGGTTCACTTGCCTGGAATTCGTTCTTAATACTCGTTTACAGAATTAACGAACATCGTAAATTATTTCAAAATATCTTATGTCGTTCTTGAGAAACATATTTTGAGAACTGTTGTAGAACCTCTTATTCTGTTTCCCGAAAGTGCTTTGACTTTTCCTTACTTGTATTAGAGTAATTTTTGGATAACATGGATGTTCTTTTCGGCACGGTATGGTTAGCGAACAACTGACCGAAAAATATCCATAGAATCGTATTTTCGATTATTTTCAAATACGCTGTGTGGATTATTTTCATATCATTCTGAAAGTTTTCATATTGGTCCATAAACTTTGCTGTTTAATGAACCATAAATGAGGAAGGTGAAGTTGGAATTCAAGAGCATAAATTTGGGCAAATGAGGATTTATAGGAATATGAATTAGCACTGCATTAGTCGCGTGTTATCAGCTAGATACACGGTCGTGATTATTTGGTTGTAACTTGAGCTTGCTTGAGGGTAGAAGTGCATCTCGTCTCTTAGTTTCCTCCCACGGAAGTGGTGACATCCAGTAGTATTGTGATCTTTATGCAATAGAAACGTCACGAGATGCTGCCAGTTTTCTTCCCACAGATAGAACACGAGTAAATTTTTAAGTATTCATGTTTGTCTCTAAAGTGCATTTGATTTTCTGTAAATTATCTCATTAATGTTTGTGCTAGTGCTTGCAGCTCGAGATACTTTGAAATTGAAAATGAGGATGAAGATGATTTGTAAAGCTGTATCGTGTTTACTGAGTTGTTTGACTAATCAGTAAAATTACAATCTCAGGATCCTGAAAGCTATGAAAAGGACAATCAGGTAATTAGCTTAATTGTTTCAAATATGCCACCGTCCTGTTACGATAGTTTAATTGATGTGTTGTAAATAAGCATTAAAGCATTTTATGTTAGTTCCTATCTTCCTCAAATAGTATAGTGCTTGTGTAGATGGACTGAATTTACGTATCTCTCAGATACGACACGAGCACTCATGCAACTTTTAGGACGCGCCTAAAGCTTTGCTAAGGATTTGAATAATATGCAAGAGAAATGGTCAAGAATTTCTAAATTTTTGGAGTCATTTATGTAAAGACTAGGACAACAACTGATACGGAATATGCCACGTGTGTGACAGTCCTAAATGCTTATCAATGCTGCTGGCTCAAAAACTTACGAAAGAAAGTTACTCTGGATTGAGAACCTGGAATGAAGAATGGCCTGCTAAGATCCACAATGGATGGAGATCGATCTTCAGTCATACGCGGACCCCCCTGCCGCAGCCACGGATTTCATCCGCGGACTAAACCGAGTGCACACTGGACATGGGAGAAGAGGCTCCGCCAAAGCATTCTTGCGGCCTAAGACCTTGTGAAAGCTGCACTGTGGTGAATAATTTCAGACGATGCTACACACCACCATCAGATGTCCATATAGAGCATTCTCCAGAACTATCGACGACCTTCTGATGGCGTCAACGACGGGTGTTCTATGCCTGCAGAAACTAGACTTCCTAGTTCATATTGTTAATTTATCTTGTTAATTTATGTATAGTTCTTTCTTCCTGAATCCATTTACACTCCAGGGTTGTTTTTTCCCTCGGACTCAGCGAGGGATCCCACCTCTACCTGGAACGTGAGATTTTGGGTCGGGGCGATAAAACTAAGGAGGATGACCAGTACCTCTTCCAGGCGGCTTAACCTGCTATGCTGAACAGGGGCCTTGGTGGGGAATAGGAAGGTTGGAAGGGATGGACAAGGAAGAGCGAAGGAAGTGGCCGTGGCCTTAAGTCGGGTACCATCCCGGTATTTGCCTGGAGTGGAAATGAGGAACCACTGAAAACCAGTTCGACGATGTCTGAGGGGGAATAAAAAAAACCTGTCTACTTAATTGACCTCCAGAGGCTGAGTGTAGACCATCCCAGTCTTCGTAACACTTTTAAAATTTCGTGGCAGAGCCGGGAATCGAACCCCGGCCTCTGGAAGTGGCAGCTAATCACACTAACAACTACACCACAGAGGCGGGCTAATTTATGTATATATTTTGCTTAATTTATGTAAAGACTAGGTAAACAACTGATACGGAATATGCCACGTGTGTGACAGTCCTAAATGCTGATCAATGCTGCTGGCTCATAAGCTTTCGAAAGATACTCAGGATTGAGAACCTGGAATGAAGAATGGACTGCTAAGGTCCACAATGGATGGAGATCGATCTTCAGTCATACGCATGCATCTCTCTCCATTTCTATATTGTGTTCTTTTCTTTCACATGATTGTTTATTTCTTTTGTAAATTTTCCATTGTTTTTAATTATTTTCTTTCTCTCTCAATTTGTTTGGGACTTAAAGTGTACCATATGCTGAAGAATTGCATTGATTGGTTTGGCTGAATGTATATTTTGGAAATTCACCAAAGTACTCACTATTTCAACCTACCTGGTCGCTAAATTGTATACGTACGTCTCGGTGTCCAATCGTGGATAGTGTTACAGGAACGATTCTACCAATGCTATTTGTACACTCTACCACCGAGAAGTGGTGAGCTACACTAATTTAACTTTCGTGACGAAAATTACTACTTCGGCACAAAATGGATGAAGAAACTAGACTTCCTAGCGTAATTCATGTTTATAACTTAATTTATATATACATCTTTCTTTCTCAATCCATTTTCCCTCCAGAGTTGGTTTTTCTCTCTGGCTCAGCGAGGTATCCCACCTCTACCGCCTCTAGTCCAGTGTCCTGGAGAGTGAGACTTCGGGTCGGGGATAATACTGAGGAGGAGGACCAGTACTTCAGGTGGCCTAACAAAGGCGGACTAATTTATGTATATATTTTGCTTAATTTCTGTTTATATAGTATTTTCCTTCCCTTTTATGTATTATATACATCTCTCTCCATTTCTATGTTGTGTTTTTCCTTCACATGTTTGCTTATTTCTTTTGTAAATTTTAATGTGTTTTTATGATGACACAAAAAGCAATAATTTTCATTTATCTTTTTAATTAAAACAATATTTAGTACCGAAAATACATAACTTCATATTCCATATTTGGCATTGGAATTGAGACTCACTCATGGTAATTAAAAAACGCCTGTCATGAAGGGGAACATTACACCTCGCACAGGCCTTTTATTGTTACAAATCTTGCATCGGCGCCTAGGTTGTTGACTTATCAGCAGGTGTCCTTGATGGTTCTTCTTTTGGCGTTCCTTGATAATGTCAAGCGATGTAAGTCGAACTCTTCCCTTAGTAGCTGATCCGTATTTGTATAGAATTGCTTTGGTGCTTCCCGACGGAAAGCTAGGACATCAAGAAACATACCATAGCTTCTGCTAAGAATACAGACATTGTTCATGCATAAATCGAGAAACCAAAACAAAATAGCAATGTACCATTTTTCCACGAATAGAAATTCGTAAATCTGACACGTTACGATTCATGAGATCAACTCAACGCATGCTTTGATTGTACTTACGGAAAACATTTGGCTCTTTGTCATTTGTTTTCCCCGTTGGCTGACTGAGTATCGTGTGATCTCTGGAAGGGGAGCTACACCAAACTGATTTGACATAATGATCACTACACCATTGCCTCTCCAAGACACAACTATCACACCATGCTCTTTATCAAAACCAGATTCAAAGGAACCACGCTATTTCTTTTCAATGAGTGTCTCAACAGAAATATGGCACTTTAGAATGCTGTGGCTTCTGAGAGTTCCTGTAGCGTGATGGCCTCGTTCAGAGATCCTACATAGAAGCTTAGCTGAGGTGGGAAAATTGTCGAAATATAAAGAAAAATAGTCCCAGGAAATACTTCAGAAATAATATCCACAAACGTTATCAATACTAGACCTAATTCCACTCCTTTCCCCCTCCTTTCTCCTCCCTTATATCCTTGACAAATGTCATCCTGGAGATAGTAGCCTGTCCGCTTAGCGGCTAACCAGCCTTTGAAGCCATAACGCATTGGTTTGCAGCGAATGAATTGCTTACACCATTGGCGTCCGAAATACGTGATCGTAGACTCACCAATAAATATTTTGTCTTCATTTTGAGCATTTCTAAGAAATGACTTGTTTAGATGATGTATGACATTTCTCAATTTACCAATTTTGTCACCTGCCGGGAGATCCAAATTTTCACAAACATGAAGAAATCGGAATACTTTCTGAAACCTATTCCTACGCATGCTGTTCTGAACAAGTTCGTTTCTAACATCATGCGAGTTTTCCCAGAACATCCTTCTTCATAGTAGGGGGTTTATATCCACTCAGAAAACGTATGCCGAGAAAATAGTACATCTATTCCAACGATAACTGAAACTGTGATTTATTAGTGTAAGAGGAATAACCAATGGTATATTTAAATATTTGAAGGATTGTATTTGCTTCGAGAAATGCATCCACAAAATCTGTAGGGTGTGCTTGGGTCGTAACATTACTTTTATCTGGATGACGAACATTGGACGAAGAAGAGGGTGGAAATTTCTTATCACCTATTTCCCCATTGAAATAGTGAGATTTATCTGTCCCATTAGTACAATCTGTGTCCAAGTCACTGCCGTCAACCTGTTCATTTTCCGGAAGTGGTTAAGGTTCATCACTGAATTGCGGATGAAGTTTTGAATTAAAGTTACTGTTTATTGGTACCTGCATCACTAACCCTGCCGGAGCTTGAAGTTGAGTACGATTTAAACTGTCAGGATCTGAACAACCTTCATCACCACCAGAGTCAACACCTGTTTCTTCCCCTTCATCTTCAGGTGGCCCAATAAAGATATCAACACCAGAGTCGTGGATATCTGAAGGATCGGCCGCTTTGAGCTAATCCAGAATTTCTGCAACTGTTACGTGCTGTACCCCGAAGTAAATCACAGAGCAATTAGGAATATTGAGACAAATTACATAAGGTTTAAACTAAATATATGGTTATTAACGAGCGAATGTGAAGGTCAGTGATAATACTCGGGTAACTGCCCAGCAGGTCGTCAACGACCTACACTAGGTTCTATTGAAAATACTGGAAATTATAGGCAAGTATATAAAATTATGTACGTATATTACTGAAGTTTTAAACAGTAAATGTTGCAAAGAATAACATGCCAATCAGAATAGTTACCAGTTCTACTTTCACTTTTCTTCCACGTGCATAGTGTTGACAATCCATCTTTCTTCTATTGACTCCAGATCAAGAATAACGCCAACAATGAATCAAATTCCCACCTAAAGGTATGACGAAATATATAATGGTTTACTTAATCGATCTTATAAGTGTCAATGTGATAGTTTAAAGAAGGACAGCAGAATTTGATGGGACGGAAACGACCCGCCTGGGCATAAATGTGTTATTAACGAACTTGACAATACATGGTTCCTATTACAACCGTACTGAATTGTAACATTCTTAATATCTACGAAACAGAGCTACAGTATGGGCCATCTCTCAGTACAATAATATACGTTTATTTACTACATATTGTATCAGTAACTGACACGCACACATTGACGCGTGTAATGGAGCATGAGGATTTTGCAGGGCGTGTGCGGTCTTATGTTAGGAGATTGTACAAAGAGGGAGTAAAAAATTGCATAGGCTGGCAACATAAACTTTATTAAAATCAATCAAAGTAAACGAACGGCCTATCATTTTCTCGAATACTTGTCAAATTGGACTCTCATCCACATTTAACGATCAATAAATTGATAATAGGTTGCGTCAAACTTATTAGCGACAAATTTATGAAATATATTCTGATATAATTAATTAACTTGGATAAAGAAGTTCATTCTTGAATTTTATAAATGACAACATTAATTAAGATCACCTTGACATAATTAATTACTTTAAGTGAATAATGTTAATTCTTGAAGTTCATAAATAAAGACATTATGTTCACCTTGAATTGAATAAAGATCATTCTTGAAAATGGAACTAACGTAATTAATTAGAATTCTCGATATGCCCATAAAATACCTAGCTAAAGTTCATTCTTCAATTAGCTAACTAACTAACGTAATACGGGTATAAGCAAAGTTCCAGTTCGTATACAGGTTAAGGAAGTGGTTAAGTTTTGACAAATTTGAATGTATAAGTTCGAAATCATAGGGATTAAAATTGCTAGAAAGTGTTAAAGTGACTTTCTGAATTTAAAAATTACTTGATAAGATACAGTTCACATTGCTCCTTAATGACACAGATGCATATCACCTTACTGAAATGCTGGTTCCGTTTGACTATGTCCTCACAATCTGTAGTACCACGTCTACCATGAGTCAGTAACACCATCACCACGTCCCTCGAAGTTACCACGTCCACCATAGAACAGGAACACAATCACCAGGTCACTCGAAGTTACTACGTCCACCATAGATCAGGAAAACCATTACCACGAATCCCTCGAAGTTACCACGTCTCCATCGGTAGAAGTTCATATGATAAAACGGGCTGTCGGAGTATGCATGGGGCGGTGGTTTGTTCACGTCAATTCGGATTCGTTCGTTCCAGGCAGCACCTCTAATATGCACAGTAATTTGCAGCAAGTCCATTAATAAGGTGAATGACTTGTCATGAGACACTGAACTTACTAAGTTCCACTCGCCAGTTTAGTGCAATGCAAAGTATAAGATAATTGAACTTTCACGATACCATGATTTCACTAATTTCTGACTGTCAGGTTAATGCAGTTCAAGGAAACTGAAATAAAGTCTATTCATTCTTCACGCGTGATACTAGTGTAGGATTCAGTCTATGTTTACTATGTGTTGAGAAACAGTCTAGTATCACTCTATAACCACAAAATAATTAATAGCACTGCCTTTACGTCTAACCATGAAGTATTAGGCATGCAGTTTCCACAACCAAAGTCCTAACTGGTTAATTTACTCGTACTCGTAGAAGTTTAACAAGTAGACTCGTCGTATTAATTGACAACTTAAACAACAGTTCTATCACACACGGTATTAACCTTGAACCACGGAAAACAACTTCGAAAATGGGTTAGGATGGAATCGATCTCCCCTCTCAAACTCATTTGACCTCCTAAGCCTGAGAGAACCCCGTTCCAACCGTCGCACCACTTTTCAAATTTCGCGGCAAAGCAGGGAAACGAACCCTGGCTTCCGGAAGTGTCAGCTAATACATTCTTTTAAATACACATCGTAAATAAAACTAGACTGTGAAATTAAGTACATTTTATAACACATCACACGAAATGTAATTGCTTGTGTCTGTATCAGGTATAATTCAAAGATAATAAGGTAACACAGGATAGCCTGTTTGTGTGAAGGGTTTCACAAAAGGTTAGATTTTACCCTCAATATCAAATTAACATATAAGGATAAAAATTTGGATCTTAATTTTTAATTGAGAACTATCAAAATTTCAATGTGATGGGTGCGCCTGCATGGCGTGACACAGTTTTCTGATGTGTCGTAGTCAAGGTGAAACTTTCTATCGAGCCGTTGCTTCGTATTTTCCTCATTATTTATTATTATTTATTTCCGGTTGCTATTTTTCTTCGTTTCTTCGCTGCTCGCATACGCCGATAAAGGCCATTTTGAGAACCACTGATCCAGAGTATTGCACTCTAGGCCTTCCTCACATTACACTCACTATAAAACTATTGTGCCTATACAATTGGCCAATTAATTGGTACCTTCCCGCTCTCATTGTTGATAATAAAGAATATTTCACCTATTCTGCTCAGAATTTCTTCTTGTGTGAGTTTTTGTCCATCCTCCTCCAGCACCACATCTCAAAGATGTTTTCCATCTCCTGCACCAATAGCCCACTTTTCTGAGTCATACAAGGCCACACTCAAGACATAGCACTTTATAACTCTCTTTCTAGTCTCTACATTTTGATTCCTTGATGTAAACAGCCCTCTCTTCTTGTAATTGGCGACATTTGTCTGTCCAAATCTCCTCATTATGTCAGCTGAAGTTTTTCCATCTCAAGTGATTTCACTGCCAAAGTATATAAAGCATTTTACTTGTCTGAGTTGAGAATCATTAATTCTATTGGCGAATGCAATATGTTCATAGTAACAACGATAATTTCAGTCTTTTTTGTATTAATTTTCCTTGTTAATTCTTCGTAATGCTTTTGTTAGTTTCTGTTTGCTCTCCTCAGTGGCAGCTGTGACATTATCATGTACAGCAGTGTGTGTCTCTAAAGACTAGCCAGTTTAAAATATGGAAGTGAAAAAGGTATAAAATAGACTTACTCCGTTCCTTCTCCGACCTACCGATTCAGCTAATAAATTACCTGAAAGTAATCGAACTCCTTTTGATTTTGTGGAAGGGGAATCTAAATTGGTTTCAGGGGTTCATTTAGAGTACGAAAGAAGTGGATGTTCGTTCATTTTCTTAGCTAAAATTTTATTTATAAGAATGTTATTTTTTATGATTTTCTTAGGAAGAGACGTTTTAACAATTCATTTTTTCTAATTTGACTTTATTGGTTTTTATATTTATTTGAGTTCGGAGGCACTTCCACTTTTTCGGCGTGATAAATTGATGTACTTGGTATGGAGGTCTTATACGCCGTTGTCATTAAACTTTTTGTTGGTTTTCCTAAGGTAAAATCTACAATTTACACCCTTTCACCTTCGAATACTGACCGTTTTGTGTCAGTATCAATATGATACAACATACAAAGTTTCAAGTTTCTATCAATAATAGTTTTCGAGAAAATAAAATATTTAACACATTTTTAAAACTTTTCGGAGCATTTCATAAAAAATGCTCCTCAGGCCAAACAGCTCAACAGAGATTGCAAAAAAATTTAAGTCAGTTTTAAAATACTAATATAATATAATTTATGTGTGAGTTTTGACAAATTTTATTCACACTAAAAGGAAAAGTTTTTTTATGATGGTCATGATGGAAAAAATAGTTGCTCCCCAAGTATTTCATATATTGTAAAATCTGCACATCAGTTTATTATTCTGTTGTATTTAAAAACAGTCCACGAGTTTCAAGCAGATTGGTTGAAAATTGAAGCATTAGTATCATTTTGAATCTTGAAAAGTGCTGGAAAGGAATTCTGAGAAAAATGAGATTGAAATTTTAGAGACGAGTGATAGCCCGGTACCTCAATCTAGTTGACTTAAAACTCCCCAGAACCGTATTTTTGACCCTCTTCTGCCTTCTTCCTGATATCACTAGCAGTTTTTGAGACTTAGTTTCCTTTTGGCTGTTTTGAATCCTTTTCGTCCATACACTCCACTGTGGTAAAGTCTACGCTTGTCCCTCATAACACTAATTTTCTGTCCTGAGCTGCTAACTTAACGCCCCTAACACTACATTTCAGTTTCTCACTTTTTTCACAACCCATGTCGAATTCAGCAATTGCTGATGTTACAGGAATATCCATTTTTTACTTTGTCACAAATACTACTTTCGGGCAGTTAGCCCAAATTATACTATGCAATGATTCATTAGCATTCTGTGCAGCCCTCTAAAACCTAATTCGAAGCACTATTTTGATACACATTTATTATTTTACATACTACCTGTGGAGATAGTATAGTCTTAATATTACTACTGCCATGTATTCGTGAACTTATAAAAAAACAAAGCTGAATATATTTCTGAGAATTGTGACAATGTGAGGCAACGCTCACCTGGGCAGGTTCATTTAAATGGCCACTAATGGCTTTAAAAGGCTGGCATTTATCCAATACAAGCCGCAAAATTAAAGTAAAAGGTAAGAACGTAGTAAGAAGGAAAACATTAAAAATGGAGTTTTTGCAACATTTTCACCAAATTTCACCGTTTAATCGCCTTCCACGGTTTCGATGTGATAATTTGATGTATTTGGCATGAAGGCCTTATTTGTCGTTGTTATTGAACTTTTTGGTGATTTTCCTAGGTTTCTTATGTTTCTATTCTTATTTAGTGTACTTAATTTAGTAAATAGAAAGGTTGAACAGCTCTGGTAACGAATTACACCCATGTCATACTCCTTTCTGTATGTAAGCCTCCTGTACCTCACTATTAATTTATGTTTATGATGCCTCCTTAGTTTTTAATTAGTTCATATTCTATTCGTCAGTTTAATACAGTTTATCGAAGTGAAAAGATCTAAAATTGACTCACTCCCTCCCTTCACCGACTGACCGATTCAGCTAACGAAACTACCTGATAACTTTTAGTAGGTCAGATCAATAATTATAATTTCACAATCAGAGAGCCTAGTTCACAATTCACAACTCACAACATCTCCTGCTTCTGTTTGTTCATTTGCTATTTGTTTTACGTCGCACCGACACAGATATGTTTTATGGTGATGATGGGACAGGGAAGGCCTAGGAATGGGAAGGAAGCGACCGTGGCCTTAATTAAGGTACTGTACCGTACTGTATGGGTAAGGACCACCTAGGACGATGTCTCCACTTCCTATCTAAACATCTGGCTAAACTCAAGTGGGTAGAGAGTGGGTTAAGTTGTCGTGGGTAGTCTAAAAGCCGAAGTTTAAACTTATCTCTAAGTATCATGACAGGAATAATGGAGGTTTTGTCGAATGAGAAATACTAATATGGGGTAAGATGGATTTATTACACAAAATAATCCTAACCAAACTAATCATCAACAATAAGAAAAGGCAAATTAAATGGCCTCAAAACGGCACCGAAATGAAATTAAATCAAACAAACTATCATGTTAACGTTAATCAGAACAAAATCATAACGCAAAGCAACATTAAATATAAATACTAAATTACAATTTTAATTAATTTAAAATTTGACTTCAATCCAACGCTAGAATTCAAAGTTTATGTTTACATCTCGTTACGTCGTATACTATACTCATTTTACGGAACTGTTTAATTTGGAGGATTGCGTACGATAAGTACATCAACACGTGATCTAATTCGGTTGTTTGTGTGAAATGAATTTATGAAATATGATCAAATACTAGTGGCCTTCATCTACTATATTTTTACAACATAAAAAAGGACTTAATAAACAAATCATCTACACCGGATCAGGTGGGTAAAATAGCTTACATTCTACACAGACTCTACATATGAATCCCGGTTCACCAATGATCTAGACGGAACTAGAATAACCTCAATCATCAACTCAGCATACGGGCTAATTCGCCATTAGCAACAAGACATCAAACAAAAATGCAACAAATCACTCAAGTACACAATCCTGAAGAGAAACAAGTCAAATATATATAATGTACACAGAGAAAACAACGGACAACAGTCCCGTTCATTACGCTGCATTTGAGCACAGGCCAGCGCCCTCCGTCATCTTTCCTCTCCATATTTTCTGCTTGGCAACCAGCTGTAAATATTAAGAAACAAGACTAATCTCAAGATTTGTTTATTTCTTTGAAAGGGTCGTGCACGGAAGCTACTCTTCACTTCATAACTGGGCTATAATTCTGACTGATAATCTGACCTTGATAGCGAGCACATATTTCAACAACCGCTCTTGTGAGCTCATATTCTGACATACATATTGCAGGCATGCAAACTACTTTCTCAACACATACAATATTCTCTTAGCCTGACATTTCATTCACTGCGTCTTTACTTCTCAATAATATTTCTCCATCGCTGAATACTAGGTCGATTCTAGTCTCACAAATATATCACATTATCAAATGTACATGCTGCACGTGCCCATAATTTCATTTATATCTCAGCATGCATTTCACTCATATATTTAACCTGCATTATTATCAGCCATTCCGTTACCATTCAAGGTTCGATTCCCTGCATGACCTTTGCCAAGAGAGTCCCCAATCTATTTAAAGATCTTATTCAAATTCAACTTCGTATATGCGTCTCCATACATCTTACAGCTCCTGAAAATTCATGCAAACCAAGCAGCCTATCTCAATCTAATTTCTGTGTCATTTAAATAAAATTTAATCTCGACGCTGCGAGTGTATTACTCTTAATATTGCTGATTTCGGCTTTTTATCCCTTCTATAAAGAAAACACAGGAATAGTACTATACTAAATATCACGCATAAAAAATCACAAACAAAAATCAAATAGAACCTATCATCTCCCTCGGTTTCCCAACTAGCTAATTATAAAGCAATAAAAAGAAAAAGAAAACATGCATCCAAATCCTGTCCATATTTACAGTTACTAACATACAGAATGAAATCATGCCATCTGACTGAAGAACACTAAAATCCCTAATCTAATCCTCACTAGTACTTAATCTGTTTCATAAATCATGCCACTTAGATATCACATACTACTAATCTTTACAACCCCCATGACATCTTTAGCAAGTAGCATTCTCGCTTCCATGGTTCTCTGCTCCTTAGCTAACACACTCTGCACACGTGGATCCATTCTTCTATCTTCGATTTATGAAGCCATCCTCTTGCAACAGGTCCCTGTATAACTGCAACACATAAACGATATACACAGTTAGTCACTCTTCACCGCTATGTGGACGATTCACCACAATAACCCCGCTTCAGGCAGTAAATGAGAAAGCAACGTAAATAAATTAGCAAATACACCTTATCTACATTCAAATGTACATGTCTGGGGTTCAATAATTGTCTGTAATAGCGGCCCGCGGATACGAATTGTAAACGAAAAGTCTCTCGCGATCGCACCCGGTCCGATGGTAATATACCGAAAGCGTCCTTCGCTTAGTTACCAGACTACGGCGGAAGGTTTATTTTACACAGTTCTGCACGAAATAGTGCCCTCCCGCACTTGCAATTTACTGTATTTAGCTTGAGATAACACTGCTCATTAAATAAATTTCACTGTTCTAGGTCTGTGCGACCATACAAAGTCTCACTCTGCCCACGTGGCAGCCACTCCGCATTTCACGTACACTGAGGTAGTACCGAAGTGAACTAGTCGACGACACAAAGCGAAAGGAGGCACGCTCCAACATGTGGTGCGCTTAAGCATGTTTGCAGACGCTGTTGGCGCTAGGGGATTCCCTGGATGTTCAAAACAACAACGAATCTTCACTGAAATTATGATTAAATACACTCATATAAAACAAATTTCGGCTGAGATAAATTTCATAATTTAGTCTATACTAATATTACAAAGAGGAAAAATTTGTATGTTTGTTTGTAACGAATAGACTGAAAAGCCACTGAACCGATTTTAAAAATGTCTTCACCGAGCTCGATAGCTGCAGTCGCTTAAGTGCGGCCACTATCCAGTATTCGGGAGATAGTAGGTTCGAACCCCACTGTCGGCAGCCCTGAAAATGGTTTTCCGTGGTTTCCCATTTTCACACCAGGCAAATGCTGGGGCTGTACCTTAATTAAGGCCACGGCCGCTTCCTTCCCACTCCTAGCCCTTTCCTGCCCCATCGTCGCCATAAGACCTATCTGTGTCGGTGCGACGTAAAGCAACTAGCAAAAAAAAAAAAAAGTCTTCACCTATAGAAAGCTACGTTGCCAGTGAGTAACATGGGCTTTATTTTATTTTCAAAACAATTCGAAACAATAGGCAAAATATCGTATAAGGACAAAGTAAAGCTCAATTTAATCCTCTTGACGCAAAGAACAAAACTCGGTAAGCCCTACGGGCCCGAAAACCATGTTTTAAGGCCCTAAAACCAATCGTTACGGAGATATTGGCACCACACCACCCCTGCTCTATAGAGCGTTCCAAACTAAAATTGCAGTACAGCGTAGATGGAGCGCGCTTTTGCGAAATCGACTCGTGAAGATCACGCTCGAGTGTGACTCAAACAGGGCGTCACCCAGTTCCACATTTTTCGTTTGTATTTTTTTTTTTATTTTAAGTTCATTCATTCATAAATTGATATTTGTAGGATGGTAAAATAAATACAAAATACCTTCATCACTGTCGTTGCTCTCAGACATTGGACGTACACCTTCTATCATTTCTGCAAGACCCCATGTTCCCCCTTTGGATGAACCGGGTTCGGGAGATGAACTTGAGGATGATCCGGACGATGAAGAAAGTTTTATTAAAAACTGTTCATCGTCGACATCATCCTGTAATTCGTCTGCTTTCCACAAATCTCTTTCATTTTCCTTTACTTCGTTTACGTAATTTGCGCAATTGTCCACCGTAATGTTCTTATCCGCTGCGGTTATTAAATTTTCCATATCATTTTTCTTGAATGATACGTCATGATAGCGGATGTAGTTTTTCACCTGGGACCACACCATCTCAATAGGGTTTTACTTGCAGTGATAAGGCGGGAGACCAGAATCTGCCGACCTGCTGCTTTTGCCGTTTCATCTATTCTCTGCTTATCATACAGAACCTACTGCTGAAAAGCGACGTGCAATAATTCTCGCTTGAGCATCCCGTCCTCAGAAGATATTTGCTTTTTACGTAACCACTGCGCGCTGCCATCTTTTCGCCAAGAAGGCACCGGCAAAGGTTCCCAACTTACGGAAATGATCAGTGGTATTATCCAGCACGATAACGGCACAATCGGGAGTGTTCGGCAACAGTTGTTCCGAAAACCACTTCTCATAAATTTCACCAGTCATTTTCTCGTTGGCGTCCGCCATGTTTTCTTGTCATAAAAATGTTAGTTCAGTATTTGGAACAAAACCATGTTCATTACCCGCGTGGACTAAGGCGAATTGCGTCCTCGGCTTTTCGGTGGCCTCAGTCCCGAACTCACCCCTCAATGGCGGCCTGCCGTGCACTTTTCACTGTCGTATCCTTCCATTCTTTTGTCATTGTCTGCCCAATATTTACCCACTATTCATCTGTGTAAATTATAGCTTTATTGTGTGCCCTCAAACGTTTTATCTCCCTGAGATATCTGTGCCTCCAATTAATAATTTCATCGGTTTCAATGAAAGCTGCTTTATTACCCTGTCTTAAATCACGGAAGCCTGTATCATCTAAGAAACGATAGAACGTAGTTTTGTAAAATCGTGGCAAAGTATCTTCTCCATTTACCGGACTCAAAATCACGTTCAGGGTCGATAGTATGTTAGAAAATAAAAGAGAGTGAATCACCCGACGCACTCCACTTTGCACAATTACATCACATTTAATTTGCCTTGCATTTTTCTGCCGTCCTTCTCTTGCTTTTTTGCGGGAGTTCGCACAGGACCATGTGTGTGTTCCTTGCTTATAGCATAGATTTCTTTCGGAACAACCTGTAGCTTTAGCTGTTACACTGACTGCCTTACTCACATTCAGAGCCTTTAAAAAATAATCCAGAACACTCATACGAATATTGCGTTCTTTTCCTCTGAGTTTACCTACGGAACGATTCCTTTCGTTTTGACGATCCATTGTACACCCTTCTGCACTTTTCCTTCGAACTAAGAACCCCCCGCACGAGCACGAGCACGAACTACATGGACTACACAAACACAACAAACACAATCCACTTGTCCTCAAGGACTATACAAACATCACTGTTCTTTATTTAATCAATCTTACAATACCGAGTAAATGAACACCAACTGCAAAAGGCTTTCAGTATATTTAAAAGCTGTTTGGAAGATCCCCACTGGCCAGCCAGCCAGCCGAGTCACTCGTGAAACGTAGACAAACGAGACATTCTCCCTGTCATAAATTAGGAAATAACGAGATAAGGACTTCAGGTATTATTTCAAAATAACTTCCATATCCCGAAGATCGTTTGTTTCGCTTTAACCACGCCATGATCCTTCTGCACTTTTTCTTCGAACTAAGATCCCTACGCACGAGCACGAACTCCCGAACCACACAAACGAAATACACTTACCCTAAAGAATTGTACATATGTCACGGACATGTATTTAAGCACTATTGTACATACTACTGACAAAATGAGCACTGCACTGCATGCGCCTGTCTGGAAATGTTAAAAGCGCATGTTTGGGATATCACTACCGGTACTTCAGCCAGCCAGACAGACAGCCAGCCGAGTCACGCCCGAAACCAAAATTCAAGGAGACATTCTTCCTGCCACAAATTAAGAACTAAGCAAGATAAAAACTTCGGGATTGTTTTAAAAAATAACTTCCATATCTGAAGTCCATTTGCCTCGCATTGACCACCCATGCAAATTCAATAGGAAAGCCGCTGGCGAGCGACTGACTTTTTCGTGCCTGCACACAAAATTCCCTGAACATGACTGAAAATAGACGCATATACTGCATTTTGTTATCATTTAAATTTAAAAATAAACTTATCTACATCGAGCTGAAATGTTTCTTTACCAGCAGTAAAAAATTAGGAAAATAATTAATATAAAATAGGAGTTATGATATGATAAGTTCTATGCAATTTAGATTTTGCATTTGGCGTAATTTTCCATTACATTACCATTTTCACATTAAATTACTTTTTTTTACATATTTCTTTGTTAACGGCATCAAATACGCCTTGAAATTCTGTACATAACACGATATTCACCCTTTTTAACCGAGAACATTCTGATTTACGGGTATTTGACAAACCCGCTGCATTAGAGTAGGACAGCGCTACCCGCAAAACATGGGAGAAGGAAAGAGACGGATTATCCCATTACTGCTGTACTGTATTTTAAGGTTGGAACGCTCTATAGGAATCGGATAAAAGAAATGAACTGCCGTAACCATGGCAACGTCAGCTCCAGGATTCTAAAGCAGCGAGATTATGCATGTACGTTTGGGAATAGCTGCCAACCAAAATTGGTACAAATAAGAATATCTGGAAAAATACACTGTTGTGTAAGGCACTCATAGGACTCCTATGGGCGGGGATGGAAAGGGGTTGAAGTATAAAAGTTTTACTATATATAAAAATGGATGTATGTGTGTTTGTGTGTAAATGACGCATCTCCTCCTAAACCACTGGAGCAATTTCACCCAAACTTGGTACACGTATTACTTACTATCGTAAGACGAGCACTGTGGGGGTAAGCCATCCCTAGTGCCCTTAAGGGGGGTCGGGGGGATAGTTATAAAAATAATCAAGAATAGTGTCGAATTCGCATTTTTCGGGGTCGCTGAGTTGAAAAGTAATACTCCAGATTTTTTAAAGTTCAGCCCCTTTTTTAGGTGGAGTGCGAAGGGGGGAGGTGCGATATAGAAATAATGAAAAATAGTTTCGAATCCATAGATTTCAGGGTCTCTGAGATGAATAGTAATACTCCTGATTTTTTGCAAGTCCAAGTGGGGGGGGGCGAAGGGGTTGAGATATATAAATAAGCGAAAAACTATATATAAAACTATATCTTAAAATTGATGTATGTGTGTGCGTGTGTGGGTGTGTAAATGACACATCTCCTCCTAAGCCACCGGAGAAATTTCACCAAACTTGGTACACTTATCAATTAGTATCAGAAGACAAACTGCGTGCGGGTAAGATACCCCTAGCACCCTTATGGGCAGGGGCGAGGGGGTGGTATAAAATAATCTATAATATTATCGAATCCATAGTTTTCGTGGTCGCTGAAATGAATAGTGACACTCCGAATTTTTTAAAGTTCATGTTCAGCCCCCTTTGGGGTGTGGGTGAGGAGGGAGTGAGATATAAAAATAATCGAAAACAGTGTCGAATCTACAGTTTTCTGGATCACTGAGATGAATGGTGACAATCCAGATTTTTATCTCTTAGGGGTGGGGGGCGAGAGCGCGAGAGTCTCATTGACAGTTGAAATCTTGTACATCGTATCTATAGTGCGACGGCAAAATACATATAGTTATCACCTATTAATTTTTGTCAGGATCAAATACTTCCCAGTCGATTCGAACTTCCATAAGGACGAGGTTTTATTTGAAAATTAAATAATCTAAAACTTGAAATCAAACACATCTAAATAATTCTAAAACTGCATAATAGATCGTAACATATCAATCTGCAAGTCAAAAAGGAATTCTATAAAAAATCACATCACACATAACTAACTGGTAATGCAAATCTTAAAGGTAAATATGTAGAAACTATCCGGGCAACGCCGGGTACTACAGCTAGTCTCGAATATTTCTAATTCTCAGATCTGTGGAGAAGCCTTAAATAACAGAACTGACCACTATCTCACAATGAACACAGCACACTCAGAATCATGTTGGTCATCCTGAAGTCCACACTTTAAATTATCCACACCCCTAATTTCTCATTGGCTCAACTCAACTCGTGGACTAACGCTTCATACACGTGCGTACTATGCTGACTTGGATTAACATTGGTAGCTTCTCACGGTCATTGGAAAGTTACTGGCAAGTCTCTCATGCCTGACTGTCTCCGGAACTTCGGATCTCAGCTATAACCCGCAACTTCCGTACTATCCAACTGCAGTCCATGTTAATAAAATAATTACATACGCCAAATGAGCCGTCAGGATACGGCGCAGTACATTCCCAGTATTTGCTTGATGTGAAAATGGGGAAACCACGGAAAACCATCTTCAGGGCTGCCGACAGAGGAGTTTCAACCCACTATCTCCCGAATAGTGGCTACTGGCCGCACTTAAGAGACTGCAGCTATCGAGCTCAGTCCCTGCATCTGTAACGTGGGTCTTCAACTTACGAGAGAGACCTTCCAAGTGTAACAACCCGATTTGCCAGGAAAGTCGCTTAGTGAAAGAGGGGACGAAATAAGCGAACACGTGTATCGGGTTATCTGTAGACACTCGACCTTTTCCGAGGAATGACGGTCTATGATTCCGGCTTGCTTTACGTGCCTATTAGTGCGTAGCAAATTGAACCGACCCGGTGGTGCAATGGCTTTCGCCCCGTGTTCAAATCTGGATTACTTGTGGTTTATTTTGTTTCATTTACTTACTATTGTCCTTGGACAATTACTACACGAACAGTTTTGTTCAATGTATTTTGAAATAACTTTGTCCTTTGTCGTCTATTAATGTTCTGCCTGGTAAATGAATACCATTGCTCTTCACTCATTGCACAACGAAGAGATGTCACGGCTAGACGCGATCAAATAAAAATCCACGCATTGATTCATTAACAATTGCAAGCGCCAGTTTTTGGAAAAATGATCTGTTATGCTTGGATTGTCGCAGACTTATTGCCGACTCGTGAAATCTTCAGTAATATTAACCACATTTATTTCCCGAGTTACATTTCAAACCAGCATTGTAACGGTGGCAAAACTGCCTTTTCGCGATGCTCGTGGTGTGCGAAATTTCCATCTTTCGAATGGTTCTACAATCGGTATCATCCTAAGGAATGTGCCGTATCTCTTTGAAGCGTTAACATAAGAATGAACTTACAAAATATTGTAATCCCTGAAAAATACAATAAGTACGTAATAAATGCATAACACCTTTTGGAAACCAGTTGTAATTTTACATTCAACATAACGCCCTTTTACCCACTACCTTGATAAGAAACATTCGTGTAGTAATCGTCATTGGACATAAGTAGATAAATAAAACAACAACGCCGGGCTGAGTGGCTTGTAAGTCTCAGTCCGGTGGTATATGAAGGTGCTCAAATACGTCAGCCTGATTAGCTTTACTGGAACTTCTGCGGGACCAAATTGCGGCTCCACGGCATCTCCGAAAACCTTAAAAGTACCGTAGTTAGTGAGATGTATAGTCAATAATATTATTAATGAAACAACAAAGAAAGTCATCGGGATTTGGGCACGGGGTTCACTTATTACGCTCCAAAATGGACGTAGAGCACGTCGGAACTTTGACCATCATTTTCTCGAAACGGTCGAGTTTCTACAGATAAGCCGAAACATGTGTGCGCTTATTTCGACCTCTCTTACACAGAGCAAAGTTTCTGGGAAATCGGGTTGTTACACTTGGCGGATTCGTCTCATGAGATAAGGTAAGCATATCACCTGAATCCGGCCGCCTTACTTATTGAATTACCCTCGTACAGTTTATCGACCAAGAGTAACCCTATATACTTGCAGTCGACATAGGTCGAGCCCGTATGAGAAGCACCGTATCATCACGAGTGTAGGCTGCACCTTACATCATTAAGTGTGGACACGTGTGCTAATGCTAGCCTGTAGCAGGAACTCATTAGTGTGAGCAGATTAGCGCGCGGGGAGTAACAAAGCAATGTTCCCAGTCCATTAGGACGTTCCTTAACATAACGCAGTGGAGTGTCTTCTGATCGCCCAGATGTATTTTGTATCTGACAAATAGCTGCAGGTTCCAGTCCCATAAGGAATAATCCATCGCAATTGCGATTTTTGCAACGTAGCAGAGTGATTCAGCTACAAAGTTCAGTCCTGAGAAGGAACTATTCAGCCCGCTCACTCCAGATATCCATATGACTACATTTAAGCTTCACAGTGATATTCATCTTTCCATATATCTTGATCCATGAAGCAGCAATCAATGACATAACTTTCACATAACCAACTTTGAAACTTCCAGTAACTTCATTGTGGTGGATTCATTTTTCACATGTGTTCAAAATCCAGACATCATTGATCTGCATTTGTGAATGTCGTCCAGGTGACTGATTCCCTATCACTTGTTAACCAACACATTTCTTATGTTATTTTAAATTAACTAGAGGATCCGTGTTGCTCCGCAGCATTCGTTATAAACAGGTCAGATAACTCGTCTTGATGTGTCTGTCGTAGTCATATTGTTTTGTCTGCCCTTTTCAATGGTTTTAAGAACATTTAATAAGAAACGTGTTATTGTATGCCGCAGTTCGTAGTCAGAATTCATCCACCCTGACGTCATCGTGCCGTCTATTTGGTAAAAATGTATGCATATATTCGTTTCATTTTATCCCTGCAGTTCTTGATGTAAAGCTTGGTATTGTGTTATAGAAAAGCAATATTTTTAATCGCAGTTCTTCTATATAGAACCGTTATCCATCGCTAGGTGTTCCCAGATAATGTCTAAAGCATATGTCATGATTGGGTCTGTTTGTTCATAGACTTTTTTCTCTTAGTAGCATGTAGGAACGCTCTGCCATGTGTTGAATATATTTGTAACCCGGGAAAGGTTAGAGAATCAAAGAGTATCTAGTAGGAAATAGTATTCTTCCGTGATCAGACGAAGTGTATACTCTCTGGCTTGACAGGTAATATCAAACATGGCTGTATGCGATGGCATTGCTAAGGGTGAACATCATTTAAAATATTATTTTAATTAATAAAGTATTAGTCGCTTAGCAACCTGATAAATACAGAATGCATTATGTGTTAGGATAAAACTTCGCCTACAATTACTGGAATGATCATTTAATGATTTGATTTTATGATTCCTCAAACATAGCTGAACTTAGAAACCTATCAATGCCTCATGATTCACCGGCAAGTCATTCCGGATAGAATAGAACAAAAATGAAGCAGATCTGTCCGGTAGAACGGACGGACGCACGGATTTGACAAATCTGTTTTTAGTGAACTCTTTAAATATGTGGATTGGAAATTAATCACACGTCTCCCTTGGTAAATTATTCCAATCCCAAATTTGTCTTCTTATAAACAAGTACTTGTCGCAAGTTTTCCCCTTCAATTCCAACCTTTTGTTCGTTTAATGATCATTGCTACTTTAGACATTAATATATCTTATGGCTGGGTGTATTCCGAAAATTTGTGCAACGTGACGAGACAAAATGTGTGACAGAAGTGCAACCATAGCAACCGTGTAGGCAGTGATGATGTAAAGTATGGATGGATTGTGAGACGATGCTATCTGGCAACCGTGCAGGCTATGTCTTATGGCTGGTTGCCATCTGAAATTAGTAGCCATTGATGGATCGTCACGACCGGGAGACCTTTCTGGTCATTTGATTTTCGCAAAAGAAAAAGTGTAAAAGGAATATGTACCTCTGTCTATATAAATGGATAGTGAAGCTAAATTATTTGGTCTTTCACGTTGAACTCGGCCGAAACATGCGCTCTCCATCAACAGGCTGGACGTTTCGAAGACGTGCCGCTGATATAAAATTCAGTGAATAAATTGAGGGGTTAGACAGTGTACAAGGAAGGAGTCAGTTTGGGAACAGACAGCTTATGGAGGTAGGTTATGGTCTTCGGTGTGGCAGTTTGAGGACGGAAGTGATCAAATACAAATACAGTGCATATCAGCTGATACTAAAATAGTGTGGCGGTGTACATCTTTTTTGTAAGGTTTTGGGAGGTGCAAGGTAGGCTGACGGCAGCCGCGAGTGACCTCACCGAGTTCGCACACCCTCACCACTGCAGTAACCAGTTAGGATCGAGCCAAGCGCGCAATGCCATGCCCCTCTGTCATCAAACCGTGATCACATCCCAGGCTCCCTGACGGTGCTAGAAAAGACTGGAAGGTGAACTCACTGCTTTCTGATGATAACCAATTCTTTCGCACCACGTTACCCTCAGGAGATGTACTTCATGCACGACGGCGTCCCTGCACATTTTACTCGCAGTATCTGCGATCATCTCGGCACTGGATAGCTATAGGTGGACTGATTGTTTGGCCTCCTCAATCATCTTATCTTAATCCGTTGAAGATCCTTGTGAGGGGTTGCGCGAAGTCCTTGGTGTACGTGATGCCTGTGGAGAATGAAGCAACGCTTTACGGCAGATGTTAAAGGAAAAATGAAATAGCGTATGGCTATTAGTGCCGAGATATGTCCGAGGACTTTGGCTTGCCAGGTGCAGGTCTTTTGATTTGTCTCCTGGAGGCGACCTGCGCGTCATGAGGAAGATGAAATGATGATGGAAACGACACATACACCCAGACCCCATGCCAGAAAATTAACCAATTATGGTTAAAATTCCCGACTCTGCTGGGAATCGAACCCGGGACCCCTGTGATCAAAGTCCAGCGCGCAAACCATTTAGCCATGGATCCGGACGATGCTTAAGGACATTTCAGATCATACGTATAACACGGAGCATTCTCTAGCGCGTACGTAAGTTCAAGCGAAAAGGAGCTGTAAACTTCAACATGTCAGAAGGCGGGAATTTTGAACACCTCCTGTAAGACGGTGCCCGGCATCCATGTGTAAAAAGCATGCATGAGAGCTCACAACACTGGAGGGTCTAACTCACGGCAGAGGCTGATATCTCGGGAATTACGCATTTTCGGACCCATGTTTATAATATCCACTTCTCTGTATGTGAGGAATACACACCTGCAATCATGTTGTGTTTTTCTGAGACACCCTGATATTTTTGGATCCAAGTAATCCAAACATCGGTGGAAAGGCTTCTAGAATAACTTGCAGCAGAACTGAAACTGACTACACGTTTACTTACCAGAACGTACTCCTTCTTGAGGAGTAGCGTTGTTGAGCTAAACCGTACCGGGCGAGTTGGTCATGCGGTTAGGTCAGTGGGATCGAACCCCACTGTCGGCTGTCCTGAGATGGTTTTCCTTGGTTTCCTATTTCCACTCCAGACACCTTCATTAAGACCACGGCCACTTCCTTTCCACTCCTAGACCTTTCCTATCCTAACGTCACCATAAGATCTCTCTGTGCCTGTGCGACGCAAAAAAAATCATATTTTAAAAAGTTAAACCGTATATTACGTTATTTTTATCGACGGCAGTGACCGCTTGTTAACAGTTCGCCAACAAGTTATTTTCATCAAGTGTCGTAATAGTTTTGACATAACCCACACAACCAGTCGAACAATATTGTAACCAATGTCCTGATAGTTTGATAAATGGCTCCTCAATCAACTGATTAACATTGCACCCAACTTGATAAACAGTTCTCCAGCTGACTGTATATAGTTGCATCCAATTTCGTAATAGTTTGATAACAGCCCCCAAAACAGTGGCATCCATTGTCGTGATAATTTCGTAATAAATAACAATATATAAATAAATAAATAACAATAAATAAATAATTTTCAAGTTCCCTTTAAAGTTTTCTTTGACATTCCCAAATGATATTCATACGCTTTACTCAGCTCCAATGAACATCTATCTATTTGTATCTATTATTAACATCGTTTCTTTCATATGAGAAAATATTTCCCTCCGATATTGATATTCTTCTCATTTCATTTATTTCACAAAGTTCTTCTTCTTCTACTTCCTAGCGTTTGCTTGCTGGTGCAGGGTTCGTTTTTCTAATCTTGGCTCGACATTTTGCACGGTCTTGAGCATCGTGTGGTCCTAAGTCCAGAGTCTTCATATCCGAACTCACTGTGTCATGCCAGCGCTGCTTTGGACGTCCGCGTATTCGTTGCCCATTTTAAAGGTGTCGGTGAAATTGGCTACTATTCCATGTGCAGCACGTAGGACGTGACCAGACCATTGGAGACGGTTTTGCCATGCCGTCTCAGTGATGGGTACAATACCCATTTGCTGGAGGACGGCGTCGTTTCTGACATGATGCAGGAGTGCGATGCCCATAGACCAACGGAGCATGCGCATTTCCGTGGTGTTTTATTGGGCGCTCTGTAGCTTTGTCAGCTGGTCGACATTCAACACCGTATAAAGCAACAGGACACACTACCATGCGGTATATAATGAAGTTCAGATGTAGTGACATCCTTCTGTCGCAGAGTACGCCTGTGGCTTCCGTCCATCTCATCCATGGTGCCTTTATCCCACTTCGCACTTCATCACGTATCCCACCATCAGTCTGTAGGCGAGATCCCAGATACCTGAAGATTGCGGTCTTTGTTAAGGTCCCTCCATCAACATGAATTGAGCCGTTGCTTTGGGTGGTTTCCAGGTATTCGGTCTAATTTTTATTCATTCTAAGACCGTATTTATTACACAAACGCCTACATTAAAACTAAAATTATATGTAGAGAGGGCGAGGTCACTTCTGAGTGATCAACAAGCAGTCTTTCACTAATAATTTTTCCCTCCAGAATGAAGGGAACGGGAAAACGCCAGTTCCTTTTTATGCAATTCTTCTGCCTTGCCCCACTTTCTCATTCACATATGAAACAACAGTTCCTTCTATAAATTATTTCTTTATATCTTAATCCGATTACCCTCCAGGGTTGGTTTTTTCCCCTCGGACTCAGCGAGGGATCCCAACTCTACCGCCTCAAGGGCAGTGTCCTGGAGCTTGAGACTTTGGGTCGTAGGATAAAACTGGGGCGGAGGACCAGTTCCTTGCCCTGGCTGTCACACCTGTTATCCTGAACAGAAGTCTTGTGGGGGGGGGGGCGAAGATTAGAAGAGATATACAAGGAAGAGGAAAGGAAGTGGCCGTGGCCTTAAGTTAGGTACCATCCCGACATTTACCTTGAGGTGAAGTGGGAAAACAGGGAAAATCACTACAAGTATGACTGAGGGGGGGAATCGAAGCCCCTATACTCAGTTGACTTCCGGAGGCTAAGTCTACCCAGTTCCAGCCTTCGTGCCACGTTTCAAATTTCATTGCAGAACCGGGGATCGAACACGGTCCTGTGGGGTGTGGCAGATAAATGCACTATCCACTACACCACAGAGACGGACACCTACTGTATATAAGTAGCGTCTTTTTCTCAAAATCGGAGGACTAAATAGAAGGAAGAAGACTTTCCGATACCCACAGGAAAGCCTATCATATCGTATCCTAGTACATCTTTTCCCTGGTACTGTACTAATAAGGGAAATGTGAGGAATGCCGCAGGTGCTGACAGAGTTCACTGGCGGTCGATGAGGAACGCCGAGCACTCAACACCCGAGGCGCTGTTCATACTCCACGTGCCCGGCGTCTCAAGAAGTGACAGCACCGATGACAGGATTACACGACACCTCGACATACGATCGATATGCCCTCCTCCTCTCAAGATACGAAAACATAGGCACAGCACTTCGTT
The DNA here is from genome assembly GCF_040414725.1 of Anabrus simplex. Classification (NCBI taxonomy): domain Eukaryota; kingdom Metazoa; phylum Arthropoda; class Insecta; order Orthoptera; family Tettigoniidae; genus Anabrus; species Anabrus simplex. The sequence goes on from NC_090265.1 coordinate 783,076,051, forward strand.
CGTGATTAACGACCGCAATGAGAGCTCCTCTGAAGCATTTCTCTTGACAGTTCTGATTTACATTTGTACTTCAGACGAGTATCGTTCCCAATCGACCACTTTCAAGTGGTAATCTAATGGCTTAAGTGAAAAGGAACACTAAAAATATTGAGTTTTTTCATATGTTCATCCAAAAAGTAAATAAAAATTGCTAATTAAGTAGAATAATACACATGAATTAGTGGCGCTTAGTCTTACAAACACATGCCACATGTTTTTGTACGTTGTGAGGTTGCAAACATGTTTCTGTGTGCACTAGCGGCGATTAGGGGAGCGAGGAGGGGACAGTCCCCACCCCCACCCCACTCCCCCCCCCAGCTAGTGGAGAAAGCATTACATTTTATTCCATTTTAGCTGGCTGAAAAAAGAAATTATAGGGATTATATAAAAACGAATTGTACAAGCCCTGTTATCTTATCAGCTAATTCCTTCCTTTATTTTTTTATATAATTAACAAAATTATTAGCGTAAATACTCAAAAAATGTCACTCGGCGTGCGTAACCGATTTGTATATCGCCACAGCAAGTAGTGGGTAGCACTCAACACTGAGGTGTGATTCTGCCGCATCCGGCGCGCATTCGTCAGTGTGGAAATCTCTTTAGTGTCTGTTTGTTTCTTAGTGTGTAGTCATATACTAAATGATTGTTAATTGTGTATTTATGCCGTATTTATATTTAATTGTAGTAGATCTGTAATTTTGTTCCATTGTTGATAGTTTTATTGTTCAGTATTGGGTTAACATATCAAAAATTTCTGCACTTAAGATGGTAAAATGTCAAGCTTTACAGTACCTCCCTGTAGAAATTCGCTCAGAGAGCACAAAAAACGTACAACTTTGTAGCTTATTTCGGCTTTGATGTAAATACACCGCCCCGCCCCGCACCACCCGATATATCCTACAAACGGGGTACTTTTGTTGTCTGCACATTTTCATGCCCCACTCCTTCCTCGCCCACTTCTAATTCCCAATCAAAGCTGCTGTCTTTGTACTTTCCTTTCTCCTTATCTAGTTCCACCTTGCACTCACAGGTTGCGTGACCAGTAGGCAAAGCTCAACTAGGTTGGAATGCAAACGTATTTGAACAGGGCGCGAGTATCATCTAGCCACTCTACTGCCATGTACGTGGGTTGCATAAAATTTAGTGGTTCTGGTAGTTCAGATCGCTAATATTTATGCCCAACTCAACGCAGATCCGTTGTGCGGGTAGTAGACAATTGCGCCTTGGTTAAATACGTTTGCATTCTATTTTCCCTAGTGATCAATTATAGGGTCGGAGGTTGCACAGTGGGTTTGGGCCTACAAGTGGTCCGACAACTCTGCACTCCAACCGTCCAACTGAGCCGCAGCTCTACGCCTCCGTATTTGAAAGACGGTCCCCACTGTCGGCTGTTTCCATGGTTTTCCATTCTCCTTCACTACGGTGAATGCCGCGACAGTCCATAGTATACGCCATGACCGTCAACCCTCTCACCTTCTCCGAGCATCTCTTTCACCGTAACAAATCTCCTGGCCTGACAGATGGCGTCACCGTCTTGGAGGCCCGCATCCCTTTTCAGTGGAAGTAATAGTAGTAGTAGTAATAGTAGTCAGTTATAAAACCGGATATAACAGCCATTTAGGACTCACGTAGTTGTGTTAAGCAACTAAATGCAAGCTCACTTTTATAAAAACTACTTCTTGTCGCATTGAGGTATAAATGGATTGTTTTAAATTTTGTAAACCTACATCTTGGTGGGAACGTTTATATTACTGACATTTTATTTAGTGAAGTATGTCCTGAACAAGAAAGTGAGCGCATAAGACTGTTCTTGAAGAAGAGTGTGCAAGTGATTTAGAATAAACTTCGGGGAATCGGACAAGGAAGAGAAGGATCATTTGCCATATGTGCCATAGTACTACTGCTATTTTTGTGAAAGGATTTTATGTCTCAAGGATACTGAATTCTCATGCCAAGGGTGTTCACTTTCCAAATAGTTTATGAAGAACAAATTCAATTATATAATTTCAAGCTCGCAGCGATTATTTATGAACGAAATGCTTTGTATTTTGTATTTTAGAATTTTTAATATCAAATAATTGCAGATGCCAGACGTTCGTATATTTTTGTGTAATATAAATTACAATTATACCATGTTGCAGTAACATTTATAATTTTAATGCCCCTGTAAAATGTACCAGGAAGCTGCTTGTTCATTATAAAGCATATGAATATTAAATAATAACGTCCATGTTGACGCTATTATTATTATTATTATTATTATTATTATTATTATTATTGTTGTTGTTGTTGTTGTTGTTACGGAGATATCTGTGGATCAGAAAGAGGTGAAGGAAGGTGCTGGGGTGAACGGGTCCAACTACAATATCAAAAATTGAATTAATAGTGTAACTAAAATTTATATTTCTTTTAGAATTTCCAACTCAACAAATTTCTTCTCTGATTGAACAATAACAAATTTGTGGATTAAAATAGAGAACCCAAGAATAGGGCATTTAACAACTGTGGGCTTCAAGCCCTCGATTTACAAGTTCTGAGCTACAAGCTCAATTTTACAAAATTTACAATTCCAAATGAAGAATAATTTAGTCAAGGGCAGAAATCCCCCAATTCAAGAGCACAGTTACAATCTCTAGCCTTCCAGAGGCACCCCTCACTATTGCCAAAACATATGAAAGAGCTTACATGCTCTCATTTTCTTACAGCCTACTCAAGGCGACATTACATCAAAATCTTACACTCTTTAGCCTCACGAGGCACGATTTACAAATGGCAAATAGTTTTACACAGGGGTATCTAGTACCCAGCCTACTGGGCCGTTGCAGAAAAGGAACAGGTTAAATAAATGGCCCGAACACAAACTGAATGGAGGCGTACACTTGCGCTCCTAGATAATGAAATACTAAACCCCTAACAGGGCTCTGGGCCCAACGAAACAGGGGCTAATCCCAGACTACTGAGGTGACTCGCATGGAAATAAATTTAATGCAGTTACGAAATCGTAGTCACCTCAAACCAAGATGAAGGGGAGCTCGAGAAGGTAACTCACTCTCTATCCCCGATTTAAAGTCAAAGACTGTGTGAAGCTTTACATTAGCCGAAAGAAAATTTACTTTTTAGAAAAGTTTTGTTACATAGTTAAAAATTCGTACCATCCCCTCGGATAAGCCTGCGGAGGTAGCTACAGAAAAGAGAATTTAAGTGGCCATAACCTGGCTGATGTACTGCCTGCCGAAGAATTAGGCGTCCCGCCTCCTGCCTTAACAGACGACGACCAAGAGACAAGCAAACTTGAAAAGCCGCAACTTATATACCCTCAGGGAACGTTCGAAAGGACTCTGGGCTAATCCGGACACACACTCTCATTTTTATTGGCTGAACCCAAACGTTACACTTAAAACCGAACAAGAAACCTGCGATAGGCTGAAAATTAATTACAGAAAATTTTAATTGGACAGATTCAAAACTCGCGGAATGAGACAGAAGTATTGCAAACCTAGAATTACATAAAAACAAATGAAAGTTGAGAAAACCTATAAACACAAAATTTCATTCAATAACAACTTCCTTTACCTTGCACCTGAGTGGTAGTGACATCTGCGGAAATATGTCCAAACTTCTTGATGTACAGCTAAAACAAAACCAAGAGAAACCCAATCAGTTGATGAAACTTCACAATAACATAATGACTTAATATTTCAATAGTGGCATCTTCTGATTAAAGTCCTAACTTTATGTAGTAACAATTTCACATTTTGGTCGGTAGAGGAGTTCATTAAGGCGCTTATTTTGAAAGTGTGGAGTTGAGGTGTACCTCCCGGTACAATCATTATTACCGTAATGTGGAGTTATTTTAACGTGCCAGTAAATCTACGACACGAGGCTGACGTATTTGAGCACTTTCAAATATCAGCGGACTGAGCCAGGATCGAACATGCCAAGTTGAGGTCAGAAGGCCTGCGCCTCAACCGTCTGATCCACTCATCCCGGCGATGATGATGATGATGACGATTATTATTATTATTATTATTATTATTATTATTATTATTATTATTATTATTATTATTATTATTATTATTATCATTATTATTATTATTATTATTATTATTATTATTATTATTATTATTATTATTATTATTATTATTATATGTATGTGTATGTTCGGTCCTCAGCCCTAAGGCTGGTTGGATCTTCAACTGTTCCGCTATCATCCGTCATAGATGATCTAGGCGTCACTAAAGATGCATACTAGGGAAATGAGGAGTGTTGCTTTACTCACCGAGCCAGAAGTTGCTACTATATATCATTCTGCCAAGCCCACTGAAATGCATGAATCATCCGACTCTATGAGCAACATCTTCACACGATTCACAGTAGAGACTGGCTGCATAAGGAATGGCTTTACTAGCATCTCTCGTACCTCAGTCACTTTCATATTGTCAATGCCAAGGATAAGACTGAGAGAGATTAATGAAAGTAACAAAATTGCTGTAGCCTATACCAGAAGATATAGTGCACTGTAAACACTAGGTCCCACCAGCAGAGGCATGTTATTATTATTATTATCATTACCGTAATATGGAGGCTGATGAGCAGTGCACACTCGCGCTGGACACCGGGGACTGCAGGCCAGACTCTCCCGAATTATTGGGCTCTATTGATTCTCGCACGTGACTGACAAGACCGAATTAGTTCCATTTGTTCTACACTTGAATGACGTCAACCTGTTCAATTATCTCAGTTCTGATAGCAGCCAAAAAAACCGCTCTGTCAGATAACGTGATTCTGTGCCACGGCTCGCACTGGGCCAATGTAACAAGGCTCTATCTGCACACAAAACATCAAAGCTCAACACAGGAGGAGTTTTCTTCGTCTGCCAGCTTAATTTAACATTTCATACATCACTGGGTGGATAGCTTACTACCCTATTCATATATCGTAATATTTGTTCCATACATACAGTACATACATGGCACCAAGAGTGAAATCGGAGCTGGTTCCGGAGCAGCTATATTTGTGGAAAATAAACTTACGGCAATTAAAATATAAACGGATAAACGATGTTCGAATAATCAAGCAAAACAGCTGGCGATTCTGAAAGCACATGAATCAATTGCAATATTGGTATTAAAGGAAAATATCTCGTGGACAGGAAAATAACAATAAACTCATTATAATTTAATAACCACAACTACCTTATTCGTCACATCAAGATGAAAGCGAAGATTATTGAAAGGAACAAGTGGAAAATCTAGTTCACCTGGATTAAGGCCCATGATGGGCACGGCATGGAATTAATCAGTGTTACAGCAAAATTCCTTAAAGTTTTTTCATTATTGAATTGGGAGCTTGAGAAAATGGCACAGTGAATGGGATCAAGCGACGAATGGCTCAGTAACAAAATCTTATTATCCCAATGTAATAGACAGACGCTCCCAACATATTTATTTAACGGATCATGGACAATTAAGAGCTTACTTTCATTGTTTTCACATTTTAAATAGTCTCATATGACCATGTAATGCCAGCGATCAAACTGCTGACCATTTATTATTTCATTGTGAATTACTTGACAGAGAAAGAAGCGTTTTAATGAAATATATTTTAAGTACGGAGTCATGGCCAGTGAACAAAAATAGGTTAGTCAAAAATTATTTTAAACAGTGATTACATTTGACGAACTCAATTGTATTTGGACAACTAAGAAAAAAGAATATCGTTTTATTTACGTTATTATAGAATTACAAATGTATCTCGCATGTAATTAAAAATTAAGTTGCGCATCTAATATAATTACTCAAAGTATGTAGTATTACTGTCATGTCATGGAACATGCTGTCAATAAACGGTATTAAAAATACATAAATACTTGGATACACACAAGGAAGGTAATGTAAATAAATGGCGAGTGATTGGGATAGGATAACGAAGACAGACAGGTTAATGGAAGTAACAAATTTACTCTCATCCATACCAGAAGATACAGTATATTGTGAACACTAGATGTCACCAGCATTATAGCCTGTGGTATTTTGAACCTCTGTAGATTATTATTATTATTATTATTATTATTATTATTATTATTATTATTATTATTATTATTATTATTATTATTATTATTATTATTATTATTATCATTTTTATTATTATCAAACATATGTAAATGAATATTTGTTTATTCGTCTCGAGTAGACTAAAAAACTACTTAACCGTTTTCGCTGAAAATTTCACAGTTTGTTCTTATTACTGCTGGGAGGGTTTAGGAAGTGGTTTGAACGAAATCTGATTGTTTATTTGTTATTTTACAGTCAGTGAATATCTTGGCTTTCCGCGATATATTTTCCTTTAATATCAATATTTAATTTGATTCAAGTGCTTTCAGAATCGCCAGCTTTTCTGCTGATTATTTGAACATCGTTTATCCAGTTTATATTTTAACTGCCGTATAAGTTTTTCTACGTTCCATTACCCCGGCTCCATGGCTAAATAGTTAGCATACTGGCCTTTGGTCACAGGGCCCCGGGTTCGATTCCCGGCCGGGTCGGAAATTTTAACCATAATTGGATAATACTGCTGGCACAGAGGCTGGGTATGTGTCGTCTTCATTATCATTTCAACCTCATCACGACACGCAGGTCGCCTACGGGAGTCAAATCAAAAGACTTACATTTGGCGAGCCGAACTTGTGTTCCCGGCACTAAACGGCATTTCATTTACCAACAAGGACCTGCAATTATAAAAGCGGAATAACCTGTTACTTAGGGATTTCTTCCTAGGAGTACTTTGAACTTTAGCCTTGTGTGCGGGGTATAATCTCATAAAAGTTTGAAAACCTTTGCTGTAGAGCACAAGGCTCAAACTTTGAATCGGCGAAGAGAAATCTGAAAACCCCCTTTTGAAATCTGTCAACTACAGTCAGAACCAAATCAGACCCAACCCTTCTAAGACACAAGTATATGCCTTCCATTTAAGGAGTGGGAAAGCTCATCCTGATTTACGTCTAGAATGGTCAGATATCCCATTGCAGTGTTGTCACACTCCAAAATACCTGGCAGTGACCCTTCATACAGAAGGTCATTCGGTATCTCTGGTGAAGAGTCTGAAGGCCGCTGGCGGCGCTGTTATCAACATGAGCACGTCAAAACGGGGAGTGATGATTTATGTTAGTACTGAGAACGTGTTTGTAGAGTTTCGTGATATTAGCTGCAACGATGCCGAAGCTGTTTAAACCTTACTGGTAGGGCTAGATAACAGCCATTTCCGATGTTAAATATAGCTTTTCTGCAATCCAGGGAATGTGCAAGAAGTGTGGTTTCTTGATATCGAAGAACCGGATCAGTGCTGTATTGAATAAAAAAGGAAAACGCCGACTGGGCTTAATTCAAGAGGGAAAAAATAGACAAATCCACAACCAGCCACTAGCCCTACACCAGAAGTATTGAGGAAAGTGAAGGCCCTTGTCTCAGGGTGGTAACCCTACCCGCCAAAACACAATCGCACGTAAGTTGGGGATGTCTGTTTCAACAGTTAACACCATAATCACAAGGGCATGTAATTAGTAAAGCTGCAAAAGAGCCAAATTCCCATGATGTTGACTCGTCACATTTCGGAACGTCGCACTAACGCAAGAAAGCTGTATGAGAGCTATCTTGCTGCGGCAGATGGAAAAATGTGGTGACATTACACGAAGAATACGTGTACATTAGTGATTTTAACAAATCCCGCTCGATTTAGTACCGCCCTAGAGACGAAACAAAAATTATCAGACTTTCTTTATACAAAGGAACGTTTTCCAAGGGGTTTCATAATCGTCGCTGGATACTGATACTATGGCAGGTTAACCATTCGTTGTGTCGCTAATAACGTGGAGGTGAACTTTACATACTATCAGCAAGAGGTTTTAACGCCCATTTACAACACAGATATCCCAGCGCTGTGCTGTACGGGAGGGCGAAGAATCAGGTATGGGTACATGAAGATAAAGCATCCAACCACATCGACTCGTCTGTTCTTAGAGAGAATGGAGATGGAAACTGGAATCCGTGCAATTACTTTTACTGGAATGCCGTAGAGCTCTTACGTTCAAAATATATTGTGCACGAAAAAATGTTATTCGCAAACTGGCAGGTTCACAATGGGGCTTTCTTCCTCAAACAGTCCGCACTTCATCAGTGACACTATGTTTTTCCGCTGATTATGCTTCCCCAGACTGGTACAGTTCATCCCATGCCAGACAGGGAGATACGGTCCTCAATGAAACCTGCAGGTTGATTTGAGATTGCTATTGCCTGGCTGTAATAGGGCCATCCTGTGTAGATAGAGAAGTAGCTGCCAACAGGAAGAGGCCTAAAGTGGAACAGAGCAGGTCCCACCCGCTGCATGTACGAGTCCTCATCATCAACGGGTGAGATCACGCAAAAGTTTCCTGAGGGCATCTGAGATTCTTACCGTCTCACCAATAAAAGCAAGGCTGGAACTGTTGTAGAAGAGAACCCCTCACCTTCGCGGATGAATGCCACCAGATGAGCACCTGGATATGATGAAAGTCCCTCAACGGGCTACGATCAAGAGTGAGAAGGTCCAGGGATAATTTGAAGAAATGGGGGTTCAGCACAAGTGATACAAGTTGTGAACGAGGACAAGAACAATCCAGGAGACACATACGCCCAATATGTTGCACAGAGGATGATCTCCTATAAGCCACTCCGAGTATAGGCCTATTGGACACTGCAAAATACTGGGCACGTGTAAGATATCATATGTTATGTTTTGTATACTTCAAACTGACTTGTACATTAACTGTAAATTTGTATATTTTCGTCTTGAGAAAAATAATAATAATCAGCTAACAAATAAAGCACTGAAAATCTTCAAAAAGCATACAAAATTAGTTGAAACAGGTACAATAAAAGAACTATATCATAAAAGGAAAAAATACGACATTATAACACAGTAGTTAAAACAGCACTTTATGCATCTGAAATTATTTTAATTGGTGGCATATCTCAAATAAAGATGATCGAACAACAAGAAAGAAAAATCCTCAGGAAAATCTTAGGACAAAACTGCGAACATGGAATTTGGATGAAAACTAAATCACATGAAATCTATCAAGTTACTGAAAAAAATCACAGATACACTCAGGGAAGGGCGATTACAATATTATGGTCACTTATATAGAATTAATAAGAACAGGCTCGCAAAGAAAAATGTAAACATAGCCTTATCAATGAAAAATCAGAATAATTGGCTAAAATAAATCAGTGAAGACCTAAATGAAATAGGCAGTAATGAAGAAACTATTGACGATAGAAAAAGATTCAAAACCTTAATTCACAAACACACTTTTTTTTGTAAAGCCTACCCGACTGAATACAGTATGGCCTGAACAACGTAAAAAGGAACACAACGAGATTATGAAGAAATGTTGGGAGGTAAAGAAGAAAATCAAAAAGGAGCTAGTAAGTTCAAACGCGCTCCTTAGTTGGGCAGAACGAATCAAGAAAAGTACTAGTAAGAGTATCATCATTATTACCGAGCTATTGGCTGGGTGGTTCGGTTGACGTAGCTGTTAGCTTGTATTCGGGAGATAGTGGTTCGAACCTCACTGTTAGCACCCCTGAGATTGTTTTCTATTCTCACACTAAGTAAATGCTGGGGCTGTACCCCAATTAAGTCCACGGTCGCCTCCTTCCCGATTATAGTCTTTTTGAATCCCATCGTTACCATAACAGCTATCTGTGTCTTAAAAAATCCTCAGTTCTAGCCCTTCAGACAAGCAACTCAGTGATGAAACATCATAGGGACAAACTTTTAGGTAAATGTAATATAACAAAAAAGGAGAAGATATTCCTTATTTATTCCTAAAAATTACAATGATTTTCTTGATCACCTTCATCCGGTAGATTAGATTATTTGTTTGCCTTTTTCTATCACTCCGAGCGCTAATATGAATCAATGCAGAGTTTCACTTAAGCCCTTATAACTATATTCAGTGTGGATATTTTTCAATAAATCAAAAACGCCTGAGGGTGTTGAACCTAGGAACATATTACAGGAGTAATTGTGTAAATTTAATTTGGCTAGGATTTGAATCGAAAAGAAAACGAGTAAAGAAACAAGCGATGTTAAGCTGCATTTAGGCCCGAAGTGATTTTCGAAATTTGTTGTATTTAGATTGATAGAGCTCTTCAAGACACACAATTTGAAACCTTGCCTGGCCTTTTAGCCCTTCAAATTTTGGCACAATTGATAAAATTGCTTAATTTAATGTTTTTCGTAGTATGGTACCCCTACTTTGGTTTCTAAGAAATGTTTCCAACAAATAAGTTTCTTGCTCACTGGAATGTCTAAACAAGCACTAGAGCATGCCCAGACGTGAAATGTTCTGTTACTCAGTGAGCTTCCATTTGAAGACAATTCCCTTGCCCACGAAGTAGCAGGTCCTGCTAGACAATAGCCGTCACCGTGAGCTGGCCAGGTAATCTGTCACCTGTCCCCTGAAAACTTGCCGGGAGTGACCTGCGACCTGGGCGCGGTCAGCGGTCAGGACTCAGTCGAATACTGTAAGCTCACTACTCACCTGGCGACGGTACACCCTCTATATGAAGTCCTGGTGTTCAAAACTCTTAAAACATTCCTGCAGCACAGTAACAGAAGAGCCAGCTATGAGCTATTCCATTTTCTAGAAATAAAATAGAGTAGAAATCGGTTATACAGACAAGGACCGCCAATCAGCGGCCGTTATATCCGATAGTTGCACAAACCGATTTGTGTTTTGTTGCTAAAATGTCATACCTGTAAGTTTTAGGCTGCACACGTCCATGGTTAATTAACACAATAAAGTCAAAAGTTCAAAAAATGTAACTGAAAGAAGTACTGTGTTTCCAGAACAGTACTTGTGGAGTGGGGCTGCGAGGAATGTTATTGGCTTTCACTTGAAGAACAGGTCCATTCATCGGCACATTAATTGTTCTTTGTTGCTTAAAGCATCTCTTTACTCAGATATTCTTGCACGCTTTATTTTCAAGGAATTTTCTTCGAAAATAGACGTATTCACTCCTTCCAATTTGTAGAAATCGTTCAGTGAGACACCCACAAATCCTTCGCGATTCTGACGTTTGTTTCCCAATTTTCTAATCTAATTATGTGTAACTCTTCTACATTAAAACAATTTTACTTTTCTTTGTGACGTCTTCACAGCGGTTCCTGCCTTGACTATTTAACAGACAGACTGATTTGAAATCTACAATAATAAGCGTTACATTGTCGTCAACAATCCCCAAATACGCCATCACCATCATCATCATCATCTACTGAAGGCAATGCCTTGTCGCTGTAACCGCATCTAACTATCTTCTGCTAGCCTCTTTATTTTGCTATATGAACCACATGCCAGTTCACCGACGGAGTTCCTGATGTATGATATCCTTGGTCGTCCCCTGGGTCTCTTTCTCAGTACTTTGCCTTCAATAATGTTTTGGAGAAGAGAGTCATATCTCAGTACGTGTCCAGGGAACTTTTCTTTCTCTTCTTTATCGTATTTAATAAACCTCGATCCTCTTTTACGTTCTTGAAAACAAAGTAATGTTTCTATCTGTCCAACTTGTTTTTGTAATTCTTCTCCAAAACCTTATTTCAGCATCCTCAAGTTTTGTTTCCTCCTGTTTCCATAATGTCCAGGTTTCGCACCCATACAGATGCACACTCCAAACAAAGGTCTTGAGAAATGATTTTCTGGTCTCCAAACTGAAATACGTTTTTCTTATTCTGGAAGGCTTGTTTTCATTATTTCATATTTTCATGATTTCTGAAAGGAATTTGTTATCATAGGTAATTCCACTACCCAAATAGGAGTATTCTGTGACTTGTTCTATCGGTCTGTTACTTAATATTAAGTGCTTTCTCTCTGGCTTCTTTTTGTCTACTATCATGAATTTTGTTTCCTCTATATTTATTTTTAGTTTAAATTTTTCTAAGGATTTGTTGAATGTTCTTGGCACCTTACTTATCCTTTTAGGAATTAGCTACGAGAGCAATATAATCTGCAAAGCGGATACTGTGCACCTGAATACTCGCCTGCCCAAATACGTAACAAACAACAATCAACATTGGACGTTATAGCCGATACATTCTCCGAAAAGGTGGTGAAAATACGTCGTTTAATGCGATACGCCGTAATAAGCGACGTCGTACTAAGCGAGTTTTGAAACATCGTGTTTATAGACCGATGACTTTAAGGTATTAAAATCAATTATCACCATTAACGACTGCGAAGTTCGTCAGGCTGACTTAAGTAATTTACTACAATGGACGACTGAAAATCAACTATATCTAAATGTAGATAAATGTGTATCAATGTCGTTCACTAGAAATAAAACGTGTATTTCCTTTTACTATAAACTAGGTTACGATGACCTGAAACTAGTAAATGAGGTTAAAGACTTCGGGATATATTAGACCGAGAACTCACCTTCACCCCACATATACAGAAGGTAGTTGCTGAGTCATACAGGACATTAGGATTTGTGATGAGGAATGTCAAACCCTTTAAACTCCTAAAAACCTGTATACACCTCTACAGCTCTGTCTTCAGGCCCAAAGTAGAATACGCAAGCGTTATACGGAATCCAGCAAACAAAATATATATTGCACAGATCGAAAAAATCCAAAAGAGATATTTAAAATACTTACATTTCAAAATACCCGGTAATTATCCACACATTGCATAAAACGAACTTCTCCTAAATTTTCAAATAGAAAGCTTGGAACTGAGGAGGCAAAGGGATGTCATGAATTTTCTGTACAAAACTGTGAATTCTATTATTGACAACCCTGACTGTTTATGCCTCTTGAGCTTCCACGTGCCCCGCTTTAATGCGAGGACAAGTGTAACTTTTCATAATATAAAAAGTCAGAACAACCGCTCACAAAAATTCCCCACTCTACAGGCTATGCAATTTCTACAACAGTGCAGTTCAGAAAAGTAATTATTTAGACTTCTGTGTACGTCTAGACCTGTTTTTACAACAATTCACCATCTCCGTGAAAAGTCTCTGATTTGTAATGCTGATTTGAACCACAAAATGTATTATAAACATTCTACATGTAACTATAAGTGTTAGAACTAGAAGAAAATAATAGATTAGATATGAAATTGCGATTTTTTAAATTTTTATTTTACTCTTTCCTGTAAAGATTAAATTAGATTAGATGTGAAATACTCTTCCTTTCTCATTGTAAATATAATATTAGAATAGTTTAGGAATTAGGTTATTAGACTAGTTTAGATACGAAATTATGATTTTTATCTACTCGTTTCTTGTAAGGATTAGATAAATAATATTATTTCTTTCTCAACTTCAAAATAATATTATAATAGTTTAGATATTAGGCCATTAGACTGATTGAAACATTTTAAAAAACTGTAAACATTTGCCACTGTAATTGGGATTATAAATCCTGTAGTGCGCAGTAAATAAATAAATATAGCATTTAGATACGGCCGTTAGATTTCGCCGTTTCATCCAATAAGTCGTTAAAAGCGATGCAGCAATAAACGGTTTAGACTGTTTAATCAAATATGGCTACCACCCGTTTAAGTTATCTCCTAAATATTTTATTGTACCAGAGAACCGCTGCTAACCGGAACAAATGGGGGAAAGGTTCCTCCGGATATTAATCAAGATATCATTTTCATAGTTAAGAAATGTCTTGAAATTTTATATTACATTAAATAAGATAATACATAAAAATGATTACAGCGCATTTTAATAATCAGAAACTACTGTACATGTTTAGAACAAACCAAGTTTCATAGTTCATATAGGCCTACATATACTGTACATATTGCACTATTTTTTAAGTCTTCTAATTCTTTTCGGTTTTTCTTTCCACACTTTTTTCTAGCCGCGATATCACACCATTGTTTCATTAGAAAAACGTCAGAAGGATTTGATTCGTCATATCATAAACTGTGTTGGCAACGGGGAAGGTTAGGTGTCCACGCATTGCGTTAATCATCCCCTATCTCATGACTTAACACAACCGATAATGGAAATCATGAATTAGCCAAAAAAAACTGTATTCGCAATAAAGAAGGGAAGCAGGCAGTCAATAACAGAATCTACGCATTTCCATACTCATCTCCTTTATCCATCATCATTTGGACACAAATACTTATTTTAGGTGGACCATAATTATCATGTGCAGTTAATGAAAATCGTAGACCGATATTAGCTTAGTATTCACCAGTTACACTTGATGGTTAATTTCTTATCACATTTAATTCTCTTCGATATTTTTAACACTGCAAATTCGCTCCAAGAGATCGGGAGGATAAACTCGAAAATACTCATGTTACATGAATTATATTTTTACAGCTGATACCCACATCATGTAGGTACAAAATATATTAAATGATATTTGGGTAACATAGGTTTTTCTAGGAAAATGTCAAATATTTATATTAAAATATTCTCAAAATTTGTCGAATATTTGATGGTCTATTTTTCATAAATATAGAGCTACATTCGTGATTTTAGTTCATGATTAAGAAAATTGCACATTAAAACAGTGTGGCAAATTTACTCATTTGCAGTCATGAAAAACATTGTAAGGAATAAACTGTCTTTAAAGTTAACCATGACATATAACCAGTGACTAATAACAATTTCGGGTGTTCATTGTCCACCTATAAGAAGTATTTCTGTCCAAATTATGATGGCAGAAACAGTAATTTTCTATTACTTTACTGTGACATTCACAGTCATGTGCCCATAACACATCAAACTATGCAACTAATGAAAGAATCAAAACAAACTGAGTTGGAAATAGAGTAGGGAAGGAGGCACTCAAGATCTGAGTCTTACTCATCCCTTTGTCATAACGTAACAAGCAATGTTCCTTCAATTCTTTCCAGTTGATGGTATTTCGGTTGAATAGAGGTTCCACTGCATATGGAAATCCAAACTTATCATACAAGCAGACACCAGGTAACTGGTTGCTGTTTCTCGCTTGATGAACACGATCACAGCTGAGATGAAAATAAACATTGATGGCTGAGGCCGTTTAATCACTTGTGATTTCAATTACAAATTCAATCAGTGCAGAGTCCTGTAATCGCTCATCTATCGACTGAACAGTGTCGAGATTTAGTGACGCAGACAATATCAGTAATGGTGGGAGCACCTGCTGTCCCCTGTCACCAAGGAGTTATGCGATCCCTCCATTACCATAGTAGCAGAAATATCTGTGAGTAAAGTTACTTCTCCTGCATTGACTGCGGACACGATACAGCCATCAAAATTCTAAATAAACTTGAAATACTATGTTTAATTTGAATACAAATTTATTTATGCCATAAGTCTGTACACAGTTCTACTCCACATTCAAAAGACATTATGAATGAACTGAATAAATGAAGTCAGCCTCTATTGTGTAGTGGTGAGTGTGATTAGCTGCCAATCCCCGGAGGCCCGAGTTTGATTCCCGGCTTTTCCGCGAAATTTGAAAGTGGTACGAGGGCTGGAACGGGATCCACTCAGCCTCTGGAGGTCAACTGAGTAGAGGGATGTTTGATTACCATCTAAGCCATCTTCGAGCTGGTTTTCCGTGGTTTCCCACTTCTCCTCCAGGCAAATGCCGGGATGCTATCTAACTTATAACCACGGCCGCTTCCTTCCCTTTTCCTCCGCTATCCCTTCCGATCTTCCCATCCCCCGACAAGGACCCTGTTCAGTATATCAGGTGAGGCCGCCTGGACGAAGATTGGTCCTCCTTTCCATTTGTATCCGCGACCCTAAGTCTCACGCTCCAAGACACTTCCCTTGAGGCGGCAGGGGTCCGAGGAAATAACCAACCCTGAAGGGTAAACTGATTAAGAAGAATTAATGAATTACGGAATTTTTAAAATTTGCTTTACATCGCACCGACAGAGATAGGAATAGGAAACGCCTAGGAGAGTAAAGGAAGAGGCCATGGTCTTAACTAAGGTACACCATTTTCCTGATGTGAAATTGAGAAACCACGGAAAACCAAGTTCAAGGCTACCGACAGTGAGGTTCGAACCCACTATCTCCCGCATGCAGGCTTACAACTCCGCGGCCCTAACCCCACGGCCAACTCGCCCGGTGGCTGCATGAATGAATTAATGAATGATTGCATGACTGAATTGTATTCATGAGGAGACAGAATTCAAAATCGAATGAGTAGTTCAATGAATGGACGAAAGGGTAGAATTCATGCATGACCGGGCGAGTTGGCCATGCGGTCAGGGGCATGCCGCTGTGAGCTTTCATCCGGGAGATAGTTGGTTCGAATCCCACCGTCGGCAGCCCTAAAGATGCTTTTCTGTGGTTTCCCATTTTCACACCAGCCAAATTCTGGGGCTGTACCTTAATAAAGGCCACGGCCGCTTCCTTCCAACTCCTATACCTTCCCGATCCCATCGTCGCCATACAACCTATGTGTGTCAGTGCGACGTAAAGCAACTAGAAAAAAAAAAGAATTCATGCATGAAAATAAAACACTTCACTCCCAGTCAAGGATGACCAATAACTGCTGAGAGAGTCCGGCTCAATTGTAGATACAGATCAAGTTAATAATTAAAAGGAGGAATTAATGTTAGCGGAATAATTAGTTCTGACTTGAGTCTATAAATATGCATTTTATTATATTTTTAATGAGCTGTGAAATATTTTTTGTAAATTTTTCAACACGTTTCTTAAAAAATCCAGAAGACCTCGCGGGCCTATATTTGGAGACCCCTGACTCTATACAGTACAGGGTTTCTCATGTTTTTTTTTCTTTGCTATTTGCTTTACGTCGCACCGACACAGATAGGTCTTATGGCGACGATGGGATGGGAAAGGCCTAGGAGTTGGAAGGAAGCGGCCGTGGCCTTAATTAAGGTACAGCCCCAGCATTTGCCTGGTGTGAAAATGGGAAACCACGGAAAACCATCTTCAGGGCTGCCGACAGTGGGGCTCGAACCCACGATCTCCCGGATGCAAGCTCACAGCCGCGCGCCTCTACACGCACGGCCAACTCGCCCGGTGGTTTCTCATGTAAACTAAGACCGTCGAAGTGGCGTTCTTACTCTCCGACTGGAGTTCCGCAGTGTGGGAGGTGCGTGCATAGTTCTTGATCTTGAATGCAACCTGCACGTGTTCGGCCTGGCAAGCATAAGTCGCCAGTCTAAAACTCAGCTGTTAACATGGTGAGACAGTTATCATTACAATACCGTATTTTCGTATGTAAAAGTTCTGGTTTCATCTTAATAGCCCTGTGAACAGCCATAAATCTCGCTACTGGTGTGCACAAAATACTAATGGTGTTTATGAAGTCCCTCATTATGACAGGAAGATTCGTGTTTGGTGTGCTGTTGGTGCAAGATAAATAATTGCGTCTATTTTTTTCGAGACGACAGTAAATGCAGAGTGGTTCAAAGATGGCATTTTGACACTGTTCTTCCATAAGTTAACAGAAGAATAAAAATCGTGCGAGTGCCTTCAACAAGATTCAGCCCTTGCTCATACAGCAGAAGATTCCTTTCTGACAATCTCGAAATTCTTTGCAGATAGAGTTATCAGTCCTGGCCTATTTACTCCTCGTTCTCCATATCTAACAGTGTGTGAGTTTTACATGAGGGTAAACTCAAATGAAAAGTGTACCGAACAAATTCTCACACATTGGAGGAACTGAAAGAAAACATTAAATACCGATCTCGATATCTGCTGTCGCTTAAGTGCGGCCAGTATACATTATTCGAGAGATAGTGGGTTCGAACCCCACTGTCGGCAACCCTGAAGATGGTTTTCTATTTTCACACCAGGCAAATGGCGGGGCTGAACCTTAATTAAGGCCACGGCCGCTTCCTTCTCACTCCTAGCCCTCTCCTGTCCCATCGCCATAAGACATATCTGAGTTGGTGCGACGAAAAGCAAACAGCAGAACAAAACCAAAACATTACGAATGAAATCAGAAATATTATAGTGGCACAACTCACTCGCGTCTGCCAGATTGTTGTTACCAGATACAATGCCTGTATAACCCAGGAAGGACGACACTTCCAGCATCTTTTATAAGGTAAGATTTGATCTAAGATTGTATACACGCTTAAAGCAGGGCGGCCGCACTCGACAGAAGTTCAGCTGAGGCAGCTGCCGTAGCGCAGAGTATAATCACCGTCCGTTCGGTCTGAGTTTATATGAGAGACCCTGTATAAAAGCATCCCCAAAAAGCCTTGTAACTGATTCAAGTTCTTTCACGTATCATTTATGTATATGTAAAAACATAAAACTATCTACTTTGAGGAACTCCCCTCCTTATGATTACAGGATTAGATAATGTTTCACCTACTCAAATTCTACGAGCTCTATTTTCTAGAAATATAACCACCCATGTAGCCACTCTTTTGTCTAGTCCAATTAACCATATTTTTGTCAGTTCCTTCCCATGATTTATACTATCAAAATCCTTTAATAGGTAAAAAGCGATACATTCCATTTGAACTCCTGGATGTAAAATATTTGCTATATCGTGCTCTAATCCTACAAGTTGAGTCTTATTGAAATAACTTTTCCTAAGCCCGAACTGCCTCTATACAGTTGACTTACTTCTTGATTCATAGATTATTTCTTGTTTCATTGAAGCCCGTGGACCACGTGATTCGTAACTCTGGTGAACTGTCTTCATCCTTGTATTGTGGGTTGCTTTCCTTTCCTGAGTCCACTTTACTCCCACTCAAGGACGCAACTGTCAGTGACTGGTGAGTGTCGGATGTTCTCATCATTTCTGTAAGAAAACCTGCATAAAAGTTTGAGAATATTGGTTGCAGAAAATTCTTGAGGCCAATCTCTTGTCCATTCTATGTGATCGAAGAGGATAAGTCTCCTCTTTTTCTTGGCTGATGTTTCTCTCTCTAATTGTTGGTAAAACTCTTTCTTAGGCATGATTCTGTATTCACCTCCCTCATTAATTGACTTTTTTGCTTCTGAACATCCCGGCTCTGATTTTCGCCTCTTATAACCTCAATAACTATTCCGTCATGTCTCGATAACATAAGGATCTAGGAACATTGCTTGTCTATTGGTTTCTGCTTGGAAGGGTTTTCCTATTTGTATCACGCTCATCACAAGCCGCAGTAATATATTCTAAGTGGGATATTACCTACATGTACAGTTAATAAAGGGCTCTGTCTATTATATGATAACAGGAGTTAATGAAAACAGAGCAGCTCCTTTACCGTCACAAAGGGGCCTTTTGACGTTTGAAAGATAAGCCGCCATAAACGGTGCCTTATTAAGGTGGCACTAAGCTAGGTTTGGCTCTCAAATATCACAGTTCACTGCAAACCAAATTAAGAAGGTTTTTCTTTTTCTTTAAGGAGTGTCAAGACTTAAATTTTGAACTTCTTCAGTTCTCTAGCTATCACCGCCAAATATTAACGGATAGTTCACGGTCTTGTGAGAAAATATATTTTATATGCTTTATAAATAAAATTTTTAAAAGATTACTAAGTTTGTTTTTTATTCATAGATGTTTTCTTATTCCCTTCATTTTCCAATTTACGACGTGACACGCGAAATGCTCCTTGCGTCATTTTTGTTCTAGTGGCGTACTATATTGTTTTACACGTTAATTTTTGTACGTCCGGGTATCGTTCACATTTCACATTTGAAGGTGGTGATGTCTAACTAGTGCCTTGTTCCGCCGTTTGGTAGCAGCACACGCACAGGAGCCAACTAATGCACTCTTCATAACCATTTCATAACAACACTGTCAGCGTAGGAGCAGACAACATGGAAAGCAACCATCAGGGACAGCGCTATACGACTTGGTTGCTATGAAAGGAAGGCTTTACCTCGGCAGAAATTCATCAGCGCTTGGTGGCAGTCTGTGGAGAACAGGTGCCGTCACGGAAAACAGTTGACAACTGGGTGGAAGGTTGGAAAACAGGGCGCACATCGATGGATAAGGGAACCAGTTCTGGAAGGAATGTGGCAGAATATCAACACCAGCCGACATTGCCCGGGTCGAACAGGCCATCCAAGGAAACAAATTCATCATATTTATGGAAATTGAGACAGCCACGGGAATTAGCCGAAACACCCTGCAGCGGATCGTGCACGGCCACATACAGTTGCGGGAGGTGTCATCCTCGTGGGTGCCTAGACTCTAGTCTGCAGACGAAAAGCAGAGGGGTGTGGACGTGGGCAGAGAACGTTTGCACGCCAAGGTCAAGATGCAGCCGACTTCATGGCTAGGATTGTGACTGGTGATGAGACATGGCTTCGGTACCATGAGCCACAAATGAAACAACAATCGATGCAATGGAAGCATAGGGGCAGTCCACTTGGCACCAAGTGATTATCACCTATTGGGGAACATGAAGAAACCTCTGCGCGGTCACCGTTTTGCGGATTTTGCAGATCTGGACACAGCTGTCGAGACATGGATACGCAGGACTTCGAAAGAATGGTTTCTGGAAGGTCTGACACTTCAATATAAAAAGTGCATACAGTTACAAGGAAATTATGTTGAGAAGGTAGACGTAACAACCGATGTGTAATGTACTTGTGTAGAAAAAATAAAGTGTAAAACATATACATGAATACCCCCTTTGAGTTTTGTTTTCTTTCCTTACTTCTTTCTCTTTCTTTCTTTCTTTCTTTCTTTCTTTCTTTCTTTCTTTTTTTTCTTTCTTTCTTACTCTGCTTACCCTTCGGGGTTGGTTTCTTCCTCGGATTCAGCAAAGGATCCCACCTCTACCGCCTCAAGGGCAATGTCCTGGAGCGTGAGACTTTCGGTCATGGGGATGTAACTTGGGAGGAGGACCAGTATTCGCCTAGGCGGCCTCAACTGATATGCTGAACAGGGGCTTAATGAGGGGATTGGAAGACCGAAAGGGATAGACAAGGAAGAGGGAAAGAAGCGTCCGTGGCCTTAAGTTAGGTACCATTCCGGCATTTACCTGAAGGAGATATGGGAAACGACGGAAAATCTCTTCGAGAATGGCTGAGGAGGAAATCGATACCCCTCAACTCAGCTCACCTCCAGAGTTCAGAGGTGGAGTGGAGCCCCTTCCAGCCCTCGTACCACTTTTCAAATTTCGTGGCAGAGGCGGGAATCAAACCCGGAAAGGTACATAACTTACGGCCACTCCCGCTTGCTTCTTTCTTCCTTGCCTATCCTTTCCAATCTTTCCATCCCCCCCACCCACAAGGCCCTGTTCATCATAGTAGGTGAGGCCGCCTGGAAGAGGTACTGGTCCTGCTCGACTGAACCCATGTCTCACGCTCCAGGACACTGCCGTTGAGGCGGCAGAGATAGGATCCCTCGCCGAGTCCGAGGGTTAGAACAATCCTGGAGGGTAAACGGACTAAGAAGGAAAGAATATACTGAAGATATCAACAGTATTGTTAAAATATTTTTGAGTTCTTCGATGGACATTTCTCGCAACTTTCATTTCTGTAAGATGAAATTATCCGACTGTGTTTATAGGTTGTTCCTTAATTTTACGAAGAGTAATATGATCATAAAAGCTGAGATTAATATTTCGATTATGAATTTTTAAAGGATACTTTTAGGGTTAATATGAAACACTACAACAAGGATGTTTCACAGGATTCTAATATGTACGTTCTTCTTGGGATGTGCCTAATCTGAAACCTTCTAGTTCAATAGTAATCTCATAAGATGTTATTGAAAATGTAAGGGTTTGATTTTCGTTCGTTTATAATATTGGTAAGAGTGAGGTATGCATTCTTTCGCTGCATCTTGTGAAGTGAACTTGGTTATCTACGTGGATTCATATTAAATACAATTGAACGTCTGGTTCATTTGGTGGGAGCACAATACTGGAGCAGGAGAAGTCTAACGGGTAGATCAGTTAGTACTAACATATGTTGAGACTAACGGCATGTTAAAAGTAGGTCAGCATTGAAACATTTGATAGGACTGGGCTGCTTTGTTGTAAGTTGTCAACAATTCAAGGGCATGAGATGATAAAACTGAATTTTATTCGAGATAAGGGTAACGTAATACAGAGTGTAACTGAGGGCTTGTAGAGGTCACTGAGTAGACAATATTTTGGATAGGAACCCATGTCCAGAAACGTGCCATTTCCTGACTACAAACTAAACACCACCACACGTTCAAACTGCATCCGTCTCTTGCGTCAGTGAGCAGTTGCAGTTCTCTTACAAGAAGAGTCGGGTTACAAGATACCGGTAGAATCAGATATTAGAGTAAAAAGTGTGCCGGAACATGATACTCAGCTACAATATTTGGATGATCGCGTAGGCCCAGTAGCTCGTCTGAAATGCAGTTCCAAGCCCATTCGACATCTACCGTGAAGGAGTGGTGGGACCAAGGCGTTCGTGTTTTGAGAGCGAGTGCTCGGGTGAATAAACTCTGATAGCTAGAGTACGTTACTTTGCGGATGTCCTTTGAGTTATGAATGTCCCTATGACGAGTATCATTATATAATAATAATGAGGAGAAGAAGAAAAAAGTCAATTTCCTGACGAAACTATACATCGGTCTGTTTTCAAACAAACATTACCTTACGGAAGTGGAAGTTGGATGGATACAGCATATCTTATTCAAAATTCAGAAGTAACAGACATGAAAGTAGCAAGAATGATCCCTTGTACTAACGGGTGGGAGCAATGTGTACTCGGAAGGAGGAGATAAAGGGTCATTTAGGAATGAACCCGATTGATGCAGCTGTACGCATAAAATGGCTACGGTTGTGGGGCCGTGTGAGGCGAATGGATAAGGACAGATTACCTAGGAGAATAATGGACTCAGTCATAGATGGTAAGAGATGTAGAGGGTAGTGATGGGCAGTCTGAGAAGAGGTCTCGAGATTTCTCAGGATTTCTCGAGACTAGCGCAGGCATTATTTCTCGCGAGAAATTTCGAGAAATCTCGAGAGCGTTGTCCCCACAATGTGCGGAGAGCAGCGTGTAGTAGGCCTGCAGTTAGTCGGAGCTGAATGTTGTTTGTTCCGAATATGCGAATAGCCCACGGGCCTTCTCATTTTCGTAAATACGTGTCAACAAGCGACTAAGGCGTTCGTTTATACCGAGGTCTATTTTGACGAAGTATAACATAATTAGAAAGGATACGCATTTGGGCATTGTATGCACTGGTAGGTACACGAATGAGTGATTTAAGTACAGAACCTGCCGGCTACTGTAGGTACACGTAACTGGATACTAGAGGCGTGCATTATTCGAACTCGAGACGAAGCAAGACGCGCCTTGCTGCATATGCAACCACTATTACGCACGAGTGGAATGTGCAATCTAAATTACTATAGAGCATTCGCATCATAATTAGGTAGGTACTTCGATATATGACGGTGCAATGTGAACTGTGACGAACTGTACGTGACAACTTGAAGACGATGTCCGAAACGCAACGTAAGTCGTGGATGTAGGTTATTTTTAAGAGATGTCACATAGCACAGCCCACTGTGTTGCTTATTCAAAAGAAGTAACATACATCGGCAGAAATACTTATGGGATGATCCGGCACTTACAAACGCATAATATCAATGAAGACCGGGCGAGTTGGCCGTGCGTATAGAGGCGCGCGGCTGTGAGATTGCATCCGGGAGATAGTAGGTTGAATCCCACTATCGGCAGCATTGAAGATGGTTTTCCGTGGTTTCCCATTTTTACACCAGGAAAATGCTGGGGCTGTACCTGAATTAAGGCCACGGCCGCTTCCTTCCAACTCCTAGGCCTTTCCTATCCCATCGTCGCCATAAGACCTATCTGTGTCGGTGCGATGTGAAGCCCTTAGGAAAAAAAAATCAATGAAGAGGAATCGTCACAGAACACCTCCGGCCCGGTCTGAATCACAAGAAACTACCCTGCCGACAACGATTGTGAGGCGTCCAGGTAGGATTACATCCTAATAACAATTATTAACAAATTATAGGGGTTATTCAGCTAAGATGTCCACCTGACATAACTCGTGAACAGTTTAAGATACTGGCATTCTGTATTCACCTTCGTTAATGGTAAGGAGCTCATTGTGCCATATCATATATGCCCCAAATATCAATTATATAATATGTTGTAATATTTTGCAGTTCATATTCGAAGGGAGTCATGATGCGACCTAGAAGTTGCGTAATGCAGTATTCCGTCATCGGGTGACATCAGTAATAGCTTCTTATCTAAGCATAGCAACAGTGAATATGTCGCGTACTCCGAATGAGTCACTCGGGGATGCACGAGAGTGTTTGAGAGCGGCCGATTATAAAAGGACCAATCACAGCCCTGGAAGCGATATGGCAGAATGAAGGGATTTACAAAACAAATTAAGTCAGTCTTACCAACTTCTAAATTTACAGTGCTGCACTACTCTTTATTTTATCAGGCAATATGTTATAAAGCTCGACTCCACGGTTTTAATATGAAAGAGAAGCCAGTTAAACATTAATAAAACTACCTGTAGACAGTTGCAATACTTAATTTGAATTAATAAAGTAATTAACATATTTTTATTGAATCAGCGCTTTGCAGAGTAGTGGGTGAGCAGTAACGTCATCGCGTCAGTGGAATCCCCTAAGACATGACTAATACCTGGAGCTTGGTGTATATAGTAGCCTCTGGACATGGAAAGTCACTCTGCTTTTGAATTGTGAACCGCGTGGGTCGGTGTTTTTGATATTAAGCCAGTGGTATAGGAAAGTAACTTTTTTTTAAGTGACCAGTTTGAACATATGAGTAGTAAATTTGTGAAGCTGAAACGTTTCCCTTTCTGAAAATATGCATTACATGAATGCAAGTGTTAGATTGCAGTTACGAGTGTGCATAGTATATTAACAGAGCATTTTACCTTTGCTATATAAATAATATCAGGTATCACGTATGTCAAAGTGCGGTGGTGACACGGGATTATATCAATAAAACGATAGTTACTGTCGATATTTCCGTACCCTGCATACGATTTGTGCAAATACCGTGTCCGGTACGCGTTCGGTTTCGCGAAGAACTTGTACGAACCGTCGTTATCGTATCGGTACAATTAAATGCTGTGTGCGAAGCACTATTTCTACATAATGAAGAGAGAAGAAAAGACTTGCAGAGTATTTGATAACGCCATGCAGTTTGGTGCTAGGGGCTTTACGTCGCACCGACACAGATAGGTCTTATGGCGACGATGGGATAGGAAAGACCTAGGAGTTGGAAGGAAGCGGCCGTGGCCTTAATTAAGGTACAGCCCCAGCATTTGCCTGGTGTGAAAATGGGAAACCACGGAAAACCATTTTCAGGGCTGCCGATAGTGGGATTCGAACCTACTATCTCCCGGATGCAAGCTCACAGCCGCGCGCCTCTACACGCACGGCCAACTCGCCCGGTGCAGTTTGGTGCAATAATGGCGTAATTTGCTGGACGCTGTGGCCTGGAATCATGAAGAAACTGAGACGCTACCAGTTAAGTTCATTTTTAATTATAGGCATGCTTAGATAGAAGGAATTAGGCTAATTCGATCCCAGTGTAATGTAAATGTAAATGTCAGTCTTGTTGTGAGTGAGCTATGTTGTATTTTTATAGATTAGTGTCATGTTTCAGGGAAATGCATGTTTGGAACCCTGATTTTTATATTTTACTTTATTACCTTTTTATCAGATGGGAAAGAGGGAAATGATTAGGTGTAGATGAGGATATATATGTCTAAAGGTAACTGTGTATTCCATTTTGGTACAAGATGTAGACTCTTTTAGTATGAAGGCTACACAGCCTAAAGTTTGGTCTGGGAATAAAATTTAGCAAGGTATTTTTTTTTCCTGCATGTAGCACGTTTATAGGAATACATGGCAGTGATGACCAACGTATAAGTGCACCGTCGAACTAATATCTTCTAGATCCGCAGAGAGAACTAGCTAATTGGTATTGAGTTATGTTTTTACGAGAAAAAGGCAAGAGTAGCCTGTAACTGAGATTACTATGTGTGAATATCGGAAAGATATAATGGTGTCAGCTGCATGGAAAGAGAGAGGTTTGATTTGCCTCAAGTGTTCATTATGGTTGTGAGAATCGAACTCACGGACCCCAAAGTGTTAGGCCAGATGTGTTGAGTATCATATCTGCAAGCCGTGTTATATTGGAATATGTAGTTAAGGCCATAGGAATGTGTATTGTGCTTTAATTGGAGTTCGAGGCCTTGTATTAATTAAATGAACAGAGAAGTGAATGGCAGCGTAATTTATGTTTTCAAACATATTAGAATTTCTCAGACAAGATTTACCAAACCAATTAGTTAGAGTCTTTTCTGGCGAAGTAAGATGTTTCATAGCTGGAGCATTAGAAGTGTTCCGTGATTTATATTACAGCGTGCTAGTGAAAGATCAACAGACGGAT
Source organism: Anabrus simplex (assembly GCF_040414725.1). Taxonomy (NCBI): domain Eukaryota; kingdom Metazoa; phylum Arthropoda; class Insecta; order Orthoptera; family Tettigoniidae; genus Anabrus; species Anabrus simplex. Next base: position 783,102,477 of record NC_090265.1, read on the forward strand.
AGCTGAGCCTGGAGTTCGGTGTTCTTTTTATATGAAGGAGTCTAGTATCTTATTGTTTATATTTCAGATATTGAATACACAGATGATATTATTATTTTTTTATTGCATGTCATTACAGGTTTCTCCGAGAGTGTTTTTTTTTTGTATTAATTTGTGTTACTTGGATTGTTGTTGTTTATGTCATGGCCAGCGTTGAAAAGATTTGTTCTTAAATATGAGTCCGAAACTCATTCTATTGGGAAGCAGGCTTCTAAGCCATCCAATTTATAACAGAACGGTCTGTTAAGTAAATTCAGTGTAGATGTAAGCTAAGGTCCCTGAAATATTGATTTGATGATAAGTGATGTATATATATAGTTTTATTATGGATCGGATTTAGCATAATTTTATTCTGTCGCGGTATGTCCTGTAATTATAATTTAAGTGATATCCGTCAGGATGCGTTAAAATGAATTTAACTGCGTAAGTCGAAGTGAAGTGTGAATTTCTTCCCCAGGTCGTTGCGTTTATTTTGTAAATGTTTTCATTTTGAAACGGGACATTGCCCGTCCTTTGTAAATTGTTGTAAATTTATGTTAATTATGTGCTCGGCACAAATTAATTTTTTTGGCATTTATTTGAGCCATATTTTAATTATTTTTTGTTTATCTCGAATTTCAATAATGTTTATTAGTCAATAAATCCATCTTACCCCTTTATTTTGTATTTTATTTCGGAAATATGATACTGTTTCCCGTTCATATGCCCATGGTATTTATTTTTTCCTGAGATTTTAAATTTATTTTAGCCCGATCAATTTTTTAAGAACCGAACACGCAGCTCTCCGATTGGCGCCGGTAGACTGTATTTCAGACGGGAACGGTACATCATAGTTCAACATGCAGTGCTTTCATAGGATTTTGACAAAATTTATCGTCACACACGTTTCCATATGAGAACTGCTGATGATAACTGTCAAGCTTACACTCGTAGTTACTGGGACGTCGCACAGCTCGCAGCACTCGAGAATCGGTCTCGAGAGCGTTGCCCATCACCCCTGTTACACGTTCCACTGCAGTGTAATGGGGGTTGCATATGTAGCAAAGCACATCTTCCCCGTCTCAGGTCCGAATAATGCACGCCTCTAGTATCCAAGTAGGTGTACATCCTATCTACAGTTATTCACAAAGTATGCATTGTTATTCACCTAAGATGTCCACCCCAAATAAGTCGTGAACAGTTTAAGATACTGACATTCTGTTTCAACTTTAGTTAATGGTATTAAGGGGTTCATAGTTGAACATGCAGTACTTTTCCAGGCGTTTGACAAAATGTATTGGCTCAAACGTTTTCATAAGAGAACGTTATTTCACGCAATAACTGCCAACGATATACTGTCAAGTTTACAGTCCTACTTACTGGTACGTCGCACAGCTTGCGCTACAGGAGGATAGGTCTCGGGATTCTCGCGAGAGTCTCGAGATCTGCGACGTCAGTCTCGAGAGTCTCGAGCGAGAGCGTTGCCCATCACTAGTAGAGGGAGACCAAGATGAAAATGGCTAGACTCAGTATCTAATGATTTAAGTATACGAGGTGTGGAACTGAACGATGCCACAGAGCTTGTTACAGAGCTTTGCAGAGTGAACGGTGAAAGTATCCCCTAAAGCCTATAACGAATATGTTGTTTGAGTCATCAGTCCATAGACTGATTACATGCAGCTCTCGACGCCACCCTATCGTGTGCTAACCTTTTCATTTCTACGTACCTACTAAATCTGCTTGCTATATTCGTACCTTGGTTTACCCCTACCGTTCTTACCATCCACACTTCTCTCGAACACTAACTGAACAAGTCCTGCGTGTTTTAAAATGTGCGCTATCATTGTACCTCTTCTTCTCGTCAAATTTAGCCAAATAGATCTCCTCTCACCAATTCGATCCAGTTTCTCTTCACTCTTGATTCGATCTATCCATCTCTCCTTCAGCATTCTTCTGTAACACCACATTCGAAAGTTTTTATTCTCTTTCTTTCTGAGCTAGTTATAGTTCACGTTTCACTTCCATGCAATGCCACACTCCAGACGAAAGTCTGCAAAAACATATTTCCAGTTCCTATATTAGTGTTCTAAGTGAGAAAATTTGTGTTCTTAAGAAAGGCCTTCCTTGCTTGTGCTAGTCTGCATTTTATATCCTCCTTACTTTATGCAACGTTAGTTATTTTCCTACGCAAGTAATAATATTCATCTACGTTCCTTAAGACTTCATTTTCTAATACAATATTTCCCCTATCACATGATGTATGTATGCATAATAATAATAATAATAATAATAATATTAGTAATAATATTAGTAATAATAATAATAATAATAATAATAATAATAATAATAATAATAATAATAATAATAATAGCCACCTCTGTGAAGTAGTGGTTAGTGTGATTAGCTCCCACCTATGGAGGCCCGGGTTCGATTACCGGCTCTGCCGCGAAATTTGAAAAGTGGCACGAGGACTGGAACTAGGTCCACTCAGCCCCTGGAGGTCAACTGAGTAGAGGGGGGTTCGATTCCCTCCTCAGCCAACCTCGAAGTGGTTTTCCGTGGTTTTCCACTTCTCCTGCGTGCAAATGCCGGGATGGTACCTAACTAAAGGCTAAGGCCTCTTCCTTGTCTAATCCTTCAATATTCCCATACCCCTCACAAGGCCCCTGTTCTACATAGAAGGTGATAGGCTAGGTACTGTTCCTAGTCCCATGTTGTAGTCCGCCGACCTAAAGTCTCACGCTCCAGGATTATGTGCCCTTGAGGTGGTAGAGGTGGGATCTCTCGTCGAGTTTGAGGAAAAAACCAACTCTGAATGGTAAACGGATTAAGAAAAAAAAATAATAATAACATTAATAATACAAATTATAATAAATAATGAAGGAGAAGGCTCTGTGCTGGCGCGGGGTCATTCACATGGACGAGTAGCGGTCATCACTGCGGGAAAGGGCTTCATCGTGTGTTTGCAGCGCTCTGTGCGTTACCAACTAAAACAATATTTACCTTGACGTTTGTTTGTTTGTTTGTTTGATGGAGTCAACTGATGAATTTAATAAACATGCAATGTTAATCATAAAAACTAATTTGCAATTTATTCTCCACAAATATAGAAACTGAATTATTTCACAATACGAGGTTGCTCATATCTCATTAGGTTACTCTGTTATCGGTGAGGGAGAATAAAGCCCATGGGGCTACAGGTTACTTGGAGGTGAGGTTGGTCAGCGCACCATGAACTGGAATGAAATCTCCCAGGGGTTTTCAATCTGAACACTGACATTGTACCTCCTCCTGAGCTCTAATGACTTTTTTAAAGTAAGGGGTTAAATAGAAACTCTTTGGACTCGACACAGTTTCTGCCTATCCGAGAACCTAGATGCCAAACGTGAGGATCTGAATCCATCAAAATAACAACCCCGGATGTTTAGACTTTCGTAGAATAGAAGGAAAACTTACTGAAGTGAACATGTAATAGCAGTTCTGCTTTGAGATTCGCATAAACAAAGGAGACTCACCCTTATAGAACGCCTGGGATTTATGTTACTCTCGCTATATTGCGGAAAAGCAGGAATACGTATTAGATTCAGTGAAAGTAATAGTGTAACAATTTAGAAATCTAATTTACAATATATATATAAAGCACAATGTATGTCTGTCAGTCTGTTCCTTATACAAATCCATACCGTTCCAACAACCTTAACCAAATTATGTGTACTTACTTTTTAGGACACTGCAGGTAACATTATCTACAAGAAATTTTAACAGGCCCCTCCATTCCCTATACCCTTTGGCAGATTAACAGGTGACATATCGGATTTGTCGTACAAGGACAAGAGAAAGTTCATTTTTAGCCTAACGACGAGAAGAACAAAACTCGGTAAGGTCCTACTCCGAAAATAACGTTTAAAGGCCCTAAATTTAAAGGTTGTCCGGCTCCATGGCTAAATGGTTAGCGTGCTGGCCTTTGACCACAGGGGTCCCGGGTTCGATTCCCGGCAAGGTCGGGAATTTTAACCACCATTGGTTAATTTCTCTGGCATGGGGGCTGGGTGTATGTGTCGTCTTCATCACTATTTCATCCCCATCATGACGCGCAGGTCGCCTAAGGGTATCAAATCGAAAGACCTGCACCTGGCGAGCCGAACATGTCATCGGACACTCCCGGCACTAAAAGCCATACGCCATTTCATTTCATTTGAAGGTTATCGTGATATTGGCACCACACAACACCCACCATTTAGTAATCCGATGAAGAAACAAGGAGCCGTAGCCATGGCAACGTCAGGTTAAGAATTCTGCAGTGGCGGTGGTGGTGGTGATTATTGTTTTAAGAGGAAGTACAACTAGGCAACCATCCTTTATATACCACTAATCAGTGGGAAAATATGGAAGGGGTCCGCCACTTCGAAAAATGAAGATATCGGCCAAAGGAAGACAAGGGCCACGAAGAGAATGAAAATGAAAGACTCCATAGCCCTCGCAAACCTAATAGCATTGGGGTCGGAAAAGAACAAGAGTTGACCAAGAGAGGTCGGAAAGGATAGATGAAAGTGAGGAGCCTGGCACAAGTAAGTGGAAGCAATGCCAGGACTCAGCTAAGGGCCCAGTGGTCGCCAACCCACGTTCCAAAGTTCAGAGTCCCTGGGCCCCTTTTAGTCGTCTCTTACGACAGGCAGGGGATACCGTGGGTTTTATTCTAACGCCGCCACCCACAGGGGGTGATTCTACAGTAGCGAGATTATGAATGTACAGTATGTTCTAGCATAGGTGTCAACCAAAATTGGTACGCATACGACTTATTATCTGAAAAAGAAATTCTGTGGGGTAAGACACCCATAGCACCCCTGTGGGCGGGGTGAAGTATGCAAATAATAGAAAACGATCAATACAGTGGAACCTTAGATTGCGAGCATAATTCGTTCCGGCAACATGCTGGTAATCCAAAGCGCTTGTACATCAAAGCAAGTTTTCTCATAAGAAACAACTGAAACGCGGATGATTTGGCAGAAACACAAAAATATTTATTACAATACCTTTTCTAAAACAAAATATAACGTAAAACAAATTAAAGCGCACTTTTCCTTACAACAGAATCGTTGTTGGTGTGAGGGAGACGAGAGATGACATGAGAAAAGTTACTGTGTAGCACAAATTTCACCAACGGAATCACTGCTATCTGTTGGCTCACTAGAATTGTTTTCTTTTCGTGCAACTTTAACGAGGAACCTGTCCAGTGACTGTTGCTTTTGCCTCTTTTTGAGGATTTCACGAAAATGTGACATTGCATTGTCATTGAACTGATTTATCGCTCGCACCGCTACAGCCTTATTCGGGTGGTGCTTTTCTACAAAATTTTTCACCGTTTCTCACATTTCGCACTCAGTTGAAGTGAGAGATTCCATTGACTTTTTCTCCTCCTCTTCACCGGACGAGAACTCCTCCATAACCTCCTCCTGTTGTTCGCGATGCAGTTCCTGGCTATGTTCTTCCACCAGCTCTTGAATGTCCACGTCATTCACCTCCATCCCCATGGTCTTCCCCAAGGACACAATATCATCGACAATCGTCGGCTCATTGTCACCAACAATCCTCTCAAAGTCACATCCAAGAACACAGTCAGGCCAAAGCTTTCCCCAAGCGGAAGTGAGTGTTCTCTTGGTGACCCCACCCTAGGCTTTATCGATGATCTTCAGGCAGTTCAGGATGGGGAAATGTTTTCTCCAAAACTCTCGGAGGGTAAGGTTTGTTCCTTCGGTCACTTCGAAGCATTGCTGAAATAGCGCTTTGGTATATAGCTTCTTGAAGTTCGAAATGACTTACTGATTCATAGGCTGGAGTAGTGGAGTAGTGTTGGAAGGAAGGAACTTAGCCTTAACGAACATGAATTCCTCCATTAAGTCGTCCTCAAGGCCTCAAGGGCTGGAGGATGAGCAGGATTATTGTCCATAACCAGCAAGACTTTGAGCGGCAGATTATTTTCAGAAAGGTATTTCTTCAATACAGGACCAAAGAACTCGTTCATCCATTCAACAAACGAACAGAGGAGGGGTAAACGTAGGCCCACGTGACGCTCGTATAGCGGAACCTCACTTGCTTATCAAGTTACAATTTATTTAAAATGTTTGCTCTTCTTGCAAAACACTCGTAGACCAAGTTACTCGCATTCCGAGGTTTCACAGTATTAATGTATTATCCATAGGTTCTGATGTCGCTTAAGGCCAAGTTCAGCACCATCGCTACGAGGCGGGGGTGAGTAGAAGTGAGAATGAAAATGTCTAAATTGATCGAGATTACGGATGCATGTGTGTGTGTTCCAGCATAGCTCTCAACCAAACTTGGTACACGCTACTTGGAAAAAATACCGTGAGGGTAAGACATCCGCCGGCACTCCTAGGGCAGGAAATGACATGCAAAAATAATCGGAAACGATTGATATTAGTGTCTAGTCCATAGTTTTCAGGGTCGCTGAGATGAACTATGACGATCTGGATGCCAAGTCCAAGTTCAGCCTCCATCGGCATGGGGGATCAGAAGGCGTGAAAAGGAGAAAGTCCAAAATGATCATGAGAACTATGCATTCCATACCTTTCGGGGTCCCTAGGGTGATTGATGAGTCCCTGTGACAGTTGGAATCGTTTACATCATATCTATAGCGCGACTCGTAAAAACATACAGTTACAACTTATTTGTATTAGTTGCTTGAAAAGATCATATAATTCCCAGACGATCTAGTGTGCCACAAAGAAATTAAATAATCTTAAATTACAACCCAATATTATACACATTACAATATTACTAAATCTGCGAAAGGGCTGATGACCTTAAATGTTAGGCCCCTTTCAACAAGAAACAACTTCAACAAATCTTCGAAAGTGTTCGTAAACTATCAGTAAACGTCACAATAAAAAATATGGAAAAATTAACTTCAATGAGGTAATACAAATACTAAAAGCTTGTTCATCCAGCTCTTATCCCGTTTCCCTACGGGGTCTGGTGCGAGGTGAGATGAATCTGTTGTGGCGGGTGTTTATGACCGGATGCCCTTCTTGACGTCAACCTCACCAGAGAAGTTAACGAGATGAAATGAATGACGTGATATATGATTGTAAGAAGAGAGGGTGAAACCCGGCGCCAGCACATAGCCTACTCCTGTTGAATACCACCAAGGGGTCTGCTCAAAGCTTAGCATCCTCATCCAACGGACGAAAGACCATCAACAGCGCCATATGCCCTCAGTCCATATGAGCACTGCGGAGAGGTTTGGAATTGAATCCAAGCTTTTGGCACGCAATCTAGTGCATAGAAATGTTATACCACCACCTCTCCTACCCTCTGATGGTGAAATTATTTTCGACCAAGAAAACTCGAACCCGCTAACGGCGGTACAGACTTCACCGCCTTAACGATCATGGCCACCAGGCGGGTTGATATCATCACTAAAATTAAACATTAAAAATGTACCCGAGCAAAGCAAGGCACTACAGGTAATTTTTTTATAAAACACAGTTTGACCACATGAGTTAAAGTATAATAAAACACATCCAAGTTAATGATGGGATAGACAAAGGAGTGGCTGAATGGGCGGCTACATTTGAACTCAGTGAATTAGAGAAGGTGAAGCTTTTCCTGATGCTGTAATCACCGAGGCTGCAGTCGCTTAAGTGCGGCCAGTATCCAGTATTCAGGAGATAGTGGGTTCGAACCCCACTGTCTGCAGTCCTGAATATGGTTTTCCGTGGTTTCCCATTTTCACACCAGGCAAATGCTGGGGCTGTACCTTAATTAAGGCCACGGCCGCTTCCTTCCCACTCCTATCCCTTTCCTGTCCCATCGTCGCCATAAGACCTATCTTTGTCGATGCGACGTAAAGAAATTAGAACCTGTAATCATTAAGAGGGGGATCTCACTGCGCAGTATTTCGGGCCTTTATTTTAACATGGATATGTTATAGCGTCATCAGCTTAGAGTGGACCGTGGTAACCAGGCAACCATAGTTCGTCATCATCTTCCTCAGCGCGTTCCAGAACACTGCCTTCTATATACAAATGGCGCCGTTGATTTAAACGAGTCTCTGCTGCCTTTGACTGGCATTTCGTCTAGATCACGGCAAGGCCCCTTACACAAAATAACGTCACCAAAGGCAGCATACGTTCTCTCATAATATCTTGTGACATGACACGGGAATGCTGTGTGCTGGATCAGCTGCCATGTTGTTTTCTTTCTTTTTTTTTGCTAGTTGTTTTACGTCGCACCGACACAGTTAGGTCTTACGGCGACGATGGGACAGGAAAGGGCTAGGAGTGGGAAGGGAGCGGCCGTGGCCTTAATTAAAGTACAGTCCCAGCATTTGCCTGGTGTGAAAATGGGAAACCACGGAAAACCATTTTCAGGGCTGCCGACAGTGGGGTTCGAACCTACTATCTCCCGAATACTGGATACTGGCCGCACTTAAGTGACTGCAGCTATCGAGCTCGGTCTGCCATGTTGTTGGACGTAGGTCATGATGCTACATATTTCATTTTTTTTATCGGAAGTCTTTATCTCCCTTCTGGGTGGAGTGAAAGTCTATACTATCTGTACTCCTGCATATCCAAAGAGCCTAGTAAAAGAGGAACGACTACAGAATCTGTACTCGCTCTTTTATCCTCTAAGTTCAACTACATATCCAAGATACTATGCTTTTCCGTGTAGGCCTAGTGGAGAAATGTGCAGATATTTTCTGATATTTAGCTCATGAATGATATGAGTAAGGATCTGTAATCACAGATAAGGCTTTCCGTGGATGACGTACAGAGTACTAAATAAGTTACAGGATTGTGACCAACTACAAGAGGACCCAGACAATGAAATGAGACGGACAGCAGATGGTAAACGGAATGAAAAATCAGGTTATAAGTTTCACCAACAGGTAAAGTTCTCTCAGCTTTAATTATTGTGTTGATAGATTGATAGTACCTGATGGGGAATACTGTAAGTACTTAGATGTTAAAATAAGGAATGATGTTCGTTGGAGAAATCACATTAATGATCTTATAAGGGAAGCTTAGAGATCGCATTACATAGTCAAAAGGGCATTTAATTGTTGCAGTAAGGATGTATACAAGAGGGCGTATAAGTATCTGGTAAGACCCGAGCCAGAGTATGTTCCAGTGGATGGGACCCACACTAGAAATACTTGATATGAGAACTGGGTAGGATCCAAAGTAAAGCGGCACGATTTGTTCTTGGTGATTTCCTACAAAAGAGTAGTGCTACGAAAATTTTCTTTTTGGGTGGAAAGACTTGAGAGTAAGGAAAAGAACTGCACGACTAAGCTTATATTTCGGGCTGTCAGTGGAGAGATTACGTGGAATGACATCAATAGACGGAAAAACTTTAGTGGAGCTTTTAGAAGTAGTATGCTGATTAAAGTTTGAATTTAAGAGGGCAAATTGTGATAAATATATATCTATAGGATGGGGAATAAGGGATTGGAATAATTTATTAAAATCAATGTTCGATAAATTTTCAAGTTTTTGAAAACACTTCAGAAAAAATTAGGTAAACAAGTGATAGGGAATAGGCCACCTAAACGCAGATCATTGGTAAAATATATTCTGCCCGTTTAAGCCACGACTAGCATTTGGAGGCACGCGACCCTCTCAGGGGTGCTCAGTAAGGGATTGACATGTTCCATGGTAAAAATGGTGTGGATCAAGGAGATGGGCAGATATTCGTAAATAATGAACCATCAAATCCAAATAAATGGTGGATGATTTATTCCAAAAGAAAATAATACCTTCCTTAAAAATGATGATTATGTGAAATGATCGCTAAAATTTAATTTTATATCAACTCTTGCTGTACATCCAAAAATTAAAACAAATGAGATGGTACAAGTTAATGAATTCTATTTAATTCTGACAAAATTGTTTCGTCCATGTCACATTGTTTTGTGAATATTGCTTTGACTATTATCTTTGATTTTCTAGAGAATGATGCTTGCACGCATGTCAATTCATGCCGGAAAATCTGGAACAAGATTTTAAATATTGAAGTTATGACTGAGCAAAATAAAAAAAAAAATACAAAAGAATTTTAACGATTTACTTCTATCGCTTAATTTCACTTTTAATTTAATTACTTTCCAATTTAAATCGACTTTTCAATAATTATCTGCTCGTTGTAACATAACACACGTGATATTACGTGGCAAAGTAGGCAAGCAAATGAGAGAAAGAAAAAAAAATAATTTAAATTAAATCCTTAACCATGTGTCATAATCCTGACAACGCCGAAATTCGGAACAACGATGGTTACACATAAAAATCGATATTGCACGACAAAATTAAGTCACACAACCTGTGGAATAACAACATAAAATACACGCAATGATCTCCCATTACCATCATCCACCAAAGAAAAACAATTACAACCCACTACAACTAAGAGTAATATTTACAAATATACATCTGCCCGCACGTTGTCCATTCATCTCCTGGGAATAGCAGACTCCTGTAAATAATGATCTGTACCTGTATAAAATCCACCTGGTACAAACAATCTAGGTAATGATGACTGAAAGAAAAAAAAAATAATAATATCGCCAATCTACGTTACCAACATTTAGCGTATATTGAGGAAGTGAATAATATTATACAACTTCGATTTAATACTATTGGTGATGACGCTCATCCAGTATGACAAATAATTATCTCATACACTCAGTTTTATTTGAAAGGAAGACATGTGGTTTACTTCGTGATTCATTATTGAATGAAGACGCTATCGCCTACCGCTCACAAATAACTCGCACATGCGTCAAATGACGATAAATTATTCCAAAATCTCAGTTCATCAATGCATTCAACGTCGCAAAAATATATATTAAATGTGCCTCTATCCATAGAAACGTGAAGATTCGCCTTCAAATAGCACATAAAATCAGCATAATTCATGCCATAATTCACCACATGGCACAAGGTGAGAGGTAAAATAGCGAAAATAACTCGCAACATCCGTTCAAAATATTACAGGAACATTTACATAAATGACTTGAACCACATATAAATATAATAATAAGATACTATCCTTCCTTTAAAAAAGTATGAAATAGGATTCAAAGAAAGCTATCCGTATCGTTAGCACAGCGTTAATATGTCAGATGAGCCGGCTGCCTCGTGTGAAATATAGCAAACACTTTAGGGCAAAATATAAGAGAAATATATTTCGAAGAATGAAAATATCACGCTTACACAATCCTCAATATCACAGTAACCGAATAGAAATGTAAAATTCCTTAAAGATTAGTAGATGGCTGATATTTAAATCAGATACATGTCCGATGACATTACTATTTGAAACCCGCATGGCCGATGATGTTGACACCCTGTCATCATCCACCTTAAAATCACGTAGTAAGTGAAACCGCAACTCCAACATCGAATAACGGCAGACACTAACATGGTAAAGATATCAAAAAGCTACTCAAACTACTGTACAATTAATAATCCCTTCAAGAAGAAAGTTAACTACATACTACAGCTACATAGAACAGATAATACCCAGTATAAATGAAATGTCGACTTAACTTGGATGTCTTGATGACCATGGTGTTCTTCTAGGCAGGATTCAAGGCATTAGGACGTCGTTGGCGTCGGTTCTGGGTTATTAGTGCTGCATCATGATCCAAGTGATGTCTCCAAGGCACACGAATTTCACACTGCAGGCTTCCATGTCCTTGGCCGGTATCGAACTCGTATTACTTGTAGTACGCTGAAACTTTCACAAAAATATTAACACAAATGCATCGAACTCGTGGTTTCACAATTAGCAAAGGATGATACGTGCCTTCTTTCCTAACACTATTGACGTCTGTGAGGATGTTGAAATGAACTGTTAAAGCCGCACTGAAATAACACGGCTCCCCTCGTAGAGCGAATAACAGCTGTCCAGGCTTGTACGAGATCTTCTGTAGTAGCTTCCCGAGCAATCACCCAGTCAGCAAAGAACAGCAGCGAAACAGACTTGAGAGAATGACTGCGAATATTCCAGTACTAGCTTGCCACCGATGTTCCGAGCTCTGACGTCACACCTCGTGGTTCAATTGACATCCTGAATTCCTCGGCGTTGTAATTGAGATGTCCGTTAATTTCTTATTAAATAATTATATAATTAATTTCCTAATTAACTTAATTTTCAATTATTACTATTCGTGCCTTCCTGAAGTATGGTATCACGGTTTTATGCATACTTGTTGGAGAGTGACTATTAGGATGTCGGATCTGACGTGTTAATCTGACGAAAGATTTTAAATGTAATACTTGTCGTGGGTGAAAGGTTCGGCTGTATTAAAATTTTTCTCGTCTTCTCTCGTGGTAATAACATGGTCTTTCACTCCTCAGCAGGTTACCCCATTTATTTGGAAAAAAAATCATCCCTTTGTGTTTCTCTGTCGGCACACCGCGCGAGACACCTGGGGTACAGTCCGGTCTTATAAAATTCACGGCCGATCACAGTAGACCAAAATGTCACATCCACCTCTTGGCTAGATTAAAATTTTATTCCCAATAAAATTTTACTTAATGATTCCAAATGTCTGATCATGTGGCATTTTGGTTTCAGATCCAGCAGGTAATTCATAGGCGAAGTTATTGAGTGAGTCCTTTCAATGACTGTGAAAATTGGAGATATGTTGCTAACACGATGACTGTGGTTACTAAGCGTACGGGGTTTGTGTGTCTCTTCTTTCTTCTATTCTCCCATGGCTCGCTCCGTAACGTGGACACGTGCTGGACTTTCGCCTTCGGATGGATAATACCGTTTTAAGTGAGCCGAGTTGAACATAAATTCATGTCTGCCGTCCAAACTTTGCACTTTATAGGCATTGTTGTTATAGGCTTTAATGATCTTGTAAGGACCGACGTATAAATCTGCAAATTTCCCATATTTGCGTTCAGTAGGCTCAGATAGTATGGGTTTACGGATCAACACATAATCCTGCTCATGTAGTGGTTGGCGGAACTTCTTATTCGCTACCCTCTTCAATCGCCGTTGTGCCTGTTTATGTAGGTGCTCGGCGGTCTGAATAATACACCTTTCGAGAGTTGGTCTTGGGTCTGGTAAACATGGTACTACATTTTCCCACGGTCTCGCTGGATACTGATTGAGATGAATGACTCTTGGAAATTGTCTCGTGGATTCGTGCACCGTGTTGTTTACACATTCCATGATGATGGGTAAGACACTAACCCATTTCCAATGTGCGTCCTTGCAATAGATGCGACAAAACTTGGCGATTTCCAACATTATACGTTCAGCCGGATTTCCAGATGGGTATCGCACGGAATTTAAAGTGTGCTTAATGTCCAGTCTTCTCATAGCCTCCTGGAACTCGAGCGACGTAAATTGGGAACCGTGGTCTGTCAGTAGGAACTCTGGTTTACCCATTAATGGAATAATATTCTGGGTGATTCGTCTTAGAACGGCATTGGTGTTACCCTTTTGAATGGGAAACAGGGACACAAATTTTGAGAAAACATCCACTGTAACTACCACATGACGGTTGCCTTTGACACCACGGGGCAAAGGTCCGAAGAGGTCTAATGCGAACAGTTCTTTGGGTTTGGTTGGCAGTATCGGGATGGGGTACTGCTTCTGTAGATGAGAGCTGTGCTTGACCCGCTGACACCTATCACATGTCCTAATTGTCATTCTGACACTTTCGCGTAACTTTGCCCATTGGAATGCCTCCTGGATGGTCGCGACTGTTCTATCTACTCCTCCGTGTCCAATCGTTCTGTGCGTAAGCCAGATAATTCCCTTTTGCAGTTTATTCGGTACGACAATTCTCAGTTTCGTGCGGTCTTGATCCACAAACTTGTAAAGTATGTCATTCCTTAAAGAGTATCGAGGAGCCATACGATGTACTTGTTCGTAATTTGCGTCCCCAGGTACCATTCGTTGTTCAAAGTAGTCAATGATCTTCCTGGTGAACTCATTTCTACGTTGCGATTGCCGTAAATACCTCAACTTACGGAGTACTTCTTGATCTTCGTCATTCAATGCCAAATAGTTTACCCTAAAGGTGCTGACGTCAGGGTTCCTGCTTAGGACGTCGGCAATGACATTATCTCTGCCATGGCAATGTTCTAGCTCAATTTGAAACTGTTGGACAAAAAGTGCCCAACGCGACACGCGTTCGCTTGACATTGTGGTTTTAAGCATGAAAATGAGTGCTTTATGATCAGTTCGTAAAATGACTGGGAAACCGAATATTATTTTTTTCCAGTGTTGCAAGGCACAAACAATTGACAACATTTCAAGTTCGGTGGTATTGTAAGAAACCTCGTGACTCCTCAATTTACGGCTGTAGAAGGCAAGATAAACTTTATGTTCTAGGTTAACCGGATCCTCTTGATACAAGACTGCTCCAATCCCTACGGTGGAAGCGTCTGTCTGGATAATAAATTTAGAATTGAAGTCCGGGTATCCTAATTTAATGTTGTCTGTCAGCATCTGTTTGGTTTTCATAAAAGCTTGACTGCACGTGTCAATCCAACACCAGCGATTGTTTTTCTTTAATAAATCCTGCAGAGGAGCGACGGTAGTAGTGTAGTTCGGGCAATGGTCAGAAAAGAACTGACACATTCCTAAAAATTGTCGGACATGTTTAATTTTGGATGGTTGTGGGAAGTTTTGAATAGCGTGGATTTTCACAGGATTAGGTCTTATGCCTGTGCCATCAATGATGTGTCCCAAGAACAATATCTTTTGCTGGCAAAAATTAGATTTTTGGAGATTAATTTTAAATCCGGTGACTCTTAAGTTTTCCAGCAGCTTTTCCAGATTAGTTAAATGTTCATCCATATCTTTCGAGGCCAGCAACACATCATCTACATAGCGAATTGTAACCTCCTTAACTTCATCAGTCAAATTCTTATCTAATGCCCGGATGAGAGCTGATCCAGACGTCTTAATGCCAAAGGGCAAACGTTCAAAATCATAGGTCTGCTGGTCGAATAAGAAACCGGTTAGCAAACGGGATTTTTCCTCTAATACAATGTGGTGATATGAAGATGTGAAATCTACCCCAGTGAATAAGGACATGCCTCGAAATCGTCTGATCACATCTTTAATAGATGGTACTTGATCGAACTCCGGAATAAGTCTCTCATTGAGCTGTCTGGCGTCCAAACACACCCTTAACGATCCATTAGGTTTTTGCACCACCGTCAGTGGGTTAACGAAAGATGTTACAGCCTTCGAAACAATACCATTGGCCTCCATTTCATTAATTATTTTCTTGACCTCGGAGTGGTGTTTCTCTGGAATAGGGTACGGTCTCCGTTTGTAAGGTGCCCAACTATTTACTCGTAGAGCGTACCGATAGTTTGGGATTTTTCCTGGTTTATTGTCAAAAACCTCCTCATACCGTTTTAGAAGATGGAATAATTTCCGTCTTTCTTCGTTGGAACAGTCAGTCTCTTGAACCTTCTTTCTTAATTGGTCGTCGAAGTCTTCTTCTCCCCTTTCTTCCATTACTTTCTCTATTGCAGCGAGGATTTCTTCCGTGTCTTGATCGGCATTCTCCCTGTCCCACAGAAGTATTTCGTTTAAGGCCTGGGTATCAACGTCTTCCGAATCCTTGCGTTCCATTTCAATGGCCTCCAGTACAAGAGGATTATCTATAGTAAAGGACATCCTTTCAGTACTGCCTGATCCACGGAACTTGATTTCATTATTGGGAACGTCAATAATAGCATTGTGCTCCTTTACAAAATCGAATCCTAAGATAATATTGAAATTAATTCTAGGCATGACCACAAATGGATGAGAGAATATAGTGTTGCCAATCATTAAGTCAAGGAAGGTCTGTTCTTTGCATGTAGCTGATCTATCATTAATTATCCCTTTAATTTTCACGTTGGATACGGGAATAACAGGAAGTGTCTCTCTTCTTTTCAATTCTTCAAACAGTGATTTTGAAATTACACTAATGGTTGCTCCTGTGTCAACAAGACAATGGATTCTAAGTCCACCAGCTCTGGCTATTATAATAGGCAAACCCTGGGATGGTTTTGCATGAAATTGATGGGCGTCTTCGATTAAATCCTCGGATTTAATAAACCATGCGTCTACTTGGGCGATTGTCCATTCTTCGGGTGGAAATTACTGTTTTCGGCGCGCTGGAAGTTTAGTTTGATGGGGACGGTTTTTTTTTCGGAGCCATCTGGCTCGTATGGAGGTGCAGATGGACTTAAGCTATTCGATCCAGATTGTTTTCTATATTCTTGGAATGCTATACTTTCTGCATTCTCACAATCCGGATTTACAGCCATATTTTGCATTGCCTTTTTCCACTTGTCCTCTTCATGATTTCTTCTCCGTAGCTCATCGATGTATCTCATACTTTCTCTATGTCGTTCTTCCATGGTATCTCGGAAGTTCCGCTGATTTTGACTAGTATTTTGTCGTGAGTGGTCGTAGGGTCGATTTCTTCTGTCCCTTCTAGATCCGTCTCGGTATCGATTGTATCGATACCCTTCCTGTCTCCTATCCTCTCTCCTATAATGCGGAGGTAATCTTCTGCACTCTTCTTCCCTATTCAAGCCCGATCTGCGTTGTGGATTAGGGTAAGAGTACTGTCGATTTTCTCCTCTTCTCCCTGTTACATTTCCCTTCTCTTCTGATCCAGAGATTTCTACGACATTAACTTGTGGATGGTGTGGTTTCGGAGGTCTTTGCGCCAGCTGAGCGTTAGTATTATCCAGCTGTCGCAGAATTGCATCAGCTTGAACTGCATTTTGAACATTGGCAGCTATCAAAATGCGTTGGACTTCTAGTGGAAATTGTTTCTCTAAGGCTCTAATTAAATCCGTTTCTGATAATGGAGCGTCCAACTCTTTCATCCGCCTAAGCTGTAAGGCAAAGTAGTCCGCATAGCGTGTAGGTCCATTAACATTGTATTTCCTGGAGTATAATTCTAATCTAAGATTTTGTTGATGGTCCGAACTCCAATACTTCTGCAGAAATGCCCCTTTGAAACCTTCAAAATTTTCAAAAGTATAGCGGAACGCATGGTACCAGTTTACAGCTCCTCCGTCTAAGAATTTCTCCGCAGTTCTAAGTTGTCGATCAGGTGGAATTTTGTTTTCTTTCATGTACTCCTCCAGCTCACGAATAAAGCCTTTGGGAGACTGTTCCTGAGTGCCGCTAAATTTCCTAGGTTTATCTTCTCCCGTCCGTATAATATTTATAATTTGCGGAGCATTCCCAATTGGTGAACTAGCTATTTCCGGATGGAAAAGATTTAAGTTAACAGGGTTTTGTTGACCCTCTGCGTTATCCCGCTCTGTCCGGATGTTTACATTGGCCTGTTCGTTGACCGTTTCTTCGATCTGGCTCTGGCGATCCAGGATGGAATTGATTAAGACTCTCGTACTTCTGTCTTGGAGTTTGAGAAAGCTGAGGTCCTTTTCCAGGTTTTTCACAACGTCGGCCATTTCCCCGACTCTGAGACAGTTTCCTCGAACATCCTCTGATAGAGTACTGACTTTATCCGTGATGTTAATTTTATCCTCGTCCATGATTTTCTTTAAGTCATCGACTTGGAGATTTAATCCTTCGATCTCAATCCGATTCACCTGGCAATTACTTTTGACCTCAGTGAGATCTTCACTGATATTTTTAAGATCATTCCTGATGTCGCCTATTTCTTTTGCCTGTTTCACCTTCGCATCCGATACCTCCTTTTGTATTGACTCAACTTCGTCCCTAATATTGTCCATACTGGCTTTAACAAGGGCTATATCACTTTGAAGTGAAGTGACCTTGCCAGTGAGAATTTTATTATCCTCTTGTAATTGTTGAGTTAACTGGGTAACCTTTTCTACCGTTTTATTCTGATTCTATCGACACTCTAACGCGATGTTATCAATGCGACAATGTGTCTCGTCCAGTTTCGCAAGAAGTTCGTCCCGACCTTTCCGTGACTCTTCTTGGATTACCGCCCCCATAAGGTTCATCCGTTGTTCCACCTGTTCTATAGCTTTCCTATTCTCCTCACGAGCTACCCTATTTTCTTCTATCACTTTACTTAAAGTGTTCGTGGTTTCCTCACGAGCTTTTCTATTTTCTTCGCAAGCTACCCGATTTTCTTCTATCACTTTACTTAAAGTGTTCGTGGTTACTTCACGAGCTACCCTATTTTCTTCTATCACTTTACTTAAAGTGTTCGTGGTTACTTCACGAGCTACCCTATTTTCTTCTTGATGATCGTTCATACGCTGATTCAGCGCAGCCAACAACGCCCTAATCTCGTCCTTTATGAATAAGGATCAGTTATACAATGCGAACCTAGCCAACAGACGTCAATAATGCCAAGAATCCCCCCAAACAGTATGGTCATCAAGCATAAGTGAAATTAAGTATTTACTGCGAGCATCATTCTTTCAAAACGCATGATCCTACTACAATAAAATAAATAAGTAATTCGCGTAATTTGTCAGAATTCAAATATAACAGAACAAGATGGTTCAAAGAATGTAAATTTGATAAAGTATCGAATATTACGATTATGATCCACCATGTCAATCCATCAAGCCCCACGGTGAAAGAAGCCAATTAATATCTGCCCGTTTAAGCCACGACTAGCATTTGGAGGCACGCGACCCTCTCAGGGGTGCTCAGTAAGGGATTGACATGTTCCATGGTAAAAATGGTGTGGATCAAGGAGATGGGCAGATATTCGTAAATAATGAACCATCAAATCCAAATAAATGGTGGATGATTTATTCCAAAAGAAAATAATACCTTCCTTAAAAATGATGATTATGTGAAATGATCGCTAAAATTTAATTTTATATCAACTCTTGCTGTACATCCAAAAATTAAAACAAATGAGATGGTACAAGTTAATGAATTCTATTTAATTCTGACAAAATTGTTTCGTCCATGTCACATTGTTTTGTGAATATTGCTTTGACTATTATCTTTGATTTTCTAGAGAATGATGCTTGCACGCATGTCAATTCATGCCGGAAAATCTGGAACAAGATTTTAAATATTGAAGTTATGACTGAGCAAAATAAAAAAAAATACAAAAGAATTTTAACGATTTACTTCTATCGCTTAATTTCACTTTTAATTTAATTACTTTCCAATTTAAATCGACTTTTCAATAATTATCTGCTCGTTGTAACATAACACACGTGATATTACGTGGCAAAGTAGGCAAGCAAATGAGAGAAAGAAAAAAAAAATAATTTAAATTAAATCCTTAACCATGTGTCATAATCCTGACAACGCCGAAATTCGGAACAACGATGGTTACACATAAAAATCGATATTGCACGACAAAATTAAGTCACACAACCTGTGGAATAACATAAAATACACGCAATGATCTCCCATTACCATCATCCACCAAAGAAAAACAATTACAACCCACTACAACTAAGAGTAATATTTACAAATATACATCTGCCCGCACGTTGTCCATTCATCTCCTGGGAATAGCAGACTCCTGTAAATAATGATCTGTACCTGTATAAAATCCACCTGGTACAAACAATCTAGGTAATGATGACTGAAAGAAAAAATAATAATAATATCGCCAATCTACGTTACCAACATTTAGCGTATATTGAGGAAGTGAATAATATTATACAACTTCGATTTAATACTATTGGTGATGACGCTCATCCAGTATGACAAATAATTATCTCATACACTCAGTTTTATTTGAAAGGAAGACATGTGGTTTACTTCGTGATTCATTATTGAATGAAGACGCTATCGCCTACCGCTCACAAATAACTCGCACATGCGTCAAATGACGATAAATTATTCCAAAATCTCAGTTCATCAATGCATTCAACGTCGCAAAAATATATATTAAATGTGCCTCTATCCATAGAAACGTGAAGATTCGCCTTCAAATAGCACATAAAATCAGCATAATTCATGCCATAATTCACCACATGGCACAAGGTGAGAGGTAAAATAGCGAAAATAACTCGCAACATCCGTTCAAAATATTACAGGAACATTTACATAAATGACTTGAACCACATATAAATATAATAATAAGATACTATCCTTCCTTAAAAAAGTATGAAATAGGATTCAAAGAAAGCTATCCGTATCGTTAGCACAGCGTTAATATGTCAGATGAGCCGGCTGCCTCGTGTGAAATATAGCAAACACTTTAGGGCAAAATATAAGAGAAATATATTTCGAAGAATGAAAATATCACGCTTACACAATCCTCAATATCACAGTAACCGAATAGAAATGTAAAATTCCTTAAAGATTAGTAGATGGCTGATATTTAAATCAGATACATGTCCGATGACATTACTATTTGAAACCCGCATGGCCGATGATGTTGACACCCTGTCATCATCCACCTTAAAATCACGTAGTAAGTGAAACCGCAACTCCAACATCGAATAACGGCAGACACTAACATGGTAAAGATATCAAAAAGCTACTCAAACTACTGTACAATTAATAATCCCTTCAAGAAGAAAGTTAACTACATACTACAGCTACATAGAACAGATAATACCCAGTATAAATGAAATGTCGACTTAACTTGGATGTCTTGATGACCATGGTGTTCTTCTAGGCAGGATTCAAGGCATTAGGACGTCGTTGGCGTCGGTTCTGGGTTATTAGTGCTGCATCATGATCCAAGTGATGTCTCCAAGGCACACGAACTTCACACTGCAGGCTTCCATGTCCTTGGCCGGTATCGAACTCGTATTACTTGTAGTACGCTGAAACTTTCACAAAAATATTAACACAAATGCATCGAACTCGTGGTTTCACAATTAGCAAAGGATGATACGTGCCTTCTTTCCTAACACTATTGACGTCTGTGAGGATGTTGAAATGAACTGTTAAAGCCGCACTGAAATAACACGGCTCCCCTCGTAGAGCGAATAACAGCTGTCCAGGCTTGTACGAGATCTTCTGTAGTAGCTTCCCGAGCAATCACCCAGTCAGCAAAGAACAGCAGCGAAACAGACTTGAGAGAATGACTGCGAATATTCCAGTACTAGCTTGCCACCGATGTTCCGAGCTCTGACGTCACACCTCGTGGTTCAATTGACATCCTGAATTCCTCGGCGTTGTAATTGAGATGTCCGTTAATTTCTTGTTAAATAATTATATAATTAATTTCCTAATTAACTTAATTTTCAATTATTACTATTCGTGCCTTCCTGAAGTATGGTATCACGGTTTTATGCATACTTGTTGGAGAGTGACTATTAGGATGTCGGATCTGACGTGTTAATCTGACGAAAGATTTTAAATGTAATACTTGTCGTGGGTGAAAGGTTCGGCTGTATTAAAATTTTTCTCGTCTTCTCTCGTGGTAATAACATGGTCTTTCACTCCTCAGCAGGTTACCCCATTTATTTGGAAAAAAATCATCCCTTTGTGTTTCTCTGTCGGCACACCGCGCGAGACACCTGGGGTACAGTCCGGTCTTATAAAATTCACGGCCGATCACAGTAGACCAAAATGTCACAATATAGTAGGCTTATGTCTAAATTATACCTAAACGATCCACCAGGAGAATTGGATAATTTTCGTTTGAGGGCATATGCTGGCTTCCGCTACTCTTTTGACAGTATGCATCTAGTCCAAGAGGGGAAGAGGAAGGGGACTTTTTTTTTTTTTGCTAGTTGCTTTACGTCGCACCGACACAGATAGGTCTTATGGCGACGATGGACAGGGAAGGGCTAGGAGTGGGAAGGAAGCGGCCGTGGCCTTAATTAAGGTACAGCCCCAGCATTTGCCTGGTGTGAAAATGGGAAACCACGGAAAACCATCTTCAGGGCTGCCGACAGTGGGGTTCGAACCTACTATCTCCCGAATACTGGATACTGGCCGCACTTAAGCGACTGCAGCTATCGAGCTCCGTCGGAAGGGGAAAGAGAAGGTGTTAAGTTACGTTTTACTTTCAACACAGAGGTTTGGGATGATTTTCCGTTAAAGGTTACGAGGGACTATTTAAGACAGATTTTACTCAATTTAGGTTTTCATGCAATTGCTGGCCGTATTTCTGTTATTGTAGCTGCTGTACAGCACTTATTAGTAACAAATAAGTAATAATCGTTATTACATATGGGCATTAAATGACTTCAAGATGATCAAGAACGCATAACAGGCGAGCATCTCCGGAGCAAATCTACTGCACCACTTAATTTGACTCAACACCGGAAACCTCACCAGGCCCGGACACAGGAAGGATTGACAGATTGAGAGCTCTTTCTTGATTCGGTGGGTGGTGGTGCATGGCCGTTCTTAGTTGGTGGAGCGATGTGTCTGGTTAATTCCGATAACGAACGAGACTCTAGCCTGCTAAATAGTCGCATCCGGTATCCGTTCGTGCTACCGGCGACAACACATCTTCTTAGAGGGACAGGCGGCTTCTAGCCGCACAAGATTGAGCAATAACAGGTCTGTGATGCCCTTAGATGTTCTGGGCCGCACGCGCGCTACACTGAAGGAATCAGCGTGTCCTCCCAGTCCGAAAGGACCGGGCAACCCGTTGAACCTCCTTCATGCTAGGGATTGGGGCTTGCAATTGTTCCCCATGAACGAGGAATTCCCAGTAAGCGCGAGTCATAAGCTCGCGTTGATTACGTCCCTGCCCTTTGTACACACCGCCCGTCGCTACTACCGATTGAATGATTTAGTGAGGTCTTCGGACCGGTGCGAGGGATCTCCTTCGCGCAGTTTCCGATGTGTCTGGAAAGATGACCAAACTTGATTATTTAGAGGAAGTAAAAGTCGTAACAAGGTTTCCGTAGGTGAACCTGCGGAAGGATCATTACCGAAATTGTTTTATCAAAAAACATTTCGAGAAGGAGGAGTCGGACGGCCCCGCGCGGTCCTGTCCTCCGGCGAGCTCAGGTGAGTCCTGTACGTACTCTGTAAGCGGCGGCCCTGCCCGTCGCCGACAGCGGGAGTGTCTCGGTCCCCGTGGCCGCGACTCCTACGATGCAGACGTTCGGCATTGGGTACCTACCTCCCGCGCTCACTGGAGCGGGGATAACACGAGGGGACCCGTCGCGGCTTCGGCCCGGCGGGCAGGTTTTAAATGAACGCAACGCCCATGCTCGAAACACTTCTTAGCTCTGTGACGAGAATCCCATGAAAATGATTGCTTCTCCTTCACTCACCGTGGAGAGAACGATCGAAAAATGAAAAGAAAAAAAAACCTGAACGGTGGATCACTCGGCTCGTGGGTCGATGAAGAACGCAGCAAATTGTGCGTCGACATGTGAACTGCAGGATACATGAACATCGACATTTCGAATGCACACTGCGGTCCATGGATTCCGTTCCTGGACCACGCCTGGCTGAGGGTCGGTTGCTAAAACTGAACGCGGCATTGCGTTTGAAGGGTGGAAGCGTCTATATCATAATATACAGAGTGTCTGAAAATAAGATACGCAGATTATAAGAGAACATAGCGTTCTGAAACAAAAATCTACCTCTAGCATATTTAATTTCATCCTAGTGAAAGTTCACCAGAAAATGTAAGTTCAATCGTAAGCAACTTTTGTGTAAGCCTATGCAGCGTGTAGCCGGCCAAGCTGTCATGCTTGATTGCGTTGGACGGTGCGCTAGCGTAGCACGCTGACGTGTTGCTCGCTCTCGGGCAACCTTGTCAGTAATGGAGGCGTATCACAGAGCAGCCTGGATAATGTGGCGTCTATATTCTGATTATCATATGATAATCCTGAACCGACTGAGGAACAAAACTGAAATCCTAGTAGTGAAACTCCTCTCCGTTTAGGTTGAGATCAATGCATGTGTTTTATGAAGCATATCGGTGAACACAGTACATTTCGTGCATGTCAAAGTTCACCACACTGAAAAATAATTACTGAAATGACCTATCCAAGTAACATAAGTTATGTAACAAAGGTAAACATTGCAAGCACGTCCTGTGGTATTGACGGATATTGAAGGTTTAGAACAGGGTATCCTAGGATATAAGCTGATAGAACTAAGTCCAACATAGTACCATACGTTATTATTGTGTTTTGATAGGTGTTAATCAGAAATGTACACCACTGTTTTTCTTACAATTTCATTTACGTCGCACAGACACAGATAGGTCTTGCGGCAACGATAGGATAGATAAAGCCTGGGAATAGGAAGAAAGCGGCCCTGGTCTTAATTAAGATAGAGACCCCTAGCATTTGCCTAGTGTTAAAATGGGAAAACACCTAAAACCATCTTCAGGGCTGCCGGCAGGGTTCGAACCCACTATTTCTCGGATGCCAGCTCACATCTGCACTCCCCTAACCGCACGGCCAACTCGCCCCGTACCACTATTAATGCCAAACATCTTCTTTACGCTATATACAGGGTGTTTACAAATGAATATCACAGTTTTAACACCTTATAATATTGAATACATTAAACTTACAGTTATGAATTAAATGTCAAATGAAAGAGCAACTCAAACAGTTTTATTACGAACTTTACAAATGTTCAATGTGACTACCATTTGTTACACGGCATACATCAAGTCTATAGTAGAGTTCTTCCCAAATGTTATTAAGTGTGTCTTCAGGAAGGTCAGCTGGTAGCGGAGGCACGTACACACGATCCTTGATGAAGCCCCAAAGGAAAAAATCGCATGGCGTTAGGTCGGGAGAACGTGGAGGCCATGCCAAGCAAGTCCTGTCATTGGGGCCCTTGCGGCCTATCCAGCGCTCGGGTACAGTGACGTTCAACCAATCGCGTACGTCGTTATGCCAGTGAGGTGGCGCACCATCTTGATGGAAAATGAAGTTCTCTGGCTCATTTTCTTCCAACTGAGGGAAGAGCCATTGCTCTAGTGTATCGAGGTAAGAAGTACCAGTTACAGTACGTTCACCATAAAAGAAAGGCCCATAAACCTTTCGCCGGGATACGGCACAAAAAACATTCACTTTAGGGGAATCTCGTTGCATTTGTACCAACTCGTGAGGATTTTCTGAACCCCAGATGCGCACATTATGAGTGTTTACATGTCCACTAAGGTGAAAGACCGATTCATCACTGAAAACAACACTATTCATAAACTCATAATCATGTAACAACATGTCGTTTGCGAAGTTGGCACGTAATCTGTGGTCTGCCGGCTTTAGAGCCTGTAATAACTGTAAACGGTAAGGACGTAGCTGTAAGCGTTTTCTTAAAACTTTCCAAACGGTCGACGGAGGAAGTTGTAATTCACGACTAGCCTTCCGGACTGATTTCTTTGGGCTACGAGTGAATGACTCTCTCACTCACTCAACAGTCTCTTCACTTAATCTTGGTCGTCCCTTGCTCTTCCCTTTACAAAGGCAACCGGTGTCTTCAAACGTATGATACCATCTGCGAATGTTATTATAACTTGGAGGATCACAACCGAACTTAATGCGGAACGCACGCTGCACAGTAACTACAGATTCTGTCTTTGCAAACTGCAAAACACAAAAAGCTTTCTGTTCACTAGTTGCCATCTTTGCTACTACCGCTGTCTAGCGGATTGCGGCGAAACCATTGCACGTACATACGCACTGGTGCCAACAAACAAAACTGTTTGAGTTGCTCTTTCATTTGACATATAATGTATAACTGTAAGTTTAACGTATTAAATATTATAAGGCGTTAAAACTCCGATATTCATTTGTAAACACCCTGTAGATTTCCTGACGTAGAATACCGGGCCATTGAGGAGATATGTTTAGTAATAATTGATCTTTGTTAATTGTTTATGTATCGTAAATATAGTGAACATTCATATTTTTATTTCATTATGTAGTGTGTTTCTTCCGGCGCAGGACACAAGTGCGAAAACTTAAAGGAGATTATGCTTTAAATTTCTCTTTTCCGGTGCCCCGCTTGTCCACTCCCCTCCCCTACGCAAAGCACTGTACTGTATTCTTTGCCAGCTGCACAGCTGATACCGTGCGGTCCTCAGTCACGCGCTCATGTCTGCATACCGTTCACTACTAAATATTCTGATCATTTCTGTTTACCCCATGCATTTTCTTTGGGTATTTTGAATGTTAATATTAACACTCTTCGCCTCTAACGTTTTGTTGCCTAATTCAGTGCACTCCCTCGCACGACATAACATATATGAACGAGTTACCCCTGGCGAATAACTAAACTGTTTAGGGAAATACAGATGACGTGTCTTCTCTTATATTACTGTGTTAATTATGCCCATAAAATTTCCTTAACTTATTTTCAGACACCCTGTATATGTTGCTTCTCATATCACAGACCCATTGCTGATCCAATTTCTAATGAAGATGTAAAAATGTGTTTGTTTGTTTGTTTGTTTGTTTGTTTGTTTGTTTGTTTGTTTGTTTGTTTGTTTGTTTGTTTGTTTGTTTGTTTGTTTGTTTGTTTGTTTGTAATTAAGAAGCAAACGGTCGACAAAAATATTTCAAACCCCGCGGTACGTGTTTTAAGTCAAGGGAGTTCGAGTTTTTATGAGGATAAAGGAGGGTCGCTTAAGTTGCCATAAACTGAAGAAATATTTTTGTTGTAAAAGTGTCTTCCTATGTTTGGACGGAATGTACGTTCTCTCCCAGGCAAGAAGCAGTAAGGAATGTGCTGTTGATGTTAATACTATACAAGTTTCAAGTTAGCTTTGCACCCTTGCTCAGTAAACAGAGGGAGGTCACCGTGTAACTTTGCTGAAGTCCTGTTGCAGACCCAAGTTTGTCGTCGCCTGGTACTCCCACACATATGCTTTGGTGGATTAGCTCTCATGAATGTAGCTGGAGCCAAGTCGTTGTGTATCACTGTAATACTATCCGTATGAACACCAATCGTTCTGCTTTCTCTTTCTTCTTTCTTCGTTATGTCCGTTTAAAGAGCACTGTGTTGCATCTTGCGTTCAGTGGACCACTTCATACCAGTTTTCTTTTTAGATTTCTCCACGAATTTGTGCTTGGCTACTATTGTGCTAAAAGCTTCACGATCTTCTATGGTGTCGCCCGTAATGTTCATTTGGAGGTTGGCCTTAGTTCCTTCTAGCCAGTTTATTTTGACCTTCTTTGAGGTGATTACTTCAAATAATCTTTTGGTGGGTCTGTCACTGTCCACTCTATAGATATGGCCATAGAATTTCAGGTGTCTCTTGGGTACGGCATCAGTGAACGTGTCAGCTAATGAATAGAGGTCCCCTGTTCTCCTCTTAGTCAACATTCTATTTTCTCTCGTTGGACCATAAATTTTTCGGAGAATTTTCTTTTCTTGTTTTTCAGTTTCTATAACCTTAGAGTCTCCTCAAATTTTGCGCTACGCGATATGACTCTCTTGTGGTAATTTCACGTTAGTCTGTACGCCTTATGGAGTTTAGAGTTTCTATGTTGCCCTATTATTATTATTATTATTATTATTTTAATTTTTCTACAATTAGCTCTACATCGCATCGACACATATTAGTCTTATGGCGACGATGGGAGAGGAAATGACTAGGAGCAGAAATAAAGTGGCCGTGGACTTAATCAAGGTACATCACCAGCATTTTCCTTGTGTGAAAACAGGAAACCACAGAAAAGCTTAATCAGGGCTGCTGATAGTAGGATTCTAACACACTTATCTCTTGAATGGTGATCTTTCATATTCTGCCTCTCATGAACGACTCTTTTCCCACGGTCCCATTTATATAAGCTGTCGAGGCCTAGAGAATCTTTAATTTTCGCGCCTTTCGTAGCCCTTATGTTTTCGGTTCATTTAAAATGAGCATGTGCGAGGATCTTTTGTTTTTTTTTTGTTTTCCCCATCAGCGCCTGGGAGGAGGAAAACTAGCTCCGCTTTAAGGTAAAGAGAAATGCCACTAGATCTAGCGCCAGAACGTCGGACATACTCTCTCCGAGACACTGACAGAACTCAGAAGTACCCGTTTTGTAGGCAGATATACGGCCAAGAAATAAGAAGAAGAAGAAGACAATTAGAACATCTTTAAAGCAATAATCACCACTCCTATAATAGTGTATGCTAACTGATGAGAATGGTGAACTAATTTGCCATTGCTTTCCTCACTATGAGACAAGACATCCTGCGCCGGTGCCACTACTCCGTTGGTCGTGTCCAGAGTTGGAATATGTAATGGCGAAATAGTGAGATGGAGCATAATAGGTGTGTCCTGCGTACGTTGTTGTTGTTGTTTGAGTCATCATTCCATGGACTGGTTTTGATGCAGCACTCTATATCACACTATCCAGTGCGAAACTTTTCATTTCTACGTAACAAGTACATCTACACTGGTCTGTTAGTCATATTCATACCTTGGTCTACTCCCGCCGTTTTTACTGCCTACACTTTCCTCAAAAACAAACTGAACATGACGTGTGTATCTTAAGATGTGCCCTATCATTCGATCTCTTATTCTCGTTAAATTTAGCCAAATCAATCTCTTCTCGATTCACTATCTCTTCATTCGTAATTCGATCTATCCATCTCACCTCCAGCATTCTTCTGTATCATCACATTTCAAAATGTTCTATCCTCTTTCTTCCTGAGCTAGCAATCGTCAATGTTTCACTCCCGTACCATGCCATGCTCCAGACGAATGTCTTCCTTTATCAATGTTCTAAGTGAGCAAATTTCTTTTCTTAACAAAGGCCTTCCTTGCTTGTGCTAGTCTGCTTTTTGGTCCTCCTTATTTCTGAAATCATTAGTTATTTTACTACCCAAGTAATAATATCCATCTGCTTCCCTTAAGACTTTCCCTAATCTAATATTTCCTGCAGCTCCTGACTTCGTTCGACTGCAATCCATTACTTTCGTTTTGGACTTATTTATTTTCATCTTGTACTCCTTACCCAAGACTTCGTCCATACCATTCAGCAGCTTCTCGAGATCTTCTGCGGTCTCAGATAAAATAACAATATCATCGGCATATCTCAAGGTTTTGATTTCCTCTCCTTGAATTGTGATTCCTTTTCCAAATTTTTCTGCAGACTTGCCACACTCCTTTCTGGATTGATTTCTGGATTACATGGTCTTCGATTCTTATCCGTGCATATTCATTTTTGGACAGATTGTAGATAATTCTTCGTTCTCCGTACCTGGTTCCAATCACCTTCAGAATCTCAAATAGCTTGGTCCAATCAACATTATCGAATGCCTGTTCTAGATCTATGAATGCCATGTACATGGGTTGTCCTTCATAATTCAATCCTCCGAGATAATGCGTTAAGTCTATCCGGATTGCTTCACGACAGTGATACAAGATCATAAAAATCATCCATATTGAGAAAATTTGAATGTAGTTCTGCAATGTACGTATCCCCTACCGCTCATCTCGTACAAAGCGGAAACTTACAACTGCTAGAGAATAAAACAATAACCTAAGGAAGGTTGAGAACGACCATTAACCATCTCACTGAATTGTCAAGATTAGCCACCTTCGGATTGCTGAAAAGAATTGCCGAGCGAAATACAGTATGCTCAGTTGATTACGAACGTCTTCAGACAGTAGACATGATAAAGAAACAAAGAAAGAAAGAAAGAAAGAAAGAAAGAAAGAAAGAAAGACAGTGCAATAACATTTCAAGCAAGTGTTGGAGAAGACAAAGACGATGGAGTGGCAATTATGTCTCTCACACTCTGAAAAAATTATGATGAACTTCCTTTCTCCGGGAGTGCCAGCCAAAAGTTTCCAAGTAAAGTGCAAACAATTGAAAGTAACTTCGTTCCTTACAATATTTTACGAACTTTGTATCAGCCTCAAGCTATAAAAACCTTTCTCTCCCTATCTTATGAATATGTTACAATTTATTGACACTCTTCCAAAATCTATGAAGTTAAAATATGTCCAGTCAGAAGAAACCACGCTGTGCACCTTTTCTATTGGATAAAAACACTCTTTGTTTATTGAATGTGTCTACGTGCAGCCTTCACTGAATGCATTCCTTAATCGGAAACTGTAAATACAGAAGATCCCTCGAGATATCTGAGGATTATATTTGAATGGTAATTGGCTTATGAAAAGCCATGTCTCCAACAACGATCATGTTCAATTGGAAAGCCAGCATTTCTAGCTATAGCCCGACAACGTAATTTCCATTTCAGCAGACGTTTTCTACCCTATCCCACTCCTACTGACAAGCTTTCCAGAGGCCATTGATAGTGCGTGGAAGTCTATTTCTTAAGGCCATTTTTATGCGTCTAAATGCACAGAAGTCCATCGGGTGCCTGCACCGGGCTGTCAGTAAAATGAATTCCATGGATTTCTTGATATCAGTGTTGTGAATGGGTAAAACCTCTTGCTGTTAGTATGTAGAGCTCACCTTGAAACTATTAGCGACACGGCGAATGGCTAACTAACCATTGTAGCAGTATTCAACTATGACCATGAAACCCCTTGGAAAACTTTCCTTCACTAGCAAAAATTCATGTAACTTAATTGTAAATAAATGTGTAACTACTAGCTCAGTGCTCAACAAAAAACATACGCGCACGCGAACAGTTTAAACAGAGGAAAGGATGGATAACATTGGAGCGAATTTTGAACGGTCGCGGGATAAATCACCCAGATAATTTCTTCTCTTTAGCCCAGTATTTCTTCATTCTAGCACTATGGATATCTTTTTTTTTGTCCATTTCACTCCTACTCCTGGACGTTGTTAGTGACTGGAGAGAGTCAGATGTTTTGCTTAACTTTCCGAACTTATCTCGGTTGTAAATGTCATTGTGATCAATGCTTATATATTGTAGGTATTTCCGAATGAAATTTGTCCATTTGGCATTTGTTGCTTTCCGTCTAGATATAGTATTAAAGATCCTTGAAGTGGGTCTCTGGCTGTCCATCCTGACGATGTGACATATGTGACAACAGTTGCTTGTTGTGCCTGATTCTGTACCGTGGAAACTATGCATTTCCAGGCACAAGGTGATATGAACTTCTGTGCTCCACTTTCAATCAGAAATCACTCCCTGAACTTTGTCGGTGGACTTAAAACTCAACCTGAATATCTGGAGGTCATTTGCATTAAGATGATACTTTTCAAATTTTAATTCCTCAGGTATGGCATTGATACTATTTAACATTACACATATGCAATACCATGTCCAGACTGAAGGATTCATCATTGCCGAGCCAAAACTACTGGAAATAAAGAATTAAAATTTTGATTATATATTTCTATTACAGTGTAGGTGCTCACTAAGGAAGGATTTTTGGATATTCCGTCCCTAAGAGGGTGAACAGGGGAGGGGTAATTTTTAAAAAGAATTGTATCTATATCTCATAAAAAGAACGCTATAAAGACGTGAAAATTGATATTTGAAATCAACTTTAAAAATTAACACGTACCTTTTTCTGAATACCCACTTAATGGGATCAAAAGAAGTCGAAAAAGGGGTGACTTTTTAAAATGGGCATACCTCATAAACTTAACATGTTACATACGTAACAATTGGCATTTGGAATCTCCTTTAAAATAAAGAAACACACATTTTTTGGTTTTCGGAAAATTCACTTAAGGAGATGAAAAGGACTGAAAAGTGGTTGAATCTATAATTGGGGTACTTATATCTGAAAAACTGAATATGTTACAGATGTGAATGCTTGTATTTGGAATCACCCTTAAAAATGAAGGAACACATCTTTTTTTCGGAAAATTCATTTAGGAGGCGGTGGAAAGGACCGAAAAAGAGGTTGAATTACTTTTATGAGGATACATATATCTCAAAACCTGAAGAATTTATTGACGTGAAAATTGGTGTTTGGAATCTCCTCTAAAAATAAAGAAATATGTATACTTTTTCTTTTGGAAAATCCACTTACGGGGGTGAAAAGAATTGGAAGAGTCGTTGATTTTTTTAAGATGAGTACTATATATATAAAATATGTCATAAAAACCTAACATGTTCCAGACGTGAAAACTGGTATTTGAAAATTCCTTTAAAAATACAAACACAAATTTTTGTTTTCGGAAAATCCACTTAAAACGAGGGGTAAGGTGAAAGAAGTGAGGATAGAGATGAAATATTTTTTGAGGATACTTATATCTCAAAACCTAAGATGTTACAGACGTGAAAATTTGTATTTGGAATATCCTTTAAAATTAAACGAAAACGTACTTTTTGCTTTCGGAAAGTCCACTAAAGCGGTGGAGGGAGGAGGGCTGGAAAGAAGTGAAGAAGAATTTGAATTAGTTTTATCGGGGTACTTATATCTCAAAAACTGAATATGTTACACACCTTAAAATTGATAGTCGAATCTCCTTTAAAAATACTTGAACATGTTTTTGTTTTAGGAAAAGCCACTTAACGGGGGTGAAAAAAGTGAAGAAAGAATTATTTTTATGAAGATATTTAGGCTATATCTCAAAAGCTGAAGATGTTACAGAAATGAAAATAGGTAGACTATTTGTATTTGGAATCTCCTTTAAAAATAGAAGCATGTAGAGTATATTTTTGTTTTTTGGAAAATCTACTTAAGGGGGTGAAAAGTTTTTGAACACTATCGTGTTCTTCATTATCTGATAACTTCCAACACAGCCACAAATTTACAGCAGTTTGGCAATCCCTGGTGGATACCATTCCCTTTCAGTTGTAGGAACAGCGACGCGGCTGATTTCAATTTTTACGTGAAATGAGAAGCTTGTGACATGCCTGCTATATTTTAATTAAAGGAGATAACATCCCCAAGCGTAATGGAGCGCCATCGATCCATTTATATGATAACTCGATCTAAATTTAGTTCGTGTGAAGCCGAACACAACTCGCCTCCTGGCCTCGTTGTGGCCATATTATTGTTGTTAATATTCAATT
Source organism: Anabrus simplex (assembly GCF_040414725.1). Taxonomy (NCBI): domain Eukaryota; kingdom Metazoa; phylum Arthropoda; class Insecta; order Orthoptera; family Tettigoniidae; genus Anabrus; species Anabrus simplex. The sequence goes on from NC_090265.1 coordinate 783,135,279, forward strand.
ACGAGAAGACTGTAAATAAAAAAGGTATAGGAGTCTACAAATCTGGTCAGCGTCACGTAAGTTGAAGTTGTTCACCAAGTGATTTATTACATCAGGAGACTGAGAATGAAACTCAATGGCTGTCGAAAAATTGTCGTGGTTCTTTTGTTGCTCATAATTACTGTCAATCTCAGAGATTTAACTTTTGATCCATAGCTAGAAAGACGAAATACTTTTCTAAAAACTAGCTGCTACCTGCGGTTTCACTCGCGTGGACTTCGTAAATCGTTCCTCGGTACTGTACTAAGACATTAATTGAAAATTCCTACCTAAAGTATAAAAATTCACCGAAAAATTGAGTTTCTTTTACCCCCAGAACCTCTTTGTAAACCACGTTTGTGTCATTGCCTTTCGGGGCTAAGATTTCCAGGCTACTCTGGAACATGTGACATAGAATTCTACATATGAGAAACAGTCCCGTCTCAAGTCAAAAACAAACAAATAAATATGCGCGTTTCTTTAGTTTTAAACGAGATTCAAAATACCAAATTTCACGCCTGTAAGAGCTTCAGTTTTTATGAGATATAAGTATCCGTATAAAATTATGTTTCAGTCCTTTAGACCCCCTCCCTTAAATGGATTTTTGGAAAACCAAAAAATACCTTTTATTTTTAACAGAGATTCCAAATACCAACTTTTACGTATGTAACATGTTACGTTTTTTGAGATATACTCATTTTAAATATTTACACCGTTTTTTCACTTCTTTTCATCCCCCTTAAACGGATTTTCCTGAAACAATACGTGTTTCCTCATTTCTAGAGGAGATTCCAAATACCAATTTATGATCTTAAGTTTTTTAGAAATATGCCTACTCATTTTAAAAATTCATCCTTTTTTTCACCCCGCTTAAGTGAATTTTCCAAAAATCGAAAAATTCCTGTTTCTTTGTTTTTAAATATTTCGTATACAAATTTTGAGATGTAATTATCTTCATAAAAATAATTCAACACCTTCTTCACTTCTTTTCAACTCCCGCACTCCACTAAATAGATTTTCTGAAAACAAATGTACACGTTTCATTATTGTTAAAGGGGATTCCAAATACCGATTTTCCCGCCTGTAACATGCTCATTTTTTCGATATTCGTATTCGCATAAAAAGTATTCAACCCTCGTTTCAGTCCTTTTCTCCCCCCCCCCCCCCTTCCATTAAGTGAATTTTTCGAAAACCAAAAAGTACCTGTTTGCTTATTCTTAATGGATATTGCAAATATTAACTTTTACGTCTGTAACATGTTACGTTTTTGAGACGTACTTATTTTAAAATTCACATTTTTTTCAGTTATTTTCAAGCCCCTTAAATGGATTTTCCGGAATAAAAAAACTTTATTTTTAAAGGAGATTCCAAATACCAATTTATGATTTTACGTTTCTGAGATATACTCATTTAAGAATTCATCCCCCTTTTCAGTTCTTTTTACCCCGCATAAGTGGGATTTCCTAAAACCAAAAAATGCGTGTTTATTTATTTTTAAATATTTCATGTACCAATTTCCACGTCTCTAACAGCTTTACGTTTTGAGATATAAGTATCCTCTTAAAAAGATTTAACCCATTTTTACTTCCTTTCATCCCCTTAATTGGATTTTCCGAAAACAAAATAATATGTGTTTCTTTATTTATATATATATATACTCACTTTAAAAATTCATCCCGCTACTGAAGGGATATCCAAGAAATTTTCCATAGTGGAACCTAGACTGTAATGTAAATGTGTCCCTACGCACGTTGCTTAGCAAACAAAGTCATCTTGGTACAGGCCATGAAGGCCCTTGGAGAGACGGAAGCTAAATGCTTCGACTATCCGTAATATCGGCACTTGGTGGGGTACTCTGATTAGTTCTACGCCCGGGCGCCTTTTCCCGAGGAATTAAATCAGTACTCATATTTTTGTGTAAGCTAACTGAACGCCAGAGAGCGCGAATCTCATATATTAATTTTTCGACTTCCTGGTGAAAAGAACAGTCCTTTACCACTTCAGCATTGCCTTTGATCATTATACTTAAAGAATATCTCTCTCTCGATATGTATATCCGTATTTTGTCATTGAGGAAACGAGAAAGTTTCAGCAGCTGAAATTGGTACCAGTTATAGATTGTTAGGTCTTCTTTCTTTCTTTCTTTCTTTCTTTCTTTCTTTCTTTCTTTCTTTCTTTCTTTCTTTCTTTCTTAATCTGCTTACCCTCCAGGGTTGGATTTTCCCTCCGATTTAGCGAGGAATCCCTCCCCTACCGCCTCGAGAGCAGTGTCCTGGAGCGAGAGGCTGTGGGTTGGGGGATGAAACTGGGAAGGAGGACAAGAAAATCGCCTAGAGGGGCCTTTTCGGGAAGGGGAGGGCTGGGAAGATCGGAAGGGATAGACGTGGAAGAGGGAACGAACCGGCCGTGGCCTTAACTTACGGACCATCCCGGAATTTGCCTGAAGGTGAAAAAGAAAACCACGGGAAACCACTTCGAAAATGCCTGATGTGGGAATTGAACCCACCTCTACTCAGTTGACCTCCAGAGGCCAAGTGCACCCCGTTTCAGCCCTCGTATCACTTTTCAAATCTCGTGGCAGAGCCGGGAATCGAATCGGACTTCCGGTGGAGGCAGTTTATCGCACTAACCCATTAAACCACAGGGTGGGAACTCATTTTACAATGAAACTCTCACAACCACGACTTTTATACTATTTCAAAGAAAAAAATCATTTCTAACAGGTAGGTGCTGTATATATCGGCATTAGTTCAAACAACTGTACATCCTAACTTCTGTTACCTTCCACAGACATACCAAGACAATGGGAACATTTGGTGGTACCAAAAACAATGCAATGATGGCCATCATTCTTGAACTGTTCAATGAAATGAATAAATCTTTCTATCTCTACTGACAAGTACGAGATAGAGCTGCTCAGCTGGCGACCATGGTCGTTCAAGTTTCTGGCGGCGTAGTTAGGTGGTTCGAGTCCCGTTCGTTAGAAATGTTTTTACCGCCATAATACAGGCCATCAGGGCACGAAAAATTGTGTTAAACAATTTCTAATCATTACAATACGTGCCAAAAGCCTACGAACCTCTCTGCAGAGGGCATATGACGCGTTTGGTGATTCGTTTTGGGCAGTAGTACATAGCTCCTTCAGTAGTAGGCATATCCATATACGTCAAAGTACAATTCCGAGCTACAACTGCACTCAGTATGGTTCATAAGGAAATATCACAGTGTCTGTGGTGTAGTGGTTAGTCTGATTACCTACCACCCCGGCACGAAATTTGAAAAGTGGTACGAAGATTGGAATGTGATCACTCAGCCTCGGGAGGTCAACTGAGTAGAGATTCAATTCCCTCCTCAGCCATCCTACAAGTGGTTTCCCACTTCTCCTCCAGGCAAATGCCGGGATGATACCTAAATTAAGGCCGCTTCCTTCCATGTTCCTTGTTTTTTTCTTCCCCAATGAGCAGGTGACGTACTGATCCTCCTCGCCAGTTTCATCCCCCCGATCCAAATTCTCATGCTCCAAGACAGTGCCCTCGTGGCGGTAGATGTGGAATTCCTCGCTGAGTCCGAGCGAAACCAACCCTGGAGGGTGAACGGGTTAAGATAGAAAGAAAGAAACGAAACACCACAATACCTGTTTAGATTCCATTTGAATGCCGTATAAAACCTGGAAAGTGTAACTTTTATTCATAAGATATTCAGTTATAAATTTCCTGCTTGCGTTTATAGTCGGCCGTCTTGGTTCTTCTTATATTTTCATGGTCTGTCATGAATGTTGATAACTTGTGTATAACAGTCATTCAGAGAGTGATAATTCACCTGATAGCGGATCGAGATGATCGATCTCCTAATTTATGATTTTTACATGCTAGCGGTGTTTGATTTAAAACTCTGAATTAAAATTACCAACCATCAGGCGGATTTTCTCTTCGGAATGTTATTGGGAAAAAATCCAATACTTGATATTTCAGATCAGGGAGCACAAATGGTGTCGAACAATCGCCAACCAATTTTTCAGCACAGAGATTTTTATAGTCTGGATGATAGTTTCCGGAATTTTTTTTATTCTTGGGATGTTCAGCGTCTCCTTTGGAACTATTCATCCAGCGCTAACCTTCCTATTTTTGAATCTCATACTGTTTTCCAAATTGAAAGAAAATTTTTGTTAGTTTGTCAATTTATTTCTTTGTTATTTTTTTATTTCATTTATGTGTCAATTTGTTTATTGACGAATAAATATGTGTTTAACCGGAAAGGACTAAGGAAAGAAAAATAAATGGGAAATGAATCCACAGCATTAGATTCGCTGATGATATTTCCATAGTGGCAGACTCTGAGAAGTAATTAAATAGAACGTTGACTGTTCTGTGTGATGCATTGAAACATCACAAACTTAAAATTAGTAAGAAAACAAAAAATTTAATTTTGAGCAAAGATGGTAGAGAATTTCATACAAACATAAGAATACGGAATTCAAAAATAGAACAAGTGCAACATGTCTGTAACTTAGGACGCAATATAACTGAAGATAATGGATTCACCAAGGAAATCAAAAGACGAATATCTCTTACTAAACAGGCCTTTCAAAATAAACGAAGTCTTTTAACAAATGCCCGTATTTTAGAAACAGGAAATGTTTTTATAAAATCCTTTGTCTGGAGTGTACTAGTTTATGGTTCTGAGAGCTGTACTATTAAAGAAAAGGAAGGATATTCATAGGAATCAACTGAAATATGTATTTGTAGAAAAATGACGAGGATATAATGGACTGAGAAAAAAAACGAATCGAGATGTTCTGAAATCAATGAACAACGGAGACTGATAAAGTATATGGAAGGAATGAAGATAAAACTTGTAGGCCATATCCTGAGACATTATGACTTCCTAGTAAACGTCGTAGAAGGAAAAATACTAGGAAAGAAAGGAAGAGGAAAACCAAGGAAGACATTCTTCGAGGATGTGAGAAAGTTGATGGGAAGTAAAAATTACAAGAAAGTGAAGAGAACAGCAGGACTGAGAGGATAACGGTTGCACTGTATAATGATGAAGATGATGATGATGATGATGATGATGATGATGATGACGATATTTCTTTCCGAGATCCTCAGTGCAGGCCTATATGACCTTTCTTCCCTGCTCACACACTAATCGAGAGCCTGCTGTTCATTTTCCTGATATCAGTCAACATACCTATACCTTTTGCCCATCAATTACAACAATATCAGTTCGCCTTGTAGATCCATTTGAGGAAAGACATCCTATTTCTTAATTTCCTTTCTTTTCTATAGAATAAAGAATATTGCTCGCTTACCCTTGGATAGCAATATACACCAACTTCCAAACGGGATCTTCACAGAATTAATTTTTGGATGAGCTTGGAAAGATGGTTTTCGAGACGTCATACGTGCTCCTTGCTAAGCGTTCAAGGCAATGAGTGAGTTCATTACGGAGCTCCCTAGTGGCTAATTTTAATTTTGTAGCCTTAATCTAAATTCATACCATTTGGGTGTTTCTTAATTTATATATCCTTTCGTATTTCTTTTCGAGATTCCGGGAAACGTCTGCTAAAATATTTTTTCACGTCTAAAATATTTTTTGCATGTGGACACTTGTAATATTCATTTTGCTCACCGTTACTTCTTGCTCATGCCTATGTTTCCGGTAACACACTTGGTGCAGCAGTACACCGAAGGATCAAGCGGCATTCGTGTGTTGTATGTTTCCTACAGCTGTTGTGAACAAAGCTACAATGATAGCAGTGGCATTGCGCGTACAGCTAGTCTTGAATTACGTAAAGGAAGTCAGGACTTGTAGCAGTAACACCAGCCCGAACAGAGGCAATCTTCGGTTCAAATTAAAATAACAATATTCCCCTACCGCCACGCCACTATGTCTTCTATTTGACCGTCATCAGTCCACAGACTCTCCATGCCACCCTATCCTGTGCTAAACTTCTCGTGTCTACGTAACTGCTACATCCTACATCTGCTCTAATCTGCTTGTCATATTCATGCCTCGGTCTACCCCTACCGTTCTTACCACCTACACTTCTCTCAAAAACAGACTGTACAATTCCTGGGTGTCTTAAGATGTATCCTGTCATTCTCTCTCATATTCTCGTCAAAATTAGCTAAATTGATCTCCTCTCACCAATTCGATTCAGTAGCTCTTCATTCGTGATTCGATCTATCCATCTCATCTTCAGCGTTCTTCTATAAAACTATGTTTCAAAAGCTTTTATTCTTTTTTTCTGAGCTAATTATCGTCTATGATTCACTTCCAAACAATGCTACGCTCCACACCAACGTCTTCCTATATCAATGTTCGAAATGAGTAAATTCACCTTAACAAAAGTCTTCCTTGCTTGTGCTAGTCTTCATTTTATATCCCCCTTACTTCTGCCATCGCTAGTTAATCTTCTACCCAAGTAACAATATTCATATACTTCGTTTGATATTTAATTTCCTAATCTATTACTGTATTTCCTGCATCACCTGACATCGTTTGACTGCACTCCATTACTTGTATTTTTCATTTATTTATTTTCATCTTGTACTCCTCTTCCAAGACTGTGTCTACAACATTCAGCAATTTCTCAAAATCTTCTGCAGACTCGGACAAAATAGCAATATCGTTGGCAAATCTCAAGGTTTTGATTTCCTCTCCTTGGATTGTGATTTCCTTTCCAAATTCCTCGTTGATTTCGTTTACTGCCTGTTCTATATAAACATTGAAAGGAAGGGGGACAAACTACAGGCTTTCCACACTCCTTTCTGCATTGCTGCTTCTTTTTCAAAGCCCTCGATTCTTATCGGTGCAGAGTGATTTTTATTTCTCGGTATCTGATCCAGATCATCTTCAGAATCTCAAAGAGCTTGGTCCAGTCAACATACTAATTACTGCTCCAATTTCCTTAACTTCTGACTTCGGTCCATGGTGACCTATTTCAGCTTAGAGTACTAATCAATAAAACACTTTAACACGATCACCTTCTTCTTGGACATCCTCCAAGTTTCTGATTCAGATGTAAGCACGGGATAATATTCCATTAATTTTTCCTTCTTTGTTAGTCGGAGTTCAAGCAAATAATTTCTCTGCCATGTAATATCCTCCGTTAATTCTTTCATCTTGGCTCTTAGAAGATTAGATGTCTGCGTTCTCTGAAACTCAATATCAAGCATTGTCTGGAGCTCGTCTTGCATTCTTTATGTCGCTCACACTCAACTCGGTTTAAAACGTGTTCCTTCATCCAAGTAAATATCTCCTTTCACCAGCGCGTCACACAGAGCTCACTTATTTCATACTTCAGGCTAAGAAATATTTTTTTGAATACATATATTGTCATTGCCATAATCATTATTATTAGCGAATGAGCCCACTAGTACTAGTCATAGTACTTAGATGCGTGCTTTTGCCTTCTTTTGTGCCCATATTTCTGTCATTCTATTACTGTGGGCTTCCTTTCTGTCTTCGGACCATGACGTTCCAGTGTTCTCCACTGGTCTTTTCTCTTGGTTAACTTGCACTTTGTGATAATCCGGTTTTGGACAACTACTGGTGTAATTCCTGCCTCTTTCAGATCGATTTTGATTTCGCCAATCCATTTCATTGTGACTGCTTTGGATTCACTTCTCTTTTCATAGAATTCGACTCCTTGTTTTGTAAGTCTGTCTGGATGCATTCTTTTAATATGTCCATAGAAAACATGCTTCTTTTAATGTCACTGTGAATAGTTGTGTATTGTTAGATTTCCTGTTTGCCTCAGAGTCGATACTGTCCACCTGCGAGTTTTGGGCCAAGAAGTTTCCTTAGGTTTTTGTGCAACTTTTCCACAACACATTCAATGTCTGCTTTCCTGTTCAAAATTAGCTTTTCTGATCCACGAAGACATTCTGGTTAAATGACATTATTGCAATGTCTTACTTTTGTATTATTATTATTATTTCATACATGAAAAGAAATTTCAATGCAAAACAGTATAACACCGCAGAGAAATTTTTCAGCATTTTCCAATCAGTTAGCAATGTAATTGATAATGTTGAATTTCGTAGAAAGATAACGTTTTAACATAAAGAAATCTAATTTACGTGTGCGTCAATAATTTTATTGCCAACAGTTGACGTTCATGTTTTATAAGAAATCAACACTTATTAGAATGTGTGAAACTTATAACAATCAATATTTGACTCGGAATACAGTTGACTTCACGTTATCATCTACCAATAAAATATGTATAAGTAATAAATTAATAAAGTAAGGCTCTAAGTCGAGTTATAATATTAATATTAGTACAATTTTTATAGTTATAATTGTTATTAGTAACAATCTAAATGGTATATTTATAGGGGTGCTTCCTACTTAATCACTTATTTGAGTTGAATTGTTATGTTTCTTCACCATGATCTAATGAACTAAATATGACATAATGCGACAAAATGTGTGATGGAAATGTAACCATAGCAACCGTGTAGGCTGTGATGTAAGGTAATGTTACCTAGCAACGTGGAGGCTGTGTCTTATGGCTGGTTACCATCTGTAATTACCAGACGTTGACGGATACTACTAAACCGTTTTCATTCCTCCCCTGAAGGGGGAAGGCGGGCCTCCTAGACGGTGACGCCGTCTCTCAGGCCGGGACATTTGTTACGGTGAAGGAGAAGTGCGGAGAAGGTGAGGGGGTGGGCGGCCGTGGCCTATACTAGGAACTGTCCCAGCATTCGCCTTCGTGCAGGAGAACGGAAAACCGCGGAAAACCATTCTCAGGACAGCCGACAGGTGGGGCCAGGCGTGAAGTCCGGCACTATACCCCAGGCCCGTGTCCCGAATGCAGAGGCGTAGAGCCACGGTAGAGCCGGTCAGAGTACAGAGCTGTTGGATCACGGGCAAGCCGTGGCCTCTTAAGAGACGAAACCCACTCTGTATCTACCGACCTGGTTGAGGGCAGACATAAATGATCATTTGATTTACGCAAAGAGAAAACTGGTTTCTTTCTTGTTTCCTACGCATAACTTAGTGGAATGAACATAATTAAACAAATTTACTTAGCACAAGGCGTTTAATTACTGTTCAATCTAATCCTTCAGTGCATATGTGGGCAATGAGAGAGCTCCACTCCTTAACCTAACGGCATGAACGCGGGAAGAGCCGAGAGTAGGTGACTTTAAACATTAGATGGCGATATGCGGAGTCAAGGCGCAAGCAAAGCCACAACAAAACACCTGGCTAAGTATAGTATGTTTACGCAAGATAATTGTACAGATCTTTTCTTGTTGATTGTTTATGCTGTATTCCTAAACAAGCTTTTATGTTGGGCTGCAGTATTTCTATGAGTACAGGTAGTAGTCAAATGAGTATTTAATTAACGCATGTCAATTATTTTATCCTGCACATAGCCTAATGAAATTAATATACGTAATTAAAAGTATTGATTTAGTATCTGGCGTTTGCATACGAAATAGCCTATTTTTTTCTTCACCATAATGTAATGCACTGTATAGAACAAGATATTAGGCACAATCGAAGGTGTGAACGTTTAAATCTCTTTCATTAGGCGTGTACCGGGGAATCGCCGATCTTACGTAAATTATGTCAAAATATTTGTTTGGAAATTAATTCGTGTGACCTACAGAACGCGATAAAGTTTGCATGTATGTATTTTGCAGCGCGTGCAGGCCGCTACTCCATCGCACTGTCGAACAGCTGTTTTCAGGCCACGCTGACATACGCTTAAAGAGGAAGGATGTTCAAGTAGTAAGCGGGGCCCGCTTTCGGTTTCGTCGGTGAAACAAAGTTCCATCATGTCAAAAGCAAACATAATTTGTAGTTGTGGGAAAAGCATGTAAATAACAGTGGGACGCGCCGCAACAAATTGGGGAAATAGCAAGTACAGTCATAAAATAATCGATTTTTCTCATCAAAATAACTGAATAATTTACAGTTTGACCATCCAGCAACGGGCTATGCAAGTTGTTCATGTTCATTTCTTTTTGCTAGTTGCTTTACATCGCACAGACACAGATAGGTCTTATGGCAACGATGGGACAGGAAAGGGCTAGGAGTAAGAAGGAAGCGGCCGTGGCCTTAATGAAGGTACAGCACCAGCATTTGCCTGATGTGAAAATGGGAAACCACGAAAAACCATCTTCAGGGCTGCCGACAGTGGGGATCGAACCTACTATCTCCCGAATACTGGATACTAGCCGCACTTAAGCGACTGCAGCTATCGAGCTCGGTTTCATCATTATTACTACGAAACAAACGTAAATGCGTTGATCAACACTGCAGTACATGATTTTGTTCATATCGCAACAAACTTCTTCTCTACACATCATATTCTTCCTTTCAAATCGTTTCAGAGCTGTGTCGACTCGACAGCAGTGTGCAAGTGAAGGCGGCCGCGCACGAAGCTACTGTAAACGGATCGACAGTGATTTCAACCAACTGAGCAGACCTAACAGATCACACATAATATGGACTAATTACTACGTGTATTTATCTCCTTTACAAACAGTTCTGAACGGCCTAAGAACCAAGTAAACACAGCCATATTTTCTTTAGAGAAGGTTGTGCGTTGAACGTTTTAAAGAAATGAACCTACTAATTTCAATCCACCATTTTCCTTGATAAGGGTCACCAATTGTATTACAGGTCTTACAGATATGAGGTAGAAAGTATGAACCCAAATATAGTGAAAAAATATATTACCTATGTTCAAAACCACTATTTAATTTATAAATCCGAAATTAGTGAAAAATGGACAGTTCACATGATAAAAATATTATTGTAGGAAGTACAAATAAATAAATAAATAAATAAATAAATAAATAAATAAATAAATAAATAAATAAAAACGAAATAAATAAATACATAAATAAATAAATAAATAAATAAATAAATATCTCAAATATTTATACCCTCAATGGGTTAATGCAAGCAAAACTAGATAAATAACCCCATCAGATCAGCGTGTTGTGGCTATGAGGGTTTAATTCTCTCTAGGGTAAGACGACGTTACAACAGACAAGTACTTCTGAAATGAGGCCAGGACCAGCTGTATCACATAATTAATACTGACTGCCGTGCATTAAAGGTGTTTCTTGTAGCTTCGTCGGTAATAACGTCAGCGTGAGAGTCAGTCTTCAAGCCACCTGCCCGACAGAGCAGTTAGAAGTGTGCCGGCGTGTCGATAATCAGGTACATTTTATCATCAAAATTCTCCGAACTGTAAGATCCCTTCGGTTTCATCCATTCAGACCAATTACTAGTTCTCTCCTTCTACGTGGCAACTCGTGCATTTGAAACTGTTCATTGTAGCGGTCGAGTAGTTGCTAGCAAGTTCTTTCTCGGTTTTAATCTCCTTTCAGCAGCTTGAAATCCGTAGAGGGCGTGTGAGGTCTTAATAGATGATTTTCTCCTTTCATTGTTGGCAGCCACTTCTCTTATGATATCAGATGGAGCAATCCCAGCCAGGTAGTTCGCTTTATTGATGGGAAATGGCCTCAAACAACCTGAAATAATCCTGCAACCCTCGTTTAAGGCAACATGACCTGTTTTGCATGGGCTGACTTAAACCACACAGGACAAGCATATTCTCCTGCTGAATAGCATAAGATCAGTGCTGTTGTTCTTAACGTTTGGGGAAGAGTTCCCAAGTTAGTCCCTGCCAGTTTACGGACGAGGCAGTTCCTCGAAGAGATCTTCTGCTTCAGCTTAAAGGTACTCCACCTTGTATGTAAGTGTACCGTCCAAGGTGTTCCATAGATATCTAGGATGGAAGCAGTGAACTAATAACTTAAAATAATAATAATAATAATAATAATAATAATAATAATAATAATAATAATAATAATAATATAGTGACAAGAACAGGTCTGCAAATTTCATACAAAAAGACAAAGTATATGTAAGGTACAAAATCAGAAAATTAACAACCATCCTCTAGTCAATAGATATGGGAAAATCTACCAAGTAGATAAATTCAAATACCTACGCAAAATTGTACAACCAAACGGGATAAATCAGCAAGCAAACAAAGAAAGAATTACAAAATTACAAACAGCTTACACAATTGTCTGCAGGAGATACACCAAAAATCGATATTCCAAACCGCATAATTACGACACTACAACACAGCTGTCAAACCGGAAGTCCTTTCATGCATTAGAAACTCTGATAATTGGTGGCAGATCACAAATAAAAAACATCGAAAAACAAGAGACGAAAATTCTCAGGAAAATTCTAGGACGTAAATACGAAAATGGTATTTGAATGAAAAGGAAATGACAGGAAAACTATCAAGTAACAGAAAAAAATCGCATACACAAATAGAAAAAAGAAGATTAAAATACTATAGTCTCCTGATCAGGATGGATAACAATAGGCTAACAAAAAACTACTAAATCTCGCTAAATCTGGCTTACAGAAATAAACAAAGATCTTGAGGAAATTGGTATAAATGAAAAATCTTGCAAGAGAGAAAAATTCAGAAATCTCATAAAGAACACAAATTTGCTGATCAACATAAAAGACAAGCTACAAGATGGACGGAAGAACGCAAAAAGAAGCACAGCGAAATGATGAAGAGATTGTGGGAAGACAAGAAGAAACGTTGTGCTAAATAAATTCACATGCGCTCCTTAGTTGGGCATAACGAATCAAAAATCATAATAATGGTAGTAAATTTACTATGAGGAAGTGCAATACTGTATTGATAATCTCATGCTAGAGTTGTCTGCACTTCCTCTCGATGACAATCAGCTCCGCCATCTGGGAGGTAGTAGGTATTGTTGTAGAATGCAGCTGAGCGTTGCCACGCGATGATGCGAGAGCACTAGTCGAGCCAGGCCGGGGCGATGACTCTAGCAGATCGAATTAAAAGTCTTCAGGCAACTATTTCCACACTCAAGCAGGAGCTGAACAGGGAGAAAGGTCGTCTGCAGAATGAAATCCAGAAGACAATGGAACTGGCCCTGTCAACGCCCCGTGGGCTAGAAATACTGCAGTTGTTGAATACTGCCAACCGGGTCGAGCCTCAGTTGCCATTGAACTACCTGAATATGATGAATAACAAGATCAACAAGGAGACAGGTTAGCCTCATACTCTCACCACGTTGCATACAAGGTGTCACAGAACTATATCGACAAAATTCTGGGATGCTCTTGGTCTTAAAGAACGATGGTGCAATCGGAATGGCGGAAGAAATGTTTCTTTTTGAGAAAATGAGGTTACTTTGTTACTTCCGGTGCGCGATTCAAGTTGACGAACTTGCCGTATCTGCTATGCCAGAGAGCCAGACGCTGCCTGTTGTTGTGCGTCAGAGAAGGAAAGTGAAGGGAGGGGAAGTGGGAACTGGGAGGCAGAGATAACGCTCGGTCCCAATGCACAAGTTTCTCGTTCGTTTCGCATAGCCGCTTCCCAGCCCCAGTGTACAGTTCGTTATGCACAAATTGACTACTATGCGAAGCCCTTAGAAAGAGAAGATGGACGTGTACCAAGAATACAGGAAGATTTCTAGGTCTTTCTCGACACACCACACATCCTAAACAGAGTCCAAAGATCACTACTACACCGTTGACAAGTGTAGATCGAAGTAGGAGGGGGGCATATGAAGCATCTACCGTAATCGAACCATTGGGCGTACTGTTTCCTTCGTTCAGTATTTCATTCCATTTACAATGTGTGAGAGAAGGAATACACAATCGTGGGGCGGCAGCGTTGCAACTTCTAGCATGTTAAATAATAAGGAACGTTACTGCAACCAACAGAAGGGAGGAGAAACGATCTGGTGAATTCCTTGACTGACAAGTGTGTCATACATGCAGTGTGTTCATGTGCCTTGTGTGCAGTTACGGCTATTTAATAAACGAATATTTGATTTTCACGCCCTTCTGGCCCTTGTCTTTCTTTGCCCAATAGCTTCATTTTCCGAAGTGTCGTATCCCTTCCATTTTTTCTCCCTGTTTAGTGTCATACGCGGTCTAGGCAGCCAAGAATAACGCACGAGAGGATTTGTCGTGCTGACCATACGACACGTCATAATGTGCAGGCCTTTGGATTGAGCAGCGGTCGCTTGGTAGGCCATGAACCTTCGGGGCTGTTGCGAGATGGGGATTGATTTTTGGGTTTGGATTCGTGTTATATAGAGGATGGTTCCGTAGTTGCACTTCCTCGTACAATAACAATTACCACAACCAGTGGATATTGACTGTAAGAGACAAGGACGATCTTGTGCCACTCAAACGAAGAAATTTGTGCATACGCGCGGTGCATTATCTCCGTCTCCATCGTACGCCCCACTTCCCCTCCGTCCCCTTCACTTCCCTGACGCACGCCAGCGGCTTGTGCTCTGGTATAGGAAATACGGAGACTTTGTCAATTTGAATCGCACGCCCGAATATAATAAATTAACCTCATTTTCTGGAAAAGAAAGTTTTTCTCCGCCAATCCGATTGCACCATCGTTCTTAACATGACGCGAAAAGCAACCCTGATATTTTTTGCGGGTATAGTTCTGATACAGCCTGTACAATGAACGCGATCAGAGGTATCAATCGCACATAATCAATCCAGGGCGGTCCCTCGCAGCCATTTACCTGGTCTTTTCTTAAGTAAATTATTCCAGCCCGTAGTTATTCTTCCTATAAGCGAATATTTTCAACAATTCTTCATCTAGAATGCCAGCTTTACCTTCATTCATGATAGATTTTGGCCAACTATAGTCCAAGTAGGTTGTCGTGCTGACCACACGACACCCAGTAATCTGCAGGCCTTCGGGCTGAGCAGCGGTGACTTGGTAGGCCAACACCCTTCAAGGCTGTAGTGACATGGGATTAATTTTTATGGTCCACGTAAATCTCTCTTCATGATTTCAGATTTCTTTGTTACCAGTATTCCTTCAGTCTTGCTTACAGCTTCTTTCTCTTCAGCTGTCCAAAGTCGTTTCTTCTTGTTCGCTGTTTCTGCCTTTAGGAACCACTCTTATGCATGTATCTTATTCCTGGAAGTGGTTCTGTTATAGATGTGTTGATCCATGATGTTTCTTTCTTGCAGATCCTTCTAGGTGTTAACAAACCATTTTTCATAAGAGTTGCCTTTCCTATTCGGCTTGTTGAAATGGTTAGTGAGTCAGTCGTCGGATAATCTTAAAATGTGTTTGCGTGTGTTACCTGAAAACCTGCTGCGTGTTTTAAATACTTCTTTGTTACCACCTAATCGGTACGTATCAGCATATTCTTCCTAGATTTTTTCTTCTTCTCGGTTTTTACACAGTCTTTTCCCGTTGCTAATCCTAGGCATTCTGAAGCATACAGGCACTCCGGTTGGATTACTGTCTGATAGTGTCATAGTTTAGTTCTAATAGAAATCGCTTCCTAATTGTGTCTTCATATTATGATATTTTAAGAACTCCGCTCAAGTTTATTAGTCTGATAATATAGTTGAATATTGTTATATTGCTATTGAGGTAGTAAAATAACTACTTTTTTTTTTTGCTATTTGCTTTACGTCGCACCGACACAGATATGTCTTATGGCGACGATGTGATAGGAAAGGCCTAGGAATTGGAAGGAAGCGGCCGTGGCCTTAATTAAGGTACAGCCCCAGCATTTGCCTGGTGTGAAAATGGGAAATCACGGAAAACCATCTTCAGGGCTGCCGACAGTGGGGCTCGAACCCACGATCTCCCGATTACTGGATACTGGCCGCACTTAAGCGACTGCAGCTATCGAGCTCGGTGTAAAATAACTAACGATGGCAGAAGTAAGGAGGACTTAAAATACAGACTAGCACAAGCAAGAAAGGTCTTTCTTAAGAAAAGAAATGTGCTCACTTCGAGCACTGATATAGGAATTGCAAAGATGTTTCTGAAGACTTTCGTCTGGAGCGCGGCATTGTATGGAAGTGAAACATGGATTATAACTATTTCAGAAATAAAGAGAATAGAAGCTTTAGACATGTGAACTCTGAAGGTGAAATGAAATGGAATGGCGTATGGCTTTTAGTGCCGGAAGTGTCCGAGGACTTGTTCGGCTCGCCAGGTGCAGTTCTTTTGATTTGACGTCCGTAGGCGACCTGCGCGTCGTCGTGAGGATGAAAATGATGATGAAGACGACACATACACCCAGCCCCTGTACTAGCGAAATTAACCAATGATGGTTAAAATTGCCGACCCTGCCGGGAATCGAACCCGGGACCCCTTTGACCAAAGGCCATATCGCTAACCATTTAGCCATGGAGCCAGACAACACTGAAGGTGAGATGGATATATCGAATCACGAGTGAAGAGATAAATTGAATTGGTGAGAGGAGATCGATTTGGCTAAATTTGACTAGAACAAGCGATGGAATGATAGGAAACATCCAGGACTTGTTCAGTTGGTTTTTGAGGGAAGTGTAGGAGGTAATAATGGTACGGGTATACCTAGGTATGAGTATAACAAGTAGATTAGAGCAGATGTAGGATGCAGTAGTTATAGTACGCGAACCTTTTCTTGATACCCGAGCTCCCTAGTGCTGAATTGGTAGACCTCGGTGATCTTCGAGATTTGTATTGGCAACCTTTGAAACACAATCTATGGATGGCTTATGCATCAGAATGAGACATCTGGCGTACACATTACGTGCTAGTACTGTTGTTGTTTACACAGCAAAGCCAAACTATAAAATGCTAGGAACAAGATTCGCATCGAGGAATGTTATATGATGTGTGTGTGACACAGTTGTTGGCGTAATATAATAAAAGTTTAGAAAATTCATATCGATCGATCATATTCTCGATTCAATTCAGATTTCATTTCCATTCAGTTATCAGTATAACTGGAACCGGCAGAGCTCTCTCCTTACTCTTCACCCCCGTAAAACATGATATCAAGAAAAGGTTCACGTACCGTACGTAGAAATGAAAAGCTTAGCACAGGATAGGTTGGTAGGTAAGCCTGCATCAAACCCGTCTATTGACTGATGACTCAAATAACAACAATATCGTGCACAATATCTGCGCTGGCAGCTCGGAACATGCCGCTTACTCGATCTGTTCGTCTCCTTGCTCCCAATGGCTCACATTAGTTTAGACCAAAATTTGCTGAGCATTCGATTGGGCAGGCATCGTCTTCCATGATCCAAGGTCCTTTTTAATTCTTTATTACGAGTTAAATATTCATTATAGACTGCTAAGCATTTCAGAACATTAATTTTCAAGTTTTCTAACTTCTATCTTTCCTACAACCTATTTCCATCAATAATAAGAAATAATAAGAAAAGACTGGGGAGTCTTGTTCTAGGAATTTTCTTTTGCCGACACACAGTCCTCGCCTCATGAGGGAAGCGTTGTCATAAACCAAAAGTCTAAAACCAAGTTATCATTTACAACTTAGTGCGGCCGATATCTTTTCCTCGACGTTGTGCCCAACTATGGAGTGCGATGGAAATTATATAGCAGATGAATTTACTTCCTCCTCTTCCCAGAGTGTGGTTCTAGTTCCGTTCTTCCCTCCGTGCAGTGGTGGTTCTCATCTTGGATTTTTCAGAAAAATTATGTTTGTTCTCCAACGTTCTAAAGCTAGGGCTGTCCCATAACATTTAATCTGTCATACTGATTTCTAGAAGATCTTCAATTGCGAATATCCAATTGTTTTTGACTTTTAGTGAGAGACATAATTAAATACCGGTATCTTTTTGTTAAGTCTTTCATTGTCCATTCTTAGCGGGAGAGTTGGCCGTGGGGTTAGGTACACGCAGCTGTGAGGTGGTGGTGGTGGTGGTGATTATTGTTTTAAGAGGAAGTACAACTAGGCAACCATCCTCTGTGAGCTTGTATCCAGGAGGTAGTGGGTTCGAATACCACTGTCAGCAGCCCTGAATATGGTATTCCATGGTTTCCCATTTTCACACCAGGCAAATGATGGGGATGTACCTTAATTAAGGCCACGGCCGCTTCCTTCCCACACCTAGCCCTTTAATATCCCACCGTTGCCATAAGACCTATCTGTGTCGGTGCGACATAAAGCCACTAGCAAAAAAACAAGTATCGGGTTTACTCGTATATTATTATTATTATTATTATTATTATTATTTCCTCTTTCACCTTTAGCATCTTGGGGGGATCACGTGACAACTTCAATGCTTTATCCTTTGTTTTTCCTTCTTACTTCTTCATCAGCTCACTACGTCTGTTTTCCTCTCCTCGGAACATTTTGAGCCTCTTTCCTTCCCCTCACGACCTTGTTGGAATCCTTCCATTTTTAACATTTTCTTTCTGAAAATCTCTCTCTATCTCTCTCTGTTGCTGCTTCTTCTCTTATTGTTTCTTTCCAAATCTTTCTTGACCTCATGAATTCAGGTTGTTAATGACTTCATGCTCCAAAGATATTTGAAGATCTGTTTGGTTAACCTGTTGTCATCCATTCTGAATAAATGTCCAAAAAATATCAATCACCTCTTCTTCATTCCTTCTGTTATGTTTTCTATGTTCCGGTATATTTCGTCGTAATTTCTTTATTTCCAGAGTTCTGTAGTTTTTAACGGACCCAGTATTTTCCGTATAATTTTCTTCCCAATACTTCTAACTTATTCAGCTTATAATTCAGTACCAGACATTCACTCGCGTATAGACATTACGGTTTGACTAGCGTGTTGAAGTGTTGTATTTTGAGGTTTTTAGATAAACGCTTTGTGTTATAGCTATTCCTAGTTATACCGTATGCTCTTTCCATCTTGTGTATTCTTTCTTCCAACGCAGAAAACCATTGTCTTGAATTGATTCTCCCAAATATTAGAATTTGTTTACCTTCCTAATTCTTTACGTAAGATGTTCCTTCGTTCAATACCCTCAGGTCCGTTTCTGATATCTGAACAATGTCCACACGGAATGTAATTATAAGGACTTAAGTGAAATTCAGCATTGACTCACATTAGCACACGTAGTGGTAGAAAAGGCAAACTGCTAAACTAATCGACCGGATAACGATGATTAAGAAAAATATTGTATTTATTAGGAATAAGTGAACAATATATTCTCATACTTCATTATATTTAATTAAAATTCGTAGCTCATATCATATTCAACGTTGAGCTGCTTGCCTGAAGGGCAGGAACAGTGCATTTTTTCATGCTGGGTCCACGTGTCATTTAGTGAACACTGTAGACCTGTACTCTTAGCAGTTGTTCTCCACTGGCATAGATGCAGAGTGGGTCTCGGCCCATAAGTGGCCACGGCTGGTCCGTGGTCCAACAGCTCTGCAGTCTGACGGCCAACCGAGCACAGGAGGTGTGGCCACGGCTGTACCGTGGCTCTACGCCTCTGCATTTGGAAGACGGGACAAGGCTGGACCTCACGGACGGTCCCAACCGTCGGCTGTCCTGAGAATGGTTTTCCGTGTTTTTCCATTCTGCTGCATTAAGGCGAATGCCGGGACAGTTCCTAGTATAGGCCACGGCCCCCAACCCCCTCACCTTCTCCGAGTATCTCCTTCACAGCAACAAATCTCCCGGCCTGAGAGACGGCTTCACCATCTAAGAGGCCCGCCTCCCCCTTCAGGGAGGAATGAAAACGTTTTAGTAGTAGTAGTAGTAGTAACAGATTATGTTTGTCACAGCTCTTACTTATGACCATCAGTTTTGTTTGCAGTGTGTTAAGATGCATTCTATTTATTTCACAGACATCTGGCATACTATTCGATCAATTGTTATGTTTGCAGTCTTTCTGCACTAGCACTGTGTCATAAGCATATCTGAAGTTCGTTAATAATTACCCCATGTATGGAAATTACATCTTCTGGATCTTTTAGAGTTTCTCTGAACAACTTCTCGGAGTAGATATTAAGGTGACACTATAGTGAAATTTCTAACTTCTATATTTATCGGTGAATGATTACCATTATTTTCTCCTCTGATGTAGTAATATTGCCAAGTTTCAATATTATACTTATAAAAATTTTGAGTAGGATTTTGTTTACTTTCATTTTTCAGCATCGTTAAAAGAATCGCTGGCACAAAATCTTGTACAAATCTGCTTTGATAGTTACGCTAACAAATATCAGTGTCAAAGTTTGTTGTTTGACAAATATATTGGCATGTGGATTTTTTTAATGTTATGTTCAAAATGTCTTTTCAAAAATATGTAGGTAAGGGTTGTTCTGCCCGAAGGCAGGTCCGAACCTCCGCAGAGGTGTTCCTGAGCCGGAGTTTACGTGCGGTAGGGTGGCCAGTTCCTTTCCGCTCCTCCATTCCCTTACCCCCCACCAACAACGCGTGGCAACCCATCCAACTCCTGACCACGCCCAACGTTGCTTAACTTCGGAGATCTTACGGGATCCGGTGTTTCAACACGGCTACGGCCGTTGGCTCAAAAATGTGTGTACACACAATATTTCGTAGGTCAAAATAATTTTTAAACACCTTCCACCTTAAAATGCACATTACTGTATCATTTATGCACCAGTTATCTAACTACTACTACTACTACGCAAAATTTCACCTACATCAGACAAAAACTGCATGATAAGGGACTCTTTTTATGGAAAAAACATGAAGATTTTGCTAAGCCATTAAATACGAAATGAAAATCTCTGCAACCTGACTCACTTTAGAATTGCCCTGCACAATAAGTGCGCCCTTCAGACTTCATTCTTCTCTCCCCCAGTGACATTTTCATCACCTTCTTTTTCCTCAGCTCTTTGCTTTCACCTGAGCTCATTTTCCTGCTTTGTTGGGACGTGTCCTGTAGAGAATTGGAACAATGAAATGCCAGCGCAGCGCCATTTAAAGGAGACACCGTGGACTTTAAAAATGGTGTCATTTAAGAAATAAAATAATTTTTGATAGGACACATGTCAGGGAAATGTTTAATTGTTCTAAACCCAATTTCGATATCTTCATTGAAATTCATGAAATTTTAATGTAGTGTCTCCTTAAACAATAATGGAGACAATATACATCCTTGTCGAACTCCTTTAAAAATTTAAAATTCTTCTGATGTTTGATTCCCTATTTGTACTTTATCTCTTCGATACCAGTAAATATTATCAATAATTCTTACATTTTTGTCATCTATGTCAGATACTCTTAGAATTTCCAGAAGCTTCGTATGTTGGACCTTGTCGAAAGCTTTTTTAAAGTCTATAAAACAAGCAAATACATTCAGGTTTAGGTGCCGGCATCTTTCCACCAATACAAGAAGACTAAATAAAACATATCTTGTGCCAAAGCCATTTCAGAAACTAGAATCCAGAGATAACAGAAATGTTCTGCAGTAGAATACACTAGACTAAGAGCAGATTATCAAAATAATTTACATAAGAAAATGAGATGAAATGATATGGCTTTTAGTGGGTGGAGTGTCCGATGACAAGTTCGGCTTGCCAAGTGCAGGTATTGTGATTTTACTCGCGTACGCGACCTGCGCGTCCTGATGAGGATGAAATGACGATGAAGACGACACGTACCCCCAGCCCACGTGCCAGCGGAATTTATCAATTATGGTTAAAATTGCCGACACTGCCGGGAATCGAACCCGGGACCCTCATGGCCAAAGGCAAATACGCTAACCAGTTAGCCATGGAGCCGAACAGAAAACGAGATTAGTACGTTTGTATCATCACCATCATTTAACGACAAGGACAAGTATTGCTACAAAATGTGCGCTCGATACAGAGTGTACCTAAAGTCCTAATGCACGGTTTGAGGGCTTGTAGAACCATCAATACTGTGAAGTGGGGTAAAGATCACAAGGTAACTGTGTATGACGACTAGATCTCGGATTTTCAAGTGTTAACATTTTTATTTTAGGTGTGACATGAAACCCCTTATACTCAGTTGACTCTTGAGGCTGAGTCCTAGGGAAAAACAAAACCTGTACGGTAAACGGATTAAGAAATAAATAAATAGAATGAACGTGTAATGTGATAGAATCTAAAGATGCTCTTTCAAGAATGAAACATATAATTCTTTGTTTAATAGTGTGTTTTACAGCTATGTTGTAGCGTTATGCCTGTTGCTCACGGTAAAATTTTCTGTCAAATTGATTGTACAATAATTTAATTTGATAAAATTTATGTTGCTCACGGTCAAATTCAAGTTTTATAAAACCTTTGATAAAACTTTTCATAAAATAGGACATGTTCTATTCCGTAAAATTAATTTTACGAAACGAACCAATCAGCGAAGCTGACATCACGATGATGCTGGCGCTACGTTGTGAGAAGATTGCGAAGCTCTATTGTAAACAAACACTTCTTTATAAAATGCAGGATGCGGGTGGACTAAGGAAGCTGTTAGTGTTTTACTGACGAATACCAGAAATATCCTTGTTTGTACGAAGTTAAAACGCCACTTTGCCACATCAGAAATGCAAGAAGAGAGGCAAAAAACACAATCGCCAAATTCCTATATGAATACTAGTCTTCTAACCTCAACTAATTTTCGACCAAGGACAGCAATCCTCTACCTTCTTCTCTTCTTTTGATCCAATCCCGAGTCCAGTATTTCCTGGCATTTCTTTTCTTCCTTTTTACCACTGTACAGCATATAATTGCAGCTAAAGCAGCAAGTTTTGCTTTGTTTGTTGGAGCCATACTCTCAAACACATTGTAAGTTGAACAGCTGGTTATTGGTTTAAAATGTTATCGATAGATAGCAGCACATACACATCTTAGTTCAAACGTACGTTCATAGATGGCCATCCTGATGTTTTCACGAATTTTATAAAATCATTTTACCGTGAGCAACACAACTTGTTTTCACCAAATTTTTATAAAATTAATTGTACAACAAATTTTACGAAACATTTTACCGTGAACAATAGGCATTATTTGTATTGTTCGATAAAAATAAATACGTGTTTTGTAACAGACACTCCATGGCATATAGGGTTGGACGAATGACTGTAGCGTGGTATTTGTTTCAAACTGGGTTACAGGCATCGCTTGTTGCTTGTAACTTTGTTACTTATGATCGGTGATAATCTCGTCACGTTTCCCCTTCAAACAATTATTTCCATCATAAGTTACCAAAATACAGAGTGATTTGTAAAAAGCCGGTCTGGTAGCAGAGATGAAGACACAATTACATTTCATATATGAAGGAAACCGTGCGAGATTCCGTTACCACCACAGCAGCTATTAGAAATGACTATCTTCCTGTACCGAGCGAGTTAGCCGTGCAGTTAGGGGAGCGCATCTGTGAGCTTGCATCCGTGAAATAGTGCGTTCGAACTCCATTGTCGGCAGCCATGATGATGGTTTTCCGTGGTTTCTCATGTTGATACCACCCAAATGCTGGGGCTGTACCTTAATTAAGGACACGGGTGCTTCCTTCCCTCTACTAGCCCTTTCCTATCCCATAGTCGCCATAAGACTCCTGTGTCAGTGCGACGGAAAGCAGCTTGCATCTTCCTGCTGACACAGCCATAACCACCGCTCCAATCTTCTAGCAGTTCGCTGCAACACCTCCTCGTATATTCCATAAATTTCAGTCAAGATGTTGGTCTTCATATCTTCAAAAGTTCGTGGTCGATTTCGATACACTTTCTCCTTGATGTAACTAAACAGGAAATAATTTGGTGTCGTTAAGTTCGGCGATCATGGCGGCCACAAATTATTAGATATAACTCTGTCCTTGAAAAAGCAGCTCATAAGAGCGATAGACTCAGTTAGAGTGTGACAAGTAGCACAGATCAGGGTTAGCTCAGCGACACCTAGTTGATCGACAACCTGGTCTTGTACTGTCGAAAGTTTGGACTGGGAGAAAGGAGACGAGCTGCTTAACTAAGTGGTATGTTCCTATCTGTTAGTGGAGAGATGGCGTGGAATAACATCAGTAGACGAGTAAGTCTGAGTGGTGTTTTTGAAAGTAGATGTTATCACGATATGAACATAAAGTTGAAATTCAAGAGGACAAATTGGGGCAAATATTCGATTATATGAAGATGAGCTAGGGATTGGAATAATTTATAAGCGAGATGTTCAATAAATTTCCAAATTCTTTGTAGTTATTTAAGAAAAGACTAGATGAAGAACAAGTAGGGAATCCGCCACCGGGGCGACTGCTCTAAATGCAGATCAGTGGTGATTGATAATCTGTGTTCACCCTATCCGCGAAGAAGAATAGCCACCTTCTGTGTATTTCCAGCGGTCTTCACGAATACTGTGTGCGTTATCTGTGGCCTATGTCAATATGAAAGTGTAGATGTCAGCTACAGAATTGGCAAAGCCTAAGCAGACTTTCAGTGCCTGCAAACCGATCTGGTCCGCTTCAACTGTCGATAAAGGGACAAAACTCAAACTTTATAAAACACTCGTGATGCCAACAACTATCTACGCCAGCGAAACAAGGAAAATTAGTGCAGACTGGATGGAAACTCAGCGTGTTCCACTTACGTTGTTTACCCAAAATTTAGGGTGTCATTTACAAGGACACTAATACATATCCATAATCATTCCTTAACACATCAACATTGGGATTCCTATGGCAACGAAAACACGAGAAACTCATTAGGGAAAGGCCAATCCTGGGCCATCAAACAACAGAAGACAATTAAATTTAAAGAACAAAAGAACATCAGGTCACCGACAGACCACGAAATATCAAATGAATATTTTAAATAGAAAGAGAAAATGAAGGTAAAATGAGAGTGGGACAAGACCTTAATTTCCAAACCCTTCTAGAAACTCACTTGGTTAACAACCCTACCAAAACTACTTTAAGACATATTTAGTAAGGCAAGATACCTTCGCCAAAAATCATGTAGTAAAATTACAATATCAAGAACAGAAGTAAGTTATTTAGGTTTACAATTAACGCAAGTCCTTTTTGTAATTACAATGGGTTTTACATTACTGTTCTTTTACGACCGGATAAAGGTTTTAACGCCCAGATAAAAAATAGAATTCAGTTGACGTAATTTTGAACCGTCGTAAACCTTCATGTTTTAAAATTTTTAGTTCATTAGAGCCCAACGTCACACGTAGAATTAATAACCCAGTAGATAAAACTTATAGTTTGTTGAATCTTGCAGGAACCGTAAATGTGCTTTGTTAGCATATCCTTACTTACAATAGAAGCAGTCGTCAGAAGGTACTCAAATCACACGAAGAAATCCCAAACGTGTGTGGTAAGAGATAATTAGAAAAGAGTAAAAACTTTTGACGGCGGAAGCCCCCTCTAAACCTTATTACTTCATCCGGAGTCCATGGGAAGCTCACAAACCATTAATCGGAGCGGATAGCGATCGCGTCTTTCCTACACCATCGAGTACAAAACACTCATGGCTGACTTCACGATACAGAATCAAGCGTGACCTCTGCATAACAGACGGCGATATATTAATCTTTCACACCTGCAGTAGAAGTTCATGCTCAAATGTAGAGAATATCATGGTAACATGTGACTAGGAATCACATATTAAGTAACGCTTCAGCAAATAGCGCAAAGAGACACAAATTTCAACAGCAATGCAGCCAGCACTAAAATGCTTACGGAGAGGGTTTAAATACGTTTTTCCGGTCATAGCTATCAGTGAGGCTCGGAAGTAAAGAAAAAGTAATATCTCTTTCATGAGCTCCTTTTACCCGAAATCTGAAAAATAAGTGTGAATGACGGATACCTGACTCCGTTTAAAGCAATTTGATGTTCTATATAAATATAAATTGCAGCCATTTTTATTGTGTTGCTCATATTTTCCTCATTTTAGTGATATAAGGTCATATTTGGTTATAATTTTAGAAGTTTTGTTTAAATTGATGTGTCGTTAACAAGACACTTGTTATCTGCATCGAATTTCAAACAAAGGATTTCCAAACTATAGTAGACAAATTTCCTTTTTTTTCACGAAACAGACAGGCATCAGGTTTAGAAGACCTGATTCCAAGAAAGAGCTGCTGTACGAATGCCTTTTAGCACATATTTCTGGACAGGTTAAACAGAGACAGCGTACGCGTGAGCTCATGGAACGTGACGATAGTGTGTTTCCATCACTCCAGTAGAAACATTTACTTCAGAAGCAATTATCAAAAAAGTAAATGTAATGTTAACATTGCTGCTTTCACGGCCCGTACTTGTAGACATGATATGGGCTTTTCAGCTTATTGCCGTGTCGAGAAAAGAAAGTGAAACTCTTCACGTTTCCCAGTGGACTTTGCTCCGCGTCTTCAGAACAAAGTCTCAACTATCCACGAGGAAGTCTTCCAAGTCTTGTCGAAGTTCACTGAAAACGAAAAGAGTTTCACCTTGTTTTCTTTACACAGCATAAGCCCAAAAGCCCATATCATGTCTACAAATTTTATGTCATCATTCGCCCAGTTCTTCCTTGTACGGTCCAGTTACAACTCTCTACCCCTTTCACTACCAACGAATTTCAAAAGATTGTCCTCATTAATTTCCTGTTAGGCAGTTTCTTCTGACTTACGCCGAAGTATACCACAAAGGAAGGCAATAACTATTTTTGTATGTATGAAAACCTTAAGGCTATGATACCGAATGAATGTTGGAAGTTTTAACGTACCTTCTGTAAGTCTCTGTCATTTTGTATGATTAAATGTGTCTGTTGTGTTATCGCTGACCACGTTTAATGTTAATAATACTCAAATACTTGTTACCTATCCCTAAAATTCATAAGTAGACTTCGGATTTATTTGCTGTATAAGTCACCAATATAAGCATGCAACTATGCTGCAAAAAAGTGGTGAAATATGCATTTAAGTATGCAGTTATGTTCGTCCTATTAAACAGTTGTATTAAATGCAAACATAACATTCCCTTACTGGACTCACGCGATTCGCCCACACCAATACATAAAATCATGATCATGAAAAAACAACTCAATGAAAAACAAAAATACACTACTTGCAGCTCCGGCACAATCCGCGCATATTTGGTAAGACGTATCAATCTATGAGTGTTCACTGTTAATACAATATGCACACGGCTCCTAGATAAGACACTGTGTGCTAATACACATGACAAATCAGTTAGTAAGGTCGCAAGATGACTGTGTAATAAACACAAACGTGAAGAAATACACTTAAAACACGTCTCTCTTTCATTTTAGACTTCACACCCTACTTTTCCTGTCGATAATTTGCTTTGTAGTGCACTATAACAGTCATCTCTAAGCTTTCTGGTATAAGTCTGTGGCGGTTTTCTGTTAAAAGTAGCTTCAGTGCTGAGAATGATCTCTCGACATCTACGGATATGAGAGGACAGTACTTGAATTCGAAAGCGAGTATAGGTATTAGACATTCAGGTAGGTCCTCATCATTAGTACCAGCCAAATATTTGTTTACAGTAACCATGGTGTCGTAGCCCGGATTTTGGTTAAAGAGATTTTGTTTGCAGATGGAATCCCAGGTTTCCTGGCATAGCTTCCAGTTCACATAATGTCCAGCGAACCAGCAAGACACAACCCTCGAATTTCTAGCGTCTTGACTGATTCAAGCTGGTATGATTTAGAAGTGTGTCTTGATAAGTGCCAGTTCCCTTTGAACCGTTTAATTGCCGAAAGTGTCCACGGCGTTAATTACTGTACATTTTCATGAAGACTGCTTATAAGACATGTCAAAATATGCATAATAAATGTGGAAAACATGCAAAACAAATCCGAAATTTGAAATGTACACACTAATCTCAGTCATATGCAATATTAAATTTAATACATTGTCCAATTTCACTTTCAAACGCACTTCCTTGTAAGTTTTGGAGGCCAACCCACGCTCCCAACTTAAGAGCCCCTTATAGTCGCCTCTTATGACAGGGGATACAGTGGATATTATTCTACTACCCGATCTACAGAAGGTGGGAGGTCGTTTAACCATAGGTGATATCTTTTGATAGAATAATTGACCCGCAGGCAGCCTAAATGGCATAAAATCAAAATGCCCACATTTGGTAGCTGAGTCCATTCTTTGTTGGCTCGAATGTTGTTTGGATCCCCAATAGCTGCATTATAACCTGTCTCCTAGGCGTCAATGAAGGGACGTACTAGAGAAATGGTAATTTAAGTAGTTTGCTCTTTGCTTTCGTCTCCGAGTCAAGATGTGTTCTTACACATCAGTTTGACAAGCCCACTGAAACACAAATGCCAACCGACATTATGAGTGAAACTTTCACACTATTCATCACATGGATTGGCTGGATTAGAAATAGCATCGCTCATACCTCAGTCACTTTCATGCTGTGAAAGCTGAGGATCAAACGAATTTGTTCTAGCCCATACCATGAGACACAGTACACTCTTACGAAGAATGAATTTGTGCTTACGTACATGGTTATCGTTATTAGTTATTATTAACAAATACATCGCAGTTGTGAAATAACCCGGTGGCATTGATCACATGCAGTAGTGTGATAATAATATGAAGTTAACACATAATTACCCAACAACAACAACCACACCAGCAAGACTGCATCAAACAATATCATGGTAAGATAATATTACCAGAAATACTACTAGTTTAACATTCTAAATCTAGCATCATCACATACAAATTCACACACAACTTAAATATTTCCAGTGCTTAACACTACAGCTTACAGTACTACTGGTTGAGTTTACTACTAGCTTAACATTACAACATCATATACACAAATTCACACACAACCAGCTAACCGTAAACTACTATAAGGACTTATATCACCTAGACAATATTTCCGTCCATGGACTCATGATCGGAACTCGAAGCACAATGCCTAAATTTCTTGTACAGGTATGGGATTCTCTCGGTCTCAAGCGGACACGACTTCACGACATCGCTATCACTGCAATACGAGGTTCAGTAACCATACTCCGCAACCATCTATATAACATTTGAAGAACCAAACATCATGCCACATTCCAAATTCGTTCCAAACTTATTCCTGAGCCTTGTGATGGGTTTTCCTATCTGGCATACTAGCAAACTTAGAAGACAAAATACTGTGCAGTTGATATACTCTGTCCTTGTGGCAGCCTCCTCATGGGGGAAGTTGTATTAATAATAAAATAATAAAAAATACATGTGCTTAACACTATGGCTTACAATACTACAGGATGAGCTTACTATTAGCTTGACATTACAACACCATCACATACAAATTCACGCGTACCTTGAGTATTTCAAAATTTCACACTATGACTTGCAGTGGTTTGAGCGGTCCAATTACTATTATCTTTGCGTTGTAACTACAGCACATTCATATACAAGTTCACACATAACTTAAATGATTCAGCTGCCTTAACACTACAACGTACAGCGAGTTGAGCGTTGCATTAAAACATGACAACATCACGTAGAAATGTACACACAATTTACAGGATGCTCGAGTCTATTCTTGAAGTATCTTACATTTTGGGGAAAAGGCCCTAAGACAACTGCAGGCAATACATTCCAATCATCACTTCACCGATTTACAAACGAATATTTATCATGAACTACTACATATCATATTGTACTTTTGGACATACTCCCTGTTTGAAAAGGTACGAGTCTGGGGTATAATTTTCGGAATAACAAGCTAACCTTAATAAATGTCATCAAATGTAAGCTTCAGTTTCATTTTCAGAGGACTAGCAGTTATATTTGACCAGTGACGTGAAAGACACTAGGATCAAATCATTGGCCGGAAGCGCTGTTTACTTCCTTCCCTCCCCCGGCTTAATCTCGTGATAACTAGACAAGGAGACTATTGTGAACAATTCTCGTAAACTCATAAAGTGGCTGTGAACAACCTCCCTAACCATAGTTTTAACCACTCAAGCAGCGTGAGACAACTGGAATACAGGTGGTAATTGAATTGCCTAGCTAAGCAAATTTTGGGCGTCGCCAGAAAATAACACATATATCTAAAACTACACAAATTATTGCTTTGAAATGTTCAGGGTGACTTACCAGAGGGAAGTTTTATCTCTCCATAGTGATTGGCGTTGCACCTTCAATGTCAATACTTGACAATCGATATAGATCACGGTACTTACCCTAAAAAAAGTAATATTCACCTCAAGATTCGACATCTCCTACACGAAGCTTACATTTCTTCCCACACATAGCAGAAAAGAACAGGAAATTCACAATCCCTTACACGAAGTGTGAATTTCTTCCTATTGGTGACATTCAGATCTATAGGTTTCAAATTATCCTCCAGAAATGGCACCGACCATATGTTCACAATTACTTCAGCAAAGCGTAAATATCGATAAGCCGATTTTCATTTGTGAACACGTGACATAGTCAGTAAAATAATGATTTATAGAACACACTCATGCAAGAACCTCCAGTTATATCACAATAGAAGTGTAACCGCTGCAACCGGGCAGGCTGTGTTGTAAGGTATGGATGATGGCCAAACAGCCATTCCTAGCAATCGTGCAGGATATGATGTAAGGTATGGATGGATGGACAGACAATGTTACCTAGCAACCGTGCAGAATGTGATGTAAGGTATGGATGGATAGCCATATCATCTTACCTAGCAACCGTGCCGAATGTGATGTAAGGTATGGATGGATGAGCAGACAATCTTACGTAGCAACCGTGTAGGATGTGATGTAAGTTATGGATGGATGGCCAGATAATGTTACCTCGCAACCATGCAGGCTGTGATGTAAGGCATGGATGGATGGCCACACAATGTTACCTAGCATCCGTGCAGTCTGTGGTGGATGGCCAGACAATGTTACCTAGCAATCGTGCAGGATGTGATGTAAGGTATGGATGGATGGACAGACAATGTTACCTAGCATCCGTGCAGTCTGTGGTGGATGGCCAGACAATGTTACCTAGCAATCGTGCAGGATGTGATGTAAGGTGTGGATGGATGGACAGACAATCTTACGTAGCAACCGTGTAGGATGTGATGTACAATATGGGTGGATGGCCAGACAATGTTACCTAGCAGCCGTGCAGGATGTGATGTAAGGTATGGATGGATACCCAGACAATATTACTTAGCAACCGTGCACGATGTGCTGTACAATATGGGTGGATGGCCAGACAATGTTACCTAGCAGCCGTGCAGGTTGTGATGTAAGGTATGGATGGATAGCCAGAGAATGTTACCTAGCAACCGTGCAGGATGTGATGTAAGGTATGGGTGGATGGCCAGACAACGTTACGTAGCAACCGTGCAGGATGTGATGTACGGTATGGATGGATAGCCAGAAAACGTTACCTACCAAACGCGCAGGATGTGATGTAAAATATGAATGGATGGCCAGACAATGTTACCTAGCAACCGTGCAGGATGTGATGTAAGGTATGGATGGATAGCCAGACAATGTTACCTAGCAACCGTGCAGGATGTGATGTAAGGTATGGATGGATGGCCAGACAATGTTACCTAGCATCCGTGCAGGATGTGATGTAAGGTATGGATGGATGGCCAGACAACGTTACGTAGCAACCGTGCAGGATGTGATGTACGGTATGGATGGATGGCCAGACAATGTTACCTAGCATCCGTGCAGGCTGTGGTGGATGGCCAGACAATGTTACCTATCAAACGTGCAGGATGTGATGTAAGGTATGGATGGATAGCCATACAATGTTACCTAGCAACCGTGCAGGATGTGATGTAAGGTATGGATGGATAGCCATACAATGTTACCTAGCAACCGTGCAGGATGTGATGTAAGGTATGGATGGATAGCCATATAATCTTACCTAGCAACCGTGCAGGATGTGATGTAAGGTATGGATGGATAGCCAGACAATGTTACCTAGCAACCGTGCAGAATGTGATGTAAGGTATGGATGGATAGCCATATCATCTTACCTAGCAATCGTGCAGGATGTGATGTAAGGTATGGATGGATAGCCATATAATCTTACCTAGCAACCGTGCAGGATGTGATGTATGCGATGTAAGGTATGGATGGATGGCCAGACAACGTTACGTAGCAACCGTGCAGGATGTTATGTAAGGTATGGATGGATAGCCATACAATATTACCTAGTAACCGTGCAGGATGTGATGTAAAGCATGGATGGATAGCCATAAAAAATGCCTAGCAACCATGCAGGCTGTGATGTAAGGTATGGATGGATGGCCAGACAATGTTACCTAACAACCGTGCAGGATGTGACGTAAGGTATGGATGGATAGCCAGACAATGTTACGTAGCAATCGTACCGGCTGTGGTGTAAGGTATGGATGGATGACCAGTCAGTGTTACCTAGCAACCGTGCAGGATGTGATGTAAGGTATGGGTGGATGGCCAGATAATGTTATCTAGCAACCGTGCAGGATGCGATGTAAGGTATGGGGGGATGGCCAGACAATGGTATCTATCAACCGTGCAGGATGCGATGTAAGGTATGGGTGGATGGCCGGACAATGTTATCTAGCAACTGTGCAGGATGCGATGTAAGGTATGGGTGGATGGCCAGACAATGTTATCTAGCAACCGTGCAGGATGAGATGTAAGGTGTGGGTGGATGGCCAGACAATATTACCTAGCAACCGTGCAGACAGTGGTGTAAGGTATGGGTGGATGGCCAGAAAATGTTATCTAGCAACCGTGCAGGATGAGATGTAAGGTATGGATGGATGGCCAGACAATGTTACCTAGTAACCGTTCAAGATGTAGTGTAAGGTATGGAGGGATGGCAGACAATGTTACCTAGCAACCGTACAGGATGTGATGTAAGGCATGGATGGATGGCAGACAATGTTGCCTAGCAACCGTGCGGGATGTAATATAAGATACGGATTGATGGCCAGACTGTGTTACCTAGCAACCGTGCGGGATGTAATATAAGATACGGATGGATGGCCAGACAATGTTACCTAGCAACAATTCAGTATGTGATGTAAGGTATCGATGGATGGCCAGACAATGTTACCTAGCAACAATTCAGTATGTGATGTAAGGTATCGATGGATGGCCAGACAATGTTACCTAGCAACCATACAAGCAGTGATGTAAAGTATGCATGGATGGCTAGACAGTGTTGCCTAACAATCGAGGAGGCTGTCTTATGGCTTGTTCATCTAAAATTAACAGCCGTTGATGGATGGCCAGACCTTACATGGCAACCGTGTAGGCAGTCATGTAAGGTACGGATGGATGGCCAAACATTGTTAACTGGCAACCGTGCAGACTATGACTTATGACAGGTGTTCATCTGAAATTGGCAGCCGTTGAGGTATGGTCATGACCGGGGGAAATGGGAGCTAAGTCAACGTGTCACATTTTGGTCATTTTGCAGGAGAACGGATAAACGTCAGTTATGGAGCAGTTCTTCTGCATTGTGACTTAGGCAATGAATGTTCTCATAGTTCTTGATATATTTTGTGTAATTTTGATCACTGAACACATTCATTAATATAATTTTCACTTAAAATGGTAAATTATAATGTTATTTCCAAAAAAGTAAAATAGCATTGGCCTTATGTTAATATAAGTCTAAGTTTATTTCGATACTCAAAACTTGCTGTGCTAAGTGTTATGAAATGAATTAAATAAATGCAATATTGAATAACCACACCCAAGCATTAACAAATCCATGTGAGATTTGTGCTGGACAAAGCGGAGCATGAAATGGTTTTTCTACGGGTAATGCGGTTTTCCCTGTCATCTTTCATTCCGGCAACGCTCTTCAATATAATTTCGTATTATCTGTCATTCAATAATCATTACTGCAGAGGAGTGAGACCGACCTCGCCAGCCGGCACAGTTCCTATTCTCGACGCTAGATGGGGGCTTCATTCCTGACCCGTCTGCAACAGGAAACAAGCTGTGGATATTCGTTTTAATTGCGATGAACTGAAATCCTCAAACATCATTTTCAACTTCACATTCATTGGGTAGATTTCTGTAGTGGGAACGATAATTCTCTGGAACCCATTGTCATTAAATCTTTATATTTCAACCAGCTTATTTTTAGTTCTTTGTCCCAATTGAACATTCAATGACAAATATACTGACTTCCGAATATTTCGCTTATATCAACAGACTGAAATTCTTCCGTGAAGTTTGTTTTGTAAAATAGGATCCAAAACGCATCCTTTCTTTCTTGTAACCATATCACCGAAAATATTTTGAAATGTCTCACCTTCACTGTTCTTTTCTTGTGAAATGAACGGCTGTCCATCTAAGAGGTGACAATTCTGAAGTCTTCCAAATTCATATACTTCAACCTGTCAGATGTCTTCTTGTTACATTTTGAAAATAAATTTACCCGCTCATTGCGGATGAAGTTTATGCTAGTTGACATATGCTTTTCAGCTCTTTTTATAATGCTGTGGTCCCCGTCGACCTCCATATATTATGAGTGTGACCTCTGAGAAGAAACTTGTGGTTTGCGTCTTTTAAACAGGGACTGTGGTCAAGGGGAGTTGAAAAGCCTTATATCGACAATGGTAAATATTGTTCATTTATTCCCCATTGCTTCAGATACCGATATGAATTTTTATTGGACATTTTGGAATATGTTCTTAGTTTACTGAAGTAAATTTAATGGACTGCAGTCACCGGTTTAGGAAATACTGATTTTTAATTACATGGATAATTTATTAATTATTCTTTTGTACATTCTCCAAAATAAATTTGGTTATACATAACATTATATATACAGTTTAGTTCAGAAGACTCATTATAAGCATTTTATAATTCCTTGAGAATTTTACTGTAATATTCTACACGAAGTGGCTCATGACATATGAGGACAAGTGTAAATAAAAATATAAATGTACATAATCGGAATTTAAGGTTAGAAATGATTAAAAATTAGTGAAAATCTGGTTGTTTTTTCTTCTAACTTACTCTTCAGCACCAGAAAGAAACTTTTAAAAATAGTCCAACGCAGTGAATAGGAGATGCTGAAACCACGTATGCAACCCCATCACCTAATGGGACACGGAGCCAGAGAAACAGAGGATAACCCCGTACAACCTTGTGACTAGAAGGAAAGAAAATTAACAGCCGAAAAGTAGAAGGTACTCTTAAATTTGAAAGCACTTCTTCTTGGAGACATATTTTACCTTTTATGACTACTCAAAATACGGGTGGCACTTTCAAAAAAGCACATGTTTATATGTTTATTTTCTAAACAACAGCCATATTTACAGGAAAATTAACAATCCCAGATATGCATACGTCACTGTGATAATTGCAATAGATGATCATGGAATAGAAATCATCATGCGGAGGTTACACGAGCGAAGCAGAGGATATGGTCTTGAAATCAACAATAACAATACCAAAGTGATGACTGTATATCGTTTTAATAACAACAGACCTGCCATAACAAGAATTGCTGATTATGAGGTTGTCAGTCGCTTCGAGTACCTGGGATCTATTGTCACAAATACCGGAGACTGTGAACCTGAGATCCGTAAGCACATTGCGATTGCGAGAAATTCAACAGCACAACTTACTCGCATCTGGAAGGACATCTCCATCACTTCCAGGGCAAAGGTCACCCTCATTCGAACTCTGATCTTCCCTATCTCAAATTATGCATCACAAACTTTGACGGTGAAGATGGCGGATCGTCGCAGGATTGATGCTCTAGAAATGTAGTGCTATGTTCGGCTCCATGGATAAATGGTTAGCGTGCTGGCCTTTGGTCACAGGGATCCCGGGTTCGATTCCCGGGAGGGTCTGGAATTTTAACCATCATTGGTTAATTTCGCCGACAAGGGGGCCGGGTGTATGTGTCAGCTTTCATCATTTCATCCTCATCACGACGCGCAGGTCGCATACGGGTGTCAAATCAAAAGACCTGCACCTGGCGAGCCGAACATGTCCTTGGACACTCCTGGCACTAAAAGCCATACGCCACTTTATTTCATTTGCGGTGCTATAGAAGATTACTGCGAATACCATGGATAGCACACCGTACTAATCAATCGATCCTCCATCAGCTCGGCATCAGAACAAGACTGTCGGCCCTTAACAATCGAAAACAACTCAGATACTTTGGTTGTGTTGTCAGAAGACAGAAGGCAATGGGGAAATACTTATCATAGAGGGAGTAGTCGACGGCCGAAGATGTAGAGGACGTGCTCTGTTACGATGGATGGACCAGGGTGAGCTTACAGCAAGCAAGTTACCTTGCCAAAAGCAGAGACTCCTGGAGGCAGATCACCAAATGGATTGTCGCGTGATGCCACTACACTCTTACGAAGGGTTGGACTCAAAGAGGAATTCTCCTTTCAAATTCAACAAACCACAGCCTTCTACATGAAAAATGTATTTCACCTTGCAAGTAACGCAGACAATAATTAAAATACATATATGACACTAATACATATGACACTCTTCCCATGTGAGTTTTAAGCTGATTTATATATAATTTCAATCAGAATATAGCACATTTTAACATGGAATAAAAATCCTAAGAAACAAAAATCTACCGAAAATTGCGGTTTTGTCCTGCACAGTTATCTGTCCATATGGTCGGAACTTCTATTCTACAATTCATAATAATCTATCTCACTCAATTGAGCAGAGAGGAAGATTCTCTGCTCTGCTGTCACAAAGCATGCACGAAGACTCTTGAGTAGTAGAAAAATGTATAATTCAGTGTCCAGAGCTTCCTTAAGTAAGAACTGTATGAATTAGTCAAATATGTTGTTGGAAAACATTTTTTTGAACTCGGATATTATTTCTTTACTTGCTAGTGTGTGCTGTCTTTCCCTTATCTTCACCTTTTAGACGGTAACTCAAAGTTCCTTCTTCTCTGCGTTTGTCTTGTTTTACCTTAACGGCAGTTACTTTCTGTTCTGTTGACGCATTCTCCAGCTGGCACTTATACAGGTCATAAGTATCTGTTTCAGGAAGGTAGAGAGATAAATTGAATTCTTCATTAAATACCCACTTGCAAAGGCACTCTTTTGTTTTCTTAGTACCTTCTTCCTTGCATTCTTCAACATGCAATGAATACACTTTTGAAATGTCCAGGTAAGTTCCCAAATAATTTTTGCCTGTTATTTCTCGAAAATAGTGTATTTCATTCGCAGGATAATTTATGATGTGTTTCCTTATTCGTTCTGAGACATTAATAGAATATTTTCCGTGTATATCAGAGTAAAAATGACTGGCCGCTTGATTATAAAACACAGATCACTTATAAGGTTTAAACAAGTACCTTCAGTTCTCTCAGAGAAGGAATACGGCATGGTTGGACATCCTGCTGCCAGTTACTCCGTCCTTTTGAGTAGAAAAATTTCCTTTCACAGATAAAACAATTAGCATTTTTCTGTCTACATAAATTTATGGTTTGTAAGTAGTGAAATTCGCAGGCTAGGTCTTTAAAAGAATCACTAACAATGTATTTGTCAAGCGCAAGATAAGCGCATTGTATCCCACACAAGAACTTGAACCGATTATTTTATTGTTTACTCAAAGCTAAAACAACGCATTTTAATTTACGCTTATAGGTCTCCAAAATAGTTAGAACCATTCCGAGGTGATGTTTGTTTTGTGGAGTTGTTGTTGTGGTTGTTTCGGTCATTAGTCCATAGACTGGTTTGATGCAGCCCTCCATGCCACCCTGTTATGTGCCAACCTTTACATTTCTACATAACTACTACATACTATACCTATTTGTTACATTCATACCTTGGTCTACCCCTACCGTTTTTACCGCCTATACTTACCACCAAACCGAGGGAGTTGTCCCTGAGGTTGTGAGCATGCATTCGGGAGATAGTGGGCTCGAATCCCCACAGTCGGCAGTCATGAAGATGGTTTCCCGTGGTTTCCCACTTTCACATCAGACAAATGCTGGGACTGTACCTTAAGGCCACGGCCGTTTCCTTCCCACTCCTAGCCCTTTCTTATCTACTCGTCGCCATAAAATCTGTGTCGGTGTGATGTAAAGCAAATTGTAAAAAAAAAGTATTAATCCTGAGGATTCTCTTTACTGTTTTGCCTATTGGTCTGTCTGAGAAGGTATTATTATTATTATTATTATTATTATTATTATTATTATTATTATTATTATTATTAGAGGTCACGCTCGTTCACTGAATGGTCAGCGTACTGCCCTTCGGTCCAGATGGTCCCGGCTTCTATTTCTGGCTGAGTCGGGGATTTGAATAGCTTCTGATTAATCCTTCTGACACGGGGACTGCGTATTTGCGACTGCCCCAACACTCTTCTCTCTTTATTCAGACAATACACCACACTAACAACCACCACAGAAACGTGCAAATAGCGATTACATCCCTCCATATGGCGTTGGCGTCAAGAAGGGCATCCGGCCGTAAAACAGGGCCAAATCCACATCGCTACGCAGTTAGAAACTGCGATCTCACAGGTGTAGGAAAAACGGAAGAAAATCAATTATTATTATTATTTAACACACGCGCTTTTAAAGGCATACGGCTCTAACATGGTAAATATGATGATGAATGTCGTAGTAAATTTTTGTACAGATATGATTAAAACTGGCAGGGAGGGATTCAGTTAGGTGGAAATTAGTAAGCAGTCCGGCTTACGCTGACGACTTGGTCGTAATGGCAGATTGTGCCGAAAACCTTCAGTCTAATATCTTGGGACTTGAAAATAAGTGCAATGAGTATGGTATGAAAATTAGCCTTTCGAAGACTAAATTGATATCAGTAGGTAAGAAATTCAACAGAACTGAATGTCAGATTGGTGATACAAAGATGGCACAGGTATATAATTTAAATTATTTAGGATGTGTGTTCTCACATGATGGTAATATAGTAAGATTGAATCAAGGTGTAATAAAGGTAATGGAGTGAGCTTGCAGTTGCGATCAACAGTATTATGTAAGAAGGAAGGTAGCTTCCGGACGTAACTATCTTTACATCAGTCTGTTTTCAGACAAATTTTGCTCTACGAGAGCAAATCTGGATGGACTCAGGATACCTTATTCATACTTTAGAAGTAACAGACATGAAAGTAGCGAGAATGATTGCTGGTACAAACAGATTGTAACAATGGCAGGAGGGTACTCGAAATGAGGAGATTTAGGGTAAGTTAGTAATGAACTCGATGGATGACGCTGTATGCATAAACCGGCTTCGGTGTTGGGGTTATGTTAGGCGAATGGAGGAGGACAGGTTACCTAGGAGAATAATGGACTCTGTTATGGAGGGTAAGAGAAGTAGAGGGAGACCAAGACGACGATGGTTAGACTCAGTTTCTAACGATTTAAAGATAATGTGTATAGAACTAAATGAGGCCACAGCACTAGTTGCAAATAGAGGATTGTGGCGATGTTTAGTAAGTTCACAGAAGCGTGCAGACTGAACGCTTAAAGGCATAACGGTCCATAATGATAATGTATGTACGTATGTGTATGTATGTATGTATGTATGTATGTATGTATGTATGTATGTATAATTAAAATACTGTGGGTTATTTTTTGAAATTCGCTCCCCTTAGTTAATAGTTGCTCTTCAAAAACAGATTGAAATGCTGTAATTCATATACTCAGGTATGATTTGGTCGCTGCCCGATGTTCGCTCCAGCCCGCAGCCAGAGATCCCCATGAGACCCAGAACGTCTGCCCCGGCCTGGCGCGACCATTACGCGTGGCAAGAGCGCCAGATACGGCACGACGCCGCCACGGCGGCCTTGAACCAGGAAATGTTTCGCCACCGTCTGTTCGAGGTAGAGCGGTTGTGTGAACAGGAACTAAGCCGCATTCAGAATGACCTCGTCTGCCTGAATCCACTCAACAACTACCAGAACGAATCCGAGGAGGAAGAGTGGGATCCGCACCACGTCAAGTCCGCCCCCAGCGGCTGGTGCTGCGCTGAAAAACAACCCTGTAGGAACAAACGGCGCTCCATGTACGCCAGTGCCACCAGCATGCCAGAGCGAGTGTCTCTAAAGAGGTCCAACCATGATGTATACTACACCTGATTGATCTCACAAGTCGCCAAGCGATATTGTGCCCTGATTGTGAAAGTGAGACTTGTAGGTCATTAAAATGTCTTAGCGCGGCTATTTATTTATTTATTTATTTATTTATTTATTTATTTATTTATTTAATTATTTATTTATTTATTTATTTATTTATTTATTTATTTATTTATTTATTTATTTATTTATTTATTTATTTATTTATTTATTTATTTATTTATTTATTTATTTATTTATTTATATTGTTAACATTGATGCTTTCACGGCCCGTACTTGTAGACATGGGCTTATGCCGTGTCAAGAACACAACGTGGAACTCTTTACGTTTGGCAGAGAACGTTGCTCCACGTATTCAGAAGAAAATCTCAACTGTTCCCGAGGAAGTCTTCTACAATAATGAGGGTTTGAATTTAAGAATGCTTGATCTTGTAACTGCTGGTGTGATGAATATTTTAATTGGAGCTTAATATTGTCGCCAGCTCCCGCTTGGAGCGCTGTGCCAACATACAGCGAGCCATCTGGTGACGAACGAGCGTACTGATGGATGACCATGGCTGAGAGACATATTATCAAAGAGGGGCGTTAGAGTATAGATGATCGATATGATCTTACAGGCTCTGAAGTGAAGTACTGATGGATGGCCATGGCTGAATGACATATTATCAAAGAGGGGCGTTAGAGTACAGATGATCGATGTGATCTTTGCTTTTTGCTAGTTGCTTTACGTCGCGCCGACACAGATAGGTCTTATGGCGACGATGGGACAGGGAAGGGCTGGGAGTGGGAAGGAAGCGGCCATGGCCTTAATTAAGGTACAGCCTGGTGTGAAAATGGGAAACCACGGAAAACCATTTTCAGGGCTGCCGACAGTGGGGTTCGAACCTACTATCTCCCGAATACTGGATACTGGCCGCACTTAAGCGACTGCAGCTATCGAGCTCGGTGATGTGACCTTGAAGGCTCTGATGTGAAGTACTGATGGCTGAGAGACATATTATCAAAGAGTGGCTTTTTAGTACAGACGCTCATTGTGATCCCGCAGACTGTGATGTGAAGTATTGATGGATGGCGATAACTGAGAGACATACTATTAAAGAAGGGCGTTAGAGTAGAGACTTTTTTTTGCTAGGGGCTTTACGTCGCACCGACACAGATAGGTCTTATGGCGACGATTAGAGTAGAGACTGTGATGTGAAGTATTGGTATGTATTGGCCATGACAACTCCCAAATTCATAGAGATGGCTTTCGAAAACGATTCGTTAAATGCATTAACTGAAGGCACTGTTTTCCACAATGAAGCTAATCCTCTTCTTGAAACTGGACACACGTGCTCCTGTAGAATGTTGTTTATGGGTGTTCCTGTGCTTTGGAATCCCTTGTTTCTTGCTATTTGCAGCCTTTTTCTATATTTATCTTTGCCCGATTCCAGTACATTTCCTTGTTCGCCATTTATGTAGAACTGGCAACATTAATGCACACTTTTAAATTGCATGTCTCTTAGCGTTACCCAAGAAT
Organism: Anabrus simplex; assembly: GCF_040414725.1. Classification (NCBI taxonomy): domain Eukaryota; kingdom Metazoa; phylum Arthropoda; class Insecta; order Orthoptera; family Tettigoniidae; genus Anabrus; species Anabrus simplex. The sequence continues at coordinate 783,176,621 of NC_090265.1, forward strand.
CACCATGGGAGGTCACCATACGTTGATTCTAAGTTCGGGTTGGGATGTTTTGATCATGAGGGCAGGCAGGCCCCATTTCTACTACCAGCAACAATCGAGATTAGGAAATTTTATTATAGTGCCAGGCCCCCTTGGCTGTTGTCATTCACAATCGAGTTTGGGAGTCTTTTTTATAATGTCAGGCCCATTTGCCTAATGTCAGTCACAATCAATTTGGGGAGTGTCATTGAAACGGCAGGCCACCTTTTCTACTTCGAGTCACATTCCAGTTAGGGAGGTTTCATTACAATGCGAGGCCCCTGCCCTACTGCCAGTCGAAATCGAGTACTGGCATTTTGATAATGAAGGCGGGTCAACTTACCAAGTGCCAGTCATAATTGAATTGCACAGTTTTGATTATAATGGCAGGCCCGTTGTCTACTGCCAGATGCAATCAATTTTAGGAGATTTCGTTACAAAGATGGGCCTATTTTCGTACTTCCAGTCATATTCCATTTGGGGAGTTTTCATTATAATGGCAGGCCCGTTCCCTACTGCCAGTCCCATTCGAATTGGAGTGTCTTCATTGTAATGAGAAGCACGCTTTCCTAATGTCAGTCACAGGCGAGTTGGAGAGTTTTCGTTATAATGGCAGGCCACTGTTTACTACTCCAGTCACAAAGCTCTTGGATAGTTTTCATTATAATGACAGGCCCATTTTCCTACCGTCATTCACGGTCGAGATGAGGAGTTTTCATTATAATCGCAGGTCCCTTTTCCTACTGACAGTCACGGTCGAGTTGGGAGTTTACATTATAATGACAGACGCCCACGACTACTGCTAATCTTAATCGAGTTAGGGAGTTTTTATTATAATTCCAGTGACAGTCAAATTGGGAATTTTTCATTATATTGGCGAACCCCTTTCCTACTGCCAGTTGATAAGTTTTCATTATAATGGCAGCCCTCCTTGCCTGCTACCAGTCACAATCAATTTCGAGACCCTACATTACATTGGCACCCATCTTACCGAATGCCAGTCACAGTTTTAGAATACTAATAAATGGAACTCGATGTGAACCGATCTGAACAGAAGTATAAAAATGAAATTAGACGTGAATTACTGAGATATTGCCAGGCATCCTTCAAACTTAAAACTTGCTTCCAGAGACGTTGATGCTCTCAGGATTCCGAGAACAATAGGAAATTATCAGATTCCCCGAGGGGGCCTATTTGTGTGTTGGTTTCAAAATTTGGGCTCATGGAAAGAACACAAATGTAAGCATTTCTTTCATCCAGTCGGATATATACTCACCAAGGAGGTGACCTGTATTTTTCATAGCATAAACTTTTCCTGATTTCGGTGGTTTCCCATTTTCACACCTGGCTGTACGACCGCTTCCTCACTACTACTAGCCCTTTCTTAACCCATCGTCACCATAAGACCCGTCTGTGGTCGACGCGATGTAAAGCAACTATTAAAAGAACATTTTCTGAAAGTCGAAATTACGTTTTAACATCAAAGCTCGAGAATGTGTTGAAGGATATTTCTGACATATTAAGGGGATAAAGAGATCTTAATGTGTATAAGGCCGTTTATTTATCGTAAGGCTCGTAGAAGAACCATGTACACACAAATCTGAATAATAACCCCTAAGGTGGTAAAGTAATTCTTTGAGGTTGATATTATGTATAACGGGCGAGTTACTGTAGCAGCCATTGCCGCAAAGGTCGGAGTGGGAGTCGGAAATATCCAAGCAATCATTAAGGACAGATTGCAATTTCGCTAAAATTGCGCCCAATGGCTGCCTCAAGTATTCAACCAGCACAGAAAACATGTCGAATGGACCTCTCTTTGAACATCTGCTGGTCTGTGCCAAAGAAGTGGGTGAGCTCATTTCACGAGTGATCACTGGAGACGAGACATGGTGTCATCACTTCGATCCCGAGTCTAAAGGACAAAGTCTCCAGCGGAAGCATGCAGGGTCGCCACGACCCAAAAAATCCAAGGTGAGGTAAAGAAGGCTCTGAGAAACAAACAGTTTACCTCGGACGACGACGTCATGCAGTACGTTCGGAACTGGTTCAAACACAGCCCCTGGAATTTCTCGAGACGGCCATTCACCGCCTTGTGTCGTAGTCCGGCAAAGGCCTCAACAGTGCTCGGCAATACATTTGAAATAACTGTACAGGTTTTATTTTATAGCCTTCGGCTTGTTTCTTTTCTTAATGTCTCTTATAGAATAAAACATTATTACGTACAGAAGGACAGAAATTCAATAATACGCGTGAGAGAGACTACTTGCGAATAACCTGCTGTAGAAGATTGACGTGGTATCTCCAGAAGCAATGACAGCGTCACGGATGATTATCAGTACGTCGAGGTGTGCAGACGTCTTTCCTTCAGCACTTTCAGTCTGAGGTAATTACCCAAGTTTATCTCGCTGGCGATCGATGAATGTGAACTCCTCGTTCAGGGTTGATGAGTCTTAAAGAGAGGCTATTAGCGGGGAAATTTCTGTAAAGATCTCACCTTGTAACATTACTTTGTACTTCCTTTAAACCTCCTACAGCAAGGTGTGCACCGGGATTATCTCACTATCACTTCACATCCCAATAATGAAAGAAATAAATGGACAAATATAATTAAATCATTTTTTGGAATTCCGTAGTATTCGTTATAAGTTATAACCTGCTGATGTGGTATTTTGAATCTCTATAACAAGATTAGGAGGAGGAGTCTGTGGCTACATCAAAGAAACACAGTTTGGTTTCCGCCAAGGAGTTGGTACCCGAGATACCATTCGCACTCTTAGAATTCTTGAAGAACGTATAATGAGCAGGAGGCGAAATCGGTACGTATGCTTCACCTATATATTAAAAGAGTTTACTAAAAACAGCTTTGGCAAATCCATCCGTCCGTTCTACTGGACCGACTTGCTTCATTTTTGATTGTTCTCTCCGGAATTACCTGCCAGTGAATCATGAGACATTGAGAGATCACTTAGTTCAGCGAACTTTGAGTAATCATAAAATGAAATCATTAAATGATCACTCCAATAATTGCAGGCAAAGGCTTAACCTAACACGCAATACATTCTGTAGGTAACAGCTTGCTAAGCGACTAACACTCTCATTAATATTCTGAAATATGTGATTTTCATCCTTGTTTATGCCATTGCACGTAGACATGTTTCATTACTACCTGTCAAGCCGGAGAGTACACACTTCCTCTGATCACGGAGGAATACAATTTTCTGCAAGATAATCTTTGATTCGCTAACCTTTTCCAGCTTCCAAATATATTCAACAGATGGCAGGGCGTTCCTAATAACTTACATGCTGCTAAGAGAAAATAATCTACGTACAAACGGACCCTATCATGACATACGCCTTAGACATTATCTGGGAACACCCATCGAAGGATAACCTAGCTTAGAAAGAGTGAAGGCCATGTATTTTAAAAGTGATCTGTGCCTGCAAAAAACGCTTCTTCGAGACTAAACTGCGAGCTCACAAGGCAACCGTGTACCATACCCAGGGGTAGTTACCCTCTAGGACGATGTCTCCATTGCTGTATGAACATCCGACTAACTCAGGTTTGGGCAGAGAAGTGGGTTGGTTGTCGATGGGCCAGGCTAAAAGTCGAAGTTTCTCACTTAATTATAAGTAAATGACAGGAAAATGGCGGTATAACTCGAATGAGAAACAGTAATATGGGGTAGGATGAGTTTATTTACAAAATAACCCCGAATCATACTAACATAAAAAAAGAAAAAAATTATAACGATGATAATGACATAATCTCACAAACTGAAAAATAACTGGACATTAAACCTTGAATTATTCAAAGAATTATACATAAAAATGAAAGTTCAAGCACAATATTGAATACTTGTGAACTTTAAAAAAGTATTCATCATCTGATTGTCGAAAGTTCAAAATAGTATACGTGTGCGTATACAGATACGTATTCGATTCGCATGGAGTAACACGTTATTAAGTATCACATTGATACGAGTTTTAATTTTATATAGTCGTCGCAAGAATTAACATAAAAATAAAATTAAGACGCAATGGGACACGATATGAATATATTATTAAAAATACTAGCGGCATTTCCCTACACAATATTTACAACGAACACAAATATAAGCAAAGTATCTCACATATCTACATCGGTTAAGGAGAGGGAAATCTTACATACTACACTGACTCGACGTGAAACGCGGTTCACCAAAAGATCTAGTGAGAACTAGATTGACGACCAATATTACTCAGCTCTCGGGCTGTTCCCCATTAAACAAAAAGTCGACATATCCAAACAACATAAAATATCACAAAACACCATCCTGTAAGAGAAAACATATGATTATCCCTTATTAAACATATGGAAAGCAATGGGCAACATTGCATTCCTCTGCTGCATTTCCGCACCCAAAAGCGCGTTTATCCGTCACATATTTCCTGCTGTGCTGTGGGCTGAAAGGAAATGTTGGAACTCAATACTGCACTAAGGCTTGGTTGCTGTTCGCCAAGATTGCATCACGGAACTAACACCTTTCACGCTATCTACGTAAACACGGCTGATAAGTAAACTTGTAAGGCGATATCATATTTCCTCGACTGCACGGAAACTCACATACAATCGTGCTTCTTACTAGCATGCTACAATAATTTATCACACACATCAGACTCACTGGTCTGGCATCAATTTCCATCAATTCTGATTATGAATATTCTCTCGGAATACAATAGCAGGGACGTATTCACTGCACATCATTCTTTTCACTTCATCAGGCATGCAATCGGCCTGCATAATCAACATGCATTAAAACCTCTTATATTTCTTACAATCTTATCAGCCTTTCCCATTATGAATGCAGGTTAGATTCCCATACAAATCATTGTGCGAAACAGTTTCCAACCTACAATGGAAGACTCCTTTGAATTCAACGTTGCTATGCAGCTCCACACGTGTCAGCTTCTGAAATTCCATGCGTCATGCAATCTATTACTAACTTTCCAAATGACCAAAATTAAATTGAATTTACTCTCAACGTAGCAAGTGTTTCAGTCGGAAATTGGATGATCTTGTCGATCCAATCCTCCTATCACTAATATAAAAGAAAATCGGAATAATACTAAGCTAATTATCATGCAGAATGTAACAACAAAATAAATCCTAATAACTCCCTCATTATCCCATCTAACTAATCGTAAAATAAAATAAAAGTATAGAAATCATGCATTCCTCTCTTATCCGTATTTTCAACATTACAAATGTGAAATAAATACATGCCGTCAGGCTAAATTTACGTTAAAGAAAAATCCCTACACTATATTGCACTAGTATTCAAACATAATTCATATAACATGCCATCTAATTTAAAAACATGCGTCTTATCTTGGACAACTCCCTGGACATTGGCAACGGCTCACATCCTCGACAGGGTATGCTGTTACTTCATGTTGATCACTGCTTTAGCACATATAAACAATCTTCTTTCTTCCATGGACGGTGCCATCTTCTTGATGGAAGTTCCTGAACACTGCAACACAAAAGGCTTTAGGTGAATGTCTCTTCACTGCTTGATTTTGCATGTGCCGAACAAACCCTTGTTAGCTGTGAACTAAGTCAACACACTGACAAACAAACACACTTGAAATTTAACAATTAGGGTTTCTATATACAGTTATTTAGAGCGGCTCGCGGTACGGTTCGAAAGTTCTACGCGAAACGCGAACGACACGAAATGTAATACAGCTGAGCGTCTCTTCTTCACTTTCCAGTCTGCGGCTATTATTTCCGTCTATTTATCTGGAGTAAACTTTGTGCCATAATATAATCAGCAATTCAACACTGCACCAGTTAATTCAGTAAACTCCACGACTAAAAGCACTGTTTATCGGTCGTAAAACCATACACTGCTATACAGATATCCACGTGGCAACATTCACGCACAAGTATCGGAGCAATACCGAATAACGTTCCCATCACGTCGGCTCCCACAATCAGAGTGACGCTCTCCAAAGCTTGAGACGCTAAGGAAGCGTGGCTAACGCCGTTCTAGCTATGGGATTCCCGCATGTTTAAAAGAACAGCCAATCAGCGTGCTTGCCATTTACAATGACTTAATATTAATTGTAACACACCATAAAACACACTCCCAATGACACCAAATTTACTCATATTATTTCTATAGCGTACTCCTGATTATATTTCACTTTTCGACCTGTGGAAATCCGTCAACTAACACAACTGACTCCATGCAATTATCTATGTTGGTTAACCTGGGATTATGATTTCGCACGATCCAGACTCCATATTTGCCACACCCACGCGTTGTTATTGGCTGAATATTCCTCTTGACCAACATCTTCAACACGTGCCGAGATGTGCTAACTTCTGGTAACGCTAAGCCTTTCTCACGGTCCCGAGGAAATATCGCGCAATATACAGCGACTTGATGTCTCCACAGACTTCCGGTCTCAGCTATCCTGCGATTCACTACTTTTTACCATGCCTGACTGAAATTTATTTCAATAAAATTATACAATATGGCAAATAATAATCTGAGTGTGTCTTATGGGCCGTCAGGATACGGCTCATCTGTTCTATACAGAAGAACTGCTTTAAAAGTACAATTGCCTTCTACCACACAATAATAATATTTACAACGAGAACTGGAGGATAAAAATCGAATGCATTGATAGATTTTTACCAAACAGAGAGCATTATGACGTCAGAATGCATTATTTCTCACTACGAACTGCGGCATACTATAACGCTCTTATTAAATGTTCATAAGACCATTGAAAAGGGCAGGCAAAACAATACGACTACGACAGACATATCAAGACGAGTTATCTGACCTGTTTATAATGAATGCTGCGGAGCAACACGGATCCTCTAGTTGACTATGAAGGGGCACTACATAACGTTTCCGGCATAAATTATTCCCGTCATTAGGGAATGTAAGAGTGGAAAAACAGCTCATATTGGACCAAAGTTCAGTCTCACGTTTGAAAGAAGGTCTTACAAATCCCGTCGCTATCAGAAAAGGAATAAGACTAAGATTTCCTCAATCCCCAATTTTGTTTTTAATTCTTTCGACGAGTTGATGATGGAAGCTCTAGAAGGAATAAGTTTAGGAGTATAAATCAATGGAGTACCCATACAAGTAATCAAGTTTGTAGATGATCAGTCCATTCTAGCCGGCAGAGCACCTTTCTTTCAGGCAATGCTGTCAAGAGTTGCATCGACGGTGCAGAAATACGGTGTGAAAAGAAACATCTTAAAGACAAAATACGTGTCAGTCTAGCAATTCACAAAATCTTGTGGCAGCACTTCCAATCAAGAAGGAATGCAATATCAAAGGGTGTAGAAGACGCTTTCCACAGAGACAGTCAGAGGTCATTACTTATTCTCTCTTTAAAATTGTTGTTCTGTCTTGGTCAGTTTTTATTCTTGGTTCATCGTACGTGAAGTAATTCGGTTATGATAAATCTCATATTATTCTAGTGCATCCTAAGTGGTGACCCCGACGTAATCTGAACAATACCGTTCGTTTTTTTTCAGTGGGTGTTAGCTAATTATTTAGCATGTCGCATCCATAAACTCAACGCGAAGAACAAGAAGCTACCGCGGTGAACATTCCACCTTTCAGCGAAGTAAACCCAGGTGTATGGTTCAGCAAATCGAATCACAATTCACAACTACTATAATTAAAGCCGACTCTAACGTTGTCGGCGTAATCGACAGCGACTTTCTCGGTACAATCAGTGATGTTATTTTAAAACCACCAAGGTCAGGCATGTATACTACACTAAAACATCGGTTATTAGAAGAATTTTCTGGCACTGAAGAGCAACTATTGAAGAAAGTACATACTGAAAGAGACGTGGGTGACAAACATCCATCGCTCTTAGTTCACGATATGAAAGAGCTCTGAGAGGACTTGATAATGCGATGTAACAAGCATAAATGCAAGAAATTATGTCAACGGCTGGCCATTACAGCAGAGAAAATTCAACAAGTGCATTTAACCTCACATACGCACTCAGTGGCATCAGAGTCATCAGAGGATTCAAACAAAATTATTTCTCAACTAGCGAATGTACCCGTGCTTCGCTACGGTATTCTACATTGTATTCGAATATCGAAGTAAATAGTGTACATGCAGTAAATAAGATTGTTTTAAAATTGCATGTCTCTTAGCGTTATCCGAGAAAGAGCATGGGGAGGTCCCTGTACGTTGTTTCCAATGCAAAGTGTTTGTTACGGATTTGTGATATAACGGCAGGCTCACTTGCCTACTGCCATTCACAATCGAGTTGGGAAGTTTACATTATAATTGCAGGCCCCATTGCCTACTACGCGGTCAGAATCGATTTGGGGAGTTTCCGTTAAAATGGCAGCCCCCCTTTCCTACTTCCAGACAGATTACAGTTGAGGAGTTTCTATTATAATGGCAGGCAATGACCCTACTATCACTCGAAATTGAGTTATGCAGTTATCATTATAATGCCAGGCCCATTTTCCTACTGCCAGCCAGCTTACTGCCAGTCACACCAAGTTGGTGAGTTTCCATCAAAATAGCAGGCCACTATGCTTAATGCCAGTCACATTTTAGATGAGGACACTTCTTTATAATGGCGGGCACCCTTGCCTACTGCCAAACACAATCGGGTAAAGGAGTTTTAAACAAAACTGCATGCTCACTTGCCTTCTGCAAGTCACATCGAGAAGGGAACTATTCATTACAATTGTAGGCCTTCCTTACACAGGAGTTGGAGAAGGAACCCTTTCCTACTGCCAGTCAAAGTCGGTGTGGGGAGTACTGATTACAATAGCAGACCCACCCTTTCTCGATCGCTAAAAATCGACATCAGTGAATATATATAGATCGACATACGAAAGTATATGCGTGTTTACAATATTGAAGACCTTCATTTACAGATTAACTGCTACTAAACGTACGTCATATCGACAAAGGATTATACCATAAGACACGCCGGATGTAGTGGCCTAAATGGCTGGTCCTATGATATGTCATCTATTCTTGTGTCAGATTGAGTTAGAAACGTGGAACAGGGTAAAGGTTTTGTAAGATTATCTCACATTACATTACTTTTCGGATAATTATGTGACAGCTACATACATAGCATTTGGCTCACATATGGCTACTGAGTGGGCCAAGAGTTTGATGATTCTGTATTTGATATAAGTAATTGAAAGTATGAATTATGCATGTGAAAATTCCAAATTGACTTAACATCGATTAATAGAGAAAAATCAAACGTAAAAGGGATAGAGATACGGCAAAAAGTCATAAGACCAAGGTTGTAGATCATTCCAAATTGAACGGAGATTGTGCAATCCGTTATGTGATAGGAATTTCCGAAGGTCTGCACCATCATTAAAATTGCCTGCATATTTCGATATTCTTCTGGGATAAAAAGTGAAAAATTTAATGATCTAGGATGTTTTCCGTTCGTTACAGGCTAAAACATATAATTTTGTCAAATTTCAATTATCTTCTTTTTCTTCTGGCAGATTATGCCACAATCTGGATTTTGGGCGAGGCGGGTAAAAATTAGGACTTCCAGGTAACTAAACCAAAAATGATGGAGATGATCATTATTACCCCTTAAACAGAAAGCTGTACGAAAATTTCGCCAAAATAGTCAGTGTAGAGGCACACAGTCGTTACGATTTGATTTATATAGATAAGGAATCTGCTCCATGTAAAACACCCTTCGGGCTATGTGCGCTGGACTTAACATGCAAAAGTGACCATTCATGATATCTCCCTTATTAATCCTACTGACGAAAAAATGCACATGAAAAAAAAAGGGTTTAGAGGTGGAATTCTATCACGTTTGGTCGATTTCGTCAGGTTGGTCTTGTTCTGTATATATTGTGGAAGAGTAAAATAACCATTTCGGTTCCCTATAAACCGCCAGTCCATTCCGGAACATGAAATGTTATTTAAGTTTAAAACCTACCTTTGGACAGGTGGATGCTAAATACAAAGTTTGGTTCGAATGTCTTCAGTAGTTTTCAAGTTGTAAGGAATACGCTTTACACGCACCCGCTCGTGAGTTAAGTCCGATGGGACTTGTACAGAAAAACGGTCCGTTAATGATATCTCCCTTATTAATCCTCGTATCGAAATGATGCACATGAGGAAAAAGGTTTAGAAATTAATTTCTACCAAGGTAGGTAGATTTCCATTAAGTTTGGTTGTGTATATTTTGTGGAAGTGCAAAATCACTGTTTCGGTTTCGTATAAACCCCCAGTCAGTTCAGAGATTTAGAAACAATATTTGCCCAAAACCTATCAAGGACAGGTGTATTCTAAATGTGAGTCTTGATGGAAATACATCCAGTAGTTTGTAGCACACGCGTACAAACGGCGTAATTAAGGAAGAAAATAATACAGTTAAGAAAGTTGAAAGTAATAGAAAATGGATTATAACTGAGGACAGCCGGATAACGACAAATATGTAAATGCCAAGTGAATGTATTGGAAAATCAAATGCCCCTCAATAAATTATGCTAGTGTGAGTTATGGATATAATAAAGCGGTAACAGAGGAGAAATTTAGGTCCAGTGATTCTTAGGTAAACAAATAATAAGAAGATGACTAATGGTGTTATTACTTAATCTATTCGAGGGCGGTTATAACATCCAACGATATTCCACCAATATCCCGCAGATAGGCCGATTGACGCCTCTCTTGCCTTCTACCCAAGGAACAACCACGAATTTAAAAGCATGATGAGGAAAATGGCAATACGTTACTTCCCTGCTGGCATGCAGTCAGAGACGTTGCCATGGTAACCTGTAGGTTAGTTGTCGGTCTGTCGGTCACTCAATGCAGAGCATGATACCAGCGGAAAATTGTAAATTTCTCCGTCATGTGAAGAGTAAGGTAAATTATGAACATAACGAAAGTTGTTTATAATGAAGAGACGTTTCACGTACGGTAAACTAAGTTTACAGAAAATCAATAGTATAAGAGAAAATGGAGGAAAACCATTCGGGTTTTCCTATAAACCCCCCGTCTATTCAAGGATTTTAAAATAATATGCATATCAAAACCTTCTCCGGGATGAGTATACTCTAAATATGAAGTTTGTTTGAGATCTATCCAGCCGTTTCGAAGTGATGGTGGAAAATCCATTCAGGTTTTCCTATAAACCCCCCATCTATTCAAAGATTTTAAAATGATATGCATACCGAAACCTTCCCCGGGATGAGTGTACTCCAAATATGAAGTTTGGTTGTGATCTATCCAGCCGTTTCGACGTGATGGTGGAAAAACCATTCTGGTTTTTTTATAATCCCCCGTGTATTCAAAGATTTTAAAATGATATGCATATCGAAACCTTTCGCGCGATGAGTATACTCTAAATATGAAGTTTGGTTGAGATCTATCCAGCCGTTTCGACGTGATGGTGGAAAAACCATTCTGGTTTTCCTATAAACCCCCCGTGTATTCAAAGATTTTAAAACGATATGCATATCGAAACCTTCCCCGGGATGAGTATACTCTAAATATGAAGTTTGGTTGAGATCTATCCAGCCGTTTCGACGTGATGGTGGAACAGACAAACAGACAAACAGACAGGCAAACAGACAAATAGACAAACAAACAGACACGAAACGTAAAAACCACCGATTCGGTCTTGAGTTGATCTAAAACGGATAAATATCTGAAAAATTGGCAAAACAGAAGAAATTACAGACAGCGGACCCCCTACAATTTTATTTATATAGATTAGAACGTCAGATAGCCAAGCTGGCGAAACAGGTCGAAGAATTAGGAACATCACATAACAAAAATCCAGTTTGGCAGAACCGTATCAGACAACGCTCAGGCTCACGCACCCTTCGCTTAAAGATTGATGATACAGTAGAACAAGTCAAGTCTTTTACTTACCTAGAGAAGAAGATTACAGAGAATGTACAGAGCACAAGTGAAGCTAAATACGTTATAGCTCAGGCAAAAACAAAATTTAACCAGAAGTATAGATTACTATGTTCGAGTCAACTTAGTATTTCCCCGATAATGGGAATGCTACATGCATTTGTATGGACAGTTGCATTTATGATTGCGAAACATGAACAGTAATTAGAAATGGAAAGAACCATCTTGAAGCCTTTGAGATGTGCTGATGTCAAACAGCAGAGTTCTAGACAGAGTGAACCAATCCTTCTCAGCATCAGTCAACCACTTCCTGCACAGGTCACCATTTAATGAGAACTGTGGCTGAAGTCTTCATTGAAGGAAATCATGGATTAGGACCGCTCACTGTAGTGGTCACTAACAAGAACTAGCAGGTTTATATAAACATTCTCGATGACCAGTGATACCCTGATTTTCTCAAAATGGCATCAGACTGGATGCATATATGACTGGCTTTTATGAATACCCTCAACCCTATTACATCTCAATTTGCCTGAAAAACAATCTGATTTGAACCCCGTTGAAAATCTGTGACACATGTTGGACCAGCGTGTAAAACGCCGACATCAGCATCCCCGCAATTTGGTGGACTTGCGTGATCAAATCCTCAGCGAGTGGCTTAACCTGGATGCGACGTACGTGCACAACTTTGTGGACTCACTTCAGAACCGAATTCAGGCGGCTATCAAGTCCAGAGGCGGAGTTACACAGTATTAAATGATGGTTGTAATGATTTCTTCAGTGGTGACTTATTTTTTTGTCCAGTGAGCTTATTTGGAATAAGGATATGAAGGCTCAATGAACTCGTTCCGATAGTGGATTAATATGATACGTTGGATGAGAATAAGTTATCTACCCTCCTTCTTCCAGTTGCTTTGTAGTTCCTTGTCTTAGAAAACTGCATATTTGCTTTCGCGTTAGAGACGTAAAGGTTCGGTTAACAGGGCACTGTCAATGAAGGTGAGACTGTATTCATATTGTGGCATGTTCGCTATTTTGTACGGATGGCTTTAGGGGAACGATCCAGTCTGGCCCCGGCCGCGAGTGACATCACCGAATTAGTGCGTCGGCATTCGCCACATAGCAAGCCAATCAGGAGAGAGAGCCGTCCGCACATTGATCAGCCGTTCTTCCATCACTATCCCCTAATCGGGGGCCTCAGGCGTTTTGAGAAGTATCTGGAAGGTGCCCTCAAAGAATTCGTTTACGAGAAGGCGCTGTAGGCTCAGGAAGGGCGGCCTCGCTATTTAAGGCAAGGTGGATTGGTTACAGCAGTTGGGCTGAATTTGAGTTGAGAGTTCAGTGGGATTGAGTGCCGAGAAGGTAGTGTGTCGAGTGGAACTGAGTGTTCATTGTGTCTGGAGCGACATGGGAAACATAGACTTGGTATCGGCATGGGACAGCTGTGATGTGTGGACAGCGTACTTCAAATGGGACTATGTGACGGTCATTCATGGGCTATGAGGTGTGTCATTGGGAGAGTGACAGCGAGAAAAACTGTCAACTAAGTTAGACTGTGTCAGCTGAGGAAGAGTGAGTGTGATTTGTGTTAATCTGTGACTGGTCGTGAGAGCAGAAAGAGTGCGAACTCCGTAATTGAAGGGCTTATTTCCAAAGTGACGCAACTCCACTTTTTCGGATTTCAAGCTGAACATGCAAATGTATTCCCATAATAGTACTTTATCTTGTGTAAACGTGGTTAAAATGGCTTCCAAAAGTTGTATTCGATTACAAAATGACTCAACTTCACGTGGCCAACAAAACATATCACGTGATCGCTTAGCGGTTGTGGGCGGACTGATCTTTCGCTTGTGGTTTTGCTGTGTGCAAACACACCCTTCTGAAAAGAGGTACGAATGGCCGTTTCTTTAAATGCAGCAATGACCATTGAGCAATATACTGAAAGAAGACAAAGTCAAGGTTTTTAAGATCCTACTCGATAAACTGGTGCACGTGAGGGACATTCTCCATGGCATTTTATGATAGAATGCGTTATTCTACTACAACTTTTGAATATTGAACGCACAAAGAAAACATTCCGTCCTTCAACTCGAATGTAATAATGATGTTTTAAGTGTTATTTTGTGATTTGAGCATGAGAACTTTATAGACCAATAGGTCCTCCTTCTAAACATTTTCCCCCGAAAATGTGTGTTCAAAAATACGAGATATAACTTGACACAATCACCTTTACGTTTGTTTTCATTGTAGGCATCTTTATTTTCTGTTCATATTACATGCATTTTGAAATTATTAAATTGTAAGTACAGGATTGGTGCTGAAGTATTTGATGAAATATATAATTAAACATTGTATTTGAGAGTTTTAGCAGCTATAAAGTAACCAAGCCTACACCGTTCTGTCTAATTAGTATTTCTATCCCCTCTTCAGTTCCAACGTGATGTAAATCCAAGACCCCCTCCCGTATTTCGATGATATTCTTGGCACTAGAATGAGAGCCACCAACACAAGCAGATGTTTTGAAGTTATGTCGCTACATAGGAAAAGTGAAGTCCTTATCTTATTATGAAATATATTCATTTAAAAAATGCCGTTTCCTGAAAAATTGTGTTTCTTGCAGATATGTCATTTTGAAAATAAGTCCTTCAATTGTATATCCGTCCAGTTTAATCACTAGTAGTTAGTTAATAAATCTTAGAACTAAACACAACCACTTGCGTGCTTATCCTATTCCTAGAGCGGGCTAGTGCAATGCCAATATCTCCTTAACGGTTGGTTTTAAGCCCTTAAAAGATGGTTTCCGGGGCCCGTACCGCTTAACTGAGTTTTGTTCTTCCCATCGTGAGGCTTAAAATGCGTTGTGTCCCGTCCTTCTACGACAAATTTGATATTTCGCTTACATTAGCCTTTGTTAATGCGCCTAAGGGCCTAAATCTAGGGAATCGAGAGGGCTGCTAAAATGTATTTTATTTGGGGTTATCCGCAGGGTCCTAAAAGTTAAGTACACAAAACTTGGTTCAGATTGCCGAGACGTTGTAAATTTGAATAAGGAACAGATGGACGCATGGACAGACAGACATTCAGGTTTCTATATACAGATTTTTATAAAATGTGTTATAAATCTGAAACTAGGACACCAAAATGTTCAAAATTTTGTGATAATCTTAACTTTGGAGACATAAATGTACTCTCAAGACATGGCGCGAATATCATATGATAATTGCAAGACTTACAAAACTAAGTAACGTCCCCCGACTGCATTCTTATGTTAAAATGTTAGGCAGCCACGTCGTTCCGTACCAGCGTACACCTCAATGGCTAGTTGCGGTACACGTACCACTGGTCGAAAACGCTGCCTTATGGTATTACTTATTCCTAGATAAAGAAAGCATCCATGAATGTAGAATGAAGCAGTTGAATGCGGCTGTTCAAGCTGAAGTCATCTGAGAGCTAGCGGCGATGATTGCCGGTCGGGAGATCAAAGTAGTGCACGGCTCGATAGATACTCATTACCATCCTCAGCTGAGGGGACACGTTGATGCCTTGTCTGAAAAGAGGAAGCAATTAGTAGGCGTGGCATTAATTGATGGTAAACATTAGCTTCATTTGACTCAACTCTTTCTATCTGATCGAAGAAATTCAGTCTTTCTTTTATTAAAGAACTTGTCCACCTTCACTTATCATCAGACTACAAAGAAAACATTCCTTCCTTCAACTCGAATGTAATAATGTTATTTTAAGTGTTATTTTGTGATTTGAACATGTGAACTTTATGGACCTATAGGTCCTCCTTCCAAGCAGTTTCCCCGTTCTACTTGAACGATTTGTTTCATTTTTATTTTATTCTCTCCAAAATTACCTGCCGCTGAATCGTGAGACATTGAAAAGTCCGTAATATCGTCCAACTGAGTAGTCATAAATTCAAATCATTAAATATTCATTCCAATGATTTCAGGCGAAGGCTTACCCTTACCCACAATACATTCTGTACTTAGCTGGTTGCCAAGCGACTAACACTTTCATTAATGTTATGATATATGTGGTTTTCATCTTTAGTAATGTCATTGCATGCAGCCATGCTTTATTATTACCTGTCAAGCCAGAGAAGTACTTCATCTGATCACGCAATAATACTATTGTCAGCTAGATACTCTTTGATTTTTGTAAGCTTTTCTAGCTTCCAAATATATTAAACAGATGACAGAGAGTGGATAATAACTTACATAAAGTCTACGTGCAAACAGACCCCATCATAGCATACGCCTTAGACATTACCTGAGAACACCTGTCGAAGGATAATCTAGCTACACTAAAAAGTCCCCTGCCTGGCAAAAACCGCTCCTTCGAGACTAACATATGAGCTTACAAGACAATCGCTCTATATAGAACTGTGACTGAAAATACCATTGCCTTCTAACACACTCTTCTAATTTTTACATCAAGAACTGTATGATAAAAGGGTCAATACATGGATAGAGTTTTACAAAACAGACGGCATGACGAAGGAAGAATGGAAGAATTCTGACTAAGAACTGCGCTTCTTATTAAACGTTCATAAAACCATTGAAACGGGCAGGCAAAACAACATGACGACGACATGCATGTCATGAGTTATCTGACCTATTTATAACGAATGGTGCTGAGCAGCGCAGGTCCTTTATTGCAGATTAATTTGGTTATTGGGATGTGTAGCCTAGCCCGTTCTTCCGTTATGTAGCGAGAGAAACATACATTTTAGAGGTTCTGAGTACCGTATTGACAGACCACTCAGAAGTACCGAGCAAGTGGCTACGGGGTTTTCACTAGGTAGCCATCAACTTGTATTAGGTTTAGAACCCCCCACTGACGTGAGCCCAGAAGATGATCCCAGTAGCACCAAGCAAATGCTGCAGCTGTACCTCCAGTAGGACCACGGCCGCGTTCATTACATTCATAGTCCTTTCCTACCCTATCGTCGTCGTCGCAGGGCCGTAATGTTACAATGAAAGCGGATCCGGGTCTTTAAGAGGGTCCGCAGACTCCCCGCGAAAATATAAATTTATTATAAACAGTTCAAAAAATTAGGGGAACATGTTTCTGAACGTATGCTATGCTCCACAAAACAATACCTCACAGCCAGGTATATTACCAACTAAACATTTATTCCTTACTGTTGAAGTATACAAAAGTACATCGATGGTTTCACGTTCATTTTCAGAACACAAACGGAAATGTCCAAATAGGGTGAAGCAAGGTGATAACAGTCCTCCACCGTGGATTTTTTTCACAGTTGGGGAGCTTCAGTATGGTGTATGTCCTCCACGAGCATTTATCACAGCTTGGCACCTACGAGGCATGCTCCGTATAAGTCGACGGAGGTCACGTTGTGGTATGAGGTCCCATTCTTCAATGAGACACTGTTCGAGGTCTTGGAGAGTTTGTGGTGGAACAGAACGCCCACGAACACTTCTGTCAAGCCTATCCCACACATGCTCGATGGGATTAAGTTCGGAACTCACTGCTGGCCATTCCATCTCTTGAATGTCCAGTTCTCGCAAGACAGCTCTGGTGATGAGCGCTACATGAGCCCTGGCATTGCTGTGCATGAGAACGAATTCAGGGCCAACACCATATGCAGCAACCAACACATGCTGTAGCAGTATTCGCTCGATGTACCCCGCAGCGGCAAGATTACCACGGACGACGACAAGATCCGTACAATCATCAATACTGACGCCACCCCACAGCATCACAGAACCTTGTCCGAATCGGTCGCCTTCCTGGACAACATTTGGAATATACTGCTCACCACGGCGTCTCCATACATGTTGACGTCCATCACGCTTTGTCAGGGGAAATCTGGACAGGCTCTTCAGAAAATATCGGCATCAAATTATTTTAAAATAATGACAGCAATGAAAGTTGATACACAAAATATCATATTTTCGTTAAAGAAGTATACTTTCTTGCTGTGTGGTGCAGCTGAGATCGCATTATACACAAATTTTGCAGCACATTTAAGAGTTCTCACACATTTATTCGACAACAATGTATAATACTAATTTCAAACAAGCGCTGTTTGCGTGGAATTAATAGCAGGCTTATCAGTTGTACGGTCTGATATTTTTCGAACTTTACATAAACATTGGTTTTTATTAAATTTTGTTCGTAAGTTATATTTTTCTGTGTTGTATGAAATGAAAATCCACAGCCTGTTTTCAGTCATTCGACCGGGTCGGGAATGGAATGAATCAAGCCCTCATCTAGCGGCGAGGATGTGAATTGTGCCGGCTGCCGAAGCCTGTCGCACTCCTCTGGGGCAATGATTAATGAATGACAGGCGAAATGAAATGATACCGAAGAATATTGCTGGAATGAAATATGACAGGGAAAACTGGAGTACCTGGAGAAAAACCTGTCGCGCCTCTTCTTTGTCCAGCACAAATCTCATATGGAGTGACCGGGATTTGAACCTCGGAACCCAGCGGTGAGAGGCCAGCACGCTGCCGCCTGAGCCACGGAGGCACAGCTTTGTGTGTTCTAATGAAATAAATTGTTACAACCGAGACGTCGGTATCGATTACAGAGTATAGTTCTTAGTAGTGCTGTTTGACACTAAATTGTTATTTGTTCCCCACTTCTCAGTTTGTTGTGTAGATTTTCTGGCATCACTGTTACCGCCCTCAGAGCCTACTATGCACATTGCATCCTACCGATTACTGAATTCGCGTCTCCCATTTGGTCTACCTGTTCACCCATTAATATGAACCACACTGACAGCGTGCAGTCATTCTTCTGTGCCATTGTGAGAGTCAGAGTATCTGATATTCGAAACATGAGCAGCAGTCAGATAGTGGATAAGTGAAGCCTTCGCCCGTTATCTACACCTCGCAGGAAAGTAGCCGGCCTTAGATTCATGCATAACGCTGTTAACGGTTTATTTCCTTCTCCTGAACCTCCATCCTTCTTTTCCCTAGATGTCTCAACTGGCAAAACCAGCATAAATCCACCACATCATATTCCGTACTGCCGGCTCTCTCTTGTTCAAAGAAACTTATTTATCCGCGTTACAACCCTCCTTAACTCTCTATCTTCTGACATGAAATTCGACATATGTCTGTCGATAGATTCGTTAGATGCAAAGAAATTAATCCTCGTCAATCTGAGTTTGATTTATTGAAAGACCATACTTACGATCACCTGATTTTCCCAAAATGAAATTTTACACCATCAACACTGTCAAAATTACTTGGTCTTCTTTCCATAACTGGACGCTCCCTTACTTCGAAGCTAAATTGGCTACCTCATTCCTTTCTTTCTTAAGGGGATACGTAACCGCCTATCTCGCCAATGTTAAATTTGTTAACTTCATGCTCCTTTTCCTGAAGATCTAAAAAAGTTAGGATACTGAAATTTCCTACACATATTCTAATTTAACATATTTTCACAGTCGTTATTTGATTGAGCTTCAGGTGAGTCAGAAAATATACTTTTAAATGTGAAACTTTAATCACTTTTTCTTAAAATAAACAGCCAAGTCTCAAAGAGTATTCCTTAAATACGTAACTCCCTCCATTAAAATGTGAATCAATATCTTTAGTTTTATGGTGAAAATTACAAAAACTCTGTGATAAATAGTCACGTAGATAAAGGAACATACATTTAAAAAGATGATAAACCGAGAAAATTACAATTAAAACTTTTCTCACAAGTATTCATATCTCAGTACATCCCTGTCCCATACGAAGGAAAATCTGCAATCTGGATATCCCTGTGTATATCCAGAGAGAATTAACACTTCCCCCATAAGGAGGTTGCCCATGAGGACAAAACATACTATATATATTTATGACTATAGAAATGATTCCTCAGTATGCGTAATAAACATTTCAAGGCTTTGTGGACCACAGTTTTTGTTAACGACTCAGTTAGATTGAAGCTTGGGCGAAATTCTTCGAAGAACTTTGTTATTGTTCCTCTTTCACCGATCATGAGGCCTATAACCTCGATGATATCCAGTCCGTATTCACGTCGGTAGAAGGGGATAGTTGGTTCCTAGATGGTTTTCTTTTCCTTGTGTACTTCTCTGGGCTGATTAGCATGCGATTCGAACCGAACGTAGTTTTAAGGCTATCACATCGATCCTACGGGATCAGCCGTTCTCCGATAATCCATTGACCTCTTCGTGCACTGTGTAACCAGCGTCTCGCAATGACTGAGCGATGGAGCTTCGTATGGCATGGTGTCTAGTAACTCGCAGGGTTTCGCCGAAGGGACAGTATCTCAGGACATGAGAAAGGGTTTCTATCTCGTTGTGGCGGTGCAGACAACGGTCCTGCCTGGGACGGCTCGAACGGCTGTGACATTAATGGTCAACTTTACAGCATCACGCCTGTCACTGCAAGACAGGCCTCCATGGTGTGTTATCCAACTGTTCTTCTAGGTACCGTTTAGCCTTGTCTTTGGATTCCCCAGAATTTGTTTGCACCTCCTGAGCCATTCTTTCAGCTATACGTAGTCTCTCTCGGTCCAACCCCTTCATGGCAGGGACACAATTCCTTCCTACTTTTAACTCTTGAAATACATTTGTCAATGTTTTCCTTATTAAAATTTTACACTGCATCCAGAACTCCAAATCTTAACGTTTGTAAGCCTACAAAAGTGCCTTTAGGAAGACGACACCATACAACATTGTTTACCGATTCATTGGGGTTTTGACTTTTGCCACGAAGACACTTTTCTAACAACTAAGGACTGGACAGGTCTCTAAAATGTGCTTCATTTCTTTATACAGGCAAGATGAAGATGTGCGTGTGTGTTTGGGGAGGACATAGGGAATTCTTTCTTCTTCTGCTGTTAAATATTTGCACCAGCTATGGCAATGTAATTCGTCTCGTTTTCGCTGGCGTTTCTGGCAATTTTCTTGTCGCAAGCGCATGTTTAATTAAATTTGTGCCTATTTTTAAAAGGTTAAACTATCATGTATTATGCATTATTTTAAAGAGCAGTCTATATGTTGGGAAGTTTGGGTTAAGAAGAAAGCCACTTAAAGGCTGGGAGAGGAAAGAGAAAAAGAAGGTGAATACAACTGTAAAGGGCTAGGAATATATCAGGATAAAAGTATGATTTTGATCATTTTAACCGTTTCGTATGGCCTTAAGTGTATGAATGCAGCTTTGTAAAGTTTGATTTAAGGTATTCATCTGAATTTGCAACGCTCTCAGTTATCCGGCACTGTGCAAGGAATGGTCGGTTTAACGAGAGTCTGATGCACAGGATGATTCAGAAGTTCGTTGACATTTGACGAGGCAGTATTTCACGGAATGTTGGAGGTACAAAGGTAATAACTAACACACATGATTGACATTACATGTAATTTTATTGATACCAAAATACAGTACACAAAATGACCAACAGATGAATCTTCAAAGGATACAGAAGCAATAATTAGCATACAGATCGAGGTTTAGCAAAGACGATGTTCTTTATAACACATGCTCAACATGTCGACCGTCATTCATTAACAAAAGCTGTAGTCAAGGGACAATGTTGTGAACAGCACTGTACAGTGAAGCATTGCCGTCGGATGTTGTCTTTCAGCATTCTTAATGACGTCGACGATCGCGGTAGACTTGCGACTTCAGGTAACTCCACAACCAATAATCACACTGATTGAGGTCGGGGGACCGAAGAGGCCAAGCACGACATGCCGCGACTGCCCTCTCTCATGACAGCTCCTTTTATATCGTACACGAGTCCCGTGTGGCATCACTGACGTGCTATTTTCCTGTTTGTGGATAGTTGTTGGTGTTATTAAAACTCAGTGCCATGTCAAGCATGCGTGGCCATTTTTACCCGACGTGTAGCTGTCCAGGGCAATCTGAACTCACTACCACTTTTTTATTTTACCTCTTCGCTTTCCACTATCTCTTCATCTTCTAGCTGTGTTCCATTCCACGTTGTTCAGCCCATCCTATATTTGGTCGTCTGGGCTTTGCAGAAAATTTGTGTTTGTGAATTAAGGTTCTGAATTTTATTCTATCTTGTATGGTTTTGTCATTAATGCCAATTTCGTTTAGATCTTCACTGATTTCTTTTCGCCAATTATTGCCATTTTTCGTTGTTAAGGCTAAGTTTAAAATTTTCTTTGTGAGCCTGCTATTATCCATTCTATGTAAGTGACCATAAAATTTTAATCGCCGTTTCCTGATTTTAACTGTGAATTTTTCTGTAACTTAATAGATTCCATGTGATTTCTTTTTAATCCAAATTCTATTTTCGCATTTTGTTCCTAACATTTTCCTGAGGATTTTTCTTTCTTGTTTATCGATCATTTTTATTCGAGACTTGCCACGAATTATAACCGTTTCATATGCATAAAATGCTTCTGTAACTTCTGTGTTATAATGCCATAATTTTGAATTTTTTGATATAGTTCTGTTATTACATCTGTTCCAATTAATTTTGTTGTTATTTTTATTATTACACTAATATTATTTGCTATCATTTGCGTTCCAAGTGCATGTACATGATTTCTCTTGTGTTATATAGCAATGTAAGACATACTTGCAGATTGCTTTAAACTTTCCGATGTACCCTGCTTCGCTACGGAATTCTGGGTAGTATGCGCGTTGTGAATTAAATTTTATTAAATTTCATAGCTCTTAACGTTACACCAGAAACGCGAGGGGAAAGTCACCATACACTTTTTCACCTGTGAATTGGAGGCCCTCTTGCCTACCATCAGTCACAATAAAGTTGGAGAATTTTCGTTATAATGGCAGCACTCACTCTCCACCTGTCTTTCTTGAAACCTCAGAGAGGCTGGTTTTCCCAAGTGAAATCAACACATCACTGGGAATGTTGCGATTAAATGGAAAACCACACATTTTCTCTCTTTTAACGAACAGTACTAGGTGACAATCTATGCCATTATTCATTTACGTGTCCACTGTGTTCATTACAATCAGCGCCTCGGAATAGGGAACGAATAGCTGAAGTACTGTGATGAACCAATGTGTTACGTACCAGTAATATCAGAAAATGTATGAATCAGAGGAATGGTATGCTAAAGAAGAAAATTATATACTTCCCAGATACTTACCCCCAATATTCAGGAACGCTGTTATAGTCGGTACGCAGTAGTAACCCCATCTATCGGAAATGAGTGGCAGAAGAAGAGACAAAGATCATCAGAACAATGGTCAACGTAGTGTTATTGTTGAAAAAATTTATGAATTTCCGATATATGTACGCCTTCAGATTTAGTTTCCTTCCGACTCTGATATACCACTCTTATCATAGTCAGTACGGTAAAACTGAATAAGACATAAATGATCGGAAATTGTGTTCTCTATAAATTTTCTTGTGTATTATTTTCGGTAGGACAAATAAAATAGGTATTTAAAAATTATTTTTAGGCGCCTTCCCCTAAACTATCAATTCATCCAGTGTGAATAAAATTATATATAACCTAGACTGTAGTTAATTATTCCCTGACTCTGCATATCGATTTTCATTAAATTCTGTTGATCCATTATCTTGTGTCTCGGCGTTAATATTGATTTACGAACAAAACTACAAACTCATGAATATCTCTGTTATCGCAGTTACGGTAAAAATGCATAAGATATGAATGATCGCAAATCTAATACTATATAACTTTAGTTATGTAGTATTTATCGATATGACCACTAATAGCATACATTTTTGAGAATTAAATTTTAGACCTTCCCGTAAACTACCATTTCACTCAGCGTTAACAAATTTTATTTGTAGCCTAGATTGTATTGAATTATTCTCCAACTTTACATACCGATTTTCATTACATTATCTTCAGCCGTTTTCTCGTGATGTGTGTACATACATACACACAGACAAAAAGTGCATTTCCTTGTTACTGTCGACACGACCGATACAGAAATACAATCCTTTTTAATTTGTGAGCAATGCACAGACAAAGCTCTTATTTTGTATATGCATATAGATTGTGTTACTTCCTATTCATACATTTTTTTCAAGTCTTAAGTTATAACAATCAAATATTATTTTTAATAGATGAACTCATGTGTACACTTGTATACGCAATTGGTTGAGTAGTGCATGTCATGAAATAAACCCCAAAAATAATGTTCATCTCTCCCGATTTGTTTGTTACATCCGGGGAGGTCTTCAATTCCATTCCTAACTTTCACTTTTCTAATTCATGGGCCACAGTGATGAATATGTTTTGACATTCAAAAGAATTATTGACCGCAGATACAGAGAGAGACTGTCCACCAGATTACACCACTATGGCCCGCTTTGTGGCGGCCCCAAATCAGAGCCCTGTGGAGAGTGACAATAAAGGCTCGTGGCGTCCAATTGACTGGCCTGAATGACGAACTACTCAGCTGTACGAACTTACTTTCCAAAAGCTGTGAGAGGAACACGACGTTTTGTCTGCAGTAGTGGTGAAGGATTGGAGACATTTTCTCCTTCCTGGCCAGAACTAGTCAGTGCAGACAACCGTATAACAAACAAAATCCGCAGTAATGGAAGCTTCAGTAACCAATGATTTTCCCACTAATTGTGGACCTCAGAGGGTATAAATCGTCCTCTGACATCACGACAGTTTCCGTAATGTTTTGTTTCACATACGAATATGTGGATTCGTGGTAGAACGTTCACCTCTCCAGGAGCCAACAACGCAGGTTCTAACCCAGAAGACAGGAATTTTAAAAGTGAAAGGGATTCCATTCGCACTCCGAGATATAAAAGATCTCCGCTGACAAATTTTACCTTTACTCGGCAAGAGCAAATAAACGCAGTCCATCTGCAAGTGTAAAACAGAACGTCCACCCCATTTTTATTTCCGTTTCGGCCTGCTATGGACCACGTGGTTCTTATCTCTAGCAGTGTTTTTTTTTTCTTATACCAGAACTCCTTCATTCTTGCACTCTGAACATCATTCAGCTCCTGTGTCCATTTCACACCTCCTCCCGGACGCACTGTCTTTCTGTTAGTGACTGGAGAGAGTTTGATGTTCTGATCAACGTTCTGCACCTCTCCCTGTCATAGATTTCACTGGGAGCAACTACCAACTGTTGAAGGTATTTTATGACAAGTCCTGCCCTCTTGGCATTAGTCGCTTTCCGCCTAGGGATGGTGTGGAAGATTCTAGAGTTGAACCTCTGATTGTCCATTCTCATGACATGACAATAGAAGCTTAATATCCTCTTCCTCATAGATGTTGTAATGCTCTCTAATTGTTGGTACAATTCATTGTTGTGCCTGATTCTGTACTTGCCTCCTTCTTTACTAGGGCACATGATTTTTCTCAGGATTTTCCTTTCCTTCAACTCCAGTTTTCTGAGTTGCCTTTTTCTTACCATGTTTGGGCGTTTTGAGGCGTATAGTACTGACGGTTTCACTGCAGTACTGTAATGCCTGATTTTGAGGTTAAGGGAGGGGGATTCGGATTTGTACGTACTCTTACATAGGTGGTAGATGCTTTCAAATTTGATGCATCTGTTGTTGATGGCCTGATCTTCATTCTTGTTTGTGGTTATCCGTTCTACGTATTTGCAGGAGTTAATCCTTTTTACTGCTTTGTTCGCCAGTGGGATTGATTTGGGCGCATCTCTCAAGTTGTGATAAACTATTTTTTGTTGATGGCGATCTTCAACCATACATTAGATGCTATGTGGTCGAGAGAGGATTGTTGATGGATAGCTCCGTCCACACTGGATGCCAGGAATGTAAGGTCGTCTGCGAAGGCTAAACAGTTGACTGCGAACTTGTCTTTCTTGTAGCCTACTCAATCCAGAGTCATCCTTTAGCATTTTCGTCCATCCAATTATTATTATTATTATTATTATTATTATTATTATTATTATTATTATTATTATTATTATTATTCGTTGTCATCTAGGACCACGTTAAATCTTGTTACATTTGGCAGTTTGCTTCGCTTTCTTTTGATCCCAGAATTTCCTCACCCTCTCTGAGTGGGCCAGTTTGCGTTCCTCTGTTCAGGTTGTCTTCTTTTCGGTTGCTTGACTCAATTTAGCCCATTCGCCAGTATCCTTTTGCAGAAGGAATTTCTATTGAAGGCGTCTTTGGGTTTTACATGCAGCATTTGGTGGTCTTCTTCGGTTTTCATAAACCAGGGCATTGTGGTACTGGGTTTGGAGTCAAAAAGAAGATCTGTTTAGTCAGCCTTTTTCCTCCCATTCGTTTGAGATGACCGTAATATTGTGCCCGTCTCTTACGGATTGTTTCTATAATTTTCTCTATTTTACTGTACACTTCTTTGTTGAATTTTTTATTATGGGTGCCATTCTTGTAATTGGATCCCATTATATTTCTGATGATTTTGCGCTCTTTCTTCCAGTTCATCGAAAAGTCCTTTATTATCATTTATGGATAGGGTTTCGTCGGCATACATAACTACTCGGTTCAGAAGAGTTTCATAATAATGTAGTTTAGTATCCTGGGACAAGCATTTTTGTTGTAGACTGACAGCGACGTTTGATAGGCAATTTCAAGTATGTGTACTCTTTCCTTAAGTGCTCCTATGTCTAGTCCATTTTTCATTATGATCTCACCGTGATAATTAATTTTTTTCTACTCGGTTCATCTTCCCGTATTTTGTCTAGAGTTTTGCAGGGACATCTTTGATGTTAGTCATACTTCGGTTTTTCAAATGATATCTACAAGCCAGTTTGTTCAGCGATTTATTTTAGAAGGTCGATTGCATCCTAGCAGTTTCTACATCGTTCGACAGAATGGCGATGTCATGAGCAAGCGCTAGACAGTTAATCATGATCCCCTTAGATTTTCTTCCCATTCTCAGAGGACTTAAATAAGCTTCTAATGATTTGTGTTCGCCAGGTCCTTATGATCTTTCCAAGCACGCCGTTAAAAAGCATCGTATAGAGCCCATCACCTTGTTTGACTCCTGCTTTGACCTCGAAGGAATCTGATATGCATCCTAGGAACTTTACTTTAGATGATGTGTCAGTCAGGGTGGCTCAAATTAATGCCAGCAGTTTCAGGTCAACCCCGAATTCGTTGAAGGTGTTTCGCAGAACCTCGTGGTCTGTCGAATCGTAGGCCTTCTTAAAGTACACAAATACTGACACGTACTGTTTGGACCTGAGATTACAGTGCCTGATCATTTTGAGGTTGTGGATCTGCTGAGCAGTTGAACGGCCCTTCCTGAAGCCCCCTTGGTATTCGCCTATTTGATGCTCGACTTGGGCTTTTAACGCTCCAGGATATCAAGCGAGTGAATTTGGTACGTTATCGGTAGCAGGGATATTCCTCTGACGTTTATCATGCCTCCTTTTTTGTGTAACGGATGGATCAACGCCATTTTCCAGTTTTCGGGTAGGATTTCTTCTTTCCAAATTTCTTCTATTTGTTTCTGAAAGATTTCAACTGCTTTTTCAGAGGCATATTTTTAATGTTCTGCAACAACAGAGTCACTTTGTTGTTTTTGAGTCGGGAAATGTGGCGCTTGATTTCTTCTTTGTCAGGCGGTATCGATACTGGGCATCAGATTATGGGTTCTTCGGTTTTGAGGGGATTTTTGGCTTGATCGCAATTTAGTAAGTTCTTAAAGTAATCGGCGAGTATGTTACAGTTTCCTCCGTTTGAAGTCACCAACGTAACGTCCTTTCGCTGAAAACCTAGCGACAGAGGTTTATAGCGCGCAAGTTTCCTTTTGAACGTTCTATAGTAATCTCTGGTTTCATTTCTCTTAAAGTCTTGGTCGATCTTCTCAATAAGTGACTTTTCATATTTACGTTTCTCAGCTCGGATCACTTTAGCTATCTGGGCCCATTGGGTTGTGTGGGTTTCGCAGTCAGTTTGCGATGTTGTTGAATAATATTGTTTCCATGCGTCGAGCCTTTCCTTGAGAAATGAAATACAGGTACCATTCCACCAGACATGTTTCTTGCTTCTTTTGATGACAGCAACTTCTTTTGTAGCCTCAAGCAGGCGGCTTTTTGTGTTGTTAAAGTCACAGTCGATAGGTCGGGCCTTTTCCTGGAACTCCGTGACTTTTGTCAGAGTTTATCATTGTCAAAGCGAGTGATATTTTTGGGGGTCTTGTTGGAGTTTTCAGGGACCGGTTTAAATTTAATTATAGACATGTAGTGGACTGAAGCCACGTTTACGCCTTTTTAACCTTAACACTCACAATCTCAGAACTATTTTCCAAGAGACTACGGCGTGATCTACTTGGAACTCTCCGATGATAGGGACAGGAGATCGCCATGCTGTCTGGTTTCTGGGAAGATAGCGATAGTGGGTTAACATGATCTGAAAGTTATGTTTTTTCGCAAATGGAGAACAATCTCTTGCCCTTTTGATTGGCTGTTTTGTGAGCAGGATATTTTCAAACGATTTTCTTGCACTTTTGTTCTCCGCCAAGTTGGGCATTGAAATCTCCCATAAGAAGTTTCACATGGTGTTTAGGAATTTTTGCGAGCTTTCCATCCAGTAAGTCCCAGACGTTATCCACTTCCAGTATATCAGATCTGTTCTTATCATTTGTAAGGGCCTGTGTGTTAACTAGGCTGTATGTCTTATTATTATTATTATTATTATTATTATTATTATTATTATTATTATTAATGAGGGACGATATTTCAACCAAGATATATTTTTGGTTCATTAATATGAGGGCTGTTGTTTTGAAGCGAATTCTACGTGAGATAACTGTCCATAGAAAGCAAGATAAAAGGGCACTGATGGTCCTCCACACACCAGCCCGTAGAACACAGACTTACTAATGTTCCCAGAGGTCAAGTCATCCCTAAGGAAAGATACTGTGGTTGTTGCAGGTGTATCTCCCCAAGCACTTGCTGACTTTTTAAGTCATGCCGAGCCACGACTTTACGCGGTGAGCTCGCTAATGCAGAAGGCATGTTGGCCGTCCATCCAGACAAGGCGCAATCGATTGAGATGTGCGAGATCAAAAACCTCCACGCGCCCGCCTGTCACTCTCGTAACGACCTCTAGGTTTATTCATTCCACAGCACAACAGCTGTAGCAAGTTCCTGTCGCTACACCACATGAAGAAGCCAAACAATGCACCTATTAGTTCATTTGAGCAGTGGAATTTCATGATTTTCAAGATAAATATCGAAATTGGGTTTAGAACACTTAAAAATCCCTTCACGTGTGCTCTATCAAAATGCTTTTATTTTTTAAATGCCACCATTTTTAAAGCCCACAGCACCTCCTTCAAATGATGGAGGAAAGGAGCTGAGGAAAAAGAAGAAAGTGATGTAAACATCACTGGAGGAGAGAAGAAAGAAGTTTGAATGACACATTTATTGTGCGGGAAAATTCTAAAGTGAGTGAAGTTGCATAGATTTTTATTTTGCAGTTTATGGTTTAGTAAAATCTCCATGATTTCTTCAATAAAAACAGTCCCTTATCATGCAAGTTTGACCTGATGTAGGTGAAATTTTACACAGTAGTAGTTAGATAGCTGGTGCATAAATGACAATGTGCATTTAACGGTGGAAGATGATTATAAATAATTTTTTACCTACGAAATATTGTGTGTACATATATTTTTAAAAACATTAAACTTTACACTTTCAAAAACTTCTGCATGCCAAATTATTTGCCAAACAACAAACTTTGACACTGATAAACTATTAGCGTAGCTATGCAGCAGGTTTCTCCAAAATGTGGTGCAAAATGGAAGAAATTGTGATGCCAGGGACATTTTTAACGACACTGAAAAAATCAAAGAAAACAAATTCCTACTCAAAAAGATTTATAAGCACAATATAGAAAGTTGGCAACGTTACTGTATCAGAGGAGATATTTCTCAGAAGAAATGGTTAAAATTCGTATTAAAATATATGTTAAAAATTTCACTATAAAATATAATGCCCTATCCACCCAAACCTGGACGGCAATTTTATGGAGGCTATGCTTCTTCTGAAGCGCGCATTTGATAATTAATTTAACACGGATTTGTTATCGCGCTGGAATGAACCGCATTGTAACCATGACAACAAGTGTTCATCATCGGTACGTTGCTATAGGAACATAAGTTTCGTGAGAACGAAAGGTGATTTGAACATCGATCACCTTGTCAAGAGTTTCCCTTCGGCATGCGTGATACTTTTGTCTTGAATTAAGCAACGACCCAGATATTGTGAGTGGATCATTGAATGATCGTTTATTCGACCCACAGCTTGTGTTCTGTCCGGATGAGGCCTGGTTTCATGTTAATGGCCGTGTGAACAGTCATAACTCTCGTTATTGGTGTGCAGATAATCCTAATGGTGTTAATGAAGTCCCTTATTACAATAGGAATATTGGTGTTTGGTGTGCTGTTAGTGCGAGACGAATAATTGGGTCTACGTTTTCGGGACTACAGTAAATGCAGAGAGATATCAAGATGATATTTTGATGCCATTCTTCCATCAGTTAACGGAAGAAGAAAAATAGCGTGGGTAGTTTGAACAATGTTCAGTCCCTGCTCATACAGTAGAAGATTCCATTCTTACAATCTCGGAAGTGTTTGCAGAATGATCAGTGCTGGCCTGTTTTCCCCTCGTTCTCCAGATCTAACAGTGTGTGCAATTTTTGCTTGCGGGGTAAACTGAAAGGAGAAGTGTATCGAACAAATCCTCACACATTGGAGGAAAATATTACGAATGAAATAAGAAATATTACAGTGGCAGAACTCATTCGCGTCAGCCAGAATGTGGTAATCAGATACAATGTCTGTATAACCCAGGAAGGACAACACTTCCAGAACCTTTATAAGGTAAGTGCGATCACTCTGTAGATACGGCTGCACTCCAACGCAATGAAACACGAAATGTATTAGGTTCAAAAGTCGAAAGCGTGTGTATAAAGCTTACAACAGCTCACAATATTCAACAAAATGTTTGATTTATGCAAAATTATTAGAAAACGATGTTTACTTTCTCGGGTGGTTAAAGTGAAACTGTCCCGGAAATAATTAAAAGCGGACTGACCTTGGATTTTCCCTTGAGAGAAGATGCTGGAAATGGCCTTATCTGAAGAAATGAACAAATGTGGATCCAGAAATCTTGATTCCACTTCACTGAGAAACCACCGGCAAAATTGAACACGCCCAGGTTCGTCTTTAATGCTCAACGGTAAGTTTGTAAGGATACAGATGAGGTCCTTTCTTGATAATGTTTCGACACGACCATTTCTTAATTCCCACTTTCACAGATAAACGGCCTTCGTTCCAGGATTTCTGGTGTTCGAACTCTTTCAGGATAGTTGTGGATTTTATTCGCTACAGAGCCCGTTTGACGTCATTTTGCATTGCAGACTTTGCTGGGGGTTTTGCCGAAACACTTCCAGTCTTAAATTCTTGCTCAAAGAGTTCCGGGCAGGTTCCCCACGAATCGTGCTTCGCATTTCACTCGACAATGAACACGCGCTGTTTTATCGTGAGCAATCAACTGGTCACTAAACACTCCTGTCACTCACTCATACATAATGACACGCGACGTACTCGGGAAATGTGCAAGCACAGACATGTGACACCACTCGATTGATGCTCCGAAATCGCGGTTTTGAGCTTTCCCTGTGATGGGTAGTTCTCCTCTTCATTATCAAAGGTCAATTCCGCGTCAGACTTATAAATATTATAAGGCCTGTTTTATTTTTCCCGCCCTATATAATTATTTTAATCTGCTAAATAAATTAGCATATAAAGTAGAGGGGCCATATTCCGTCCCCGTGCCTAATTAGGTTCCCGTAGGGATTTCCAGGTCGCACGGTTGGTACCTAATGTTTAGCCGCACACACACGCGTAGCCTCATCCCGTTGTCTTGTTGTGAGAGTTGGTTGTGTGCACCACGTTTAGTTTCATTGTATAGGGGGGATTAATTTTTCATGCTGAGCTAAGTTAGTGCAGCATTCAAATTAAGAGCCTGTTATTCCTACAGTGAGATGTGTATGAAATACTGGACTGCATTTCAGTCGTGTGGTGTAATTCCTGCGGTGAGGTGGTTAGCGTGAGTTAATGTAGCGGTCTTTATAATCAATCAGTGAATGTTCGTAATTTCGTCCCCCTTCATTTTATTTGTTATTATGAAGTTTATTAATATTTTCAGATGAGAAAACGGAAGCAGTGGGATAAGGAGACAGTGAGGGACAAGATAATGGGTTACAAACAAGTAAAGCGTTTTCAACATCACACGAGCAACGCTGAAAACTATGTTAGAAAGAATAACAAGAAAACATTTTTAATAAGTGGTATTCAAGTAATTCATTGTAGGGAAAGTGTTTCATAAGGTTAGAGAGGAAATATATATTAAAATTAAGTGCACTTTTCATAAATATGGTGGGGGACGACATTACGAACATATTTTATGGTACGAGTAGTTTAGTTTTTGAAGTGTTTATGTTTAGGTCAAATATTGACTACCTTACGTTATAACAGTTTCATTTTAACTTGCTCGTAAGCGTAGAATATATTCAGTAATATATATACCAATTTCTAGCCTTGTTCATAACACTCCTGAATTTCTACAAGTCCAAATCTGCTAAGGACTAAATATGGGCTCCTATCTTACAGTTACTCGTATTTCTCCTCATATTCAACATTACTTGTTTCATGGAAGTACATTTAGTAAATATAGAGTCTCAGAAAAATTAATTACGACATTTGAACATTAGAAAAAAGTGACTATTAGGAACACATCGCTTTAGGAAATCCACAATTCCCAGTGAGTTACAAAGGCCAAGGAGATGCTGGGAACATTTCTGAGGATTGGACTAGGGTAGTAACGGAGTGTGAACATTGTCGTACCGAAGGCTCATTGCCCGATTACCGCGCCAAGAGCTGCTTGTCGTAAAAGAGTGATTGGTCAAGTGCGCTAGCCAAGAACCGCTGATGCAGCACGTACAAGGACGATAGAGCGAGAACATGGGTGGACACGATATCAACTTTATGGGGCGAAAAATTAACGTAGACTCAACCTCTCAAGTTCTTATAAATTGTAGTTAGGCCGTGTCTTCTCGTATGTGATGAGTTATTTCGGTGAGATGGAACGAGTGAGCTGGCTCAGTAATTCTCTTTCTTTTTTTACATGTGACATAGGCGTCACTTTTCAAATTACACACAGAGTGACCAAAAGTCCGTTAACATTAGGTGACTTAATACTTAACGGAATATTTAAGGTAGAGAGTTAATAACTGACACATGATTGACACGACATGGGGTATTATTGACACCAAAATAAAGTGCACAAAATGAAAAACAAATAGCGCTGGACAGCAACGCATCAAGTACAAATCGCTGCACATGCTTGACATGACATGGGGCTTTATTGACACAAACACCGATTTGCACAAACAGGCTAATAGATGACGCTGGACAGCAACACGTCAGTGATGCCCATTAGACCCTGTACGGCATAAAAGAAGCTGTCGTGATAGAGGACATCACATGCAATATTATGCTTGGCCTTCCCGGTCCCCCGACCTCAATCCCTGTGATTATTGGTTGTGAGGTTACTGAAGCCGCGATCGTCGACCTCATTAAGGATGCTAAAAGGCTCCCTCAGACAGTAATTTCTCACCATACCTACGGATATGCTGTACAGTACTGTTCACAACTTCGTCCGTTGACTACAGGTATTGTTGATGAATGACGATCGACATGAGCATGTGTTATAAGGAACATCGTCTCTGTTAAACCTCGATTATTATGCTAATTGTTATTGCTTGTGAAGCGCCATCTGTTGGTCATTTTGTGTACTTTAATTTGATGTCAATGAAACCTCATGTCATGCCAATAATGTATGTCAATTAATACCTCTCTTCCTCCAGTATTCCGTGAAGTAATGCCTCGTCAAATTTAACCAACTTTTGGATCATCATGTACACTGAAATAATATTTTTGTCCTAAAGTAATTACCATACATTTAAAATGACGATGATGATAATGATTGTTGTTTAAAGTGGCCTAACAGCTAGGTCATCGGCCCTTAATGATACGGGGTACAACGAAATGAAACGATAATGAAAACTTCAAAATGTATCCACTGACTAGAATGATGAAAAAATGATCATGAATCCAAAACAATAGGTGGACCCGATTCACAATGTCTTGTTTTCTGGGATGGTGCTTGTTGTCCAAAGGGGTCCAAACTCCAGGTCACCGGCCCCTCATAATAGTAATAATCACTGATAAAGCAGAACCATGGTATTCCTCCTACAGTGGTACTAATCGGACGTAACGCAGACTCAAGGTGGTACTAATCACAGGTAATGTAGACCCATAGTGTTCTTCACATAGTGGTACTAATCGTAGTCAATGTAGACCGACTTTGTATCACACACTATGGCACCACCCACAGACAACACGGACCCATGGTATACTTCATATAATGGTACTACTCTCACAGTAACCCTCCCCCGATGATACTAATCACAGACCCCAGCTGGAAGCAGTAGTGGTCCGAGTTCCTCAGGTAGTAGTGATTATTGC
This sequence comes from Anabrus simplex, assembly GCF_040414725.1. Classification (NCBI taxonomy): domain Eukaryota; kingdom Metazoa; phylum Arthropoda; class Insecta; order Orthoptera; family Tettigoniidae; genus Anabrus; species Anabrus simplex. Next base: position 783,211,016 of record NC_090265.1, read on the forward strand.
TCTAAGAAGGAACACAACTAGGCACATGCAGCAGTACTATTCTCAAGTAAAGTCGACCCATGGTGTTCATGGCGTAATGGTATTCCATAAGCCTCGAATGCTCTAATACTGCCAGCGTCCGAAAAGAACAATAGTTGACCAAGGGAGGTCGGACAGGGTAGATGAAAATGAGGAGCCTGGCACAAGTGAGTGGAAACATTGCCGGAACTCAGCTAAGGGCCCTCATGGTCACCAACCCACTATCCGAAGTTGAGAGACCCCTTGGGCCCCTTTTAGTTGCCTCTTACGACAGCCTGGGATTACCGTGGGTGTATTCTTCGTCTGCGTCCCCCACCCACAGGGGTTTGTAGGTGCATGTACGTTAAATGTTGTGCTGTTTCAAACACCATCTTTTTGGTCTTCACTGCCCATGTTAGTAGTAGTAGTAGTAGTAGTAGTAGTAGTAGTAGTAGTAGTAGTAGTAGCGACATTATTTCTCTATATCAGTGGCGCATTTGCTACCTGGTTGTTCGAAATCTACTACCTGAGGAACATTGCCCATGACGAGTACAACCATGTAGGCAACACCATGAGTATACATAGCCTGCGATTCATACCACCGTGACGAATAGAATAACGAATGTGATCACTCCGCTCTCATTACATTGTCGATAATGGCCCCGCCGGAGTGTGGCGCTGAAGTTGCAATGAACCAGCTGCAAAAACACGTCCGCCAAATTGTCGACGAAAGTAATAGCGTGCCTGGGTGAAGTTATGGTGATAATTTTAACATCTATCGAGGGAATTTGTTTGTTTTTTATATTTTCCGAAAGTATGTATTAATATCTGTGCAGTTAACGTAAGAAATTTCATTTTTTGTCCGTATTGAACTGAGAATTACAATGAATAAACTTTTTATGTCCACCTATTAAATACAATAATAATGTTGTTTATAGATATCATTACAATTCTAATTACATACAGTACTAGTTTCGACGCATTTTTGCGTCATCTTCATTTGTACAAATAATTCATAAAATAGGCAAATTATATAAAACTCATGATAGATAGTGAATTGTGCGTGATATAACCTTAATATCACAATTTATAAATCTGATTATAAAATTATTTGATTAACATTATTTGAATTGTTGTTAGAAGCCTCCATTGCTCAGGCGGCATCCGCCGGCCTCTCATCGCTGGGTTCCGTGATTCAAATCCCGGTCACTCCATGTGAGATTTGTGCTGGACAAAGTGGAGGCGGGACAGGTTTTCCTCCGGGTACCCCGATTTTTCCCGTCATCCTTCGTTCCAGCAACACTCCAATATCATTTTATTTCATCTGTCAGTGCCCCAGAAGAGTGCGACAGGCTTCGGCAGCCGGCACAATTCCTATCCTCGCCACTAGATGGGGACTTCATTTCATTCCATTTCTGACCCTGTTAAATGACTGGAAACGGGTTGTAGATTTTCATTTTAATTGTTGTGGATTTTAAGAGACGGCTATGTGTCAGAATTGTGTCACTCAGCAATTCGTTAGTGTGTCACAAGCAAATGGCACGGGGTTGTCACATTAAAACACCAACTTCAGATCTGAATCAGCGAGCTATCGTGCAGACTGATTCGGTGAGGAAAGCTACAGCAAACTATCTCACTCCTCATTTCCCGAGTACGCCTCTTCCGTGACACATAAGCCATCTATGACAGCTAATTGTTGAGCTGTGAAGAATCAAACCTGCCTTTGGACTGAATAAATATCCAGCACAACACATGTTAACATATTTTTTGATATGTTGTATTGAAACCTCTGTATTTCGAAAACTCCCGTGACATAGAAGGCTCTAAGTAAGGAAGTGATTATCATTTATTGCGTTGGCAGCATTGCTATAACAAATTGCTCGTAGTTGAGGATTAGGTTTTTTATGTTTTTATATTGATTTTCTTGATCTCACTGTCCAGCATTTGACATTTTCGATGCAATATATAATTTTGTTTCATAAAATACTATTGGAATAACATTGAATTTTTGTGACACGTTACGAAACAAATAACAGAAGTCAGTAGACTGTAATTATAGGGAACGTCACTCCTTCAAATGTACTAACTTAAATATTTCTCTTTAAACATTGTTAAAAGTATGAAAACGAACCCTAATCTTATTTTAACCACAAGTAATTTCAGTTAAATAAACATGCAAGCCAGCACCGTGATGTAGGGTAGCAGAACTGCATCTTACCCGGTGGCCCCGGGTTCGATTTCCGACCAGGTCAGAGATTTTCACCTCGATTTGAGGGTTGAGGTCCACTCAGCTAAGTGATTACAATTGAGCAGCTATCTGTCAGTGAGATGGCAGCGCCGGCCTAAGAAGCCAAGAATAAAGGCCAAGAGTATTCATCGTGCTGACCACATGACACCACTTAATCTGCAGGGCTTTGGGTTGAGCAGCAGTCGCTTTGTAGGTCAAGACCCTTCGGGGCTGTTGCGTCGTGGATTTTTTAAATAAACATACAACATGTTAAAAACTGCTCTAAATATGATAAAGGACTATCTGCAGACATTTTAAAAAGACAGAGCTGGAGTATTTCGAGTCTCCTTGAAGAAATTTGTACAACGCTCTCTCTTCCTTCTCTATAACTTTCTATCTGGATCTTCCACATTCAATAAACAGCGGTCCATATTTACTCTTCTCATTCTAAGCGTCGCCCTAGCTATCGTTTTTCTACTAGTTTTATTATTGATTTGTTATCTGTGCCCTAGCATCCTTTGGTCTATCAATTCTAAGCATCCTCTCACGTATGGGTATAGGAACTTGAATATTTCTTTTTTTTTTTTTACGGACACAGGGTAGATTTTGGGTTCTTTGTGATCCCACTTTATTGCATTACTATTAAGCACAGAACACTCAAATTTTACACATGAACAATACAGTTCTTCAACTCAAAACAAATATATGGCATTTATTTATTCATTCATTTAAAAAATTCATGTGAAAACTATGTTTTAATCTAGTGTATTTTTCTCTAAAGGTACACTTTCCTCTGAACAGTTGATCCAATTAAATTAATATTTATATACAATATCCACAGGAATAGTAGCTACATAACAGGTGAAAGATATCTTTAAAATAAATATAATGTTGATCACAAAAAATTAGAATTACTGTAAAAAATATCAAAATATGGTGGTTCAATTTTAATATTTGTTTATAATCAAGTTGTTATGAACATTAATATAATATCTTAACTAGTGTGACCGAGCTCGATAGCTGTATAATCGCTTATGTGCGGCCAGTATCCAGTATTCGGGAGATAGTGGGTTCGAATCCCTCTGTCGACAACTCTGAAGATAGTTTTCTGTGGTTTCCCATTTTCACACCAGGCAAATGCTGCAGTTGTACCTTAATTAAGGTCACGGTCGCTTTCTTCCCACTTCTAGACCTTTCCTGTCCCAGCGTCAACATAAGACCTGTCTGTGTCGGTGCGACGTAAAGCAAATAGCAAAAAAAAATCAACTAGTGTGTAAATCTACATCTATAAATCATATATATAGTATCGTTGCTCTCTCTCGGCCACATTCTGCTAGAAATGCATCTTCGGGAAAAATACATTAAAAATAATATTTTACACATGAACTTTAATTATTTTGGAAATTAATGCATAAATCATGCCACATTTTTGTTTTGGGTTAAAGAAGTACTTTATAGTTCATGTGTAAAATTTGAGTATTCTATGTTTAATAAGATTGTAATAAGGTGGGTTCATAAAACGATGTTTTGTTGTGCTTAGTTCTACTCCCAAATCTACCCTGTGTCTTTTCCTTCTCTAATCTGTTTTAGAAGTCGATAGCTTGTTTGCAAATTATTTTCATCGTCCATAACATTTATATTATGCATTAAGACGCAATGTTGCAAACTTCATTAGGAAATTGGATAGTTAAATTCCGTCTGCAAGTGTTGGAAATTTTCGCGACCGCGCAGATTCACTGCCCACCATAGAGTACTTTACTGTTGGTCAACTTATCGCTCCAAGTTACGTGCAATTTCAGAAAGACAAGGCGAAATGCCTTGCTATCAAATACTCCCCATCACTCAGCGCTTTCAGATTCTCCCTCTCTCGCAAGCACATTTCATCAATGGGGCGCGAGGAACGCGGTTTCCAGGCCAGCACGTTCCTTTGTGGCGGAACAGATCGTAAACGGTTTACTACCAAGCGCCTGGGCTATGTAAACAACAGCTGGCACTCCACAGCTCTTGTAAGACGTGCTGTTTATCAGCACTCCTGGGTTAATGTGGATAACTCAATATGCCTATCTCGTCCCATTCAATGAATACTGTGTACCTAGACTACTCCTCTATACTCTGACATTTTAATGGACTGACAGATGTTTCGTACTCGGCAGGAAGTGTACGGTTTATTTTCCATCCTGAGGTTTCCTTTTATTTACGTTTGTCTAGCCTTAAGGGGCTCCGCTATTGAGGAAAATGATCAATATTATCATTTTCGGTTTTATTGCTGATTATTGATTTTTGGTATGTCCTCTTTAATTTGGTGTATAATACATAGATTTTTGTTACGTAGAAATGCATTACATAAGCGATTTAGGGGAAAGCAGTGTCGGCGTGGTAGTCTTGGCAGCCTTGCTTCAACTGATTGTGCATCGAACTACGGACTCTGCCCTTAATGAACTGCTACATGGTGTAAGTACAAAAAAAGCACAAGCAACAGGCCAAACATTGGTACACAAGGATGGTTTACCATATGCTGTCATACAGGAACTTAGGCCTATTTTTAGAGACCTATCTGATGTACAGTTACTGGCAAAGTGTTTACATGGTCGTACCCAAAATCAGAATGAGTGCATCAACAGTGTTATTTCGTCAATAATCCCACAAAGAGTTTTTGTTTCAATTAATGCTCTGGATGTTGGTGTTTGCGATGCTGTAATGACATTTAACAAGGGCAAGAAGTCAAGATGTGAGGCGTTGAAGAAGCTTAGTATTAGCATTGGGTATCACACCATACGAGACTTGTACAAGCTGGACAAAGATAGGGTTAGCGTTTCAGACAAAGCTTTGAGGGAAGTGTAAAATAAGCCACGAGAGAAGAGAAGTAATCTAAAGAAACGGCTGTCAGAAGCCTATCACGACCTGAGGTTCACCCCTCCTACAACAAAAATGAGTACCAGGTTAACTCCTGGGGATAAAAGGCAGCCTGGCGTAGAGCTAACCACTCTACCCCACCAAGTGCCGAGGCTACGGATAGTGGAAGCCTTTACCAACCACCCCTCCAAGGACTTTCATGGCCTGTACGGAAATGAGTTTGCTTACTTTTTACATTAATTAGTAGTTAAGAAAAGGTGGAATGAAATTTGCGAAAATTTCATGGGAAAGATACATCCACTTAAGGTAAAAATTAAGGAAACAAAATTCACGGTAATCAGGAATCAGATAATACCATCGCTATTATCATCATGGATATAAACACAACTGCAGGTATGTCGATGCTGGCTAATACAAGAATGGAGTCAAGATATAGAAATCAAGAGTAGGATTAACATTGTAAGAAGTTCGTTTCTAAATTTAAATATGTTATATGCAGATGGTACCTTCCTTTTCGAAACTTGCTGGCGTACCATGAAATGTTAGGAGTCACCAGCTTCAACGATGAACCGACTGGAGGCCTTCGAAAGATGTATGTTGAAAATCGAGCAGGCTAGACCACGCCACCAACGAGCAAGTGTGCTGTCAAACTAGAAAATTATATTAAGCCTTACCACAAAACGTAAAAAAGCAGCCTACTTCGGGCAGATTATTTGAAATGTGAAATGAATTCTGATACAACTTCTCATAGAACACAAGACAGAAAAGGGAGGTGTACGAGAAGAGAGAGAATGATCAATAGTAGCTCCCTCGCTACCAAACTTTCACCACGCGCAACGACTGTCCTTTGTTTACTTCTCGCAGCCTTCTTGCGGAGGACATATTCGGGCGGTGCACAAGGCTGCCAATCTGTTCACTTAGGAAATAAGCCCGCAGGTCAGAGCCGCGAAGTCTGGTCTGGTTAGGTTACGGTAGGACATGGACAAACGATTGGCCTGGATAGGTTACGTTAGGTCCTGGATTGGTTAGCGTACGGCCTGGAGAAGACCCTTGGTATAGATAGGTTAGGGTAGGGATTGGACAAGACCACTAGTCTGGATAGGTTTTCGTAAGGCCTGTACAATACCATTAGTCTGGATAGGTAAGGTAGGGCCTTGACAACACCATTAGTCTGCATAGGTTAGGGTGGGGTCTGGACTAGAGCATTAGTCTTTATGGGTTATAGTAGGCCCTGGACACGACCACTGGTCTGGATAAGTTAGGGTATGACCTGGAGTGGTTAGGGTAGGGTCTGGACAAAACCATTGGTATGGATAGGTTTCGGTAGGACCTGGACTGGTTAGGGTAGGGCCTTGACAGATTAGGGTAGGTCCTGGACGAGACCATTGGTCTGGACTGTTAGGGTAGGGCCTGGACTGGTTAGGGTAGTCCCTGGACAAGGCTATTGGTCTTTACTGGTTAGGGTTGGATTTGGAAAGGACCATTGATCTGGATAGGTTAGGGCAGGGCCTGGACAAGACAATTCGTCTGGGTAATTTAGGCTAGGGCCTGGACAAGACGATTGGCCTGGATAGATTAGGCCGGGGCCTTGAGAAGACCATTGGTCTGGATAGTTTAGGCTAGGGCCTGAACAAGACCATTGGTCTGGATAGGTTAGGCTAGGGTCTGGACAAGACCACTGGTCTGGACTTATTAAAGTAGTGCCTCGACAAGACTATTGGTCTGGGCTGGGTAGAGTAGGGCCTGGACTGGTTAAATTAGGGCATGAACAAGACAATCTGTCTGGACTGGTTAGGGTTGGGCTTGGACAATACCATTGTTCTGGACAGGTTAGTGTAGGGCCTGGACAAGACCATTGGTCTGGGTAATTTAGGCTAGAGCCTGGACAATACCATTGGTCTGTACTGGTTAGTGTAGGACCTGGGCAAGACAATTGATCTGGACTGGTTAAGGTAGGGCCTGGAATGTTTAGTATAGGGCCCGGACAATACCATTGGTCTGGACTCTTAGGGTAGGGCTTTGACTGGTTAGGGCAGTCCCTGGACAAGACCATTGGTCTGAATGTTTAGGGTATGACCTGGACTAGTTAGGGCAGGGCCTGGACAAGACCATTGGTTTGGACTGGTTCGGGTAGAGCCTGAACTGGTTAGGGTAGGGCGTGGATAAGACCAATGGTCTGGATTGGCTAGGGTAGGGCCTGGATAAGACCATTGGTCTGGATATGTTAGTGTAGAGCTTGGACAAGACCAGTCATATCGGGACAAGCAAAGCGGGTCTTAGGGAGTAAGACCCCAGGTTAGAGCCGTAGGCTTCTTGTTTCCTGCGAAAACACCATTGGTCTGGACTGGTTAGGGTAGCCCCTGAACAAGAGCATTGGTTTGGTTTGGTAGAGCGCTTTCTATGTAGACTAGTAGCGGAAAAGTGAATTGTAAGTTCCTTCCGTATTTCTTTCCTGTTACTGATTGCAGAGCATTCTATTCATCACACTATTCCTTTTCTTTACACTACATTGTTTCCTTCACATGCTCCATTTACAAGCGCTTTTCTTCTGCCTGGGTTCGTAACGGAATGTTATTACCATGATTGTTGGGAATGACGTTACATTGGACTTTACGTTGGTCAATAGGTATGCGAGTAGCTAGTTTAGCAACTGACAATGTCGTGCGCTGGTCTTCATTAGGTTATTAAAGTAAACGTACTTCTGGAGGCGGGATCGTGGGTTCTTAGATATGTCTCTCTGACACTCATTCCAAGTAAGATTTTATTAATTTCTACTTCGTTATGTCAGAAACATCTGGACACGAGTTGTCAATATTGTGAACCTGGTACTGATTTTTTGTATAGGCTTAGTGAACCTCAGGAACGTGTGCACCTTGTTTTAGCAGCCACATCTCGTAAAGACATTTTGTCCACAGAACCGACGGTGTCCGCAGAAGAGAGGTTTCACTGTATCTGAAAAGTAAAGCATATGGTAACAGTATTATTCTTGAAAACGAAACAACCTAATTGAAAGTACTCTACAATTCTGTTACCATAATTGTTTTCCTTTCCAGGTAGTTTATAAATTTATCACCCAGAATTAGTTTCGGCAGACTTAACCACCTTAGAGTTATAAATTAAGTCAGTCGAAACTTCAGATATTACAAATCTTTGTTGTGATGAAACGGCAACGGAAGAAGCAGTGAGTATGAAACCCTACACCGAGTGCTCGGGAGCGGCCCTCAGGGAGGGTTACTTCGCATTAGATCTTTATTAGCGAGCAGTCTCAAAGAAAAGAGCCTTTGAGGTCCATGAAGAAGTCCAGTGTGTAGCAGAAGGTGGAAGTAACCGTTGTATTGGCATAATTGCCAACAGTCGGAGACAAAACAAAGCGGAAATCATTGATCCTACGATAAGATTTGAAGACAGTCTTTCCTAGCCAGATGACGTAGATAAAGAAAAACAGGATATACTGTACATTCAGAAACAATACCCTACTTCCAGAGAGTCTACAGCGTCAGAAACACGCGAGTAAGAGGACTGCTTCTGGTTGCTAGAGGCACAATCCCGAAAAATTTTGCCGAACGACCGCAATCCTACAGACTGGACCGAAATATACAAGAGAAAATTGTTACCATGACTGTAAAATTCTCAGTGGCAATAATGCGGAACCATTTGTATTGAAAACATAGTATTTAATTTTCTCCTGGTAACATAAAAAAATAGTTCATATTCTTGAGCACATCGACATTTCTTTTATGAAACCAACAATTCAATTATGTTTTCAAAGAACTTGTGAGCTATTATGTGTCCTTTGTCAAACGTGTATTGATGTCAGAATTAATTAAATTTTGTCAAACCGAATAAATAAATTAATTAAATAATAGCATATTTTGACATGTTTATCATAGGTCATAGTAATTATTGGCAAGTTAAGGGCAGCAGTAATCATCCTCGAATGCTTCATTCCAGGAAAATTCTCTCTTATGTAGGCTACGTATCCCCGAGCAGTCCTGCCAGTTCTCTAAGGTGGGTGAGAAAATACTTCCCTTTTAATGGAGACGTTCAAATTTCCCCTCAAGGGAGTCTAGAATCAATTTAGTTCCGAGCCCTGAAGGGGATTGTGATTTAATGAGCACAGCAATAGAAGTCGATCATCTCCCCCACGTTTCGCTCGCAACACTTCAGCCTTCAAGATAAATATCAGTATCTTGTTCCGTTTCTCTTTTCTCGAATCCTACTTCTAATCTAGAACGTCTTCTTTTGCTCACAATCGTGTTTACTACCTAATATTTAGGCTACTTCCATAGCGCTCCAATCATACAGGCAAATTACGCTACCCGCGTAGCAATCTCATATTGCAGACAATCAATGTAATTTACAATTCACGCGTTGCAATGCTCTCAAGCAGTTTTACAGCATAATTAAGACTTCCCGTGTAGTACACTTGTCTTCCTGTCGAACAATATCATTTGGAGACACTGGCTATCAATTAAGAAATACGTGATTACCAGCCATTAAGGTATTACGTAGGTAGTTCTCTTCCCTGTCCTTTCTGTACTGTTATTTCGTTTCGATGTTTTCCAAATTCGAACGTTTGTCATCACTAGATGGTTCATTCCAAACTATGTGTTAAGTGTCATAATACTTTCATAACGTGTATACACCGGTTATTTAACACTCCCCCCCCCTCCACTGTTTCAGATCATTATCACTTCCTGTTCCATATACCTTCTTTGCATTCTTCAGCTCTGTTTTATCCTATCCTGATGTCTTTCGTTGCATTTTATTTTATTAGTTTATATTTATTTCTCCTACCGTATTCGTCCCTGATGCGTCTGACGTCCTCTCTGTTACTTCTCACGCACGGTGTGATAGAACATCTGAATGGAGCTTAATGTTGTCGTCGGCTCCCGCTTGGAGCGCTGTGCCAGCATACAGCGAGCCACCTGGTGGCGAACAAGCGTACCACTACAACTCCAACAGTAGAGCATTCTTAAATTCAAACGTGGAGCAAAGTTATCCGCGAAATGTAAAGAGTTTCGCCTTGATTTCTTGACAAGGCATAAGCCCAAAAGCTCATATCATGTCTACAATATCAATGAGATTCACCGTAGCACACTTTATCTTACTGATGAACAATAAAATTTAAACTTCTTTCAAACCACTGTTCTAATTCATAAAAATTCAAGCATATACGGCCTCAAGCCGTGATGCATGCGGCGCACGCTTTCAAATAAGGTAGAACATGCATCCTTTAACGTTAACGGGGTCTTAACATACACAATTCTGCAGATATCAGCATGAAATTTTGTACCCACATTTATGAAGTAAACATTACGTATTATACCCATTTTTAAAGCAGTGAGTTGATTCAATCTTCTTCAATTATTACTTTTTGATATTTAGTTATGAGTTACGGTACTGAAAAAGTTCCCCGAGACACAATTTTGGTTTCTTTGACTTTTTTGATAAAGCTTTTTATATTGGTTTTTACATATATAAAACGTAAATAACATAAAATGGTATTTCACCTCAAATATGTGTCAGATTATAAATATTTGATATTCCGGTTTGCTAATGTCTGTCGTAATCAAATGCATGTAACGTTGTTTCCAATCAACAAATAAAAATTTTTATAAGTATGTTTTGTTAGTTTAATATATTACTCTAACTCCAGATAGTTTCAAATCAATCATAAAAGATACACAGCACATGGCGCTTTTCGCAGGAAAAGTGAAAAGTCAAAAAAAGGCATCTGCAGTTTTGAATGCACGTATTATGTTTTAAAGATTATGAGGTAAAAAGTGGAACATCGTAAAGCGCTGACACCGTATCACTGTCATTTGTCAAACCTTGGAGCCAAATTCAAACGGCAAAATACTCCCAAAATATGTAAGAAAGTGCCATCAGTGTGAGGTGGGCGTGACAGTGACACCCACACGACAGCCCATTAAAATGTCCGTACGGCCTTTAAAAATGACGTAACTTGAAATATTCTGCCATTTTCTGATAACAGACGTATTGGTCTTATTTTTAACAATCATTCCATAAATCTAAATTTTTGTAAGGAAATCACGAAATTTAAGTCATGGGTCCCTTTAAATTGTTTGAAACTTAACACAGTGGAGTGTACACTGTTATTGATTTGACTCAGTTACCATTATAAATAATAGATCGTTCTAACGAATTATAAAGTGAGTTGAGAACAGACTCGCTTTATTCCACAACAGGGTTGGGAGTTGCGTACCGCGTTGAGTTCGTGTGTGCTGGCTGGAACCCGCACTCAACTTCAATTTTGTTTATAATGGGAGTGGTAGGGGGAGAGCCAGTGAGCGAGTGGTAGGGACGCCGAGAAATACCGCTGCTTTGCGTGCAGTTTCATTGCCGCACATCTCTTTGTAGCAATAATCCACGATCATTTCCCTGCTATGTCTAACTGGTCAGGAGCAGTATCAAGCTAACTATGGTGATCTTAATGGTTTGTCGGTGCGTTTACATGCATTTGGTGGCAATTTTGAGTATCATATATGTATAAGAGCAACACTAATAGAATGTATGGTAAATGAAATGACATGGTATGAGTGATAAATAATTAATGGTGAAACTTGATGACGGAATACAATACGAAATAATATTAAATAATAATAATAATATCTCTCGGAATCCAAAAATTAGACATTCTCAAACTGTAATTAGACTTGAAGCATGATACAGAACAGAATGTTTAATTCTTCGAACATATAGTCTGCTTGAAAATCTGACAATTAAGGAAAAGACGATTATAAGAAAAATTCTTAGTCCCAATCTCAAGAATGGTGTTTATAGACTTCGGAGCAACTTAGAAAATATTCAACCACGCCGAAAAGATGCCAAGCGTAATCCGGTAAAGAAGGATAACATTTTACGCTCACCTCTTCAGATTGTCAGATGACAGAAACTGTAAACTTTTGTTATCCTATTTCAGAAGTCTCAAAACGACTCCTCCTTGGTTGGTGGAAATTGACAAGTATTATCTGAAGTATGGAATTACAGAAACAGGCATTCAATTCCGAGCACCACTCAAACACAAACATAGACAGGTTCATCAAGAAGAAGTCGCAACACGACTGAAGCATGTCCATTCTGATGCAAGGAAGAAAGCTCTCTCTGAAAGAACGAAAACCTGATGAGCCCGAAATAAGACAGATATTTGATATCTCGCGGTCCTTACTAGCCATAACGGTGAGGAAGAACAATTGATGATGATAAATGCTTGTAACTAATTCGAACAGTTGCAATGTGTCCATACACACTGTGTGAAATTAATGTGTGAATTAATTAATAATCGAATTACAATAAAATAATTCAAAATGTACATTTTCTAAAGGCCACTAGCTGCACACTTCGTTATCAGAGTTAGGGATATGCTACTTATACCCACTTACTGTAGCACTCTTGTCATGCCTTTGGCTGAGACTTATAAAATGTTCGCTGCTGTACCCATCATTGACGTAACAATCACTTCACGTGTGCGTGATTACATTTGTCTCCACCATTCATTCAACAAGCTACTCAGGACGTAATTAAATTAGATTACAACAAAGAAAATTATCTTTATAAGATGGTTGCAGCAGTTGCATAGTGATGGCTCCCTAGTGCCTAGTGATTTCACCATCTGATGATTAGAGAACTCTACTCGACATTAAACAGTTGGTATCGTGACTGACAATCTTTTAGTCTGCAGCTGCCTCACCTGATGTAGCTATTCTCAATTACATGCCTCAATTACATTACAGGTTAGTGAACAACACAGCCGATTTAGAATATGTACAGGTTTCAATAACTCTTCCTTCCTTCCTTCCTTCCTTCCTTCCTTCCTTCCTTCCTTCCTTCCTTCCTTCCTTCCTTCCTTCCTTCCTTCATCAGTTCAGTCAAATACGACTCTCGGTTATCACATGCATCACGTGTCGCCTTTCATCTCTCCTTCTTGCTGCTTCCATCACTTCGACAAGAGACATACCGGTGTCGTGTTTCATGCCATCTAACCAACGCAAACTTGGCCTTCCAAGTCTTCTTTTACCACCCACCATTCCTAGCATGACATCCTTTGACAGGGAAGTGCTTCTCCTTACATGGTCAAAGTAGGATAACCTCCGCCTGTTTACCATGCCTTAAAGGGTGGATGTTTGGCTTGAGGTGGTTTATGGTGCTCGCATTACTGATTCAGTAGTACCATGTGGAAATGGGAGCAATATTTTAATACAGTATTACCTACAAGGGAACAAGGTGACTTTCTCACTTCTGATTTTTCTGAAGATTGATATAAAATAAAGGCCAAAGAAACATCGTAAAGCGCCTTTCGGTAAAACGTAACACAGAAATTACGTTCGAATCTTATCTCAGGAAAATTCCTATCGTAATGTGCAATTTATTTTAACAAAATAATAATAATAATAATAATAATAATAATAATAATAATAATAATAAAAATAATAATAATAATAATAATAATGAGCCTCCGTGGCTCAGACGGCAGCGCGTCGGCCTCTCACCGCTGGACACCTTGGTTCAAATCCCGGTCACTCAATGTGAGATTTGTGCTGCGCCAAGCGGAGGCGGAACAGGTTTTTCTCCGGGTGCTCTAGTTTTCCCTGTCATCTTTCTTTCCAGAAACACTCCCCATTCTCATTTCATAGCATCCATCAGTCATTAATAAATCACTTTGGGAGTGACGACCCTATCGTACTAATAGCCTATATCTGCTTCATTCATCACATCCCTGACCCGGTCATTTACTGGAAAACAGGTTGTAAGTTTTCATTTTCAATAATAATAATAATAATAATAATAATAATAATAAGTATAAATGACTTGTAAAATAGAAATTTAATGTGACTTCATGACAGTTTCCAGTGCTAGTAAAGAAATTACATTCCAATCTTCCCAGTGTCATTAAATTTTGTAAATATAATTTGTTGCAATCTTCTTCTTTTAGCAGAACGTCTTCCGCACTTGTTCATAAATTAATTTACTGACGCGCAATATCACAATACACTTTGTACTTACAAGTGGTTGTCTGGTTTTAACTTCTCTGTAAATATTTGTCGTTTTTTTCCGCTGAAAATTAATTTTCTACGCTGCAACGACCTTTCCTGGGTGGTGAATATTGAATTGCTCCCCTCGCTGCACTCCGGTGAATTACATGCTCACGATTCACTGACCGTAGAGGATTCGCTACCGTACGAAACTATCAAACCCCTCCAGCACATTGTATCTACTAGCAAATGTCCCCTCCATTAGTGTAAATATTTCCTGTGCAACACCTTCATCGCCATTATTTATTTGCTCAGTCAATGAAACTATCAATCAGCCAAACGATCAATCAATCAATCAATCAATCAATCAATCAATCAATCAATCAATCAATCGATCAATCAATCAGTCAGTCAGTCAGTCAGTCAGTCAATCACCACTAACCTGCATTTTGGGCTTTCGCGCAGTTACGCATATAATCGGTACTCTAACATGCCTGCCTCATGTCGGTAGATTTACTGGCAAATAGAGGATCTTTTGTGGGACAAAAATTCCGATACCTCGGCATATCCAAAAGTGTAAAATTAGTTACTGGGACGTGAACCCATTATTAATATTATTATTATCATTATATAATGCGTTTAACGCTCTAAGGAGCACGTAGAACCAATATTTATCAAGGGAATTCTTCTTCTTCATATCCTCCCAAAACTTCCATATCCTTTAACTATGAGCTTGTCTTATCCCTTGTGTCCAAGCATTTTTGAGTTTCAAGTTCCTGGCTGTTGGGTTCTTGGACGTGAACTTGTGTGAATTGACTTTCTGTCTGAATGTGTCCGTGTAGTTACCAGTGTGTCAATATTAATTTCTGCAAAGTCGCTTTGAGTGACTACCAACCAGCTTAATTTCGTTTGCCAGGTTCCGTTAATGACGAAAAAGATTTATTTTTGATCAGTCGAGAGAAGTTTATTCGTGCTATGTGTCCGTAAAATGTCATACGTCACTTCCGTGCAACTGAGGAGAATCGCTCAGTCATTGAATACAGTCCTGAGCTTTTACGCATTCAGATCGTCTTGAATCTTGGGCCCAAATAACTTCCTGAGTATCTGCTCTTTTATTTTCTTATGTCCTTGATGTTGATGGTTAATGATGACGTCACAATTACGTAGAGTGTTTCTGAGAGAACAACTGTGTGGTAGTGGTGGAGTTAAAGCGATTTCTTATTATACGTATTCCAAGTGATTGTGTAGGCTTAACGTAATTTTTCGGTACTTGTGGGGTATTATTATTATTATTATTATTATTATTATTATTATTATTGTTCGATTAGGCCATCTTAGGACCACATAAACTATGTTCTCCTTCTTATCTTCCAAAAATAACTTCATCCTTTCTCGCTTTTGTTTTTCTCTTTGTTCCGCCCATTTAGTGCCTGATTTCTTCTTGGCTTTGTTTGCAAATTTACCATCGAATATTGCTTTCATATTTTTCCATTTCCAATTTGTTCTTCGTTAATATGGAGTAAATTGTTTCATAGTGTTCAAAATTTGGTTTGTTAATATGAATTTGCCCATTTCTGTACAAGTGACCAAAGAATCTTAATCTCCCTTTGCTGAAAGCATGATTTCTTTTCCAGATGTTTTCTATAAATCTTGTTCTGATCTCAGATTGTAAATAACATTCTCCTAAATAGCTCCCATAATATTTTCTGTAGGATTCTTTTTTCTGTTTTGCTTATTCTTCTATTAGAGAAGGTATTCAAACTGCACGAAGGATTACAGTTTTTCATAAAGTGAAGCTGTCCTGCTAATTTGTCATATTTGTACTTATATTGGAGGCATATTCGGTGTTTTGAAACTACATGAAGGTGCAAGAACATATATTATCAAACCAAGCTGCAATTTTCTTCGTAGTCTTCTGTGATGGATACGATGCCACAAAACTTGAAACTTGTGTCAAACACAAAAGCGAGCAAATGGACCCGGGATCAAAGGAAATGGTAGTTACTTGTTGCTAAAAATCTGATGTAATAATAACCTGTGCAGAGGAGGAGGCCAAAATATGAAAAACATATTGGAAAGCGATTTCAAACCAAATTTAATTCCGAAAAATAAACGTTCAGAGATTCCTGTATTTAAGCAAGCTTTTCTTAACATCCCTCATGTCTCCAGAAATCTTGTTGACACTAAAGCTAAAATATATGCACGAACAGATAACACTCGTGTTAAAAATCGCAGGGGTGATAACAAGACATGTAAATGTGAAATGTAAACCCTCTTAAGTGTGTGTTGAAACTCACTAATGCTGTAGTAAGTCAAGGCTGAGAATGCAGTGCCCTTATGAATTAAGTGTTTTTCCGTGTAGATAATATTTTCCGACACTTTTGTAACAGTATCGAATAAACCTACCTTATAGTGCCATTCTTGACTATTCAGTTTAGTGTAAAGAGTATAAATAATAATAATATTTTAATGGCATTTATACTCGAATAAGGAGTGTATGCAGAGATGGTCGATAAATCAGAGCATGTTACTTTATCACCGGTATTTTTTTCTGTCACCGATATATCAGATACGTTGTCACGGAAGTATCTGTGACAAAATATTGTTTATGTTGTGTACTTGGATCACGCTCACTGGGTTATGTTATCCGCTATAGCTCAAGGTCTATATCCGTTTTTTATTTGCCAGTCACCTACGGCTATGTTAAAGGTGCTAAATCATACATTTTATCATAGTGTATTTATGAGCACAGTGGAGAGAATACCTGTTTATAAACTCTACATGTCAATAGCTAGTTCAACGATGGAGTTGCCAGTGCGGTTAGAGGCGCGCGGCTGTGAGCTTGCAGCCAGGAGATAGTGGGTTCGAACCCCACTGCCGGCAGCCCTGAAAATGGTTTTCCGTGGTTTACCATTTTCACACCAGGCAAATACTGGGACTGTACCTTAATTAAGGCCACGGCCGCTTCCTTCCCACTCCTATGCATTTCCTATCCCTTCGTCGCCGTAAGACCTAGCTGTGTCGGTGCGACGTAAAACAAATAGTAAAGAAAACCAGCTATCTCATGTTCAATACGTAGCAAGAATCGAACAGATTAGTCCTTTGCTGGCAAATGAGACATGTTGGAATACAAAATAGTTTTTCGAGAAGTACTTGTCCGATTTTCAAAATAATCACGGTGCTAAATTTGTAATGTTTGTAGATGTAAGGCTGTGTGTACAATATAGTGTGGTACCGTTTAAAAAAGCGGAATAAGTACCATGATCCCATAAAATATTAACGTCATGTCACAGTACTTAATTTAAGTCTGAGTATTAGCCTTTTGCTACCATTACTGAAAGTGAAAACAAAATGTCAATATCTTTAACCGTTCACGAGTTATTTGAGGTGGACAACTTTGCTGAATAGCCCTGTATATGGGAGAAATCTTCGTATTAAGTTCATAAATTTATTATTTTTAGTATTTTTATTTTTAAACCTATATTAAGCACTGTAAATAATTGGTATCCCGGAGACACGACACGGGTGATCACATTCCGCTTATTAATTTATTGCGCATCATGTTAACAACCTTTCCCCTATGCATTATTAAAATTTCAAATTTTAAATGTGAATATTAATTTCCCACTTCTAATGTCCCGAATCTTCCGAAAAATACTACCCACCGTTGTCATCATATCAACTAGAAGTATTTCCATACTGGCCGCCTGCGACCAAAGAGTTACCGTGACGATAATCATATGCTCGTGCTTCCTGTTACTGAGTGACAGATAAAAGTCACAGATATTTTTGTGTCACAGATACGCCTGTCACCGGTATTCTGAAATATCAGTCAAGCTCGTCTCTAAGTGTATGTATCACAATGTTGTATGTTATTAATAGAAACATCAATCTCCATGCATGTTTAAATAACAAATAACAATATCGACGAAAATAATTCAGTTTCTATCAACAGGGACAATCTCCAATATAAAATTTAAAATATCTAATTAACTATTAATCATTCCCTTGATATCCTTTGACTATTCGCATACAACCCGTTTTCTGTATATGTAAGTCATAAACCATTCAGGTAGAGTGAACAGAAATGCATTAGATAAAAATTGACTCTTACTGTAAAATTCGGGAAGGTGTAGATTGCTTCTTTTGATACCAATAGCCTCATTTTGTGAATTCGTGCCTTCATTATCTCTTTCCCTACCGTTTTTACTGTGACTAATCCACCTAAGTATTTGAATCTGTAGACTATTGTTGGTAGTATTGCTGGTAGTGGTTCCTGAACACAAACAGAATGACAGATACGATCCAGGAAACTACCCTTCTCATTACCACATCAATTATCTAAAATCTTAGAAAATGGTATTAAAGTTAGGCTTATTAGCTACGTCGAAAAATGCAATTACTTTTTCCAGACTTCAATATGTTTTCGGAGATAAGGCAGGGGTAAATCCTGTCACAATGGATGTTATAATTGAACTTCAAAATTATGTTGATAAAGGCTACAAGACTAATGGGTTGTTTATTTAGATTGCCATAAATAAAAGTGAAGTGGTTCCACGTTGGATCCAGTTTTTTCCTTATATATATTTATGGCAGATCCCTATGCTCGTTTAAGGATAAAAATATCACTTCTGGCAGAAGATAATTCACTTTACTATTCATCAAATTCTTAATATGAATTAGTTTAGATATTTTGCACGACTGTTATATCTTAGACTAGCTGATGTACCCGTACTTCGCTACGGGATTCTCAGAAAGACTGACTTTGTGGTTTTCCTAACTGAAATCAACATAGGTCATTACAAAAACGTGAGTATGAATGTAGCGATTAAAAGCAATGCTATCATATAAAATACTCGATCAAATGGAAAGCCGCACGTTTTATTACTTTTGACGAACAGTGCTGCGGTTAGATGGAGGTGCCAATCTAATAGTCCAAAGTTCCAGAGCTGGGATGACCAGGCCTCAGATTGCCATGAACACTCATCTGCCATTATTCTGCTAAATATGCACACTGTTAATTCCAATCAGTGCCTCAAAAGAGGGGTTGAATAACCCGAATGCTATGACGATCCAGTGTGTTACGTACCAGTAGTATCAAAAAATGTATAATTCAGGGGAATGGAATGCTAAAGAAGAAAGTTATCTAACTCCCCAGCTACTTCCCATCAATATTCAGGCAGGCTGTTACACTCTGTACGACTGGGCGAGTTGACCGAGTGGTTAGCGGTGCGCAGCTGTGAGCATGCATCCGAGAGATAGTGGATTCGAACCCCATTGTCGGCAGCGCTGATGATGGTATTCCCTGGTTTCCCACTTTCACACCAGTCAAATGCTGGGCCTGGACCTTAATGAAGGCCTAAGGCACTCCTAGCCCTTTCCTATCCCATCGTCGCCATAAAACCTATGTCGGTGCGACGTAAATCAAATAAAAAATACTATGTACGCAGCAGTAATCCTATCTACCGGAGATGAGGGGCAACAGAAGCCACAAAGCACATCACGACAAACAATGGTCAATGTATTGTTGATCAACGTTATGAGATTTCTATATTGTAGGCCTTCACATTTAGTTTTCTTTCGACTCTGTGATTTGTAAAATATTTTATACCGTAAACTGTAGTTTCTTATTCTCCGACTTTACATACCGATTTTCATTAAATACTGTTTACCCATTTTCTCGTTACTCGGCGCTGATATGGACTTAATAACAAAAATCCAAATTTATGAATATCTTTGTGATCATAGCCAGTACGGTAGCAATGTATAAGACATAAATAATAGGAAATTTAATACTATATAACCTTAGTTATGTAGCATTCGTCGATTACACCTCTAATAAGAAATATTTGAGATTTAAATTTTAGGCCTTCCCCTAAACTACAATTTCACTGAGCGTGAATAAAATAATTTACAGCCTAGACTATAGCGACTTATTTCCTGACTTTGGATACCGATTTTCATCAGGATAGGACTACTAATAACAACAATATTTGAGAATTAAATTTTAGGCCTTCCCCTAAACTACGATTTTTCGCAGCGTGAATACAATTATTGATAGCCGAAATTGTAGCAACTTATTTCCCAACTTTGCATACCCATTTTATTTAAAATAGACCACTAATAATATAAATAGTTGAGAATTCAATTTTAGGCCTCCCCCTAAACTACCATTTCACTCAGCGTGAGTAAAATGATGTATAGCCTAAATTGTAGAGGCTCATCCCCCAACTTCACATACCGATTTTCATTAGACCACTAATAACATAAATAGTTGAGAATTCAATTTTAGGCCTTCCCCTAAACTACCATTTCACTCAGCGTGAGTAAAATGATTTATAGCCTAGATTGTAGAGGCTCATCCCCCGACTTCACATACCGATTTTCATTAAATTCTCTTCAACTGTTTTCTCGTGATGCGTGGACAGACAGACAGACAGACAGACAGACAGACAGACAGACAGACAGAAATTACGGAAATGTAAAAAATGCATTTTCTTGTTACTATGGACATGACCGATACAGAAATACCATTATTTTCAAATTCTGAGCAATGTACAGACAAAAACTCTTATTTTATATATATATAGATGAATGGCTGAGAAAAAATCTCTTAAAACCCACTTACTCAAATACTGTCTATATAATGTTCTGTAAATCAAACAATTACGTAAATGCAACTACAAATATATTATCTCACACCCCGAAGTTGCAATAAATTAAAGAAGTTAAATATCTTGGACTAATAATTAATAGCGCACTCTCCTGAACACCTCATATATTTCACTTAAAAAATAAAATCTCTACGTTGGTTGGTATCATTGCCAAGATTAAGAACCTACTGTACTAACAATTGACACTCTTCGTCTAATTTATTTCACAATGACACAATCTCGACTTTTTACTTGTGTTTCATTTGGGGTAAAGCAACCCAAAATAAGTTACATACTTTGGATCATTTAAAAAACAGGGTTATCCGATTTATGTATGGATTCCATCAACTATATGCTAGAAATAAAATGTACCCTGAAACCAATATATTACCACTTAAGCAATTTATCTCATTAAATTCAGAACTTTTTATTCATAAAATCTTGCGTAATTAAATGATCACCAAGTCTGAATTTCCTAAAGTCACTGAAATTCATTTACATAGGCCAAGGCAAATAAATTCAAAATTATACAGCAAAGTTTAGGACACTTACTAATATCTAAATATAACAATGTGCCTGACAATATAGCAATCATCTCTAAAACTGTGCCATTTCGTAATAAGCTTAAGAAGTACCTCTTAGGCCCTTTGAATATGTAACAATTATTTCTCTTACATTTTTATCTCCAAAGTCACCTTAAATAATTGTTCCTCCTGTATTGTTACTTTGATAATAATCCACCTAGTTAATGTAATTCTCTCAATTAGGTAAATAGTGATAGTCAAAGCTTATATAAAACCACTGTAACTACTCTTTCACTTTTAGACATTAGACCTTAATCGCCCATTTTTGTAATTACCAATATATTGCTCCTCTCATCAGAGATATTGCTCTCTGGAACCCTATTTATCAACAAATAAATTATTATTTTCTACTTGTTCGAGAAGCGCTCCAACAAGTTATGTTGTGTAAGTGAATCCTACTACAACTCCGGTCGTGCAATATGTTCATACAATAAATAAATTATGTCCTAAGATTGCCAAAAATATTTTCTCAACTTTCTTTGAAATCATCCTAATGTCGTTTGTTTCCTATTTAGCGTAGTAACATTCATGTTCTGAAGTGTCAAAAGATCATTTTGAATGTAAAATGCGTACGGAATTTCTTTCAATTTCGCTCTTCAAAGCCTTTTAAGGCGCGGAGTTAAGCGGTCAAAACGTTTTACGTTTTTCCCAGAAGTAGTTTGAAGGAACGTGCCCGGACTTGAAAGTCACCCCAAGATAGTTTAATATTTATACTGGCCACCAGAGCGCAGCGCTAGGCTAATTGCGGCGCACATTAGCAGCCACATGTCTGCCCTCCTCATTGTCCCGCTGTCTCATTGCGGACATATGCTACCACTCTCACACGTCCATCTCCGATATTTCTCTCCGTCAGGAACATGTGTCTCTTCTCGAGGTTTCTGTTCTTTTATTCCAAAGCGAAATGATCTTATAAATATATAAAAGCAAATCGGTTTTGAGCGATCTATATAAAGGTATACAAATGAAAATAGACGTGAATTAATCAGGTAGTTCCAGGCATCTCAGAAACTTACAACTTGGTACCAGAGAAGCTGATGATCTCAGGATTCCTAGAAAAATGGAAAATTCGCAATATTCCCTGCCGGGGGGGGGAGGAAGCTGTGGGGACTTCAAATTTTGGGCTCAGCATAAGAACTCAGTCCTATATCGGGTGGTCTGTCTCTGAGCTACTCAGCCCGACTTTTTCAGTTTTCGAATCATGTTCTGCACTGGAACCACACTCTCTAATTTTCATCTTACCAGTTATTCATACATCCTCTCCTTTATCTTTACTATAACCCCCTAAATACCCGTATAACTTTATGAAGAAATCTGTAATCGTTTCTGTTTTTTAATCCATGTTATGTGATTACCCCAATGAAGATCGTTCCTTATATTAACACCTAGATACTTACAGTGATCCCTCCATCAGCACAGTAATTAATAACGAGAAGATGTTTCCTCTTGGTGAAACTTACAACCTGACTCTTCACCCCGCCTATAATCATATCATTGTCGGCTCATCTCACAACTTTGTCAAAGTCTCTTCGCAGTCGCTCATAATACTGTAAATAACACACGAAGTGAATAAGGCTTTATCCCTCTGTTAGCAGAATGAGCTCTTATACTCGTGTGGGAAGAAATACTTTTTATAAATCCACAGCAATAAAACTTGAACTGTTGCTTTAACAAAGTAGTTGCCACGCTCGGGCCTTATGAGTTGTTTCCCTCTCGCCTATCAGCGTGAAGTGAGCGCAAGGCTCGCGCTTTAGCTATGGGACGGCACTGGCCTTGTTCTCGTAATGTATTAATATACTCAATAAAATAAATATTTGCCTGCTGCCATTTCTTGATGGATACAGTACTTTTGTATCCATCTCTTAGCACAGGCCAGAGTAAAGTATAGCTTCCACCGAAGTCCCAGTCTCATCCATGGCTGTGACAATATGGAAGCTGCTGGGGTATGGGTGGTGCTGAGTAATGACATTCAGAACACGACTAGTACTTCTGAGCGTTATTAAAGGTGTTGCTCATAGGGTCAGTCGTGCTGCAATAGCACTTTCAAACCCAGTGAGGAAAGCAATGGCAAACTACCTCACTCCTCGTCTTGCCTAGTACGCCTCATTTTGGTGCTGCCATTGGTGATACAGACTCTTTGTCCTTTTCAGTACTGCCAACACCAACACTTCATTAATGATATATTGTATGTCCTTTCAATTGCTATATTTTTAAATTAAAACGACGCCCCATTTGGAACCTGAATATTTTTTTCCACCTGGAAGGAGAGAAAACTCCATTTAATTTTTAGATCTTTGCAGTAACTTGGTTTATTGGGAATTATTAAAAACTTTCATTTTTTGATAGCTGCTTTCAACAGAGATCGGTGCTTAAATGTTCAGTCTTCAGTAGCGAATAGCCATTTCATATTTTTTGAAAAAGCTCTCCAGATAAGGTGGCACGCCACATTTTTCACATAGCCACCTAACTTCTGACCTTAATTTATGAGCCTTGCACACCCTGCAGGGACTGGAATGGCGCTTTTTCCTTTTCATTGGAGGGATAGTAACTATTAAATGGCCCACACATTTCCCTGAATGCCAGTGAATGGAATTGTCCTCAGTGTGTTGGACATGTTCGACCAACTCCATGCTGAAGATCCAACTCGTAAAGCACCCCCTTCATCACGGTCTTCATTTACATCGTTCATACTGCAATCATCACTAGAATCGTTTTGACTAGAACTATGAATATCATTATCATCATCTTTGTAAGGATTATCACTGTCTTCCGACAAAAAAAAAAGTTGTCATTATCATTTGTAGCCACTTCACGATATCTTTGTTACCATCAACCATGGATGTTTAATACCAGCATACTCTGATCGCATTTTATCTTTTTGTACAGCATTCTATGAACTTAATAGGGTATATTTTATTTAGAAGATTCCCTGAACTTCAAGGTGTACTCTGCAGTACCGCAAGACACATCTGTTGCCAATTACTTGAACTACTACCATTTTTGTGTTAATATGGAACAGTTCCGTATGTCAGCTTTCGGTCCAAACCCACGGTGTACGGAACGATTCCCTAAGTCGGTGCCAGTGGGTTAACATGAACAAAATACAAGCACCCAACACATCATCCAAAGAATCTGTATCACCATCCTTTGCTTGTTTTTCATCCTCGTTCTCTATTGTTCTTTCCAGTACTGCCAACACCAACACTACATAAATGATAATTTTTATGTCCTTTCAACTGCTATATTTTTTATTTAAACCGACGCGTAGAAATTTTGTCAGACAGGAGTTATTTAAACTTCTGAAAGCCAACCAAACAGAGTTACAACTTCGAAATATCCCCAAGCGCTGAAATATAATCTTCAGAATATAAGGAATACCGCCTACGCTATGGCACTGATACCTCTTGATGTCGGTAATACTACTACAGTCAATATGTTCGTGGACTGGCGCTAACACTTCAGGGATCCCATACTTATTGACTTGCCTTTTCGCATCGTGGTGACCCGAGCGATTACGACTTCATCATTTCAAACGCTCCGCCAACGGATTTGCCTAATGTTTGACAGAACTTGAAATTTTCCCGTTGCTCCAACTACTAGATTCTCAAGCTTCGCCGCTGACATTCAACTATCCTCCACAACAGAGACCGTAGTTCTGCTTATACTGGAGGCGCGCATCTGCCTCTTGCTGGGACTAGTGAAGAACTATCCCGGCAACATCCTGTGATGCAAACTGTCCACTGTAGTGCACATAGCGACACTAGATGGCCACTTAAAGACTCTACTGCACATTAAAGAATAATACAGGTTTGCAATGGCAGAACATATCCAAACCAAAAAATTGAAAGCAAATTTTACATTTCTAAAATGTAAAAATTATCTGATGGCAAAAAAATCACAATTCCAGCCCTTCGGGCAAGCAACCCGGTGTTGAAAAGATCCTAGGGATAAGAGGTTTTTTTTTCTTGCTTTACGTCGCACCGACACAGATAGGTCTTATGGCGACGATGGAACAGGAAAGGCCTAGGAATAAGAAGGAAGCAGCCGCGGCCTTAATTAAGGTACAGCCCCAGCATTTGCCTGGTGTGAAAATAGGAACCCACGGAAAACTATATTCAGGGCTGCCGACAGTGGGGTTCGAACCCACTAACTCCCGATTACTGGATACTGGCCGCACTTAAGCGACTGCAGCTATCGAGCTCGGTAGGTATGAATTTTAGGTAAATAGAGTGTTATAACGTATGAGAATGTATTCTTAATTTATTCCCCAAAATTACAATCATTTTATTAATCATCGTTTACCGGTCGATGAACTGAATTGGCGTGTGGCTTTTAGTGCCGGGAGTGTCCGAGGACATGTTCGGCTCGCCAGGTGCAGGTCTTTCGATTTGATACCCGTAGGCGAACTGCGTCGTGATGAGGATGAAATGATGACGAAGACAAAATATACACCCAGCCCCCGTACCAGTGAAATTAACCTATGATGGTTAAAATTTCCGACCCTGCCGGGAATCGAACTCGGGACCCCTGTGACCAAAGGCCAGCACACTAACCATTTAGCCATGGAGTCGGACACCGGTCAATTAGGTTAGCATTTTGCCTTTTTTCTACCACTACGAGCGCTAATGTGAATCAATGCATTGTTTCACTTAAACACCACTACGACCGCTAATGTGACTCAATGCAGAGTTTCAATTATGCCTTTTAATGTCAGTGTGGACATTTTTCAAACATCAAAACTACGAGGCGATTTTGGGCTGTTTCTCCAAATCTGTATTTAGGCCGGAATGTGATTTTCGAATTTGTATTTTTAGTTTGATAGACCTATCCAAGACTCACAATTTGAAGTATTTTTGGGTCCTTCAGCCCTTCAGCATTCGAACAATTGAGGAAATTGCTTAATTTTAGGTTTTTACATAGTATGATGATCCCTACTTGGTCTGCTAAAAAATATTTTCAAGATTGAAAGGAAACTCTAACATGTGTGTGACCGGGCAAGTTGGCCGTGCGCGTAGAGGCACGCGGCTGTGAGCTTGCATCCGGGAGATAGTAGGTTCGAATCCCACTATCGGCAGCCCTGAAGATAGTTTTCCGTGGTTTCCCATTTTCACACCAGGCAAATGCTGGGGCTGTACCTTAATTAAGGCCAAGGCCGCTTCCTTCCCACTCCTAGCCCTTTCCTGTCACATCGTCGCCGTAATACCTATCTGTGTCGGTGCGACGTAAAACAACTAGCAAAAAAACTGGTGTGTGTGTGTGTGTGTGTGTGTGTGTGTGTGTGTGTGTGTGATGGGAGTAAGTGAATCAACAGTGTTCCGTGAGACAGAAGTGGTGTCTTTAAGAAAAGTAGAGATGATCACAATATGAAGATAAAGTTGGAATTCAAGAGACCAGAACAAATATTTCAGGTCTCAAGCAAAACCTAACATGGCTCTCTGAAGAATATTTCTGGAATGAAATGGGAAGATGTGTACGATTTCACTAGGGTTAAATATCCTTGTGGTTGGAGGCGTGGCTTTTATAAACATTACGATTGGCGTTTTTACTACAAAATTGCTTCCCATAATTGGTTTACTTGCTTCAGAGAATGTTCCACTTCGCGCACACTCGATAGACACAAATTTAGCCTTGAACCGTGACAAGCATATCACGTGATTTCGCACAAAAGCTTTGTCGTAGAGGGTGAAAACGAAAATGAAACAAGATGACCTGAGCTCGTCACAAATCAGACTCTGCCTGGGGCAGATATTCGTTTAAAGGAAGGAAAATTTTTAAATGAAGTAATTTATTGAGGGAAATAAATATCCATAGTCCTTTAAATTATTTAAGAAATTACTATGTAAAACACAGATGGTGAATCAGTCATGTGGCTCGTCATAACAAAACTGACATCCTTGCGGAAGAAAGAAATCTGTTAATGGAAGAGATCGAGTTAGTGACACTAAAACGTTGAGAAATGTGTGTAAAACATTCATAGAGACGGAAGGAAACAATGTGGACACAGATCGACTGATAGAGAATGCCATTGAACGAATCGAATTAAACGCGGAGGACTCGACAGTGATTATGATGATATGAACGGTACTGAGTACCTAGCCTGTCCTTCTACCAGCGGTTAAATTGATACGGAATATTTTTCCTGAATAATTCTGGTGACTTTTAAATGTTGTGTTCATTTAATAACATATTGGTTACGGTTATTGGAACTATCTATCAGTCTCGCTGTTTCTCCATGTCGTACTGCAGCACGCACGTAGCCGTTTTTGTAACATAGATTGGTTTGATGCAGCTCTTCATGCCAGCCTGTCCTGTGCTAAAGTTTTTCTCTTCTACGTAAATACTATATCCTACATTTACTATAATCTATGAGGACGTATATTTAACCCTTAAATGCGCAATTTATTATTTATTTCAAGCATTGTGATTTTTATTCCAAAACTAATACATTATTGTAAGAAAAACAATTAAAAAGGATTTATTTGGATAAGTCAAGATGTTATGAGTTTTGAATGTTTTACGTACCGGTATATGCAAAGCTGTAGTATTATTGTAGCTACTGCCACATTTCAGATGTCCTTGCTCACGAATTATCTGAGGTAAACTACATTTTAATTGTTTTACCATAGCTGTTTAATTTTACACCACTCCAACTGATTAGCAAGAAAAATAATAAAATAAATACTAACTTATGGTTTTCCTGCGTGGAGTCCCACCACAGTCGCAAATATAAATAAACTTCAGAACATACAGTGTCGGACGGAAAGGCCAGTAACTTACTGCTCCTATCTTCATTCGGCTAACCTCTCCTCAATAGAAACCATTGTCGAAAGAACCGACTTGATCTCCCTTTTTTTTTTTTTATCCTCGCCGGTTCCATTAACCTTGACCCGTTTCGCTGCCATTCCCTGTACTTTCGCTCTGTCTGCAGAGGCGTTAATCTTGTCCCTTCATTAGCCCGTACCACCTCCTACCAGTCCGGTTACTATGGGCGCTCCACACGTCTCTGGAGTGAGCTACCACCTAACTCTAGCACAGTTTACAAAACATGTAAAGCAGACGTAAATGTACATGGACGGGAGTGAAAGGGAGTGTTATCGAGTGAATTAATTACTGTACGAGTGTAAATATGTAAATAATATAATTATGGAAAACTATCAAATGTACCCGTGTTTCGCTGCGATATTCTACGTTGTTTACAGATTTCTACGTAAATTACCGTACCCACAGTGAGTAAGATTATCTTAAATTGCATGTCTCTTAGCGCTATCCGAGAAATAAAACTTGGAGGACCCCATACATTGTTCCCGATGTAAGAGGCGCGTTGGTGGAGTTTTGATGATAATGGCAAGCCACATTTCCTACTGCCATTCACAATAAGGTTCGGTAGTTTCTACTATAACATAAGGCTCACTTGCCAACTACCATTTACATTAGAGATTGGGAGTGCTCATTACAAAGACAGGCACATTTTCCTAATAGCAGTCACAATCGAGCTGGAGATATTTGATTATAATCGAGAAATGCAGCTCTATCTAAAGTATAAGGAACCGACATACGACAAAAACGTCACAGGACCAGAGTCGTAGGTCTCTCGAAATTGTGCAACGATTGTGTTATCTCTTTTGTGATATGACTTGCCATTTAGCCACTAATTACCCCCGAAACAAAGGTATGCACCGTCATTAAAATTGCCTCCATATTTCGATATTTACTGGAGCCAAAATGTTATAAATTTGAACATCTTGGAATTTCTCCTCAAAGGAAGGAGTGTCCAGGTTTCGGGGTTAGCACTCACATTCATACGGAGAAATTAAGAAAATAATACAGTTAAGAAAGTTGACATTAATACAACATAGGATTATAACTCAGGAAAGCGTGTAGGACAAATATGTAAATACGAAGTAGCTGTATTGGAAAACGAAAGGTCGCTCAAAAAATTGTGATGATGGTAGATAGTGGATATTTAAGAAAGCGGTAACAGAAGAGAAATTTAGACGTAAGACACATATAAATGAATATGTATGTGGTGTTATTACTTAAGCCCAAATAGGAGGGGTAGAGGAAAGATATTAAAGCAGAAAACAGAAGTAGAAGAGAAATACAGTGAAAATTATAGCAAATGCCAGAAAACACCTTACGGTGTCTAATAATGAGCTGCAGTCTGCGGTACTGTTGAAATATTAACAGGCCCCCTTAGTGCTATTCGAAGAAAATTACAACCACCGACGGTATGCCGCAAATATCCTGCAGAATGGCAGCTTGACATCTGTCTCGCATTCTACCCACGGAATAACCACGAGTTTACAGGAATAGTGACGAAATTCGGTAGGTTCGTTGTTGGTCTACGCTGGTATTGGTCACTGAATGCAGGGCATGAAACGCGCAGAAAATAGTAATTTTCTCCGGCATTTGAAGTGTAAGCAAAATTATTTCCATAACAAAAGTTGTTTAAGATGAAGGGAAGCTCTCCAATTGTCTACAGATTTTACAGTAAATCAATAGTATAAGGGAAAATTGAAAAAACCTCTTCTGATTTTTTTTTTTTTGGCTAGTTGTTTTACGTCGCACCGACACAGATAGGTTTTTTGGCGACGATGGGACAGGAAAGGGCTAGGAGTGGGAAGGAAGCGGCCGTGGCCTTAATTAAGGTTCAGCCCCAGCATTTGCCTGGTGTGAAAATGGGAAACCACGGAAAGCCATTTTCAGGGCTTCCGACAGTGGGGTTCGAACCTACTGACTCCCGAATACTGGATACTGGCCGCACTGAAGCGACTGCAGCTATTTTTGAGCTCGGTATCTGGTTTTTTCTATAAACCTCCAGTCTATTCAGTGATTTTTAAATCATTTGCATATCTAAACCTGCCCCTGGATAGGTATACTCTAAATAATTATGAAGTTTCGCCCTTTCGCCTTGATGGTGGAACAGACGGACAAACAGACACCACTGATGCGGTCTTTAGTTGACCCAAAACTCAAATATCTGAATAAATGGCAGAACGAACGAAATTGCAGACAGCTGATTCCCTATAGTTTTGTCTAGCTTTGTGAGTCTGTGAAGCAGCTAATATACATGGAATTGTCCTTTTTCACTACACCATCCTAAAACTCTGTTTGATATGTGATAAATAAATAAGAAGAAGAATTGCTCTTTTTTTTTTTTTTTTTTTTTTTTTTGCTAAACCTGCGACACCTAGCGAGTACATTTGCAAGGTAGAAGTCAACACACAATTGTAAACTCGTAAAGCAAATATAACAATCAAGTAAATTCTCCTTTGAAGATATGCAATGCTGTGCAGTCAAGGGTTACGGGTGACTTGGGATTCTTAATTACACAGAAACAAACTCATTGATAAACGAGCTTCATATAATAAATCAATGTCAACACATTGTAAAATACCTCAATCACGTGTTTAATGCGGTGTAATTAACTGTTATAAATAGCGTGCTAAATTATTAAAGCAATTTGTCACGCGCCTGCTACCTGGTAATAATTAACCACAATATAGTTAATGGTGAAATACTGTAAATACACCACCTGAAAGGAAGAATTGTACAGCCATGACAAAAAATGTGTTTTCATTAAAATGCATGCTACCATAATTCCTATATGTAGACAACGTCGTTCTCTGCGATCCGAGCGGAGAGAAACTTCAAGAGAAGCTCTTTATTTTTTTTAATTTGCTTTACGTCACACCGATACAGTAGGCCTTAATTAAGATAGCTCCAGCATTTGTTTGGTCTGAAAATAGGAAACCACGCAGAATAATCCTCAGTGTTGCCGACACTATTTCCCGAATGCAAGATTACAGCTGCGCGCCGCTGACCGCACGGCCAACTCGCTCGGTGGTGGAAAATCTTATGACGCTTTTAAGTTCGAATGAGTTCCCGAATTCCCCTTGCCCAGCTGAATAACTCTTGGCTCGTTATTCGATCATCCTCCCGTGGATCCACACTTCAAAGGCCTCCAAGCGTTCCATTGATATGTTCTTGAGTTCCATGTTTCCACACTAGATATAGCACTTGTCTCAGTTTTAAATGTAAATAGTCATTACAAAGGAAGAACTTAATTTTTGTCAACATTCTTCGTGCACTTGCTATCCTCTGCTTCACTTCTTCCTTAGGATCAAGTGGTTCAGTTACAATCTTCTTCTTCTTTACTTCTTCTTAGGATTTATCTCCCATAATTATAGGGTCAAGCCAGCGCCCTCGCGGTTTGCGGTTCTCAGGACTAAAGTTTAATGCCCTTCTCGCAACTGAAGAACAGTTTCTGCGTAGAACGTGGCCATACCATCGCAAACGATTCTCTCGCATTTTCTCAAGGACTGGGGCCGCACCAAATACCATCCGAATATCCTCATTTCTGATGTGGTCCAGTCTAGTGAGTCCAATTGTCAGCTAAGCACCTGTATCTTCATGATATACAGCTGTTGTTCGTGTCTCCTTGTGACTGGCCAACATACAGTGCCATTGTTCTAATTATGGTTCTATGGATTTTGGATACATTTGCGCCCTCCATTCAAAAGGGACTCCTGTAACTTGGTACCCATATATTTGAAAGTAGTTACTCTCTCAGTCTTTCGGTTGCTTACTTGTAATATTGCCTCCTCGTTGGCATATCTGTTGAAGATCATGAACTAGATCTTGTTTGCAATTATTTTAGCCCCGTTTCGTCACTTATTCTACTGATGTTTTTGAGCAAGAGTGGAGACCATTAAAATTGTCACACAAGATGACCGTATCATCTGCATATCTTACTTTGTCAAATACGCCACCTTTTACGTTTACTACATCTGGGTGAATTTCTCAAGATGTTTCGAAAATTTTGCCTGAGTAAAGGTTGAATAACAATGGGGACAGAAAAGAACCTTGTTTAACTCAACATTGGACAGCTATCTCGTATTTGTTTTATTTCCGATACAGAAATAAATAATTAACTACCTTTCAGACACCATATACGAGTAACATTATTTATTGACAGTTCCTTAACATTCCTACATCACACGAAAAGTCAACTCGTATTATAGCTTCACTCAGCCCTCATCTCTCACATCCTTGATAAGATGTTCTATTTCACTTAATAGGAGTGAATTATTCACCTCATAAACTTTTCAATTTTTCTCGGCTCCCTCGTGAATCGAAATATTGGACTCATCCAGCAAATAAGACTACAGTCCAAACAAAATTAAAAAATCAAAGTACTTTGCTTCCTGTCTTAATAAGATTCAACACAGAATAATGTCTAGTACCTTTAACATGTATGCACTGAAGCCTGCAATAAACTAAGCACGTGATGTAAGAACGCACGTGCCTTCCATTTCTTAGCCGCAAATTAAACTACAGTGCGGTGAAGAGATTATGACATTATCCGTACTTAAGAGGAAGTGAGTGAGAGTCATTTGGAGAGAAATGTAATGGATGAGAATTAGCGGATAAACACCACAAGGCTGAAATCAAGAATACAAGTTGCATTCTAAATATTGCGTGAATGATATCATAACATTAAGAACACAGAAGGTAAAAAAAATACCTTTAGTCGCCTTCAAAGTTCCTCTCCATACAATTTTGACAAAGGAGAAGTGTATTTGGGAACGGATTAAAGCACTGATATTACGTCCTTGAATGTCCGGTATGTCAGGACAATGTGTGCCCATGACGAATAATAGAATACCTAGCGAGATCAATCACCGAGTTCCAGCGCGCTCCCGAGAGTGGCGCAAGCGGAGCCAATCACCAACGCAACACGGTGAGTTGTTGTAGTGGAGCTTACACTCATACGCTAATAACCACACACTACAGCCGATCATGAGCAATACTGACAGAGAGTTGTAAATAATATTCTCAGTCCCCACGAAGAAATGTCTTCGGACTTTAATAAGAGAACACACGAGATAAAATGTAACATTACCGAAAAGCGAAAGCAATATTGTGCTTTACATACTTTTAAAAATGCATCTGAAACGGAACATATAAAATATTAAACACTCCGCGTTCTTCATCTGCCCCTGTAGGAAATTAATCCTAGCTTTGACTGTGGAAAGAGACATTTACCTCGCATTCAGTTATGAGTTTCTTTCTTTAGTCGCCTTTTGAGAGAGACTATTGGCTTTTTGCCATCGATACGAGAACTATACTGGCCGTGAATTTGACTACAACTAGGCTGACCTTGAAGCTTATGGCTCACTGTTGCCATCACTCACATCATGATTCCTGTTCCTTATCCTCTTGATACTGTCTTCATTCCTTTTCCTTCTGGGTTCCTTTAGCGGTTTTACCTCAGTGGATAGGTATTTCGGTAAATTTGGAAGAATATGAGGCACCGCTCCTGGTTTTAACTTCCACCTCACACGAGGGTGTTCCATGATTTTACCGTTCATAACGAAACAGTCCGTCTTTACATCAATTAAATCTGCCGAAAAATTCAGGTCACATATTCTGCTTTCGGCTGACAATTGCTTATCTTTCCGTGGAATAACTCTCGTCCTCATCGCAAACATATTCTTTTCTTTGGGTTCCTTCCGTAGCGCTGTTTACAACCAGGAACAAAAAAGTACGACATTTTCTCGTAATCATAGAAACTAGTTTATTGCACACACAAAGGACTGCACAGATATCAATACAGCCTTTCGGAAAATATAAAAATAAACCAATTTCCTCGACACGCGTTATTATCACATTGACTTCACGCAAGCACTTCCTCGACAATTTGGCGTACGTGTTGTTGCAGCTGGTTCGTTGCCACTGCAACGCCACACTCCGACAAAGCCACAAACGACAATTTTAATAAGGCTGAGTGATCACACTAGGTCTTC
The DNA here is from genome assembly GCF_040414725.1 of Anabrus simplex. Lineage (NCBI taxonomy): Eukaryota > Metazoa > Arthropoda > Insecta > Orthoptera > Tettigoniidae > Anabrus > Anabrus simplex. Next base: position 783,245,132 of record NC_090265.1, read on the forward strand.
TGTTCGCCATGGTGTGCCTTTCAGGATTCGCTTTAGGCACGGAAATAGAAACAAGTCTGCAGGCACCAGATTAGTGCAGTACGGTGAATGTTCATGACGTGGTGCATCATTAAGAGATTTCTGTCCAACCCGAAAGCGTTTGAACCAGTCGTAAACATACTTTGTTTTTACGGCTTCTGCTCCGTACACTTGTATTAACATCGCGTGCTCCTCCGTCAGCGTCTTCCCAACCAGTAACAAAAGCTGCAGTTTCTGCGTTGCGCCATTGCGCTCTAACACGAATCTGCATACACACTACGTTGGAATGGCATCAGCAGAATAACCTGCTTCAGTTCCGTGTGTTCAACGCTACGTGGTGCTTCTCGAGATGTCTCTCTTTTCACATGCGCATGCACGCGGTGTTGCCACACGTTGCCATTGCAATATCAGACCGTACTTCTTAGACACACCTTGTTCATTAATAATAATGTTATTGGATTTACTTCCCACTAACAGTATTTTAATGTTTTCTTTTGAGACACCGAAGTGCCGGAATTTAGTCTCGCTGGAGTTCTTTTACGTACCAGTAAATCTACCGACACGAGAGTGACATACCTGAGCACCTTCAATTACCACATGACTGAGCCAGGATCGAACTGCCATATTACGGTCAGAAGGCCAACGCCTTAACCGTATGAGCCACTCAGCCTGGTGTGTTGTACGCGTATATTTCATGTAGGTGTATTTCAAACATTTCGTTATTACGTTTTTGGATTTATTTCTCATAGAATACTACGGACATTTTTGTGGCCAGTCCGGTCACGGTGAGAACGCTTGGAAGGTATGTGAAGCCTCTTAACACCGAGCTCGATAGCTGCAGTCGCTTACGTGCGGCCAGTATCCAGTATTCGGGAGATAGTAGGTTCGAACTCCACTGTCGGCAGCCCTGAAAATGGTTTTCCGTGGTTTACCATTTTCACACCAGGCAAATGCTGGGGCTGTACCTTAATTAAGGCCACGGCCGCTTCCTTCCCACTCCTAGCCCTTTCCTGTCCCGTCGTCGCCATAAGACCTATCTATGTCAGTGCGACGTAAAGCAACTAGCAAAAAAAAAAAGCCTCTTAACGGCATGGATGGATGGATGGACAAGTTGCCGACATAACTCTTGGCCATTCCAATGCAAGGACACCTCTGTTATCGTGCTGTAGAGCGGGTTGTGGCCTCCCCAGGCTGAATATTCCTGGTGTATGGATTACAATGCAAACGGACATACGTCCCTACCACATTTGACTTATGACGCTTGTCTAATGTTTATATGGCGGATGGTACAGAAAGCCTGCAATCTAATATCTAAGAGCCTTCAACGATGTGCAGTTTGATATGGAAATTAGCATATCTAAGTCGGATGCAAGTAGAGAAGAAATCTAATAGAAGTGAATATTACAAATCTGCAACATGTGGATCCTATCAAGTATCTCCCAGCATGTAGTAGATAAGGCGAAAATGAGTCTGTACGGATGGTGGTGGTGATTATTTTTTAAGAGGAAGTACAACTAGGCATTACACTACACTACACTAACCAGAGGAAAAACTGGAAGGGATCTGACACTTCGAAAAATGAAGATATCGGCCAAAGAAAGAAGAAGCAGAAGGAGACCAAGGTGTTGGTGGTGGAACTAAATGATGTTAAGGGCTAGTTTCAATTAGACGTCTCAGGAGGAACTTAGTTATTTCACACACGCTTGCAGACTTAACATGAGAAGTCTGTAATGAAAATGTATTAATTCTTTTGTCTTCTGATATATATATATATATATATATATATATATATATACAGAGCCATATTACCAGTCAACATTTCAGACTCAAACAAATTACCACGAAGTAAGAGAACAAGTCGGATGTGCTGAGATGTACAATAATAATAATGTTATTTGTTTTACGTCCCACTAACTACTTTTTAAGGTCTTCGGAGACGCCGAGGTGCCGGAATTTAGTCCCGCAGGAGTTCTTTAACGTGCCAGTAAATCTACCGACACGGGGCTGTCGTATTTGAGCACCTTCAAATACCATCGGACTGAGCCAGGATCGAACCTGCCAAGTTGGGGTTAGAAGGCCAGCGCCTTAACCGTCTGAGCCACTCAGCCCGGCTGAGATGTACAAACACGAGTGTGTTATCAATGAGGTTCTTATTTGAGCCATATCATTCCAAACCTCGCTTTATCCACCCGAAATCAAAATTCGATTTATGACCGCATTTTTTTTCTTGATCCCAATGGAACGTGAATATAAAGATGTAAGGGAGTGGCCATATAAGTATTTGGTAAGACCACAGTTGAGTATGGTTCCACTGTAAGGAAAGCGAGATAGGAAGGATATTATTGCATTTGAACTCTGATGTTGGAGAATGATGTTGCGCATCCCTAGAACAGGCAAGGAGACCACACCAGATCAGTCTCTTGAGGCATTCATTACAAGATTACAGCTGTCATGTTTTGGACGCATTATGAGATGCTCTGATTCATTGCAAAATACTATTATGCTCGGGAAGGGGCAGGGGGCTCGGGGACGGGGGTGGTTAGCGGAAAACTGGATAGACTCCATCAAATCCAACTTTAGCACATGATCATCATCATAATCATCATCCAGTGTATGTGCCCCTCAACAAGATTACTTAATTCTAGAACCGGAAAGAGTCCAAAAAAGTCCAGCACGATTTGTTCTGGGTGATTTCCGTAAAAAGAGTAGCGTTACGAAAATGTTGCAAGCTTTGGGCTGGGAAGAACTGGGTTGAAAGGAGACGAGCTGCTCGAGTAAGTGGTATGTTTCGAGCTATCACTGAAGAGATTGCATGGAATGACATAAGTAGACGAATAAGTTTGACTGTTTTACAAATAGGGAAGATCACAATATGGAGATAAAGTTAAGATTCAAGAGAACAAATCGAAGCAAATATTCGTTTATAGGAAGAGGACTTAGGGATTGACGTAATTTACTGAAGTAGATGATTAATAAATACCCCCAAGTTCTTTGAAATTATTTACGAATTTATGTATTAGTTTATTTACTGAATTTGGTGACATCTGTGTGACTGTCCTAAATTTAGATGATTGATTGATTGATTGATTGATTGATTGATTGATTGATTGATTGATTGATTGATTGATTGATTGATTGATTGATTGATTGATTGATTGATTGATTGATTGATTGATTGATTGATTGATTGATTGATTGATTGATTGATTGATTGATTGATTGATTGATTGATTGATTGATTGATTGATACATGCAACAGACAGATGGTCAAGCACTTCTATACAAAAATGTGCTCAAAATAGAACCGTCTCTTCAGAACTTGCCACATCCATGTTCAGACAATGGTAGCGTCATATTTCATGACATTCATCATGTCTGTTACCGGGAACCGGTCACTACATGTCACATTGGAAAAATGGACATGATGCTTAATTAAAATAATTTAATGTACTATTATTTTGTTGAAATGTTAGTTTCGTTAGCATTCATGGCGCTTTGAATTGTCAATAAATCATTCTAAATGAAAGGGTAATATAAGCAAATGACTGTCTACGTTACAAGACTTGTCTTACCTACTCAAATGAAAAGTATTGGTAGAAACGCCAATAAGAAAGCCGTAAAATATTTCCCCAACTTTCTGAAAAAAGTACAAAAAGGTTTATGGCAAATTTTGATATGGTGCGACTCGCTTATGTGTCCAACACTGGTCCCCTGCCTCTACGAGTTCTGTGCCTTCTCCAGTACTGAATTTTGGCCATAATCACAGCGAAGTATGTTCGATGTTCGACTGTCCTCATCAGTTCACTAGGCCCGAGGTACGCTGACTTTCTTCTCTTGATTGTACACATCAACATTCGTTCCCTCCTCATGCGTTTGAGTTCGGCAGCATTGGAGTCGTGGTAACATCTTTCGGAACACCCACATCTCGATGGCATTTACTCTCTTAATGGTGTTACATTTCAGAGTCCATGTTCGAGCGCCGTACAGAAGCACTGAGTATACATAGCATCTGACAAAGTTGTGGTGTGTCTCCGAACCGAGGCTTCAGTCACAAAGTAGATTTCTCATTTTCAGGAAGCTCGTACGAGCCATTTCTATTCGTACACGGATCTCTAAAGCCGGGTCTAATTCCTCAGTAATCCAGCTGCCAAGGTACTTAAACTTCCGTAATTGTTCAATTGGTTCTCCATAAATTGTCATACGAATGTGCGTGTTACGTGTTCTGGAAACAGCCATCACCTTGGTCTTGTCGGTGTTAATTCTGAGACTGGTACAATTCTATCTACCAGACGCTGGAGACCTTCAGTTCTGTCAGTGTCATCTGCATACCTCAGATTGTTGATCAGCCTGCCGTTAACGTTTACTGCATCTTCCGCTTGTTCAAGAGCAGCTCGGATGGTTTGCTCAGAGTACAGATTAAAGAGCATGGGAGATAATTCACATCCTTGCGGTACTCCATGTTTGATCCTAGTAGCGCGAATCTCGGATTTACCGAGCTCGATAGCTGCAGTCGCTTAAGTGCGGCCAGTATCCAGTAATCGGGAGATAGTGGGTTCGAGCCCTACTGTCGGCAGCCCTGAAGATCGTTTTCCGTGGTTTCCCATTTTCACACCAGGCAAATGCTGGGGCTGTACCTTAATTAAGGCCACGACCGCTTCCTTCCAATTCCTAGGCCTTTCCTCTCCCATCGTCGTCATAAGACATATCTGTATCGGTGCGACGTAAAACAAATAGCAAAAAAAAAGGAACCTCGGATTTCTAACAATAAAAAGAAAGATCTAGATAAGTTGGCATGAAATAAAGAAATATATTTATTTCGTCTGATCCAAGAAATAAACAGCTTTCACACAGCGTTCATTCATTGATCTGCTGTTGAGCCATTGCTACTGCGTATTACGACTACCTTGTTTACATATGAAATAAATGCTTGAATTGTCCAGACCACTAGTTGACGTAATATCCTTCTTCGGTGAGTATATTCCACCTCTTCTTCGGTCCCAAAGTAAATAAACATTTCTTTCTAAGCTGCAAGGCAGTGTTCCGTGTCTTATCGCTCTCTGTAGAAATCGACTGGTTTCACTTATGATTTCCCATCGGCCCTCCACTCCATCTGGTGCATACAATACCCTCCTTGCTCCCTCGAGGTGAAGGGATCTCATTTTGTGGCAGCACCTGTTGTTGTGCTGAAGAAAATACCACAAGGTATTCTGCATGACGATGATTTGAGAGCTTCTTAAGGTAGATTTATTTGTTGAAGCTGTTAGAGCTAATGGTTCTCAAAATGTGTTTCGCAGCGTTGGTTCCGGAATATCGTGAAATATTTTCTGCAATGGCGAGCAGCTTGGTGGGTGTATAACATTTAGCAAGAGAAATTTAGCACTATGTACACGAAGCTCATCATGACAAGGTGGATTTTAATGCATAATAGCTCCTTAACGACCTTAGACGTCAAGCCTGTATGTGTAATGCCCACCATGTAGATTGCCATTTACGAAACTATTTGCTTTAAGACTAACAAACATGCCGAGCTCAGTGGCTCAGACAATTGAGACGCTGGCCTTCTGACCCCAACTTGGCATGCTCGATCGTGGTTCTGTCCGGTGGAATTTTAAGGTGCTCTAATACGTCAGCCTTGTGTCGTTACATTTACTGCCACGTAAAATAACTCCTGCTGGACTAAATTTCAGTACCTCGGCGTCTTCGAAAACCTTAAAAGTAGTTAGTTGGACGTAAATCCAATATTATTATTATACATATTAACAAACGTTGCTCAATTTTAATATCGAGGACTTATCCTGGTGATGATATTTCATCGGATTATAATCCATTGGTCGCTAAAATTAAGCGAAAATTAAAAAAGATAATAAAACGTTCGTCGGACCTAAATTTGAAACTGCTAAGCTCCACGATGCAAACATTAAGAGAACAGTATTGAAAGACCTAAGTGAATAGCTATCCAACCAGACTGAAATACCAAATAGCATTGAAACCATTTGGAGTCGATTCAAAACAACTGTACTGGATGCAGGAAATCGACGTCTAATGCAAGACAAACGAGTTAGAAAAAGCAAATGGATGACTTATGAAATCCTTGATTTGATGGACAAACAGTGGATAGTAAAAAAATCAAGAACTGGGATAAGTATAAGGAACTCTGGACCAAAATCCACCAAATGAGTAGAAGGGCAAAAACTGTATGGATGGATGGGTAATCAGTGGTAACGGTATGGATATAGAATAGTGTGAATCTAAGCATGACACTTTTAACTTGCGCAGAAATGTTACATACAAGGAAGACAAATGGACTGTTATATAACGATCAAGGGAAGGTCATCATCAAACATGAAGAAGAACTGAACAGCTGGAAAGTCTATGTGGGGCGGGTGACCTTAGATATTAGGTCCCTTTAAACAACAGGCATCATCATCAAGCATCAAGTCTATGTGACTGATCATTTTCATGATAACAGGGAACCATGTCCTTCTCTTTGTGATATAGATGAAGGACTATTCACAACTCGCCACGAGGTAGAATATGCCCTCAATAACTGCAAAACCAGAAAAGTACCTGGATCGGATGGTATACTTGTAGAAATATTAAAAATTCTTTAAAGAGTCCAACCACTACATATCCTGATAGAGCTATTCAGTCTGGTATATACCAATGTATCAATCCCTTCTGACTGTTTGACATCAAGTTTCATCCCTATGGCAAAGAAAACAATGGCTAAATCTCATGGAGATTACAGAATCATAAGTCTAATGAGCCATGTCCTCAAAATCATTCTAAAAGTAATACATGCAAGAATATACAGCAAAAGTGAATCCTACATAGGTAGAATCCAGTTTGGTTTCTGTAATGAATTTGGAATCAGAGAGGCATTGCTGGGGATGCAGGTTTTGGTACAAAGATGCATAAATATGTCTGTGGATGCATTTGCTTGTTTTATTGATTATGAAAAAGCTTTCAACCATGTGAAACATGAAACATTGCTGCATATCCTACATAATATCGGCGTAGATTGGAGATATTAACAAATTATTGTCAACCTGTATTGGAATCAGACAGCATCAGTTAAGGTTGACAGCGCAAACAGCTGTGCTATTGAAATAAAGCAAGGAGTAAGGCAAGGTTGTGTTCTATCTCCACTCATGCTCAATATTTACTCTGAAAGGTCAATCTCTGAAACACTAGAAGGAAAAGAGGAGAGAATCGTTGTTAATTGGTTCATAATAAATAATCAACAATATGCAGATGATACTGTCCTGCTTGCACCAAGAGCTGAAGTTCTGCAGACATTATTAAACTGTGTGGTCGAACACATTGCTGCAGCAGATCTAGGTTTAAACACGAAAAAGACCAAAGTAATGGTCATAAGCAAACATGTTGTTGAACCTGTTAACTTGACAGTAGCTGGCACATCACTGGAGTAAGTCCAACTCTTCAAGTATCTCGGCAACGTACTTAATCACAGCTGGAACAATGTTGTTGCAATTAGGTGCCGGATTGAATAGGCAAGGAGTTAATGAGCAAACTTGTCTGTAACAGGGACTACAAGATCAATCTCCGTCTCCGTTTACTTCGATGTTATGTATTTTCTGTCTTATTTCATGGTGCCGAGACTTCAACCCAAACAGAGAGCACCACGAAAAAAATTCGATCTTTTGAGATGTGGGGCTACTGACGTCTGCTCATAATATCATGGGTTGACAGAATACGTAACACTGAAGTACTCCAACGCCTGAACAAAGAGCAAGAGGTCATTCACAACATCAAAAAGAAGAAACTTGATTACTTTGGCCATATCATTCGACATGATAACTATAGAATCCTTCAGCTTATCTTACAAGGTAAAATTGAAGGAAGGAGAAGTGTGGGACGAAGGAGAATATCTTGGCTACGGAATCTACGAGAATGGTAGGGTCGCAGTACCCCACTCTCTTCTGAGTTGCTGAGAACAATAATCAGATTTCGCTGATCACAGCCGACATCCAAAGAGGAATGGTACGAGAAGAAGAAGAGAAAAATACTTCCATAATATCAAATATCTACCTCCCTTAGTTCATGGACGAGATGCAAAAAAAATGTTTAAGATTTAAAAATTGTGATATTGCTATTATATTAGTAATATTACAAGCAATAATAATAATAATAATCAGCATAGTGACAATTAATAAAGCAAAACATAAATATCAGTAAAACAACTCTTTATTTCTTTCTGAATAACGAGAAAGGAAGTTCGTTTACACACAGTATTGTTGTTGTTGACAACATAGTCAACAGCTTCATATCAACGTAAATAAAAGATAGTACGATGAAGCACTGGAAAATGAAACACTTTCTACCACTCGCAAAACTTGCTGTTGTCGGGTGAAAATTAAACGAAGGTTCATTAAGGCAGATCAGACGACAAAGATAAAAGACATATACGAGTAAACAGGGACGAATTTAGCCTCGCTCCGTGCACTGAACTGGCCAAACGTTCTCACAATTTGTTGTGAATATGCTCTTTATTCATTTAACTTGGTCTGAATTTACTCGTGGAATATTGAAGTATATTTCATACGAGGCAGTTAAATTCAAAGCGGAATAATTTGTTTAAAGAAGAGGGACGTTGGCGTATTGCCTTGTAGGCTGTGACAAATGGGGTGGGGAATACACCATGTCGTATTTCAAGCCTGCGCAGAACGTAGATATAAATTCATATTTATACCGACTGGTCGTAAAAAACCTCATATCTTTCGCAGGACAAAATTGATGGAGAAGTTTTCCAGCCTCTTTCATCCAAACGACTGCCGCCTAGGATAAGACCTGCTCGCTACTTGAATTCCGTTCCTTACAGAACATCTCGACACAGCATACATTTTACAGTATAATCATTTATTTATTTATTTATTTATTTATTTATTTATTTATTTATTTATTTATTTATATGGGTCATGGTGTGAGTTACTGTAGTCACGTACTAGTGCGCGAACCATGGGCAACGGTTGAATGGCCTATTGTGTGGTCTTGAAAGTATGGATACCAGTTGCTGCGGAATGGGAGTGGGCATCTCGGCCATATATTGTGTCATGGCCCTCCCTGTGCTCAGGCGTCTAGGACAATACAATCAACCGCGGTCCATAACCCGTTAGAGGAGAGATCCTCACTTGGACTATGCGTAAGCAAGGTAGCATCCTTCTTCACAGAATTTACCGAGCTCACAACATTTTAAGCAGGCCTCTGACCAATCAGAGTAACGGAGTACCACTCCCGTATGACCGGCGAGGGACTCCTTGGAAACAACTTGGCGAACGAAATGGAATTCGATGGGGAGCTATCAATATTAATGAGGCTTATGGAAGATAGAAAGTAGAACTGGCTGAATCAGCAACAAGGATGCATTTGGATGTGTTAGGAGTAAGTGATATTCATGTAATGGGTGATAAAGACGATGAGATAGGAGGCTATAAAATGTACTTGACAGGTGTTAAAAAGGGAAGGGCGGAGTGTCGGGTAGAGGTGTTTATCAGGAATACTATTGCAAGCAGCATACTTTCCATTAGGCACGTAAATGACCGAGTGATGCAGATAGATTTGGCAGTTGGAGAAATTAGGATGAAAAATGTCTCAGTATATTCACCATGTGAGGGTACAGGGGAGGATGAAGTTGACAAGTTTTATGAAGCATTGCGTGACATCATAGTCTGGGTATACAGCAAGGATAGGATAGTACGAATGGGCGATTTCAATGCGAGAGTTGGAAACAGAACCGAGTGATACGAAAGGGTGATGAGTAAATGTGGGGAAGATACGGAAGCTAATAGGAATGGGAAGCGTTTGCTGGACTTCTTTGCTAGTATGGCTTTAACAATTAATACATATTTCGAGCATAAGGCTATTCACCGGATCCATAATAGACTATATCTTAACCGACTTCGAATTAAGGAAATCTGTTAGAATGTGCGGGTTTTCCGGGGAGTTTTCAATGATACAGACCACTATCTAATATGTAGTTAATCAAGTATCTCTAGGCCTAGCATAAAGAAAGTGAAAACTGTCTGCGAACGAATAATTGTAGAAAATCTCCAGGACGAGGGACTTAGACAGAACTACATAGATATGATTAGTAAGAAGTTCCGAACAGTGGACAGTAAGCAAGTTCAGGATATAGAAAGGGAATGGATGGTATACAGAGGTGCTGTACTAGAAACATCAAGGGAATCCTTAAGAACAACTGTGTGTAAAGATGGTAAAAAAAGAAATATCATTATGGAGTGATGAAGTGAGAGAAGATTGTGAAACGTAAAAAAAGAATGCGTATCAGAAATGGCTACAAACCAGGGCTGATGCAGACAGGGAATTGTACGTAGATGGAAAAAACAGAGAGAAACAAATAGTTGTTGAATCCAAGAAGAAGTCGAGGGAAGATTTTAGCAATAACCTGGAAAGGCTAGGTCAAGCAGCAGGGATAAATTTCTGGACAGTAACAAATAATATTAGGAAGGAAATGAATAATATTTTGGGTAATTCAGGTGAACTCATAATTGATCCCAGGGAAACACTAGACAGATAGAAGGAATATTTTTAAAATCTTCCCAAAGTAAAGGGAAATCTTCCTGCTGACACCGCGAACTTCCTAGTTCATGGTCAGGAAAACAATGATATTGGTGAAATTACGCTTGAGGAAGTGGAAGGGATGGTAAATAAACTCCATTGTCATAAAGCAACAGGAAACGATGAAATTAGACCTTAAATGGTGAAATATAGTGGGAAGGAAAGGATGAAATGGCTTCATAGAGAAGTAAAATTAACATGGAGTGTTGGTAAGGTACCTTCAGATTCGAAAACAGCAGTAATTGCACCTATCTAGGAGCAAGGGAACAGGAAGGATTGCAAAAAAAATTTCGAGGTATCGCATTGATTATTATACCAGACAAAGTATTCACTGGCATCTTGGAAGGGAGATTCGATCAATGGTTGAGAGGAAGTTGGATGAAAACCAGTGTGGTTACAAACCACAGAGGGGCTGTCAGAATCAGAATCAGATGTTACGGGAGGAATAGAGAGTTATGTTTATGTTTCGTAGATTTAGAGAAAGTATATATAACAGGGTACCGAGTGGAAAGATGTTCGCCATACTGTGGGACTATGGGATTAACGGTAGATCATTAAAAATCAATCAAAGACATTGATGTTGACAATTGGACTGCAGTGAGAATTGATGGTAGAATGAGTTATTGGTTCCGGGTACTTACAAGGGTTAGACAAGGCTGTAATTTTTCACCTTTGTTGTTCGTAGTTTAAATGGATCATCTGCTGAAAGGTATAAAGTGGCAGGGAGGGGTTCAGTTAGGTGGAAATGTAGTAAGCAGTCTTGCCTATACTGACGACTAGGTATTAATGGCAGATTGTCCCGAAATCCTGCAGTATAATATCTTGCAACTTGAAAATAGGTGCAATTAGTATTGTATGAAAATTATCCTTGCAAAGACTAAATTGATGCCAGTAGGTAAGAAATCCAAGAGAACTGAATGTCAGATTGGTGCTACCCTCACTCGATTCTTCACCTTCCATTTTGTTTTACCATTCATTGTCGCTATAATAGATAGGTAGATAATTTCAAGTATTTGGGATGTGTGTTCTCCCAGGATGGTAGTATAGTAGGTGAGATCGATTCAAGGTGCATTAAATCTAATACAGTGAGCTCGCAGTTGCGATCAACAGTATACTCTAAGAAGGAGGTCAACTCCCTGACGAAACTATCTTTACATCAGTCTGTTTTCAGACCAACTTTGCTTTACAGGAGTGAAATCTGGGTGTACTCAGGATAAGCCAGAAGTAACAGGCATCAAAGTAGCGAAAATGATTGCTGGTACAAACAGGTGGGAACAATGGCAGGGATACTTAGAATGAGGAGATAAAGGCTAAGTTAGGAATGAACTCGTTGGATGAAGCTTTACGCATGTCATGTGAGGCGAATGGAGGAGGATAGTTTACCTAGGAGAATAATGGACACTGTTGTGCCGGGTAAGAGAAGTAAAGAGAGACCAAGACGATGAAGGTTAAACTCAGTTTCTTATTATTTAAAGATAAGAGGCCACAGAACTACTTACGAACAGATGATTGTGACGACGTTTAGTAAATTCACAGAGGCTTTCAGACCGAACGCTCAAAGGCATAACAGTCTATAATGATGATGCATTTATTTATTTATTTATTTATTTATTTATTTATTTATTTATTTATTTATTTATTTATTTATTTATTTATTTATTTATTTATTTATTTATTTATTTATTTATTTATTTATCGTATGGCTACACATTACAATTAGTCTGTAAAATTAACAATACTTTCTTTATATCGTAAATACCACACTGAGATATCTAAATTAGTGACATATTTTATTACATCAAGATGTCGGTGAAGTTCCCATTATAGGACCTGGTCTTGTTTTGCCTGTCAGCTCAACACTCACCTTTTGGAGATTGTAATTTAAGCCAAATTCTGCGAGGCTGTCCAAATGCCGGAAGTTTCTTCTAGATGCAGGGTGGAGTTTGACAGCTTGGAAGGTAGTTCTTTTGCCGGCTTTGCTTAATGGAACTAACAAGTTATAAGTTTTTCATAGTTTATTCCCCACCAGTGATCACTGGTGGATGCCTAGATACTATTCGGTGTCGTTGTAAATCCTCTATGTCATATGTATCGAAAGATGAGGGTTGTCTAAAATTTTCTTGTACTCCCGAAGAAGAGCGTTCTTCCGCCCTTGTTCACGTCCGCAGGAATTATCTTCTCATTAACCTGCATGTGTCCCCTAGCTGGTGTTAAGTGAGCAGCAACACTCAGGCAGCCAGACAGTCACAACGATCTCCAGGCTCAACCACGTTTGATTTGATTTGATTTAGATTAATTATTTCACGACTCGTAATTTTCAGCTTTTGGCATGTCAAGAAAACAAGGTGAAATTATTTACGTTTCACAGAGAACATTTCTTCAGAAGAAAATTTGGTCTATTCTTGGGGGGAAAATTTAGGAAACCCTCAGCTTCCGATACATAATGACATGGAGTATTTACAAAGACACGAGTAATGACGGTTCGAATTTAAGAATGCTTTACCGTTAGTCTATTGTAAGAGGAACTGTCGCTCGTCACCAGATGGCTCAGCGTGCGCTAGCCTTCCGAGTGGAAAGTGTCGACGGCACATTAGCCCCAATTAAGATTTTTCTGTTCCATACGGAAATGAAATTTAGTCTGTATAAGAAGCTAGGTCAGAGTAAAAACATATTTAACCAAGGAGCAAGTGTCTAGCATACGCACAACGGTTCTACTATGAGATTTGAATAACTAATAGTGACCTGAACTGTCACAACCACTAAAATGTATGCAACTCAGCTACATAACAGTAAAGCGACTAGGACAATTGCGCCTTGTATTTTAACCTTTTAGTGCCTAAAATGTATTTCCTCCAGCAACAAATTAACACATTCTTCTTGACGACGGCCTGATGCAGGATCTAGGGTGGTTAGTCATTTTACTGGAGGACCCTGATTATGCTCAAGCGATCTCGAGGTGCGAAAATATTCATGTCCAAATTTTTTCATTACCAACCCAGAATGGGAAGAAATCCACTATCGAGCTCGATAGCTGCAGTCGCTTAAATGCAGGCAGTATCCAGAATTCGTGATCCTGTCGGTAGCCCCGAAGATGGTTTTACATGGTTTCCCACTTTCACACCATTAAAATGATTTATGGCGACGATGCGACAGGAAAGGCCAAGGAATGGGAAGGAAGCGGCCGTGGCCTTAATTAATGTACAGCCCCAGCATTTGCCTGGTGTGGAAATAGGAAACCACGCAAAACCATTTTCAGGCCTGCCGACAGTGGGGTTCGAACCCACTATCTTCCGGATGCGAGCTCACAGCTGCGCGCTCCTAACCGCACGGCCAACTCGCCTGGTGAGATTTTATTTTGCGTTACGTCATACCGACACTGATAGGTCTTATGACGACGATGGGAGAGAAAAGGGCTAGGAGTGGGGAGGAAGCGTACTGGCATTAATTATGATACAGCTCGAGCATTTGCTTGGTGTAAAAATGGGAAACCACGGAAAACCGTCTTCAGGGCTGTCGACAGTGAGGTTTGAACTCGCTGTTTCCCCATTGCAGCTCTCATCTGCGTGGCCCTAACCGCACTGTCAACTCGCTCGGTATGTGGGTTGTTGTTGAAGTGATTGAATAGTCTCTAGGTTATTCTATTGTCATTCATTCTTACTAAGCGTTCGTAAAATTTCATTCTCCTTTCCTCATTATATCTGTTATTATCTCGGTATTTCTACATGGTTCTTCATTACTTCCCTTAATCATCTCTCTTACATGCAGCCTGGCCGAGTGGCTCAGACGGTTCAGGCGCTGGCCTTCTAACTTCAAGTTGGCTTGGCAGGTTCGATCCTGGCGCAGTCCGGTGGTATTTGAAAGTGCTCAAATACATCAGGCTCGTGTCGGCAGATTTACTTTTTTTTTCAAATAATTATTTTATTTTCTAGAGCAAAGTAAAGGATACATAATTAATTACAGTGCTGCGTAAATTAGACATACTGTGAGAGATAAACATCAAATACAAAATCAACAAAAAACAAATCTTCTGAGATACACGACCATTAAGATATCTCGTTTCTTTCTTTATAATTAACACACGTGATCCATCACTTTAATGAGGAACGGAAAGGCGATCCATTTTCGTCGGTGACCGATACACTATACAATTACATCGTTAATTTAGATTATTAATATAGAAACAAATAAAGGCAAACAGAAACAAAGTAGTATTTACACAAGCTGTATCATCACAAGGTAAGAACATAAAGTTAATTGAATTTCTCCTGCCCTCCAGAAGCACTATACACTTTCAGTTTTTGTCTCGCTGTCTTGAGAAACTGCCTAAAACGTTGAACAGAGCATTTCTCGTTGGTCTGCGCGTTATGAAGAAAGCCTATTGCTAGCCATACTAGGGCAAACTTGTTGTTCCTGTTGGGTATGTCCAAAGCTAACAAGATACGATATATATCGTTAGGGTTATTGGAAGATGTTAACTGCTGCACCAGAGTCAGTGGCCATCGCCAAACGTCCATCATACCATCACATCGTGTTAGTCTGTGGAGTTGTGTGTCAATAGTTGGAATCTCACATTTTTGGCACAAGGGTGACTGGACCAAGTTGTGGCGAAATTTTTTCTCCCCGGTTGGTATGGCATCTTGGATGGCTATGTATGCTGAACTTTTCCAGTCTGTTGGGATCTCTTGTGTTGTGAACTGCTTCCAGATATGTTTTCCAATTTCTGTTGGGGAATTTTTCCATGATCTGTGGGGTAACAAGTTGACGGTTTAAAAGACGACGGTAGATGATTTGCGTGGGTGGAATGCACTGTGGATTCACATGAGGATAGAAAGATTCAATAGTATGCAGTACTCGTTTAAAGCTTCCACTTCGAGGTGATGTCCAAAAATGCATATCATTAATATCTCCGAGTCCGTTCTTTGCCATTAGAATTGACCTCAGAAGCAGAGCCTGGCATTTACCGGAGACGGCGATGAGGCCTAGGCCCCCTTGATCAACTGGCCTTCTGAGCTGATTTCTAGATATGCGATAGATGTATCCTCTCCATAGATAGTAACTAATTCCAAGTTCCACTCTTTGTGCATGTTTCTCTGAAATGGGGAGGATCTGAGCCGCGTACCATATCTTGGACAGAGCGAATGAGTTAATGTGCCATACTTTCTGTATTAGATTAAGATTTCTGCTGAGATCCTTAGTCATTGCGTTCCGGACAGTGTTGATTACTGCAGTCCAATTCTTTTCGACTGTCTCCTGAAATCTGCATGTAAATTTCAAACCGAGAATTGTTATTTCTTCTTTGACAGGGATTCCAGCAATTGTGATGTGGTTTGGCCAGGTACCGAGAGGTAACAAGACAGATTTATGATAATTCACTTTCGCGTTGGCGGCTCTTTCGTACACAGATATTATTCCAATCAGCTAATCCGCTTGGGCTTGGTTCCGTAATAAAAGTGTTACGTCGCCAGCATACGCTCGGACGGTAAACATCTTGTGCGGATTTGGTACATCCTTTAGGAGGTGATGGACAGCTCGAATGAAGGGTTCTATACTTAAGGCGAAGATGATCATAGATAGAGGACATCCTTGTCGCACTGAATTTCGTATTGGAATAGGTTTGGAGAAATGACCATTGAAGAGAATTCGGGAATGAGCATGAGTGTATAGAGTTCTAATGATACTACATGTTGACTGTGGAATACCAAACTTATCGAGAATCGTAAACAAATAACCATGGTGAACTCGATCAAAAGCCTTTTAAAAGTCAAGATTAAGTATTGCTGCGTCATTGTGGGGGTAGTGTTCACATAATAATATAGCATCTCTAATTGCTTGGAGATTAAAAGTAATTTTCTTCTTCGGAATGCCACACGTCTGCCCTAGCTGAATGATGGTTTCCAGAAACGGCCGTAACCTGTTGGCCAGAATTTTCATAAATAATTTGTAGTCTGCATTTAGTAAGGTTATAGGACGATAGTCTGATAAAGTTCGGGGCATTGACACTTTTGGAATAAGAATGATTATGCCTTCGCTGAGTTGATACTTCGGAGTTGTTTAATAGAATGTTCATCAATTCTACGAGCGTATATTTAATGACTGGCCAGTACTTTTTGTAGAAGGTGAAGCTGAAACCGTCTGGGCCGGGAAGTGATCTGTCACTTGCAGTGCGCAGGGCCTTTAGAACTTCCTCCTCGGTGATCTCACGAGTCAGCTGCTGTTTTCCTTCCTCAGGCAAACGTTGATCTAAGTAGGATAGTATTTTGTTTTGGTCGGGTATCGATATCTCACTTTCACTACATGTTCTCTGGAAGAATTTTTCGGCTTCAGTAATGCAGTCTCTTGTAGTGGTAAGACTCCTATTGTCATCTGTAATTAACGAGTGAATATATTTATTTTTCGCCTTATTCTTTTCGGAGGCAAGGTGGTACAACTGTGCTTTCTCTTCGTGTATGACTGAAGTTGCACGGGAGCGAATGATTGCTCCTCGGAGAATAGTTTCCTGTATTGAGTTGATTTGGCGTTTAACAGCGGTCAAATGATTGGATACGTCATTTCCGGCTTGCTGACGGCTGACAAGATCGTGAAGAATCACGTAATAAGAATGCAGCGTACGGCGTCTGTTGATGGCCTTTTCTACTCCCTTTCGTTTGAAAAAGCTTTGAATAGCTGGCTTAAACTTGTATAGCCAAGATTTGATCGAAAGTTGTCCACCTCTTCGCTCACGAGTTTCCAGCACAGGAGCGAAAATTCATTTTGTATATCGTCGTCAGACAGTAAGGAGCTGTTTATTTTCCAGTAACCCCTTCCCATCTGTGCCGCCGGTCTATGCCCCGCAGTCTTCATCACTACTGCATGATGATCGCTGAATGGTGCAACATTAACAGTTACTGCTCGGATATTATTCTCTGATTCTTTATTTACATAAAATCGGTCGATACGTGAAGCAGCAGTACCTCGTAAGAAAGTATATTCGACTCTGTTACCATGAAGAACTTCCCACACATCACAAAATCTAAGTTCGCGATATACTCTCCCTAATGCCAGGGAGGGATGGAATTCACCTGTATAATCTTTTGCATTTAGTACACAGTTGAAATCACCTCCGAGAATAATGTGATCATAATTGTGACGCAGAAAATATGGCAGTTCCTTCTGAATGAAATCTTCCCGTTCTTGGCGTCTGTGCGTTCCTGAGTGTAGATATATATTAATTATCAGTGTATTATCTTCGGTAAGTATGCATGAAATTCTTCCACTCGGGTGACATTCACTGAGTTTGATAGTTATCCCTGCTCTATAGACTATGGCAGTTCCTCTTAAATTTTCTCCGGCATTGATTATATAACTGTATTGAGATCCAAGGAAAGCTAAGTTCGTGACGTTAACCTCTTGCAAGAAAACTACGTCTAAATCATAATCTTTAATAAATTATTTTAGCAAGACCTGCTTGCTCTGACTTCGGAGGCAGTTCACATTCAGAGTACCGTAGCAGCTAACTACTGACGTCACAGCTAAGATTACCAGGAAAATACTTTAGCAGCTTCCATACTCGTTTGGCGTTACCCAACAGCACGTAAATATTCTTCAGATTAGGTTTGTGGAAGACATTTACTTAATTTTATTACTTTCTTCCTATCATTCCCCTCAACCGATCTTTTTAATCTTGGATCCCTGTGACTAACTGCTTGGTTGGATTTTGAATTGGTGGTTTCCATTTCCATTAAACTACCTTCGTAACCGCCTACTTTGTTTGTACACTGTGCGGAATGCGTCTGCACAGACTGTGTGGTGGTGTCATTTTTTAAGCCAGTCATGTCACTGGTAGGTGTCGGGAACTGTTCGCTGACAGGTTCACAAAGTTGTGTCTGGTGCTGTGAGGGTGGCTCTGATAGTACCGGTACATCATTTAACTGGGTATTATTTTGGTAGGTTGATAAGCTGAGCGACTGTTCCACTGGGGAATTTCTATCGCAAACAGGTTCTGTTGTCTCCTCAAGGTGGTTGTGTCCTGGCTTGGCTACTTGTGTCTCTTCCTCTTCTGTGGTAATTTCTGCCTGTTGTGCGGACGGTGTGTTTACATGTGAGTCTGGTGTATCAGCTGATCGTATGTCCACCTCTGGAAATTCTGGGGTGAGTTGTGTTGTTGTGAGAGGTATACGTTGCGTCGGTAGCTTCCCCAAGGCTTAAGTCAAGGTCGCCCAGGTTGGCTTGTCGGGTGTAGCAGGTGTTTGAACTGGTAAACGGCGCGCTGGGCACTCACTACGGTAATGGCCTATCTTACTGCAGCTGGCACAGGTTGGTGGTTGGTTATCATAACTTACTAAAGCCTTATTTCCTGCTATGTCTACGTAGGAAGGGATATGTTTTTTAAGCATGATGCGTACTGCACGTATGCCATTGTGCACCTTATATCGAAAATTGGAACTCCACGTTTCATCACTTACTGAAAGTACAGTCCCGTACTGACGCAAAACGTCTGAGTTGTCCATGAGATGTTTCGGTGGGGAGGTTAAAAACTCTCACAAGTTTAATCCCTAGGCCGGCGGAATCAACAGTTTTTTTTACTACGATAGCCATTGCTATGAACAAAATATTGCTCACCTGCATAGTGCTTGAGAAGGTGATCAACTGTCTCTTGCCTCCTGCACTTAATGAAGACTTGTCGGGAAATTCCGTTGAGCTGTAATGTTTCGATGTTGGCTTCGTCAAGTTCCAAATTTTCAAAAATCCACTCGTGGATTTCATAGGGGGCTGTCTTGGTATATTTCGTTCTGTGAAAGTGATGACGATTGTATTTTTCCTTTCAACTATCATCGTTCCGTAATGTCTTTAGTTCCCTAAGCGTATAATACGCAAAACACTTAAACCAAACGGGCTTTCCCCACTTCACTGTACGGCTCCACACTTGTACACACTTGACTCTCATATAAAAGAACTCCTGCGGGAGTAAATACCGGCAAAATTAGTTAGTAGGACGTAAAGCCAATAACATTATTATTTATTCTTACGTGCATCTAAGATTTTTCTGAATATTTTTATTTATTTCTGATATCTTCAAGCATTTTGCTGTGTACATGCACTCTGGTGATGTAGTGTCTGACTGATGCACTGGCGGATATAGATTTCATGTTGTAAACATCTTTGGGGAGCTGGTAAGTCAATTACCTTTCTTGGCTGTCATTTCAGTAATTTTGAATTATAATTTCGAGTAGTGGCAAGACCCTCTTCCCTATCCAACCCACCATGAACAACTCCCTGACCTCAATGCTGAAATGAGTCTTCTAATTTCTGTATTGTACCCGCCCGATTTCCATTCCCTACAGAGTCTTCTCTCCACTGACAATACAACATTCATGCCAGCAATGTAGGCACTCGTAAAACGTTTCGGGACAATTCTACAGCAACCATCCTCCGCTCGTAAAATGGAATTGAACCGATCTCCTCCAGGATGCGAACTCTGCCACAGAAGATCATATGAGACAACACCCTATTGCGGCAGGCGAAATCAGACGAGGGTTGAATTATTTGTCAGTATCCCGTGGGAGCTCTTTGCTCTCCGAGTACGCTTTAGCAGACAACAGGCTATGTAATGGTAAAATTGTATTTATGCGATTTTAAGTGGGCCAGCGCCTTGATCAAATAGAGGTAGTGATACCAACAATGAAAGTGGAAAGAAGTGTCCACTCTAATGCAAGTTTTCCCTTTCCTCTCAATCATCACTGATCTGTACGTAGGAACGTCGCACAGGTGGCAGATTCCCTATCTTTTGTTTACCTAGTCAATTCTTAAATAATTGCAAAAAATTTGTAAATTTTTGAACATCTCCCTTGGTAAATTATTCCAATCCCTCACTCCTCTTCCTATAAATATTTAATAATCTCCAAAATTTTCTGTACAATGATGTGGTTAAGTGTAAGAGAGGACCATGAGCCGTAACTTAGCCACTAAGAAAGCAAAATAAATAAATAAATAAATAAATAAATAAATAAATAAATAAATAAATAAATAAATAAATAAATAAATAAATATTTGCCCCAATTTGTCCACTTGAATTCCATATTGTGATATTTCCTCATTTTAAAAACACTACTTACACGTATTCGTCTATTAACGTCATTCCAAGCCTTTTCTCCATTGACAGCTCGGAACACAACACTTAGTCTAGCAGCTCGTCTCCTTTCTCCCGAGTCTTCTCAGCAAAAACTTTGCAATATTTTCGTAATGTTACTCTTTTGCTCGAAATCACCCAGAAAAAATAGAGCTCCTGTTTTTTTTAGTTTTTTTTAATAGATTTTTCCAGTTCTCGAATCAAGTAATCCTGGTGAGAGTCTCATACACTGGAATTATACTCTAGTTGGTGTCTTACCACAGACTAAAATGACCTCTCCTTTACATCCAAGTAACAAAAAAGTGCAAAATTGTTAATTACTATTTTGAGGGTCAAAATATAGCAGAGATAGCATGTTAATACCTGTAGGCCTATTTGAAATTTTGTTTAATTTTTACTAGTAATTTTCCGCTGGCTTAAACTCCAATGTATCATGTTATTTATTAATATTCCTCTAGATGTACTTGCGATGTTCCGAGGTAATGAAACGATAACATGAACCTTTGTGGTAGTAGAATGTAATATTATATGAACAAACAGTTTCAAATACATCACAAATAAAAATTGTACTACACTTTTTTCTGCAATTTGGTATGTACACCCATGATCTTCCGAAAACTGTCCCATGAATTCATATATGCGAACGATATCATGCGGACGATATCAATCTCACTGTTCAGCTTACCAGTCTTGCTGAAGTGCAGGATGTTACCACCCAGCACCTCGCAGTTCTGGATGTCTACTTCAAAACAAGGCGCTTGCAACCCAACCCTCAGAAATGCGAAGTAACTGCTTTCCATCTGGACAACAGGCTTGCAAACTACTTCCCCAGAGTCATTTTTTGAGATAAGGCATAAAAGTACAATTCAAACCTAAATAACTGGGGATGAATCTCGATAGATCTCTAACATACAGAGCACATCTACATAAATCTGCTGCAGAACTAAAGAGCCGTACTATCCTCCCTGGGTGCTGACACCAACGCATTGAGAAGAATTAGTCTAGCACTTAACTGTTCTTCAACCAAGTATTGTTCCACGGTATGGCTTAACAGTTGCCACTCTCACCTTGTGGATGTTCGGCTCCCCCACAACATGCAAACATAATGGTACTTTGCTTGCTACTCCAGTCCAGTGGCTTCCAGTGCTGAGTAACAACCTTCCTCCTCCCAACAGTAGATAAGAAATCTTGTCCATCTGTGGTCAAGATTGCTCAAGAACATAGCACTACCAATACATGAAGACGTGAATCGACTAGGAACATCTAGACATCTAGAACATCTGCCAAGGTGTGTTTGGAGTGGGCTCAACCGCATCTGATTTGGCCTGGGAAGAACCACTACTGTTATTCGTGGGGTTGGCAGACAGCCCTCACAGTGACTGTGCTATCACTCCGCAAACAATGAAACCTAGAACAATAGCTTTTAGGATCCCATAGGACATAGTTTTAAGATCTAATGTGCTTACTTTCCAAATGTTTTCATATAAGATATTTACACTGACTGACAGAGCAAATGCAACACCTAGAAGGAGTGGTCAGAACTTTATGCCAATTGCAGGGTAGACTGACGTCACTGAGGTGTGCTCATGATGTGAAATGCGCCGCTGTGCTGCGCACGTAGCGAACTATAAATGGGACACGGCGTTGGCGAATGGCCCACTTCGTACCATGATTTCTCAGCCGATAGTCATTGTAGAACGTGTTGTCGTGTGCCACAGGACACGTGTATAGCTAAGAATGCCAGGCCGCCGTCAACGGAGGCATTTCCAGCAGACAGACGACTTTACGAGGGGTATGGTGATCGGGCTGAGAAGGGCAGGTTGGTCGCTTAGTCAAATCGCAGCCGATACCCATAGGGATGTGTTCACGGTGCAGCGCCTGTGGCGAAGATGGTTGGCGCAGGGACGTGTGGCACGTGCGAGGGGTCCAGGCGCAGCCCGAGTGACGTCAGCACGCGAGGATCGGCGCATCCGCCGCCAAGCGGTGGCAGCCCCGCACGCCACGTCAACCGCCATTCTTCAGCATGTGCAACACACCCTGACTGTTCCAATATCGACCAGAACAATTTCCCGTCGATTGGTTGAAGGAGGCCTGCACTCCCGGCGTCCGCTCAGAAGACTAACATTGACTCCACAGCATAGACGTGCACGCCTGGCATGGTGCCGGGCTAGAGCGACTTGGATGAGGGAATGGCGGAACGTCGTGTTCTCCGATGAGTCACGCTTCTGTTCTGTCAGTGATAGTCACCGCAGACGAGTGTGGCGTCGGCGTGGAGAAAGGTCAAATCCGGCAGTAACTGTGGAGCGCCCTACCGCTAGACAACGCGGCATCATGGTTTGGGGCGCTATTGCGTATGATTCCACGTCACCTCGAGTGCGTATTCAAGGCACGTTAAATGCCCACCGCTACGTGCAGCATGTGCTGCAGCCGGTGGCACTCCCGTACCTTCAGGGGCTGCCCAATGCTCTGTTTCAGCAGGATAATGCCCGCCCACACACTGCTCGCATCTCCCAACAGGCTCTACGAGGTGTACAGATACTTCCGTGGCCAGCGTACTCTCCGGATCTCTCACCAATCGAACACGTGTGGGATCTCATTGGACGCCGTTTGCAAACTCTGCCCCAGCCTCGTACGGACGACCAACTGTGGCAAATGGTTGACAGAGAATGGAGAACCATCCCTCAGGACACCATCCGCACTCTTATTAACTCTGTACCTCGACGTGTTTCTGCGTGCATCGCCGCTCGCGGTGGTCCTACATCCTACTGAGTCGATGCCGTGCGCATTGTGTAACCTGCATATCGGTTTGAAATAAACATCAATTATTCGTCCGTGCCGCCTCTGTTTTTTCCCCAACTTTCATCCCTTTCGAACCACTCCTTCTTGGTGTTGCATTTGCTCTGTCAGTCAGTGTATATACAGCTGAAGATGACCACTAAGTGGTCGAAACATGTTCTGTGTGTGCTAATGTATTTTTAATTTTGCCTAAGGCAAAAGAAATAAAGTATCGATTAGGTGGCTTTTTAGATTTTGTTGATTATACTCATCGATACGGCAATGAATTGGACAGCTTGCAATAGGAAAAAGATGTTTAAGAAGTGATGGATAAAGTAATGAATTGAGAATGGATACTAAAAATGTAATCGAAAGAAGGTGAAAATTGAAAATAAAAATTCTTAATACCTAAAACAGACTAAAAAGGACCAATAAGCCGAAAACGCCGGAAAATGCTAAAAGGATTTTAAAAAACACTACTGTCTGGCCAACAATGACCCAGAATGAGAATGTACGGCCTCGTCTTCAGACCCTTCAGAATCTCGAGAAAAAAAGAATTTTTCCTCAACTTCCGGGCCCTAATTATTGCCTTCATGATTTGAATATTGTAATTCTATTCTGGACTCGCGCCTGCAAATCTATCTACTTAGTTGGGCAAAACAAAACAGCGCGTACACTTGGCACATGGCAATAATGGTTACACCTAGTATAATTATGAGATGTGCTCTTATCTCTTCTGTTACCACTCATCTCCACCAGATGTCATTACCGCTGTAACCCTTCAACAACTTGCTCAACAGCTGGTAATAAAATACTTGAAAATTTTCACCCCTCAACATTCAAAATACACTCTAGTTTCGTTATTGTTCGGATATTTTACTAACTTCCTGGGTAAAAGACTTGAAGACGAGTCAGGAACAGAGGAGAGCCAATAAGCGACACAAGGGCCTCTAGGCCACGTTTCCCGAGTTACAGGAAACCTATTCTGAAGAGGTAAAAGAGGTCTCTTTTGAACATCCAGAACCGCCTTCCCCGACATCCGCCAAGTCGCACGCAGACTACTGTGCATGTACCCTCTGGGAACTTCTGGTAGTGTGAGGATCAAACATCAACTGCTCTATTGCAAAAACAAGTGCTGTGATTGTTTCACAACATTGTGTATATTTTATATTTATGGTTAAGATCGTAGAGTCATGTCTATAAATCAAGATTAAGTTTGTTTGCTTGTTTGTTCATTCGTTAATGCTGGAATCAGCTACGGGCCACGTCGTCACCAACCAAGCTCTCAAATTAAGAACTTTCAGTCGCCTCTTAATACAGGCAGGGGACACTTCAAGTGTAATTCTACCGCCCCCTCAACAGGCGAGAATTAAGTTACACCCCAGTATTTGTCTACTGTGGAAATGGGATATCACGGAGAAACCTCTTCAGGGCTTCAAGCCCACTATCCCCCAAACGCATGCTGACAGCTATGTGACACAAACTGCGTAATGAAATCGCTCGGAAAACAACATTACACTGATTGGTGTTTTTTCTCCGAGTTGCTCCACGTCTCACGGACACAGATAGGTCATATGCCGGCGATAAGATAGGATAGGGCTAGGAGTGGAAGGAAGGCGGCGGTGGCCTTACTTATGGTACAACCCCAGCATTTTCCTGGTGTGAAAATGGGAACCACGGAAAAACCATCTTCAGAGCTGTCGACAACCAGTTCGAACCCACTATCTCTCAAATACTGGATACCGGCCGACTTAAGCGACTGCAGCTATCCAGCTCGGTGTTATTAAACTAGATGCAAGCATTAATAACGTTATCGGTTTTACGTCACACCAAATCCTTTTACGTTTTTCGAAGATGACGATGTGCCGGAATTTCGTCTCCCAGAAGTTATTTCCTATAAACACGAGGCTGACGTATTTCAACACCTTCAAATACCACCGGACAGTAAACATTTTCGTTGCTTGCTCTTTGTTATTGGGCCGAGGCGTTAGTAACAACGAGACGGTCGATATGGTGTTAGTGTATGGGGAAATTAGAAGAAATGGATTTATCTTTTTTGGAGTTACAAGCGTGACATAAATTACGTAACATTATCTGATAGCATGCATCATCTTGTGGGAAGAATTAGGGCAGCAAGTGAGAGGCCATATTCTTTATACCCTTAATGGTACAAGAAGGCATTACGAGAAGTAACAAGAGGGTGGGTATTTTAAACATATTTTTTCAATAAAATGGTTTCACATAGTAACGAAATTGTACTTATTCTTAAGGGAAGTCGTAAAGATCGAAACCGGCAAATTTTGAAATATTCACTTTTTTACAATTTATTAATCATTCTGTTTAATGTGGCATTTGTTAAATTCAAATATTCGAGTGTTTACTATTTTAAATAATGTATTTAATATATTGGTGCACTTCTATTTCAGGACACGTTTTGTGCAATGTGTCACTGGTATGTACATATCTCGATAAACACTGAGATAAACACTCTACAAGGCTGTGGTTTGCCGTGTCTTGAGAGAAATATCTGTTTTATTAGTTAGCAACCTTCTTGAGCACAATCACAAGTTTTGGCGGAGGATTTTAAAGCTTTTATTCTGCAGCTGGTGAGCTTTACCGACACTTTTACTTTTAAATGCAATTTACTCAAAATCACTTTTTCCGGAACAAATGCTCCGTTTTCTCAGAAACTACTGGGTACATTTCCAAGAAATGTTTACCTAATGTTTGTGATACTGTTGTGGTAGTATGGCTCTACTTCGGTTGGCATTTTACGAATAGATCATTTTTATAATAAAATATCTGCAGAAGATATTAAAATTGGGAATATTTGAAAAAGTCATGACTTTTTTCTTAGCAAATATCTTAAAGCTATTCTAGAATGGTGTATGCAAAAGATGTAAGTTAAGTTAACATCGTATTAAATAAAACCTTTCTACTTTCAATTGTTACTGATAAAAAGGTTCATTTATTCAGCTATTTTAGTATTGACGATATACAGCATTACGACTCCCACTATGTTATTCTTAATTCCATTATTCGAGCCTTTCACTTTTAGAACAGACCGTACCGCTGCACATATCAACCACATTGGGAGTGTGGACTGAAAAATCTATTTCTTCGAACCGCCTGTTACTTTAGGTTGCTGAACTTCCTGAGCTGTATGAATGTGAACCTTATAATATAGCTTGAGATACGTAATATTTACTGTAGTAGAGTCATTAAGTTCGTGGACTGGCCGTCTAGTGTCGCTGAGGTCCAATATAGCGCAGACATTGCACCACAGCACAGTTCCTCGCTAGTCCCAGCAAGAGGTAGTTGTGTGCTAACACGGTCTCTATTTAGGGTAGTTGAATGTCAACGGCGGTACTTGAGAATGTCGTAGTTTGAGCAACGAGAAAACTTCAAGTTCTGCCAAAAGTTAGACAAATCTGCTAGCGAAACGTTTGTGATGATCAAGTCGAAATCGCCCGGACAACCACGACGGGAAAAAGAAGTGAA
Organism: Anabrus simplex; assembly: GCF_040414725.1. Lineage (NCBI taxonomy): Eukaryota > Metazoa > Arthropoda > Insecta > Orthoptera > Tettigoniidae > Anabrus > Anabrus simplex. Next base: position 783,272,130 of record NC_090265.1, read on the forward strand.
AAGACAAGTATAAAGACTACACGATCCCTGAAATGTTAGCGCCAGTCCAGGGACATATTGACCCTGATATGTACACAGATGTACACTGGGTTGCCTCCACTGTAGGCCACAGTCCACGAACTTATTCACTGTAGTAAATGAGAGTACGCCGTGTTGCCTACATTATAGGCCATGTTGCCTGCACTGTAGGTACCGGTCCACGAACTTATTGACTGTAGTACACGAGTGTACGCCGTGTTACCTACACTGTAGGCAGAGTAGTCCGTGTAATTTGGACCACTCACCTTTAAACGTCCATAACTCTACTGACCGTATTGAAAATTTATCAAATTGTATATATGATAATTAGTACATTGTATCATATGATTTGGTGAAAATAAATGTTAATATTTTCTTTGAGACTTGTTTAAAATTATTTTTCTTTCTAAAACTTGTTATCGCGTAATTTGAATCAATAGCGTGTAACTTGGACCAGGTGATCGTGTAATTTGGACCGATAGCGTGTAACTTGGACCAGGTGATCGTGTAATTTGGACCGATAGCGTGTAACTTGGACCAGGTGATCGTGTAATTTGGACCGATAGAATGTAACTTGGACCAGGTGATCGTGTAATTTGGACCGATAGCGTGTAACTTGGACCAGGTGATCGTGTAATTTGGACCGATAGCATGTAACTTGGACCAGGTGATCCTGTAATTTGGACCGATAGCATGTAACTTGGACCAGGTGATCGTGTAATTTGGACCGATAGTGTGTAACTTGGACCAGGTGATCCTGTAAGATGTAATATGGACTAGTAAATATAAACACTTATAAGTTATTTCATGTATTTATTATGAAATTGTAACCAATAAAATACGGCACTATAAATTGTGGTCGTCACTTTTGGAATATAGGACAATGATAAAACAATTCATCCTGAATTTTAGCGCAGTTTTCATGAGCACACTTTTTGCAAGTGATGCACTGAATCCAATAAACATAATAATACTTGTCACATGGGTACAATGCAAAAGGATTTGGATTTGTTCTTGCGTCTGTAGTGATTCTTTGGATAGTTTTCACATCCGCGTCGGCCGATAAACCATGGCCTACAAAGCGACCGCTGCTCAGCCCGAAGGCCTGCAGATTACGAGGTGTTGTGTGATCAGCACGATGAACACTCTCGGCCGTTTTCTTGCATTTCCAGACAGGGGCCTCGTTTCACAGTCTGATAACTCCTCAATTGCAATCACGTACACTGAGTGGACCTCGAATCAGCCCTCAGATCTAGGTAAAAATCCCTGACCTGTCCAGGAATTGAACCCGAGGTCTCGGAGTAAGAGGCAGGCACACTGTTGCTACACCGCGGGGCCAGCCTGAAATTATTAAACATCTCCTATTTTAATCACCGTAAAACTACGTAGAAACACTATTACAGTTGTTTCAAGGATGCAAATTACACGCTCTCGGGCAGTCCAAATTACATGGCATGCAAAGATTTAATCGAAAACTAAGTATGCAAAGTATTCCAAATTTATCAATGAAACTATGTTAAAACTGGTCTAGATACTTCATCACTACTTGTGAAAGCTAAACACCCTCTTTGCTGAAGTAACTACTTCACATTACACTTACTTGTCACTGTATCAGCTTACAAGGAATATGAGTATTATTATAGTTTTCCTCTCCCCCTTTTACCTTAAGTCCATTAGGAAAGCAACTTCCAGGAAGAAAGCTACCCTCGGTTGTCTTGCTGACCTTGCCTCAAACAGGGGGTGACCAAACTTGTAAATACCAAAACTATTATCTGTGCAAATTACACGCACATCCAATTTACACGGACTTGTTCTATTTAAAGTAATCAATTTTAAGAGTGCAGTGTATACTACTTTCTTACTGACTGCGACCTAGATTCACACAACCCACAATCGCACCTTGGTGTTCGGCTCATCACTATTCATGACCTGGCGCAGTAATATAAATATTCCTTTTCTGTCTTCCTAGCGCACACCTTTTCATGTTCTGACTTCTGTTAACTTACTGAATACCAACTCTGCTCTCTCGCGAGAGAAAGGTTGAGGAAATTGAATAAGTCGGCACATATTAGAAAGAATTTGCGTAATGCAGTATTTACACGAGGGGATGTTGGAGGAAGGAATAGGATATTGGTGAATGTTGAATAGCTGATAACTTCGTACAGCGTTCCGCTCGCTAAAGGATAGCCCCTTTCTCCGTCACTGTAGTTACATGTCTGATTCGATGAGCGAGAGAAGAGTCTAGGTGGCCGGTGGTGGTGGTGATTACTGTTTTAGGAGGCCGGGCAGCCATTCTCTACTAACAACAATCAGAACGGGAAATGGAAGAGGTCAGACACTTCGAGAAATGAACGTATCGTCAAAAGAAAGGACAGGGCCACGAACGGTGTGACAATTAAAATGAAATGGCGTATAGCTTTTAGTGCCGGGAATGTCCGAGGACATGTTCGGCTCGCCAGATGCAGGTCTTTCGATTTGACGCTCGTAGGTGACCTGCGCGCCATGATGAGGATGAAATGATGATGAAGACGACTCATATACACAGTCCCTGTGTCAGAGAAATTAACCAATGACGGTTAAAATTCCCGATCCTGTAGGGAATCGAATCCAGGACCCCTGTGACCAAAGTCCAGCGCGCTAACCATTTAGCCTTGGAGCCGAACACGAACGGTGTGAAAATGAAATACTCTTGAGCATCGTAAACCTAATACAGTCGGGGTCGGAAAAGAATAAGAGTTGACCAAGACAGGTTGAATAGGAAAATTGAAAGTGACTCCAGATTATGAAGGTATTTAGGGCTTTGTATTAAGGATGTAAAGGAGAGGGTTTGTAAGTCTCTGGTAAGACCCCCAACTAAAGTATGGTTCCAGTGTATGGGAGCCACATCAGGATTACTTGATACGAGAACTGGAAAATATCCAAAGGAAAGAAGCGCAGTTTTTTCTGGTTGATTTACGACAAAGAATTAGTTTTGCGAAAATGTTGTAAACTTTTGGCTGGCAACACTTGGGAGTGAGGAGACGAGATATTCCACTATGTGATACGTTCCGAGCTGTCATTGTAGAGATATATGAAAGATCACAATACGAAGATAAAGCTGGAAGTGTAGAGGACGAAATTTAGGGTAAATATTCATTTATAGGACGAGGAGTAAGGATTTGAAATAATTTATCAAAGGAAATGTTCGACTAATTTCCAGTTTCTTAAAACGTTTAAGAAAAACTTAGGTAAACGACAGCTCTAAATGCAGATGATTGATTGATTGATTGATTGATTGATTGATTGATTGATTGATTGATTGATTGATTGATTGATTGATTGATTGATTGATTGATTGATTGATTGATTGATTGATTGATTGATTGATTGATTGATTGATTGATTGATTGATTGATTGATTGATTGATTGATTGATTGATTGATTGATTGATTGATTGATTGATTGATTGATTGATTGATTGATTGATTGATTGATTGATTGATTGATTGATTGATTGATTGATTGATTGATTGATTGATTGATTGATTGATTGATTGATTGATTGATTGATTGATTGATTGATTGATGTGGAACTTATGCTGGACTCACGTAGAGGGCTCGTGGTGGCCAACATAGGCTCCTAAGTTTCGGGAACCTTGGTCCCCATTCAGAAAAATGTCTACCTTCTGCACGTTGCCTTCTGGTGTTTTCCATCCCGGGTGATGTTCAGAGATTTTGTAGGCGATCCATAGTCTTAAGGGGCCCATTCACAGTCGAGCCAGTTGGCGAGCCGTTCCATGTATATAATCCCCACCCCGCACCCGACTGGCTCGACCGTGACCATACACTGGCGAACCCGTTGGCGGACCAGTCCGCCAGTATGTATGGCAAATAGTATGTGCATTGCCTAGTTTTTGTTACGGCCCAACGAAAACATTCGAAAGTGGCTGTAGCTGTTGCAGAATTATTGTGCGTTGATGAAGAAAAGAAGAAGAAACGTGTGTGGATGAAGGAATGGTTGAGAAACAAACCACGATTTTCACACGTCAGCCTATTAAGAACTCTGTGCGTACAAGAACCTGCAGATTATAAGAACTTTCTGCGTATGGACAGTGACAGTTTTTGCGAATTGTTGGAGTTGATTCGGCCAAACATAGAGAAACAGGAGACACACATCAGAGACACCATCAGTGCTGAAGAGAGGTTAATTGGAACATTGCGATTTCTAGAGACAGGGAGAAGTTATGAAGACCTGAAATTTAGCAGTGTATTATCTCCTCAGCTACTTGGAAAAATCATTCCCGAGACATGTTGGACAATCTTCGATACGTTGCAGCCGGAATATTTGCACGTAAGTAGGCCTACACAATTTTGATTGTGATGTATTATAAGATCGTTTTTATATAACAAACGTAACATTCTTATGAAAGTGATTAGTTTGAGAAATGTTATTTCACTATTAATTATGAAATACAGAAAATTTCACTATTGTAGTAATATATGTTCACTGCAGACCATGGGAACACAAGAGAGGCATTGGAAGACTCCAGAAGAGATGGCTCGATGACATAAAGCTGTTGGCTGGAACACGCTGGTTCCAAGTGGCTCAAGACAGAAGACGATGGAAGAATATGGAAGAGGCCTATATCCATCAGTGGATTGAAATAGGCTAGAAAAGAAGAAGAAGATGATGATACATACTTACAGTATTAACAACTTAAGTGCAGAGGCGCGAGAGGCATATATATGTCATAGCAAAATGGTCTATAGGCTAATAATATTTGAAGGAGAGTATCGGGAGACCATGGGTTCTTCTTCTTCTTCATCATCATATTATTATTATTATTATTATTATTATTATTATTATTATTATTATTATTATTATTATTATTATTATTATTATTAGTGTTTGAATGTCCCACTAACACATGGAAGGTATTGCGTGACGCAAGGATGGGAAAGCTCCAGGACTCGCCCGGTACATTTCAATAAATTCTTCCCAGAACTGCTTATTCTCCTCAAAAGTCATTGTTATTCGAGGTAGTCCTCATTGACTCACACAGAAACAAAATTAAGATACAGATGAAACCGCAGCAAGCCGGTCAGGTAGTGGCCATACACACACTGCCGGGTTGGCAAACCGGTCGAGTTCGCCGGCTTAAGGCCCGCTCCCACCTAGTGGAACGGAATCGAATCGAACCGAACAGAACTTATTTTTAACATGTGTTTAAATAGGAGATAGAGATGGCGTTCGCCACGAGTCGAATCGAATCGAACCGAACGGAACAGGATTCTCTGCCAAGAATATTTTTCGACTAGCGGAGCGGAATCGAACAGAATTATCAAGATTCGTGCAACTTCGTAGACGGTCGGGTCGAGTCGAGATCTTTAGGACGACCATTTGGCGGCAAGCCGGCAAATGCGTATCAGCTTCAGCTGGAGAGTCAGCTGTTTGTTGGATACGATCGGGAATGTTCTGTTTTGTGATCGTTTATTTAACTTATTAATACTAGACACGGAAAAACATATTAGTTTAGTTCAAAAATATAATTTCCTCTACTACAAGACCCACGAGCATTACTGCAACTGCCTGGGAGGATATAAGCAAGGCTATGGAAAAACAAACTTATTAGAATATTCAATTTTGTGGTAGGTTACTGTAGCCTGTATACAATTTATTTCATAATTTTTGCTGACTTCATCACAAAATCATGTTATGTCGGAGTCCACATACAGTATACCAGTACGATAATTGACATCATATCACACATAGGATGTATCCTTTAAGTGTTTATTATATTTTCAGTGAACGATTTCGTAAGTGGCATTCCCACGGTTTCAAACTGTCGTATGTGTGCTGTGCGGTTAGGGTTGCGTAGGTGTGAGTTTTCATTCGGGAGATAGTGAGTTCTAAACCCACTGTCGGCAGCCCTGAAGATGGTTTTCCGTGGTTTCCCCATTTTCACACCAGGCTAATGCTGGGTCTGTTCCTTAATTAAGGCCACGGTCCCAGCCCTTTCCTATCCCATCGTCGCCATAAGACCTAGCAAATTGGAAAGAAAGGAATGTTGAGGCTACCTCGATTAATGATTTCGTCCTACCACGGGACGCAATCTACTGCGTTAAAGTAGTTTTAAAAATGATCACGGCCTCCCATTGCATCTGATGTAGCATTTCCTCCTGTAAAATTAAATTTTCTGTTAAATTCTACTATCTGAAATAGCTGTTGAAATTGCAATACAGTAACTCTGAAGTAGGCCTACCGTCGAAACTTAGCTTCATCGCGCATTCAACATTCAAATAAGTTTGAGTACTCTTCTTTCGGCTCTCTTGTTAATTTCATGCACCCAGAAACTTCTCCGATCTCTCATAATTTTCTGCCTCCTCACACCTTCTGTCAGACCGCCCATTGCAAGCTTGTGACGTTTCCCGTAGAATCCCGTTCGATTCTGTTCCGCTAGATGTGAGCGGTCGAGTGGAAATTTCGGCTGTTCGGTTCGATTCGATTCCACTAAGTGGGAGCGAGCCTTTAGCCGTCGAACCGCCAACACGGGCCCAACCTCAATCCCAACCCTCAACAACCCCCCATGCACCTTCGAGCCGGTCAGTGCGACCAAGGTCACGAACCGGCTCACAGACCCGCTCGACTGTGAATGGGACCCTTAATCTTTATGGACCGAGCTCGATAGCTGCAGTCGCTTAAGTGCGGCCAGTATCCAGTATTCGGGAGATAGTAGGTTCGAACCCCACTGTCGGCAGCTCTGAAGATGGTTTTCCGTGGTTTCCAATTTTCACGCCAGGCAAATGCTGGGGCTGTACTTTAATTAAGGCCACGGCCGCTTCCTTCCCACTCCTAGCCCTTTCCTGTCCCATAGTCTCCATAAGACCTAACTGTGTCGGTGCGACGTAAAACAACTAGCAAAAAAAAAGAAAACCTTTCTGGCTCTCGTGCTCTTGTTGTCGAGTTTGCGTCTTCTACCGCCTCGCTTACTATGCCTGTCCTTGTCCCACACGCGTGTATTTGGTATCCCCATATTGTCGTTTGTTCATTCCTACACGTACGGGACTGTATTCTTGTGGATTAATTTTGATTCTTTTCGAGTGCTTAGCTGTTTGAGTTTGAACCACGGACGCCTTGGTGAGCCAGTGACGATGTGTTCAGGGATGCCGAATTTAAAAGAGGTCAAGGGGTGCTCAGTATGTTGAACCTCACGTCATAGCCCGGCAAGATAAATTTAATATTAAACATAACGTGTACAGATGATTTGAAAATATAAAAATTACAGTGTCAATACAAGGTTACATCTTCTACTTAATGATAAAGAGGAAGTCTTCTTTGTGTGCAGACGAACAGGTGGTATAGTGAACAATGTGAACCGCAGATTTCACAAACACAGTCGCTAAATACCTGGTGAAAACCTTTCTTTTTACAAATACGGTGATGAAATCCATGAATTGCTCCTCTCGTGTAGATGAGCTGTAGCTCAAAATGGGCTGCTTTCAATTCATCATTGTTCATGGTGGGAATATTAAAGAATTGTGGGCCAATTTCTGCAGTTTTCTGGAGTCGTTCGTCCAGGAACATTTTGATAGTTGGGTTTGGTGTCAGATGAATGAAGAGGTGCAGTAAACATTCACTCTCATGTTCACATTGTTACAGTAAAAGTCCGCTGAGTAACCGAGCCCTGCCCGTGGAGATCGACTACCTGCTGCCGGTACAAATCAATTGAATATTTAAAACCAGTGAACTGTGAATTGTTGATAGCAGTATCATCCCCATATGTGTTCGCAGTTTTCTCTCCAAACGATAGGAATGAAAAAGGCCAAACTTCACTCACTAATGATAAATAGTGAAACAATTAAACTAATTATCGTATTGTTCCTTGCACAGGAACCTGGTTCAGGATCCTGAAATCGAAATGTTACTGATTAGTCAAACAAATCACTGAACACAATTGAGTTCTAAAAATCATTATCATTTTCAATTTCAAAAGATCTCGAGCTGTAAGCACTACCACAAACAATGAGCTAATTCACAGCAAATCAAACGCATAGTAATGAACATGAAAACTTTACAAATATATTCACGTCGTACCTTTGAGACAAAACTCGCAGCAGCTCGAGACATTTGTATTGTATAAAAGTCACAACTCTACTGGATGTCACCACTTCCCATACAGGAAGCTAGGAAGAGAGATGGGCTTCTAGACTCAAGCAAGTTCAAGTTACAGCAAACAATTACAAGCGTATATCTCTGAGATAACCTTCGACTAATGCAGTGATAAGGACTATAGGGTGCTTTAACCAAACCCAAAGTTTCCCAACCGGTGTTCCAAGTGGTGTGTTACCGAATTTTATCATTTAAAGATGAATTTTATGCCATCCAGAAAGTATCCATTAAACATATTTTACGTGAAGCATTCAAGGCGGTAAATTGTATAGTAATACAGGCTCAACCAGTGAACGTGTCTTTCTGTTTATGCCTCGTGATAATTCCATGATTTCATGTGGTTATTTCTAGCCTGGTTCAACCGTTATAGGGCAGTCCCTTCGACGAGGATGGTGGTGGTGATTATTGTTTTAAGGTGAAGTACAACTAGGCAATCATCCTCTATTAACACTAATAATCAGTACAGATGGGAATTACAGGCACGAATAAGTTACAATGCAAACGTATTTAACTAAGGCGAAAGAGTCTACTACCCGCACAACGGTTCTGCAGTGAGATTTGCATAAATATTAGCGATCTGACTAACAGAACCCCTAAAATTTATGAAACTCACCGACAAAAGTGTAGAGCGGATAGATTATACTTGCACCTTGTTCAGAGAAGTTTGTATTCTAACGTATTAGTGCTTATAATTCCCATCTCTCCCAATCAGAGAGAAGTGGAAGGAATCGGGCACTTCGAAAAATGAAGGTATTGGCCAACGAAAGATAAGGGCCATGGAGGTCGTGAAAATAAAAGACTATACTTACATACTATATACTTTTATCTTTACACAGAATGCATTAATAAAGGTTTCACACGGCATAAGTACAAAAAATAACAAAAAAAACTACTTATGTCTTTGCGAAAATCAATTCCTCACAAATATGTCTCTCGGTCATTGCCATCCATCAGATAACCACCAGCGATAACACATAGTCGTACGTTTGCTATGTAAGATTGCCTCGCCATCAATACCTTACACCACAACCTGCACTTGCTAGGTAACATTGTCTGGCCATCAATACCTTACACCACAGCCTACACACTTGCTAGGTAACATTGTCTGGCCATCAATACCTTACACCACGGCCTACACACTTGCTAGGTAACATTGCCTGGCCATCAATACCTTACACCACAGCCTACACACTTGCTAGGTAACATTGTCTGGCCATCAATACCTTACACCACAGCCTACACACTTGCTAGGTAACATTGTCTGGCCATCAATACCTTACACCACAGCCTACACACTTGCTAGGTAACATTGTCTGGCCATCAATACCTTACACCACAGCCTACACACTTGCTAGGTAACATTGTCTGGCCATCAATACCTTACACCACAGCCTACACACTTGCTAGGTAACATTGTCTGGCCATCAATACCTTACACCACAGCCTACACACTTGCAAGGTAACATTGTCTGGCCATCAATACCTTACACCACAACCTGCACACTTGCTAGGTAACATTGTCTGGCCATCAATACCTTACACCACAGCCTACACACTTGCTAGGTAACATTGTCTGGCCATCAATACCTTACACCACAGCCTACACACTTGCTAGGTAACATTGTCTGGCCATCAACACCTTACACCACAGCCTACACACTTGCTAGGTAACATTGTCTAGCCATCAATACCTTACACCACAGCCTACACACTTGCTAGGTAACATTGTCTGGCCATCAATACCTTACACCACAGCCTACACACTTGTTAGGTAACATTGTCTGGCCATCAATACCTTACACAACAACCTGTACAGTTGCTAGTAACATTGTCTGGTCATCAATACCTTACACCACAGCCTACACACTTGCTAGGTAACATTGTCTGGCCATCAATATCTTACACCACAGCCTACACACTTGTTAGGTAACATTGTCTGGCCATCAATACCTACACCACAGCCTACACACTTGCTAGGTAACATTGTCTGGCCATCAATACCTTACACCACAGCCTACACACTTGCTAGGTAACATTGTCTGGCCATCAATACCTTACACCACAGCCTACACACTTGCTAGGTAACATTGTCTGGCCATCAATACCTTACACCACAGCCTACACACTTGCTAGGTAACATTGTCTGGCCATCAATACCTTACACCACAGCCTACACACTTGCTAGGTAACATTGTCTGGCCATCAATACCTTACACCACAGCCTACACACTTGCTAGGTAACATTGTCTGGCCATCAATACCTTACACCACAGCCTACACACTTGCTAGGTAACATTGTCTGGCCATCAATACCTTACACCACAGCCTACACACTTGCTAGGTAACATTGTCTGGCCATCAATACCTTACACCACAGCCTACACACTTGCTAGGTAACATTGTCTGGCCATCAATACCTTACACCACAGCCTACACACTTGCTAGGTAACATTGTCTGGCCATCAATACCTTACACCACAGCCTACACACTTGCTAGGTAACATTGTCAGGCCATCAATACCTTACACCACAGCCTACACACTTGCTAGGTAACATTGTCTGGCCATCAATACCTTACACCACAGCCTACACACTTGCTAGGTAACATTGTCTGGCCATCAATACCTTACACCACAGCCTACACACTTGCTAGGTAACATTGTCTGGCCATCAATACCTTACACCACAGCCTACACACTTGCTAGGTAACATTGTCTGGCCATCAATACCTTACACAACAACCTGTACAGTTGCTAGGTAACATTGTCTGGCCATCAATACCTTACACCACAGCCTACACACTTGCTAGGTAACATTGTCTGGCCATCAATACCTTACACCACAACCTACACACTTGCTAGGTAACATTGTCTGGCCATCAATACCTTACGCCACAGCCTACACACTTGCTAGGTAACATTGTCTGGCCATCAATACCTTACACCACAGCCTACACACTTGCTAGGTAACATTGCCTGGCCATCAATACCTTACACCACAACCTGCACACTTGCTAGGTAACATTGTCTGGCCATCAATACCTTACACCACAGCCTACACACTTGCTAGGTAACATTGTCTGGCCATCAATACCTTACACCACAGCCTACACACTTGCTAGGTAACATTGTCTGGCCATCAATACCTTACACCACAGCCTACACACTTGCTAGGTAACATTGTCTGGCCATCAATACCTTACACCACAGCCTACACACTTGCTAGGTAACATTGTCTGGCCATCAATACCTTACACCACAGCCTACACACTTGCTAGGTAACATTGTCTGGCCATCAATACCTTACACCACAGCCTACACACTTGCTAGGTAACATTGTCTGGCCATCAATACCTTACACCACAGCCTACACACTTGCTAGGTAACATTGTCTGGCCATCAATACCTTACACCACAGCCTACACACTTGCTAGGTAACATTGTCTGGCCATCAATACCTTACACCACAGCCTACACACTTGCTAGGTAACATTGTCTGGCCATCAATACCTTACACCACAGCCTACACACTTGCTAGGTAACATTGTCAGGCCATCAATACCTTACACCACAGCCTACACACTTGCTAGGTAACATTGTCTGGCCATCAATACCTTACACCACAGCCTACACACTTGCTAGGTAACATTGTCTGGCCATCAATACCTTACACCACAGCCTACACACTTGCTAGGTAACATTGTCTGGCCATCAATACCTTACACCACAGCCTACACACTTGCTAGGTAACATTGTCTGGCCATCAATACCTTACACTACAACCTGTACAGTTGCTAGGTAACATTGTCTGGCCATCAATACCTTACACCACAGCCTACACACTTGCTAGGTAACATTGTCTGGCCATCAATACCTTACACCACAACCTACACACTTGCTAGGTAACATTGTCTGGCCATCAATACCTTACGCCACAGCCTACACACTTGCTAGGTAACATTGTCTGGCCATCAATACCTTACACCACAGCCTACACACTTGCTAGGTAACATTGCCTGGCCATCAATACCTTACACCACAACCTGCACACTTGCTAGGTAACATTGTCTGGCCATCAATACCTTACACCACAGCCTACACACTTGCTAGGTAACATTGTCTGGCCATCAATACCTTACACCACAGCCTACACACTTGCTAGGTAACATTGTCTGGCCATCAATACCTTACACCACAGCCTACACACTTGCTAGGTAACATTGTCTGGCCATCAATACCTTACACCACAGCCTACACACTTGCTAGGTAACATTGTCTGGCCATCAATACCTTACACCACAGCCTACACACTTGCTAGGTAACATTGTCTGGCCATCAATACCTTACACCACAGCCTACACACTTGCTAGGTAACATTGTCTGGCCATCAATACCTTACACCACAGCCTACACACTTGCTAGGTAACATTGTCTGGCCATCAATACCTTACACCACAGCCTACACACTTGCTAGGTAACATTGTCTGGCCATCAATACCTTACACCACAGCCTACACACTTGCTAGGTAACATTGTCTGGCCATCAATACCTTACACCACAGCCTACACACTTGTTAGGTAACATTGTCTGGCCATCAATACCTACACCACAGCCTACACACTTGCTAGGTAACATTGTCTGGCCATCAATACCTTACACCACAGCCTACACACTTGCTAGGTAACATTGTCTGGCCATCAATACCTTACACCACAGCCTACACACTTGCTAGGTAACATTGTCTGGCCATCAATACCTTACACCACAGCCTACACACTTGCTAGGTAACATTGTCTGGCCATCAATACCTTACACCACAGCCTACACACTTGCTAGGTAACATTGTCTGGCCATCAATACCTTACACCACAGCCTACACACTTGCTAGGTAACATTGTCTGGCCATCAATACCTTACACCACAGCCTACACACTTGCTAGGTAACATTGTCTGGCCATCAATACCTTACACCACAGCCTACACACTTGCTAGGTAACATTGTCTGGCCATCAATACCTTACACCACAGCCTACACACTTGCTAGGTAACATTGTCTGGCCATCAATACCTTACACCACAGCCTACACACTTGCTAGGTAACATTGTCTGGCCATCAATACCTTACACCACAGCCTACACACTTGCTAGGTAACATTGTCAGGCCATCAATACCTTACACCACAGCCTACACACTTGCTAGGTAACATTGTCTGGCCATCAATACCTTACACCACAGCCTACACACTTGCTAGGTAACATTGTCTGGCCATCAATACCTTACACCACAGCCTACACACTTGCTAGGTAACATTGTCTGGCCATCAATACCTTACACCACAGCCTACACACTTGCTAGGTAACATTGTCTGGCCATCAATACCTTACACAACAACCTGTACAGTTGCTAGGTAACATTGTCTGGCCATCAATACCTTACACCACAGCCTACACACTTGCTAGGTAACATTGTCTGGCCATCAATACCTTACACCACAACCTACACACTTGCTAGGTAACATTGTCTGGCCATCAATACCTTACGCCACAGCCTACACACTTGCTAGGTAACATTGTCTGGCCATCAATACCTTACACCACAGCCTACACACTTGCTAGGTAACATTGCCTGGCCATCAATACCTTACACCACAACCTGCACACTTGCTAGGTAACATTGTCTGGCCATCAATACCTTACACCACAGCCTACACACTTGCTAGGTAACATTGTCTGGCCATCAATACCTTACACCACAGCCTACACACTTGCTAGGTAACATTGTCTGGCCATCAATACCTTACACCACAGCCTACACACTTGCTAGGTAACATTGTCTGGCCATCAATACCTTACACCACAGCCTACACACTTGCTAGGTAACATTGTCTGGCCATCAATACCTTACACCACAGCCTACACACTTGCTAGGTAACATTGTCTGGCCATCAATACCTTACACCACAGCCTACACACTTGCTAGGTAACATTGTCTGGCCATCAATACCTTACACAACAACCTGTACAGTTGCTAGGTAACATTGTCTGGCCATCAATACCTTACACCACAGCCTACACACTTGCTAGGTAACATTGTCTGGCCATCAATACCTTACACCACAGCCTACACACTTGCTAGGTAACATTGTCTGGCCATCAATACCTTACACCACAGCCTACACACTTGCTAGGTAACATTGTCTGGCCATCAATACCTTACACCACAGCCTACACACTTGCTAGGTAACATTGTCTGGCCATCAATACCTTACACCACAGCCTACACACTTGCTAGGTAACATTGCCTGGCCATCAATACCTTACACCACAACCTGCACACTTGCTAGGTAACATTGCCTGGCCATCAATACCTTACACCACAGCCTACACACTTGCTAGGTAACATTGTCTGGCCATCAATACCTTACACCACAGCCTACACACTTTCTAGGTAACATTGTCTGGCCATCAATACCTTACACCACAGCCTACACACTTGCTAGGTAACATTGTCTGGCCATCAATATCTCACACAACAACCTGTACAGTTGCTAGGTAACATTGTCTGGCCATCCTTGCCTTACACCACAACCTGTACAGTTGCTAGTTTACACTTTCATCGCACTAATTTCCGCAACGCAAATTTGCAGTTGACCCACTACCGTAAGACATAAACTATTGTACTCTAACGGCGCCAACGGTATTACATAGGAATCCCTAACCTCCACCATCATTAAGCCGCCTCTCGAATTTGCACGTTGGAATGATCACTAATGCATTTCGGGAAAGGAACTTTGTGTTTCACGATCATCGGCTCACAGGTATAGAAAGCTCCTTCAGTGGTTCATTGGCAGTGTGTCGACCTTCGGACCGCGGGTTCAAACCAGCCAGATGTAGTCGGATTTATGAAGATTGCAAAGAATGTCTACAATGAAACGGGATATTGAAACTGACAAGCAGATAATCAGATGGTGTCACATTACTATGTCTGCACACCGTAGCTGAAGTCATAGGATTTTTATTTAATTTTCTTTGCTACTGACGTAAATTCGCACTAACACATCCAATCAATTACCAGGTGGCAGTCTCATTTTTAAACCTTTCGTGATTCTTCCCTTTCTTTCGCTTTATCTCACTTTCCACAGTGTCTGACATTTTCCCCTCCCTTTTTAAAAATGCTTTGTTCGGGACGTCGACCTACTTGCACCATGTAATATGAAACTGCGTGTAATTGGAATGGCGGAAGACGTGTAGAGTATTGAATGTGAGAAATGTAACGTTAAGAATGACACAAACACCCAGTCCCCAGGCCAGGGATATTAATCATTTACAATTATAAACCCTTGACCCAGCCGGGAACCGAACCCGGGACCGCCGGGTGACAGTCGAACGCGTTGCCACCTACACTGCGCGGCCGCGCTTCCCTCCCACTTCACAATTAGTGTGCTGTTGGGAGTTGGTGGGCCGCATACTCCTGGTAGCCGCCACACTTGCCAATCTCCTACCCCTGAGCCTCCCTAGTCGGGATGGGTTTCAGAGAGGAGGAACTCATTTATCTCCACAGGCAGATGCTTGCGGTATTACCAACCCCGGAAATGTAACGAAAATCGATCCGTGGTACATACGACGGAATATTACAGCAGACAAGGCTGAATACAAAGGAGATCGTCCCTAAAAATGGAAAGCGGAAATATAGTTTCGAGGCCTTTCAAGGATTCACAATCTGTGAGAACTGTACGGCAAACCCTCGCTATTCAAGCTCCTCTAGTCAACTCTGATGTCTCTAAACTGGCGAGTTTAAGAGGAAGTCTTTCAAATCCCCACCTTTTGTCACCTTACTGTCAACGTGTGAGCACCAGCTTAACTTTAAGAGGATATTAAAACTCGACTGACTGGAAAAATTTTAATGTAATATTTACCGAATTAGAACTGAAAAAATGCCTTCAGGAGTTCCACTTGCTACTTCTAGTGTTACATGGACTATAATGTCAAATTTCAACACATTGCCTCATGTTTCCCAAATTCTACGCCTCAGATTGGATTACCGGTTTTGGCAGGGAATTAAGAACGCTTTGCCAATTTTAATGGATTCCCAGTGGAAGCCGGTATTGGAGGGAATACACCCGAAGTGGACTTACTATCACGTCCGATCAAGGAATAATAGACATTGCCGTGAAGGTCTTTGGAGGAACTCCCCCTGCGTGGGCGGGTGGTAGAATAACACCCACGGTAACCCCTGCCTGTCGTAATAGGCGAATAATTGGGTCCTCAAGGGCTCTGAACTTGGGAGCGTGGGTTGGTGACCACGGGGCACTCAGATGTGTCCTGCCATTACTTCCACTTACTTGTGCCAGGCTTCTCACTTTCTATCTTACACGACCTCCCTTTCATTTTTGGAAATGTCAGATCCCTTCCATTTTTTCTCCCTGATTAGTGGTAGATGGAGGATGTTTGGCTAGTTTTACTTCATCTTAAAACAACAATCACATCCACCTTGGAGGAATGGGAGGTAAAGGCTTCCGATATCTCTAACACACTCGGTCACCATTCTCCCCGGGAATTAACCTGGTACTAACTTTGATGCAGGCTGAATTAACCTGAGGGCCATGTGCTACTGGTAAGTCCTTCCGATAAAACTTCCGCTACGCAGCGCCTCACACCATAGGTCAAGAACCTCCATCATCATCAGTAAGGGGAGACGTGACTCATAATCGAAGTGTCAAATTTAAGCTCAGATATCCCTCTACTCTTCCCATTTCAAATCCCGTTATCCACTTTTCTCTCACGATAATTTAAAGCTCTAAATATCGGTTTTAAATGGTAGTAATGGAATGAAATGCCGTATGGCTTTTAGTGCTGGGAGTGTCCGAGGACAAGTTCGGCTCGCCTGGTGCAGGTCTTTTGATTTGATAACCTTAGGCGATCTGCGCGTCGTGATGAGGATGAAATGGTGATAAAGACGACACATACACCCAGCCCTATGCCAGCGAAATTAACCAATAATGGTTAAAACTCCCGAGCCTGCTGGGTATCGAACACGGGACCCTCTGTGACAAAAGGCCAGCACGCTAACCATTTAGCCATGGAGCTGGACAAACTGGTAGTGATTCTGCTATAGAGAACAAGCCCACTCCACTTTCTTTCTCTTACGCTGTCAGACAAAATTTGCTTCAAGTTTCTTTCGAACTACCATTTCAATAATAGTTTACCTTGTAGTAGGCGTACGTTGTGAATAAGACGAGAAAGACACCTTGCGGAATAATTCACAGTCCAGGGCAGTTTGAAACCACGTATATTTCTTAAAACTTTCAATTGCTTTAATAGTATATACGTTAAAACTTTTTCAGCGCTTTGCCATGCATAAAATGCTGCTTGAGACAGAGTTCTTATCAGATTCACCTGAAATTTTCAGAGTATATTTGAATATACACAGGAAATAATAGTCGTTCTGCATTTCACTATCAGTTCAATATTATCTTCATATTATTACTCCTGAAATAGCACGAAACTAGATTCTGCCTGTTACATTAATATTGAAAAATTGAAAAATTTATTATTCCAGTAGTTTATATCTGGCTGCAGAAAACGGGGGTTTTCGTAAATATACGAGTATTTTTGACACGCCTGACAAATTATAGCCCAATAACTGAAAACTGTCCTCCAGGGAGCATTTTCCATGCAACATATCAAAAGTAAAAATTATTTGTCAATAACTCTGCAACCAACTCCACATTTGGTGTGGGGCTAGATGTTATTAATTTGTGCTTTTGTTTTCAATTTGGTGTTGAAAAGTGGTAAACTTTATAGTTCAAAATTTCAGTCATGACTCCCCTTAACCGGATTTCGAATTTTTACTTGGGAAGGATCACTAAAGCAATTCGGGAAATGAACTTCGCGTTTCACGATCATCTGATCCGAAAGTACACAGGAAGGTTGACCAATCAATATTCACCTATTTTCTAGATGAGAAGAAAGCTCCCTCAGTGGTCCACTGGCAGAGTGTCTACCGTCGGATCCCAAGATCTTGGGTTTAGCAGAAGTAGTCAGATTTTTGAAGAATGAAAAGAAGTCAGCTTCACGCTCCATGTCGTACGATGTCGGCATGTAAAAGATCTCTGGTGACACATTTGGTGTTTACCCGACAACATTCATTAAAACTCAGCCACAGATGCCCGAGAAAGGTTCTGTTTACTCTGCCAAATACCAGGCCTAGACTAAAACGGAATGTTGAAACTGACGAGCAGGCGGCCAGATGGTGTCACATTACAATGTCTGCACATCGCAGCTGAGCCGTAGGATTTGTATTTAATTGTATTTGCTACTGATTTAAAGTCTCATTAAAACATCCAAGGTTTTCGGTGACGCAGTCAATCAATAAATCAGTCACCACTGATATGAATTTATGACAGTCTGCCAGGTGGCACATTCCCTATCTGTTGTTTTCCTACTCTTTCCTTAAATTACTGGAAGGTATTTAGAAATTTATTGAACATCTCGCTTGGTAAATTATTCCAATCACTAAATCCTCTTCCTATAAACGAATATTTGCCGCGATTCGTCCTCTTGAATTCCAACTTTATCTTCATATTGTGATCTTCCCTACTTTTAAAGACACCACTCAAACTTATTCGTCTAGTGATGTACTTCCACGCCATCTCTACAAGCTCGACACATACCACTTAGTCTAGCAGCTCGTCTCCTTTCTCTCAAGTCATCCCAACCAAAACTGTGCAACATTTTCGTAACGCTACTCTTTTGTCGGAAAGCACCCAGAGCAAATCGACTTGGTTTTCTTTGGATCTTTTTTCCATTTTTCGAATCAAGTAATCCTGGTGAGGGTCCCATACACTGGAACCATACTCTAGTTGGGGTCTTACCAGAGACTTATATGCCTTCTATTTTACATCCTTACTCATCCAAGGATAATAGAGGGCTAGGACTGGGAAGGTAGCGGCCGTGGCCATAATTAAGGTACAACCACAGTGTTTGCTTTATGTAGAAATGGGAAACCACGCAAAACCATCTTCAGGGCTGCCGACATCGTAGTTCGAAGCCACTGTCTATGGAATGCAAGTTCACAGCTGCGCGGCCTTATCCGCATGACCAACTTGCTCAGATTATTATTATTATCACTATTTTATTATTATTATTATTATTATTATTATTATTATTATTATTATTATTATTATTATTATTATTCCCTTATGGTCTTCTAGGGATCATGATACAATTTCAATGTTACAATCCTGTCCCTTCTTCTTCTTCCAGTACTCCATCTTCTCGCTATGTCTCCTTTTGCTTTCCTCCAACCATTTTGAGCCTGGTTTCCTTCCCTTCCGACCTTGGAATCCTTTTATTTTTAACTCGCCCTTCTAAAAATCTCTCTGTTGCTGCTTCTAATCTTATATTGTTTGTTTACAAATCTTCCTTGACTTCATTAATTCAGGTTGTTTTGATTTCTTGCTTCAAATATATTTGAAGATCTGCTCGGTTAATCTGTTGTCGTCCATTCTGTATAAATGTACAAAAACTATCAGTCGCCTCTTCCGCCTTCTGTTCTGTTTTTTTATGTTATGATATACACTGAGTGGCCCAAAGTCATGGGAAGACACTGAATGTGATGTTAATTACGATTTCCTCCTCCGCGAGCGTTCAAAAGGCCGCAGTAGTACGGCGAAGCATCGACTCTGCAAGGTGTTGGAGTGGCTCGGGAGGGATCTGGACCCACGCATTTTGCACAACTGGTCGTCTGTAGTTGGTGCGAGGTTCATGGAACGTACAGCAGCATCGACAGCATCTAACAAATGCTCGACAAGATTAAGATCGGGGGATATGGAGGGCCAATTCATGGTCGAAACTTCACTGGAGTGGTCCTCCAACCTGCGTGCCACCATGGCGCATTGTCTATCAGGGTACTCTAGGGCCAGAAAGGGATGGAGGTGGTCTGAAAGAATGTCCACATAATGTGCACATGTCAGCAATCCCTGCAGCCGGACAATGGGGCCTAATTGCGCCCATGAGAACGCTGCCCGGACCAGAACTGAGCCACCTCCCGTCTGGACACAACCTTGTTGACATGCAGGATCCATAGCCTCATGCGGCATACGCTACACTCTCACGCGCCCATCAGCTGGACAAAGTATCGTTTTCTAACTAAACTACTATATTTTGGTATCAATTTTTATTGTTGTAATTCTTTCTCAATAATTCGGAACAGGTCTTTTGTGTGGAGCGTGTCGGAGTGTTGCAAGAGACGGCGAGGGCAAGCATTGTTACACTCACACAATAAACTGCTGCTATAGATCATTCCATGTCAAGAAAACAGTACCGCTCTTATGGACCTACAAGGAGAGAACATTTAGTCATCCATAATTCTGCGTGATTAAGGAATATTGTAATGCAGTTTATGTTGTATTATTAAAGAAATAAAAACGAATGAGGCATTTATTCGCCATGCGTTATTAAAATAAATACTTAAGATTTTCTTTTGAAATTAGATCCTGGATTGAACAGGGAAAGACTGCATTCAAGAGAATGAGCAAACTTCTCTGTAACAGGGACTTTAAGATCTATCTCCGTCTCCATTTACTTCGGTGTTACCGTTATGTATTTTCCCTCTTATTTTATGGTGCCGAGACTTGGATCGTATCAGAGAACACCACCAAAAAACTTGTATCCTTTCAGATGTGGTCCTACCGACGCCTGCTCAGTATATCGTGGGTTGACACTGAAGTACTCCAACGCCTGAACAAAGATATGCAGGTCATACACAATATCAAAAAGAAGAAACTTTAGTACTTTGGCTATATCATTCGACATGATGAATATAGACTCGCTCAGCTTATCTTACAAGATAAAACTGAAGGAAGGGGAGGTAGGGGAAGAAGAAGAATATCTTGGCTACGGAACCTACGAGAATGGTGTGGGCTCAGTACACCCACTCTTCTCTGAGTTGCTGAGAACAAGAACCAGATCGCCCTAGTGACATCCAATGAGGATATGGGACAAGAAGTTTCGTAACTAGAGTATATTCTGAGGTAGGGAGCACAATGGCTGGAACAGCCATGGCATTGTTGCCTCCCGTCATTTTCATTCCGTGTCGCTCTAGTAAATGTAACGCGTAATCCATTACTCTGTAAATCGCTGGCAGTCGGTTGTCTATATATGTGATGCATATGTTTGTTGGTACTTTTATCATTGACCGAGCTCGATGGCTGCAGTCGCTTAAGTGCGGCCAGTATCCAGTATTCGGGAGATAGTGGGTTCGAACCCCACTGTCGGCAGCCCTGAAGATGGTTTTCCGTGGTTTCTCATTTTCACACCAGGCAAATGCTGGGGCTGTACCTTCATTGAGGCCACGGCCGCTTCCTTCCCACTCCTAGCCTTTCCTATCCCACCGTTGCCAGAAGACCTATCTGTGTCGGTGCGACGTGAAGCCAATAGCCTTTTATTAATGCATAAATATCGACTTTCACAAATGAAGATGGAAGGGTGAAAGTGCCGATATAAGAAAAATGTGCTTTTTTGTAATAATAGAATGTAGTAGCCATGCTGCATTTGGTGGTGGCTTGTGCATGTGCCGGAGGTAGTTACTTTAGTTGGTAAGAAGTTCAACATGTAGAGCCACATTCCAGTGTGCCCAGCTCAGTTTGGTGGGGAAGGTTGAATGCGCCAGCGTCTCGCGCTACAATTCTTTCTGCTGTCCATTGAGTCAGTGTGTTATCACTCATGTATTTTCTCATTTCTGAGCCACTTAATTAAATAAATGAAATTTATAGAAGATAAGTATTGTTATGTAATTATATAAAATGTATTGCCTGTAGTGTACTTGCACTTCAAAGGCCGTGGGTAATCATTAATTCCTGGTCTACTTTGGTAGAGAAAGGTGAATATGCCATTGTCCTCGGGAACTCTATTATCGGCGTTCACTCAAAAAAAAATGTTCTGGCATTTTCATCCTTTTCCACCTTTGGTTCACAAATTTACGTGCCACCGTTTTCCGTGATGCTGTTGAACAGAGCCGATCGATATAGCATACTTGTTATCACAAGAGTAATACTGTTTCCTTAACATGGAATGTTCTATGGATGCAACCAATTGGCAATTCCTCTACGTGAAAAAGAAAAATCTATTTCTTCTGATTCTATAAACCCGCCCTGATCATTTCCGTACAGAGTGACATTAGGCTAGATATACTGTATTATATTTTTATTTTCTTGCGTGGCGTCTGCTGGCCCTCATAAAGGCATTGCAGGCCATAACGTTACGTCCCTGTATCTAACAGCAGTAGCGCTGTACAGTTACACTGCAGATCCATGCATTCCTCGCGTAGTCACTACATTTTCAATTCATTTTTTTTCAAATGTTAGGGAATGAATCCCATTTCTCCAAGTGCCGTAAAATATTTTCTTTTCTTCGCGTCTTTTCCATTTTATAACTTCTATAAAAATATATGTGTCATATAAAAGTTATAGAAGTCTCAACGACAGCGTCTTCAGACTGCATGTATTGCATTCATTTTCACATTCGACCTATACCAGATATAGCTTCTAAATGGTTCATAAAATTAGTAAGGTCAACTGAGAATCAAGGTAGCCTTCCAACTTTACCGAAGTTGGTTATCGTGTTGCTATGTCGAAATAGCTAATTATTCTGCATTTCATTAACTCATTGAATCAATATGTCATCAATGATATACTTTGAGGTCTGTTCCCCAGGTGGCAAATACCCTATCAATTTGTTAACGTTGATGCTTTCACGGCCCGTACTTGTAGACATGATTGTATATCTCTGCCCCCTTCGCCCCCCTTTAATTGTTTCGAAAATTTAAAAGTAGCCTAAGTTCCAGATAGTAATTCATATGTCTACTGTAACCGTATCGGTCATACATATAATTAATTGAAAATTGGCATTGGCGTGGGTGGTAAGGTTGCATTTGGCGCCCCTCGTTGGCCTCATATTTAGGGGCACGAGGATTTTTATCCTAAGAAAAAGCGCGACTGCTGAGCGAGGAGATACCCGGAATTTCGGAGGCTATCAATCCACAGACTTATCCATGGACAATAGTAACGATCGACAAGTGGACGGTACAGCCAGACCAGAATTCCGAAGAAAGAGGAGAGGACCAAGATGAAGAAGATGGCGACAATCCACGGGACGAAGAAGATGAGAATCTTGAGGAAGCAGAGGTCCAGATGATAACACTTGAACACCAGGAAGACCAGGGCATCCGATGGTGTGAAGGTTGTGAAGAGTTAAAACAACGACGGGAAATTTTGGATCAACTAGGTTTTATTCTCCAGCGGGATAAGCAAAGGTTGAAAATGGAAAACCGGGACTTTACTAGAACAATGCACGGCCAAAGAGTGCAGAAACTATAGTTTGCATGGGAGTTTCTTTCAATCAATTGAGTAATAGGTCAAGACATTCCTAACCCATTCCAAATTTCTTTGAGTATGACGGAAGGGCAGATGTAACCGTATCGGTCATACAAGTAATTAATTGAAAATTGGTTTAGGCAGTGGCGGGGGTGGTATGGTTGCAGTGCCAATTTTGGGTGGCAAATCTCGGTGCTGTAGAATCCTTGAACTGACGTTGCCATGGTTACACCTGGTCGTTTCTTTATCGGATTCCTAGAGCAGGGGTAGTGTGGTGCCAATATCTCCATAACGGTTGGTTTTAGGACCTTAAAACGTGGTTTTCGTGCCCGTAGAACTTTCTGAGGTTTGTTCTTTGCGTCAAGGGGCTTAAAATGAGCTTTGCCTCGTCCCTATACGACAAATTTAGGTATTTCGCCTATTACTCTTATACCTCCTCTCCCCCCCCCCGTCGCCCCCTCTAATTGTTTAGAAAATTTAAAAGTAGCCTAAGTTGCTCCTTATACCATTAGCTATCTGCCAGTGAAAGTCCCGTCAAGGTCGGTCCAACCGTTTCGGAAATTAGCAGGAACAAACAGATAGACAGACAGACAGACAAAAATCGTAAAAATTGTTTTTTAGTTATAAGTACCGTATATACTTTGATATAAACTTAGTAAATCTTTGACATTGCAAACAGACACATCAACTTAATTTGTATAGATTTGGGCTCTTGGCCTTATGTCATGTCAAGAAAACAAGGTAAAACTACTTCTCGCAGAGAACTTTGGTCCGCGTCTTGAGAAAAAATCTCGACTGTTCAGGAGGAATACTTCTGCAATAATGAAGGTTTGAATTTCAGAATGCTTTACAGTTGGAACTGTAGTGGTACGCTCGTTCGTCACCAGGTGGCTCGCTCTATGTTGGCACAGCGCTGTGTGCGTAGGAGTAACAGAGAGAACGTCAGATGAATCCGAGACGAATGTGGTAGCAGAAATAAATAGAAACTAATAAAATAAAATGAAACGAAGTCACCAGGATAGCATAGAACAAAGGAAAGAAAATGTTTGCACATAACAGAGGATGATAATGATCTGAGACAGTATCAGTGGGGAGGGGGGTATACACACGTTATGAAAGTATGGCATCACACATAACTAGTGATGATGAACGTACGAATGAGGAAAACACCGAAACGAAAGTTTTGAAATGACGACTTGGCTATGAACATGGATAAACTCATGGTTCGGAGAGTTGTTATTATTAGTACGCTGTGTGCCTGATCGTGTTACTCGTCCATTATGTGTGTTATATTTTATTATGAAAGTTTACATTTGTTTATTAGTCTGTTGACCCGACCCCGTAGAGAAACGGGACAAGGGTTGGACGTACATACAATTAGTCTGTTGCCAGTGCAAGTGAAATGCGCTTAGTGTAGCTGTATCCTGTGCTCTGCAAATAAATAAATAAACTCTAACCATTGACGGCTTTAAATGAAAGTAAATCCATCGGTGTAGAACTTCCTGGAATTTTCCCTCTCTTGTTGCTATTATTGTTATCTGCTGCAAAAGTGTAGGAATTTAACCTGCTGCCTCTCTGATGGATCAGACTATTGCTGCTGCCAGTTTCACTTGATGACTTGAAAATGATAACTCACATTTTCTACCCTGCCAGCCTTTCTTATGCAGACTTTTCTTCTTGTTTGTCCTGATTCTTAGGACTTAACACATCCATAGACTACGCTTTGTTTTGAACGCAAGACAAAAATCCATTTTTCTAAAAATTCTCCCGCCGGGCTGAGTGGCTCAGACGGTTAAGGCGCTGGCTTTCTGACCCCAACTTGGCAGGTTCGATCCTGGCTCAGTCCGGTGGTATTTGAAGGTGCTCAAATACGTCAGCCTCGTGTCGGTGGATTTACTGGCACGTAAAAGAACTCCTGCGGGACTAAATTCCGCCACCTCGGCGTCTCCTAAAACAGTAAAAGAGTAGTTAGTGGGACGTAAAGCAAATAACATTATTATTATTATTATTATTATTATTATTATTATTATTATTATTATTATTATTATTATTATTATTATTATTATTATTATTATTATTATTATTGCACCCTACGGGTCAGGGTGACCACAGTATTTTTCCCAACTAGTCAGTTACATATCTCAGGGTATTCATGCCTCCAGAAAAATGGTTAATTTTTCTATGTTTTGGTTTAACGTGCGTTCAAAGAGAAAATAATGACACCATATGCGGTCCAGCATTACGTAATTCAACGCTCAGTAGTGGATTTGCGTACGCAAACTTCAGTCAACCTTTCGACAAACACGTCTGCTTAACGAGAACCTTACTCACTAAGTATAACTACAGACTACCATTACAAATGAAAACTCATTCCATTCTATAAAAAATCAATCAAGAAACACATTTATTAAATTATCAAGACTTGCGAAAGAAATGGTTAATGTCAAATATTGCTCATGATCTTCCAATTGTCAACCTAATAAATAAATATTCTAATTCCTAAATCAAATATTCTAGGTCAGCGCTGGCTTATTCCTAAACTAAGTTTTCATATCTTAACATTCTGGGTCGCGTATTCCTGAAATTAATTGTTGCTTTGTTTCATCTTCCTATTAAAATTTACATCTGGTCATTTAAGTATACAGTATATCATAGTCTTCTGATCACGGTCAAAATTCGGTATATCAGTAAATTATTCCATCACTCACGGTGATAATTATACACCCTCATCAAAAATATAATCATTACATTGTTCAAATTATCGTGGAAATGAACTGAATATGAATAAAAGTGTTCTGAATACTAATATCAGTGACCTAAGTTACATTGAAAATTAGCTGAGTTCGTTGGTGCAGACTACAGTGAAGAAAATGAAATATTGAATGACGCACTAAGCTTCTCGGTCCAATTGCCACTTAAGTATGGCTCCTAGCTAAATATTCGCTCTAATAATATTTCAGATTAACAAAGCATCGACGATATCCTACGTAAATCTCAAATAATTTCCCTACTCTAGCTATATAATTCCTTATGTAACGTATTCCAGTTCAATATGCACGTAGCCAATAAGCATTTTTTCATATATGGATGTGCAAGTGCCTACATTAAGATATTTCAACACTACGTTACCATACTAGTTACATCCTAGTTTGATCTTCCACGCTATTAACATTCATTCAGAATACGACACAGTCATGCATTCATATACCCATCACCGGTTGTTATAATAGTCAAACCACTTTCACACTTCATTAAAATATGCGTAATGTTATTGTCCATACCTTGCTATAGTTCCTCCCTGGGGCATACTTATATTCCGTAGTCGCATTACTTGTGCTCCTATATCGCACATTATATATATATACGTTTTACTTCCTGTTAATCTGCGCAATAATACATTTAAAGTATCATATATACTTCATTATTTCATTACTAACCTTCGTTTCAACCCATATTTAATTCATTTAACATCTATAATTATCGCGTTTAACCTCCAATATTAATTAAACACAACGATACGTATCACTCCAATAGCACAGAATTCGTTCCTCAAAACGCATTTGTCATACAATTTAACATATAACCCCAAATTCAGTACCTTTTTTTTCAATATAATAACACAGCAAAGAGTATGGTAATTTAACTTAACCAATTCAAACATGCGTCCCTCTGTGACGTAAACTGGGTTTGACTGGTATTACATCATTCATGGATCTTTCTAACTAACCGGGATTCTATGAAACATATGTTACACTACGTCGCACTTTTAAATCGTATTCTTACTTCCTTGGATAAGATGATATAGTAAATACGTTACCAACCTGTCACGAGATATCGTCTTAAATATTTCACACTGCACATTCTTGTATTCACTGCACACTTAATTATCTCACGTTTAGGCTATTCAGATCTATTGCATATACTGGTAATACTCTACATAAGAAATTATACTACTTAATATTATTACTTAGCTCGCCATTCAATATCTCGGGCCTTAGTTGCTCTTCGGTCTGGTCACAGGCCTTGGATTGAGAACTGGGCAGGTTCTCCATCACTGGTATCTCGGGTAGAGTGACATCCTCCACACGGGTCGGGTGGTTTTAAATGCCAGGATGACATCACCCTCCATGTTGGTCTATGCCGATTTAGCAAGCCATTATCTGTTCAGGAACACAGTAGACAATATCCATCGATACTGGAAAATGTGAATTCATCATGGTTCTGCGAAGTATATATATATTTTTATAATGACTGCCTCTTTATTTAGGCTATCGTTGCTATTATTTCCACTTAATATAGCTCAATTTCAAGCTCTCGCGACTCAATCAACTTCTTGTTTCCGAACGATTTTGCGTCTAAGTATTTTGACGACCTTTTCGAAATTTCTGGATTTTATTTCTTCTTTACTGTATTTCAACTTTTATCTCTTCGTTTTCTTCAATATTACCGACCTCTGAGCTTAAAATTCACGTTAGATACTGCAAATCTTGCTTATTTTTTTAGAGCGATGTTCAGGAAGTCTTATCCTTACGAGGTCAATTTTTAAGTCAGTTTTTATAATAATCCGATTGACCCTTCTTATTTTTTTTTAAACAATTCTATCGATTCTACACCATTGTACACCGCCTTCATAGTGGTAGGTTTAAGTTAGTCATGGCCTTCTGACATATATAAGTATCGATATCCTACTACACATTTCTTTGCCTTGGCTGGCCTCTATCTTCCGTAGGCGCCATTTTGTAATACGTCCAGTAAATGCATCGGGTACATTATTAAAAATTCTCCGAAACTTTCGTGATAGTTTCACTTAATTAGTGACCGTTAACTATTGCTGATTATCATCCAACTGCTTTTCTGAGTGCCCACTGTTGAGTCCTTCGGTGCAGAGGGTACCGGGTTCGATTCCCGGCGGGGTTGGGGATTTCAATCTCGCCTGTTTAATTCTTCTGGCTCGGGGACTTTGGTTTGTGTTTGTCCCAACACTCCCCTTTTCATATTCAGACAACACACCAAATTACCAACCACCACAGAAGCACGCAATAGTGATTACATCCCTCCACACAGGGTTGTGTCAGGAAGGGCATCGGACGTAAAACAGTCGAATCCACGTGTGCGACATGGTTTTCACCAGCGACCCCATAAGTGTGGGAAAAGTGGTAGAAGAAGACCTATTGCTTACTATCATCTACTGGACTGTTTTTAGTTAGACTAGATATCTCTGAAGTATACTTTTTTAGATACCTCATCCCAAATAAAATCCATTAATTGTTCGTTGTAGCCTTTACTTACAGTTACCTCTTTAATGAGAAACTTTTCTTTTATCAAAGCAATTTCCGCAATTGGAATTGTCACCACTTGATCGATCGCTCTATGAAAACCGGCATGTTAATTGGCTATAGGATGATTGGAATAACTGTGGATCACAAAGTCACTGTAAATAAATTTCTAACAATTGAAAACTAATACTTCTATTAACTAATGAAATATGAGGTCAAGAAAATTTAAAATTGTAAAATAAATATGATTTTCGAGTTTGTTCAGTTGATTCTGTCTAAAAATTTATAGAGATTTGCCTTTCATTTCCCGACCACATCCTCATATCGATAACATCTTCTTCAGACCCAATGTTCTCATACGTGGAAAAATACATTTCAATATATGAATATTAATGAAATATTATTTTCCCAATAATTTTTCCTGGGTTTCTTCTCAAATCTGTTTTATAACATGAACTTTCTGTAAACCTTCATTTTAGCCCTTTGACTGGACTGATGATAGAACGTTGATAATCTCCCATAAAATTCTTGGAAGAACCTACATTCTGTACTTGAACGATGGTGATACTACGTACCAGTGGTATCGCGTGCTTAAAATGTCTGAGTGTGGACACAGAGCAGACGTCGGTTAATAAGTTAGCGGCAGCCCAATCGGTCTATATTGTGCTGTCAATAATATTCCCGACATGGATACAAATATGAGGTTAACACCCGAAATTTATAAATAACTTACACACCGAGAATATTGCTGTGAAACGAACCCTGTCCTACGTTTCAAGGAATATACACTCCTATCCTATTGTAGTGTTGCCAACACAGTTGTAGGAATTGTACTTGATTAATTAACATTTTAAATTGTACAAGCTGAAAGTACAAATCTATTCTGTTAGCAACCAGTTAGCTAAAAGCCTCTTCTGTTCATTAAGCGCAATTATTAGGCTTCATCTGCGAGTGACAGTTAACCACTCAGTGGGAGCTGCCCTTGCCCTGTGCCTTACTCACTGCCACGAACTACGTGATTGTGCTGCCATCTTTAGGATTTCAGAAGAATTTTTGGAGACGGCTTTATAAGTGGACCAGCGGACCGTGATCACACAGGAAACTGTGTTCATATTCACTACTCCCACAGCCTTTCCCCTACAAGCTCTCGCTATGCAATATGCCCAACTTTGTACTTCACAACGCGCTTGTGATCGCCTGGCGTGGCGCGTGATTCATATGGAAAGTGAATCGGCACTGAAATCTTCGAAAATGCGTTCTCAATGTACGAAAATCTTGTTCACATCACATATTATCGTGTAAATCGAAATTGTTCGAGATTGCCAGGTTGTTCACGCGTTCCTTTGATTCTTAACAAAAATCGCCCCTGCTACGTACCACATTATGGTTACTGTTATAGTTTATCCTTTCTACATATTTCTTTGTCCTAAAAGTTAAGAAAACCTACATTGAGTGTTTGAATTATTTTAAGATAAAAATTGGTGAATTGTAGTCTTGTGAGTTCGTTCTTCCCATTGATGGGTCAGGTCAAGAATTGTGTGATAAATAACATAAAATTTACTCGTGTCCTCATCCTGATATGGATGTGAGCTGCCATGTACCATTCAACCACATACCAGCCCTTCCACCATTCTTAAAATTCGGCAGTACCATGAATCTAACCCAGGCCTCCGATGACGGCAGCTCACTACGCTACACTACGGAGGTGGGCAAAACTTTCTACTACCTCCGAACATAATTCTGAGTATGATTAATAGTTTGTTTATATAAGAAGACCCAGAAATATCACAAATCTAAGAACCACGTATGTAGACAAATAACACTTGTGACCACCGGTTACAGAAAAAACTAATATAGATGGTCATAACAGCAGTATTGGAACTCCAGAAGGAGATATTGTATTAATCCACTAATGAGAGCGTCTGCTCTGAAGAGGGTATAGTAAATTTGGATTTCAGAATTTACTGAAAAATTGTATATCGATATGTTTCTTTATTAATCCGTTTACCCTTCATCTCTACCGCCTCATGGGCAGTGTCTTCAGGGTGAGACATTTGGAGGGGTATACAACACGGGATAAGGACCAGTACATCGTCCAGGCGGCCTCACCTGCTATGCTGAACAGAGGCCTAATGGGGGGATGGGAAGAAAGGAGGGAATAGACAAGGAAGTGGGGAACGCAACGGCCCTGGCATTAAGTTTGGTACCATCTCGGCATTTGCCTGGAGGAGAAGTGGGAAACCATGGTAAACCAGTTCGAGGATGGCTGAGGTGGGAATCGAACAATCGAACACCCGTCTACTCAGTTGACTTTTCGAGACTGAATGGACGCCGTTCCAGCCCACATACCATTAATCAAATTTCGCTGTAGAGTCGGGAATCGAACCCGGGCCTCCGGGTGGTGGCAGCTAATCATACTAACCACTATGCCATAGAGGTGTATATCGATATAATCCATATAATAATTACGATCCCATGGCTACTCCTGGTTGTGTGTAATATTTTTCTAGAGAAAGAAAATAATTTTGGATCATACAGACAGCGTTTCTTGCATCTATTGTTCATTCCTTTCAGCCTATAGTGACGGTTCTACAATGTAGATAGCGTTTTACGAATACTGTATTATTCAGTAAGTAATTGATCAATTCGTCTCATTCCTAGTTGTACCGTAAAACTCCTTCTGACTTCTTACGCAGAATTCTGCTCTATTGCTTCTATAATATAATAACATAGATATACTACGTGGTGCTGTACAAATCCTTCAGTTTCACTCAATAGATTTCCTGAGCTCAGCCACTTGCTTGGCGCCTCCCTCTCCACATGAACTTCTTCAAGTTGCTAGCGATGTCTTGTATGCAGCGTTTCTTGCATCTATTGTTCTTTCCTCTCAGCCTCGATCTTCACTTTCTCCTTCTTCGATGTGGTGTGAGGCTACCGCCTGCTGACACAATCTCTTCTTTCTGGGCCACTGAGCCCTGTCACCTTTGACTTACCGAGCTCGATAGCTGCAGTCGCTTAAGTGCAGCCAGTATCCAGTATTCGGGAGATAGTAGGTTCGAACCCCACTGTCGGCAGCCCTGAAAATGGTTTTCCGTGGTTTCCCATTTTCACACCAGGCAAATGCTGGGGCTGTACCTTAATTAATGCCACAGCCGCTTCCCTCCCACTCCTAGCCCTTTCCTGTCCCATCGTCGCCATAAGACCTATCTGTGTCGGTGCGACGTAAAGCAACTAGCAAAGCACCTTTGACTTCTGGGAAACCGAAATAGAGGAACATTTCTGTGTCAAATTAGACAAAATACTACAAAAATAAACTTGGGATCTTTAAAAATTTCGAAAATTTTAGAAGAGGTTTAGAGAAGTGTGGAAACAAAGATTGTGTAAAATTGATTCATTTCTGTACTATGACGTAATTCTCTTCTTCCCGCACTCAAGAGAGTATTGTAATTACTTTTCACACTGCTTTATTAGAAATCGTCTTTGTATGGTTGAACTGCGCTTCACAGTAATGTAATATTAACACAAATCTTATGGTCTGAAAACATATTCTGAACCAAAAATTGTGTGCTGGCGTGACTACTAAATTTAAATAATAATAATAATAATAATAATAATAATAATAATAATAATAATAATAATAATAATAATAATAATAATAATAATAATAATAATAATAATAATAATAATCATCATTTCGTGTGGATATTTCTAGCCGAGTGCAGCCCTTGTAAGGCAGACCCTCCGATGAGGATGGGCGGCATCTGCCATGTGTAGGTAACTGCGTGTTATTGTGGTGGAGGATAGTGTTATGTGTGGTGTGTGAGTTGCAGTGATATTGGAGACCGTATAAACACGCAGCCCCCGGGCCATTGGAATTAACCAATGAAGGTTAAAATCCCCGACCCGGCCGGGAGTCGAACCGGAGACCCTCTGAACCGAAGACCAGTACGCTGACCATTCAGCCAACGAGTCAGCCATAATAATAATAATAATAATAATAATAATAATAATAATAATAATAATAATAATAATAATAATAATAATAATAACAATAATAATCCGCCTACCCACATGCATAACATATGCGGGGAGAGAAGGTTCGGTGAGGTAGTGGCCGAGAAATATTAGAAGACGGTGGTGGTTCCCGAGCGACTCGCACAGTATCTGCATATATTACTCCTTCCGCGGACATGGACATAGCCGTGATGAGGAATTTCCAGAAAAAGTGCCAACAAACAGCAGAACGCGTGTGTCAATTGCAACACTCCCATCTGAATTACGTCACACTCAGAGAGCTGGGCATCTTCCTCGAAGGAGAGAGGAGTACATCGCTAGATTTGGAGAGGAAGTCCTATTCTATGGTTGCCCCGATCAATGGATTTATCCACTTTAGCTTTTCTCCTTTGGGGTCGGATGTGGGCTTTTATGTATGAGATTCCTTTTGACACTTGTGGCTTCTCTGACCACTACTCTTATACCTTCATATCTTCCACATAATATAAATAACATTTGTTTAAGCGCCAGTTGCTTTTTTAAGAAAAACAACAAAATTCGGTAGAGCATACCTCTTATATCAATTATCTCAAGGCGTGAGGTGATAAACTCACATATTTGGCAATATACAGGGATATGGATCAGGACAATATTAAATTACTGTTGCATTTCCACAATTGAGGATTGTACATGGAACTGGAATCACTTATTATAATTAAAAATAAAACTGAGTTTATGACTAAATTTACGTCACAATGAACAATCATTTACGTCTTTTAATTTAACAAAAGAAATATATCGTGAGATTTGCGGTACAAAGAAAAGGAAAATTTAATCTAAACAAAAAAGCTATTGGCATGAACTTGAAGTGAGATGTGATATCGCCGCTGATTACACTCTTCTTCATGTTATGAATGCATAACATGTCTGATGCTTTAATTACCTGTTGTCTGCATACACCGCTGTTGAACTTGAAATTCTTGGGAAAACCTGTGAGCTGAAGTCGGGAGCCGTCTGTTGTAATCTTCTTATATAACAAGGAGTTGGCCTACATACCATGTACGCGTGTAGGGAGCTCCAATGTAATTACGTCCACTCAATATATTATAAGAAATTGTAAAATATTCTTGAAGCACCTTGTGAAGTCCATCCTCACAAGAAGATGATGTTTCTTTATCAGCATAGTACCCGTCTCTGCTCGGATACAACCACCACTTGTAGACCTCCTCGATTATTACTTCTTCAAACACAACTCTTAGCTCTGACCATCACACTAAGACCACTTCTTCCATTTGATACATCTGACTGTTACATATGATCTGCACGATATGAACTGCTTATGAACTGAGTAGATCTGATGAACTGAGTACCTCTCCCTACCGTAGCATCACCTTATATCTCCTCGCGATGACGACTCATCTCCCCACTCACTGTTCATCCCTTCCACTTCCACATACAGTAGCTGGCGAATAATGACACTTGGTCGCAATCACGTGTCCACGCACTGATGTCATCAGTCATGTGTCGTCTAAGCGTACCCAAGCGGTCCGAGAATGACTATGCCGAATGCGTCACCGGGAAATCTCCTTGTACACAACATTCCCAGTTAAACATAGCCTCGATTGCAAAATACTATGCCAGCTCATCTAGCCAAAGTTACAAGCCACAGCATGACAATATGAAACCAACAAATCTCACTTACTACCATACAGAATAATTACAAACATATTCACTTAACCTATGATTAAATACAATAATATACGCGATACCTAATTATTACAGTCTAAATGATGAGAAACAGAATATATAAAATCTAATGAATCAGGTTAATAATAATAATAATAATAATAATAATAATAATAAATACAGAATGGAGTCTGTAACCCTGTTGTACGGTTACAGAACGCCTCCCTCATGAAATAATCGATTAAATGAATCGATTGATTCATGAAATATCTACACAATCACCTGAAATCGAGTACACCATAGATACATGTATAAAAATGCCCTTTACAAATTTTGTACATAGTATCATCCATCTGGATGTTCGTTGTTACACATATAAAACATTTATCAATTATCATTTTCACTTTGATTATACAGTATTATTTACATACAGATTACATTTCTTTCTCACTTCTGTCGTTTCAAACGTTCATTGAGTGTTCAAAAGTAATTCTCGAAGACATTTCATTATATACACTGTCTCCAAGCACTGGAGTTTATTGCACTGCCGTGCTTCACTTATTATCACAACACACGCTAATTTCACTGAAGTCCTGTTCGCAATGCCAGCTTCATAAAATATGGTGAATTAACATAGTAATGAGAATTAATCAACAAACTCACATGATATATTTCTTAAGATTTCTTATATTGTATGTGCCTACGATATTTCCTTCCTTGTCTTCTAATGAATAAGCACATTTCCCAATCCGTTTCACTACGGTGAAGTATCCCTGATATAACAAGAAAAACTTAGAAAATTGACCAGCTTCTGCTGATGACGGAAGTGGCACTCTGAGTAAAACCTTGTCACCAAGCTCAAATTCATCCAATGTAGTCTTTTTCTGCTGGCGAATACGTTTATCTCCTGCTTTCTTTAAATTCTCCCTAGCCAGCTGGATATAAAAATCCTTAGTTTTCTCCTCTCCCAAGTCCAAGCCTAACATACTCGCAATTTCATCAGTAGGCTTCCTGCCGTGATGAATTTCATAGGGCGTAAATCCAGTGGACTCGTGCAACGTGATATTACACCAACGTTCGACATTACCCAACTGTGAAAACCACGAGTTGTGTTTGTCATGCACATATGCCCTAAATATACGTCCTATTTCACGCATCGTTCTTTCAACCATATTGCTTTGCGGGCAACGTACCGATGAAAATATAGTTTTGATCCCCAGTTCATTTAGTTTGGTATTCCAGATCTTCGAAATAAACTGGCTGCCATGATCAGATAATATTCTGAGGGGACATCCGAACTCAGGAATATATCTGTCCACGACCTGTTTGAGACAACCCCTCCCTGTAGCTTTCCTCAATGGGTACATCTTGACATATTTGCTGAAGGCATCAATCAAGACAAAAACAAATTGGTAACCATATCTGGATTTAACTAACGGTCCAAACAGATCAACACTAATAAGCTTCCCGGGTCTGTCAACAATAACAGCCTGCCTGGGCCCCTCTAGAAGTCTAGTCGGGTGCTTAGAGCGTTGGCAGAGATCACACGTAGCGAGTATTTTCCTCACGTGCCTTCCCATATTCCTCCACACAAAGTTACCCTGAATAGCATATAAGACCTTATTTGCTCCAAAATGACCCAGCTCCTTATGATAAAACCAAATCATATCCTCTTGCAGGGCTTTAGGTACACATACATTGAACTTCCCAGAATAACATTTCCGAGTGAGAAAACCATTACATAACTTATACGTAAATTTACCGTTCACTAGAACAGTACCTGGTTCCTTATCTCTAAGCGAGGTCAACAGTCCCGCCAACTCTTCTTCTCTTTCCTGCTCGGACAACATATAACGAAGTCTATCTCTTTCTGCAGTATTATCAGTCATCGAGCCAACACAAATCAAAATACCTTCTTTCACCTCTAAAGAGACAGTATTTTCCTCCTTAGGGAGATACCTGCTGAGAAAGTCAGCCATAACATTATCTTTCCCTTTAATATGACGTATCTTAAAATCATATTCACTTATGGCTAAAATCCAACGAGTCATACGATTACTAGTTAATTTATAAGTATTTAAGAATACCAAAGCCTGATGGTCAGTCCATATCTCGAATTTATTACCTAAAACATACATTCTAAACTTACTTAATGAATACATGATTGCAAGAAATTCAATCTCAGTGATCGTATATCTCTTTTCTGCCATACTGAGCCCACGACTTGCCAAGGAAACTATGCCTAAATTGCCGTTATCATCTCTCTGACATAAACATCCAGCAACTCCCTTCTCTGAACCATCAGTCATGAGAATAAATTCACGATCTGACATAGGATATCTCAACATAACAGCTTCATTAAATCCATCCTTCAACTTCTGGAAAGCCTCATCATGTTCTTTCCTCCACTTCCACTTCGCACCTCCTTTCAATAGCTCACGAAACGGCTCTAACAGCGCAGAATATTTACCCACAAAACGTCGAAAGTAATTACACATTCCCAGAAAAGATTTCAATTGCTTAACATTACGTGGAGTAGGAGTGTTGTTTATCTTGTCTAATCTCGTCTGTTCCGGTTTTACCCCCTGTTCAGATACAGTGTGTCCCAAAAATGTGATCTGTTGTGAACACAATGTCGATTTACTCAGTTTTAATGTAAATCCCCCTTCCCTGATTTTCTGTAGAACAATCTGTAAGTGTTTCATGTGTTCGTCAAACGTGTGGGATGCTATAACAATGTCGTCGATGTACATGGTCACAAAACTATCCGTATCTCTCCCTAATACTTTATTCATGGCTCTAACTAATGCTGCAGAAGAAGTACGGGTCCCGAAGGGCACCCTGGCGAACTGATACAAGCAATTCTTGTATGCAAAGGCCGTAAGTGGACGGTCACTTTCTCTAAGTGGAATCTGCCAGAAAGATGACGACAAATCAAAAGTAGAAAACCATTTTCTACCTTCAAAACGGTGAATAAGTTCCTCTACCGTCTCCGCCCTTTGCTGATCGGCTTCTATCCTCATACTCATTAATCTGCCATCAATGCACAGTCTTACCGTGTTATCCTTCTTAGGTATAATAACAAGTGGATTTAAATTAGGACTACATGATGGTTCAATTATATTATAATCTAGCATAATGTCAATCTGCTCTTCAAC
The DNA here is from genome assembly GCF_040414725.1 of Anabrus simplex. Classification (NCBI taxonomy): domain Eukaryota; kingdom Metazoa; phylum Arthropoda; class Insecta; order Orthoptera; family Tettigoniidae; genus Anabrus; species Anabrus simplex. Next base: position 783,309,785 of record NC_090265.1, read on the forward strand.
AGCGCTAGCGTATTTTAACGGAATGGGATATTTCGGTCCTACAAAAGTTGAGTTATCAATAACATTAAATTTGTGTTCGTAAAGATGTGTTCTACCAGGCCGATCGCTAAAAACATCACTATGTGATATCAATAATTCACACAATTCGTCCTTCTGACTTTCCGCTAAATTACATTTCTCCACTGTCTCATACAATTCATCTCTAGAATCTCTCTGTATAGACACATGGCAGACATCAATATTTTTCCTCATATTAGGAATTTCACAAGATCCTTCCGTACTAGAACACACTTTATTCGCACTAATTTCTGACAAAACATCATATGGTAAACTGACTTCCCTGCTACTCTTTCCCCAAATAAGATTGACATTACACAGATCAAAATTTAATTTAGCCTTGTGACACGTTAACCAGTCGGTACCTAAAATAACGGCATAAACTAAATTAGGCACTACTAAGCATGGTTGGAAAATACATTCTCCACTTATGCTAATGGGGACAGCTATTTGTTTATTCACTCTTTGAGACTTGTTTCCAACAGCTGTTACGATGAACGTATTCCTCACTGGAATTTCCGCTACCTCATACTTCTCTCTCAAAACTTCCTCATACAGCTTGGAATTTACACATGACTTCTCACTACCAGAGTCCAACAAAATCTTAACTTTCTGCCCCATATCAGCAGTTCAATCGTCGGTGTAACAGTAACACTACTTAAATTATCCTCATTACATAATATAAGATCACTTAACAAATCTTGCCTTATATCTAAATTTAAATTACACTTATAAAATTTATTGTCTACGATTAAGTCGTCACTTAAAACATTTGAATTATTGCTACTTAGGTCACAATCATGTTCACTTACAACTATAGGCTGATCGACATTAACATACTTATCTACCTTATACGTGAACTCACCATTTACGGACTGTCTCAGTGACCTGTTTATACAGTCCGTTGCGCGTTTAAAGTACTTGGTTCGGTTACGACTTGTTGGTTACACACCTCAGTCGGCCTCCCCTGTTGCCTATTTCCTCTAGCGTCATTATTATTATTATTATGGCCTGTATTCTCCCGCCTCCCAGCTTCTGGTTGATTACCATAATCACGCCTCCCAGTCCTGAAATTTTCCGAACTATTTTGATAGTTTCTCTCCCTGTGGAAATTATTATTAGGTCTCTCCTGATATTCTCTTCTGTAGTTACGATTATTCATAGTCCTGTCCTGATTATTAGATTGGTTACCCCTTCCTTCTACATTCCTATTTAGTGTCCTACTATTATTCAAGCTACTACCTCAAGCATCAAAACTTTCCAACAAAATCTCCATTTCCTTAATAGTCTCCACTCTTTGCATACAAACAGCTTCTCTTATTCTATCGGGATAGTGCTTAGCCATAAATCTTACTATATCAGCCTCAGGTCCAATTAATTCTAAATTTCTCCACACCAAAACATGAGCCAAAAAGTATTCAGTCATTCTAACACCCTCGTTAGAATTATACCTGCCAAACATTACTCTCTCTCTCTCTCTCTCTACTCTGAACACCTTCACTCCAAAATTTAGCCATGAATTTCTCCTTAAATTCAGTTAGACTAGACATCGAGCTTTTATATACTTGAAACCAAGACTTAGTCTCTCCTACGAAAGCATTAGATAAGATCTCCAATACAGTTTCCCAGCTAATAATATTGTCTCTTAATTGAACAGCAAATTTCTTCTCTACTACTCTCATAAATTCCATCGGGTTAAATTCTTTCCCAGAAAACTTAGGTAAATCATGATCTCTAGTGATTAAACCATTATTTACAATTATCTCACGTACATTCTTACTATCACGCACTTCTTGCTGGAGTACTCTCTGGCAACTCAGAAATTTTTCTTCTACTGTTTCCTCAGTCTTTTCTTGAATTTTTCTTAATTCCTCCAACTTTTTTTCCGATTCTCTCACCTTCTGTGATAATGATTTCTGCTCACTCCCTAGATCACCTACTTCTCCAAGTTTTCTTTCCACAAGTTCTACTCTACTAATACATTTCCTAGTTTCTTGCCCCACTGTATTGGTTATCTTTTCAAACCTTTCTTCTACTAACTCATTGATTTCTCCTTTATTAGACTCGATCTTGGCGCCTAATTCATCAATCTGTTTGATGCATGTCTCACTAATTTGCTCTATTTCCGCATGGAGATTGCTCCGACCCAATTCCATCTCAGCTCTGATGTCACTACACTCCCTATTTACCTTACTTTCTAAAGAATTAATTTGCTTACTTATTTCTAACACCTTATGATCTATCTTATTACTAACATCATCAATCTTCTTATTAATACTATTGATGACATTACTCTGAGCTTCAATTTCCCCCCTCATAATATTATTCTGAGATTCAATTTTCTCACTCATAATATTATTCTGAGATTCAATTTTCTCACTAATGACCGCTTCAATTTTCTCACTCATAATATTATTCTGAGATTCAATTTTCTCACTCATAATATTATTCTGAGATTCAATTTTCTCACTCATAATATTACTCTGAGATTCAATTTTCTCACTAATGATATTATTCTGCTCAGTCATTTTGGACATCAGCAAATTAAATAAACCCAGGTCAATCACCCCTTTACTTTGATCTTGCGTGACAGCGTTTTCCTCACTTTCTACTATTTTCTGACTTTCAGCAGGTCCCAACTTAGTCACCAACTTCCTATTTATGTTACCACCTTGGATTTCCTTGGACACAATAACCTCAGCCTCATCACCTGACTGCATATTGCTATCCTTGTCCATCTTCGGTTTCCTACTAATTTTTCGCGATCTCAAAGCTATTTCCCCTTGCAATTCCTCTGACATTACCCCTTAAATACAAACTTCAACAAAATGACCTTCCTAACATTACTCGGTGAATTTAACATGTGCGTACTCATTAAAAGAACTGATCCATGTATATTGCCATTCAGAAACACTTTTTCTGAACCTTTCGAGTCCCACGTTGCTGGCGACACGTTGTGGCTTCTCTGACCACTACTCTTATACCTTCATATCTTCCACATAATATAAATAACATTTGTTTGAGCGCCAGTTGCTTTTTTAAGAAAAACAACAAAATTTGGTAGAGCATACCTCTTATATCAATTATCTCAAGGCGTGAGGTGATAAACTCACATATTTGGCAATATACAGGGATATGGATCAGGACAATATTAAATTACTGTTGCATTTCCACAATTGAGGATTGTACATGGAACTGGAATCACTTATTATAATTAAAAATAAAACTGAGTTTATGACTAAATTTACGTCACAATGAACAATCATTTACGTCTTTTAATTTAACAAAAGAAATATATCGTGAGATTTGCGGTACAAAGAAAAGGAAAATTTAATCTAAACAAAAAAAGCTATTGGCATGAACTTGAAGTGAGATGTGATATCGCCGCTGATTACACTCTTCTTCATGTTATGAATGCATAACATGTCTGATGCTTTAATTACCTGTTGTCTGCATACACCGCTGTTGAACTTGAAATTCTTGGGAAAACCTGTGAGCTGAAGTCGGGAGCCGTCTGTTGTAATCTTCTTATATAACAAGGAGTTGGCCTACATACCATGTACGCGTGTAGGGAGCTCCAATGTAATTACGTCCACTCAATATATTATAAGAAATTGTAAAATATTCTTGAAGCACCTTGTGAAGTCCATCCTCACAAGAAGATGATGTTTCTTTATCAGCATAGTACCCGTCTCTGCTCGGATACAACCACCACTTGTAGACCTCCTCGATTATTACTTCTTCAAACACAACTCTTAGCTCTGACCATCACACTAAGACCACTTCTTCCATTTGATACATCTGACTGTTACATATGATCTGCACGATATGAACTGCTTATGAACTGAGTAGATCTGATGAACTGAGTACCTCTCCCTACCGTAGCATCACCTTATATCTCCTCGCGATGACGACTCATCTCCCCACTCACTGTTCATCCCTTCCACTTCCACATACAGTAGCTGGCGAATAATGACACTTGGTCGCAATCACGTGTCCACGCACTGATGTCATCAGTCATGTGTCGTCTAAGCGTACCCAAGCGGTCCGAGAATGACTATGCCGAATGCGTCACCGGGAAATCTCCTTGTACACAACATTCCCAGTTAAACATAGCCTCGATTGCAAAATACTATGCCAGCTCATCTAGCCAAAGTTACAAGCCACAGCATGACAATATGAAACCAACAAATCTCACTTACTACCATACAGAATAATTACAAACATATTCACTTAACCTATGATTAAATACAATAATATACGCGATACCTAATTATTACAGTCTAAATGATGAGAAACAGAATATATAAAATCTAATGAATCAGGTTAATAATAATAATAATAATAATAATAATAATAATAATAATAATAATAATAATAATAAAAATAAATACAGAATGGAGTTTGTAACCCTGTTGTACGGTTACACATTGAAGAGACACTGGTTGTGAGGGTAGTTGTAGCATCTGGGAAAATTTCGAAAAATCCTGAAACTTATGTTCGTGTTTGACAGTCCATGATTCGGAGGCGTTTTTGAACCTCTTCTGTAAGATGCACTGAAGAATGTAACTTTTGTGGCACTGGACTTCAGGGAAAAATGACAACGCTCTTACAGGGATAAAATTTGACAACAAGTGGGCGTAGAAGGATTCGATGGAACTCCTTCCCGATATTTCCTTAACGATCATATCTGAGAGAATAATAATAATAATAATAATAATAATAATAATAATAATAATAATAATAATAATAATAATAATCATGCTAGTAAGTTGAAGGTATTGGCGAGATTGATTGTAATCAGTCTCGGTGTTACAACAAAGGTAGTGAGCCTTAGTAGTGACCTCAAAACGTTTTCTGGCTGTTATTTTACGGCTTTAAGCTAACCCTGCTCCTTTCTCCGTGCTTCGGACCGGCAACAGAAACTGAGCCACTCAATCTACCGACACGATCTGGAAAAGTTAAGATTAAAGTTTTGTGGCCACATTCTTATAATGAGCAATGACAGACTCACCAAAAGGATAGTCAACCATGTCTCTCAATGAAAGTCAAGAACAACTGGCTTAGTGAAATATAAAAAGACCTTCAGTAAATTGACATCCCATAGGAAATCCTTCAATATGGACTCCAGTTCAAAAAACGCAGTCAGCAACCATAATTCTTCTGACAAAATGAATACCAGGGCCAATAATTCATGGACTGAAAAGCGGAGGAAAGTTTTCAGTGCCCAGATGAAGATATTTTGGAAGAAAAAATCAACATCAGCTAAATAAGTTCTGTCGCGCTCGATAGACAGACAACGCAGTAAAAATATAATAAAATGAACGAAGAGTATATTATTATTATTATTATTATTATTATTATTATTATTATTATTATTATTATTATTTAAATGGCGTGACTCGGGCTATGAAGCCAGGTATTCTGCCACACCCTGTCTTATAATGCACATTCTGTTTAACAATATACTACACATATTACACACATATTTAGTCACGAAGCTATCAGCTTACGGGAGGTAGTGGGTTCGATTCTCAATGTCGGCAGCCCTGAAGATGGTTTTCCGTGGTTTCCCTTTTCATACCAGCCAAATGTTGGAGCTGTACCTTAATTAAAGCCACGGTCACTTCCTTCTCACTCCTAACCCTTTCCTATCCCAGCGTCGCCATAAGAGCTATCTGTGTCGGTGCGACGTAAAGCAGCTTGTAAAATAATCTTCCGATTCGGTATTTAAAAAGCAGTCTTGTAACTTTTTTTTATCAGCCTTCGTACATTTAGCCATTGTAACGTCCATCTTACCCTGTGTGGAGGTGTGAGCCTGTGCAACACGTGTGTGCTGATCTGACCTATGCCAGATTATTGTAATCACACAAGCGAACAATGTATCACTTGGCTGCTAGGATCGGTCAAATAGATCACTTTCCCAGCTACTTCCTATCACTGACGTAATCTCTCATTTATGGCCGCACTGTTCATAATCTGAGCTGTCAACAACCTGACAAATTGCAGAGCTCTAGATATTGCGCTAAATTTGTAAACAAGCAGTGATTAAACTCCCACATTCTGCTGCCCCTGATGGGGTAGGCTACTGCAACCAGTGTCGCACTTCACAGTCCACCTTGTGGCTAGGACCGTTAAGATGTCAAGTCCTTATGGTCAGACACCGTGATCGGATGGGGACTTTAAGCCTTGAGTATACCCATCGATGTTATTCGACAGGAGTAGGCTGTGTGTCGATACCGAGTTTCGACCTCTTCCTACACTGTCATCATCGCGAGCCGTCGGTCACTACCGGTACTAAAAGCCAAACGCTAAATAAATAAATAAATAAATAAATAAATAAATAAATAAATAAATAAATAAATAAATAAATAATAATGAATGAATGAATGAATGAATGAATGAATGAATGAATGAATGAATGAATGAATGAATGAATGAATGAATGAATGAATGAATGAATGAATGAATGTTATTTTCTTTACGTCGACTAACTACTTTTAAGCTTTTCGGAGACGCTGAGAAGCGGGAGTAAATTAGAAAAATCCGTAAAGGAACGATCGCTTGAAGAATAAGACAAGAAGGTGTCATGAAATAAGGAAGGACTCCCTTTACATTAGATGCCCTCATATCACAGAGTCGTAAGGAAACTGCAAGCGCATAAAACTGATCAACAATAACATTATTTTGACCACTGTGTGATTTGTCTCTCCTGCTGCCACTCATCCCCGATAGATGGGATTCCTGCTGCGTCCCGAGAGTAAGACAGCCTGCCGGAATATTGGCGGAAAGCGGCTGGGGAGTTAGATTGTCCCGTCAACGATGGGTACTGCAGCTACTAATATAACACAGTAGTAAAACCACCTGTTCTCTACGCCTCTGACTGTCTTGTGATGACCAGGAAAGGCCCTCTCAGGAAACTAGAACTCAAGAAAAGGAAGATATTGAGGAGAATGGTCCAGTCTACTCAGAGGGAATCTGGATGAAACGGAAACCTCGGGAGCTTTATCAGCATTTTGGAAAGATCGCCGATACCATCAAAAAAGGGCTGTTAATATTTCATGGCCACTCTCTCAAAATGAATAATGGCAGGCTCACCAAAAGGATTCTCTACCTTGCTCTCTCAATAAAAGTCTAGAACAACCGACTTAGTGAAATAGAAAAAGACCTTCGGGAAATTGACATCCCACAGGAAATTATTATAGATCGACTCCAGTCAAAATAAGCAGTCAACAACCATCATTTTTCTGAGAAAATGAATAGCAGGACCCATAAATAATGGACTGAAAAACGGGGGAAATGTTCAGTGCCCAGATGAAGAGATTTTCGGCGAAGAAAAATTAACTTCAGCTAAGTAAGTTCCGTCGTGCTCCACACATGGGCATAACGTGTAAAAATAATATTAATAATAATAATAATAATAATAATAATAATAATAATAATAATAATAATAATAATAATAATAATAATGTTATTGTTTTTAAGTCCCAATAACTATTTTTACGGTTTCCGGAGACGCCGAGGTGCCGCAATTGTGTACCTCAGGAGTTCTTTAAAAAGCCGATAAATCAATCGACATCTGGCTGAGTACCTTCAAATACCACCGGAATGAGGCAGGATCGAACCTACCAAGTTGCGCTCAGAAGGCCGGCGATCTACCGTCTGAGCTACTCAGCCCGGTGATAAATAAATAAAACCATGAATTGTTTATAGTGAATTTTTATTTTAAGTTCCAACTACTTGCATACTTCGTGGATGCTATTCGAAAGGAATTCAAGTATCATGGTGTCGTCACCATACTGGGTTAGGTTATGTTTATCAGACAGTCATTGATATTTTTTGTCAAGGACAATTTAGAAAATATTTTCAGAGCATAGAGCATAGCACAGCTTTCAAAAGTAGGAAAGATAATAATACGAAGATAAAGTTGGAATTTAAGAAGACAAACTCAGGAAGCATTCACTTATAGGAAAAATGTTCGGTAAATTTCCAAGTTCTTAAAAACCGTTTAAGGGAGTCAGCCACCTAGGTGAGAACCCTAAACAGGTGCGCCGACTTCGGGTAGTTCTTGGTGGGCATGATTGAGATGATCATAGGCATGTGAAATGAGGGAAAAATGTTAATGCAAACATTCCTGTATAATAACAATATTCACAAACAAACGGAAATAAACAGAACATGATAGTATTTGTTTCTTTTTTGTCAGGGAAAATTCAAAATATATCTTCAGAACATAAAGTATAGCAGATATTTTAGAATTACAAAAATATTAATATGAAGATGAAGTTGGAATTCAAGAGGACAAATTTTGGAAACAAATATTTATAGGAAAACTGTTCAATATATTTCCAAGTTCTTTGAAAACGAGTCTTATGCATATTCAATAATATTCATAGCAAACAGAAAAATAGAACTTGATTCATAAATACAGTCAATATTTTGAAAGATGTTTTATGTAAGAATTTATCAAAATGATCACAAATAAACAAATTAGAACTTGCCTCATAAACACATTTTTCTTAATAAATATTCTGTTACCGTACTGGACATTATGCATTTCATGATATGAAATGTGAAAAGCTTCACCAGCCGACTGCTAGGAGACCGCCTGAACATTCTCCATTAGGAAATGTAGTTCTCTGGAGGAAATCCCGCTTTCTAATCTCAACTTACTGGATTACCGCATTCAGTGGGTATATCAGTTTACGGTAGAAACGAAAGAAAGATTTGCCACATGAATATAGCTAACGGAAATATTCGTACCCTGATGAATACTGATGTATATAACCGGCCAGAGCGACGTACAGCAATAATAAGTCGTGAGTTGAAGAAATATAACATACATATCGATGCTCTTAGTGAAACTAGACGTGCTGGAGAAGGTCAATTCAAGGTGCTTGGTGGTGGCTATACATTTTTCTGGAAAGGAAAAGGTGAAAGTGAACTAAGAATTTATGGAGTAGTTTTTTAAATAAAGAATGAGCTTATTCACAATCTTGATTTCCCATCTGAAATTAATGAAAGACTCATGGCACTCCGTCTGAAACTCAAGAACAACCAAAAAAACTACGGCAATCAGTGCATATGCCCCAACGTTGAAGTCAGAAGATGATCAAAAGGAAGCGTTCTATAACCAACTTGATGAACTCCTGTCGAATGTACCCAAGTCAAATAAACTTATTCTGCTAAGAGACTTTAATGCTAGGGTTGGCAGAGAAACGTCACTGTGGCCTGGAACTGTTGGTAAAAAGGGTGTAGGCAAAGTCAACGCCAATGGAACCCTCCTACTCACGAAGTGTTCTGAATATGATATTGTCATTACAAATACACTCTTCCGCCAGAACAATATATTTAAAACAGCATGGCAACATCCCAGACCAAAGCACTGGCACTTAATCGACTACGTTATTGTCCGCACCAGAGACCAGCGCGATGTTCATTTAACGAAATTTATGACCGGTGCTGACGATTGCTGGACTGACCACCGCTCAGTTCGATCTGTGATGGCTACACAGGTTCCTCCAAAACGATGGATTATGGGGAAGGCGATAAAACACAAACTAAATGCTGAACAACATAGGAACAACAGGATCAAATCTTCCTATCAGGTACTATTGGCTGATAAACTTCCAAATTAATAACCAGAATATATTGAGCAGCACTGGTGATTATTAAAATAAGCTATCATAGCATCTGGCAAAGAATCAGTTAGTTTTAATAACAGGAAACATCAGGAATGGTTTGATGAGAACAACAAAGAAATATGTAACCTAACTGATGAAAAGCGAAAAGCCTACAAAGTTTGGCAACATGATCCAAATTCACTTCCCATGAAACAGAGATATCAACAAATGTAAAGGAAATTCTAGGAAAGATGCAGGATGATCAAGAATAAAGGGTGGATAGATAAATCAATGGACATGGAGAATTTAATCGCCTCCAACAACACCAGTGCCTTCTTCAGTGCTACCAGAGATATTTATGGTCCCTTCACCAAAGGTCTTAACTGTCTAAAATCCAAAGACGGTACTGAAGTTCTTAAATACCCTGACTCGATAGCTTACTGTTGTAAAGAACATTTTTAAGACCTCCTGAATAGAAACTCGCATGTATAGGAAGATGCGTTTGCTGATATTCCACAATAGCCAGTTCAAGATCACTTAGGTGAAGTCCCTTCCCTTCAATAAATCGAGAAGGTCATTCAACAGCTGAAGAATAAAAAGGCACCCGGACAAGATGGGATTCCAGCCGAGCTCTTTAAGGAGGGTGGTCCTTTGCTAATTCAGCATATACACATGCTGATTGTGAAAATATGGAACACTGGAACAATCCCTGCTGATCTACGAGATGCTTACATCATCACTATCTTCAAGAAGAGGGACAATACTCTGTGTAACAATTATGGAGGAGTATAATTACTCTCTGTTGCGGGAAAAATTGTTGCTAGAGTATTGTCCAATCGTCTGCTGCCATTGACTGAAATGTGTTTATCAGAAACATAGCGTGATTTCAAGCCAAACAGAAGTACAATTGATATGATTTTCAGTGCATGACAAATGCAGGAAAAGTCTAGAGAGCAAAAACAGCCCTTGTATATGACTTTTATAGCTCTTGTCAGGGCGTTTGACTCTGTTAATCGAGAAGCTCTGTGGAGAATTCTAGCTTTGATTGGATGTCCAAACATATACGTACAGATACTTAGACTACTGCACGACGGCATGTTTGCTACTATTCATTCCAATATAAGACCAGGAGACCCTTTTCGTATTTCTACCGGAGTCAAGCAAGGTTGTGTAATTGCTCCAAAATTGTTCTCAGTATTTGTTGGAACTACACTACACCTTGTGGATGGTAAACTGCCATCACGTGTGGAACTTGTGTATAGAGCTGACGGAAATCTGTTTAATATTTACAGACTACGAGTTAAGAACAAGGTGTCCTCAGTGTCAGTTATAAAGCTTCAAAACACGGATGGCAATGTTATTTTAGCCAACACAGAGGAAGATCTTCAATCCTAAATGCTTTTAATCATGTATATGAAAGTATCGTACTGGAAATTAGTATTAATAAGACTAAGATCCTTTACCAGCCGGCACCAAATTCCAATAAGAGAAATCCGGTTATTACAATCAATGGCCAATCTCTGCAGAACATAAATCATCTTCCTTACCTTGGAAGCCACCTGTCAACGTGTGCAAATATTGATGCAGAAATCCAATATCCTTTAAGATGTGCTAGTGCGGCTTTCGGTCGCCTCCTGAAAAGGATGTTTGACAATCATGATATCAGTGTAAAAACCAAACTCTACGTTTACAATGCTGTTGTAATCTCTACTCTTATCTATGGTTGCGAGACTTGGACAACTTACAGGAGAAACCTAAAATACCTGGAAAAATATCATCAACGATGCTTGCGGAGAACAGTGAAAAATAAATGGCAAGATCGTCGAACGAAAATTAGTATCCTAGAGGAAGCCAAACACTAAAAGCATGGAGGCAAAGTCAGGCATCAAATACGCTGGGCTGGCCATGTCGTCCGCATGCCAGATACTGTGCCCTTTTAAAGGCACCCAAATGCGGTGGTCTTCTTTCTTGATATGTACGCCGACTGCTCCTGAAAATAATGACATTTTAAAAATACCTACCGCCTCATGTAGACTCTTCTTCCTCACGTCGATCGAGGGGTGAGGAAATGAAAGATGGGGTAAACTAAACTACTAAATGACGGTAGCCAAAGACTGAATTAAAATTGAAATAAATAAAATGGTTCATTTAACAAAATTTGCAAAGTGTGAAATGAAAGTAAAATGGTGTAAAATGAAATAATGTGAAATGAAATTAAAATTAAAACAATTAAAGGATCTGCATTACAATAAGTTAATTATCTGCCTTAATGAATTTTGACTGAAGGTCGATTAAATTTTAGTGTTCTGGATTATATCGAACCACTGTCTCCATGACGATGTCATGACCACATTTAAACACTGGTCAGAAATACAGTCTTATTTGAATGAATGATTTATAATACCTTGGAAAATGTCATCTCACAATAAATTCAGTAATTAATTAATTAATTTATTAATTCATCCAATTGACATTGACTTTGAGGTGTCTATCAAATATTTAACCCGTGTCTAAATTCATTTGGGAAGCACCCAACTCTAAAATAATAATAGAATACACTAACCATGTGCAATAATAAAAGAAAAGAGGGAAAAATAACACAACTATGAACATGGTACTTTATCCGTTATATAACCTTTGCCACATATTTAAACTACTCGTGGCTGAAAGCAAGAGAATTTATTGAACTGAACACCTGAGTGCTACCACCACTCATTTATATTGTTAAACCTTATTCACTTAACTGTGATAGTCTGGACGCTTAAAATACTAAAATTAATTAGGCCAAGTGCCTCAAGTTTTTCATCTCAAATGAAAGCGATCCCTTTACATCGTTAACTTTACCTAGTTTGCCGCTGTCTGCGTTTTCATTGTGCATGCATATTTGTGGTACCAACTCTAGACGGAGGAAGATTTCATCGTATTTATCTGACTCATTTGCGGCATTTGATACAACTGCTTGTTAAAGATCGCTTCATTTGCCTAACTGAAATGTAGTGGATTTTAAGACTTGGTGATTACAAACTCCTTTCTGGTATGAGCATACCACTACTATGGTTTTGACTATGAACTAATCGATGATCTCTTACCCTAACACATGAAATCTTATTTACACAAATGAACATGTCAATGGAGAAACACTGCTCCTAAGAAGTACTGAAATTAAATAACTTGACTACACCTATTTTATTTTATTTACAGACATAAATCCAACACAATTCACGTATCAGATTTTTAAATAATACGGTGACAAAATATATACAAAGAAATGATATCATAATAAAAATCTACATCCCAAAAATCGCTGCCTAATAAAATTAAAAAAATATAAAAATGCTCAATGTAGAAGTATAAAATATTACCCTGGTCCAAGTAGCAAAATCACGTGAATTTGATGGCAATCTTCTAACCTCAGACTAAAATGTCTGGACATCACCTTATTCAATCTTTACGGACAATAATTATTGGTAGTACATGTCATCAATAATTATTCTTGACTGTCAAAACACGCATTGATCAGTCGCTCTGCTCACAATTTATCTCGGGCCCTCAATTGCATATCTCCGAGCATTTATTTTCCCTGGAAACTATTTGAAGCAATACAGGCTTTCCGCCTACAACCATAACACATGTCGTCGCATATTTAACACTCTCGGTTAAATTATTCATCTCTCAATTCTATTTATTCATCAATATTCTCGACGTAGTAACTCATAATACGGCCTCGCTCGTATCCGGCGGGCGAAATAACTGTGTCGTTCACACATCCATTTATACGACATTATTAATGACATGGTCCAAATATCACATTTTCCATTTCTCAACACAGAACATCATGGATATTACTATTACTTTGCTCGTTATTTTGATCATCCACCGTTTCACATATTATGAAATATCAGAGCTAACTTATCAATGGCTTCCTATCACTAGTTAATTAACTGAAATAGAGATTGCCCCTCAAAAACACAGCTATCGAATGTGTAACCACGTTACATAAAGAAATTAACTTTCGCGTATCAACCAGATCGTCGCGAAATACAAAGTATGAAAGCTACCGGAAACGGTCGTTTGAATAATGATTAAAAAACATGAAATAATAAACTGAATGTGCGAATAGCAAAAATAAAGATTTAAACTAACATGGCGGCATCCACAAAATCAAAGCGTCAACAAAATAACACTCATTACCACAATTATTATTATCATCACTTTAAAAATCTACACTACACCGTATGTGAATTTCTTAGTAAAATAGGATTCTCATATGTCAAAATGACTTATTTCAAAAGGAAAACTACGCAAGTAACACTCGCTAACACTTATTTATTATTATTATTATTACTATTATTATTATTATTATTATTATTATTATTATTATTATTACGATCCTAAATTTTATAATTACCATCCGATCCGTGAATTATTTACAAGCCTATCTAAAATTCTAAACTACATTCTTGATCATCGATTTGTTCATAGCCCTACGTGTTTACATATTTACATTTTGCTCATTTACCTTATTTGTGCTGGAGGCAGGTCGGATCATCCTCCGGACCCCGTCATGATGAATTTAGTACTTCATCTTCAAGCTGATGTTATCCAAGAGGTCACACACGCAAACTTGATGCATTTTTCCAATAGCGTTGCACACGTTCATACTTATATTAACACTCGCATTTTAACACTCCTACGATGAATATTCAATGACACTGCATTGAGCACCTGATGTGAAGTCGAAAGTCTGAACTCCGCTACCTGCCTGCTGTCTCCTCTCTCTCTCTCACCCCTCTCAGTTTGTTTGTGTAAAGGATTATTGGTTATTCACCTTCTCTGACCATAACACTGGACTCAAGGTCTTAGTGCGGCAGCATTCCAATTGTGGAAACAAAGTTTTTCTCCCTGTAACTGGCTTGACTAAATTCTGCTCCTTAAATATTTCACTTGCAATAATAGTTCTATGAGAGTGTGGAAAAATTTAAATGTAATGTTCCCGATGATGTGGAGAATTTTATAATAATCGTCCTCCAAAATATGACTTTTCCACGAAATATATAAGCTACACGTGAAATAGGGAAAATGTTATGCAGCTACGTGTTACGACGAGATTCAATGTTCACCTCGGTCCTAGCACTTTAAGTTCATTCATGGCAAGTGTTGAGAATATAACTACCATTGTCATTTGTTAATTTAATTGCCTGATTATATCTGCATAATCTAAAGTTGAATAAAAGTTTGTCAAAGTGTTCATTTCGGCTAAGATATTACTCACACAAATAAATACATTACTCACTCGGATGTCAACTACTGTATAACACACTGAAGACTGCGAATTCTCACAGGACTGCGATTCACCACGAGACTGAAGATTTCCTACGAGACTGAGATTTCGTACAAGACTGAGGTTTCGTACAAGACTGAGGTTTTCTACGAGACTGACGTTCACCACACTGGTGTCTTCGTTTTTGTAAACAGTCCTCCCCCACTTCGAAAATAGTTCTGTGGAAGGGATGTGGCGTAATAATCCTGCACTTGGGACCGATTTATCATGTGTCCGTAGGTTAGAATTTTAGAAAATGTGCTCAAAACATTCCTAGTTTTGGTCCGATTTATGTGCTACATTGCGTTATGAGAAACGATCACAGGTTAATTCCTACGACGTCGCGCGTCACTGGCTCTATTTTCTGTCAGAGTATGGCGCCTTCCCGCCATGACGGTTCATTTCCTGGGCGATACCACTCTTCCATGTAAAGTTGAAAATTTCTTATTTAACCACTGATTAACCGCACATTTGCACTGATAAATCCTTAAATATTGCTTGGAAGTCAGGACACAATCTTTCACAGCTAGTTCGGGCACCAAATCGCGAAATACTAGCTGTAGATTCCCGTTATGACAAGACATTAAAATTTGCAATTTTGTGATTGGCTGAGACGTTCGCGCTCTTAGTAATTTGGGTTCTTCCATTTTATGCTAAGGGATGACGGGTATTATTCGTGTCTCTCTCGCTCTTCTTAGGCAGGGCAAATTGGAGGTGCGGATTCACGTGGGAACTGGATAGAAAGTTTCCACTTCTTGTCGGCATCATAAAACATAATTGGACGTACCACTCAGCCTAGCTACTTCCTGTTCGTGCCTTAAGACGTATTCTGTGGATATATTTTCAGTCTAACCGGCGTCTGGCTGTTTCTTTGTGAGACTGCAATATTTTCCCAGCCTACTGCTGTATTCTCATATGCGAATTATTAAACATTTAATTTATGCATTAATTATGCACATTCGCTTATGGGTGCAATACACACCTCCCAAAGAAAATCTTGTACTCCCAACTAAATAATGGGCTGAGTAACCATGAAGGACAGCTTAAACGATATAATGATATTCTAAAGTGTAATCTCAAAAAGTGTCAAATTGATAGGTCAACCGGGAAACTACAGCCGAGGATAGGCCCAAATGGCGTAGTATTGTATACAACGGAGTTGAACATCTGTAACAAGATAGGAGAAGATTAGAAGCTGGAAGGTGAACCGCAGGAAAGAACTAGCGAGTGCGAGGGATGGTGTTCTTGCACAAGCATCTGTTGCAACTACTAGTGTGTGCTGTCACTGTAATAAAATCTGTACATCCAGAATTGGACGATTCAGCCATCTGAGACGACACAGTTCATACGTCCAAATAACATTGTATTTATTTACTATATATTCGTTGACGAATATATGCCTATGATGATGATGATGATGATCTTGATATAAAACCATCTACCACCTCCTACATATTTAACACCTTATCAGTCTCCGAAAACTACCAAATTCAAAGTTTTGAGAGAACTTAACATTTAGAAGGATAATTTTTTTGGAGGGTGAATGGCACTCTAACCCCTTGAGATAATTCTGGGGAGGGGGCATAAAACGCCTCCCTCCCACAAAAGTCAGCCCCACTGACCCAACATCCAGATAATTGATGATTGATAAGTTATACAATATTGCAAAAACAGGATACAACCATGTCTCACACACATGCGAGTATGTCGACTTCAATTCTAAACATTCATATCTTCCAGCGATCACCACACGTGATCCTATCCGCTCCACTCGGCTAGCAACACCTCCTCTATATAAAAGTAATGCTCCAAGCATCCCTCATTTAGATTTTCTCTGCTTCATTACCGTGTATAAACAAATTCTTTGAAACACAAATGATATTCCGTAATGCCTGAAGGGACACAAACACATCAATTCATGAAATCCAGTTACTTCTTAATTAGCGACGTCACAGCGATGGGATTTGCGAAACAGTACAAAGGTTTAATTGAACCACGCTGTCGTCTGGCAAGAATAGCAGCCCTCAATGTATAGAGGAGAACGGGCCCTAATTCATTCTTTACACGAGTGAGCTACTTTCAGAAGAACACTAAAATACTGCCATGTAGGAATCTCAAAACTATCACGATTTATCGTAAGGTTCACCATTAGCAAGTAGCATTTCTAGGATATTTCATTCATGTTCCTTCCATTGAATCCCTTTCACATAAGGGTTAAATTTTTACAAAATGATTATGAGTTCCATAATTCTTTATTCCATTTCTTCAGTTTGGCTTCAGATGAGAAGTAGGAACACGTGATGCAATCTTCACTTTGCGTCTGATCTTAGAGAATCGAACTAAGAAGAACAAGCCCACCAACATGGCGTTCGTAGATCTAAAAAATGGCAATCGATAATGTTGATAGGACCAAGCTATTTGAGATTCTGAGCCGAGATCGAGGAATTATCCCCAATCTGTATAAAAATCAGTCTGCAGTGACAAAAATCGAGGGCGGACAGAAGCAGCAATCCAGAAAGGATTTAGGCAAGGCTGCAGTTTGGTCCCCCCGCACCGCCACCCCCGTCCTTTTCAATGTTTATATGGAACAGGCGATATAGGAAATCACAGACGAATTTGAAAAATGGAACCACAATCCAAGGAGAGGAAATCAAAACCCTGAGCTTTGCTGATAATACAGCTATTTTATCTGAGACTGCAGAAGATCTGGAGAAATTGCTGAATGATATGGACAGAGTCTTCGATAAGGAGTACAAGATGAAAATAATGAAGTCCTAAACACGAATGAAGAGATCATCGAATTGGTGAGAGGAGATCGATTTGGCTAAATTTGAGTAGAAGAAGAAATAGAATCATAGTACACATCTTAAGACACCTAGACGTGTTGGCCGTGCGGTTAGGGGCACGCGGCTGTGAGCTTGCATCCGGGAGATAGTGGGTTCGAATCACACTGTCGGCAGCCCTGAAGATGGTATTCCGTGGTTTCCCATTTTCACACCGGGCAAATGATGGGGCTGTACCTTAATTAAGGCCACGGCCGCTTCCTTCCAACTCCTAGGCCTTTCCTATCACATCGTCGTGATAAGACGTATCTGTGTCGGTGCGACGTAAAGCCACTAGCAAAAAATACACCCAGGAATTGTTCAATTGGCTTTTGAGGGAAGTGTAGGTGGTAAGAATGGTAGGGGTGGACCAATGTATGAATATGAGGAGAATATTAGAGCAGAAGTAGGATGCACTAGTTATGTAGAAATGAAAAGGTTAGGAAAGGGTAGGGTGGCATGGAGAGCTGCATCAAACAAGAAAAATAATGCAAGATTACAGAAAAAGAAGTAACAAACATTTTTACATAAACTTACTACTTCATTTACGAGATCCGAGTGCTAACTCTTTATTTTTCTCACTTTCCTTGCATTTTGTAATGGGTGTGGTTCATGGTGTGGATCAATGTAGTCCTAGTTCATGGACCACGATCAACGCTTGAGTGGTCTAGTAAGTTGTACTGAGAGTCGGGATACCAATTTCTATTTAATACAAGTGGCCCTCCTTGTGCTCATGCGGCTAACATTATTATAATATTGTTATTGGCTTTACGTCCCACTTACTACTTTTACGGTTTTCGGGGACGCCGACGTGCCGGAATTTTGTATCAAAACAAGAAATACTTAGTAGGACTCAGAAAGCTTCTATTTTTATTTTCAAGTGGGAAATCTACTCTGGGATGATAAAATACCCCAGAAAACAAAACTGACCATGTTTTATACCTACTTCAATCCAATTCTCATATATGGTCTCAAAACATGTACCCTGCGTAACAATGCTAATAATAAAATCCGAAAAAAACCATGGCACTATAGCCCTTGAAGGGTCTTTGCCCCAAGACTTGTAGATTACGAGGTGTCATGTGGTCAGCACGACTTGGCTTTCTAGACCGGGACCGCTATCTCACTGTCAGATAGCTCCTCAGTTCTAATCACGTACGCTGAGTAGACCTCGAACGAGCCCTCAGATCCAGGTAAAAATTCCTGACATGGCCGGGAATCGGACACGGGGCCTCCGAGTAAGAGGCAGGCACGCTACCCCTACGCCGCGGGTCCGACCGATATAAGAATAATAATAATAATAATAATAATAATAATAATAATAATAATAATAATAATAATAATAATAATAATACATTCAAAACACGGGGCCATCTCTAAAGACAGTTCGTTCAGGAGTTCTACTCAATCGATTTACGTATTTGTTTTTAAAATGAAGGGTTAGTCCGCCTCTGTGGTGTAGTGGTTAGTGTGATTAGCTGCCACCCCTGCTCTTCCACGAAATTCGAAAAGTGGTTCGTGGGGTTGCGTCCACTCTGCTTCTGGAAGTCAATTGAATAGCGGGGAGCTTTTCCCGATAGCAGATCGAGCTCGCTGCAGAGTGAGTTCGCGGACGCACTGTATTTGTCATATACGAAATATTCAGGATATCTTCCAGTATGTATAAGCATTAGATTTCGTGCTTATCATCAAGAGAATATCACTTTGCCTCTCAAAATAACCATGAACTACTTGTACTCAATTTTTTAAAGGAAGACAAAATTGCAAATTTTGCACCTCCAACATTTCTTGTCCGACGACAAAACCCAGGATAACAGTTACATAGTTCCCATAAAGAAGCCTCCGTGGCTCAGGCAGCAGCGCGCCGGCCACTCATCGCTGGGATCCTTGGTTCAAATCCCGGTCACTCCATGTGAGATTTGTGCTGGACAAAGCGGAGGCGGGACAGGTTTTTCTCCGGGTACTCCGGGTTTCCCTGTTATCTTTCATTCCAGCAACACTCTCCAATATCATTTCATTTCATCTGTCAGTCATTAATCATTGCCCCAGAGGAGTGCGACAGGCTTCGGCAGCCGGCACAATTCCTATCCTCGCCGCTAGAAGGGGCTTCATTCATTCATTCCATTCCTGACCAGGGTCAAATGTCTGGAAACAGGCTGTGGATTTTCAGTTCCCATAAACCAAATGTCCAAATTTCAACTTCAAATATAAAAAAATTGTGGCAAGACCATTCTTCATGTTCCATTGTAAAATATAATAATAGGTTACGCCAATATTCCCATTTTATTTTTTATTTTACGATATCTCCTTAGAGTTTTTATTAGCGGTTAAAATTTGGCGATGAAAATTAGAAAACTGTAGTTCTAAAATATCAGTCATATCTTCTCCTAAGGGAAGTAATGCTAATTTTACTTTCATTTCACATAAAATAGACCAAGTTCCTTCTTGGGAGCTCAACGGATAAATCAGTAGATGTTATGACAGTACTTGTCTGGGAGCAAACCTACAATCCTCAGCATAAGAGACTGTGTTGTCTAACCACTCGACTCTTGTAAAGTAATCGATGGTTGACGTAGAGACGTTATTATTCCCAGTACCGTGCAAAGTAAGTGCTGCGGACAATGGCCACAAAGCTCAGCCCGGAGGCCTCAGCTAACCTAACAAGCCACTGCAGTGTCGGATTACTTCGCCCGGCCTGTGGGCCATCTTTGATTGCCCCAGCTCCTTGCTTTCTGCGCACACACAAGGGATTGTGTTAGTCTGTTCCCTACAAAAGAACTGTGATTCATAAGCTCCTCCGAGATATGTGCCTACTGATTTTGCTACATTCTTAACGATGGCAATTCAAAACCACATCTCCACTGGAAGCGATCTAATGAGGCAGTCCTCCTGACAGTAGCCAGCAAGAATTCAAACATAAGAATTCCGATATTTATTTTATTTTGACAGAAATATGTCTTATGGCCGGGGGTCCTCCGAAAATGTGTGTAACGTAACGCAAAAAAATGTGTAACGGAAGTGTAACCATAGCGACCGTGCAGCCTGTGACGTAAGGTATGGATGGATGATGCTGCCTAGCAACCGTGCAGGCTGTGATGTAGGGTATGGATGGATAATGTTGCCTTGCAACCTTGCAGGCTCTGATGTAATGTATGGATGGATAATGTTGCCTAACAACCGTGCAGGCTGTGATGAAAGGTATGGACGGATAATGTTGCCTAGCAACCGTGCGGGCTCTGATGTAAGGTATGGATGGATAATGTTTCCTAGCAATCGTGCAGGCTCTGATGTAAGGTATGGATGGATAATGTTGCCTAGCAACCGTGCAGGCTCTGATGTAAGGTATGGATGAATAAAGATTCCTAACAATCGTGCAGCTCTGATGTAAGGTGTGGATGGATAATGTTGCCTAGCAACCGTGCAAGCTGTGATGTAAGGTATGGATGGATAGCAAGACAATGTTGCCTAGCAACCGTGCAGGCTGTGATGTAAGGTATGGATGGATATAGTGAAAATGTTGCTTAGCAACCGTGCAGGCTGTGATGTAAGGTATGAATGGATATCAAGAAAATGTTGCTTAGCAACCGTGCAGGCTGTGATGTAAGGTATGGATGGATAATGTTGCCTAGCAACCGTGCAGGCTCTGATGTAAGGTATGGATGAATAAAGATTCCTAACAATCGTGCAGCTCTGATGTAAGGTGTGGATGGATAATGTTGCCTAGCAACCGTGCAAGCTGTGATGTAAGGTATGGATGGATAGCAAGACAATGTTGCCTAGCAACCATGCAGGCTGTGATGTAAGGTATGGATGGATATAGTGAAAATGTTGCTTAGCAACCGTGCAGGCTGTGATGTAAGGTATGAATGGATATCAAGAAAATGTTGCTTAGCAACCGTGCAGGCTGTGATGTAAGGTATGGATGGATAGCAAGACAATGTTGCCTAGCAACCGTGCAGGCTGTGATGTAAGGTATGGATGGATATAGTGAAAATGTTGCTTAGCAACCGTGCAGGCTGTGATGTAAGGTATGAATGGATATAGAGAAAATGTTGCTTAGCAACCGTGCAGGCTGTGATGTAAGGTATGGATGGATAGCAAGACAATGTTGCCTAGCAACCGTGCAGGCTGTGATGTAAGGTATGGATGGATATAGAGAAAATGTTGCTTAGCAACCGTGCAGGCTGTGATGTAAGGTATAGATGGATATCAAGAAAATGTTGCTTAGCAACCGTGTAGGCTGTGATGTAAGGCGTGGATGGATAATGCTGCCTAGGAAACGTGCAGGCTCTGATGTAAAGTATGGATGGATAGCAAGAAAATGTTGCGTAGCAACCGTGCAGGCTGTGTCTTATGACTGGCGGCCATCTGAAATTAGCAGGCATTGATGAATGGCCATGATTGGGATATACAGGGTGAAACGAAATTCGCGCACTTGGGCGTCGCAGCGCGACTCCTCACATGCCAGCAATAAAAAAAGTCTCTCATAAAAGTTCGTCCTGCGAGTATATCCGACAGAAAAAGGAAGTTGAAGAGTGGCAATCTGGCAACACTGCAACCATATGTAGGGTAACTACCTCTGTCAGCACACTTTAGTCGTGCTGTAAAGTTGGTGCAGTGGATAGAGTTTTGGGTATAATGCGGGAGGTCGAGAGTTCGATCCTGGGTTGAGGTGCATTCTTTTATTTGCTAACTTCCATCGGACATTACATACTGTAATACAGTAAGACACCGTTTCTTAGGTCATATGTATCCCACATTTACAAAATTTTGGAACGCTGAACACGTTGTAACGCATCTAGTAGATGAAGTGGTGGGAATTAATTCACACCCACGATGTGGAAAGGACTTGTTTCAAAGCTAACCAATAAAAACGATTGTTCGTCCATTTCTAGGATCGTAGTATGTAAGTGCAAATGGTTTCTAGAGGTCCCGCTGCAATCCCTGTTGACGATTAAGATTCCAGATACCATACCAACTGGACTACATTTCTTCTTCTTCTTAATCTGTTTACCCTCCAGGGTCGGTTTTTCCCTCGGACTCAGCGAGGGATCCCACCTCTACCGCCGCAAGGGCAGTGTCCTGGAGTTTCAGACTTTGGGTCGGGGGATACAACTGGGGAGAATGACCAGTACCTCGCCCAGGCGGCCTCACCTGCTATGCTGAACAGGGGCCTTGTGGAGGGATGGGGCGATTGGATGGGACAGGCAAGGAAGAGGGAAGGAAGCGGCCGTGGCCTTAAGTGAGGTACCATCCCGGCATTTGCCTGGAGGAGAAGTGGGAAACCACGGAAAACCACTTCCAGGATGGCTGAGGTGGGAATCGAACCCACCTCTACTCAGGTGACCTCCCGAGGCTGAGTGGACCCCGTTCCAGCCCTCGTACCACTTTTCAAATTTCGTGGCAGAGCCGGGAATCGAACCCGGGCCTCCGGGGGTGGCAGCTAATCACGCTAACCACTACACCACAGAGGCGGACTGGACTACATTTACGAAATAAAAAACATACTCCTCAACGCAGGATCGACCCTTCGACCTTCTGCATGCTAACCCAAAACTCTACCCACTGCACCAACTGTAGAGTACACCTAACATATGCTGATAGAGGTAGTTACCCTACATGTAGTTACAGTGTTGCCAGATTACCACCCTTCAACTTCCTTTTTCTGCGGGATATACTCGCAGGATGAACTTTTGTGAGAGACATTTTTATTGCTGGCATGTGAGGAGTCGCGCTGCGACGCCCGAGTGCCCGAATTTCGCTTCACCCTCTATATGTATGATCATTTGATTTTTGCAAAGGGAAAAGTCGTTTATTTTAACGTAGACTTACGTTCCTCGACAACGCGTACATGGAAAGAAACATGTTAAGACGCTTTTAGTATTTGGGTAGAACGCGTACATCACCGAGAGTATTTCACTTATGATTAATGTCTCAAGTGACAGATAAAACAGGAGGATATCTGTTTTGAAAATAAAGGAAAAACTGAAAATCTGGAACTTAGTTTTTATTAAACAGTGCTTCAAAGTAAGGCAAAATGTGTGCTTAATATGTAACGTCACACGCATACTCTGTTATAAGATGGCGCCGTGTTGACCTGCGAGCTCAGTTTGAGATTAGCTGTCGTTCTGAATACATCATGATCAGTTGTATAGAAGAACAAATTCCATAATGAAAAAGAACAATTGACGTCACTCGCATACTCTGTTATAAGATAGAATTGTGTTGACTCGCGCTCTTACTCGTAATATTACTCCCTCTATCTTAAATGGTGTCCCTTACTTCTCATATCACAGATCTAGACTACACCGAGTAATTACCCCTCATTCCAAGTGCATCACGTTCTAGTGAATAACATTTATTATCCATATACGAGTAATATTTGTCTAATAAGTAAATCTACGAAACCCTCCAAACCTTGCGGCCGTTACAGTAATGACA
Organism: Anabrus simplex; assembly: GCF_040414725.1. Taxonomy (NCBI): domain Eukaryota; kingdom Metazoa; phylum Arthropoda; class Insecta; order Orthoptera; family Tettigoniidae; genus Anabrus; species Anabrus simplex. The sequence goes on from NC_090265.1 coordinate 783,334,048, forward strand.
GGCTACCGCCAATTTAATACTTTTTTTCTTTTTGCAAATTTTAACGCTACTGTAACACTGATACGTTTTCGACAATAATAAGGAAGGAAAGAACTAAGTTTGAGGAGGTAGCGGCTGTGTCCTTATCAAGTACAGTCCCAGGATTTGTTAATGTGAAAATGGGAAGCAATGTAAGGCTTACAGCATATTAGAGTACGACAAAATTCCAACTCGATGTAATTCAAATAGGATATAACTGATCGCTCTGCTTATACAATACCTGACAGACTTATTTCTGTGTTTCCAAATGTAGTCTTCAGTTGAGTTACGGGATTATTCCCCACTCAAGTAACCATAACGAAGTTCTAGTTGCTCTCGCTCTGCTATCGTGAAGGCGTGATTGGAAACGAGGGCATTAATGGCAACTCTTTCTAACTATGAAAGCTCGATACAGTCAATTTCGTCAAAAGACTGGAGAGAGATAGATTTAATAACCACCAACAGATTATTCCCAATAACAGATGGCGTACCACACCTATAATATATTGTCTACAACTAACTTATTATTTACATATAATTACATATTATTTAAAAACAATCACAAACTATAATGTCCAAAAATTAACATCTTACAATATTACACAGATATCTGTTATTTTCCATACGTAATACTGTCTTTCTCGTTGTCTTTACATCAGAACAGAAGCAATCCACAGATTCTCCAATACTGTTCACCGTGTCCTGTCTTTCGTACCGGAATATGAAATGGTATTCGCTGCTTCAGCTTCGGACAATTTATTCTGTTTGTTATGAATTTTATTTTAACCACCGCGTCAGCGCATTTTCGACTCAGCAGTAAATTCTCCATTTGCAGCTCGTGGCAAAACTCATAATTTAATGAAGACGTAGTCTTAATTCCGAAGCCCATGTAACTCAAACACTTCATAAATTTTACCTGCACTCTGTCTAGAGAGTCAATTAAATATTGTTGGAATGGTATCCAGATCTCGGTACCATATCCCTACCATGACCTAATATACGAAATATATAGAGTTTTCAGAGTATAAACAGAAACAAAATCCTTACAATTTCTGTTAAGAAAATCCAAAAAGCTAAGAGATTGTGGTATAAGACTACAAGGGTGTTACTGTGCTGAGGGACACACCGTCAACAGCGATTACTATTGCTGATTTCTGGAACGACATCTGCGTCCGGCTACGCGGTGCAAACATCCACGTTTATTGCGAGATGCTCGTCCTATCGTGTTGTCATGTCGCAAACAATGTCAAGCTTTTATTGCAACGCTGGCATTGGGAGGTCTAGAAACACCCTCCGTACTCACCAGGCATGAGACCGTGTGACTTCGACCTGTTTCCGAAGTTGAAGGAACCCCCCAAAGGCCACCGAATTCCTGACGTGATATCTGTATTCCGCGCAGTAGGACGCTCCGTCACTGTCGTCGCCCGAGAACGTCTTGCCAACGGTCCCCAACGGCTTCCTGACAATTGTAAAAAGGTAACAGTCGCTGCGGGTGATTACATTCAAGGAATGTAGTTCTATTGTACTTGTTAGTTCATTAAATGTTGCGTTCTGTCAATATCGCCACTACTTTATTTACACCCCTCGTATTACCCACTATGCCTCATTTTGGCGCTGTCATCAGTTTTTGTTGTCTCCTTATAATAGAATAAGTTCTGGTGTGCTATTTGCGGCTCCAGTCATACCTTTGGATCTATAAAATTAGGATTAAGTGATAATAATCGAGGGCTATAAAGAAGCAGCACCAGTCCAGAAAGGGTCCGACTCGTTGGCTGAATGGTCGGCGTACTGATTTTAACCTTTATTGGTTAATTCCAATGGCCCGGGGGCTGGGTGTTTGTTCTGCCCCCAACATCCCTGCAACTCACACACCACACATAACACTATCCTCCACCACATTAACACGCAGTTACCTACACATGGCAGATGCCGCCCACCCTCGTCAGAGGGTCTGCCTTACAAGGGCTACACTCGGCTAGAAATAGCCACACGAAATTAAATTAATTAAAAAGTCCAGAAAGGATTGTGGCAAGGCTGCAGTTTGCCACCATCATTTACAATGTTTACATATAAAAGGTGGTAAGAGAAAATCAACGAGAAACTTGGAAAGGAATAAGAATCCAAGGAGAGGAAATCAGAACTCTGAGATTTACCTGTTATTTAATCTGAGGCATCAAGAGATACGGAGAAATTGCTTAATGGTACAGACGGAGTCTTAGAGAAGGAGTACAAGACGAAAGTAAACACAACCAAAACAAAAGTAATGGAGTGCAGTCGAACGAAGTCAAGTGATACAGGAAATATTAGAATTACGAAGTGAAGTTTTAAAGGAAGTAGATGAATATTGCTATTTGGATAGTGAAATAACTAACGATGGCAGAAGTGAGGAGGACATAAAAAGTAGACTAGCACAAACAAGGAAGGCCTTTCTTAAGAAATGAAGTTTGCTCACTTCGAACATTGATAGAAATTAGAAAGATGTTTTTGAAGACTTTGGTCTCGAGCGTGGCATTGTATCAAGGACCTCTCAAACGCCCAATATCTTACGTATGCAAACCCATGCGCAGAGGTTCTATGCAGCGTGCATCGACCCGACTCGGCTCAATTCGGACCAGCGTTTCGTCTCGGGGCACCTCGGCTAAGCTCGACTAAGCTCGACTCAACTTAGCTCCGATGGTGGAGCGCTATAGAGCAAGTGAAGAAGGGGGAGACAGGCGGAGCAAGCGAGACAGGCGTAGGGAAAGAGAGACATAGCGCTATTGCTCAAACTCGAAGAGTGGAGATCTGCACTCTGGTCAACCTAGCGATGTCGTCTTTTGCACCTTGCACCGCGCAATGCACCGGTACATGCACTCTGAGAGGCCTTGCATTATATGGAAGAGAAATATGGACAATAACTAGTTCAGAAAGAAAGAGAATGGAAGCTTTTGAAAATGTGGTGCTACACAAGACTGGGTACACCGAATCGCGAATGAAGAGACACTGAACCGAACTGGTGAGAGAACAACGATTTGATGAAATTTGACCAGTTTTAGGACACATTTTTTAACACAGCCAGGACTTACCGGTTGGTTTTTGAGGGAAGTGTAGTCGATAAGAAAAGTAGTGGTAGATCAATGTATGAATGATACAAGGAGATTAGAGTTGATGTAGGATACAATAGTTACGTAGAAATGAAAAAATTGGGACAGAATAAGGTGGCATGGAGAGATTCCTCTATTAAGTCTACGGACTAATGACCCAAACAATACAGAGACAGATACCGAATATCGAGTCATTACTCTACCTTGGTAACTCTTCTTCTATCTCAAGTTGACTTCATTTCGGCCACAGATCTGAAGTTTGCTCATACATGATTTATCAATCGCCACTCAACATACACACATCAAGCCTGCGGATAGAATACTGCCCAGGGATCGATGCCGACTTACGTCCTATTTCCAAAACTGGGGATTATAGCCAGATATGAGCAAGATAGTATCATCATGCTTCCTCTTTAGTAACAAATTGGTGAGCACCAGTGGCGTATACTGAGGACTACCAAAGCTATCGGTGAAGCCCAAACCTCAGATGAGAACGACGGGAATATAAAGCACACGTAAACACCTGACACATTGTTCCATTTACAAAACTTGAAAGCAATGAGAGGAAACGTCTTCCTGATTTCTGAGAGCTAGGCATCGGAGACTGATCTTGCGTCTCTCTCTCCTCGGCCCTCCCCATGCTACTTGCCTCTGTATGTCTGATAGTTGCGTGGACCGGGGAGATAGGTGTACTAGGCTTCCCTTCGTCCGATCGCTACTGCTAACGACAAACATGCGTTACTCGCCGTATATACTTCCTCACCTCATACTTTTGACTTAATTATATAGATAACAGAGTGCTGGTATTTCACTCCCATTTACTTCAACATCCTTGTAGGAAGACACTGCAGGGATGCTGTTATAGGAGTAATACAGTCTAGTGGTTGTACATGTCTTGATCCGAGCATACACCACTGGTGAACACACAGGTGAGAGTACATTTCAGTGGTGCCCTGAACCATCCCAATCCTCACCCGAAATATTGTACCTTGGTGGCGTCCTCGATCAAACTCTGTCTTACAGGGAGCACCTAGTAAATCTAGCACGGAAGCTTAGCACACGCCTCCAGGAATTGTGAGGTGTTTCACGAGGTGTTTCATCAGTTACGTAGCGAAGCTCAGCCCTTGGACTTGTATTTTCAGCAGCAGAATACTGGCTGAGCAGCCATCATACAAGAAACGTTGACACCCAGAATGAAATACTAGTGTAACTGAACAATGAGAACACAGCGAAACAGCGCCGACTAGTTTAATTGTGTGCCTACGTGTAAGTAATTATTAGAGTTAGTTAAAAAATATTAGATTAGACGCTACCAGTCTTGTATTTATTTCCCTTTCAGCCACCATCGAGTTACAATATTGTAATTTCCCTCATCCATGTGTTTGCCACACTGCATTTATTTAGTCTTAAGGTGATTACAAACTACATACAAGGTTCCCAGCCACTTAATTCAGTTTGGAGAGAGACTGAACCAAAGAAGTGCACAGTACTCGGCGGCCGAGTAGACAAGGCTAACGCCAGGCAGGCGGTAGACGCTCCCCAGGACGTAGCACTGAACTTATGCAATATGTTGTTTCTTGATGCAATTCTATGAGAGAGCTTTATAGTTCAGGGTTCTGTCTAAAGTGACTCCAAGATATTCTGGGTAAAGATTGTATCTCAGCATTTGACCGATAAACAACATTTTTGGTTTATTGTTCCTACACGTGACCCCTGGGTAGTATTAAGCGAGCAACGGCAATAAAGGTGAATTACGATGTGCCGTTAAGTAAATAAATAAAATTATAAATGAATATGTGACGCGTATTGTAATCTCCATATTAAAATGACTCGAAAATGGCTGCTCTGTTATTTAACTCCGTTTTCTCAAGAGCGCCCCGCTACAAAGGATTTTTTTAACGAGAGACACGCGCCATTAACACTAGCCACAGCGATAATGCCGGGTAATGTTTCGTACTTCGGAAGATAAAATGCCAGTAGACTGCAGTAAGCTACAGCAATCGACATAAGAGTTTATCTGGCCTGCAGAGAAGCACACGATAGTTAGATACCACTACACAAAATTAATGGCTTCCTTCATGAGCGTATTACTGTACCTCCGGGCCGCAGGTCAACTGAGTTTTTATATAACTAGTGAGATATCTATCGACTTCCAAAGTCCAGCATTTGTTCCGTATTTTATTACTGTATTTATTTATTTATTTATTTATTTATTTATTTATTTATTTATTTATTTATTTATTTATTTATTTATTTATTTATTTATTTATTTATTTATTTATTTATTTATTTATTTATTTATTTATTTATTTTAGGGCTGAGTAGCTCAGAAGGTACAGCGCTGGTTTCTGAGTTCAGGTTGGCATGTTCGAATCGGCTCAGTCGAATGGTATTTGAAGTCCAAAGCTGTCATATTAAAAATATTTTATTTCTTGGAAGTTAAAAACAGATACAATGAATATGGTATGAAAATTAGCCTTTCTAAGACTAAGGTGATGTCATCAGGTAAAAATTCTAAGAGAACTTAATGTCAGGTTGGGATACAAAGATGGAACAGGTAGATCAGTTCAAGTACTCTCCCAGGGTGGTACAATGAAACACCTCTAAGTTGGCCACCTGCGGTTCATAAAACGTCTCAAAATTCACTGCGAAGGACTTCAGATAACACATTTCACAATTGCTTCTTTAGACACGTCAATCCAAGCACCATGGATCCAAAAAATTTGCTCGAGGGCCGTGTAAATTCGATTGCATTATTACACCTATCAGTCAAATTATACGAAAACAATCTCCCGTAACATTATTGTTTTTAAATACTTTTCGACAGGCAGCATTTCCGATTATGTTAAAATTGCTTGCACTAAACCATTAAAAAACAGCAAAAAAGTAGTTCTGAACCTGTCCAAACTGCCATTTAATGGCTGTCCAATGTCCAGAGGTTTTTTAACATGTAAATACAGAAGAAATTAAACGGTGCGTTCAATATATGTCCAATCAAAAGGGGCCTCCAAAGTGAGGAGTTTCACCGTAGTATAAAGTGAAAGATGGAATCGAGGTGCAGCAATGCTAATGCAGTGAATGTGCAGTCGCGATCAATAGTATTCCGTAAGAAGGAAGTCACTTCCCGGATGAAACTATAGTCTATTTACGGGAGTGAAAGCTGGGTGTACTCAGGATATGTTATTCATAACACAGAAGTAAAAGAAATAAAAGTAGCGAGAATGATCGCTGGTACAAACAGGTGGGAACAATGACAGGGGGTACTCGGAATGAGGAGATAAAGGCTAAGTTAGGAAATAACTCGATTGATGAAGCTGTATGCATAAACCGGCTTCGGCGGTGGGGTCATATGAGGCGAATGGAGGAGGATAGGTTACCTACGAGAATAATGGACTCTGTTATGGAGCGTAACAGAAGTAGAGAGAGACCAAGACGACGATGGTTAGACTCAGTTTCTAACGATTTAAGGATAAGAGCTATAGACCTAAACTAGGCCACAGAACGAGCTACAGATAGATGATTGTGGCGTAGCTTAGCAAATTCACAGAGGCTTGCAGACTGGACGCTGAAAGATATAAAACTCTAAAATGAAGATATATGTAAGTATGTTCAATCTCTTCATAGCCTTATACGTGTCCAATTGCCCTGTAGTTCTGTGGAAGGAACTTAGACCGTGGAGGTATATATCTAAGGTAGAACCCCGGCATTTCCCTAGCGTAAAACTGACGAACCATGGATAACTTGTGCCTTTCACCTGCTCTCCCGAATACAATGCTATTAGTTTTGTGAGGCCTTGGTAACGACAAAATGAAGGACTTGGAGATCTAGTACTGTCTCGATTGGAAGAGAACAACAATTAAACAAGGAAGATTGGACAGGAAAGATAATAATGGACGTACTACAAATAAGGGTACGCAATGGCAGATTCGCCGAGGACTCAGTTGTATATTGGAAGTGCGTTTTATTTGTTGATTTCTCTTCCTACCGAATGAGTACGAAGTTACAAGATTCAGAGGTCACTCATTTTTTAGTGTTTAATGACCCTCGCCTTTCTTTAATTGCCTAAGTCTTGGACAGACTCCAAATCTTTATCTCATAAAAACATTCAGCACTCGCGCCCATTCATCATCTCTCATCTCGTGTTTACGTTCGAGTGTACCCATAGTGTGTAAACTGTGTAATTGAAAAAAGAAGCTCCAAAAATTAAAATATACTTTAGTGATTGATCATAGTAAGGTAGCAGTAAGACAAGTGTAGTTTTAACAATAACGAGATGGGAATCGTTACCTCCCAAGTCATTCCTCCACATCGAAGTCCAGTTACAGATTTTGTACTCTGTAGGAGTGTTCTAAAGAATGTAAAAACTTTACAAGTACGGTGGACACTGACGAATATCATTTGACTAGCTCATGAATCATTCCTTTCAGTTACAGCAGAAGGTATGTCTTATGGGTACGGATCATATGAAAATGTGTGTAACGTGATGACAAAATGTGTGACGGAAGTGTAACCATAGCAACCGTGCAGGTTGTGATGTGAGGTGTGGATGGATGGTCAGACAATGTTACCTAGCAACCATGCCGTTGCCATCAGAAATTAGGAGCCATTGATGGATGGCCATGACCAGGAGACATATTTATAACCATTTGATTCTCAGAAAGTGGAAAGTGGTCTCCTTTTTCTTGTTACTATTTGCTTGTTATTTAAAGGGGCCTAACATCTACGCATCGGCCGTCTTTGTTTTTTCATTAGAAATGAACAATACCTCTGTATGCACTTAGAAAACTGCCACATGATTTATTCTTTAATTGTACAGTTTATTCTAGAGTTTGAGGAACATGCCACTTCAGAAGGAAAATAATCTTGTTATACAAACATCTAACATCTAATTTCTTGACCTCTTCAATAATATGTGTACCGTTTGTTTCATTTTGATATGTTCTTCTTGATTTCTAGGAGTGCATCAATAAGTCCACAGCATTTGTCATGATATAATTTTAGAAAAATAAAGGAAACCAGACTCTAAGTTCCCTGCTGTTTAATTGCATTTTCAACATAATAAATAAAGAGCATTTTGATTAGTAGTATCCATATTAATAGGTACAGTTCATTTATTTACGATGCTAAATATAAATTAACAATGTACATTCAGTGAGGAGCATGTAAAACTTTTAACCTAAAACGCTTTACGTTTCAGAGTGGAAGAAAACAATTTTCAGTAAAGAAATTATTTGAAGGTAGAACATAAGCAATATCCAAAATAACGAATCCGTTCATTTTCCGCCCTCGTACTCACTTGCTAGTCACAGTTTTATCGAATGCAAAACTCGTGTGGCTAACTGGTCTTTGTAAGGAAGGAAAGTCTATTTTATTAACAACTTAAGATCGCTCTTACACATACAGGTTTTCGAAGATATTAGAATGGGAAAGGGCAATTTCTTGGAAGTAAAAAGCCGTAGCTTTAAATCAGGTAAAGCTTGGTCACTTTCTTTCTTTCAATGTTTCTTAATCCGTTTGTCGCCAGGGTTGGTTTATTTTCTCGGACTCAGCGAGGGATCCCACTTTTACCGCCATACGGGCAGTGTCCTGGAGCGTGAAACTTTGGGTCGGGGATACAAGTGGAAAGGAGGACCAGTACCCCGACCTAGCGGCCTCACCTCGTATGCTGAACAGTGGCCATGTGGGGGATGGAAAGATCCGAAGGGATAGACAAGGAAGAGAGAAGGAAGCGGCCATGACCTTAAGCTAGGTACTATCCCGGCGTTTGCCTGGAGAAGAAGCCGAAAACTACGTTAAATCACTTCGAGGATGGCTGAAATGGGAATCGAACTCCCACTACTTAGTTGTCTTCTCGAGGCTGAGTGGACCCCCTTATAGCCGTCGTACCACTTTTCAAATTTCGTGGCATAGCCGGGATGGGATTAGTTTAGAAAGACACATTTGGAGCTAACTTCAGCGTTTCCCTTAATAGGTAGTAAGTATACCGCGGACCTTAATAATAAAACACACACATGCACTCAATCCATTCGTATTTAATTTAAACTTTTTTGTCACAAGTTGCTGTACGTCGCACCAATGGCGACGATGGGATAGGAAACGGCTAGGAGTGAGAAGGAAGGGAACGTGGCCCTGAACTGGCTGATGTGAAAATGGAAAACCAAGTAAATCCATCCTCAGGGCTGCCGACAATGGAATTCGAACCCACTATCCCTCGAATGTAAGCTGATAGCTGCGCGCCCGTAAACGCACGGCGAACTCGCTCAGTGTTTAATTTATGAACTCTCACTCCATACGCTGCCTGACCTCAATATAAGTTACAGAAGAAGTTGATTGGCTACTTACAGTAATATTGTAAATTCATATTATTAACGCCAAATGAGCAACATCATCATTTTCACACATTCAATTAAAAAGGATTTCTATAAAATTGTTTTCACAATGCTTAGATCGCTCAAAGCTAATACACTAATACATCTACAAATGCTACAATTGTCTATAATGTCATGACTGATCAGTGCAGAGTATTCATGCTTTATTTATTTAATTATAATATCGGATATAATGATAATACAATGGGAGTCTTACTCTGGTTTCCTTTAGTATTAATAATACATAAAAATCTCTCTTACAGGAAGCAAAACCATGGAACATGATAGAATTCTTGCACCTCCTCTTCTGTGATATTTTGCATTTTAAAACGAATGTCCGTGTCACACTTGAGTCATCATACTGTACTCCCTGTTTGAAGCGATTTGCCACTAAACATTTCTACCTAATATTAACATATTAAATTGGAAATTATCATTCAACAATCGTAAAATGAGAGAGGAAATAAACTCCATACAACCTCGCAATGTGGAATTAGTGGTAAAGTTTAATTAATAATGAATAGCTTTCTGGCAATGGCATAACACACCTTTTAATTTTTATTTTGCAATATTTTATTTTACTCTGAACGCAGGCCGCTCAGAACACTGTAGGAATTTGTGTTGCCACAAAATGCTACTTATACAGACCAGTGACATGAAACATATTTTCTTTCCTTCTTTCTTTCCTTCCGTCTTTATTTATTTATTTATTTATTTATTTATTTATTTATTTATTTATTTATTTATTTATTTATTTATTTATTTACATAGCATGTTTGTTATGGACAGTATTTTTCACATGATTGGCTAGAACAAATTTCGCGAATAGTGAGGCGTTTAAATTATATTTCGAGGTTACTAACACGACACTCCAGAACCAAATTTCCTAATATCGTATATTTTTGTTTTCAACATAACACCATGAAACAACTCAGCTTTCACGTTCACACTCTCAAGTCATGGAGTCAATATGAGGAGATGGTAGTAGAGTTCAGAGATGACGGTTATGTACAATAACAAATCACAACAATTCTATTTATGTTAAATGTGGCGTTAATAAAACGTAAATACTAAAAATTGTTTAAAGTCAATATAATAAATAGATTGACAAAGTGTGATTTTGTTAATCAGAAATATCGTCGTTGCCGAGACAAAACCTCCTATGTGATAGTATTGTTGGAGATATACTGACCCGCAGCACATACATTATGAAGAGCGAGAATGCCTTGACGATATTCACACAACCTTAGATGACAGCACCTTACCGAACAAAGTTCTAGGTTAAAATATTTCACATAGGAGGTTTTGTCCCGGCAGCGACGATATATTTCCTTTTCTTAACGTAGACTTATGTTCCTCGACAATAGGTTCATGGAAAGAAAAATTTTAAGACTTTTGGGTAGAACGTGTATATCGCCTAGAGTATTCAACTTACGGTTACGTTTATTGTCTCAACTGACAAGAGGAGGCCACCTGTTGCAAAAAACACGAAAATATCAAACGTAATTTTCATGAAATAGCTCTTCAAAGTAAGGCAGAGATCAGCTTCTATGAATATTAGTGTGTATGAGTGCAAGTATGATTTAGAGCTATTGTTAGGTAATGTCGATAGATAATGTTGATAATTAAAAAGTAACTATTATAATAATTTTGTTATGATATTACTCCATTAATTTAGGTAGTTTCTAGAGACTGTTAATAATGTATTTTTCCAAATCATGTGACTATGTACTGTATGTTGTGGTTAAGTGTATAAGAGGAGCGTGAGCCCTAACTTCGCCACATAAATATCAAAATATAAAATATCAAACAAATAATAAAACATTTGTGCCAAAAGCCTTCAATAAAAAGAGAAAGCTCTTCACATCTAAAATTATCAACTTAAAACTGAGGAAAAGTTGTGCCTTTTTAAGACATATGTGTCCGACTCGTTGGCTGAATGGTCAGCGTACTGGCCTTCGATTCAGAGGGTCCCGGGTTCGATTCCCGGCCGGGTCGGGGATTTTAATCGCTTTTGATTAATTCTTCTGGCTCGGGGACTGGATGTTTTGGCCCTTCCCAACACTCTCCTCGTCATCTTCAGACAATACACCACACTACCAACCACCACAGAAACACGCAATAGTGATTACATCCCTCCATATAGGGTTGGCGTCAGGAAAGGCATCCGGCCGTAAAACAGGGCCACATCCACATGTGCGATGCAGTTTGCACCCGCGAACTCCCACATGTGGGAAAAAGTGGTAGGAAAAACAAGAAATATGTATCGAGCGTGTTTCTGTACTGAGGTAAGACCTGGTCACTAGGGGTAACACAGAGGAAGAGGGTAGAAGCCTTTGGACAATGTTGCTATGGACGAATACTGAAAATTCCTTGGTTACACAGAGTTACTAATGAGGAAGTAATGGAAAGAGTTGGAGAAACCCCGAGCTTGTCAATGAATACTGAAAAAAAAGAAGAAATACATGGATTGCACATATAATGAGACAGAGTTTACTAGCCTTCATCCTGGAGGGTTCTGTGGAGGGAAGACATTGTAGAGGAAGGCCTGGACTGGAATATATTGATCAACTGGTGGAGAAGCTGGGATGAAAATCTTATGTAGAACTGAAGAGAATTGTACATTTGGAGAGCTGCTGCCAACCAACCTTAGTTTTGTAAACTTTAGGAGTAGTATGTGACGTCACACGCATACTCTGCTATAAGACGGCGCTGTGTTGACTCGCACGCGCAGTTGTAGTTTACCTGAAACAGAGAAAACAATTTAATAAGTATGTCTACGATACACTCAAAACCCTGCGGCGGCTATAATAGTGAGACCCTACCGCCACTTTCTATGCCTCATGGCTGGATGTGATCTGAAACGTACGTCACCGAGCACCCGTTCATGGATGGCCTTGACCGAGAGGTCGTTTGAGTTTCCTAAAGGGAAATTCGAAACCATTTTTTTTCTTTTGCAATATTAGTTTAACATCCCCCTTTCAAATCGAAGGTCTTCGGCGACGTAAAGATGGAAAAGGGCTAGGACTGGGAAGGTAGGGACCGTGGTTTTATTTAACTACAGCACCAGCATTTGCCTGGTGTGAAAAAAGGAAACCACGGAAAACTATCTTCATGGCTGCCGGCAGTAGGGTTCGAATCCACTATCTCCTGAATACTGGATACTGGCCTCACTTAACCGACTGCAGTTATGGAGCTTGGTAATGATGAGATTCGAACCCTTCATCTCCCGAGTGCAAGCTCACAACTATGCGATCCTAATAACCGCACGCCCAACTCGCTTGGTGCAGAAACGTCTAACTGCTCTTTTTAACTAAATTAAACTCATTTAAATAACTATAATTGGCTTGCACATACATTTTACAACAATTCATTACTGAGTGATACCTGGTAATTTACCATGCCGCACTGTAGGAATGTATGGTTGCATGATGTATTTACGCACTCGTACAGAATAATGTATTTAAGGTTTATTTTCCTTTATACGTACGCATAGGAAAATGAATACAATAAGGACTGTTCTGATGGGCAGCATACCCCATATGTGGGTGGGAGACGTGACCTGTCTTAAAAGGAAAATAGTGGATAGGAAGAGAAATGTCAGATACGCGGTATTGTTTCTTAACCGGCGCTAAACTAGTATTCTGGAGAAGAGGTCTAGAGAAAAGGGCTCTTAAAATCAGCCGGAATGCATGCGCCTGGGAACAACTGGGAATGAAACTGTTCAGATGGATGGAAACCAGGATCCACTATGTCTGCTGTTATAATCTAGATCTAGAAATCACTCGCCGAATTTAGGATGTCTGTTCTAACTGGTAAAGGTTGTCTGGTGTCCTCTGTGACAGTAGACTAAATATCCGAACAAAGGGGAAAGCCTATAAATACGTGGCGTGACCTGAAATGCGACACGGTGCAGAAACTTCACTAAAAGTGCCGTCACAATGTAATCGGCAGGAAGTATCTGAAATGAAGATGCTGAGATGGAAGTGTGCGGTTACGAGAAAAGACGATTGCTCTAGTATGGCCACATTAAGCGCAGGGATGAAAGCTATGTGGGAAGAAGGTAGGAGGGAGAGGGCTAGACCCAGAAGAATATGGATGGATTGTGTGCGGAAAGATCTCAGGGAAAAGCAGTTAACAGAAAATGGCATTTGAGACCGAAGGAAATGAAAACGACTTGTCAGAAACGTCGACTTCGCATGAACACTAATGTTCATAAAAAACATAACACCTTTAAAGACTAGAGATAGGAAGTTCATATTCACAGAACATGTTCATTAGTATGTTCTACAGAAACTATTAGCATTTCAGACACCTAGGTTGAGCATGTGTTCTGTTGCCTAGTAGACACTGGGTCCTCCATGGGCACTGATAACTTGTTCCATGCATGATGGCATAGATGCGTATAAGGCGCGAATGGCATCCTGGGGTATAGTCATCCATGCTGCATTCACCTGGTTCCACAGTTCATCTTTGGTGGTTGGCATTGGGTCACAGCGCCTCACCCGTCCTTTCACCATATTCCACACATTTGTGACTGGCGACAAGTCCTGTGATCGGGCGGGCCAGGGCAACAGTCTCACATCCTGTGACAACAACAAGGCACGTGTTCCTTCAGCAACATGCGGTCGCGCATTGTCCTGCTGAAATGTCGTCTGGGGTGTCGTGCAGAAAGGGTATGGCTACGGGTCGCAGGATGCCATTTTCGTAAGTCAAACTGGTCGCAGTGCCCTGGACACGCACCATCTGTGATTTGTGGTTGTACCCAATAGTTCCCCACATCATAATTCCTTGAGTTGGCGCTGTATGTCTTGTGAGAATATGATGCCTCTTCCCCCGTCTGCGGCGAACCGAAATACGGCCATCATTTTCAAGCAAGCCAAACCTGGATTCGTCCGAAAACATTATCTCCTGCCATTCCTGTCCCCATTGACGTCGTTCCACACACCATTGCATCTATCATGTTTATGCATATTAGTCAAAGGTAGGCGGAGAAGTGGACGACGCGCTGGTAATCCAGACCGTAATAAAAGGCGACGGACTGTCACTCCTGATAGTGTACGATGTGTTACATCGTTCCACTGTTGCACCAGAGCCGAGGAGGACACAGATCTGTCCTGCAATGCCATTCGGATGAGGTTCCGATCTTCTCGGGGGGGTGGTCTGGGTGGTGCGACCAGACCCATCTCCTCGTGTTCTATGGTCTTCTATGAACCATTCTGTACATACCCGTTGCACTGCCGACACACTTCGTCTCACACGAGCAGCAATTGCCCGGAAGGATGCATCACGTTCTCTCATGCCAATAATGCGCACTTTTCTAAACTCGCTCGTTTGGCAGTACGGTTCTCGCATACGTCTGCGAGGCATCCTGCACGTCTGCTCAAATCATACTTATTCATTACCCTCGGTTCATAGCGACAACGAGAGATTTCACCAGCCGGTGGTGGTGCGCTGAGATATCGATGTGGACCTTGAACCTGAGGTCTGACATGGTTCAAATACGAATCATTTCTTCAGAACATACTGGTGCAGATGTCATGTGAATATGAACTTCCCATCTCTTGTCTTTCAATGTGTTCTGGTTTTTATGAACATGGGTGTATTTGGAGTCAAGATTACAATATTACTTTTCCCTCAAGATTGAGGTATCCTTTCATTACAATGTGCATGTATTGAGTGTCTTGATTGTTGTTCCGTTAAATTATGACTAGTGTTTAACTTTAACCCTTGTTTTCTCCATCTTTTGAAAATGGTGCTTGGCCTACTATGTCTCTGACCCCTTCAATTGAAACCCATGGAAAGCAGAAACTACGCCAGATACAACCGCACCCTCCACCCACCTTTAGATGTGACATTTGTGGCCGCATGTTCTATGTGAAGATTGGCTTGATCAGTCATCAGCAACATCTCCACAGAGCCAACAGAATTGCAGGAGAAAAATGTAATCTCGGAAACCAGTAGCGGCCGGCGACGACGATATGAAAGCAGTTACATAAACCGTAGCAACATTTAAATAACTTCCCTCTAGTCACTAACTAAGTTATGAACAATGTAACTGGATAGGTCATCTCTTACAGCCACAAATTAATTACAGCACAAAACAACGAATAGTTCTGTGTTTGCCTTCTAATTTGGAAAGTTCCTACCTACGATATCTGATTCATTAATTAAGGACTCAGCGGTTTGAATCCGTTCCTCAAATAACAAGCAAGCTGTCTTCAATTTTGGACAGGGGGAGTACTTTAATAATATTGTACTCTCCAAAGTTTTTGTTATAGCAAATTCTTCCTTCCAAACAGTGCTGAAACTGCACAAATTCCACACTTACTATTACTAGCGTTTCTCAGACATCTCAATTAAATGTGGAACTCATTCATTATTATAAAACAAAAATTCAGCCAAATCAGAAGTATTATTATTATTATTATTATTATTATTATTATTATTATTATTATTATTATTACCGGCTTAATGGATAAATTGTTAGCTTGCTGGCCTTTAGTCACAGGGGTCCCGGGTTCGATTCCCGACAGGATAGGGAAATTTAAACATCATTGCTTAATTTCGCTGGCACAGGGGTTGGGTGTATGTGTCGTCTTCATCATTTCATCCTCATCATGAAGCGCAGGTCACCTACGGCGTCGAATCAAAACACCTTCACCTGGCGAGCCGAACATGACCTCGAACACCCCCGGTACTAAACGCCATACATCATTTCATTATTATTACTATTTCTCCGTTAGGGTCTTCTAGGGACCACGTGACGATTTCAATGCTTCATCCTTTGTTGTTCCCTCTTCTTCCTCCAATACTCTTTCATCTCCTCACTATGCCTCCTTTTCCTCTCCTCGGACGGTAATGGGCCTTTTTCTTTCCCTCACGACCTTGTTGGAATCTTTCCATTTTTAACACTTTCTTTCTAAAATTCTCTTTTTTTGTTGCTTCTTCTTCTCTTATATTGTTTCTTTCCAAATCTTTCTTGACTTCATGAATCCAGGTTGTGGTTGACTTCTTGTTCCAAAGATATTTGAAGATTTATTTGGTTAACCTGTTGTCATCCATTCTGAATAAATGTCCACAAAGTATCAATCGCCTCTTCCGTATTGTTTCTGTTGTGTTTTTGATGTTCCGGCATATTTTATTATTCTTCATTTCCAGCGTTGTGTAGTTCTTGGCGAACCGAGTATTTTCCGTATATTTTTTCAGTACTTCTAATTTATTCATCCTGTAATTCAGTCCTAGACATTCACTCTCGTATAGGCATTCCTGTTTGACTACCGTGTTGTAGTGTTGCATTCTGAGGTTTTTACATAAACACTTTTTGCTGTAGATATTGCTAGTTACACCGTATGCTCTTTCCATCTTGTGTATCACTTCTACAGCGGATTTTTATAAACCATTTTCTTTAATTGTTCGTCCTACATATCTGAATGTCTTTACCTTTCTTATTTGACCAGTTTCTGTTGTTAGAAATTCTGGAGATTTTTTAATATTCGTCATAAGTTTTTTTTTATTCTTAAACGTGTTCTGATGGCTATTTATTCCAAGTGATTGACTTGTATTGCTGCATTCTCCAGTTTTTGAAAGTATGGCAAAATGATCTGCAAATGCTAGACAGTTTATTTCAATACCTCTGTTCTTTCTTCCCAGTGTTATTGGTGATAGCTTATGTTCTTTCAGTTTTTCTTTCCAAATTCTTACTATTTTCTCCAGGACGCAGTTGAATAGGAGTGGAGATAAAACATCACCTTTAATTATTATGAATGGTTTAGACATTTCCCCCACACACTTTACCTTTTATATGGTGTTTATGAGGGTTTCCGAACTCTCGGATTATTTCTCCAGAGTTTCCCTATCAACAGAGTCAAAAGCCTTCATAAAATCTATAAACGTTAGTATTATGTCTTTGGAGTGCATTATTAATCTGTGACGGATTATGGACTTCACGCTGAATATCTGTTCTGAGGAAGATCTGCCCTTTCTAAATTCACTCTGATATTCACTCAGTTATATTGTTGAAAATATATTATTATTGTTGTTGTTCTGGTTGTATTCCGTGGCTCACAGACGAATATGACGCGCCTGGGTTGAATGGCTGGACAGGGGATTACTTAATGCAACTTTTAGTATAACAAATTTGGAAATCTTATTCCTTTCCTTTCTAAAAAGTAAGAGATAGAAATTTAATGGTATAAAAAAGAACAGTTTGTAATGTTAACAACGAGCTCGTCAACTCTAAGAGTGCATTGGACTTATAAGTCCTAAATCGGGTACAAAATAACTTGGGAGAAAACTCCCACTATTAAAAATCTTGTCCATAATGGCCAGTATTGGGTCCGTATTGATTTAATCACAGTAAATATTTATCTCTCTATTTACTGAGAAAACTCCCAGTCGTTAAATTACATTCAGAAGAGCATAATTGCTCCTGATAGGTAAAATATTGCGAAAAAGCATAGGTGCTTCGAACAGGTACACTTTATAGGAGTTTCAGCTCCAAAATACAAGGGTCCAGCCTCGAACAGGCAATTATATGCCTTTGACACTCTTAATTACACTAAGCAACCCATAGGATGACCCCACTTCAAAGTGTTCATACGCGATTGCCCCGTGGTAGGCTTAACAATTGCAAGGCTCCACAATAAGGTAAATTAGTGTTCCCATAGGAAACCAAAACGAAGATACAGTTACCCTCAGAATAATTAAGAATATACAGGGACATAATTACCCATACTATAAGGCCTTAAGAATAAAAAAGAAGGTTACACATAGCAGCCCATTAACAAGAGATAAGAAGGCGAAACACCAGCATTCCTCATAGAAATTTCAGAAAGGACGATAACCCAAGTGTGTTTAAGACCCAATGACACAGAGATTAATCCCATACTAATAAGGATGACTAAAGGTGGAAAATTTAAAAGCCGAGCCATGATTTTCAAAATTTATATGTTCAAACTTTAGTCACCCAACTCGAAATTTGAAGGGAAGGTTACCAATCGTGCTCCCTTACATTAAATATTTCCCAGTAGGAATTAGAAATACATATAAAGTTAAAAACTTCATAATTGATCCGTACTGAACTGAGAATAACAAGCTAAAATTAAACATGTTTTGACATTAATTTGTGCAATAGTTTATCATTGTACTGAATAGGTGGAACATCTCTCTTTTTAGCATTGTAATAGAAATACAGTCCAAAGACTGCGCATAAGATCTTGCATTTCAACTCAAAGATACAAAATTACATTAAGAAACGGCTGAAACCTTCCCCCTTGAACAATCCGCAGGCACGATCACATGTTTAGGTAAATTCTGCCATTACCTTATAGCCCTGGACCTTCTTCAAGCTGGCCGCGCCCCTGCCTCCCTAGCCCTCTCTGGCCTCCGTCAAGTCGCACTCTCAATAATTGGAGCAATTCAGACCAGACGGCCCTAAAGTGCCCTCCTTATATAGTTCCGTTGGAGAAAGTTCCATACTAAATTACAATATGTTGATAGGCTGAATTTCCATACACACCCCCAGTTTTGATTGGCTAGAGAACATAGTTACAAGTATATTCTAGGTACATTACAGTAGAGGAGAAACCAGCTGAAGTGTTGACAACTTTGATAAATTCGAAAACAATTCTCAGAAAATAGTTTTACCAATAACAAAAACAAAAATGTCCTAAGCTATTGGTTTGTTTTTAGTCTACCAGATATTATCAGAAACTAGATGGCAGAGCCATCTCCCCGTCGAAGAAGAAAGTTTTTGAAAGCTCATGTCCGCTGGCATAGATGACCGTAGAGAAGGTGCGCAGTTTAAGTAGCCAGGGAAGGTACAATTATTATTATTTTCTTTGGCATGGACGCTTCTCTACGCAGACGATGTCATGTTGGTCTTTGAGACCCAGATTGATTTGCAATGCCAAATCCAAGAATTGGAGAGATCGGCCGGCGCAATACGGCATGCGCCTCAATAAAAGAAAGACTGAACATATGACGTCAGAACCACAAGCAATCGGAACCATTCATGTAGACGGTGATTGACAAGATTCAAGTACCTTGGCACCACGATCACTGATGATGGCCGACTTGTCGAAGAGGTTAATGCAAGGATATCCGCAGCATGGATGAAATGTAGAACAATAACCGGCGTCACTTGCGACCAGAGAATGAAAGATAATCTCCAATCAAAAATCTAACGTGCTATCATCCGACCTATTGCACTATATGGTTGCGAATGTTAGCAGACTACGCCTGAGACAGAGCACTGACTGGGTGTCATGGAGACTAATATGCTGAGGTAGACAGTTGGCGTCACTAAACTGGATCACATCTCCATTGAATCCATCAGGGAAAGTTTTGGCGTTACACCTATTCAAGAAAAAATGTGCAAGAGTCATCAACGATGGTTTGGATATGTACTAAGGGCAGACACCGACACTATCGCGAAGACGGATTACATGATAGAAGTCGCCGGTAGGAGACCAAACGGACGAGCGAAACAGCGATGAGCCGATACCCTTCACAAAGATCTGAAGAGCGTCAATCTCCACCCTGACATGAACTAAATGGAGACACCGAATCCATGTAACGCACACCGCCGGCAGTAGGGGCAAACGCTGAAGGAAAAGAATATTATTTTACATTTTGCCTCATATCACTCATGTAATCTGCCACCATCATAATGCTGACTAATGTATAGGTTAATCCATTTCCGACAGATAAATATCATTAATGACAGTAAAAGTATCATAAAGTTCGTATTAACTTCATTAATCCGAGAGTGAGGACCATGTTTACGACTCTGGTAGCTTAGATCTGGTAGCTTGGATCAGGTTATCGTGTAATTTAGACCGATAGCGTGTAACTTGGACGAGGTAATCATGTAATTTGGACCGATATCGTTTAACTTGAACTAGATGATCGTGTAATTTGGATGATAGCGTGTAACTTGGACCAGGTGATCGTGTAATTTGGACCGATAGCGTGTAACTTGGACCAGATGGTCGTGTAATTTCGGCCGATAGCGTGTAACCTGGACCAGGTGATCGTGTAATTTGGACCGATAGAGTGTGACTTGGAGCACGTGATCGTGCAATTTTGACCATTATCATGTAACTTGGACCAAATGATCGTGTAATTTGGACCGATAGCGTGTAACTTGAACCAGGTCATCGTGAAATTTGGACTGGTAAATACAAACACTTGTACGTTATTTAATGTATTTATTATGAAATCCTGAGCAATAAATTACGACACTATGAATTTTGCTCGTCACTTTTGGCATGTACTACAATGATAAAACAATTCGTTTTCAATTTCGGCGCAGTTTCCATGAGCCCGATTTCTGTAACTATTGCACTGTATCCAACCGCCATAATACTTGTCACATACAATGCAGACTGTTTTTGACTTTTCTTACGCCTGTAGTTAATAGTTTCTCGACCGATGCTAATGAGGCCTAATGATTACGAGGTATCGTGTGGTCACACGACGAATCCTCTTGGCCGTTATTTTCTTGGCTTTCTAGGCTGGGGCCGCCATTTCACCGTAAGATAGCTCCTCAAATGTAATCACGTACGCTGAGTGGACCTCGAACCAGCCCTGAGATCAAGGTAAAAATCCCTGAACTGGCCGGCAATTAAACCCGAGGCCTACGGGTAAGAGACAGGCACACTACTGCTACACCACGGGGCTTTACCTCAAATCAGAAAACAACTTCTTTTAGAATCACCAGTAAAACTACGGAGAAACTTAATTATTACAATTGCATTTTCTTACTTCTAGTTATACGTTTCAGTTAAGTATTCCTATTTGATGTTGTGGCTAATCGCTATTATTGCACGCAATCTATTGCATTTTAGTGTATATGGGTGAATTATGGATTTGCGATCAAGAATAAGGTTTATTTTGAATTTCTGTACGTTTTTTTCAATTTTCGGAGGTTGGCAACGCTGGTACGTATTTCAGACTCATGAATGCAAAACCACCATCTCTGATTAGTGGCTCCATGTAACACTGAACTCACAAATCACACCATCTTGACACATAAGCAAGCATCTAATCTTACAGTGTTCTAGCGATGGAGTGAAGGTATCCCGATTGCTTATGTCTCCGCTTGCATCAGCTCCCCATTCCGTGCAGCCCACATCCCAGCAATGTGTACGTATGTGTTCTCCTAGCAAGCGTGTGTGTTCTCCCTGGTTGGTTCTGTCTCCGCTTGCAGCGCTGACGGCAACTTCGAGGTGACGCTAGCGACCAAGGCCACCATCTACCACCAGGGCCTGGTGGAGTGGAAGCCGCCTGCTATATACAAATCATCCTGTGAAATAGACGTTGAGTATTTCCCATTTGACGAACAAACCTGCGTTTTGAAATTCGGTAGTTGGACCTATGATGGGTTTAAGGTAAGATTAACTTTAAGAATGGGTTTAATTTGTTTCCTTGTTGTGAACAGTGTTTGCTGCGGACAACATCCCAGTTCCTGGTGGACGATGTCCGCCTCACTTCGTACAGGAAATTGTGTGCTTCTGGCCCCACAATTTTCTAGTGGAGTGTGTTGTTCTTTTTGTATTCTATTCTGTTTCTCTTGTTCTCTGTGCTGTTTGAGCACAGGGGACTGGAGTGAGATATTCGAGTACGATGGAGCCAGAAAAAGTAGGGATACACACTGTTCGGCTACACCAGCCACAAGCAGGTCTCCTCATTCGACTGCGGATGTACTAAATGGTAGACAAACTGTATTTTATGCCATTCACTCATAAAATTAATAATGAGCGTTTCTCCACTGGCCACATATTTCAGCGACAATTTCCTTCAGTACCGTTGCGTTGATTCCGTTTAACCCGGGAGTGGTGGCGCGGAGTCTTTGTTGACCTGACGCAAACTTATTTTGTTCGATAGCGCTTATGTTTAAACTTAGAGACCTTGACTACCACGTACCTCTCCCCACATTCCTTACCTTTCGTCTGAGGTCAGTGGCATTGTAGTGAAGGGTGTTGATTCTTAGAAAAAGGGATTATTATCAAGTGGTGCAATAAAGTGCCTTGTTAGATCCCGTGCCACCAGTTCCCTTCATCGGAAGTACACCAGCATCAGTGTTGAGTGTACTCAGTAAGTTACTTGTATAATCATGTTATGAATTCACTCAGTCAATCCCTTATCCCTGAAATGAGTTATGAAGTGTATGAGACAAGGCTGCTATGTCTTTTACAGTCTGTAGAAGTGGAAAAATTTTAGTGAGAAAGAGGATGAATTAGAAGAAACGGACTCTAAAAGTGATACGGGATAGAGCGCTAATTAAGAAATAGTAAATATTAGTGATGATGATTTTCCTCTTTCTGAGCGGTTTTGGACAATAACAGAAACAGATGATGTTACAAAATGGACAAAAATTCCTCCTCCTAAAAACTCTATTTCCAGAGAAAACATTGTCACATTTTTCCGGGAGTGAAACTCGTACCAAGAAGTGCATCATCGCCTTAAGAAGTTTGGAGCATTTTTTTTCACAAATTATAATATTTTACAACTCATTTTAAACTGCACGAACCTTGGAAAACGTAAAACAGAAGAAATTATACTCGCAAACGAATTACGTATAACGAGATAGTCATGAAGCGGATCATTATTTCCAGTAGCGTAATTATTTTGGGAAGGAGCCCGTCCCAACACACAGGGATATACTGCAGGGATTGCATTACGTAGTTAGCAGAATATAAGCCTGTCTCTGAATTTAGCAAGATGTGGTATTTAGTAAAGGTTATTCCTGAGCATGACATTCATATGCTTTGAAACTAATTAGTATTGGATATATACATTTATTTTTGATCATATATCGTGCTATTGAGTTAATAAACCTAATATTATATGATACATAAAAATTTGTAACTTTGTTATTAGAGCAAGTTCAATCATAGTGGTCATAAAGTGCCGCACACCACCTCTCGCGTTGCATCAACGAGCGCCACCTGTCCAGCGTCACGAAAGGAAACAAGAGTTCTTATCAGCGATCAATGGAACCTTCCTTCTAACTTCAGCACGCGAGATGTAACCATAGCATTACTTCAGAGAAGATGGAGAGCAAGTGTTATAGAAGTAAGGTTACTGGCATGAGACTAAAAATAAAGGATGAGTCAGCTAATATAACAACCTTCAAAAATCTCGTAAACTGCTAAATACTACGTGGCCGGAAATAACGTGAACCGGGTATATGAGGGTTGATCATCCTGATAAATAATTTGAAAGAAACAATTCGAAAGAAAGAAAAGTGAACAGATAAAAAGCAATAATAAAGTATTTGATGTAGGTAATCTTTGCTTTCCTTCTTAACCCGTTTTCCCTCCAGGTTTGGTTTCTCACCTCTACCACCTCAAAGGCAGTTTCTGGAGGGATGAGAATATTGGAAGTGATAGACAAAAAAAGAGGGAATGAGCGACCGTGACCTTAAGTTAGGTACCATCTGGCATTTGCCTGGAGGTGAAAGTGGAAAACCATAGAAAACCACTTCGAGGATGGCTGAGGAGGGAATCGAACACTTTCTACTGAGTTACTTCCCGAGGATATGATTTTGTTTCTTATATATATAGTCTATAAGCCTCCGTGGCACAAGCGTCAATGCACCAGCCTCTCACCGCTGGGTTCCGTGGTTCAAATCTCGGTTACTCCATGTGAGATTTGTGCTGGACAAAGGTTTTCCCTGTCATCTTTCATTCAAGTAACACTCCCTAATTATATTGCATCTGTCAGTCATTAATCATTGGCCGAGAGACGTGCGGCAGGCTTCGGCAGCCGGCACAATTCCTATCTTTGCCGCTAGATGGAGGCTTCATTAATTTTATTCCTGACCCGCTCGAGTGACTGGAAAACAGGCTGTGGTTTCATTCTTTAGGCCTATAGACATGCATTATTCTTTTTCTGCCACTTTCCCCACAGCTGTGGAGTCGCAGGTGCGAATTGTGTCGAACATGTGGACTTGGCCGTATTTTACGGCCGGATACCCTTCCTGATGCAAACCTTGACAGCAGGGATGTAATCGCTGTTGCGTGTTTATGGGGTGCATGGCTAGTGCATACCGTGGAGGCCACAGGCAGTTTGAAGCTTGCCAGGCTATCATCTGATATGGATATACTGTATATGTTCCCATTATATTGGTACTAAAAATTTGCCCATTGGTGACAAATAATTCAGGCTCCCTGAGGGAATCTGTATCCATATCATCGTGTGATGTTTTGTCTCAATATGAAGAGTAGAGTGTTGGGACAACAGAAGAATTAATCACACGCGATTAAAATCCCCGACCTGGACGGAAATCGAACCCGGGACCCTCTGAACTAAAGGCCTCAACGATCAGCATTCAGCCAAGCAGGCGGGTTGTATATAGACATGCATATCCCTATAATAAAATCATGGAAATTCAACGAAAATGTGTTTAGTTATTTAAATCTTAAGGTGAGAGTGATTATTGTTTTAAGAGGAAGTTCAACTAGGCAACCATCTTCTGCAAACCTTAAGTCATTTGGAACAATCGCAATTTAGGCGGCAAGTTAACATAAAGTCTCCTAGAAATAGATCGCATTTCGTTACGTCGTGACTGAAAGTATTTTTTATTATTATTTAGTCGGTTTACCGACCAGGCTTGGTTTCTCCCTCAGACTTAGCGTGGGATCCCAAGTCTACCGCCTGAAGGACGGTGTCCTGTACCATGAGGGATTTAATCGCCTGCTACACTTAACAGGGGCCTTATGGGGGATGGGAATATTGGAAGGGACGGGAAAGTTAGGTACCATCCCGCATTTGCCCAGATATGAGGTGGGAAACCACTTCCAGGATGGCTGAGGTGGAAATCCAAACCCCTCTTACCACTTTTCAAATTTCGTAGCTGGTCAAAATAGAGGCAAACACAAGTGAGGACAAATAAATACGTAGAGGTGTGCCACAGGGCTGTATCCGGTCCCCTCTCCTTTTTAATATCTACTCTGAGGCCGTGTTCAGTAGTTGTCGAGTATGTTAACCTAGGGATTAAGATAAATGGCAGTCATTAATTTCAAACGCTTTGCTGATGATAGAGTAACATTGCTGACATTTAAATTATTATTAATAACATCGTAAGGATCAGCGCAGCATTTGGTATGTTCATGAATATTGACAAGACCAAGCTGATTGTATTTTCGAAAACGCCTAAGCAGGCCGCCCTGCACATTAACAACACAATTGCTCAACAAGTGCCATCCTCCAAATAGCTTGGGATTATAGTGACTGAGCATTGCGATCACAAGAATGAGATTTTATCCAGGATTGGGCAAGCCTATAATTTGTTCAACAGTATGAGGGACTATTCACCAGTAGAGATCTCAACCTTCAGCTCCGAGTTCGGATGTTGAAATGATATGTTTTCCCTGTCCTTCTGTATGGTTTTGAAGACTGGACTCTCAGTTTTTGCTGGAGAGACGGATTGAAGCTTTCGAAATGTGCTTATGCAGAAGATTGTTCTGAACATCCTGGGAAGAAAAGAAGACTGCTGAGTAAGTCCTGAACCTCTTAAATAAGAAACAAAAACTTCTAACAAGCATCAAGGAACTAAAGCTCAGGTGCATCGAGCACATCATGAGAGGTTGATATGAACTCCTCCAACTCATCATCGAGGGGAAAATTGAATGAAAACGATCTGTGGGGAGACGGAGAAATTTCTGGCTTAAAGACCTGCGCCGTCGGTAATCACGAACTTCCATAGACATTCTCGAGCCGCTGTTTCGAGAGTTATCATGATCAATTGGATCGCCAACCTTGATAGGGAGACGGCGTCCTAAGAATAAAAAGAAAAAGAGCCGGGAATCGCACCCGGGATCCTGGGGGTAGCAGCTATTCGCACTAACCACTACACCAGAGAAGTGGATATGACTGAAACCAACCCTTGTAAAATAACAGTGAACTCATCATCGCCGAGGGATTAGCAACCTATTCGTCATGTCGATGAATTCAGTCTCATCTAGATCTCCTTTGTGCGCTTCAATTTACCGGGGGATATACAATATTATAAAGACGAAAGTGCAGTATATTTCGTAACTCGCTCTTCCCTGCGTGGGAGGAGTGTCTCTCTCTCTCCCTCTCTCTCTCTCTCTCTCTCTCTCTCTCTCTCTCTCTCCATCTCTCGCTCTCAAACCGCAACTTGCGCTTCGATATTTAACTTGTGTCCTTCCCATTCTACTGGGAACTTTGCCAAGCTGGTTTGGGGAGCCTTTTCATTGTAATATACGGTTTCCTGACGGAGGAAGTGCATAAGATATGACCGAAAGCGCGGTTCAGCCAACGATAAACCTTGAAAATATGTTTGTATAAAATACTTCGAGTGTTCAGAAATTAGAAGATTCCATTCAGAGTTGTTGATCTCTTTCCAAACACACTTCCTGTACACATTCTCCTCCAAAGCCACGGTTCAAAGATGTTACAAGCATTTAAATAAGAATGTAATCCTTCCAATATATTTGATTATTTCTTTCTGTCTTAATCCGTTTACCCTCCTGTGTTAGTTTTTTCCCTCGGACTCAGCGACGGATCCCACCTCTACCACCTCGCGCGAAACTTCGGGTCGGAGAATTAAACTGGGGAGGAGGACAAGTACCTCGCTCAGGTGGCCTCACCTGCTATACTGAACAGGGACCTTCTCGGGGGATGGGAGTATTGGAAGGGATAGACATGGAAGAGGGAAGGAAGCGGCATTTGCCTGCTGGAGAAGGGGGAAATCACGGAAAACCACTTTGAGGTGGCTGAGGAGGTAATCGAACCACCCTCTATTCAGTTGACCTCCCAGGGCTAAGTGGACCTCGTTCCAGCCCACCTACCACATTTTCAAATTTCGTGGCAGAATCACAAATCGAACCGGGGCCTCAAAGGGTGGCAGCTAATCACACCCACCACTACACCACAGGAGCAGACCCCCTTTTAGCTCATAACATAAATCGATCATTTACTCAAATGAATAAAACTGGTGGTTATTATTGTTTAAAAAGGAAGTTCATCCGGACAAGCATCCTCTAAATAACACTAACGAAAGGGAAACGTTGAAGGGATCCGACACTTCGAAAAATGAAGTCGTAGGCCAAAGAAAGATAAGGGCCACGAACGACGTGAAAATTAAAGACAACTGTTTTACTTTACGTCACACCGACACAAATAGGTTTAATGGTGACGATAGGAAAGGAAAGGATTAGGAGTGGGAAGGAAGCGACCGTGGCCTGAATTAACGTACAGCTCCAGCATTTGTGTGGTGTCAAAATTGGAAACCACCGAAAACCACCTTCAGGGCTGCACACAACGGGCTTCGAACCCAAGCTGATAGCTGCGTAGCCGAACCCTCTCGGGTGTTTTCCGTACTGACATCACTTTGTCCTGGAAATACTCTGCACCTCAGTTCAAGTTCCAAGAGTTCCGTCTGTCATAAACAGCAAGTTGGCCAAACAGCTTACTGCATTTCTACTTAGTGGAATTTCTCCATCTCTCTCAAAATTGGAGCGTGGGTTGGCGACAACGAGGTCCTTACCTGAGTCCTGACATTACTTCCACTTACTTGTGCCAGGCTCCTTGTTCTTTCCGAACCCGACGGTATTAGAGCATTGGAGATCTTGCGAGTCCTGCATCGCCGAGCAAGTGGCTGTGCGGCACAGGGAAAGGATGTAGGTTAGAATGCAACCGTAATCAACCAAGGCGCCAGTGTCCTCTACACGCACAACTTTTCTGCAGTGAGATTAGCGATGTGAACTATCAGAACTCCGAAATTTCATGCAACTCACCTACAAAACAGTCGAGTGGCCAGATGATACTTGCGCCTTCTTCAAATAAGTTTGCATTCAAACCGAGGGTCTAAAAATCATTTCCTTATTTATTTATTTATTTATTTATTTATTTATTTATTTATTTATTTATTTATTTATTTATTTATTTATTTATTTATTTATTTATTTAAACTTTTACCTCCAGGATTAGTTTTTCCCACGGACTCAGCGAGCGATCCCAACTATATCGCCTCAAAGGCAGTGCCTTGGAGCGTGAGACATTTGGTCAGAGAGATAAAAATGGGAAGGAACAACAATAACTCTCCCAGGCGGCCCCACCTGCTATGCTCAAGAGGGGCCTTGTGGGGGATGGAGAGTTTGGAAGGGATGGACAAGAAAGTAGTGATGGGACATTCGATTCATTTTACTGAATCGATTCATTTGATTCCGTTCACGTTACTGAATCGATACAGTGATCCGATTCACGGCTCATTGGTCACTGCTCCTACTGCATCAGTGTAGTATGTGCTGGTAAGACAGCAGCAACAGCATTCAGTGCTCGCAGCTGCCATCTGGTCTTCATACTATGAACTCCTTTCTTAGAAAAAATGCTAGTTACTCTAATACATCGAAGGTTTCCGGCAACGCAGGGTGGGAAAGGTTAGGATTAGGAAGGTAGCAGCCATGGCCTGAATTAAGGTACAGTCCCAGCATTTCCTGGTGTGAAAATGGGGAAACTACGGAAAAACCATCTTAACGGCTGCCGACGGTGGGATTCGAACCCACCATCCCCCGAATGCAAACGCATAGCCACGCGATATTAACCGCACGACAACTCACTCAGTCTTTTTAAAAAAAGTATTTTTCTATCAGCTGAGGATTTTTTTAAATCGTCATATTTTGTATAGGCTACTCGAGATGTACAGTAGCCCGCTGGTTTTCTGATTCAACATACTGTTATTGCGTCTGTCCACATATGATTGAAGTCTTGTGCAACGATGTGACATATGAACTGAGAAAATACTGAGCCGTTCTTCCCAATATAAAACAGGTACTTTTGAGTGGTCATGACTCATGAGCATGACTCATAGTCATAGGGCAGGCTAGAGTCGAGTTTAACTGTCAAATGTCAACTAAGTTATAATACTAAGATTCATTAAACTAATAAATAGTATAACCTAATAGCCTACCTACTTACTAGCTACTTCAGAATTATGTTGTGACTACCTTTTTAACACTGCAAATAAATCCATCTATTATTTAAACCTCCCTGTACGAAGAGGACAGTGAATGCAAATGGGTATTATTTTCAAATGAGCTGAGCTCGAGAGTCCATTATAGCATACGATTCTTTCAGTCTAGCATGTCTCACTGTATGTCTCGCTGCAGCGGAAGCTCGGCTCTCCGCGTGTCCAGTGAGCCGATAAGGAGCCGTGTGTATCATGTGTCTCACTGAGCCGCGCTCGTTCACGATTCTTTCGATGTGCCATGATTCACTGTATGCCTCGCTGCAGCGGAAGCTCGGCTCTCCGCGTGTCCAGTGAGCCGAAGGAGCCGTGTGTATCATGTGTCTCACTGAGCCGCGCTCGTTCACGATTCTTTCGATGTGCCATGATACACTGTCTCGCTGCAGCGGAAGCTCGGCTCCCCGTCAACGTCCAGTGAGTGCGCCACTCAGCACTGTCCGCTGGGAGTAAGCTGAATCGTGTGCCGTGAGCTCGCCTTTCCTGTGAATCGATTCACTCGGACACTTGAATGAATCGATACACTGCTTCGAATCATGCATTCAGTAGCCAACACTACAAGAAAGGGGGAAGGAAGCGGCCGTGGCTTTAAGTTAGGCACCATCCCGGCATTTGCCTCGAGGAGAGAACCATGGAGAGCAACTTCGAGGATGATTGAGGTGGGAATCGAACCCTCCTCTAATAAGTTAACCTACCGAGGCTGAGTGCACCCCGTTCCAGTCCTCGTGAAACTTTTTGAATTTCGTGGCAAAGCCGGGAGTCGAACTCGAGCCTACAGTTGCTGAAGCCAATCACACTAACGACTACACCACAGAGGTTTAATGTGATAGTATACTAAGTGAAATTACATCCAGGAAAGTTGAAAGTCAGGAGTCTGACAGGAGCGGAAACAATACAAGACAAATAGAGTACAGAAGCCATCTTGCCTTGCAGCCCTTGCCTCAGTCCCCAAAATTAGTCTGATAAAATCAATAGGTCATAAGTTACAAGTTATGAGCCCCTGAGGCAGCTCTCTAGTTAGGTCTATACGAATAGAGTATAGCAATCATCTTATATAGCAGCCCTTGCCTCACTTACCGAAAGTTAGTCTAATAAAACTAATAGGTCATAAGTTACAAGTTATGAGCCCCTGAGGCTGTTCTCTAGTTAGGTGTATACGAATAGAGTATAGCAGGCATCTGGCATGGCAGCACTAGCCGGACTCCAGAAAGTTAGTATAATAAAACAAATAGGTAGTAAGTCACAGGTTATGAGCCCCTGAGGCAGCTCTCTAGTTACTTGTATACGAATAGAGCACTGCAATAATCTTGTATAGCAGCCCTTGTCTCAGTTCCCGAAAGTTATGCTGATAAAACTAATAGGTCATGAGTTACAAGTTATGAGCTCCTGAGGCAGCTCTTTAGTTAGATCTACACGAATACACTTTAGACGCCATGTTGCATAGCATTCCTTGCCTTACTTACCGAAAATTAGTCTAATAACATTAATCGGTTATGCGTGACAAGTTATGAGCCCCTGACGCAGCCCTCTAGTTAGGTCTATACGTGGAGAGCCATCTCGCATACCAGCCCTTGAATCATTCCCGAAAGTTAGTATGATAAAACTAATAGGACATAAGTTACAAGTTATGAGCCCCCGACGCAGCTCTCTAGCTAAGTCAATACGAATAGACTATAGCAGTCATCTTCCATCTTAGCTCAGTTCTCCAAAATTAGTTTGACAAAACTAATAGCTCATAAGTTACAAGTTATGGGCCCCTGATGCAGCTCTCTAGTTAGATCTATACGAATACAGTATAGCAGCCTTCTTACATAGCAGTCCTTGCCCCAGTTACCGCCTGAGGCAGCTCTCTAGTTAGATCTATACGAATACAGTATAGCAGCCTTCTTACATAGCAGTCCTTGCCCCAGATACCGCCTGAGGCAGCTCTCTAGTTAGATCTATACGAATACAATATAGCAGCCTTCTTACATAGCAGTCCTTGCCCCAGTTACCGAAAATTAGTCTGATAAAATTAGTTACAAGTTATGAGCCCCTGAGGCAGCTCACGAGTTATGTCTTTACGAATAGAGTTTACCAGTTATCTTGCCTAATAGCCTTTGCCTCAGTTCCCGATTTTCAGGCTGATAAAAGTAATATGTCATAAGTTAGAAGTTACGAGCTCCTGAGGCAGCTCTCGAGTTATGTCTTTACGAATAGAGTTTAGCAGTCATCTTGCCTAGTAGCCCTTGCGTCAGTTCCCGAATGTCAAGGCTGATAAAATTAATAGGTCATAAGTTCGAAGTTATGAGCCCCCTAGGCAGCTCTCGAGTTAGGTCTTTACGAATAGAGTTTAGCAGTCATCTTGCCTAGTAGCCTTTGCGTCAGTTCTCGAATGTCAGGCTGATAAAACTTTTAGGTCATAAGTTACAAGTTATGAGCCCCTGAGGCAGCTCACTAGATAGATCTATACGAATCTAGTATAGAAGCTATCTTGCACAGTAGCCCTTGCCTCAGTGCTAGAATGTCAGGCTGATAATACTAATAGGTCATAAATTACTAGTTATGAGCCCCTGAGGCAGCTTACTAGTTAGGTCTTTACGAATAGAGTATTGCAGCCATCTCTCCTAGTGGTCTTTGCCTCAGTTCCCTAAAATTAGTCTAATCAAACTAATAGGTCATAAGTTAAAGTTATGATCGCCTGAGGCAACTCTCTACTTAGGTCTATACGAATAGAGTACAGCAGTCATCATGCATAGCAGCGCTTGCCTCAGTTCCCGAAAGTTCCCTGAGGCAGCTCGCTACATAGGTCTGTACGAATAGAGTACAGCAGTCATCATGCATAGCAGCGCTTGCCTCAGTTCCCGAAAGTTCCCTGAGGCAGCTCGCTACATAGGTCTGTACGAATAGAGTACAGCAGTCATCATGCATAGCAGCGCTTGCGTCAGTTCTCGAAAGTTAGGCTGATAAAACTAATAGGATATAAGGTACAAGTTATGAGCCCCTGAGGCAGCTCTCTAGTTAGGTCTATACGAATAGAGTATAGCAGTCATCTTGCACATCACTGCTTGCGTCAATTCTCGAAAGTTAGATCGATAAGGCTTATAGGTTATAAGTTACAAGTTGTGAGCCCGTGAGGTAGTTCTCCAAAATTAGGTGTATAAAAACAATGTGTCGCCATTAGCCTGTGACCCAGCTCCTTAAAATATGCTCATATAACCAATGTCTATCGGCCGTCTTCCTTCGGGAGCCTTAACACTTGTAGTTGCGCGCGGCCGCCATCTTGCACATTAAACCCTGGGGTAGAGGCCCCCTTTTGTATCGTCGCCAAATTACGCCCCCTAGTTAAGAGCACCTGGCTCCCTTTTTAGGTCACCTTTTACAACAGGCAGGAGTCTACTGTGGATGTTTTTACCGCCCCAAGTCACAGGGAAGAGAAATTACTGTAGTGCATTCAGTAAATATTGTCTGCTACACAGCGCTGTGGAAATGCATGAAATGAAATGGCGCATGGCTTTTAGTGCCGGGAGTGTCCGAGGACAAGTTCGGCCTGCCAGATTCAGGTCTTTGGATTTGACACCCTTAGGCACCCTTCACATCGTGATAAGGATGAAATGACGATGAGGATGACACATACACCCACTTCCGAGCCAGTGAAAATTACCAATTATGGTTAAAATACCCGACCCTGCCGGGAATCGAACCCGGGAACCCTGCGACTAAAGACCAGCATGCTTACCATTTAGTCATGGAGCCGGACTGTGGAACTGCGACATCACATTACACGAGCCAAGATAGCAAGATGCTGTGACATCATCAATGTTTCCCCACTCTACGACCTCAAGGAAGATCCTGTTAAAGTGTGTCAGCTGCCATATTTTTCTAAAATAGAACATCTAATTCTGAACCTGAGCCAATAACAGTGAAAGGTCTGCTCTTAATGGTTCGTGGAGTTTTGTTTTCAACAGTAGAGATTGTTTCATTTTTCCTTAATTACATTTCTAATGCCTCACTCTTCAGCGAGCTAACAGGTGCATTAAAACCTGAATACAGTTGATTTCCAGCGACTTGCAGTTTTAACATTCTCGAGTGTGCTTCTATAGACGCTTCCCTTATATCCAAATAATATAAATGAAATGGGCGTATACAGTACCACATTAATATACACCTTTATAACTATATTTTACCCCCAGTGGGTGGTGTAGACGAAGAATACCTCCACGGTATACCGTGCCTGGCGTAAGAGGCGACTAAAAGGGACGACCAAGGGATGATGGCATTAAAAACTTTAGAATACTTGTGATTAGTATTAGTATCACTATACGCGCGTACACCATGGGTCGACGTTACTTGCTGTTAGTACCACCTTGCGAGAAAAACCATGGTTCTACGTTGCCTAGGAGCAGTACCATTACGCGAGGAACACTATGGGTCTGGGTGGTGGTTGTGATGAGTGTCAACGTGTGCATTCCACCGGTCTGTTCTACTGTGTTCATAATGGGTCTGCATTAGCTATGGGTAGTACCACTCTATGAGAAACACCATGGGTCTACACTGCCTGAGAGTAGTACCACTATGTGAGGAACACCACGGGATTTGGCTATCGCTCGTGATTAGTACCACTATGTGAGGAAAACCATGGGTCTATGTTGCCTGAGAGTAGTACCATTATGTGAGGAACAGCATGGGTGTGTGTTGCCTGTGGGTGTTACCATGTGATACCCCGTGGGTCTACGTTTCCTATTATTAGTTCCTCTATGTGAGCAACACTATGAGTATACGTGGCCTGTGATTATTTCCACTATGTGAGAAACACCACGGGAATACCGGAGCTGGGTAGTACCACTCTATGAGAAACACCATGGGTCTACACTGCCTGAGAGTAGTACCACTATGTGAGGAACACCACGGGATTTGGCTATCGCTCGTGATTAGTCCTACTGTGTTAGGACCACCACAGGTCCGCGTTGCTTGTGAGTATGTGCAAAACACCATGGGTTTATGTTACCTGGGAGCGGTGCCATTGTGTGTGGCATACCATGGGTCTACGTTACCTGTGATTAGTACCACTATAGGAGGAACACCAGTGTTCTGCTTTACCAGTGATTTCTATTATCATGGATCGGTGGCCTTGATTTTTAACCCCTTTGGACAAAAAGCATCATCTCTGAAAATAAGAAATTGTGAATTGGATCGACTGACTGTTTTGGATTCATGGTCACTTTTTCATCATTCGTTTTAGGATCTAGTCAGTGGATACATTCTGAAGTTTTGATTATCGTGTCATTTCATTGCACCTCATACCATTAAGGGTCGATGACCTAGCTGTCAGGCCCTTTAAACAACAAACATCATCATCATCATCAAAATATGTTTAAACCAGAGAGACTTTGTATTCCCAGTCACCAAACAAACGTTAGAAAACAAATTTTCGACTCACTAGTCTCTTTAATATGTACAGATATTTAAACTCGATGTCCCTAATAAATTATCAACTATTTCAAGAAAATCCCATTAATCAAACAGACCATGATCAACTCTTCGGCATTTCAGGCGAATGATAACTATGCTTCACGTGATATTTTTTACTTAGGAGAATTATTGAGGACATGGGTGCCAGCGAGAAATTGTTTCCTATACTCCCTTCCAAACATTCTACAGTAAAAGCCACCAAGAAATCGAATGCAATAAAGAACTTGGACACTCTAGCCTAATGTATTGTGAACTTAGTTTAATGACGATACAATCCAATCTTTGTTCCCGATTCCCTTCCTTTAAATATTTTTAGCAGAGTTTAGGTATAGGATGATATAAATATTTCAGCTCACTAGTCTCACCTCTTCACCCCTCACTTCAACCATATTTAGGAATATTGTACAGCCAGTAGCACCAGGAGACAGAAATGAAAATTCTGAATCTTTAGGTCGGTGGTGGTAGTAGTGTACATTGCTTTAAGAGGTAGTACAACAGGGCCAGCAGTTGCTATAAATACAGGCCTCACGGAGATAATACACTCGTGTTTATCTTTGGTTCAAATCCAAGCTCTCTGATGAAGGCTGGACAACTGGTAAATTCCTAACACATTTTCGTTGAAGATATTCACGTTAGTGGATCGTACTTCTAGCTTCAAAACATTCGCATTTATATGATGTGGATAATAAAGGAAGGGTACTGTTTCTCTACAGTAGACTATTACAACATCACACTATATCGAATTTTTAATGTTTGTATTATTAAGTTCGTGTACTGACGCCTATAATGCAGGCAACACGGCGTACACTCTTGTATTACAGTCAATAAGTTCTTGGATTGGTGCCTAGAGTGTAGGCAACACAGTGTACACTGATGTACTTCAGTCGGTAGTTTCGTGTACTGGCCACTACAGTGCAGGCAACATGGCGTGCACTATTTTATTACAGTCAATAAGTTCGTGTACTGGCGCCTATAGTGGAAGCAACACCGAGTATACTTTTGTATTACAGTCAATAAGTTCTTGGACTGGTGCCTACACTGCAGGCAAGACGCTGTGCACTCATGTACTACAGTCAATAAGTTCTTGGACTGGCAGCTACAGTGTAGGCAACACGGCGTACACTTCTGTATTTCAGTCAGTAAGTTCTTGGACTGGCACCTACAGTGTAGGCAACACAGCGTGCACCCATGAACTACAGTCAATAAGTTCTTGGACTGGCCCCTACAGGATAGGCAACACGACGTGCACTCATGTACTACAGTCAATAAGTTCTTGGACTGGCACCTACAGTGTAGGTAACACAGTATACACCAATGTACACATAATTTTTCGCAGTAAACACCTGCATCTTTGCAGTAAATGATCCAGTATTACTCAATAAAATGTAGCAGTAGTGCAGAGTTCATAGAGGCTGCCCTGGTCTAAACTCCAAGACTGGATTCCTCATATAGAAGATTATATCAACATTCATGAATGCTGAGTTATCAGAGTGTATTCGTAGTGCTCTCCAACACACCTTAATGTTACAAATTTTTAGTATGTTGCATGAATGATGTTGCACTCACCACGTCTTAAACATCCGCTGGAACACATTTTTGGCACATCATATGAAACGTTCAAAATACAGGCATCGTCTTCGTTTCCGAACACGCTCGAAAGAAATGTCAGGTATAGCGAGTACGGCCAGAGAGGCAGACACATTTCACGTACAAAGAGTCACTGCATCATCCACAGCAGTCATATAAAACAAAGATTTCAAGTAACCTCTTAGAAAGACGTTCCCCCACAATGTAGGTGTAGCATGTCTGCCTCTTACCCGGAGGCCCCGGGTTTGATCCCGGCTAGGTCTGCGATTTTACCTGGATCTGAGGGCTGCTTTGAGGTTTAATCAGCCTATGTGATTACAAATTGAGGAGCTATCTGACTGTGAGATGGCAGCCCCAGTCTAGAGAGTCAGGAATAACGGACGAGAGTATTCGTCGTGGTGACCACACGACACCTCATAATCTGCAGGCCTTTGGTCCGATCTGCCGTCGCTTGGTAATGCACCCGCCCTTACCCATGAAGTTTCCAGCAATAAATCTACAGGGTCGTCAACTGGGTATAAATCAAATGGGCATCATAAATATATATAAAATAACTCAGCGGCATAAAGGGTAGGGGAATACGGGTGTCGTATAACTACAATCGCATGAGAATTGTTTTAAAATTTTAAAATCAAAGTGTATATTATCATACACCTCATGATGATAAAAAGGACGCAAATATACCATATTGAACGTACATGAAAAGTACATGTTTCGCAGCTAACATGGTGAAGATTATTTCAGTTTGTTTTGAGGACGATCATGATCATGACCTCGCATAGACGGAATATTAAACAAATAAATCACTAAAAATATCCCCATTAACATTGCGGTATATTTACATAACTTACACACAAGTCTGAGTGAAGCCTATCCTACATCCAACTTGATAAACAAAGAAATGAACCCATTTTAAAAAAGCGCTCACCACACAGGAATATTTCAACACGAAATGCTCTGTTTCGGAATCGAACCCAGCATACACACAATCAACCTCTCTAATGGAACCTATGTTGACAAATCAAAATAAAATGTACTCACCACACTGAAACAAAACATAATCAACAGATACAAATGACCACGGATATCCACGGTGTGAGGTTCGAACCAGCGATCACTGGACTCCGCAGATGGGCACTGGGAACCCTAACTATCATATTCATGCAAAAAGATATCTGCATTACACTAGCTTATTGAGTCTCTCTCTCTGACCAAAGTACATTAAAGAAAAGGATAGTCTTCTTAATGAGTCACCTAACACATAAATCACATGTCTTGAAAACAGCACTCCACTGTCCAAAACACTGGCTATGTTTCGCCTCACAAAAGCATCACAGCTCTCTCTTCCTTCTACAGGAGTCCCCTTTGCGGGCGTTCCCTGTCACATAAATATATATCTCCTCATCTGCTGCAGTCGGTCAACCTACACACATCTTAATTAGAGCGCAAAACTTCACTCTCACGTAAAACTTTACCTACCTTCACGGTTTTCAAATTAACGTTGCTTATAAATTCATTCTTAGCCCGTAAATATACTATTTTACATAGGAATTTCGTCTTATATTCCATCCATATCTGCCTTCGCGGCTTTCATATTATCGTTGATTATAAATTCATACTTAGCCCCTTAATATACTAGTTTACAGAGGCATTTCGTCTTATATTCCAATTCACAGGGCGTGTACAATATATCCAACTCAGATTACCGAGTTCATATCTCTGCTGTCTCCCTATGTTACATTTCTCCCTCTATTTTACATTGACACAAAAACTCACTACCCAGTAACTGGCAATTAAAAATACTTCCATCAAAGATTCTACTAAGCTCATAGGATGACATTACTACCTTCTCAACTCTCAGCCATTTATTTAATTTATTAACGAATTTAAAACCTCCGTCTCTCGCATACCTACATGGGAAGACATGGTTCGAACCCCACGACGGTTCACTCCGGCACT
Organism: Anabrus simplex; assembly: GCF_040414725.1. Classification (NCBI taxonomy): domain Eukaryota; kingdom Metazoa; phylum Arthropoda; class Insecta; order Orthoptera; family Tettigoniidae; genus Anabrus; species Anabrus simplex. The sequence goes on from NC_090265.1 coordinate 783,372,513, forward strand.
CCTTCCATCCAACGACTAAACTACATCAAATACTACTCGCATGTACACTGGTTGAATGCCAGTCAACGTAAGAAGAACATTCCAGTGGACACTACTGGCACTAACCATTCTGCTATAAGTCAAACTGTGTAAAAAGTGAAACCGAAAAATTTTCCAAAAGAAAAAGAAGAATAAAATAAAATCTACCGTATTTACAAAGTCTAATTCACCCAGACTTGTTTCCAATTGAACACCGTGTCCTTAATTAGCATATTTACATATTAAAAGAAAGAACCCCTATCAATTTATTATTTACACATTTAAAGGACTTTAAATGGATATTCGGGTGTACAACGAACCATGCTAGTAAAGTAAGGGTACTTAGCCTCCTCCTCTAGACACCTCGTGTAGCTACGGGACGTCCATCGTAATGATTCACTACCTCATAGCTTCCGTGTCGACTGCCTTGATGACCGGGTCCGAACTGGAATTCCTAGGATGAAACTCCATAATCCTTGGCAATGGAATCTCCTTGGTCTACGGCACAGAGCACACACAGTTAGGCCCGTTACGTACGTCTGCTTCAAACGCGCACTTTAAATCCCGATTTTCGATCCAAGGTCCCGGGATCAAAATACACATAAAGGGTTATTAATTAAACGCCCACATTTATTTTAGTAGTGACGTCTTAGTGTCAAACCCTGTGCCTCTGTTCACTATAACTGTTATTATAAAGGTTCCAATCGTCCCTTCTTTGTTTCTAGTGATGCCAGTAACAATAATAATCTTAACAAAATAGTAATTCGAGTTCGTGCTCTGTATTATGACCGAAAACCCGAACGCGCACTCTTATATATCTCCGATATCACTTCTTCTCATACACCAATTGTTTAAGACATTAACTATCATTCTTTAAAATAAAAGTTCGCATTCAAGAGAAACTGTTACTCGAGACGATCACACGTCTGTGTCTCACTAGACAAAAACACAGAGTGCCGAGGAATGACGCTCCCCAAAGCGTGTATTACCTGTTAAGTCCCTCCCCCTCAAATTTCCTATACAGCCTAGTCTCGGTGTCTAAGAGGCGTAATAGTGCGATTATCAGTTGACCAGTAATCTTATATTATGTCTAAGACTCACCAGGACGAAATCTGATCGCAGAATACACAGTAATGAATAAATAACTGTCTTTAATTTTCAGCTCGCTCACGGGTTCCCCCTGTTAAGTGGGCGTCAAGACATTTATAACATGGCCTCTGTAACGTTTCACTGTTATTTAATCAGATATTCCTTCTTTTAACAGAAGATTATTACCATGAAGGACATTACACACTCTAAATAAATTCACAAATCACGAACAGATCTTTTGAATCGTTGTACGGTGCAATATTATTAACTACGTTAATTCCTTTATTATAGAAAACGAAGTTGGCCAAGCCGTTTTAAAAACGGTTCTAAGATTACGATGCTAAAAAGTTTACCTCTCCCACTCACCAACGACATGTGGTTAGGATAACTTCTCCCTTATTTTCATCCAGGGATTCCCTAGCTCTGCGTGGGGGAAATACATCGTAGCCACGCCCGTGGCGTTCCAAGCTTCGAGGTCCCACGACCTCGTTCCCAGACAAGGAAATGGGCATCCACTTGATCACTAGTCCTTGGTTCATGTCCCTGTCGGGTACAGTAGACCATGTGTCTTCGGGGTTGATGTGGCGTTGGGCTTGGTTTTATAAGAAAGACGTCCAGTCGATTCAAACTAGAAGAGATTAGGGGCCAAGTAATATGTCCTCATCTACATATTCACCTATCAACTCACCTGCCAGATTTGGACCGAAGAAACATTTGTATGTGTTAAAGACTATTCAGCTCAATATCAATTTATCCGCTAAATGGCTACACAAGTCAAATAATGTAAGAAGTACCTCGCATTTCATTTCAACAATTAAGGCGCGTTGTAGTGTACTACGAAAAATGTAAACGGATAAGTCAGCTGTTCAGCATTTCTCGAGCCATATTTTTTTAAGTTCTTCTCTTTATGTGATAAATTAATTCCTGAAGTTTTTCCCAAGGGTTTCGTTAGACCCTAGTAGAATTTGAAAGGAAGCTCTACACGACTCTTAATTTTGAGAATGTCTGAAACCTTCTACCCTGCAGTATTCCCAGGCTCAGTTTTTACTCAGACTGGCGAGTAGTGCTTCTCTCCCCGCTCAGCGTCAGTCACAATGTTGTGGGAAGAATATCAAGCTGCATTTGGTCAGATGCCGCGATGCAGTTACGAACTGAGCAGCAAAATATTATATAGAAATAGTTCTTATTTTATACTGAAATTTCTACGGCTACCCTATGGAGTCTGATATTGTAGTTTGATGTACTCACATTCAAATTAGCGTCTTTAAAATGTATTATGTCAGTTTCTTCCATGAGTCACAAATTCTCATACCATGCTACTTACAGAAGTCACTGAATTATATAAACATTAAATTCTTTCAACTGGAGAGGAGGATGACTCTACCTCTGTCCACAGCCGTATGTGCTACCAATATACCACTTGACGTTTCATACAACCACATGCAACCCAACTCCTATCCCATCGGTCAAGAAAAGATCAGACTGAGCGTAGCAAAATTGCGATCCAAATCTCCCAAACTGACAAACTCAACCGCATGGAGATACTGTGTACAGAAAATATCCAGATAAACATTACAATTCTCGGCTCATCTACAATGTTTTTTCGAACTATACAGGGTATCCCAGGAGGAATGGTCAATATTCAGGGATATGACAGGTACGATCATTTGAAGCAAAAACTTCATATGGACATGTGCCCTATTCCGAATGGTTTCCGAGATAGAACACACTTAATGTACATTCGGTTTTGGGCTAGTGGCACGCACGTATGTGTCACTCATCAAACATTTTTGAAGTTTTGAAATGGGTATGAGATTTCCGCCATAAACGTTTCCCTGCAGGAAGGTGCCGTGTGCTGGTAGTAGGAATACGCTGCACCATGTCAACAATAACTGTTGCTGTTCCTGAACAGGTTATTAAACTACACGTTAAGAATGTGAATGGAAACTTGGAAGAATACCTGTTTCACGCAATGTGCTGAAAACTCCAGTAAACACTTTACGATCATCAATTTGACGTGTCGGAATGTGCCGATGGTATTCCTCGACAGCAGCAGGATAACTACCATCGCAGAAGCCGTAATGATACACCGTATCAGCATATTCTTCATTAGTGAAAATGTGTGGCATTTTAGCCAGCGCATGTACAAACACAGTCAACCGTTGCTTCTGTCTGACACACTCTCAATCCCTCGCACTTCTTCACTCACAGCACACCATGGACAACTGCGCTTACAAGGGGCCAGTTTAATGGCACAAAGATATCCGAAGGAAAGAGGTTGAAAGCAACGAATTAAGTTGGGCTAGAATAAAACGTCAAAGAGGTTGGGTGGGTAACACATACGTGCACGCCACTATCCCAGAAATAAATGTATATTCAATGTGTTTTATCTAGGAAATCATTCGGAATAGTGCATATGTCCATATGAAGTTTTTGCTTCAAATGATCGTTCCTGTCGTATCCCTGAATATTTACCATTCCTCCTGGACACCGTGCATAAACTCGGTGCTACCGTGGCCCATCCTTCACAATGACTAGATGACCTTCTGTAAAGATGATGTCTACACTTGCTGAGAAGAGGTAAGTAAACATTACAATCTCGATGCAGTCCACGAACCTGAAATCCTGTTCAAAATATAACTACGTCTGTATTATTGTCACTTCTATTTTACTCAGTACCGTTCCCAGTATCACTTATGTTCTACTGAATTCTCTCATGTGGATCATCAAATCCGAAAGTGAACCAGTGATATTGAATGTCACAACCTTCAAGATAAATTGTATTATTTATTCAGTGCTAGACTGCTTCATTACTGAAGGTTCTCTTGCTGACTGTGGCCAGTGATGATCGCTCAAGGAATACCTGCCTGCTGGTGGAGACTCGAACAGTGTGTTGACCTTAGACTAGTGTGAAGCCAAGTAGGTGTTGTTGTTATGGGTTGTTCTAGCGCGGACGGCAGCTACGAGGTCACCATTAAGACCAAGGCGACTGTCTTCCACTCTGGGCTGGTGGTGTGGCAGCCTCCAGCCGTGTACAAATCGTCCTGCGCGATAGACGTTGAGTTCTTTCCGTACGACGTTCAGACATGCGTGTTGAAACTAGGCAGTTGGACGTATGACGGCTTCAAGGTGAAGAAGCCCCCTCGGTGTCGAATAATGATGTCGCTACGGACTAAACTTGCTGCTCGGCCTCTGTTCTACGGTGGCTCTAATCACTTCCAAGCTGTTTCTCATCACTTAGTAGAAGCGTATATTTCTTCCGCGATAATGTGCTTTTAATGAAGGAGCATCTCTGTTGCGATCGACCTTCTTAAACGCAGAATAAAGATAAGCATTTACTTACCTCATAAAAAAGAAATCTAACTTCAGTCCAATAGCTTGTTATAAACAAGAGATGATTTGTGAGTTTGGAATATGTGAATCATGAACTTTCTCAGTTAGGCTTGTCCTAGACTGTAGTAGAGAAAGAAGTTTTAGGCGCTAATACTTCAGGAGGCAAACGTACTTCAGTAAGTCGCTAGTATATTGCTGCCCGCTCCACATTTATCTACGTGATTTGCATACATTTTAGGGGTTCTGATGGTATATCCCTAATATTTATGTAAACCTCATTACAGAGCAATTATATGGGCTACATGATATCTGCGACTTGCACGATAACCTACTAGCACCTAAAATTCTTTTCCGTAATAATTACATAATCACTATAGTCGAATATAGTTGTTCATGTCGTCACCTGTAACTGCTAAAATGAACTAAATTTGTTATCAGATATTACACACAATACTTTATTCTGCTTATCACGATAATAATTTCATTTCTGTGGTTACATTATCAGCTTGAAATCAGAATTCGTAAAACATATTATAGAAATATTCTAGCTCCTTAGGTTTTCAATCACGAAATTATCAGCGTTTCACACGAGTGAGGCAGTGGATTGCGCCGTTGGGACATCACCGCGAGCAAAATATATGTACCTCCACCTTCCATATGGTTCTCTACCAGTGCACTGTCACTGCAAGTGCTTTAAAAGGAGTCTTGCAGTGGGTCTCAACGGTATAGTCTTGGAGAGTCGGCAATTCAAGTAATCAACCTAACGCCACAGTGGGGTTGAATGCTGGTAACATAACGCTTGAAAAGTCCTAAATTGCTTAAATACATTTATAATATTCGCAGAAGTTGAAATTAAGTTAGAGTTCCCTCCTTTCGTTGTAAAAATATGTTATTTCACATCGTCATCATGGATCACTGCCCTAAAGGCCGTAAATTTGTTACATATTGACGGTTCTACAGCTTGGAAGTGTCATCAATATTTCCTGTAAGAATACTAAAGTTTAATCTGTTGTCTACCTTGAGTCAGATTATTGTAACATTTACGTCACTAAATAAAACTAGGTGATAAGCTTCAAAATATTCTTGTACTCCACATTCACTGCTCTAAATAATATCTAACATAACAAGGGTTTCAATCAAACGTAATGTCGTATTCCAGATTTTGTGTTGATATGACATCTTGTAATTCGTTCATGTTATGAACATTATGACCAATGAATACGAGTAAGAAATATTCCTAGACAATATTTTATTTTGTCATTTAGATCACTGAGAAGAAACTAACCAATGTGCTCCATAGCATAAGTGGAAACCGTTGCACACCGTACAAAGAGTTTTTGAACAATAAATATGAATGACTGTTAAGAAATTATAGCAGTTCTCGCGACAAGAACTGTATGAATTTTTCTCTACTGTGTTTCCTCCACGAAACAGTTGTTGTTATCGTAGTCGTCACTGTGCTGCTGATTAACTGTTGACAGATAAAAATTTAGGGACCATTTTATACACAAGAATTCTAGGAATACAGATGCCTTCACTTCATCAGCTCCGTAAGGATTAAACCACACTTCTATCTCGCTCAACGTATGTAGCAACATCAGGGGGAATCTCTCCTAGATCCCGAATTTTAGACGATAATAGGTTAGAATGCAAACCAATTGAGTTGTTAGGAAGTGTCATCCAGCCCATCCTTCGTAATGTAGAGAGAGTAACATAAACTCTAGGGGTCTGGTGGAAAAAACTCTTAATTTTTATGCAAAACTCATAGCACAGCTGTTATGCAGGGCTCTAATTATGGAATTTTATATAAGTGATATAAACACCGTATATATCAGTGCTGGTGGCAGTTATTATTGCGGAAGTACAACTGGACAACTATCCTCTGTTAACACTCATCGCAGGGTCAAGGGAAGAGAACGCAACCTTCGAAAATGGATGTACAAGAGAAAAATTGGGAAGGGCCACGAAGGGCATGAAAATTAAAGATTCTCTGGGCCTCGCAAACTGACAGAGTTGGAAGAGAACGAGAGTTGACTAAGTGAGGTCAGACAGGAAAAACAAAAGTGAAGAGCCTGTCACAAGTAAGTGGAAGCAATTACAGGTTCAGCTAAGACCCCCGTAGTTGGCAACCACAATCTCAAGATAAGGGCCTCTGTTTCCCGTTTCAGTCACCTCTTACGAGTGGCAGGGAATACCGTACGCCTCCAGGTACAAAGATAACACCTGTGGGTGGGAGCGATCAGAATAAGTGAAATTACAGTAGGATCTTACAGTGGTGCATAAAGAGATTAATTTTATTATAATAATGGCAGGCCCCCTTTCCTACTTCCAGACACATTCCAGTTGAGGAGTTTTCATTATAATGGCAGGCCTACTGCTAGTCAAAATTGAATTGTGTTGCTGTCCGTCACATTTTAGATGGGTAAATATGTTCATAATGGTGGGCACACTTGCACACTCCCAGGCACAATTGTGTAGGGAAGATATGAACAAAATTAGATGTCAAATCTCCTAGCTCGTCTGGTATATTGTGCCGTCATCTTGATTTGGGGGAGAGTGGTAAAAATTAGGACTTAAGGAAACGTTTAGCCCAAGAAACCTATAGGATATTGTTTTGGATAAATATATCCGACTGCTGTGCCCCAAATTTGAAACGCCCCAGCGTGTCCGCCTCAGGGAATTATGCGAATTTTCTATTTCTTTAGGGACCCTAAGGTCATCAGCTTCTCTGGTACCAAGCATTAAGTTTCTAAGATTCCCGGAAGTGCCTAATTAAGTTACGTGTATTTTCATCTTTATACCTTTATACCGACTTCCATTTATTTATATTAGTAATGTACATGTATAATTGTACATTTTTTCGGTACACTTCTTTCAACAAATAATAATTAAAATGCTATTCCTGACGTAAATAAACCTTCAGATACAAACACGTTAGCGTACAACGGGCGAACTGAGAGATACATGTGAAAACTAAGTCCAGAAAATGGCGTTGTACACAAGGGAAAAGCAGTTTTAAACTCAGATATATTTGCGCCTTTCCCAGTGGCAATATTATTTTTTATTTTCAGTAGAATACTTGATGTCTTCCACTTAAACTTCAATTTTAACTTACCTGCGCAATTAATTATTCAGTTAAACATTGAATGGGCTTTGTTGGTTTCCCCCACAATTTTGGAACTATTGCACCGTGACAACCCAGAATTTTATTCCCTTGATAGTAATTTATAAACGTTATAAAATCAAAAAGGGTTACATCTCCATCTTCCTCAAAAGCTTAAAGCGTTCGTAGAATAATATAAAGTATATATCTGAGTTTACCTCCAAAGAACACCTTTACCGTCAGAAAGGTCCGGCCGTTCAGATCGCAAACCATTCTGATGGGCAGAAAGGTGTTGGCTGTAATAGTTTTTGGATCTCTCGCCATCATGTCCTTACACTTTTCCTTGGACTGAGAAATAGGCGCTAGGTTTCTGAGGACCTGGTGGGTGTGACTGCCAAATTTATTCGTATATTATACGGATTATCGACCCCGGCATTATCAAGGCATCAGTGGGGCAACTCTTGATCTCCATTTCATTCTAAACACTCTCCTATATTGAGTTATATAAAAGATTCTCCACTTACGTAGAAACTCAAACAGTATGCGAACATTTTGTCAGATATAGGGATCAATTTTCGAATCTATAAAACTTCGCAAACATTAAAATACTGCTTTAATGTCATGTTATACTTGGTTACGTTTCTTACTATTTTCCTAGCCCCTCTTCAGTTCTGACACGTCTATACCAAAGGTACTCAATGAGAATTAGTATTGTAGCTGTAACCTCACCATTTAAGGAACGTAATAAACTACTCTAAGTTTAACCGGGAGAAAATGTTTCCCCTGTCTTCCCGTCAACTTAGGCAACGAGGAAGTTTGATGGGCTCAAAAAGGTCAATTTTCGTTTTCGAACTTAAAAATCTTCAACCTTTCCTGAAGAATTTGGTGTATCAATTAATGTGCTGAAATTATATTTGAGGCAATAAAATTGGGATTAAAAATAACTTAAACATAACATTCGTATCTTGGGTTGTATCTAACTCCTGAACATTTCTATCGTGGGTTGTATTTAACTCCTGAACATTTGTATCGTGGGTTGTATCTAACTCCTGAACATTTGTATCGTGGGTTGTATCTAACTCCTGAACATTTGTATTGTGGGTTCTATTTAACACCTGAACACAATAAATACTTACAGGTGTATCCAAAAAGGATGCACACTTTAAAATGGGTTGTCAAAAAGGAAATATTTCTCCCTCGAAAATGTGGTGGTTGTTATTAACTGCTTGTGCGGGAAAAGTAACTTTTTTAAGTTCTCTTGTAGATTTTAGGTAATTAAGGAAGTATGGTTGTACCTAAAGATTAAAAATGTAACTTGTGAAATGCAACGTTAGATAATTGCTGAGGAGGAGATGCACCGGAGCAATCATATTTATATTGCCATTTAAAACATACTTATTTTGCACGAACAAACACATAAAATACATTTTTGGATTCAGTGAAGTATTTCAATAAGTGAAAAAAGCAAAATGTTAATATCTTAATGTCATTTGTCCTCTCCGGTGCCCTTGAACATACAGGGTGGAAGGTAATTGATGCAAAAAAGTAACACAAGTAATATATGTTGGAAAGACGATCGCAGTGGCACATGTTATAGATCTGTAAGCTCTTACAATTGTCAAAAAAGTAGTGTTTTGGGAATTGCAAGAATTGCAACACAGTGGCTGGCGGTAGCTGCTGATGAGGCTGCTGGGGTACGTGCGCAAGTGTTTAAACCCGCTGTGGCCTACTCTTATTCCTGTGCCATGACTAAGCGGCATATGTTCACTAGCTACACACTAATCATGCCCGTGTTGTAAAAATGACGTCATAGGTAGCACATCTCCTCCCAACGAAGCTGCCGACCTTGTGCACCGTTCGCTTCATCGTAGCTGCCTTTCCACATGTTCTTTGCTATCATTCAAGTCAAAGATTTTAATTTTCTTCGCTAACAGCATCGAGATACTGGATAAATAAGCAATCTGATACGTATTCATAGGTATTTACGAGCTCCTTCGTCTTACGTTTCAAGTCATTAAACCTTTGCATCACTGAACTTCATTGTGATATTATATCATAACTATGCAAGCTGCAGACCTGAAATTTGTGACATTATGATCTCCACCCCATGGTCTGTTAACTGTGTTACTCTGGCGCGTGAGTTACCTTCGATCCGGTATCGCGTACACCATTACGTGCACTAAAATCACCTCAGTCACGTCATAAATATAATACTACCACAATCCACATACTATTCATCAAAACTTCTATTGCCATGATATTTCAACAAGTAATGATAGAATACCCCAGTGTTTTATTCCGTTCAATGAAGCGGTTGAATAATAACGAGTTTATTACCTGCAGAAATGCATGGTGTAGAAGGCAGTGTACTTCTATGAGATGTTCATAACATCAGCGACTCATATGATGTCCTATTTTTCCTTCACCGTTCATCAAATCTTTCGAGAAATGTTTTCCGTAGGAAGAGCAGCAAGTGATATTCCCGTGGCGACATCACTCTGTCCATGGATCTGCGTACTGTTAGCGCCCTAGTATATGGGAAAGGTATAAAATTAGCCAAGTCCTACCAGTATCGAGCTGCCGGAAACCAGCATTACCGCGCGCGTTTTTCTGGTGTTTGCTGCAGAAAACAATAGAACGCTGGACGCAGATAAAGTACGTAGATATTTTTAAATGATATATGCATACCCTTGTTTACCCTGGTCTTAATATCATTTTGCCATTGTTATATTTTAAACTAATATTATGTAAACTTTTGTTTACTTAGTTACCTTGTTCGTACCTAGTGTAGCAGCTCTAAGGCCTTATAAACTTTAACAATAAACCTGCCAAGTAAACAAGAAGCTAATTAGTTGTTTAAACCAAATGGCATTAACTTTCTCCTGCACCGTTAGAGGGCGACACTGCAGCCCAGGTTTCACTTACTCAATCCACCACTCTGCCACAGCATTTTTTTTTTCACTTCGTAAGACTCATTTTCTTCTACTACGGGAAAAGTTTGGGATTATGAGACTTAGTGAAGTATCTTCTAACGCTGTAGATGACCTGAGACACTAGGCCAGTATTGTACTAGGATTCACACTGTCCTAATTCCCTCGCCGTCTGCTCACTCGCCAAAAGTCTGAACTGAAAACCTAAGGTCTTTAATACATTTGATATTAAATGAGAAAGAGTTTCCAACAGATATATTGTAGTCCTCATTATCACAAGTATGATACACTTATTTCCTTAATTAAGGAGCATAAAACTAAGTAAATAACGATTGCGATTAACTAAAGAATATTTACTTTGTGTATCTTACAGATACAGGATGTCCTTGAAAATGGTTTCAGAATGTGCAGAGGTGTCAGCACACAACAAACGGCGGGAGAAAGTTAATATAAACATTGGTTGCAAACCCAATATCTTCGGAGTTATGGTCTGCTATCATCAATTATCACCATGTCTTTGATCTGCTCTTCACAACATGTGACCACTATGCAGCCTTGCACCCTACGACGCATAGAATCACGCATTCATTGGAACATCCCTGGCTGCATCACACGCCTTATATTAGTATATCCACATCATTAATGGGGACGGCATACACTTTGGTTTATACATGTACCCAAAGCCAAAACACTGAAGGGTTAAGGTCAGGCGACCGAGGAGGCCAATATGTTGTCCCTCACCATCCAATTCATCGCTAATGGAAAATCCGTGTTAGGTGTCGTTTAAGCATACGATGAAATTGGTCCGGTGCCCCATCATCCACGTACAATATTTGCAGCATTTTATGACCAATGTACGGGGAAGAACCTATTTACGTCCTTTGTTGCATACGAACCTACGTAAATGCCTTCGTTTGTTGCGTGCTGTCATCTCTATAAATGTTGGAAACCTTTCAAGGACACTCTGTATATTTTCATTTACCTTATTCTGAGATGTTATATACAGGGTTTATTGTTATATTTGAGAACTATGATACTAGAGGGCAGAAGACACACACAAAAAGAGAAAAATCTATGCGCAAGTTCCAGTTCTGTTTCTATAATGGTAGAGATGCGTACCGACAGAGGAGATGCTCAAAATGGCCACCTGTGTCTTTAATGAAAGTATTCAGAATCCTAAAATCTTTCAAACGTACGATTTTTCTGTCAGATTCGTTGGCAGATATCTTGTATACGGCAATGAAAATTTTAAATTCCGTTCAGAATAAACAACAAATAAAATTATTTTGGATTTAAGTCGAAGTCTGGGGAACGCGCAAGCCATCGAAAGGGTCCTACGCGACCTATCCATTTGGAAGGTAGCTTCTTCTGTATCACATGCATCGTGCCCTTACATCAAATGCATGTCTGTTATGGTCTAATAAACCATGTTCCCGCGTCTGCCACACAAGAACGGACCAACCGCTCTTGTTGCACTTACAATCTGGTGTGACTTGAATCTAGTCAACATTTAACCAGTTATGGACTAAGCTGCGGGTGGATGTGCACAGGGGGCGATAGAAGTCTAAACAGTCTTGCGTACCTTCACATTACAACAAACCTCGTGTCCGCAGCGTTTACCAAGGTCCAGCAAAACGACAGTACAACGATAACTTGGAAATGAGGTACGTTGGGACGCAATTTCATACAGTCTTCCACACTCATTACCATACGATATGAAAAATAAGCTCACCGAACAAAAAGTGAATCACCTCTGGAGAAATCATTATAAACATCATTTAATACCATCTAACTCCGCCTCTGGACTTCATAAGCACCTGGATTCGGTGATAAAGTGAGTCCACAAGGTTATGCAGGTACGTCGCATACAAGTTAAGCCACTCTCTGAGGATTTGATCGCGCAATTCCATCAAATTGCGGGGATGCTGGTGTCAGCGTTTTATCCGCTGTTCCAGTATGTACCACAGATTTTCGATGGAGTTTAAGTCAGGAGGTTTTGCAGACCAATAGATGTGTAATAAGGTGGGGAAGTGTTCATAAAACCAGTCACATATGCGTCCAACCCGAAGAAATTTGCTGTTGTCAACTTGATAAGTTGGGTAACATTAGCATACTCATCATGCAGATGCTGACTGAATGGCTACACGTGATCATCCAGAATGTTTAAATAAACATGCTGGTTCATGTTAGTGGTCACCTCAGTGAACGGGCCCAATTCATGATACGAAAAACGCCCCCAAAACATCACAGACCCACCTCCGGCTTGACTTTGCAGAAATCCAGTATAAAATGCGTAATTTGGCCTTCGGTGTACTGGACGGCGTGCGTCATTAAAATACAGGCAAACACGTGGTTCGTCAGATCACATTTCTTTGCACCAGTCAGCTACTGTCCACGTTCGATTGAAGACGCACCTGTGTGAGCAATGGCCTCTTGCCAAACCTTCATTGCATTCAGTTTCTCTCGCTAAATGGTTCGGATGGACCTTCATTCACTGAATGTAACAATCAATTACTGTCGGGTTTTGAAGCGATTTTGATTCACTAACCGTGAAACGCGTCTCCGGTCCCTCTCAGTCAAGATCTTGTCGATCTACTGATTTCTGTGAGTGTTAAACTAATCTGATTTTTTAGAAATAGAAAAATATTTCAGTTCACAATTACAGTACACATTGTTCCCATAAATGATAGCACACATCTTCCATAAATAAGTGCATTTAATTAGGCACAAAATATCCCTCCAATAGTAGCATGTTATTTTGCTAGTTGCTTTACGTCGCACCGACTCAGATAGGTCTTGTGGCGACGATGGGACAGGGAAGGGCTAGGAGTGGGAAGTAAGTGGCCGTGGCCTTAATTAAGGTACAGCCCCAGCATTTGCCTGGTGTGAAAATGGGAAACCACGGAAAATCATTTTCAGGGCTGCCGACAGTGGGGTTCGAACCTACTATCTCCCGAATACTGGATACTGCAGCTATCGAGCTCGGTATGTTATTTTGAAATACCTTGGTATCAGTAGGGTTAACGATGATGAGGCTGTCCTCTCAGATGGTCAATGTCTCACTTTCATCAAAACGCTAACTTGTACTCCAGTGAAGGAAGCTTGGGATATCATCCCGCTGTACTCCAGTATCTGCAAGTCATATGACGGGGGAGCAATTGACTTAACAAGGCCATTGGTTTGGCTTTACTTTTCTGCACTGTACAGAAAGATACAAATTCACAAAATGAACTGAAACTACGTGCAATTACAAGTTATAAGTTTCATTTAGACCCGTGGTGGACACATGGTATATATAATCGCAGCATAGTAAGTAAAAAATTAATCTTTACACCACAATAATAATGTTCTGATTATTTATTCTACATTAAGTTATACGGGGCAAGTTTCATCCTGTTCAAGAACGTCCTTAGTCTTGTTTTCTTGTTATAGTTTACAATTTACACACAGACCAAGGATCCATAAAACATTTCATAATCAATAAGACGTAAATTAAAATGTCCTATCATGATAAGGAGAGTAGTAAAAATTCCAATAGGTCTTGTGAATCATATGTTCTAATTATATATAACATAATTATATTGTTTGTTAGAACTCGTTATTTATACATCACACTTGTGCTGTTGTTTTAAAAATCTTCTACAGTCTAGTATATTATAAATCTTCTGGCCAGAATTGTATCATAAATGAGTTTCCCTGTGGGTGGAGGCGGTAAAATAACAACGGTATCACTTGCTGACGTAGGAGGCGACTAAAAGGGGCCCCAGGTGCTCTGAACGTTAGAGCGTGCGTTGGCGACCACCGGGACCTTAGCTGTCCTGGCATTTCTTCCACTTACTTGTGCCAAACACAACACTTACATCTATCCTATCCCACCTTCTTTGATCAACTCTTGCTCTTTTCCGACGGTATTACGTTTGGGAATCTTAGGGACTAATTCATTTTCACGCCCTTCGAGGCCCTTGTCTGTCTTTAGCCGACAACCTCACTTTTCGATGCGTCGGACCCCTTCCACTCTTTCTCTCTGATTAGTGTTATATAGAGGATGGATGCCTAATTGCACTTCCTCTTAAAACACTAATCACCACCACCACCACTAACATACATGAACACTATTAAAACAAGGAAAACATCTGTAGCCTATTTGTCATTAGGTGGAAAGGCAGAGGAGCTGTTAGCACAGTAGGTGGCTGTGAGTGACTCGGCTGTGGGAAGTTGTGGGATTTGGACGTAACAGATTTTACGAATAGTGCTCATTTATGTTAAAATTCTGATCAAAAGAAGATTTATAATATACAAGACTGTTGAAGATTTTTAAAACATGAACACAAGTACAATGTTGTATAAATAAACAATATAATTATGTTATATATAATTAGAACATAAGATGCACAAGACCTGTTGGAATTTTTCCTACTTTCGTTGTCATGGACAAGACATTGTAACTTAAGTGTTGCTAATTATTATGTAGTGTTCTACGAATTCTTGTTATACGTCCCAATTTGAATCTATAACAAGAAAACACAGCTGGGGATGTCCTAAAACAGGATGAAACATGTCCGTTATTAATGAATAACTTAATGTAGAATAAGTTATCAAAAGAATATTATTGTGTATTTTTTTATTTAGTAAGCTGTTGAGATTATGCATGCAACACAAGACAGTTCAAAGCGAACTGATGTGCTTTGTCTTCAACTGTGATATAATATATCACAGCAACATTAAGGACTGACCGTTCCTCATAAACTTTTCTGTAAAGTTGCTAACTGGATTTTGTGATAAACACAGATTTCTTGCACATCTATGTAAATGTGCACGACTTCTCCGTGAATGTATATCTTACTTGATTTAGTTGCAGGGAGCATATAGTGTGCTCAAATTCAAAATGGAACTTGAAGTTAGCAGTAAATATGGGAAATACTTCTAAGTTCATTGCGCATAATACCCATTAATACACTAGGATGTTCAATATCAATTTTGATTAATATTTCACGAAAGTGGTGACGGTGGTGATGGTGGTGATTATTGTTTTAAGAGGAATATCAGCTCATCAATCATCCTCCCTTGACAACAATCATAAGAAAAATATCGAAGAAGTCCGTTCTTCTCGTCAATAATGATTTAAAGGTACTTACGTTAAATTAATAAGATTCTTTTGAATTCAGTCCCAGAATTATACTGTGTGTTTATATTCCTAGAAAGCTTTGTAGTTTCCTCTTTCTGTACATTTTTATACAATACTGTAAAGCATTAGGAATTCCAACCACTTTGAAGTACAGGATGACCCATAAGTCTGTTAACATTTGACGAGGTTATACCTCACGGAATATTGGAAGTAGAGAGGTAATAATTGACACACATGATTGGCATGACATGGGGTTTTATTGACACCAAAATAAATTGCACGAATTGACCAACAGATACACAGGAAATAATCAGCATAACAATCGAGGTTTAGCAAAGACGATGTTCTTTATAACACATGCTCAACATGTCGGCCGTCATTCATTAACAAAACCTGTAGTCGAGGGACAATGTTGTGAACAGCACTGTACAGCATATCCCCAGGTATGGTGAGAAATTGCTGTCAGATGTTGTCGTTTAGCATCAATAATGAGGTCACACGATCGCGGTAGACTTGCGACTTGAGGTAACTCTACAACCAATGATCACAAAGATTGTGGTTGGGGGACCGGGGAATCCAAGCAATATATGCCACAATTGCAGGCGCATCTGACGCCCTCTCTTATGACAGCTACATTTATACCGTACACGGGTCTCATGCGGCATCGCTGACGTGTTTCTATCCAGCACCACCTATTGGCCTGTTTGTACACTTGTTTACACTTGTTATTGGTATCAATAAATACCCATATCATGTCAATCATGTGTGGCTATTTGTACCTGACCTGCTGCAGTCCAACGCCATCTGTCGGTCACTTTGTGTACTTTATTTTGGTGTCGGAAAAATTTAATGTCATGTCAATCATGTGTGTCGATTATCACCTCCCTATCTCCAATATTCCTATTGCCTAGTCAAATGCTAAAGAACTTTTGAGTCACCCTGTATTTAAATTTTGGCTCATTTTTAAATTACTCTTCCCGCGATATACAGTAAACATAATCAAAAATGAAGGACTATTAAAGACAGCATCTCGTACTTCAAGTCAAATGAAGGGAGAATAAAGATCAGATGTATATTTCCCACTCTTGGTTTCTGTTGACTAGAGATTAGTGACATTGTTTATGACCAGCGAAAGGACTTATAGGCACTACTAGGTTAGATTTCAAACGTATATAACCAAGGCACAAGTGTCTTCCACGCGCACAATGGTTCTGCAGTGAGATTTGCATAAATATTAGCTATCTGAACTATCAGAACCCCTAAAATATATGCAACTCACATAACTGTAGAGCGGCTAAATGATGCATTCGCTTCTTCAAATACGTACCCATTCTAATATTTAAAAAACCTTTCCGTATTTATGAAGAAATTTCATGGTATTCTGTAGATGCTAATATATTTGTCCTGGTAAATATTTTGAAAGTCATATATTTTAGGAGTTTATAGAATTATTTGAAGTGAACTTCCTTAGCTAGTAAAATTCCTCCTGTTCAGAGATGCAAGGAGTAAATTTTTTGTGGGCAAAGGTCTTTCCATTTCATCCATCTCTCCACGTATGCCCAAGACATTGACACACACAAATAATCCCTAGACAAATATTACACACTAACACACTACCTTCTTTTAGTAGAGTCGAGTGCACGGAATCTTGCTGATGTAGAAACAACGTATGTTGGTAATGGAACATTACCAAACCTCTGCCCCAGCCTTATATGGTTCCAGCAATTCCCTCGTGTTGACCGGCAGCCTACCCTACCCTTTTGTCGGCAAATTCTAACGAGATAAACTATCACGTAATAACAATCTGATAGGCTGGAAACTTAATCAATATTCATGATTAATCAATAATGTTCGTTTAATTCTATGCCCAGTGGTCTGCTAGAATATGAGTTCAAAACGAATATTTCAATCCCCTACTTCTAATACAAAATTCAGTGCTTTTTACTGTGCTATACAATTAAAAATATAATTTACAATACCTAGTTGTGTTTCTGCATATTCCGTATCGATGACAATATAATCATTATAAACAAATGAGGTAATACAGCTAATCAGTACAATATTAGTAGTTCAGTTTGTTTTAATCATGGTACTAGTTTCGGCCTATTGGTATTAGGACATCATCAGCCATAAGATCTTAAAACATTTAAAAAACTAATCGGCCATACATGTAACAAAAATAGATAGCACAATACTTGAACTATTAACAATAGACCGATCCTAGTATCAATATTAAAATAAACTGAAGTGTTAATTTTACATCGCATTGATTAGGTGGATCACTTCATTTATCTACAATAATAATGACTGCAAATACAAGTCAATACTTCATTCAGTTTAGTCATATTGCAATCATAAACGTACTAATAGGGACACTATTTTATCTGTTCGGGGAATTCTCACTCGCCCGGTCGCCCGCACTGCGAGTCTGTCTCCCGCCAAGCACTTCGTCGTGATGCACTTCGCGCTGCCACAAGTTCCCCTCCTTTGCAGTCTGCTGAGAGCTTTATCAGCGTAAGGTTCAGTTTACTCAATTGCTCACGTGCTTGCTGCTCAGTGTGTTGTTCCAATGCCGTTTTCATTACGTGAGCGTGCGCTTATGCATAATACCTTCATAAAGTACAGCAAATCTTGTGCGAAAACACGCGCTGCCGCATTACGGCAAAGTGCTTGGCGGGAGAGAGACTCGCAGCGCAGGCGACCGAGTGAGTGAGAATCTCCCGAACAGACAAAATAATGTCCCTGTACAATACATCATATTTAAGATTTCATGTAAAACTACGATTAACTAATATGACTATAGAACCCGCCTGTTTGTGTGTCACTGTGCTACTGTTCCACATGCCGGTAGACACACTTTACAAGGCAGTGTGTTTCTTATCAGTTAGGTTTAGTCCTTCCCTAAAGCTGGTCATTGTTGAAAGTTTAGTGTTTAATTCAAACAAATAAGATACTGTCTCATCAAAGGGCTGGCGTGGCCAACAAATGTCATGGATAAGGGAAAGCAGATACATCGGCACAATTCCGTGTCCTAGACTGTACGTAATAAAAAAATATTTCAGTACAAACTTGAGGGGAAAGTGCGATTGGCCTATAGAGATTCACGTGTTGAGGTCATCTGCAGCTAGTGAAAGACAAGCTGTCATTGGCAAGTGGAGGTCAGTGGCGACCCCTCTGCGGTGTTCGGTGAGTACAGGGGTAGTTCGAAATGCAGTGAGGGTCCCACCCGCTGAGCATGGCATGGCTTCATGCATGACAGACATATTACCTCCCTGGGCTGCTTTCTCTAGTCTTAGCATGAGCATTGCAGTGCCTTGAGTCGAAGGAATAACAACGATGTCCTGAAGACAACACCAACGAGTAAATACTAGAACACTTTGTTTGCGATATCATTATCTACTCTGTAGAAGTAGCTCCATACTTTTAACTTTAATTGTTTTAATTCCATTTATTAGTAGTCATTTATAAGTAGAAGTAGTTCTATGACTTGGTGAGAGAGGTTCATCCATATGTGACTTACATCGTCCATATTTATAGTTCACTTGTTCTATCTTGTCAGTTATCCAGATCGAAAGTGTGAATTTATATTAATTTCCAGCTGCGTAATGGCGTCAACGATATTTGCAACATCATGGACTTAGACTGTCTTGGAAAGAAAACAAACCCTTTCAGAAACCAATACGTATTTATACAAAATTCGTCTTCTTTATCTTCATGCAGGTATTTTAATGAACTCCTCCATCAAACAATAAACTGGTAATGTATTCTAGATGCACAGTAAGAATATTAATGGTTGTTATTCTACAATGAACTTACAGACGAGTCTAAATTATTAGACACAGCTCCAGTTTGTAATATTTTGATGCCACAGCCAATTTCCGTAACGTCATTGATCAGATACTATTTAATCTTGTTTTGAGTGCTGTTTTGTTAATAAGGCCACATGTCTGTGAAGACCGCAGCAAAGTAGCGACAAATCATTATATCTCCCAACATAATTTCGACAGATGAACTTATTCTACGTGGACAAAAATTATATTGTGTAAAGAATGAACATTGTAGATTGTTGCTACTTTTGTACTTACTGGTTATACCTCATGGTTAAATTTTTTACAAAAGTCTAATTCTTGCGATGAGTTTTAAGGCTGCAAATTCACTCCCATATGTCCGAAGGGTAAACTCAGAAATTACTCGTGTGACATGAATGATATTTTTACAACTTGTACTCACAGGGTCTTACTAATAAAAAGTCCTTATACCGTTGTTTAACTCTTGTTTAGTTATACAGTGAATAAACCCTGTATAAGCGTTTTACATTTTTCTTACTAATAAACGAGGTATACGCATTGTATTACTACACAGCACGTATACACTCGTTCCAAGGAGTAGGAATCTCTTCCTGCAGTTCACTGACGTATTTCGCACGTTCACCGCCTTTATGATCGCTTCTGCTGGTTATCTACGAGCAAAACTTTCCGGAAAGTCGCACAGTAGCACGGCATATCGAAAAGGCAGTGGCAACACTAAGTGAGACAGCTGGAAATTCGCTTATACTGATATCAACATTTCTTCAGCTTGCTTGTGTAATGAACGCCAAAAAAAGAAATGGAATGGCTTAAGAAAAGATCAATAGCTCCTAACTGGGATAGTACGGAAAACGTAAGCAATTGTAATTGAATCGGCGGGTTGAAAAGGGTACACATTCCAAAATCCTTACTTTTCAGGAGAAAGGAAAACCTGTTTTGTAGCTAAACGAAAGGTTAGATCAAAAAAGTTTCTATTAGGCATTTATACATCGCATTTCTACGTATTCAACTACAAAGTATGGAAATCATATTACGTACGGTTTTCAAGTTATACCATTTTTTATGTCAAGGAATATGTCCCTTTTTATACTCAAATTTGAGAAAGATCTAAGATCTTTGTAGAGGCAGATAATGTATAATAAACTCGCAATTTAAAGTCTATTAAGCAGTAACACCTTAATACACAAACATACGCCCAACCACAATTTCTTTTATAGTTATTCATTGTCATTCCGTGAGACAGCTGGAAATTGACTTATATTGATATCAACATTTCTTCAGCTTGCTTGTGTAATGGACGCTAAAAAAGAAATGGAAAAGCTTAAGAAAATATCAAAAGCTCCTAACTGGGGTAGTTCGGAAAACGTGAGCAATTGTAATTGAATCGGCGAGTTGAAAAGGGTACACATTCCAAAATCCTTACTTTTCAGGAGAAAGGAAAACCTGTTTTGTAGCTAAACGAAAGGTTAGATCAAAAAAGTTTCTATTAGGCATTTATACACCACATTTCTACGTATTCAACTACAAAGTATGGAAATCATATTACGTATGGTTTTCAAGTTATGCCATTTTTTATCTCGAGGAAATGTCCCCTTTTATAGGTACTCAAATTTGAGAAAGATCTTTGTAGGGGCAGATAGTGTATAATAAATTCGCAATATCAAAGGTCTATTAAGCTGTAACACATTTTTACAAAAAAATACGCCCAACCATCATTTCTTTTATAGTTATTCATTGTCATTCCGTCTCTTTAAAGTGTTTTACTTTACGAAGATGTCTAGCTTCCATAACCTCTGAATGGTGTACCGTATGTCTTCTATGTTTAAAATATCGTGAAGATCATCAACGTTATCGTCATTCTTTCAACGTGTGTTCAATGTTAAATGGACAAGTGGAATATTTTACAACGATTATATTACTTTGACAATAAATACCACGAAAATAAACTGCTCACTCGTTTCTTTTTTTTTCCGCTACACGCTGCTATACAACGCTTATACAAGGGTCCTGGACTGTATAAGCAATTCAGTGAATAACTATAACAGATGTATACATAGGAGGCTTATACACGGTTTATTAGTAACGAATTTCGCGTAAACGGTGTATAAACCTTGTATAAAAGTTATACACCGTTTATTAGTAAGACGGACAGTCTATATCTAAAACGCAGACTACAATCAGGAAATTTGGTTAAAAAATTATGGGGGAGTTGTTATTCAAGTTTTAAATTATTTTTGCATATTTTATGGTCTAATTTTCATAAATAAAGAGCTTCACTCGTGATAGTACTCATGTGAAATGAATGATATTTTTACATCTTGTACTCACAGCCTGTATCTACAAAGCAGACTACAATCAGGAAATTTTATTTTGAAAATTATGTGGGAGTTGTTATTCAAATTTTAAAAACTTTCTTGCATATTTTATGACCTTGTTTTCATAAATAAAGAGTTTCACTCGTGATTGTAGTCCGCTTTTAAAACAATTGTACACTAAATTTGTGTGCCAAATTCCATTTGTCTGTTCTATCATTAACGGCAACAAAGACAGTAAAATAAATATTGTAAAACAAATACAATTTTACAGGAGAGCACTTCAAAATAAAAATTTAAGTTTATGACCAACTTGTGCAGTATCAATGCACTCTAGAACCATATTCCTTATGACTGAGGACATATTCATCTTCCTGCTGTCTTTTCTATTCCTCCTCCTTGTTCTGGCTTCCTTAGAGCTTACAAATACGATCTTATCAGCCTCACATATTCTACGATGATCAATTTCTGTTAGGGCTGAAGACATATTTTCCCCATAAGACATTCTTAACGACTCTTAAACTTTACACGTGGATTCAGCACCTTCATTGAAGCAAATAACTGCATCCAAAACACCCAATTTTAGTGTGGTAAGACCTACCAATGCCCCGTTTGGTACACGTTCCCAAATACAGTGTTGGAAACTCTTATTAAGATTTCGTGTTTGTAGATGTAAGCATTTTTTCAAGAATCTTTTGTCACTAAGGTCTCGATACAGAGGTTTTGTTGCTTCAATAACAGCATACGTTAATGAAAGTTTATGAGAATAATCCTCACCGTCAGTCTTTGCTTTTTGGTACCCACGCGAGCAGTTTGACATTTAAAGGGGGCGTGGCTAGATAGTTCAGTCATTTCCGAAACCAATACTTAGAACCTTAAACAACCTTAAACATTTGTTAACGTATGTAAGGCATATATATTCTGAAAGACAAAACTTTAACGAACAATGATACACAAAAATCCAAAAAGCAATTTTTGAAAATAATACACGTACATGTGTCCTTAGTGCCGTATCAATATGCCATGCATAGTTTTTATTTGCCTTTCTTTGTTTCAGCCACGTATTAAGAATCAATATCTAACGCTTTCTCTTTTTAATTATGCGTCATATATTATATAAGACAGAGACCGCGGCTTTCCTTGCCCTTCGTGTTCATTTGAAATATATTATTATTGTATAGTGATTCTTCCGAAACGATTAAATAATTAATATTTTAATATTCCACAAGAGTTCTTCGTCACAATTTATTATTTTGAATTACAACTATGGTTTAGGGTGAAGGAATAATCCCACATTAATTGCTTTTTATGGCTAGTTTATGTAATCACAAACATATTCCAGCTTACCAAGTCTAGTTAAATGACAAAAAACGTACATGATTCGTTCCTCTGATTTCAGACATCTTCAGCTAAAAAACGTGTATAAAGACACAAAAATTGTTATAGGCCTATCGGATTAATGGGAGGGTGAAAAGGGGGGGTAAATTTTGAAAATGAGTGTATCTATATCTCAAAACTTTGAAAGTTTACAGATGTAAAAATTGGTATTTAGAATCTTCATTAAAAATAAAGAAACGCGTATGTTTTTGTCTTCGGAAAATCCCAATAGAAGGGGTGGAAAGGGGTGAAAAGGGGTTAAATGCATTTAATGAGGATACTTATATATCAGAATATGAAGATATTACAGACCTGAAAATTGTTGTTTTGGATCTCCTTTAAAAATAAAGAAACACGTATTTTTTGTTCTTGGAAAATCCAATTAATGGGGGGTGAAAAGGGGGTGAATTTTTAAAATGAGTGTATCTATATCACAAAACTTTGAAAGTTTATATATGTAAAAATTAGTAATTAGAATCTCCTTTAAAAATAAAGAAACATGCATATTTTTGTTTTCGGAAAATCTCAATAGGAAGGATGGAAAAGGGTGAAAATGTGTTGAATGCCTTTAATGAGGCTAATTATATTTCAGAACCTGAAGATATTACAGACCTGAAAATTGGTATTTGGGATCTACTTTAAAAATAATAAAGAAACAGGTATTTTTCGTTTTAGGAAAATCCAAATAATGCGGAGTGAAAAAGGGGATTAATTTTTAAAATGAGTGTAAGTATCTACATCTTAAAATTTTAAAAGTTTACAGATGTGAAAATTGGTATTTTGAATCTCCTTTAAAAATAAGGAAACATGTATTTTTGTTTTCGGAAAATCCCAATAGGAGAGGTGAAAAAGGGGTTGAATACCTTTAATGAGGATACTTAAATCTCAGAAACTGAAGATATTACAGAACTGAAAAATGGTATTTGGGATCACCTTTAAAATTAAAGAAACATTATTTTTGCTTTTGAAAAATCCAAATACTGGGGGGGGGGGTGGAAAGAGGAGATTTTTAAAATGAGTGTATCTGTATCTCAAAACTTTAAAAGTTTGCACAACTAAAATTGATATTTGGAATCTCCTTTACAAATAAAGGAACACGTTTTCTTTGTTTGTTTTCTGTAAATCCGAATAGGAGGGGTGTAAAAGGGTGAATAATGGGTTGAATGCTTTTAATGAGGATACATATATCTCAGAAACTGAAGATATTACAAAACTGAAAATTTATTTATGGGATCTCCTTTAAAAATAAAGAAACACGTATTTTTTTAGTTTTTGGAAAATCTAATTAATGGCGGTTAAACAGGAGTTACATATTGGGGTGAATTCTTTGAAGGACTATATCTACAGAATATCTGAGAAACTTAGAAGGTTACAGACGTAAAAAGTGATATTTGTAATCTCCTGTAAATGTAAAGAAACATAGGCGATTTGTTTTTGGAAACTCCTCTTTAGGGGAACTAAAAAGGGGGTGAAATTTTAAAATGAGAATGTATACAGTATATCTCAAAAAACTTAACATGTTACAGAAGTGAAAAATGGTATTTTTATCTCTATTATAAATAAAGAAACGTGTATTTTTATTTTTCGGAAATAACACTTGGGGGGAGGGGGGTAAAAGTGAATGAAAATGGTGTTGAATTCTTTTAATTAGGCTACTGATATCTCAAAAATTAAGATGTTACAGACGTGAAATTTGATATCTGGAATCTGCTTTAAAAGTAAAGAAACACGTATTCTCGGAAAATCCAATGAATGAGAGGGGGGGGAGGTTAAAAATTGAAAAATTAATTGACTTCATTGTATGAGAATAGTTACATCTAATAAAAACTAAAGTTGTTAGTGCCTACAGACGTGAAAATTGGTATTTGGATCTCCTTTAAAAACAAAGAAAAGCCAGTTTTGGGGGGGAATCATCTTGGGGGGCGGGAGTGAAAAGGAGTTGAATTCCTTTCACGAGGACATATAAATCAAAAACTGAAGAAGTTACAGTCGTGATAATTGGTATTTAGAAGATCTTTACTATTAAAGAAACAAGTATTTTTTGCTGGAAAATTCACTTGGAGGGGGGGAAGGAGTGTGAAAGTAAAAAAAGTTAATTATTTTAATCCCAAAACTGAAGGTAATAGACGAAAACATTGGTGTTTGGAATCTCCTTTAAACATAAAGAAACACGCCTTATTTTATTTCTTTTGGGGGGGGGAAGTAAATAAACTTAACGGCGGTGGGGTGTAATAGGAGGTGAGACCAATTGATTTTACTGTTCATAATGTATTTATAAGGAGCCTCCGTTCCTCAGGCGGCAGCGCGCCGGGTTCTCACAGCTGGGTTCAGTGGTTCAAATCCCGGTCTCTCCATGTGACATTCGTGCTGGACAAAACGGAGTCGGAACAGATATTTCTCCGTATACTCCGGTTTCCCTGTCATCATTCATTCCAGCAACACTGTCCAATATACTTTCATTTCATTTGTCATCCATTAATAATTGCCCCAGAGGAGTGCGACAGGTTTCGGCTGCTGGCACAATTCCTATTGTCGCCGCTAGATGGGGGCTTTATTCATTACATTCCTGACCCTGTCGAATGACTGGAAACAGGCTATAGATTTTCGATGTACTTATTCTGATCATAAACCGATCATTTTTAATCTTTCCTGGGTTCGTTTTCAAGAGCCATCTTTTCCATCGGAAAACGTTCTTAGATTACAGTAGATTCTCCTGGCATATAAATAAAAAATTTAACACATTTGAAATAAACGATAGGAATTAGATTGACCGTTCAATTTTTCACCTCTATAAAAAGTTCAATAATGCACGGAAGTATGTCATTCGTATGGCCAGAAATCCCACACACTTGCCTACGCGCGACAATGGTACTGGTCACATTCTCAACAATGACAATGGCAGCAGATGTAATTTACCGCCAAGTAGCGGTCTTGCATCTTGCTGTGGGGTTTGGAACATATAATAATAATAATAATAATAATAATAATAATAATAATAATAATAATAATAATAATAATAATATGGACCGTCGTCAAATGTGCAGACCGCGCTGGAAACGGGTCCTGGACGGGTAAAGACTAAAAATGCAGTCCGGCCGCGGGTTCAGTACCGCCAAGGCACACAAGACGACACCACGGCGGATCTCCTGAAGGATTTGTTCCATATTAAAAATGCTTATAGAAAAAGATGGCAAAGATTTAGGGACCCAAGTGACCGGGTGGAATACCTGGACCTAGCCCGGGAAGTACGAAATCGATTGCTGGAAAGAAAGATTGAAAAATGGGAGGAAACTTGCCGTAATCTATTAGAAAACGAGTCAGATCGCGAATTTTGGCGGATTCTCTCAGAAAAAAGAGTCAGATCGCGAATTTCGGCGGATTATATATAAAACAATAAGCATTCAAATATGAATTTCAGTATAATACCGTAGCGAAACACGAGTATCTTGCTAGTATGAAATAAAAACATTTATGATGATGAGATAAAATATCCTTTCATATTGAGTTAAGACACTCAATACGTCAATGTACAAATTTTTAATAAAATCTGTGTTCGTAAGGGATCCTCGAAAGTGATCTCCTTCCTTCAAAATACTGGAGAAGTTGCTATAATTTTTAGTATGTACTGTAAATAACTTGTTGATGATGATATACCTAAATTTAAAATACGACGACCGGGAGAAACTTACGACGTAAGGCAAATAAATACAGTGGGACTGGCTGGGAGACTCCCTTCAACACCTAAAATCTTTCTATCAAGATTTAACCTCAACTGAGAAATCGGACGTAATTGTTACTTTCAACTGCTCTCCTGTAAAAGGGTACTATTTTAGAATATTAAATTATCTCTGTAATTAGTAATGAGTCTAATGACAAATTAAATTTAGCATACTCTTTTAGTGTGTAATTAATTATAATTATATGAATTATTTATGAAAATGAGGACAATGAAATGTTCGACAAAATTTATGAAATTTTGAATAAAACATTTGAGTGTTTCTGACAAAAATCTACTTTACGAAATATAATTATTGTAGTCTTGCACCTGCATACTGTGGATAGTAGCTCTACAATTTCATTCATGTCACATGATTGGTTCCGACTTCACCCTTCCGACACCTTGGACTGAATTTGCAGCCCTAAAAATGCTTTGCAAGGAATAAACTATCATATAAAATCAACCATTATTGGAACTAATAAGCTTATAACAACCCACAATGTTCATTAATTGCACATGATAATTGTTACCCATCTAGAATAAGTATTTTTGTCCAAATTATGATGGCAATAGTAGTGATTATCCACTACTTTACTGCGGACTTCACAGACATGTGTCCTTAATAGTTTTTCCTGTTATTATGTTTGATGTTAACCCTCCTTCTAAACATGCACTAAAATTGTTGTAAATATTAATATGAGTAACTAATATCAGTGCTAATATTATTTCTCAGGGCTGAATATTGCTTTAAGGTGAAATATGTAATTCGCTACCCATTTAAAGTAAGATAATAAAGTATATTCTCTGTTATATGTATTTATCTTCAAGATGTTTATAATTTTACACCAGGCGTCTCGTGAGAGCCGTACTTTCCACTTGTAAATGATCCGCATGCACTAAAGATGAATCGGATGTCTACTACCTGATTTTCAAAGGGGTACTACTGCCAGCAGGCAGGTTATGTCATAATATGAAGAGATAACAACCGGATGGTCGCTCGTAGCATGTTCTTCAGCGCTACCCGTTTAATGAACCCTGCTGCATTAGCAAACCTCGTTTTCGACCGCATACTACTAAGCTGGTTTATGGCACAGCAGCACTACATTTGCTGTCTGCATATCGGCAATGGCTAGTGCGTTAAACAACGACGAGTACACAGACATCATTTTAATCTAGTCCGAATGCAGCCGAAGCTAGCAAACGGTGTGCACAGGAGTTTCCAAACAGACGTCTGCCTTCTACAAACGTATTTTGCCGAACAGCATTAGTTTTGTTCCATACAAACAACTCTTTTATATAGTGGAATGTCTGCTTGTGTATAAATTAATAAGTTATTAGATATCCTTTTCTACGTCTTTGGCGTATTTACAAATGCACCCTGTTATGCAACGTGTGCAGTAAAATGACTGCTGTTTGTTTCACAACATCCGAAATACGGCACGTCGTGGCGCTCCTTCGGAAACAAGTGATTAGGCATTATATGCATCAGTAGTGTACGCGAGACAATTGTAAGTAGAAAGTACGACGCTCGCGTGCCGCCTTGTATTATTTATTGAACACCCCATACTTATTCATGACTTTAAATTTAGTTTCTTTCTACAAATACCATTTCCATTTTTATGTTCCCAATGAGGTTTTTTTCTTTTTATCGGTTAATTGCATCATCCACTCAAAATAATTTTGAGCTTCGTTAAAATTTTGACCAACTACAAAGTGAAATTAATGTTATTCTAAATACTGTTCCTAAGCAAACGGAAACTCTCCTAATTCTAATATGTGCTTTGAGTCTCCTATTTTACTCACGCTTGTCGCTATTATCTGGACAATGAGATTCCTCTCTTACTTAGGATCGCACGACCTGAACTTCTGGGGTAGGGCAGCCCTCTTGTGTTGTGATGTTGGGAAGAAACTTGTCTCGTGCTCCAAAGGCATCACTTAACCCTCATGCTGCTGTTTGACGCTCGAATGAGCTATGTCTCGCATCGACTCCGTCGTCTAGGCTTTCTCCAGACAAAGGCGTCGAGCGTCAATAAGCTGCAGTCACACACCTTCAAGGGGCAATTGGCCGTCTGACACCATCAAAGCGTCACATATCTAAAGCAACTGAACGTCGCAAATTACATCCAATTTCTTTGTAGTTCTCATATTTCACGTCAAGGCTTTTAAATTGGAATTCAAGACATTTCTTTCGGCACTACAGAAGGAAAAATTCTGAACAAACATTATTTTTCGATTCAGTGGATAATTTTACAAAGTATGCAAGATAATGAGATTGCACGTCATAAACTTCTTCCTTACTCACTTACACTATAGTTAGGCAAAAATTATTCGAAGGAAATCACAAAAAGCTTGATCCAGCAATTCAATAGAGTGCATATGATATTAAATAATAGAACATGTCCCGACCCTAATTCTTCTGCTGAATAATTAAAATAAAATAACATATTAAACACAAACCTATTTATATTGGTCAGAAATTCCTAACACAAAAATCCATAAAACAACATAATTATGAATGAGTTTCTCGTTATGAATTAATATAATTTAATTTTAAGTCCAAATGGCACCCTTCATTTCTGGATAAGGCTAACCGTTTACTTGTTATTTTATTTGATGTAGGACAAAAACTGCCTAATTTTGGACATAACGGTGTAGAATCACCCCGAGTTGGAAACATTGAAATATATCACAAAATATATATTGCGTGGCTCGGGATTTCAAGATATGCTCTCACTAAATTTCAGTTCAAACGCTACATTAGTTTCCGAGCCTATCCCGAACAAACAAACAGACACCATCTCATTTTTATTCATGTACATGTGTTAGTTATGCTTTTTCCTAATGTCAGCCTATAAAGTAGGAGTTAATTAATTCTCGTACCGTCTAAATGTCATCAGCCAATCTGGAAGCACCCTGCTGATAACCCCTACTATAACACAACCGACCATTGCAATCAATGAATATTCCTGAAATTGAAACTTTTACGCGAATTTCCTGGAAGGAGGCTCTGTATATGGTTTTCACCGAGTACAGAAGGTCATTCGGTGTCTCTGGGGATGATGTTTGAAAGGTAATTAGGTTATGAAAAGTCGTCTCTCCACCGATGATCATGTTCAGATGGAAAGCCGGCATTTCTAGTTATAGCCCGATTATGTAATTTCCGTTGCAGCAGACATTTTTGCAGAGATAGCATGTCTATCTTATCCCACTCTTCCTGAAAAGCTTTCGAGAGGCCATTGATAGTGTGTGGAGGTCTATTTCCTCCTATTTTAGGAGTCCAAATGGGTGACCCATCGGGTGCCTTCTCGGCACTGTCAATAAAAGGAACTGCACAGATTTCAGTTTCCAACTTCATTCTCTCTAAAAGCAGGCGAGTCGAACGAGAGGTGTGGATGGATGCTTTATCGTCATGTACCCATCGAGTGCCCTCTGATACAGTGTTGGGATATCTGTGCTGTAAATGGGTGTTAAAACCTCTTGCTGATAGTATGTAGAGTTCACCTGCATATTATTAGCGACACGGCGAATGGTTAACTTACCATTGTAGCAGTATGCAGCGATGATCACGAAACCCCGTGGAAAACTTTCCTGGAATTCTTTATACAATGATTGTTTTGTCTCTAGGGCCGTAGTAAATCGAGCGGTGCTTTATTACAAACACTAAGGTATAAATATTCTTCGTCTAATGTCACTACATTTTTCCGTCTGTGCCCTGCCAGATATCCCCCATACAACTTTCTTGCGTTAGTGTAACATTCGGAAATGTGACGAGGCAACAGCTTGTGAATTCGGCGATTGTGCCGATTTTCTAATTGCAGGGCCTTGTTGATTACGGAACGGACGTTCCCAACTTACGTGCGATAGTCCTTTGGGAGGCAGAGGCCTTCACTTTCCTCACCAATTCTGGTGTACGGCTGATGGCTGGTAGTAGATTTGTTTGTTTCCCCCTCTGGAATTAAGCCCAGTCGGCCTTTGCCTTTGTTTATTCAATACAGCATTGTTCCCGTTCTTTGATATCAATAAATCACACTTCTTGCACATTCCTTGGATTGCAGAATAGCTAAAGTTAGCATGTAACCCTCCCAGGAATGGTCAGTCCGCTTAGGCATGGTTGCAGCTAATGTTGTAAAGCTCCACAAACACGTTCTCAGTACTGACGTGAATCATCACTCCGCATTTTTACGTGCTCAAATTGATAACAGCGCTGCCAGCGGCCTTGAAACTCGTTACCAGAAATCTCGAGCGACGTTGCGTAATTATTCATACCGTATGTATCAGCTGGGCCTTGTCATCCTGCTTATTTATTCCATTGGGAGATTACCTGAATACTCATGCATGGATTATCACACAGTTTCTACATACAACCAAACACAGGTAGAGTATACGCAGCCGGCCACCATCTCATCAACTTGCCTCTCATACAATTGCTCGTCATATCATTAGACATTTGTTAATCCTAATGATAAGTGTGTAAATACGTTTAAAACATGTTTAGAAAGATGAATTTATGTTTTCCGGCAGGAATTCTTTATCATTACCATCTACATCACGCATAGCATCAAGGACTTTAGAATGTGGAGGAGTGTTCGTAGCGTGCAAACTCTCGCTGTTGCGTGACTACACAATATACAACTCTCCCCAACGCACGCACCTTCCTAACGAACTAGTCCCTGATTTCAGCTCACAACCAGAAACACTCACAAAAATCTATACATATGTTTAAAAACAGTATGCGAAGCATCCAACAATTAAGAATACGCCTTCGATGATAGGGCAGATACTGAATAAGAAAGCTTTAGCGTATAACTACTTCGTTACTTTTGAGAGAGTTCTTCACTTACTGAGGATATAGAGTGTTTAAATAAAACTATCGCATATCTACACAGAGGTAGTACCATTAAACCCTAGCAAATATCTATGAACAATCGGATACTTAATTGAAAAAGGTGCAAAGTGCCAAGTTCAAGAAAAATGTGATAAGTGTTTTGAAAGGTGCAGAATACGAGGAGGATTACTTGTGAAACGGGTGTGTGCGACACAGCGAGCTAATGAAAACCTACTGCATCAATTAAAAATTGAGTGGACGCCAGAATGTATAATGAAACTTATCGTGGTACGTAGGTGGCCGATTAGCGAACAATAAAGAAATAATAATAATAAATGGTTGATCTCCGCTGATTGTCTAGTAATTATATCCAATAATGGACAAGAAGCAGTTCATTCCCTGCAGGAAACATCATGCAATTTCATCTAAAACTGGACTCCAAATCGGCCAGACTGACTGGGCCAGACGGTTGAGGCGCTGGGCTTCTGAACGAAACTTGGCAGTCCGGTGATTTTTGAAGGTGTTGAAATACGTCAGCCTCGTGTCGATAGATTTACTGGACTTGCACATAAAATAACATTCCGGTACCCCGGCGTCTCCGAAAAGTAGTTAGTGGGACGTAAAGTAAATGACATTATTATTAGGACTCCAAATCTTATATAAGAGAACTCTATACATGGAAAGACCTCCTCTATACTTAGATAAATAACATCTAGTAACTCATTTTGGCAAATTCCCTCAGGTAAATAACTTCAAATAGGGGAAATAATCCAACCATCCGGATTAAATCCTGATGCAAACAGAGAGAGAATTTCTAAATTACAAAAATCCTGTAGAATCGAATGGAACAGGTACAACAACAAAAAAATCAATATCTGGGAACGATATAACACTTTAAATAAGCCTGAAGCGTTATAGGCATCAAAAACATTGATCACTGGAGGCAGACCACTAAATAAAATTTCAGTAAAACAAGAAAGTAAATCTTCAGAAAATCTTTGGCCCAGTTTGTATAAAAGGAGTGTGGATTTAAAGGAGGTCTCCTGAATTATACCAGAATTCTGAGAAAATACCAGATAGTAGTAGAAAAAGACGACTGAAATTTATGGTCATACTCAAAGAATGGACAGTGAGAAACTTGCTAAAAAGGTATTTAATTATGCCTCCTCATTAAAAGTCAGGAACTAGAATAGAACGAATAATAGAAATTGAAAAAGACATTCAAAAAACAGGTGAAATTATATAGCACAGAGCTTTAGAACGTTGGAGAACTAACATCATATTTATGAAAAACCAAAGATAACAACTACCACAGCATGGACGAAGGAACGGAATGACAAACACAGCGAGTGGGTGAAGAAATTCTGGGAAGAGAAGAAAGCAAATTCATCTGCTAAATAAGTTCAATCGCGCTTCTTAGTTGGGCACAACGTTGTGAAAAAAATAATCACGATAATAATTCCCCTAAAATTAGTGTTTAATTACTCGAGTACTGGCGCCACACTGAGCTTTGCCTTGCTCTTGCTCAGCCAAGCTTCCCTAATCATACTCCAGTTGCCTCGGGCTTGAAGATCACGTTCCGCCTGTTATTCTTCAATTGTTTTCTTGACGTCACTGTGCCTGCCTCGGGCATACAGGATTGATCCAGCATGCATTATTCACGACCATATACCAGAACAGAATGTGGAAACGAAGTGTTTAAAGGCGATCATTGCATCAGATTATTTTGTGGATTGGGTAGTGAATTGTGATCCACAGCAATAGCAGCTGTAGTAGTTTGACTGACAGCATGCGTTCTATTATTTAGTACCGCTTCAAACTTGAAGGATTATCTTTTTAATGCAATCGCATTGTGTTATGAAACGGACGACTTTAGTAAAAGCAGAGCAATCACTGTCCCCAAAAGAGGAAATACCATGGAATGTAGTAATTATACAATGATCTTAATCGTATCCCGTGCCTAAAAGTACTCCTAAATGTAACAAAGAACAGGATAAAATTTAAAATACAGCAGTGCATAGTTGGAGATCACTTTGGTTTTATACACGGCAAAGGAACGAGAAAAGAAATCCGTCCGTTAAAAAATTATACTGGAAAAAAGGTTAGAAATGGATAGGAACATGTTTGTAGCATTCATTGACTTGAAAAAAGCCTTTAAAATGATAATCTGCAAACTCTTGCATAAATCTATGAAAAAAGTAGGAATTGACTGGAAAGATAGGAGATGCATCTTGAAAATTCACAATAACCAGTGTACAGATGTAGCGATGAATGGACGTTGAAGAATGGTAAGAATTAATAAAGGGGTGAGGGAGGGTTGTCCACTCTCAGCATACACTTTTAACTTATTTATTTGAAAAGCAACATGTGTTTTAAAGCAAAGAACTAAGGGAATACAGATAAACGGGAAAAGAATCCACAGTATTATATTTGCTGATGACATTTCCATAGTAGCAGACTCTGAGAAGGAATTAAATAGAATGGTGAATGTTCTATGTGATATATTGAAACATTTAAACTTAATATCAATATCAATAGTAAAGAAACCAAACTTTTTTTGTGAGCTAAGATGGCAGGGGAGGTAATACAAACATAAGAATAGGAAATTTCAAAGTATAAAAAGTACAGTATGCTTGTCACATAAGAACCATTATAACCAAAGACAATCGATGCACCAAGGAAATTAAACGAAGAATATCTCTTGCTAAACAGGCCTTTCAAAATAAAATAAATCTTTTAACAAATGCCCATATAAATTTATAAAAAAGACTGCTTTTTAAACATCCTTTATCTGGTGTGTACTGCCTTACGGTTGTAAGAGATGGACTATTGGAGAAAAGGAAAGAGATTCATTGGGAGCAACTGAAATGTGGATTTGGAGGAAAATGGCGAGGACATGCTGGACTCAAAAAAACACGAAGCGAGATGTTCTAGAGGAAGTCAATAAGCAACGGGGGCATAAAGGATATAGAAAAGGAAGATGATGACTTCCTAGTTAACGCATTTGAAGGAAAAATACTAGGAAAGAAAGGAAGAGGAAGACAAAGGAATACATACTTCGAGGATGGACGTTAGAGACAATGTTTCGCCTGCATACTCCGCCACGTTCCCCACAAATACTTTAAGAAACACATTAATACGCAAAGTCAGTTTCACTAACAGAAAAATGTCCTCTCAGTTTTAATTACTGCGTTACACTATAAGTGTTATTATGAGGGAAGATATTCATTGGGCTAATCACATGGTGGTAGATAAAGAGTACAGAACTGTGCACATGGAATGAGTA
This sequence comes from Anabrus simplex, assembly GCF_040414725.1. Taxonomy (NCBI): domain Eukaryota; kingdom Metazoa; phylum Arthropoda; class Insecta; order Orthoptera; family Tettigoniidae; genus Anabrus; species Anabrus simplex. Next base: position 783,407,435 of record NC_090265.1, read on the forward strand.
TATTCAGCTGTTGTATTAAGGATGTAAAGAAGAGGGCGTATAAGTCTCTGGTAAGACCCCAAATAGAGTATGGTTCGATATGTAGGAGACCCTCAACAGGATTACTTGATTCGAGAACTCGAAAAAATCCAATGAAAACCTGCTCGATTTGTTCAAGGTGATTGCCGGCAAAACAGTAAAGTTACGAAAATATTATTTATTCCGCCGGGATGAGTGGCTCAGACGGTTCAGGTGCTGGCCTTCTGACCCCAAATTGGCAGGTTCGATCCTGGCTCAGTCCGGTGGTATTTGAAGGTGCTCAAATACGTCAGCCTGGTTCGGTAGATTTACTAGCACGTAAAAGAACCCCGGCGGGACTAAATTACGGCACCTCGGCGTCTCCGAAAATCATAAAAATAGTAGTTAGTGGAACGTAAAGAAATAGCATTATTATTATTATTATTATTATTATTATTATTATTATTATTATTATTATTGAGCCTCCGCGGCTCAAACGACAGAGCGCCGGCCTCTCACCGCTAGGTTCCGTGGTTCAAATCCCGGTCAGTCCACGTGAGATTTGTGCTGGACAAAGCGGAGACAGGAAAGGTTTTCTCCGCGTACTCCGGTTTTCCCTGCCATATTTCATTCCAACAACACTCTCCAATATCACTTCACTTTATTAATCATTGCCCAGAGGAGTGAGACGGGCTTCGGCAGTCGGCACAATTCCTATCCTCGCCGCTAGGTGGGGGCTTCATTCATTCCATTCCTGACCCGGTCGAATGACTGGTAACAGGCTGTGGAATTTTCATTTTCATTTTCGTTATTATCATTATTATCATTATTATTATTATTATTATTATTATCATATGGTGTGGAAAGTAATTTCTGGGTTGTTCTTTAGATGTTGCACTCCTAATTTAGAAGAAGTAGCAATCTATACTGACTTCAAGAATTAACTGTGTGTCAAAGAGAACATCTTGATTAACTGGTGGAGGGAGTTTGGTGTCAGACGCCAGGCGCCCTTTGCGTGAGACAACGATGTAGTCCGCCACTTTCGTCGCTGAAGGAACAAAGACGCCACTATCAGACCAGCGTCAGCTGGAGTGACGTACTCGTACGAGACATGGAAAATCCTTGAGCTGAGAACGGCAGCTAAATAATCGATATTTCAATTAGGGTTATTGATGGGCGGGGGTCCGAAAATACTGCAAGTTCTCGGAACATTATTTACCCATTTTACGAGTTTGGTTAATGGTACTAACGCATATTACTTCAAAACGTACGTAATTCATATCTAGACACAGAACCAAGATCCTGGGTTCCTTACAGCATTTATCTACTGAATATTTTTTTTGCTATTGGCTTTACGTCGCACCGACACAGATAGGTCTTATGGCGACGATGGGACAGGAAAGGGCTAGGAGTGGGAAGGAATCGGCCGTGGCCTTAATTAAGGTACAGCCCCAGCATTTGCCTGGTGTGTAAATGGGAAACCACGGAAAACCATCTTCAGGGCTGCCGACAGTGGGGTTGGAACCCACTATCTCCCGAATACTGGATACTGGCCGCACTTAAGACCTGCAGCTATCGAGCTCGGTATATCTACTGATTTAAGAAATGCCCTTGTCTTGTCAGTTATTATCATACAGAAATGTGAAAATTATTAGACTCAACACCATTTCCGAATATTTTCATTATCACATTACTTTTTACTTCCTGCCCATACAAATGACCGTAAAATCTTTCTGTGCGGCAGTGAAACTCTTTGATGAGTCACTTTTCCCTTTAAAGTAAATTATAAAACACAAGTTATATTTTCTTTAAATTAGATCAGTGATGCAACTACAGCTAATTTAGACCCTCTTTTGAATGTGGTTGATATAATAGAATCACACGAACTGGTTTTGTGATGTTATGTTTTACTTCAGCATTTATATAATTCACTGTACTATAGAAACTCTTGGAAACTGATATTAAAGGAGTGTCAGTTGACCAAATAGGAAGATATACTCCCAATGTAATATTTAAAATATTATGAGTAATATTATTTTTTACAAATATTATTGTGTTGCTTGAGTCATTAATCCATATACGTAATGTGTAAAATATTATGAGTAATATTATGCTTTTGATGGCGAAATGTAGTATTTACAGTGCACTGTGTCTTCTGGTATGGGCTATATCAAATTTGTTACTTTCATTTACCTGTCTCAGTCTCATCCTTGGCTTTGACAATATGAAAGTGACTGAGGTATGAGTGATGCTAGTAATACCATTCCTTATGCAGCCAGTCCCTGTTATGAATGGTGTGAAAATATCGCTCATAGGATTGGTTGGTGCATGCATTTCAGTGGGCTTGGCAGACTGATATGTAATAGCAACGGCTGGCTTAGTGAGGAAACCAACGGGAAACTACCTCACTCCTCATTTCCCTAGTACGCCTCTTCAGTGACGCCTAGGCTATTTATGACAGATGTTGGCGGAGCTGCAGAGGATCAAACCAGCCTTCGGGCTGAATACCCAACATACATACATGAGTAATATTATTATTTACAAATATTATTGTGTTGCTTGAGTCATTAATCCATATACGTGTTTGATGCAGCCTTCCATGCCACCCTATCCTGTGCTAACGTTTTCATTTCTACCTAACTGCCATATTGTACATCTGCTCTAATCTGCTTGTGATGTTCGTATCTTGGTGTACCCCTACCGTTCTTACCACCTACACTTCCCTCAAAAACCAACTGTGTCTTAAGATGTGCCCTATCGTTCTATCACTCCTTCTGGTAAAATTTAGCCAAATAGATCTCCTCTAACCATTCCGATTCAGTATCCCTTCATTCGTGATTCTATCCACCCATCTCACCTTCAGCATTCTTCTGTAATACCACATTTCCAAAGCTATTCTCGTTCCTTCTGAGCTAGTTATCGTCCATGTTTCATTTCCATACAATGCCACGCTCCAGACGAAAGTCTTCAAAAACATCTTTCGAATTCCTTTATCAATGTTCGAAGTGAACAAATTTCTTTTCTTAAGAAAGATCTTCCTTGCTTGTGCTAGTCTACATTTTATGTCCTCCTTACTTCTACCATCATTAGTTATTTTACTACCCAGGTAACAATATTCATATAAATCCTTTAAGACTTAATTTCCTAATCTAATATTTCCTGCTTAACCTGGCCTTGTTCGACCGCACTCCATTACCTTTGTTTCGGACTTATTTATTTTCATCTTCTATTCTTTCTGCAAGACTCTGTCCATACCATTCACCAATTTCCCCAGATCTTTTGCAGTCTCAGATAAAATAATAATATCATCGGCAAATCTCAAAGTTTTGATTTCCTCTCCTTGGACTTTGATTTCTTTCCCAAATTCCTCTTTGATTTTCTATATCACTTGTTTGTTCTATGTAAACATTGAAAAGGATAGAGGAAAAACTGCAGCCTTGCCTCACTCCTTTCTGAATTGCTGCCTCTTTTTCAAAGCCTCTATTCTTATCACTGCAGGCTGATTTTTGTATAGATTGTATATAATTCTTCGTTCTCGGTATATGATCCCGATCACCTTCAGAATTTCAAACAGCTTGGACCAATCAACATTATCGAATGCCTGTTCTAGATCTACGAAAGCCATGTACGTTGGCTTAACTTTGTTTATTCGATCCTCTAAGATCAAACATAAAGTCAGGATTGCTTCACGTGTTACCAAATTTCTTCTGAAGCCACACTGAGCTTCGCTCAACTCAGTTTCAACTTGTCTTTCTATTCTTCTGTAAATAACGCGTGTTAGAATTTGCAGACGTGAGATACTAAACTAATGGTGCGGTAGTTTTCACACTTGTCAGCACCGGCTTTCTTGGGAGTAGGTACAACAACATTCTACCGAAAACAGGATGGCATGTCTCCTGTATCGTACATCTTACACACTAAACGGAATAACCTCTCCATGCTGGTTTCTCCAAAGGCAGTCAGTAAATCTGTGCGTTTGTCATCAGTTCCCTTGTTCCTACTTGGGTCTCTCAAAGCTCTGTCGAATTCTGACCTCAAAATTGGGTCTCCCATGTCATCAGCATCAACAGCCTGTTCTTGTTCCAGAACACTTTCATCTACTTCTTTTCCTTGATACAACTGCTGGATATGCTCCTGTCGTCTTGTCTTCATTCCCTAGAAGTGGTTTCCCATCTCAGCTTTTTATATTCATACACCTACTCTTCCTTTCTCCAAAGGTTACCTTGATTTTCCTGTATGCAGCATATACCTTTCCTAGGACCATACAACCTTCAAAATACTTGCACTTCTCTTTCAGCCATTCTTCCTTAGCTGTCCTGCACTTCATTCATTAATTCGCCTGTATTCTTTTCTTCCCTCCCCATTTTTTGAATTATTTTACTTTCGTCGTTCGTCAATCAGGTCTAATATCTCTTGAGTTGTACATTGTTTCTCAGTTGATCCTTCCTTTCTTCCTATCTTTTCCACAGCAGCATTACTGATCTCCTTCTTCATGACTCTCCATTCTTCCTCTACTGTGATTCCTTCAGCCTTTCCATTTAGTCCTTGTGTTACATGTTCCTTGAAACAATCCCTCACACTCTTTTATTTTATCTTGTGTAGGTCCCATCTCCTTGCATTCCTCCCTTTCTTCAATTTCTTCAATTGTAGATGGCATTTCAATACCAACAGGTTGTGGTCAGAGCCCACATCTGCTCCTGGGAAAGTCTTGCAATCCAACATCTGGTTTCTGAATCTCTGCCTAATCATAATTAAGTCTATTTGATACCTTCCAGTGTATCTAGGTATCGTCCATGTGTACAGCCGTCGTTTTTGGTGTTTGAACCAAGTGTTAGCAAGGACTAAGTTATGATCCGTGCAGATTTCAACCAGCCGGCATCTTCTTTCATTCCTTTGTCTCAATCCGAATTCTCCTACTATGTTTCCTTCCCTTCCTTGGCCTACCACGGTATTCCAGTCTCCCATCACAATTATATTCTCGCCACCTTTTACATATTGTATTTGTATATTCTTTCGATTTCTTCATCATCCGCTGAACTAGTAGGCATATAGACCTGCACTAATTTGGTGGGCATTGGCTTGGTATCTACCTTGACAACAATAATCCTTTCACTATTCTGGTCGTAATAGCTTACCCGCTACCCAATTTTCTTATTCATTCTTAAACCAACTCCTGAATGTCCCCTCTTTGACTTTGTGTTGATTCTGTAGTCGCCTGACAAAAAATCCTACTCTTCCTGCCAACGTACTTCACTTATACCAACCACATCTAACTTTATCCATCATACTTTTCAGATTCTCTAACCTACCACAGCCATTCAAACTTCTAATATTCCACGCTCCGACTCGCAGAATACCAGTATCCATCTTCCTCTCGTGTAGTCCCCACCGGAAGATCCGAATGGGGTACTATTTTAACTCCGGAATATATTATCCGGGAGGAAGCCATCATCAGTACATCATTCATTCAGAGAGAGCTGCGTGTCCTCGGGAGTTAGTTGCGGCTCTAGTTTCCCGATGTTTTCAGCCATGTAGCAGTATCAACATAGCTAAGCCATGTTAAGTAATATTACAAGACTAAATCAGTCAATCATCTAGATTGCCACCCTTGCAACTTCCGAAAGACTGCTACCCCCCTTTCGAAGAATCATTCGTTAGTCTGGTCTCTCGACAGATACCCATCCGATATGGTTACACCTACGGCACGGCTAACTGCTTCTTTGGGACATGCAAACATCCCTACCGCGGCAAGGTCACATGGTTATTTAGTCGAATTAATATTTGACTGAAAGGTAGAAAGTTCTATGGTGAAAACTGGAAAGGAAATTGAGGGGGAAAACTAAAAACTCATTCTCTTTCATTTTGGAATATTTCCTTTGAGTCTAATAATGTTCACACCTCTTCAATCAATTATTTTCATTTCCGTATTGATGAATGACTTTGTTCGGTGGATGTTCCACCAATCAACACTTCAAACGGTAAATTATGCAAATTTAATTACTAAGTACCGGTTTCGATTTACTTCGAACCATCCCCTGCGCATTCATTATATAAATGAAGAAGAAATTAGATTAAACACGCATTACAAACAGATAAGCTTAAGAATACACTTCAAGTGACCAACAAAGAGTATGTGTCGTATAAAATATGTTAAATACAAAAATAGCTTCCTTGAAGTCGAAATTATCGTGATAAAACTATTTGAACAATTCATTAAATCGAAGAATTGTGTGTTATACAGTGCTTACGGGCAAATCTTGTGGAGTGTCTATGGGTTTCATGTGATATTTCACACACCTAATTTTCAGTCGAGCTGTCAAAAGAGTTAAAACACATAATCTAATTTAACACATTAAAAGCACCGTTATAAAATGTACAAAAGTGCCGTTGTTGAGAGCAACCGAATAGACATTTGGAGCTGATGTTGAGTTTTGAAGGTTTATAGGAACTCAAAGTGTCCAACTGATGTATATTTACTCTTATAAAACTAATAGGTCATAAGTTACAAGTTGTGATCCCCTGAGATAGCTTTCTAGAGTTAGGCCTATAAGAACGATGTATCACCATTAGCCGGTAACCAAGCTCCTTAGAGTTAATCTCATATAACTAATGTATAGCGGCCATCTTGCCTCAGGATCCCTAGCACCAATTAGATGCGCGTGGCCGCCATCTTGCACAGTAGCCCCTTCCCCAACTCCGCTCTTTTATCACTTTAGGGCAACGTGACGGACTGATGAGGAGCGTGTTCATGTATTGACTATTAAGATGGAACGGAACAGCCAATGTTGAGTCCTGTGATGGTACGGCCGTGGTTGTGTGGGTCGTTGACAACGTGAAAGGATGAATAGTTTCCTTGCTCCTCACCCTCCTGATCACGCCACTAGGTGAGTTAAAATTGCACTGATCGTCTGTGTTTGTTAGATATTATTCTGGTAAAGAGTGATATGGATCATAATAGCCTTTCAGTTTCCAGTCGAACACAATATACTAATTCTTAAAATACTAGTACATACCACAAAACAGTTTTTGAACAATAATATTGTCTTAACTACTGTGAGTGTACATTGGAAACCATGGCGTATATCTTTTAAAAAAACTTGATTTACGTCACACAGAAACAGGTAGGTATTACGGTGACGACGGTATAAGAACGGGATGGTAGCGAGAAGGAATGGGCCGTAGGCTTAATTATGCTACAGCCTCAGCATTTCCCCGCTGTAAAAATGGGAAACCATGGAAAACTATACTCAGGGCTGCCGACAGTGGGGTTCGAACTCACTATCTCTGCAAACGAAATGTGATATGGAATCGACTAAATAACCTCGAAATCACTTTGCTAAGAACTGGATATACTTATTTTATTGGAATTGTGAGAAGGGGCATTCCACTGCCATGGGAACCACTGGTGAATTTACAAATGAGGCGTCTAGTTTCAAAGACATGTCCATTTTTCCAGTTGGGAAAATGTTGTATAGATGTATGCCACAGAATATTTTATAACACTGATGTGTGATCATTTACCTAAATTAATTATCATTTATTGGAAAATAGTTTTACCTGTCCACTTTGAAACTCATGTGTAAGACTTGTCCGGTTCTGAAAACAGACGCCTCAAATAAAGAAATGATTTCTTTGAGAAACGTTCGGCGTACCGCTACACAGTTCTTCAGTTCCTTCTTCTCGTTTGTCTTTGAGATAATTCTACGAACAAAATCTGCCAGAAGATTTCATCCAATATTTCCATAGCAAAGACCTAATTTATTTCATCAAAACCGAAACTGTAAATAACCAAAATTTTCGACAAACTTAAATTTTATCTTCAGGCATTTAAACACTTCTTGGTCACTATATCTTATTCCTGGGAAGGAGAGTGTCCTTCTCATATCGCTATCTTGTTGTCCTCGCCGTAGCGCATCCTGCTAGTATAAATTTTATTTTGTCCCGTTCATCTAGTTTCAGAGTTCTGTGAATTGCGATGTTTCAGATTCTGTCAGTAATGTTAATGGGATATTTTTGATGAAGTATCCCACAGACTGCTATACGTTTATCGTATCCTTTGTGTAGGCCTTCACAATATATCAAACAAGTTTTTATCAATCTTGCATTTATGACTAGATACTTTTACCATAAAATTTCAAACAACAAAGTCCATATATAAGGGGCAGTCAAATGAAAACCGAACACCCGCTACAACATGGCAGTGGAATGTTTTATTCAAAAGTAATTTCCAAATGTGTTAATACATTTATCCCACTGGGAGACGAGGCGATCAATTCCAATTTGTAGAAAGAGGTAGATTGCTCACCGAACCAAAACCACACCTACTCTTGCACGTCCTCGTCCGAATGAAGCCGACATTCACGAATGTCTTTCTTCAGTTCGCCAAAAATGTCAAAATCACAAGGTGAAAGATCCGGGCTGTACGAAGTATGTTGAAGTGTTTCCCAACCAACTCGCTGAAGCATAGTCTTCGCCAGATTGCAAATGTGAGGGCAGTGATAGTGCATTATTCTCGGAATCTCCTATGCCACTCATGCACATTTGTCATGGGCATGCAGTATTCGCCACACACAGCAGACAGTTTCGCTTACTACAGCATCCTCATCCACTTGAAAACGAATCACATATCTCTGCACTTCTTTGCCTGCCTCCATTTCTATAGCTGAACGAACACACTAAACCAGTCCGCGTTCCAACAAAGACATAACCCAACAACTGCGTGCACCTGCGAGTTGTCACTATGTACTGTAGTTCTCCTACTACAGCGATGGCAGTATAACGACCGTGTTGCCACCTTTCGCGCGGAATGTGTGTGATGACGGGTGTTCGGATTTAATTTCACTGCCTCTTATAATTTCCCTCCTACCTAATGTAGAACCTTTCTCTTTGCACTAGAACAATCCATTATGAAGTAATATGTGTTCCGTACCGACTATGATTGTTCTGGCTGTTTTATCCCCTCCATTTAGTTGTTAGTTAGCCAGAATGGAATGATATATACTTCTTAAGGTGATATCGTTTGGGTGAAAAGTATCACAGTTCACTGCACTCGAAGGATTTACACTTACACTGATTATACTGAATTTTCCTGGAAAATCACTAAGGATATTAAAATTATTGTTACAGTTTTAGATACTTTTGTGGACATTTCCTATAAGTTCAACGTTGATAAGAATAAGGTATACTGCATAAATCAACTTTGAATTACTAGATTTTGTTTATATTAATCCGATGAATAATAATACTAATATGCTTCACAGAACTTGAGAAAATAATAACTTAGAATTGTTTCTTGATTATTACATATTTGAAAAATAAGTTTAAAGGTAAACCTTAAACACTAGGCCAATAATGTATTTGAAATGTAATGTGAGCATTCTTCTCTCCGTGTGCCTAATTTCAAATCTTTCACTACAATAGTTCATGTACGTAACTAGCGTTGAACGTTTAAGGCTTAGGAATTCGTTCACTAATAGTTTTGGTAACAGTGAAAATTTATTTCAGGATTTTAACCAGTTTAACTTATAAGTTGAACTCAAATGTCTATGTGGATAAATTTATATTAAGACTGAATCATTGATTCTTATGGTAGCAGGATAAGGAGTGATGTGAAATACAGTTCTCTAGATACATATCATGAATAAATAAGAAGGACCATTATTTTGTTATAAAAATTCTGTGTACTACGTAGACAAGAAATTATCCTTACATCAGTCATCATCGTTGAAGGTAACCGAGGAATTCTCATCCCAACACTGAGTCTGTATATCATCTTCACTGTGGGAGTAGCTCTGTATTCGTAGTACATCAACCATTAATATTCTCCGGTGCAAATATATACAAATATAAAATTTATACCCAGTTGACATGAAGTATATGATTCCATGATCAGTTCTTTCAGACAGTTAAGAGAAATTTCGTCCGCACATTAGTCAAACTTGGAAGTGAACTAGGAAGTAAATATACGTACTTATTATATTGTAGACAACGCTCATCTGCTTTATAGCGTAAATATTGCAATGCCAGGGGACTTACATCACTCAAGCTGTATTTGTACTTTCCTATAGTTGATTTGACTATCAGAATATAGTATTTCTACCGAAATACGCTGTACGTATGGAAAATAAATATTACTGAATTAAACCATTTACAGTTTATCTTAACCTGCTATCGCATTATCCCGATAATATTAGCTTTCTACGTTATCTTCTTCAAATTCATCGTATCAGTATGAATACTTCACGACGAAATCATCAGTTGTAGTTTCCCGTGTTCATGTGATGTACAGGTCTCGGGAACACAGCGATAAGCGCGAACCTTCACTCGACTGTTGTAACATTGCCAAAAGATTTGAACTAAACTTTTCAGAGTTACATTTTTTCCATGGACTTTTTATCAGGCCTCCTGGAAGAGCATACGTTAAGGAATATCTTTTAAAAAGTTTTTATCGTCTTTGGAGCCAAAAAATATGTCCATCTTCACGCACAAATTACAAGAGGCCCAAAATAAGTATCCGCCCTGTAACATGGATTTTAGTGATATGGAAGTCATCCCTTTCAATACCAACTTGATGTAGTTAATATAACCTCTATTTTTTTAGTCTTTCGAACACAAAATACAAATTTATAAAACACTGAAATATACCTTAACGAATGCAAAAATGTGTCATGAAATATTGGAGCAGACTGTTGTTGTGGTTCAGTGATCAGACTTCGCTAAAGTCCATCCATAAAATAGTTTGTCATTCATTAAAGTATGTACACTGTGACCCAAAAGTCTGTTAACATTTAACGAGGCAATACTTCGCCGAATATCGGAGGTAGAGAGGTAGATTTGACACGCATGATTGGCATGATATGGGGTTTCATTGACACCAAAATAAAGTAAATAAAGCTTTACTAACCGTGCCTTTTCTGGTAACGTCAACATTCCGCCATTGCAAGCGCATCTGACGCCCTCTCTTACGGAAGCTCCTTTTATACCGTACACGAGTCTCTGACGTGTTGCTGTCCAGCGCTAACTGTTGGTGATTTTGTGTATTTTATTTTGGTGTCAATAAAACCCCATATTAAGCCAAACATATGTGTCAATGATTACCTCTCTACCTCCAACATTCCATTAAGTATTGCCTCGTCAAATGTCAACCGACTTTTGGGTCACCTGTACTACTGTAGTGTTTCATATAGTCATATCTTGTGTTCGACAAGATATAAAACTTAAAGCTCTTTGACATTCAGTAGTATGTTAATCATGAAATTGAAAATCTATTGGTTGCATTACCCAGTGCATTGTCAGTCATCCTTGCAAACTTGTCGTTCATTTATTCTTATGATAGATGACGCCATGTTATCAAAAGCATAACAAGATATATTCGTATATGCCATTTCAAAATAAATTGTAATCTTAGATGAAGTAATATTCAAAACATCTTCGAACTTTGTAATAATTACCAGATCCGAATAACTTAAATCTTATTCTAGCTCCTTTTATAAGAAACTTACCATTATTCCTCATCAAATAACTCGCTATCCGCTACTATACGTAGTACAGTCATTAAGTTCGTAGACTGCACTGTAATACAAGAGTGTACGCCATGTTGTCTACAGTTTAGGCGTTAGTCCACGAACTCATTGACGGTAGTAGTTGGCCTATAAAGAGAAGTCCACAGAGAGGATGTTCCCCTTTAAGTGGCCCACTCTAACTCCTTAGGGATTCAATAGAATTAATGATTTACGGACGTCTGTCAAGGAAATACCAGGAACTATCTCGTATCTATACTCCCACCTACTGCTGAGAAAACATTAGACTTCCATACACATGTTACAAACTTCGAACATGAACGGCTCTGAATTCAGTGGCACACAGTGAGCCATCTGGAGACCAGTAAATGTATACTTCTATCAAAAAAGTAATGGTGATATTCAAAACTAAATGCATTTTTAGAAAACACGTTAACTTCTCAGGGAGCTAACGAATAATGTGAGAAACGTCAAATTAACCAGCTGATTGTGTCGTATAAACCATAAACCCAAAAGGCTATTTAGTATCCCAGATCACGAAATTATGAATCAAAATTTCATAGTCATATTTTTTACTAAATGGAAGTATTTTTCGTGTCTGCAATGCTCAGGAATTAGTCAGTAAATAAATAACAGACAATTACTGTAGGTTGCTGGAATTACCCCCCCAGTACCTGGTTTAATCTGGTAGCCCTTGCATATTTTAATATGTCTTTGCATAGACTAAATTCCAGGAGGCGACATCAAATGTTCTGCTCGCTTCTTTCGCCCGCTGTGGGAGGTCGCCCTTCGCTGGCTCCTTGGCAATCTTCAACTACGTCGATATAAACAGAGAATAGGTAATGCGCTTATTTAACATAACAATGGCCTCAAATTACGGTAATAAAATATGTTAACTTAACGATATTCCTTAAATAGGAATTTGAATAATGAAGAACAATTTGCATCTCGTAAAATGAATTGATTTAAATGTCTACACGCTTGTCTTAAAATCATGTACTAATCTGTTAAGTTTGGCACATCTGAATTTATCTTAATACATAAAAGTATAAATGATCACATTTCAGCTCACCTGGCATCCACTTACTGAATAATTTTTAAAAATATCCGGTATATTAGGTAATCTAAAGAAACCTTGAGGTGAATTCTAAACAGTAACAACAGAAGATGTAATCAGAAGCACTATAAATATCTTACCACTGAAATGATTCTATGTAAAGTTTTTTCTAAAATTTCAATAGGTTTGTGTAAAAATATTTATTTATCCTCAAACAAAATATAAGAAGTTTGCATTTAGGAAATAATCTAATGTTTAAACCTTAACTTCCCTGTTTTTAGTTCAAACGTTCCTCCCTTTCCAAATTTTCTCTCCCTGTACTACCTGTGCGTTGTTGCCAAGTCTTGCACCGTAGCGTAGGCCATTTAGAATAGCAACGATTAAGATTTTTTGTTGCTAGTTTTTTGATTTTTGATTAGCAATTCTTTTATATGCTACTTAATCTATATTTTGCCGCCACTACGCGAGCATAATTTTCAGGAAACTATTTGCATTTTGATTAATAATATAGATTAGAAACATTATTGTGAAGAAACCAAACAGCTTTGATTTCAATGTTCTACAGCAAACAATCGATATTCTGTTTTTATTTAGACGTAATTTCCCAGAATTTTTTCAGTAGATACGTTCAAGTGTGGCGGAATTTGTACAGATTTTTGACTAGCTTTAGTGAGAAATTTTCCCAGACATTGGAGATCGCTAAATAAAGTGAACATGAAAATATATATCTTCTTGCGGCTAGTGTCGTAAGGAGTTGTGTGTTGAGTGTCTGTATTTTCCCCAACCCCTGTCTTGTTTATATTTTCATGTGCCACTGTGCTCATTAAGCCAATTTTATACCTTTTCCAGCGATGCGTTGTGTTGCTGTTCTGTGTTGTGTGTGTTGTCCTGTAGCTCTGGTTGTATATCTCCCCCACCTCCCTTCGCTATTGTGCCGCTGCCTGGAACTCAGGTCCAGTGGCGATTCTCACAAAAGAAGAAATGTAGAAAGGAATAAGGTTCGTATGAATTCTGTCTATCAGCAAAAGGAAATGAAACTGTGACATGACACGCGAATAACGCGAATAACAGTTATCTTTTGCGGCGCATGAAAGAACATGACAGCCAAGGAGGCAGCATTCAGACTGTAAATCATTCGGAACATTCAATATTCTAAAAATTTGTTAAGCATTAATTTTCAACTTGATGAATGTATAGAAAATATTTATCTAGGGAAAACGTAATACTCATAATTTTATAGAACATATCTCTTTATTGAAACAATAATTTGTGTCTGCCTTTGAGAATAAATAGGGTGGTCCATCTAAGTTCTTCACCTCAAGGATTTTCTGACCAGTTGGAGATAATCTTACCGTAATTTAAAATGTATCAGCCTGTCTAAATATGAAATATAAAAATCCACAGTTCTAGCCCTTCAGGCAACCAACTCATTGTTGAAAAATACCCTAGGGATATGAGCTACAGATTTTAGGTAAATAAAATAGAATAAAGTACGAGAACATATTCCTTATTTATTCCTAAAAATTACAATCCTTTTCTTAACCATCGTTATCCGGTCGATTAGATTAGCAGTTTGCCTTTTTTTACCACGACGAGCGCTAATGCGAGTCAATGCATTGTTTCATTTAAGCCCTTATAACTAGGCTCAGAGTGCACACTTTTCAAAAAATCAAAAAAAACACTTGATGGTATTGAACCAAGAAATATATAACAGAAAACATTATGTGAATTTGACTAAGATTTTAATTTTTTAAATGAGTAAAGAACAAGCTATTTCTCCGGAAGTGCATTTAGGCCAGAAGTAATTTCTTTTAGTTTCGTAGAACCATCCAAGAATCACAATTTGAAACCTTTCCGGGGCATTTAGCCTTTCAACTTCCGGTACAATTGAGGAAATTGCTTAATTTTACGTTTTGCGTAGTACGGGGACCCCTACGTTGTCTGCTAAGAAATCTTTTCAATACTGAAACTCCATCACATTCTGTCGAATCCCCTTAAGCCATGCTTATCAACGATAGTGCATTGGTAATATATTATGAATAAGTGACACAAATTATGAATGTACATATCCGTCATTGACACTTTACTAAGTTTGAGCAAAGTTTCTGTAGTTATCCTATAACCAGCCTCACATCCGTTACCTCGAGTAACAATCCAGGTTGCTTGATTGACTTTGGATTGCTAACAAAAATATGTATGTAAATGTCTCCGTTACACTGAAAAAACATAGAATCATTGATATATTTTTGTTGCTCCCCTCTTAGTAGCCTCTTACAACATGAAGGGGTAGAGATTATGAATGCATTCTTTCACTCCACCGACAGAGGAAATAAGATGGTATCAATTGGTTTTTAATTAATTTTTCCAATTTCAATTATTCGCCATTGCTATGTTTACAGCCTCTCTTCCCGATTATCAGCCGCCCTGAAGATGGTAAACATATTTTCTTTTTGCTATTTGCTTTACGTTGCACTGACACAGATATGTCTTATGGCGACGATGGGATAGGAAAGGCCTGGGAATTGGAAGGAAGCGGCCGTGGCCTTAATTAAGGTACAGCCCCGGCATTTGCCTGGTGTGAAAATGGGAAACCACGGAAAAACATCTTCAGGGCTGTCGACAGTGGGGCTCGAATCCACTATCCCCCGATTACTGGATACTGGCCGCACTTAAGCGACTACAGCTATCGAGCTCGGTAATTGTAAAAATAAAGCCTCTCTTTGTAGGCGTAATAGTCCAACATCAATATCTTCCAAAGACATGCCTGTACGTCCACCAAAATGGCGCCGTTCTTCCAACCATGTAACGCAAACTGGTTGCCCCCTTACGATGTCGGTTTCTGGTCGACGTTAAATTGCTTACGCTAACCCAGCTCATATCCAGCTTTAAAATTTTCTGTAGCCGCGATGGCGGAATGTGGAGGGGGAACAACTCTGTTCAGCGGGAGGAGGGGACGTACCGCGTGGCCGTCGTCTTCACATGTATAAGGAAAAAACAATTAATGATGGGCAGTTTTCATTTAAGGAAATCAATAAGGAACACATGAAAGAACGTGAAATGTGTGTCCGTTATTTTATTATCACCTATCCAGCGATATTAACTGTGTCTTCTTAATGTAGTTTCACCCATTTGTGCCGTATACTTAGTTGTTCGTGGGCCACTACATTCAAGGACGCGATTATATTCACAGTCAGATGTGCACCATTGGATAAAATTCAGCGCCAACATTCTGAATGTCGAAGACATAGGGAGGGTTGTTCCTACGTTCACTCTCCGATGACTTCCAGACGAGGTCTAGTAACTCTTGATGGCATGATATTTGTAAAAAATGCGCACGTTATCACGCTATTTCGGCGGTGCAAGGCTGAATGTAGTAGCCTCTCACCAACAACGTAGTTACACGACAGAAACGGGTGTAGTTCCCTTTATGAAACTCGATATCATTACCTAGATGCATACTAAAGCAAGGGACGCATTTGCTACGTTCTTTTAAGGGAATCTTATTCTTATTCACCTAGATAAAAGCCGCTTATCGTTAAGATCAACAGGTCAGAAGGTAATTGAAGTGAACATTTTGGTGGGCTGCCCTTTATTACCCAAATATTCACAATAACTGAAAAGATGCAGATACCTAAGAGCGGTAATTGTCGTGCTTTTGACTAAAATGCGTGATTCGTGCACTGAACCTACTGATGTACACAACGTGTTAGTAAATGGCCAGTTGCTAAATTCCACACCACTGATGCCCCAAAAAGATAAATTGTCCGAAGCGCCAAATTTTATCTAGATCATCGTACAGAAGCATCTCAAAAGATTTCAGATTAGGGAAGGAAATGATTACAAGAGAATCCGAGTCAAGAATTATTCATATAAGCTGATGTGGAATTCTGCTACTCCTACTTAATACCACCCTTGTAACCACTTAATTATTAACTACAATATGGATGCTGAAGAATTCTACAATTCTGAATAAGTTGAAAATGAAAGGATCGTAATTCTTATTATGACAATCTATAACTGAATGACCTAGCGTATTGAAAAATGTCTAATGACAAACAAATGCTCGTTGAAACGCAAAAATGTTGTATTTTCGACTCTCCTTCCTTATGTACAAACTTCACATACCTTACTACATACTTTTGTAATAGAATCGTCTTAAATTTCGGTGTCTTCCTTGTCGTAGTTGTACTGATAAATATATAGTTACCACTTGTACATATATGTAATCTTCTTGTTCCCTTCATTACACCATGAATAATGTGATTTTAACGACCTCTTTATCAGTCCTAGGAACTAAATAGAAAATAATATACCTTGCGCAAACATCTCTCACAGTTTAGATCAAATAGTAATTTCATTAACATTCCTTATAAATATAAAATATAGCAGAGTTGGCAATTGACTACCCTGTCGCAAGACAAACTCACAATGAGCATTAATTTATGTATCTGTTTAATAATAATAAATTTCAAACTGATTCTTGTTACACCTGATACGCAGAAATAAAGCTCATTATAACATTTAGAATTTTAATTTATCTGTCCAAGAAATTTTAAAAATTATAAACGTTTACTTTTTATTAAATTTCAACTTGATGTCCTGTAAATTATGTTTTAACATTAATATTTCAGATTAATCAGTTTTATTTCTGAATGAAATGTGTTGTGTATTCTATAATCATTCCACTGAACACATATAGTGAAGCTGAGGATATAAAAACGGATGTATTATACTCATTCATTTACGTTTAGTAGCTATCAAGAGATGAAGAAGACAGAACGTTGAACAACAGTATTTTTTGTGGGGGGGGGTACAACAAGTACACTTTAAAATATGACCACTCACATTTCGATAACTTGAAAGAGAGAACAAGAAAAATAACGGAAAATGGCTGGCTTTATCTGTCAGTCTCAGTAACTCTTCAGTACGCCCTGTATGAGCATCTCCATCATACCTTCTTAAAAATGTACATATTTGTTTATATCTTTATCCTAAATTCTTCTTTTCTCTCTAGCTGAGTAAATGACCTTTAGTCAAAATCTGGTATTGTTTTCAAGAATAAAACCCTGCACTACCTGTGAGAAATTCTCACAACGTGACAAACTACACTTACGTGTTTGTATAAGGCGTGATCGAAAGGTTTCCCTTTGAGGGGGTTGCTGCAGCGGACATGCAACGTACCGCGACTCCGATGCGGGTATATAAGTATGGACTTGTAGACAAAGGGATTAGTGTGGCAATCATGTCGTGCCGAGGTGCGTGCGTTAAATTCGGCCACGTGAACTGTGGCGAAGTTATTAGCAAATGCATCCAAACAGGACCAACGTGCTGTTATTCTTTTCTTGGCTGCCGAAGGACAGACACCGGTGGCCATCCATCGGAGAATGAAAACTGTGTATGAGGCAGGATGTTTGTCGAAAGCCACCGTTGTGGAATGGTGCACCAAGTTCCGTGCGGGTCGCGTTTCGACACAAGACGCCGGTCATTCTGGAAGGCCTGCCTCATCCATTACGGACAACAGCAACTCAAGTAGGAGACAATCGACAATCGAGATTTCTCCCCGTGCAATTATTGTGCCTTCGGTTCCCTGAAAAAGGTCTTGAAGGGTCGACGCTTCCTGTCGGTTGATGATGTTCAGCAAGCGGTTACGCACTTCTTCACGCAGCAGAGCATGGTGTTTCACCACAAGGAGACTTTCAACCTGGTGCGTCGATGGGATGAATGCCTTAATGTTCACGGTGATTTTGGCTGATTCGCATCCCGATTCACAAATGTATGGCTGTCTAACGGAAACATTTTCATCACCCGTTCTAAATCCCTGCGCTACCTATGAGGGATTCCCTCGTCGTCTGACCAAGTATACATGGCTTTCTCTAAGCCCTTGTGATACCTGTGACGGACTCTATCACTAACGGAACCAACTACGCTTGGTTTTTTAACCCCTGCGCTGCCTATGAAGGATCTCCTCGTTATGTGAATAACCGCAGTTGGAATTTTCTGTCAATTCTTAATTTACGTTACCCTAAATTATCGTTGTTACCCTAAATTACCCTAAAATAATGGTATCGCCCAAAGATAGACAAGAGCCACGAAGGACGCGAAAATCAATGACTAGGCCTCGAGGGCTCTAATACTGTCGGGGTCGAAGAGAACAACAGTTGACCAAGGGAGGTCGGATAGGATAGATTAAATTATTGAAATTGATTGTGATTTATTGACAGCATAGTAACTGCGTATAATTATTCTCTTCTATTTCCACATTTTCTTCTTTTACGTATCTTGAATGCTGTTATGAAACTAGTGAAAGTTAGTTATAAACGTGTGTGTTCTTCGTTTTTGTTAAATTACCTTCAATTCCTGTTCTTTAAGTCAACTTTACTTCTTCTTATTATTATTCTTTCTTCTTCTTCTTGATTTCCCGTTTCCAGTCTTCTTGGTCGGGTTTTGAATCAACTAAACCCCCACAGTTTCCTGTTTTTCAAAGTTCCCCAGGACGAGAACACCGTAACTGCGCGTCGCTTTTGGTGGAAGTGGTGGTGATTATTGTTCCAAAAGGAAGTACAACCAGGCGACCAACCTCTGTACAATACTAACCAGAGAGAAAAAACAGAAGTGGTCCGACACTTCGAAAAATGATGGTATCGCCCAAAGATAGACAAGAGCCACGAAGGACGCGAAAATCAATGACTAGGCCTCGAGGGCTCTAATACTGTCGGGGTCGAAGAGAACAACAGTTGACCAAGGGAGGTCGGATAGGATAGATTAAAGTGAGTAGCCTGGTACAAGTAATTGGAAGCAATTCCAGGACTCATCTGAGGGCCCGGTGGTCACCAAACCACTCTCCAAAGTTAAGAGCCCCGAGGCCTCGACTCACTCTCAATCATTTCATAGGCTATTAGTATGATTGGCTCGCCGCACCCTAACGAATTTTATACCTACTGTCAAGAAATGTTCTGGCCGCCAATAACATGGAATGCAGACGCTGCTAGATGTACTTTTGTGGTATTAACTCCACCAAGAGACCATCAGCCCTCCTACAGAGCCTCATCTGCCGGAAACCATTGGCCTCTTTAGATTGTACTCGTATTTATTCACGAGTCCAGGGCTGTCTTTCCGCCATGTCTACCGTACCGAAGTCCACCTTCCTCGCTGTAGATGTCGTTGACATCTTTACTCGTTACCCTGAGCCGGGACCCTTATCAGTATGCTCTCGGATTCACATAGATAGGGGCGTCGCTCCCTGGGTATGGCTGCCTCCCTACCTACTACCTTAAGGTCGACTTTATTATTAACGAAGCAAATTTATTGTCAGCAATGTAAATGTGTAATATTATTATTTCCACAGTTTATTTTATTTATTATGAATGTAGTATGAATCGTCTGGAAATTCTCTCACTTTGTTCTTTGTTTGTGTTAATTTACGTTAAATTGAGGGAATCTAAACATGCATTTTTTCTAGGTTAAACTTAACTTCACTTGACTTGACTTGACTTGACTTGACACAAGGAATAGCTGCCCTTGAACAAGCGGTACCATACGTTAACAGCATCAGAGCGATGTTGTTTCTGGCACTGACTTTGTGTTTGATGTTGGAACAGTGTTTTCTGAAAGTGAGGGAGCGGTCCAGCGTTACCCCTAGGCACTTTGAGGTGAAAGAATGTTCCAAGGGGGTTCCATTCCAGAAGAGGTACAAACTGGGGAACGAAGCCACAAGTTCTTAGAACCACTTCATTGGCTCTGTGTTACTCTGCTGCAGAATACGCATCGCCTGTGTGGTACAGATCATCCCACGCCAAGACTGTGGACCCTGCCCTAAATGAAGATTGTAGATTAATCATAGGATGCCTGAAACCTACCCCTGTTGAGAAGCTATACTGTCTTGCTGGCGTTGCACTTCCAAGTATTCGTCGAGAAGTCGCTGCCGATCAAGAACGACTGGAGGTTGTGAACGTTGAAGCTCACCCGCTGTTTGTTCATCAACAATTTCAATCTAGGCTGAAATCCAGGAAAAGCTTCCTCCAGACATCAAAGCCCTTGAAAGGACCACCAGATAAGGCAAGACTTTCCTTGTGGAAATCTAAGCAGCAAGAATGGATGAAGCCGCATGAACAACTTCCGGCTGGCTATAATGAAGACTGAAGTGTTTGGAGGTCCCTTAACCGATTAAGAACTGGTGTCGGCAGCGCTAAGTCCTCCCTTAAGTTGTGGGGCTTCACATCAGTGGACAGTAAGTGCGACTGCGGTGAAGAACAAACAGTGAACCATATGTATGAATGTCCTCCCTGCCCATTTTCCTGCTCAGAGCAAGATTTAATGATTGTTGAGGACAACGCCCTAGGTGTGGCTCAGTTTTGGGAAGACATCATCTAGATGTACAGTAAATTTGGTCAATTTCCTCTGTCTGTTAATTTTTGTAAATAGTTTAATTATAATTTTATTTTTAACTGTATGATTAAGTATGCTTCGGACACGAGTAAATAAATAAAATCAGAGCGAGAGCGACATTATTTATGGTAAAGCCATTCAAAGTTTTTTAGAGCATTTATAGAATAAAATGAGGTTATAAATTTTTAATTATGGTTGCACAGTTTTCCCCAACGAGGAATACTCCATTTTTCTTTGCATACACCGTATAAATGGTGATTTACAATTGACAGTTGACTTCCATAGTAAATCAACTTCAAAATTACTCCCAGCTAGTAAAAGTACCCAACAATTATGAACAATAACATCTCCTAGAGACCACAAGAAGCATTAATTTATTTCTCTCTTCACAAGACAAGGCTGTAAACGTTCACCTTTGTTGTTCATAGTTTACACGGATCATCTGCCTAAAGGTATAAAGTGGCAAGGAGGAATTCAGTTAGGTGAAAATGTAGTAAGCAGTCTGACCTATGCTGATTATTTGGTCTTAATGGCAGATTGTGCCGAAAGCCTGCAGTCGAATATCTTGGAACTTGACAATAGGTGCAATGAGTATGGTTAGCCTTGCAAATATTAAATTGATGTCAGTAGTTAAGAAATCCAAGATAATTAAATGTCAAATTCGAGATACAAATCTGGAACAGGTAGATAATTTCAAGTATTTAGGAAGTGTGTTCTAAAAGGATGGTTATATATTAAGTGAGATTGAATCAAGGTGCAGTAAAACGAATGCAGTGAGCTCGCAGTTGCAATCAACAGTAGTCTGTAAGAAGGAAGTCGGCTCCCGGACGAAACGATCTTTACACCGGTCTGTTTTCAGACCAACTTTGCTTTATGGGAGCGAAATATGGGTGGACTCAGGATATCTTATTCATTAGTTAGAAGTAACAGACATGAAAGTAGTGAGAATGATTGCTGGTACAATCAGGTGAGAGCAATGACAAGAGGGAACTTCAAATGAGGAGATAAAGGCTAAGTTAGGAATGAACTCGATGGATGAAGCTGTACGCATAAACCGGCCTTGGTGATGGGGCCGTGTGAGGCGAATCGAGGAGGATAGGTTACCAGGGAGAATAATAGACTCTGTTATGGAACGTTAGAGGAGTAGAGGGAGGCCAAGACGACGATGGTTAGACTCAGTTTGTAACAATTTAAAGATAAGACGTATAGAATTAAACGAGACCACAGAAATAGTTAAAAATAGAGGATTGTGGCGGCATTTAGTAAATTCATAGAGGCTTGCAGACTGGACGCTGAAAGGCATAACGGTCTATAATGAAGCTGAATGAATATATGTTCACGAGCGCCTTACTGTTCTTGGATCCAACTGAAGCATCTAACGCAGTTTAGTTTGTTTCATCATCAAATTAAATCCCAGCGAGACACTGCACTTGATTCTCTCTGATACTATCGAAATGGAGGACCGTTTCTGCCACAGAGATGTCGCTGCCACCAACGCCATTGTCTCTCGCAAGGTTCTAAGCCTCCTTGACTTCCTTAACCATCACCTTCTGCTATGAACTACAAATAGTATTATGCAAGTCCGGCAGGTGCCGTGCAGCAACGAGCTAACAGTAGAGTTCACATCTCTGCCACCAGGATCGCGTTTTAGTACCCTACATATGAGTTCAATGAAAATCCACAGCCTGTTCCCAGTCATGCGACCGGATCAGGAATGGAATGGAATGAATGAAGCCCCATCTAGCGGCGAGGATAGGAAATGTGCCAGCTGCCGAAGCCTGTCGCACTCCTCTGGGGCAATGATAAATGACTGATAGATGAAAAGAAATGTTAATGGAGAGTGTTGCCGGAATGAAATATGACAGGGAAAACAGGATTACTCGGAGAAAACCCTGTTCTGCCTCCGCTTTGTCCAGCACAAATCACACATCGAGTGACCGGGATTCGAACCAGCGGTGAGAGGCCAGCGCGCTGCTGCCTGAGCCACTGAGGCTTCACATATAAGTTCAGTATATGAATTTATTCTAGATAGGAAGGAATGTATTGGCTTACGTTTCTCGACAACAGTTACACGGAAAGATTTTTTTTTTTTTTGCTAGGGGCTTTACGTCGCACCAACACAGATAGATCTTATGGCAACGATGGGATAGGAAAGGTCTAGGAGTTGGAAGAAAGCGGCCGTGGACTTAATTAAGATGCAGCCCCAGCATTCGCCTGGTCTGAAAATGGGAAACCACGGAAAACCATCTTCAGGGGTGCCGACAGTGGTATTCGAACCCACTCTCTCCCGGATGCAAGCTCACAGCCGGGCGTCCCTAACCGCACTGCCAACTCACACGGTAAACAAAAAAATTTAGACAGAGTATTTCACTTATGTTGAATGTCTCAACTGACAGACAAAAGAAGAGGCTACCTATTGCAAAAAGGAAATTGAAAACCTGAAACGTAGTTTTCATGAAATAGCGCTCAAATATAAGGCAAAATTTGTGCTAAATATGTGACGTCACACGCATACTCTGTTATGAGATGACGCTGTGTTGACTCACGCGCTCAGTTGGGGGTTAACTGTCGTTGTGAATACATCGTGGTCAGTTGGATAAAATAACAAACTAAATAATGGAAAAGAAAGATTTTATCAGGATTCAACAAAAACGTGCAAAATAACGAGATGAAATGAGAAAAGTGAATGATGAAGAAATAAAAGAAATTTAATTTAATTTCGTGTGGCTATTTCTAGCCGGGAGCAGCCCTTGTAAAGCAGACCCTTCAATGACGGTGGGCGGCATCTGCCATGTGTGGGCAACTGCGTGTTATTGTGGTGGAGGATAGTGTTATGTGTGAGTTGCAGGGATGTTGGGGATAGCATAAACACCCAGCCCCCTAGCCATTGGAATTAACCAATGAAGGTTACAGTCCACGACCCGGCCGGGCATCGAACCCGGGACCCTCTGAACCGAAGACCAGTATGCTGACCATTCATCCAACGAATCGGACACCTGCTGTAATACCACCACAAATGATTTTTCAGGGTACATCAGCCGTCTACGATCTTAAAAATGTATGAGGCTGAGTACTAGGATTTCATTTTCAGGGTATGCTGTTGTTGATTATTGTTTTAAGAGGAAGTACAACTAGGCAACATCAATCAGAGAGAAAAAATGGAAGGTATCCAGCACTTGAGGAATGAAGATATCGACCAAAGAAATGCAAGGGCCACGAATCCGCGAAAATGAAAGACTCGCTAGCCTTCGAATGCTCTAATAGCATCGGCGTCAGAAAAGAACATGAGTTGACGAAGGAAGGTCGAATAGGATACATGAAAGTGAGGAGCCTGACCCAAGTAAGAGGAAGTAATGCCAGGGACGTGCTCGCCAACATATGGTCCAAAGTAAGTAGCCCCTGGACACCTTTTAGTCGCCTCTTACGACAGGTAAGGGATACCGTGGGTGTTATTCTACCACCCCACCTACAGAGGATCACTCGCAGAGAGAGAAATAGATTGTAAACAACCTTCACAGTTAGTATTTTTCTGCAATAAATGGCTTTAATACTATCTTGTTGGGCTTCATTTTGAGGTAAGGACACCTGCTTGTCCATGCCAGCCTTATCAGTTTTATGTTTGTACAGTTCATTCTAAAGATTATGAAGTTTCTTCGTAAATGTTTAATAATGGCGTTTCGCTAGTCAGGCTCTTTCAAAGAGACTAACTCTTAGTCTTAAAATAGTGTTCTTATATTTCTACAACATGCTTCGACTTCACAGGTAGGAGCAAGATTTTGAAAGACACATCCTTTGAATAAAACAACACCAATATCACTAGTCTGACGTTATCGCACTTTTGTAGATTTCCTGCCTGTAGCTGTCACGTGTTTGTAATGACAAAAAGGCGAAAGAAAGCTTCTAGTTGTGTTCACACTATAATTTGTTGATGGACACTCCTACGAGCCCCGCCTTAGTTATCGTAACCTGCAACTGGCTAGTCCCTGGGATTAAATCTTTCGCTGTTCGATCAGAGTTAAGCTAGGATGCTTTACGAAGTTCTAGAGTGACACCATGGGCGGACAGCAAGCGAAAAGCAATTGATAGTGACGGAACACAGGCTTCCCGCAAGTAACGTCACCCAGTAAAAGTGTCTTAATATCCACAGACTCAGCTACCCATTAAAATGAACAATTTTCCAAAGCACTGTCTCAATAACAACTTTTGAAATTACTTATACACGATCATTTTTTCCATTTTAATATTGATATGTCTTTGGAATTATCTGGAAAAAGCGACATCAGTTTAGCGTAGATAAAAAACCGACACCGCGGTAACCAGGCAACCACTGTTCGTCATCTGTCTATACTAAGTCATCGACATCTTCTGCCTCACGGTGTGCCAGAACATTGCCTTCTATATACAGTAGGTACAAGTGGAGCCGTGTTTTAAACGAGTTTCCACTGTCTTTGACTGGAATTTCGTCTATGTCACAGCAAAACCCCTTACACGCTGTAACGTCACCGAAGGCAGCAGATTTTTTCATAATACGTATGGCCATAAAATTGTGTGCTAAATCAGCGGCCATTTTGGTGGATGCGAATGTTTTGAGCTGGATCAGCTGTCATATTGTTGGACGTATATCTTGATAGGTGGTGCTAACGTATGACATGACATGGGAATA
This sequence comes from Anabrus simplex, assembly GCF_040414725.1. Lineage (NCBI taxonomy): Eukaryota > Metazoa > Arthropoda > Insecta > Orthoptera > Tettigoniidae > Anabrus > Anabrus simplex. The sequence continues at coordinate 783,433,056 of NC_090265.1, forward strand.
TTGTGTGCTGGATCAGCTGCCATATTGTTGGACGCAGATCTTGATAGGTGGTGCTAACCTTTTACATGACATGGGAATGTTTTGAGCTGGATCAGCTGTCATATTGTTGGAAGTAAATCTTGATAGGTGGTGCTACCTTATGACATAACATGGGAATGTTGTGTGCTGGATCACCTGCAATATTGTTGGATGTAAATCTTGAAAGGTGGTGCTATCTTGTGATATAACATGGGAATGTTGTGTGCTGGATCACCTGCAATATTGTTGGATGTAAATCTTGAAAGGTGGTGCTATCTTGTGATATAACATAGGAATGTTCTGTGCTGGATCACCTAAAATATTGTTGGACTAGCAGAAGTACCCGTTCTTCGTACGGGTTATAAGAAACTGGCTTTAGTTAGGCTACTCGTACTATCGGCGTAACTGACTTCATTAGATATTTATAGCACTGGTGTATTTACTTAAGTACGTAGAAATTATTTGTCATGTTTAGAATTATAGTGTGTCTTCTTCTCCTATTCTTCATGGGGGCCTCTAAATATTAGTTCCTAATTATCGTCGACCTCTAAGATCTTTTGCTACCATGTTTTTCCTACATTCCCACCTAGATTTACCTGCTCCCTTCACAAAGCTGCAGGTTTAGTGTAAGTATTCTTCCGCTAGATAGTACCACAAATATAAATATTATTGAATGTATGTGTTTGATCCGACATTCCATAACTATTACAAATGATCAAGGAAATAAGCGATGCATAAAAGAAACTACTATAATTATCGAGAATTATAATTCTCAGGGCTTGTCCCTCATGTCGCACACCATATAATGAATTTGAGTATAATTGTTGAGAAATTGACAATTGTGTACAGAATATATAGGTTTTTTCATGGTTACAATGATCGTAAAATGGATCAAAATATCGGCACAAATAACATCAGTGATCCAACTACTCCATGATTTGATAGAAAATAGTTTAAACTATAGGTAACAGACTCCGCAAAATGCTGAAACCTAAGCCAGTGCGTAAAAACGGAGGCTCGTCGGCAATCGGTGATCGCTGTACTACGGAGATCTCCGGGGCTATTATTTTTATACTTCACTCCCTTTCCATCCCCGCCAAAAGGAGTGCTATGAGTGTCTTACACAACAGTTTATTTTTTCCAGATAGTAAGTCATATGTGTATCAATTTTGGTTGGCAGCTATGCCCAAACGTCCATGCATAACCTAGCTGCTGTAAAATTCTGGAGCTGACGTTGCCATGGTTACGGCCATTCGTTTCTTTATCCGATTCCTAGAGCACGGGTAGTGTGGTTCCAATATCTCCATAACGGTTGGTTTTAGGGCCTTAAAAATGGTTTTCGGGCCTGAAGGGTATACCGCATTTTGTTCTCAAGGGGCTTAAAATGAGCTTTGTCTCCTCCTTGTACGACAAATTCGATTTCACCTATATTAGCCTATTATTTTAATATTTTTATGTCTACCCCCGTACCCCCCCCCCCGAATTGTTTTGAAAATAAAATACAGCACATGTTACTTTCTATAGGTGAAGTCATTTTTAAAATCAGTTCAGTAGTTTTTGAGTCTATCCGTTACAAACAAATATACAAATTTTTCCTCTTTATAATATTAGTATAGATGTAGATCTTGAAAGGTGGTGTTACCTTGTGACATGACATGGGAATGATTTGTGCTGGATCAGCTGCCATATTGTTGGACGTAAATCTTGATAGGTGGTGCTACCTTGTGACATGACATGGGAATGTTTTGTGCTGGATCAGCATCCATATTTTTGGACGTAGATCTTGATAGGTGGAGCTATCTTGTGACATGACATGGGAATGTTGTGTGAGCTTCCATATTGCTGGACTTACAAATTGATAGGTGTTGCTAACTTGTGACATGACATGGGAATGTTTTGAGCTGTATGGGCTGCCATATTGTTCGACGTAGATGCTGATTGGTGGTGCTATCTTGTGACATGACATAGGAATGTTGTGTGCAGGATCAGCTGCCATATTGCTGGACGTAGACATTGATTGGTGGGGCTACCTTGTGACATGACATGGGAATGTTGTGTGCTGGATCAGCTGCCACATTGCTGGACGTAGATCTTGATAGCTGGGGTTATCTTGCTACATGACATGGGAATGTTTGAGCATGATAAACTGCCATACTGCAGGACGTTGAACTTGATAGGTGGTGCCACCTTATGACACGACATGGGAATGTTTTGAGCTGGATCACCAGCAATGTTGCTGGACTTAGATCTTGATAGGTAGTGCAATTGGTGGGGCTACCTTGTGATATGACATGGGAATGATTTTTGCTGGATCATCTGCCATTTTGCTGGACGTAGAACTTGATAGGTGGTGCTATCTTGAGACATGGCATGGGAATGTTTTGAGTTGGATCAGTTGGCATACTTCTGGTCGTAGATCTTGATAGATGGGGATATCTTGTGACATGACATGGGAATGTTGTGTGCTGGATCAGCTGCCATACTTTTGGACGTAGATCTTGATAGGTAGTGCTATCTTGTGACATGACAAGGGAATGTGTGTGCTGGATGAGCTGTTATATTGGTGGACGTAGAATTTGATAGGTGGTGCTATCTTGTGACATGACATGGGAATGTTGTGTGCTGGATCAGCTGCCATATTGTTGGACGTAGATCTTGATAGGTGGTACTATCTTGTGACATAACAAGGGAATGTTGTGTGCTGGATCATCTGCCATATTGTTGGACGCAGATCTTGATAGGTGGTGCTATCTTGTGACATGACATGGGAATGTTGTGTGCTGGATCAGCTGCCATATTGTTGGACGTAGATCTTGATAGGTGGTGCTATCTTGTGACATGACATGGGAATGTTGTGTGCTGGATCAGCTGCCATATTGTTGGACGTAGATCTTGATAGGTGGTGCTACCTTATGACATAACATGGGAATGTTGTGTGCTGGATCAGCTGCCATATTGTTGGACGTAGATCTTGATAGGTGGTGCTATCTTGTGACATGACATGGGAATATTGTGTGCTGGATCAGCTGCCATATTGTTGGACGTAGATCTTGATAGGTGGTGCTATCTTGTGACATGATACGGGAATGTTTTGCGCAGGATCAGCTGCCATATTGCTGGACGCAGACATTGATTGGTGGGGCTACCTTGTGACATGACATGGGAATGTTGTGTGCTGGATCAGCTGCCACATTGCTGGACGTAGATCTTGATAGCTGGGGTTATCTTGCTACATGACATGGGAATGTTTGAGCATGATAAACTGCCATACCGCTGGACGTTGAACTTGATAGGTAGTGCCACCTTATGACACGACATGGAAATGTTTTGAGCTGGATCACCAGCAATGTTGCTGGACTTAGATCTTGATAGGTAGTGCAATCATGTGACATGACATAGGAATGTTGTGTGCAGGATCAGCTGCCATATTGCTGGACGTAGACATTGATTGGTGGGGCTACCTTGTGATATGACATGGGAATGTTTTTTGCTGGATCAGCTGCCATTTTGCTGGACGTAGAACTTGATAGGTGGTGCTATCTTGAGACATGGCATGGGAATGTTTTGAGTTGGATCAGTTGGCATACTTCTGGTCGTAGATCTTGATAGATGGGGCTATCTTGTGACATGACGTGGGAATGTTGTGTTCTGGATCAGCTGCCATATTGTTGGACGTAGATCTTGATAGGTAGTGCTATCTTGTGACATGACAAGGGAATGTGTGTGCTGGATGAGCTGTCATATTGGTGGACGTAGAATTTGATAGGTGGTGCTATCTTGTGACATGACATGGGAATGTTGTGTGCTGGATCAGCTGCCATATTGTTGGAAGTAGATCTTGATAGGTGGTACTATCTTGTGACATAACAAGGGAATGTTGTGTGCTGGATAATCTGCCATATTGTTGGACGCAGATCTTGATAGGTGGTGCTATCTTGTGACTTGACATGGGAATGTTGTGTGCTGGATCAGCTGCCATATTGTTGGACGTAGATCTTCATAGGTGGTGCTATCTTGTGACATGACAGGGGAATGTTTTGTGCTGGATCAGCTGCCATATTGTTGGACGTAGATCTTGATAGGTGGTACTATCTTGTGACATAACAAGGGAATGTTGTGTGCTGGATAATCTGCCATATTGTTGGACGCAGATCTTGATAGGTGGTGCTATCTTGTGACTTGACATGGGAATGTTGTGTGCTGGATCAGCTGCCATATTGTTGGACGTAGATCTTCATAGGTGGTGCTATCTTGTGACATGACACGGGAATGTTTTGTGCTGGATCAGCTGTCATATTGTTGGACGTAGATTTTGATAGGTGGTGCTATCTTGGGACATGACATGGGAGTATTGTGTGCTGGAACAGATGCCATATTGTTGGACGTAAATCTTGATGCTCCTTGTTTCTTTCGATTTATCAGAACTCTTTATCTCCCCTGTGGATGGAGAGAAGGGATGCATTATCTCTAATCCCCCCCCCCTGTAAGAGACTACTAACTGGGGAATAATGAAAGAATCTGTATTCGCTCTCTCGTCTTCTAACCCCAAAAATATATCCATGATTCTATGATTTCCCGTGTAGCGGAGAACTTCTTACATGGGCTGTCTCAAGAGGAATGGTCGATATTCAGAGATATGACAGGAGCGATCATTTGAAGGAAAAAACTTCATATGAACATATGCCCTAGTCCGAATTGTTTCTGAGATAGAACACACTTAATGCACATTTGTCTTCGGGCTACTGGCGCGCACGTGTGTGTCTTATCCACCCAACCTCTTTGATGTTTTATTCTAGCCCAACCTACCTCAACCTCTTTGCTCGAGATGTCTTTCTGCCATTAAAGTAGCCCGTTTGAACGCGCAGTTTTCCATGGTGTGCTGTGAGTGAAGTAGTGCGAGGGATTGAGAGTATGTCAGATAGAAGCATCGGTTAACAATACTTGTACACGCGCTCGATAAAATGCCACACATCTACACTGCGATGGCAGTTGTCGAGGAACACCGCCGGCGCTTTCCGACGCGTCAAATTCCTATTCGTAGAGTGTTTACCAGACATTTCAACACATTGCTTGAGACAGTTATTTTTTTAAAGTTCCCATTTTTCTACTAAACGTGTAGTTGCAGGCACAGCAACACATTGCTGAAATGGAGCATCTTAGTCCTTTACCAGCACACGGCGACCCACGAACATGTGTATGGGGAACATTACATGTGGAAAACTTGTACCAATATTTCCAAACTTCGGTCAAAAGTGGATGGGTTATGTGTGAGCCACACAGCATCATCGCTTTCTGTCTAATACCTGTATAATATGAAAACCCTTTATTATCTGCAAAAGTACGCGTCATATTTGTAAAACTAGCACGTGATGGAGACGAATTCGACAACATCTTATGAGCACCTGAATAAAATTTATGAATTTGAAGAGAGAATGTCTATATTTTTGATAGATAAAAGGATATATTTACCTCTTTTGTGTACATTTGGCTTAAAGTCGCACCGACACAAATAGATCGTATGGCGACGACGGCACAGGAAAGGGGTACGAGTGGGAAGGAAACCACCGTGGCATTAATTAAGGTACAGTCCCAGCATTTGCCTGGTGAGAAAATGGGAAACGACGGGAAACCCTCTTCAGCAATTTTCAGGACTGCCAACAGTGGGGTTCGAACCCACTATCTCCCGAATGCAAGCTCACAGCTGCGTGCTGGGCCAACTCGCTCGGGAGAGGTCGACAACTTACCTGAATAACCCTGTATATTCATATCTACGTAAAACTCCACATTTGACAAAAAAAATACTACTTCACTGACTTATCAAATTATACGTATAAAATAAATTTTAACTCATATAACGTTTTATAACAAGCATAGTGCCACAGTACAAATCACTGAGCAACCTTTAATCTCTCTACATATATTAGTTCACATGCCACGTGTACCCAAAATTATAGAAAATGAGTTTGCAGAAAATCTGCAGTTAAATTTCGCATTAACTCACCCTGTTTCAGAACGATGATTCATATTTCCCTCAATATCATTTTGAATTCATATAAAACAATTGATGTTGTCGCGTTTATTGTTGCTGTTGTTGTTGTTGTTTGAGTCATCAGTCCATAGCATGGTTTGATGCAGCTCTCCATGCCACCCTATCCTGTGCTTACCTTTTCATTTCTTTCATTTCTAACCCTACCGTTCTTACCACCTACACTTCCCTCAAAAACCAACTGAACAAGTCGTGGGCGTCTTAAGATATGTCCTATCATTCCATCTCTTCTCGTCAATTTTAGCCAAATCGATCTCCTCTCACCAATTCCATTCAGTATTCCTTCATTCGTGATTCAATTTATCCATCTCACCTTCAGCATTCTTCTGTAACATCGTATTTCAAAATCTTCTATTCTCTTTCTTTCTGAGCTAGTTATCGTCCATGTTTCACTTCCATACAATGCCAGGCTCCAGATGAAAGTCTTCAAAAATACACTGACTGACAGTGACAATGCAACACCAAGGAGGAGTGGTTCGAAAGGGATGAAAGTTGGGGAAAAAACAGAGACGGCACGGATGAATAATTGATGTTTATTTCAAACCGATATGCAGGTTACACAATGCGCACGGCATCGACTCATTAGGATGTAGGACCACCGCGAGCGGCGATGCACGCAGAAACACGTCGACGTACAGAGTCAATAAGAGTGCGGATGGTGTCCTGAGGGATGGTTCTCCATTCGCTGTCAACCATTTGCCACAGTTGGTCGTCCGTACGAGGCTGGGGCAGAGTTTGCAAACGGCGTCCAATGAGATCCCACACGTGTTCGATTGGTGAGAGATCTGGAGAGTACGCTGGCCACGGAAGCATCTGTACACCTCGTAGAGCCTGTTGGGAGATGCGAGTAGTGTGTGGGCGGGCATTATCCTACTGAAACAGAGCATTGGGCAGCCCCTGAACACCGGCCGCAGCACATGCTGCACGTAGCGGTGGGCATTTAACGTGCCTTGAATACGCACTAGAGGGGACGTGGAATCATACGCAATAGCGCCCCAAACCATGATGCCGCGTTGTCTAGCGGTAGGGCGCTCCACAGTTACTGCCGGATTTGACCTTTCTCCACGCCGACGCCACACTCGTCTGCGGTGACTATCACTGACAGAACAGAAGCGTGACTCATCAGAGAACACGATGTGCCGCCATTCCCTCATCCAAGTCGCTCTAGCCCGGCACCATGCCAGGCGTGCACGTCTATGCTGTGGAGTCAATGGTAGTCTTCTGAGCGGGCGCCGGGAGTGCAGGCCTCCTTCAACCAATCGACGGGAAATTGTTCTGGTCGATATTGGAACAGCCATGGTGTCTTGCACATGCTGAAGAATGGCGGTTGACGTGGCGTGCGGGGCTGCCACCGCTTGGCGGCGGATGCGCCGATCCTCGCGTGCTGACATCACTCGGGCTGCGCCTGGACCCCTCGCACGTGCCACATGTCCCTGCGCCAACCATCTTCGCCACAGCCGCTGCACCGTGGACACATCCCTATGGATATCGGCTGCGATTTGACGAAGCGACCAACCTGCCCTTCTCAGCCCGATCACCATACCCCTCGTAAAGTCGTCTGTCTGCTGGAAATGCCTCCGTTGACGGCGGCCTGGCATTCTTAGCTATACACGTGTCCTGTGGCACACGACAACATGTTCTACAATGACTGTCGGCTGAGAAATCACGGTACGAAGTGGGCCATTCGCCAACGCCGTGTCCCATTTATCGTTCGCTACGTGCGCAGCACAGCGGCGCATTTCACATCATGAGCATACCTCAGTGACGTCAGTCTACCGTGCAATTGGCATAAAGTTCTGACCACTCCTTCTTGGTGTTGCATTTGCTCTGTCAGTCAGTGTATATTTCTAATCCCCATATCAATATTCGAAGTGAGGAAATGTATTTTATATAAGAAAGGCCTTCCTTGCTCGTGCTAGTCTGCATTTTATGCCCTCCTTTCGACTGCACTCCATTACTTTTATTTTGGACTTACTTATTTTCATCTTGTACTCCTTACCCACGACTCTGTCCATACCATTCAGCAATTCCTCCAGATCTTCTGCAGTCTCAGATAAAATAACAATATCATCAACAAATCTCAGGGATTTGATTTCATCTCCTTGGATTGTGATTAACTTCCCAAATTCCTCTTTGATTTCCTTTACTTCCTGCTCTATATAAATATTGAAAAGGAGCGGGGACAAACTGCAACCTTGCCCCACTCCTTCCTGGTTTGCTGCTTTTTTCAAAGCCCTCGATTCTTATCACTGCAGAATGATTTTATACAGATTGTATATAATTCTTCGTTCTTGGTTCCTGATCCCGATCACCTTCAGAAACTATAATAGCTTGGTCCAATCAACACTATCAAATGCCTTTTCAAGATCTACGAACGCCATGTACGTGGGCTTGTCCTTCTAAATTCGATTCTCTCAGATCGGACGTAAAGTCAGGATTGCTTCACGTGTTCCTACATTTCTTCTGAATCAAAATTGATCTTATCCCAACTCTGTTTCAAATTGTCCTTCCATTCTTCGGTAAATAATACGTGTTAAAATTTTGCAGGCGTGAGATGCTAAAGTAAACATAATTACATATTATTACAATCTTCTTCAGAGAGGGGAAGATTTCGTGAATAAGCTTAAACAAATGATCGGTTTTTTATCGTATTCACAACAATATACCCTTAGCAAATATATCCTCAGCTTCACATATGTAATGGAATCACTGGTTACAGAATAACGCACATAAAATACAATCGAAACCGGTTACACCGACTGTCGTTATAGCGGGAAAATGTACAAACCGGTTTTCTTTTTTACTAAAAATACATATCTGTAAATTTTAGGCTGCACACTTACATGGTTAATTAACTCGATAATGTTAAAAGTTCAAAAGACATAAATAAATACTGTATTTGTAATACCCTATTATTGTGGAGTGGGACTCAGGAGAGTTTTTCTTCTAATATTTATACAGTTCTTACAGCAATAATATGTCAGCAAAATAAAAAATAATAAATGAGTAAATAAGTACTAACAATGTAAATTGATTAATAATGTCACACACGGTCTTGGCTAATAAATGAGATGTTCTTTCTGTCCTGCTGACGTTTTGAAATCACCATATTATGTGTGACTTTTCTTTAAATATGTTTTATTACAATTTGCTTTACATCACACCGACGCGAATAAGTCTTATGACGAAGATAAGATATGAAAGGGCTAGAAATGTGAAGGAAGCGGCCATGGCCTTAAATGAGGTACAGCTCTGGCATTTTCCTGATTTGAAAATGGGAAACCAAGGAAAACCACCTTCAGGACTGCCAACAGTGCGTTTCGAACCCACTATGTCCCGGATGCAAGCTCACATTCAATATTAAAAAATTTCCCTTTGTTCTGCGAAGTCTTTACAGCGACGCTTGCCTTGATTATTTAACAGAATTATTGAAATCTGCAATCTCCTAAAAACAAGAGTTTGAAAATAAGCTTTGCACTAATGTCAGCAATCCAAAAGCGTGTAATAAACAAAAGTCAACACCGGGCGTTATAAACTATACATTTTCCCGAAAATGTGGTAAAAATACGCCGTTTTATACGATATGCCATAATAAGCGATGTCGTATTAACTATTTTTTTAAATACAGTATTTATATATGATTTAGAAGAGATCGTCGTTATAACAGGTACGTCGTTATAAGCGATGTCTTAATAAATGGTTTCGACTCCATTTATGACATATAAGGCTACTTGTTCGTAATACGGTAAAGAACACAAAATTATTCCGTTTCTTTCAATTCGGAACCGTGCCGGTATGAAATATACCAAACAGAGCCTGGAACATCCGGTGTACGTGTTCACTTATTGAGACTCATCTTAGAGTCTACGCCAAATAAATGGAGTCGAACATCGCCGAAGCATCAGAACTACGGGCGACTGACCCCCAGCTATTAAACTGTATAACGAACTTAAAACTGGGACTTATATTTTAACTATCATGTTTAGCGACCTAAATGCATCCATCGACAGCAATGAATTAAAACTTATAATTGAACTGTTAAGAAAAATTCCTCTAAGAATATAAGATAAATGGTTTTAAGATGTTCTTTAAGTTCTCTAAGCGCTTGTGGACTGTCTAGTAATGTTGAACACAATTAGTACTATTGAATTTATATCATAACTGAACAATTAAATTAAAATTAATATTACACCTCAATTAAATGACCTAGTATAAACATTAAACCAGAAGTTAACAAACAAAGTAACAAACCAACAAGTGAAGCCGGGGATAGCGAAATAGGTGAGTACCCTTGTAACCTGCTTGTTTATGTTGTGTTGTTTCTGTGTTGTAATGGTGTTGTATCGTGATCTGTGTCGTGTCGTATGTAGTTTTGCTGTCTACCGACTGAGAACATAATCCTTTTACTTCCTTATCTCCTAAAAGTGTCACAGGTTTTGAAAATAGGTTATTACAACATTTATTATTATTATTATTAAAAACATATTACGTAATATTTGCCTACGATAGAAACAGAACTGAATGAAAGTATAAATTGCATAACAAGAAAGAACTACATCAAAACAAGATACTGGAAAAAAATATCAAAATTTTTAAAAGTCATATTAACGAAAGAAGAATTTTAAAAATAAGCAATGTACTGAACCCATGACCTTGTGGACCAAGAGGTTCATTACGAATGATTAAATATTACTTAAAAACGTGTAATAATCAAACGAATAGGTACTTACATAAAAAGTTAATAATGTTTTCGGTTTTACGTACTACTAACTATATTTCTATGGTTTTAGGAGACGCCGAGGTGCCGGAATTCTGTCTCGCAGGCTTTTCTTTACGTGCCAGTAAATCTAATGACACGAGCACCTTAAGATACTACGAGACTGAGCCAGGATCGAACCTGCCAAGTTTGAGCCACACAGCCCGGTACAAACAATGAATTACATTACGTGCATCATGACATAATTACAGCCCAATCACGGCCTTCGTGTTACCCTACGAATAGTCAGATTAGTTCTTAAGATTTACTGCGATATCATTATATTTAACTTTCTCATTTCACCTCAGCTGATGTCCGTTACGTAGTAATGAGAAAGATTTTATACCTAATAATATACGTATACTACCGTCGATATATATCTACTATTGTTTTTGATGGTAAATAAATTGGAGCTCTTCCGACTGGGTTCTCTGGCCGGCTGTTCTCTACAACTATCTCTCCTACAATTTACAAAAATATACTTATAAAATGAAACTCGATGCGGTTGAAAGCACCCCAACAGGACAATTTATTTAACATGTGAGGACAATGAAATGAAGAATAAAATATTTAAAAGCAGACAGAGCTTATAGGGTGTCACAGAACTAAACCGACAAAAAGTCAGGGATGCTCTTCGTGTTATGTTAACAACGATGGTGCAAACGGTTTGGCGGAGAAAATGTTCCGGTTTGAGAAAATGAGGTGACGTTGTTACTTCCGGTGCGCGATTCAAACTGACGAACTCGTCGTATTTGCTATGCCAGACCACAAGCCGCTACCGTGCTTCAGGAATGAGAAGGGGGAGGAGGGGAAGTTAGGTGTATGATGGAGACAGAGATAATGCTCCGCTCGTAGTCTATGCCCAAGTTTCCTTGTACTCCCACAGCATTGTCCTTGTCTTTTACAGGGAAACAGCCGTAACTTCACACACAGTCCAATAACATACTAAAACTAAGACACACTTGTCAGTCAAGGAATGCACCAGATCGTTTCTCCTCTCGCCTTTGTTCGCAGTAACGTTCTTTATTACCTAACATGCTCGAAGTTACAACGATGCCGTCCCACGATTGTGTATTCCTTCATTCACAGCATTGTAAATGGAATGAAACACTGAACGAGGGAAACAATACGCCCAATGGTTTGATTACAGTAGATGTTCAGTATCCCCTCCTCCTACTTCGATGCACAATTCTCAACGGTGTACTAGTGACCTTTGGACTCTGTTAAGGATGTGTGGTATGTACAAGTTCATCTTCTCTTTCCACGGAGTTCGCATAGTAGTCAACTGTCTACTGGGACTGGGAATCGACTATAAGAAACGAAGGGTAAACTTGTGCCAGTCACGAGCGAGACATCGGGAAGTGCGGACCTGTGAATGAGCTGAGGTGCGCAATATGGGAATAACGATACAGCAATACAGGCTAAGAATTGGAAGATGGCATGGTACAAGGCAGTGTTGGAAGGAAGGTGGAGTTGAGAGAGGAAGAGAAAATAGTGGTTATAAAGGACTGTTGGAGATTATGTTGTGTGCGACGGTTATTGCGACGCTGCTGGTGGTAGGAGGTATAGAAAAAAATCCGGGTCCAAACCAGGGACCGTTCGGCTGGGAGGAGCTTGAAGAGATCAAGAGAGTGGTGAAGGAAGCAAGCAAAGGAGAAGAAATTAAGGAAATGATGCAGGAACACCAGGCAACCCAAATGAAGGAGATGAAGGACTTAAAAAGTTTTATAAAAGAAGAAATTGGAGGTGTAAATGACAAGTTAGCGGAGATAGAAGATGAGGTAGGGAGCTTGAAAAAGAAGGTGGTGGTACTGGAAGAGGAATTAACAGCAATGAAGAGAGAAGTGAGGTTAGCGAGGAACGAATCAGCAAGAAAAAATGTGTTTGTGTATGGTGTACCTGAGGAAGGAACAGAATCAAAAGTGGAATTAGTATTGAAAGTGGTGGACATAGTTTCGAACAAAATGAAGATAAACTTTTCTGAAGTTGATATAGATGATATATATAGAGTGGGAAGAAACAAGGGACATAGGCCGGTGAAGTTAAGATTAATATCAACCCTGATGGCTGATATACTTCTGAGGAATGCTGGAAATTTGAAAGGATCGAACATTTATTTGAAGGCTGAGATAGAGAAAGAAGACAGGATGCGGTCGGATGTCTATAAGCGGCATATGTGGCGTGCTAGAGCGCAGGGATTGCGAGTCAAGATAGTGGGGAGGTGTCTGGTTACTTCAGGCAGAAATTGGTCGCGATCGTGGACACAGGAGGAACTGCTGAGGATGGAAAATTGTGAGGAGGAAATGAGTTGCAGAAATCGAGAGCAGGGCGACATCAGTACGGAGAAGGAAGAGAGAAGAGGGGACTGCGGTGTCAGCGGGCAGGTAGCGAAGACAGCAGAGTCCTTGGTGAGTCAGAACAGCCCAGGAAGGGGTGAATCAACAAGTAGGACACTAGACCGAAGTGAAGTGGATACAGGTAGTGAAGAGGTGACGGGAAGGGAAAGGAGTCAGGGTAGTGACTCAACCTCCCCGAATAGGAATAATGCAGAAATAAACCTGGAGAGAAAGCAGGCGTTAAATAAGGCGAGATCCTTAAGCTTAAAAGATCTATGGGGTGGGAAAAAAGGCTCTGGCACGGAAAAGGGGAAGGATGGGGGTGAGAAGAAAGAGAGGGGTGGGGTGGAGCCAAAAGGAAGGATTACGAGAAGTAAGGGGGGAAGTGGTGAAATGCAGAAGTATAGGGAGGGAGGGGGAGGAAATAAATAACTAGATATGGTGATAGGGATGCTGAATATTGAGGGGTTGATGGGGAAGTTAGGGAATAAGGAAATTGTGGATTTAGTGAAAGATTTTGAGATTATTGCTCTAGTAGAGACGTGGTTAGGGAAGGGGGTTGAAATTACATGGGACGGTTATAGAGTAGTTAACGTGTTAAGGAAAAAAATAGGGAAGAGGGGCCGAAACCCAGGGGGCATAGTAGTTTTAATAAGAAATGAGATAGCTGAATGGGTGGAGACGTTACAGACTAGGGTAGAAGGGGTAGTGTGGTTGAGAGTAAAAATGGGGAAGGGGGCAGCGGAAGCAATTTGTCTGGCACTGCTTTATAACCATCCGAGCGATTCAGTGTATGCAAATAAACATTTTTTTGACGAACTGATTGAAGAAATAAACACAATTAAAGGAATGTATGTAGAAGATGGGATGATTTTATTGGGGGATTGGAATGCGAGAGTGAGCAATAGAGTACCGGTATACGAGAAAGAAGTAAAAGTAGACGGGGTACTGCAAAGGAAGAGTAAGGATAATGTTGTAAATAGTTATGGAGAAAGGTTATTAGAGTTATGTGCTCTAGAACATTTATTTATTTTAAATGGGTGGATGAAGGGGGATAGTGTGGGAGATTTGACGTATATTACAACAAATGGAGGGAGTGTGGTGGACATAGGAATAAGCTCAGAGATAGCGTTAAGGAGAATAATAAGTTTTGAGGTGTTAGAATATGGGTTGACAGAACATATGCCTATCAAAATAAAATTGAGAACGTTGGTCGCTGATGAGAAGGGAAAGATGGAGGAAAGTAAGGAGAGGTATAGGAATGGAGGATGGAAGTATGTATGGGATGATAATACTAAAGAGAAATTAAGACGGCATTTGCAAGAGGAGGGAGATATATTAAGGGTAGGAATTGAAAGGGCGGTAGAAGGGAATGATATGGATAACGTGCTAAAATTAATTGAACTCCCTGTATGGAGGGTGGGGAAGAAAGTGAGGAGAAGGGTAGAGGGAAAAAAGAATAAAATGAATGGATGGTTTGATGAAGACTGTACGAGAAAACGTGAGGTTGTAATGAGAGCCCTAGCGGAGTTTAGGAAGGAGGGTGTGCAAGAAAAAAGGAAGGAATATTGTAAATTGAGAAGGGAATATAAGGAGGTATTGAATGAGAAGAAAAGAGGATGGAAGGAGGCGGAAGCTGAAAAAATAAATATATATTGTAGAGAGAAGAAATTTGAGAGAATTTGGGAGTCAATAAACAAGATTAGAAGAACGAAACCGGAGGGGAAGGGGGATAAAATAGGAGAAAACGAGTGGGTTAGGCATTTTAAAAGGCTTTTAGAAGGGGAGAGGAAATTGGGTAGAGAAATAGACAAGTCACAAATTGGAAGGGAACTGGAAGTAGGCATTACAATATTGGATGGGGAGATAACAAGGCAGGAGGTAATTACAGTATTAAAAAATGCTAGACCCAAGGCTGCAGGAGGTGTGAATGGTATTTCCAATAGTGTATGGAAAGAGGTAGGGGCAAATGAACCGATGTTGAGAGGGATTGTGAAATTCTTTAATAGGTTGCTGGAAACGGGGAAATTTCCTAGAGAATGGAGGAAGGGGGTATTATGCCCTATTTATAAAAATAAAGGAGCTAGTAGTGATCCAAACAACTATAGAGGAATTACACTCCTAGACTCGCTATCAAAGGTGTACACAGGGGTTTTGGCGAATAGGATAACAAATTGGGCGGAACAGTACGGTAGGATATCTGAGTTCCAAAATGGATTTAGGAAAGGATGTAATACAGTTGATAATGTTTGGATTCTGGACACTTTGATTACAAAGTATGTGAGGATAGCAGGGCGTAAATTATTTATAGCAGCGATTGATTTAGAAAAAGCCTTTGATACGGTCAGTAGGGAGGCGCTATTTTTGAGATTAGGGGAGGTTGGAATGTCGAAAAAAATGAGGGTGGCAATTGAAACTATTTATGAGGAAGTGTTTGTGATGATTAAATTGCAGGATGGAAGGTTGAGTAAGTGTTTTGAGTCAAAAAGCGGGGTGAGACAGGGTTGTAAGCTATCCCCGATATTATTTATATTATTTATAAATAATATTTTAGAGGGTCATGGTGGAGACGCATGGCAATGCCCTTGGGTAGGGAAAATGGAGGTTCCGGGGTTGCTATTCGCGGATGACCTATTGATTTTGGCTTTGACGGCAAATGGCTTACAAAAAGGGTTGGACAAGGTAGTTGAATATACTAGGAAATGGTCTCTCAGAGTAAATGTAAGAAAGACTCAGATAATGGTGTGTAGGAAAAGGGGTGGGAGAAAGAATAAGGAAGTCTGGAGGCTTGAGCAGGAAGAAATTAAACCAGGGGGGAAAATTGAGTACCTAGGTGTAATAATTAGTAAGAATGCTTCTTGGAAAAATCAGTGTAAGAAGGCAAAACTTAAAGGAAGAGGAGCGCTTGCTGTAGTAGGAGTATTAGAAAAGAAATTTCCAGACGTTAAATACAAAATTCAGAAAACGGTGTTTAAATCACTGGTAATGGGCAAAATGCTATTTGGGGTTGAAGTATGGGGAATGGAGGAAGGCAGGAGTGAACTAAACCAGGTGGTGGCGAAATTTAGCAAGATCATGATGGACCTACCGAATTGTACTGCCAATGCCGGGGCCAGATTAGTCTGTAAAGAATCGATAGAGGTTGAAATTGCTAAGAGGGTGTTCAAGTACTGGATGAGATTGGAGGAAGGGAAGGGTGGGGCGTTAGTACAAGAAACGTTGAATTTTCAGAAAGGTATGACGAATGAAGGTTACTGGGTGAATAAGTGCAAAAAATGGTTACAAAAGATTGGATTGGGGGTATATGGAGAGGTCTGGGGGGATGGTAGGAATAAATGGGTATGGGAAAGGATAAAGGGAAGACTACTAGATATTGAAAGACAGAGCTTAATAGAGGAATGTAGAGAGAGAGTCTCTTTATCAGTATTAAATAAATTGGTGGAAGTAATAAACCCGAAAACGGAGTTTGAGGGTAGAAGGGATAAGAGAGGTTTGTATTGGTGGGTATTGGGTCTTCCGAGGAATAGGGGGTGGGTTGGTAGTGAGAATAGGGATAGATGTGTGTTATGTGGAGAGAAGTGGGAGGACCTGCATATTTTTAATCAATGCCGACCTTTGGCGGAGATAAAGATCAAACTACTAAGTAAGAAGGAGCTGCATATGGTAGGGGAAAGCTATAAGATAACATCTTGGTTATGTAGAGAGTGGGAGAAAGGAACGAATATAGCGAAATTCTTAAATGTGGCCAGAGCTATATTTATAAAGAAATTGAGGGAGTAACAGGGGTTGTGCAGATAATGTGGTTCGTGCTGAGGGAGAAAGGGGGAAGGCATTCTGCTCAGAGGAATGGATATCCGCCCTGAGCAAATGCGGGAAGGGTATCATGGTAATCATGATATCAGAAGAGGGGGCTGTAGTGTTAGGGGAAAGGGGGAGAACACCTTGCCCTGTGGAAAGGTGATCCGCCTGGGGCAAAGGGAAAGCCTGAGAAAATTAGGTAAGCGTTGAGAAAAAGGGAGGTTGAGTAGGTTTGAGGGTAGTGTAAAGCTTAGGTGGAAGTAAAAAAAAAAAAAAAGCGAGTTGACTGAGTGAACTAATGGAATTGGAATGGAGTACTGTCTGTTGGTGTGTAAATGAGGAGTGAAAAAAAATGGATTGTTTAAGTGTATTTGTGTGAGGAGGGAGTATAAAGAAGGTATATGTGATAGAATTGTGATAGATTAAGTGGGAATGTAGTTAAGGAGAAAATGTTGGCAGTATGGAAATTATGAAAGTAGGTCAAAAAAAATTCTTTTAAAAAGAATTTAAATAGTGTAGATGCCTTGATGAGGGGTGTAAAAATTGAGGGATTCTTGATGTTTATGTATTAAGTTTAATAGGATGGAAGAAATGGGATCTAACAGTTTGATGTAATTGAGGTGTTGTAGTCTGAGAAGACGGAGTGAACTAATGGATTTGGAATGGAAACTGTTTGTTGGTGTGTAAGTGAAATGTTTAAAACAAAAAAGTCAAATTGTTTTAAGTGAGATATAAAATGATTGTTAGTTGATGTTTAAGTCTGAAGCTTAATAAGGTGAATCGGTTTGATATATGAAGTGTGGGCGGTAGGTGGAGAAGACTGAGTGAACTAATGGACTTCGAATGAAAAAAGTTTGTCTGTGTAAAAAAAAAAAGTGTTAATTGTTTTAGGTGCGTTGATGAGGGATTTTAAATGGTTGTTAGCTGATGTTTAAGTCTTAAGTTTTTATAAGGTGAGATGTAAATAGCGGGAGTAGTGCGTGAGAGGTGAGGGTGACGTATCAAGGGAAGAGGGAGGGGTGGGGGACTTGACCCCACTCCAAAGAAGATAGACTTGAGCATGTCCGCACGGAAATGAAAAGGATAGGGAAGGTAGTGTGCTGACAAGGGACAAGAGTATGTGTGACGTACATAGCGGAAGTGTGTTGCAGGCCACCTGTTGGGTCTGGTTTCAGCCAGGGTGGCTTGTAACACATGATAAGGAAAGGAACACAGTGTTTGTCAGCGAGGGTCGGTGAGATACGATACCAGTTCTCACGTGGCAAGGCTGGTGGCTGCTGTAGACGGGTTGGTGGGCGTGTGTTCCATGCCAGGGCTGTTGCAGCGACCAGTCTAATTATTATTTTTTTTTAGGTGGTAGTTAGGGGTTGGGCTTTGGGTAGTTAGTAGTCCGGTATCGTCCTGCATGTGTGCTGGCTATCCGCGTACGTGTGGGATGATACTGAGTAGATGTAGAGGTAGTAAATGTAGTTAAGTAGTTTTAAGAGATATGTAGTTGTTATTATTGCTTGTTTTCCTTTGTTTCGCTGTCTGTCTGTCTTTATTGCCTGTAAGCCGATGGTGTACACTAGGGTGGGCAATAAAGATATGTATGTATGTATGTATGTAAACTTGTGCATTCGCACCGAGAATTACCTCTGTCTTCCTCTTCCCACTTCCCTTCCCTCCTCTGACGCACAGCAACAGGCAGCAGCCGGCTCTCTGGAACAGTAAGTACGCAAGATCTTCAATTTTAATCGCGCCCCCGGAGATAACAAAGTAACATCATTTTCTCAAAAAGAAAAGTTTTCTCCGCCACTGCGATTGTACCATCGTTCTTAACATAACACGAAGAGCAACCCTAACTTTCTTGTCGGTATATTTCTGATACACCCTATATATGAAAATCAGAAAAATAAAGGAAAAATATAAATACACCACAGGCTAACAATAATTGAATATACGAACGCTATATTCTCCCTACTCTGTCCAATTCTAAAGTGTAAACAAATGTGATTTAAAATGATTTATAAGAACAATGCTCTTTTAAGATTAGCGGCTCTTGTACGACACGTAAGCCATGCAAATGCTCGCAGACTATTTCCTATGTCATTACGCATCATTGGGCTGGAAAGCCCAGTTACAATACCCATAAGCGCGGTACACAATTCCCCCCGGTCACTGATCGTAAGTTCTTTTTTGTTTCTCCTATTTGCTTTACGTCGCACCGACACAGATAGGTCTTATGGCGGCGATGGGACAGGAAAAGCCTAGGAGTTGGAAGGAAGCGGCCGTGGTCTTAATTAAGATACAGCCCCAGCATTTGCCTGGTGTGAAAATGGGAAACAATCTTCAGGGCTGCCGACAGTCGAGTTCGAACCCGCTATCTCCCGGATGCAAACTCACAGCTGCACGACCCCAACCGCACGGCCAACTCGCCCGGTGATCGTAAGTCCTAACTAAAGAACAAGATACAGGCAAAACCATAGCGCACAATTTGAATTGAACTTAACAAGTTCGATGCTGTAGTCTCTTAGCAGCTGTTTGTTTATTCACCTTGTGTACTAACCATCAAATATCTTCAAATCAATAAGAATCTGATTTTAAACTACCACCTTTATATTAAGAGGAAATTTAACATCAGTCAGTTCAAGATTCTACTTAATTATATTGATTTTCCGTCTTCTTCTTGCACAGCTTGCCAAAATATCCTTGTTTTCTTAACCAGTTTGAGAATTTCTACTCTAAATACACGCAGCCTCTTAGTATGCATGTCCATTTAGCAATCTGATGTAGACTATGACAATTGATGCTTAAGATCTCCTACTTCTAACGTAAGATAGTGCTTGTCGTAATTTATTAATATGAATTCCAATCATAACAAGTGTATTTCTTAAAATATTTATGTAAATTGTTCTCACTTCACTGCATGAGTAGAAACACTAAGTACAGCTGATGAATAACCAAGCACAGCTCATCAGTACTCATGGAGAAGAGGCAGGGGTTATGTTCTCAATCATTAGATTACTGTTTTCTAATTGCATGAACTGTTTTAAAACTACTGTTTTAAAAGAACGTTTCTAAACTTGTATGTGTATTTATGTGTTTTTAACTCACACATCTTCCTGTAAACGAGTAGCTCATGTCTTTTATATCATTGATCAAATATAAGAGATTTCTATTGTTGGCACGATATATTTTGCATCACGAATTCACTATACTTTTTCCATTAACTCGCTGTAGTTTAGTTTCTCTTTTATCACTTTTCTGCATTCTACAGAAGAGCATTGTCATTCTTGTTTCAGTCTTTCCCAGAAATTAATCCAACATTTTCTTAGAGGAATAAAGTAAAACACAAATGATCTAGTAGATTACCCACAATGCTCTTCTTTATCTCCATACGTGCGCACAGCCCGTAAATGCATCTTTCTTCAGATAATCTTCATAAGGTGTTTGTGTTGTTGGGCTCCCTTATTCCACAAGGTTATGAGGTGCTCACTTTATTATCACGATATCAACACCTATACAAAACTAAAGGTGCCCTGGTAATCGTCACGATATAAATAGCTATGTAAAACTGAGGATACCCCTGGCTATGATTACGATATCATCTGCCACATAAAACTGGAAGTCCCCGTTAGCCACATTAGGTTCTACTCATCCGACGGAAGGACTTGTAAGGGGCAGTCAAATGAAAACCAAACACACGCTACAACGTGACCATGGAATGGTTTTATTCAAAATTAATTAGGAAAAGCGTTAATACATTTACGCCACTGGGAGAAGAGGCGATCAATTTCAGTTTTGTAGAAAGAGGTAGGTCGCTGACGGATCCATAACTACATCCACTCTTGCACTTCCTCATCTGAATGAAACAGACGTCCACGATTGTCTTTCTTCAGGTCACAAAAACTTGAAATTTACAAGGTGAAAGCTCTGGCCAGTAGAGGGGGGTTTTGAAGTGTTTCCCATCCAAATCCCCTTCACCAGATTGGATAATGGTACGCACGTAGCCATTGATAAAACAAACTCTTTCACAAAATCAGAACGATTTCTTCTCTTTAAAAAATAAAGGATAGTGCTTCAACATGTAGTTGATGCAGAGTTTTAACTTTCACCTCGCCATCTGGTCGCCGGACCGCTCATGTGTTTTCATTTCGCGGAGAGTACCTTCTGAGAGAAGTATTGTGTAGTAAAGAAGCGCTTGCTCTTCGCGCCTGAGTCCTCTAACAACATTAGTATTATTACGTTAGATCTCTTAAGGTGGCCCGAACTTGGGAGTGAGTTGAAGCTCTCCCAACTTTGTCTTTACGTCTCTACTTTCTGCTGATAATGTTCTTATATCCAGGACAAGGTCCTCAGAGTTGAACTGGCTGACTTTATATGTGACACGTAGACCGTGATCTAGTCGCCTTGCCGTCAGGACGGCAAAGAAGCCATCATCTCCGTATAGGGAAGAGTGGCTAGCACTTTGCCCGGCCATCTTTCCTCCAGGAATGAATCTGGTTATATTTTCCATCGTAGGTTAAAGTAAACTCGTATCACCGAAGTTGTGCAGCTCTTTCCAGGCACACCACAATCGAACTAAACGGCTTGCGCCTTTATCAATAGGGGAGGGTTTTTAGGTACCAATGCGTTAGAATGCAAACGTATTATGAACAAGGCGCAAGTATCATCTAACCACTCAACAGTTATGTGAGTTGCATAAACTGTAGGGGTTCTAATAGTTCAGATCGATAATATTTATGCAAATCTCACTGCAGGACTGTTGTGTGGGTAGAGGACACTTACGCCTTAGTTAAAACCATTTGCATTCTAACATATTAGAGCCAAAAATTCATTTCCGTGTACTTATTTACCACATACCAGCCCTTCAGCCAATCTCAAATCACGGACAGTACTAGGAATCGAACCCGGACCTCGGAATACGGCAGCTAGTTGCGCTAACCGTTACACCTCGAGGCGGACCTTGTAGGTTGAGTGAACCCCAAGGCCATGTACATCTCTTTCAGTCATTTTTGCGTTTGTTATCACCAGGGTTCAGATTTCTCTGACCTAAAAACTCTGCAAGTATGCGCTAAAAATTACTAAAGTATCACATAATAACTCAGAAATATAACAAAAAAACGTTTCTTAGAAGACCACCGGTAAAGAGACGCCATTTTAATTTTTTTTACACTTTCCATTTCACGTTAGCAAAACCTTTAAACATTTTACCAAAAAATATTTCGGAGGAAAGAATATCAGTGGTGATGATTACTGTTTTAAGAGGAAGCACAACTAGGCAACCATCGTCTATTAACATTAATCAGAAGGAAAAATTTGGAAGGGATCCAACACTTCGAAAAATTAGGGTATTGATCAAAGAAGGACAAGGGCCGCAGAAAGGCAAGGAAATGAAAGACTCCCTTGGTTTCGCAACCTAACATCGTCGGGGTCGGGAAAGAAGAAGAGTTGCCGAAGGGAAGTCGGATAGGATGGATGAAGTGAGTAGCCTGGCACAAGTAAGTGGAAACAATGCCAAGACTCAGGTAAGGGCCCCGTGGCTGCCAACCGACGCTCCCAAGTTAAGAGCTCTGGGGCGGAAATCATATCCAAAGTATACAAACAAAATCACTTGCTACGGTCATGAAAATATATGTGCACGGTCAAAACTATTATAATACGACCAAAAAGGTACTCTGATGCCAGGTTTCGGGTCAAATATGACTTACTTATAAATTATAGTGACGTACGTATACCACTTACTAGAGAGCATTCTTAAATTCAAAACTTTACTATTAGAGAAATCTTGCTCGTGAACAAAAGAGATTTTCTTCTGAAGACGTGGAGCAGAGTTCTCTGCGAAACGTAAAAAAATTCACCTTGTTTTCTGACACGACAAAGGCCTAAAGCTCATTTCCATATCAATAATTAAAGAATCTGCTACCTAGGGACAGTCCAAAATGCAGATCAGCGGCGATTGATTAATATTGATTGAAAATAGGAAGAAACAGAAAGCCATTTTTAGCGTTGCCGAGAGCGGGGTTTGAATCCACCATCCCGTACCGCGTACCACCTCGCTCCGTATCAAACGGGGAAAATGGGAAAGCACGTCTGTTATGACCTCGAGGACACTCACCAGGGCACATTTTCCTACCTTAGATTTACAAACGTGTGCTGTGCCGGGCTGTGCGCATGTAAGTACTCTCCCTCTCTCTCTTCATCTTCTCTGTACACTGTGTCATTTACTGCATGTCATTATCGAGTGCTCTTCTTCTGTCTAGCATGACGCGGCTGCGCGGTCCTCACTGCTGCCACACACAGCGAAGAAGCTCCTCCGGAGACACACTCCCTCACTCTTATTTGTTCATGTTTCATCAATAGTGGATTGCATTATGATTCTTTTATCCTCTTGTGAGTAATGTTGTGTCAGTTTTCAATAGCATTACAGGTGGTGGTGGCGGTGGTGATTATTGTTGTATGAGGAAGTACAACTAGCCAACCATCCTCTCTATAACAATAATCAGAGGGAAAATTGGAAGTACACCTAGAAAAATGAAGGTATGGACCAAACAACGGCAAGGACCACCAAGGGCGTCAAAATGACTCTCTAGGCCTCCAATACCATCGGGGTCGAACAAGAACGAGCGTTGACCAAGGGAGGTCGAATAGGATAGACGAAAGTGAGGAGACTGGCTAGAGTAAGTGCAAATAATGATAAGACTCAGCTAAGGACCCTGACGTCGCCATCCCACGCTCCCAAGTCCCTGGGGCCCCGTTTAGTCGTCACTTACGACAGGCAGCCGAGGGGGAGAATATCATTACATGAAGAAATTATACACTAATTCTAACGTCAGGCCAACTTTGAGTCTAATCTAAGTTTGACATATCTGAAGCAATCCTTCTCAGTTTTGACTAAATTAATTTATAACTGACAGGTTCTGCTGAAACTGATTTTAGTACATAAATTTATAAACTACCTGAAAGAAAAAACATTTGGTAACAGTAAGCTCACCGGACAAGAAATTAGTCACCCTAGGTGGATAGTTAAGCCTGTACAGATGGCACAACTCAACCGCACGCGCACTGCCTCTACGTGAGCATAAGGCAGTAGGGATCAGTGAGACATTGATGTTTGAAGCGGACAGTGAACGTCAATATGGGTAGATGTAAGGATGTGACAGAGTGGCAAAAAAGGGGCAATCGTGCTTGGCTGTGTCCATGACCATACAGGGCGTGAAGTTGCTGGATTTGTTGGTGTATAGTAGCGGACAGTTTAACGTGTGTACAAGCAGTGGTGTACTGCACGTGACCACGAAACACGACGGCAGAATTGTGGTGCGGAAAAGATGCAGACTCAGAAGGGCTGAAGGCGCGTTTCTCGGCTTGTGAACCAAACTCATATCCAAACCCGACAGGGTCTGCTGCACTCAGTGAATGAAGGTCCATCCCAACCATTTAGTGAGAGAACGAAGTACGGGAACTGCATGCAATGAACATTTGTAGTCGGTCGGCTCGCAAGAGGCCATTGCTCACACAGGCATATAAAGCTGCGCGTCTTCAATGGATAGAAATCATAAAACATGCACAGTAGCTGAGTGGCGGAACGTAATATGGTCTGACGAATCACCTTCTTTTGCCTGTATTCCAATGACGTACGCCACCGAGTGCCCCGAAGACCAAATGAAGCATTTCATCCCGGATGTGTGCAAGGTCAGGTTCAAACCGGAGGTGGGTCTGTGATGTTTTGGGCTTGTTTTTTGTATCATGGATTGGACCCGCTCACGGAGGTGACCTCTAACATGAACTAGAATGTTTATTTAAACATTCTGGATAATCAGGTGTTGCCTTTCAGTCTGCCATTGATACCCCGGTTTTTTCAAGATGACAACAGCAAAGTTCATCGAGCTGGACGCAGATATGAGTGGTTTTATGTATACTCCCCATCCTATTACATCTCGACTGGCCTGCAAAATCACCTGACTTGAACTATATCAAAAATCTATGGGACATGTTGGAACAGCGGGTAAAACGCCGACATCAGCATCCCCGAAATTTGGCGGAATTGCGCGATCAAATACTCAGCGAGTGGCTTAACCTGGATGCGACGTACCTGAACAACCTTTTGAACTCGCTTCCTAAACGAATATCAAATAAAAACTTGATAAATAAAATTAAAATGTGATAGAATCTAATGATGTTCTTTCAAGTACGAAAAATGTTATTCTATTGTAATAAAGTTGTTCCTTTTTCAGGTGTGATACTGTTACCATGTGTTTTCTCTCTCAGGTTGTTACTCGAAGTTAGTTTCGGCAGAATGAAGAGATCTACACTAGGCCATTCAGGATATGCACTATAATATTATCCCTTCGAATGAATCAAAATGTTTTCTACAGTGGAGAACCCATGAAGAAAGATCGATTAATGTTCTTGTACAACCTGTTAAGAAGATCTGGAAGTGAGAACAAATTTAAACTTAAATTTCTTTAAACTGGAATTTATCAACAACTTTTCGCCTGATTGTCACGAAATATGGCTCATTTATTAAAGAATCTGTTTGAAACGATAATGCTAAATATTATTGTTTATTGTAAAACTTTATTTATTATATCAATAAGTGATGAAATAACTTTTCTAAAATTCAGAATACGAAGCATTTTAGGCATATATTTTTCAGATAGAATTTCAAAAAGCAGCACCAAATATTTCAGTAGCTTTAACTTTGCTTTGGACACTTCCACCTAATCAGCACTTACAAATTGTGTTATTCAACTTTTTCTGTCTTATTTACAGTATAACTAGTTTCGATCTGTTTATACCATCTTCAGTTACAATGATAAAATTAAGAACCATACATTACAAACTACAAATAATGATCAAAAATCTATGTTATAAAGTTTCCATTTCTTTTCCTGGCGATGTCTTCAACAATTAAAGAAACACAATTTAATTGTCCATTTTTCAACATTATGAAATCTCTGTTGTTGTCCTAAAAATTTGTGAACACAATAAAATAGAGTTTAAAACATTAATCTTCACTCGATGTTTTACACCAATTTTAATAATGAGTATTAAAGTTTTGCGCTACTCAACACAATCATTCCGTTTCTCTCACAAAACTCTACTACCGGTATTTTCTCTTCTACTTCATTAATTTTCCCATATCCATGTGGTCCTATTACTTCCTCCTTTCCTTGTCTTTCATTTCCCCCCTGTGCATATAAGTCTCCCGATATAATCACTTAATTTACACTACAAGGTTGCGGATGGATAAGTGCGAATGTGTTAAAACAATTATCTAAAACATAAAATTCGTAAGAGGCAACTATCTCCCCTCTATCGTTGTTTTGATTTGGATATATTAGTTTTAAATGTTCTTTTTAATTCTTGAAGAAAAGGACTGTATACTTTAAAGTATATAATTTTTGTTATTGTTTATCGTTTGTAGTGTAAGGTTCTTAAGTATATCGTTGTAGCTGAAGATGGTCTAAACAATAGACCGAAACTGCAGTAGTTCTACTGTAAATGAGATAGAATAAAATTGTATTACACAATTTGTAAGTGCTGATAATGTGAAAGGCTTCAAAACATAGTTAAAACTACTGAAACTGGGAAATCAACACGGGCATCATGAAATTCATAAATTATGATGATAACACCAAATATCGCAGTTTATACCATTGCATGCTCATAATTTCTCACTACCATCTTTGTTGATTTACAAACATAATTGATCGACATTTTCACCAAAAAAATATTATAAATTTTCTTGCAAATACTTACAATATAATTGAAATATTTCCAATTAATTCCCTTCATTTTTTACAGAAAATATAAAATAAAAAATCTACCTTCCTTTATTAGGAAAGGTTTCATAGATAGATGTATATTTGTTTGCAAAACATCAGTTTTATAGGAAAGCAAGACACAAATGGCACCATTCACTACTGCAGTTGAGTTCATTTAAATTAATTTGGGAGGAATGTAACAAAAATATAAACTATATGTATTCTTATTCAAGACGGTGATAAATTGAAAACATTAATATGTTGACCATTCTCTGACGTCTAAGTCTAAGTGATCTAAGGGGATATATGTCAGGTACAGAAAGTTCTATAGAATAATGAACTTGTGTAGCAACTAATGAGAAATATCCTCATCGAAATACCCTCTTCCCTCCATAGCAGACCACTAGAGGTCCTAAATCAGTTCCATCCTGATCAGTTGTTTACTCTCATCCAACAAATCTATTTGGGGCACAATTCCATTTTGAATTCAACAAATCTTAATTAATATGCTAGCTGCAATCACATATGAAAGAATTTTCTCATTTAAAATTATGTGTAGATTTGTTAGAGCTTCCGCTGGGCCATTCATAAGACTATTCATAATGCAATCCACTAAACCTTACAATGGTCTTATATAATCACTAATAAATCTCATAAACATAACACATTCACAGTTCTTCACCACATAACAGCTATTATGTACAAGGTATCTCAGTCTGAATTTGGAAGTAATGCTTGTAGAACAACTGTTGAACTCGGCATGTAAGTTCGGTGGAGAAAAGAAACTCAATCATTGATACAAAACGCCACAATAACAAATATCAATGGCAGCAGAGCTACTGCAAGTAACCGACTTGGTCAACTACAGTACCGTATGTTGCAATTATAAAAAAAAACTTGTTGGCTTTCAACGATGAACATACTCATACAGTTGTAGAACACGAGTGTCTTGGTTGAGAATCGTCCACCAGACAGACACTTAAGCATTCTGATTCAAATGAGAAGGATTTCACAAGCACATTTCTTATTCCACTTTCTGTGGTTCTTTACCCTCAAAGATTCTCATTCCCCCCTCCCTACAAAACACGTCCTGGTCGGTTAAAAGAGGTTTGCAGTTGGAGGTGTAAATTGTTGGTTTATAAAGTTCTTCATACAAATATTTCTTAACCTTCTCGGTGCTTTGTGATTTCTTCTTAATTTCCGTGCCGAGGTCAAAAGAAATATTTCCAAAATGTAGCAATCACTTGCAATAAATTCTGATTTGTACAGCATTCGCTGAGTCTCCTGTAGACTAGACGATGTTCCTGATCCCGGAAGTCTTCACATTCGCACTCAGTACCACTTCATACCAAAGGTTCGGCTTGCCCGGTGAAACACCGGTTTTTAGTCTGTTAAGGGTTCTCCAGATGATGTAAGGGAGATTATCTCCAGTCTGAGGTAATCAGTTTATCCCTCCATATATCGCGAAGATTAGTTTCTTCGAATCCTTGGAAATCCTTGAAGAAGCTATTCCCGAACTTCAGCCGGCGATCTGGAGGTTGATAGTTGTGTAAAGGATGACATGATTCTTCAATTTGCTTCCTTCGTTCGGCATCAGTTGCCAACTTTCTTCGTATTTCAGAAGATATGGTTCCAATAACTGGGTGGGGTTTATGAAAGGGTGCACTGATGAGATCTGATCTTTTAAGTCGTCCTACTGGAATGATGGATGTTAATTACAGGCCAGTAGAAGGATAGAAAATGAGTTCTTATCCGTTCCATTTACCTTCATAAATATACCCGTATTTCTGTTTTGTACTACATTACAGTAGGCTTGATCTGACATACACTAGTTCGGTTTAAATCTAATAATCCATGCTCAATGTCTTCCAAATTTCTTATGTCTCTGCATATTTGTAGCGCAAAATGCATCACCAATTCTCCAAGTAAACAACTCCTCCTTATAGACTGTGTTCTGCCTCCTCTCTATGTTCTGTTTCACGTTGAAATTCACATGCTGTCATATCGTTTCATATTAAACATTCTACGCATCATTCATCAGACCTTGATCGGTATATTCACGCTACCTTATCATGAACATGAAGAAGTAGTGATAGTGTTTGCTAAAATTAATACACTCTTCACAGAGGTACAGTAATTCGTCTCTTTTGACTGTCCTCATTCGAATTACCTTTTCCACGTTCTTTCCATTGGTCTACATTCTTCAAAGTTCACTTAATACTGTTGTATTATTTATTTCATCAGGCTGGAAAATCACGTCAACGAAAAATCCCATTGTTCTCTCAAGTCTGTACGCTGACATATACACATTTCATAGAAATAGAGACTCATACAGAGCATGAGTTTCCTTACCCACTAAATTTGTGTTCATGACTTGTACACGCAAGCCTTTGAAGCTACCACATGGGAGACCTTCGTAGAAACCAATAAAGGGGGGAGGCTGTAGATTGTCTTACTACTATGATTTATTTACTTCAGATCTTCACGTAAATATTTTCATGATTCAGTTTGTATATACCTACCAAAAAGGAATTGAATCCATATGATGATATTCTGAAGCATGGTGGCGTATTTAATAATACATGGAATTGCAGAGGAATTTAATGGAATACATATTTCTTAAATATTTCTTCAACTCATTTGAACTTACGAAAATAATAGTGCATAATTTGGGAAATCTAAGCTTCAAAGGTGAATCACTGAGACCCGTGGGAATAAGAGCACTTGTCAGAGGATGTTGAGACCTCATATGGCCCTCACTGATACACTGATCTAGGAGTTTCAGTCTCCTTCCCGAATGTTAACCCTTTGTACGCTGTGACTAACATGACTCTATGTGGCAGGTGGATCTGCGCCACATGGACGAGAAACCAGGCTCCAATGTCGTAGACGTGGGGGTTGACCTCAGCGAGTTCTATATGTCCGTCGAGTGGGACATCCTCGAAGTGCCAGCAGTCAGGTAAGACCGCATATCCCTTTTGTGTACTTAGAATGCTATATTTATTTATTTTCATTTATCTCTATTTATCTATTTGAAACATTAATTTCTTGATATTATATAATGCAAATATGACATTATTAAAATTGCCAATAACATGAAATATATGGTGTAATATCACAAAGGCAAAGCTTTGTACGATGTATTTTACTTTGAAAAGTTTAAACTTACCAGTCATTTCAAAAATTAAGGCAGTGATTGTTGATAACACAAGTGCGCCTTATTTCAGAATGTATTAAACATTATCCAAACCTGGTCTGTTAAATATTATTTAAGAATATGAGCATAATCAAAAATATTGAAAAGTAATATCATATTCATGTAGAGTAAGAAAAACCATTAAACGTGCTTAAATATGTTATAAATATCCTTAGTCATTTCGGGTATTATAAATGAAAAATTCATAATATCTATTCTGTATATTTCATAACTTACCCCTTTATCGCATAGATTATTAATTTCTACTCCAAGAAAATGTTCTTGTTTTATTTTTTCGTACGTTTCTGAAATTTTCTGTGTAGAAGTTTAATATAAAATGCAGGATATTTTGTTTTGTCAAATCTAAATAGTGTCCATATATGTTTCTTCGTCATTTCTTTCCTGTCCCATTGATGATAAATAGTCTAGTCTATTCGTGCAAAATATCGACTTCCTGTTTCTGACCAGTCTCGACCTATCATGACTCCTACACACCGAAAATGTGGGATTTGTAACAAGACATAACAGAAATACACTGGCAAAAGCCCCTCAAATTTGAGCACCCTAAAAGTCGGGAGAAGTGACGATGATTGCAACCTGCAATTTCACCGCTTTAGAAGCACATTGCCTAAATCCTAAAGTTAAAACCCACCACGTTGTCTCTGTTGAGTTTACTTTCGACTGGTCTGGAGAATTGCACACCGTAGCATGTGAAATGTTGCACTTGTTTCAATTTGATACTTAGCTATTCTTTGTGAACGAATTATTTTCTAACATTATAAAGAGGCAATGGTTTGGTTTGGTTTGGTTTGGTTTGGTTTGGTTTGGTTTGGTTTGGTTTGGTTTGGTTTGGTTTGGTTTGGTTTGGTTTGGTTTGGTTTGGTTTGGTTTGGTTTGGTTTGGTTTGGTTTGGTTTGGTTTGGTTTGGTTTGGTTTGGTTTGGTTTGGTTTGGTTTGGTTTGGTTTGGTTTGGTTTGGTTTGGTTTGGTTTGTTCAGGCAAATCTCGGGAACCACGTAACTTATTACAGTCAGCGTTTTATTACTCAAAGCTTATTTCTTCCATATTGTTACAGGCTACATATGACTATGGTAGCTTATCTGGAGACTGGATGGTTTAAACAATGTACTGTCCCCTTCTCCGGGGTCGCTCAGTCGGCAGAGCGAGAGTCCCAAAAGGGTGGACTGTTCGCAGGGCCGATTTGCTATTACGGGACCGACCTTCAGAACATTTCTATTTACGGGGCCATTGGTGACTGGATAGGAGACATAATGTGAAATAAAAATCAGAACAAAATAACCACTTCATTTATTAAAATATAAAAACAAAACTCAGTCTGGACAAAGCACCAAAAGGAAAAAAAATTGTTTTAACATCTCTTCAACATAATTAACTGCTTGATCTTCTCATTTACAAATAACTATAAGTCCTTGACATGCTTTGTCGCTTCATGGGATTCAGTAATATCTGCAATGAACTCCAACCGAAGCAGTTCTCTATAACATTGATTGATCGTGCAATTAGTGATACCGTCGTACTAATATCAACGAAACAATGCCACATTGAACATGGAAATAACTATTTCTCATTACTGTTTTAATCTTCACAAATTCACATTAAATAATTTTTACTTTAACACATCTGCGACAAATTTTCTATTTAAATTGTATTGGCATACTTGGAGACAATTCTCTTGAGAGATTACTTCGACATTTCTGAAAAATCCTACCTAACTCATTTTTTCCACACCACTGAGAAATTCTTTACAACTTATTCTCGAGGAATTCTATTCAAATTATTTTTGTGAAATATTTTACAGGTTAAGAAATTTTATACAATTTTGAGAAATTCCTTTGAGAAATTCTTTGAAAAATTCTTTGAAAAATTCTTTGGCGCATTTCCCCTTCTCGCAGACTTCGCTCGATTGTATTCCTTTATAAATTATGTCAACAATTTCTATCTGACTAGTATTCTATGGATGGATAGAGCATCACGTAATACCACGCGTAATCAACAACAACAACATCGTTGACCAATAAATCACATAAAATATAAGAAAGAATAAGCATTCCTGGAAAGACATGAATAATATTCACGAATAACTCAATCACACCAGTTGTTCATAGGCCAATTTACCATACAGTTGAACTTGTCATATTTTATTATTATCATCATTTATTATTATATTCTCCTCTTAAATTTTATTGAAGACCCTTATAGCATGAATCGATCATAATCAGAATTCACTAAGACTGTTGTTACAAGACGACATAGGATGACTAAGTTAATCTCAAAGAAATAATTATTACCACCATCATCAGAAGGATGCGTCTGTGAGCCCCAGGAAAGGCTAATAATTAGCAAGTCGTACGTTATACAATATCGGTTGTTGAGCGAAGGAATGAACTATTATTAGTCCCTAAATATTATCAAATCACTATAAATCACTATCATTCACCATAATTCACCATAATCATTATGACTGATATGCACCCTAATGGTCCCATATAGTCAATTTCATCGTAAAATCTACCATCATAACGTCGTACATTTTTATTCTCAACAACCAGTCAAATACCCGACTTTCATTATTATTATTATTATTATTATTATAAGGAATTATTTTTATTCCTCCTATTATGGCTACTAGAAACGTCTTCTCGATGAGCTGCTCCTAGTACACATCAATGCCCATCCCTTCTGATATCAATTATATCACATAAACTAATAGTTCATTAAGACTTCGATTTACTGGTATTTACTCTGATATTTAATTTTATCCTCCTCGTCGTGATTATTATAACCATATTTTAATATTATTATTATTATTATTATTATTATTATTATTATTATTATTATTATTATTAGGTCTTAATCCCCCATAATTCCTTTTGAGGATCGTAATTGTACATGACCTCATGTAACTCATTGACAACTGGGATTACTTATCTTCGAATCAAAAACACAAACATTGGTCTAAGGAAATGCAAAGATTGAAAATGTAGAAACCATAAATTAAAGAATACATGAATACTCCACCATCACCATTTAAATACAACATTTCTAAAAGAAAATACACTGCTCTAAGCAAGAATACAATCTACTATTCATCTACCGAAAGAGAAGAAATTTTACAATGGTACTTAAGGTACCGATGGAAATCCTTGGCGTCGGGATGCAACTATGGGCGTCGGCGTCCTCTTCTTGCTCTACGGAGGCTCATAGACGTACAAGGTCATCGCGCTGGCGTGCACACTTTGGCTTAACCCATGATGACTACGGCTATGAACAGCAGCGTTGTATCACTCCCACAACGTTCCAGAAAACTCCAGGATTTTCCTCGCGTTCGTTGCATGCTGTCGGTTCCTCTTCACAATGGTAGCTGAAACTAAAATTTTGTATAAGAAAAGTGGCTCCACACTAGTTGTATTCTATTAAATTATTTACGACACTTAACTGGCACAATGATGTACGATCAGGTTCAGTTGTACCCCAAGCTTCAAATTCCGAGCACATTCACAAGATTACAGTGAGTCTTGAAGCTGACGGAACATTATTACTAGTATTTTGACGTTCTATGGGCCAGGTTTCCTTTCGAATATTCGCTTTATATAGCTCAATTCCCTTACAATATCCAAAGAGACACTCCATAAATTTCTACTGCAACACTCGGCTTAAGTGAGCGCACGAACTGTCTGTGGTTTCTCTAGTTCCACCCGGTGAATCGTGGGGCTATAACACTTCGCTCTACACCGAAGTAGGCTGAAGAAAAGTTGAATTAGCACTCAAATTACATAGTGGCTGTGCCATACAAGAAATAGGCAGAAAGTAACCATATCTGCGAACGTTCATCTTCTTGCTAGATGGTTGAAATTATACGATGTTCCCCCTGAAGACTGTCTTACTTAACTTCTCCTCAGAGACTCTTCCGTTCGATTCTCTCGTAGAAACTATACTGTTCTCTTCAGCTTTTCCTTAGAGACTTCTCTTCGAATTCTTTCTAGAATAATCTCAAGACCTTCCAGCACCTTCCTCGATGTTCATTGGCTGTCGCCCTCCTTGCGACGTAATTGGTCCTTCACACCGTCAAGCAGATGTATCCAGAGTATCCTTCCCCTCTCGGCGGTCGGCTCGCTAAGTGACGTGAGCGTGACGTGGCGACCTTCACCAGCCTGGTGACATAACACGTCCGCCTGCAGCGGCACGGCACGGTAACAGCTGATGTATGCTTGCTTGTAACCCAATGTTCTGTAACAAAAATTACTCCAGCTTCCCCAAATTCAATCAGGCACCATTTAGACGGGTACAATACAGTAAGTCATAACAACTGTGTGTCTGCGGATGCTAAAAGCAAATATACTGCGTAAACTTAAAACTTAATTTTCTACAAATATATGTTTAGTAAGACACAACTGGTAGCGGATACCCTAGGATTTATTGACTAACTAATATTGCTACACAGGCACACAATTACATCATCCCTCTCTCTCTCTTGCTCTCGTTAATTTAGTCACTTACAACTAGCTCAATCACACTGGTCACTTATACATAGGGCAGTTCACAGTTGCACTCACTGAACTCCATCACGATCCACAGTTCATAACTTACACGGGTGCAACACAGTCTTACAATTCTGTACGTGGTACACTCACAGCCAGTGTCACCGTGACGTACTGTCAGTATGGAAGTCAGTGTTCAAATCTCTCCCCCAGCGAAGTTTTCTTCTTCTATTGGAGTACAAACGCCGGTTATAAGCCACGTGCAGATTTCACAACACCAGTATGACGAACCTTCTAACGCTCATACACCCAATTCATGTTGTTTCCCACCACCTTGCATATATTTATTACTAGAGCTAGGAACGTGAAGACCTGTACATTGCCTAAAACCGGCCTGTAGAAAGACCTTTTTTTTTTGCTAGGGGCTTTACGTCGCACCGACACAGATAGGTCTTATGGCGACGATGGGATAGGAAAGGCCTAGGAGTTGGAAGGAATCGGCCGTGGCCTTAATTAAGGTACAGCCCCAGCATTTGCCTGGTGTGAAAATGGGAAACCACGGAAAACCATCTTCAGGGCTGCCGATAGAAAGACCTTAACAATATCAAAAAACTGACAAAAATGAGGAATAAATGCGATCCAAAGTCATCCATAATTTTAATTAAAAATTTAATGAAGCATTTATCATCATCAGAATTTCTAGCCTATTTCAATCCACTACTGGATATAGACCTCTTTCATGTTGTTAAGCCAAACATGATTCCAGTTATACCAATTTCAATTCAATTTTCCATGCTGTCCATAGCGGGTTGAGCCACTTGGAACCAGCGTGTTCCAGCCAACAGCTTTACGTCAACGAGCCATCTCTTCTGGGGTCTTCCAATGCCTCTCTTGTGTTCGCATAGTCTCCAGTGAACAATCCTAGAGATCCGTCTGTTGTAGTCTTGTCGAACTACATGTCTTAACCATTGCCATTTTAGTCATGCTACTCTCACTAGGAGGTCTGTTATATTCGTTCTTCTCCTGATGTCCTCTGAACGGATATCTGAAAGATTATTATGTTTAAAATACAAAATTCTGGTGGAATGCAACATATAGTGCAGAAATATATGAGTGGAATATTCTTTCGGACATTATATAGCTTCAGATTAACAATTTTAAAAAAGAAATTTCGTATCTTTTTAAAAAGTGCTAGAATAGTTTAGAATGAAATGATTTTTCCACCTAGAATGCATAAATTTATCGAACACGCTATGGACAGCATGGAAAATTGAATTGAAATTAGTATAACTGGAATCATATTTGGAATAGTACCCTTATGTGCGAAACACCATGGGTTTGTGTTACCTGTGAGTGATGCCATTGTATACGACATATGATAGGTCTACATTTCCTGTGATTAGTACCACCATCAGAGAAATACCATGAGTCTACGTTACCTGTGATTAGTACCACTGTAGGAGGAACACCATGATTAGTACCATTATGAGGGACCAGCGACCTTGGTTTTTCTATTTGTTTTACGTCGCACCGACACAGACAGGTCTTATGGCGACGATGGGACAGGAAAGGCCTAGGAATGGGAAGGAAGCGGCCGTGGCCTTAACTAAGGTCCAGCCCCTGAATTTGCCACCTTGGTTTTGGATCCCTTTACTTAATAATGCATCATCCCAGTAATTCAGGCTTTGTGAACTGGATCCACTGATTGTTTTCCTTTCACTATTATTTTTTCATCCTCATTCGTTTTAGATCCTAGACAGTGGATAAATTTTGAAGTTTTAATTTCCGTT
Source organism: Anabrus simplex (assembly GCF_040414725.1). Classification (NCBI taxonomy): domain Eukaryota; kingdom Metazoa; phylum Arthropoda; class Insecta; order Orthoptera; family Tettigoniidae; genus Anabrus; species Anabrus simplex. The sequence continues at coordinate 783,469,243 of NC_090265.1, forward strand.
TAGTTCACCTCTTACCATTAGGGGCCGATGACCTAGCTGTTAGGCCACTTTAAACAACAAACATCATCATCTTCATCAAATATATGTAATGAAAAATAAATAAAAGAATCTATTGAATTTTAAATAAAATCACACCTGTCAGATAAAATGGGCTCTACTGATGAGGCTGTTGACGAGGATGACAGTGGAACAAACCACATTTGTTTTGTACGGGAAGAAACTGCTAGCATGTTGCCTTGCTAACGCATATGGCATGACACGCACGAAAATCAATGGGCTTATTGAATGTTAGGTGATAAATGTTATCACGTAATGAGCTAATGATATTATGTTTCTATGATGCGCGGACTGCGACATGTAGCATAAAACTCTTCCTCGTGTCTGTTATTTGTGTGGAGTAACGCCAGAGTACTTGGTAATGACTCCACATGTTTCCACATGTTGATCAATAGCCGACATGCACAGCATATTCATCATTGCTTTAGTAAATTCAGTATCTCTAAGTCAGAAAATGTCCTTCCTATTTCTGGATTGGTTCGTGTTATAAGAGCTTCGAATAATAATAATAATAATAATAATAATAATAATAATAATAATAATAATAATAATAATAATAATAATAATAATGGGAAAGCTCTAAGAACTAAATTCGGCAAAATTTATCAAGTGAATAAGTTCAAGTACCTAGGAGAAGTAATTCAGCCATCAGGTTTAAATCATAAAGCAAATAAAGAGAGGATCTCAAAATTCCAGAAGGCCTATAGACTCACCTGGAACAGATATAACAAAAAATCAGTATCCAGGAACTCAAAATTAAGACATCACAACTCAGTTATCAAACCTGAAGAACTATACGCCTCGGAAATCTTAATCATTGGAGGTAGATCACTTATTAAAGACATATAGAAATAGGAGAGAAAAATGTTGAGGGAAATCAATGGTCCAGTCCACTCAGAGGGAATCTGGATGAAATGGAAGTCTAGGGAGCTTTATCAGCATTCTGAAAAGATCACCAACACCATCAAGAAAATTCGTTTTCAGAATTAACAATGACAGGTTCACCAAAAGGTTTCTCAACCTTCCTCCCTCAATGGAAGTCAAGAATAACTGGTTTAATAAAGTAGAAAAAGATCTTCAGGAAATTGGCATCCCATAGGAAATTATTCAAGATTGACTCCAGTTAAAAAAAATCAGCCAACAACCATCATTTTGAATACCAGGACTAATAAATCATGGACTGAAGAACGGAGGAAAAATGTTCAGTGCCCAGATGGAGAGATTTTGGGAGAAGAAAAGTTCACCATCAGCTAAATAAGTTCTACCGCGCTCCACAGATGCACATAACGTTATTAAAATAATAATAATGGAAATCGACTATAGCCCACTGAGAATGGGAACCAAATCCCAGGTAATCATGGTAGACTGTCTAGCTTTTTCCGATGACATTGTCATTCTGTCGAACGACGTAGAAACCTCTAGGATTCAAATCGAATTGTTACAGGAAATCGCAGAACAAACTGGCCTGCACATATCGTTTGAAAAACCAGACGTAATGAATAACATCAAAGACGCACCACCAAAACCTCGAAGGAAATACGGGGATATCAGGCGAGTAGAAAAATGTAAGTACCTGGATGAGTGAGATCATCATGCGAAATGGACTGGACAAGGAAGCACTTAGGGAAAGAATACGCAAACGTGAAATAGCCTACTTTAACTTCACGCACGATCTACAACAAAAAGTGCCATTCCCAAAATGCTAAGGTACGTCACTATGAAACGGTTCCGAAGCAGTAGTTATGTATGCTTCCGAAACCCTAGCAATAAATGCTAATAAAAGACTCCTAGAAGAACTGGAGAAAAAGGAGAGCAGAAAATTAGGGGAAATATAGGATCCAACTACAAGAATGTCCACCCACTACCCTTTTATAACGAGGACGTTAATTGTGGACTGGTCGAAACTGGAAAAAGACAGCTAGAAACTGAACCCGGGCCTCTTATACAAATGAATAAATCTTAAAAGGCAAGAACCCACGACATAAATAGGTTAAAATAGATTAGGGTTTATTATCATAAAATTGGCTGAAGTAGATATGAGATGGGCACGTAACAAACAAAAGGATACATAAGAAAAAATGTTAATCACATACATATTCTTGGAGGCTATTTTCTTTAAAATGCATAGGAGTCTTTTACTTCCTCAGGAATAATCTCATCAACTTCTTCACTTTTCTCATTTTTATAGGTACATAGGGAAGGGTAATATCAATAGATTCAGACAATACCAACCAATGGTACACTGAATTTGTCACAAAACATTTCTTTCGTGAAAGTGGAACCTCAATCAAAGAATTGATGATTAATAATATATATCGGCATTTAAACCCGAAAAGTAATTGGAACCGCTCCAGAACAAAACGAGGCCAAACTTTAATCCCCAAGACATAAACAATCTCCAAAGAGTAGCCTCTCTCAGAATTTAAAATGACATAGAAGCACTTCAGCCAAAAGGAATAATCACAGAACACAAACAAGTTATAGGGAGGAAAAAAAGGGGGACGTTGCCATAGTGAAATAAACATAGTCAAATATGATATGTAAGTCATAGAATAAGATCCAGAAATATAAAAATAAAACGGCTAAACCAGCCAGGAGCTGAGACAAGGTAATCACATACACAACCATAAGAGAAAAACTGAAGGTTACATCCATAAGGTACCCCAAAAAAATAACACAGACCCGACATTTATACATCACATCCACACATGCACACGTAGAGACCAGATGCGCAAGGCAACATAAAATGCAGAATCAAGACATACCGCGATAAAAACCGCAGTAGCATGAGAGAAGTGAGTGAAAGGCTCATGAGCTCTATCTGAGAGTCCAGATCAAATAATCAGGGTGGCCGCAACACAGGTCAAGACTCACCTAGTCATTACAATAATCACACCACAAATACGCTGTGGAACGTATTCATATCACTCCTTGTAGCGAACATGAATTGTACGGAATTAGCGTCTTAATTACACATCACAACATGAGCTCAAGTAAGACGTCGCAGTAGGAGAAAAAGAAACATGTATCAATTGAAAAATCTTCATAATCAAACAACATCACACACACCTCTATCAAAACGGGTCAGTGTTACCTTTTTTGGTCCCTAAGTAGAAATATATATACATATCAAGTAAATTATAAAGTAAAGGGGAAAGTGAAAATTAATCCGCCACAATTAAAATGAAGACCAAAGAACATAACCGGGATCACACGGAACACTAGCCTAGCATAGCTGTGGCAAGCCAAGGGAAGTAGTAAAGAAATGTAATACATTTCATTGCTCTGCCTCTCCATCCTTTTAACCAAGGCTTCCATTCTTTTATCATGTCCGACTCGTTGGCTGAATGGTCAGCGTACTGGCCTTCACTTCAGAGGGTCCCGGGTTCGATTCCCAGCCGGATCGGGGATTTTAACCTTAATTGGTTAATTCCAATGGCTCGGGGGCTGAGTGTGTGACGTATTCAACATTAGAAATAATCCTAGGTAGGGCTCTCATCTTCACGGACATGCAGGTCGCCTAATAGGCCGTCTACTAGAAAAAGACCTGCACCAGGCCTCTCCGGAGGCCATACGCCATTATTATTATTATTATTGTACCGGGCGGTACACCTCCATGCCGCTCATTCAAATATTGCACCAATTTAAACTCCTCTACGGGAGAAGTTTGGAACCTTGAAAACTGAACCAATTTTACTATTTCTTAAAAGAGGTCACTACTGTAAATTTGGTAATCTTGTAGTGTTCTGAACTGTGTCTATTTTGATTTGTGTTTGTTTATTCCGTATCAAGAAGTGTGAACATTCTCTTCTAGATGTCTCTACAGAGAAAAAACTAGGATTACGCACTCTCTTGCAAAGGAATGAACCTTCTTCAAGAAGTTTTGTGTTCATAAGTTTTTGACCTTACTAAATTTTGTTCTGTGGTTTGTGGGTTGGCAACATTAATCATTTCTACCCGCTTGTTTTGAATTTAGCCAATCCCGAATTTCTCTGATTAATTATTGACCAATAACGTATGTCCTCTCCGATATGGAGATGTTGCTTTAAGCTATCCAATAAAGTTGAGGGGGGTGTGTGTACTCATTCTTGAAAGGTCTCGAATGTTCCACGAGGGTATTTAAACTGCTGATTTTCTTGTCTCGGTGCCACTTCATCGACATCTTGCTTAGTGTGTGATTATGTAGCATGGGGCGGGAAGCGCCTCTTTCTTCGGGTAGCAGTTCATCCACAAGGTAATGGCCGCTTAATAACTTGATTTCTTGCTAGCTCAGCAGTTTAACCCTCGGGGCAGGTTCGAAACTTTTCTCATGTAACCTATCTTTAAAATGTAATAGACATTTGGTAAAATTTCGTCTCTTTAACTATAAATTGGGATAGAGAGTGTCTAACCCTCTCGAGCTCCCACTCATATTGTTTTGAGGTGACTACGGTTTCATAACCGGTTTTCTTCTCTTCGTAATGTAATAAAGTTTTCTTATCGTGTCACCTCCTTAGTATGGGATTAGCCCTTGCGTAAGCGGCTTAGTGCCAAGTAGGTTTTAAAAGTGTATTAGGAGTGCAAGCTTAGCCTCCATTCTATTTTGTATTATGGGCCAGTAACTTAACCTGATGTTTTATTTTCCTCATGTAAAGGCCCTGTAGGTTGGGTATCAAATACCCCTGTTTCTTGGTGTGCCTTAAGGGCAGATAGAAATGAAGTTTGCTGTAGCCTTTGATAGGCTTGTCAAATTGAGAGCGGGTCTGCTCTTTTTCTTAACACTGTAATTAGGAGCAAGTGCTCCTTGTACTTAGAGGTTTTATGCCCTTCAGCAATGGTAGTTGTGAGCTGAGAGCTCAGGAATTATACTTGGGGCTTGAAGCCCAGATTTTGATAATAACCCCCGAAATCTTGTAATTTCTTTGTACCTGATTTTGGCTTGTTGCTGACTTGTTATTTGTTGAGTTTTGAAAGTCTATATGAAAATTGTTAAACCTTGTTGTCTGTTGAAAATATAACCTTAATCAAAGTTTTAAATTAACTTTAATTCTGTAGTTGAGACCTATTCCAGCCAGCACCTTCTTTCACCTCTGCAAATCCACAAAACATCATAACAATTATTATTCTTTTCTCATTAGAGATCATACAAAGCAAAGTTAGGATAGAAAGAAATGGTTTGGAAATACATAATTGTATGAAGCACCATCTGTCGTAACAGGGAGGAAGTAGATGTCAAGTCTGAGAACAGTTACCATATTCAAATAACAGACATACGATATTGATATCAGGCAATATAATAACAAGACCATTTAAGGAATAAAATACTAAGACCACTAGGTGTGACACAAATGATATCCACCAAAAAGATCCGATAACGAAGTCTATAAAAAATAGGGAAAATTACAGACAAGATCCGCAAAAGACGGACGCGATTTTACGGGCACCTTAGAGGAATGGACGGAAACAGGTTGACCAAACAGATCTTTCACTTGCTTGATTCAAAACCTAAAATCTCGATGCTTTGGTTTAGAAACACCAAAGAAGACCTTCAAGTGCTACAGATCAAACCGGAAGACACCTTTAACAGAGGACTTTTCCGAAAAAAAGATAGTGACGAACGGGCTACAACTAGGCAACCATCCTCCATATAACACTAATCAGAGAGAAAAATGGAAGGGGTCCGACACTTCGATAATGAAGGTATCGGTCGAAGAAAGACAAGGGCTACGAAGGGCATGAAAATGAAAGACTCCCTAGGCCTCACAACCTAATACCGTCGGGGTCGGTAAAGAACAAGAATTGACCAAGGGAGGTCAGCTAGTGTAGATGAAAATAAAGACCCTGGCACAAGTAAATGGAAGCAATGCCAGGATTTAGATAAGGGCCCCGTGGACGCCAATTCACGCTCCCCCTGTAGCCCCTTTTAGTCACCTCTTACGAGGATACCGTGGATGTTACTCTACCGCCTCCACCCACAGAGGGATAAGACTGCCCAAGCCTCGATGAGAAATGCACTACTCCCTTTCAGGAATTTTCTAAAAATTCCGTGCCGAGCGAGTCGGCATTGCAGTTAGGGTCGCGCGGCTGTGAGCTTGCATTCGAAGATAGTGGGTTCTAATACTACTGTGGTTTCTCATTTCCACACCAGGAAAATCCTAGAGCTACGATCACTACGTTAGCAATCCTAGCCCTTTCCCATCCCTCAGTCGCCAAAAACCTTGGACGTTAAACAAGCAGCAAAACAATATATTCCGTATGGCCTACAGCCTTTGCGATTTTCTGCATGTTACTTCCTGCACTTCATCAATAGGAAAGTAATATTGCGCTGTGGATATCACTACAGCAAGACCTTTCTAATCTTCGACATACAAATAGCTCAGACTATTATACGGACTTCCATAATACAATTTTGAGCCTTTTTACAAGTAAATTGAAGACCTTCCGGAATAAGAATGTAAACAACAAATCAGTAACTTTTCAGGGGAGAAGAAAATTATTTTTGGGGTTTATTTCATGAACCAATTGCATATGCAAGTACCCAAATGAACTCATGCGTTGTCTGTTTCCATGGCTAAATGGTTAGCGTGTTGGCATTTGGTCGCAGGGGTCCTGGGTTCGATTCCCGGCACGGTCGGAGATTTTAACCATATTTGGTTAATTCCGATGGCACGGGGGCTGGGTTTATGTGTCGTCTTCATCATCATTTCATCCTCATCACGACGTGCAGTTCGCCTACGGGTGTGAAATCAAAAGACGTGCATCTGACGAGCCGAACTTGTCCTCGGACACTCCCGGCACAAGAAGCCACACGCCATTTCATTTAATTTTTAGTTCATTTATAAAAAACAATATTTTATTTTTATAGCTTAAGCTATAATTGGAAGTAATTTTTCTTTCATTCTTTCTTTCTTAATTCGTTTACCGTCCAGAGTTGGTTTTTCCCTCTACCGCGTAAGTGCAACATTCCGAAATTTGCCGAGGTACTGTTTGATATCAAGAATTCACGCTTCTTGCACATTCTTTGGATAACAGAATAGCTATATTTAGCATCGGTAAGGGCTGTTATATAACCCTCCCAGTAAGGGTCAGTCCACTTCGGCATCGTTGCAGCTAATGCCACACAAATTCTCAGTACTGTCGGGAATCATCACTCCCCGTTTTGACGTGCTCAAGTTGACAACAGCGCCTCCAGCTGCCTTCAAACTCGTCATCAGATATCGCGAACGACCTTCTCTATACCACCTGTTCAACGGCACACAAAAAAACACTTCCTCTTTCTCTTTGTGCAAATGATGAAACCTTGTAAGCACTAACCCCATGGCACTACAGCCCTTGAAGGGCCTTGGCCTACCAATCGACCGCTGCTCAGCCCGAGGGCCTGCATATTGCGAGGTGTTGTCTGTTCAGCACGACGAATACCCCCCGCCGTTATTCTTGATTTTCTAGACCGGGACCGCTATTTCACCGTCACATAGCTCCTCAATTCTAATTACGTAGGCTAAGTAGACCTCGAACCAGCCCTCAAATTGAGATAAAAATCTCTGACCTAGCCAGGAATCGAACCCGGGGTCTCCGGGTAAGAGGCAGGCCGAAGATGAAACCTTGTAGTGACAATGATTTTTCTGTATTTTTAAATCATATGTACACATTAGGCCGATTGCAGGAAATGTGATTAAACGATATATACGGTTAAACAATGCCTAAGACCGGGCGAGTTGGCCGTGCGGTTAGGGGCGCGCGGCTGTGAGCTTGCATCCGGGAGATAATGGGATCGAATCCCACTGTCGGCAGCCCTGAAGATGGTTTTCCGTGGTTTCCCATTTTCACACCAGGCAAATGCTGGGACTGTACCTCAATTAAGGCCACGGCCGCTTCCTTCCAACTCTTAGGCCTTTCCTATCCCATCGTCGCCAGAAGACCTATATGTGTCGGTGCGACGTAAAGCCACTAGCAAAACAAAACAACGCCTAAGTATGGCTGCCGCATTGCAAATACATTATTTATCACTTGGACACTGTGATGTTCAACCGGCCATGTTTAAACACTGCTGAGAACACTGTTTAACCTCAAATGAGGGAAGTGAATCACAATCAGAGGTTATGTGCCGTGAAACATGTAATTTGTATTATCACGTTGAGACGATTCTGGGAAGGAAGGTTAGTCCGACGACCTCTCTGTGGGTCACCCGCTGCGAAATTGTAGCAATTCATTTGAAATGTAGGGGGAGGTAGAGCTTAAAATAAGATTTCGCTTGTTTTATGGAACTGACAAAGGGACAGTCCGTTAAATGTCAACTTGAATACAATTCTTGACAACCGATATATTTTATTATGCGTGGGGTGATTTCCGTGGAATTATAGGTCACTTCGACTCCATACATGTCAGAATTACTTGTCCCAATCGTCAGAGGGGTGTCACATACATTCACGGGGAGGGATTCATTTATATCTACTGCCAAGTGAAAACTAAAAAGTAGGTTGTATGTGGTTTCTATATATAATCGTTGCGCTAATTCAGATAAGTTTCCGGAAATTATAAGATAGGAAAAGGCAAGTAGTGATGGTGGTGATTATTAATTTAAGATGAGGACTGGTGAAGAAGAGCCGTGGCCATAATAACAACCCTAGTATTTGCCTGATGTAGAAATAGGGAAACTACGGAAAATAATCTTCAGGGCTGCCGATGATGCGTTTCGAACCTACAATCTCCAGAATGCAAGCTAGATCTATATGGCTCGTACAACACATTCGGTTACACATTACTATCGTTTCATCTTTCCTTAGTCGAAGCTATTTACCAGTTGATTACACTCACCGTAACAACGCTATAATCAAAGATACACTTCCCCGTACGGTGGCCTGTAGCTTTAGTGTCGATATATTATGAGATTTAGGCTAACTTCCACCGAAAGCGATGCTCTTATCTGTGGGCAAGTCATGCTCATGTTCAGCCACATTTGAGTAGTTTGTAGGAAGACAAACAGCTGATTGGCGTTCGGTGCGCACACCGACGAATTTCATTGGTTGCGACAAGCAAAGAGTTGCGTGAAAGATACTTTTATCTCCTTATTTTTTTTAATTACCAATATCGAAACATTAAACGATGCCTAGCTAAACACCAGTTGAACATTGTTTATGCAACGGAAGATCGTGCTCGATTTAGACGTTGTCTAAGGCTTAAAACTAGTCATCGTTTCTGCAATCGGCCCTAAGTGTTTAGTATTATTTAAACGTGGACTATGACTCATGCGGGAATGTCTTCACAGTACTTTTCTTTGTTTTCAGAAATGAAAAGTTCTACACGTGTTGCGACGAGCCATACCTCGACATCACGTTCAACATCACGATGAGACGGAAAACTCTTTTCTACACCGTAAACATCATCATCCCCTGCATGGGTATCTCGTTCCTCACCGTGCTGACCTTCTACTTGCCGTCCGACAGCGGCGAAAAGGTGAGTACTCCAGTCTCACCTCACGTGAAACATTCTAAATGTTATCATTAAAATATCATCCGTGGAATACCTTGTATAACAATGAAAAGACAGGAAAAATGCCTTTTATAATATGTTAATAGGCAACGCATGTTTAGCCACTAATAGGTTAACATACAAACGTATTTAACCAAGAAGCAAGTGTCATCTAGCCCCTCTACAATTATGTCGGTGGGTTGCATAAATCTTATGGGTTCTGATAGTTCAGATCGCTAATATTTATGCAACTCTCACTGCAGAACCGTCGTGCGGGTAGTAGACACTTGCGCCTTGGTTGAATCCGTTTGCATTCTAACCTATTAGTGACTAAATAGCCTTTCCCTACTTGTTATCACTCCTTTTTACTACCACTTATCCCAAATATTTACTACCAAGGAAATAAGCTCAGACATTATTTTATTAACATGACGTAATTAATTACCATGTATTTTCATTAGTACTAGGCAACCATCCTCTATTCACACTAATCAGAGGGAAAACAGAAAAAAATGAAGACATCGGCCAAAGAAAGACAAAGGCCACGAAGGGAGTGAAAATGAAGGACTCCCTAGGCCACGTGAATATAATATCGTCGGGATCGGAAAAGACTGAGTTAGCTAAGAAAGATCAGATAGGATAGATGAAAGCGAGAAGCCTTCCACAAGAAAGTGCAAACAAAGTCAAGACTTAGCTAAGGGCCCTATGGTTGCCAACCCACGGTCCCAAGAGTTACTGGGGACGGTTAAAGCCAACTCTTACAACAGGCGGGGGATACCATGGGAGTTATTCTACCGCCCCCACCCACAGGAGGAACCATTGGAAGTCAGATAAGATAGATGAAAGTAAGGAGCCTAGCACAAGTTGAAACAATGCCAGGGCACAGAGAAGGGCTCCGTCATCGCGAACCCACGCTCCCAAGTTAAGTGCCCCTGACGGCCCCTTTTAGTCGCCCCTTACGACGGGCAGGCGTGACCTCGAAAATATTGTGAGATGGACAGCAGGCAATGGTATGTTGATAAACGGGGCTGAAAGTCAGGTTGTGAGTTTCACAAATAGGAAAAGTCCTCTCAGTTTTAATTACTGCGTTGATGGGGTGAAAGTTCCTTTTGGGGATCATTGTAAGTATCTAGGTGTTAATATAAGGAAAGATCTTCACTGGGGTAATCACATAAATGGGATTGTAAATAAAGGGTACAGATCTCTGCACATGGTTATGAGGGTGTTTAGGGGTTGTAGTAAGGATGTAAAGGAGAGTGCATATAAGTCTCTGGTAAGACCCCAACTAGAGTATGGTTCCAGTGTATGGGACCCTCACCAGGATTACCTGATTCAAGAACTGGAAAAAATCCAAAGAAAAGCAGCTCGATTTGTTCTGGGTGATTTCCGACAAAAGAGTAGCGTTACAAAAATGTTGCAAAGTTTGGGTTGGGAAGAATTGAGAGAAAGAAGAAGAGCTGCTCGACTAAGTGGTATGTTCCGAGCTGTCAGCGGAGAGATGGCGTGCAATGAAATTAGTAGACGAATAGGTTTGAATGGCGTCTATAAAAGTAGGAAAGATCACAATATGAAGATAAGGTTGGAATTCAAGAGGACAAACTGGGGCAAATATTCATTTATAGGAAGGGGAGTTAGGGATTGGAATAACTTACCAAGGGAGATGTTCAATAAATTTCCAATTTCTTTGAAATCATATCGGAAAAGGCTAGGAAAGCAACAGATAGGGAATCTGCCACCTGGGCGACTGCCCTAAATGCAGATCAGTATTGATTGATTGATTGATTGATTGATTGATTGATTGATTGATTGATTGATTGATTGATTGATTGATTGATTGATTGATTGATTGATTGATTGATTGATTGATTGATTGATTGATTGATTGATTGATTGATTGATTGATTGATTGATTGATTGATTGATTGATTGATTGATTGATTGATTGATTGATTGATTGATTGATTGATTGATTGATTGATTGATTGATTGATTGATTGATTGATTGATTGATTGATTGATTGATTGATTGATTGATTGATTGATTGATTGATTGATTGATTGATTGATTGATTGATTGATTGATTGATTGATTGATTGATTGATTGATTGATTGATTGATTGATTGATTGATTGATTGATTGATTGATTGATTGATTGATTGATTGATTGATTGATTGATTGATTGATTGATTGATTGATTGATAGTGGGTGTTATTCCACCGCACTCACCCACAGGGGTTATGTTGCCTAGATAATTGCTTAGCCTAAATTGCGTTCTTCCAAACTGATGTCTTGTAGGTGATGGGATTTCATTTTCCACCGGTGTATTTTGTCATAATTGTGACTAGCTTCCTCCACAGTAAAAGCAATAAATTCGTCTAGAAGACAAAAAGAAATATTCCTATTATACCGAAGTTCAATCGAAAGATTTTTAGAAAGATTTCAGTTATCCTAAACAAAATAATTATCAGTAAACTGTTTGTAGATTTAGAGGTGTCAGCGCCAACCCGTTCACTTCACCTCGTAGAAACCCCGTTCAGTACCAGCCCGGCAGGCTGATGGCGAGGAGCAATACGAGATGCCAAAACACACGCATGCACAGAAATGGCATCCCGATATAAACAGTGCATGCCATCACCCCCCCCCCAACACCTACAGGTAGATAGCCTGCTACAAGACTGTTGTGACTGAAATGGGCCACAGTAGAGCAGTCCCTTCGTTCATTTTCGGTACTGGAGTGGCCTTCAACACTACCCCTTCATTCCCTCCCCTCCTTTTCAATACTGGAGTGGCCTTCAACACTACCCCCTTCATTCCCTACCCTCCTTTTCAATACTGGAGTGGCCTTCAATACTAACCCTTCACTCCCTCCGCTCCTTTTTGGCGGTGGAGTGGTCAACCCTAACCATTCATCCCTCCCCTCCTCTTCTGTAATGGAGTGGCCTTCAACACTACCCGTTCACTCCCTCGCCTCCTTTCCGGTACTGGAGTGGCCTCCAACCCTAACCCTTCACTCCCTCCCCTCCTCTTTCGGTAGTGCAGTAGCCTTCAACCCTAATCCTTCACTCTCTCCCCTCCCTTTCAGTCCTGGAGTGGGGCAGGGTTGATTTTTTTATGTCGGGGCATTATTTTTGTGTATGCGTGCACCATCATCCGTCTGTAAAGACGCTTGAAATACGACGACGACGTCTCGTTCCGCTAAACAAGTTGCCGAAGGGAATGTCTAATGGGCTATGTCTGGGAAGTTCTCCATGTTTCTGGTTACAAGTTCAGTCGGATAATAAACATTACTAGGTATATATTCCTCATTTCGATGTGCTATTATATGTGTCTCTGTATTTCTTGTTTCCTTTAATATGTTATCGCGATGCGGTTACGGAGCCAAGCTCTGTACTCGTGAGATGCGTGAGTCAAACCCCACAGTCGAGTATCCTGAGAATAGTTTTCTATTGTTTCCGGTTTTCAGTTCCCAGCAAAAGCGGGGGCAGTTCCAGTTCATAGGCCACACCCAGTTCCATCTACCCGCGTACTCAATTTCTTTCACCATCATTCATTTTATCTTCATTAACTCCTCAAATAAAATTGGGGACAGGAAGGCAATCTGGCCGTAAAAACATGCCATATAAATCAATATATATATGCCAAGTGGTGGTGGTAGTGATTATTGTTTTAAGAGTAAGTACAACTAGGCAACTATCCTCTACATAACACTAATCAGACGGAAAAAATGGAAGGGATCCGACACTTCGAAAATGAAGGTATCGGCCAAAGGAAGGCAACGGCTACGAAGGGCGTGATGGTGAAAGACTTCCTACGCCTAGCAGCCTAATACCGGTGGGTCGAAAAAGAACAACAATTGACCAAGGGAGGTCAGGCAGGATAGATGAAACTGAGGAGCATGTCACAAGTAACTGGAAGGAATATTCAGCTAAGGGTCCTGTCGTCTTCAACCCACGCTACCAAGTTCAGAGACCCTGGGGTCCCGTTCAGTCGTCTCTTACAACAGACAGGGGTTACTGTGGGTGTTATTCTACCGGCCCCACCCATAGGGGGGCCTGGTATCAAGAAACGGGACCAAGGATTAGGTCAAAGGAGGGCACAATGAGCAGCGCTCCTGCTCAGGCAGGTAAGAGAGCAGTGTGCTGCCTAGCAGCTGCTTGCACGGCCCTCAGTTACAACTAGTGAAGGAGCAGTGTGCTGCCTAGCAGCTGCTTGCACGGCTCTCGGTTACAACTAGTGAACGATCAGTGTACAACCTAGCACCTGGTTGCACGGCTCCAGTTACAACTAGTGGAGGAGCAGAGTACATCATCCTAGCAGCTGCTTGCAGAGTGAAGGAGCAGTGTACAGCCTAACAGCTGCTCGCACGACTCTCAGTTAAAACTAGTGAAGGAGGAGAGTACAGCCCAGCAGCTGCTTGCACGGCTCTCGGTTGCAACTAGTGAAGGAGCAGAGTACAGCCTACCAGCTACTTGCACGGTTCTCGGTTACAACTAGTGAAGGGGCGGAGTACAGCCTAGAACCTGCTTGGACGGCTCTCGGTTACAAATAGTGAAGGAGCAGAGCACAGCCTAACAGCTGCTTGCACGGCTCTCAGTTACAACTAGTGAAGGAGCAGAGCACAGCCTAACAGCTGCTTGCACGGCTCTCGGTTACAACTAGTGAAGGAGCAGAGTACAGCCTAGCAGCTGCTTGCACGGTTCTCGGTTACAACTAGTGTAGAGCAGTGCACAGCCTAGCAGCTGCTTGCACGGTTCTGGGTTACAACTAGTGAAGAGCAGTGCACAGCCTAGCAGCTGCTTGCACGGCTGTCAGTTACAACTAGTGAAGGAGCAGAGCACAGCCTAACAGCTGCTTGCACGGCTCTCGGTTACAACTAGTGAAGGAGCAGAGTACAGCCTAGCAGCTGCTTGCACGGTTCTCGGTTACAACTAGTGAAGAGCAGTGCACAGCCTAGCAGCTGCTTGCACGGCTCTCAGTTACAACTAGTGAAGGAACAAAGTACAGCCTAGCAGCTGTTTGCACGGTCCTCGGTTAAAACTAGTGTAGAGCAGTGCACAGCCTAGCAGCTGCTTGCACGGTTCTCGGTTACAACTAGTGAAGAGCAGTGCACAGCCTAGCAGCTGCTTGCACGGCCGTCAGTTACAACTAGTGAAGGAGCAGAGTACAGCCTAGCAGCTTCTTTCACGACTCTGTTACAACTAGTGAAGGAGCAGAGTACAGCCTAGCAGTTACTTGCATGGCTCTCAGTTACAACTAGTGAAGGAGCAGAGTACAGCCTAGCAGCTTCTTTCACGACTCTGTTACAACTAGTGAAGGAGCAGAGTACAGCCTAGCAACTTCTTTCACGACTCTGTTACAACTAGTGAAGGAGCAGAGTACAGCCTAGCAACTTCTTTCACGACTCTGTTACAACTAGTGAAGGAGCAGAGTACAGCCTAGCAGCTTCTTTCACGACTCTGTTACAACTAGTGAAGGAGCAGAGTACAGCCTAGCAACTTCTTTCACGACTCTGTTACAACTAGTGAAGGAGCAGAGCACAGCCTAACAGCTGCTTGCACGGCTCTCGGTTACAACTAGTGAAGGAGCAGAGTACAGCCTAGCAGCTGCTTGCACGGTTCTCGGTTACAACTAGTGTAGAGCAGTGCACAGCCTAGCAGCTGCTTGCACGGTTCTCGGTTACAACTAGTGAAGAGCAGTGCACAGCCTAGCAGCTGCTTGCATGGCTCTCAGTTACAACTAGTGAAGGAGCAGAGTACAGCTTAGCAACTACTTGCACGGCTCTGAGTTACAACTAGTGAAGGAGCAGAGTACAGCCTAGCAGTTACTTGCATGGCTCTCAGTTACAACTAGTGAAGGAGCAGAGTACAGCTTAGCACCTACTTGCACGGCTCTCAGTTACAATTAGTGAAGTGGTGCGTATGTAAACAGTTTTAAACCGTTAACAGTTCTATTGTACGTAATATCTCAGTGAATTAGATTATGGTGAGGAAATAAAATAAGTTGTTTTGTGTATACAAACGCCATGTGCTTAGTAAATGTGTAGGAAACAACATTAATTATCTTGACATGTGTTAACTAAATACTTATTTGACTACTACTTGTAGTCATGAATTACTGTAGGCCAATATAAAAGCTCGTTTTGGAATACAATATCAACAATGAACGACGAACGAACTGTACGATTGTATTATTCGTATGTAATAAATTTCATTGGGATCTATACTGACGATGATCGCTAACAAAGAGGGGAAGGAAGGTCCACCTATTCAGTACCAGTTAAATAATGTATAAATAGCTTTATTAAATGTTGGGACTACTTTCGACCCTGTTGTATGGGTCACCTTCAGCCTTATTCACATGATGGAAAAACATATATTGTAACATGCAATACAATCACCAGTAATACACTGAAATTGCCATGTCTTAGATTTCTTTGCCAGATGTGTGCATAAATCTTTCGCGGTTTCACTAAGAGATAGCGCCAGCGAACAGTACGCACCGTATGAATTTCACACATACGTTAGTTTGATCGTCTGGCATTAACCTACCAACACACAAAAGTTGAGCCCGCTAAACACTAGCGTCTATGTTGTATAGTTGAGTGTTCATGTCAACGTTTCTGTCTGAAAAAGAACATTTGTGGCACGCATTGATTTTTTTATATTTAAGCAAAAGAGAAAGGTTGTTAAAAAGTCAGCGTTTGCAGGTACAAGCATATGGTGAAGACGCGTCATCGATTCGAACATGAGAGACATGGTTTAGACAATTTAAACATGGTGAGCAATTGCAGCCGTTACTGGATGATAACCCAACTCAAACTCAACTGCAATTGGCACAAGCTTTAAATGTGTCACAAGAAATAATCAGCAGACGTTTACGAGCAACCGGGAAGATCAGTAAACTCGGTAAATGGGTCCCATACGATTTGAATGAACGGCAAACGGAAAATCGCAGAGTCGCTTGTGAAATGCTGCTTCAGCGCCATAAAAGGAAATCGTTTCTGTACCGAATTGTGACGGGTGACGAAAAATTGATTTTTGAGCCCCACTCCAATTTGATAGGCGAGGGACTCCTTGGAAACAACTTGACGAACGAAATGGAAATCCATGGGGAGCTATCAATATTAATGGGGCTTATAGAAGAAAGAAAGTAAAACTGGCTGAGTCAGCAAAGAGGATGCACCCGAATGTGCTAGGATTAGATTATATTCCGGTAAGGGGAGATAAAGAGGAAGAGGTAGGAGACTATAAAGTGTACTTGACAGGTGTTAAAAATGGAAGGGCTGAGTGTCGGGTAGGGCTGTTCATCAAGAATACTATTTCACGCAACATAGTTTCTGTTAGGCACGTAAATGAGCGAATGATGTGGGTAGATTTTGCAGTTGGAGGAATTAGGATGAGAATTATCTCAGTGTATTCACCATGTGAGGTTGCAGGTGAACATGAAGTTGAAAAGTTCTGTGAAGCATTGAGTGACATCGTAGTTAGGGTCAACATCAAGGATAGTATAGAGGTAATGGGCGATTTCAATGCGAGAGTTGGAAACAGAATTGAAGGATACGAAAGGGTGATTGGTAAATGTGGGGAAGATATGGAAGCTAATAGAAATGGGAAGCGTTTGCTGGACTTCTGAGCTAGTATGGGTTACGAATACATTCTTCAAACATAAGGCTATTCATCAATACACATGGGGAGAGTAGGGGTACCGGATCCATAATAGATTATATCTCAACCAACTTCGAATTCAGGAAATCTGTTAGGAATTTGTGGGTTTTCCGGTGATTTTTCGATGATACAAATCACTATCTGATCTGTAGTGAACTAAGTACCTCAAGGCCTAGCATAGAGAAAGTAATATTTGTCTGCGAACGAATAATGGTAGGCCATCTCCAGGACGAGGAAATTGGGAAGAATTACATAAATATGATAAGTAAGAAGTTCCGAACAGTGGACAGTAAGCAGTTTCAGGGTATAGAAAGGGAATGGATGGCCTACAGGGATGCTGTAGTAGCAACAGCAAGGGAATGCCTAGGAACAACTGTGTGTAAAGATGGGAAAAAGCGAACATTATAGTGGAATGATGTAATGAGAGCAGCTTGTAAACGTAAAAAGAAGGCTTATCAGAAATTGCTCCAAATAACGGCTGATATAGTGAGGGAATTGTACGTAGATAAAATAAATAGAGCCAAAGAAACAGTTATTGAATCCAAGAAGAAGTCGTGGGAAGATTTTGGTAATAACCTGGAAAGGTTGGGTCGATCAGCAGGAAAACCTTTCTGGACAGTAATAAAGAATCTTAGGAAGGGAGGGAAAAAGGAAATGGACAGTTTTCTCGGTAATTCACGTGAACTCATAATAGATCCTAGGGAATCTTTGGACAGCTGTAGGAAATATTTTGAAAATCTTCTCAAAGTAAAAGGAAATCTTTCAGGTGGTACCGCGAACAACCAAGCTCATGGGGAGGAGGAAAATTATGTTGGTGAAATTACGCTTGGGGAAGTGGAAAGGATGGTAAATAAACTCCATTGTCATAAAGCAACAGGAATAGATGAAATTAGACCTGAAATTGTGAAGTATATTGGGAAAGCAGGGATGAAATGGCCTCATAGAATAATAAGTTTAGCATAGAGTGTTGGTAAGGTACCTTCAGAATGGACAAAAGCAGTAATTGCACCTATCTATAAGCAAGGGAACAGGAAGGATTGCAACAACTGTTGAGGTATCTCATTGATTAGTATACCAGGCAAAGTATTCACTGGCATCTTGGAAGGGAGGGTGCGATCAGTCGTTGAGAGGAAGTTGAATTAAAACCAGTGTGGTTCCAGAAGACAGAGGGGCTATCAGGATCACATTTGCAGTATGCGCCAGGTAAATGAAAAATGCTACGACAGGAATAGAGAGTTGTGCTTATGTTTCGCAGATCAAGAGAAAGCATATGATAGCGTACTGAGGGAAAAGTTGTTCATAATATTGCTGGACTGTGGAATCAAGAGTAGATTATGAAAATCAATCAAAGTTATTTATGTTGAAAATTGATCTGCAGTGAGAATTGTTGGTAGAATGAGTTCTTGGTGCAGGGTACTTACAGGGGTTAGACCTTTGTTGTTCGTAGTTTACATAGATCATCTCCTGAAAGGTATAAAGTAGCAGAGAGGGATTCAGTCAGGTGGAAATGTAGTAAGCAGTATTGCCTATGCTGACGACTTGGTCTTAAAGGCAGATTGTGCCTAAAGCCTGCAGTGTAATATCTTGGAACTTGAAAATAGGTGCAATGAGTATGGTATAAAAATTAGCCTCTCGAAGACTAAATTGATGTCTGTAGGTAAGAAATCCAAGAGAATTGAATGTCAGATTGGTGATGCAAACCTGGAACAGGTAGATAAATCCAAGTATTTAGGATGTGTGTTCTCCCAGGATGGTAATATAGCAAGTGAGATTGTATCAAGTTGTAAGAAGGAAGTCAGCTCTCAGACGAAACTATCTTTACATGGGTCTGTTTTCAGACCAACTTTGCTTTACGGGAGCGAAAGTTGGGTGGACCCAGGATATCTTATTCGTAAGTTAGAATTAACAGGCATGAAAGTAGTGAGAATGATTGCTGGTACAATCAGGTGCGAACAATGGAAGGAGAGTACTGGGAATGAGAAGGTACAGGCTAAGTTAGGAATGAACTCGATGGATGAAGCTGTACGCATAAACCGGCTTCGGTGGTGGGGTCACTTAAGGCGAATGGAGGAGGATAGGTTACCTAGGAGAATAATGGACTCTGTTATCGAGGATAAGAGAAGTAGAGGGAGACCAAGACGACGATGGTTAGACTCGGTTTCTAACGATTTAAAGATAAGAGGTATATGAATAAATGAGGCCACAGCACTAGTTACAAATAGAGGATTGTGACGACATTTAGTAAATTCACAGAGTCTTGTAGACTGAACGTTGAAAGGCATAACGGTCTATAATGATGATGATTGTGTGTTTGAAAATCCGAAACGGAGAAAATCGTGGTTGTCACCTGGCGAAGCCGGTCCTTCAACATCAAAGCCAAATCGCTTCGGCAAGAAGACCATGCTTTGCATCTAGTGGGACCAGAGCGGTATTGTGTATTATGAACTCTTGAAGCCCGGTGAAAGCGTTAATGCACAACGCTATCGCATATAAAATATTAATTTAGATCGTGCATTGATCGAAAGACGGCCGGAATGGGACAGAAGACATGGTGAAATGATTTTGTTACACGACAATGCTCCATCTCACACAGCAAAACCAGTTAAAGACACCTTGAAATCCCTTGGATGGAACATCCTTCCGCACCCGCCGTACTCTCCCGACCTGGCGCCATCTGACTATCACCTCTTGCAGAGCAGCACTTCAGCAATTTAGAGGAAGTTGTAAAATGGCTCAACGAACAGTTTGCCGCAAAAGACAAGCAGTTTTTCTGGCATGGTATTCATAACTTACCTGAAAGATGGGCGAAGTATGTAGAAGCCGAAGGCCAATATTTTGAATAAACAAAAAATGAATTTTCCTTGAAAATTACGTTTACCACAAAAACGGGCAAGACCTTATGCATACACCTGGTATATAATACGCTTATGAGCACATGTGAGTCGTAGTTGTTTACATATGCACCTGGAATTAAATAGGGTAACTTACCCTAGTTAGGAATAAAGTGTTGAAGTAAAACAGTACAATAGAGTGAAAACAAAGTCATAAATAAAAATAAAAGAAAAATGGCATATAAGAAGCTTCTTCCAGTATTACGTAGTTATTGCAATATATTTTGATATGTTTTTTAAACCTTGCGTTACTGTTCATATTAGGGTTTGACATATAAGGAGCGGATGTGTTGATCCACAAATTATGTTTGTTAGCTAAGGCATACTACTAGCAATTTACTGTGAAGTTCAAAGCTGACATTCACAGTCTGAATAATGAGTAAGTGGCCTTCCGGTCGAGGTGGAGTGATCCGTCAATTCCGTATAGAGTGTATGTCCGCTGGTGCTCCCATGCTAGTGTGTGAACACGCGAAGACCAACACTAGTGTTGGTTACCTTAACGAGGGTAATTTACCGCATTTAATTTCAGATTTATATGTAAACAACTACGACTCACATGTGCTCATAAGCGTATTATATAAACAAGACTAAGACACGCCAATTTCAGTGTATTGTTATTAAGGCTGAAGACGACCCAAGAAACAGGGTCGAAACTATTCCCAACATTTAATAAAGATAATTAGACTTTATTTAACTGGTATTGAATAGGTGGACCTTCCTTCCCCGTCTTTGTTAGTGACTGTATTACGTAAACATTATGTACTCAGCAAAAATGCTGTGGCTATACTTGCACCATTTACTCTTTACAGCACCAACTATTAGAAGTCAGCTGTTCTCGGCTCTTACAGCGCTCAAGCCGTTCCCTCAATAAGTGGGGGCTATCTCAGTGCCCAACCATGGGTTAGATAAACAAACATATATAAAGATACTTCTAAGTATGTCACACTTCTTGACATTGCATTAAATAGTTCGTTACTACTTTCTTTAATTTCATTACACGATAAATTTGTACAAAATACAATTCCCAAAAATAAGGCACACCAACAATACTGCGTACTAGCCATGGGTACATAGCACAAGGAGAAAGTATACTTGCACTCCTGAAACCTGTGATAATGTGAAAGGGAGAGCCCATGTAAAATAAACGATGGTTGGTACGCGTGGATGTTGACGGGGTGGAAGGAGTACCTTTGGTTGTAGGGCTGCTTTGTCGTCTGTTATGTATTAAAAGAAAGAAACAAGGCATGACTGGTATATGTGTTAGATTGTCTGTACAGTTACTATTTGCTTTACGTCGCACTGACACAGATAGATTTTATGGCGATGATTATATAGGAAAGGCCTAGGAGTGGGAAGGAAGCGGCCGTGGACTTAATTAAGGTGCAGCCCCAGCATTTGCCTGGTGTGAAAATGGGAAATCACGGAAAACCATATTCAGGGCTGCCGAAAGTGGGGTTCGAACGCACTATCTCCCGGATGCAAGTACAAAGCCGCGCGCCCCTAACCGCACGGCCAACGCGTCCGGTCTGTACAGTTGAAGCTGTACCATTGGTATCATAAAATTACAGTAACAGGTTAAACCAGAAAGCTAGAAAATCCTACAATTCACATATGAATCACTATGCATTGTAGAGATAATTGGCAGTCATACAAATTTTAGTGAAAAATTGAAGGGTATGTATAGGTACTTTAAGGTGGAAACAGGTTCTAAGATGTACATTCCAGTATCATTCGTGAACAAAGGGAGTGTGTATGCGAGGATCTTCAAAAGACAGAAGTATTCAGTCAGCAGTATGTAAAGATTGGTGGTTACAAGGATAATATCCAGATAGAGGAAATGACTAATACTGATGAAATATTAAAATTTACCTCTGATAATGACATTCACAGTAAGATACAAAGTTGAAAACTAGAAAAGCAGCTGGAATTGTTACGATTTCTGGGGATATACTGAAGACAATGGGTTGGGATATAGCACCATATCTGAAGTACTTATTTTATTATTGTTTGCATGAAGGAGCTATACCAAGTGAGTGGAGAGAGTGATAGACATAAAGCTGAAAATTACAGGCCAGTCAGTTTGACATGCATTCATTTAAGCTTTGGAAAAGTATTCTTTCTGATTATATTAGACATGTTTGTGAAATTAATAACTGTTTCGATAGAAGGCAGTTCGGGTTTAAGAAAGGTTATTCCACTGAAGCTCAACTTGTAGGATTCCAGGAAGATATAGCAGATATCCTGTATTCAGGAGGTCAAAAGGACTGTATCGCGATTGACCTATCTAAGGCATTTGGTAGGTAAGATCATGGGAGACTACTGGCAAAAATGAGCGCTATAGCACTAAACAAAAAACGTGACTGAATGGGTGGCTATATTTCTAGAAAATAGAACTCAGATAATTAGAGTAGGCGAAGCTTTATCTGACCCTGTAATAATTAAGAGGGGAATTCATCAAGGCAGTGTTATTGGACCTTTATGTTTTCTTATATATATCAACTAGCAAGATACACGTGCTTCGCTACGGTCTTATACTGAAATCTATAATTGAATGCTTAACATTTTATATATAATCCGCCAAAATTCGCGATCTGACTCGTTTTCTGAGAGGGCAACGTTCCTCCCATTTTTTCAATATTTCTTTCCAGCAATCGATTTCGTACTTCCCGGGCTAGCTCCGGGTATTCCGTGTGGTCAGTTGGGTCCCTAAATCTTTGCCATCTTTTCTTATAAGCATTTTTAATATGGATCTAATCCTTGAGAAAATCCGGCATGGTGTCGTCTTGGGTACCATGGCGGTACTGAACCCGCAGCCGGAATGCATTCGTAGTCTTTACCCGGCCAGGACCCGTTTCCAGCGCGGTCCGCACATTTTGTCGACTGTCCAGAACTATCTTGTTATTGTTATTATTATTATTATTATTATTATTATTATTATTATTATTATTATTATTATTATTATTATTATTATTATTGATGCTCTTGACCCCGCAGTAAGGTGCAAGACCGCCACTTGGCGGTAAATCACATATTCTGCCATCGCCATTGCTGACAATGTGACCAGCACCTTTGTTGCGCCTACGCAAGTGCGTGGGATTTCTGGCGATACGAATGATAAACTTCCGTGCGTTATTGACCTTATTATAGAGGTGAATAATTGCACGGTCAATCTCATTCCTATCGTTTATTTAAAATGTGTTTAAATTTGTATTTATATGCCAGGAGAATCTACTGCAATCTAACTTTAAGTTCTGCAGAGGAAAAGGTGGCTCCTGAAAACGAACCTAGGAAACATTAAAAATGATCAGTTTACGAACAGAATCAAGTACAGTATGAACAGCAAAATCAATTGGTCTCAACTCCTTTTTCACCCCACCACCGTTAAGTTGGTTTATGCCCCACGTTTCTTTATGTTTAAAGGAGATGCCAAATACCAATGTTCACGTCAGTTATATTCAGTTTTGAGATACAAGTAACCCCATAAAAAGAATTCACTTTTTTCACTTCCTTTCACACTCCCTCTCCCCTTAAGTGAAATTTCCGGAAAAATACTTGTTTCTTTATTAGTAAAGGATCTTCAAAATACCAATTATCATGACTGTAACATCTTCAGTTTTTGATATATATGTCCTACTAAAAGGAATTCCAACTCTTTTCCACCCCCGCCCCCAAGATGATTTTACCCAAAAAAAAGCTGTTTTTTGTTATTAAAGGGGATCCGAATACCAATTTTCATGTCTCTAACAATTTTAGTTTTTATTAGATGTAAGTATCCTCATTCAATTAGTTCAATTAATTTTCCATTTTTTTCACCCCCTCCCTTAACTGGATTTTCCGAAATCAAAGGAATACGTATTTCTTTACTTTTAAAGGAGATTCCAAATGCCAATTTTCACGTCTGTTACAGCTTCAGTTTTTGAGATATCAGAATCCTAATTAAAAGAATTCAACCCCATTTTCAGTCACCCAAGTGGTTTTCCGAAAAAAATCTTTATTTTAATAGAGATTAAAAATACCATTTTCCATTTCTGCAACATGTTGAGTTTTTGAGATATGCTGTAGACATGCTCATTTTAAAATTTCACCCGCTTTTTAGTTCCCCTTAAGTGGAGTTTCCGAAAACAAATATTCTGTGTTTCTTTACCTTTACAGGAGATTCCAAATACCAGTTTTTACGTCTATAACACTTTACGTTTCCGAGATATACTGCAGATATAGTCTTTCTAAAAATTCACCTCGCTTGTCACTCCTAATTCACCCCCATTAATTGGATTTTCCAAAAACAACAAATACGTGCTTATTTAATTTTGAGGGCCACCTTCGATGTTAGGCCCCTTTAAACAACAAGCAAGCTTTAATTTTGAAGGAGATTTCAAATGCCAATTTTCAGATCTGTAATATATTCAGTTTCTGAGATATAAGTATCCCCATTAAAGGCATTCAACCCCCTTTTTCACCCTCTTTCACCCCTACTAGTAGAATTTTCCGAAAACAAAACATAAATTTTCATTTACTTTTAAAGGAGATTCTAAATACCAATTTGTAAATCAGTAAACTTTTAAAGTTTTGAGATATAAATACACCCTTTTTTAAATTCACTCCCCTTTGCACCCCCTTAGCGACGGAATATCCATAAATCCTCCCTTAGCGAGCACCTACATAGTAATATAAATGTATCCTCAAAACATTTCTTTATGCCCAGTAGGTTTTGACTCGGTGATGATGAATGGGTCAGTGAGTCAGTCAGTCAGGACATGTTCTTATATATATATAGATGATAGTAGTAAAGAAGTGGAATCAGAGATAAGGTTTTTTGCAGATGAAGTTATTCTATACAGAGTAATAAATAATTTTAAAAATTTTGAGCAATTGCAAAATGACCTCGATAACGTTGTGAGGTTGACAGTAGGCAATGGTATGATGATAAAAGGAGTTAAAAATCAGGTTGTGAGTTTCACAAATAGCAAAAGTCCTCTCAGTTTTAATTACTGCGTTGATGGGGTGAAAGTTCCTTTTGGGGAACACTGTAAGTGCCTAGGTGTTAATATAAGGAAGATATGCATTGGGGTAATCACATAAATCAGAGGTCTCTGCACATGGTTATGAGTGTATTTAGGGGTTGTAGTAAAGATGTAAAGGAGAGGAGTCTCTGGTAAGAACTCAACTAGAGTATGGTTCCAGTGTATGGGACCCACTCCAGGATTACTTGATTCAATTAATGGAAAAACTCCAAAGAAAAGCACATCGATGTGTTCTGGGTGGTTTCCGACAAAAGAGTAGCGTTACAAAAATGTTGCAAAGTTTGGGCTGGGAAGACTTAGGAGAAAAGAGACGATCTGCTCAACTAAGTGGTATGTTCCGAGCTGTCAGTGGAGAAATGGCGTCGAATGACATTTTTAGACGAATAAGTTGGGTTTTTTTTTGCTAGTTGCTTTACGTCGCACCGACACAGATAGGTCTTATGGCGACGATGGGATAGGAAAGGGCTAGGAGTAGGAAGGAAGCGGCCGTGGCCTTAATTAAGGTACATCCCCAGCATTTGCCTGGTGTGAAAATGGGAAACCACGGAAAACCATTTTCAGGGCTGCCGACAGTGGGGTTCGAACCTACTATCTCCCAAATACCGGATACTGGCCGCACTTAAGCGACTGCAGCTATCGAGCTCGGTAACGACGAATAAGTTTGAGTGGTGTCTTTCAAACTAGGAAAAATTACAATTTGAAGATAAAGTTGGAATTTAGAGGACAAATTGGGGCAAATATTCGTTTATAGGAAGGGGAGTTAAGGATTGAAATAACTTACCAAGGCAGATGTTCAGTAAATTTCGAATTTCTTTGGAACCATATCGGAAGGTAAGGTAAGGCTGTATTCTGCCCGAAGGCAGGTCCAAACCTCCGCACAGGTGTGCCTAAACCGAGTTTACTTACGGTAGGGTGACCAGTTCCTTTCTGCTCCTCCATTGCCTTACCCCCCACCAACAGCGCGTAGCGACCCATTCAAATCTTGACCACGCCCAATATTGCTTAACTTCCGAGATCTCACGAGATCCGGTGTTTCAATACGGCTACGGCCGTTGGCTCATTTTGGAAAAGGCTAGGAAAATAACAGATAGCGAATCAGCCACCTGGGCGACTGCCCTAAATACAGATCAGGATTGATTGATTGATTGATTGATTGATTGATTGATTGATTGATTGATTGATTGATTGATTGATTGATTGATTGATTGATTGATTGATTGATTGATTGATTGATTGATTGATTGATTGATTGATTGATTGATTGATTGATTGATTGATTGATTGATTGATTGATTGATTGATTGATTGATTGATTGATTGATTGATTGATTGATTGATTGATTGATTGATTGATTGATTGATTGATTGATTGATTGATTGATTGATTGATTGATTACCAATATTCCTTGAATTTCCAGGTGACGCTGTCAATCTCCATTCTCATCAGTCTCCACGTGTTCTTCCTGCTGGTGGTGGAGATCATTCCCCCAACGTCCCTGGTGGTGCCCCTCCTGGGCAAGTACCTCATCTTCGCGATGATCCTCGTCTCCATTAGGTGAGTACCCTCTTCTATTACATGGTCGTATTTGCCCTCGGATCATCATCATGATTCTCCTTCCAACGTGAATCAACCCACAGATTTTCCAGTAATATTAATTTCAAATAGTTAATTTCTAGACCTTATATTCATACACGGAAATGCTAAAGTGACGTTAGACATGTAACCTGCCAACTTTGCTAGAATTGAATTGTACCGAATAGAATGCACATCGCAGATACGCCGTGTGATGCGGCAAAATGTGTGACGAAAAGTGTAACCATAACAACCGTGCAGCAGTGATGTCAGACATGGACGTATGGCCAGACAGTGTTACCTGTCAACCGTGCAGCAGTGATGTAAGACATGGACGTATGGCCAGACAGTGTTACCTGTCAACCGTGCAGCAGTGATGTAAGACATGGAGGTATGGCCACACAGTGTTACCTGTCAACCGTGCAGGCAGTGTTTTATGCCTAGTGGCCAGTGGCTTCAAGTTTGTAAGCGCTGCGGTGTAAACGCAGAGACAATGGAATCTGGAGCTTCAAGTGAAAGTGCACCAAACCTCCACTCCGTTAAGAGAACTAAAAATATCCAGCTGATTGTAAGGAATAAGGGTTGAAGGTAAAATTTAACGAAGCAGGATTAAATACACTCTAATAGCGATGGGGACCGGAGCCCAACACTTGATGGAATTAGTTCCAGCAGACGCACACTCTCTGCGGATTTCTCTCTTACTAACTAACTGCCGGATGTTTTGCCCCATCGGATGAAAACGGCGCGGCCATCAGTTGCCTCGTTTACACTGCACAAGGGACAGGGCGGAGCCAATATTTCCTGTTTTTAAGCACCACACTTTTTGATGATGATGATGATGATGATGATGATGTAATCCGTTCAGTCGAATCCGACCATTGGCGATTCTATGAATTAGAGCTTTCCTAGTTATCCTGTTCCACACTGCCTCCTTTAGTAGTTTCAGGGTGAGGGTGGTGACTGTTTTAATGGTGTCTAACCAACGAATCCTCTGGCGATCTAGTCTTCTTGTACCGCTGATCATTCCCAGCATGACTGCTTTTTCCAATGCATCTGATAGCATAACACGGCCAAAGTATGATAGCCTCGGGTTAATAATCATACCAACCAACAACACACGGGGCTTTATGCACTCTAAAACTGCCTTATTGGTGACTTTTGCAGTCCATGGTATTCGTAGGAGATTCGCCAAGAACAGAGCTCTAAAGCGCCGATCTTCTCTTGTCTGCCTGTTTGAGCATCCAGCCCTCACATCCATACATGAACAGTGGGAATATAATCGCATTGACTAATCCGTACTTGTTAGCCAGACGTATACCTCTGCTCTCTTCCAGGTCGGGAACATAGTAATCCTAGAGATTTATCCAGGCGAAATCCGTCTTTTAATTTCAGGACTTCTTGACTGATTTTGGCTCCCAAGAAGATGAGATTCTCCACGCTCTCCATCTCCTCCCCATTTAGCTTTAGACAAACTGTACCACGCTCATCCGTAGTCATAACTTTCGTCTTTTTAATATTGACATAGAGACCCAGTTCTTCACTTTCATCTTCGAGGCGGGGAATTCTTCGGTTTCTGCTAGCAGGGTTGTATTATCAGCATATCTTAAATTGTTTATAATTCTTCCTCCACTCTTCACACCGATGTCGAGTTCCTCTAAATTTAACTTCCACATAATTATTTCTGCATACAGATTGAAAAGCAATGCTAACAGAATGCAGCCTTGACGGACACGCTTTTCGATTTTAAACCATTCAGTGTCGTCATATGGTATGCAAACTGCCGCTTTTTTGATAGCCGGTGCATTTTTAGAATGCTGACGATTTAGTGTCTTCAGCAGTAGACCTACTTCAGATCTGGTTGTACTACACACATTTTCAGTTACTTTAGTTATTCCAAATCGGGAATTATTCTGGAATTTTTTCGAGAAAGATGATGGTATATGAATTACTGAATATATTCTCCACTTACGAGCAACTTAAAATGAAACTGTTATAACGTAAGGTAGTCAATATTTGACATAAACACTACAGAAACTGAACTAGCCTACCAAAAATATGTTCGTAATTTCTCCCCCACCAGATTTATAAAAGTACAATTATTTTTAATATGGTTTTCCTTTCTAACCTTACTAAACACTTTCCCTATTCCTTGAAGGCAATGTTTTGTTGGTATTCTTTTTAACATAGTTTTTCAGCGTTGCTCGTGGGATGTTAAACGCACTACTTGCACGTTTGTAACCCATTACCTTGTACCTCACTGCGTTAATAGCCTTTTTCATAGCCTCTTTATCCCACTGTTTGTGTTTTCCCATCTGAAAATAATAACAAACTTCATAAATAACAAATAAAGTTAAGGAGACGAAATTACGAACATTCCTTGATTAATTATAATGGCTACTACAGTAACTCACACCAACCACCTCACTGTAGCTATTACACGCCAGGAACTACACCACACGACTGAAATGCAGTTCAGTATTTCATACACATATCAGTGTTCACTCTAGGAATAATGAAAATGAAAATCCACAGCCTGTTTCCAGCCATTCGACCGAGTCAGGAATTGAATGAATGAAGCCCCCATCTAGCGGCGAAGATAGGAATTGTACCGGGTGCCAAAGCCTGTCGCACTCCTCTGGGGCAATGACTAATGAATGATTAATGAAATGAAATGATATTGGAGAGTGTTGCTGGAATGAAAGATGACAGGGAAAACTGGAGTACCCGGAGGAAAACCTGTCTCGCCTCCGCTTTGTCCAGCACAAATCTCAAATTGAGTGATCGGGATTTGAACCACGGAACCCAGCGGTGAGAGGCCGGTGCGCTGCCGGCTGAGCCATGGAGGCTCCTACTCTAGGAATAACAGGCTCTTAATTTGAATGCTGCACTAACTCAACTCAGCATGAAAAATTAATCCTCCTTGTACACAGAAACTAAACGTGGTGCACACAACAGACTCTCTCAACAAGACAACGGGATGAGGCTACGCGTGTGCGTGCGGCTAAACATTAGGTACCGTGCTGGGACTGTACCTTAATTAAGGCCACGGCAGCTTCCTTCCCAGTCCTAGCCTTTTTCTATCCCATCGTCGCCATAAGACATATCTGCGTCGGTGCGACGTAAAGCAAGAAGCAAATAAAAACATTAGGTACCAACCGTGCAAACTGGAAATCCCTAGGGGGACGAAATTAGGTGTGGGGGCGGAATTTGGCCCCCAACCTTACATGTTAAATGTGTTTTGCACTAGTTTAGCAATGGAAGGGAAGTACTGGTAATTGTAAATCTGTCGACTACTGTAGGCAATGTTCAAAACAATTGCATTAATACTCTGTGAACTTTTTTTTTTTTTTTTTGCTATTTGCTTTACGTCGCACCGACACAGATAGGTCTTATGGCGACGATGGGACAGGAAAGGCCTAGGA
Source organism: Anabrus simplex (assembly GCF_040414725.1). Lineage (NCBI taxonomy): Eukaryota > Metazoa > Arthropoda > Insecta > Orthoptera > Tettigoniidae > Anabrus > Anabrus simplex. The sequence continues at coordinate 783,499,321 of NC_090265.1, forward strand.
ATGGGAAGGAAGCGGCCGTGGTCTTAATTAAGGTACAGTCCCAGCATTTGCATGGTGTGGAAATAGAAAACCACGGAAAACCATCTTCCGGGCTGCCGACAGTGGGGTTCGAACCCACTATCTTCCGGATGCGAGCTCACAGCTGCGCGCAACTAACCGCACGGCCAACTCACCCGGTCATTATTATGAACTATGAGCCCATATCCGCTTTCAGTACGTAACAAGCCACTCATGTATTAACCTGTTCACGTGTACCTTCCAGGCAGTCTTGCATATGGGCTACTTAAGAAACGTGACTAAAGGATGAGCTGTTGTAATTGATCTGACACGTTTGACGACAATGCTGAGTAGCCACGTAAAGTAATAGAAAAAAATTGGATGTGACCTCATCCTTCCCTACCTGAAGGAAAAATACGGTGTTAGACGGAACATCGAGGTTTTAGGATCAAATATAAGCGCCAGAAGAACCATTCCGAAATTTAATTGGATACTTAGTTGTACAAAATTATTTTAATCGAATCTAATATATAAAATAAGAGTTGTGTTTGTACATTGCTCATAATTTAAAACGGATGGTATGTCTGTATCGGTCATGTCCGCTGTAACAAGGAAATGCATTTTTTAATTTCCCGTCAAGTCTGTCTGTCTGTCTGTCTGTCTGTCTGTCTGTCTGTCTGTCTGTCTGTCTGTCTGTCTGTCTGTCTGTCTGTCTGTCTGTCTGTCTGTCTGTCTGTCTGTCTGTCTGTCTGTCTGTCTGTCTGTCTGTCTGTCTGTCTGTCTGTCTGTCTGTCTGTCTGTCTGTCTGTCTGTCTGTCTGTCTGTCTGTCTGTCTGTCTGTCTGTCTGTCTGTCTGTCTGTCTGTCTGTCTGTCTGTCTGTCTGTCTGTCTGTCTGTCTGTCTGTCTGTCTGTCTGTCTGTCTGTCTGTACGGGCATCACGAGAAAATGACTGAACAGTATTTAATGAAAGTCGGTATTTAAAGTCGGGAAATGAGGCACTACAATCTAAGCTATAAATAATTTTATTCACGCTGAGTGAAATAGTGGTTTAGGACAAGGCCTAAAATCGAATGATCAAATAATTATGTTATTAGTGGTCCTATCGATAAATACTACATAACTGAAGTTGTATAGAATTATATTAAATTTCCAATCATTTGTGTCTTATACATTTTCTTACCGTATCGGCTATGATAGCAGAGATATTCATGGTATACGATTTTTCTTGCTAAAGTCCATATCAACGCCGAATGACGAGAAAATAGGTGAGCAGAATTTAATTACAATCGGTATGTAAAGTTGCGGAATAAGGTACTACACTCTACCGTATAATGTTATTGACGCTGAATAAAATGGTAGTGTAGGGGAAGGCAACTAAAATTTAATTTTTTTAAACCTATGTCATTGGTCCTGTCTAAAAGTACTATCAAAATATAGATAATACTGTTTCCGATCATTTATGTCTTATACAGTTTTACCATAGCGGCTATGATAATAGATTTGGTGAATTAAGAAATGTGTTGCTTAGTCCATAACAACGCCAAGCATTGCTAGCATGGAAATATTGTTAAATCGTGTTAACTGGCGATAGTTTTTGTCATGACAATATTAAGATGTAAAAGCGCGTGGTCACAGGTCCATATCGACAAGGAAAATTGTGAAAATTATTATAAAAATGAGGAAAAACGTAAAGGAACGATCGAGAAACGAGGGAATCATGAAAGGAAGAAGAAGTACTCCCTTTATATTAGATGCCCTAATATCACGGAGTCGGGAAAAAATGGGAATGACTAGAATATCGAAAGCTCATAAAACTGACCAACAATATTATATTGACCTTTGTCTTAATGTGATTTGTCTCTTCTGCTGCCACTCATCTCCGAAAGATGGGATTACTTTTCCGTCCCGAGTAAAACAGCCTGCCCGAATATCCGCGGAAAGTAGCTTTGCACTTGTTATATGATTGTCCCGTCAAGGACAGGTACTGCAGTAGTACCATATCAAGTTATTATAACTACACTGAAAATTTCAGTAGCATTAATACTAAAGTAATACCGGAATTAGTGACGAAATATTATGCTAATAAACTCTGAACTGTGCGATTTCATGTTGTCACTTACGATGATATTTTGTCAACTGTCGAACTGTAGTGAGAGGAAGTTGAATAACATTCCATTCGTTAAATAATCATCCACAGAAGTGGGTTTACTAAACAGTTGGGATATAGCTGTAAATATATTCACTAGCATATATTGACACAAACTCGAAATGCTTTCGCTGTAAAAACACCTCAAAGTCCAAATAAAAGGAGATTTTAGCACAGATGAAGCCATCACAGCACTGAACATGATGCTCGAAGGTATTGGGAAGAGATCGTCATATGTTTTTGCCATCACATTCTGATGGACATAAAGAAAAAGAAGGGTGAGGATGTTCTATCTCTAGTGCATTTTTATCGCACATCTTTCATATAGTGAGCTCTTACCAGCTGGACCATAACGCTGACGAGCTTTATGTCTTGTGATGAGGTTATCAGGCTGACTCAGATAGGTTGAACAAGTCATTCAGAAGGAAGATGCTAGTTCGATCTCTGACCTATTAGAGAAACATTACACTTCAAGTAAGAAGGAAATAAGTGGTCATTGAACTTCAAGGAATTTGTACTAAACTACCTGCAAGTCGTATCTCAACAAATATTTTCTTCAGTGCCTGGACAATATTACAGGTTCCGTACACTAGAAAATGTACATTTCATAAAATCTTATAAATAAAGTTCTGGGGGTCCGCTGGTAATAACTTCATTTATTTCGCCATATTTTGATGTAGTGTATTTATCCGTTTTAGGTCAACTCAAGATCGTATCAGTAGATTTTAGCTTTTGTATCTGTTTGTTTGTTTGTTTGTTTGTTTGTTTGTTTGTTTGTTTGTTTGTTTGTTTGTTTGTTTGTTTGTTTGTTTGTTTGTTTGTTTGTTTGTTTGTTTGTTTGTTTGTTTGTTTGTTTGTTTGTTTGTTTGTTTGTTTGTTTGTTTGTTTCTTTGTTTGTTTGTTTGTTTGTTTGTTTGTTTGTTTGTTTGTTTGTTTGTTTGTTTGTTTGTTTGTTTGTTTGTTTGTTTGTTTGTTTGTTTGTTTGTTTGTTTGTTTGTTTGTTTGTTTGTTTGTTTGTTTGTTTGTTTGTTTGTTTGTTTGTTTGTTTGTTTGTTTGTTTGTTTGTTTGTTTGTTTGTTTGTTTGTTTGTTTGTTTGTTTGTTTGTTTGTTTGTTTGTTTGTTTGTTTGTTTGTTTGTTTGTTTGTTTGTTTGTTCCACCATCACGGGTACACGGCTTAATAGATCACGACCAAACTTCATATTTAGAGCCTACTCATCCAGGATCAGGTTCCGATGTACATATCATTTAAAATTACTGAACAGACTAGAGATTTATAAGAAGACAAGAAGAGGTCTTTTCAGTTTTCTCTTACACTATTGATTATATCTAGACCAAACTTCATATTTAGAGTCTGTTCAGCCAAGAGAAGGTTTATACATCCGCATCATTAAAAAATCACTTAATAGACTAGAGGTTTATAGGAAGACCATAACAAGTTTTTTCCTTAGTTCTCTCTTACACTACTAATAATAATATCTCGACTAAACTCCATATTTAGAGTCTACTGATTCAAGAGTAGTTTTCTAAATGCATATCATAACTGAATAGGCTGGGGGTTTATGCGAAGACCAGAAGAGTTTTCCAATTTTCTCTTATACAATTGATTATACAGTATCTCGACCAAACTTCATATTCAGAGTTTACTCATCCAGGAGGAGGTTTAGATATCAATATCATTTAAAAATCACTTAATATACTGAGGGTTTATACCAAAACCAGAAGAATTATTTCCAGTTTCCCTTTACACTATTGATTAAATATCGACCAAACTTCATATTTAGAGTGTACTCATCCAGGAAAAGTTTGGATATGCATATCTTCTAAAAATCACTGAAGAGTCTGGGGGTTTACAAGTAAATATGTAGACTATATGTCAAACACACTTTCAGTTTAAATTGAAACATGTATGTAGATAATTTCGCTTCATTTCCTTGCAGGTCATGAAGGCCCTCGGACGGGTAGAAGGTAAAGGATTCCACTATTCGTAACCTCGGCACGTGATGGGGAAGAGTGCTTAACTCTATGCCAGGCCGCCTTTGCCCCAAGGAATGAACCTAGTACTCATTTTTGGTGTAGGCTGAGTGAACCTCAGGGCCATATGCACATTCGGGAGTGGAAATCTCCTTTCTTAAATGTTACAACTTCCTGACGGGGATGCGAAACCACGTCCTTCCTGGCGAACCAAGCAAGCCTGTACCACCTCGGCCAGGCAGCCTCTTATTTCGCTTACTCCTAAAATTATCAATTTCTTTCAACAGGTAGTCTCCTCTTTTATCTGTCAATCGAGACATTAAGCGTAAACGGAAGTTAAATACTCTCAGTGATATACACGTTCTACCCAAACGCTAAAGCGTCTTAAAATGTTTCTTTATATGCACCCGTTGTCGAGGAACGTAAGTCTACGTTAAAAACATACAGTGAGAATGTTTTTAATAAAAATTGCTCCGAGAGAACGAGTGCAGATATTATTTGGTTGTTCCCCTCTTAGTAGCCGCTTACGACATGCAGGGGTTCAGATAAAGCATCGATTCACTCCACCCATAGAGAAGATAAAGAGTTCGATAAATGGAAAAAATAACTAACATCAAGATCTACGCCCAAAAATATGGCAGCTGATACAGCTCTTAACAATCCCACGCCATGTCACAAGATAGCACCACCTAACGAGATCTACGTCCAGCAATATGGCAGCTGATTCAGCTCGAAATATTCCCATGTCATGTCACAAGATAGCATCACCTGTAGAGATCTACGTCCAAATATATGGCAGCTGATCCCATACACAACATTCCCATGTCATATCACAAGATAGCACCACCTATCGAGATCTACATCCTACAACATGGCAGCTGATCCAGAACACAACACCTTCATGTCATACCACAAGATAGCACCATCTACCAAGATCTACGCTCAACAATATGGCAGTTGGTACAGCTCACAACATTCCCATGTCATATCACAAGATAGCACCACCTATCGAGATCTACGTCCAACAATATGGCAGCTGATTCAGTACACAACATTCCCATGTCATGTCACAAGTTAGCACCACCTAGCAAGATCTACGTCCAACAATATGGCAGCTGATCCAGCACACAACATTCCCATGTCATGTCACAAGATAGTACCACCTATCAAGATCTACGTCCAACAATATGGCAGCTGATCCAGCACACATCATTCCCATGTCATGTCACAAGATAGCACAGCTATCGAGATCTACTTCCAACAATATGGCACCTGATCCGGCACACATCCCCATGCCATGTCAAAGATGGCACCACCTATGAAGATCTATGTCCAACAATATGGCAGTTGATCCAGCACACAACATTCCCATGCCATGTAACAAGATAGCACCACCTATCGAGATCTACTTCCAACAGTATGGCAGCTGAACGAGCACACATCTTCATGCCATTACACAAGATAGCAGCACCTACCAAGATCTAAGTCCAACAATATGGCAGGTGATCCAGCACACAACATTCCCATGCCATGTCACAAATAGCACCACCTATCGAGATCTACGTCCAACAATATGGCAGCTGATCCAGCACACAACTTTCCCATGCCATGTCATAAGATTCCACCACCTATCAAGATCTACGTCCAACAATATGGAAGCTGATCCAGAACACATCATTCCCATGTCGTGTTACCTTCTTCATATTTAGAGGCCACTCGCCATTATTATTATTATTATTATTATTATTATTATTATTATTATTATTATTATTATTATTATTATTATTATTATTATTATTATTATTATTATTATTATTATTATCTGTTCTCATTCTGTTATCCCGTTTCGTACGAATAAACATAACATGTCGACGGGTGTTTTCATGTGTGCGTAATGCAAGTTAACGCATGAATCCCATGCTACGATCTCCTCGTCAAACTGAGAAGCGCTCACAACATGGCGGTATGCGCATGGACATATCTTCCTCAGTCACACGCTTCTGCGCAGCCAGTGGTGTGTGGCCTTGTTTAAAACACGGCGCCATTTGTACCTACTCTATATAGAAGGCAGTGTTCTGACACAACGTGAGCCAGAAGATGTCGATGACTTAGTATAGACAGATGACGAACAGTGGTTGCATAGTTACCGCGGTGTCGGTTTTCTGTCTATGCTAAATATTGATGTCTCTAATTCCTCATAGCGGTGGTGGTGACTATTGTTTTAAGAGGAAGTGCAATTAGGCAACCATCCTCTACATAACACAAGTCAGAGAGAAAAAATGGAAGGGGTCTGACACTTCGAAAATGAAGATATCCGGCAAACGAAGACAAGAGCCATGAAAGGCGTGAAAATGAAATACTCCCTAGGATTCGCGAACCTAATACCGTCGGGGTCGAAAAAGAACAAGAGTTGACCAACGAAAGTCAGACAAGATAGATGAAAGTGAGAAGCCTGGCAGAAGTAAATGGAAACAATACGGGGACTCAGCTTAGGGCCCCGCGGTCGTAACCCACGCTCCCCAAGTTCAGGGACTCAGGGGCCCCTTTCAGTCGCCTCTTACAACAGACAGGGGATACCGTGGGTGTTATTCCGCCACTCCCAGCCACAGGGGAATTCCGGATAGACCCTCAGCCCAAGAAAGCACATCCATTGTAGAAAGAACCCCTTTAAGTAGCTTCACGATGTCATCAGACCTAAAAAAGTGAAAAGAACATTCATCATTTACATCTTTCAACATATAGGAATATTCTTGGCCTGATCATCACAGATTGATTGATTGATTGATTGATTGATTGATTGATTGATTGATTGATTGATTGATTGATTGATTGATTGATTGATTGATTGATTGATTGATTGATTGATTGATTGATTGATTGATTGATTGATTGATTGATTGATTGATTGATTGATTGATTGATTGATTGATTGATTGATTGATTGATTGATTGATTGATTGATTGATTGATTGATTAAACTACATTCGCTACAAGATGTACGCCTATCCTGATGATAATATCTCTCCCACCACGTAGGCACTAAAGTGAATATCTAACGCTGTGGAGAGTGTACTAATATATCTGTACTGGAATCTTGATATTTCAGTGCCTGGCCACAATTTTCGAACGAGAAAGTGGAGGAGTCATCCACGGCTTCTACCGCTTGAGTCCAAATGAATGCACAAACGTCACAAATACCAAAGCAATTTCCACAGTTCCGTGTTTCAATAACCACCTAGCAAAAGGAGGAGAGCGGAAGGGAAACAGAGACGATGTGTATATACATGTTCATTATTTAAAAACCGAAAACCAACCTCCTGTATTTTAACAAGTTGCCATGAATGGACAAGATAATACGTATATCTTATGAAGACGTTATAAAGAAATAAACAGAGAAATTACATAATTTCGAAACTTCCTGTCAGTAACAACATTGTGCACTGAATAATATATTGTGCCTCAGGAGTCTAATGGAGCCTGGGAGAGTTATCATAACTATGTGACCCAAAAGTCCGTTAACATTTGACGAGGCAATACTTCACGGAATATTGGATGTAGAGAGGTAATAAATGACACACCTGTTTGACATGGCATGGGGTTTTATTGACAACAAAATTTAGTACACAAAATGACCGATAGATGGCGCTGGACAGCAACACGTCAGGTCAAATGGCCACACATGCTTGACCTGACATGGGGTTTTATTGACACCAACAACGAGTGCACAAACAGGCGCACAGATGGCGCTGGAAAGCAACACGTCAGTGATGCCACATGAGACCCGTCTACGGTATGAAAGGAGCTGTCGTGAGATAGGGAGTCAGATGCGCCTGCAATTGCGGCATTTTTTACGTTACCAGAAAAAGCGCTGTTAGTGAAGCTTTGTTTATTTTGGTATTAATAAAACCCCATGTCATGCCAACAATGTGTGTCAATTATTACCTCTAACCCGTGAAGTATTGCCTCGTCAAATGTTAACGAACTTTTGGGTCATCCTGTATTTCGTGAATGTCCCCCATGGGTAGCTGGAAATGTTTCCACGCGTCGGCGAAGTGTCGAGCTATGGTGGTACCTGCTCCAACCATTAATCCTGTTACTTCAATCTCTTGAAGATGGTATTTAGACTTGTAACAGGGGATTATGTGTTCGTAAATCTATTTTTTCTCTACGTTTACCTCTCCTGGTTGGCCTTTTGCGTGTTCGATCCGTACACTTGCGTATGATGAAGCCTTCTGGGCTGTGTTCTCTGAAGACTATCATATCGAAACGACGAGAACGGCTATTCATGGCCAATCCGTGAACTTCTTCATGAACATTACGGGCCTTCTTCCTCAGTTCTTTGGCTATGAAGGATCTAATTTGATGGTGTCGAGAGTTTCGCAGAAGCTCTCCATGTTTACAGGACCCTAGGACATGAGCAAGAATTTATTTCTGTCCGCAGCAGCACCGACAGAGGATGTCCAGGGATCTGCCGAGCACAGATTGCACTCCACAAACGTTCGAAGCCATTTTTATCGCCTCTCCCCACTTGTTATTAGAGAGGGCGATGTGGTTTCTGACCCAAGAATTTGCTGGCGTTTACTTTTGTATAGTTCTACTCCAAGCCCTCTTTGAGTTAGTGAACACCAAGAGGAAAATTCACGACCTTTTAATTATTTCCTTGTGGGAGAATTGGAAGATTGGAAGGGATGGACAAGGAAGAATGAAGGAAGCGGCTGTGGCTTTAAGTGCCATCCCGGCATTTACCTGGAAAAGAAGTGGGAAACCACGGAAAACCATTTCGAGGATGGCTCAGGTGGGAATTGAAACCCCCTCTGCTCAGTTGACCTCCCGAGGCTGAGTGGACTCCGTTCCAGCCCCCGTGTCACTTCTCAAATTTCGTGGCAAAGACGGGAATCGAACCCAGGCCTCCAGGGGTGGCAGCTAAGACACTAACCACTACACCACAGAGGCCACGAACCTCCTACGCTGTCGCAGCAGGGGGAGAGGTGATACTCCCACGTGGCGAGTCCTAGGTGGCAGATAGGGGGGTCCTAACCGGCTTGCCGGCGGACTTGAGGAAAATAAAATACCTCTCGCGGACCAAACACACAACCCCCTGTGGGTGGGGATGCAGACGAATAATTTACTCATGGTATCCTCTGCCTGTCATAAGAGACGACTAAAAGGGGTGACCAAGGGATGATCAAATTAGAACCATGAAACTACTTGTGATTAGTACCACCACGCGGGGAACACCATGGGTCGCTTTTACTTCCACGTAGTACCACTATGTTGGGTACCAAATAGGTCTGTGATTAGCAGCAAACGAGAGCATGATGGCTTTTACAGTACCTGTGTGATTAGTAGCACTATATGAGCGACACGATGGAATGAGGGAACCCATGGTTCTGGCTTGCCTACGATTAGTACCTCTATATGAGGAACACCACGGGATAGTACGAGTCCGTGTGGTTAGTACCCTTATTTGATGAACACCATAGGTTTGCGTTGCCTGTAAATGGCGCCGCAATTTGCGAAACCCCGTAGGTCTATAATACATGTGCGAATTGCATTACCTGTAAGTAGTACCATAATGTTTGGAAAACCACGAGTCTACGCTACCCTTGATTAGTACCACAACATGACAAATACCGTGGTTCTACCTTCCTAGCGATAAGTATCATTGTGAAGGGCCACTGACTTGGATTTTGGACCCCTTTCGACTACAGGTATCATCGATTCAGTATCGTGCTATAGAAGCAGTCCCTTGGTAGTAATACTATTGTTTTACGCCAGCTTCTGTGCATGTGAGGCACTGTGGGTCAGATCCACTGATCGTTTTAAATTCATATCAATCAATCCATGCATTCTTCGTCCTCGTGTTTTGAATTGTGATCAGTGGATGTCTTGGACTTTTAATTTTTAATTTCATTTCGTCTCATTTCTTACCATTAGGGACCGGGCGAGATGGCCGTGCGCGTAGAGGCGCGCGGCTGTGAGCTTGCATCCGGGAGATAGTAGGTTCGAATCCCACTATCGGCAGCCCTGAAGATGGTTTTCCGTGGTTTCCCATTTTCACACCAGGCGAATGCTGGGGCTGTACCTTAATTAAGGCCACGGCCGCTTCCTTCCAACTCCTAGGCCTTTCCTATCCCATCGTCGCCATAAGACCTATCTGTGTCGGTGCGACGTAAAGCCCCTAGCAAAAAAATTTACCATTAGGGGCCTATGTCCTAGATGTTAGGCCCCTTTAAACAACAAGTATCATCATCATCACACCACAGAGGCGGATTCTATTAATTTTTGCCGAACTTTTTAGTATTGTATAGACCGTTCCGGGCATTTATGGTTTCTTGAGAATCGATTTCCGAAATGTTGAGAAGTTCCAAACAGACTGGGATTCTTCCAGTGATATTTCCTTCACTCTATTTTCTTTCCACAGTATTCTTCATTATTTTCCTGATGGAATGGGGCTGATGATCACGCGATTTCTCAACTTATGAAAACGATCGCGACGACCACACCCTCGCCAGTTACTTGTTATCATGATGACGGAACAATATTTCCACGTCTACGAAGCGCGCCGTTAAGGGACTTATATTAGAAAATAGAAATTCATGAATATATCCATTATTTTAGCTCCTACGGTAAAACTATACCTGAGATAAATGATTTGCTCTAAGTGTTGTCACGTATACTTTTCAGATAGAAGTAATATTTCTGGTCTTCTTCTTCTGCTTCTGCTTCTTCTCCTTTTCGCGCGAATGGGTCACAGGACCACACGGAATCAACATTTGTTTAGCTTTCCTGCTGGCCCAATAGTTCTTCATTTTCTTCGATTGTTGCAATTTCTGTTGCTCCGACCAGGTACGTCGTGATGGTTCCTTCTCGTCTTCATCAAATCTCCTTGTGTGAAAAATTCTCCTGATTATATTTCTACCCTGCAGATTTGGTGATTCTAATTCACTGAAGGTTTTCTCTACTTGTTTATACCATTTTGATCTTGAACGTTTGATTTGCAAAAATGTGTGTATTCGGTAAGTAAGTCTGTTGTTATTCATTCTTTCCAAATCGCTTAAAAATTGAATTCGTCGCAGTCTCATTGCATCAGTAATTTTAGATATTTTAAAGATGTTTCCGAGTTGGGGTTGGGCCTAAACTTTTTCTCGTTAATTTTCTTTCTTTAATCTCTAATTGTTCGTTTAATTTTTGGTAGTATTTGAAGCTTGGTGAAAAATATAATATTAACTAGAAGTTGTTTTCTAACTGCGCTTCTAATAACACAGCATCGTCTTAACTACCCCCTTAGTAAATTCTTGTATCATGAATTATACGTTTCTTCTGCCTTCGTAGAGTAGTTTCTAGTGTGATTAGCTGCTACCCCTGGAGGCCCGGGGTCGATTTCCGGCTCTGCCACGAAATTTGGAAAGTGGTACGAGTACCGGAACGGGGTCGACTCAGCCTTAGGATGTCAACTGAGGAGAGAGGCTTCGATTCCCATTCAGCCCTCCTCGAAGTGGTTTTCCGTGGTTCCACATCTTCTTCAGATAAATGCCGGGATGGTGCCTACGTTAAGGGCCATGCCTACGATTATCTACAAGAGTGTATGAATAAATGAATTAATTAATTAATTACCAATTCCCTAACTGTATTGAGCAAACACGTATGGATGGATTTATGAATGGGTATATGGATATTCATGCATGCATGTTAGGAAAAAATACTCATCCCTCCCAGTACGGATAACCAGTAACTGGGGAGAGAGCCCTTATTATGAATTAAATAAATGATTGAATGAATAATATATGTGGAATGAGTAGTGAATGAATGAGTGAATGTTATCAACCTACAGCCACGGATCACCAGCAGCTGAGGATGAAACATTCTATCCATTGGGCCCTGTCTCATTACAAACAGTTTGACAGTTAATTACGTTATGGCTTACTAACATATCGACTTTACAGTGCTATACATACTAATATTCCTTTTACTACATAGCCCTATTGGCAATTTCTTAACTAATCGGTTCGCAACACAATCATCCATCCGTAATATGACCTACCCTCATTGTAGGCTCTTTCAACACTCTTCTACATGAATTTCTAATTACAATTAACAGTTTACTGAGATTACCAGGTTTATACCATTCTTTGCTTATCATCTTAATAATCCTATAGCCATTCTCATCCTCATTTATCATATATTGTTCCTTGTTATTCAAAAATGTCCTTCTCACCGCTATGGTTTCTTTACATGATTTCAACATGTGAAATTCTTCTCTGTTTTCACCACAGAGAAGGCACCTTGTTGCATCTTTCACTTTAATCCATCCCCTATTCTTGTAAATTCCCATTAACCACCATATCAAACCCCTGATTTCTCTTCTATTTACACTCACAATATTTATGTTCATATCCTGCCTTATCCTAATAAACTCTGAGAGGGTCGCCTTGCTTCTACACTCGGATACCAACCACTGTCTTTGAATATCTCTGAGTCGTCTAATGATTAGTTTATTCGTTGATCTTTCCAACCTCTCCCAATAACTTCCATATCCCAACCTATCTAATATACTTCTGATTTTCGTTAACCGCCTACGTTAAGGCCCCGGCCACTTACATTCTATTTTCCCAAATGTAGTACGGTTACACACCAAAATTCTTGGTTCATGCAAAACCCTAGGAAATCAACTGGAAGTGTCACTTGACATTTTAATCACCGTTCCACTGCAATACGGAATGCCCTTCTCAGGGGTGGAACGAGGTAATCGTGTAAATTACTATGTGAATAGTCCGTAGTGTGCAAAATATCTGTAGAAAATGTTAGAAGATGAGTAAATTTCCTCTTATTACAGTTATGTAATTTAATTTCATTGAAATCTTTTGAAATGTGGTTATGGAGAAAAATGGAGGAGATTAGCTGGCAAGACAAATTAAGGAATGGAGTCGTACTGGAAAGAGTAGCTGAAGAAAGGACGACAATACTGGAAACCATTCAAAAGAGAAAGAAGAATCTGTTAGGTCATTATTTACAAAGGAAATGTTTATTAACACAGGCACTGGAAGGAAACGTTGCAGGGAGAAGTTTCAGAGGAAGAAAGAGGTATCAGATGATGAACAGTGTGAAAATTAATGGAAGCTTCTGGAAGCCTAAAAGGATGGCAGAAGACAGATCGGCTTGGAAAAAGCATGCGACAACCTGCCGATAGGCAGAGAACCGATAATGATGATGACATCGTCTGTAATTGGGTTGCGCTAGAGATGATAAATAGATATTCTATTCTTCCTATCTTCCCATTCCCCACAAGGCCCCTGCTGAGCATAACAGGTGAGGCCACCCGGTCCTACTCCCCAGTTGTATCGCCGACCAAATGTCTCACGCTCCACGACACTGCTCTTGAGGTGGTAGAGGTGAGATCGCTGGCTGAGTTAGGGGGCGAAACCAACCCTGGTGGGTGAACGGATTACATTTTTTAATTATATGTTTCGAGATGTTTCAATATATATACGTGGACATGTTTAACGTATCTGGGACGAAATTCATAACAGGTGAGGTGTCTATTGAATGGCAAGGAGAAACCATGTCAGAGCTAGTAAGAGAGACCTCATGCCACGTCAACATTTCACTCGAAAAGTAAAAGGTCACATCCCGTGGCAGTTGTGGACATGTAAATAATCATCTATCACTCCTGTCCCTCGACGCAGCAAGTCTTGTAGGGAATGAATAATAAGTTTAGGCACTTAAAGCTTAGAATGCAAACGTACTTAACCAAGGCGCAAGTGTCCACTACCCGCACAACGGTTCTGCAGTGAGATTTGCGATCTGAACTATGAGAACCCCTAAAATTTATGCAACTCACCGACATAGCTGTAGAGCGGCTAGATGACACTTGCGCCTTATTCAAATTCGTTCCCTACTGTGGGTCATAGCAGACAACAGATTTAGGTACAAGCCTCAATTACTGCAGTGAATCGAGTATTGTATGTGAGTGAAACGTGGCTGCCCAGTAATGTGAGAAGCTGCCGGACACGTATTTACTATTACAAAGATCGCTCAACTCTAAGGGGCGGAGTTTGAGCGTAATCCTAAACGTGTTCATCAACTGGAGAGCAGAGCTCGAGGTGACATGTGGCAATGGTAGTAAGCTTTAATGGGCTCAGATTATCGTTCCCCAGACTCGTCTGAAATTATAAATGACCGGCTGATTCTCTCGTAATCCCACGGGCAACATACCAACAAAATTTCGACGCTGTTCTCTTAGACATAACATGGATAAAAAGTACCGCTCCTATAGCAAAGAGTCTTCTATCAAACAGATGCCTTTCATTCCATTCATTTAATTGTTGTTTCCGCATTGAACTGATATCACAGAGATGAGTTGTTTATAAGGTTCGACCTATTCAATACTAATTACGTGTTGTATAGATGTTACTTACAACATTTATTTAACATGGGACCGGTTTCTACATTTAAACGTCATCCTCAGCCATAAACAAATGAGCAAGGACATAATAATTAAAATTGGTGTAGTGACACATTGAAATATGTACATTCCAAGATGAAATGAAATGGCGTATGGCTTTTAGTGCCGGGAGTGTCCGAGGACATGTTCGGCTCGCCAGGTGCAGGTCTTTTGATTTGACACCCGTAGGTGACCTGCGCGTCGTGATGAGGATGAAATGATGATGAAGACGACACATACACCCAGCCCCCGTGCCAGCGAAATTAACCAATTAAGGTTAAAAATTCCCGACCCTGCCGGGAATCGAACCCGGGACCCCTGTGACCAAAGGCCAGCAAGCTAACCATTTATCCATGGAGCCGGACATTCCAAGATTAAGAGAAGGTTTTGAAATGTTATCAAATCACAAAAGTCTTTATACGCCCATTCATACCTTATGTTAATACTGGCGTAGGGAGACATTGAGATATGTACAATGTTTTCTTACTAATCAAAGATTAATGTAAGATTTCGACATATTTTCAGAGTGTAAAAGTCTTTACCTGCCTGTTTACACCATGTGTCAAACAAACCGTCAAACAAATGAGCAATGGCATAATAATTAAAACTGGCGTAGTGACACATCGAAGCATGTACATAGTTTTCTACCATTCAAAGATAAAAAGAAGGTATTTTGATATGTTATCAAAGCATAAAAGTCTTGATACGCCCATTCACATCTTGCGTTAATAAAATAACAATAATTAGAACCGGCGTAGTGACTACCGAGATATGTATATGGTTTGCCTAGATTTTCTTAAATGATTGCTAACAATTTGGGAATTTATTTAACATCTCCCTTGTTAAATTATTCCAATCCCTTACTCTTCTTCCTATAAACGAATATTTGCCCCAAATTATCCTCTTGAACTCCAAATTTATCTCATATTGTGAGCTTTCCTACTCTTAAAAACACCACTAAAACTTATTCGTCTACTGATGTCATTCCACGCCATCTCTCCACTGACAGCTTGGAATATAACTGTTAATCAAGCAGCTCGTTTCCTTTCTCCCAAGTTTTCCCAGCGTGAAACTTTACATTCTTTTTTATAAGCTAATCCTGTGTCGGAAATCACCCAGAAGAAATCGAGCTGCTTTTCTTAGAATTATTTTCCAGTTCTTGAAACAAGTAATCCTGGTGAGGATCCCATACACTGGAACCATACTCTAGTTTGAGTCCTACCAGAGACATCCTTACTACAACCCGTAGATACCCTCTTAACCATTTGTAGAGAACTTTACCCTTTATTTGCAACCCGTTTATGTGATTGCCCCAGAGAAGATCATTCCTTATATTAACACCTAGGTAGTTACAGCGATCCCCATAAGGAACTCTCACCCCATCAACGCAGTAATTAAAACTGAGAGGACTTTTCCTATTAGTGAAACTTACAACCTAACGTTTAACCCCATTTATTATTATACTGTTGCCTGTCGAGGTCTTCTTTGCAGTTGCTCACCATCTTGTAACCCTTTCTTCCCTCAACAACCTGTTCCTCCATCGACTGGTTCTTGAAGCTACCCGTATAACCAGTATGCTCGTTCGATTATCAATCTATTCCTTACCAGTTCACCCTCTTCAATTCATTCCTCACAGGTAACTCCAGATTTTAGCAACCACTAAGCCGTTCTAATATAATTCATTAACAAAACCAGCCTCCCAGAAACTCCCAACCAGAGTAGTGTTTAGCTACTCGACGGTGGCCTGGGAAAACCCTCGGATTTGACCTATGGTACACTAGCTAATATCATGAAGACACTCACCAACAAAATGGACAGAGATTATCTGGCAAATATTGAGGAAAATATTTTTCGAATTCGCGGATGAAATTGTATCCGAAGTATCCACAAGAAATAAAAGAAAGGCACCGTGGATAGCGAAAGAAATACTCTCCGAACTAAGATGTGGAAACAATGCGCAAGTGATAGTAGGTGGAAAAAATACAGACTGTCTACCTTGTCTTTCTTTGTCCGATACCGTCATTTTTCGAAGTGTCGGGCCCCTTCCACTTTTTCCCTCTGATTAGTGCTAATAGAGGAAGCTTGCCTAGTTTTACTTCCTCTTAAACAAAAATCACCACCACCACACTCACTCATGACTGGCAAAGGCATATGTCAAATAAACTGCGTGGCTTGGACTTTATCAGGGTTTTGATCAAGTGCCAAGTCAGCGCCTTTTTTTACAGCTTAGCAAGATTGGTATTAAGGTTAATCTGCTGTCATGGTTGAAGTCATTCTCAGCAGACCGAACGCAATATGTTGTGTTCGGTAGAATTAACTTATCGAGTTCGATTGTCACCTCGGGAGTACCTCAGGCGTTGGTGATGGGGGCCTTAATTGAACGTATCATTCACGCTTTTACCTATCAAATTTCGTGATCCACTATAAGACAGTATGCCGATCATTTCTTTATGTACAGAACCACCAAGAACCACACAGACGCAAAAAGAGAATCATAGCAAGACCTGAACAGTATTCTGTATGGTGTTCAGAATGGTGTTACATACTTGAAAGTAAAGAAGTGTATCAACCTGTTTTTAAGTATAACCACACAGACAGTCTTTCATAACCTATCACTCAGAAACAACATTCATTCCAAAACATTTGTTATTAAATATTAGGATTAAATATCTGTAGTAGTGGACTATCTATACATGTAGAGGGAATAACGTGCAAGGTTTTTAGAATCCTTGGACTCAACCGAAGGAGTCCACAGGGGTCCAGGTGTCGAGCCCTGCAAGCAATTTACGTATCAGTTTTAAGGCAACCGCTGATGACAATATGAGCAAGCTGGAAAAATGTCAAAGACGAGCAGAGGGACTAACAAAGTTATAAAACCACTACCATTCATTATAATATTTATGCAGACAAATAAGCACAACATTCCCGTAAATCCGTCGCTAGCGTAATTGAACTGTCCTCCCTTCCACCGCCTCCAGCTATCTTACCGTTCTGCACAAAAGGGACAAGGTGTAACGCTGTCCCTAACTTTCACCAGAACAGCAGCAACCCTCACATGGTTGTACTGTCGGTTTTCTAGTCTTTGAAACAGCTTTCCAGCTGAAACTTAAGAGCTGTCCCCACCTGAGTTCTGTCGCAACGTGAAGACTGGGAGATGGAGTGGCATAGAGTAGGTTATGTTATATGAGAGAGGGTTATGTATATAAAAGAGAGAGAGGCGCTGAGTGTGTAGAAGAGAGTGTGTGGGCGGTGAGAGACTCAGAAGGTCAAATGGACTGTATCGATATTGAACTGGCCGAGGCTTTTGCTAGGGTAGATCATTGGAAACTACTGACGAATATGAGGGCTATTGCACTAGGCAAAAGAGAAAATAGAACTCTGAGGATTAGAGTGAGTAAGTGACCAACCATTGTAGAGCGCTGGCCTTCTTAGCCCAACATGGCAGGTTCAATGTCGGTCGGTCGGTCACTTGCTTTCTTGGCTTACGCTGCGTAAACCGTCAACGATAGACCCCAAGTGTAAGCGTAAGAATTGTAGAGCATAGAAACCTCTACAAAAAATTCCCCGATGGTATATACTTATTTCGAACCGGTTGCCTTCTAGAAGCGATTTTATGTTATAGTCCACGGTAAAGAAAAATAACTCCTTAAGATTAAATAAATATTTCGATATTATCCTCGAACACCTCATCGAAATAAATTGTTTGACCTCCTCCACTATTTCATAAGTATTACAATAGCCTTGTCAGGATAGTACTTGCATGAATGGTTCAGAAGTTATGACCATTTTAGACTGTAGTAGTAAATCGTTCCCTGTTGCCTGCTAGCAAGTTGCCTCTACCTCGCCGCTTGGGGCGCTGTAGCCGCCTCGGATGAAAAATATCATCAGAGCTTCGCGACTGTATATATTAGACTGTTATAGTAATATAGAAAAAGATGGTCTGGGACCATGTATACTTAGAGAGGCATTTGATAAAGCTCTCAATGAGCTAAAACAAAGGAAAACTCCTGGAATAGATTCAATTCTAGGTGAAATACTACAAGCTCTAGGGTATAAGACAAAAATTCTCTATATATCAACTAGTAAATGATATTTATACTAGCGGAGAAATACCGGAAGATTTTGAGAAAACTGTATTAATACCTATCCCAAAAGTAACCATGCAAAGAGACGTCAAGATTATAGAACTTTAAGCCTGGTAACATATGCCTCCAATATTATTACAAGAACTGTTTACCACCGCATGGAGAAAAGAATAGAAGAAAATCTCTCAGAGGACCAATTCGGGTTTAGAAGAAACAGAGGAACAAGAAAAGCAATTCTGAGCCTTAGAACACAGTTATTGAACAAGCCCTAAGAATCAGTAAGAACATCCTAATTGCTTTCATTAATATAGAGAAAGCGTTTGATAATGTTAACTGGAATATTATGTTTAAAGCCTTTAGAAGTCTGAAAGTGGACTACAGAGGTCGGAAAATCATATATTAGCTGTACAAGAACCAGACAGCGCTTATAGGAAAGGAGCAAATACGCGAAAATAAGAAAAGAAGTAAGGCAAGGATGTGACCTCTATTATTCAATGTGTATTTATAAGAAGCAATGAAAGAGTTTTCAGCCATCTCCACCCATGGAATAAAAATAAATAGCCAACTATACCAAACAATACGTTTCGAGGATGATATTGTCCTCAAAGCTGAAAATGAGAAAGAGATAGAGACCTCACTAAAGAAATTGAATGATCTACTAATACTAAAATCTAACATGAATGTTAACAAAACAAAAACCAAGATAATGAAATGCACTCCGGATGGTAAACAGGATGTTAATACTTGGTTGGAAGGAGAAAAATTGGCTCAAGTAAATCAGTTCAGTTCTTTGGGACCGGGCGAGTTGGCCGTGCTGTTAGGGGCGCGCGGCTGTGAGCTTGCATCCGGGAGATAGTGTGTTGGAATCCCACTGTCGGCGGCCCTGAAGATGGTTTTCCGTGGTTTCCCATTTTCACAACAGGAAAATGCTGGGGCTGTACCTTAAATAAGGCCAAGGTCGCTTACTTCCAACACGTAGACCTTTCCTATCCGATCGTCGCCATAAGACCTATGTGTGTCGGTGCGACGTAAAGCCACTTTCAAAACAAATATTACTTACTTGGGAAGCATCATTGCATCTGATGGGAGGTGTTAAAAGGGCATGCGTTCTCGAATAGCCCAAGCTAAAGAAGCTTTCAATAAAAAAATAAGCCTGTTGACCTCCAAGGCAATATCCCTACCAGTGGACGGGTCACGCACCCCAGCCACTTGTGGATATGCAGACCAACACAGCAATCTACGTTGTGTTCATTTTCCTATACTGTAGTATAAAAGAAACTGAGGCTTGAATACATCATAGGCCTACTGTAGGACTGCGCATATACAGTACGTCATGCAGACATACGATACGGTTCCGTACGGTAAGGTTCATTTTCCTTTACACGACGGTATAGGAAAACGAAAGCAAAGCAAAGTCACCTCCGTACAGGCCATGAAGGCCCTTGGAGGAGTGGAAGGTAAAGGCTTCCACCATTGTTAACCTCGGCACGTGATGGAGTAGAGTGGTTAGCTTTACGCCCGGCCGCCTTTGCCCCCAGGAATTAACCTGGTACTCATTTTTGGTGTAGGCTGAGTGAACCTCAGGGCCATATGCACCTCCGGAAGTGGAAATCTAGTTTCTTAAATTTTACGACTTCCTGACGGGGAACCGAGCACGCCTTTACCACCTCGGCAATGCAACCTCTATTGTAAAATGAACAGAACATAAATATTGTTCTGATGGACTGCATGTCCGCATGTGACTACGAGACGTGACCAGTCTTAAGGAAAGTATTAGAAAGAACGCAGTATTGGTTCCTAAGGGACGATATATGAAAGGTTTTTTTTCTGATTTGACTTGTACGAAAACTAGATTTCGTGCGGGTATTTCTGATCGCAATTTTAAGAACGCTCTCACAATTCTGTCAGCCGATCTCTTGTTCAAGACGTTACTGGTAAAATTGCAAAGAAAAAGGAAAAGAAGTGCTAGAGGAGATAAGTTGTCTGCTCAAACCAAATTGAGGCTTAGCGGAGACGAAAGAGGTTGAATGTCTAGTTGTGGAGGTGCTAGATGTTCTCTTCTGGCATGATGTGCCTTGATAGCAAATTATGGGTCCCCATACTACGAAAAACGTAAAATTAGGCAATTTGCTCAATTGTGCCGAAAGGTGAAGGGCTAAAGAGCCCGGAAAGGTTTCAAATTGTGAGTCTTGGATAGCTCTATCAAACTAAAAAAACAAATTTCAAAATACACTTTCAGCCTAAATTCAGTTCCGGAAAATCAGTCCAAAATCGCTCGTATTCCTTTTTATACAAATCCTAGCCAAATTTACATAATTATATCTGTAATATGTTCCTAGGTTCAATACCCTCATTCTTTTTTATTTTTGAAAAATGTCCACGCCTGATGTAGTTATAAGGGCTTAAATGAAACTCTGCATTGACTCACATTAGCGCTCGTAGTGGTAGTAAAAGGCAAAATGCTACTCTGATCGACCGGATAACGATGATCAAGAAAAGGGGTGTATTTTTTAGGAATAAATAAACAATATAATTTCACACTGTATTATATTTTATTTTCCTAAAATTCGTATCGCAAATACCTACGATATTTTCAACATTGAGTTGCTTGGCTGAAGGACTAGAGCTTTGCAATTTTTTAAGAAGGGGCAGCCAGGATATGAAGTTGCGTGATTGCCGAGACAATTTGCACACTTCGCCTGTCCGCCCTGAAGCGTACGTTCAGAATGGTGGTGATGTTACAATGTGAGCTCATTTTCCTTACACTGAGGTTCGAATGTGTATATCCTGATATTATAGACGTTACTACGTCAATGTGCGCGATTTTCCGTACAGAAATCTAAACTTATTAATACGTGACTCTCCACTTAGTGTTAATGCGTGGTTCATTCCCTTGGAGACCGCTCAGCGTGACGTTACTAATTGACTCATTAATTTTCACCTTGACAGATGGTTAGCTAGCATACTCTAGGGCCGTGTCCACCGCTACTTGGTGTGGACAAGACAAACTAAACCTAATCTCTCCATTCTCACTCACAGGTGACCTCCATATCTTTCTGCCTTGCACCCTTTTCTTTACCTCTTCATATCTTTGCTTTGCTTTTCTAATGACTGGTATCTCCTCTTTCCAGCCGCGAATCCAAATGGAGATAGGAAGAGATGAGAGAAATCCCCCCCTCCCCAAAATAGTCCGATGAAAAAACATAAAATTTACAGGAATATTAAAAACGAGAGCATCAGTATATAGGGTTTGGTCGGTCGATCGGTCGGTCGTACAACCCTTGTCCCGCTTTTCTACGGGGTCGGGTATTAGGTGAGATGAATCTGTCGTGGCAGGTTTTTATGACCTGTTGCTCTTCCTGACGTCAACGTCATCAGAGGAGTTAATGAGATGAAATGAATGACGTGATATATAATAGTAGGAAGGGAGATGGTGAAACCCTGTGCCGGCACATAGCCTACTCCTGTCGAATAGAACCAAGGGGTCTGCTCAATGCTTAACGTCTCCATCCGACGAAGGAATCACCATCAACAGCGTCATATGCCCTTACTACATATGAACACTGCAGAGCGGTTTGGAACTTAATCCAGGCTTTTGGCTCGCACTCTAGTGATTAGAAATTGTATACCACCACCTCCCCTACCCTGCCGGCCAACATTCTGATGATGATTTTTTTCGAAAACGGGACTCGAATGTGCTAACCACAGTATCAGGCCTTTTAGACTTCAACGCCTTAACGATCATTGCTACCAGGTGGGCACTATCAGTGTATAGCGGCCGGACTGAGAGGCTCAGACGGTTGGGGTGCTGGGCTTCTGACCCCAACTTGGCAGGTACTAAATTTCGGCACTTCGACGTCTCCGAGAAACCGTAAAAGTAGTTAGTGGGACGTAAAGCCAATAACATTATTATTTATAGTGTATAGGGTGATTATGATAATACAAAGTAACCATTGTGAATTCCAATAAAAAATGTACAATCTTCATAGCAACAGAACACATATTGTAGCGATGCAAAATAAAATGACAATAGGGGATTTTAACCTTCATTGGTTGCAACTTATAAATCTAATTTTATTATCCCGTATTGGCTTTAACAACTAAGGTGAAAGGAATTTTCCCACCTTCCAGTACTTATTTTATAGCTAGTTTTTATGCGTATTCAAAGATGTGGCAGTTTAAATTCTAGCTAAACATTACAAGAACATGTTTCATTACATTTCGGAACATCTTCGGTTTAGAAAAGCGTATATTAAGTACAAATATTGGCACGTATAAAATCATGGCCTCACACTTGTCGACCATGCACTTGGGACATTGTAGGCGCGCCTCTTCAGGGGGGATGGAATTATAACCTACACCTTTTTACCAATAATAAAAATGTTTTTTCACCAGAATCACTCTACATTCCAACATTGTTGTAAGTAACGATTGCATGAAGTGATTTATAAATTGTTCCTATGAAGCAAACCGTACCATTCAGGTTCATTCTGCTCATTCCTGAAACTTGATTCAGGATATATGTCAATTCATCTGGCCGTTGAACTACGGACGTGGAATAACTCTTACTTAGCTTTTCGTAGAAAGCAGCAAAGTAATTACACTTCATTGTAAAGTATTTCCTGGACTTGCCGTTCACAAAGGTGCAGAACATGAACATGAGCTCATAATAGAATCTGCTTAGACAACCGCCATTCCTAGCTATTGGCTATTAAAATATCATTCTTCTTCACGACGAGACCTGTTGGGAGCACGGGTCAATTTCAATTCATCCTTCCTTGTTGTTTCCTCATCCGCTCTTTCCAGTATTCCTTAATCATTGCACCACGCTTTATTCTTCCCTCCTCGGACCACCTTGGACCGGGTTTCCTTTACATTCTTCCCTGGAATTCTTTCATTCTTAAAACATTCGTTTTAAAAACCTGTCTTCGTACAGTTTCCTCTTCTCTTGTCCTCTTTCTTCATAAAACTTCGTTGATGCCTTGTATTTAGCTCATTGTATTTTCTCCTCCAATGTACTTCAATATTTGCTTTGTCAATCTGTTAATGTCCATTCTATAGATATGTTCAAATATCCACGCCAGCAACTCAATGTTGCAAACATCATAAGCTACGAAGTTGGGGTAAATGAAATATACTTAAGTATGAGAATATATTATTTGTTTATTCCTAAAAATTACAATCCTTTTCTTAATCATCGTTATCCGGTCGATTAAATTAGCAGTTTGCCTTTTTCTGCCACTACGAGCGCTAATGTGAGTCAATGCAGAGTTTCAATTACGCCCTTATAACTACATTTAGTGTGAACATTTTTCAAAAAGTCTAAAAATGCGTGAGGGTATTGAACCAAGGGACAGATTGCAGAAATAATTGTGTAAAAATAGTTAATTTGGCTGGGATTCAAATCAAAAAGAAAATCTGTAAAGAAACAAACAATTTTAGGGTGTTTCTACGGAACTGCATTTAGGCCCGAAGTCATTTTCGAAATTTGACTTTAGTTTGATAGAGCTACCCAAGACTCACAATTTGAAACCTTTTTGGCCCATATATCCCTTCACCTTTTGGCACAGTTGGGAAAAAGGCTTAATTTTACGTTTTTCGTAGTATGGGGACCCCTGCTTTGTTTCGCTAAGAAATGTTTTCGACATTGAAATTAGAAATCTCCTTTTTTATTGTTTCTGTTGTATTTTCTATGTTGCGATGTATTTCCTTATTACTTCTTATTTTCCACTGTTCTGTTGTTTTCATTCGTCCTAAGACTTTTTTCATTACTTTCCTTTCCAGTACGTCCAGTTTATATAAACTACAGTTCAAATCTAGACATTCACTTGCGTAAATAAATTCTACTTTCACCACTGTATTTTAGTGCCTCATTTTAAGATGTTTAGATAAGCATTTCTTCTTGTAAAAATCCGTATTATTTTAATGAATGTACTTAAGCTTCTATAGTAATTAACAAGGTTTTTGACGAGCTTCGGCTTCAACGTCTCAATAATTCGAGGTGGTGCTGTAAATACCATCAAGTTTTACTTTCCTTAGAGGTCAACGTACAGCACAATTTACGATAGGATTTTTTTATGGCCGTGATCACACACAGCCTTGAAACGTACTCTCTAACCAGCAAAGAAAAGAATTAGAAAAGCTCCAAGCAGTGGAAATGACATGCCTAAGAACAATGGACCGAAATATCAAGAAAGGACAAAATCCACAATCAAGTTATAGTTCAGACATTCCAAGTTAAACAGTCGCATTTTTTTTTGCTAGTGGCTTTACGTCGCACCGACACAGATAGGTCTTATTGCGACGATGGGATAGGAAAGTCTAGGAGTTGGAAGGAGGCGGCAGTGGCCTTAATTAAAGTACAGTCCCAGCATTTGCCTGGATAAAAAAGGTCGCTAATAATAATGGCGTATGACGTCCAGAGATATACATTTCAGATCTCTGTCTAGTGGTGGTTTTGTTTTAAGAGGAAGTACGACTAGATAATAATCCTCTCTGAACAAATTAATTGGAAAACAAATTTAAAATAAAACAAAATTATTCATTCAACGAAAGAATTTAAAAATGAACTGCAAAACATACATCTTCATACTTTTATGCCTTTCAGCATTCAGTCTGCAAGCCTCTGTGAATTTACTAATCGCCATCACAATCCTCTATTTGTAACTAGTTCTGCGGCCTCGTTTAGTTCTATATCTCTTATCTTTAAATAATTGGAAACTGATTCTAACCATCGTCGTCTTGGTCTCCCTCTACCCCTCTTTCCCTTCATAACAGATTCAATTATTTTCCTAGGTAACCTATCTTCATCCATTCGCCTGACATGACCCCACCACCGAAGGCGGTTTATGCGTCCAGCTACAGCCATCGAGTTCATTCCTAACTTAGTCTTTATCTCCTCTTTCCGAGTACCCACCTGCCATTGTTCTTACATGTTTGTACCAGCGATCGTCCCCGCTATTTCCATGTCTATTATTTCTAGATTATGAATAAGATATCCTGACTCCACCCAGCTTTCACTCCCATAAAGCGAAGTTGGTCTGAAAACAGACCGATGTAGAGATAGTTTCGTCCGGGAGCTGACTTCCTTCATACAGAATACTGTTGATCGAAACTGCGCCAAATTTTTCCATGGAGTCGGACAGTCACTAAGTGAAACCTTATCCAAGGCCGGGCTAAGATGGTTTTTCTGGTTGAAACCATTGAAACTAGCAGGTTGAGAAAGCTCAAATCGTGAACCAGTTTGGAACGCCGTGCACTATAGGCAGCACTTGCAACAGGAGATAGTGGGTTCGAACCTCACTGTCGGCAGCCCTGAAAATTATTTTCCTTAATTTCCCATTTTCACACCAGGCAAATGCTGGGGCTGTACCTTAATTAAGGTCACGGCCGCTTCCTTCCCATTCCTAGGCCTTTCCTATCCCATCGTCCTATCGTCGGTGCGATGTAAACCAAATAGCAAAAAAATGAACCTATTAGGTCGTGTTACGTACAGTACATGTGCGGTTGGCCATTTTTGTTTTGTACTTAATATCTCTTCAATACGTACTAAATGTACGTGACACGACCTAATAGGTTGAAAGTCTATTTCTATTTCAGCGTGGTCGTCAAAATTCAACATTTAATAATAATCATCATTATCATCTGCAAATTATTCCATTTGCTTACGGTCCCTGCTTGCACTGAGGAATGGAAGATTTGTGGTCGGAGATTTAACGTCTCAAGCCCTTCCTGACACCACGGAATTTTCACCTGAAAATCACACCCCACCACACCAGGAATCAAGCCGCGGTCGCCGGGAAGACAGGCAAGCAGCTAAACCGTTACATCACCCTGCTGTTCCCCAATAATAACAATTAGGTATTGTATGTAAATGCTGGGCAAAGGAAACCTCGTAACTCCTTCTGAGTAAAGTTTACAGAAGAAGTCCAAAACTGGTCTGTTGGAGTCTTCTGTTCCCTGCTCAGGCAACGCGGCAAACCTGCACAGGAGAGATGGAAAAATGTGGCTTCCTCGTGAGTGAAATTACGAGGTGTTCATTGTCTAGCAAAGATGCAACAAGTACTCTTCTACTATATACACCGCAACTGAAAAAAGTGGAAGCGAATGAGTGGATTTCGAAACAAGAAATTTAAAAAGGAGCAATTCAGCATACGTATCATAAGCATTTGTACACACCTAGTCAATGGGAGGTACAAACTGACACGTATTTAACAATGAATAATTCGGGAAGGGGACACTAAATCATAACAAAATGTTATTGAAAATGAGCAGGCTCAACTTTTTCTGGACTGCTCACTGAAAACAGAAGCTACGATAAATTTGCGTACCCCTTGGGATGACCCCACGTACCACACATTGAATACCACTGGGTCAGAGCAATCATGATCGCTAGAGCCCCGATCTTCATGCAATAACAGGTTAGAATGCAAACTAATTTGACTATTAGTAAATGTCGGACCGGGCGAGTTGGCCGTGCGGTTAGGGGCGCGCAGCTGTGAGATCGCATCCGGGAGGTAGTGAGTTCGAATCCCACTATCGGCAGCCCTGAAGATGGATTTCCGTGGTTTCCCATTTTCACACCAGGCAGATCCTGGGACTGTACCTTAATTAAGGCCACGGCCGCTTCCTTTACATTCCTAGATCTTTCTTGACCCATCATCGCCATAAGACCTATCTGTGTCGGTGCGACGTAAAGCAAAT
Source organism: Anabrus simplex (assembly GCF_040414725.1). Classification (NCBI taxonomy): domain Eukaryota; kingdom Metazoa; phylum Arthropoda; class Insecta; order Orthoptera; family Tettigoniidae; genus Anabrus; species Anabrus simplex. Next base: position 783,526,670 of record NC_090265.1, read on the forward strand.
AGCAATAAAAGTAAATGTCAGCTATCCCGCTCTTTTATAATGTAGAGAGAGTAACATAAATTCTAGGAGTTCAGATGGGATGCACCCTTATGTTTAGGCAAAAACTCATAGCAAACCCGTTGTGCAGGTTAGCGTAGTACTCGCTTCAGTAAGTTTGCATTATAATCTATCACTGCAAGAACATTGGGGTTCCGATAATCACCTAAATATTCTGGAAACATACTAGAGAATAGGAGGATAGATTTTGTGCCGGTCACTGACAACCGGCCGAACACACACTCGTTATAGGACCTATTTTCATGCTCTCTAGTTGGAAACACAACCAATTGTAAGGAAAATATGGAAACTACTGTTTAAGGCAAGAGACCCAGAGGCAGACCTAGGAAATTTGCCTTGACCAGATCAAATAATATGTGGAGGAACGCCGGCTATAGAGACAGCAGATCGAGCCTAGACAGGCACTTGTGTACCACACCCGGGAAACTTGAGACAGAATATGATGATGATGATGATGATGATGATGTACAACAAACTCATTGTCAGGCTCCATGGTTAAATGGCTAGCGTGCTGCCCCTTGGTCACAGGGATCCCGGTTTCGATTCCCGGTAGGGCGGGAAATTTTAACCATCATTGGTTGACTTCACTGGCACGGGGGCTGGGTGTATGTGTTGTCTTCGTCATCATTTCATCCTCTTTACGACACGAAAAGCCTGCACCTGGCGAACCGAACATGTCCTCGGACACTCCAAGCACTAAAAGCCATACACCATTTCATTTACTAAAATCAAGTAACCTAACCTCCGTACAGCATGCAAAAGCTCTCACCTACCGCAACCCCGGCACTGAGAGTGGTTTACCCTGTACTCCGCTGACTTTCTCCCCAGAAATTAACTTGGCAGGCTGAATGAACACGTCAATCGTCTAGAACCAAGCCCCATTTATCTCATTTTACGGCAGAAGCGATTTCATTTTTGGGCAGTCAATTTATACGTTATTTATTTTCAAACTCTGACCTAGTAACTTTATTAGGATCCTATGTAATTATAAGATGTATTAACGAACAAAGAACTCCAAATATTAGAAATTAATAGGCCAAAGAAGGTGATGGTGATGGACATAGAACAAAATGGCTTACATAAATAGATTTATAGGACATAAAACATTCATATTAGTTATATGTATTTTACCAATAAGTTTAATACACTATTATTCTCAGTTTTCCGACATCATTGATACATGAGAAATACTTGTAAAGTGACTTAATGTCTTTTATCATTTGTACCACTTCTACGGCTTGCAGTGCTAATTACTTTTGATTGTGGTAAACTTACAGCAGAATTATACCTTGTTTTAGTGCGCACTAATATGTTAACTTCGTTAAATGAGCATTTGTATTTCATTGAAGTACTGCAAATTTTAAATATAGTACACGCTTTAATTTTGAGCATGTCACTTTGTTTAGATTTGATTTAAGAGCAATTGATTTTAAACCAAAATCAAAAGCATCTTTTGGCACCATTTGGCTAGCTTTGAATTTCTTACATGGCCTGTAGTCCAGAACAACTCAGGACACAGAGAATGGACTATGGAGTTACCTATTTCTAATGTGTCCCTCTATAACTGCATGCACTGAATCGACCTCTTAAACAGCACTATGACAAGATTCTTTGTATTTATGTTCTATGATGTTTATCTTATGGTTATCGCTTTCCGAAAAGTAATTAAGGAAATGTACATGTTGTGCCTGAAGAGACGTTAGTACTGTGATTTTTGAACATGGAACAGTATAGTCTGGAAATGAGTAGGAAAATGGATATAGAGCAAAACGGTTCTGTTTATATCGGGTGTTTTAAATGAATCTCCTCTCCCCCTGTCATTCACAGCATAGCTCTGTACATGGGACATTCGCGGGGGCTTCATCTATACAAATATATAAAGAGATAAACTTTGTTTGTATGTAATGGCTAATCTCAGGAACTACTGGACCGATTTTAAACATTATTTTACTCATGTAAATATACATTATCTCTGAGAGACATGGGCTGTATTTTATTTTCAAAATAATTCTAGGAGGGGGCAACGGGGGGAGATATAAAAATAATAAAAAAATAGGCTAATATAGGCGAAAATTCGACTTTGCCGTACAAGGACGAGACAAGGCTCATTTCAAGACCCTTGACGCAAAGAAGAAAACTCGGTAAGCCAAGGAACAACGGGCCCGAAAACCATGTTTTAAGGCCCTAAAACCAAACATTATGGAGATATTGGCACCACACTACCCCTGCTCTAGAAATCGGATAAAGAAATAAACTGCCATAACCATACAATTTCAGCACCAGGATTCTACAGCAGCGAGATTGGGCATACCTGCCAACCAAAATTGATACACATATGATTTATTATCTGGAAAAAATATACTGTTGTGTAAGACACTCATAGGACTCCTTTGGGCGGGGATGGAAAGGGGTGAAGTATAAAAATAATAGAAAATGACCTATGTTAATGTAGAATCCATAGTTTTGGGGCTCGCTGAGGTGAATAGTCACACTCCAGATATAATTTAAGGCCAAGATCAGCCCCATTAGCATGGCGATGGAAAGGGGCGGAAAAGAATATTTCCAAAATAAAGAAATGAAATTTTGGAAATACATTTATATTACAGTGTAAGGAAGGATTTTTGGATATTACGACAAGGACTAAAGAGTGTTTTAATCCTTTAATTCAAATACTGGTATCTCAAAACTGAGTATGTTAGAGACGTGAAGATTGGTATTTGGAATCTCCTTTAAAACTGAAAAACACGGGGGGGTTTTTTCGATTTTTTCTCACATTTACAGTTCTATATCCCATGTTTCAAAGTTAGAGTGTTAGTTCTAAAACTCAATTTTTCGGTAGTTTTTATACTTTAGGAGTTTTCATATAACGTCTTAGTGCAGTACCGACGAGCGATTGCCGTACTTTTATCGAATTACGAAATCCATGCGAGCGAAGCCGCGCGTAACAGCTAGTAACTCATCTGTATATATAAAATAACTTGTCTTGACTGACTGACTGACTGACTGACTGACTGACTGACTGACTGACTGACTGACTGACTGACTGACTGACTGACTGACTCATCATCGCCGAGCCAAAATTACTGGACATAAAGAAATGAAATTTTGTGGATACATTCATATTAAGATGTAGGTGCTCGGTAAGAGAGGACTTTTGCATATTCCGTCGCTAAGGGGGTGAAAAACGGGTTGAAATTTTAAAATGAGTGTATCTATATCTCAAAACTTTAAAAGTTTAGAGATGTAAAAATTGGTATTTAGGATCATCTTTAAAAATAAGGAAACACGTATTTTTTGTTTTCAGAAAATCCCAATAGGAGGGGTGAACACGGTGAAAAAGGGGTTGAATGCCTTTAATCAGGATACCGGTACTTATATCTCAGAAACTGAAGATATTACAGACCTGAAAATTGGTACACTTGATCTCTTTTAAAAATAAAGAATCACGTACTTTTTTGTTTTTGGAAAATCCAATTAATGGGAGGGGGAAAAGGGGGTGAATTATTAAAATGAGTGTATCTATATCTCAAAACTTTCAAAGTTTACAGATGTAAAAATTGGTACTTAGAATCTACTTTCAAAATAAAGAAAGAGGTATATTTTTGTTTTCGGAAAATCCCATAGGAGGGGTGAAAAGGGGTGTAAAATAGTTTAATGCCTTTAATAAGGTTCCTTATTTCTCAGAAACTGAAGATGTTACAGACCTGAAAATCGGTATTTGGGATCTCCTTTATAAATAAAGAAACATGTATTTTTTATTTTTAGAAAATCCAAATAGTGGAGGGGTGAAAGGGGGGTGTATTTTAAAAATGAGTTTATCTATATCTCAAAACTTCAAAAGTTTGTAGATGTAAAAATTGATATTTAGAATCTCCTTTAAAAATAAAAGAACACGTATTTTTTTGTTTTCGGAAAATCCCAATAGGAGGGGTGAAAAGTGTGAATAAGGGGTTGAATGTCTTTAATGATGATACTTATATCTCAGAAACTGAAGATATTACAGACCAGACAGTTAGTATATGGAATCTCCTTTAAAAATACAGAAACATTTATGTTTTTGTTTTTTGGAAAATCTAATTAATGGGGGTTAAACAGGAGTGACAAATTGGGGTGAATTTTTAGAAAGACTATATCTACAGTATATCTCGGAAACGTAAAATGTTGCAGACGTAAATATTGGTATTTGGAATCTCCTGTTAAAGTAAAGAAACAGGTATTCTCGGAAAATCCAATGAAGGTTGGGGAGGGGTGAAAAATTGAAAAATTTATTGAATTAATTGTATGAGGATACTTACATCTAATAAACCGGGCGAGTTGGCCGTGCGCGTAGAGGCGCGCGGCTGTGAGCTTGCATCCGGGAGATAGTAGGTTCGAATCCCACTATCGGCAGCCCTGAAGATGGTTTTCCGTGGTTTCCCATTTTCACACCAGGCAAATGCTGGGGCTGTACCTTAATTAAGGCCACGGCCGCTTCCTTCCAACTCCTAGGCCTTTCCTATCCCATCGTCGCTATAAGACCTATCTGTGTCGGTGCGACGTAAAGCCCTTAGCAAAAAAAAAAAAAACATCTAATAAAAACTAAAGTTGTTACAGACGTGAAAATTGGTATTTAGATCTTCTTTAAAAAGAAAACGACGCGGTTTTTTGCAGGGGCGCGGAGAATTTTTTGGGGGGGCGAGTGTGAAAAGGAGTTGAATCCGTTTCATGAGGACACATATCTCAAAAACTGAATATAATCGGTATTTAGAAGATTCTTTACTATTAATTAAACAAGTATTTTTTGCCGGAAAATTCACTTAAGGGGGGTGGGGAGTGTGAAAGTAAGTGAAAAAAGTGAATTACTTTTATGGGAATACTTATATCTCAAAACTGAAGGTAACACACGTGAACATTGGTATTTGGAATCTCCTTTAAACATAAAGGAACACGTTTTCTTTTGGTGGGGAGTAGTATAATGGGAGAGTTCTGGCGCCTCCTCCGCCGTACGCCTCCGCACGCCTCCGCCCGCCTCCACCGCCGCCGCCGCCGCCGCCCGCGGGAAATTTGAATTTTGGCGGGAAATTTGAATTTAGGCGGGAGATTTGAATTTGTAAACAAAGCCACGTGCTTTTTGACAGCTGTCATCGACAACAACGCATCGCTAACCTCACTGCTGCCATCTTGACGGGCCTAAACCTCACTAGTGCCAACTTAACCTAACTAGCATGAGGTAAACAAACCCACGTGTTTTTTGACAGCCACGTGCTTTTTGACAGACAACAACGCATCGCTAACCTCAGTACTGCCATCTTGACGGGCCTAAACCTCAGTAGTGCCAACTTAACCTCACTAGCGCGAGGTAAACAAAGCCACGTGCTTTTTGACAGCCACGTGCTTTTTGACAGATTTGTAAACAAAGCCACGTGCTTTTTGACAGACAACAACGCATCGCAAACCTCAGTACTACCATCTTGACGGGCCTAAACCTCAGTAGTGCCAACTTAACCTAACTAGCATGAGGTAAACAAAGCCACGTGTTTTTGACAGCCACGTGCTTTTTGACAGATTTGTAAACAAAGCCACGTGCTTTTTGACAGACAACACCGCATCGCAAACCTCAGTACTGCCATCTTGACTTGCCTAAACCTCAGTAGTACCAACATAACCTAACTAGCGCGAGATAAACAAAGCCACGTGCTTTTTGACAGCCACGTGCTTTTTTGACAGCTGTCATCCGCCATCTTTAAACTACAGAGCACCGTGCTGCCCTCTTTCGTTACCTGTCATCGGCAGTGCTGCTATCTTGACGGACCTAAACCTTAGTGCTACCAACTTAACCTCACTAGCTCGAGATAAACAAATCCACATGCTTTTTGACAGCCACGTGCTTTTTTGATAGCTGTCATCCGCCATCTTTAATCTATAGAGCACAGTGCTGCCCTCTTTAGCTACTTACCTTTGAAATGTGGTGGCGGATAATTTGAAAAATGCTTTTCGACAAGCAGCCATCTTTAATCCGGAGAGAACAGTGCTGCCCTCTATGTGGTGGCGGCAAATTGAAAAATTCCACGTGCTCTTGTTTGAAAACAAACTCACGTGCTTTTTTGACAGCTGTCATCTGCCATCTTTGAGCACAGTGCTGCCCTCTTTAGTTTGAAATGTGGTGGTGGTAAATTCCACGTGCTCTTGTTTGGAAACAAAGCCATGTGCTTTTTTTGACAGCTGTCATCCGCCATCTTTAATCAACAGAGCACTGTGCTACTATCATGCGGGCAATTTCATCACCTGTTATCCGCCATCTTTAATCCACAGAACACCGTGCTGCCCTCTTTATGGCTACTACCTTAAGCACGTAGTAGCGGACAATTTGAAAAGTTCTGTTAGCTATCATCCGCCATCTTTAATCAAGAGAGCACCGTGCTGCCATCTTTAGCTAGATACCTTTGAAATGTGGTGGCGGCAAATTGAAAAATTCCACGTGCTCTTGTTTGGAAACAAACTCACGTGCTTTTTCGACAGCTACCATCCGCCATCTTTAATCAACAGAGCATAGTGCTGCCCTCTTTAGTTTGAAATGTGATGGCGGCAAATTCCACGTGCTCTTGTTTGGTAAACATAGCCATGTGCTTTTTTGACAGCTGTCATCCGCCATCTTTAATACAGAGAGCACCGTGCTGCCCTCTTTATCGTAGTAGATGTAAATTCGTCACCTGTCATCCGCAGTGCTGCCATCTTTAGCTAGATACCTTTGAAAAGTGGTGGCGGATAATTTAAAAAGAAAAATTCTACAGCAGCCCTCTCTCGACGCTAATTGCGTAAGATGGCGGCTATACATGACTCCTTAAGGGTGCTTACGCAAGATGGCTGCTATACACAGGTTCTTATGAGACGCCCTTGGGATGCTTGCGCAAGATGGCAGTTATACATGGCTCCTTATGAGATACCCTAGGGATGCTTGCGCAAGATAGCGGCTGATCTTATGGGATGGCTTAAGGGTCCTTGCACAAGATGGCTTGAGACGCCCTAAGGATGCTTGCGCAAGATGGCGGACACAAGATGGCAGCTATACATAACTCCTTATGAGACGCTTTAAGGGTGCTTGCGCAAGATAGTTGCTACTCTTAGCTTAGAGGCTAACGTGTCGTGATAGTTCGATTCATTAAATTTAGGGCTTAAATGCAAAATGTTAAATATATCGAAAACGGTGCACCGTAGAGCAAAACGGACAAAATTTTTCTGCCTAATACCTAGGTTCGCAGTATGAGGAACAAGAAAATCATAGTATAATGATGGGATCAACGGTTCGGTTCCTACTTAGGCCCTTTGGCATTTGCTCTGTTTTAGCTTGTATTGAAGCGAGTCTTCGTAACATGATCAGGTCTAGCTATGGTAGAGAGTATAACGTACCGTGCAGGTTCGATTCATTAAATTTGGAGGCTTAAATGCAAAATGTTAAATATCTCGAAAACGATGCATCGTAGAGCAAAACGGACAAAATTTTTCCGCCTAATACGTAGGTTCGTAGTATCAGGAACAAGAAAAAACATAGTCTAATGATGAGATCAACGGTTCGATTCCTACTTAAGCCCTTTGGCATTCGCAGCTATCTATTTCTACAAGATGGTGGCTGCTCTTATGAGAAACAAGATGCCTTGAGACGTCCTAGGGATGCTTACGCAAGATGGCAGACACAAAATGGTGACTATACATAGCTCCTTATGAGACGGCCTAGGGGTGCTCGCACAAGATGGCGGCTACTCTTATGAAGAAAGCTAGCTTAGAGGCTACTGCGCAAGATAACAGCTGCTGTTATGCATGTGGTGGAGGGCAATTTGAAATTCTATGTGCTTAATCAACAGAGCACCCTGTTGCCCTCTTTAGCTGAAATGTGGTGGTGGATAATTTGAAAAATTCTTTTGACAGCTATCATCTTTAAAAACAATGGCGACTATACATAGGCTGTTAAGGTCTTATCATTCTCCTCCTCCTCCTCCTCCTCCTCCTCCTCCTCCTCCTCTTCCTCCTCCCCCTCCTCCTTCTCTACCTCTCCTCCGCCTCTTATGTCAAGGCATAGCTTTATATCGAACAAGTTTAAACCTGCATCGCGAAGGCAAGCGTGTGCAGCGATAACATTATTGTGCATGTTTAGACTTTCGAAACATAAGAAGAGTAGAATCAAACGCTGTACTCGATACGACATGTGATCAGAACATTGATTGATGCGTTCAGAAAAACAAAATAAGTGATCAAGACTAGAATCGAACAATGTACTCAATACATCATGTGTTTAGAATATGTCAGGGGATACGCTTGTTCTAAGAAGATCAGATTGAAACATAACAAGACTAGAATAGAACACTGTAATCGATGTTGTTAACTTCAACATGTGATCAGAACATTGATTGATGTGTTCAGAACACAAAATAAGTGATCATGACTAGAATCGAACACTGTACTCGATACAACATGTGATCAGAACATTGATCGATGTGTTCAGAACACGAAATAAGTGATCAAGACTAGAATCGAACACTGTACTCAATACAACATGTGTTTAGAACATGTTAGGGGTACCCTTGTTCTAAGAAGATCAGAATGAAACATAACAAGACTAGAATCGAACACTGTAATCGATGTTGTTAACCTCAACATATGATCAGAACATTGTTTGATGTGTTCAGAGCAAAAGTACAATTTTGATGATTTGCTTAGTGTAAAATCAAAAACTATGGAAACACACTGTGCACATATCGCGTAGCTAACTCGCTCAGTAAGCAATATTGCAAAACTACAACTTCAATGATTTGCATAGTGTAAAAATCAAAAACACACTGTACCCATACTGCGCAGCTAACTCGCTCGGTAAACGATATAGCCAAAGTATAACTTCAAATTATTTACCTTCCATCATTCGTCTTGTGTGTAAAAATCAGTCGAACAAGTTATCGCATAAACATGGCTGAAACAAAATCGTGATAGGGTATGGAACCCAGGGGTTACATCTTATCAGAAGGGCAAAAAGGATGAAAGGACTCTTCCTCCTCCTTACCGCACATTCCTTGAAGGGCTAATTAGCTGAAGGGCTAATGGGCTAAAGGGCTAAAGGGCTAATGGGCTAATGGGCTAAAGGGCTAAAGGAGCAACAACCTCGTCGATCGCTATCAGCAAGAACGCTTGTACTTTGTTAAGTGTAGAAAATTAATCTTTATTTGTAAATGGTTTCATGTTCAGAACAAGGAATGGAAAATCCCCGAGGTGCGATGAGTTACGTTTTTCGAACTAGTGTTTGGAACACTGAACTTTTCAAGATGATAGCAGAGAGTTTAGCAATGTTCTGTTGTTGGATTTTAAATTCCGCACTACAACATGCATAAGGTGGTAGCCTTGAGGTTTACCGCCGTAAAGATGGCAAGAGTGAGGTTAACAATGTTCTGTTGTTGGATTTTAAATTCCGCGCTACAACATGCATAAGGTGGCAGCCTTGAGGTTTACCGCCGTAAAGATGGCAAGAGTGAGGTTAACAATGTTCTGCTGTTGGATTTTAAATTCCGCGCTATAACATGCATAAGGTGGCAGCCTTGAGGTTTACCGCCGTAAAGATGGCAGCAGTGAGGTTAGCGACGCTCTATTGTCCTTCAAAGTGAGGTTAGGGTTCGTCAAGAAGACAGCTGTCAAAAAAGCACGTGGCTATGTTTACCAAACAAGAGCACGTGGTCGTGACGTCACGGTCACGTAATCAATCCTTAGCTCGACGTCGTTAAGAGCAGTATTAGGGTTAGCTATGCTTAAAAGTCTTGGGAACAGAGCAGCAGTATGAATTGCTATGTTTCAAAGCGTGTACACATGACCTATCGATTTTACATGCATCGACCATCGAACTGAACTTCATCCGCTAGATCGTGCTGCTATCTTAGCATAACCTATACCCATAAAATTAAAGTACAATGAATAGCCATGTTTCAAAGCGTGTACACATCACCTATCGATTTTGCACACATCGACTCTCGTACTAAACTTCTTCCGCTAGATTGTGCTGCTATCTTAGCATAACCTATACGCGTGACCTTAAGGTACAAAGAATAGCCATGTTTCAAAGCGTGTACACATTACCTATCGACTTTGCATGCAACAAATATCGTACTAAACTTCTTCCGCTAGGTTGTGCTGCTATCTTAGCATAACTTATACACATGAACTTAAAGTACAAAGAATAGCCATGTTTCAAAGCGTGTACACATTACTTATTGATTTTGCATGCATCAAATATCGTACTAAATTTCTTCCGCTAGATTGTGCTGCTATCTTAGCATAACCTATACCCATGAACTTAAAGTATAATGAATAGTCATGTTTCAAAGCGTGTACACATCAACTATCGAATTTGCATGTATCGACTCTCGTACTAAACTTCTGCAGGTAGATTGTGCTGCTATCTCAGCATAACTAAGACGCATGAACTTAAAGAACAAAGAAGAGCTATGTCTCAAAACGTGTACACATTACCTATCGATTTTGCAAGCATCGACTCTCGTACTAAACTTCTTCCGCTAGATTGTGCTGCTATCTTAGCGTAACCTATACGCATGACCTTAAGGTACAAAGAATAGCCATGTTTCAATGCGTGTACACATTACCTATCGACTTTGCATGCAACAAATATCGTACTAAACTTCTTCCGCTAGGTTGTGCTGCTATCTTAGCATAACTTATACACATGAACTTAAAGTACGAAGAATAGCCATGTTTCAAAGCGTGTACACATTACTTATTGATTTAGCATTCATCGAATCTCCTACTAAATTTCTTCCGCTAGATTGTGCTGCTATCTTAGCATAACCTATACCCATGAACTTAAAGTACAATGAATAGTCATGTTTTAAAGCGTGTACGCATCAACTATCGATTTTGCATGTATCGACTCTCGTGCAAAACTTCTTCAGGTAGATTGTGCTGCTATCTTAGCATAACTAAGACGCATGAACTTAAAGTACAAAGAATAGCCTTGTTTCAAAGCGTGTACACATTACCTAATGATTTTGCAAGCATCGACTCTCGTACTAAACTTCTTCCACTAGATTGTGCTAAAATCGTGTAAGTGTGCTGCTATCTTAGCATAACCTATCGATTTTACATGCATCGACTATCGCAAGCATAACTAAGACGCATGAACTTAAAGTACAAAGAATAGCCTTGTTTCAAAGCGTGTACAGATCACCCTGAACTTCTTCCGCCAGATTGTGCTGCTATCTTAGCATAACCTATACGTATGACTTTAAGGTACAAAGAATAGCCATGTTTCAAAGCGTGTACACATTACCTATCGACTTTGCATGTATCGACTCTCGTACAAAACTTCTTCCGCTAGGTTGTGCTGCTATCTTAGCATAACTCATACACATGAACTTAAAGTACAAAGAATAGCCTTGTTTCAAAGCGTTTACACATTACCTAATGATTTTGCACGAAACGACTATCATACTAAACTTTTTCCACTAGATTGTGCTAAAATCATGTAGGTGTGCTGCTATCTTAGCATAACCTATCGATTTTACATGCATCGACGATCGTACTAGACTTCTGCCGCTAGAGCATGTAGCAATCGCTTTTGTGTATCCCAAACCCCTGTGCACGAACTTAAAGCATAAAGATGAGCTATGTTCTAAAGCGTGTACACATCACCTATCGATAATGTATGTATCGAATATCGTACTAAACTTCTCCTGCTAGAGCGTACGAGTATCGCTTGTGTGAGCACGAACTTAAAGCATAAAGAATAGCAATGTATAAAAATCTTGTAAACAAAGCAGCAGCATTACGTATAGTCAAGATTAAATGCGTGCACACATCATGTATCCATGATGCACACAGTACTAAACTTATTCCATTAGAATGTACAAAGTTCGCATGTGTTTGTACTGCTATCTTAGCATAGCCTATGTGCATGAACTTAAAGCATAAAGAATAGTTATGTGTAAAAAATCTTGTGAACATAGCAGAGTGTTAACTACGTAGGTGTAGACATTGAACTTTACATGCTGAGGCAACATACTACGTGACCGTGACGTCACGACCACGTGCTCTTGTTTGGTAAACATAGCCACGTGCTTTTTTGACAGCTGTCTTCTTGACGAACCCTAACCTCACTTTGAAGGACAATAGAGCGTCGCTAACCTCACTGCTGCCATCTTTACGGCGGTAAACCTCAAGGCTGCCACCTTATGCATGTTATAGCGCGGAATTTAAAATCCAACAGCAGAACATTGTTAACCTCACTCTTGCCATCTTTACGGCGGTAAACCTCAAGGCTGCCACCTTATGCATGTTGTAGCGCGGAATTTAAAATCCAACAACAGAACATTGTTAACCTCACTCTTGCCATCTTTACGGCGGTAAACCTCAAGGCTACCACCTTATGCATGTTGTAGCGCGGAATTTAAAATCCAACAACAGAACATTGCTAAACTCTCTGCTATCATCTTGAAAAGTTCAGTGTTCCAAACACTAGTTCGAAAAACGTAACTCATCGCACCTCGGGGATTTTCCATTCCTTGTTCTGAACATGAAACCATTTACAAATAAAGATTAATTTTCTACACTTAACAAAGTACAAGCGTTCTTGCTGATAGCGATCGACGAGGTTGTTGCTCCTTTAGCCCTTTAGCCCATTAGCCCATTAGCCCTTTAGCCCTTTAGCCCATTAGCTCTTCAGCTAATTAGCCCTTCAAGGAATGTGCGGTAAGGAGGAGGAAGAGTCCTTTCATCCTTTTTGCCCTTCTGATAAGATGTAACCCCTGGGTTCCATACCCTATCACGATTTTTTTTCAGCCATGTTTATGCGATAACTTGTTCGACTGATTTTTACACACAAGACGAATGATGGAAGGTAAATAATTTGAAGTTATACTTTGGCTATATCGTTTACCGAGCGAGTTAGCTGCGCAGTATGGGTACAGTGTGTTTTTGATTTTTACACTATGCAAATCATTGAAGTTGTAGTTTTGCAATATTGCTTACTGAGCGAGTTAGCTACGCGATATGTGCACAGTGTGTTTCCATAGTTTTTGATTTTACACTAAGCAAATCATCAAAATTGTACTTTTGCTCTGAACACATCAAACAATGTTCTGATCATATGTTGAGGTTAACAACATCGATTACAGTGTTCGATTCTAGTCTTGTTATGTTTCATTCTGATCTTCTTAGAACAAGGGTACCCCCTAACATGTTCTAAACACATGTTGTATTGAGTACAGTGTTCGATTCTAGTCTTGATCACTTATTTCGTGTTCTGAACACATCGATCAATGTTCTGATCACATGTTGTATCGAGTACAGTGTTCGATTCTAGTCATGATCACTTATTTTGTGTTCTGAACACATCAATCAATGTTCTGATCACATGTTGAAGTTAACAACATCGATTACAGTGTTCTATTCTAGTCTTGTTATGTTTCAATCTGATCTTCTTAGAACAAGCGTATCCCCTGACATATTCTAAACACATGATGTATTGAGTACATTGTTCGATTCTAGTCTTGATCACTTATTTTGTTTTTCTGAACGCATCAATCAATGTTCTGATCACATGTCGTATCGAGTACAGCGTTTGATTCTACTCTTCTTATGTTTCGAAAGTCTAAACATGCACAATAATGTTATCGCTGCACACGCTTGCCTTCGCGATGCAGGTTTAAACTTGTTCGATATAAAGCTATGCCTTGACATAAGAGGCGGAGGAGAGGTAGAGAAGGAGGAGGGGGAGGAGGAGGAGGAGGAGGAGGAGGAGGAGGAGGAGGAGGAGGAGAATGATAAGACCTTAACAGCCTATGTATAGTCGCCATTGTTTTTAAAGATGATAGCTGTCAAAAGAATTTTTCAAATTATCCACCACCACATTTCAGCTAAAGAGGGCAACAGGGTGCTCTGTTGATTAAGCACATAGAATTTCAAATTGCCCTCCACCACATGCATAACAGCAGCTGTTATCTTGCGCAGTAGCCTCTAAGCTAGCTTTCTTCATAAGAGTAGCCGCCATCTTGTGCGAGCACCCCTAGGCCGTCTCATAAGGAGCTATGTATAGTCACCATTTTGTGTCTGCCATCTTGCGTAAGCATCCCTAGGACGTCTCAAGGCATCTTGTTTCTCATAAGAGCAGCCACCATCTTGTAGAAATAGATAGCTGCGAATGCCAAAGGGCTTAAGTAGGAATCGAACCGTTGATCTCATCATTAGACTATGTTTTTTCTTGTTCCTGATACTACGAACCTACGTATCAGGCGGAAAAATTTTGTCCGTTTTGCTCTACGATGCATCGTTTTCGAGATATTTAACATTTTGCATTTAAGCCTCCAAATTTAATGAATCGAACCTGCACGGTACGTTATACTCTCTACCATAGCTAGACCTGATCATGTTACGAAGACTCGCTTCAATACAAGCTAAAACAGAGCAAATGCCAAAGGGCCTAAGTAGGAACCGAACCGTTGATCCCATCATTATACTATGATTTTCTTGTTCCTCATACTGCGAACCTAGGTATTAGGCAGAAAAATTTTGTCCGTTTTGCTCTACGGTGCACCGTTTTCGATATATTTAACATTTTGCATTTAAGCCCTAAATTTAATGAATCGAACTATCACGACACGTTAGCCTCTAAGCTAAGAGTAGCAACTATCTTGCGCAAGCACCCTTAAAGCGTCTCATAAGGAGTTATGTACAGCTGCCATCTTGTGTCCGCCATCTTGCGCAAGCATCCTTAGGGCGTCTCAAGCCATCTTGTGCAAGGACCCTTAAGCCATCCCATAAGATCAGCCGCTATCTTGCGCAAGCATCCCTAGGGTATCTCATAAGGAGCCATGTATAACTGCCATCTTGCGCAAGCATCCCAAGGGCGTCTCATAAGAACCTGTGTATAGCAGCCATCTTGCGTAAGCACCCTTAAGGAGTCATGTATAGCCGCCATCTTACGCAATTAGCGTCGAGAGAGGGCTGCTGTAGAATTTTTCTTTTTAAATTATCCGCCACCACTTTTCAAAGGTATCTAGCTAAAGATGGCAGCACTGCGGATGACAGGTGACGAATTTACATCTACTACGATAAAGAGGGCAGCACGGTGCTCTCTGTATTAAAGATGGCGGATGACGGCTGTCAAAAAAGCACATGGCTATGTTTACCAAACAAGAGCACGTGGAATTTGCCGCCATCACATTTCAAACTAAAGAGGGCAGCACTATGCTCTGTTGATTAAAGATGGCGGATGGTAGCTGTCGAAAAAGCACGTGAGTTTGTTTCCAAACAAGAGCACGTGGAATTTTTCAATTTGCCGCCACCACATTTCAAAGGTATCTAGCTAAAGATGGCAGCACGGTGCTCTCTTGATTAAAGATGGCGGATGATAGCTAACAGAACTTTTCAAATTGTCCGCTACTACGTGCTTAAGGTAGTAGCCATAAAGAGGGCAGCACGGTGTTCTGTGGATTAAAGATGGCGGATAACAGGTGATGAAATTGCCCGCATGATAGTAGCACAGTGCTCTGTTGATTAAAGATGGCGGATGACAGCTGTCAAAAAAGCACATGGCTTTGTTTCCAAACAAGAGCACGTGGAATTTACCACCACCACATTTCAAACTAAAGAGGGCAGCACTGTGCTCAAAGATGGCAGATGACAGCTGTCAAAAAAGCACGTGAGTTTGTTTTCAAACAAGAGCACGTGGAATTTTTCAATTTGCCGCCACCACATAGAGGGCAGCACTGTTCTCTCCGGATTAAAGATGGCTGCTTGTCGAAAAGCATTTTTCAAATTATCCGCCACCACATTTCAAAGGTAAGTAGCTAAAGAGGGCAGCACTGTGCTCTATAGATTAAAGATGGCGGATGACAGCTATCAAAAAAGCACGTGGCTGTCAAAAAGCATGTGGATTTGTTTATCTCGAGCTAGTGAGGTTAAGTTGGTAGCACTAAGGTTTAGGTCCGTCAAGATAGCAGCACTGCCGATGACAGGTAACGAAAGAGGGCAGCACGGTGCTCTGTAGTTTAAAGATGGCGGATGACAGCTGTCAAAAAAGCACGTGGCTGTCAAAAAGCACGTGGCTTTGTTTATCTCGCGCTAGTTAGGTTATGTTGGTACTACTGAGGTTTAGGCCCGTCAAGATGGCAGTACTGAGGTTTGCGATGTGTTGTTGTCTGTCAAAAAGCACGTGGCTTTGTTTACAAATCTGTCAAAAAGCACGTGGCTGTCAAAAAACACGTGGCTTTGTTTACCTCATGCTAGTTAGGTTAAGTTGGCACTACTGAGGTTTAGGCCCGTCAAGATGGTAGTACTGAGGTTTGCGATGCGTTGTTGTCTGTCAAAAAGCACGTGGCTTTGTTTACAAATCTGTCAAAAAGCACGTGGCTGTCAAAAAGCACGTGGCTTTGTTTACCTCGCGCTAGTGAGGTTAAGTTGGCACTACTGAGGTTTAGGCCCGTCAAGATGGCAGTACTGAGGTTAGCGATGCGTTGTTGTCTGTCAAAAAGCACGTGGCTGTCAAAAAACACGTGGGTTTGTTTACCTCATGCTAGTTAGGTTAAGTTGGCACTAGTGAGGTTTAGGCCCGTCAAGATGGCAGCAGTGAGGTTAGCGATGCGTTGTTGTCGATGACAGCTGTCAAAAAGCACGTGGCTTTGTTTACAAATTCAAATCCCCCGCCTAAATTCAAATTTCCCGCCAAAATTCAAATTTCCCGCGGGCGGCGGCGGCGGAGGAGGCGCCAGAACTCTCCCATTATACTACTGTGGGGGGGGGAGGTAAATCAACTTAATCGCGTTGGGGTGAAAACGGAGGTGAGACCAATTGATTTTACTGTTCCTAATGTACTTATAAGGAGCCCCCGTGGCTCAGGCGGCAGCGCGCTGGCTCCTCACCGCTGGGTTTCGTGGTTCAAATCCCGGTCACTCCATGTGAGATTTGTGCTGGACAAAGCGGAGGCGGGACATGTTTTTCTCCGGGTACTCCGGTTTTCCCCGTCTTCATTCATTCCAGCAACACTCTCCAATATAATTTCATTTCATTTGTCATTCATTTAATCATCGTCCCAGTGCAGTGCGACAGGCTTCGGCAGGGCTTATTCATTCCATTCCTGACCCGGTTGAATGACTGGAAACAGGCTGTGGATTTTCAATGTACTTATTCTGATCATAAACTGATCATTTTTAATCTCTCCTGGGTTCGTTTTCAAGAGCCATCTTTTCCTTTGGAGAACCTTCTTAGATTACAGTAGATTCTTCTGGCATATAATCAAAAATTTAAACATATTTGAAATAAACGATAGATATATGATTGACCGTGCAATTGTTCACCTCTGTAATAAGGTCAATAATGCACGGAATTCTGTCTTTCGTATCGCCAGAAGTCCTGCGCACTTGCCTAAGGTCGACAATGGTGCTGGTCATACTGTCATCAATGACAACGGCAGCAGATGTAGTTTACCGCCAAGTAGAGGTTCAGTACCGCCAAGGCACCCAAGAAGACACCACGCCGGATCTCCTCAAGGATTTGATCCGCATTAAAAATGCTTATAGGAAAAGATGGCAAAGATTTAGGGACCGAACTTTCCGGGTAGAATACCTGGACCTATCTCGGGAAGTACGAAATCGATTGCTGGAGAAAAGATTGAAAAATGGGAGGAACGTTGCCGTAATCTCTCAGAAAACGAGTCAGATCGTGAATTTTGGCGGAATCTCTCAGAAAACGAGTCAGATCGAGAATATCGGTGGGTTATATATAAAACTATAAGCATTCAATTATAAATTTCAGTATAATACCGTAGCGAAGCACGGGCATCTTGCTAGTATTTTAATAAAAATCGACTTAGAAGACCATCGACGTGTAGTTTCAGGAGTGAGATGTGCTGAAGCGCTCCATGAACAGTTGATAACTCAGTAATCATGCATTTCCAGACCCACGTTGCTGTAATCATTTTACCTCACTATACGAGGAAACCATTCCTGAAGTCATGCCGCGGGGTTTCGTTACAGGCTCTACATGAATGAATTCAGTTCATGATATTTGAAATATCTCCCTCTTTCTGTGAGCAGTACTCTGGTTTTGTCCATCTGATACAAAGAACGTCAAACTAGAAATACCCCAAGGCTACGCGTGTATGTAATACATGACGTTGAGGTTCTGCAAATTACTGTTCTGTAATAGGAGTGTGAGTGGAGATGGTCGTTTATCTTAATATCTACAGTTTTTAATATTCCACATTAATTAAATATTATGATACAAATTGTACGATCATCAATTGTATTAATTTCCTGTTTGTCATTTCCGGTATTATCGTGGCTTTTAAGGGGAATCATGACAAATGTTATGATTTTTGACCAAAATCAAATTTTCAAATTTAACCTAAAGGCGAATGTTAAATTTAAGGGATTTACATCCCAGTTTCTCTGGAACTATTCAAGGTAATGTAATGAAAATTTTACAAGATATAGACTCATATCTAGTACACTTACTGATCTATTTTCTTGGTTCTGCCTTTATTAGAAATCAAGATATGTAGTTCTTAACTCAAGTCCTTAATTTTCAAAATTTATTTACTTTTTTAAAAAAAATATTTTTTAGCCGGGCTGAGTGGCTCAGACGGTTAAGGCGCTGGCCTTCTGGCCCCAGCTTGGCAGGTTCGATCCTGGCTCAGTCCGGTGGTATTTGAAGGTGCTCAAATACGTCAGCCTCGTGTCGGTAGATTTACTGGCACGTAAAAGAACTCCTGCGGGACTAAATTCCGGCACCTCGGCGTCTCCGAAAACCGTAAAAGAGTAGTTAGTGGGACGTAAAACAAATAACATTATTATTATTATTATTATTATTATTATTATTATTATTATTATTATTATTATTATTATTATTATTATTATTATTTATTATTATTATTATTATTATTATTATTATTATTATTATTATTATTATTATTATTATTATTATTATTATTATTATTATTATTATTATTATTATTATTATTATTATTAAAAAAATATTTATGATCAAGCTATATGTGATAACTCCACCAATGTGGTTCCATATAAGAATAATAATTTTATTAATGATAGATGATGTAGTTTCTGAGAAAATGGGAAACATTTGCAAAAAAGTAGCTTTTCAGAAATCAAACTTGAAAATATAATGCCCCTTTTAAAAAACACATGGATGCCACGATGTTTCTTACCATAAAAACATAAGATAGGAAGTGACATCATACCAAACAATGTATCCACTTATGCATCAGAACGTTTACTATAAATCAACACAAATTACCGCCTTCTACAGCAAACAGTTCTCGAAATATCTTGTCATAACTGAACAAGTGTTCACAAAATCTGTAGAAATGACTTGTGTAGTAATATTTTTTAAATTTATAAATACTTGCAATTATCCAAAATCAACAAAACATCCTGAATTTAAAGAAGAAACTGCAAATAACAATTTTCCATAAAAATAAAAAGCAACATATTTTTCTCCCTTTAAAAATCCCGATTCTTCTTCTAAATTTCGTTATCAGTTTTGATCTAACGCCATTCTTAAAGGTTTATTTGCCGGAATTACAGGGTAGTGGTGCGGCGTATAGAGAGCAAAACTCCTTTCCCTCATGCTGTCAGATAATAAGGCTTCAAATTTCTTTACGACTACCATTTCAGTAATCCCGCTGGAATATATCGTCGTTGCCGGGACAAAACATCCTCTGTGATATTTTTGGAGATATACTGACCCGCAGCACATACTGTACATTATGAAGAGCGAGAATGCCTTACAATATGTACACAATATTGTACCTTAGATGACAGAAATTTAGCGGCCAAAGTTCTGAGCTAAAATACTTCACATAGGAGGTTTTGTCCCGACAGCGACGACATTTACCTTGCAGTAGGCCCACGCTGTGCATAAGAGGAGAAAGAAGTTTCAGGGAGTATTTTACAGTCAGGGTAGTTTTAAAGCAAGTATGTTTCTTACAACTCTCTAGCTTAAAATATTTTCAGCTCTTTGGCATGAATGAAATGCTCCTTGCGGCAGAGTTCTTATCGGATTCAACTGGAATTTTCAGATTATGTTTCAATATGTACAGGAATTAGAAGTACAGGGTGACCCGAAAGTGCGTTAACATGAGACGAGGCAATACTTCACGAAACATTGGAGGTAGATTGGTAATAACTGACACACATGATCGCATGGTATGGAGTTCTATTGACACCAAAATAAAGTACACAAACTTCACTAACAGTGCCACTTCTCGTAACGTCAACATGCCGCGATTTCAGGCGCATCTGACGCCCTCTCTCACGACAGCTCCTTTTACAGTATAGCGTACACGGGTCTCATGCGGCATCACTGACGTGTTGCTGTCCAGCGCCATCTGTTGGCATGTTTGTGCACTCGTTGTTGGTGTCAAGAAAACTCCATGTCATGTCAAGCATGTGTGGCTATTTGTACCTGATCTGTTGCTGTCCAGCGCCATCTGTTCGCCATTTTGTGACCTTTATTTCTGTGTGAAAAAACCCTATGTCATGTCAATCATGTGTGTTCATTATTACCTCTCTACCTTCATGATTCTCTCAAGTATTGCCTCGTAAATGTTAAGGAATGTTGCGTCACTCTGTAGTTCTCCATTATATTATCAGTTGAATATTACCTTCGTATTGTTGCATCTGAAATAGCACCAAACTAGAAATTTTGCCTATTGTATGAATAAAGAAAAAGGGAAAAACTTATATTGACAAGAGTTTATACGTGACTGCAAAACTCAGAGTTAATTCGAAGTGTCGGTGCGACGTAAAGCCCCTAGCAAAAAAAAAAAAAAAAAAAAAAAAATTCGAAGCATGTGAGTAATTTTGCCAAGTGTGTCAAATAGTAGCCACAAATATTGAAAACTGTGCCGCAAGAGGCATTTTCCATGCAGCATATAAAAATAAATATTACTTTATGATAACTTAGCAACAAATGAATTAATCAAGTCCAAATTTTATGCGGTGCTATATCTTATTCATATGTGGTTGTGTTTTAAATTTTGTTGCGATAAGTGGTAAATTGTAGAGGTTCCAAATTTTAGTGAACCTTGTTGATTTGTTTGCCAGAGGTCAAGTACGATAGTCTGGCAGTCGACCGCTGGCGTTCAGTTCAGTAGTGGAACTTCCATTCCGGTACATATCCAAGGGCAACACGTGGAGGAATCACCTGTAGTTCCACAGACAGAAAGGACATTTTTTATCATACTATGACATAATTCTCTTCTTTCCGTACTCAAAAGAGTACGGAAAATGACACTTTACCATACTGTAATTACTTTCCGCCCTGTTGAATATATGCTGCCTTAGGAGCGCATTGGAACTTGGGAGAGTTATCGTAACTACAGAGTCACCCAAAAGTGCGTTAACAGTTGACGAGACAATACTTCACAGAATATTGGAGGTAGGGAGGTAATAATTGACATACTTGATTGGCATGAGATGTGGTTTGTTGACACCAAAATTCAGTACACAAAATAACCAACAGATGGCGGTGGACAACAATACGTCTGGTACAAATGGCTACTCATGCTTGACATGACGGGTTTTTATTAAAACGAACGAGTGCACAAACAGGCCAACAGATAGTTGAACACCGCTTCAGTAATGTAAACACGGATATTCAGAGAGATCATGAATCAGCGACCATCAAAGATAACCTTGTTGAATTGTCTCTCCGCCAGATTGCAGCACTGTGGCTCCGTACCCATCTACACCAAAAATGACGTCTCTGCATTCGCAACTCAATTAATCTGCCGCCAACAGAATACTAAGTAAGGTACAGGTTAATCCATTTCCAACAGATAAATATCACAGTATATCCTCAAGTTCGTATTGCATTTTACAATCCAGAGGACCATGTTTATCACTCTGGTAGCTTAGTGGACTGTTCGCTGTTTCAAATGCCATATCTTTTTTTACAACGTAACCCCATGTACACACCACGTATATCTTTCGTAGCAAGACACGAATCAAAATTAATTATAATTAAATTTAGATTGATGCTTTTGAGCTTTTGTCGTGTCAAGAAAACAAGGCGAATTCCTTTGTGTTCCGCGTCTTCAGGAGAAAATCTCGCCTGTTCACAAGGAAGACTTATCCAATAATGAGGGTTTGAATTTAAGAGTGCTTTACCGTTGGTCTGTAGTAAGTGGTTCTTTCATTCGTCACTAGATGGCTCACTGTGCACCAGCCTACCGAGCTCCAATTAAGATGTTTCTTGTTCCATCGTAAGTGCGTGCGAAATAAACAGCAAGGTCATCCGATGAATCAGGGACGAATGCGGTAGAATAAATAATAAATAAAAATAAACACCAACTCAAAGATAATATTGTACTATCAAAAACTTTGATATCAGGACCGGTGTTAGGCAAGGGGATGTTTTATCCCCTATTATCTTAAACCGCATGCTACAAAAAACTCTATCAGACAACTCGGGGTTGAGAATTGGTTTCAAGAAGTTAAACATCAATTAATTAACTGCCTGGCCTTCGAACATGACCTCACACTCCTAGCATCAAACATGGAGGAAGCTACACACCAACTCTCCTCCCTCAGTCAAATAGCAGCTAGAGTGGTGTTGAGGATCGCCATTAACAAAACGGAGTTCATCACCAACATCAGAGATGCACCCAACTCACACGGGGGTAGAATAATAAAAAGTCTAATTCCTACCAATATCTCGGAGAATAGATAACCCTCGAACGTTAGTTGCCTTACGTCGCACCGACACAGATAGGTGACAGATTGCGACGATGGGGATGGGAAAGGCCTAGGAGTTGGAAGGAAGCGGCCGTGGCCTTAATTAAGGTACAGCCCCAGCATTTGTCTGGTGTTAAAATGGGAAACCACAGAAAACCATCTTCAGGGCTACCGACAGTGGAGCTCGAACCCACGATATTCCGGATGCAAGCTCACAGCCGCGCACCTCTACGCGCACGGCCAACTCGCCCGGTAGAGCTAGTGAGTATTTAGCCATGAAGGTCAGGTGTACCAAACTGGAGAGAACTTTCCATCTCTGTACGAACGTTTACAAATCCAATTTCTTTTCCCTTCGCCTCAAACTTCGACACTATGAAACCGTAGTAAGATTTTCGGTACTGTATGCCTCAGAATGCTTGAACATGGTCAAAAAGGTACAACTCAGGATTTTGGAACTGAAATAACGAAAGATCCAGAGAAAAATAATGGGCCCCATTAAAAAAGGGAGGTGAATTCAGAATCAGGCAAACAACGAGCTTTACCAAAATTTAGAGAGCATAACAACAGTCAAGACAAAAAGGAAACATCTTCTACGGCCACATAGTCAGAATGAACAACAAGAGACTGACCTCAAGAATCGTCAACACCATTTCTAGAGGGAAAGAGACAAATGCTATATGGACGCTACATTTTTTGCTATTTGCTTTACGTCGCACCGACTCAGATTTGTCTAATGACGATGATGGTATAAGAAAGGCCGAGGAACGGGAAGGAATCGGCCGTGGCCTTTATTAAGGTACAGCCCCAGCATTTTCCTGGTGTGAAAATGGGAAACCACGGAAAACCATCTTCAGGGCTGCCGACAGTGGGGTTCGTATCTACTATGCTGAACAGGGCCCTTGAGGAGGGATGGGTAGATTGGAAGGGACAGGCAAGGAAGAAGGAAGGAATCGGCCGTGGCCTTAAGTTAGGTACAATCGCGGCATTTGCCTGGAGAAGTGGGAAACCACGGAAAACCACTTCGAAGACGGATAAGGAGGGAATCGAACTCCGCTTACTCAGTTGACCTCCCGAGGCTGAGTGGATCCCCTTCGAGCTCTCGCAGCACTTTTCAAATTTCGTGGCAGAGCCGGGAATCGAACCCGGGCCTCCGGGGGTAGCAGCTAATCAAACTAACCACTACACCACAGAGGTGGACTACTTTTATCATTATATGATTTTTCCTCATGGTTCTTTCACTTATTTGTTTATGTTTGCATTGTGCTACTCCATTGTAACTAAATGTAGGCCTATTTTTCATTACGGAACTCTGTAATTCGGCTTATTGCTGTTTTCCCGAATAACTAAATAAATAAATGAATGAATTCGCATCCTGCCGGGTGAACCAAGCACGTCTCGGCCAGACAGCCATTGGTGCAGAGCGGGGTGTGTAAATATTCCGAAGGAGCGTGTTAAGAGATCTCCCTCCTTGGAGTCAACTGGTCAGTTTTGACACGGTCCAGATGAAAGAGGAGAGAATGCTCCAGATCTTGACAAGTGGTAATGAGTGACAGAGCCAATCAGACAGGGTTAGGGGTGGGGATGAGCAACACCTCCTCCCTCCCCACTCCCCGGACTACTCGGCCTGGTATTGATCCACGGACGGTAGGTGATGCGCCTGTGTCCTCCTTCGGTCCTATCCTAAACTCCGCTGCCAAATTCTGATATTAGCCTCTCCTCATCTCAGCGACTCCATAAACATCCCGCTATTCATAGAACTACAATCGAACTTCGATATCTCGACGTGCTTGTAAAACACTTCGAGTTATCGAACATTCGAGGTATAGAAATACGTGCATTCTACAGTACTTTGGCTTCAGCAATACCATTATATTATTTTCTCTACATCTAAAAGTTGCTGTGTTATAACCAGCTTTATTGTTCTCATTTCAGATACTTACATATTCGTATTATTGAAGTCCAACTCATTGGCTCAATGGCCAGCGTTGAGGCCTTCGGTTCACTGCCGGGTCGGGGATATTAAACGCGTTTGATTAATTCTTCCCGGGGACTGGGTTTTTGTGTTTGTCCCTACACTTTCCTCTTCACATTCGGACAAAACACTACACCAGCAACTACCACAGAAACATGCAATAGTAATTACATCCCTCCATACAGGGATTGTGTCAGGAAGGGCATCCGGCCGTAAAACAGGGTCATATCCACATTAAAAAAAATTTCGACACTGTTCGCACCCGCGACCCCACAGATGTAGGAAAAGCGATGGAAGAGTAAGAAGAAGACAAATTCGTATTGAAGAGAAGTCCGCAATTTTCCTTTCCCGTGTCGTTTGTAACACTGTGCTCTCTACAATTTCTCTAGCATACTAACAGTACCAAACACGTCCTCGCCAACTGATGGCTGTCCTTGAATAAAGCTGCGAAATCTTGGCAGGGCTTGACCAAGCCAGCAGACCAGGAACGCACCACCCCGTTCTGTCAACAGCTTGCTGAGTAAAAATAGGAAAGCAAATTCTAAATATGTTCCACCTGTTCAAAACTTTTTAATTACACAGTATATAAAAAAATTACAGTCCGCCTCTGTGGTGTAGCGGTTTGTGTGATTAGCTGCCACCTCCGGAGGTCCGGATTCGAAATTTAAAAAGTGTTACGAGAACTGGAATGGGATCCACTCAGCGTCTGGAGGTCAACTGAGCAGAAGGGGGTTCGATTCCCACCTCAGCCATCCTTGAAGTAGTTTTCTGTGGTTTCCCGCTTTTCCTCTAGACAAATGCCGGGATGGTACCTAATTTAAGGGCATGGCCACTTCCTACCCTCTTCCTTGTCTATCCCTTCCGATCTCCTCATCCCTCCACAAGGCCCATGTTCAGCATAGCAGGGAAGGCTACCAGGGCGAGGTACTGGTCCACCTCTCCAGTTGTATCCCCCGACCCTAAGTCTCATGCTCTAGGACACTGCCGTTGAGGTGGTAGAGGTGGGATCCCTCGCTGAATCCAGGGACAAACCGACCTTGGAGAGTAAACGAATTACGAAAGAAAGAATATAAAGATTACATATATTCGGTGCTAGCTTCGGCCGAAAGTTGTTGTTAAGACAAGTCATGTCATACGAATAATACTAAAACAGATGTGTACAAGGCTAAAATTAACAATATTAGATTGTATCGTCAAAATTCAAGTAAAGGTTCGGTTTTGAAAAATATATAAGAAACTCCAGCGCATGTGGAATACGTTCATACAACAATTATTAAATAATGGTGCATGGTCAGGTTATTAAAATGGAGTGAAATGTTCATCACAGTTCTGTTAAAAGTTGTGTTTATTGAACTCTTCAATTAGAAGATTATAATAGCGGCACCTGGATCGTTCATCTTAAGGACTAGCGGAGTATTTGATCAAATATAAAACAGAACCATGTAGCGTTCAAATGGGGACATCCTTGTGTAGAAATATAGTGCCATACAGGTGGTAAAGGCGTGCTCTTTTCACCTGAAAGGACGTGGTTTCGATTCCCCGTCCGGAAGTCACAAAATTTAAGAAACGAGATTTTCACTTCCGGAGGTGCACATGTTCCTGAGGTTCAGTCAGCCTACACCAAAAATGAGTACCAGGCTAATTCCTGGGGGCAAAGGCGGCTAACCACTCTACCTCACCAAGTGCCGAGATCTGGAACCCGACACTTGGAACGATCGGTTGAAAATAGTAGTTTTGTTGTTGAGAATGGCAAAGGTATGGGAACTGGAACGTTTAATACAAGCACGGAAGGAGGGAAGAGAGTTAAACAGAAATGAAAGGTGATGGGATTGTAATTCTCTGCACAGTCTATAAACTAGAAGAGACGAGTGTAACTTACACATTCGTCGAATTTTAACCAGCCTAGTCTTTCAAAAACCGGGCGAGTTGGCCGTGTGCGTAGAGGCGCGCGGCTGTGAGCTTGCATCCGGGAGATAGTAGGTTCGAATCCCACTATCGGCAGCCCTGAAGATGGTTTTCTGTTGTTTCCCATTTTCACACCAGGCAAATGCCGGGGCTGTACCTTAATTAAGGCCACAGCCGCTTCCTTCCAACTCCTAGGCCTTTCCTATCCCATCGTCGCCATAAGACCTATCTGTGTCGGTGCGACGTAAAGCAACTAGCAAAAAAAGAAAAAAAGTCTTTCAAAAGAGTGTGTTACGTGAACAAAGCAATTTAGTGTAAGTATGAATCTTCTACATTAATTCAACGCTTTTTGTATTTAGTATTTTTGTATTTTTATTTAGTGGAAAATAGGATTGCTGATATTTAGGAAGATGAAGGGAAGCATGTAGGTTACTTTCCTGCACACACCCATCACGTGTTCATTCCAATTTAGATTTTCAATCATAATGATTGTATCAGTGATTGGCTTGATTACACAAATAAAAAATAATTAATTTTGAGCAGAGTAAAAGAAAACTTAAGGTCCAACAAAACATTGCAGCACAAGACGTAAATAAACAGGTTAGGAAACATGACAACTACAGAATGGATGTGGAAAGCGGCATGGAACCCTGAGAGGTAAAGGGACGTAGTCCTTTGCGAAGAAAGAAAACGTACAGGGTAAATGCCCGTGGATTATACACATTCATTTATTTTTTAAAAAGGAAACAAATCAAAACTCAAAACAGAAATACTTTTATAAAGGAAAATTAAGGTATTAACCACACCTGCAGACATGCGCAGTTCGTTAAAAGAAATGTAATAACAGAATTTGAATTGAAAGAAGCACTATTCAGCGTCACATGCCAATTAAAAGGATAGCTAATCCCAGTCTACACAAATGTAGGAATACTACCAAACACAGAGGTACAGGAAACTTGCACCACTACCTAAAACACTTCAGATAATGTGCATAGATTTCCAGTACTTATGCAAGGCGACACAGAAATGCGGAGAGGCTAATCCGAGGGTTAATTACATTATAAGTTACAAGGTTAAGGGAAAAAAGGTATTGCCTCCGAAACAAAAGGTACAAGATCTTAGCTGAAAAGCTAAGTCATTTCGAGAAATTCAGCAGTGGACGTGAAAATCGAGGATAAACTCTTGCGTAAGCAAAATAAATTATTACATTTAAATAAAGTATGGACGGCCTTTCCTGTGAGTTTCTGGGAGATGCAACGAGAATGTTCCGTCTCTAGCCACGTCGCGAATATCATGGTACACATCACCGAGCTATAAAAAAGGAAAGCTGCCGCGGACAGACAGTGTTGGAGTTAGTGTCATACTCAGTGTGTTGGGATTCGGTGGCAGGGCTGAGGGCAACAGAGGTATTGGTTGCCATAAGTGTCCCACCGAGGTCTCAGCGAGGAGTTGTCGAGTGAGTAGCTGGACAGAAGACTGTGTACTGCCTTGAAGTACCGTGTGCTTGTGTACTTCTGTGAACTGAGGATTGTCGCAGAGGCGGCGTCCGAGCAGCTATCGTGAGTGTAATGGGAATTGTGCTATTGTAATAGTCATGTCCTAAGCAGTAATGTCCTACAGTTTAACATTGTTGAGCTGTTGCTGTTTATTTGTTCACTGCGTAAATTACTGACTGTCTCTGGAGTCGAACCAAGGAACAGTCATCGCGTGTTGTGTATCAAGTAGCACTGTGTTCAAACCCAGTGGTCTTCCCGCAGCTGCTGTGTGGGTGACTGGACTTGGAGAAGTGAAACGAAGGATTTTCAGCCGTCCTCAGGTTATACGAACTGGTCAGACCATCTCCTGTGTAGAAAGAAGAGAGACTTGTAATTAGTAAGTGTGACCATTCATGCTTGAATATAATTGTGTGTGCATTTACTGGGTCATCCAGAAATAGGTAGAGTGCGCTGTTTTATTCGTAACAATATCAACACCATTTAGCTCTAAGTTGGGGATATTGCTGCTTTTGACTTTAGTTATGAGTTTAGTTTGGCCAAAGATATTTGCCTACATTGTATGCGGGTATATGTGATTTCCTGTGACTATTTATAGCCGACTGCAGCCCTTGTAAGGCAGACCTTCCGATGAGGGTGGGCGGGATCTGTCATGTGTAGGTAACTGCGTGTGGAGGATAGTGTTATGTGGCGTGTGTGAGTTGCAGGGGTGTTAGGGACAGCACAAAAACCCAGCCCCCGGGCCAGTGGAATTAACCAATGAAGTTTAAAATCCCCGACCTGGCCGGGAATCGAACCCGGAACCGTCTGAACCGAAGACCAGTACGCTGACCATTCAGCCAGAGAGTCGGACATTGTACTCGGGTTAATAATGAAAAAATATTCGCCGGAATATTGTATTAAATTGTTGAGATCGTCATTAATTTTCTTTATTGCAAAATGCACGTTTCCAACTAGAGAATGATAGTATATTTGAAGATCTTCAGCATATATTATATCACTCTACCAGCATAATATGCCCAAATGCACAAACATCCTAGTTGTGAAGACTACGTGCAACCAAAGCTTCTTGTTCGTAGCTGTTCCAAAGACGAACTTCCTTTTATTTTCAGAGAAAATGTATCCCTTAAATCCATTAACGAGTAAATGTAAACTTAAAACCTTTCCAGTTGCCCAACATACAATATCAGTATAAATATTATACTAGAACATATCTGTAAAAAAACACATTAATAAATTACGAATAAATACACAGTATTAAACAAAGAATGACATGCTCGTGGCTAGCTCAGTAATTGGACTAACAAGATACATCCGAGATTGTGAGCCCTGGAGGAAAATAGGTAAGCCGCCACTAACCTATGGTACAGACGCTACCCCAGCAACTCAAACCCGCACACTCACCACATCCATACTTATCACACCCTCTGCAACAGATGTGGCCGCCTCATTTCCTGGTGGCCCTTGTCTTAAAAAGGTAATTAAAGCTCATTACAGGCGCACACAACATCTAAACACGCACACAAAACCTCCCCCTCTATCGAGCCTCCAAATCCCACCACCCTCGAACCCCAGTCCTCTCACCAACCTACCCACCCACCAGCCCAGCCAAGATACATTCACCCTCCTACACATACTACTCCTCAAGTTTTTTTATTATTATTATTTAAATAATTGTTCGTGGCGTCGACTTATGAAGATCTTTTTGCCACACTCCTCAAGTTATTCTCGTCCCAAAACACGCCCCTATTACCCACCATGCCAAGCAAACAACTCATCCTACATCAAACCCTTCCTCATCCCCTTACCAAGTAAAACCACCCCGCAACGAAAAAGATCAAAAGTTCTCACTTCCTCACTTCCCACCTAAAGCAAAAATGAAGCAATGGGTACAGCCGAGGCGGAGTGCCAATTTATATAAATGCTGCATTTCCAAATGTTAATATCCGCATACTCACATCAATTATAAATATGTGAGTCAATGCGCAATACCACCGGTACAGTCCCGTTACCATACATAAGCAACAGGACTACCACATACCGATGCACATTAATTACTGTATCAGCCAACATAATAGCTTGACAGCTGCCCTGGTCACACATACACGCAAAGAATTACAAATCTATATTTTCTACCCATAAATTAATCTCCACTTAACGAATAATTTACCTCCTTTCAATTTTTTTAATCATAATACAACTACTACGGACCGAGCGAGGAGCGCGATAAAGAGCACCGGTATCGGTACGTTTCACAACACCTATCTCTCCGGAGATAAGTGGCACATACGGATAACCAGGGCCCTTTGTCCATATCAATCTTGGACAATAGACTGCCCCCTTCCGCCAGCTCCACCGTATAGAAGTCCATCTTCACCGCCGTAGATGCCGTTAAAGTCTTCTTCACCCGTAACCCTGGGCATGGACTCCACAACATACCCTGTGGAACTGGGTCCTCACCTGAACTTCGCCATCCTGTCACTCCGGCCTACTGAAGTGAAGGATGCCCACCCCCGCAGCGTGGATGCACCAGACAAGAATTACTCAAGTGGAGGATAGGGAAGGTAACCCTATTTCCCTTGAGACGGTTTAATGGCTGATAATTTGAAGCTGAGCGGGATAATGGAACAAGATGTCTTTGACAAACGTATCTTTCAACAGTCTCGGCAATAAGGACCCCGCAGAGGGTTATTCCAAACTTAGGCCGTCGTAGTGCAGAGCTTCTTTCGTCAGCAGGAGTACGGTAGTTATTTCTGAAAGAATGTGGGTTTTCCAGCCTGTTCCAATAATAACCATCCCTTGCAGCCACTCACAACAATCAACAAGGCTCCTTATCTAAACTCTAAATACCGTACTGAAGTTTCCAGCCTGTTTATAACTCTCTGCAATCAGTGTAGCTAAGTAGGCCTTCGATGGACGGTTTAGTTGTAAATTGTTTGGTTCTAGGAACGAGTTCATTTCTTAATATTGTGACGGTCAGCGTGTTTTGGTTACTATAATTGGAATCTGCATTTCTTGTTTATGTGTGTATGCGTGTGTTCGTGCCTTAGAAGTATATTATTTTTATTCCTTCGGATCTGAAAACTAAATTGTGTATTATTATTATTATTATTATTATTATTATTATTATTATTATTATTATTATTATGATATATAATTCGCTGGGGCCATCAAGGACCACGTTAAGTCTTGTTGCATTTGACACTGAACTTGGCCTTCTTTAGAGCCCAAATTTCCCTCATTCTTTGTGAGTGGGCCTGCTTACGCTCCTCTGTCCAAGGGGCACCGTGTCTTCTCTTCGGTTGCTCATCTCGGTTTAGCCCGTTCGTCAATATTTTCTTGCGGAAGAGATCTCTGTTAAAGGCGTCTTCAGATGGGATATGTAGCATTTGCAGGTCTTCTTTGGTATTTCTAAACCAGGGAATTGTGGTTTTGGGGTTTGAATCAAAAAGTGAAAGATTTCTTTAGTTAACTTTCTTCTGTCCATTCTTTTCAGATGACCGTAAAATCGTGCCCGTCTTTTTCTGATTGTGTCGGTAATTTTCTCTATTTTGCTGTAGACTTCCTTGTTGGATCTCTTTTGATGGATTCCATTTCTGTACTTTGATCCCAAGATTCCTCTCACAATTTTGCGTTCTCTTTCCTCCAGTTCTTCAAGGAGTCCTTTGTTGGCATTTAGAGACAGGGTTTCGGCTGCATATAGAACTACTGGCTTTAGAACTGTTTCATAGTGACGTATCTTGGTGTTTTGGGAAAGGCATTTTTTGTTGTAGATTGTGCGGGATGTTTGGTAGGCTATTTCCAGTTTGCGTACTCGCTCCTTTGCTTCTTTGTCCAGTCCATTTTTCATGATGATCTCACCCAGGTATTTGAATTTGTCTACTCGGGTGATGTCCCCGTATTTTGTATGGAGTTTTGGTGGAGCCTCTTTGATGTTAGTCATTACTTCTGTTTTCTCAAACGATATCTGCAAACCAGT
Organism: Anabrus simplex; assembly: GCF_040414725.1. NCBI lineage: Eukaryota > Metazoa > Arthropoda > Insecta > Orthoptera > Tettigoniidae > Anabrus > Anabrus simplex. The sequence goes on from NC_090265.1 coordinate 783,558,794, forward strand.
TTGTTCGGCAATTTCCTTTAAATTTTCAACTTTAGCTCTAGCGGTTTCTATGTCGGTTGAGAGAACAGCAATATCATCGGCAAATGCTAAGCAGTCTGTTGCGATCCCCTTGGATTTGTTTCCTATTCTCAATGGACTGTAGTTGGTTTCCTGTAATCTCACCCGCCAGGTTCTGATGATCTTTTCAAGAACATATTATTATTATTATTATTATTATTATTATTATTATTATTATTATTATTATTATTATTATTATTATTATTATCATTATTATTATTATCGTATTTGCTGTTCATTGTAATAATATACAACCTTGTACTACGAAATAAACGTGGAATGTTTCTTATCAGGAAACGAGGGGCTTATTTTCAATTATTGCGCGGAGGGGGCGAGCTTCTTAGCGCCGCTACTGTCTTTAAACAAAAATGTAGAATTGAAGGGTATCTGAAGATGAGGTCAAACCAGCGAAACGACTTCCCTGGTCAGAGGACAGAGAATGAAGGACATGCAGACAAGGTTACGTAAACATGGTTGGAAACCTAAATAAAAATGGCCCAATGAGGGCGTGACGATGTTAAAAAAGAAAGAATAACATATTTAATTCTTAAAGAACATCATTAGATTCTATCAAGTCACATTCCTTGTTTAATAATGTGTTTTTTAAGGGATGTTACAGTGCAGGGCCTCTCAGAGTGCATGTGCTGGTGTATTGTGCTGTGCAAGGTGCATAAGACGACTTCGCTAGGTTGACTAGAGTGCAGACCTTCACTCCTCGAGTTTGAGCAATAGCGCTGTCTCCCTCTTTCCCTACGCCTGTCTCGTTCCCTCCGCCTGTTTCCCCCTTCCTCACTCGCCCTCCATCCGAGCCGAGTTGAGCCGAGCTGTAACGAGTTGCCCCGAGGTAGAACGCCGGTCCGAACTAAGCCGAGTAGGACCGATGCACGGTGCACAGAACCTCTGCACCTCGATTTGCACGCGTGCGATTTTGGACGTTTGAGAGGCACTGTTATAGCTAATATTTATATTGAAATTGTGTGCTCGGCACTCTGAAAAGCTCTTAAAATTACGTACATTTAAACTGAGTCGACACTAAAAAGTATGCATTCCTTCTTAACAAAACATCTAGTACACACATGGTGCTGAAGAGGGGTTCCGTAGCGAGCCGGTAAAAACAGTATATTGGCAAGTGGAACTCGTCCTCAAGCATTCAATCAATCGATCAAGTAGTCAATCATCACTGATCTCCATTAAGGGCAGTCGCCCAGGTGGCAGGTGCCCTATCTGTTGATCACCTAGCCTTTTCTTAAATAACTCCAAACAATTTTGAAATTTGGTAAATTATTCCAATCCCTAACTCCCCTTCCTATAAACAAATATTTGCCCCAATTTGTCTCCTTGAATTTCAACATCATCTTCATATTCTTACGAATAAATCTCCATCTCCTTCATTACTCTAGTTTATTTCAGGATGACTCAATAAACACGCACACGCATATATATACACAGACAAGTCTAATCAGCTATGAATGGCCACACGTACTAATTGTTGTCTATTTACAAGTCTCTCTTCCTTATGACACAGCAGGTGGTCCAGCCCATTGTCCTACCTGCGGATGGTTAATCCTCACTTTCTCTTCGCAAGTCCAGTCACCTCATACAGCAGCTGCGTGTGGACTGCTGGATCAGAACACAGGGCTACGGGAGACTCAACACACGATGACTGTTCGCCGGTTCGATTTCAGAGGCAGTCATGTAATTCACACAGTCACATTCAGAGAACAACTAAATAACTCAGCAGTATTTAACAACAGGACCATACTCACAACAGCGAACATGTCTATTTACCCTCACACTCATGATAGCGGTTTCCCTCGCTGACTCAAGCCGAGCCTCAATCCACAGAAACACACGAACACACAGTACAGTGTTCCGTTCCATCGTCTCCAGCCCACCCACTCACAAGTCTCTCCGACACCACAACAACGGCTCCTCGTTCAGACCACGGTGGGACGCTGGCGACAGCCAACACCTCTGTCAATCTCAGCCCAACCACCGAACCCCAACATACCACGGAGCCCAACACTGACTCCATCACGGAACCTAACTGTGACTGACTGTCCGTGGCTATACTCCCTGTTTATAGCTCGGGTGATATGAGACAGAATTTTCGCTAGGTGACTAGAAGCAGAACATTACCGTTGAATCTTCAAGAAACCCACAGGTAAGCCGGCCAACAAGAACAATACACGGAAAGCCGGCTGGGAGATCCCAGGTCGTGTGAGTCACTAGCCCCTTTCTGGAAATAAGGAAAGGGAATACCAAGAGGCTGGCACGTAACAATATTGTGATCTTTCCTAATTTTAAAAACACCACTCAAACTCATTCGTCTACTAATGTCATTCCATGCCATCTGCCCACTGACAGCTCGGAACATACCACTTAGTTGAGCAGCTCGTCTCCTTTCTCCTAAGTCTTCCCAGCCCAAACTTTGCAACATCTTCGTAACGCTACTCTTGTGTATAAAATCACCCAGAACTAATCGAACTATTTTTCTTTGGATTTTCTCCCGTTCTTGAATCAACTAGACCTTGTGTGGGACCCATACACTGGAAACACACTCTACAACCCCTAAATACCCTCATAACCATGTACAGAGATATGTGTCCTTCATTTACAATCTCATTTTTGTGATTACTCCAATGAAGATGTTTAACTGTGATTACGTGGTGAGATTCCTAACACTTGAGCGTGCGGAGAAAGCCTCTAACCAATTATATCGCTCTTTCTGCCAAGATTTGGGAAGTAAACTCATAAGAACACGTCTCTGCTCCTACAGATTCGTTTAATGAGAAAGAACACACGACAAGTTTGCAGAGAAACTCATTTCCTTACTTTTCCTTCTTCTCCCTTCTTGTGGTCAACTTCAGATAACGCTAGCCTCACAGATTGGTAAGAGATGTTTTGTGCAGATGCCTTTCCAGACTCTTATACCCACCGCCTGTCTTATATTTCTGATCAGAGACCGTATTAATACACAGATCATGCAAGTTTAGCCTTACTATAATAACCCTTCAAGAACCCGGACTCTCTTCCTGTCAAAGCTGTTAGTAATGTCACAAACGTGTGTAATATAATCAGAAAGAATGCCTCCCCGGAGCTGGAGATGACTATCCTGTCCTTCACAGACAGAGAGACCCTTTATATGCGAGTGCAGCTGTAAATTCTGCGCCTTCCAGTACTAAACCTAGGATCTTTGTGAAAATTATTCTCTCTCTGACTTCCTGTTTTGTTTTTGTTTTTCAATCAACCATTTTCAGTTTAGTGGCCAACACTCCATGGCATGCAGGGACTGTAGGGCAGTGTTTCAACTTCAGATTGCGTGACAAGCAGCAGCTGCACTAAGAAGCTCGGGGCCCCCGCAATAATTGAAAATGGGCCCCTCGTTTCCTGATAAGGAAAGTTACAAATGTATTTCATAGCACAGGGTTGTATATTATTACAATAAACAAGAACAAAACGCGCTGACCATCACAATTTTAAGAAATAATCTCGTTCCTAGGAACAAATAATTTAAAACTCAACCGTCCATCGTAGGCCTACTTAGCTACACTGACTGCCGAGAGTTATAAACAGGCTCGAAACTTCAGTATTTAGAGTTTAGGTAAGGAGGATGTCTTTGTTATCGCATCTCTGCTGACTACTGGGTTCTCAGAACTGGCTAATTACGTACTTCAAGAGCCCTGTTGATTGTTGTGAGTGGTAGCAAGGGATGGTTATTATTGGAACAGGTTGGGAACTCACATTGTTTCAGAAATAACTACCGTACTCCTACTGATCAAAAAAGTTTTTCACTACGACGGCCTACGTTTGGAATAACCCTCTGTAATACAAATCATACTGTGTTGTGTGCTGTAGCTTTATCAACAAGTACAACCACTCTTCAGCTACTGAAGTAAGAAAGAGTCATGGGACTCTCACAAGCCATCTCCCCGCCCCCCGGGGTATGCGGGGTCCTGGTGACAGGTATCGCTTATTGTAGTTGTATTGAGTCAGTCAATAGCCCAGTACTAGCGTGTAAACTCTCACGGGGAGGGCTTCTCTCTCAAACATGTTGGGTTATTTCCACTCACCGAGGTACTTAAATATACCGGGAGGAAATTAAATCCCAACACTATGTAGACATTAGAGAACTGCACTTTAGGCCGAACAATTGCATAGTTAACATGATTTGGTTAAAGTTTTCGGGTCAAAAGTTCAAGTATGCGCGAAAAGATATGTGACCTGGTGATACATTAATAACCACTAGTCACGATGATTTTGAATGCAAGTATGCTAATGCTGGTATTGGATGACGCTGGATTTGTCCTTGCATCATGTCTCGCATATGCTCAATGAGCGAAAAGTGTGGTGATCTCGCAGGAGAAGGCAGCTGGTCGACACTCTGTAGGTCCAGTTGAGAGACAACAGCGCAGCGTTATCCTGTTGGAAAATACCTCATAGAATACTGAGAATGAATGGCGGCACAACCGGTTCAAATCAGTCTGACGTACAAATCCGCAGTTAAGGTTCCTGGGATAACGACGAGAGTGCTGTAACAGGTCCACCAAAGGAAATCGCTCCCCAGACCAGAAATTCCGGTATCGGCCCAGTGTGTCGACGCCGCAGACAGCTGGCTCCAAGCGCTCACCTGCCCTCCTTCTCACCAAACTAAATCCGTCACTGGCACCAAGACAGCTCTAGCTTGACACCACTGAAGTCGCAGATGGCAGTGATTCGGAATTAGTGACATGAACGCTATAGGACGTATGCGGCGAATACGGCGGTCTTCCCTCTCCGTAGTGGCCCGTCTACGACCAGAACCCGGTCTTGTTGAGGCAGTAACTTCCCGTGACCATTGCTGCCAACACCGATGCACTTTGGATACTTCCCTGCCATGTCTCCCTGTAATATCCCCTTCTCGTAGCCCTATTTCACGACCTCATTCAAACTCAATAAGCTGTTGATACTGCCTTATTCTTCTTCTTCTTCTTCTTCTTCTTCTTCTTCTTCGTAAAGGCATGTTTGATTCACACTTACCTCACAACGTCAACACTGGACGATGACTAACCCTCACGAAGTGTAGCGCGTATTTAAAGCAAACTTGCTTTCCAAGGTCATAGTGTCACTACTAACATCTAACATCAATCCTCGTCGACTAGAATGGACGATATCTTTCAGATGCGCAAACACGCCTTCTCATTTCCATTTATGTAGCACAACTCCTTCCTGGTGTTGGGATTTCATTTTCCGCCAAAGTATCCCTCCAAGCTTGATTTACACTGTTCTACTGACAGGTTTCTGTCATTTATTTCTTATTCATACGAATATGATTAAATTAAATTTGGCGAATTCTACAGACAGAATCATTCATCTCGCGTTTCCCAAGACTCACCCAGGTGCCACTATGGATGGATGAGTGTTTATGCCACTGTCACTAGAGGCAGAACATTCCGTTAAATCTCCAAGAAACTCACAGGTAAGCCGGCCGATGAAAACAATACACAGAAAGGCCGGTCCCACCCTACAAGCCGGCTAGAAGATCTCAAGTCGTGTGAGTCCGTTCCGTCGCCTCCAGTCCACACACTCACTGGTCCCTCCGACATCACAACAACAGCTCTTGGTTCAGACATCGGTGGGACACTAGCGACAGCCAGCATATTTGCCGCCAAAATTCGGACTGTCATCACACTAAACTGACGAAAGATGAGCCATTTAATAGTAATACTGACATACAACGGCTAGATATCTGGCATTATATTTGCTGTTCCTAGTGCAATTTTGCATGCTGATTTCAAATCTGAAAACCGGTTTGCTCTACCGTCTCAGGTTTTGAAGATGTTGTCAAAGTTTTATTTTTCATGGAATAGCGGTCATTGAAAATTGATTTCGTTTTTTTCGTTATTTTTTATGCAAAGTCAAATATTTTCGTTTAACAATGGAAATTATGAGGTCCAGAGGTTGCATAAATTCACCACACCTGTTATTCTACGGGCGCGGCTATGTAACAAACTAATCCAATATGTGCCATGTGGTGCATTTGCACAAATCTTAGCTGAAGCCATTTTCATTAATACTCCATGTAGTAGTGTAACGCAATGTTGCAACATAAATTATTTTGGCATAGTATATTTGCATCGGCGCTGTTAGAAAAATAGGACGTTTCCAAAGCAATAGTGGTAATATATCACCAATTCTTCTAACAAGGTTGATGAGACCAAGATCTTACGTGAACAAAACAGCAACGAGCAGAGTGATAGGAAGCAACACTGGGGGGGGGGGGGATAGGAGAGGATTCCGTGGTAGGTACCAGAATAAAGAAAAGGACCATCATTCGACAACTCGGATAATGAAATATATTACACAACTGACTTTGTATTACAAACACAGATTAAGGTGGTATTTGAAAAAATCCAAGAATTAACATAGAAGAAGACCACTAATGCATTTTCCTACATTCATTAAAGACCACAAAGTTCGAACAGTTAAAGAAAAAGAAAGAACTGTTACCCGAAATTTTCTTACAAATATTAGAACGATTTACACATATCGTAGACGTATAACATTCCTTTTTAGGAAACAAGGATAAACTTTTCATAAAGCAATATTTTAGCATAACAAGCATAATTATTGGCCACAATTTTAAACCTAACACCTCCAGGGTGTTTTACAAAACTCTAATAATCCAAGTAAAAGAGGGACGGGAGGGAAAGGAGGAAGATGAAAAAATAACAAGGATAAGAGAGGAAAGAAAAATAGGAATCCGACTGTGCAAGCTTTGAGAGAGTTCATTCGCCCGCTACTGTCCTTATTAAAAGTTTGAATATAGGCCTATCATGTCGACGGTGGTCACTCTTAGTCCAAATTAAAGATGTTCATCTTCATTTCATGATATGAAAGTTTTAAGTCCGGAGAAAATCGAAACAGTTAAGGCACTAAATAAAGCCTTCAATAAGTAGAATGAATAAACAGCCAGGTCGCCTGAAAGGGCAAATTTAGTTTCTGCAAAATAAGAAGTGAAGTGTTAGCTAACCCAGTGTCCGACGATACGATGTTTCCAGTTGGACGGAAAAGACTTGCCCTCCGTACGGCAAGCCGCACAAGGTCAGTGGCCCCTCCACTCACACACACACACTGCATACAGTTCGATGCCAGGCTGGTGAGACGAGCAATGTTATGCATTATATATACGCAAGGAGGCGAAAACTAGTAACTTCAAGAAGTTTTAGGTGACGTAGCAGATGACGTAGGCCGTAGAATGTAGACACAGAGTGGCAGTCAGTATGCAGTGAGGCACGAGAGGGAAGAGACGGGTGAGCACAAAATATGATTAAACCATTAATATATAGAAACGTATATGACAAAAGCAGTTTATAATAATTAAAATAGAAAACAGATGATGCAGTAGAAGCGTAGATATTGCCGGAGTATGTAGAGACGTAGTTGCGAAGATTATTCCAGAATGTCGTGGAAACGTAGATACAGAGGTTATGGCAGAAGCACGTTACAGTAGTCAGCCCTCTAATAAAATTTTTGCCTGTGAGTTGTTTTTCTTGATGCAATGTTAAACATATTGTTACGATTAAAACTCCAGCTGTTTCATTACTCTAATTTATTTTAGTATGACCTATTAAATGCATACACACGTATTTAAATACACACAATTGTAACTAGTTATGAATGCCACACTTACTAATTACAAGTGTATTCACAAGTCCCTCTTCCTTACGGCAGAGCAGGAGGTCCAGCCCGTTCGTCTACCTGCCGACGCGTAAGCCTTACTTTCACTTTCCCCAAGTCCAGTCACCTCATGCATCAACTGTGTGTAGACAGCTGGATCTGAACACAGAGCTATGGGCTACTCGACACCCGACGACTGGTCGTTAGTTCGACTCAACAGCCAGTCCAGTAATTTACAGTCACATGCAGTGAACAATCAAACAGCTCAGCAGTGTTCAACAGCACGACGATACTCACAACAGCGAACATTAACACAGGTCCATTTACCTTCACACTCGCGTCAGCGGCTTCCCTCGCTGACTCACACAGAAATACACGACTCTGTTTTCAGCAGGGGTGATTTGAGCCACAAATTACGGGATGTCACTAGAGGCAGAGCATTCCGTTGAATCTCCAAGAAACTCACAGATTTCGTGTGGCTATTTCTAGCCGGGTGCAGCCCTTGTAAGGCAGATCCTCCGATTAGGGTGGGCGGCATCTGCCATGTGTAGGTAACTGCGTGTTATTGTGGTGGAGGATAGTGTTATGTGTGGTGCGTGAGTTGCAGGGATGTTGGGGACAACACAAACACCCAGCCCACGGGCTATTGGAATTAACCAATGAAGGTTAAAATTCCCGACCCGGCCGGGAATCGAACCCGGGACCCTCTGAACCGAAGGCCAGTACGCTGACCATTCAGCCAACGAGTCAGACCGAAAACAATACTTGGAAAGGCCGGCCCCACCCTACAAGCCGGTTCGGAGATCCCAGGTCGTGTGAGTCCGTTCCGTCGTCCCCAATCCACACACTCACTGGTCTCTCCGACACAACAACAACAGCTCCTGGTTCAGACATCGGTGAGACACTAGTGACAGCTAGCATCTCTGTCGCCCACAGCCCAGCCACCGAACCCCAACACACCGAGTCTCATACCAACTCCACCTCAGAGCCCAACTGTCACTCCGAGTCCAGCACTGACTGACTCTCGGCGGCTAGCCTCTCTTTTTATAGCACGGGTGATTTGAGCCAGAAATTTCAGGATGTCACTAGAGGCAGAACATTCCGTTGAATCTCCAAGATACTCACAGGTAAGCCGGCCGACGAGAAAAATACACAGAAAGGCCGGCCCCATCCTACAAGCCGGCTGAGTCCTCTGAGTCACCAGCCTCTCCCTGGAAGTACCGAAAGGGGCTACCACGGGGCTGGCACGGAACAACATGAAAATGATCGAGGCCGTATATTCCAAGAACGGTGGGTGATAGAGTCAAATGGTTTGCATATTTTGAATCAAAATTTTCAGTTGTCTTAGAACGCGTGTTGGATACCAAGATATCCGCCGAAAGATATTTTTTGTTGATGAGTGTAATTAGGAGACAATCTTGTATTTCATTCGAATACTAGTCTTATAATTGAGAGTCCTTAATAAATATTTCTTTTATATACCAGTAATTATTCGTTGAAATGGTCAATAAATATCCAAAAGTACCAAAGTAACAAAATTGAATCATTCAGAGAATTGAGGATACAAGAAAATTAAATAAACCTTTGGACAGGTAATGGAGACCTCCGCAAAACTATGGGAATGGAGTGTTTGTTCTATGTCCGCTGCCTTTGCTCTGAGTATCTAATCTGGTGCACACATCTGTTTAGGCTGCTGCCTAATGCCTCCCTCGATTTGTTGAAGTCGTTCCTAAATTCCTCCTGAGAGAAATGAACCTGCATCCCATCATGCGAGCCACGCGAATCTTCACCGCCGGTTAAGCAGCAGCTGTAATTGACAGTACGGTTCTGACATAAATAGGAGTAATCAAAACTTTAAGGAATATCCATCGCTCAAAGTTTTAATGAACTCTAATAATCAACTCAGCGCCTAGTTAAGAGAGATTTTTGCATTTCGACAATGGAACACCTGCAGCTGATAGCGTTAACACCGTTCAACAGGATTAATTTGAGCGCTAATAGCTTTTTAACCTGACATTAGCTGGAACGTTAAATTTGTGTAGTTAGTGCGCCATTAAGTATTAACAAAACAGAACCTTCGTAAGTAGAATTAATATCGTAGACATTTCGATGTAAATTTGTTTAACTCTTCACAATAATAATAATAATAATAATAATAATAATAATGTATGGCCAAAAATAAACCAGAGAGAAATGAAACGGACAGAATAAGTTTAAGTATCTTGGTGAGAGGATAGAACCAAACATCTCTGAAAAAGAAGCTTTTCCATGAATAAAATGGAAATGGCTTATCAACTGACTAAAGATGTTTTCAACAAAAAGTCCATATCCTTGAACGCTAAACTCAGAAATTATTGCACTTTCATAAGACCAGAGGCTTTTTATCCAGCGGAATGCCTTGCTATGAACAAGAAACTGCTGATAGAAAAATGGGAAATTAAAGAAAGAAAGATCTTAAGGAAAAATTCTTGGCCCAGTTAAAGACAAAGATGAATACAGACGGCATAGAGGCGCGCGGCTGTGAGCTTGCATCCGGGAGATAGTAGGTTCGAATCCCACTATCGGCAGCCCTGAAGATGGTTTTCCGTGGTTTCCCATTTTCACAACAGGCAAATGCTGGGGCTGTACCTTAATTAAGTCCACGGCCGCTTCCTTCCAACTCCTAGGTCTTTCCTATCCCATCGTCGCCATAAGACCTATCTGTGTCGGTGCGACGTAAAGCCCCTAGCAAAAAAAAGAATACAGACGTCGACATAACTATGAGCTGTATGCTCATGTCCAGAAGATCTCTGATGTCATACGGAGAAGGAGAATATTGCATTTTATGGCCACTTGCTCAGGACTATTATCGAACCAGATCTTTTCCTATTTAAAGATAAGAAGATCCAGCCAACTTGCCTCAAGGAGGTGAAAAGGGACCTACAGGAGATGGGGCTCACTTATGAAGATATACAAGAACGCAACCCATTCAGGAGGAAACTAAAAGATCACCAGGGTTTGCAAGAAAGGCCAAAGTTGAAGACTCGAAAGATGTGGACGAAAGAGCAACACTGGCAACGAATGAAGGAGCACTGGGCAAAGATCAAAGCCCAGAGAAGACAGCTGAAATAACGTGGCCCTTAGTAGGCCGATACGAACAAAAAAGAACAATGCATGGCCAACAATTTCCCCGTTCCTCTAGGGTTCGTGTGTAGAGTGAGATGACTCTTCTTCGAGCCTTTTTATGACCGACTGCCCTTCCTGATGTCAACCTCATCTGAGGCGTTAATGAGATGAAATGAATGATTTGAGATGTGATATTAGAAAAAGAGAGGGTGAAAGCCGATGCCGGCGCATAGCCAAATCCTGTCGAAGTGCACCAAGAGTTCTGCTCAAGGCTTAACGTCTCTATCCGACGGACGAATCACCAGTCCATTAATCTCCTAGGTGACCCGACCAACGAAGCCAGTTTGTGCGTACAGTTTCATCCACAGAGTTCGTTTCATACTTAGATTTTATCTCCTTATCTCAAGTACCATCCTGCCATTGTTCCCATCTGTTTGTACCAACGATCATTCTCGCTACTTCCAACTTCAGTATCCAGTATTCTGGAGATAGTGGGTTCGAATCCCACCGTCGGCAACCCTCAAGATGGTTTCTCGTGGTTTCCCATTTTCATACCAGGTAAATGCTGGGGCTGTACCTTAATTAAGGCCATGGCGCTCCCTTCTCTCTCCTATCCCTTTCCTGTCCCATCGTCGCCATAAGACCTGTTTGTGTCGGTGCGACGTAAAGCAACTTTTAAAAAACAAAACCACTAACTTATGAATAAGGTGTCCTGAGTCCACCCAGCTTTCACTCTCGTACAGCAAATTTGATCTAAAACAGACCGGTGTAAAGATGGTTTCATCCGAGAGCTGGCTTCTTTCTTACAGAATACTGTTGATCGCAACTGCGAGCTCATTGCATTAGCTGTACTGCACCTTGATTCACTTCACTTTCTATTCTACCATCCTGGAAGAATATGCATCCTCTTACTTTCTTCCCGCCGTGGGCTTAGGGTCGAACAACTGTGACCTATCCGGGTGATAGTGGGTTCGAACCCCACCGTCGGCAGCCCTGAAGATGGTTTTCCGTGGCTTCCTATTTTCACTCCAGGCAAATGCTGGGGCTGTACCTTAATTAAGGCCACGGCCACTTCCTTCCCACTCCAAGGCCTTTCCTACCCCATCGTCTCCATAAGACCTATCTGTGTCGGTGTGACGTAAAGCAAATACAAAAAAATTCTTCCCCACTGATATCAATCTAGAAAATTCTAATTTCACCTCTTGCCTGTCTCCGAGATATTACATAGAAGGCTTTCAGCACATTCTGCCTTTAGGACAACTTCGTCGGAATCCCCCTGTGGGTGGGGGCGGTAGAATTACACCCACGGTATCCCCTGCCTGTCGTAAGAGGCGACTAAAAGGGGCCCCAGGGGCTCTGAACTTAAGAACGTGGGTTGGCGACCACGGGGCCCTTAGCTGAGTCCTGGCATTGCTTCCACTTACTTGTGCCAGGCTCCTCACTTTCATCTATCCTATCCGACCTCTCTTGGTCAACTCTTGTTCTTTTCCGACCCCGACGCTATTAGGTTTGCGAGGGCTAGGGAGTCTTTCATTTTCACGCCCTTCGTGGCCATTGTTTTTCTTTGGTCGATATCTTCATTTTTCGAAGTGTCGGATCCCTTCCTTTTTTTCCGTCTGATTAGTGTTATATAGAGGATGGTTGCCTAGTTGTACTTCCTCTTAAAACAATAATCACCACCACCACCTACTATTATCCAGATATAGATTTTCTTAAAAAATATAGTTGAAAGTATCTATTGCTTGAGGCGTCCTTCAGCTTACAATGCAAGTATAATTGTACATCGTCTGCGTATAAGTCTGCAAGTATGAATTGATGACGTGATACCCTACAAAATAGAGAAAAAAAGAGGTCTTAAAAACAGACCCTTAAGGAACTCCATCCTCTATAGTTCATTAGAATTACATTTTACACGCTGCTGATAAAGTTACAGCACACAACACAGTATCATTTGCATTGCAGAGGGTTATGATGTTGAGGATTGTTTCTCTAATATAGATGACAATGTGTATGATATGGTAAATGAAGAATTAGATGCTGGTATATTTGAAGTTACGTACTTGAAAAATACTATACAATAAGCACGGTATAATAAAAATATTGAGCGATTACAAAACAGTACAACTGCCTCAACCATTTCACAGTTCTATCTCTAAGCGGGTTATACAGAATGCGCTGATCACTCTGATCAACTCCAGGCATACGCATAGTGAGTTCTTCTACAACCAAGAAATATGCTGCTAGGATATAGCACGTCTACAGCGCAAGAAGGAAGAACTCAAATGGGAAAGTTTCTCGTAAAGGAGACACGCCACCAGTGTAGACAGTGCGGTGTTGCGCTGTGTATGGAGCCATGCTTCAAAGTATCACACGAAGAAACACGCTTGTTGTTTAAAAGTGCCTAAGATCTGGGTCATCATACCCACGAATAAACAATATGATTCCGTGTAGCAATGTAGCTAAAACTAATAACAACTGTGTAAAACATGCAATAAACTCTTTCCATAGTGATAATAAGTGTGCCGGCCCCGCGGAATAGGGGTAGCATGCCTGCCTCTTACTCGGAGGCCCCAGTACGATTCCCGGCCAGGTTATGGATTTGTACCTGGATCTGACGGCTGGTTTTAAGTCTACTCAGCATGCATGATTACAATTGAGGAGCTATCTGGCGGTGAGATGGCGACCCCCGGTCTAGAAGCCAATAATAGCTGCTTTGAGGATTCGTTACGCTGACCACACGACACCTCATAACCTGCAGGCCTTCGGGCTGAGCAGCGGCCGCTTCGTAGGCAATGGCCCTTCGGTGCTGTTACGCCATAGGTTTAGTAATAATAAGTGAAATGATACAATTTTATGAACAGTGATCCTTTGTTGGACATTTTGTGACATTTACGTACTTTTAAAATGCCCCGTAAATTTTTATATTTATTGGAAATAATTTTGTTTTTTATTTATGTGTTACTGCAGAAGAATATACTTTCAAAATTATATGTTTCATTAAAGATGGTAGCATAATTAAAACACAAAATAAATGTAAATATCGCAGAAAATGTCTGGTTTCCAGGGACATGTACGTAAATATGGTCTGGTAGTCAGAATGTAAATGAATTCAATCCCTATATCGCCTTTTCCTTTGGACTCCGATTTGATTCTGGGAATGACTTGTCTAGTTTTCGAAGAAGTAAGATGAGAAAAATAGAAGTTTTCTCTGTCTGTGGCACGATTGTCATAGTTGCTATGCACCCACCTGATCGAGTACCTTATAAGGGTGCAGCTCAGAGGTGCTCTTTGTTTCGTAGTTTTTTAAGTTGTCTTTCATGCAGTAGTAAAGTATTTATTTCGTGAGTCACGGGGTATGGAAGATGGCATGTGAATAATGATATTAGGTTATAAAAGTAAATATGTTCTTTGTGACGGGTTATTGGGTCCCTGGCATTCATAATGAAAGCATTTCCTTTCTACAAGTAATATGAGGTAAGATTTATATTATTTACCTTACGCTATAATGCCATTTACGGTGCGGGAGTCTTATTCAAGTTCTACCGAGCACCTTTTTATATAACATAGATTAATTTTCGGAAATCAGTGGCATTTTGACAGTTCCCGAGGGGGCACGCCCCTACAGGTTGGACTTAAAGTTTACTTACAACGAATATAACGGCATGTATTACGTATCACTGGAAGGGGAAGAGTTCGTGGATGTATGATATGCAAAAAATAAATATAAACATTTCCAGATTGCTCCCTTTTCCAGACCCCCTTTATTCTGACCATACAAAACCGAAATGTATGGCTTTTAAACGAAATCTAGCTCTGTTGCCACCTACAGTTCACAAACTTATGAAATGAATACCAAACAACTGATTGTGATATCTTGTAATATTAAGTCGCAATAGCATTGTTAACGGGAGTACCACCTGTGCGTTTCTTGAGTTGCAGATTACTTTGAATATTTCATTGTGCACGTCCATGTAATTTGATTATTACAGGCTGTCTGCTTCCAAATATTTTGGATGTGGTGCTTAATCTTATCACGCGTTCCAAGGAACCTCACATCATTCGTGCTTTTGTGTGGTCATCGAGAATTGCCTGTTCTCCTATATTAGTTGTTCGTTTCCATTTGTCACCGCTGGTGAAGCTGTCGTTATTATAAGCTTAACAAACTTAGTGTATTACTATAGCCCACTGGTTACTGGGTTTATCGACAGATAAAATGATAAACTGGAAATGTTTAAACAGTTGGCTCATCCAAACATTCTACGTCAGTACCAACAGTAGTAGAACTCAACAGAAGTTTGGAATAACACTAAAAGTGTGCTCTGGATGGTGTATAACTCTAGAGAATTCAGTTGAATTTTGTTCCTATATCATGTAATATTGAGATTAGCATAATCTAACTATAGTACATTCAGGATCTCACATCCTTAAGGTGACATTCCAGAAATTTCATGCGGTGAATATTTCAAAAATTGTCCTGCATCTCAATCTTGCTCTTTCCCCTTCACTATAACTCCATATGTATGGGCCGGAACACAAGAGATCCTCTCATTTATCTAAATACCAGGTGGCTCACGGACGCCGTACTTTCTACTTATAAATGTTCCGCATGCATAAGTGATGTGTGGGGTGTCTACCAACCGATTTTAACAGGGGAACTACTGCCAGCGGGCAGGTTACGACAGAATATGAAGAGATAAGAAACAGAGTCACACTCGCAGCATGTTACTCAGCGCGGCCGGTCGAATGCATCCGTTGCATTCGTAAACATCGTTTTCAACCGTATAGTTCTAGGCTGGTGTGTGGTACAGCCGCACTATATTTGCTGTCTGCATATCGGCAATGGCTAGTGTGATCAGCAGCGACGAATACATAGACATTATTTTAAACTGGACAACCTGGTCGGAATGCAACAGAAGCTCCAAACAGACGTACGACTTCTACACACATATTTCGCCGAACAGTATTCGTTTTTGTTCCATGCAATCATCTCTTTTATCGAGTCGAATGTCTACACGTGTCGAAATTAATAAGTGATTAAATTTCCTTTTCTGCATCTTTGGCGTGTTAACAAACAGTAGCGGCGATTAGGGGGTGGGGCGTGAAGGGAATGTCGCCCCCGCCCCTCGCCACTTTGTGGAGTAAACTATTGTTATTTCGTCTAGGTGTTTTCCGAATTCCTACGTTCCTCATCGCCAGTTGTTTCAATCCAGACTTGTGTCAATGTCATACACCTGCCAATGTCATATGTTACGTACACGTGTTATGTGACCCTCTTATACTGATTCTGATGGTTCCGTCAGCTTCCACTTCGAAGGCTAGTGCTGTACCACGTCTGGGAAGCCATCTGGCGACGAATGAACGTACCATTTCCCCTTCTATTATAACGTCTAAATTCAAAGCTCATTGTTTAAAGAAGCCTTTCTAGTGGACAGTTGAAATTTTCTTCTGATGGCACAGAGCACAGTTCTTTGCGAAACGTAAAGAATTTCACCTTATTTTCTTGACACGGCATAAGCCCAAAAGCCTATATCATGTCTATAAGTATGGGCCGTGAAAGCATCAATGACAATATAATAGCATCTGTTGCCGCCGCTATTCTTGCCTTTATCTCCACTGGCACTACATTATCTTCCGTGACTATTCCTCCCAAATACTTGAACTGATTTACCCTTTCAAACTCTTCAAACTTCTCTGTGCCCCTCCACCTTGTTTTATTTCTGGTTTTGATGATATATTTTGTTTTCTCCTTACTTATGATCAAGCCCAATGTAGCCGCTTCACTTTCCAAAACTGTGTAGTTCTCGAGCAAGTACTTTCTATTCCTCCCAAGCATGGCGATATCGTCTGCAAAAGCCATAATCTGGTACGTGCTGTTGTATATAGTGCCATTTAATTTGCTTGTCAGTTTGCGCATGATCCCTTCCAATACCAGATTAAAAAGTGTAGGTGATACAAAATCTCCTTGGTTTAGTTCTTGATTGATCGGAAAATTATTGGTATATCTGCCATTAGCTTTTATTTTGCAGTTGGTGTTGCTTGGCGTCATTTTCACTAGTCTCACTAACCTTGGCGGTATTTCCAAATCCTGTAACACCTGAACAAGCCCCCTTCTATTAACACTGTCATAGGCTGCCTTGAAGTCCACATGAAGTTGGTGTGCCGTTATATTGTACTCATACCACTTCTTCATTAATAGTCTGAGGGTGAACACCTGGTCTGTTGTTGCTCTTTCCTCCCTAAACCTACACTGGTATTCTCCTATAGTGGCTTCTGCATATGGTCGTAGTCTCCTGTTCAATATCCTATCAAATATTGTATGCGCTGCATTAAGCAACGCTATTCCTCTGTGATCATTACACTTTGTCCTATCACCCTTTTTTATATTGCTACAATAATGACTGTGTTCCAATTTGTTGTCATTACCTCGCTTCTCCAAATATTCTTTATCAATCTATGCGTTTCCTTTAATAACTCTATATCACCATGCTTGAATATTTCGCTCGGTATCTCATCTTCTCCCACAGTACTATTATTTCTCATCTCCTTTGCAGCTTCCGTCACCTCTTCCAATGTTGGTTCAACTTCCTCATCACAGCTGCTGTGTTGCTCCCCATTTTCCTTATCTTCCCGCTCCTGGGTTTCGTCCGATTGCAGCAGTTCTTTGAAATTTTCTTTCCATCTTTCAATAATTCTCCTTTAGTCACCGATCATCTTTCCTTCTTTGTCCCTGCATATTGTTGTACGGGACTGCCATCCCTGTTTTATCTCCTTTACACCTCTAAATATTCTTCTTTTATCCTTTTCGTTTCTATATTCCTCAATGACTTTCAATCTGTTTTTCTCAAATTCTTTCTTTTTCCTTCTGCACATAGTTTCTACCTTTCTTCTCATTTCTTCATAGTTATGTCTGGCGTCCCGCGTATCATTTTGAAGCATCTTCTTTGTACTATTTCGTTCTTCTATTGCCTTCTCACAATCCTCATCATACCACTCCCTTCGCCTATCTCTGTTTTCCTGAACCAACTTGGAGTACATTGTTTGCCGGATTGCTCTTTCCATATTTTCTTCAGTGTATCTCAGGGCTTACCTCCTCCTCAACAGTAATCGCTCTTATTGCTTCTTTCATTCCTCTTTGAAATTCCTTTCTTTCCTTTTCATCAGTGCTGATTATAGTTACGTTATACTTTTTATCCCTTACTACTTGGTTATAGGTGATTATTGATATCCTCTGTCTGTACTTAACCATCACCATATAGTCGTCCGAATCAGTATCTGTCCACCTCATCACCCTCACATCCCTTATATCTGTGCCATGCCTTCTTTAAATAAGCACATGATCTATCTGGTTGACTCTGGTTCCATCCGGTGAAGTCCAAGTTCCTTTATGTATATAATGATGTGGGAATATAGTGCTGCTTATGGTGAGATTTTTGCTTGCCGCAAAATCAACCAACCTCGTTCTGCTGTCATTGCACTCTTCATGTAAACTACACTTTCCCACATTTGGCCGATTCACGGTTTCCCTTTCAACCTTAGCATGCATATCTCCTAGTATCACTTTTAATTAATTTTCAGCAATTGTATCATATGGACGTTCCAGCTGTTTATAAAAGGAATCTTTAACCTCATCAGTCGTTTCTTCTGTTGTAGCATGAGCACAAATCAAAGTCATATTGAAGAATTTCATTTTAATTCTCAATGTTCATATCCTTCCATTTATTGGTTCAAAGTTCAGTATCGCCGCCTTAGGTGCTCTGTGTACAAGGAAGCATGTTCCAAAGTGTTCTGTCCCACTACTACTACAAAACATTGTGTAGTCCTCCGAATCAATCGTGCATGTTTCCTTCTAAATGATCTCCTGCAAAGCTGCTATTCCTATCTGGTACTTCCTCAGTTGATCTTTCACATTCTTGAAACCTCCTGCTCATTTAAACTCAGTACGTTCCACGTCGCCCTTCTAAGATCAGTCCGTGTCCGTTGATTGGTCGTCATCATAGAGACTGTCCGGTTTCTACATGTGTTCGATATTTTCGTGACTACTTACTTTTTTACATAGGCGAGAAGTCACCCCTGCGCACAACCAACAGGGGGTCTGCCCCTTCACATCCTGTTGAGTGGCTGCCTTTTCTGTCGGAGATTGTCCCTTAGCCTTTGAGGATCCCTCCTGTTCCTGCAAGGCAGTAGGTTGCTACCGTTAACCTCAGATGCCAGGTGCCCATTCCGCCGGTTCCACCGCACCAATAAATTTATTTCCGCCTTAACGGCCCTTGAGGTCTTTATCATTACCTGTTTAGGACCCCTTACAAGGAACTATCGCCCGGGACAGGCGACCTAAGGTTTTTAAAGAGGTGTTACTCCTCTATCACTCGCCATTGGTCCTGACTTGTGACAGACAGAGCCTGGCTTCCTCAACAGAGGTCCAGGTTGGTTGGGTTTCTTCTTGAAAATACATACCCAAATTTTAATGGTCGGATTCTATTTATTAGTGTGTCAAGAAATACATTTTTTTACATGCACAAAGCTATGGGTCCTATCATTCTGTCTCCTCTTCTGGTCAAATTTCACCAAATCATTCTCCTCTCAACAATTCAATTCAGTACCTCTTTATTCGTGATTCAATCTACCCATCTGACCTTCAGGATGTTATCCCTACGTTTCCCATAGTTACTCATTCTACTACCCAAGTAAAAATATCCATCTATTCTTGCAAGACTTCATTTTCTAATCTAATATGTCCTGCATCACCTGACGTCTATAAATGTGATGAAAAATCATTTGTTTGATGTATTGCGAAAATATTTCATAGAGTTTTTCAGATTGATAATAATAGTAATATACAGAATTCAAATACTGGTCAAAATTAGTGTATTTTCATTTTAGCTCTTGTAAATATCATGATAGATTATTAAGAAGGTTTTTTCTCATTATAGCACAAATGAACATTACAAACTTTATACGTCCCAGACCTTCCTCAACTTGATGTAAACACAGGCCTGATCTTACATTCTGTCCTATCTCAGAGATGGGACAAGCAAGTCCTTGACCGTCAGATACTGTTAGAGTGGAGCTTGGAAACCTCAATGGTCAAGAAAGGCTTAAGAGGCTGCTGTCGCACATGATGTGAATGACGAGATCAGATGCATTCTCATCATCGGCTAGCATGAGTATAACGAAGACGTATAATACCGCCCCCGCCAACAGGGTTTGTCGTGCTGGTGACAGCAATTGAAACTGCTTGCATTTGGGCAGCCGAGGCCATACAATATACTACTACTAGATCTGTTGCTATAGCAGAGAAGTAGGTGTGAGTTAGACTCTTTTTACTTCCATTGCGGCTTGTGCCTGAATTAGGAGACGCTTTTTGTATTGGAGATAAACAAGTAGCAGTCTATAATCTCATTTGGGTCTCAAGGAGAGTGAATGTAGTCCAATCAGAACCTCACAAATGGGATTAGACCGAGCTGGCAGGTGAGAACTGCCGCCCAGTCCCCAGGGCAGAGAGATCGCCAGTCGATAACTACAATAACAGATAAGCAATTCTAGTGCAATTTGCTGTCCATATTTATTGGCGATGGTGGTCTGTATTCAGTTCTGCATACAATGACACACAGAACAATGCCCATAGAACAAAACGGATTTCAATAACGAAATACAAACAGTAAAGCAAATAGCGAAAGAAAACCTCTCACCCAAATCTTCATTTTAGTCATTTTATTTATTTATTTATTTATTTATTTATTTATTTATTTATTTATTTATTTATTTATTTATTTATTTATTTATTATCGTCTTGTTTTCTACGGCGTGGCTCAGACTATAGAGCCTGCTATTATGCCCAACCATAATACACTATTTAATTCATTTTAAATTTTACAGCATGCTAAAATTACGTAACTTGCAGAATAGATGCTTATCGTCTAGTTCCTACGGTTAATATTTACATGAAGAAAGTAAATTGTCTTCCATACATCCTTTAGATTATTCTTATACGTAATTAATGTTCGCAACACCTTCTTTTGAGCAGCTGAGTACCTACTACGAATGTCGAATTTCAGCCGGCAGCGAAATCCACAGGCGGATAGTAGCGGGGATAATGAATCACTGTAACTAGTAGTGTGATGGGTAGGGAAACGTTTCTGGGAGTTAATGACCTTGTTTGGTGATTATTTATGGATGATAGGTATGAGACCAGAGTATGAATCTTTTATTGAACAAAACAGGCTTTCGCCCCAGTTACATGTTCCACTATGCCAAATTCAAAATTACAGTAACTACTAAAACGAACACTACAGAATACAGACAAACAATAAAACATACTTAATCTACTATGTAGCCCCTCATACATGGGCGGATCGCCAGCTACATATATAAGGCGCCACCCCTGCATAATTATGTGGCTCCTCACATGGGCGGATAGCCAGTCCACGTGCAAGAAGCCACCCATACATATAATTAACTAAACTCTGAAATACTAAATCTACTGTGTGCCCTCTCACATGGGTGGAAAACCAGTCCACATGCAAGACGCCACCCCTACATCTAAACTCTAAAACACTAAATCTACGTTGTTACCTCTCACATGTGCGGAACACCAGTCCGCATGTAAGATGCCACCCTTACATCTACACTAATTCTACTCTAAATCTGACCGGCCGTGTCATCCATCCCTGGTGAGGAATAAGCCACCCTCGCTGGGACGCCACGCCGGACCCTCTCTCATGGTGCCCCTACTGTGACCCCACAGACCCTTCTAGCTGACAATGCTAAATTCCTCACCGTTCCATTATGCGACCGGCCACATGTGAGCGGATAACCAGCTCTGCACGTGGTCCACCGTAACTCAATTTTCGCTGTCGCATTGACAGCTCACGTCCTACCATCTATTCTACACATGCAAACGTTCTGACCATACATTCTTAGGATAGGGCAGACCTATCCCTCCCTCTTTCAGCTGTGTCCTACCCTCTACCATCTCACTTCCTTAAACTACCTCTTACCATTCATATATTTCCGTTATACATCTACTTTCACAATATGGTCTATCATTACTAAAAGAAAGTCTAGCATAAACAAGCTCTTTCAACTTACTCTCCACCTAAATACTAAACAATAAGCATTATAGGAATAATAGTGCCCCCATCTAGTCAAGGACGCGCCAGGCACCAATCAGAAATTTTGCGTGAACCCTAGTATTAACCATATGCTTGGAATAAAAAACACCTCTCCCCAAGGGAGGCCGCTGAGCTGCCTCCTCTGACCTGATTGTGACAGCAAGCCCAAATTTACATGCTTACTCTGCTTACATACCTTATTCACTCTAATCATAACCTACTGTATTAAGGTTTGCTGCTACAATCATAACGTTCGTCAATCGCTGAGTATGTCCACTTCTTTGACCTGGTTGTGTCAGCACGTCTAGTATTACATTATGCCACTACCTGCTGAGACAATCATTAACATTTCATCAGCCGCTACGTGCATACCATTCAAGACCAAGTTTCCTCATTCTTCCCTCATTGTAACTTACTGTCTTAGCATTTTCTATCCACATACTTAACTAAACGTGGGTGGAAAACCAGTCCACATGCAAGACGCCACCCCTACATCTAAACTCTAAAACACTAAATCTACGTTGTTACCTCTCACATGGGCGGAACACCAGTCCGCATGTAAGATGCCACCCTTACATCTACACTAATTCTACTCTAAATCTGACCACCTTTTCTTAAGCCACCACAATACTAATTAAACAGTTTCTATCCCCATCTACTTTTCATTCTTCCTTTATGAATTTATGTCCCTCCTTCTTTTAGTTCTTTTACACATAATCTTTTGACAGCACTTAAATACCGGTTTAAGTTTCCACCCCTGTACCATTCCTTAATCACCCACACTAGAATTTTTTATCCATCTCCTTGTTTTAATATCTTGTGGCGTACCAACAACCGAAGAAAAGGACAATCAAGCAACTGACGGCAGAAGACCGCAAAAACTCGGTTTCGATTTCCAGTATTACCACAAAAGAGACAAGAGGCCATCCCAGCACGAGATCACGCCTTATTAGGGTAGGGCTTTATAAAAACACAAACACAGGACAGGGAAGCGATGGAATCTGGGCAGAACCAAAGGTCAAAAGAAACCTCAACAGAGGGTGGATCCAGGGGAATAGGACAAAGCTGATACACTGAATCGTTTTGACCACATAAAATTTAATAAATAAGAATATTTAAAAAAGAGAGTAATACCCATATATAATCCATAAAATTTAAAAGAAACAACAAAATTTAACTAAATAATTAAATAAAGAATAAGAAATCAATTTATTCACTGGAACCATATTAAATCACAAACCTTTTTTTTAAAAATATTTTGCACGCTAACTGCAGTTCCTTTTTTGGTAAGACGAAAACCTTTAAATCAATGGTAATATGACTATACCGGGTTGAGAGCTCTCAATTAACTTTTTCAAAAGAACGGAGCACCATTTTTAGTAGACAAAATTTTTCTACTAGAATATTGAAGAGCATTGAAAATAACAACACCATTTACAGGTCACACAAGAATTAAAATTAAGAAGATAAACCAGAAGGGAAGAAGACACATCCCAACCAACTAATTCAAAATAGCACAAGTGGTAGAAGGCGAAGTAGGAAACAAGAAAATTTACAAGTCGGCGACATGTCAAAACACGACATATCACGCCAAAAAGAATTAATTTCGCAAAATCGCATCACACATTAAACGAAAGAAATAGCGTAGCAATCAACATTCCTTAAAGCACATCGCCAATATTATTTAATATGAGGAACAATAAACCACAGTCATCATCAATCAGCTCTTGACCTTTGCACCACACAAGCGTCTGATTCACGAAGGCAATCAATTCGTAACGGTGATGTAATGCTTATCAAATTATTTCATAATTGTCTTATCATCTTGATATAACAATGGCATAACCGTTGTGAGATGGAGCAACGACAACAATAGCAAGAATTAAGGTTACAAGAAACAGAATAAATCCGTAACGTTAAAGGAAATAATGCTCCAAACAGATAATAGCACCTTCAATATTATATAGAAAATGAGTTCCAAGAGCACCTATTAATAATAATAATAATAATAACAATAATAATAATAATAATAGTAATAACCTAAGAAAATTAAGTTAGGTAGAACACATCTGAGAACGACAAATTTAAATATTAACAATAATAATAATATGCTACTAGGCCTTAGCAGAGCCTAGAATAGTTTTAAGGGAACCTGGGACACATTTTTTATTTTCCACAATTTTTGAGCAATCACAATGAAATTGTTATGGAATATGTAGGGCTATAATGGAAAGGGCATACCTTAATTTCAGCTTAATATCCTTATTAGTTTATAAGATATGATGTACTTTGTGTTTATGACACTCGCAAAACAGGCAACTTTCAAAAAGTTCCCTGTGGGATGGATTTTTACCTGAGAGTTTGAAAACTTGTGAAATGATTCTTCCTTATAACATAAAAAACTCAAGGAAGGAATTTTTGATTCACCCTATGTTGCTCAATTAACTCCTGTTTCAATTTTTTAATTTTATTTTATGTAATTTTCCACTAATTTTCTGTATATCTTGCCCCATAAAATGAGTATATTGAAGAAGAATGCAAAATCCATCCCACAATTTCTTTGTTAGGTCACATAGAAGCTACATACAAACTTTGGTAAATATAGGTTGTGATTTGACCCGCATGGAACACTGCAGGTTAAAAAAATTGTGTTTTGAGTTAAATGAATTTTAGTTCTAAAACCATTAAAAATTTTCATAATGGCCTTTACAAATCTCTTAAAATTCACCAGCACTATACCTCCTACCCTCCTGCTCCTTCTTGGCTTCCTCCCTGTGTACCTTGAGGATTTTCAGTTTTTTTCCTGGCTGTTTTCTTTTGTTGGGTGACTGACCGCTGCCTGTCAAATTTTCTTCTTTCATCACTTTGTGTGACAAGTTTGGTGGATACTGGTAAAAGTTTATAATTCCTTACAGCCATTTTCATTTCTTGTGTTGCACTGCATCCCATGTTGTATTC
The DNA here is from genome assembly GCF_040414725.1 of Anabrus simplex. NCBI lineage: Eukaryota > Metazoa > Arthropoda > Insecta > Orthoptera > Tettigoniidae > Anabrus > Anabrus simplex. Next base: position 783,583,684 of record NC_090265.1, read on the forward strand.
TGCAACTGCATTAGAAACAGCTATTCCAAGTTTTTTTGAGGACACAAAGGTTTCTTTTGGGCACTTTTCCATATACGTGCATGAAGACTTTAATTGGCATTTTGAGTAGCCCCTCTACAACATCTAGACAGAAGTTCTGTTGATGCCAGCCTTTGGTCTACAGGCACAATTTTCAGCAGCATTGCAGTTGTGAACTGAACTGACAATTTTTTGTGGGTTTGAGGGGCTTGTCCATTTTGGATACTCTTGTTGTAGAAGCACCATGATTCAGGTCCTTGGGGGGATTTCATATGCTTAGGATCTTCATCTGTGGAGGAGTAATGGTATAGTGTGGAATATATTGGAAATTTCATATTATCTACTGAGGGAATATTTGCACATATTGCCTGCCTATAATAATTTGTGAGCTTCACGATAGTCGCTTCTTTCAAACTTCCAGGCCCCCTTCCACCAAGTGTAGTTCCTTTTACTTTCCACTCTTTCACCAAATTCCTCAAACCAGTCCCCATCCTTTTTGCAACATAGTTAATGCTTTCTTCTTTCTTCAATTGTACATCTGGTCCATATACTGCTTCATTTGAAAGGTGGAGAAATGTTTTGGCATCCCCATCAGAAAGCACAGTTGTGTAGCGCATGCCACATTCTTTAGTGTAAACAAGGAAATGTATAGGCCGATGTCCGGCTGTCCACTAACTTATTAAATATATGCATTTGAATACAACTGTCAAACATATTAAAACACTACTTCTAAAAACACATAGAATTTTTCAAGTCAAACATGTTCACTAGAATGGATATAATTATAAACATGTTCTAAAATGTAAAGTTTTATGTTGACTAAATTGTAGGTTTAAGTAGTTCATAACATAGTCAACAGATTGCTGTATATATTGCAATATTCAGAAACAGTGTCATTTCAATGCTACTGTAAAGAGGGAACGGAAGGGACACAGATAGCCGAGAATTAAATGACTATGCAGAGCTATTTAAAAACGGCTGTAACCACGTCAAAAATAGTCACAGCGGCACAAAACCACTTTTGTTATGTAGAGTGACTGTAATGTATTTATGCCAGAATTCAAATTTCGACAATTTCATCCATTTACCGACAAAATGTGTCCCAGGTCCCCTTAAAATATAATGCTGAAAGAACACTTAATTACGGAGACCACAGGTTCTTTGGTTTTAAGGCCGTCAACGTACATACCGGATATCATCTTGAAATTTAGAGTGGAACACTTTTAAAGTGCTTCAAATATTATTTCGACCGATGAATACCAAATTTGAGGTATTTTCATACAATACCGTAGGAACTATCAACACATCGCCATTAGCACAGTATAGTAAATATTTCAGTCAGATACGTTTAAATTCGTAGACTTTCTGTTCACAGAGTAGGACCACAAGTCAACGCACGTTCACAATTGACTAGCGCTTCGCAGGGTCAAGGAATAAAAGCCGCAGAAATTACTCCACTTCGTCCAATCAAGATATTAGAAGTACCACAATTAACAAATTGCAGCCAATTGCCGTCTAGCAGTTCATGGGGCATTGTTAAATGATACATTTTAAATTCCACACGTACTAACAGTCATAGATGGCAGTAGTTATACCAGTCCCCTTTAAATTATACCGCCACAATCTCTTTATTACTATCGCAAAAGCTCCCCTCTTAACTTCTCCTTTTCTTTGCATTGAGCTACCGAGTGTAAGTCATCGATCACCTTCCCTCATAATATACATAAAGATTTATCTTTGTTCTTTATCCACCCTTTATTTGTATATAATCCCATAAGCCACCACAATATACCTCCTTTCATCATACTATCCCCGATCCTTATATTTATCTCTGTGACTGCAATTACCGTATTGAATACGCTGAGGGATACTCTATTTCTGCTTTTTTTCTATCTGTCCCTGTTTCTGTGGATCATCGTTATAATCGCTTTCTGGCTTCTACCGCCCTTCCTGTTCCAGAAATCATTCCAAATATATCCCATCCCAATCGTCTCCACATACCTTTTAATTTTTGATAACCAGTTCTCAGTATGCATACTTTCCCATTGTTGTTGGAAAGCCTTTTGCAGCACTTCTTTTTTTTGCTAGCGGCTTTACGTCGCACCGACACAGATAGGTCTTATGGCGACGATAGGTTAGGAAAGGCCTAGGAGTTGGAAGGAAGCGGTCGTGGCCTTAATTAAGCTACAGCCCCAGCATTTTCCTGGTGTGAAAATGGGAAACCACGGAAAACCATTTTCAGGGCTGCCGATAGTGGGATTCGAACCTACTATCTCCCGGATGCAAGCTCACAGCCGCGCGCCGCTACACGCACGGCCAACTCGCCCGGTTTGCAGCACTTCACCCCCTCCCCTTTTCAAACGCTTCCAGTAGTTGAGTACTCTGTTAGCATATTCTATTTCTATAGATTCCCCGCACATTAACACCGCTCTGGCATTCGCTGTGCACTGCGGAATCCGCATTATCACCTTGCCAAATCTACAAACAGTTTGGTTTACCGTATCTCTCTTTTCCTCGAGACCCCATAATTCGGCCCCATATGATACTCTACCCAAAACCTATGTCCTGATTACTAGCCGTAGTATTTTATAATTTACCCCGGGAACTTTGACTCTAAAATTTTAACAACTGAGAGGGCTGCCTCTCATTCCATTTCATTCTCTTTATTTGATCTTCCCATCCGCCTGATCCGTTTATAATCACTCCCAAATATCATAATTTATCTACTTGTTCAATCATCATTTCTATCTTCCTTCCTTTATTTTTTGTATCACTTTTGATTTATTTCTGTTAATTTTCAGTGAACACACCCTAGCGTATTCCAAAACCTTGCTCTAACTCCTCTGCACCCCCTCCCCCTTTAAATCCATCATAATCACGTCGTCAGCAAAAATCAGTCCTGGGATCTCTATGCCGTTCATCACCGGCACCGCCCAATTAATTCCTCCGTGCCCTTGCAATATATCACTTATGAACAATATAAATAGAATCGGCGATAATTTACATCCCTGTTTTAATCCTATCTTACAATCCATCGGACTACTTAATATATTTTCCTCTAGTTTAATACAACAATAAACATTCAGGTATATCGCTTCTACTGCAGTTATGATTTTCCTTGATACCCCCAACCTTCCTAGTTTTTTCTATTCAGGCTTTCTACTTACAGTATCAAACGCTTAAGTCTACGGCAGCTAAGTATACTTTGCCTCTTTCCCTGTTCAGGTATTTTCTAGTATAATCTTCAATGTCGAAATCCTTCTGCCTTTCCTAAAACCACCCTGAAAAATTGATAACACCGACTTCTCTTCCGCTCAATCCCTTAATCTATTTGCTAATACATCTGTGTAAATCTTGCCTAATGTGTCCAATAGAGTTATCCCACTATAATTACTTGGTATACTTCTACTGCCTTCTTGTAAATCGGGCATATAATTCCAGTTCCCCACTCTTTTAGAAATTTACCACCTTCGAAAATGTTGTTGAATAATTTTCAATCAATCAATCAATCAATATTGATCTGCATTTAGGGCAGTCGCCCAGGTGGCAGATTCCCTATCTGTTGCTTTCCTAGCCTTTTCCTAAATGATTTTAAAGAAAGTGGAAATTTATTGAACGTCTCCCTTGGTAAGTTATTCCAATCCCTAACTCCCCTTCTTATAAATGAATATTTGCCCCAGTTTGTCCTCTTGAATCCCAACTTTATCTTCATATTGTGATCTTTCCTACTTTTACAAACGCCACTCAAACTTATTCGTCTACTAATGTCATTCCACGCCATCTCTCCGTTGACAGCTCGAAACATACCACTTAGTCAAGCAGCTTTTCTTCCTTCTCTCAATTCTTCCCAACCCAAACTTTGCAACATTTTTGTAACGCTACTCTTTTGTCAGAAATCACCCAGAACAAATCGAGCTGCTTTTCTTTGGATTTTTTCCAGTTCTTGAATCAGGTAATCCTGGAGAGGGTCCCATACACTGGAACCATACTCTAGTTGGGGTCTTATCAGAGACTTATATGCCCACACATTTACATCCTTACTACAACCCCTAAACACCCTCATAACCATGTGCAGAGATCTGTACCCTTTATTTACAATCCCATTTATGTGATTACCCCAATGAAGATCTTTCCTTATATTAACACCTAGATACTTACAATGATCCCCAAAAGGAACTTTCACCTCATCAACGCAGTAATTAAAACTCAGAGGACTTTTCCTATTTGTGAAACTCACAACCTGACTTTTAACCCCGTTTATCAACATACCATTGCCTGCTGTCCATCTCACAACATTTTCGAGGTCACGTTGCAGTTGCTCACAATCTTGTAACTTATTTATCACTCTATAGAGAATAACATCATCCGCAAAAAGCCTTACCTCCGATTCCACTTCTTTACTCATATCATTTACATATATAAGAAAATATAAAGGTCCAATAATACTGCCTTGAGGAACTCCCCTCTTAATTATTACATGGTCCGATAAAGCTTCACCTACTCTAATTCTCTGAGATCTATTTTCTAGAAATATAGCAACCCATTCAGTCACTCTTTTATCTAGTCCAATTGCACTCAGTTTTGCCAGTAGTCTCCCATGATCCACCCTATGCCCTCAATCATTTGTCCGTATTTACCTATCTCTTTGCAAAACTGGTTATTGATTCCGATCCTTCCCCCCGCCAACCTATCCTTAATTTGCCTATCAACTCGAGTACTTCTTCTTTTGCAATTACTTTATCTAGTTCATAATTCCAATTATTCTTCCCTCCTAATAATTCGCGGAAGTAGATCACCCAATGGTCATATTCAATGCTCGGTTTCTCAAACCTCTTTCCTCAATTATTGATCCTGTTCACTTTACCCCATACTCTCGGGTTGATTCATCCTACATTCCCTATTTATTAACTCGGTTTGTTCTTTCATCCATAGTTTCTTCTTCTCCACAATTTTATGTTTATATCCTGCCCTTAATTTACAGAAAACTTCTCCTTCCATACTCCCTCCGTTTTTCCTAAATACTTTCAGCGATGTCATAAATGTTTTTCTTAATTCCTCACATTCCTTGTTATACCACCCTACCTCCCTTTTCTTATTTCTCCTGTCTTTGTCCAACTGAGCTACCCTTTTAATAGGATATTCAATTAATTCCAACGCTTTCTCAATATTATCTTTCCTCAAAGCAACTTCCCAACCACCCATTATTAGTTCTAATTCGTTTTCTATAATTCCCGTTTTACATTATCTGTTTATTTTATTTAATGTAACTTCTTCCCTTCCCGATTCCCCTCTTTATCTCTCCCTTCGTTACTTCTTCCACACTTCTTTCTATCAATACCCAAACCGGTGAATGATGGGATTCAATCCAATCACCTACCTCCATCCTTTAAATTGCCCTAACATATCTTCCGAGCTAATGACTAGATAAATAACGCATCCTCCCTGGGCTGTAATATATGTCAGTTTTCCTTCCCTATCCCCCTCTCAGTAAACGTTCAAAATGTAAAAAATTCCCTACTTCATACAATTCCAAGAGTTTTGCTCCGTAGATATTTTTTTCTTTACCTTCACTTCGTCTTCCTCCCCTTATTTTTATCTCATCCACTTTTCTAAACATTGGGCACTGCTCTCCAATCCTAGCATTCCAATCACCAAATAATAAGATTCCATCTTCTTCAAATTTCCCCCTTAGAATGTTCATTTCCAATAATACCTCTTTAAACGATTTGTTATTCGCGTATAAGGAGCTTTTAGGATGACAGTATGTAAACGCCAAACATACATTCTTTACTCTGCATTTTTCTTTTCTCATATTAAACCTAAGCCAAACCATTTCTTCCACCTCATTTTCGATCTCCTCTACTAGTTCACAAATCTCTTCCTTAGTTAACACTACTATCCCCCGGCATTCTCCCCTTATTGCGCTCTTTTTTCTTGGACTTATACTTGATCACAAACCCCTCCCACGTTATCTCTTTTCCTATTTCCAGCCACGTCTCTATGAGTACCACAATGTCGAAGCTTTCCATTACTTCCTTAACCTTCGTATTACCTAATTTACTTAACAATCACTCAATACTTACAAACCCTATCTACCAATCTAGTTATTAAACTTGCCCTCCCAACCGTCTCCATTTCCTCCCTTATTTTTGCTTCTCGTTACTATGGCCCTCTTTCCTTCTATCTCAGTTACCTCTTTTCTTTATATTTTGGGGCGTTATTTGCTCTCTTTGTCTTTTGTACCTTTATTTGTATACCCCACAGGTCTCTTAAACTCATACTTCTCCCTTTAAACATAGCTTCTCTTCCTTCATTCCGTCCCTAGAACCTTCACATTTGTTATTCACTTGTCCACTGCACTCCGCCCTTGGCGCTTCTTGAGAGACTCCCTCCTCCACCACCTCCCGGGCTCTTACTTCTGTTCCCGCACTGCACTGGTCACTGTCTTTTACCTCGTCTCGTCCCTCCGTTCGGTCTGCAAGCTGTTCTCCCCCTTATCTTGTCCCCATGGCTTCTTCCGTCTTGAGTTTCTCCTCCATTGCTTGCAGTTTTGTCTCTGGCCACTTTCGAACCCATCTTCCATTGGAAACCACCAGCTGTTGTCCCTTTATGTGTGCCGGCAGCCCTTGATGTTTGGCTCTCACTAAATGTCTCTTTAAAATTTTCAAGTTTCCACTTCCTTCCCTTCCCATGTCCCTCTTGACCCAATTTTTTTCTCCTTGTAGATTTCCCGCATTTTTGGCACAATGTCCGCCATCGGAGTCGATAATAACTTATTGGTCTATGACCTCTATCTTTACCTACGCTTTCGGCGTCGTCTATGTCAACTTCACTGTAATTGATTTTCATTTTACTCGGAATCACGTCCACCACTTTGTAGATTATGTCCACTTTGCTTTTTTTTATCTTCCTTCACACCATATATAAGTATGCATTTCTTCATGCGTTCCTGACTGCTGGCTTCTGCTTCTTTCTTTAGTTTCGACACCTCCTCTTCCAGATTTTTTACTTTCCCTCTTCGCATCACCATTCCTTTCTCATTACTTCTTACCTTGGTAACTGATTCTTTGTTTTTTTCTTGTATCCACTTCTTGAAGTCTCCGTATTCCTTGACTTCTTGCATCATCTGTTTGTGCTCTTTTGTCATCTCTTTGACTATTTCCTTCACCTGCTCCCTAATCTTCTCGACGTCTTCCCAGCTAAGGCTGCCACTAGTATTCGGGCAGGAGTTTATTTCCACCAGCCCCCCCCCCCCAATTACCAGTAGCACAGTTATAACCGCAGTCACTCTCCACTCTCCACTCAGCACGTTCGCTAGCTTAGGCTAGACTGAAAAGACCAGCAGGATGATAGGTACTGAAGGTCATCTCTCAAGTAAACCGCTGTTTCGCTCCGTAGAACGCTATACTTATAATATAGCCAAAATAACTTATTGAGGTAGGAGGAGATATGGCAATATTTTAAAACAAAGAGAAAATCCAGCCGAAAACTATAAATACACTGATCTTAACTTCGTGAACAAAAATCCACAGTTCTAGCCTTTCAGGCAAGCAACTCAGTGTTGAAAACATCCTAGGGACATGAGTTACGAATTTTAGCTGAATAAAATATAATACAGTATGAGAATATCTTCTTTATTTACTCCTAAAAATTATAATCCTTTTTTCTCTTCGTTATCCGGTCGATTAAATAAGCTGGTTGCCTCTTTTACCACCAAGAGCGCTAATGTGATTCAATGCAGAGTTTCACTTAAGCCCTTATAACTACATTCGATGTGGAAATTTTTCAAAAATCAAAAAACCACTGCGGGTATTGAACCAAGGAACACATTACAGAAAGAATCATGTAAATAAGTGAATTTGGTTAGGATTTGAATCAAGAAAGAAAGCGATTAAAGAAACAAGCGATTTTAGGCTGTTTGTCTGGAACTGCATTTAGCCCGGAAGTGATTTTCGAAATTTGTTTTTTATTTTGATAGAGCTATCCAAGACTCACAATTTGAAAACTTTCCGGGCACTTTAGCCCTTCAACTTTTTTGCACAATTGAGGATATTGCTCAATTTTACCTTTTTCATAGTATGGGCCCCTACTTGGCTAAGAAATGCTCTCAACATTAAAATACCAGCTGATTGGAAGGCAGCTGTCATAAATTATACAAAAAAGCAAAACAGACCCCAACAACTACCCAGGAATTTATTTTCTTTCAATAACATACAAAATTCTATACATAGCCCTCTTGAACCGCGCAAAGCCTCGACTGGGTCCAGAAAGGGGAGAATAACAAGGTGGATTCTAAAAAAGGCCGATCATCGTAGAACAAATTATACATTTTTGTCGTGATGGTGGACATCCGATGACATAATCTGACAATATAATGTCCGTAATTATTTTCAATAGTGACTATATTATTATTATACATACATACATACATTATCATTATAGATTGTTATGCCTTTCAGCGTTCAGTCTGCAAGCCTCTGTGAATTTACTAAACGTCGCCAAAATCCTCGATTTGCAACTAGTGTTGTGGCCTCATTTAGTTCTATACCTCTTATCTTTAAATCGTTATAAACCGAGTCTAACCATCGTCGTCTTGGTCTCCCTCTACTTCTCTTACTCTCCATAGCAGAGTCCATTATTCTCCTAGGTAACCTATCCTCCTCCATTCGCCCCACATGACCCCACCACCGAAGCCGGTTTATGCGTGCAGCTTCATCCATCGCGTTCATTCCTAAATTAGCCTTTATCTCCTCATTCCGAGTACCCTCCTGCCATTGTTCCCAGCTTTCGCTCCCGTAAAGCAAAGTTGGTCTGAAAACAGACTGATGTAAAGATAGTTTCGTCTGGGAGCTGACTTCCTTCTTACAGAATACTACTGATCGCAACTGCGAGCTCACTGCATTAGCTTTACTACACCTTGATTCAATCTCACTTACTATATTACCATCCTGGGAGAACACACAACCTAAATACTTGAAATTATCGACCTGTTCTAGCTTTGTATCACCAATCTGACATTCAATTCTGTTGAATTTCTTACCTACTGAAATCAATTTAGTCTTCGAGAGGCTAATTTTCATACCATACTCATTGCACCTATTTTCAAGTTCCAAGATATTAGATTGCAGGCTTTCGGCACAGTCTGCCATTAAGACCAAGTTGTCAGCATAGGCCAAACTGCTTACTACATTTCCACCTAACTGAATCCCTCCCTGCCATTTTATACCTTTCAGCAGACGATCCATGTAAACTACGAACAGCAAAGGTGAAAGATTACAGCCCTGTCTAACCCCTGTAAGTACCCTGAACCAAGAACTCATTCTACCATCAATTCTCACCGAAGCCCAATTGTCAACATAAACGCCTTTGATTGATTTTAATAATCTACCTTTGATTCCATAGTCCCCCAGTATAGTGAACATCTTTTCCCTCGGTACCCTGTCATATGCTTTCTCTAGATCTACGAAACGTAAACACAACTGCCTATTCCTCTCGTAGCATTTTTCAATTACCTGGCGCATACTGAAAATCTGATCCTGACAGCCTCTCTGTGGTCTGAAACCACACTGGTTTTCATCCAGCTTCCTCTCAACGACTGATCGCACCCTCCCTTCCAAGATGCCAGTGAATACTTTGCCTGGTACACTAATCAATGAGATACCTCGATAGTTGTTGCTATCCTTCCTGTTCCCTTGCTTATAGATAGGTGCAATTACTGCTTTTGTCCAATCTGAAGGTACCTTACCAACACTCCACGCTAATTTTACTACTGTATGAAGCCATTTCATCCCTGCCTTCCCACTATACTTCACCAATCCAGGTCTAATTTCATCTATTCCTGCTGCCTTATGACAACGGAGTTTATTTACCATCCTTTCCACTTCCTGAAGCTTAATTTCACCAACATCATTTTCCTCCTCCCCATGAGCTTGGCTGTTTGCAACACCACCAGAATGATTTCCTTTTACATTGAGAAGATGTTCAAAATATTCCCTCTACCTCTCCAGTAATTCCCTGGGTTCTATTTTGAGTTCACCTAAATTACTCAAAACACTGTTGTTATTATTATTATTCTTATCCGTTTCACCCTCTTTGGGGTACGATAGATCAATCAATGGTTAGTGAGTCGTGTTTTCCTGTCCTCCCAGTACTTTTTCATTCTTTCAGATCTTGCCTTCCTCTCTTCTTCAGAAATTCTGTATAGTCGCTTGGGCTTCACCCTGTCCTGAAACCTCATTTTATCTTTGGTTATTTTCTTTGCAGATCCATCTACAAGCATCTCTTCTGTAATTTGGAATTCTCGTAGGTCCTTCTCAGTTTCCTTAAACCAGTTCGGCTTGGTTTTCTTATTACGGAAATAGTCGAAGATTCTTTTAGTTATCCTTTTCGGATCCATTCTTAGGATGTGGCCATAGAAGTCAATTCTCCTTTTCCTTATTGTGTCAGAAATCCTTTCTGATTTCCTATACAGAGTTTCATTGCGGATGTGTGAAAGTTCGTTATTATGAAATTTGGGGCCTAGAATTTTTCGTAGAGTTTTCCTTTCCTTTATCTCTTTTCCATTGGACCATGCATAGATATAGATAGAGTTTCTGCAGCATACAGGGCTTCAGGCTTGACTACTGTATTATAATGTCTGATCTTGGAATTCCAGGAGAGGGATTTTTTGTTATAGGTGTCTTTCGTAAGCTGGAAGGCTGTTTCTATTTTGGTTCGCCGAGATTCCATTGCTTTCTTCTCAAGACCATTCCAACTGATCCATTCACCAAGGTATTTGAAATCTGTGACGATCTCTATTTTTTGTTCCCCCACTTTCAAATATTTTGGAGGATTCTTAATGTTGGTTATTATTTTGGTCTTTCCAAAGGCGATTTTGAGACCTATCTTCTCTGCTTGCTTCAGCAGTTGGAAGGACTGCTCCTTGGCTTCCTCCCACGTCTCAGCTAGTAAGGCCATGTCGTCTGCGAAAGCGAAACATTTGATCTTGATACCCTTGTTTACCGATCCCAATCGAATTCCACCACTAGTTGTCTTATCCCATTCTCTGACTACCTTCTCCAAGGCACAATTGAACAGTATGGGGGACAGTCCGTCACCCTGTCGGACACCAGTTTTGATCTCAAAAGGAGCCGACAATTCTCCCAAGAATTTGACTTTGGAAAATGTATTATTATTATTATTATTATTATTATTATTATTATTATTATTATTATTATTATTATTATCATTATTATTATTTAATCCGTTTACCCTTCAGGGTTGATTTTCCCTCGGACTCAGCAAGGTATTCTACCTCTACGGCCTCAAGAGCAGTGTCCTGGAACGAGAGACATTTGGTAAGGGATACAACTGGGGTGCACGACCAGAACCTCACCTAGGCGGCCTCCTATGCTATGCTAAACAGGGGCCCTATGGGGGGATGGGAAGATTGTAAGGGATACACAAGGAAGAGGAAAGGAATCGGCAGTGGGCGTAAGTTAGGTACCATCCCCCCATTTTCCTGCAGGAGAAGTGGGAAACTACGGAAAACTACTTCTAGACGGCTGAGATGGGAATCGAACTCCCCTCTACTCACTTGACCTCCCGAGGCTCAGTGGACCCAGTTCCAGTCCTCGTACCACTTTTCAAATGTTGTGGCAGAGCCTGAAATCGAACCCGCACCTCCGGGGATGGCAGCTAATCAGACTAACCACTACACCACAGAGGTGACGATCTGGATTTTAGGCCCATTAAAACAACAATAGCCAGTATCCAGTATTCGGGAGATAGTGGGTTCTAATCCCACTGTCGGCAGCCTTGAAGAGGGTTTACCGTGGTTTGCCATTTTCACACCAGGCAAATGCTGGGGCTGTACCTTACTTTAAGGCTGTGGTCGCTTCCATCCCACTCCTAGCCCTTTCCTGTTCCATCGTCGAAGTAAGACAGTGTCGATGTGACGTAAAGCCACTTGTAAACAAACAAAAATGAATAAGTAAATAAATAAATTAATTAATTAAATAAATAACCATCGTCGTCATCATGAATAATGATTTGAATGTCATATCCATTCATTTGCACTTTTATTCTTCAAAGTAAACCAAACATAGTCAGACTCTATGGCCCTACAGCCTTGCTGATCCTTGGCCTACGAACCAACTCCTGCTCAACCTGAGGGCCTGCAGATTACGAGGGGCGAGTGGTCAGCACCGCCTGTCCTCTCGGCCGTTATTCCTGTCCTTTTAGACCTCGGCCGTTCTATCACCGTCAGATAGCTCCTCAATTGAGTTCACATACGCTGAGTGGACCTCGAACGAGCCCTCAGATCTAGGTTTAAAAATTCCCTGACCTGGTTACGAATCGAACCCTAGGCGTTTCGATAAGCGATAGGCTCACAACCCGTAGATCGTGGCGCCGGTTCGTTATTATTATTATTATTATTATTATTATTATTATTATTATTATTATTATTATTATTATTATTATTATTATTATTATTATTATTATTATTATTATATAATTCGCTGGGGCCATCAAGGACCACGTTAAGTCTTGTGGCATTTGACACTGAACTTGGCCTTCTTTAGAGCCCAAATTTCCCTCATTCTTTGTGAGTGGGCCTGCTTACGCTCCTCTGTCCAAGGAGCACCGTGTCTTCTCTTCGGTTGCTCATCTCGGTTTAGCCCGTTCGTCAATATTTTCTTGCGGAAGAGATCTCTCTTAAGGGCGTCTTCAGCTGAGATATGTAGCATTTGCAGGTCTTCTTTGGTATTTCTAAACCAGGGAATTGTGGTTTTGGGATTTGAATCTAAAAAGTGAAAGATTTCTTTAGTTAACTTTCTTCCGTCCATTCTTTTCAGATGACCGTAAAATCGTGCCCGTCTTTTTCTGATTGTGTCGGTAATTTTCTCTATTTTGCTGTAGACTTCCTCGTTGGATCTCATTTGATGGATTCCATTTCTGTACTTTGATCCCAAGATTCCTCTCACAATTTTGCGTTCTTTTTTCTCCAGTTCTTCAAGGAGTCCTTTGTTGGCATTTAGAGACAGGGTTTCGGCTGCATATAGAACTACTGGCTTCATAACTGTTTCATAGTGACGTATCTTGGTGTTTTGGGAAAGGCATTTTTGTTGTAGATTGTGCCGGATATTTGGTAGGCTATTTCCAGTTTGCGTACTCGCTCCTGAAGTGCTTCTTTGTCCAGTCCATTTTTCATGATGATCTCACCCAGGTATTTGAATTTGTCTACTCGGGTGATGTCCCCGTATTTTTTATGGAGTTTTGGTGGAGCCTCTTTGATGTTAGTCATTACTTCTCTTTTCTCAAAAGATATCTGCAAACCAGTTTGTTCGGCAATTTCCTTTAAAATTTCAACTTGAGCTCTAGCGGGATCTATGTCGTTTGAGAGAACAGCAATATCATCGGCAAATGCTAAGCAGTCTGTTGCGATCCCCTTGGATTTGGTTCCTATTCTCAATGGACTGTATTTGTTTTCCTGTAATCTCACCCGCCAGGTTCTGATGATCTTTTCAAGAACACAGTTGAAGAGTATCGGGGATAGCCCATCACCTTGTCGGACTCCTGTTTTGATGTCAAAGGAATGCGAGAGACATCCGTGGAACTTCACCTTGGATTTTGTATCGGTCAGGGTGGCTCTAATTAATGCCAGCAGTTTCAAATCAACTCCAAATTCATTTAAGATGTTTAGCAGGACTTCCCGGTCAATGGAGTCGTACGCTTTCTTAAAGTCTACAAAGACAGACACATGCTGCTTGGACCTTAGTGTACAATATCTGATGATCGTTTTGAGATTTTGGATTTGTTCGGCTGTTGAGCGACCTTTTTTGAACCCTCCTTGGTATTCACCTATTTGATGTTCGACTTGAGCTTCCAAACGCTCCAGGATGGCAAGTGATAGAATTTTGTAAGTCACGGGCAGCAAAGATATTCCTCTGTAGTTGTTGATGTTCTTCATGTTGCCTTTTTTGTGTAATGGATGGATCAAAGCTATTTTCCAATCTTCGGGTAGGGTCTCCTTGTTCCAAATTTCTTCTATTTGCTTTTGCAAAATATCAAGTGATTCCTCTGGGGCATATTTCCATAGTTCTGCTACTACTGAGTCCTCCCCGGCACTTTTTTTCTTCTACTTGCTTTACGTCGCACCGACATAGATAGGTCTTATGGCGACGATGGGACAGGAAAGGGATAGGAGTGGGAAGGAAGCGTCCGTGGCCTTAATTAAGGCACAGCCTGGTGTGAAAATGGGAAACTACGGAAAACCATTTTCAGAGCTGCCGACAGTGGGGTTCGAACCTACTATCTCCCGAATACTGGATACTGGCCGCACTTAAGCGACTGCAGCTATGGAGCTCGGTTTTGTTATTTTTGAGACGGGCAATGCGGCGCTTGATTTCATCTCTGTCGGGTGGTCTGGAATCTGGGTACCTGAGTAAGGGTTCCTTGGTCTCAATGGGGCTTTGCGGTTTAGAGCAATTAAGTAAATTCTTGAAGTAGTCTGCCAGAATGCTGCAATTTTCTTCATTTGACGTCGCCACTGTGCCATCATAGCATAGAGACGGTGGTTTATAGCCAGTGAGTTTGCGTCTGAAGGCTCTGTAGTACTCTCTGCTTTCATTCTTCCTAAAGCTTTGTTCTATCTTTTCAATGAGAGATTTCTCGTATTTACGTTTCTTAGTTCTGAACACCCTAGCTGCTTGGGCACGTTGGGATTTGTAGGTTCCCCAATCATTTTCTGATTTCGTAGAGTAGTACTGTTTCCACGCATTGAGTCTTTCTTGGAGGACTGATTCGCAGGTACCATTCCACCAGGCATGCTTTTTGCTTCTCTTGATTTCTGCAACGTCTTTGGCGGCCTCAACAAGGAGACTTTTGGCGTTGTTAAAGTCACAGTCATTTGGTCTAGCCTTCTCCTGGAGCTTCTCGACCCTTTGCCGAAGTTTATCATTGCCGAAGCGTGTGATCTGTTTGGTTGTCTTCTTTGTGTTTGCGGGAATTGGTTTGAATTTGATTAGAGACATATAGTGATCTGAGGCCACATTGATGCCTTTCTTTATTTTGACATTCATAATCTCAGGGCTGTTTCTCCTGGAGATTGCAACATGATCAATTTGGAACTCTCCGAGAGTTTGGACGGGGGAACGCCAAGTCATTTGCTTTCTGGGTAGATGGCGAAAGTGGGTAGACATGACCTGCAGGTATGAGTTTCGCAAATGGACACCAGTCTTTTACCATTGGGATTGGTTCTTTTGTGAGCAGGGTAATTTCCTATAACTTTCTTGTACTTCTGTTCACGACCTACTTGGGCATTGAAGTCACCCAAAAGAAGCTTGACATGGTGTTTGGGGATTTTGTTTAACTTTTCATCCAGTAGGTCCCAGAAATTATCAACTTTGTCTGGATCAGACTTGTTCTTATCGTTTGTAGGAGCATGTGCGTTAACTAGGGCGTAGGTTTTGTTCGCGCATTTAATTGTGAGTATAGACAATCTGTCATTCACAGGTTCGAAATTTGCAACCGATTTAAGAATCTCGGTTCTAACAGCAAACGCGGTTCCAAGCATCACTGCTCCATTGCGGATTTCTCTTTGCGCTTTGCTCTTGAAAAATCGGTGGCCTTCGGATTCAAAAATCTCTCCATCTGGGTACCTTGTTTCCTGTAGGGCCATTATGGATATCTGATTTTCGTAAAGAGCTTTGGTGAGGGTTTTCAGCTTGCCAGTTTGTGTAAGTGAATTTATGTTGTAAGTTGCTAGAAAGGCTTTAGATTTTGGCCTGAGTTTTTGACTCTTCGGGGTACACCGAGACGCTCCGACTCGTCTCTTGCATGATGTCGAGTCTCCCCCAGAATCCGAACGAGACTCGTGCGCCGTGGCGTTCACGTCGAGGGATTTATCCGAAGATTTACCCCCTGGGGTATGTTTCTTGAAATGTTGTGCCATCATGCTTTTTGACTTGACTTTGCTTTGGACGGGTACCCATCCTTTACAACTAGGGTTGTTAGCCCTAGAGGTTGCCTCAAGATGTTTTCTGGCTTCAGGTCATTTACCAGTCTTCGTCGTAACCCTGACAAGGGACCAGTTTTTTTTACGGTGGTATTTTATCTCCCTACTACCCTCTGACTCTGCTGGCGGCAGAGCCAGCGAGCTTCCCCAACTCCAATGGGACGCGCCGATGGAGGTAACTGGTAAATCCCCATACGGATATTATTATTATTATTATTATTATTATTATTATTATTATTATTATTATTATTATTATTATTATTATTATTATTATTATGTTTTACGGCCTCAGTGAAACACTTGAGTCAATCATTTTCTGGTTATTTTCTTCGACAAGTTTCCTTTCCGAATTTCCCAGTAGTTTTTCATTCGTTCTAACCTTTTTCTGTCGTTCCTCATCTGTAAATACCCTATTCGTTTGTCTGTTTTTGGTTTAAATCTTATTTTTATGTTCTTCATTTCCTTTAACTTTTCTGTTTTGTTTAGCAAATCGTCCAGAGTTATTTCTAGTTCTTCCATATCCTCTCCCATTCGCAATTTCCTTAATCCATCCTACTTGTTGCTTCAGATTTCTGGTGTTCTCATAATGCGACCAGAAAAGAGATTCTCTTCTTCCATATAGGATTTGTGATGGGCTCCAGTTCTCTGTACACCACTTCATTTGGCATTATCCACCATTGTCCATCTTTTGGATATTTTTTATTTATGCATATCCTTGCTATACTTCTCTCTACTTTTAGGATATTGTCTATTCTGTTTGTCTGAGTGACTTTAAAGAGAGTTTCGCTTCCGTATGTTACGTCTGGTTGAATCACCATCTTGTAACGTTTTAATTTTGTTTTACTGTATATCGACCATGTTCATTTTTGAGCTTTTATAATTTTATTCGTTCTTGCCATGCAGGTTGTATGTTGTAATTTCTCCTAGGTATTTAAACTGTTTCACTATTTTTACTTTCCTGTTATTTTCTGTTATCTCAGTCTTTTTGAATGAGATAAATGGGGTCCTTTTTGGTGCTATATTTTGCCGACTTATTTGATTCCTAGCTTCTTGAATGTCGCTAAGTCGTCCGCGAATCCCAAGCAAGTTAAGTTTAATTGAATTTTCTTGGTTTCATTTTGTATGTTCTTAGAATTTTCCTTATACCATTCCCTCATCACGTATTCTAGAGCACAGCTGAAAAGTTACTAATTTTATTATAATTACTATTACCTTTTTTCATTAGCCTGAAGAGCCCATCCTACTTTCTGATCGGATATATCGATGCGTGCTATACCTAGATATATCTATAGCTGGGCCCACGAGAGTTGGAATCTGACCAAGATTGACTACAATCAACACCTCCTAGATAATAAGGCCTAACAACAGCGTGGTGACGTCACGCTACGGAGGCGATGGCAATGCAGAGAAACGCGGAACATGGTTAAACACAGACACGATTTAAATATTTTTTGCCAATGGAATAATTTATTTACTAAAAAATAGCATTTAAATTTTAAATTATACGGAATTATACTGTCGTTATTACCGTATTTTAGTGACTCTGTCATTAAATATAAAGAGCAAACAGTTGTAAAACACGACAGCATCTTGCAAATGTTAACTTACTTGGGCCGAATTGTTAACATCACAACAGGATGTTACAAATACATTTCGATTTAAATAGGCATTACATGATCTTAAAAGAAAACTAGCACGTATAATATTAGCGTAGGCCTAACATCTAAGCTGATGTAGCATCACTGGCAGTATTTGCATATGAGCCTACAATGTTTCCTCCCTTGAAGTTCATGTATGGTTTAATGAGAATTTCACCTACCATCGATGTTACCAATTTGTCATTCTGTTCGAAACCTTGAACTTTATGTTTTATGTATTCCAGAAAGTATGTAAGTTTCTGTCCTAATAGTGAACTACCATTCAGACCGGAGCCTACTCTTTTAAAAGTATTGACATGTGGCAACATTAAATTGCTACTATGTCTCATAAATTTGTAAATATCGTACGACGCAACAGCCCTAAAGTGCTTGGCCTTGGCCCTGCTCAGCCAGAAGGCCTGCAGATTACGAGGTGTCTTGTGTTCGGCAGGACGAATTCTCTCGGCCGTTATTCTTGGCTGTCTAGACCAGGGCCGCTATCTCACCGTACGATAGCCCGCAAATGTAATCACGTAGGCTAAGTGGACCTCGAACCAGCCCTCAGATCTAGGAAAAAATCCCTAACTTGGCCGGGAATCGAACTCGGGGCTTCCGGATAAGAGGCAGGCATTATATCCCTTCACCACGGGGTCGGCCGTAAATTTGTAAACATGAGGAGATATCAGGCAGAAGGTTGAACAAATAACAAGAAAATCATACACATACTCCTTTATGAACTAAGAAATGTTTTAACTGCGACTATTAAATTAACTGCGGGGACATCATCCTCGGTGTTCAGTTCACCAACTAGGACTAGAATTAACTTATTTCTTGAATCTTTCTACACATTGTTACACTCATTCCTTGTAATGCAGCTATGATGTTTTGTAACTAAAGAATATACCGCATTTGTATTAGTAATTTTGTTCACATATACATTAGAAATATTTTATACTTTAATAAAACCCGTTTAGAATAAAGGCCCTGTCTTATTAGATATGCTATGCAGTATGGTTGCCTTGATGTACCGACGTACAGGAAAATTACTTACGTTCCCTTCATCACAGTACAACAACCATCAGGTAACAACATGTTTATTGTACTTTTCAGCTGTGTAAGAGTGTGGATTGAAATTCTGTGTACGGTATGAGATATGTACTATCTTCAATGGCTCTGTTTATTGCTCCTCTTTCTATTCTACATTTTTTGCCTGGTTCTTCTCTTCATCTTCCAGAATGTGACGATACATATGATGGGCAGTTCGGAAAGACATAAGGCACTGCATTCTCTGACAATCATGGTCTTGGAAGAGAAGTAGTTACGAGTTTTTCCTGAGGATCAGTACCAGTTATTTCCCATAAAATATCATCGACTTTGAAATGTCTGTGGCATACCTGTAAAATAATGTGTCACCGTGAGCGAAATTCATGCATTTACAGAGTGAATCAGCCTACACCAGCAGCTCTTGTAGGTGGTATGTTTTAATGCGTATAATAATAATAAAAATAATAATACCGTTGAAATAATGTATTCCATGATTGTGAGCTAACATAACCTTATATCATTGAAGAGTAAATATGCCTGCATATCACCAGCTGTTGCGTGTAGTTAAATACGTCATAGGCCTATGCTCATTATGATTGTGTGAGAATGTAATAATAATAGTTACTCACCACTGAGTTATTAGTAAATCTGTAGTCTTGTCTTGGAATTGCACGTAAACAAATCTGCCGCATAACCTCGTCTTTCGGAAACTTAATGCATGCACTTCGTTATCACTGTCGCATTTCTCCTTACAGTTGAGAACCCAACACATCAGCACCATTACGTACAACGGTATTAGCAATTGGCACCATTAAACGAATTAAAACTCTTCTAATTACAGCGTTACATGGCCAAACTCATTGCTGTGTTATTACTGAAAAGGTTCAAGCTTGCCTGCCGATGCTGACGTCACAGTACATTCCCAGAACGGTTGTGAGGCCTTATATCTAGGAGGTGTTGCTACAATACGTATTGTTTGTTTGTCCAGCCCTTGTCCCGTTTCCCTACGGGGTCGGGTATGAGGTGAGATGAATTTGTCGTGGCGGTTTTTTATGACCGGATGCCCTTCCTGACATCAACCTCATCAGAGGAGTTAATGAGAGATGAAATGAATGACGTGATATATGATAGTAGGGAGAGGGTGAAACCCGGTGCCGGCACATAGCCTACTCCTGTCGAATAGCACCAAGGGGTCTGCTCAAGGCTTAACGTCCCCATCCGACGGACGAATCACCATCAACAGCGTCATATGCCCTCACTCCATATGAGCACTGCGGAGAGGTTTGGAATTTAATCCAGGCTTTTGGCACGCAATCTAGTGATTAGAAATTGTATACCACCACCTCCCCTACCCTGCCGGCCAACATTCTGATGGTGAAAATTTTTTCGACCAACGGGACTCGAACCGGCTAACCTCGGTGTTAGACCGTTTTAGACTTCAGCGCCTTAACGATCATGGCCACCAGGCGGGCTTGCTACAATACGTATATCAGACCTTAATGCTACTATCGATTGGGAAGAAAATGGCGCTCCGTGGGCGAACGTTTGAGACACGTGGTTGGTTCATATCTGTGTTTACATTCTGTTAAAGAGTGTTGTTTTCATCGAGCTATTGAAGTATAAAGTATATATTTGGTAAAATAGTAATCTATAACGGTTTATTATTATGGTGTGTTGTTAGGAGTGTATGTGATGGCATTTTTAGTGTATAATAGTTTGTATATTGCCGTACTGTAACATTTCACAAAATGGGTCGTTCCTGCTCAATCCGGTGGTATTTGAAGGTGCTCAAATACGTCAACCTCGTGTCGGTAAGTAAACGGTAAAAGAACTCCTGCGGAACTAAATTCCGGCATCTCCGAAAACCGTGAGTTGGTTTATCGTCGAAATGAAGTTATTGCGTGCTACCCTAACCTTCATCAGTCGGCAGCTACTATGCCCACGACGTCCACCATCTTGGTTTTGATATTACGGTCTTAATCTGACGTTTAGCGCCCTCGGCGAGAAAAAGTTGACTAACGCTGCTCGAAAAGGGTCTGTTGCTATGGCAATGATAACAGAGATGCCACATTTAAGAAAGCTATCGCCACGTGGGTTGGCTTGCTCTCAGTCGCTTTTGTGATATTATTCGGAGTGGTAATGTGTTAGTTGTGTTAGTTGTTGCTGGTTTATGTAATTGTTTACGTGTTTGTTTCCTGAATATGATTTTGTAAGTTAATCGGTGGCTAGTTGTACAGTTCTATTCTCTACGTATTTAACATGTGTATTTGTTGAAGTTATTGTCAATTTAGTGATTATGAAATCTCATATTTATCGGCAATGACGTGTTCTGTCTTAAATGCTGGAATTATTAGCTCGAGCTTAGGAACGGGTCAAAGTTTATTGAATTACATTAGGCCTACATATTTGATTAAATAGTCAGCCTGTATGAAAGGGTGATATGCCGCAGATGGAGGTAACTATAACAATGCAGTGTAGCTCGTAGTAACTACTTTCGCCGATCAAATGTCAGACTCCAACTCTCGTGGGCTCAACTACAGTATAGGCATGAGTCCAGATACAACATACACTGCTGTACACAAGAGTCTGTGAAATTCCCGGAGTTCAGTAAGAAGAGTCAACGAAATACAGTGCTTCTGAAAAGCACGGTATTTAAATTACTTGAGGATCCTGAAATGTTGATTACTTATTGATAGATCGTTTCTAAATGTGAATGCTACTGACAGACGTGCATGGCACGGAACAATCTGCCCTCGTGCAGTAGCACGACTCATGGCCGACTGGATCCTTCGTTGCGCCCCTTATACAGCTAGTTAGAGCGACGCATCGAGTCGGCCATGCACGACTCTACTTTGTTGGTACCATCGCAGACAGAAACATAAATATTTGCCAGGCTTGAATCAATACACTCATTTCATCTGAAATCTGCAATAGGAGATAATCCTTGATATCAAATGTAAAGAGAGACACTTCATTTATTGAGAGGCCACTTTGTCAGAACTCTCAATCCCTCTTATCTTCCTGTCTAACAAATGAATCACTATGAAAGCTGGGAATTCTATGATATGTAATCAGTAGGGCTCGAATCCTGGGACAGTTCCCCTACTCCGCACGGCTCTACTCCTAAACTGACGTGTCGCAAAACAAATCAGCACCGCCTTACATCTGTTGCCAGTGCGCCGCAAGAACAGCTGATGCAATATGCCCGTGGTAAACAGTCCTCGTAAAATGTAATACCGTACTCAGGAAAGCTAATGAATCGGGATTGAAATCAAATTTACAAACACTGCACTTACTAACAACTTCCGACACTAAAACAGAATACATTATTAAGAATAAAAAAGAACGAGGAAATAACACATCATTCACCCCTAATGGCTGACACAGGAAGGAGGTTATGGCCTACAAAGGGAACACTGCACTGATCCGAGTCAATTTCATGCCACTTGTCTTTCCCGAACTACACTGAGACATGCTAAACACGCACGAACTAAGTACACAAACCAATACACGAACGTAAATAAAACTACATCTATGTTTATACACTGAACTACAAAACCTATATTGTACTAACTTATGCTGTGCTAAACTGTATTATACTAGAGAGACATGGGCGCCCGCAGGATCTTTTCCAGGGGGGGGGGGGACACATTAACAAATTTCTTGAATATAAAAACCAATATAACGTCAGCAACATTAAATTGTTTACAGAAATTTCCGATTATAACAGATGCTAGATGACTGGCAGTAAGTACAGTTTATGAAATAATCTGGTATGATATTAAACAATTGAACATCAACCTTTTTAGAATTCCAGGGGGGGCAAGCGCCTTCCCTCCTCCCCCCTCCCCTTGCGGGCGCCCATGTAGAGAGATAAGCACTAATGTGAGAAACACAAATTACTGAAGTTAAATCCAAAAGATCGCGAACAGTACAGAATACCACACACGCTGAGCGAGATAGATTAACCACGTGCTGAATGTAAATATTAGAGTTGGCAACTGGTTTTCGAGATCGCACACTACCGACATAAGTCGATATGAATGGCAGCTTAGGATTGGTTGGATGTCTATGTTTCAGCGCATAACAACCAGATAGAGCCAAAATCGGCCGAAACGTCAATTTAGAAGTAAAGCAGTGCGGAGTATAGTATAGGCAGGGAGTAAATAATACAGGGAGATGACTTGGAGCTCTGAGAGTGAAACCCAATGACAGTGGTCTACATAGGGGCCGTGGTCGTAAATAGGCGCGAGAACGCATGCTCATGCTATTTTTTGATAGTCAAATCTGTCACAGCTCACTGAAATGAAAACGGCGAACACAAGTTATAATTGCGGGAATTTTCAGATGCAAACACTGTACAATACGCTAAAACGTAAAAAATATACTAATATTTAGTTGATGTTGTAGCTCTTACAATGTCGTGTTGTGCATACGGTTGCACGAATCAGAAACCCAACAATATTCCTGGAATAACATTTCACAAGTAAGATTCTAAGTATGGCTTGTAATATGTAGTACAGTATATTACCTCCATTGTTATTGTGCTAGTATTTTGGAGTCTCAAAAGCACCGTCCACTTTTCGTAAGAATGTTTAGGTTAGACTTGTTGTTTATCGTTAATTTTTCCTGGGGCTTCCTGTTCATGAAAAAAGGAGAACAGAGTGGATAAAGGCCTTTAGGAGGGAAAATTGGATAACTTCTCCATACACCAGAATATGTTCAGCACATTCAAACCGGAACTGTTTGATCGGTCCATGAAGAAATTTGTTTTGAAGGGGAATGCAATAACTTACCTGCTATTTTCGAAGCATTCGCTTCTTACCTACAGAATTAGAGCACTCGAGGCCTAGAGAGTTTTTCATTTTCGCGCTCTTCGTGGCCCTTGTCTTCCTTTGGCCGATCCCTTCATTTTTCGAAGGGTCGGACCCCTACCATTTTTCCTCCTGATTAGTGTTAATAGAGCAGAGTTGCCCAATTGTACTTCCTCTTAAAACAATAATCACTACCTGTCGTAAAAGTCCCTGTGGAGTTGGGGGTAGTAGAACAATACCCACGGTATCCCCTGCTTTTCGTAAGAGGCGACTAAAACAGGCCCCAGGAGCTCTCAATCTGGTAGCATGGGTTGGCAACCACGGGGCCCTTAGCTGAGTCCTGGCATTGCTTCCACTTACTTGTGCCAGGTTAATTGTAATCACATGTCCGAACTCCGATGGTCAACTCTTGTTCTTTTCCGACCCCGAGGCTATAAGAGCATTCGAGGACCAGGGAGTCTTCCACTTTCTCGCCCTTTATGGCCCTTGTCTTTCTTTGGCCGATATCTTCATTTCTCTCTGATTAGTGTTAATAGAGGATGGTTGCCTAGTAATTGTACTCCCTCTTAACGCAATAATCACCACCATGTGTGTCCGGTTCCATGGCTAAATGGTTAGCCTGCTGGCCTTTGGTCACAGGGGTCCCGGGTTCGATTCTAGGCAGGGTCGGGAATTGTAACCATCGTTGGTTAATTTCGCTGGCACGGGGGCTGGGTGTATGTGTCGTCTTCATCATCGTGGCATCCTCATCTCGACGCGCAGGTCGCCTACGGGAGTCAAATCAAAAGACCTGCACCTGGCGAGCCGAACATGTCCTCGGACACTCCCGGCACTAAAAGCCATATGCCATTTTATTTACCACCACGTGTCTTAAAAGGCTATTTAGGGGGGCTAAGTGGCTCTTACCTTCGGAGTGTGGTTTGGCGTCCAAGTGGCCTAAGGGGCTCTTAACTTCGGAGTGTGGGTTGGCGTTCAAGGGGCCCTTAGCTGAATTCTGCATTGTTTCCACTTGTGTCAGAGGATGTAGTAAGCGATGTTGCTATTCCCAGTTTGGTGATTTATTGCGCATTTTCGTAAAGCATTCAGATTGCGGTATGCCCTTATTAATAGCCTAATCCTTATCTTTACTGATATCTGATGAACATTTGCATGTTCTGTTTTTAAGATACTCAGTTTATTAGTACCGATAGTCAACTAGCGAGAGGGTAGATTTAAGGCTGCGGGTCATGAGAAACGCTTCCTTAGAGCTCAGTAAAAAAGCATTAATAGATCTGTTTGCCAGAAAATGTTGTTACAGCTAATCGCCGTGTTATTTTGAAAACTATTGTACTTCATTGAGCGATTCAAAGTTTTCCTACTCCCGAGACAATGTCTTAGTTTGTATATATCCACAACGTAAGAATTGCCATGTTTGCTAACAATGGGGGGCGTGGCCGTTGGCTTCAAGCGATAGCCACAGAGAGAAGTGTAGCGGGCAGCTCCCTGTATTCTTTACTTCCTGAGTATAGGCTACTGTCGCCAAACCTCTCACCCACTCCGCACATCTCCTCCACCGTAACAAACCTGGCCTGAGAGACAGCGTTAACCCCTAGGAGGCTTCAGGGGAGGAATGAAAACATTTATTAAGTTGAGAAAAAAAATCCTTTTTTTTTCTCGAATGTCCGAAGACGAGGCCCAACATAGCATATATTTATTTTGGGTCATTATAGGCCAGAAAATGGTAGGTTTTATTTGTCTTTATTCGGCGTTTTCTAGCTTATTGGTTCTTTTTATGCCTCTTTAGGACTTAATAGCTTTTTTTGCAAGTTTACAATAAATAAATCAATCATTATTGATCTCCATTTAGGACAGTCACTCAGGTGGCAGATTCCCTATCTGTTGTTTACCTCCATTGGTAATTTATGCCAATACCTAACTCCCCTTCCTATAAACGAATATTTGTCCCATTTAGGCCTCTTGAATTCTAACTTTATCTTCATATTGTGAGGCTCAAACTTAATTATCTATTGATGTCATTCCACGCCATCTCTCCACTGACAGCTCGGGACATACCACTTAGTCGAGCAACTCGTCTCCTTTCTCCCAAGTCTTCCCAGGCCAAACTTTGCAACATTTTTGTAACGCTACTCTTTTGTCGGAAATCACCCAGAACAAATCGAGCTGCTTTTCTTTGGATTTTTTCCAGTTCTTGAATCAAGTAATCCTGGTGAGGGTCCCATATATTGCTACAATGCTCTAGTTGGGGTCTTACCAGAGACTTATATGCCCTCTCCTTTACATTCTTACTACAACCCCTAAATACCCTCATACTCATAACCATGCGCAGAGTTCTGTGCCCTTTATTTACAATCTCATTTATGTGATTATTTACCTTCTTCCGACTACATTTTTACCGCTCATTCTCAATTCGTATCGTCGTTAGTTCACCCATCACCTCTTAAATATCTTTTCTCTAGTGAATACATATATGTGAACCATCTCTAAAAAGAGAGAAATGGAAATTAAAAGATGAAACTAGTGCTTGAAAAAACCAGGGGTATCAAATTATGTGCAAGATAAGTGAACTATTGAAAGGCGAATATTTTGATGAGTGTTTTTGGAAAGAGGAATATCTCAGTTGATTCAAGTATGAACACGTAACATCCGTTGATGAGGAGAGAAGTTTCTCGATGTTTCGCAACGTGCTGTCTGGAAACCGACGATCCTTTACACCTAAGAACCTGGAGATGATTATTCTGATATACTACGGAGCCAATTGCCGTAAGGTTTCCGAATTCCCATTTCTGTAACCCTAGTGTGGTTAATCCAAATATGATTCCAGTTATACTCATTTCAATTTCTTTCTCCGAGATGTCCATTGGGGGTTCGCTGAATTAATTCAAGGTGTGAAAAAATTCACTATAAATTTTTCAAGTACTTTTCTTAACAAACAAGAAATTCATTTTCTTAAGGGTACACCCTATCTCTGCAATGTTAAAGTATGCTTTCTTCATGTACCTTTTTTGAATAAACTAGTAAACCTGTATTGATAAAAATTGGCGTACTAATAGAATGATGAATTTTGTTCATTATCCCATTGTCTCAAAGAGTTTCTAGCCACACAGATGCCAAAAGAAGATTTAAAATTTGAAGGAAAAAATCAAAAATTTTCAGTAGTTTGTAGACCACAACTTTGTCATTATTTATGTTAGAGACCTAACAAAATGGGTTAAAGTTAAACAACCACAAGAGAATAACTGGTAAAATTTCAACTTTCTAGCATAAATAGGTTTTGAGAAAAAGGTACATGAACATTGAAAACTGTAGCTTGGAATAAAATGCAAAGTAACAGTACCTCAGTGTATGCCTGGTCCATATTCAGGTTCATCTGGATCATCAATTTCACCTTCCTGGCCCTCTTCTTGAATTTTTTTATTACCCTGGACTGTTTAATGGCCGCCTCAGATTGCAGATCTGATTTCTTCACTCTTTCTGCATCAATGATCTGGACAAGTTCATCATTGCACATAATTTTTTTCTTGCTTCATATCGTTTTCCCATTGACCTCATATCATACACGAAACTAATATTTACCTCAAATCCATGTGGAGTCTGTACAGAAGTGTAGAACTCACATTCCATATCACAATCCATACACTTCAGCACTAATTTAGCTGCTAAGCCTTTCCTTTGTTTATTATCCTCATATAAGCTTACCTTACCTTCACTACAGTGTTTGCACTTCACGCAATCACTCTGAGCACTGAGACTGATGTGAAAAAGGTGATTTATTGCAAACAAAGTTACAATACACTGTTATCCCCTTCAACATACTCCCCTCCCCTATCTATACACCGTTCCATACGTGCCTTCCACTGTTCGAAGCAATGCTGTAGGTCATCATTTGTCACCCTACGCAACAACTCTGCCGTTTTTACTTTTAGGTGTTCCACAGACTGAAAATGTGTCCCCTTCAATACACTTTTCACTTTTGAGAAGAGATAAAAGTCACACGGAGCATGATCAGGCGAATACGGAGGATGTTCTAGCACAGGAATGCGCTTGTCAGCT
Source organism: Anabrus simplex (assembly GCF_040414725.1). Lineage (NCBI taxonomy): Eukaryota > Metazoa > Arthropoda > Insecta > Orthoptera > Tettigoniidae > Anabrus > Anabrus simplex. The sequence goes on from NC_090265.1 coordinate 783,611,244, forward strand.
AAAACCTGCTTCATAGACAGGGCGTTGTGGGCTGGTGCGTTGTCGTGGTGAAGAATCCATGGGCCGTTCTTCCATGCATCTGGTATTTTCTTCCTTACTTTTTCCCTTAGCTTGATTAGGACTTCTTTATAGTATTGCTGATTTACGGTTTGACCCTCAGGAACCCATTCAATCATCAGAACACCCTGAATATCGAAAAAAACGATCAACATTGCCTTCAGTTTTGATTTGCTCATTCGCGTTTTTTTCATTCTTCATTCTTGGCGATGAGAGGGTTTTCCAGTGCATGGATTGACGTGTTGTTTCCGGGTCATACTGGAAAATCCGTGTTTCGTCACCTGTGATGACATTTGTGAGGAATTTCATGTTAATGCGCAGCTCGAGTTTTATGTCCACCATGATCGCGGCACGACTACACAACAGCGTCCGCTACAACCAAGTCTCAAAAGCAAACTAAAGCAGGTAGAACGACGAAACGACGCAAAGAGGATAGAATAGAATAGAGATGAAACTCAGTGATAAATTTCGGTACCATGCCACTCGGCGCTAGTAGTTTCAGTCCCCCGTCAGAGATAGCGCCACAGTGCGCATTTTGTGCACTATCTTACCGCTATTATCAACAGATAGCGCAGAGAAACGACATCCAGCGCAGTGACGCACATCCGGGTATGCTTACAGCCTCTCCCCCTCGCCCCCCCCCCCCGCAAACCGCTGGCAATAATAACGCAGTTCTACTACTTCTATGCCCAATACATTGTAATTTATATATTTTTGTTTCCAAGTACTTACTATATTGTAAATAATGATCTGATACCCCTAGTTCGTATGGCATACTATGTTACTGAGAACAACCACACACCTCAAAGCAGTTTTAACTTCAAATGAATGACTGACACATTAACACAAAGCTGATATTATAACAAATAAGAAATCCCTTCGAAAGCAAGACAGCAGACCACACCATATGCAAGAGAATGGGGTATCACATCAATATCCAAGTACCACATGAAAATAAAAATAACAGAATTAAATGCACTGAGACAGGAAATATATAGAACTGCATTAATAGAACCATTCAGCTTTCAGCCCCTGATGTGTACTCAAACAGAAAATACAGGATTTCAGAAGGTCTGGCGAAGATATATTTCAAATAAACAAGCACAAGGAACAAAGATTTACAGCACAAGCACATGAGCACTTGGAATTCAAACAACACAAATACTGTATCAAATACAGTAGAGACAATACACGATACTTACGGATTTCGCCTTGCTAAAATGGGAGACAATTCGACGGTAGCGCTCCTAGTGACTTGACCTGAACAAATCGCGCTAAATTCAAATATCAATGGAAATGTATATACGGAAATGGATAAATAAATTACGTCTAGAAAGAAAGTGGTATTAAGATATTAACTTCGAAGTTGCTAAAGCAATTCTGGATAAATGAATTAAGAATTATTTAAAAGGTTATTATTCAAAGACTGAAATTAGACATATAAACAAGGTGTGAAATGGACTGCTGTGAAATGGCTTGATCTTTCATTTATGCATTACTTTTTTAGCTTTAGCATACCTGCCTGAAATCTTATGGTTGGATTTGTCTTTTTTCCTCATTTAAAAACATTGTATCATCACATTAAGACATTTGTCAATAAAAATATCGGCACATTCCTTACACATATGATGCAATGAATTAACATTTAATAGCTGGACAATTTTCCTCTTAACATGAAGCCTACTAACAGAAAGAGAAATCTATAAAATCCCGGCTTTAATCTGAGAAGAGGGATAAAAGAAAGAAAAGTTCGAAAATGTTGTCGATAGTGATGCTTTGAGGAATATTTACGTACAATTAGAGTAAAAATGTAACATACCCTTGGCTGTATAGTCGAGGATTTTTAAAGTCGCTGGCCTGGAAATGATCTGAACAGATCTTATAATTCTTATACAAGCGTAACGTCCCTTCTTTCTTGTACACTTTATCCAAATCGCTTCTGTGACATTTCAAAACCCACAGATCACACCTACAACAACACATCGGTATTGAAGGTTAACTGCTGCACTATACAATAAAATATGCCTATTATATTTTAAGCCCGTTAAAACATGGGTCGAGCAGGTCAGAAGATTATGAAGTACTATAAAAATCTCTGTCACTGGAAGACTATATATGCAAACACAATATTACTTACATGTTCTTGTCACGAGGGAACCTGAAGAACGAAAGCGCATTTTTCTCTACTTCGTAATTACTGCAGCCAAACACAGCACATACCTTTCCCCTCATGTTGAGAGGAGATATCAAGGAATGACACACGCTACTATTTAATTATGTCAACTCACTGAAAACGCATAAATAACACCAAAAACTTCACACAAAAATACACGTGCTCTTATGACAGAATCAGTACCGTTCAGGTCTATCCGCTAGAGTGAGCTCCAATAGCTGTCCCTCGATATCTCGCTCAGTGTCGCGTATTATCTCTACTGTATTTGACTGTATCATCATGGGAATTATCGATTAAAATCGATATGTTTCAACAAGGTTAATCGATTGGTTAAAGTCGAATTCGATGCAATCCAGCAATATTATCTTCACAATGATTGACGTTATATGACTAATTAATTTGTTAGAAGGGCCCACTGATTGAGGTTAGACTTGAAATACTTGAAATACTTCACTTTGAGACAAACTGCCTTTAATTATTAACATCGCTCATTTCATGCTTACTTGCATGCCATCTACGGAACCTGTATATAACTATTTACACGTTATGAATGACCTCCAGCGCCATCTAAAAGAAGAGACTAAAACTACCTGAAGCCAGCTACAGATTGGAACCATAAGCCCCATTAGACTTTCACAAATACAGTAGAGATAATACGCGACACTGAGCGAGATATCGAGGGACGGCTATTGGAGCTCACTCTAGCGGATAGACCTGAACAGTACTGATTCTGTCATAAGAGCACATGTATTTTTGTGTGAAGTTTTTGGTGTTATTTATGCGTTTTCAGTGAGTTGACGTAATTAAATAGTAGCGTGTGTCATTCCTTGATATCTCCTCTCAACATGAGGGGAAAGGTATGTGCTGTGTTTGGCTGCAGTAATTACGAAGTAGAGAAAAATGCGCTTTCGTTCTTCAGGTTCCCTCGTGACAAGAACATGTAAGTAATATTGTGTTTGCATATATAGTCTTCCAGTGACAGAGATTTTTATAGTACTTCATAATCTTCTGACCTGCTCGACCCATGTTTTAACGGGCTTAAAATATAATAGGCATATTTTATTGTATAGTGCAGCAGTTAACCTTCAATACCGATGTGTTGTTGTAGGTGTGATCTGTGGGTTTTGAAATGTCACAGAAGCGATTTGGATAAAGTGTACAAGAAAGAAGGGACGTTACGCTTGTATAAGAATTATAAGATCTGTTCAGATCATTTCCAGGCCAGCGACTTTAAAAATCCTCGACTATACAGCCAAGGGTATGTTACATTTTTACTCTAATTGTACGTAAATATTCCTCAAAGCATCACTATCGACAACATTTTCAAACTTTTCTTTCTTTTATCCCTCTTCTCAGATTAAAGCCGGGATTTTATAGATTTCTCTTTCTGTTAGTAGGCTTCATGTTCAGAGGAAAATTGTCCAGCTATTAAATGTTAATTCATTGCATCATATGTGTAAGGAATGTGCCGATATTTTTATTGACAAATGTCTTAATGTGATGATACAATGTTTTTAAATGAGGAAAAAAGACAAATCCAACCATAAGATTTCAGGCAGGTATGCTAAAGCTAAAAAAGTAATGCATAAATGAAAGATCAAGCCATTTCACAGCAGTCCATTTCACACCTTGTTTATATGTCTAATTTCAGTCTTTGAATAATAACCTTTTAAATAATTCTTCATTCATTTATCCAGAATTGCTTTAGCAACTTCGAAGTTAATATCTCAATAACATTTTCTTTCTAGACTAATTTATTTATCCATTTCCGTATATACATTTCCATTGATATTTGAATTTAGCGCGATTTGTTCAGGGCAAGTCACTAGGAGCGCCACCGTAGAATTGTCTCCCATTTTAGCAAGGCGAAATCCGTAAGTGTCGCGTATTATCTCTACTGCATTTGCTTTCACCTTCCTGAAACGAAGTGTGCTTGCTCAGGAAGGATCAAGGTCAACTACATTCCAATGACAACCTCCCACCATGCGACCAAGGAGTAGGAGGGGCGCAGTCTTGTTATTTAATTGTCGCACCCCGATGATTTCCATAGCTCCCCTGACCAGTTTCACACTCTGTGTTTACCTGAAAGTTGTTATCACTATGATCAGAAAAGAGTTTTCTTCTTAAAGAACTGGGAAGTTGAGGTTTACCTTCGGCAGAACTTTCGGGCGAATTATCTTACCTCAAATTACTGGTAGTATCACTAACACCTGACGCAATATTTACTACTGGAGCATTACTATTATTTATTACTATCTGTTAGTGTTTTGCTTTTTCTCCCCGGACCTCCATGACATTTTTTGTACACTCTCTGTGATCTAGGCATCTTCAAGGACATTAGTTTTCACTTCACAAATACACGTGCGATGTTTTGTAGTAGCAAACACACTAATGAACAAATGAATGCAGCAAAGCCACATGTCACTGGACAGGTTAGCCAACACAAAATTTTTCTACGAAAGTTGATGCCGCGAAATTACAAACTAAAAGCTACGATGTTGAAATGACAGAAAAAGGGGTTGTAACCCTAGCTGTCACTATGATATTTAAACGACATTACAGGATGTTCCGGACGATTTACCAAAACATGCAATTGGTATGTGATAGAACAGACTACAAGATGTCAAAATTTGTGAGAATCAGAAAAAGTCACATTTTCACCCAACGAGAAGAAATATTTCACTCATTTATTTTTGCACTGTGTGTTGCATACCACCAGAATTTTGCATTTTATTATATTGCATTAAATATGTAATTGATGATGATGATGCTTGTTGTTTAAAAGGGCCAACATCTAGGTCATCGGCCCAAAATATACAATTAATACTAAAATTATGAATGAATTTGGATCGCATTTTACGTCCTTTTTTCCAGTTTTAGGTTCTTTTCTGTACATTTGTAGGTCTTTTAGGCAATTTATATGTCTTCAACTTGCGAGCCCTAGTAATCAGTTTCACAAGACAACGCTGAACGAACCAGTTGTAAGAATGTAATATACACTCGCTCGTAGATTCTATTTGCCTGCATACGATCAGCTTCATCAGTAAATTATTGGTAGTGTTGGCCTCTGGATCCCAAGAATACGAGTTCAAACCCGGGATGTTTGAAGGACGGAAAGAAGTCCATTCAATACTCCAAAGGATGACGGTGATGAACTCCTGTGGGTGGCACGCATGGTATCCCCTGGTGACTAAAAGGGGCCCAGGCATGGGTGGCAGAGGCTGACATTGTACCCACTACTTATATACTCTCTGCACTTTAATCCTTTCTATCCGATTTCTTTTGGTCAGCTCTTGTTTTTTTCCGACGCTGACTGTTAGGATTACGAGGCCTAGACACTCTTACATTTTCACACCCTTCGTGGCCCGTCCCTTCCCTACCTTTTATCGATTCCTTCATTTTCCTTTTTCCTCTCTCATTAAAGACATCGAATTTGTAAGTCCCGCTCCATGGCTCATTGGTTAGCGTGCTGGCCTTTGGTCACAAGGGCCCCGGGTTCGATTCCAGCAGGGTCAGGAATCTTCATCATCATTTCATCCTCATCACGACGTGCAGGGCGCCGATTCGAAAGACCTGCACCTGGCAAGCCGAACTTATACTCGCCATGTCATTTCATCGGGTTTATATGCTGTATAAATCACCAATATAATCTGCAACTAAGCTGCAAAAAGTGGTGAAATATGCATTTACGTATGCACTTATTTTCATGTTATTAAACACTTGTATAAAATGCAAACGTAACATTACTTTACTGGACTCACGCGATTCACCCACACCAATACATAAAATCATTATCATGAATAAACAAAATGAAAAACAAAAAATCACACTGCTTACAGCTGCGGCTGTTCCACTAGATCAAACAATCCGAGCAGAGTTTGTGAGACGTATCAGTGTTCACTGTTAAAACGATATGTACACGTCTCCTAGATAAGACACAGTGCGTTGATTAATGCACATGATAAATCAATTAATATGGTTGTAAGAAACCTTTGTAAAAAACACGAACACGAAGAAACACACTAAAATACACACAATTTCTCTTTCATTTTAAACTGCAAATTCTACTTTCCCTGTCCATAATTTGTATTCAGTATATCAAAACAGCCTTATCCAAGTTTTTCGTTATAAATGTGTGGTGTCTGTCTGTTAAAACCAGCTTCAACGTGGAGAATAATCTCCCTACATCTACGGATGTTACAGGACAGTAGGCCTACTTGAATTCGGGAGCGTGTGTAGGTGTTAAACATTCTAGTAAATCCACATTATCGGTACCAGCCACCCTGATATCGTAGTCCGCATTTCGTTCAAGGACATCACGATATTTTGTTTGCAAGCGGAATCCGAGGTGTCCTGGGATACCTTACATTTCACGCTTCACGTTCTCCATAATGTCTAACGAATCACCAAGACGCAACCCACGTGTTTCTAACTTCTTGATTGATTCCAGCTGGTATGGTTTGGAGGTGAGTCTTGATAAGTGCTAGTTCTCTTTGTACTGTTTCATTGCCGAAAGAGTTCACGGCGTTAATTACTGTACATTCTTCTTGAAATCTGCTTGAATAGAATAGCAGGAATAAATGAAATTAGACCCGAAATGGTGCAATACAGTGGGAAGGCAGGGATGAAATGGCTTCATAGAGTAATAAAATTAGCAAGGAGTGTTGGTAAGGTACCTTCACATTGGACACAAGCAGTAATTGCACTTACCTATAAGCAAAGAATAGAAAGGATTGCAACAACAATCGAGGTATCTCAATGATTAGTATACCAAGCAAAGTATTCACTGAAAATCAATCAATCAGTCACTACTAATCTGCATTTAGGGCAGTCGCCCAGGTGGCAGATTCCCTATCTGTTGTTTTCCTTGCCTTTTCTTAAATGATTGCAAAGAAATTGGAAATATATTGAACATCTCCCTTGGTAAGTTATTCCAATCCCTAACTCCCCTTCCTATAAACGAATATTTGCCCCAATTTGTCCTCTTCAATTCCAACTTTATCTTCACATTGTGATCTTTCCTACTTTTAAAGACACCACCCAAACGTATTCGTCTACTGATGTCCTCCCAAGCCATCTCTCCACTGACAGCCCGGAACATACCACTTAGTCGAGCAGCTCGTCTCCTTTCTCCCGACTCTTCCCAGCCCAAACTTTGCAACATTTTTGTAACGCTACTCTTTTGTCGGAAATCACCCAGAACAAATCGAGTTGCTCTTCTTTGGATTTTTTCCAGTTCTTGAATCAAGTAATCCTGGTGAGGGTCCCATACACTGGAACCATACTCTAGTTGGGGTCTTACTAGAGACTTATATGCCCTCTCCTTTGCATCCTTACTACAACCCCTAAATACCATCTAACCATGTGCAGAGATCTGTACCCTTTATTTACAATCATATTTATGTGATTAATCCCAACGAAGATCTTTCCTTATGTTAAGACCTAGGTACTTACAATGATCCCCAAAAGGAACTTTCACCCCCAACAACTCAGTAATTAAAACTGAGAGGAATTTTTTTATTTGTGAAACTCTCAACCTGACTTTTAACCCCGTTTATCATCATACCATTGCTCAGTGTCCATCTCACAACATTATCGAGGTCATATTGCAGATTCTCACAATCTGGTAATTTATTTATTACTCTGTACAGAATAACATCATCTGCGAAAAGCCTTACCTCTGACTCCACTTCTTTACACATATCATTGATATATATATAAGAAAACATAAAGGTCCAATAATCCTGCCTTGAAGAATTCCCCTCTTAATTATTATGTTTATGTTTCGTAGATCTAGAGAAAGCATATGACAGCGTACCGAGGGAAAAGATGTTCGCCATACTAGGAGACTATGGGATTAAGGGTAGATTATCATGGGCGCCCGCAAGGGGGGGCAAGGGGGGGCGCTTGCCCCCCCTGGAATTCTAAAAAGTTGATGTTCAATTGTTTAATATCATACCAGATTATTTCATAAACTGAACTTACTGACAGTCATCTAGCATCTGTTATATTCGCAAATTTCTGTAAAAAATTTAATGTTGCTGACGTTATATTGGTATTTATATTCAAGAAAATTGTTAATGTGCCCCCCCTTGGAAAAGATCCTGCGGGCGCCCATGTAGATTATCAAAATCAATCAAAGGCATTCATGTTGACAATTGGGCTGCAGTGAGAATTGATGGTAGAATGAGTTCTTGGTTCAGGGTACTTACAGTGGTTAGACAAGGCTGTAATCTTTCACCTTTGTTGTTCGTACTATACATGGATCATCTGCTGAAAGATACAAAGTGTCAGGGAGGGATTCAGTTAGGTGGAAATGTAGTAAGCAGTATGGCCTACGCTGACGACTTGGCCTTAATGGCAGATTGTGCCGAAAGACTGCAGTCTAATACCTTAAACCAAAAACTAAACCCCATGGTACTACAGCCCTTGAAGGACCTTGGCCTACCAAGCGACCGCTGTTCATCCCGAAGGCCTGCAGATCACCAGCTGTCGTGTGGTCAGCACGGCGAATCCTCTCGGCCGTTATTCTTGGCTTTCTAAACCGGGGCCGCTATCTCACCGTCAGATAGCTCCTCAATTCTAATCAGGTAGGCTAAGTGGACCTCGAACCAGCTCTCAGGTCCAGGTAAGAATCCCTGACCTGGCCGGGAATCGAACCCGGGGCCTCCGGGTAAGAGGCAGGGACGCTATTCCTACACCACGGGGTCGGCTAGTCTAATATCTTGGAACTTGAAAATAGGTGCAATGAGTATGGTATGAAAATTAGCCTTTCGAAGACTAAATTGATGTCAGTAGGTAAGAATTCCAAGAGATATGAATGTCAGATTGGTGAAACAAATCTGGAACAGATAGATAATTTCGAGAATTTAGTATGTGTGCTCTGCCAGGGTGGTAATATAGTAAGTGAGATTGAATCAAGGTGCAGTAAATCTAATGCAGTGAGCTCGCAGTTGCGATCAACAGTAGTCTGTAAGAAGGAAGTCAGCACCCAGACGAAACTATCTTTACACCGGTCTGTTTTCAGACCAACTTTGCTTTACGGGAGTGAAAGCTGGGTGGAGTCAGGATATCATATTCATAAGTTAGAAATAACAGACATGAAGGTAGCGAGAATGATTGCTAGTACAAACAGGTGGGAATAATGGCAGGAGGATATTCGGAATGAGGAGATAAAGGCTAAGTTAGGAATGAACTCGATGGATGAAGCTGTACGCATAAGCCGGCTTCGGTAGTGGGGTCATATGAGGCGACTGGAGGAGGGTAGGTTACGTAGGAGAATAATGGACTCAGTTATGGAGGATAAGAGAAGTAGAGGGAGACCAAGACGACGATGGTTAGACTCAGTTTCTAACGATTTAAAGATAAGAGGTATAGAACTAAATGAGGTCACAGCATTAGTTGCACATAGTGGATTGTGGTGACGTTTAGTAAATTCACAGAGGCTTGCAGACTGAACGCTGAAAGGTATAATGGTCTATAATGATGATGTATGCCTTTGCTGGCGAGATGTAGTGTTTTACAGTGCACTATGTCTTCTGGTATGGGCTATATCAAATTTGATACTTTCACTGACCTGTCTCAGTCTCATCCTTGGCTTTGACAATATGAAAGTGACTGAGGTATGAGTGATGCTAGTAATACCATTCCTTATGCGGCCAGTCCCTGTTATGAATGGTGTGAAAATATCGCTCATAGGGTCGGCTGGTGCATGCATTTCAGTGGGCTTGGCAGACTGATATGTATTAGCAACGGCTGGCTCGGTGAGGAAAGCAACGGGAAACTACCTCACTCCTCATTTCCCTAGTACGCCTCTTCAGTAACGCCTAGACTATTTATGACAGCTGTTGGCGGAGCTGCAGAGGATCAAACCAGCCTTCGGGCTGAATACCCAACATACATACAATGATGATGTATGTATGTATGTATGTATGTATGTATGTATGTATGTATGTATGTATGTATGTATGTATGTATGTATGTATGTATGTATGTATGTATGTAGTACGTATGCTTTTAAAACACATTAAAATATGCATAATACAAGTCGAAAATATGCAGAATAAATCCGAAACTTGAAATGTATACACTAATCTCAAAAAGGCATATATATATATGCACTATTAAATAATTTTTTCCAATGTCGCCTTCGAACTCACTTCCTTGTAGGTTTTGGAGGATCTACATATCGGCAAACAAAATATACATTTTCACACAAAACCGATGTCCGTGGATTAGTGATAATAGTTGTACTTCCTCTTAAAACAAAAATCACCACCTGTCGGCGATCGGCATGGCGATGTTGTCTTGAATTTCTCCCCCTTAAGGAACTCCTTGGACGCTATGTCTCACCACCTGCGAGTGTCATCCAACTAAGAGGTTTCCTCTTGCCAGGTACTCTTCTCTCGTAAATCTTTCCTTGCAAGAAGAGCTGAAAACTTCGGCTCATTTTGCATTTTATGACCTAGGCACTGCAGTTTTTTGTTCTTACCGGTAAACTCGAGTTCAAGCTGACAATCCATACGTCGAAGGACTTCTTCGCTGGACCCACGTGATCTTGAGCAGGCGCCTGTAGACGTACATTTCGAAGTCTTGGTTGTTCATCTCCATTGCATCGGTTAGTGTCCAAGCTTCAACACCGTGTCTGGGGCAGGAACGCAGACTCGTCGCAAAAAAATAATATATATCTAGCTTAATGTCACTCTGCACGGAAAGGATCAGGGACGGTTTTGTAAAATCAGGCCTTTTATTCTATTTTTTTACGTTTTGTATGTGGGGCAATTACTTGCCCTTGACGTCTCACAATCACCACGACACGCTCCTCAAACAAGACCTGCACCAAATTATTGAAAAATAATTACAGCAATGAAAATTGATATCAAAATATCATATTTTAGTTAGAAAACGATACTCTGTTGATGTGTAGTGCACCTGAGATCGTATTATGCACAAATTTTGCAAAACATTAACTTTTGTCGCACATTTAGCAATCAGTCAACTCAACTTCAAACGAGTTCTTTTTGCGTGAAGTTAATAATAGACCAGGCTTATTAGTTATGCGATATTATTAAGCGGAGGAAAAGAAACTAACAAGGATTCCCTTAGTAGCGGCGAGCGAACAGGGAAGAGCCCAGCACCGAATCTCGCAGGTTCACCCTGCCGAGAAATGTGGTATTTGGGAGGGTCCACTTATCCCGAGAACCTGCGGCGAGTTCAAGTCCTTCTTGAATGGGGCCACGCTCCGCAGAGGGTGCCAGGCCCGTAGAGACCGCTGCGGCTTCCGGGAGGATCTCTCCTTAGAGTCGGGTTGCTTGAGAGTGCAGCCCTAAGTGGGTGGTAAACTCCATCTAAGGCTAAATATTACCACGAGACCGATAGTGAACAAGTACCGTGAGGGAAAGTTGAAAAGAACTTTGAAGAGAGAGTTCAAGAGTACGTGAAACCGTTCGGGGGTAAACGTGAAAAACCCGAAAATACCTCAACCGGGGAGATTCAAGCCTTATCCGCGCCTCTTCCCCTGCTTTGGCCAGATGGGTCCGTCCCCCTGCACGGAGCAATCCGGCGTCAGGGTGGTAACGGGTTTCTACTCGGCCGGGTAGTGGTGGGGAGGTCGGTGGGCCGCACTTCTCCCCTCGTTGGACGTCGCGACCCGTTGGGTGTCGGTCTAAGGCCTGGGTGTGTAGCTTGTTCGTCCGCGTCGCAAGGCGTGTTTGTCGGACAGACCCCCGGTGTTCCGGCCGACGACTCGACGGTATGTGTGCGCGCGGAGTTGATTCGCCGCCCTTCGGGGCAGGTGTCCGGCCCCTGACAAGCGAGGGCGCGTGGCATGGACGATTTGATATATTTTAAAAAGTTATGTGAACAGTTTATTTTATTTTATTTTATTTTATTGGTATTTGTTGTGTGTGGTTTTTTTTTTTTTTTTTTTTTGTAACCAAGAGTGCAGAGTACAGTTCTGTAGTTAGTCTTAAATGAAACCAATTAAAGTTAAGTTCGAACATCTAAATGGTTCATGGTGGGTAGTTCAGCAGCTTAGCCGTTAAATCACGGAGGCAATCAAATAAAACCTATTAAACACATTTTTATTATTACAGTAACGAATAATCCCCTTTTATATAACTTGACCAATACATTGCATCACGTCTATCTGCTGTTATTGAATTTGTTTTAGTTATTCATAGGATCTTACATTTTATTTGAGGGGGCCCGAATATTTATTTGTTACTCCAGTGAGAAGTGTAGAGTAGATGTAGACCTGGCTGCAATTGTACACTTCGTTCTATTGTGGTTCCTATCACTCCTCCCGTAACATTCAACATCTCATACTTCGATGCTTCGGTTTACGACCGACCAGAAAGCGGGAACATTTCCCTAAACTTGTGGTGAAAGGGCTTGTCCCATCGCTCAGTCCACTGCAGACATTAATAGCGCCAACACACACAGCAACTTCACGTGTTGAGAAGGTATGCGATGTTATTTCAGTGATTAAAAAATCACCGCTGGGTTCCGTGGTTCAAATCCCGATCACTCCCTGTGAGATTTGTGTTGGACAGAGCGGAGGTGGGACAGGTTTTTCTCCGGGTACTCCAGTTTTCCCTGTCATCTTTCATTCCGGCAACACTCGCCAATATCATTTCATTTCATCTGTCAGTCATTGATCATTGCCCCCACAGGAGTGGGGCAAGTTTCGGCAGCCGGCACAATTCCTATACTCGCCGCTAGATGGGGACTTCATTCATTCCAATCCTGACCCGTTCGAGTGACTGGAAACAGGCTGTGGACTTTCATGTTAACTTTCATGTAGAAGTACATGAGGCCACAAAGCTCGTTGCAAATGAGGATTGCAGACTGAACGCTGAAAGACATGTATGTTGGGTATTCAGCCCGAAGGCTTGTTTGATCCTCCACAACTCCGACAATAGCTGTCATAGATAGCCTAGGTGTCACTGAAGTGGTATACTATGGAAATGAGCAGTGAGGTAGTTTCCCGTTCTTTTCCTCACCGGGCCAGACGTTTCTATTAAATCCCACTGAAAAGCATACACCGACCGACCGTATGAGCGATATTTTCACAACATTCATAACAGGGACTGGCTGAATAAGGAATGACATTACTAACATCGCTCATATCTCAGTCACTTTCATATTGTCAAAGTCAAGGATAAGACAGAGACTGATCAATGAAAGTAACAAAATTGCTCTAGCCCATACCAGAAGACATAGTGCACTGTAAACACTACATCCCGCCAGCAAAGGCACAACAGTCTATAATGAAGATGTATGTTTGTATGTTTAAAAGAGGACACTTTTACAAAAATCCATTCGGCCGTTTTTCCTAGTGTTTAAACAGGTCAAGTCTACAAAAACGGCGACGTACAGTATATTAAAATCAAAGTTTCTGCAGTCCGGCTCCATAGCTAAATGGTTAGCGTGCTGGCCTTTGGTTGCAGGGGTCCCGGGTTCGATTCCCGGCAGGGTCGGGAATTTTAACCATCATTGGTTAATTTCGCTGGCACGGGGGCTGTGTGTATGTGTTGTTTTCGTCATCATTTCATCCTCATAACGACGCGCAGGTCGCCTACGGGAGTCAAATCAAAAGACCTGCACCTGGCGAGCCGAACATGTCCTCGGACAATCCCGGCACTAAAAGCCATACGCCATTTCATTTCAAAGGTTCTTCACTTCCCGTGAGAAACGATGGTTATGTCCATTTTGTAAATGAACCTTACATTGTGTAATGTTGTCTTCCTAACGACGCTGTATGAATTAATGCCAAACCGATCATTTGTTTATTGCAGAATTAATTGGCACAAAGGTTCGTCACTCGTTACATATCACCTCGTATGTCATCAAACCCGTAACATAAACGACAGTTTGATGAGGTGGCTTATGCGCTATTAGAATTGGAAAACACATTAAACGAGAACAGGACAGGGTATTTATGTGCTCGGCTTGCTGCTAATTATTGAACACTCTTTATGCTACATGGGGTGTTGTGTAATCTCACAACAAAACAGAACTTTCACTGTTTCTGTCCACTGTTCGGTGGTTTGTTGAAGATGCGTCTGGAAGAACTTAGAGTCTTTTACGTGTTTTCTATAATCTCACTCGGTGTTTATAATAAGTAATGTTGGGATACCCCGATGCCAGCAGCTTCTGTTCTGAGTAAAGAGTGCGGGTAGGATAAGAAAATGGGCGGTATCTCGCAGACGTGATAAATGAGCGCCACGAAACAATAGGCCCTTCATTAACTGTTCTGTCATCCAGATCTGCTGCAGTTGAAACTTGCGAATGTTCTTTGTTAAAACGACGTCCGTTCAGATCGGTAACATTCTCTTGTAGCCGAAGGACTATCTTCCTCCACAAGAAGACTAGGTGTGTAACGGACAGGACGTACAAACATAAATGCATGTATTTCCTGGCTTCTACACGTAGCTTCACCTGCACAGTCGTGGTATCTAGTAAACAAAAAATAATCACCACTGATTTGCATTTAGGGCTGTCGTCCAGGTGGAAGATTCCCTATGAATTGTTTACCTAGCCTTGTCTTAAATGTTTTCAAAGAACTTCGAATATTTCTCTTGATAAATTATTCCAGTTCCTTACTCTTCGACTAATAAATGAATATTTACCCCTATTTGTCCTCTTGAATTCCAACGTTATCTTCATATTAATATATTTCCTACTTTTAAAAGCTCCACTCAAGGTTATTCGTCTACTAATGGCATTCCACACCATCTCTCCACTGACAACTCGGAACATACCACTTAGTCGAGCACGTTTGTGTTTTCTTACAGCCCTAATAATTATGATATATTATGTGTATTTATTAACACACAGTGCCTTATCTAGGAAAGGTGTATATATTGTTTTAACAGTGAACAATGATAGATTGATACGTCTCACAAACAATGCACGGTTGGTTGGTTGGTTGGTTGGTTGGTTGGTTGGTTGGTTGGTTGGTTGGTTGGTTGGTTGGTTGGTTGGTTGGTTGGTTGGTTGGTTGGTTGGTTGGTTGGTTGGTTGGTTGGTTGGTTGGTTGGTTGGTTGGTTGGTTGGTTGGTTGGTTGGTTGGTTGGTTGGTTGGTTGGTTGGTTGGTTGGTTGGTTGGTTGGTTGGTTGGTTGGTTGGTTGGTTGGTTGGTTGGTTGGTTGGTTGGTTGGTTGGTTGGTTGGTTGGTTGGTTGGTTGGTTGGTTGGTTGGTTGGTTGGTTGGTTGGTTGGTTGGTTGGTTGGTTGGTTGGTTGGTTGGTTGGTTGGTTGGTTGGTTGGTTGGTTGGTTGGTTGGTTGGTTGGTTGGTTGGTTGGTTGGTTGGTTGGTTGGTTGGTTGGTTGGTTGGTTGGTTGGTTGGTTGGTTGGTTGGTTGGTTGGTTGGTTGGTTGGTTGGTTGGTTGGTTGGTTGGTTGGTTGGTTGGTTGGTTGGTTGGTTGGTTGGTTGGTTGGTTGGTTGGTTGGTTGGTTGGTTGGTTGGTTGGTTGGTTGGTTGGTTGGTTGGTTGGTTGGTTGGTTGGTTGGTTGGTTGGTTGGTTGGTTGGTTGGTTGGTTGGTTGGTTGGTTGGTTGGTTGGTTGGTTGGTTGGTTGGTTGGTTGGTTGGTTGGTTGGTTGGTTGGTTGGTTGGTTGGTTGGTTGGTTGGTTGGTTGGTTGGTTGGTTGGTTGGTTGGTTGGTTGGTTGGTTGGTTGGTTGGTTGGTTGGTTGGTTGGTTGGTTGGTTGGTTGGTTGGTTGGTTGGTTGGTTGGTTGGTTGGTTGGTTGGTTGGTTGGTTGGTTGGTTGGTTGGTTGGTTGGTTGGTTGGTTGGTTGGTTGGTTGGTTGGTTGGTTGGTTGGTTGGTTGGTTGGTTGGTTGGTTGGTTGGTTGGTTGGTTGGTTGGTTGGTTGGTTGGTTGGTTGGTTGGTTGGTTGGTTGGTTGGTTGGTTGGTTGGTTGGTTGGTTGGTTGGTTGGTTGGTTGGTTGGTTGGTTGGTTGGTTGGTTGGTTGGTTGGTTGGTTGGTTGGTTGGTTGGTTGGTTGGTTGGTTGGTTGGTTGGTTGGTTGGTTGGTTGGTTGGTTGGTTGGTTGGTTGGTTGGTTGGTTGGTTGGTTGGTTGGTTGGTTGGTTGGTTGGTTGGTTGGTTGGTTGGTTGGTTGGTTGGTTGGTTGGTTGGTTGGTTGGTTGGTTGGTTGGTTGGTTGGTTGGTTGGTTGGTTGGTTGGTTGGTTGGTTGGTTGGTTGGTTGGTTGGTTGGTTGGTTGGTTGGTTGGTTGGTTGGTTGGTTGGTTGGTTGGTTGGGTGGGTGGGTGGGTGGTTGGTTGGTTGGTTGGTTGGTTGGGTGGGTGGGTGGGTGGGTGGGTGGGTGGGTGGTTGGTTGGTTGGTTGGTTGGTTGGTTGGTTGGTTGGTTGGTTGGTTGGTTGGTTGGTTGGTTGGTTGGTTGGTTGGTTGGTTGGTTGGTTGGTTGGTTGGTTGGTTGGTTGGTTGGTTGGTTGGTTGGTTGGTTGGTTGGTTGGTTGGTTGGTTGGTTGGTTGGTTGGTTGGTTGGTTGGTTGGTTGGTTGGTTGGTTGGTTGGTTGGTTGGTTGGTTGGTTGGTTGGTTGGTTGGTTGGTTGGTTGGTTGGTTGGTTGGTTGGTTGGTTGGTTGGTTGGTTGGTTGGTTGGTTGGTTGGTTGGTTGGTTGGTTGGTTGGTTGGTTGGTTGGTTGGTTGGTTGGTTGGTTGGTTGGTTGGTTGGTTGGTTGGTTGGTTGGTTGGTTGGTTGGTTGGTTGGTTGGTTGGTTGGTTGGTTGGTTGGTTGGTTGGTTGGTTGGTTGGTTGGTTGGTTGGTTGGTTGGTTGGTTGGTTGGTTGGTTGGTTGGTTGGTTGGTTGGTTGGTTGGTTGGTTGGTTGGTTGGTTGGTTGGTTGGTTGGTTGGTTGGTTGGTTGGTTGGTTGGTTGGTTGGTTGGTTGGTTGGTTGGTTGGTTGGTTGGTTGGTTGGTTGGTTGGTTGGTTGGTTGGTTGGTTGGTTGGTTGGTTGGTTGGTTGGTTGGTTGGTTGGTTGGTTGGTTGGTTGGTTGGTTGGTTGGTTGGTTGGTTGGTTGGTTGGTTGGTTGGTTGGTTGGTTGGTTGGTTGGTTGGTTGGTTGGTTGGTTGGTTGGTTGGTTGGTTGGTTGGTTGGTTGGTTGGTTGGTTGGTTGGTTGGTTGGTTGGTTGGTTGGTTGGTTGGTTGGTTGGTTGGTTGGTTGGTTGGTTGGTTGGTTGGTTGGTTGGTTGGTTGGTTGGTTGGTTGGTTGGTTGGTTGGTTGGTTGGTTGGTTGGTTGGTTGGTTGGTTGGTTGGTTGGTTGGTTGGTTGGTTGGTTGGTTGGTTGGTTGGTTGGTTGGTTGGTTGGTTGGTTGGTTGGTTGGTTGGTTGGTTGGTTGGTTGGTTGGTTGGTTGGTTGGTTGGTTGGTTGGTTGGTTGGTTGGTTGGTTGGTTGGTTGGTTGGTTGGTTGGTTGGTTGGTTGGTTGGTTGGTTGGTTGGTTGGTTGGTTGGTTGGTTGGTTGGTTGGTTGGTTGGTTGGTTGGTTGGTTGGTTGGTTGGTTGGTTGGTTGGTTGGTTGGTTGGTTGGTTGGTTGGTTGGTTGGTTGGTTGGTTGGTTGGTTGGTTGGTTGGTTGGTTGGTTGGTTGGTTGGTTGGTTGGTTGGTTGGTTGGTTGGTTGGTTGGTTGGTTGGTTGGTTGGTTGGTTGGTTGGTTGGTTGGTTGGTTGGTTGGTTGGTTGGTTGGTTGGTTGGTTGGTTGGTTGGTTGGTTGGTTGGTTGGTTGGTTGGTTGGTTGGTTGGTTGGTTGGTTGGTTGGTTGGTTGGTTGGTTGGTTGGTTGGTTGGTTGGTTGGTTGGTTGGTTGGTTGGTTGGTTGGTTGGTTGGTTGGTTGGTTGGTTGGTTGGTTGGTTGGTTGGTTGGTTGGTTGGTTGGTTGGTTGGTTGGTTGGTTGGTTGGTTGGTTGGTTGGTTGGTTGGTTGGTTGGTTGGTTGGTTGGTTGGTTGGTTGGTTGGTTGGTTGGTTGGTTGGTTGGTTGGTTGGTTGGTTGGTTGGTTGGTTGGTTGGTTGGTTGGTTGGTTGGTTGGTTGGTTGGTTGGTTGGTTGGTTGGTTGGTTGGTTGGTTTTCCCAACCCAAAGTTTTCAACATTTTCGTAACACTACTCCTTTGTCGGAAATCACCCACGACAATTCGCGCTGCTTTCCTTTGGATCTTTTCCAGTTCTCATATCAAATAGTCCTGGTGTGAAATCATACTCTAACTGGGGTCATACCAGAAACCCATACACCCTCTCCTTTACATCCTACATTACCGCTGAGATTTTCGGCAGAAAACATCTTACCCAAGTAGGATGTTTGTAGTGTTGATAAAAAAAAAGGAATGAGCACCACAAGCTTTCAGTACAGAGATCTTAAAATAACCGCTTAAAGTACCCCAATTTGTGGATAATTCTTTCACTTTATGAGCGTTTACCTTTGAAGATATTTCGATATTTTTGAATGTGTAGGGAAAATTTGTCCAGGTTCAATACTTAGTCTCTGTAAGTTCTCTCACTAACTTTTATGTTACAGAACTCGTCGAGCTCTATTAGCACACAACGTTCTACCTACGCGCACGCCTTCCTGAGCTTTATTAATTTTGCCGCACGACTAACCAGTAATTTTCCACTCCAAATTAGCGATCATCTTGTGACGTCATGCGCTCATGGTTAATGCCTAGTAACATTCTTTCATCCTTGAGCTTTCAAACCGCAGGCCGCAAACTGTTTTTAATAAATGGACCAGTAGTTGAGGAGAGTTCATTGCTTGCTGAGATGATATGACTAAACTTGTTTTCAAGGCGAGTTGATGCTTATTTTAAAATTGTATACAGCAGCCGTACTCACGAATGGCGTGCGGTTAGTTATCCAAGATTATTGACGATAAGTGGAAGTGACCGAAAGTACGTCTTACAAAGTAAGGACGCGTACCAGATAATCGCCGATCTTACGTAAATTTTGCACGCGCTTTAAATGTGCCAAGAATAACACAATGGCCAAAATACTTATTTCGGAAATTAACTCGTGTGACCTACAGAAAGCGTTCAAGTGCGTATGTTTGGATTAGCGCGGCTGCTACTCCAGACACTTCACGCAACTCGCACTGTCCAACAGCTGACATACGCTTATAGTCGTTGTATGGGACAAGTGGTTGTTTGTATAATGGTAATCAACATAGGCAAAGTTATTTTTGCATTGGAAGAAAAATATGGAACATGTGATATTAAGCCCTTATCCTCGCTTCGTTAGGTGTGGTGGTTGTAGAACCACTTTGTGTTTTCAACATTTCTAGCACGAGTGTCATTGGTGTTCTGTGGCAGAAGCTATAAGGAGTAGCTTCCTTTTGTGTGTAACATCCCCTATTTTACAGATTAACCTTTATTTTTACTACAACAACCTTATTCTGTTGCCTTTATTGACCCACAGTCAATGTAGGAATTATATTCTCTTAATGCCGCTACATCATTTTCACGACGTGCTACGCAATTACTAACGGAAAGGAAAAGAGCAGTGGCGCGATCTTTCGACGAATGAACCCATCACACGCCGCAGTCCTGCGCATCCGAACGCGCCAATCCAAACGTGCAAACTTTAACGCTTTCTGTAGATCGCATTAATTAATTTCCGAAAGAAATATTTTTCTGTTCTGTTATTCTTGGCTCATTTAACGTGTGTGCAACGTTTACGTAAGATTCGTGATACCCCGGTACGCGCCCTTCCGTTCTGTCTGAGGACAGGCTGATTCAAGACCAACTATAGTCCGCGCACCTTTTAGCGATATTTCTTTGTACGAGGGTGGAGAAAGGAGGGAGCTCTTTCGGTTCCGGTTATACTGCCAACTGAATGAAAATGAAATCTGAATCGATCGATATGAATTTTCTAAACCTTTATTATCTTAAGTCAACAACTGTTTCATACACACTTTATATAACATTATATAACATTTCTCGATGCAAATCTTGTTCCCAGCATGAATTCTATAGTTTGGCTTTGCTATGTAAACAACAGTACTAGTACGTAAAGTGTACGCCAGATGTCACACAGCGATGCATAAGCGATTCATAGTTTGTGTTTCAAAGGTTGCCAATACGAATCTCGAAGATACCCGAGGTCGACCTATTCAGCACTAGGGTGTCCATGTATCGCTAAAAGGTGCGCGTACGGTACAATTATATCAGACCGTAATCCAGAAAAACCATGGCGGTCACCGGTGGGCGATATGAGAGGTTATGCAGATTTATTCCGAGTCAGCTAAAGAAAAGATCACAAGTAGAACATCATGAAATGCAACTCACTAATTCAGGCCAGAGTAAAGTGTAGCTTTCACCGAAGTCCCAGTCTCATCCATGGCTGTGACAATATGGAAGCTGGTGGAGTATGGGTGGTGCTGAGTAATGACATTCAGAGCACGACTAGTGCATCTGAGTGTTATGAAAGGGGTTGCTCATAGGGTCAGTCGTGCAACAATAGCACTTTCTGACCCAGTAAGGAAAGCAATGGCAAACTACCTCACTCCTCGTCTTGCCTAGTACGCCTCATTTTGGTGCTGCCATTGGTTTTTGCGGTTTCCTTATAACCTTTGGTGGTGCTATTTGAGGATCCAACCAGCCTCTGGGCTGATGACCTAACAGACACAGACAATTCAAAATATGAAGAATTAAACACCAAAAGTAGCGTTATCGTGTATTGTAAGTCTAATTGTTATTTCAGTGGGAAAATAAGGAAGGGATAATTATTTTATCAACGTCAGGTTGAAACAGACACACAGTATAAAAATATTTCACATATGAAACTTCGGTCAGCAAATAAGATATATAAATGTCAACAAAAAAATTATTAACCTTACATGAAATACTATGCAACACCACCATTACCCACAGCCCATTATGTAAAACACTCAAACAAATTTCTTCAACAAAATTTCAACCCTCCAAAATCCACCTGGATTGTTGAGTAGGTACAAGTGATATTGGTATGATATACACTTGACCATCTAAAGCACTCGTCACCTTAAAACTCACCAGAATTGATGACACAATAGTATTTTATTTAAAAAAAGAATATAATACTCATTTTCACTCACGGTAATTGGGGTTAGGTTTAGTTTACGCACGTTCATTGTAAAACGTTGACAAGTAATTACATCATTCTTGCACCACCTTTTAAGACTATTTTAGTCTCTAAATCATAAATCTCGATCATGATTTTCCGGATCTTTCCGGAACTGATTTCATTTTCTTTGTGGTAAGGTACGTTGGCTTGTAGGGGAAAATGCTAGGATAGGCATCGTTATTTTTAACTTCGGAAGTTTGCGCGGCACTCGAATTAGATCACCACCTTCTATGGGTACATAATATATTCCCTGACAATAAATTTGATTTCAAAATGATTAATGCACACAACATTATTAGGCCTATCATTTGGTTCGAAGTTTTCCTTAAGAATGCTCTTTTTGCCTTAATACTTGGTCTTTTGGAAACGGGAACACTGAAGCTTGTGCCCTACCCCTTACTTACATCCAGGCACACAGCACATTAAACTATAAACATAATGCATAGGTAACTAAAAATAAAGAAAGTACTTTCAGGGAAGAAAACGAGAATGAACATTAACCTAATCACTACCGATATTGTTGGAATAAATAAGCTTTTTGAGAATAAACAGCTTCTTATGACACTGAAAGAGGATTTATAGCCTTTCTCAAGACTATACATAAATATAATTTACGATTAATAATATTCAAATTTTCGTAAATATTTGATAACAACACGACTTACACAAACCGAAACAAACACATGCTAGCACTCCAGTTGCTGCCATTATGGATAGTTTCGATAGGTCGGTTAAGGTCTGAGCAAGACCGACTACAATCAAGACCGACTCCAAATCCTCAGACCTTAATGCTACTCTCGGTCTTCAAAGATAGCGAATCGAGTAGCCGGAATTGTTGTAAATATGGGTTTGTTTTGGTTTGTTGTTATCGTATGTAGTCGGTGTAATTTTATGAAAGTTGACGATAAATGTTAGTTTCTTTGTAGAATATAAGTGTGCGAGTGTATTTATATGAGTCAGTGGATACATAGGATCTGTAATTATACGCAATAATGTGAGAATGTGCTTGTTTTATGAGTGCACTAGGTGGAGCAGTTTTTAGTCTAACTATGGCAATGCCTCTAATATAACTGTTCTTAAGTTTCCTATGGAATAGAACATTAGTAAAGAAATCGATTAGGAATATACATCGTGATTATTTTGAAGTCCATGGCAAAACCGTAGCGTGCATACATCGTTTTGAGAATAAGTCTGAGGTTAGGGAAGCCAGTTCTCTACTTCCAAAATACTCGTGTTCCTCGAAAAATATTAACGTAGATAGACTATAATTGATATTGTGTTATTCCGTCAGTGTCTATGTGCTTCAAAGTGTCTAGTGATTTAGATGCAAGTGTATTTTACAATAATCTGTGCTTTGCCTGCGGAAATGTTTGGCTGGATCTTGGAGTATAACAAAACTTATAAGTGTGACAGATGGAGCAATCTATACTGTTATACAAAAGAAATAGTGACTTAGAGGGATTAGCTGGGTTTGTAACGTAGGGTTTTACACTACCAACACCTTCCGATTCATGCTGTAGCTGTCTGTTATCAAGCAGACTGCGCCGAACTGAAGCTCGTCCATGTGGTTAAATATCAATGTTTAGTCAATAGAGTTTTTGCACTCATGTTCTTTAATGGGTAAAAACCTATTATATATTTAGTGTCTGAACGTTTCATTACTAAGGTTACTATCATTGTATGAAGTGCTGTTATGCCATATGTCAACATTATATTAACATTACCAGGGCCGTTCATTGGGTTAACATAATCATTTCGGGTTGTACTTGATCTGAGTGACTCAGGCGGTTAAGGCGCTGGCCTTCTGATCCCAAGTTGGTAGATTCGATCCTGGCTCAGTCCGGTGGTATTTGAAGGTGCTCAAATACGTCAGCCTCGTGTCGGTAGATTTACTGGCACGTAAAAGAACTACTGCAGGACTAAATTTCAGCACTTCGACATTTCCGAAATCCGTAAAAATGTAGTTGGTGGGACGTAAAGCCAATAACATTATTATTTCGGGTGTACTTCCCATTCATTGGGTGCTGAATATAAGAAATTGTCCACCACTTCAAAACTAAGGCAACAAATTATGTTTCACAGTTCTCATGAGAGCGAATAAATCGAGGAATTTCGCACCTTAGTTTATTTTGTAACATTCAAAATGATGTTAGAAATATCATTTTAACAGTTTTATCATGTATTTTCATCTATCCAGCGAAGCGAAATCTAAGAGAAAACGTTATTTGACGAATTGAAATGTCTAAATAATCAGCTTGTTGGTCTCTTTTCTAGTAGAATACATGTGATTCTAGTTTATTATATGTGGTGCTTACTTGTTGGCGAAACGTTTTCATACGTGTAAAAGTGATTTTCCCTATGATGTTACATTTATCATGTTAAATTACCGCCGTTTATATAATATGTACGTGATATTTTCGCGTTAGCCATTACCGGTTACATCGCGCATTCCTATCTACGAAATGTCACTGTAAAACTTGTCACAAATGGAACATAACAATAATTGCTTTTACTTAAATGAAGTGAAAAATATGTGGTAAATTAAGAAATACCGTCGTTATTAGAGAAATGTGAACACATACTTAAGCCCTGTAGACAGGAATCCTTTATGTCGTATTCCGCTGCTGGTGCCGTCTTTTGTTATTTTCTTGAGGTCAAGGGCTACCACCGAGGAATGGGAGTGCTATGTCTGTGGATTCTCATTATCTTTGTCCATATGACTAGAGCGGTCAGTTCAAACAGCAAAATGGAGGTCAACAGCATTCGCAATGTTATTTCGTTCTTCAGTGAGGCAAATGACCATGTTATAGTGATGTGGCTGGAACTCTACGGAAAAACAACTAAGGACGCATTCTACAACTTGGTGCTGCACACTACAGAGAAATATCGTAAGTACCACAAAAATGATTTTTGTTGAAAGAAAAATAGCATGATCCCTGGACCAATAAATGTTTTTTATTTTTCTTCGAACGAAAATAGGATGATCCCTGGACCAATAAATCACTAGTCCACAGAATTCTTCTTATGTACATTGGCCATAGCTTTTTGTTGCCTATTAAATCTTGCATATCCCGATACAATTCAGGAAATGATGTCATTGACAACTGAAGCAATGAAACGAAAGCAAAGAACTTCAGTGAACACAGACATCACACATGAAATTGTTGAAAATGTAAGACAAACAAAAGACATACGTGTGTTACTGTGAGCGTAGTACCAAAAGTACTTGTAAAGTAGTGAAGTAGGTATACATAATATTCTCCAAAAATAAAATATTTCTTAATTTACCGCAGATTTTAGACTTCAACTGTGTAAAAACAATTATTATGTTCCATTTGTGACAAATTTTACAGTGACATTTCGTAGATAGGAATGCGCGACGTAACCGCCAATACCAGCAATCCGGCTACTTCGGCCGCCATGTTTTATATATATTACGGTCTGAGGATTGGAGTCGGTCTTGCTACCTTAATATTTACTATCGATTGGGAGGAAAATAGCGCTTGCGTGGGCGAACGTTTGAGACATGTGCTTGGTTCATGGCTGTGTTTACATTGTGTTAAAAGTGTTATTTTGATCGAGTACCGGTAATTGAAGTATAAAGTATATATTTGGTAAAATAGTGATCTATAACGATTTATTATGGTGAATTGTTAGGAGTGTACATAATGGTATTGTTAGTATATAATAGTGTGTATATATTGCCGTACTGTAGCATTTCACGAAATGGATCGTTCCTGCTGCGTTCCTGGTTGTAAATCGAACTAGGCCTATGCCGTTGCGGATACTTCAACTTTTAAATTTCCTAAAGATAGATGCATATGATACCTTAATTTCACTATATAATCAATATCATCAACAAAAAAAGGGACGTAAACAGTGAGCACATGTTTTAAACTCTAAGAATATCTATAAATACGGTTAGTCGGCAGTTTTCTTCGGAGTATAACGTGAGTTGAAACTGTGTTGTTCTTATTTCGTGCAAAATAACGTAAATAACGAAATAATAACAACAAAGGCCGGTAACGATGGATCTTTACCATGTCAGTTTTCACAGAAACCGTGGGTACCGATATATCGTTACCTTGAAAAGATAAGGGTTAATAGAAAATTAGAGGAGTCTTCTTTGCAACTGAATTTGTTTGGAAACGCTACCAGGATTACTCGGTTTGAGAACTGGAAAAACTCCAAAGAAAAGCAGCTCGATTTGTTCTGGGTGATTCCCGACAAAAGAGTGGTGTTACGAAAATGTTGCAAACTTTGGGCTGGAAAGACTTGGGAGAAAGGATACGAGCTGCTCGACTAAGTGGTATGCTCCGAGCTGTCAGTAATGAATGACATTAGTAGACGAATAAGTCTGAGTGGTGTTTTTAAAAGTAGGAAAGAACATATGAACAGTTGGAATTCAAGGGGACAAATTGGGGCTAGTATGCGTTTATAGGAAGAGGAGTTAGAGATCTGAATAATTTACCAAGGGAGGTGTTCAATAAATTTCCAAATTCTTTGAAATTATTTAAGAATAGGTAAACAACAGATACGGAATCTACTACATGGACGACTGCCCTAAATGCAGATCAGATGTGAGTGATTGATTTTTTAAGTTTAACTAGCCTAAATGGGAGGTCCTTTCTAGGGCCATGTACTACTCTCAGCTACTGAAATATTCTTCCTTATCACTATTGTGACGCCTGTGCACTCCTTCCACTGGCGCATGTTGTTAGCCGTTTCGAGTCCCGTTCGTCGAAAAAATGTCCATCGTCAGATGTTGGCCGGCAGGGTGGAATAAGTGATGGCAAACAATTCCTGATCACCAGATTGCGTGCCAAAAGCTTGGATTTAATTGCAACCTCTCCACAGTGTTCATATGGAGTGAGTGATGGTGATTCATCCGCCAGATGGAGACGTTAAGCCTTAAGCAAACCCCTTAGTGCTCTTCGACAATAGTAGGCTATGTGTTGGCATCTTCACCCTCTCCCTTCCTATTATCATACATCACATTATTCATCTCGTTAACTCCCCTGATGAGGTTAACATTAGGAAGGGCATCCGGTCGTAAAAGCTTGCTACGAAGATTCATCTCACTTCATACCAGACCCTGTAGAGAAACGGGATAAGAGTGCTGGACATACATACAATTTCAGCATGGACGTAATTCGTGGGTGGCAAGGGGTGGCAGTGGCAACCACAATATTTTAAAGGAAACCAAATGTAACAAACTTAGAAATACATATGTTATAGGGACGATTTTTGTTGCTCTGTTACCCTGTTTAATTCAGCTCAATGAAACAAAATGATATTTGCAAAATCGTATAGGCTGCCTATATAATGTTAATTGAAATAATTTCTATTGTTGTTCAATTTTACGTTCCCCCATCATTCTAATTAAAATGTCGCTAATGTGTTCCGAAAAAATGGTGACGGGTGGGCGCCGAACGCTACGAACTGTGGGGTGTGGCTCTTCACGGGTGTCTTGATGATCAAAGGTTCAGAGGTTCTCTTGTACTTGTATTTAATGGCTCTTCTGTTTTTCTGGGTTCTTCAATATTGTTATTGTTTTTGTTATATTGTTATTATGGTAAGCAAACTCTCTATTGTATTTCCTTTGTTAGGTTTGTGGTGTAGTGGTGTAGTGGTTAATGAGATTTAGCTGCCACCCTTGGAGGCCCGAGTTCGATTCCCGGCTCTGCCATGAAATTCGAAATGTGCTACGAGCACTGGAACGAAGTAAAGGGGAAGGGGGTTCGATTTCCACCTCAGTCATTCTCGAAGTAGTTTTCTGTGGTTTCCCATTTCTTCTTCAGGCAAGTTTAATATGGTCAAGACCGCATCCCTCCCTCTTCCTTGCCTTTCTCCTCCAGGCAAATGCCGGGATGATACCTAACTTAAAGAAATGGCTGCTTCCTTCCCTCTTCCTTGTCTATCCCTTCCAATCTTCCCATCACCCCCCCCCCCCCCGCCTGGGCGAGGTTCTGGTCATCCTCCCCAGTTGTATCCACCTACCCAGAGTCTGAAGCTCCAAGACACTGCAGTTGAGGCAGTAGAGGTGAGATCCCTCGCTGAGTCCGAGGGGAAAACCGACCCTGGAGGGTAAACAGATAAAGAAGGAGAAGAAGTTTTCCTGTATATTTTGTTGTAAGGAACCTCTCACAGGCGGCCGTACTCTTACCACGCTTGGCAAATTACAGAATATCAATATGTCGGACATCACCCTCGTGTTAAAAAAAATTCTAGTCATTACTACGGTAACGTTAAGCCCGACTGGTAGCCATGATCAAGGCGTCAACTCTATTATGGACTGATACCGTGGTTAGTCGGTTCAAGTCCCCATCACTTTGTTGGTCGGCATTGAAAAGAACAAGAGTTGACCAAGGGAGGTCGGATAGGATAGACGTAAGTGAAATGCCTGGCATAAATAAGTTCATACCCGATGAATAGAAGATTTGCCACCCTGCGCCCGGATCATGTGCACAAGTACAAGCCTGTGTAGACCGCATTAGCTGCCCTTACGACAGGCAAGAGATGTTCTATTAATCTTCCACCCACAATGGGATTGGTGGGGGAGGGCGGTAACGATCATAGCCCATGACAGTTCAACTTGGCTTTATGGCTACAGCGAACAGTGGATTGGATAGCTGCCCGCACTGCTACTGATAACAAGAATAACGAACCTAGTAACAACGAACGCGAAATACTCGTAGAGATAAGAAAATAAATTAGTAATCTTTTACCCCTTCTTTGAACTGAACATGAACTGTCCTACCTTGAAGAAGATCAACTAGCCAAAGTATCTTGGCAGAGAGAAAGTCAAAAATAAACTGAATTATATATATGTGTGTGTTTTTTTGATAATCAAATGGAGTGGCATGTTTAGCTCCAGGAAGTCCCATGAAAGTATCACAACTCCACGTTCCTGATCGACGTATGTGTTCATGACATCCCGTATTCCCTACAATTTCTAGAAAGGAAATACTGTTTATTGTTTTAAGAGGAAGTACAACTAGGCAACCATCCTTTATTAACACTAATCAGAGGGGAAAAACGGAAAGGGTCCGACCCTTTGAAAAATTAAAGTATTGGCCGAAGAAAGACAAGGGCCAAGTCAAACATTATTAGAATACAATCAAACATGGTATAATTACAAAATTCTGGTTTATTTTGTGTGTGTGTGTGTGTGTGTGTGTGTGTGTGTGTGTGTGTGTGTGTGTGTGTGTGTGACAAAGGCGTCCTTGGGCATACATGCGATGTGCTCAGGCGGCCTCAGAGACGAAAAGTTTGGGAAACCCTTTCCTAGACGGTTTACACCGTCCCTCAGGTCAGTGAAATTTGCGGAGAAGGTGAGGTGGGTGCAGACGTGGCCTTTACTAGTAACAGTCTCGGCATTCACCTTAGTGTAGGACAATGAAAAACCACGGAAAATCATTCTCAGGATAGCTGATGGTGGGGACCATCCCCTCTGCCTCCTGAATGTAGCGCTGCAAGGCTAGCCAAAATCAGCAGCGTGCGAACAAGATTTTATTTCCCACCCTGAAGGGGTGGAGCGGGCTGGCGACTCCTAAGTTGAAGGTGGTGATAGTGGTGGCGGTGGTGGTACGTGGTGGTGGTGGTGATTATTGTTTTAAGAGGAAGTACAACTAGGCAACCATACTTTATTAACACTAATCAGAAGAAAAAAACGGGAGGGGTCCGACACTTTGGAAAAGTAAGGCCACTGTTAGCCGTGGGCGACTAGTGGCGCCACTACTTGCCAGTGGATTTAAGTACCGGGCGATCAGTGGCGCAACTTGTGAATAATTGCTCGGTTCATACCGGGGAATAGTCAGTTGAGAGAATGGCGTCCTACGAAGGACTTCTTCTCCTTGCTCTTCTATTAAAAAGGAAAAACCGAAGGGTTAGGAAAGTCCGGAAACATCCTATATTTGTTTCTCCGCTGACTAGAGGATTATATTATACATTGTTTGACGATCTAAATGAGGATGACAGTAAATTTTCCAATTACCCGCGCATGTCAAAGTCGTCATTTTGCAAATTGCTTGGCCACATAAAAGAAGAAATAATGGGAAACGACACAGGACTAAACAAGTGTTTCCCAGTTGAGCTGTAATTCACTAATATAGCCATATAATGGATCAATGTTACTTGTAAATGTAAACGATTATATAATTTATATAGGTATTACATATTTCCATATAAGAGTAGTAAACGTTTTATAATACGCAAATACCGGGCGAGTTTACTATGCGGTTAGGAGCGCGCAGCTGTGAGCTTGCATCCGGGAGATGGTGGGTTCGAATCCTACTGTCGGCAGCCCTGAAGATGGCTTTCCATGGTTTCCCATTTTCACACCAGGCAAATTCTGGGGCTGTACCTCAATTAAGGCCACGGCCGCTTCCTTCCAACTCCTGGCCCTTTCCTATCCCCTCGTCTCCATAAGACCTATATGTGTCGGTGCGACGTAAAGCCACTAGCAAAAAAAATTGAATACTCACCTAGAGCATTCTTCTCGCCTACGGGTTTTGCTTCGAATTCTGGAATAAAGTTCTTTAAAATGCTGTTCCAAAAATTCAGTGTTTCTATTTTGTCAGTGTAAGCTTCAGTTCTGGAATCCCAAGTAACCGGTTTTCATTCTACCTCAAAATGGTCTTCAGTATTTGACTTTCAAATAATTTTGCCATCTCCTTCATTTGCTGTTGTAGTTTATTTTATGTCTCCGTGTTCAATAAATAAACTATCACAATAAGTAAAATATTCACTCTACCACAGCACGAGACCAAACAACGTAATGAAGAAAGATAATGGTTAGGTGGATCGCTGACTGTTGCGTTCCATCGTCCGCATTACGTCAAACTGGTGTGAGAACACGAACTTGAGTGACGTTTCCGTATGCGCGGGGAGGTACATCGGACGACTAGTTGCGCCACTAGTCGCCCACGGCTAATTGGCTACATTTACAGCAATGCCCCGTCACCCAGCTGAGCAACTAAGGCCGCTATTAGCCGTGGGCGCAACTAGTTGCTCTGGCGAGTCACGGACCATTGGATCAAATGGAGCCTATTAGCCGCGGGCGACTAGTGGCGCAACTGAGCAACTAGTTGCCGGCCGTCATCTGAGCCGGCAACTGCTCTGGCGACTTTTAGTTGCTCAACTGCGTGACGGGGCATTGCAGTAAATGTAGCCTATTAGCCGTGGGCGACTAGTGGCGCAACTAGTCGGCGGATGTACCTCTCCGCGCATACGGAAACGTCACTCAGGTTCGTGTTCTCACACCAGCTTGACGTAATGCGGACGATGGAACGCAATTGAATCAGCGATCCACCTAACCATTATCTTCATTACCTTGTTTGGTCTCGTGCTGTGGCAGAGTGAATATTTTACTTATTGTGATAGTTTATTTGTTGAACATGGAGACATCAAATAAACTACAACAGCAAATGAAGGAGATGGCAAAATAATTTGAAAGTCAAATAAATAATGAAGACCATTTTTGACTTAGAATGAAAACCGGTCACTTGGGATTCCAGAACTGAAGCTTAGGCCTACACTGACAAAATAAAAACACTGAATTCTTGGAACAGCATTTTAAAGAACTTTAGGTGAGTATTATATTTTTTTTGCTAGTGGCTTTACGTCGCACCGACACAGATAGGTCTTATGGGGACGAGGGGATAGGAAAGGGTCAAGAGTTGGAAGGAAGTGGCCGTGGCCTTTATTAAGGTACAGTCCCAGAATTTGCCTGGTGTGAAAATGGGAAACCACGGAAAACCATCTTCAGGGCTGCCGACTGTGGGAGTCGAACCCACTATCTCCCGAATGCAAGCTCACAGCTGCGCGCTCCTAACCGCACAGCCAACTCGCCCGGTGTGTGAGTATTATAAAAAGTTTACTACTCTTATATGGAAATACAGTATGTAATGCCCATATAAATTCTATAATCGTTTACATTTACAAGTACCATTGATCCATTATATGGCTCTATTAGTGAATTACAGCTCAACTGGGAAACACTTGTTTAGTCGTATGTCGTTTTCCGCTATTTCTTCTTTTATGTGGCCAAGCAGTTCGCAAAATGACGACTTTGACATGCGCAGGTAATTGAAAAATTTACTGTCATCCTCATTTAGATCGTCAAACAATGTATAATATAATCCTCTAGTCAGCCGAGAAACAAATATAGGATGTTTCCGCACTTTCCTAACCCTTCGGTTTTTCCTTTTTAATAGATGCTCACGAAGAAGAAGTTCTTCGTAGGACGCCATTCTCTCAACTGGCTATTCCCCGGTATGAACCGAGCAAGTATTCACAAGTTGCGCCACTGATCGCCCGGTACTTAAATCCACTGGCAACTAGTGGCGCAACTAGTGACTAGTTGCGCCACTAGTCGCCCACGGCTAATAGCGGCCTAAAAGTCGCCAGAGCAGTTGCCGGCTCAGATGACGGCAGGCAACTAGTTGCTCAGTTGCGCCACTAGTCGCCCGCGGCTAATAGACTCCATTTGATCCAATGGTCCGTGACTCGCCAGAGCAACTAGTTGCGCCACTAGTCGCCCACGGCTAATAGCGGCCGGAAAAAGGCAAGGACCACGAAAGGCGTGTACATGAAAGACTCCCTAAACCTCGATAAAACTAATATAATCGGGATCGAAAAAGAACAAGAGTTGACCGACCAAGGGAGGTCGATAACTCTATTAATCAATCACCTCTGGTATACATTCAGTGCGGTCACCCAGGTGGCAAATTCCATATCAGTTGTTTCCCTAATCGTGTCTTAAATGATTTGAAAGAAGTTGGAAATCAAAATTATTCCAATCCCTAACTCCTCTTCTATAAACGAGTATTTGCCACAACTTGTCTTCTTGAATTCCAACTTTATAATTATCTGCTGTCAAAAACTCCATTCAAATGTATTTGTTTTTCTAATGTAATTCCACTCCATCTTTCTGCTTGGTAACTCTACTGAAAAATCACCACCGATCTGCTTTTAGAGTTGTCAGTCAGGTAGCAAATTCCCTAACAGTTGCTTCCCTAATCATTTCTTAAACGATTTCAGAGAAGTTGGAAATCTATTTTTTTTTTTTCAGTACCTAATTAATTCCCCTTCCTATGAACGAGTATTTGCCACAATTTGTCCTCTTGAATACCAGTGGTATCATTAACTGTTTTCAAAAATGTCATTCAAACTTATTCATCTACTAGTGTCATTCCTCGCCGTATCTACGCTGCCAGCTCGGAACATACCACCTAGTCGAGCAGCTCGTCTCCTTACTCCCAAGTCGTCCAGTCCGAAGTTTGCAACATTTTCGTACCAAACTCTTTTTGTCGGATATCACCCACACAAAACGTGCTGATTTCCTTTGGTTCTTTTCCAGTTCTCGAATCAATTAGTCCTAGTGTGGGTCCCATACACTGAAATCATACTCTAATTGGAGTCTTACCAGAGACTTATATGCCCTCTCCTTTACATCCTTACTACAACCCCTCAATACCCTCATTACCCTACGAAATGATCTCTAAGTTTTATTTACAACCTTGTGAATTTGTTTTTCCCAAATACCCCAATGAAGATCTTTCCTTATATGAATACCTATTGTAGGTTAATGTGGATTGCGCCCAATTTTACGACAGGATGCCCTTCCTGACGCCAACTCTATGTGGAGAGATATACTCATTACCGCATGTTACTGTGATGGTTGGAAAATGTATATTAATACTACCACAGACACCTGGTCCGCTAGACAGGGGAATTAACCATACGCAGTTTAAATCCTGGAGCACTTGGCCCGACCGGAAATCGAACCTAGTGACTCTTGAAAACCGAAGGCTATCCGTATATTAGTCTTCAAAATCTTACTATACATTTCAGATCCATCTTACAAGGCCTAAATGGTCTGCATTAATTCCTGGCTGGATCATGGAATTTTAATCCTGAACGAATAGTTCCCTTTGCTCGGGGATTGGGTGTCCCCACGTACACGCAGTTTTGCATACACCGAAGGTGTCGCCCACCGAAGGCACGTCATACTAATATAACCAAATAAAAATATAACCAATTTGCTATTTCCATCGACTTGTTTCAATCTAATCTTTGAAATATGAACGATGCCAGTAGAAGAACCTGTCCTAAAATGGCATAATATAAAATAAAAATACTGCTCTAGACATAATTCTTTAGATAAATTTATTTTTTGAACATTAATAACCCTAGGAAAGAGCACTATTGTGGCATAACTTAAGTATTGATGTAATGTTTCTGCCTCTTTTAATTTGAATATTTCCAAAAAAACGTTACTGTGTCATGTTATCTAAGGTACTTGGTAAAAATGATGTACTTGCTGAATATCTCAAGTAAAAAAGATTTATTACTCCCACAACTCACAAATAATTGCTTTTGATGTTTTTGAGAGTCCAGCACACTCATTGTGCGTCCACAATGCACTTAGTACACTTTGACCATGTCTCCCTTGGTTTATGTATAGTTACTGAATAAGTCATTACAATAGAGACATGGTACATCATTGTCATAATCAGCATCAATATCCACGTCTTCGTCACTGTAGCACCTAAAGAAAGCTTTTTCCTTGCCTTGATACTACCTTATTCTTCTTCTCTGCAGCCTTACTTTTTATTTCAATGAGGTATGGATTGCTAGTCAGGATTTGAGACGCTTCATGTTTCCGTTTTCTTGAGACACATCCAGTGTGTGATGCAGAAGGAATTGGAGGTATCTGAACTGGTCTGATATATGAAGACGGTGAACAGACAGTAGATGTAGGCCTACTCTCAATTGGAAAAGACCTAGAAGATCACGGTGTTGCACACGAGAAACTGGAGGGGATTACAGAACTTGAGGAGGTGAAAAGGATGCTGTTGCAGCCTTCTCCTACGTTTCACCGTTTGTCTTGTTTTGGTCTTCCTGGCTTGCTTCCTCGTGTTGCTCGATTTGCATAGACCTTTCAGTAACTGCTGCTGCGCAGAAGACATGATCTGGAAACTCATCACGATCTAAAGGCCAGATGCTTGTTTTGGCTAACCCGCTGGTAACATTGTGAATTGAAGCTGCTTTGCCATAGGATAATGAAAACAAACCAGCCATTGGGTACTAGGTAACAACTCTTCCTGGTTGAGATTTGAGCCATTTGGATCTTGATTATAATATGTCTTCAGTGGTTTTACGTATGGAACACCTTGAGGTAGATAATCAGTAGAAGTACACGTTATTTTTAAAGTACCACATCAGCTAAGGAGTCGGAATGATACGGGTGCAGACTACATGACGACTGACTGGAGGTCAAGGGAAAGCTTAGGCTGTGGATAGGCGAGATAGGAGTAGCCAATGAGATAGCTTTATTTGAACGGCCACATGACCCAATGACGTACACATCATCCAATCCTGACGTAGTGACAATCTAATACAGCTGCTTATAATCACATGGTTTACAATCGTAAGTTCTAAAAATACACTGACTGACAGAGCAAATGCAACACCAAGATGGAGTGGTCAGAACTTCATGCCAATTGCAGGGTAGACTGACGTCACTGAGGTATGCTCATGATGTGAAATGCGCCGCTGTGCTGCGCACGTAGCGAACGATAAATGGGACACGGCGTTGGCGAATGGCCCACTTCGTACCGTGATTTCTCAGCCGACAGTCATTGTAGAACGTGTTGTCGTGTGCCACAGGACACGTGTATAGCTAAGAATGCCAGGCCGCCGTCAACGGAGGCATTTCCAACAGCCAGACGACTTTACGAGGGGTATGGTGATCGGGCTGAGAAGGGCAGGTTGGTCGCTTCGTCACATCGCAGCCGATACCTATAGGGATGTGTCCACGGTGCAGCGCCTGTGGCGAAGATGGTTGGCGCAGGGACATGTGGCACGTGCGAGGGGTCCAGGCGCAGCCCGAGTGACGTCAGCACGCGAGGATCGGCGCATCCGCCGCCAAGCGGTGGCAGCCCCGCACGCCACGTCAACCGCCATTCTTCAGCATGTGCAAGACACCCTGGCTGTTCCAATATCGACCAGAACAATTTCCCGTCGATTGGTTGAAGGAGGCCTGCACTCCCGGCGTCCGCTCAGAAGACTACCATTGACTCCACAGCATAGACGTGCACGCCTGGCATGGTGCCGGGCTAGAGCGACTTGGATGAGGGAATGGCGGAACGTCGTGTTCTCCGATGAGTCACGCTTCTGTTCTGTCAGTGATAGTCACCGCAGACGAGTGTGGCGTCGGCGTGGAGAAAGGTCAAATCCGGCAGTAACTGTGGAGCTCCCTACCGCTAGACAACGCGGCATCATGGTTTGGGGCGCTATTGCGTATGATTCCACGTCACCTCTAGTGCGTATTCAAGGCACGTTAAATGCCCACCGCTACGTGCAGCATGTGCTGCGGCCGGTGGCACTCCCGTACCTTCAGGGGCTGCCCAATGCTCTGTTTCAGCAGGATAATGCCCGCCCACACACTGCTCGCATCTCCCAACAGGCTCTACGAGGTGTACAGATGCTTCCGTGGCCAGCGTACTCTCCGGATCTCTCACCAATCGAACACGTGTGGGATCTCATTGGACGCCGTTTGCAAACTCTGCCCCAGCCTCGTACGGACGACCAACTGTGGCAAATGGTTGACAGAGAATGGAGAACCATCCCTCAGGACACCATCCGCACTCTTATTGACTCTGTACCTCGACGTGTTTCTGCGTGCATCGCCGCTCGCGGTGGTCCTACATCCTACTGAGTCGATGCCGTGCGCATTGTGTAACCTGCATATCGGTTTGAAATAAACATCAATTATTCGTCCGTGCCGTCTCTGTTTTTTCCCCAACTTCCATCCCTTTCGAACCACTCCTTCTTGGTGCTGCATTTGCTCTGTCAATCAGTGTATATGTGAAAATTGTAACAGAATATATTACATTCCTTCCTCCTTAAGATCTTGATTACAACAGATCAGGCCAATGTAGTATCGTAAGCATTCATTAGAAAACACAAAACAAGCCAATATATACCAAATACAACAAGTGATTATGTAACTAAACAAACAACCATACAAATTGAAAAATCACATCAATTTAATATACTATCTTACTATACAATACTATACAATACGAAAGAGTGACCTATTCTGAATTGAACCTTACAATAGGTTTCCTGTCTCGAATTGGATAGCGTCTAGTTGCGACAGGTGACGTAACAGTTACCTGTGCGGGTGGGCAGAGATCGTCTGCTAGCTGCAACTGGACTATGACGTGGTGGTGATACAGGTTGTGAGGGTGGAGGGGAGCGAGAAGTAGGAGAACTCTGTTGGAACTCAGAGGCGGGTGTCAGTAGAGGAGTGGTCAGTGAGGGAGAATCAACTGTGACGTCCTTCGCTGTAAAGGATTAGCCCTACAGCGGTCAGAGCTAAAAACAACGGGCCCTGACTGTAACCCTATTAGCTGGTCTATATGTCTTTTCCAAGTCAACCCAGACTCGAGTTGAATTAAATACGTAACTGGGCCAAGTCTATGTATAATCCTACCTTCTACCCACTTATCTCTTCCTCTGTAGTCTTTAGCTAATACCGGTTGTCCTATAGTTAATTGTCTAGTGTAACTGCCTCCTGCGTTAGTTATTTGTTCGTCCTGTTTATTTGCTACAGCTTTCTGCAAATTAGGTCTGATCAAATCTAACTTAGTTCTCAAAGGACGATTGAACATTAGCTTACCACAGGGATGGCAAACCTATGACACGCGTATTACTAGGTGACACGCGAACCCGACTTTTGAGGCACATCAGACAACATATCAACATATTTTAAATGTTTTTCTGCAGCCATACTCTCTTGGAATTCCCTTCCGGCTGTAATTGGAGACATAAATAGTAGAAATGTATTTTCTAAAAGATGTAAAAAAATTAGTATTTAATGTTTTCTTTATAGTAACTCTCAGAAATTTACCTTTGTTTGTAACTATTATTTAAGTTTAATTTTATAATTAATTATATGTAATTACGAATCTTAATACTCAGGCTATGCCATATAAAATAAGTAAATAAATAAATAAATAAATAAATAAATAAATAAATAAATAAATAAATAAATAAATAAATAAGTTACAAAACTGTGATTTTAACATATAATAAAAAGGTCGAAAATATAACAACGTAGCATATTTTATCATTACGCTTCAATGAAGAAATGTGTATCAATTAATTATCTGGTCATATCTTTTATACATTATAGGTTAAATAAAAAATATGCCTTATTCTTTAAATTATATGCTCTTTAAAGTCTAATTTTCAGTTATCTTTGTAAAATAAAATCATTAAACATGCAGTCTAATAGCTAAATGAAGTCAAATAAGGGGCACACTAGACAGCAAAAAGTACTAAACAAGACCTTAATTGACACGCTGGTAGGTAAAGGCTTGCCATCTCTGGCTTAGCAGGAGTTTCATTAGTAGTGCTATGTACAGCATTACGAAAAGCTATCAAAAATCTACTCAAAGCTAAATTTACATCTTCATGTTCAAAAATTGCACATTTTAAACGTTTTTTCACAGTTTTAACTGCATTCTCAGCCTGCCCGTTGGAAGCAGGATGGTATAGTGCTATCAACGTTTGCCTTATTCCGTTTCGTTTCAAAAATCGAGAAAATTCTTCAGAGGAAAAGGGAGGGCCATTATCACTAACAATGAGTTCGGGAAGACCAAATCTACAAAACATAGGACGCAATTTCTCAATGACTTGCTTAACTGAAGTTGAGTTAACTGTTTCAATTTCCAACCATTTGCTATGAGCGTCCATTACAATTAAATACAGTTTTCCTTTGAAAGGTCCTAAAAAATCTATGTGAATTCTTTGCCATACATTGGGTGAAAATTCCCATACGTGAAGTGTACTTCTATTAGGACTATCTCGCTGGGCAAGACACGCTGAACAACTGCTGGCTACTGCTTCGATGTCCTTATCAATTGAAGGCCACCATAAGTACGATCTAGCTAATGATTTAATTTTAACTACTCCAAGGTGTCCACTGTGTAATTCATTTAACAAGGACTTTCTCAAGGACCTTGGAATTACGACTCTGTAGCCCCACATCAAAATGTCTTGTTCTACAGTTAGCTCAGCTTGCCTTTTAACAAAGTTACTTAAAGTTGGATCTGGCGTAGTAGGTCATCCGTACAACACATAACCTAGGATTTTGTTTAACTCCTGGTCTTTTTGGGTCTCAATACGTATATCGTTAAAGTGTATCGGAACATCAGATTCCATTATGCATTGTAAGTAACTACCTACATACTCTAAATTAACATCAACATCCTCAAAATGATTGGCTGATAAAGGTAGCCTAGATAAGCCATCTGCATTGCCATGGCATTGAGATTTAACATACTGAATGTCATAGTCATAACCTGACAGAAACATGCGTAGCGTTGCAATCTACCTGCTGCAAAGGCTGGTAAGCCCTTTTCTGGACCAAAAATGGTTAGAAGCGGCTTGTGATCTGTACACAGAGTAAAATATCTTCCCCATAAATACTGATTGAACTTCTTTACATCATACACAATGCTCAAGGCTTCTTTATCAATCTGAGAGTAGTTTTTTCAGCTGAGTTTAGGACTCTACTTGCGAAAGAAATTGGTTTCTCAGTACCATCTTTTTCTATTATACTTAAAACACTTGCAATGCCATAAGGTGACGCGTCACATGACAACTTGATTGGTAAGTCAGGGTTGTAATGTGCTAGTACCTTAGCCGAAACTAATTTTTCTTTGACTAATTCAAAAGATTTTTGACAAGCTAAATTCCAGTGAAAATCTGCATCTTTTTTAAGGAGCTGGTACAAGGGTGTAAGAACAGTGGCTACATTGGGGATACATTTAGCATAGTAGTTCACCGGACCAAGAAATCCTTTAAGTTGTGTAACATCTTTAGGAACTGGAGCCTCAACAACTGCTTTGACCTTATCATTGGCTGTAGCTAAACCATCTTTACTTATGACATAGCCTAAGTATTCTAGACTGGCACAGAAAAACTTGCACTTATCTTTACCAACAGTCAACTCATGACTACTTAGGCGTTTACAAACTTCTCGTAATCTTGACAAATGTTCTGCTGTATTTGCTCCCGTCACAATAATATCATCAAGAAATGAGGCCACACCTGGTATACCTTGTAGTATTTGTTCAATAACTCTTTGAAAAATAGCCGGTGGTGACGAGATTCCATAACAAAGACGGTTGTAAGCAAATAACCCTTTACGTGTACTTATAGTACATAGTTTTTTACTTTCTTCGTCTAACCACAACTGCATGTAAGCTGATGACAAATCTATTTTAGAAAACTTAATTCCCTTTTG
Organism: Anabrus simplex; assembly: GCF_040414725.1. NCBI lineage: Eukaryota > Metazoa > Arthropoda > Insecta > Orthoptera > Tettigoniidae > Anabrus > Anabrus simplex. The sequence goes on from NC_090265.1 coordinate 783,650,917, forward strand.
TAAGACAACAAAGATGTCTTCAGTTCTAGATATTGGGTGTCTATCTACTTTTAGAAAGGGGTTTAAAGTGACCTTAAAATCTCCGCAAATACGGATTTTACCATTCTATTTTAATACTGGAACAATCGGAGTGCCCCATTCACTTCAGGATACTGGGGACATAATTTCCTCGTCCACTAAACTTTTCAACTCTTGTTCAACCTTTTCTCTTAAAGAATATGGTATTGACCTAGGTTTATGGTACTTAGGTACTGCATTTAGCTTAAGGTTTAGTTTTACTGGGTCTCCCTTAAAGCAGCATAATTTACTAGTGAATACCTCTGGAAATTCATTAAATAAGTCTTGCACTAATTTAGACTCTGCATTGGTTTTTACATTCGATAAGTTTACGTTGTTTACACTGCTGGGAATGCTCATAACAACTTGGAGCTCTTTTATCCAATCACGCCGCATGAGAGGATTAGATCCATTACTAATAACATACAAATCTAAACTCTTTTCCAGGGACTAATATTTAACATTTACTTCTAACTTACCCACAGGCTTGATTTTCTCGTTGGTGTAAGAATTTAAAACTAAGTCTGTGAGAATCAATGTTACATGACTTAATTTAGCCTTATAAAAATTTTCAGAAACAACAGACACACAAGCACCAGAGTCTACTTCAAAGTTAATTGGCTTTCCTTCAACAATTAAATTTACTCTAATGGGCTCAATTTTTGTTATTTTACCTAACTTAGGCTGAATGATTTGATCATTTTCATCAAACTGAAAAATGTTAGAAATATCATACACTTCATCACACAATTTTTCTTGACTAACATTGGGTTCATGTAAGTCTGCATAATGTTGCTTGGGTCTAAGTCTGTTTCCCTGTTGTTTCTTAATTCCCTTAGAAATTGAAGGATTATTTGTAAGCATGTTTGGTTTTACCTGAAATTGAGACTTGCTCATTTTTTTGACTTGCAAACCCTCTCTAAATGACCCTTCTTCCGACAAAAATTGCAAATATATTCACGATAACGGCACTTAGTAGTAGAATGCCCACCTTTATGACCACAAGAAAAACACTGAGACACTTTCACAACACGTGATGACACATTAGGTACATTGCTGCGTGGAGAATGCCGTGCTGAAAACTTCTGCAGTCTTGGTGTGGTGTGGTAGGCCAAGGACACTGCATCCTTGTCAGTTGCTTCCAATGATAACGCCAGCTGTTCCGCCTTCTGGAATGTGAGGTTCTTCTCCGACAGCAGTCGTTTCTTGATGGATTCATCACGGATGCCACTGACTAATCTGTCCCGTAAATAATCAGGAAGTTCGTCCTCGAACTCGCAATACTTGGATAACTGCTTTAGTTGAACAATATATTCTGACACAGTCTCATGTTCCAATTGATCTCGCCTGCTGAATTTATATCGTTCAACTATAAATGAAGGTTTAGGATGGAGATGGTCTTGGACAATTTTAACAATGGTTTCAAAGGATTTTTCAGAAGGTTTATCAGGAGTGATTAAATCTTTCAGTAAATTGTAGGTTTTAACACCGACCACTGTTAGAAAGGTACTAACCTTTTTAGCATTCGGAATGTCATTGCACTGTACGTAAAGTTCAAAGCGTTCCACGTAGGTTGACCAAGTTTCTTCCGAACTGTCAAATGGTCCAATATTACCAATTAAAGACATGGCGTGATATAAGTGAGCTAAAGTTGAAAAGGCGGCGAAAAAACTGTTGTCTAAGGGCATGGAGTGAAAGGCATACCCAATATTACGTTGCTTCAGGAGAAGGCCCGAGACATCGGACTGTACTATGTTGCGTTACTCACAGTGAAAACAGACCAGAAACGTTTTGTTGCCATGAGGAAGCACTGGCACTCGCTGCAATGTGACGATTTTTACCTCGTCGCCAATTTTTACGTATGGAACACCTTGAGGTAGATAATCAGTAGAAGTAAACGTTATTTTTAAAGTACCACATCAGCTAAGGAGTCGGAATGATACGGGTGCAGACTACACGACGATTGACTGGAGGTCAAGGGAAAGCTTAGGCTGTGAATAGGCGAGATAGGAGTAGCCAATGAGATAGCTTTGTTTGAACGGCCACATGACCCAATGACGTACACATCGTCCAATCCTGACGTAGTGACAATCTAATACAGCTGCTTATAATCACATGGTTTACAATCGTAAGTTCTAGAAATATATGTGAAAATTGTAACAGTGGTTAAAAGAATGCCACATCCAGGGGCTAAAGCCGATGGGTGCAGTGAGGAGGAAACGAGAGCATGATGATACCACTGTTCTTAGCATATGATAGCACATCAACCATACGTATGACTAGCATGGCCATCGAGTAGAAGAAGCACCCTCTGACCTTTAGATGAATTAACATGTTACTGGAAGTGTTTCAACCACTAAAGGAACAGTTCTCCTGTTATCCAGCCCATTTCGTTTATAAGAGCCAATGTTCCTGGAGGTGCTCCATCAAAAAGTTTGTTTATGAACTTCTTTCTTGAAAATATTATAGCAAACGAAATGAAAATTCCAGCAGAGCTCATACAGCATACCACTGTCGCACGCTGACCCCTTTCATAACTGGCCATAGAACCAACTTGCTTTATGCCTTTAGACGCTAGAATCTTCTGGTGCCTCTGAACTGTGGTGAGAGCCGATTCATCTGCATTGTAAATCCTTGTTGAATGGATATCATTCTGAGCAAGAACAAGTTCTAATTTGTCAAAAAAACGTAGAGACTAGCGGCTTATTGAATGCTCGGGCTCTTCCTGTTGAAGTTGCTTCTGGTCACCTCAATGAAAGTTCGGTTTGCCTCTTCCGAAAACCACGTAACCATTCTCAGCACAGAAAAGATCGACGCATTTGTAATAAATTAGTGCCACTATCCTTCAGCTTTTTAACGTATAGCTTAGAATTTATCAGAAATATACTACCTGCCATCTTCTCTTCTTAGCTAAAACGATGATCTGATCCATTACTTTCAGCCAATTGACAGGTTAGCCTTCTAACATCATCCAGTGTAAATCAAAAAGACTAGATTAAAGATCTTGAATGTGCTGTATAAGATCAACCTCCAGGAACAAAGGAAAAGTAGTATGATAACGACCCTGTCCCTTCTCATTTTTCTTATTTTTCTCTAGAATTCTCCTCCTCAGCGCAGCTTGTGGGGCATTGCTCGTGTTTGTTTTATTCCATGGTTGTCGAGTACTAGTTATTTTGTAACTCCCAACCATTATCTCTGAAAATAATAATAACGGGTTGAGGACCACAAATTTCCCAAACCCCAAAAGCTTAAGCAACCACCACCACCACCACCACCACCAACAACAACAACAACAACAACAACAACAACAACAACAACATCTGTGATGTTAGTCCTATTCGTCTAATTACCAATAGTTTAAGAATGCGGAGGAGCAAAATGAAATTAAAAATTTTCTCCGGTTATGTAATTTTACCTTGGGGCACAGTATGTCATTTTTCCTACATTGATAACCTCAAACACATCACAGCAATTCTCAAAAACGCCTTGTGTGAGGGGTTATGTAAAGACCACAAAATAATCAGAATGAATGTTTTTAGTTACCCTATATGTAAAAAACTTGTTACGCTGTTTGAAATAAACATATTTGGTAATAGATCTACACTTACTTTATAATTCAATGACCTGATGTTGATGGATTTTCACTATTACACAAAAACCGCGTCAACAGCAGCAATGCTCTAAATTCTGTTCCAGTCTTACCAATTCATGAATAATTCCAGCTAGAGGTAAGTGCTGCCCAATGCGTCATTCACGAGAAACGACCAGTATGTCGTTTTATCGAAGTATGTCTTTTTAGGACAGGTTCTCCTATCACTCTTCCTGGTGTAGCCTGTACCTGTGATAAATGGTCTGAAAATAAGTTACGGCTTGTAGGTTAAGTTGGTGTATGACAATTAGTGGGTTTAACCAAATACAATAGAGACAATACGCGACACTGAGCGAGATATCGAGGGACAGCTATTGGAGCTCCCTCTAGCGAGTAGACCTGAAAACTACTGATTCTGTCATAAGAGCACGTGTATTTTTGTGTGAAGTTTTTGATGTTATTTATGCGTTTTGAGTGAGTTGACATAATTAAATACTAGCGTGTGTCATTCTTTGATATCTCCTCTCAACATGAAGGGAAAGGTATGAGCTGTGTTTGGCTGCAGTAACTATGGAGTAGAGAAGAATGCGCGGTCGTTCTTCAGGTTCCCTCGTGACAAGAAAATGTAAGTAATATTGTGTTTGCATATATATTCTTCCAGTGACAGAGATCTTTGTAGTACTTCATAATCTTCTGACCTGCTCGACCCATATTTTAACTGGCTTAAAATGTAATACACATATTTTATTGTATAGTGCAGCAGTTAACCTTCAATACCGATGTGTTGGTGTAGGTGTGATCTGTGGGTTTTGAAATGTCACATAAGTTATTTGGATAAGGTGTACAAGAAGGAAGGGACGTTACGCTTATATAAGAATCATAAGATCTGTTCAGATCATTTCCAGGCCAGCGACTTTAAAAATCCTCGTCTATACAGCCAAGGGTATGTTACATTTTTACTCTAATTGTACGTAAATATTCCTCAAAGCATCACTATCGACAACATTTTCATACATTTCTTTCTTTTATCCCTCTTCTCAGATTAAAGCCGGGATTTTATAGATTTTCTTTCTGTTAGTAGGCTTCATGTTAAGAGGAAAATTGTCCAGCCATTAAATGTTAATTCATTGCATCATATGTGTAAGGAAGGTGCCGGGATTTTATAGATTTTCTTTCTGTTAGTAGGCTTCATGTTAAGAGGAAAATTGTCCTGCTATTAAATGTTAATTCATTGCATCATATGTGTAAGGAAGGTGCCGATATTTTTATTGACAAGTGTCTTAATGTGATAATACAATGTTTTTAAATGAGAAAAAAGAAAAATCCAACCGTAAGAGTTCAGGCAGGAATGCTAAAGCTAAAAAAGTAATGCATAAATGAAAGATCAAACCATTTCACAGCAGTCCATTTCACATCTTGTTTATATGTCTAATTCCAGTCTTTGAATAATAACCTTTTAAATAATTCTTCATTCATTTATCCAGAATTGCTTTAGCAACTTCGAAGTTAATATCTCAATAATTCTTTCTAGACGTAATCTATTTATCCATTTCCGTATATACATTTCCATTGATATTTGAATTAAGCGCGATTTTTGCAGGTCAAGTCACTAGGAGCGCCACCGTTGAATTGTCTCCCATTTTAGCAAGGCTATATCCGTAAGTGTCGCGCATTATCTTTACTGTATTTGGTTTAACGGACTGAATGTATAGTCCCTGCCATTAAGGGTAAAATCTCATTTTTCTCCCCTGATAATACTGAAGGTACTGATTTATAGTTATTTTCTAACTGTTGGATTCTATTCAGTGTCGCTAACCATATAGTTTAGGGACCCTACTTGAAGATACGATGTCTTACAGTTAGTATTAATCTTGCAGGATGGTACTATGTAGTCATTATTATGTTTTGTTCTTGTTTTTTTCGTCACTTGCGAGATTGCGTTCTGCCACTGCCATATTATGAAAATCACTAGTGTTACCGTACATTTGCAGGTATAAGTAAAGGATATTGTCTTTTTCTGTAGGATTGTAAATCTGTTTGGGTAGTATCAGAACTGTGGCATGTTCGAACAATGCATTTAATAACGTACGGTAGTTGGTGTTATATGACGAACGCAGCATTTTATTAATACGGTATTTCGTCCAATCCGTATGTATAGAATACGATTAGAATGTATGAGAAGCAAGGAAAATCTGCAATAACTCCTCCGAAAAGGAAATCAACGTTACCTGCTCTACAAAGATCAATTCAGATGAAATGGAAGGAAATGTTGTCATCAACCTAACGTAACTTAACTTTGTCTTGTTACGACTTTTGTACGGTTTGCAAACTTAGCCTTTGTGTATTCTTATTAACTTACGGAATATGTGCATGTAATGTACTTGCCTGTGTGTATTATTACAGCGTGGTTTCATATCACTCCGACACATAATAAAAAATTTCAAGAAGGGATCTGTCTTATTTACACGAGGCAAACACCAAAGAATGCGGTTATAGTAATACCAAATACAGTAGAGACAATACGCGACACTTCCGGATTTAGCCTTGTTAAAATGGGAGACAAGTAGCAAGTGGCGCTCCTAGTGGCTTGACCTGAAAATTCGCGCTAAATTCAAATATCAATGGAAATGTATATACGGAAATGGATAAATAAATTACGTCTAGAAAGAAAGTGTTACTAAGATATTAACTTCAAAGTTGCTAAAGCAATTCTGGATAAATGAATGAAGAATCATTTAACAGGTTATTATTTAAAGACTGAAATTAGACATATAATCAAGATGTGAAATGGACTGCTGTGAAAGGGCTTCATCTTTCATTTATACATTACTTTTTTAGCTTTAGAATTCTTGCCTGAACATTCACGGTTAGATTTTTTTTTCTCATTTAAAAGTATTGTATCATATTAAAACACTTCTCAACAAAAATATCGGCACATTCCTTACGCACATGATTCAGCGAATTTGCATTTAAGAGCTAGACAATTTTCCTCTTAACATGAAGCCTACTAACAGAAAGAAAATCTATAAATTTAGCCTCAAAAACATTCAAACTTTCCCTATAAGCAATGCTTGCCATAATGCCATTACATTAGGGTAAAGCAAATTTGCATCATCATATTGTTTCAACAAAATATGTACATTTCTTAAATCACCCATATTTCCTTCAGTGCTTGACAACGCATTACAGCATTCCAAATGGGGTAACTTGGAACACAACCAGCCACACTCATATGCATATGTATTTTCCTGAATTAAATCAAACCCACAGATCACACCTACAACAAGACATCAGTATTGAAGGTTAACTGCTGCACTATACAATAAAATATGCATATTATATTTTAAACCAGTTAAAATATGGGTCGAGCAGTTCAGAAGGTTATGAAGTACTATAAAAATCTCTTTGTCACTGGAAGAATATATATACAAACACAATATTACATTTTCTTGTCACGAGGGAAATGGAAGAAAGACCGCGCATTCTTCTCTACTTCATAGTTACTGCAGCCAAACACAGCACATACCTTTCTTCTCATGTTGAGAGGAGATATCAGGGAATGACACACGCTACTATTTAATTATGTCAACTCATTGGAAACGCATAAATAACACCAAAAATGTCACACACAAATACATGTGCTCTTATGACAGAATCAATAGTTCTCAGGTCAATCCGCTAGAGAGAGCTCTAACAGCTGTCCCTCGATATCTCGCTGAGTGTCGCATATTGTCTCTACTGTATTGGTAATACGTACTTATATCAAAATAAAGGCAGAGATATATACCGGTAACATTAAAATGAATAAGGGTGAGAGAGAGTATTTCCTTATATCTTCACTGAGCTTGAAAACTGACTTAATTATGAATATCTTGATTGATCATTTACTTGGGCAAGGGAAATTCCATTATTGATATATTGGGGTTAGTTTGTTGTCGGTTATGTCTCGTGATTTCAATTTGTAACTAGTCAAGTTGTCAGCAGTGATGAGCCATTCAAAAAAAAAAAAAAAAAAAGAGAGAGAGTAGGTCGGCAATACGGTATTTGCTTTTTAGTGTACCGTATAACTCAACGACCTATATTATACTACATAGACTGGCTGAACGGGCTCATACAACGCTCCTAGCTGAATAAAATTGCAACACGTCCGCCATGTTTCCTGGTGGTACTCGTCAGCTGTTAGTTATAAAAGAAATAAAGATGCCTAAGTCCTTGTCCGCGAGAAATAAACATATGACAGTCATAGATTTTAGCGATGCAACTGGTGACCCATTCATGTTTCAACGACCTATATTATACATTACGTTGCCCCGCCACCTTTTCTTTTCATGCCCCCACGAAATATGCGGAGCAGCTGTCAGCGTTCTTCAAATATGGCAGGTCATCTGCCAGTCTATGTAGTATAATATAGGTTGTTGTAATGTACAATATAGGTCGTTGAATGGGTCACCACTTGCATCGCAAATATGTCCGCATGGTATAACTGTCGTATGTTGCCATTGGTGCTTTCACGGCTCGTACTTATAGACATGATATAGGCTTTTGGCCTTATGCCATGTCAAGAAAATAAGGTGAAATTCTTTACATTTCGCAGAGAACTTTGTTCTGCGTTTTCAGAAGAAAATCTCGACTGTTCACGAGAAAGCCTTCTCAAACAATTAGGTTTGAATTTAGACGTTCAGAAGTGGAAATGGTACGTTCATTCATCACCAGATGGCACACCGGATGCGGTACAGCGCTAGCGTAAGCTGACGGAACCATCAGAATCCGTCTGAGGGGGTCACATAGCATAACAGGTGTACACACATATGAAAGTATGTCATTGACCCAAGCCTGGATTGAAACATCTGGCGATGAGGAGCGTATTTCCACTGACATATATTTATGTATGTTTATTTTTCGCGGACAACGGCTTAGGTATCTTTTTTTTTTTTTTTTTGACAACTAGCAGCAGACGAGTGGCGCCAAGAAACGTGGCTGACGTGTTGCATTTTTCCTCAGCTAGGAGCGCTGTATGAGCTCGTCCAGCCAGTCTATGTAGTAAAATGCCGAGTACTATAACATCACCTTGTAATTCAGTGAGGAAAGCAAAGGGAAACTACCTCACTCCTCATTTCTCTAGTTCTAATACGCCTCTTTAGTGACACCTGATGGTGGAACCTTCAGACTGAGGGCTCAATATACAAATACACTGAGCTAAGACTCTTCATTTTGTTCACAGCATATGCGTCACTGTGGTGGTGCTCAACGTTCACTTCCGGTCACCACAGACTCACAAGATGGCGCCGTGGGTGAAGCGGGTGTTCATCCACATTCTCCCGCGTCTCCTGGTCATGCGGCGTCCACAGTACCCCTTCGATAGCACGTGAGTAATTCACATGTCATAGGTTACCCGTGTGAAAATATTTTCTTGTTTTTCTTATAAATGATAGCATTAGCATCATTGCAATATTTAAATGAGTATTAGTGGCATGGGTGTAAAAAAATTGTCATTAAGTGGGTGCAAAATTCCTTATGGAGCCAGTCCCTGCTATGAATGCTGTGAAAATGTTGCTCATAGGGTTGGTTGGTGCATGCATATCAGTGGGCTTTACAGACTGATATGTAATAGTAACTTCTGGCTCGGTGAGGAAAGAAACTGGAAACTACCTCACTCCTCATTTCCCTAGTATGCCTCTTCAGTGATGCCTAGGCCATCTATGACAGCTGATGGCAGAGCTGTTGAGGATCCAACCAGCCTTAGTGCTGAGGACTTAACATGCATACGGGTGCAAAATACATAATTGGCCTAGTTCTCTGCCTGCCTGCCTAGCAGAGCCTCTGTTGTTTGGAAAATTCTTGTTAGTGTACGTATTTTTATGCCTGTGGTAAATACACTATAGACAATACTTGGACACTTCCGTGTTTTGCCATACTAAACAGAGAGACGTTGACAGTGGCGCACCTGGTGGCAAGATTGAAACTACAAAAGTTGCATGTTATATTGATAGAAATAATTAAACTAAATAATGATTTTTGCTTTGTTCTAGTACGAAAGTTGAATCAAATCAAGTTGAATCAAATCACTATCAATCAGTCAACATTGATCTGCATTCAGGGCAGATGCCCAGGAAGCAGATTTCCTCTCTGTTGTTTTCGTAGCCTTTTCTTAAATTATTGCAAAGAATTTGGAAATTTATTGGTAAATTATTTCAATTCCTAACTCCCCTACCTATAAACAAATATTTGTCCCAATTTGTTGCATGTTGATTGAATTGAATGTTAATACTGATAGAAATAATTAAACTCAATAATGATTTTGTTTTGTCTGAATCCTTGCCTGAATGGTCAGCGTTGAGGCCTTCAGTTCAGAAGGTCCCGGATTTGATTCCTGGCCTGATTGGGAATTTTAATAGCGTCTAATTAATTCTTCTGGCTCGGAGGTCTGTGTTTGTTCCAACACTTTTCTTTTCATATTTAGACAACACACTACACTTCCAACCTCCACAGAAACATGCAATAGTGATTACTAGACTTCAGATTTTAGATGCTTAAATGTAATTTTTGCTGCGTAAAATAGACTCTCAAATAGGTTCTAAAATATTTTTATACAGCTTCAATTTTATGCATTTTAATAGGCATCAATTAAAATACCATGTTTATTTTGCTAAATTGATTATAACTGATTAGGGGTAAATATAAAACAAGTTTCACTCACCTCTTTGCTGCAAACATCACAGAATATAATTTACCATCCAATGTGAAATGGGAAAACTCCTGTAATCACTTTTTAATTAAAGATAACGTGGTACCTGGCAATTTTGGCATAATTTATAGTGTTTAGTGCACCACTACACTCAGTTTCAAGGCCGTCTTGCTATGTGCATTGGCAATCAACGTCTTACAATATCTCGCAAAGTGGTGCATGTTCTCTATAGTGTATTTGCCTTTGGTTGTATTGAGCTGCAGCCAACTTGATGCATCACTCCAGCTAGCTCTAGAGCACAGTGTAGATCTAGTTGTTTCTTTGGGTAGTGGTGCCGTAATCTAGTGGCCCTAATATGATGAATTACGCTACACAACAGAAAGTAAATTATGAACGGCTTGATGGTGAACAGTAAAGCTAATATAGGACTGGTGTGTCTTGAGCTAATCTATTCAAATATTACATCAGTATTATTTCATTATGTATTGAACCAATAGCCTAAAAATTATCTTCATATTATACAACATCTCACGATTCTTCACACAATCTATCAACAGTTTTCCTTCTTTGCTACTACTAATTTCTCCTAAAAAACCAAACCCCATGGCACTACAGACCTTGAAGAGCCTTGGCCTACCAAGCGACTGCTGCTTAGCCCAAAGGCCTGCAGATTATGAGATGTCATGTGGTCAGCACAACGAATCCTCTCGGCCGTTATTCTTGGCTTTCTAGACCGGCTAATTTCTCCTGCTTTCAATCATTTTAAACAGGAAGTTCACCGACTTGGGAGCATACCATACAAAATCATTTATAGAACTGTTCGATCGCCGCACTCCCTCTATCAACAAATAACGCTACAACTAACTTCTCTAACGATGGTAGTCAATGCTTTCTAGCAAATCATACCAAATAACCACCACCGTCTCAATCCTCTTATACTGCCTGCTCTATGCTGCTAGTTTAACACAGGAAGGCGTGAATACCAATATTTCTTCAAGTAGCAGTAACAGTGCAGTAGTAGATGCACAATCATCGCTGTCTGTGGGTGTAACAATGTGTTATTGGTACATGCATGTGTGTGAAAAGCCGAGTTATTTTGTGCAATGAGTAAACATGTCTGTTCACTTCTGTTCATACAAGAGATATTTTGTATAGAACTGTGAAATGAATTAATCATGTTATGCTTATAGATATTTTAAAAGTGATTTTAAGGTGTACTTGTTTCTTTCCGTTTGTGTAAGTTATATTTTTTTGTAGAACAGAAACTTCAGATTCTTTCCCCAAAATATTCAACTTTTGTGTACCATTTTGCCAATCTCAGCAAGGTGGTTTGCAGCTAGGAGAGATATTACTCCATGAAATACCTTCAAGAAGGGAATTAAGATAAAAGCGGCCGTCAGCTATATCTAGGCAAGGACCTATAAAGGAAGTAATTGGATATCCTCCAATTAATCTTGCATCTGTAGCTTTTACACCTTATTTCAGAAGGTGATTAAAGCCGTGGTGGATAGTGGATTACTTGTGATAAGAATTGTGACGGACAATCATAAAACAAACGTTGTCAACATTTTGGACAACCTCAAATACCCAGATGATAATATCCTAATCACACTAGAATCAGGAAATCAAATCCTAATTTGTGGGTACTTGGTTCGTGTTGTTGAAGAGAGGATGGATTGTGACATTTGCGTCAGCAACATCTCACTGCCCTAGACTTTCAGCACCACTAAATGGAACTGATTATGCATTAGAACAGAGGAGGAGTTTGATACCCAAAACCTTGAAGCATCTGCAGGAGTTCGTTGAAGCTGCTGTGCCCTATTGTTGAAGTCCTTCAAACTTACAAGCGTAATACAAGGACTTTCGACTTCCTTTCAAAATGTGTTTTGTTACAGTGTGAGGTCAAAGAACATCAGCAAACTGTTAGTGATATTATCCTAACCAAGTTCGTAAGACCTCTATTAACCGATATTGCGTTGGCAAGAAGACTAAAATGTTAACCACTCAGTATATGGTACCACTCCAAGCCTTCATCCAGGACCATCTATCTATCTATCTATCTATCTATCGATGTTTTCATTCCCCACCCTGAAGGGGTGGAGTGGGCCACCTAGAGGTGGCCAAGAGATGCGGGCGGGTTGGGGAGATATGATGGAAGAAGGAGGTGGGTAAAGGATGTGAAGAAGGAAGAGATGGGAGAGGAATTTTGCTTATGCCTAAGGATTTTGCAATTTATTTATTCATTTATTTATTTCTTTTTCTTTTTCCTTTTTATATAGAATGTACATACAATATACATTTTTAACAAATTGTATACTAGGAATTTTCTTGTCCATCCTAGCCTAGAAGACATTCAAGAAAATCTTTCAATTGTGACGTGAAGAGGTCAGCTGCGACTTCATACAGGTAATATTGCCAATATTTAATATTACTGATGTAATTTATGAGCTTCAGTGAACATATGATCATACTGCATAGTGTTCTATAGGCTGCCGTCATTAGAATACATTTAGAACATTGTGCGTCTATGCCTGCCATCTAACAGAGAAATTTTGTCGCAGCATTTTCGCAAAAAGCCTCGCATACAGCAGGCAGTATAGGAGAATCAAGACGGCGGTGCAAATAACGCACGATAAAGGTCTATTTACACTTAGCAGTGACGTGACCGTGACGTGACCGGAGCATAATCCCACCGCCTGTGATCTCACAGTGCTTTCCATTCACACTATTAACGTGGCGTGATCGGCATCAGACAGTGTTTTCTATAGTACCACGGAAAATGGCGGAACTCTCAAAAACTGATTTATGGATGATTGCTCTTGTTTTGAATGAAGAAGAGGAGCAACAAGTGAGAAAATGGAAGTGGTTCATCAGGCCTGGAACAAGAGAAGAACAGAAGGGGAATTCGCCACTCTTTATAAGGAATTGATGGATGATTGATCAAAGTTTCACGAATACTTTGAATGTCAGAACGTGCATTTAACATTCTGTTGAGCAAACTGGAAGTCAACCTGAAAAAACAGGATGCAAAATTGGAGAAAAGCCATCGAGGGAACGACTCGCAGTTTGCTTGAGGTATGTAAGGTAGAATAGCATTACAATATAAATTTTAACATTTTATTTTGAAAACAATAAACTTCAACTAAGTGTACAAATATTTTGAATAATTTTTATACAATAATTCTATGCAATAATTTAAACTGAAGTGGTATTTTACAAATATTTGGTACCATAAATTATTATTTTAATCAAAGTTTACAAAAAATATTTTCATACTTTAAAACACTCATCTGTAAAAATGTATTTTGGTTCAATTACAGTTTCGATATGTATTTATTCCTGTCAATAATTCTCAAAATACTATTGCACTGAGTAGTTCAGGGAAGTTGCCGGTTGCCTTTGACCAGTTGTTAACCCTTGATTTTCATGCACTACAACACATTCATTGTAGCTTCTTGCAGTAGAAGGCTGTCCAGAGTTGGAGTAGAGTAATGAGAATGAGAAACTGCGGATGATCCTGCACTTGGCTCTTCTCCCCTGAGCATTTTAAGCTCGTACTTTTGCACAGCGGCAAATATATCCACTTTAGCGCAATGCCAGTAACGTGGGGGCAGCTATTTCAATGCTGGAGCTATTCCTGATAAAAGGGCGTCAACAGGATCCTGGTGATTGGATTGATGGAGATCCCATACTTTCCTTTTCTTTTAGAAGATACTCCTTAACAGTAGCAGTGGCACTTTTAGGAGGATTCTTGTTTTGTAATGACAGTTTTAGTTTTAGTTTTAGTTTTAGTTTTTCTTATGATGTCAAGTATCATAAGGAACCTGTTTGTATTGGAGTAGACAGCGTATGACATTGGAACTGCTCGTTCACTGGACTGTCGACTTATGTAGAAAGTTGTTGTGTCTCATTGTTGTCTGTATTGTAATTTTCGTCATCATCTCCTGATAGGTCCTGGTTTCCTACCTCATCACCAATGTTGCTCCTGGTCTCCCTCGTATTAATTCTTTCAAGAAAACTCAGCTGCTCTGAATATTTGTAGAGTTTCCTAGATTTTGCCTTTTGACCACTCACAGTAGTATTCTTCCTTAGAGACTTCCTAAAATTGGCTTTATGTTGCCCCATCTGGTTTTACAAGACTGCCCTGAAAATAAATCACTGGCTTTGATTTATTATTTATTAAATCGTAAACTCATCTATAGGTTCTGTTATAGGAAAATATACATCGAATTCTAGACACACATGAATGAGAGCATAAAAACTCAAAGTAATTTATTGCTATTGGTTTTTCTTTTCTTGCAGGCATTTGATCACTGGGGATGCGCTAAACACGATTTCCTTTAGCTATCGCATGGCTCATAGTACAGTTGACAAGATCATGCGAGAAACCTGTAAGATTATTACTGAAAATCTGATAGAGGAATTGTTGCCTACACCAACAGCAGAAATGTGGAAGAACATAGCTACTGATTTTTATGATATATGGAACTTATGGTAAACACGTTGTTATCCAGGCCCCTCCAAACTCTGGATCATTATTCTTTAATTACAAAAAAATATTTTCCATTGTTTGGTGGCTCTTGTGGATGCTCATTGCAACTTTTTTGCAGTTGATGTAGGGGCATACCGTGGGAACAGTGACGGGAGAATCTTTGCTAATTCAAATTTAGGTAAAGCACTTCAACAAAGGTCGTTGAATGTACCAGAAAAATCTATGATACCAAATACAGATATTCAAGTTCCATATGTTATTGTCGCTGATGAAGCATTCCCGCTTAAAGACTACATGATGCGACCATATCCGGGTGACAATTTGGATGATCGTAAGCAAAACTTCAACTATCGTTTGAGTCGCATGCAGAGCACATCAGAAAATAATTTTGGTATTTTGTCACAAAATTTTCAGATTTACAATAGGCGTATTCAGGCTTATCCAGAAAACATTGATAACGTAATTCTTGCCATGTGCATATTTGCATAACTTTATGAAAAAATATGACAGAAATAGTTATAATTACGCTCCTCAGAATGTGAGTCGAGGAATGAGGACAGCACACTACAAAATTTAGAACTGCAATGTGGGAATGCTACGTCACATGCATTTCGGTCCAGAGAGTTATTCACAGAATACTTCAGCTCTGAGAATGGATCGCTCCCTAGGTCATCAACTCTCTCGATCAAAGAGACTAAAAACCTCCAGGTGGATCTAATAACTCTTTATGTGGATCTCATAAGTTTGTACATTAATGTACAAACGTTAGCCATGTTTACTGTATAAATTCATAAAATTAACGCATTTACGTACCATCTGTTTTCATTTTCTCTCCTATTTTACTCCATATATTATTCTTAAAATCCGTGTCCATGTACTTGGGGTTGGACAGATCATACAGCACAGGATAACTGCGCACTAGTTCAATAAGCTTTTCATCATTCATCTTTAACTTAGACAAAAAGACGTTCTAAATTAATTGTAACTTGTGAAATGAGAAAAATATCGGTGGGAACTAACCTGACTGTCACTGTACGGTGCCGACGGGAGCACTGACCGCACTGTCACAGACCGGCACTGGGCGAGTGTGAACACCGCCACTCAATTTCCTACAAGAATATCTTCCGGCTCACTGGTCGAAGCACGTGCCAGTCACGCCACGGTCACGTCACTGCTAAGTGTAAATAAACCTTAAGCTGACGAATCTATACAGAGGGTGCTTAAAGTATGGCCACAGCTGACTTGATGCGTCACTCTAGCTAGCTGAACACACCGTGGGATCCAGTTGGCCGTGTTATGGCAACGCCATTTCGGCTTGGTGCCAGCCAGAGTGCTGTAGCAGACATGCTAGCCACTCTGTTTATAGTCTTCTTTCTACCACAGTGATCATACCCCTTTATTAATGTGGCAATGTTTTGGTGGCGTCATTCAAAGTGGTATCACGCCCACTGAAGTGAATAGTCACTACTCGAGAAAAGCAATGCTTTAGTGGTTGGAAATCAGAGTTCAGAAGTAGATAATTGAGTAAAAGTAATTGAATTACTTGTGTAACGAATAATTTGTGGCTGCTTATGAAGAGTCTTCCGTTCTGACTGTGTTGTGGGTAAGACTGAGGTGTCTGCTTCAGAACCAACTAAAAATCTTAGCCAAGTAGGCTATTGCTGTCAGTTACGAACTGGCGGCATGACATCTAGGCCTTCTCATCTCGTGTCGCGTTGAGTTGAGGTTTCCCGATTTTGTGTCCCTAGGGGTCTGTGCAGAGAAGAACATGATTGAGTAGGCACTACATGTTTGCGTGTCCTTTGAATTTGTAGTGGAACCAGCAAACAGTGTGTTTTGGTGTGCGTCTTGGCTACTTTGATCTTGACCTTGAGTGTGACCGAGTGCTTAATTCCTAACCCCCTGTGCATGGGGAATGCAAATGAATCGACAGTATCTCCTGCCTGTTGTAAGAGGTGACTAAAAGGAGTGACCAAGGGATGATGGAACTAGAACCATGAAACTACTTGTGATTAGTACCATAACGTGAGAGATACCATGGGTCTACATGCGAGTGTGGCACTGTTGTACTTTGTCATCTGCGAGAAAACATAGGACAGTCATACTGCACGTAGATATTGGTGATGCAAGTGGTAACCATGGTACTAATGTTGTGTGAACACCACTAGAATTTTAAATTTTGTCTTTGTTAACTGATAATTGTACCATTGTTTGTTCCTGTATTACCCATAAACGATACAGAATTCTCACACAGTACTGGTACAATTAATTGTTTGTAAATGTAGCAGGAAAGAAGGGTGGAGGTCTTAGGTCTGAGTGAGGTATACTAAATTATAGGCAGAAAACAGAGGGTATTACCATAAATATTATTTCATAAAAAGTAAAGTGAAGTCAACTTAACACTTCAATGCAAATAAACAAAAGAAAGATCCACTTTCAACAAAATAGCATTCAAAAAATAAACACAAAATAAAAACAAATCAAGTTACAATAACTACAGCATAGATATTAAGCAATTAGATAGTACACTGCATCAAAGGGAGAGAAAAAATGTCAAAGAAATCATTTAATCAAGCAAGATTATGAAAGAGAGAACACCACAAACAAGGTATCATAATAATAAAAGACACATTCAAATTATGTTAAAATTTATATCATGAAATTTAGTTAAAGCAGTCTCTTGAACCAGAAGAAGGTACCTATACTATACTAAGGCTTGAATCACTACCTCATTCTTCTGGCATTTACCGCTGCCTGCCATGATATTGTCCAGCATGACCTTTAAGGTTGATATCACATAGTAAAGTTCAGTCCGGTATCACTGCCTAGCATCGCGTACAGGCAGGTGGGTTTACTTTCTCTCTAAGAGATGAAGGGTCATAACCCGTGGCATATACTCAGCCCAGACTCTCGTCCCTCTCCCCTTGACTCGCCCCACGCGGCTTGCTGCTGTATATTGCATAGGAGCAGGGACGTGGGGATATGTGTGCTAGGCTTCGGTGCGTCAGATCGCCGCTGCTATCTATCAGCCACGCGCTACTCATCTTATATACTTCCTAACCTCATACTTCTGACGCAATTATATGGATAACAGAGTGCTGGTATTTCCTTTCTTTTTACTTCTACATCCTTCTAGGAAGACACTGCAGGATTGCTGTTATAGGAGCAATATAGGTTTCTTTTTATTGGTAGATCGGCTAAAATGAAATGCAATCCTTCAGGTTTAGTGTTCTCTTTTGTTGGTTGGAATCAAACCTGTGATCATGGGTTGGACCCCACCACTGATCTCCCGAGGAAGCTAATTAACCAGTGAACGATGTGTACGATCGCTGTATAATTCAACATTTTCATTTAATAATAATAATGGTGCATGGCATCTGTATAGGCTTGGTGGTGACCTAATGAGGATAAAATGAATGACGAATATGTCATAAACACCCAGTCCCCAAGCCAGGGGAATTAACAGTATGAGGGGATTGATTCTGAAAATTGAACCGGGGCCATCGGACCAAAGGCAAGCATTCTATCCAATTACCCACAAAGCCGGACTTTAATTTGCTAAAAAACCTTACGCTACCATCTCCACTGATCAGGGGTTGAGCATTGGCAGTAGCAGAGGCCATGGCAGTAGCTTGTGAAGCAGCCTTAACAACACAGCAGGCTTCTCCGTTGGCTGTTGGATGCAGCTCAAAATGCTGAAGGCTTGACATTCACTAAACCAACCATGGAAAAGGGGTAACGTAAGTCTAGTGGTAGCCCATGTCTTGATCCCAGCATACGCCACTGGTCATAACACCACCTTGACAGATACATGACTGACAACCTTGTAGAAACAAATTACACTATGGATAGCTTTGTCCAAATGGCAATGATGCTGAATTTTTGTCACCACAAGGAAACATATATACCAACTTCACATATTTCAAGGAAATATCACAATAGGCTTGGGTGTTTCTGACATATTCATCATTCATTTTATCCTCATTAGGTCACCACCAAGCCTATACACAATGTCACAATAAAGATGGCATTTTACACATAATTGAACTGCCATCACAAACACGACTCCTTAGTCTTTAATTACAGGATTGGAGCAGGATTTTTGTTTTGTTTTTTAAAATATTTCTTGAAGTCAAGTGATCCAGAAAACTTCCCCTGGTTTAAGAATAGTTGCCCATTTCCCCTGTAACAATTCCTACAGCATTGAAATCCCAGGAATGAGGCAGACAATAAATTATGATCTTATCTCTATACAGTGCAGGGAGAGTGCTGATGCACACCATTCGGGGTAAGGAAGTACCGCCGTGTTATTACCCATACCAGCCTTCGGCCCCAGCCAGTGACGACGAGCCACCCATGTGCCTCAAACGTGACTCCAGTGGGCCAGCATCTCGCCAGCGCTCCCCTACCAAAGAGGACCTCTCCCCTGGCAGGTCAGTGTTTAACATAATAACATAGAGAAGATAAATGATAACTCAAGTGAAATATAAATAAATATAGGAAATAGATGGAGACTTACCATGTAAGTGCACAGGGATAGAGTACACATAAAAGAAAAGGATGGGTCCAAAATTTTTAGCTTCAGTCTTCGTCAGTGGAGGATACAAAAAGAATGGTGGTGTTCATGTTTGACGAAGTAGATGCTGTTGTGAGATAAACAGAGAAACATAAATGAGACAAGAGAATGAAAAATAAAGAAGTAGTTATCTAATGTTGCGGCCAGTGCTGAATCACCACCATCCTCCTCCGGTGAGATTTCAGCTGAAAATTTTTAACCAATGTGTTTCTTTCATATGTTCTCTATGTATACATGCTTATGCAGTAAGTTGCTGCTTTCCATTTGTTTTCTATGCATAAACCCAGACCGAACGCATGGTGTTTGCACTCTGGGCTACGGTAGTTGCAGTATGGGAGGTGCATGAATAGTTCTTGACCTTGAAGGCAACCTGCACGTGTTCAACCTGGCAAGCATGAGTGGCCAGTCTGAATCTCAGCTGTTAACATAGTGAGACAGTTATCATGGAAACACTGTATTTTCATATGTTAAAGCTCTGGTTTCATCTTAATGGTCGTGTGAACAATCATAACTCTTGCTATTGGTGTGCAAGTCGCTTTACATCGCACCAACACAGATAAGTCTTATGGCGACGATGGGACAGGGAAGGGCTAGGCGTGGGAAGGAAGCAGCCATGGCCTTAATTAAGATACAGCCCCAGCATTTGCCTGGTGTGAAAATGGGAAACCACGAGAAACCATCTTCAGGGCTGCCGACAGTGGGGTTCGAACCCACTATCTCCCGAATACTGGATACTGGCCACACTTAAGCTGCAGCTATTGAGCTCGGTCTATTGGTGTGCAGAAAATCCTAATAGTGTTTATGAAGTCCCTCATTATGATAGGAAGATTGGTGTTTGGTGTGCTGTTAGTGCAAGATGAATAATTGGGCCTTTTTTTTTTTTTTCGAGATGACCGTAAATGCATAGAGGTACCAAGATGACATTTTGATGCTGTTCTTCCATCAGTTAACAGAAGAAGAAAAATCATGTGGGTGGTTTCAACAAGATTCAGCCCCTGCTCAAATAGCAAAAGATTCCCTTCTTACAACCTCGAAGGTGTTTGCAGACAGAGTGATCAGTGCTGGTCTATTTCCCTCTCGTTCTTCAGATCTAATAGTGTGTGATTCTTACTTGGGGGGTAAACTGATAGAAACAAGTGTATCGAACAAATACTCACACATTGAAGGAACTGAAAGAAAACATTACGAATGAAATCAGAAATAGCACAGTGGCAGAACTCACTTGCATCAGCCAGAATGTGGTTACCAGATATAATGCCTGTATAACCCAGGAAGGACAACACTGCCAGCATCTTTTATAAGGTAAGATCCCATTTAAGATTGTATACACGCTTAAAGCAGGGCGGCTGCGTGTGATGTAAGTTTGGCTGAGGCAGCTGCCGTTGCACAGAGTACAAACACCATGAATTCGGTCTGGGTTTACAAGAGAAACCCTGTAGGAGACAATGGAAAATACTATCAAGAACTTCTTAATAACAGTTACAACTTGAAGACATTTTATATATAAATTGATGTGATGAAGTAGAAAAATCTTGTTTATTTTCTGCTCTCAAGTATTCAGATATGTTTCAGGCA
The DNA here is from genome assembly GCF_040414725.1 of Anabrus simplex. Lineage (NCBI taxonomy): Eukaryota > Metazoa > Arthropoda > Insecta > Orthoptera > Tettigoniidae > Anabrus > Anabrus simplex. Next base: position 783,671,891 of record NC_090265.1, read on the forward strand.
ATTAGGAACATTTATATTCATGCTTGTTGGTATGACATTTTCCTTCTTACTGTACAAATTATTTCTGAAACCTCAGTGAAATTACTATCTACTGTGTTGTTGATTTCTTTGGCTCTTCTCATGTACCTGTGCACTAAGATCATACCTTAATTCATCTGATACCTTTTCTTCACCATATTGGGGCAAGTATGGTTCCATCCAATTTACCCAGTCATGCCTCCATTTCTCATCCTATTCTCATTGTATGTACGTAATGGAAAGGAACGTAAAAGAGTACAAATTTTACACATGTATAAGGCATGATGAAAAAGTTTCCGCTTGAGGGTGTTGTTGCAGCAAACATGCAACGTAGCGCGACTCTGATGCAGCTATACAAGCACAGACATGGTAGGCAAAGGTATTAGTGTGGCAGTCATGTCGTATCGTGTCGTGTCAAGGTGCGTGCGTTAAATGCGGCCACATGAACTATGGTGACGTTACCAAATGCGTCCAAACAAAACCAACATGCTGTTATTCTGTTCTTGGCTTCCGAAGGGCAAACACCAGTGGACATCGATCGGAGAATGAAGACTGTGTATGGGGCAGCAAGTTTGTCAAAAACCACCTTGTTTGGATGGTGCACCATGTTCCGTTCGGGTCACATTTTGACACAAGACACCAGTCGATCTGAGAGGCAAGCCTCATCCAGTTATGGACAACAAGCGGGCAGTGGATGAGGCCTATAGTCCTAATCTCTCCCCATGCTATTATCACACCTTTGGTCCCCTCAAAAACACTTTGAAGCATCGACGCTTCCTGTTGGACGATGATATGCAGCAGGCATTTACGGACTTCTTCATGCATCAGGACATGGTATTTTACCACATGGGGATCTTCAATGTGATGCGTCGGTGGAATGAGTGCCTCAATGCTCACGGCAATTTTAGCCTTATTGGCATCCCAATTCAGGACTGTATTGTCGTTGAACTTTTTGATTTCCCCTTATACATATTTTAAGTGGTCTGGCTATAAATACTCCTACAAAATACTTGCCAAGTTCTGTTGTTTTTGCTGTGATCCCATTTGGTAGCATATAAGAAAATTAGCTGAAATCCTGCATGAAAATAAAAGACGAGAGATGAACGTTTCGAGACAAATCATGTCCAGGGTGCTAAGAAGTAAACTTGGTCTGAAAGCACTTTTCTGTAGCACTGAGCCCTTCCTAATAACACAATTGAAGAAGTAGAAGCTGATCAAATGCTGAGCTCTGCTTTATGTGATTCATGCAAAATGGTCATAAGAAAATTCTCTGTAATGATCAGAAAGTTTTCACAACTGAAGAACACTTCAACCATCATGCCCCAGGTGTACTCACAACTCGTCAAGTAGCTTAAAAAATCTGGAGTGCTCATCATCCAGCATCAGTGATGGTTTGGTGGGAAGTTTCTTACTATGGCATCTCAGACATTCATTTTTGAAAGAGAAAAGTGTCAAAACATCCTCTAAAGTGTATCAAAACTCAATGTTATGTTCTGTTGTAATCCCCTTAAGTCAAACTTTATTCATGGGATGGAATTAGAAATTTCAGCAGGACTCTGTTTCAGCATACAAGACCAAGACCACTCAAAAAATGGTTGGAAGCAAATTTTTCTGACTTTACTTCTGATGCTGATTGGCTGTCTGGTAGTCCAGGTCCAGTCCTTTGGATCATAAATTGTGCTTAGTGCGTGAGGAATGGTCTACATGAAGAGACATTCGAAAATTGATAGCCTAAAAGAAGCCTTTAGGCTGCTGTAGCTGATATTCCCATGAACATTGAGCGTGATATTATCAATACAAGGCGAGGGAGCAAGCTTAAAGTCCTTTGTTCGAGAGAGGTGGACATTTTAAATAGTATACCCAAATTCTTAAAGTTCTTTGTTCAAGAAAGGTGGATATTTTGAATAGTATACCTAAATTCTTAGTATAAATAGTACATGTTCATTCATACCTAAATGTTTTATTTCTCTTTTTCAGTCTGTACTCCATACAAGGAGTTTTTTTTTTCTTTTATAGAATTTTGCTTTATATCGCACCAAGACAGGTAGGTGTTGTGAAGATGATGGTGTAAGAAAGGGCTAGGAGTGGGAATGAAGCAACCATGGTCTTAATTAATTTGCCTGGTGTGATAATGGGAAACCACAGAAAACCATCTTCAGGGTTGCCGAAAGAAGGGTTCGAACCCACAAGCTAATAGCTTTGTGACCAAAACAGCACAACCACTTGCTCAATCATACAAAGAGTATCATTGCAAACAGTAATGTGTCCACCCCAGGATAAAATTGAGTCTTATGAGGTTTCATGTAGATATTCACGTGCTCTTTCGTTCTGTAAAATCGAATTGTGTGAAACCATGTGCTGACCTAGTGTAAATGAAATGAAAATGACATTTCAAATTGTATATTGTCCACTGAAATCACTGGAGCAGACAGTACAATGTCCACAAACATATTTTATTACTTAGGTTTATGGTTTCATAGCCCACATTGTTAGAGTGATAATGTAACTTTTGGAGTTTTGCCATGTCAAAGAAAACAAGGAGGATTTCTTTGTTTCATGGAGACATTCCCTCTCTTTAGAAGAAAAACACGTGTGTCCATGAGGAAGACTTCTCTAATAATGATGGTTTGAATTTGAGAATACTTGACTGTTGGTCTATTGTAAGTGGTAAGCTCATTTGACACCAGATGACTCACTATGCACTAGCCTTCCGAGTTAAGATGTTACCTGTTCAACACACATCTGAGCATTGCCAAACAGACTGCAAGGTCATCAGATGAATCAAAGGCAATGTGGGAGAAATATGATAGAAGAAATAAAATAAAATCAAAGTAAAATTACTCACACGAGGCTGACGTATTTAAACACCTTCAAATACCACCAGACTGAGCCAGGATTGAACCTGCCAAGTTGGGGTCAGAAGGCCAGAGCCTCAACTGTCTGAACCACTCAGTCCGGCCTGACAAGGATAGAAGAAGAATAGAATGAAGATGAAAAGAAAAGTTTATAAAAAGAAAATGAATTTTAATCTCTCTCTCCCTCCCTCCCTCCCTCCCTCTCTCTCTCTCTCTCTCTCTCTCTGTTTCTTTGGCTGTGGCTTATGAATAGGAACTGTCCTGGAGCTTTCCTGGAAGTGAAAATAGGAAACCATTCGCCTCACAAATGGAGAGCTCGGATTCGTAGCCACTGTACTTCCTCATGCTTGGACACTGCTCAGTATTAGACAGTAAAAATGTTTAATATTTGTTTATACTTAATGTATGGTTGATACACTATAGGACAAGCATGAATACTATATTAACTAATGGCAGGAATGACTTTGTAGATTACAACTGAAGAGGTTGGGATCTGCAGGACCTTCTGTAATTTACACACTACCTAAGAATGGGCAAGGATCTCTAGAAAACTGAATCCTTCCCATTATAAGTTCAATGACTGGCTGAATGTGTGTTATATTAGGAATGCATTCTTTTGTTACACCTATTTCGTGATGAATATTTGTGATCCTGCATGGACTTTGGATGGTGTTTTAGACACAAAGTACCTTAGTGAGAGCCATAGTATGAGTGAAATTCATATACATAGCAGTGCTGAATTTGTGAAACTTGAGAAAGTAAACATAAGCTGTAGATTACATTCTGCATACAAAACATTTCAATGAATAAGTGGTCAAAAATCATTACATTCTTAGTAAGTCAATTGATGCAATTAAGTTTAGTGGGAAACTTGAGCTTGTGCTTAGAGGGTATGATGAGGCAATGAATTTGGAAAATCCAGGAATTTTTGCGGATTTGATAGTTATTGTTCTTTTTGTATCTTGTATTTTGTTTTTAACTGTTGATTCTTCTTTGGATAAACATGATAGCATAGAATTAAATGGTGTTTATAACCTGTACAGTCAGAGAATTCACCAGCCACTGCTGCTTGTAACCCTACACATCAACCTTAGCACCTTCATCTCTGTCACATCGAGTTTCTTCTCTGCAGATTTCTTGATGACTCATAACTCTGCCGTGTATAGTATTGCAAGTCTAACCACCATTTTATGAGCAGTTCCCAGCCCACCTGGTGGCCATGATCATTAAGGCATTAAGTTTAAATTATCTGACACCGTGGTTAGCCAGTTCGAATCCTGTTGGTTGAAAAAGAAATTCACCATTGGAATGTTGGCTAACAGGGTAGGAGAGATGGTGGTATATAGTAATCATTAGATTGCGTGCCAAAAGCCAGGATTCAATTTCAAAACTCTTCGCAGTGTTCATATGGAGTGAGGGAATATGATAATATTGATGGTGATTCGTCCATTGGATGGGAACATAAAGCTTCGATCAGACTCCTTGGTCTTACTGGACAGGAGTAGGCTACATGCCGACACTAGGTTTCACCTTCTCCCTACCTCATTTTCATAATCATACACAGATCCCCCATGGGCGTCAAATAGAAAGACCTGCACCAGGCGAGCCAAACATGTCCTCAGACACTCCTGTCATGAGAAGCCATGTGATTAATTAATAAATAAATAAAATTATGCAGTTCCCTTAAGTTTAGTAACCAGTCATTTGACAGAGTACTACCAACATTTTTCTTAAGTTCATCCAGGCTTCCTGTTTTATATGGGTCTTTTATGCACTTAGATCTCCATGTTTGGCCACTGTTAACCCCAGGTGCTTATAAGTGTCAGCATTATTCAGCCTTGCTCCACTCATCTGAATCCATCCATTCCTGTCATCAGACACTCCAGATTTCATGTACTCACTTTTCTGCCTATTAATCTCTAACCCTCTGTCTGCAAGATCCATTCTCCAGTTTTCCAGCTTCCCTTCTCTCTCCGCTTTCTTCAAACCGCACAGGACAATACGATCTGTGAACATCATACACATGATTCCCTCAGATTTGACATCTGCAATAATGTTCCCTTATTTAACACCTTCACTCACGTAGAGAAGTAAAGTCGTTTAGCACTTGTTCAGTGTAGCATCCTACAATATGCTTGTGTTTTCAGAGACCAAAAGAGTTCTTCCTAGAAGTTTCTTTTTCTTCTGGTAGATGTCTCGAGTGTCCTCTTTTCTCGACACTGTACAATCCTTCCTTTGTGTTCTTTTACTACTTACTCATTGTTTAGAAGCCAATTTTGGCACTTCTCAAACTGATTGAAATTGCAAGCAATGGTGGTTGTATAGTAGACAAAGCTTAAAACAAATACATTTTGTAGTAATAAGAGTGATTCCAGAAGAAGAAATGTGTGATATTTTGCACAATAACGATATGATAGCTTCAGATAGTGAAAGTGAGTGGGATTATGTGCACAGTTAAAATGCTGGAAGGGTGAATAGTAATCTGGCCACAAACAATGACCAAGTATCCTTTCTGTCATCCATAGGCTCTAATATTCAACATATGTATGGATGTAAATAAAAACAGTGAGGAAGGTGATGTTCTGTCTTTTGTAAATATTTTTTTAATAAGGTTTCTTTAACACATTAGTCCCATATTTGACCATGGATGGATTAGGTTTCATGTGTGTAAAATACCATATCCGACCTTACAATGCTAAAAGAGAAAGATGTTCCACCTATTCAATACAATAAAAAATTATTGCACAAATTAATGTTGCAACATGTTTAATATGTTATGGGACTGGTTTCGACATACATCCATGTCATCATCAGCCGATACAAAAATGGCAAGAAGTCAACATACAAAAAACATTAAAGAGAAATTGTAACACTTATGACATTTTTCTTGAAGAATTAATAATTGAAGTTCATGTAGCACTTTTTAGTGAAGATAATTTTTTGTAGATATCTTAGGTTCTTGAGCACTCTTGCTGTAGATCTTGACCTTAGTCGGATTTTAATTTGCGCCAACTTTGTACATTCAAAAGTACATTAGATGACGCAGTATAACAGTTTCCCGGTAGATAACGGGCGGATGAACATTTTCACAACAGCTTACGGGTAATTTTCTACGGTCTGGGCTTTGTGATCTAAGTAAACATGTGCTGGTCTCCAGTTCTCTTATCTGCACAGTTGAAAATCAAGTGGCACTGAGTGATGTAACAAAGTAGATATGGCAAGTAAAGAATTTATATCTTTCAAGCAAATGACCGAGTTATTGCAAGCTGAAGATTCGGGTAATGATCTCATTCCAGAATCAGATTCTAGTGATAGTGAAAATGAGGAGGCAGAGACTTCTTTATTTCGCACTGATAATGACATACCAACTGTGTCTGATGAGTTGCCGAGTTATCACCCTCCTTTACCAAAGTTCGTGGCCAATGCCAGTTTAAATATCGACGTTCAGAACAGAGACAATGTGATGTGTTTCATCAATAAAATTTTGTAGAAGATTTTATCACATATGTTTGTGATCAGACAAATCTGTACGCAGAACAGGTAATTAGTACCGTGCCACGCCCATTCGTGATGTATTCAGTAATGCTGACATGGAAACCAGTTTCAGTGTCAGAATTGAAGCAATTTTTAGGGCTAATGTTCATTACTGGTATTATTAGGAAGCCAGATATAAAAATGTACTGGGCAGAGGATCCCACTTTTGAAACTCCAATTTTTTCTAAAAACAATGCCTAGGAACCGCTTCAAAAATATAATGTCCTTCCTTGATTTCAATGACAACAGGCAGATAGGCACTACAAAATTAGGCCAATACCAGTACAGCTTAATGACCAGTTTCCTTTACTGTACACCTGTCGCTAGATGCTGGCTTGGAGAGGGCGAATTTGATTCCAGCGCGGCATTTAAATATTGCTGGACTGCGAGACACAGTGCCCATGGACGGAGCTGGGAGTGAATGTGTTAATATGCACTAACGTAGAACTGAGCAGTCAAGTAGGTGGCTAGGCTCCAGCACTGGCAAGCTGCTCAGGCAGCTGGCAGCAAAAGATTTAAGTAATTCAATGTAATTGCAAAAACCTTATTACCATAATGTTCGGATCAAATATTTTTATGTCCAAAATGTTTTCTCTGTTTTTTGTAAAATTAGTTCTGAAATGATTTCATTTTCTGTGGTTCCTAGGTTCATGTGAAACATAGAACAACACCACTTTACACTTATATTCCTCATATATTGTTGTTGTAAACAGTACTTTTGGCCAGAATAGGTATAATTATGAAATAAGGGTGTAATATTATTGGCACTGAAATGTATTCAGATTTAACATTCCTAGTTGTTTTACTTTGCAGCCTAGCTGATGGTGGCCCATTTGGTGGCAGCTGTCAGATCCACGGGCCAGCTGTAGTGAGTGCAATCCATTCCGAATCTGAAGAGTTATCACTGTCTGCAGAAGAGAGCAACAAAAGCCCAGTGCTACGTAACCCAGCCTTCTCTCACTCCACATGTCCACCTGAAGTGCACAAGAGCTGCTTCTGTGTGCGCTTCATTGCTGAACATACAAGGATGCTCGAAGACTCCACAAAGGTAATGTAAATTCATATTTTTACCAAGTTCCTGTCTTTCTTCCCAGTTTAAATAATTTCAACTGCCATCTTAATCCTCAATCCAAAGATTGCTTCTCTGCAATTCCTCTCCTCTGCTCCTATCATTTCTCTGTTAGTCTCTTCAGTACATCATTTGAGCCTGCTCCAATATTGGGCGTGGTCAAGATTTGGATGGGTTGCCACATGCTGTTGGTGGGGGGGTAAGGGAATGGAGGAGCGGAAAGGAACTGGTTCCTTGCACTATCTCATTAGCTTTCTTTGCTCTCTGTTGACTAGATTTCAGAATCTTTTATAATTGCTCTTCCCCGTCCCCCTCCTTCTAGCCACTAACACAGAGCTACTCAGCTGGGTGCCCATTGAGCTAGCCCTGTGCAACCAGGCTCACTTGTCTGAAATGTGGGCAGCTATGTAGCATATGTCACGGTCAAGCAAGAAAGTGAATGCATTCAGCATGGAATAAGGAGCGGTGACATTTGATTGTGACTAAGAAGCTCTCCTCACACCTTTTCAACGAAATGTTGATTGAAATACAGCATATTTAAAAACAGATACTGCTACTACTACATGCACTATAATCACAAACAGAATGCCGCACCTGATCCTCTACGGTGAACTTGGCTCCGGTTCAAGACCACAGGGTGCCCCCCTGAGACGTTTCAAAGACCAACTGAAACAAACCTTAAAGATGACAGAAATAAACCCACAAACTTGGGAAACACTTGCTAAGGACCGTTTACTTTGGCGGTAAAGCGCCTGTGGCTCGGTTCAACACTTCGAACAAGAACGCCGCAGATATGAAGATATTAAACAATGGGAACGCCAACTTCGCCAAACCCAGCCAAGATCTCCCCCATCCCTCAGCTGCGCAATGTGTGGACGTATGTTCTACACAAGAATTGGCCTGTACACTCACTGGAAGTTTAAACACAAACTGCTGTGAATTGAAGTGAGGTATTACTGAGCTCAATAGCTGCAGTCGCTTAAGTGCGGCCAGTATCCAGTATTCGGGAGATAGTAGGTTCAAATCCCACTGTCGGCAGCCCTGAAGATGGTTTTCCGTAGTTTCCCATTTTCACACCAGGCAAATGCTGGGGCTGTACGTTAATTAAGGCCATGGCCACTTCCTGCCCACTCCTACCCATTTCCTGTCCCATCGTCGCCATAAGACATATCTGTGTCGGTGTGATATAAAGCCAATGGCAAGAAAAAAGAAAAAAAAAGTGGGATATTAGCCAGGAAATCTGTAAACTCAGAAACGAGTAACTGCCGACAACGACGAATTACAAACAAACAAAAACTTTTAAAATTATTAGTTTTTGATTCATAGTGGGCCAAAATATTGGAGAGAATAATAGAAGGGAGGATGGAAGGAAGGGTGGAAAGAAATTTAGAAAAAGAGTAGTGTGGATTTTGACAGGGCAGGTCAGCAATAGATCCTATACTTACCATGAGATTACTGATGGAAATTCAGTCGGAATATGGAAACAATCTGGTGATTATACTCCTTGATCTAGAGAAGGCATACAAAAGTGCAGTGTCTGTACTTATGTTTGTGATGATTATTGATGAAATTCTAAAGGAAACAAAGGCATGATATGGACGGGATATGAAAATATTGTTGTTTTCAGATGACAAAGTGATCTAGGGAGTAAACAATACAGAAGTACAAATCCAACTTGACGCTTTAAATAACAATTTTGAGAAATATGGTATGAAAATCAGTGTGGAGAAGAGCAAAACAATGGTGATGACAAGAGGGGAAAGAGAAGGAAAAGGAATTGTTAGTACTAGGGGACAAAACCTTGAGGTTGTTGAATACTGCAAATGTTTGGGAGGTGAAATAATGCAAGATGCAAGGAAATAGAATTGAAATGAAATGGCATATTTTTAGTGCCGGGAGTGTCTGAGGATATGTTCGGCTTGACAGGTGCAGTTCTTTTGATTTGACTCCCGTAGGTGACCTGCGCGTCATGATGAGGATGAAATGATGATGCAGATGACACATACTCCCAGCCCCCGTGCCAGCGAAATTAACCAATGATGGTTTAAATTCCCGACCTTGCCCGGGAATTGAACCCAGGACCCCTGTGACCAAAGGGCAGCATGCTTACCATTTAGCCATGGAGCCAGACAAGATGCAAGGTTGGATAAGGAGATCAGCAGAAGGGTACACGTACATTTTAGCAGTATGTAAGGAACCTGGTGTGGAACAGAGAAGTTCCTATGAAATGTAAAGAGATAATGTACCCCTATATCATGCATCAGAGACTTGGACTTTGACAGCAAGAAATGAGAGTAAAATTCAGGCAAGTGAGATGAAGTTCCTGAGGAGTATGGTAGGGAAGATAAGGGAAGACAGAGTAAGAAATGTTGAGTTCAGGAAAGAGATAGGGGTAGAAAACCTGAGTGATAGGATAGAGAAGAATAAATTGAGATGGTTTGGACATTTTATGAGGATGGAGGAGGGAAGGATACCAAAACAAGTGTTAGAGTCTAAGTTAGAAGGAAAGAGGGCAAGAAGAAGGCCCAGAGCGAGATGGATGGACTCCGTCAAGAACAGTATAAGAATAAGAAGACTGGACTGAAACACAATTACTGAAGAGGAGTTGTGAAGGGGAGGCAATGGTGGAGAAGTGCCATCAACACCCCAACCTGGCAGGAACTGGACAAGGGCTGGGCTCGATATTAACAGACATGATTTTAATTTCCTGTATTTACACATTCAAAGAAAACTGACACGTTAAATGTTTTGTGTTACAGTGTACAAATATATGGGGTGGATTTATGATTTCTTGGATGGAAATGACATAATTTCCACTGAGAAAAGTGAAATTTATGTTCTTCATACAGTAAATCATAATGTATAAGGTCAATGCATAAGTTCATGCGGTATTCTTTTGGGATGGCAACAATGCGGTGTAAAGGGATTGCTTATCATTATTCCATTGTTTTAAGTGAGTTTGGAGTTTGTGTGTTGTGAAACACAGGTTTTCTTGATTGTGAAATTATTATTTGTGTATATTTCAGACAAACAGATATAGCAGTTGAGAAAAGTGAGCATTTCCGACATCCAGGATCCAGTGCAGCAGGAGCTGTGAGAACAATTTGTGAAGTGTACGTGAATGAAGCAATTGCTGAAAGAACAGCACAAAAATGGTTTTACTGCTTTCGAGCAGGATGGTTTGACTTCTCTGATGATCCACGTTCTGGAAGACCTTCAGATTTTTACAAAAATTGCTTGAATGAGTTGTTCATGAGAATCCTCGTCAAACAACGCAGAAAATGGCACAAGTTTTTGAATGCGATCAGTCAACTATTGTACGCCATTTACATTCTATGGGTAAGGTACAGAAATTGGGTATATGGGTACCACATGTGCTAAGTGACAGTAACAAAAATCAACGAGTAAACATCTGTTCATCATTACTTGCCCGGCACCGGTTGGCTTATGACAGGCATGAAGCATTCCTTTTGAACATTGTCACCGGTTACGAGAAATGGTGCCTGTATGTCAACATGAAGAAGAGGAAATAGTGGCTCAGCCCATCAAAAAAGCAACTCCCCATGCCGAGGATAGTGCCCATCCACAGAAAATCATGTTGTGTGTTTGGTGGAACAAAGATAGCATTCTTCACCATGAACTTTTTCTGAAAAACATAACAATTACCTCTGCTGTGTATGATGACCAGCTAAGACGGCTTGCCATTGCTATTGACAAGAAAGAATAACAACCAGTCTTATTGCTCCATGATAACGCTCGTGCACATACAGTGCAATTGACCAAAGGTGTGAGTGCTGAACTGGGCTGGGAACCTCTTCTTCATCCTTCATATTTACTCTGACCTTGCCCCCTCAGATTTCCATCTTTTCCGCTCTCTTTCTAAACACATTCAGGGGCAAGTGTTTCCTGCTGGAGCTTCTCTTGACCAATGGCTAACAGATTTCTTCCAGTCAAAACCAAACCATTTCTACAGGTGAGGCATTCAACTGCTACCTGAATGTTGGCAGAAGGTCATAGAGAGTGAAGGTGATTGTGATTGTGAGTTACAGTGCGTGACAGTAAAATAAAATCAAATAAAATATAAAATATGAGAACCACACAAACTTATCCATTGACCCAATATTTACGTATATCAACCCATTTAATACTTGATTTTGCTCAGTGTTGTAATGCTATGTGACTTTCCCTGTTAATTGAGTTTCTGAAAATAGTATTTAAAACTTATCATCAGACGTCCATCAATGATGGCCACCCTCTAAATAGTGAGTGACTTTTATCACTAGTGATGACACAGATATATACTATCCAAGTACAGTATACCGGGCGAGTTGGCCGTGCACGTAGAGGCGCGCGGCTGTGAGCTTGCATCCGGGAGATAGTAGGTTCGAATCCCACTATCGGCAGCCCTGAAAATGGTTTTCCGTGGTTTCCCATTTTCACACCAGGCAAATGCTGGGGCTGTACCTTAATGAAGGCCACGGCCGCTTCCTTCCAACTCCTAGGACGTTCCTATCCTATCGTCGCCATAAGACCTATCTGTGTCGGTGCGACGTAAAGCCCATAGCAAAAAAAAAAAAAGTACAGTACAACAATGCTTTAATTGCAGTAACAAGTAGATATAGAGTATGTCTTCAAATAAATAATCTAACTAATTTTTTCCCAGTAAACATTATTGGATTGTTAATGAGTTTATCAGATAATTTAAACTCAAACAACAGGCCAGAGCTCATCCACTTTACTTCTCATTATGTTAGAAATGTTTCTGAAGCATACCCCCTCTTAAAATATACTGTAATTGAGGAGTTGAATGCAATACCAGCATAAGTAGATTTACATTATTTGGAGAAACAGAAGCATGAAGTTTATAAATGTTCCAAGTTAACAGGAATATTTGTTATTTAAGAGTTATTAAAAATGTTTAAAATGTTATTTTATATGCTTTTATTGCATGAAGCACGAATATTGCCATAGATTTTGTCATATACCGGTATTACTCAGGGTGTTAGGAAAGCATGATTGCTCACTATAGGAGGACAGAAGTGACAATTTATCCCACCTGGGATCTCTAAAATGTCTACCAGATTCCTAAAGAGATTGAAAATGTGTCAAATTTTAAAAAAGTTTTAAAAATTTAAGTTGATGTTTATTTATTATTTAACTTTTTTATTCTTTGTTGTAAGAAGGGCTGAGAGAGATTGGTTGCTGTACTCTCCCCAACTAAGGTATTAGGCTACAGTAACTGCAACCATCACCCGCATCACCACCACCCCACCACCACCACCAGCACTACCACCACCACCACCACCACTCTCTCTCCAACAAAAAAATTGGAACATTAAAAAATTAGAATTTTTTAACAGTAACTTTTATTCCTCTTATTATTTACAAAGTGATTTCCTAAAATCCACACAAAAGAAAAACAAAAACCGATAAAAAGTATATAATTTGGATTTTGATTTTGCATTATTGTTGTCAATCAATCACTACTGATCTGCATTTAGGGCGGGCCCTGGTGGCAGATTGTTGTTTTCCAAGCCTTTTCTTAAATGATTGCAAAGAAATTGAAAATTTTTTTTTTTTTTTTGCTAGTTGTTTTACGTCGCACCGACACAGATAGGTCTTATGGCGACGATGGGACAGGAAAAGCCTAGGTATGGGAAGGAAGCGGCCGTGGCCTTAATTAAGGTACAGCCCCAGCATTTGCCTGGTGTGAAAATGGGAAACCACGGAAAACCATTTTCAGGGCTGCCGACAGTGGGGTTCGAACCTACTATCTCCCGAATACTGGATACTGGCCGCACTTAAGCGACTGCAGCTATCGAGCTCGGTAATTGGAAAATTCTTGAACATTTCCCTTGGTAAGTTATTCCAATTCCTAACTCCCCTTCCTATAAACAAATATTTGCCCCAATTTGTCCTCTTGAATTCCAACTTTATCTTCATATTGTGATCTTTCCTACTTTTAAAGACACCACTCAAACTTATTCATCTACTGATGTCCTCCCAAGCCTTCTCTCCTCTGACAGCTCGGAACATACCATTTAATCGAGCAGCTCGTCTCCTTTCTCCCAACTCTTCCCAGCCCAAACTTTGCAACATTTTTGTAACGCTACTGTTTTGTTGGAAATCTCCCAGAACAAATCGAGCTGCTTTTCTTTGGATTTTTTCCAGTTCTTGAATCAAGTAATCCTGGTGAGGGTCCCATACACTGGAACCATACTCTAGTTGGGGGTCTCACCAGAGACTTATATGCCCTCTCCTTTACATCCTTATTTATCTTAATCTGTTTACCCTCCAGGGTTGGCTTTTCCCTCAGACTCAGCGAGGGATCCCACCTCTACCGCCTCAAGGGCAGTGTCCCGGAGCTTCAGACTTTGGGTTGGGGGATACAACTGGGGAGAATGACCAGTACCTCGCCCAGGTGGCCTCACCTGCTATGCTGAACAGGGGCCTTGTCGAGGGATGGGGAGATTGGATGGGACAGGCAAGGAAGAGGGAAGGAAGCGGCCGCAGCCTTAAGTGAGGTACCATCCTGGCATTTGCCTGGAAGAGAAGTGGGAAACCACGTAAAACCACTTCCAGGATGGCTGAGGTGGGAATCGAACCCGCCTCTACTCAGTTGACCTCCTGAGGCTGAGTGGACCCCGTTCCAGCCTTCGTACCATTTTTCAAATTTCATGGCAGAGCCGGGAATCAAACCCGGACCTCCGGGGGTGGCAGCTAATCACATTAACCACTACACCACAGAGGCGACCCTACATCCTTACTACAACCCCTAAATACCCTCATAACCATGTGCAGAGATCTGTACCCTTTATTAACAATCATACTTATGTGATTACCCCAATGAAGGTATTTTCTTATATTAACACCTAGGTACTTACAATGATCCCCAAAAGGAACTTTCAGCCCATGAACGCAGTAATTAAAACTCAGAGGACTTTTCCTATTTGTGAAACTCACAACCTGACTTTTAACCCCGTTTATCATCATACCATTGTCTACCGTCCATCTCGCAACACTATCGAGGTCACCCTGCAGCCGCTCACAATCTTGTAACTTATTTATTACTCTGTACAGAATAACATCATCTGCAAACAGCCTTATCTCTGATTTCACTTCTTTACACATATCATTGATATATATAAGAAAACATAAAGGTCCAAAAATACTGCCTTGAGGAATTCCCCTCTTAATTATTACAGGGTCAGATAAAGCTTCACCTACTCTTAATTCTCTGAGTTCTATTATCTAGAAATATAGCCACCCATTCAATCACTCTTTTTTCTAGTCCACTTTCATTTTTGCCAGTAGTCTTCCATGATCTACCCTATCAAATGCCTTAGATAGGTCAATCGCAATACAGTCCATTTGGCCTGCTGAATCTAGGATATCTCTACTATATCTTGCTGAAATCCTACAAGCTGAGCTTCAGTTGAATAACCTTTCCTAAACCCAAACTGCCTTTTGTCAAACCAGTTATTAATTTTGCAAACATGTCTAATATAATCAGAAAGAATGCTTTCCCAAAGCTTACATACAATGCATGTCAAACTGACTGGCCTGTAATTTTCAGCTTTATGTCTATCACCCTTTCCTTTATACACAGGGGCTACTATAGCAACATCCGACTTGTTGGCTGAATGGTCAGCGTACTGGCCTTTGGTTCAGAGGGCCCCGGGTTCGATTCCCGGCCGGGTCGGAGATTTTAACCTTCATTGGTTAATTCCAATGGCCCAGGGGTTGGGTGTTTGTGCTGTCCCCAACATCAATGCAACCCACATACCACACATAACACTACCCTCCACCACAATAACACACACTTACCTACACATGGCAGATGCCGCCCACCCTCATCGGAGGGTCTGCCTTACAAGGGCTGCATTCGGCTAGAAATAGCCACACGAAATTATTATACTACAGTATAGCAACTCTCCATTCATTTGGTATAGTTCCTTCAACCAAACAATACTCAAATAAGTATTTCAGATATGGTACTATATTCCAACCCATTGTCTTTAGTATATCCCCAGAAATCTTATCAATTCCAGCTGCTTTTCTAGTTTTCAACTTTTATATCTTACTGTAAATGTCATTGTTATCATAGGCAAATTTTAATACTTCTTTAGTGTTACTCACATCCCCTATCTGGACAATATCCTTGTAACCTACAATCTTTACATACTGCTGACTGAATACTTCTGCCTTTTGAAGATCCTCACATACACACTCCCCTTGTTCATCAATGATTCCTGGAATGTCCTTCTTTGAACCTGTTTCTGCCTTAAAGTACCTATATATACTCTTCCATTTTTCACTAAAATTTGTATGACCACCAATTATGCTTGCCATCATGTTATCCTTAGCTGACTTCTTTGCTAGATTCAATTTCCTAGTAAGTTCCTTCAATTTCTCCTTACTTCCATAACCATTTCTAACTCTATTTCTTTCCAGTCTGCACCTCCTTCTTAGTCTCTTTACTTCTCTGTTATAATATAGTGGATCCTTACCATTCCTTACCACCTTTAAAGGAACAAACCTATTTTCACATTCCTCAAGAATTGCTTTAAACCCATCCCAGAGTCTGTTTACATTTTTATTTACTGTTTTCCACTGATCATAGTTACTTTTTAAAAAGTCCCTCATGCCTGTTTTATCAGCCATATGGTACTGCCTAATAGTCCTAAATGTAATACCTTCCTTTCTTTCACATTTATTTTTAACTACGACAAAAACAGCTTTGTGATCATTAATACCATCTATTACTTCGGTTTCTCTATAGAGCTCATCTGGTTTTATCAGCACCACATCCAAAATATTCTTCCCTCTAGTTGGTTCCATCACTTTCTGAATCAGGTGCCCTTCCCATATTAACTTATTTGCCATTTGTTGGTCATGCTTCCTGTCATTCGCATTACCTTCCCAATTTACATTTGGTTAAATTGAGATCACCTGCTACTATCACATTCCTTTCCATATCATTTCCAACATAGCTGATTATCTTATCAAATAATTCTGAATCAGCTTCAACGCTACCCTTTCCCAGTCTGCACACTCCAAAGACATCAAGTTGCCAATTATCTTTAGAGAAGAGCCTTACACCCAGAATTTCATGTTTTTCATCCTTAACTTTTTCATAGCTTACAAATTCTTCTTTCACCAGAATGAATACTCCCCCTCCTACCATTCCTATCCTATCTCTACGATACACACTCCAGTTCTGTGAGAATATCTCTGCATCCATTATATCATTTCTCAGCCATGATTCAACTCCTATTACAATATCTGGTAAGTATGTATGTATGTATGTATGTTTAGTCCTCAGCCCGAAGGCTGGTTGGATCCTCAACAGTTCCGCCATCAGCTGTCATAGATGGCCTAGGCATCACTGAAGAGGCGTACTAGGGAAATGAGGAGTGAGGTAGTTTCCCGTTGCTTTCCTCACCGAGCCACAAGTTGCTATTACACATCAGTCTGCCAAGCCCACTGAAATGCATGCACCAACTGACCCTATGAGCAATATTTTCACACCATTCATAGCAGGGACTGGCTGCAGAAGGAATGGCATTACTAGCATTACTCATACCTCAGTCACTTTCATTTTGTCAAAGCTAAGGATAAAGCTGAGACAGGTCAATGAAAGTAACAAAATTGCTCTAGCCCATACCAGAAGACATAGTGCACTGTAAACACTAGGTCCTGCCAGCAAAGGCACCTGGTAAGTATATATCTATTAAATTACTTAATTCAATTCCTTTGTTTACAATGGTTCTACAGTTGAGCACTAACATTTTTATGTCATCCCTACTTGATTTCCAGTTCCGTGCTTGCTTAACACCGCTCCCTAAGCCATCCCGTTTCCCTGAATGTACCTGCCTATAACCCTTCTAAACAAGTTTCCTAACTTATATGTATCACTGCGGTTTAAGTGAAGGCCATCTGGGCATAGATCCCTGTCTCCTACCCACCCATTGTTTTAAATACTTTGCTAATAACATATCATTGACTAAAATCATGATTATTCATCTTCACATGCTGCATCATCAAACTCTACAGAATCATTACACACTGACATGACTTTCTCATACCGCTCAACATTTTCAGGTTTTTAAGTAATTCATTTGTGAAAGAACATCAACCATTTTGTCTGCTTTTACACCAGGTTTTCTTACATTAAGTAGACTCAAATAATTAAATTTGAGAAAGCTAGTAATATTCCTCTTTAAGAAGGTAAATGCTAAGTAGTTAGGAGTGTAGAACTGTGACCTGATACAACACCATTTCCAATTTCTTTGCAATCATTAAAAAAAAAAAAGGCTAGGAAAACAACGGATAGGGAATTTGCCACCTGGACAACATGCTCTAAATGCAGATCAGGATTTGTCGGTCGGTCGGTCGGTCGGTCGGTCTGTCGTAATGAAGCCGCACAAATTTCTGTATCATGAATCTATTGCCTTTAGCAGACAGCATTCTTAGAAACATAGGTCAAAGTGCTTATAGCCAGTCTTTTACTAACTGTGATGCCATTACTGCACTGAATGGTTCTGGATGCAAGCTACCATTCACAAATCCTTCCTTTCCACTTGATGACATATTCTCCAGCCAAAGAACTGGCGGCAACTGAACTTGTGCTTATGAAGCATGCCTCATGCAATAATAACAGCGTAGCGCATGGTGCTGGTTTTAGTGACCTCCTGATCTGTAGTGGCATCCTAGCAAACTAAGGCCTGGACTGGGGAATTCAGAAACTGTATTCATGCAATAACAGCATAAGTAGACTTACACTGTTATTGTATCTAATTCCTCAATTGTGAAAACTGTAATTCATTGCATAGAGTACAAATATATTTTTGTGGTATCAGTAAACTCTTTATTGTCAATACACATAAACAGAACAGAAATAACCAACTTGGGGCCTATGACCTTCGATGTTAGGCCCCTTCAAACAACAAGCATCATCAAGCAATAACCAACTTCTTACACTGAAAATTACCTGGATTTCAGTGCACCAGTAAAAGGTGCTATTCACTTAATGCTCAAAGAATATTCACTGTTCATTTACATTCACGGCCTGTGACGTAACCATAATGTTACTGTCGCTGAAGCGCACATATTGATCGCTCGCCTACCCTCTTACATGCTGTGTGTCCACAGGACGAATACCCAGCGTGAGCGTCTCCCACCCATGTTTCTCTGTCATTCAGCAGTTGTAACTGCCGATCTGAGTGTCTGGCTTTCTGACCCCAGCTTGGCAGGTTCAGTCATGACTAAGTCTGGTGGTATTTGCTAGAATTACTGGCACATGAAAGAACTCCTGCAGGACAAAGTTCTGGGACCTTGGCATCTCTGAAAAGCACTTACTGGGATATAAAAAAATTAACATTATTATTATATTATTATCAAATGTAACTGTTAATATGAAAAATATGATCTTATGAAATTGTTCTCAGGTGAAAGAAGACTGGAAGTATGTAGCCATGGTGCTTGATCGCCTCTTCTTATGGATATTTACCCTGGCAGTCCTGGTCGGCACAGCTGGGATCATCCTGCAAGCACCGACTCTGTACGACGATCGGATCCCGATCGACAAAAAGTTCAGCGAGATGGCTGGCGATGTTGAAGTGCGTTGTGCGCCGCAGTAGCATCAGAGGGCACTGGAACTGTTTCGATCACGGTGGGCTTCTGGTGGTGGTACACATGGCAGCCCTGCAGTAGGAACTAGGAACTCTTGTCCATTATAACTGCCACCACCAGAGAAGACATACACATGGCTAAATGACGTTGATATCACTGGTTTAACTTATGCACATTGTGATTAAGGCCTATATTATTCTGTACTTATTCTGCTGGTTGGAATTAACAGAATTAAATAGTACTTAAGTAACATGCCCATCCATCATCTTGTGTTCTATGCAGAAATCTCATTTAGTACAAACTGCTATTTAAATTGAGTAATTGTTTCTTTCTCTTTTAACATTGGAGGACAATAACCTAGATGTTAGGCCCCATTCAACAACAAGCATCATCATCAACTTTTAACTTTTTTTAATAGAGAAGATCTTTCAACGAGAGTAATTTCCAGGGTCTCTCTACGATTATGTATTCTAATCCATGCGCTTTTAAAGAATCCGACTCTTCACATAAGAAAGAGGATAGGCATCAATCAATCAATCAATCAATCAATCAATCAATCAATCAATCAATCAATCAATCAATCAATCAATCAATCAATCAATCATCAATCATCTGCATTTAGGGTAGTTGCCCAGATGCCAGATTCCCTATCAATTGTTTACACCTAATATTTACATTTATTTATAATTCTTTGCCTAGCTTTTTCTTAAATATTTTCAATGAACTTTGAAGTTTATCAAACATTTCCCTTGATAATTTATTCCAATCCCTTACTTCTTGTCCTATAAATGAATATTTACCCCAATCTGTTCTCTTGAATTCCAACTTTCTCTTCATATTATGATCTTTCCTATTTTTAAAAGTGCAACTCAAACTTATTCTTCTACTTATGTCATTCCACGCCAACTCACCACTGACAGCTTGACACATATCACTACAATATAGTTGGTCCGTTATTGGACATTATAAATTTTCCAGCTAACTCATTCCTGGTTGCCAGCGTTTCGCCTAGTGTGCTAAGTTGGGCTCATCAATTGGTAAATAGCACACCTACCAAGACGCATGGCTAGTGCATACTGTGGAGGCCACTGCGTAGGCTACTTGGAGCCACCGGCAGTGCCAATGCACTTTGAGAGACTTTGTCCCATAGGGAACCTATGGGAATCAACATCTAACACATACCACACAGTTGAGCATCTCATCTTCTTACTCCCAAGTCTTCCCAGTCTAAAGTTTGCAACATTATAGTAACACTACTCCTTTGTCGGAAATCACCCAAAATAAATCATGCTGCTTTCCTTTGAATTTTTCCATTTCTCGTATGAAGTAGTCCTGGTGAGGGTGTCAAACACTGGAACCATACTCTAACTCTCGTCTTACCAGAGACTTATACGCCATCTCCTTTACATCCTTACTTCAACCCCTAAATACTCTCATAACCATGTGAAGAGATCTGTAACCTTTCTTAACTACTTTGTTAATATGATTATGCCAATGAAGATCATTCCTTAAATTAACACTTAGGTAATTATATTGCTCTCCTTGAGGTACTATCACACCATCAACACAATAATTAAAACTAAGAGGACTTTACCTCTTGGTGAAACTTACAACTTGACTTTTCATCCCATTTACATTCATACCATTGTCTATTGTCCATCTTACTACATTGTTTAAGTCCCCCTGCTGTTGCAAATTTACACCACAATACTTCATTATGATGCAGGATCTTAATTTTATAAGTGAACAACACGTCTGCAAACTAACATTCATAAAAGACACTATCATGCAACTTTAACATTATATACAGTCAAAGTCAGAAGAAAATTCAGATTATGCAATATAAACGTCCAAATATTTGCTGTTAAATCCAAAATATTCAAAATGTGCATTATGCATGAAGTTTCTCCTAAAAAGGACAAAACATGCAAACATGCATGGAAAAAGAATGCTTATTTGGAATCATTAAGTCACAAAACGAATATTTGCAAAGTTTGAGACGTGTAACCAACATATTTAAAACATGCATTTGCATGGAAATCTGGGCTCTGTTTATTAATATCCACCTGTTCAATACAATACCATCCTTAAAATAGGATGCAATTGTATTGAACAGGTGGATATTAATAAACTATTTTGTAACTTTTTAATAAGCAGTATGTTCTGAGCTGTCAGTGGAGAGATGGTGTGGAATGACATTAGTAGACAAATAAGTTTGTATGGTGTCTTTAAAAGTAGATGAAGATAAAGTTGAAATTCAAGAGGACAAACTGGGGCAAATATTCATTTATAGGTAGGGGAGTTAGAGATTGGAATAACTTACCAATTCAATAAATTTCCTATTTCTTTGCAATCATTTAAGAAAAGGCTAGGAAATCAACAGATAGGGAATCTGCCACCTGGGTGACTGCCCTAAATGCAGATCATTGGTAACTGATTGACATGCACTGCTAATAGATTCATGGCAGTGGTAAGGAAGTTTTCAAAGATTATGTGATTAACTGACATGCTAGATTCTCTGATTTGAATCCACGTGATTATTACCTACAAGGTATATTAAAAATAAGAATGTATGCTTGCCAACAACACACACACAAGAGGAGAACTACTGGAGAACATTTGGCAAGTTATATCAAACATTGAAGTGATTTTTTTCAATTCCAAGGCAGTTTTATGTGCTGCTTAGCAGGACTTCAGTCTAGATGTTCTAGTTGACTTACATCTTCATGTGCTATGTTTATGAGCTTTCTTGACCACAAATGAACAAGATTTATCTTCTGATCAGAGGAGGCAGGATGTTACTCAGCACTGGAAGCCACTGGACTGGAGCAGCAAGCAATGTACCAGTTATGATTTGCATGTTGTGGTGGAGCTGAACATCCACATGGTGAGAGTGGCAGCTGTTAAGCCATACCGTGGAGCAATACTCGGTTGAAGAGTAGGTAAGCGCTAGACCAGTTGTTCTCAGTGCGTTGGCATCAGCACCCCGTGATGTTTCGGCGCTAAACACTGAAGGAGGATATTGCGGTTCTTCAGTTTTGCAGCAGATTTATGTAGATGTGCTGTGTATGTTAGAGGTCTATCCTGAGTCATCCCCAGATATTTACGGGTGGCATTGTACTTTAATGCCTTATCTCTAAAAATGACTCTGAGGAAGTAGTTTGCAAGCCTGTTGTCCAGGTGAAAAGCAGTTACTTCACTTTTCTGAGAGTTGGGTTGCAAGCACCATGTTTAGAAGTAGAAATCCAGAACTGCAAGGCCTTGGATGAGAACTTTCCCTGCTTCAGCAAGACTGGTACACTGAACAGTGAGATTGATATCATGCACATAATAAGAATTTGTGGGACACTTTTAGGAAGATCATGGGTGTTCAAATTAAAATGAGCAGGTGAAAGAACTGAACCTTGTGGTAAGCCATTATTCAGTTTGTGGAATTGGCTTCAGCTGTTCTCGGAGTAAACTTGGAATATTCTGTTACTTAGCATGTTGTCTGTCAAGGTTGTGATCTCAATGTTAACATTACATCACCATACTCAGGGCCTGAGGGTGCAGATAATTCCACTTCGTGGCTATGCCTGATAAGATCATCATACAACCTGCATCATGTTTACTTTACACAACTTTAAAATAAAGACCCTGTATCATCTGTGTGATTTCTTTATGACTGCACTAATGTAAAAGAAGTGTAAGAGTAAATATTTCATATTATTTGAACAATGATACCCCACCCAGGTCAAATTATACATTAAGCTTTGTGTATTGCAGTCAGTAACACTCACAACTGAGAGGTTCAATCCTGTTTAGAATTACATCCATATGTCAAAGAGTTGGGAATAATTTATCATTTTAAAAAATAGTTTCTGGTCTGTTGACACACTTATGGAAAGAGTGGTTCTCTACAATGAGTGGATGTTGGCTGTTGTTAAACTGTTGTTGATAGCTACATTTCAACAACCAACATCATGTTTTCTAGGCTTATAGACCAGTTCACTCTCTCCGATGTTTACAAAGGTCAGTGGTGGGCAGAAGAGAATAACCTCTTTTACTTAATCTCTCATGAATATCACTATTCTTGATTACCTTTCATTAAGGTAAACTTTAGAGGTGAAAAATGAGTTGGCACTCTTACCCATGTCTTCGTCTGGCAATAAAACCCTAAACAAATGAATATATCTTTGTTATACTTTTGAACCTCTGATGCATACTCCTCAAGGAAGGTTATTGGCAACCATCACGGAATAATTATTCCTATTTTGCACTTCCTATACTTCAGAGATTCCACTCTCAGGATAATCTTCTCCACTCACCCCCACATTTTGTGTGAAATAAAAGGTCCAACTGGAGTAATATAATTTATTTAAAGAATTAGAATTCAAATTGAGTTTTCTTCTGTTGGAACCACCAAATTATAATATTTTTCTCCCATGATCATAATCATAATCATCATAAAATTACAAAGCCATACTTAACAGATATTTTAAACATCATTTGTAGAAAAAAAATTATGCTGCTCATTAACAAAATTGCACTGTTTATTTATTTTCCTTCATTCCATTACTCGATGCTTTCTCCTTTAGAGTACATCCCTGCACAGATAAAGCAGGGAAGTTGCCAGCACATTGAGCATATGGATTAAAATCTACCTCTCTGAAGTTCGTGTTACTTTAAGCAGCCCAACTTACTGAGCTGTATGCAACATGAACTGTGTATATGTGCATTTGAGAGTTGGTCATACTGATAAATAATTTGAAAAAATTAATTTGATATTTCTCGCCATCATCATTTTATCAGCTGCTGAAGTTAGCCAATCGGATAACTTTGCAGGCAAATTCAAATGCGCTTTGCGAGGTGGTGTTGATAAATCTGCACATGGCATAAGAGTGCTTGAGAGTGCCAATAGAAGAAAAAACTTTTCCATGGGCAGAATTTCAACATGAACCTCCGAACTGACAGGATCACACCTCAGCAGGTACGCTTCAGTGATACCAGCTGAAGCTCACAGTGTTTATGTTGGTTTCTCGACATTACACTCAAGCCAGTCTAAGCCACCTGCAGATACAGCAACACCACGGCAAAAAAGCCCATTTAAATTTGCCTGGGAAGCGATCTGATTCATTGACTTCAGCAGCTGATAAAGTGACAACAGCTTGAGATATTGAATTATCTTTTCCAAATTATTCATCTTCGACAGTCAAAATTACTATCTTTCAATACGTGAAAACTTGAAAGAAGATAGTAGGACTTGGTTTAGTCATATGCCAATACAAATCGTTAATGTTCTTACAAGCAACAAAATGACAATCTCACCTCATTGAATAAGAGGCACTTTATTGGCAAAGAACCAAGCATATGAAATTCCATCTTACTCGAATCATATCTTTACCATGGAAATACCTACAATGAAGCATGTATAATCAAAATGTATTAAGGTGACATTCCTCAGACTCAGCAGAAGAAGTTGTGTCTCATGCTTATCGATGGAAATAATGTGTTTTCATATGCCAGAATGTAAAGAAGTGATTCATTTACTTCAGTGAAAGGTAGTATGTTTCATTCATCAGTTCAAGTATGATGGTCATCATTGCTTTTCCTTGTAACCTATGTCTGGTACCAGTTCCAGTCTCACAAACATTTTTGTTTCCTCAATAAATCTGTGGAAGGCAACAGAAGTCAGCATTTGCATAGTTTGAACTCAAGCCGATAGATATACATCATTGCAAAAAATTTAACAAAATTACTTCGCTGAAAGCATGTTTTTCTTTATGAAAGTTCAAAAGTTGTGGTCGTGAGAGGTTTATTGCATTTTTGTCGTAAAGAAGAGATAACAGTCTGTAATTGGTACCAATTTCAACAGTTGAAACATTCTTGTTTTCTCATTATTGTTGTGAATGACAAACAGAATAGGCATTTTATCTTGTCGTTTTAATTCGCTATAATTAGTGAAAACAAGTCCGGTTCCATGACTGAATGGTTAGCATGCTGGCCTTTGGTCACAGAGGTCCAGAGTTCAATTCGTGGAAGGGTTGGGAATTTTAACCATAATTGGTTAAATTCGCCGACACGGGTGCTGGGTGTATGTGCCATCTTCATCATCATTTCATCCTCATCACTACGCGCAGGTCGCCTACGGGTGTTAAATCAAAAGACCTGCACCTGGCAAGCCGAACATGTCCTCAGACACTCCCGGCACTAAAAGCCATATGCCACTTTTTTTCAATGAAAAAAAATCACTGATTTCTTAACCAGAATTATATGATTTGTTAGATATTTCAAAATATTTTTTCTCCCATTTATCGTTAATGCGAAAAAATCATGCCTCTGTCAACAGGGAATGAAGCTAATATTACATAATGAATTGTTTATCAGTATGACCAACCCTGTAGCGCTCATATAACCGGTTCACATTGTTTTCAACCACCCTGTATATCCAAAGCATGCTGTACAAGTGTTTATAGGTGAGCAAGTTGGAAAAATCTGTGAAATATTTTTGTCTTTTCTTTTTCACCTGCTTAATTCCAGCTCAGGTTAATTATTGGCTGCTGGACAGTTGCATACAGTTGTGCATAGTAAAGCCAGTGGTTCAATGTCTTGCACAGTGCTCCCTGGTGAACACTTGTGTATATTACTTCCTTCTGGGAGCCCAGTGCCATGGACTAGACTCCAGCTCAGCCACGATACGTGCCTCAAACGCCTGCTTCAAGCAGCTGCAGTGTTCACAATGGATGCAACAGTAACCTACGTCTTCGTACTGGGGATGAAAGGAACACATTCTTTAATAAGAGCTTGCTGATTACGGGTAGAATGTTTAACTTTTGAACTATCAAAAAAAGAGTGAATCCATATCAGTTACATCATTATTGCCATGTCACATTATCCACAATATTTGATTATTATTTGCTGGACAGCTCTACCCCATGAGCCCTTTCAGTGCCATCCCCCAACCATCTTGTTCACGATCACACTGCTTAAGTGCGACCAGTATCCAGTATTCGGGAGATAATGGGTTCGAACCCCACTGTTGGCAGCCCTGAAGATGGTTTTCCGTGATTTCCCATTTTTACACCAGGCAAATGCTGATGCTGTACCTTAATTAAGGCCACGGCCACTTCCTTCCCACACCTATCCCATTCCTGTCCCATCATCACCATAAAACCTCTCTGTGTCGGTGCGACGTAAAGCAAGTTGTTCACGATCATCAGCCACTGTTTGTTTTATATATATAATTAATTATGCGTAAAAGTATGTACCTTATTATGTTATAAGTTTTGTAATGCTCTAATTCAGATTATTTTAAACCCTACAGGTACATTATTATTATTATTATTATTATTATTATTATTATTATTATTATTATTATTATTATTATTATTATTATTATTATTATTATTATTATTATTATTATTATTATTATTATTATTATTAATGATAAGGCCTGCTAGGGACCACATGTCAATTTCAATTCATCCTTCCGTGTTGTTTCCTCTTCCGTCCTTTCCAGTATTCCTTCATTATTGCACTATGCTTTCTTCTTCTCTCCTCAGACCACTTTGGACAAGGTTTCCTTTTCATTCTTCCTTGGAATCCTTCCATTCTTAAAACATTTTTTTAATCTCTCTTTCTCTAGTTTCCTCTTATTTTATTTCCCTCCAAATCTTTCTTGACCTCTTGTATCTAGCTCGTTGTTGACTTTTTGTCCCAAAGGTACTTGAATATCTGTTTTGTCAATCTGTTATCATCCATTCTATAGATATGTTGAAAAAATTAGCAATCTCCTTCTTCTTATTTTTTCTGTTATTTTTCTTTCTGGTATATATCTACATTACTTCTCAATTTCCTTTGTTCTGTTGTTTTCATTGGTCCTAAGATTTTTCTCACATTCCAGTTTATCTAAACTATAGTTCAGAACTGTCACTTGCAGAAAGGCATTCCAGTTTCATCACTGTGTTGTAGAGTCGTATTTTAACATTTTTAGATAAGCATTTCTTGTAGTAAAAATTCTTAGTGATGCCATATACGCTCTTTCCGTCTTATGTAACCTTTCTTCCACAGCAGATTTTTCTAAACCATTTTCTTGAATTATTTCTTTACTTTCTTTATTCGACTAATATGTGAGGTCAAAAATTTTGGAGCAATTTTTGTTTGTAATTTTTTTTTTTTTCTTTTTCAGAGATTCTCAAACTCATTTTGTTGGCTATTTCTTCCAAGATATTGATTTGTTGTATAGGTACATTATGTTTAGTATTATGATTTTCCACATTTAGCCAAGTTTAATGTAATCCTGTTCAAATTTCAAATTCCTTTTGCATTTTAAAATAACTGTTTAGCTCATGCATCGATGACTAATCAATATAAGAATACCAGGAATTTCAACCAATCATAGCTGCTTATCACCTCAATTTTATCATTTTCACATTATCACTTTAGTTTAGTTTTATCGGACCCAGTTGCACTTGTCTCTATGTAAATCCACCAGAACAGCACACTGAATCATCTTTATAGCTTCTTTGTCCTAAACCTCACTTGTCTTCAATAATACAGAACACACACTTAACAGGACATAACTTTGTCATTCTGTTGAAGCTGACATAAAGGCAGGCTGTAGCCCAAAGAGTTTAAATGGAAAAATAAAACAGTATGAAGTAGAGTCCCGCTTATCTGACATAAATGGTCTGGCAAGACATCAGAATAGTGGGAATATCAGTTAATAGGAAAAACAATGTTAATTGTTTACAGATACATTATTATTGATATAGTTCATTCACTCTACTATACAATTAAACATTTGTGCATAAAAGGATGTTGATACAGATTTAATTTTGTTTTAAAACCCCAGTGACTGCTTCACTTTTCATATTTTTTTAAAATGAGTTGTGACTTTGATTACTGGTAATATTTGGTCTTTTAGGAGTTGTGAATTTTTCTACAAAAATTTCAGTAACACATGTCTTTCCTGAGACATTCATTTTAACCCTTTGGGTGTCAGCCAGTCATACAGATTCCACAACATAAGGTGTCAAGCTAGTTTACCTTAATGTACACACTCTTATTCCTTTCATTTCTTCCATCATAATCTGTAGATCCATCATCATCATCCATTTCTGTAGATTATATGAGGAATATTTGTTGCATCTCCCTGTTTTCTTTTTATATATATTGAAGTTGAAGAATTTCTTTAAAAATTCATAAACACTTGAAATTTTAATTTTCTAATCCTTTCAAAGAACCAGAATTTCCCAAAATTTGTAAGGTTAATTTTTTAGTTTTCATACTTTTCAAGCACAGTGATTAATTCTGCATATTTTCATCATATTCCATCAAATAACTCAGTATTTCCTTCTCAAGTTGTGTACTGGTGGACTCCTTTTCCCTGTCTACATTTACTACTGATAGTGCTCCAAAGAATATATTAATTTGTCTCATTTCATGACCTTGTAGCTTGTACCTCCTATTCAAATGTGATACAGTTACAACATTCCCTGACTTGTAAGAAGTTAGTAATGTATCTTAACCAATGATATGATTAGACCATATTTTGCATTCTAAGGGTAAACTAAAGAATAATGTTGTTTTTTTAAGTTCTCTCTCATGATTTTGTTCTGCTCACTCTGTTTATATGTGGTACTTTACTGGCACTGCCACAGTTTGTACCTTTATGAATTGTTGGTGCTTTACACATTTTCAGAATTGTACGTATTCCATTTCCCTTAGCATTTTGCTGATGCTAAACTGTTATCATTTAAGATGTACTAAGTGCTACAACTTTCATCCCCAGTACATTTTATTCCTTCTAAGACCAAGCAAGACTTTGATAATACGAAGTGCGAAACTCAACATGTCGGGAGCACATGAGAAGAGTTCCAAGAAAGTAGTCAGTTTTAGAAATAATCATCTCCTATCATCTTCCAAACAAGATAGTGTGCAGTCATGGAGGGTGGTCTCACTTGGCATTATCTTCACTGCATTCAGGTATTTGACTACTCTAATTGTTTACCTCCCCAGTTGATTGTGAGATCAACAGACTCCTGGATCAGTCAAGTCTCGGTATAGCCTGGTAACAATATAGAAGTTTCTTTCCAACAAAGTTCCTGTACCAGTACATGATCTTTCCGATCAGGAGCAGCATAAAAAAATCCACAGTTCTAGCCCTTCAGGCAAGGAACTCATTGTTGAAAACATCCAACGGATATGAGCTACAAATTTTAGGTCAATAAAATATAATAAAGTATGAGCATATATTCCTTATTTTCCTTTTTCTACCACTATGAGCACTAATGTGAGTCAATGTATTGTTTCATTTAAGCACCACTATGGCTGCTAATGTGAGTCAATGCAGAGTTTCACTCATGCCCTTATGAAACACATTTGGTGCTGACATTTTTCAAAAATCAAAACCGGAAATGCATTTAGGCAGGAAGTGATTTTCAATTTTTTTTTTTTTTTTTTTTTTTTTTTTTTTTTTTTTTTTTTTTTTTTTTTTTAAATAGAGATATACAAGACTCATAATTTGAAGCATTTCCAAGCCCTTTAGCCCTTCAACTTTTGGCACAATTGAGGAAATTGCATAGTTTTACATTTTTTGTAGTATGGGGACCCCTACTTTGTCTGCTAAGAAATGTTTTCACCATTAAAATGCTTTCCAACACAACAATCAATGTACGGCCTATTTGTGCATGTATTACACTCAGACTTTCCAGTTAACTCTTGGCATTGATTGCTGATGCACTGAGTTGTACATTTCAGTAACATGCAAAGAAGAATATTTTTTTAAAATATGAAGCCATTCCTTTCTACTTTTGACTTAATTTATAACTGATACATTCTCCAGTCTTCTGAAAAAACATATGGTAACAGAATTATACCTGGGACCATAACGTACCCACATCTCCCGGTTTCCATGAAGGAACCATTCATTTTCTGTATTGCAAAGTCAATAATAATAATAATAATAATAATAATAATAATAATAATAATAATAATAATAATAATAATAATAATAATAATAATAATAATAATAATAATAATAATAATAATAATAATAATAATGTGTATGTTGGGTATTCAGCCCGAAGGCTGGTCTGATCCCCCACAGCTCCACCAAAAGCTATCATAGATAGCCCAGACATCACTGAAGAGGCATACTAGGGAAATGAGGAGTGAGGTAGTTTCCCGTTGCTTTCCTCAACAACAACAACAACAACAACAACAACAACAACAACAACAATAATAATAATAATAATAATAATAATAATAATAATAATAATAATAATAATAATAATAATGTTTATTCATCCAGTCCTTGTCCCGTTTCTCTACGGATTAATGTATGAGTTGAGGTGAGATGAATCTGTCGTGGTGGGTTTTTATGATGACCAGATGCCCTTCCTGACTTCAACCTCATTAGAGGAGTTAATGAGATGAAATTAATGACTTGATATATGATACTAGGAAGGGAGAGGGTGAAACCCAGTGCCAGAACGTAGCCTACTCCTGTCGAATAGCGATCTGCTCAAGGCTTAACGTCCCCATCCTAATGGACGAATCACCATCAACAGCGTCATATGCCCTCACTCCATATGAGTACTGCGGAGAGATTTGGAATTTCATCAAGGCTTTTGGTACGCAATCTAGTGATTAGAAATTGTGTACCACCACCTCCCCTATCCTACTGGCCAACATTCTGATGGTGAATTTTTTTTCGACTAACGGGACTCGAACCGGCTAACCTTGGTGTCAGACCATTGAGACTTCAACACCTTAATGACCATGGCCACCAGGCAGGCAATAATAATAATAATAATAATAATAATAATAATAATAATAATACAAGCCAAAAAAGCAAAGCAAAGCCACCTCCATGAAGGCCCTTGGAAGAGTGGAAGGTAAAGACTTCCACCATTGTTAACCTCGGCACGTGATGGGGTAGAGTGGTTAGCTCTACGCCTGAACGCCTTTGCCCCCAGGAATTACCCTGGTACTTATTTTTGGTGTAGGCTGAGTGAACCTCAGGGCCATATGTACCAATAATACAAGCCCCAGTGAAAAATTAAATTCCATTCAATAGTTTTCTGATTTAAAAGTAATTCTCATTTATGTGTAACAAATTTTTGATCTCTGGATTGAGTTGTCTGTATTATTATTCCATTCTTGCTCTCAGAATGCAGTACATATGTATTATACTACAATCAAAATTAGCACAAAAAGGAAGTCATACTACTGCACCAGAGCAGGGTCAACAAACGTCCTCCTTTTTCCCAGGACTTCTGTCCAACACCCAGGAAGGATTTTCTGTAATTCCAAAATATTCTCCATTTTAGAGAATGTAATTTCAGTTGCCACACTTTGGTGATTTGCTTTCAAAGCAATATTATGTATAGAAATTCTGCCATAAGATTGGAATTTCAATAAATTATATATGTAAGTCAGCAAGGTTTTTTAAAGAAGTTCATAAGTAAAATACATCTGACCAGTAAACCACGTGTTAATTACTTGTAAATAATTGATATTTACAGTAAGATGAATTGCCCTGGGCATGGTGTATTATACGTATAATTTAAATTTAACTATAATACAAAATGAAATCAATATATGAAAATAAGGTTTTTATTTTTCACTTGCAGGAATTAAAAAGAAACACAAACTTGCTAGGCTCAGTAGCTCACACGGTAAAGCACTGGCCTTCTGAGCTCAAGTTGGCAGGTTCAGTCCCAGCTCAATCTAGTAACACCAGCCTCATACATAAAAGAGCTCCTGTGGGTCAAAATTCTGGCACCTTGGCATCTCCAAAACTGAAAAAGCAATTAGCGAGACATAGGCATAATAACATTATTAGAAACACAAACTCATTTACAAGTAGTTCTGAATTATAAGTTCAAATCATTCCTCTTGAATCTATATATTAAAAGAGTTTGCTAAAAACAGCTTTGGCAAATCCGTCCGTCTGTTCTACTGGACCGATTTGCTTCATTTTTGTTTTATTCTCCCCAGAATTACCTGTCAGTGAATCATGAAACATTGATAGGTGTGTAAATTCAGCCAACTTTGAGTAATCATAAAATTAAATCATTATAAGATGACTCCAATAATTGCAGGTGAAGGCAATACATTCTGTACTTAGCAGGTTGCTAAGTGACTAACACTTTCATTAATATTCTGATATATGTTATTTTCATCCTAAGTAATGTCATTCCATGCAGCCATGTTCGATTACTACCTGTAAAGCCAGACAGTGTACACTTCATCTGATCATGAAGAGTACTATTCTCTACTAAATCCTCTTGGATTCTCTAACTTTTCCCAGCTTCCAAATACCGTATATTCAACAGATGGCAGAGCGTTCCTAATAACTTACATGCTACTAAAAAAAAAGTCTACGTACAAACAGACCTCATCATGACATATGCCTTAGACATTATCTGGGAACACCTAATAAAGGATAACCTATGCACACTAGAAAGAGTGAAGGCCATGTTCTCTGCCTGGCAAAAAATGCTCCTTTGAGATTAACCTATGAGCTCACAAGACAACCAGGTACAGAATGTATTGCGGGTTAGGGTAAGCCTTCACCTGCAATTACTGGAGTCATCTTATAATGATTTAATTTTATGATTACTCAAAGTTGGCTGAATTTAGACACCTATCAAGCTTTACATCAAGAACTGTAGGATGAAAAAAGCGAATACTGTATACAGTATGGATATAATTTTACCAAACAGATGGTATGTTGACATCAGAATAGATGAATTCTGACTACGAACTGTGGCATACCATAACATACTTCTTATTAAATGTTCATAAAACCATTTGGAAAGGGCAGGCAAAATAATATGATTATAACAGGCATATCAAGATGAGTTACCTGACCTATTTATAATG
The DNA here is from genome assembly GCF_040414725.1 of Anabrus simplex. Classification (NCBI taxonomy): domain Eukaryota; kingdom Metazoa; phylum Arthropoda; class Insecta; order Orthoptera; family Tettigoniidae; genus Anabrus; species Anabrus simplex. The sequence continues at coordinate 783,704,873 of NC_090265.1, forward strand.
AATGCTGAAGATCAGCATGGGTCCTCCAGTTATGTATAAACCAGTTTCTACTCTATTTATATAGTTCACAGGATTCACATAGAATAAGATTTATTTTGAGGCCATATTTTCCAATTTCATCTATGAAAACTTAAAATAATATTCTCTTTTCAGTTATCTATCAGATGTACCACACTTTCATATGAACTCTTGAAATTTTATAGATTTGAACATCACAAATTAGGAGTATATAGTGAAATGAATTTTCTAATGAATGCTAAGTGAAGACAGTGAAGGTGAGGCTTCACTTTGTGACACTGTGCACTTTGTAAATACAGAACACTGAGAAAGAAGTCGGATGTGATTGTTAAGGTAATATATAAAGGAATGGGAAGAATAGAAGATTGATGGATTTAACATTAGTTAATAATTACTGTACATAGAAATCTATTTGTATTATTAAATGGTGAACAAGAGTACATAGATATTGCTATAGGAGAGGAGTCCTTCCTTCTTACCTGAGTGAAACTAGCCAGAACAAAAGTAGGCTGTACTTCATCACTGTTATACTATGTGTTGTTAGATAACCATATGAAGGACCAATGCTTATACTTGCTAACTTGCAATTAGGTGTCCTGGATGTTGCATGTTCAAAATGGTTGGTTTTCCCTCTGTCATTTTTTATCATTGGTTCACATTCTCATTTCCAGTGGCGTGCGGTGAACACATCCATTACCCCCAGCCGCAAAAATGTTAAAAAAGGCAATTGCAGCCCAACCAGTCTCCCTAAAGCCAACATTACTATTTTATAAACACACTCGATAACTGAGTGGAAATATAATAAGCAAACAGATCAGAAAATGAATAAGACAATTTAGGTATTGAAGAAATTATGAAATTATAATTTTGAATAAGAATATTTTCAACCACATACTCACACATATTTCCAAATTGGTATTCACGGCAGTGACGACACTATCATAACTTAAGCTACAGCAAATTTTAAATACTTTACTTACAATTTCACTTGCTATTGCTTTGTAATAGTACAGTCATAGTTTTCGCATAAATATTTTGGGACTTTTGTTTAAAATAAGCCTAACCTAAACTGAATGAGCAAAATTCAGCAGGTATTTTACTGTCGCCAGTTTTACACTTTCACTCGCTTACTTAGTGTAGGTACAGCAATGAAAAACGAGATAAAAAGTTCCTCACGATGTATACCATTGTCATATTCACGAAGAATGCCACAGAACTTGTGAAAACTTCACCTATAATGCAAGTGGAATGCTACGAAAATTCACAATATACTAGCATTACTAGAAAACCCACTCATTCAGAACAACGAAATACAAAATCTTTTGTACTTCGCACTTGGCTCTGTGTTCACACTGGGCAACCTAAATATTTTTCCGCATGTATGAAAAAACTTCCTCTATACACGGTATCAATGAATTGCTCCCAAAAAATTCATACATGCCGGAATCCAAAAATAGCTATTTTTATTAGCAAGACTATCTGCAAGTGACTATACTATTTTTTCTTGTAGCCTCTGGTGTGGGGCGCTGAACACTTCGAGTGTTAGCTATTACAACTAAGATATGCCCAAGCTAACTCCTCCCCACCTTAAGACACTGTGAATCTCAAGCGACCACCAACAGCTATCACCCTGCCACGCCGAGAAATGGAGGCTTAAAGCGGTACATCAACCAAGCAACTTGAATTTCGCTGGGTAGCTCTCTTTCATGCCGGCAAAGGAACCCAGCTCGCTGGAGAGACCTGGACTGGTTTCACGCCAGCAAAGAAACTGTGGTAGAGCAAACGGCTGTACGTGTCTTGACTTAGCTGTTTGCAATTGTTTTAAATTGATAAAGAAACATTTTAAGGAATAATAAGGAAATGTTAATACAAAATTCTTTGTCCCAACAGCGCTGGGGTAGCTGGTGTTCAGTGCACACCACTGCCTATTTCCTTGTAAGACCTCCATAACGAAAAGAATGGAGGGATTGGACAACTGTATTTATGACTCAGTAACTGGATTTGATTATTATTTGAATCACAGTGTTTCTAAAATCTCATTCTATCAAGGGTATGCGTTCTCAGTCAGTAGATTAAAAAGGAAAGCATAAAAATAGATAGTGAAGAACATGAAAAGCATACAGAACAGTTGAATTAGAAAATTAAAACCTATCAGAAAGAGGACATAGTTTGAAAGCTTAGAGTACAAATGTGTTGCACATCACACTTTTGTTCATTCCCTTTGTTTATTTTACTAATGTAGATCATAATTTATAAATTTGTTATAATGCAGCATGGCAGGTGAAATTCCTTCTACTTCATCTCTTACATTCCTCTTCAAGTCTCCTATTGCCTCTGGTTTATTTTGACTTATTTTTTACTTAAGATACCCCAGAGAAAGAAGTCACAAGCATTTAAATATGGGGATCTTGCAGGTCTCCCCCCTTCTGGAGATGAGGAGACCTGGAAACATTCTCTCAGTACAGCCATGGCACTTTCCAATGTATGAGATGGTGCCACATCTTGCTAGAACCAGACAATCTGGATTTCAAGTCCATGTCATTCTAGCTCCAAGTTAAGAAATTAATGAACATCTCAATGTAGAGCACTCAGCTCACTATCACTGATATACCTGCTTGATCTTGAGAAAATATGGCCCAATTACTCTATAACGTGACAGGCAGCATCCAACAAGAACTTTCTCAGGAGGTGAATCTCTCGAGAATTTTGTGATGTCTGGTAACAACAATTTTGAGAACTGGCATCACTAGTAGAATGGAAATTTGCTTCATGTGACATGAAATTCTGCTTAAGTTTAATCATACAGGGCATTCAAAAGAACTTTATAATGCAATATAGTATGTCAGCCATATAACAGGGTTGGAAGAAAGAAAGAGGCTGGCATTATGAAGCTTTGTGCATGCACCGCAAATGAACTCTCTCTTCAAAATATACCTTATTCTTTCAGAATGAACAGTTTTGGCAATGTGTCACCATTTTGAAAGCAATTCTCATCTTTCTCACAGCACTTCAGAGTATCCATGATAATACCTCTCCCCTCACTGCTTTTTTTATTTGGAAGTGTTTGCTCTCCACCAAATCAAGGAAAATAGGATTTATTTAACAATGAAAATGTTCAGTGTTCTTGTTGCTCATCAGTTAAATTAGCATTCCATTGTTGTTAATTTCCTAAGGTTAAGTGTTTTGTATAATGTCATTTACTAAATACTGTAAATAATAAATTGATGTTATGCAAGATAAACTGCTACAATAGACCTCATCCAAGCTGTTTTAGGTAACTCTCTGATGAGAACTATTTCCAACAGTTGACTATGAACACCATGGAGCTATACCTGCTATCATGAACCTAATCATATTTTAGCACTATGTGGTTCAAGTTGCCTGAAACAGGCAGTAACGCCTTTTTGCATGGACGATAATTGAAATCTTCATGTAACACTGATGGACAGCACGATCAATCGTTCTTCATGCAGGCGCATAATTGTGTACTAATCATGGTGAGCTTGTCTTTACCACCTGACTGGCACACATTCACTGTGTTTAGAACTTCTGACACTAAGTTCTCTGCTTGGCAGTTCCCTTTCAATTGCAGAAGATGCTTCTCAAAAGTTTGTAACCCACAGCTTCACAGTATCGTGGTTAAGAATTCTCTAATTCTGTTAAGTATTGAAATGCTTGCAAAATATTCATTGAGTAAGAATAACAAAATCATTATTTTTGTAAATAAATCTCCACAACAAATGCTATCCATTGTTACTGAAAAGTTTCAAACCTGACAACACACTGCATGCAAAGTCAACATTTCCACCCAAATGGGTCTCTGCACAACAATATTGCAAAACCATCTAACCTTTCTTTAACACCCTGTGTAAATCTGAGAGAAACAAGTACCGTAAGAACAGAATTAATGTCTTGCATTTAATTTAACCATTTCCATTATACTCTTCAAAGATTTACAAATTACTTGATGGAACACTTTCTACTTTTAACTTCAGAATAGGAACAGTTGAATGATAGTGCCCACTGCATTTAGACAGATATGATGTGAATAGTGAAGTGAAATTGGTGCAATTAAGTGTATGATTTTATCTTTACTATACATAATGGATATCAACATGGATAGTTTAATATATTTCCTGTTGATTTCCTCTTCTTCTTGTCCTTGAAAGATCACCAGCATCTGTTTTATTAAGATATCTCAATTTCATTGGCTAGAGGGTTGCCATAATCCAAGAGTCCAAAACCATGATGTAGTTTACTTATTAGTATGGTCGATACAAGGTATCATTTATCACACGAATATTGGTATTTTTATCTACTTCATTTAAAGATGAGAATGTGTATTACTACCAAAAAGTGTACTGAGCATTTTATTTCTCAGTACCAAGAACAGAAAAAAAGGAACTTGGTTTGATTTTGAATAAGCCTATGAGACTCACTGCAACTCATGTGTTTCATGTTGTATTGTACTTACAGATGTTGGTGTTAACCAGCTCTTTTCTTCTGTCCATTGGGCAGACATAAAAGAAAAGATCATTTTTTCATTCACATTATGCCCAGAAGCAGGGAAATAATACCTTACAATTTTGAGCAGTTCAGAATGCTGTTGCCCAGGATCAAAGATACACTTTTGCTCCAGATGGCTTATAGATACTTGGTGGCAAATTCAAATTACATGAATTTGACTTTCAGAATTTCCAACAATAAATAATTACAGTAAAATATTGCAGACTTTTGTCTCTTCAACATGGACATTCTCGTTTCTCTATAAACTCATGAATTGCCCATGAAATCCACGGCAAATGGCAACCCTAATTGGCTAGGAACTTGTGAAATGTTGCATACCGGTACTTCTTCTTCTGGCTGAAAGAAGAAGGTATTAATTTTTTCAGAAGGTTCTTGATTTCTTGTGTTGTTCAGGTGATGTGACACAGCTCACATTCTTGTTTGGTCTTCAATGAAATGTTCTCAAATATATGAATTCAAAATGATTTGTTAATGATTTTACAAGAAAATGAAACTTGGGCTGTTATCCACAAAGATCCTGCATGCAAACTTCACATGGAGGCTGTAAAAGCAACTGGATATCAGGCATTAAGGCTTTGTAGAGATGTATCTTAGATAAGGACCCCCCTACTTTTGTCACTCAATGACAACAATGAACAGGAATAATTTAGTTGATTATTAGTATTAACTTCATGAATCAGACATCTTCAGAATCTCAATTTTGAGTTGTATGTTTATGATATATAACCACTCCAATGAAATGCTCTGTTACTATATGTACTTCACTTGATATGTTAATCTGAATGACTCCATCAACAGAAAATGTACAATAAATGAACTGTATAAACAATCAAACGATTAATGTAACTAATTAATAGGCTACATTACCTGTGTTTAAGCCTATAGCAATATCTGTTTACTTTTTTTGTTCTGTTATATTTGGTAGTACTCATTCAGGAATTAGGAATAAACAGTGCAGAATTATACAATACTGTGATGTCCTGACTGAAAATATCACACACTTTATAATCCTACACTGGCATGATCACAAAACACTGAAGCATGGAATTGAAGGGTATTATTTAAATTATTAATATAATAATATGAGAATAAGGCAGTTGTAAATTGCTAAGTCCCTTGTTACATTTTGTGAAGAAAATATGGAAAATTAAAGAGTATATATATCAGGAATAAAATAATTAAATTTTATATATATGTTACGTTTTTCAGCCCACATTTCAAAATACCATGTGACTTCTTAAGATCCATGAAGCATAAAGTGCATTAACAGGTGAGTAAAGTCATTCTCACCCACACAGAAAGTTCCATTCCTGAAGCATTCCATGTGATTTTCTGTTTTCAGAAATAGAAGTCGAGACAGCAGTAAAGAAAATGAAGAACCATCAAGTCTATTGCACTGAATAAATCTAATACAGACATATGAGGCCTGTTCAAACAATAAACAATAACACTGCACAGATGCAAAGTCTTACAAGGAGAGGCCAGACCCTGTGGCCAACTGATTTCAATGAGCTTCAATGTACCTTTGGAGGGGCACTCAACAGTAACTTGTGTTACTGTTAACTAGGTCAAATGTCATGACACAGGATCTGTTTTGGACAAAGGGAAGGTGACAGAACACTACAAGGTGAACAAATTTTACTTAAACATGTTAGGTCCGCAACCTAATAATTTCCAAAAACATTGATGTGTCTCCCGATTCCAATGCAACGCATGTATACTTGGAGAGTGGAGCGGTGGCCAAGTGGTCACCATACTTGTCTATAAACCTCAAAGATGTGAGTTTGAGTCTCATTGTAGCCATATTTCTTGTACAAAATAAATGAATATTTGAGGGAATGTGAAGATAAAAATGGGAACAAAAATATTACACAAATTGCAGCAAACTTTATTTTCTATCTGAAATTAATATAGACCTAAACATTCTCACAGCTACTGCTGGATCTCTCTATATATACAGTACATATATATATGAGGTAGAAAATAAAAGTTCACTGCAGTTTACCTAATATTTTTATTCGCAGTTTTATCTTCACGTCCTCTCAAATAATAATTCATTTTGCACAAAAAAAGTATAGCTACGGTGAGACTCGAACTCTTGTTGTTGAGGTTCGTAGACAAATATGGTGACCACTCGGCTACCACTTGTGAGTGGTACAAATGACATTGCTGCAAATGAAAGTGAGGAAATAATTACGACCCTCAGAGGTAAGATTTCCAAACTATCTGACTCAAAAGTAATTATAGTTAATGTGCCACCCAGGTATGACCTTTTAGAGGACTCGTGTGTGAACAAAGCTGTAAATCTTCAAATATATGTGTGTCGCATTGGAAATGGGGGACTCATCAATTTTTTCGGAAATTATTAGGTAAAATGTGTTTGCCTTTTAGTGTTCTATCATCTCCACTTGGTCCGAAGTGGATCCTGCGTCATAACATTCGTCCTCAATTTAGCCTATTGACCTAAAACCTTAATACATGAGTTACGGCTGAGTGTTCCTCAACAGGTACATTGAAGCTCGTTGAAATCGGTTGGACACAGGGTCTGGCCTCTCCTTGTTAGCGATTTTCAGTAAGTGGCACTGTGTGGTAGTATCCTTCCAAAGTAACAAGCCATTTGTCACAAATTTCTGAAACAACTCAGTAGCTGTTGGTTTGCAAGTGTGGAAGTGTGTATTGGGATTGTCAAGACATCAAAATATGATCAATATTCACTTCTGCTTCAAACTGGGGAAAACATTTCCAAGGACACGGAGGTTTTACCTTCACGGCGCTGAACTGCTATCGCTGCTGATGAGGTTTGTTTGGGTTTCTGTGGCCATCATCCTTCAGCACAAGGCACACACTTCCTTCCTCAGGTTTTGAACTCTAGATTACACAGCCTGGGGTATTGTCTTAAACTGCTTCTTGATCAGTTCATTAATGTCTTGCATGATGTCACTCTTTAATTTTGTTTCAAGAGAACACATTCCTGTTCTAACTTAAACTGTCCACCTTTAAGTTTACTCATTTCTGATTTTGGTTTGCACTTAATTTTTTCCTGACTCAATTTTAGCTCACACTGAAGTTCATTTTTGAGTTCATTAACGTATTGGTCCTGCTTGAAAGTAAGCTCAATTTTAAGTTGTTCCTGGCTAGAATTAAGTTTGCCTCTGGTCTTATTTATTATTTTTGGGCATCCATTTTGCTATTACTGGAAATTTCTACAAACTATTAAATATGCTACCAGTTTATCCCACCTGTGACACTATTTGTAACAAAGAAGGCCAACACAAATGTTCACTAGGCATTGGTTACATCTGAATGGTAATGGAAAAGCATCTCTCTAGACACAACCGGTAATGTTTAACTCTAATACTATGATTTATTCCACTATTATTATTTACCAACACAATCACCCCAGTGCAACAGCTTACAAACTACATATTACATAGTTTCACAATTATTCACGTCATACACTGTCTGTCACAATGAATCACTGGCATTCATTCATCAGTCATACACCATAAGTCTTCATTCAACATCACTTGCTGGTCTTCATCATACCAAAGATATGACACAGTACTCAAGACACTCACAAACTAACTTGACTTCACTACAGACAGACTTGAGAGACTCGACTCAATAACAGACTGCTCACTGATCACGTGTACAGCTTATATAGGCGAGCTTAGCGGCTCGAGATCAATCCAGAACACTCTTGGTTTATCCCTCTAGAGACTTCTAGGCTTGCATCTGGGAGACAGTGGGTTTGAACCCCACTGTCAGCAGCCATGAAGATGGTTTTCCATAGTTTCCCATTTTCATACCAGGTAAATGCTTGCTGTACCTTAATTAAGGCCACAGATGTTTCCTTCCCATTCCTAAGCCTTTCCTATCCCATCATCACCATAAGACCTATTTGTCATTGTTTATTATTTTCATTTCTGTGTTGATTGGTGGAACATCCTTTGAGTAATTCCTACCATATGAGACCCTCTGTGTCAGTGCAACATAAAGATAATTGTAAAAAAGACTTCTAGGATGATGAAGAGAAAGGTCAGGCATTTCCTACTTCTGGCTCGTCCTTCCGTAGAGGTGGACAGTGTGAGGGGCAGGCCAATAGTTTCGCTCATGGGTGGAGCCAAATTAACTCATCCCTCCCGCTTCCAAAACAACATGGTGGATATTCCACAACAATATGTTAACTAAGTCAAAATTGAAAAGAGACTGGCCCCCACTCCAAGGACTATTAAGCAGTACCATATGGTTGATGAGAGAGGTATGGGGGAAATTTTAAAAAATAATTATAATCAGTGGAGAGTGGTAAATAAAAATGCAAGCAGCCTATTTGATGGGTTTAACCCTTAGTAATTGAATAAGTTTGTCTGTTTACACTCTACTCATATTTATTTTTCAGTAAAAGTAAGGGTGGAGTTCTATTTATTCTCACGTCTAAATCAGAACAACAACTGAAATAAAGTGATTACATAAATCTGGAAATGAAGATTTTTTGGTATGCTTCCGTTATAATCCAGAAACTGAGGTTTTAGGACTAATAAAACCAGGTGCCAAAACTGAAGATGTCCTTTCAAGTTGTGATCCTGTGTTAGAGAAGGACAATTATGTGGTGATTGTGAGTGGTACAAATGACATTGCTGCAAATGAAAGTGAGGAAATAATTACGACCCTCAGAGATAAGATTTCCAAACTATCTGACTCAAAAGTAATTGTAGTTAATGTGCCACCCAGGTATGACCTTTTAGAGGACTCGTGTGTGAACAAAGCTGTACATGATGTAAATATAAAAATCAAGAGATTATTTAAGAGTTTTAGAAATGTCTATGTAGTAGATACTTTAGGTCTTGGCAGGCAAATGTTCACTAGGCATGGGTTACATCTGAATGGTAATGGAAAAGCATCTCTGTAGACAAATTGCTACAATTATCAACAGAGATTTGCAAACTAATATGCACTTAAGAAAACCCATACCACTAAACTGGCATATACAGGGAAACTTGCCAGAAAACTTAGATCCTTAACACGTTCCCTGCGGCAGTGAATTTCGATGACTTAATATTACGTCGTATCGGCCCACCGGTGACCCGATGCTGCCTTTAGTTATTATCGGTTCGGGTCACCGGTGACCTGACAAATTTGACTTTGTTTACTCCCTAGTATGACATCCTAAACCATGCATGTGCACTTGTTGTGTGCGTTATTGTTGAGGAGACATTCCAGCGTATTTACCTGTGCGACAGTGTTCCGATTCAACAATTGCGTGAAACAGAAATGACCCCGGAAATAATTGGGTCACCGGTGGGCCGATCATGAACTAGCAGTATGCCTCGATCCTTTACTTCCGTTGGAACACTATGTTGTCGATTAGTTAACGGAAATTCGTAACTAGGACGTAGTTACTCACTTCACAATTCTGGGAAGTTCGCACCGACGGATAAGAGTAACATATTTCGGGGCACATGGTGACCCGAACCGCACGGAACGTGATATAAGCCTACCCCAGTGCTGTCCTAACCCTCTTTCTTTTCCGTGCCACCGGTGTGTCAGAACGTGAAAGCTCCATACCTAAAAAGGACGTGAAATTGCTTGTAAATATTATATTCAGAAGATAATAAATATATCAATAACTACTCCAGTAACCTCTATAGGCTTTCCTACGAGCAATGTAGAAAGCAGATATCAGAAGGGTGGTACTCCTTAAACAACAATCTACCATCTGCGGGCAGCAACACTCTAGGCTTAATTCACCGTAACCGCGCTAAGCGATTCCCGCGTAAAAATATAGGTCAGACAACAATCGGGACTCAGGGTGACCCGAAGCGATATGAATGGAAGATGAAAAAAACTTCATTCGGGTCACCGGTGGGCCGATCAAAACTAGCAGTATGCCTCGATCCTTTACTTCAATTGGAACACTAGGTTGCCATTAGTTAACAGAAATTCGTAACTAGGACGTAGTTACTTACTTCGCAATTCTAGGAAGTTCGCACCGACGGAGGAGAGTAACATGTTTCGGGGCACATGGTGACCCGAACCGCACGGAACGTGTTAAATAAAGATCTATGTACAAGGATCTGGGTTCCAGGGACGTTCTCAACTCATGAGTCAAATGTTACACAATTGCAACAGTCAAGTTTTAGGGAGGAAGGGGGTCTGAGATTGCTCTTCGTAAACTGTCAGAGTGTAGTAAATAAACAATTAAAATTCGGTACATTGATGGAATCTTATGAGACTGATGTGGTGATAGGAGTGGAATTGTGGTTGAGAGAAGGGGTGGGTAAAAGAGAAGTATGTCCAGAAGGGTATACAGTCTATCGTAGAGACCGAGGAGATATAAAGGGAGGGGGGGGTGTTTATTTTGGTGAGGGAAACTTATTGTTCACATGAATGGTTTACTGATGAAAGGGATGGAATATTAGGGATAAAATTAGTTTGTGATAATATGAAGGAGGTGGGAATTATAGGAACAACATATAGGCCTGGAAGAGAGGAAAGAGACATGGAAATATTTGAGAAAATAATAGATTATACTCATAAAAACACTAATAATGATATGGTAATAATTGGGGGAGATCTAAACTTGCCTGAAGTTGAATGGAATGGAGCTGCAAGTAAAGCCCATGAACAGAAACTGGCAAATAAGTTAATTTGGGAGGGAGGATTTACACAAGTAGTACAAGAACCGACTCGTCTCAATAACTTGCTAGATGTATTCTTGGTTAAACCATGGGAAATTGTTGATAAAACTGAGGTAATTGAAGGAATAGGTGACCATAAGGTGACCATAATGGATGTAGGACTCGTACCAAAAATGCTTAATAAGAGGATCACACAAGACAAGAAATTATACAGAAAAACTAAAGTTGATGAATTTGGGACTTACCTTCAATCACAATTCAGTTGTTGGATAAGTGAAGGGAGTAATGTGGATACACTTTGGGCTAAATTTAAAGGAATCATTTGGGAAGGAGAGAAGAGATTTGTACCTGTTAAGAAGGGTAAAATGACCTCAGACCCTGTTTATTATACAAGGGAAATAATAAAATTAAAAAGGAAATGTAGAATAGTAAACAGGAAAACCAAAGAGGGTAGGGAGAATAGAGAAACTAGAAAACAGCTAATGAGGGAACTGAATAGAGTGAAAATGGAAGCAAAAGAGAAATATATGAATGGCATACATCAAGAGGCTAATGACCACAAAGGGAAATGGAAAAAGCTGTATTCATATATTAGGAATCAAAAAGGAAAAGGAATCCAAATTCCTACAATGGTGGGAGAAGGGGGTGAACACTATTTAACAGATACTGAGAAAGTAAATCTATTTAGTAGGGAATTCAGAGATTCAGTAGAAGATTGTTAGGAGTTGGAAACAGTAACAGAAGATAGAGAGGGAGAGACACATAGGGAAACAAGAAGCTTCTCATTCACAAATGAAGATATTTTCAGAGAAATCCAACTGCTTCAGCAAGGAAAAGCAGCAGGAAGTGATGAAATTACTGGGGAGGTATTAACGACAATGGGATGGTACATAGTGCCTTATTTAAAATTTCTCTTTGACTATGTCATAAATAATAGTGTAATACCAAAAGAATGGAAGGAATCTATAATAATACCAATTTATAAAGGAAAGGGTGATAAAAGAAAACCAGAGAACTACAGACCAATCAGCCTGACCAGTATAGTTTGTAAAATACTGGAGAGTTTAATAGCAAAGTACATCAGAGGGATATGTGATGATAAAAATTGGTTCATGAGGAGCCAGTATGGATTTAGAAATAAATTTTCTTGTGAGGCACAACTAGTCGGATTTCAGCAGTACACATCAGATCAGTTGGATTCAGGAGGTCAGTTAGATTGCATAGCCATAGATCTTTCCAAAGCCTTTGATAGAGTGGAACATGGAATATTATTAAAGAAATTGGAGGGAATAGGATTGGATGTAAGGGTTATACATTGAATAAGAACATTTCTCAATTCAAGGGGTCAGAAAGTCAAAGTAGGAAATAATATATCACAGGAAGAGAAAGTTTGGAAGGGAATTGCACAGGGTAGTACAATCGGTCCGTTACGTTTCTTAATATACACAAATGATTTAGGGAACAATATAACATCAAAAATAAGATTGTATGCAGATGACATAATTGTTTATAGGGAAATAAATAATATTGATGATTGTTCAGAATTACAAAGGGACCTGGATAGTATCCAACACCAGGTTGAAGAAAATAATATGAAGGTTAATGGAGGCAAATCAACTGTTACAACATTTCCAAACAGGAGCTTTAAAACTGAATTTGAATGTACTTTGGATGAGGTAGTTATTCCAAAAGATGGCAAGTGCAAATACTTAGGTGCGAGATTTGAAAGTAGTTTGCACCGGAAGGGTCATGTTGATGACATTGTTGGTAAAGTATACAGATCGTTACATGTCATAATGAGGCTACTTAAAGGATGCAACAAAGAAATAAAAGAAAAAAGTTACTTAAGTATGGTTCGTCCATTATTGGAATATGCAAACAGTGTTTGGGATCCTTACCAAGAATACCTAATAAAAGAAATAGATAGTGTGCAGACGAAAGCAGCAAGATTTGTAACAGGGGATTTCAGGAGAAACAGTAGTGTATCAGAAATGTTAGAGGAACTTGGGTGGGAAAATAAATGAAATGTTAGAGGGCATTAGACCAGTGCAGGCTATTGTAAATAAAAAATGTGTGTGAAAAAATTAATTCCATCCCCTGGTCCATGGAGTTTGGACAGCCAAAGTAGGGGACTGCCTGTAGGGCGTGAAGGAGTGGAACAGTTTACCAGGGGTGGTGTTTGATCCTTTTCCAAAATCTATACAGATATTCAAGTAAGAGAAGGGAGAAAACTAGACTTATAGGATTATATAGAGCCTATACAGAAGAAGAAGCATGGCAAGAAATCCGTGAGAGGCTTCAGTTGGAAAATAATTATATTGGCAGAATTGACCACAAGTATAAAATTAGAAGGAATTTTAGCAGAAGCGATTGGGGTAAATTTTCATTCATTGGAAGGGCGTGAAGGAGTGGAACAGTTTACCAGGGGTGGTGTTTGATCCTTTTCCAAAATCTATACAGATATTCAAGAAAAGAATAAACAGCAATGGGGAAAATAAATGAAATGTTAGAGGGCATTAGACCAGTGCAGGCTATTGTAAATAAAAAATGTGTGTGAAAAAATTAATTCCATCCCCTGGTCCATGGAGTTTGGACAGCCAAAGTAGGGGACTGCCTGTAGGGGTGAAGTACAGTGGGGACTTTGAGGGCCCTGGGACCGCTACGGTAGCTCTGAAGGACCTTCAGGAACTCTGAAAAGTGGTGGCAAAAGGGGCTCTGGTTAAGACGCAGCAGGTCGTTATGCTACTTAGGTTCCAAAATGGGTATTTAAAAAAATAAGTAAATAAATGCAATGTAAATTTTAATCTTATACCAGTTGCATAGTATTATTTGAAGTAATTCCACATACTGTATATGAGTCGACTATGTTTGTAAGTATAGGAGATATTATAAGTAGAATTTTGTAATCAATATAAATTTATTAAGGATGATCTGTTTGTTTAATAGAAAAATTGTTAGTGTAAATTGTATATTATTGTATTCTAGAAAAATTTTCTTCTCTTGTTAATTTAAAATTTAGTGCTTAACAATAATGTATTTTAGTGTACCATTTGCGCCCAAGGTAGACACCTCATTTGCAAATAAAGAGATTTTGATTTGATGTTTATTTTTACACTCTGTATAGAACATCTCAACGAAGGCCTAGTTTCATTGCAAAGATTTTGAAAAAGATGTGGGTTTCTCTTTGCTTTTCTTTGTTCTTTCTATTACTGGACTTAGTATATTCCTTTGTAATATTTCAAGTGTGTGCCTAGATGAAGTGTGGCTTTCCATTCAGTAGCCCCTCATCTTGGATGAAAAAATACATTCCACAGACCGTAAACTGGTACCATACATACGTGATACAGTCCAATAATTGCTGAAAGCTGAAATGATGCCATTAACGTGAACTGTTCTTGGAATAAACTTATGTTGCAACATATCTGACATACAAGTGCAAAGGGTTAAAGCAACTGCTGAGGAGTGTGAGAACTGGTAAGGTGGTAACCAACTTATAGGGGCTCTGTCACCTGGGCAACAGCCCTATAGCTCCCAAATGCAAGCTCATATCTGAGCAGCCCTAACCATACAACCAACTCACTCAGTCCATGAATTCCTACAGGAGTATCAAATGGTGAGCCAATAGTACTCATATTATCATCAAATCTTGAGACTTTGAGGAGAAAACGTCTGGCGAAAAAGATTAGATTTATAGAGAAAATTCCTGAAACCTCCACCAGTACACATATAGCATTTTACTTGCAAATTTTTGATGAACACAAAGACAGCTATGATTCACCATTCACCCTACTCACGTAAGCTACAGCCCAGTAAATTTTTTCTATTCTCCAAACTGAAGTTCATCTTGAAAGGATGAGGCCTTTGATCATTTGAAGTGATCAATGAAGTGGGGAAGCAGAAACAAGCTTATCTGGTGCTGAGAAGAAATGGGACTGATCAGGAGTGACCAGTGATTGAAGAATCATCCTTTACCCAGTTGTAAAAAAAAAAAAAAAAAAAAAAATTATAATAATAATAATCACTACCATCACCACTTCTGTGTTTTATATTTGTTCTTGTCTCCTTTTCTGTTGCTCCATCTTTGATGCTGTCCTATCCTAGTGTTTATCCTATTATGTGTTTCTAATCATATTCCCATCTTTCTCTGCATGAATTGAATCATCTCTTGTTCCTTTTCATTCTTCTTAGGATGCCATTTCCCTTCCCTAAGAATGTAGGCAATCCAATTAATTAAGATTACTCACAAAACCGCAGCTTGAAATATTTCAATAGCAGTTCGTCCATAGAATCAGCACAAGCCTCTATGTCAAGAATTTCACCATCTCCCCATAGATCTTCATTCATGAATTTTCCCTTCAAGGATGGGATGGAGGAAGTAATGGTAAATATGTTAATCTGGGAAGGACAGCTGAATCACAAAGTGATGGAACCAACAGCAGGGAAGGATATAATATACACAGTTCTGGTAAAATCAGATGAGCTATATAGAGAAAATGCAGAGATTAGTAGTAGGCTATACGGTAAGCGATCCTTAAGCTGTCTTGTCGTAATTAAAAAACATTGTGATAGGAAGATAGTAAAACTAGGATTGTTAGGCAATACCAAAGGATTTTTTTAATCTGAAGCCATCTCTTTTCACTTTCGACTCAGTTAATCTATAACTGTTAGTTTCTTCAGTCTGCAAAAACTAATTTTGAATAAAATTTATAAACTACCTGAAAATACCTTAAAATAATTTTGAATAAATAAATTTATAAACTACCTGAAAATACCTTAAAATAATTGTTTATTTTTCAGGCCCACCAGCTTGAAATTTGTGCTGTCTTATAATTAGTTTGGTGTAACCTGCTGCGCAACATTAACAAATACACGTGGAAAGGTCATATTCTGTTGTATGTCCTACACTTGTCCCCTTTCTCTATGGGGTTGGTAGGAGGTGATATGAATCTGTCGTAGCAGGTTTTAGTGTTGGGCACTATATCCTTGTTTCAGTACACTGTGCCGGTGCACAGTTAATTTCCGGAACACTGAGTATCAGTTGTTCCGAAACATTCTCAAGTGAGACTGAGACAGTGACTCACTATCCCATCAGAAGTGCCACTATGCACTGCCCTTCGCCTACTAGATGACTATAATACCAATATAGTTGGTCCATTATTGAACATTATAAATTTTCCAGCTAACTCATTCCCGGTTGCCAGCATTTCACCCCAGTGTGCTAAGTTGAGGTCGTCAGTTGGTAAATAGCACACCTACCAAGATGCATGGCTAGTGCATACCGTGGAGGCCACTGCGTAGGCTAATTGGAGCCACCGGCAGTGCCAATGCACTATGAGAGACTTTGTCTCATTTTCAAAAATTGATGCCTGCCTGGCCATCAGATGGTATAGATGTTGATTCCCATAGGAAACCTAAAATATTTATCCTGAATGAGTAAATTTATAATACCAATATCGTTGGTCCGTCTAGCCATGCGCTTGGTAGGTGTGCTATTTACCAACTGATGAGCCCAACTTAGCACACTGGGGCGAAATGCTGGCAACCAGGAATGAGTTAGCTGGAAAATTTATAATGTCCAATAACGGACCAACTATACTGGTATTATAAATTTACTTGTTCGGGACAAATATGTCCAATAAGGACCAATACCTCACCCAGTCTGCTTCACCTGTTGTGCTGAACCTGGGCCTTGTGGGGGATTTGAAAACTGGAAGGGATGGGCAAGGAAGAGGGAAGGAAGCAGCCGTGGCCTTAAGTTAGATACCATCCCGGCATTTCCTGGTGAAGGAGTAGGAAACCACGGAAAACCACTTCTAGGATGGCTGAGGTGGAAATCGAAACTCTCTCTACTCAGTTGACCTCCCAAGGCTGAGTGGACTCCATTCCAGTCCTCGTACCACTTTTCAAATTTTGTGGCAGATGTTGTTGTTGAGTTGATGTTGATTATTGTTTTAAGAGGAAGTACAACTAGGAATCAAATTTTTGAAATTAAACCAAAGTTGTATTTATTTGGTAAAAACATTGATAATGAGAAAGGGTTAAAAGAATATAATAAAGGGGGACATAACCAAAATTATTCCTTGATGCTACTGACCCCGAAGGGTCTTTGGCCTACCGGACGACTGCTGCTCAGCCCAAAGGCCTGCAGATTATGTGGTGACACGTGGTCAGCATGACAAATTGTCTTGACTGTCGTGGCTTTGTACACCAGGCTCACCAGTTTGAGTAGCTCAGACAGTAGAGTGCTGGCCTTCCGGACCGAACTTGGTAGGTGTTCAAATATGTCAACCTCATGTCAGTAGAGTTTACTGGGAAATAAAGTAACTCCTGCAAGACAAAATTCCAGCACCTCGGCATCTGAGAAAACCGTAAAATTAGTTAGTGGGATGTAAGACCAGTAACATAGTAGTAGTAGTAGTAGTAGTAGTAGTAGTAGTAGTAGTAGTAGTAGTAGTAGTAGTAGTATAGTAAAACTTGCTCATCAGAGTTTCCTTTTTTTGTCTAAAACAGTAAACAACAATTTTAAATATTATTGAGAGTTTATCTGCCTACGCATAATGCTCGGCTATCCAGATTGATGTCTGTAGTACTGCAGTAATACACTGATTTGTTTATTATTAATATTATTATTAATTATTATTATTATTATTATTATTATTATTATTATTATTATTATTATTATTATTATTATTATTATTATTATTATTATTATTACTGCGCTTTATTATTACGTGCAGAATGATACACAGTATATCATTTTGACACTGTCATGATACCATTTCAGAACACTGGATATATGCTTCTTAAACTTGCAGTATTTCCATCTTAAAACTCGATACAGCACTTCACAACACTAAGCTTTCTTCCACAGATCAAACAAAGAAACTTGTTCCCTCTTCTTTCTAATCATGTCTTTCTGAATGCAGTCCTAAGCTGAGTGCATTACTTTAAGAAGAGTGGAAGAGTTAGATGTAATGGGGCAAATTGATTTACATCACAAAAACACTGTGAGTCTGTTCGTGGGTTCAGATCTTGTTTTGATCTTAATCTTCTTGCTTGTCTCCTTCTTTCATCTCCACCTCTTTATTGGCCTTCCTCACTGCTAGAAGGCCTGTAGCTTATTCGAAAATGTGGTGGGTAGTAAGTTGTTCATTACAAATTGGAAATTGCATATGCGTTTTCAAGCGCTTCATTCGTTCCACCATCCGTATTATCACTTTCTCCAAACACGTATGTCAGTCTGTCCAAACAATGACATTGATCATACCAGGGCCAGAAATGCATAAATATTGTACATCAGTTCTTAACCTTTTCCGCATTGTACAAGTAGATTTTAAAGAATTATTTTCATTTTTGCTTCCTTTTCTGCATTGAGGAGATTCCGCATTATACGAAAGTAAGAACACTATAATGCCATAAGCAGGGGAGTAACGTTAGTGCCTGCAAGGCCTGCTATGCGGGCCCGGGTCTTTTAAAGGGCATCGCAGACTCCTCGCAATAAATAAATAAATAAATAAATATATATCCAGCCTAATGTCACTCTGCACGACCGGGCGAGTTGGCCGTGCTGTAGGTGGCGCGCAGCCGTGAGCTTGTATCTGGGAGATAGTGGGTTTGAACCCCACTGTCGGCAACCCTGAGGATGGTTTTCTGTGGTTTACCACTTTCACACCAGACAAATGCTGGGGCTCTACCTTAATTAAGGCCATAGTCGCCATAAGACTTATCTGTGTCGGTGCGACGTAAAGCAAATAGCAAAAACCTCTGCACAGAAATTATTTGGGCGGTTTTGTAGAATCAGATCAGATGTAAGGCTTTTCAGGTGTTTGCTCTATTAACCAGTGTTTCATCTTAGGTCTGACACTAGACTCATCAGAGTGAAAAGCCTTACATCTGATCTGTTTTTGACATGCTCTATTGGTGAAAAATATCTAATTCCCTCCATGGGAACTTAGAATTTTCCATTTGTAGAATCAATTGAAATAGTTGTTTGTGTTTTACAATTTGTACATAGAGGAATATCCCCTTAGTTGCATCAGGCAGCAATTTATTGTGTGAGTAACACAGCACAGCCTGTAAACAATGCTTGCCATTGCCGTCTCTCGTAACACCATGACACGCTCCTCACAAAAGACCAGCACCAAATTACTGAAAAAATAATTACAACAATGAAAATTGATACCGAAATGTCATATTTTGGTTAAGAAATGATCCTTGGTTAATGTGTATAGTTCAGTTCTTATGAGTTTCGACTTGACATTTGTGTGCTGCCTTTTGGCGGAGGCTAAGTGAATTAATAAACAACCAGTCATAGGCAGCTGATCACTCCAATAGAGCGTGTTAGACTTGAGTTCTGGTTACCAGTGTTGTCGATCTGTTGTTTACTGTAACCACGTGCTATCAGCTGTGCGTTGTATTGTGCTCAGTTCTTTTCGCGGTCTTTGTCAGTTCACTCGGTAATTCTTGATAATGCACCAACACTCATAGCAAAAAGACAAGCGGTCACTGCAACTACTGTACGTCCGTCAATATTTGAATGGGGATCTCTGCACATGCCACTGTAATCTCCTGGCGAAGGGCCTCCAGTGTGCATGGCTTACGTCGACAGACTTGATTTTTCACAGTTCCCCACAAGTAAAAGTCCATAGGGGTAAGATCTGGCGACTGTGGGGGGAACTCAATGGGCCCTCATCGTCCAATCCAATGTTCCGGCAGATTGTCATCCAGGAAAGCTCGCACTGTTACATGGCAGTGTGGTGGCGCCCCGTCCTGTTGTAGAAGACTTCATCATTGGCTCCATAAAGCACACGTGCAGCTGGTAAAATTAATGTGCGTAACATTTCCAAGTACACTGCTCCAGTGACAGTACCATCAAAGAAAAAGGGTCCTAGTAAGCCCCTCGATCACAGTCCACACCAGATATTAACCCCTGGTAGATTAACCGCCTTGTCCACATGAACATGCAGATTTTCCAGAGCCCAGTAGACACAGTTATGTCGATTCACTGTTCCATTAAATTTAAACTGGGCTTCATCAGACCACACTAACTTCATCAGAAATTGTTCATCTTGGGTTACCATTTGCTGATACCATTCACAAAATTGTATTCGACGATTGGGATCATCCTCATTAAGCGCATGCAGTAATTGTGGGATGTAAACTTTCCACTTAGCTGTTTTCAAAATTCGTCGTACACTTGTACTGCTAATCCCCACTTCCCATGCACATTGCGTAGCAGACTTCTGTGGAGAATTAGGAAAACTTTCCAACACGTGAGCCGACAAAGCAGGACTGGTAGCTGTGCGTGTTCTTCCCGATCTTCCTTTGTGAATATCATAAATAGTTCCATGCGCCTCAAACTTCCCAGTAATACATTTAATTGTTAGGCGTGTTGGGGGTTCTGTTTCAAACTCCCTCCTTCACTGACGTTGCACTTCAGTGGCATTATCAAACCTGATAAACCACTTCAGAATGTACTTTCGTTGGTCGAATGTCAAGCATGCTCCAGCCATTTTGTTTTCCCGCTATCGTGATGCAACTACCGACATATGTTGAGCGAAAGACCATACCACAAGATTTAAAAACAATGATAACAGTTGACAATGTCCATATCCCGATATTGTCTAACAAAGGGTGTATACATTTTTCTGGCGGACTCTGTATGTCGGTTCGCGATGACATGAGGAAGGGGGAATCTCATACATGTTGTGAAACAAAACCAGCCCATGGTACCCAGAGTTAGAAGGCATGGGTATAACATTGTTCACCACTCAGAAATGAGTGGTGTATTCCCTTTGTAGAATATTTTCCTTCCTTAGGAGAAACTGAATCTATCTGCAACCGGAACTCTTCTTGATGGTGAGAAGAAATTTCATTTCATTGCATTTTCTTGCATTTTTTCTATTTGAGCATTGATGGATCCGTGGTAGAGTGTCGGCCTCCAGATCCCAAGATAGCGGGTTCAAACCCGGCAGAGGTAGTCAGATTTTTGAAGGGCGGAAGAAAGTCCATTCGACACTCCATGTCGTACGATGTCGGCATGTAAAAGATCTCTGGTGATACATTTGGTATTTATTGATGGTTATGAATTTCATGTTTTTGGTCCGTATTGAACAATATATAAGTAATAATAATAATAATAACTTAAATGTTTCCACCTTTTCAATACAATATATTCACAAAATTACAAAATTATACGGTACTAGTTTCGACCCATCTAGGGGTCATCATCAGCCGTATTGGAGCGCTTGGGTACATGTTTACAATATCGAAAGAGTGGATGGAGTGATCCGGTTGCAAATTGAACTTGTTTAGTTTTTCTACTAGCTCAGATGTGTTTTTAATAGACTTTTTGGATAAGAATTTTCCATAATCAAAAAAGACCCCACCCAAAAAATTCAAAAACTACTTAAACAAACTCTTAAAAACACTTCATTTTTATTTACCGAACAGGAAAAATCCAAACTCATACATATGAACCCAGGACTCCCCACTGCTAAAGCTCTTCCCAAAATTCACAAAACCGGAATTCCCATCCGGCCAATTATCAACTATAGACCGAGCCCCTTATACAGAATATCACAATTCATCCAATGTTTCTTAAGAAATAATTATCAATTCTTATCCAAAAAGTCTATTAAAAACACATCTGAGCTAGTAGAAAAACTAAACAAGTTCAATTTGCAACCGGATCACTCCATCCACTCTTTCGATATTGTAAACATGTACCCAAGCGCTCCAATACGGCTGATGATGACCCCTAGATGGGTCGAAACTAGTACCGTATAATTTTGTAATTTTGTGAATATATTGTATTGAAAAGGTGGAAACATTTAAGTTATTATTATTATTATTTGGTATTTACCCGACAAAATTAATTAAATCTCAGCTATAGACACCCAAGAGAGATCCGGTTTACTCTGTCTGCCGTCTAGCGGACCTAGAGTAAAACGGAACGTCGAAATTGACGAGCAGACAGTCAGATGGCATCAAATCGAAATGTCTGCAAACGGTAGCTGAGACCATACAATTATTATTATTATTATTATTATTATTATTATTATTATTATTATTATTATTATTATTATTATTATTATTATTATTATCGTATAGCCTTATCCTAAATATGTTATGCGTTATTGTTAATCTTATGTGAGTTAAGCAGGTTGCTACAAAGAATAATTGATTGTGGACTTATATTCGAGTACATACATTTCTGTTCAATTCATGTGCCATGAATCAGCTGTTTGTACTCGTAACAGTTTTGGCACCAATGTATGATTTCCGGTTAACTGTCAAGTCAAAACTCATAGAAACAGAACTATAGTGCACCTGAGATAATATTATGCACAAATTTTATTGGAACATTGAAATTTTTACACACATTTATTATTGCAAGTAGTCCACTTCATGACCATATCGATGAGTATTCTTGTTGACACATTTATTAGACAACAATGTATAATTAATTATAGGAGGATAGTGCACAATGTGCATATAGGAAAGATAAATTATCTTAATTGCATAGTTCAACTAGAGATACTGTTCTTTTGGAGCACAGCTCTCCGTTGATACCGTTGGCAAAATTTTCCACACAGTTTACAAACACACTTTCCATCTGGTTCGTGGAAGTACTTCCTATTGCACATTTTGTAGTGAAATCCATGGACCGTGAAGCATGCCATGGTGTGTCGCAAGTCATAGCCAGAATTCTTCCATTCTGATGCCATCATGGCATCTGTTCGGTAGAAATGTATCCAAATATTGGCTTTTTTATCCTGTAGCTCTTGAAGTAAGGCTTGGTATTGTGTCATGGAAGGCAATGATATTCTTAATCGTAGATCTTCTATATAGAAGGGTTGTCTTGTCAGCTCATAGGTTAACCTCGAAGGAGCATTCTTTGCCAGGCAGAGAGCTTTCTTGAGATGCGTGGCCTTCACTCATTCTAGTACAGCTAGGTTGTCCTTTGTTAGGTACTCCCAGATAATCTCTAATGCGTATGTCATGATGGGGGAGATCTTGATGTAGAACAGTGCTATTGCTGTCTCTATAGAATGTATAGATAATTGTTGAAGAATCTTGATGTCATTCATTGCTGCGACTGCTGAGGCTGCTTTGTCTCTTGTGTGTTTGGTGAAGCCTTTTCCGTTTGATTGTAAATTCAAGCCTAAGTACTTGTAAGAATTGACCCTAGCAAGATCTTTATTCTTGAATTTTATATACTCTGCAGCTGGTAGTTTCCCACCTCTCCTAAATGTCATTTGGACACTTTTCTCTAAATTAATACTTCGACTGTTTGTGTTCGATCAAGTTATAAGTTTATCAAACAATTCCTGTAGCTTTTTATGTGATGTTGAGGCTAATGCCATGTCATCAGCATATATGTAAATGGACACCTCCTCACTGGTGATTGATTCAACTAGTCCCTTGTGGCAATGTTGAACAATATCGAAGTTAAAGGATCTTCCTGCAACACTCCCATCATCTGCTGGATTGCCTCTGATCTAGACAGGTAGTCGTCAATGTATATAAAAAATTTTGATAGGAGTGAATGAATTATCCTGTATAGGTAGTAAGTGATCCTGACCTATAAATTGTGCTAGTTTACTTTTTAGTTCATTCCAGTCTAGAGAGTCGAATGCTTTAGCATAGTCTATACACAATACATTAAGTTTTCCTTTTGGAAGATGGAGAGTTTCAGTAATGTTTCCTATTAGGCATTGGATAGCATGAGTGGTTGAGTGCCCTTTCCGGAAGCCAAATTGTTCATCAGGTATCACTGAGTCCGTTAGAGCTGTTAGTCGGTTAAGTATTAGAGTGGAGAGGAGTTTGAGCCCGGTATTCTCCAAAGCTATACTTCGATAAGTATTTGGATCATCCATCTTGCCTTTGCCCTTGTATAGGAGTTTTATGATGGAGTATCTCCATTTCTCTGGTATCTTAGCCTAAGCCACGCACTGGTTGAGTAAGACAGTCCAGTCCTCAGCAAGATATGCACTATTTTCCTTCAAATGTTCGTTGAATATGCCGTCCGGTCCATACACTTTGCCGTTCTTCAATTGGTTGATTACTTTATTTACTTCATCAGTTGTAAAGTGTTCTATATTCATTGCGTTGCCTAATGTGGTCTGAGGGACAGATGAGGGTATGTCATTGGTGTGTAGAATAGACGTGAAGTGCTCTGTCCACCTATCAGTGGGTGGAGAACTTCGGTATAATGTATAATGCCAATAAGAAGTTCGTATACTGTAGTAACCATCAGCGAACTCAGTTTTGAACAAGCTCTCTGTTAGGCCTATCAGTTGTGTGCTTTGATATTTTTCAAGCTTTATTTGAACAGGTTTTTTAAAATCAAATAATTGATCATAACCGAGTCTTTTGCAGTTACTGAGAAATGAAACCAAACTTAAGTACGAACATCTAAGTGGTGCTGGTTGACAGCTCAGCAACGTAGCTGTTAAACCATGGAGGCAGTCAAATAAAACCTATTAATACAGTGTAGTGGTTAGCAAAATTAGCTGCCATCCCCGGAGGCCCGGGTTCGATTCCTGGCTCTGCCATGAAATTTGAAAAGTGGTACGAAGGCTGGAACGGGGTCCACTCAACCTCGGAAGGTCAACTGGGTGGAGGTGTGTTCGATTCCCACTTCAGCCATCCTTGAAGTGGTTTTCCATTGTTTCCCACTTCTCCTCCAGGCATATGCTGGGATGGTACCTAACTTAATGCCACAGCCACTTCCTTCCCTCTTCCTTGCCTGTCCCTTCAAATCGTCTCATCCCTCCACAAAGCCCCTGTTCAACATAGCAGGTGAGGCTGCTTGGGCGAGGTACTGGTCAATCTCCCCAGTTGTATGCCCCGATCTAATGTCTCGCGCTCAAGGATACTGCCCTTAAAGCGGTAGAGGTGGGATCCCTCGCTGAGTCCGAGGGAAAAACCGACCCCGGAGGGTAAACTGATTAAGAAAGAATATAGTAAAAATCTTCCAGGCTATTCTGCCGTGGTCCACTCCTCTCATGCCTTCCTATTAAATAATCTTAAGATAACGAATAATCCCTTTGTTTATATAACTTGACTTATTTCTACTGCTGTAGCTAAATTTAGTTATTCATAGGTTTTTATATTTTATTTGTGGGGGCCGAATTTATATTTTGGCAGGCGGGCCTCTACTGCATTCGTTACGCCCCTGGCCAGGACCGTAGACAGGCCGGTTTTCTCGGGTCATTTTTCCGGGGCCCGGTCCTCCCTTGGGGCCCCGGGGCGGAGGCCCAAGGCGTAGTTGTCAAAAAAAAAAAAAAAAAGTAAATGAATATAAAAGCGAAAAGCAAATGAAATAAGCCAACCAAAATGTCTGGTTGTACTTGAGAAACGCCTACAATGTATTAGTGGTTATCTTTGTATTCTGGTGTTTGTAAGTAACATAATAGAAAAGTGTAGGTTTTACATTGCTTTGATTAACCCGCACTATGGTTGTCTACAAGGGAACAGCGTGCGGTTGTTGAGACTGCCGGTCTAACTCCTCCATTCCTCTATTTGTTTCATCGCCCTTCCTTTATCGTTATAACAATGTTAGTAGCTGATATTGTCATTTACAGCTAAGTTAGTTGTCAACCGAATATAAAAACCGGGCTAAGTGCCAAAACAATCAAATTCCATTTTATTGCTAAAACGTGGGCTATGTGCCTATACCTGTGCAGTAAAAACCGGGCTATGTGATATTCAGTCCAGAAGTAGTTCAAACTTTAGCCACCTACCATGTATCAAAATCCGCGCTATGTGCCAAGCGTCATGTGACTGGTTTTGTAGTTACATGATACTGCAGTTCAGTACGGTACCGGTTTTACTCAGAAACAGTGAGAAAATACTTTCCAAACCTAAGATTTCGGAAACCGACAAAAGACACGTGTAATACTTGCGATTTGTTGCATAAAAAAGTACAAAATGACCAGAGAAACAACGAACTACACCGAACCTCACTGGAAATTCACCACAGGAAAGCAGAGTGAGCCAGGGAAATGATGAAACTAAATCGCAAAGAATCAGCTGCTCCCGTAAGTGATACCTGTACAATTTCAGTCGACTTGCAGCAAGTGTTTTCTTTACCAACACTAACCCACTGTCAAATATATTACTTATGACAATTGTCTTGTTTCAATCTGGGTTTGCACATGGCTGACAACAATCAGGGATTTATGTTTGTTTGGCATGAGATTTTTAGTGGCCGGGGAGGCAATGAAATTCCCAGTTGCACATTCAGAAGCAGTAACATAACAAACAAGAAAAAACTTATCGTATGGAGCAACAACTGTGGGGGCCAAAATAAGAACAGGATGCTATTGTATATTTGGTTTCTAACAACTATGTTGATGAGGTTCAACATAAGTATGTTGTCCCAGGCCACTCCTACTTAAGCTTACAACTGCAACTTTGGTCTCGTAGAAAGAAGAAAAAGAGTTGAGAAATGTGAGGTTCCCTTGGATGTTGTCTGACTTCTCTGTTCAGCTTGCACAAAAAAAAAAAAAATATATATATATATATATATATATATAAAACAACTTTGATGGATGAAGAATATTTTTATGACTTCAGCGCAGCAGCTGAAAGTTGCCTAAATACGACAACTTTAGAAATTCCTAAGGTTGTTTGGGTCAGTCACCAAGAAAAGTCCAAGAGCTCTATACGCAACTCTGGGCAAAAACTAACGTGTTTAAAAAAGGGGTAACGAATGAAACTATAAGAAACTTTGAACTGCCAAGGTTGGGAATGACATCAAGACTGAAGCCTGAAAAGAAGGCAGATCTGAAAAAGATGATTCCGTACCTAAAGGAAGAAACCAAACATTTTTACACTGAACTAACACAATAGCCATGGTTTGAAGAACACCGTTTACGCGTTAAAACTTTTAATATTTGTATAACCATTATTATAGCCTAAAGAAAAGTACTGTACTACATTGTTTTCAAATTATTAATTGTTTCCACAATAAAGTTTTCATGAACACTACTTTTTACTTAGGGCCTGCTATTATTATGATTTGAGTACTTAGTTTTTATGAATAAAAATCATTTAAAAAAATATTTTCTCCTTTCTTTATCGAAACGTTATCCATATCTGTTGTTTGCTAACTCTGCTTTTGTAAATTTTGTCTTTCATTATTGTGATACTTTAACGGCACTTAGCCAGGTTTTAATGGAACAGGGGTTGGTACATACCTCATTTCATAAAATGTTCAGACAAAAGAGGTAATTACAACACAAATATTTCTTAGGTAACATTAAGCTTTCATGAGTGTTTATAATGTAAGTGCTTCTAACCTTTTTACGCTTTTTCGGAAGAAAAAATAAAAATTGTGAAAATGACAATGTTTTTTTTTTCTGTTTATCTGAGAACTTAGGTTTTGTCACTTAGCCCAGTTTTTATATTCAATCGACAGTTTATCTGCTTGGATTTCGATCTTAATTTTCTAGTTTAGTAATAGCATTCGTTTGGAAATTACGCGGTAGTAAGTTCACTTGTTAAAGTTTTTTAACTGTTTGTCTTTCGTTTTTCATTTGATTAGATAGTATACTATCCGTCCCTATGAGCAACTACTACAAGCCGGAAGTTAAATCGTATTTATCTTCAGTTGAGTAATAATGTATTTTTAATTTTAAATATAGTACTACGCCTAACAGTAAACCATTAATAATTACGTTTTTGGGATATAACCTTTCTATGCACGGTAGTATTTAGGAACCAAAAACATTAATAACAGGCCACATGTATAATTTAGATAAAAGGCAGTTTAAGTATTGTGCTACACTTTAGGGTTGTATTCTGCTGTATTTTTCAATCATTCAATCACTACTGATCTGCATTTAGGGCCGTCACCCAGGTGGCAGATTCCCTATGTTGTTTTTCTAGCTTTTTCTTAAATGATTGCAAAGAAATTGGAAATTTATTGAACACCTCGCTTGGTAAGTTACTGTATGTTACGACCACATCAGGCTGCCAATATATTTTATCTCAAATGCCTACTGAATATTACTTCCATTTCATTTAGAAAAGAAGCTATCCCGCCCTTCCACAAGGGCTCCACATTAAAGGGAGGCCTCAGGGCGCCCATATCCGGGGGCAAGGTGGGGCCGCGGCCCCACTCTAGCTCTCAGGTAAAGGCAAAAATCTAGTGTAGTCAGGTGTTTTCCTTTCAAGAAAATGATTTAAAAGTCAGTATTACGTAGAAGCGGTTTTGCCGTCCCCCACCAACAGGCAGGGGATACCGTGGGTTATTCTACCGCAGAATACAAGTCCCCATTTATCTAATACTACGTACCCCCAGGTCTGCACCCCCCTCCCCCTACAAACTGTCATATGGGCGCCCATGTAAATGCAAGTCCTCATTTAATGACGAAGAACTTCAAATTATACAAACAAACCTATTAAATAGAGCAGAGCAGAATTTAGTCAAATTTAATTTATTGTATATTACAATTATGTAGGGATGAAATAGTGCCGTATACCTATATAAAGATTTCGTTAATTTGCTGAACCTTTGAGTAAAACAAGGAATATTTTTTATGACAATTGGAAAACGTACTTTCAATATTTATTCATTCCAAAACAAGAAAATGTGCTTTTAGAATTTTTAGATTTAATTTTATAAAGTTTGAACTTTAAGAAATGTATAAGGAATTACAAAAATCATTAAACGTTTTTGAAAGGGAGGTATATTATTATTATTATTATTATTATTATTATTATTATTATTATTATTATTATTATTATTATTATTATTATTAGACCAGGTTCGCCATCTCATCGTCAGATAGCACCTCACTTTTAATCACGTAGGCTAAGTGGACCTAGAACCAGCGCTCAGGCCACGAATGGAATCCAGTGTCTGCGAGTAAGAGACAGGCATGCTACACGTTAGGACAGTAATGTCATGACATGAGGTCTACGGAGAGGCGTGCTGCAGGTCTTCCTAGTGGACACCCACGGGCGACCTGTGCGTCTGGGTGTGTGATGATTAGGGCTCGGAATTTGAAGATCTATAAATTGCTAAAAAATAGTATAAAAATACAAGTGGTAAAAAGGACGTAAAAATGCGACGGAAATTCATTCATAATTTAAGTTTTAATGACATGTTTAACGAAGGAATATAATGTTTAAAAATGCACGATACTGGTGGTATACAATATACAGTGCAAGAATATTTGAGTGAAATATTTCTTCTATCAGACATCTATATATATAAAATAACTTGTCCTGACTGATTGACTGACTGACTGACTGACTGACTGACTGACTGACTGACTGACTGACTGACTGACTGACTGACTGATTCATCATCGCCACGCCAAAACTACTGGACATAAAGAAATGAAATTTTGGGGACACATTCATATTAAGATGCAGGTGCTCGCTAAGAGAGGAGTTTTGGATATTCCGTCGCTAAAGGGGTGAAAAGGGGATTGAAATTTTAAAATGAGTGTATCTATGTCTCAAAATTTTAAAAGTTTACTGATGTAAAAATTGGTATTTAGAATCTTCACTAAAAATAAAGAAACACGTATTATTTTGTTTTCGGGAAATCCCAATAGGAGAGGTGAAAAGGGGTAAAAAGGGGTGAAAAAAGGGTTGAATGCCTTTAATTAGGATACTTATATCTCAGAAACTGAAGATATTACAGACCTGAAAATTGGTGTTTGGGATCTCGTTTAAAAATAAAGAAACACGTATTTTTTGTTTTCGGAAAATCCCAATAGGAAGGGTGGAAAAGGGTGAAAAATGTGTTGAATGCCTTTAATAAGGCTACTTATATTTCAGAACCTGAAGATATTACAGACATGAAAATTGGTATTTCGGATCTACTTTAAAAATAAAGAAACAGGTATTTTTTCGTTTTTGGAAAATCCAAAT
Organism: Anabrus simplex; assembly: GCF_040414725.1. Classification (NCBI taxonomy): domain Eukaryota; kingdom Metazoa; phylum Arthropoda; class Insecta; order Orthoptera; family Tettigoniidae; genus Anabrus; species Anabrus simplex. The sequence goes on from NC_090265.1 coordinate 783,734,953, forward strand.
AATGTGCGGTGAAAAGGGAGGTGAATTTTTAAAATGAGTGTGTCTACATCTTAAAACTTTAAAAGTTTACAGATGTAAAAATTGGTATTTAGAATCTCCTTTAAAAATAAAGGAATACGTATTTTTTTGTTTTCTGTAAATCCCAATAGGAGGGGTGTAAAAGGATGAATAATGGGTTGAATACCTTTAATGAGGATACATATATCTCAGAAACTGAATATATTACAGAACTGAAAATTTGTGTACGGGATCTCCTTTAAAAATAAAGAAACACGTATTTCTTCTTTTTTTGGAAAATCCAATTAAGGGCGGTTAAACAGGAGTGACAATTTGGGGTGATTTTTTTTTTTTTGAAAGACTGTATCTACAGAATATCTGAGAAACTTAAAATGTTACAGACGTAAAAAGTGGGTATTTGGAATCTCCTGTAAATGTAAAGAAACATAGGTGAACTGTTTTTGGAAAATCCACTTAAGGGGAACTAAAAAGGGGTGACATTTTAAAATGAGAGTTTCTACAGTATATCTCAAAAAACTTAACATGTTACAGAAGTGAAAAATGGTATTTTTTAATCTCTATTAAAAATAAAGAAACGTGTATTTTTAGTTTTCGGAAATACCACTTGGGTGGAGAGGGGGCTAAAGTGACTGAAAATGGTGTTGAATTATTTTAATTAGGCTACTGAATCTCAAAAATGATGATGTTACAGGCGTGAAATTTGATATTTGGTGTCAGCTTTAAAAGTAAAGAAACACGTATACTCGGAAAATCCAATGAAGTGGGGGGGGGTGAAAGAATTGAAAAATTAATTGACTTAATTGTATGAGAATACATACATCTAATAAAAACTAAAGTTGTTACAGATGTGTAAATTGGTATTTGGCTCTCCTTTAAAACAAAGAAAAACGCGTTTTCGGGTGGTAACCATCTTGGGGGGGGCGGGAGTGAAAAGGAGTTGAATTCCTTTCATGAGAACACATAAACAAAAAACTGAAGAAAGAAGATCCTTTACTATTAAAGAAACAAGTATTTTTGAAAGAAAATTGATTTCGGTGGGGGGCGGGGCGAGCAGTGTGAAAGGAAGTGAAAGAAAGTGAATTATTTTATGGGGATACTTATATCTCAAAACTGAAGGTAATAGACGTGAACACTGGTGTTTGGAATTTCCTTTAAACATGCAGAAACACGCCTTTTAATTTGGGGGGAGGAGGGTAAATAAACTTAACGGCGGTGGAGTGTAAAAGGAGGTGAGACCAATTGATTTTACTGTTCATAATGTACTTATAAGGAGCCTCCATTGCTCAGGCGGCAGCGCGCCGGCCTCTCACAGCTGGATTCCGTGGTTCAAATCCCGGTCACTCCATGTGACATTCGTGCTGGACAAAACGGAGGCGGGACAGGTTTTTCTCCGGATATTCCGGTTTTCCCTGTCATCATTCATTCCAGCAACACTGTCCAATATTTCATTTCATTTGTCATTCATCGATCATTGCCCCAGAGGAGTGCTTCGGTAGCCGGCAAAATTCCTATTTTCGCCGCTAGATTGGGCTTTATTCATTCCATTCCTGACCCTGTCGAATGACTGGAAACAGGCTGTAGATTTTTGATGTACTTATTCTGATCATAAACCGATCACTTTTAATCTTTCCTAGGTTCGTTTTCAAGAGCCATCTTTTTCTTCGGAGAACGTTCTTAGATTACAGTAGATTCTCCTGGCATGTAAATAAAAATTTAAACACATTCGAAATAAACGATAGGAATTAGATTGACCGTCAAATTGTTCACCTCTATAATAAGGCCAATGTCCGACTCGTTGGCTGAACGGTCAGCGTACTGGCCTTCGATTCAGAGGGTCCCGGGTTCGAATCCCGGCCGGGTCGGGATTTTAACCGTAATTGGTTAATTCCAATGGCACGGGGGCTGGGTGTGTGTGCTGTCTTCATCATCATTTCATCCTCATCACGACGCGCAGGTCACCTACGGGTGTCAAATAGAAAGACCTGCACCTGACGAGCCGAACCCGTCCTGGGATATCCCGGCACTAAAAGCCATACGACATTTCATTTCATAAGGCCAATATTGCACGGAAGTATGTCATTCGTATCGCCAGAAATCCCGCACACTTGCATACGCACGACAATGGTGCGGGTCACATTGTCAACAATGACAATGGCAGAAGATGTAATTTACCGCCATGTACCGGTCTTGCATCTTGCTGTGGGGTCCGGAACATCTATAATAATAATAATAATAATAATAATAATAATAATAATAATAATAATAACAATAATGTTTTGGACCGTCGTCAAATGTGCCGACCGCGCTGGAAATGGGTCCTTGACAGGTAATGACTAAGAATGCAGACCGGCCGCGGGTTCAGTACCGCCAAGGCACCCAAAACGACACCACGCCGGATCCTCTGAAGGATTTGATCCATATTAAGAATGCTTATAGGGCAGAGATTTAGGGAGCCAACTGACCGGGTGGAATACCTGGATCTAGCCCGGGAAGTACGAAATCGATTGCGGGAAAGACAGATTGACAAATGGGAGGAAACTTGCCGTAATCTATTAGAAAACGAGTCAGATCGCGAATTTTGGCGGATTCTCTCAGAAAACGAGTCACATTGCGAATTTCTGCGGATTATATATAAAACAATAAGCATTCAATTATAAATTTCCGTATAATACCGTAGCGAAGCACGGGTATTTTGCTAGTTATATATATTTAAGGTAACCATAATTTAAAAAGGAATTCAGTGCTGTTACAGAAAGTACTTTCAGAATTGAAAATGAATTTTTTCCTCCTAGAATGAATTTAGCGAACCCGCTATGGATATTTTGTATTTTAAAAAATTTGAAAGTAGTATATCTGGAAATCATACAGTAGCGGAAAAGAAAATATGAAAACACCATGAAATAAGGAATGTAGAATATGGTAATTTTGGCAATATATTTGTCGAGGTAACATATTTAATTGATTAAAGGTACAAGACAACAGGTTAATATCCGTGCGAGAAAACCCATCGCAAATATGCCATGCTGGTCTATTATCAACCGGTGTAATCGCGTGACTGTTGAATGCAGGCTAGCAAACGTGCACGCATTGTGTGTCGTACATGTGCCGGATGCCAGTTTGTGGGATGGACTTTCATGCCTGTTGCACTTGGTCGGTCAATACAGGGACGTTAATGCCGGTTGTGGATGACGCTGGAGTTGTTGTCCAATGATGTCCCGTACGTGCTCGATTGGGGACAGATCGGGGCATCGAGCAGGCCAAGGCAACATGTCGACACTCTGTAGAGCACGTTGGGTTACAACAGTGGCATGGGGGCGTGCATTATCCTGTGGGAAAACACCCCCGGGAATGGTGTTCATGAATGACAGCGCAACAGGTCGAATCACCAGACGGGCATACACATCTTCAGTCAGGGTGAGTGGGATAACCATGAGAGTGCTCCTGCTGTCATAGGAAAGTGCTCTCCAGACCAGAACTCCCGGTGTAGGTCCACTGTGTCGACGCCGCTGACAGGTGGAATGCAGGCGCTTACCTGACCTCCTTCTAACACACGGCCATCACTGGCACCAAGGCAGAACCGGCTTTCATCGGAAAACACAACGGACTTCCATTCCACCCTCCAATGAGCTCTCGCTTGACACAACTGAAGTCGCAGACGGCGCGGCGGTGGTTTGGGGTAAGCGGAATGCACGCCGAAGAGCGTCTGGTTCGGAGCTGTCCTTCACGTAACCGATTTCGAACAGATCGTTGCGTCACTGTGGTGTCAACTGCCGCTCGAATTTCTGCTGCAGACGCAGTCCTCTCCATATCAATGGATGTTAAGGGTTCATACTTGAAGCAGGTGACATCTTTTTCAAAAATACTCACATAAAAATGGCGTCCTTTAAACATTTTACTTATCTTACACTTAATTTGATACTCCTGTTTTTCTTCAAGCACCAGTATCATTTTTTCATTGAATTTCATTTTCATTTCATCTTCTCTCTTGTCAGATATGGTTCAAATATATGTATTTACTAGAAACAAAATGTTTAAGAGGTAATGGATGAAGTAATGATGGTTCGAATTAAGAATGGGCAGTAAAAATGTAGTCGAAAGAAGGTGAAGTTGCAAAAAAAAGCCGGTAAGACCAAAACATAGTCTAAAAAGGTCCAATAAGCAAAAAATGCCGAAAAAGGCAAAACAGACTAATAAAACCCAGCATTTTCTGGTCCTCAATGACCCAGAATGAACATATATTATGTTGGGCCTCGTCTTCGGACACTCGAGAAAAAAAAAATGTTTTTCTCAACTACCGAGCCCTAGATGATACTGAGGATGTCGGCACATACCCTCCTCCTGTTGAATACTACTAAGGAATCTGCAAGGCTTAACGTTTCCATTAGCGGAAAGAAGATCTACCACCTCGGTCACCACCTATCCTTCCACATTACTCTGGTTTAGTCCGACTCGTTGGCTGAATGGTCAGCGTACTGGCCTTCGGTTCAGAGGGTCGCGGGTTCGATTCCCGGTCGGGTCGGGGACTTTAACCTTCATTAGTTAATTCCAATGGCCCGGCGGCTGGCTGTTTGTGCTGTCCCTAACATTCCTGTAACGCACACACCACATATAAAACTATCCTCCACCACAATAACACGCAGTTACCTACACATGATGGATGCTGCCCACCCTCATCGGAGGGTCTGCCTTACAAGGGCTGCACTTGACTAGAAATAGCCACACGAAATAATAATAATAATAATAATAATAATAATTATTAATTATTATTATTATTATTATTATTGTTATTATTATTATTATTATTATTATTAATATTATTATTATTATACTCTGGTTTAACTTCTGAACACTGTCAGCCTGTGCAGCAGTCTGCCCCACCTCCAGTAGTAGATATTGGCGAAGTTTGGTAGTCCTCCGCCTCCACGAATCTCAAGTTCTCGAGAGGGAAGTGTATCCCCTGTGCCTCGAAAGTGGAAGAGGCATCGTCGCTGTTCAGTTGGAGGCGATGATTCTGCTCCAATCCTCTCTGTACGGAAGGTCGATCGGGATCTCTGGTGACGAGTTAGAACGCCTCTGGCGGCGCTGTTCTCAATTGGAGCACGTCAAAACGCGGAGTGATGATTCACGTCAGTACTGAGAACGTGTGTGTAGAGTTTCGTGACATTAGCTGCAACGATGCCGAAGCGGATTGACCCTTACTGGGAGGGCAACATAACAGCCCTTTCCGATGCTAAACATACACTTAAGAAAATGGAAAATGCAACACCATGAAGGCATTGGTCGTTTGTGTTGATTTTCAAGACATGGAACGATGCCATGTAGGTATGTAAACGATCAAAGTTTCATACCCATTGGATTGTTGCTACGTGATTGGTCGCGGAGGAATCAACTCCAGTATACGGACTCTGGTGTAGCGTAGTTGACTTGCAGTCTGTGCAGTGAAGTGTTCCCCGTCAAACATGCCTCGACGACAGAGAAGAGCACGCTATCAACAACTGTCGCCGTTTGAGAGGGCTCGGATAATTGGGCTGTGTAAGGCTGGAGTATCGCTAAGGACTGTCACTGCACGTGTTGGCCGACAGGTATCTACGGTACAACGTGTATGGCAGCAGTGGCCACACCTCTCCACTCGTCTGTTCTTAGAGAGAATAGAGATGTAAACTGGAATCCACGCATTTCCTTTTACTGGCATTCCGATGAAGGCACCCGATGAGTCACCCATGGACTTCTGTCCTTCTGGACTCATAAAAAGGGCCCTAAGAAATAGACTTCCACGTACTATCAATGGCCTCTGAAAAGCCTGTCAGGAGCAGTGGGATAAGATAGGCATGCGACAATGTCTGCTGCAATGGAAATTACGTTGTCGGGCTATAGCTAGAAATGCTGGCTTTCCAATTTAGCATGATCGTTGGTGGAGACATGGCTTTTATAAGCTAATTGCCCTTCAAACATCGTTCCCAGAGATCCCGAACGACCTTCTGTAGGACCCTAATAGTGCTCACAGTGTGTCCAGATGGACAGAAGTTCTGCCTACAGTCCTTTTAGGATTAAGATGTGTTGTTAAAGAAGAAACAAACTGTTCTATTTCCCAAATGATTGATGCCTCAACAATTACATTGCCTGGTCATTTCTTTGATGATTCTGTTGTAACCAAGGTTGAAGTTTACAGAACACAACTTTATTTGCTTCACTTTATAATATTTACACAAATAACTGAAATTTATTTTGAAGCAAAAAGGAATATTGAATCTTGAGAAAAGTCTGTCTTTATACAATATGTACAGGTTTGCAGTCTTTATATACACTTCTATCTCGAAAAGATAGTCTTTGTGAATTGACACGTTGATAGTCGAGAACTATCTGGCACACAAATATAAATGTTCATGAGAGTCCTTGTTTGTTGAAGTGCCTGAATTCCAAAAAAGCAAGTTCAATTGATTGAAGAAATTCCACCTAGCGAAACTAAGGGAGCTTGCATAACTTAGGGAATGAAAATGGCTTGTAAAAGAATTACGGAACATAGGCAGCGGAAACAGGTAAGGGAGCGGTGACCAGAGGTGAGACCTCGTACTGCCAGAAATTCAGTCCACCTGGTCGAAGCACATTTTCAAGAGGAGTAGCCTCCGTGCTCGACGTAGGGTGTATTCTGGAGCTGGACACCGGGGCAAGTGGGCAAGTGATCAGGCAGGGAGCTCCTATTTATAGTACACTCGATGGTCAGGCACGCGCACTGAGGGCTGCGCGTCGAAGCTAGCAGAATGATACACAGGCGCGCGTGCAGCTGGCTGGCGGAGCGAGAAGGGAGCGCCGGACATACAACAGATTCGACACACCAAAAAGAATCTCCGTCTTTTGTCAGTAAGCGACAACGAGAAATAGCAAGATTAAAACCAGTGAAAGAAGTCATGAAAATCGAGACACGTCATCTTACTATATAGAAAAATGTATGTATGTATGTATGTATGTATGTATGTATGTATGTATGTATGTATGTATGTATGCATTCGTGTGTGTGTAAATGACACATCTCCTAAACCACTGGAGCAATTTCACCTAAACTTGGTATACTTATAACTTACTATCTGGAGACGAGCACAGTGGGGGTAAGCCATCCGTAGCTCCCTTAGGGGTGGGGGTCAGGTGGACAAGATACAAAAATAATCGAAAAAAAGTGCCGAATCCACAGTTTTCGGGGTCGCTGAGATCATTAGTGACACTACCGATTTTTTAGAAGTCAAAGTTGGGTGGGGGAGGGGGAATGATAAATAAAATTAAACAAAAATAGTGTCGAATACATGTTTTTCGGGGTCATCGAGGTGAATTGTACACTCCGTACTTTTAGTATCAGGAGACAAACCACGTGGGTGTAAGACAGTCCAGAAAGCCTTAGTGTCGAATCCATACTTTTCGGGGTCACTGAGATGAATAGTGACACTCTGAAATTTTTTAAGTCCAAGTTTAGCCCCCACCGTGGTAGGGGGCGATGGGAGAGTGATATATAAAAATAATCGAAAATAGTGTCGAATCCATGGTTGTCGGGGTCGCTGAGATGAATAGTGAGACTCAGGATATTTTTTAAGTCCAAGTTCATCCCCCTTTGGGGGTGGGGGACGAGGGGGGAGTGATATATAAAATTAATCGAAAATAGTGTCGAATACATAGTTTTTGGGGTCGCCAAGGTGAACTGTACACTTCAGATTTTTAGTATCAGAAGACAAACCACGTGGGGGTAGCACACCCCAGGAACGCTTAGGGCCCAGGGGATGAGATATAAATATAATCGAAAATAGTGTCGAATCCACACTTTTCGGGCTCGCTGAAATAAATAGCAACACTCCGGATATTTTTTATGTCCAAGTTCATCCCTCTTCGTGGTGGGGGGCGATGGGGGAGTGATTAGAAAATAGTGTCGAATACATAGTTTTCGGGGTCGCTGAGATGAATAGTGACACTCCGGATTTTTAGTATCAGGAGACAAACCGCTTGGGGGTAATACACCCCAGGAACCCTTAGGGACGGGGGGGCGAGATGACTGAGATATCAAATCATCGAAAGTAGTGTCGAATCCATACTTTTCGGGGTCGCTGAGATGAATAGTGACATTCCGGAATTTTTTAAAGTCCAAGTTCAGCCCCCTTCGTGGTGGCGGCGATGGGAATGTGTTATATAAAAATAATCGACTATAGTGTCGAATCCATAGTTGTCGGGGTCGCTGAGATGAATAGTGAGACTCCGGATATTTTATAAGTCCAAGTTCAGCGTCTGCTGTTGTAATCAGTACTTCCTACATCGACTTTAACTGGCAGTAGGAATGGGGTCCTCCTCCAACGCCTGTGTACCATTGCAATGAACAATTCCCTACTCGATTTGGGGGCGAGGGGGAGTGGTAAATAAAATTGACCGAAAATAGTATCGAATACATAGTTTTCGGTGTCCCCGAGGTGAATTGTACACTTCGAATTTTTAGTATCAGGAGGCAAACCACGTGGGGGTAGGACACCCCCAGGAATCCTTAGGGGCGGGGAGCGAGGGGCTGAGATATAAAAATCATCGAAAGTAGTGTCGAATCCATACCTTTTGGGGTCACTGAGATGAATAGTGACACTCCGGAATTTTCTAAAGTTCAGCCCCCTTCGTGTTGAGGGGCAATGCGAGAGTGATACATAAAAATAATCGAAAATAGTATTGAATCCATAGTTGTCGGGTTCGCTGAGATGAAGAGTGAGACTCCTTATATAACCATAAGTCCATGCTCATCCCACTTCGTGGTGGAGAGCGAGGGGGTATTGAGATATAAAATTAATCAAAAATAGTGTCGAATCCATAGTTTTCGTGGTCGCTGAGATGAATAGTAACACTCCCGATTTTTTAAACTCAAAGTTTAGCCCCTTTATGGTGGAGGGACGGGGTGTGAGATATAATAATTATCGAATATACTGCCGAATCCATAGTTTTCCTGGTCGCTGAGATGAATAGTAACATTGCGGATTTTTAAAGTCCAACTTAAGCCCCCTTTGGTATAGGGGTGAAAAAGGGTAAAAAGAATAAATTGTTAAAAATGGCAGAGATAATGGACGTGTGTATGTTCCAGTATGACTTTCAAGCAGGCTTACTACCTGGAAAACATACTGTGGGAGTAAGACGCCCCTAGAACCACTAGGGAAACGGGTGAAATATAATCCATATTAATTAATGGAAGTTAGTTTGGCGCGATCTATATACGATATATATATGTGTAAATTAAGGCATAAAATGAAAACAGGCGTGAATTAATGAGACCATTCTAGGCATCCTGGAAACTTAGAACTTGGTACCAGACAAGCTGATGACTTCAGGATCCCTAGAAAAATCTAAAATTTTCAAAATTCTCTGAGGGGGACACGCTGGGAGTTTCAAATCTGCATAAGAACACAGTCGGTGATATTTATCCAGAACGATAAGCTATAGATTTCATGGGCTTAAAAGTTTCCTAAAAGTGCTAATTTTAATCCCCTCCCCCATATCAAGATGAAGGTGAACATGCATATACTCCCTATGACGATCTACATTTATTCATTTAAGTCGATTTGTAGCGATCTAGAAGGGGTGTGTCTGACATTGTAATTAATACTTTACAAATCAATAGTGACTGCCAGCAGGAGGGCGTCTGCTGTTGTAATCAGTACTTCCTACATCGACTTTAACTGGCAGTAGGAATGGGGTCCTCCTCCGACGCCTGTGTACCATTGCAATGAATAATTCCCGACTCGGTTTGACTAGCAGAAGGCAAGGGAGCGTGCATTTTTTCAAAACTCTTTTACGTGATTCTCTTTATCATTAGGTATTGGTTCCCCCTTGTAAGGGTGCCCCCGATTACAAACAAATTCACCAATCAAAATGTGACTGACGTTACGCATAGTGAATTGCGGTAGACAAGTGGACCTGTCGTTATCTTCACAACTCCGCAACTCGCACTTTACATTGGAAACAACGTCTGCGGACCTTCTTATGCTTTTTTTTTCGGATAACGCCAAGAGGCATACAATTTAAAAATTCTTATTAACTTCATGTACAGTAATTTACTTCGATATCCGTATACAATGTATAATACCGTAGAGAAGCACAGGTACATTTGCTAGTTTGTACATAAAAATCTTCACAGTTCCAGGCTTGTTTTCGTCAGAGTATATGGATCAAGTCATCTATCGAAAACCTTATGAGGGATCATATCGGGTAATCGAGAAATATTTTACCATTGCAATTAAGAACAAAGAGGTAAACATCTCCATCGGTAGAATGAAACCTGCGAACATTCCGTCTGATGTTCCAGTGGTAGATCTCCCAGCCACATCTCAATTAACATCAAGAACCTCAAGTGATGATCAGCCACAACCGACATCAAAATAACTTGACTCTGGATCAATAAAAAAGAGTTCTCGTTCAGGTCGTGTTATCCGTTTTCCTTCCAAGTATCTTGAAATCTTTTCGTAATTTAATTACTGGAATAGGAGTGGTGTAAGCACAGAACACCTTGTTGGACGTAAGATGGCTGCCATCCAAGACACCCTGTAAGACTTACGATGACTGGCGTGAGCTTTAGGAACCAAGAAACAAAGTCAGTACATAATGTATATATGATATATATAGCTTCTTATGATCAAACAATGAAATTAGCTTTTTTTTTTGAGTCTGGAATCGATGGTAAAGTGAGTCTTTGTTATTTTTTGATGCATTGAAAAGAACGTTGTAATAAAAATGAGTTATTAATCAAATTAAATAATCAGTAGCGTAACGTTGGGACCCGCAATGCCTCTAAGGAACCTCGCAGATTCCTCGCAATAATAATTGTTACGGAGATCTCCGTGGTAGTTAGAGGTGAAAGAAGGTGCGGGGGTGAACAGGTCTCAGGCTACGAAATTAAAGTTAATTTAAAATTTAACAAGGTTATATTTTCTTTGTAAAATTAAGAAATAACAAGCATGGCAGGTACAGAGTAGCAAAGCCACTATTCGAGAATGTACAATTACAAAGTTACAGGATGGGCTCCGAGAGCCAAACCCACAATACTTGAACAATTAGCCCAATCTTACGACATACAGAAATTCAACAAAGGGGCAGAAGACCCCAATCATGCCCAGGAGCACTTGCTCCCAATTACACAGTAAAGCCTCCTCGATGCGCGCAGAAAACACAATTTTATTTTGGAAAGAGCAACTAGCTCTCAAAGTTCCGGCCTATAAAAGACCACACCAAACTCGACTTTCAAGCTGTCCTCTAAGGACATAAACACAGGGGTAAGATACCCAACCTACTGAGGCCTATTGAGTGAGAAAAGGTTAATTACATGGCCTCTAAAATACCCATTTGAGAGGAGGCGATCTGCACTCCTAATACACTTGTTTAAAAACCTAATCTGGCACTAGGCCGCTAATGCAAGGGCTAATCCCATACTAAAGAGGTGACTTAAGAAAGAAACAATTTACATTACTGTTACGGAAGAATCGGTTGAGAAAAATAAGTTCACCTCAAAACAATATGAGTGGGAGCTCGAGAGGGTTAAGCACTCTCTATCCCAATATGTAGTTTCAAAGACAGAATACATACAAAGTGTCTTTACATTTTAGGCAAAGTTACATGGTGGAAACGCTTCGGACCCGCCCCGAGAGTTAAACTGCTGAGCTAGCAAGAAAGGAAGTTATTAAACGGCCATTACCTTGTTGTTGAACTGCTGCCCGAAGAAAGAGGCGCTTCCCGCCCCCTGCTACGTACTTTACACACCAAAAGCTGTTACTGGAGTGGCCCGGAGACCCGAAAATCAGCAGTTTATATACTCTCGCGGAAAGTTCGAGGCGTTTTTGGAATGAGAACACCCGCCCACAAAAACTTTATTGGCTAGGGTTAAGCAAGATATTCAAGTTGGGGAAGACACATCAGATTGGTCAGAAATTAATTAAAGAAATTCGGGATTGGCTAAATACAAAACAAGGGGAAAGAAAGGGGTATACAGCCAACTTAAACAATAACAGAAAGAAATTTAACAAGAAACAAACTTTTGAAATAAAAATTTCTCCAAAAAACAGTTCTTTCACTTCGCACTAGGGTGCACCATTGTAGTTTTTCAGTAGTGTCCTCTAGAAGAGAAAGTTCACACTTCTTACTACAGGTAAAACAAAAATACATCAAAAATGACCTAGTTCAAAAACTCCAAAATTTCCAAGTAGTGACATCTTCTGAGAAACTTGAAAATTAATCCAGTAGATAAAGTTCAGACTTCCTCCAGCAGAGGAGTTTCAACTGGCGCAAATTTTAAATTAGCGGCGTGGAGGTGTACCGCCCGGTACAGACCTCCCCCCCCCCAAAAAAAGTTCCTCCAAGGGGTAACACAGAAGAACATAAACTTTTGTTTGAAAACAAGGTCCAAGTTATGATGTTGCTATGGAGATTAATTGCAGAAGCATTTATCAAAATTGTTGAAATTTGATTTGTTCCAGTTTCAAAAATTCTCGTAGTAACTGCTGAAGTAATGTCTTTATGTTTGTAGAAGTTGAATTCAGAAGGAAAACTTTAGTTTTTAAAGTTGAGGAAAAATTCTCTAAGTCCACCAGGTATTGCAGTAAAATCCAAGAAAAGGTAGTAATGTTGAACTGGAATGTCCATATAGCTGGATATGTACTTCAAACGTTGATAATTTTAACGGCCAGACCAGCCGCCACTGCTTGAGTTCAGAGGAGGCCGCCCGGACCCCTCAAGTACCCTGAGATACCGCTCGCCCGCACTATGAGAGGAGTAGTGGTGTAGAAGCACGCCGCGCCCGCGGCGAACATATACAGGTTGCGGGCAAGTAGCAGGATGTGCGCCGCACATCAGCCTTGGCCGGGAGGAGGGCTCCGGCTCGCCGTGCACAAGTCGACCTCGCTGGAGTAGAGGGGGCCCTTCCTCTATCCCAGTCGCGGCACGGCGCCGCGCGGCTGCGGGGGCACTGAAACATTAAAGCTCGACGGCAGAATTTGTTGGACCATCATCATTTTTTGAGGGCACAGGCTTTGTGGAGAGGTTGAGGGGCCAGTGGCGTGCAGATATTTATGGCATTAACAAGCCACTGTGTGTTGTGGAGCAGGAGACGGGAGCGTGGTAATGGCCGTGGCAACGACAGGATGGCAGTTTAACGGTTCGGGGAAGGTTTTACAAAATGCTTGCATATAAAACAAAATATTATAGAAGGGACAGAATGCCTTAAAAGTGAAAACTAAAAAAAATATAACCTTCATATTCCTTTCAAGATTATATGAAGCAAGTTAGCACAGAAATTATACAGGTTTCACCTGCGACAGGTGAACCCTAAATATCCTCTCGGTGGCTGGATTGCTTAATAATAATGTGACCGGCGTAAGGAAATCTAGAATGATACACGGCCCATGAAATCTGGGGGCAAGCTTGCCCGCGGGAACAAAATTCTTGACCATCACCTGGTCACCTACTTTCAAATGGGTGGGTCTCCGTCCACCATCATATCTTTCCCTAACCTTTTCGTGAGACACTTTAAGATTGGCTTTAGCCTTCTTCCAAAGATCTTTAATGTTGTCCGCGTCTATTGTCTCAGGTAGAATGTCACTCAGAGACCAGAGGTTAGAGAGCGGCGTGTTGGGAACGAACTTAAACATCAAAGAAGCTGGAGTAAACTTGTGAGATTCATGAACCGCCGAATTCAAAGCAAAAGCTAACCAATGCAGGGACGTGTCCCATCTAGAATGATCTTCATGATGATAGGCAATAAGCGCGGACCTGAGATTACGATTAACCCGTTCAGCCAGAGATGGTTGAGGGTAATAAGCAGAAGTTGTCACATGAGAGATGGACAGGTCAAAGCAGAATTTACGAAATAAATGAGATGTGAAAGCCTTAGCATTATCAGATACAATATATTGACACGGGCCAAAAGAAGCAAAGATAGAATTTAGACAAGTAATGGTGGACTGAGCGGTAGCCAGCTTAGTCGGAAATAACCAGGAAAATCTTGTAAAACCATCTACGCATACAAAGATGAACTTGTTGGCATTTCCCTTCGACTGGGGGAAGGGTCCTACATAATCAATATACAGGCGTTCCATGGGGCGCAACGCTTGATGAGAAGACAACAGGCCTACCTTGGTGGACATGGTTGGTTTACTAAGCAAACAGGATTTACAAGCCTTAACTAGTTCACAGATTTCACCGTCCATACCCTTCCAGATGAACCTTTCACGAATCTTTTCACGAGTTTTAAAGATTCCAAGATGCCCCCCTAATGGAGTCTCATGATAGTACTTGAAGATCATAGGTACAAGAACAGCTGGAACGACAACCTTCATCATCTTATCATGCCTCGATGGGCAACATAAAACACCATTCCTCAGAACATAAGGGATGACATGTTCCCCAGAAGAAAGGGTTTCCATTATCGGAGCCAGCGTCGGATCTTCACGTTGGTATTTCTCGATATCCCTAAAGAGCATGGGAGCATCTGTTAAGATGCCATTAACATCAGATAGCATGGACTCGGGAGGAGATGAACTATCGACCGGTTCATGGTTCTCAACGTCGTTGGAAAACATACGGCTGAGTCCATCAGCGACAACATTTTCGGTACCTCTGATATGCCTGACATCGAATTGGAAGGCAGAAATACGGATGGCCCAACGGGCTATACGACCAGTACGACGCGGCCTACCTAAGACCCAGCTTAAGGCTTGATTATCTGTCTCCAGGTCGAATTTGACATGTTCCAGATAGAGACGGAACTTTTCTAAGGCTAATAAGACTGCCAAACCTTCGAGCTCATAGATGGAATACTTGGCTTCTTGAGCCGATAGAGTCCTAGATGCATAGGCGATGGGTCGCCTCCCTAGTTCAGTCTCTTGAAGAAGGACTGCAGCTACCGCCGACGACGACGCGTCGGTTTGGACGATGAATTTCTTTGAGAAATCAGGCATAGCAAGGACAGGGGCATTACAGAGAGCTAATTTAAGATCTTCAAAAGCGGCTTGTTGAGAAGGTCCCCACTCGAATTTGATGCCTTTCCTACGAAGAAGGTTCAAGGGCGCCGCTCTATTAGCGAAGTTAGGAATAAACTTCCTGAAGAAATTCACCATACCAATGAACCTGGCGATACCTTTGATGTCCTTAGGAGGTTTAAAATCACGGATGGCCTGTGTTCTAGAATGATCGACTGCAACACCCTCAGGTGAAACAATATGCCCTAGGAATGACATAGAGGGCTTAGCGAAGGCAACCTTGGACAACTTAACAGTTAACCCAGCCTTACGAAGGCGATTAAGAACTTCTCGCAGATGATCTAGATGTTCTTCAAAGGTCTCCGAAAATACGACGACATCATCCAGGTAGTGATACAAGTACTCAAATTTGATGTCGGAGAAGACCCTATCTAGCAGTCTAGTGAGTACAGCTGCTCCCGTGGGGAGCCCGAAAGGTACGCGGTTGTATTCATACAAATTCCAATCCGTGGCAAACGCTGTAAGATGTTTAGACTCTTCGGCAAGGGGAATTTGATTATAGGCCTGATTCAAGTCCAAGATAGTAAAGAACTTGGCCTTACGAAACCATGAAAAACAAGAATGAAGGTCAGGAAGGGGCACAGATTGCAACACCACCTTCCAATTGAGAGCCCTATAATCAATGACAGGCCTGAAGCCACCTTGGGGTTTCGGGACTAGAAAAATAGGTGAAGAATACGCCGACTTAGAGGGCCTAATAATACCATCCTTCAACATCTGATCGATGATTTCTTTCAGAGCCTTCATTTTAGGTGGAGACCGCCTATATGGTGGAAAACGGACAGGAATCGAATCTGTGACCTCAATTTTGTATTCGATAAGGTCAGTAACACCAAGAGTATCAGAGAACACCTCTGGAAACGACTGACACAACTTACGAATACTATCGGCCTGCTCCTCAGGTAGATGTCTAAGGTCTAACAACATCTCATCCTGGGTAGGCGAAATAGATAAACATGATGCAGAATTACATTTCAATAATGGGATTTTTCAATTGGAAGCAAATTTGAAAGTGCACGACCTACTCTGAAGATCAAGCACAAGACCAGTGTGAGAAATGAAGTCAGCTCCCAATATAATGGGGCAAGACAAGTGCTTGGCCACAAACAATTTGATTTTCCATGTAAATTTAAAAATACGGATTTTGACATTTACAGAACCTAGAATTTCTAATGGAGATGAATTAGCCGAAACATATTGAACAGGAGATGAGCCATAGTCAGGTAGTTTACAAACAGATTTCAATTTTGAATACCATTGATCCGAAATAATTGAACAAACACTGCCTGAATCTAATAGAGCTGTTATAGGCTCATTATTTAACTCAATTTTAAGAAAAGGAACAGGTGCGGGGGTATCCGCCGCAATCCTAAGACATTCTTTGGGGCATTCAAAAGATGAATTTGAAGATTGAACGTTCCCAGAATTTTCAACCTGTTTACCAGGGGCTGAGCCTCGGGAAGAGGGATTAGTCGACTCAGCCGAAGCCACTAGTCATTTTTTATTATTGGCATTGGTGGAATTTGCACCAGAAGTTGAGCAGGAGGGGGTACTATTTGAATTTGGGCAATTCTTGGCGATATGTGAGAAAGCCCCACATTTAAAACAGCCTTGTGATGAACCAGCTCCATTCCTTGTCCCACTAGACTTGATCAGTGGACACTTATTGCGAAGATGGTTAGGCGACCCGCAAGCATAACATTTACGGGGTGTGACTGGTCGGCGAGGTGGAGGCCGAGGATTACTAAAAGAAGGAGGGGGTTCTTTCGCGACACGCAAAGAATCGGCGCATCTAACTCCTTCCGCTGAGACGGCCAATGCTTCAAGTTCAGAGAAAGTTTGCGGGCACGCCGCGAAACACAAATATGACCTATAGGATGGTGAAATGCCTTCCACAATAGCTTGTACAATCTGATCCTCAGGGAAGTGAAGAGCAAACACCCTAATATAGAACTTAATATCTTGGATGAAATCTGCCAAGTTTTCATCCAAGCGCTGTACCCGATAATAGTACTTCTGAATAAGGGAGGACCTTGCCCTAGCCGGGATGAAGTTAGCTAGCAAGTGGGCGTGGAAGTCTTCAATCGATGATTGCTCGGCAATGGCTCTAACTATTTTGTCTGAGAGAATACCTATTGCATAGGGATAGATGATTTGCAAAATCTGACATGGGGAAAGAGAAAAAACAAGGGCATGATCCTGAAATTCAACTAAAAACCTTAAGAAAGAAATAACTTCACTGGTGGTGTTAACAGAAAACTTCGAGATACCTCTGAGCAACATTGCCAATGGATGAGGCAAGCTGCTGAACCCAGGTGACATAGTCGGTAAAGGTTTAAGTGGCAAAGACGTTAATTCAGAACGTACATTATTCAATGAGTTACGGCGTTCAGACTCGTTGTCCAATGGGGCAGAGGTTGTTTGAGCCGCAACGGTTTTCCTATTGACGTCTCCCTTAGGAGGCTCTTCCTCGCTACCTACATTCACCGTGACGGGTTGATCAGTTTTGGGAGGAACTTCCCCAGTTAACAATTGGGTAACCTTACTAGATAATTCAGAAAGATTTTCAAGAACCATACTAGCTTCCTTTCTCTGAACGTCATTCAACTTTAGAGACAACAGATCGTTAACTCTATTTGAAAAATGAAATAGCCTGGCTTGCACACGCTTAATTTGATTAGGAGAAGGATCATTTTCTTCAAAAAAACTAACTACAGATGCTAGCTCAGTAGTATTATCAGTGATCGTGGAAAGAGAGTCGTCAATTTCTTTCTCTCCCAAAGTGGGGATGGAAATGGGCAAATCAAGGGACTCTCTAAGCTTGTTTGTGTCTACTGCAACCGTGCCTCCAGATTGCACATTTCTGATAGTTAACTCATAGATCAACTCCTCTTTGCGCAAATAGTTAAGATGGAGAACATCGCGAGGGCCGGGCATGATGACAGAACAATTTTGAAACAGAAAAAATCAAAAAATTCCAGCAACTGAGAAAATTGTTAGAGTTCGAATCAAAGTAATGTTTAGCCGTCAAAAGGGGCTAAATTGAGACCCATTCAACCACGCTCTGCTACCACTTGTTACGGAGATCTCCGTGGTAGTTAGAGGTGAAAGAAGGTGCGGGGGAACAGGTCTCAGGCTACGAAATTAAAGTTAATATAAAATTTAACAAGGTTATATTTTCTTTGTAAAATCAAGAAATAACAAGCATGGCAGGTACAGAGTAGCAAAGCCACTATTCGAGAATGTACAATTACAAAGTTACAGGATGGGCTCCGAGAGCCAAACCCAATACTTGAACAATTAGCCCAATCTTACGATATACAGAAATTCAACAAAGGGGCAGAAGACCCCAATCATGCCCAGGAGCACTTGCTCCCAATTACACAGTAAAGCCTCCTCGAGGCGCGCAGAAAACACAATTTTATTTTGGAAAGAGCAACTAGCTCTCAAAGTTCCGGCCTATAAAAGACCACACCAAACTCGACTTTCAAGCTGTCCTCTAAGGACATAAACACAGGGGTAAGATACCTAACCTACTGAGGCCTATTAAGTGAGAAAAGGTTAATTACATGGCCTCTAAAATGCCCATTTGAGAGGAGGCGATCTGCACTCCTAATACACTTGTTAAAAACCTAATCTGGCACTAGGCCGCTAATGCAAGGGCTAATCCCATACTAAAGAGGTGACTTAAGAAAGAAACAATTTACATTACTGTTACGGAAGAATCGGTTGAGAAAAATAAGTTCACCTCAAAACAATATGAGTGGGAGCTCGAGAGGGTTAAGCACTCTCTATCCCAATATGTAGTTTAAAAGATAGAATAAATACAAAGTGTCTTTACATTTTAGGGAAAGTTACATGGTGGAAACGCTTCGGACCCGCCCCGAGAGTTAAACTGCTGAGCTAGCAAGAAAAGAAGTTATTAAACGGTCATTACCTTGTTGTTGAACTGCTGCCCGAAGAAAGAGGCGTTTCCCGCCCCCTGCTACGTACTTTACACACCAAAAGCTGTTACTGGAGTGGCCCGGAGACCCGAAAATCAGCAGTTTATATACTCTCGCGGAAAGTTCGAGGCGTTTTTGGAATGAGAACACCCGCCCACAAAAACTTTATTGGCTAGGGTTAAGCAAGATATTCAAATTGGGGAAGACACATCAGATTGGTCAGAAATTAATTAAAGAAATTCGGGATTGGCTAAATACAAAACAAGGGGAAAGAAAGGGGTATACAGCCAACTTAAACAATAACAGAAAGAAATTTAACAAGAAACAAACTTTTGAAATAAAAATTTCTCCAAAAAACAGTTCTTTCACTTCGCACTAGGGTGCACCATTGTAGTTTTTCAGTAGTGTCCTCTAGAAGAGAAAGTTCACACTTCTTACTACAGGTAAAACAAAAATACATCAAAAATGACCCAGTTCAAAAACTCCAAAATTTCCAAGTAGTGACATCTTCTGAGAAACTTGAAAATTAATCCAGTAGATAAAGTTCAGACTTCCTCCAGCAGAGGAGTTTCAACTGGCGCAAATTTTAAATTAGCGGCGTGGAGGTGTACCGCCCGGTACAATAAGAAGAAGAAGAAGAAGAATATCGTATCTAGCCTAATGCCAGTCTGCACGGGAAAAGTCAGGGCAGTTTTATAGAATCAGTCTAAATAGTTTGTTTTACAATTTGTACGTAGAGGAATCGCCTTCTAGCAGCAGTTGTTATAGCGCAGCTGTAAACAATGCTCCCCCCCCCCCCCCCGCGGCCTCTCGCAACACCACTTCACTCGACACTCTCCTCACAAAAGGCTTGCATCAAATTGTAATTAGAGCCATGAAAACTGATACCAAAATATCATATTTTAGTTAGAAAAGTACATTTTCTTGGTTTATAGTGCATTTAAGATCTACTATGCACAAATTTTGATGAAAAATTAACTTTATAACTAACTAGGTGATGTACCCGTGCTTCGCTACGAAATTCTACATTGTATACAGAATTCTAAGTTAGGTAGTGCATGCGTTGTTAGCAAGATTATATTAAATTGCATAGCTCAGTCTCATATGAAGACTGTGTTAGGGAATTTTTAATGTAATGGTAGGCCCGCTTACCTACCATCAGTCACAATCAGGTTGGGGAGTTTTCATTATGATGGCAGACACTCACTCCCCACCTGCCTTTTTACCTCCTCAGAAAGACTGTCTTAGTGGTTTTACCAACTGAAATGAACATAGGTCATTACAACGACGTCAGTAGTAATAGCGCGATTAAATGCGATGCTTTCATATGAAATACTCGATCAAATGAAAAACCACACATTTTCGCACTTTTTACGAACAGTACTACGCTGCCGATCTAACAGTCCAAATTTCCAGAGCTGGAATGACCAAGCCGCAGACAGCCGTTATCCGTGAACACTCTTCGTCTTTTTTCGGGGGGGGGGGGATGTTCGAATAGTGGAGAGTCCTAGGGTAAAAACTATTCCCTTTTACTAATGTGTTTCCTAGGAGTACCCGATGAGTCGGAAAAATGTCAATTCACCACACTGGCCGCAAATTTTTCCTCCAAGCCAGAGTAGAAACTCGCTCTTCACTGCTAATTTGACTATTACTAATTGAGCTTCTGGCTTCAGTGTGCACACTGCTCATTCAAAACAGCGCGTCAGAGTAGGGATACTACTGGAATACTATGATGAACCAGTGTGTTACGTACCAGCAGTATCAGAAAATGTATGAACCAGAAGAATGGCATCCTAAAGAAGAAAATTTAACTCCTCAGCTTTTTCCCGCCAATATTCAGTCAGACTGTTATACTCGGTACGCAGCAGTAATCCCATCTATCGGAGTTGAGTGGCAGCATAAGAGAGAAAGAAAATCACAGCAAACAATCTTATAAATAAAGTTGTAGGGGGTCCGCTGTCTGTAATTCCTTTTGTTTTGCAAAATTTTCAAATATCTATCCGTTTTAGGTCAACTCAAGACCGAATCGGTGGTTTTTACTTTTCGTGTCTGTTTGTTTGTTTGTCTGTTTGTTCCACCATCACGTCGAAACGGCTGGATAGATCTCAACCAAACTTCATATTTGGAGTATACTCATCCCGGGGAAGGTTTCGATATGCATGTCATTTTAAAATCTTTGAAAAGACGGGGGTTTTATAGGAAAACCACAACGGTTTTCCTCCATTTTCTCTTATACTATTGATTTTCTGTAAACTCTGTGGACCGTATGTGAAAGGTCTCTTCATTATAAACAACTTCTGTTATGTTCATAATTTATCTTACTCTTCAAATGACGGAGAAATTTACTATTTTCTGCCGATACCATGCTCTGCATTGAGTGACCGACAGAACGAAAACGAATATATAGGTTACCATGGAAACGTCTCTGACTGCTTGCCAGCAGGGAAGTACCGTATTGCCATTTTCCTCACCATTCCTTTAAATTCGTGGTTGTTCCTTGGGTAGAAAGCAAGAGAGTCGTCAATCGGCCATTCTGCGGGATATTGGCGGAATATCATTGGAGGTTATAACCGTCCTCGAATAGCTAAAGTAATAACACAAATATTCATCTTCTTATCTGATTACGTAAGAATCCCTGCGCCTAAATTTCTCTCCAATTACCGCTTTCTTATATCCATAACTCACACCGGCATAATTTATTGAGTAGCATTTGATTTTCCAATACATTCACTTGGTATTTACATATTTGTCGTCATCCGGATGTCCTCAGTTATAATCCATTTTCTATTAATTTCAACTTACTAAACTGTATTATTTTCTTCCTTAATTACCACGTATGTATGCGAGTGCTAATCCCGAATGCTGGACACTCTTTTCTTTGAGGATATATTCTAAGCTATGCAAATGTATAACTTTTGGCCCAGGAAAATTCCGAAATATGGATGCAATTTTAACGACGGCGCAGACCTTTGTTTCGGGGTAATTGGTGGCTAATCAGTAAGTCGTATCACAAGTCAGAAAGCAAATGGCGTTTTCATTTTGGAGAGATCTACAACTTTTGTCCTATGACTTTTCGTCGTATTTCTATCCCTAATACGTTAAATACGGATGTATTTCTCGATTTCAAGTTGATTTTGTACTTTTATACGTATATATCATTTGGCACACTTATAGGAAAGGTAGAATCATGACATTCGGTACGCACATTGACATGACCATTGGCCATGTTATAGCCAAATTTTATGATTTTAGCTGTCACAAATATAAAGTAGTATGTGAAAACTGTACAAAATTTCACCCCATTCAATGACTCTAAGTCAATCTAACCCATAAATATAGGAGATACGAGAAGATGTCATAGGACCAACCATGTAGAGCACTGAAAGGGGCGTCTGATGGTGAAGTCCGTTTGTAGATACGTCGTACAGTTTCAAAGCAGTAACTATCGAAATAAAGGTCTGCACTTCTAGAGTGTGTCTGTACATTGAGAATTTTGGCGAAATTTCCGTACAGTTACCCGTTTCAGGTGTAATAATGACCATCTGCATATATTCAATTTTGGTGTCTGTCTGTTTGTTTGTTTGTCTGTTTGTCTATAACTTGGAAACTACTGGATATATTTCCACCAAACTTGATATTTAGAATCCACCTGTCCTTTGGTAGGTTTTAGGGCAAATATTGTTTCTAAATCCCTGAATTGACTGGGGGATTATACGAAACCGAAACCGTGATTTTGCATTCCTACAAAATATACACAACCTGCCTTAATGGAAATTAATTTCTAAGCCTTTTTCTTCATGTGCATCATTTCAATACGAGGATTAATAAGGGAGATATCATTAATGGACCGTTTTCCGGTACAGGTCCCACCGGACTTAACTCAAGACCGGGTGCGTGTAAAGCGTATTTTTTTACAACTTGAAAACTACTGAAGATATTTGAGTCAAACTTTACATTAACATCCACCTGTCCAACGGTAGGTGTTAATCGCCAATAACTTTTCATGTTCCCGGAATGGACTGGCGGTTTATCGGGAACCGAAATGGTGATTTTACTCTTACACAATATAGGTATACAGTACAAAACCAACCTGACTGGAAATCGACCAAACGTGATGGAATTCCATCTCTAAAACTTTTTTCATGTGCATTTTTTCGACAGGAGGATTAATAAGGGAGATATAATAAACGGTTCGTTTTTCAGGTTAAGTCCAGCGGATATAGCCCAAAAGGTGTTGTACGTGGAGCAGGTTCCTTTTCTATCTATGTAAATAAAATCGTAACGACTGTTTGCCTATACATTGACTATTTTGGCGAAATTTTCGTACAGCTACACGTTTAAGGGGTAATAATGTCCATCTGCATATTTTTTGGTTTAGTTTCTTGAAAGTCCTAATTTTTACACTCCTCACCGAAAACCCAGATTGCGGCATAATCTGCCAGTCGAAGAAGGATATTGAAATTTGGCAAAATTATACGTTTTAGCCTGTAACGGACGGAAAACTTCCAAGATCTTTAAATTTTTCCCTTTTTATCCCGAAGAATATCGAAATATGGAGGCAATTTTAATGATGGTGCAGACCTTCGGGAAGTATTATCACATAACGTTTGGCACAATCCCCGTTCAATTTGGAGTGATCTACAACCTTGGTCTTACGACATTTTGTCGTATTTCTATCCTTTTTACGTTTGATTTTTCTCTATTTCTCGATGTTAAATTTGGACTTTTCACATGCATAATTCATACCTTCCATCACTTATAGGAAAGATAGAATCATCAAACTCTAAACGAAAATTGGTCCACCCAGTAGCCATATACCAGCCAAATGCTATGTATGTAGCTGTCACTTAATTATCCGAAAAGCAATGCAATGTGAGATAACCTTACACAAATTTTACCCTATTCCACGTTTCTAACTCAATCTGACCCATGAATAGATGAGATATCATAAGACCAGCAATTTAGGCCGCTAAATCCGGCGTCTTATGGTACAATCCTTTCTCGATATGATGTACCGTTTAGCAGCAGTTAATCTGTAAATGAAGGTCTGCAATATTGTAAACAAGCACATACTTTCGTATGTCGAACTATATATACCGGTATTCAATTATGTCGATTTTGTAGCGATCGAGAAAGGGAGTGTCTGCTATTGTAATCAGTACTCCCCACACCGACTCTGACTGGCAGTAGGAATGGGGTCTTTCTCCAATTCCTGTGTAACTGGCATTAATAAGGCAGGCCTACCATTGTAATGAATAATTCATTTCTCGATTTGACTTGCAGAAGGCAAGGGAGCATGGAGTTTTGTTCAAAACTCCCCTTACCCGATTGTGTTTGGCTGTAGGCAAGCGTTCCCGCAGTTATAAACAGATGTACCCATCTAAAATGTGACTGGCATTAGGCATACTGGCCTGCTATTTTGATGGAAACTCACCAACTTGGTGTGACTGGCAGTAAGCTGGCTGGCAGTTGGAAAAGGGGCCTGTCATTATAATGATAACTGCACAACTCAATTTTGACAGGTTGTAGGGAAGTTTCCTGCCATTATAATAAAAACTCCTCAATTTGTAATATGTCTGGAAGTAGGAAAGGGGGCTGCCATTTCAACGGAAACTCCCCAAATCGACTCTGACTGCGCAGTAGGCAATGGGGCCTGCAATTATAATGTAAACTTCCCAACTTGATTGTGAATGGCAGTAGGCAAGTGAGCCTGTCGTTATCATCACAAATCCGCAACAAGCACTTTACATTGGAAACTACGTATGGGGACCTCTCCATGCTGTTTCTCGGATAACGCTAAGAGACATGCTGTTTTAAAACAATCTTATTTACTGCATGCACAGTATTTACTTCAATATTCGTATACAATGCAGAATACCGTAGCGAAGCACGGGTACATTTGCTAGTAGTCAATAAAACGTTATTGTTGATCAATGTTATGCACTTTCAATATTGTAGGCCTTCACATTTAGTTTTCTTCCGACTCTGAAATACCACTCTTATCATAGTCGATACGGTAAATGATCGGAAATTGTATTCTCTATAACTTTTGTTACGTAGTACTTCTCGATAGGACCGATAACATACAGTAGGTACATAAATTTTAGGCGCCTTCCCCTAAACTACAATTTCATCCAGGGTGAATAAAATTGTTTACAGCTTAGACTGTAGTTTCTTATTCCCTGACTCTATATACCGATTTTCATTAAATTCTGTTCACCCATTTTCTCGTGGCTCGGCGTTGATATGGACTTAGCAATAAAAATATAAATTCATGAATATCTGTGTTATCATAGCCGGTACGGTAAACATGTAAGACATAAATGATTGCAAATTTAATTTTATATAACTTAGTTATGCAGTATTTATCGGTAGGACCAATAATAATATAAATATTTGAAAATTAAATGTGAGGCCTTCCCCTAAACTACCATTTCACTCTGTGTGAATAAAATTATTTATAGCCTAGATTGTAGTGGATCATCCCCCGACTTTACATACCGATTTTTATTAAATTATTTTCAGCCGTTTTCTCGTTATGCGTGTACAGACAGACAGACAGACATTACGGAAAATTAAAAAGAGCATTTCCTTCTTACTGTGGACACGACCGATACAGAAATACCATTGTTTTTAAATTCTCAGAAATGAATAGACGAAACACTTATTTTATATACAAAGATTCGTAGATTTTACATTTTAATATATTCGTTGCGCCACTGTAAATAATTGCTCTTGACCGTACCTACACTCTTCATGACTGCAAGTCGCGAGACAAGCAGTTCGTAATAATAATAATAATAATAATAATAATAATAATAATAATAATAATAATAATAATAATAATAATAATAATAATGTTATTTGCTTTACGTCCTATAACTACTTTTACGGTTTTAGGAGACGCCGAGGTGCCGGAATTTAGTCCCGCAGGAGTTTCTTTACGTGCCAGTAGATCTACCGACACGAGGCTGACGTATTTGAGCACCTTCAAATACCACCGGGATGAGAAGCAGTTCGTGCGAACTCCCCTCGGTACCAGGCAAGCTTAGCCACTTGGAAACATTACGTAGGCTTACTACATCTGAAAACAGATTTTCGAGATTTTTAACGGTTTGTGAGTTATTTGAAATTAACAGCTTACTAACCCTGTTTTATTATGAACTTAGAACCTCCTTTTGAAAATGTTAATTTTTTATTATCTAAAAGGAGGAGGTAGATAGTCTAGCTGGGTTTCCGGCGGTAAGACCATCGCAACGAGTCTGATTATGTAGAAGTAACGACACAGTCTAATATATTAGACTGTGGTAACGACAGCTCAAAATTAGCTATTAAAAGATCTCTTTTAAGTACGGTATTCCGAAGTTGATGAATACTTATCCAAGAAGCTGGCGGTCTCTAAGCACGCCATGCTAATGAGCAACATTTTCTTAACGACAAACCGTTCGGAATGTAACCTATGACGCCCTTTTCATTATCGCTGGTGAACACATGGGAGTTATGAGCTGTTTCCGAGTTCCTACTCGCTGAGATCACTGGTGGAGAGAGAGAACTTCGTCTTCTGTATAGCAGCGTCTTCTCCTCTGAGGCATTCAGAGCTTAACCCCGCACAAAAGATCACTATTTATTCCTTATACTAAATATGTAGCGCAACTCAAAATCATAAAAACCTAACAGTAGGTATTTAGACATGTGATCTGTACCTTGCACAAAATCTCAGTTATCTTGAGGTCTAGATACGGATGAAACTATTTTAAACGTATAATAAAAAGAATAAAAGCATTTCACGTAACATAAAGCACAAATGTTTGAATAATAGTTGGTTTTATTGCTTATATTTGTTGCAACCAAGAATTCCAACAATACCCGCTATGGGTAGGGGTAGTAGAATAACACTCACTGTATCCCCTGACTGTTGTAAGGGTAGAATAAAAGGGGCCTCAGGGGCTCTTAACTTAGGAGCGTGGGTTGGCTACCACGGGGTCTTCAGCTGAGTTCTGGCATTGCTTCCACTTACTTCCCCCAGCCCCCTCTGGGTGGAGGACACAGACGAAAAATACACCCACGGTATCCCTAGCTTGCCGTAAGAGGCGACTAAAAGGACCCCCAGGGACTTTCAACTTGGGAGCGTGAGCTGGCGACTATGGGGCCCTTAGCTGATTCCTGGCATTGTTTCCACTTACTTGTGCCAGGCTCCTCACTTTCATCTATCATGTCCGACCTCCCTCGGCCAACTCCTGTTCTTTTCCGACCCCGACAGTGTTAGAGCACTCGAGTCCTAGCGAGTCTTGCATTTTCACGCCCTTCGTGGCCCTTGTCTTTCTTTGCCCAATACCTTCATTTTTTGAAGTGTCGTATCCCTTCCATTTTTTCTCTCTGATTAGTGTTATTTGGAGGACGGTTGCCTAGTTGTACTTCCTCTTAAAACATTAATCACCACCACCACCACCACCACGGCACCACCACCTCACCAGACCTTTCGCCCATTTCGCACGTATTGTACCGGTAACGGCGGTACAGACTAAGTCCCCGTTATGAAAATCTTAAACTTACGTGTTATGCTCCGGACTGCTTACGAAGAACTGACTAGGCAGCGAGCAACAGCTGCGCGCGTGTGACGTAGTGAGCGGGTGACGTCACGGCATGCCTCGCTGCACTACAAAGCCTGGATTGATGGAGAATGTTCTACGAGTTTCGGATCAAATATAAATACGTGCTGCTTCGCTCAGCAGATCAGTGAATGTGAGTGTGTGTTGCAGCATGTTATAGTGAGCAGCAGTGCGCTGCAGAATGTGATACCAGTTTGTGGCCGGGATTTCTATAAGCACATTAGACTGTAGTATTCGCACCGTCAGTTCGCGGGTGTGGTAATCGAGCGTGAAGCCGCTGCTAAGTTTCAAGTTCGTGGACTTTAATATAGTCACGTTGAATGTGGACTTATTCAGATTTCCTTATATTGTGACAACCTTTTACTCCGATAGGACGTGAGGTGAATTGTGTATCGTCTGGACATTATTTATTGACTGTTACTCTATACGAGTGTCCGAGACCCGCAAACATTTTCGAGTGTTCGAAATTGAAATTTTATGGACTTGAATCTGATTGCTCCTTGCCGAGGACTCGATACTTTAAGTTATAAACTGTGTTTAATCCAAATTTAATTTACCAATCCGTAAGCTGTGGTCATGAACTGTGAACTGTGCAGGTGTGAACAGCGCATCTCTATTTTAATGAACAGTGCATTTCCATTCTAATGAACAGTGTACATTTAGTTTATGGACAGTCAAACCAAGGACTGTCAGTACTCAGTTAATTTCGTCTTTTGGTTTCAACACGTGAACGAGTTTGATTCACGAGCGGAACATCTTTATTTCATTTAAATTGAACAGTGCTTCAATGAACTTACTTCATGTTGTCATAGGTGCAACAAACTTTAAGTAACTTTAAACTGGACAATCAGTTCCGAGTGGACTTTATTTTGTGAATGTTTCTTTCACTTGACACGTGATAAAGTTAAGTGACATTTCACCGAGACATTTGTGTTTGGACTTTGTTAAAAGCATTTATAAACACTCTATCATCTGTGCAGAAGCAGCCTTTGCACTAACTCGCCCAGAGCTGAACGATGTTCATTCATGTTCACCATTTACAAGGACTACCTCGACGCCATGGATCTACAAAGCACCGAATAGATCTTCTAGAACTTCCATCGGGGGACGAATGGTGGTTCGCTGCTATGGAAATGGAGCTGCCGGAATCTAAGGACATCGCCAGCCATAAGACGAGGAACGTTTTCAACTGTATACGCTGTACAGAGGTGATATTAATTTCAATTTTTTAATAAACTCTGAAACAAAAGTCTTTAAGATTTCTTTTAAACAAACCCTCTCCCTCTGTATGCACTTCAGCGACTGGTACACGCCCTGCGTCTCATCTCTACCAAAGTACCAAATTTACTGTTACAGAGGAGAGGGGTAGAAATTGGCGCCCCAGTCGTATCGGGGCCGATTTGGAGTGCAGTAAAATTAGAAATTAGCGCTTCAGCAATATCAGAACTTAATTATGAGTGCAGTAGACATTAAATTGACACTTAACCATTCTAGACTCAATGTTGAAGTACTAGTAATAATTAAGAAGTGCAGTGATAGACAAAATCGCACTAAATCGTGTGACTTAGTAATTTAATTCAGATACATTTCCAGTGCTTTATGTGGAATAACTATTAATATTACAGTGAACTTTCTAACAAGATTTAACTTCTCTATAATAAGAAGTGTTATTAATGATATGGGATCATTTTTGTGTGTTAAATGTCTTGGAGATTTTTCTTTTGAGAATGTTTGAATGACTTTGAACATGAACTTTAACCATTGGACAATAATGGTGATATCTGAATTCTTTTCAAGTGATTTATGATTTTCTTGTTGCTTGGTTTAAATACATTACCGTCAAAATGGAAAATATTTTAGCTGCTATTGAAGCTCTTAAGATTAGCTTAAATGAACGTATTGCCAAATCAGAGGCTCAATTAGGTACTCGTGTTACTGAGATTAATACTCGTATTGATGAGGCCAATGCCGTAACTGCTCAATTAGGTACTACTTTAGAAGCTCGCATTAACGAATCTAAGGTTGCAACTACAGCCAACTTAGAAAGTCGTATCACACAAGTAACTAAAATAATTAATACCAAGTTTACCGAAGTTAATGCTAATTTGGAAAATAGGCTTACTAAAGCTGGTTCCGAGATTGAAAAACGATTCTCAGAAACTAATGCGAAGATTAATTCTAAGTTTACGGAAATAAACGAACGCCTCACCCATGACTTAGAAACAGTAAAACAGGACCTTAAACTACAAATAGTTGAAGACTTAAAAGCTTCTTTTCCCACCTCACATCAATTGATTAAGGAAGTTGAAAGCTTAAAGGCAGAATTTAAAGAATCTCATGGTCAGTTATCACAGGCACAAGCAAAAATAGCCTCTATTCAGGATAACATCCATGAATCTTTTAAGACTAACTTTCAGGAAATAAGTAATGAAGTCAATTTACTTAAAACAAGGCAGGAGGAAACAGATAAGCTTGTAAAAAACCAATTAGATAGCGCACATACTCAAATCATTCGCATAGGCCGCGATGTAAATGAAGTGAAGCAGGACCTCGAAAAGGAAGTCCAGAGCGTGGAAAACTCCATCCGTGGGCAAGTTAAGACTATCAAGGTCGAATTGCAAGGAAAAATAGAGACGATTGATAATAGAATCTCTCAGGTGGAGAAGGAGGTGTCTACACATCAGTGTCAAGGGTCTAGCGGAGATACTTCTAGCATGTCCACTGTTTTAAAATTATCAGACGATAAACCTGCAAAATTTTCCGGAAAGGAAGAGTACACAGCGAAAGAATTCCTTCTCAATATTGAAGAGTACTTTCAAGAGAATAAAGTACGATCCGATCATCAATTGAGGATAGCTTCTAGATTATTGGAAGGGAAAGCACTAAATTGGTACACAGCATTTAAATTTAACATTAAAACCTATGATGAATTCAAGGAAGCCTTGTTGAAGAGGTTTTGGAATTCGGAAATTCAACACTTGATTAAGTTACAATTATACTCTAGGAGATACAACACAGCTATTAATTCTTCACGATATTCTGATTTTCTCATTTCCCAATTAAAGAAGATGCAATTCTTTGATCCTCCTTTGCCAGAACAGGAGTTAATACAGGTAATAACTTTACAATTTCCGGCGCATGTACAAGAAATTCTTGTGGCAGCCAATGTTCAAGACCTAGAACAACTTGATGATTTATTAAGGAAACTTGACACTGCACATACACAAAATCTACCTAGGGTTACTAAGACGAAAGAGGTTGCAACTAACCATGTCGAAGTTAATAACCCGCCAAGATCGAATCCCGAACCCCGTGAGGAAGTAGAACCACGGAGAGATCCGTTATCTCATTTCCGACGATTCAGGAGACGTCCATACAGGCAAAGTGCGCCTTATAGACGTAATCAAACGTGGAAGAAACCTACCGAATCACTTACTCGAGATAGAGATTCGCCGAGAGCCGAGATCGAAAGAAGATGGAGAGAAACTCGCGAATATATCCAGAATCGAAACCGGGATGAAGGATTACCTGGCGCTACCTCTTTAGAATATCAAGAGCATGCCAGAAGACAGAACACGACGCCTGCGACCAACCTCGAATCGACAGGCGCAATTAAAAAAAAAACTTCGACAACACAACAATAAGATTGCCTGAAAACCGTAGTAGAGGGGAAATAATTTGTGTCACTAATATTAATTACTGGTACTTGGATGACTCAGATCTCTTGTATGAAGATCCCACTCCTACAACACCGAAGGTCCAACGAAGCCTTCCAGTTATTAATATTACTTTGGATACCCTTTATGTAACTGCCTTAATCGATTCTGGAGCTCAAGCTTCATTGATGTCTGAGAGGTTAATTGAAATGTTGAAGGGAGGAGAAGACATGTTATTGATACCCGTCGCACAGATTAAAATTAAAGGGATAGTACCGGACAGGCATATCAAATGTAAATTTCAAGCTTTTGTTACATTTGACATTGAAGGTGTCCAGTTCGAGCATATATTCCTAGTTATTTCGCCAATGAAATTCAACGTCATCCTAGGGTCAGATTTCCTAGCCAAGTATGGGGGAATCATTGATTATCCTGCCAACGTCATACGATTTTTTAATATCGACTCTGTAGAGTTGCAGCTGGTAGACTGTAATAATTTGAAGTGCCAAGGTCTGGGTACCCCATTCATAGAAACCGGAGGCAAGATGAGCGATGCTTTGCCTGCCGATGAAATAAATTGCGAAGAGGGTAGACCCGGTCAAGAGGGACCCGTCGAGGGCCAGGAAGTGCCCATTGTTGAGGATGTGTTCGACGAAGGTCGTGATCACTTCATATTTCTCACCAGTGCGGCTGAAAGCCCAGAGTTCGATTCCCGTGTGGCAAAAGCAACTCGACAAATATTTGAGAAATTCCCTGAAGTTTTTGACGACAAACCAGGCGTTATTAGAGATTTTGAATACCAATTGAATGTCAAGGACACCTCTCCTTATAAAAAACGGCCCTATCCAGTTCCTGAGAAGTACCGAGAAGAAGCCAGGACTGTGATAAAGGAAATGGAAAATAATGGTATCATTTCTAAATGTGTCACTCCGTATCTAAATCCCTTGGCTATTGTAAAAAAACCGAATGGCAGTCTGCGTTTGTGCCTAGACGCGCGCATGCTCAATGACAGACTTGTATTGGAACATGACCACCCACCTTCACTCAGGGATGTCATCCGGAAATTTAGAGGCATGAAGCTCTTCTCTACTATGGACATGACGTCATCTTACTTTCACATTTTATTGGCAGAGGATAGCAGGAAATTCACAGGCTTCATTTTCGAAAACATTACATATGCATTCAATCGTCTCCCTTTCGGGATCAAAAATTCAGGGGCAGTTCTCATCAGGGCTCTTGAGAATCAATTATCCGATGAGATTAAAAAAATCGCAACGATTTATGTTGATGATATCCTAATAGCTTCGGAGTCCTTAGAGCAACACATTGAAGACGTTAATAAGGTACTCGACGAACTCAAAACCAAAAATTTTAAGATAAATGCCTGTAAAAGCCAGTTTTTTAAGACAGAGGTACTGTTCTTGGGTCACCTCATTAGTGGAGACGGGATCAGGCCTAATCCGGCCAAGATCCAAAGTATTTTGGATTTCCCGAAACCCACAAAAATTAAACATGTGAGACAATTTCTGGGACTATGTCAGTTCTTTGCACAGCATTGCCCAGATTACACCAAAACAGTAGCACCCTTGCAGCTGCTGCTCAAGAAAAATAATAAGTGGAAATGGTCAAAAGAATGCGAGGAGGCTTTTTCCGAAACAAAGAAGATGCTTCAGGAAAGCGTACAGTTAGCATATCCTAACTTTGAATGGCCCTTTTGCCTTGAGTGCGACGCCAGCTCCGTAGGCATCGGCGCGGCGCTATACCAAATCGATCCTGAGAAGCCTGATGTCCGCGTCTTTATTTCATTCATGAGCAGGAAGTTGAGACCACATGAGAGGTCCTATACTATTACGGAACTTGAGGCTCTTGCTATTGTATATTCCTTGTTGTACTGGAGGAAGATTATATATGGGTATCCCGTGACCATCTACACGGATCACAAAGCCCTCACATTTATCATGTCTTCTGATCTAACTAGCGAGAGAGTAACCCGGTGGGCACTCTTTATTCAGCAGTTCAACATAACTGTTATCCACAGACCAGGAAGGAAGAACATCCTAGCTGATGCTTTAAGCCGCAATCCGGTCGATGTCGTCACTAGTCATCACATAGAAGTCATGAGCAACGAAGATGAGGAATTTCTTAGGAAATTACAGTACTTACCTCAAGCACAGGGGAGAGATAGGAAGTCCCGAGAATTGATTAGATTTTTTAAGGGTTTGATTCCTGCAAATGACGATGACTATTTTCGCATCTCAATGTTGGCTCAATCTTTTTGCTTTCATGATGGATTACTGTATAAGTATCTTGATCATGCCAAAACCAAACGCCGAATTTATGCTCCTCCACGCTTAAGGTCCAACATTATCTGGCACTGTCATTCAATATCTGGACATGCCGGCACGGATAAAGTAATGATGATCATAAAGGAAAAGTTCACTTGGGAGTACATGAGACGTGATATTAGAAACATTCTCCGAACCTGTGATGTCTGCCAACGAACTAAGCCTAATAATAGATTATTAAGGGAGTTTCCAAAGCCACTTCTTCCCGAAAAACCTGGTGAAATATTGGCTTTAGACCTATATGGGCCACTCCCCAAGGCGAACCGCGGCAACAGGCACATTGTGGTGGCAGTAGATGTCTTCTCTAAGTATACGATGCTACTGCCCATACAGAAGGCTAATGCTGGAAACATCCTCCGAAGGATCAAGAAAAACATTATTCCAGAGATGGGAAAACCGGAGTTCCTACTCACCGATCATGGACCCCAATTTACATCTATGGAGTTCCAAACAGTACTTGAAGAACTCGGTATAAGACACATTATGAATTCTATTCGACACCCAGAGGCTAATCCCGCTGAGAGAATCATGCGCGAGATTGCAAGGTTTTGCCGTTTGTATTGCAGAACTCAACACTGGAAATGGATCGAAGTCTTACCCGTGATGCAGCAATGTGTAAATTCAACTGTTCATGAGTCTACGCAGGACATCCCCATGACTGTACATAGAGATGTCATGCCTGACAGGCCATGGGACCAAGTATTACCATCACCTCAAGATCCAGCAATTACTCATCAGACTCGCGTGGACGCAACAAGGGAGAAGCTCAGACACGCTGCTAGAATCAGAGAGAACCGATACCGAAACCGCGCGTTTCGACAACCACTTAGGGTCAATGATTATGTTTTGATAAGAAAACCAGCTGTTTCACATCCTGAACTTCGCATTTATGCAAAGTTTTGCCCGCTTTATGTAGGACCATATAGGATTGCAGAGGTTCTCGAGAACGGGGCATACAAAATTAAGAAATTGGATGGAAGCATCGAGGGCATTTACAATGCAGCCAACCTAAAGAAATATTTCAGGAGAGAATATCATTAAAAGAAAATCCTATCGAATTTTCTTTTCCCCAGGAGGAGGGGGAGATGTACCGGTAACGGCGGTACAGACTAAGTCCCCGTTATGAAAATCTTAAACTTACGTGTTATGCTCCGGACTGCTTACGAAGAACTGACTAGGCAGCGAGCAACAGCTGCGCGCGTGTGACGTAGTGAGCGGGTGACGTCACGGCATGCCTCGCTGCACTACAAAGCCTGGATTGATGGAGAATGTTCTACGAGTTTCGGATCAAATATAAATACGTGCTGCTTCGCTCAGCAGATCAGTGAATGTGAGTGTGTGTTGCAGCATGTTATAGTGAGCAGCAGTGCGCTGCAGAATGTGATACCAGTTTGTGGCCGGGATTTCTATAAGCACATTAGACTGTAGTATTCGCACCGTCAGTTCGCGGGTGTGGTAATCGAGCGTGAAGCCGCTGCTAAGTTTCAAGTTCGTGGACTTTAATATAGTCACGTTGAATGTGGACTTATTCAGATTTCCTTATATTGTGACAACCTTTTACTCCGATAGGACGTGAGGTGAATTGTGTATCGTCTGGACATTATTTATTGACTGTTACTCTATACGAGTGTCCGAGACCCGCAAACATTTTCGAGTGTTCGAAATTGAAA
Source organism: Anabrus simplex (assembly GCF_040414725.1). NCBI lineage: Eukaryota > Metazoa > Arthropoda > Insecta > Orthoptera > Tettigoniidae > Anabrus > Anabrus simplex. Next base: position 783,770,224 of record NC_090265.1, read on the forward strand.
TTTTATGGACTTGAATCTGATTGCTCCTTGCCGAGGACTCGATACTTTAAGTTATAAACTGTGTTTAATCCAAATTTAATTTACCAATCCGTAAGCTGTGGTCATGAACTGTGAACTGTGCAGGTGTGAACAGCGCATCTCTATTTTAATGAACAGTGCATTTCCATTCTAATGAACAGTGTACATTTAGTTTATGGACAGTCAAACCAAGGACTGTCAGTACTCAGTTAATTTCGTCTTTTGGTTTCAACACGTGAACGAGTTTGATTCACGAGCGGAACATCTTTATTTCATTTAAATTGAACAGTGCTTCAATGAACTTACTTCATGTTGTCATAGGTGCAACAAACTTTAAGTAACTTTAAACTGGACAATCAGTTCCGAGTGGACTTTATTTTGTGAATGTTTCTTTCACTTGACACGTGATAAAGTTAAGTGACATTTCACCGAGACATTTGTGTTTGGACTTTGTTAAAAGCATTTATAAACACTCTATCATCTGTGCAGAAGCAGCCTTTGCACTAACTCGCCCAGAGCTGAACGATGTTCATTCATGTTCACCATTTACAAGGACTACCTCGACGCCATGGATCTACAAAGCACCGAATAGATCTTCTAGAACTTCCATCGGGGGACGAATGGTGGTTCGCTGCTATGGAAATGGAGCTGCCGGAATCTAAGGACATCGCCAGCCATAAGACGAGGAACGTTTTCAACTGTATACGCTGTACAGAGGTGATATTAATTTCAATTTTTTAATAAACTCTGAAACAAAAGTCTTTAAGATTTCTTTTAAACAAACCCTCTCCCTCTGTATGCACTTCAGCGACTGGTACACGCCCTGCGTCTCATCTCTACCAAAGTACCAAATTTACTGTTACAGTATGGGACTACGAATCCAGCGTCATCCAATACTAGCATGAACCGTTGCTGATTTGACTGACCAAGTGCACCAGGTTTGGTTCTCCATCCCACAAAATGACATATTGTAACGGTTCGGTTATATCGCGCATTCCTATCTACGAAATGGCACTGTAAAATTTGTCACAAATGGAACATAATAATTGCTTTTACTTAAATGAAGTGAAAAATCTGCGGTAAATTAAGAAATACCGTCGTTATTAGAGAAATATGAATACATACTTAAGGCCTGCAGACAGGACTCCTTTATGTCGTATTCCGCTGCTGGTGCCGTCTTTTGTTAATTTCTTGAGGTCTAGGGCTAACACCGAGGAATGGGATAATTGGTTTTACTTAAATGAAGTGAAAAATCTGCGGTAAATTAAGAAATACCGTCGTTATTAGAGAAATACATAAGGCTTGTTGACAGGACTCCTTTATGTCGTATTCCGCTGCTGGTGCCGTCTTTTGTTAATTTCTTGAGGTCCAGGGCTAGCACCGAGGAATGGGAGTGCTATGTCTGTGGATTCTCATTATCTTTATCCATATGACTAGAGTGGCCAATTCAAACAGCAAAATGGAGGTCAACAACATTCACGATGTTATTTCGTTCTTCAATGAGGCAAATGACCATGTTTTAGTGATGTGGCTGGAACTCTACGGAAAAACAACTAAGGACCCATTCAACAACTTGGTGCTGCACATTACAGAGAAATATCTCAGGCACCACAAAAATGATTTTTGCTGAAAGAAAAATAACATGATCCCTGGACCAATAAATCACTAGTCCACAGAATTCTTCTTATATACATTGGCCATAGCTTTTTGTCGCCTATTAAATCTTGCATATCGCGATACAATTCAGGAAATGATGTCATTGACAACTGAAGCAATGAAACGAAAGCAAAGAACTTCAGTGAACACAGACATCACACACGAAATTGTTGAAAGTGTAAGACAAACAAAAGACATACGTGTGTTACTGTGAGCGTAGCACCAAAGGTACTTGTAAAGTAGTAAAGTAGCTGTACATAATATTCTCCAAAAATAAAATATTTCTTAATTTACCGCAGGTTTTAGACTTCAACTGTGTAAAAGCAATTATTATGTTCCATTTGTGACAAATTTTACAGTGACATTTCGTAGATAGGAATGCGCGACGTAACCTAACGGTTCAAATCCCGTTAGAAGATTATATCTGTATTATTATTATTATTATTATTATTATTATTATTATTATTATTATTATTATTATTATTATTATTATTATTATTATTACTATTACTTAATTCAATTCTGTAATCTGATTTCGCTGTGTAGTAATTGATTATTGCTTCGTGATTGTAGTTAATTTGCTATATTTATATGTGTGTGTAGATTAACATTAAAGACATGTAAAGTAAGAGTTGCTGCATAATATCAGATATAGATATATTGTGTGAAATAACTTTTGACATTGCAACATGTTGCAATACTGCCTACCGGGCGAGTTGGCCGTGCGGTTAGGGGCGCGCGGCTGTGAGCTTGCATCCGGGAGATAGTGGGTTCGAATCCCACTGTCGGCAGCCCTGAAGATGGTTTTCCGTGATTTCCCATTTTCACACCAGGCAAATGCTGGGGCTGTACCTTAATTAAGGCCACGGCCGCTTCCTTCCGACTCCTAGGCCTTTCCTATCCCCTCGTCGCCATAAGACCTATCTGTGTCGGTGCGACGAAAAGCCACTAGCAATACTGCTACCATAACTGTCGATTCATCGCTCTGTCATTGTGTGCATTTAGCGATGAGCTCATTTTTAGGGAAGTTCCTATTGTGCCTCAGGCAATTTTAACATAGTATGTAACATTTGGAGCCGGGTGGGAGTAACATCATAGTTATTTTTTTAGATAACGCAGGTGTGACAGCTAATGGCTATATATACTAGGACCCGTCTCTTATAGTGTCAGTCATTTGGAAGATAAAGCCTCAGTCGGTCAGTTAGTTGGAGTTGAATGGAGAGACTTGCCATGAAGTCAGTTAGGTACAGAGCCTTGCCATACGGAGTACTACTGAGATGGTAGTAGTCAGTCTGTGAGTTGGAGAAGCAAGTCACATGGATACTTAGTAGTCAGTCACCATGTGGATTAAATGTTCGGAGTGTGTTTCGTATATCTGATCGATCGATGTTTTGTGTCAGTTCTATGACAGGCGAATAATGAATGAATAATGAATGCAGACTAACAGTTATCAGTGAATTACTTGTAAATTTGATTATGAAGTGTGAATCTAATTTCAGGCCATGCTATATCTCGTCAGTGAAACAAAGAGGATACATCACCAAATTAGGGCTTGAGATACTTTTTTTTTGCTAGTTGCTTTACGTCGCACCGACACAGATAGGTCTTATGGCGACGATAGGACAGGAAAGGCCTAGGAATGGGAAGGAAGTGGCCGTGGCCTTAATTAATATACGGCCCCAGTATTTGCCTGGTGTGAAAATGGGAAACCACGGAAAACCATCTTCAGAGCTGCCGACAGTGTGGTTCGAACCCACTATCTCCCGGATGCGAGCTCACAGCTGCACGCTCCTAACCGCACGACCAACTCGCCAGGATACCAATTCAAAGGAATACGTCGTAATAACACTCAAAGTGTTGAAGTTACTGTTCGTGACCTAGTGAGGAATAAATTTCTTGTACAATTTTTAAATGTCCGGTCAATAGGATTTCAAATTTAATGCCTAGTTTATTTCAGTTGTAATGTCATAATTTTATATTATAATGTAAATTATCGCAGCAAATCTTGCTATTTAAAGTCAAAATTTAAAGAATTCTGTTCAGTATCAAATTAATGGGCGGTAGAGGTGGGATCCCTCGCTGAGTCCGAAGGAAAAGCCGAACCTGGAGGGTAAACAGATGATGATGATGATGATGATGATGATCAAATTAATGTATCGTTTTATTTCAATGGTAGAATTAGATAATCTCAAATTTAATTGGGAAACAAAACGACAATCTCATTTTCCTAGAACCTATAATATGTTATGCTGTCTAAGTAAGCTTATTAACCCACACCCTAGAGATATTCAACCGAGCTCGATAGCTGCAGTCGCTTAAGTGCGGCCAGTATCCAATAATCGGGAGATAGTGGGTTCGAGCCCACTGTCGGCAGCCCTGAAGATGGTTTTCCGTGGTTTCCCATTTTCACACCAGGCAAATGCTGGGGCAGTATCTTAATTAAGGCCATGACCGCCCGCTTCCTTCCCATTCCTAGACCTTTCCTATCCCATCGTCGCCACAAGACATATCTGTGTCGGTGCGACGTACAGAAAAAAAAAAAAAAAAAAAAAAGAGATATTCAAGACTCTCATTCTATCATTGCTGCACTGAGTTGTAGCTGGCGTCCATCAAATATTGTATGTGTAAGTAATTAGGTAAGAACTAGGTGTGAGTACATAGTCCGACGATTGAGTATTTTATTTCATGAATATGGATTGTATTTCAATTTAATTCAGATTTATAGATTTTAAATCAGTGAGTAGTAGTCGCAATACGACACGTGTACTACGCAATACGTGAAATTTTGCATGCTTGCATTCAAAATAGCGTTGACTTCAGCTATTATGAATGTACTACTATGTCACCTGTAATAGCTGAAGTTTGCGTTAGACCCTTGTTTGCGAGGAGGTAGTGATGGCATAATCAAATACTTTTAATATTCCAATAACCTACATCCGATTATTTAGATAATCGAATGAGTTTCAAATATCATTCAATTGTATCGCATAGAATATTTGGATGCGTCATGAATTAACTTCTTGGTATAAGTGTATCGGATGGATAATCGATTGAAATAGACGAATAGATGAACTCTTTTGAAAAATAGAAATACGTCTTTTTTTCAAACGTATGTCCAAATGTTGAAACTAAACGAGTGAATTAACATCACTTTTCATTCGATTATTTCGAAAGCATCCACTATTCAATTGCCTCATTCATTCGAATGCAGTTCCAAATGAATAATCGAAAAAATAATCTAATGGAAAAAAATTCACTATTCGATTGCCTCACTGATTCGAATGGAGTTAAGATTGAAAAATCGAAAAAATAATCTAATGGAAAAAATTCACTATTCGATTGCCTCATTCACTCGAATGAATAATCGAAAAATAATCGAATAAAATTAAATAATCGAATAAGCTATTATTTTGTAGTCGATTATCTCATCACTACGAGAAGTTGCTATATGAAGTGACTATGCGTTCGAAGCGAAGCAAAAGGTGAGGTCCGTCAATCAAGATTACGGAAGGTTTGCTCATTCCAGGTAAATACCAGCCAACTTAAAACCTGCTGTAAGGTCAAAAGAGTTTCATACATAGCCTCTAATAGTGAACTGTATTCATTCATGGAAGTTGCGATGTGTGTACACCCTGTTTATTTATTTATTTATTTATTTATTCAAGTGGCTTTGCGGGAAACCACGGAAAACCATCTTCAGGTCTCCCGACAGTGGGATTCGAACCCACTATCTCCCGGATGCAAGCTCACAGCCGCGCGCCCCTAACCGCGCGGATAACTCGCCCAGTACACCTTGTTTAGAGTTTCGAAGGATACAGTATATGTTCTCCCGTTTCAGGATGTGAAAGAGTTGCTCATTTTGTTGATGGTGATGATTATTATTATTATTATTATTATTATTATTATTATTATTATTATTATTATTATTATTATTATTATCTTTATTACGGAAATATCGTGGAACGCAGAGGTGTAAGAAGGTGCCGGGATGAATGGCGGATAAGGAAATGACCAGAACATAATTTAAAGCACTCAATTTTGAAATGTTATTTCTTTTCTTCCTTTTTTTCTTAAAATTTGATGGACAGAAAATCTAAATAAACAACAGCAATATAATAATTGAGTTCGTCAGCTCCAACAACAGTGACTTAAAGTCCAAAAACAGGTACAGAACTCGAGAGAATCATTAACACGGTAACATACAGGGAATGAGCATTATAGCTCTGAACACTATTGATAAGAGCATGTTTGCTCCACTAATTTACCTAGCCTAGGATTCTGAGCTCCAAAAGTTAACATAGTCCAGCCTCTGAGAGGCACAAGTTTCTTACAACCACAAGATTATGCCTGACAAACTTCAAATTATGTATTTACAGTCACTTCTGTTCAACAGTTTATTCACTTTCTATTCCAGAAACATAAACAGGGGCAATAAGTGCCCATACTAAATGGCCATAATGTAAAAAATAAAAAGGTTGATAATGATTGGCCAAAAACAATATGCAAGGAGGCAGAAAAAACCTACGCTCCTTATAGAAAACACTTAAAACCACAGAGGCTAAGCCTATTCTAGATGACAAACATTAAATACCAGAAGAGTAAGAATTTTAGAGGATTAGAAACTTTATTCACCCCATACCAAGTTGAATCAGAATCAACGGAGGGAAATCACTCTTTGTTCCCTTACATTATATGTTTCCCAGCGGGGATTTGAACAGAGTCCTCAGACTTGCCGAAAATCTGCATTTAAACCATGAAATTAGAACTTAAGATTTGCCACCTGTCACAATACAAATTTCTTAATTAGAGTTCGACCCACTAGGGGGAGCAACAAAACCGACGATAGAGACATCTAGCGGTTGAACATCCAAGTATCTTGTAAAACATTAGTTTAAGTTCAATTACATAGATGACTTTATAGAAGGCGTGCAGTTTAAGTGGACGGAGAGGGTGTACCCCAGGTACAATTATTATTATTATTATTATTATTATTATTATTATTATTATTATTATTATTATTATTATTATCCCGTATGGTGCAGGTCTTTCGAATTCACGCCTAAAGGCGTGTTGACTTCAGCAGTTATGAATGTACTACCATGTCACTTGTAATAACTGAAGTTTGTTCGAGGTAAATATCAGCCAACTTGAAACCTGCTGTAAGGTCAAAAGACTTTCATAGATAGCCTCTAATCCGTAATAATTGCGGGGTGATCTAATTAAAATGATGCTTTATTAACGGGCTTGCGTACAGCTCAGACAATGTCTTATGAGGTGAGATTGGCGTTGGTTTTGTTTAGACTTGTTTTTTTAGTTGATAGATATTGTTTTATAAGATTTATGAGTTTTCAGGGTCACGTATGATTTATGTTTTTAACCTAATGATGGAGACGGCACACATACCCAGTCCCCGAGTCAGATCAATTAACTAAAGGCCGGCATGCCAGCCATTTATCCATGGAACCGGACAAATAACAATAACAACGCAGCAGAATTTGAAGATACTGTAATATGATAGTAAACATTATGTGGAAAGTCCAGGGGCGGTGCGTCATTGAGGGCTAAAGGGGCTTAGCCCCACCAGATTTTTGGACATAAGAGTTTAGAAATGTTATATTATTTATATTTTAGATAATTAATTTAATGAGATCAAATGTATATCTGAGTACCACTGTTTTGAAGTAATTAATGATATGAGAAAATGAAAGTATAATTGTATTACATATTTTGTACGTTTATCCTGACACACGGGCTAATTCGCTCTCAGTCCTCACAGTGAATATTAGTAACTGTTTTGAAGGTTAGTTAACCTTTGAGGGAGTGAACGTTTCAATGCATTTTAAAATGTCAAACTAGGGGCTACTGCAATAAAGAAAGAACAATATAGGTAGACGAAGTTGTAGCGGCGGGTGTTACGTCGAAATTATTGCAAACTCACTTATATTCTTCTAACCTCATTAATCATGTTTTGGTGACAATTCACACAGTGAAGCTGTCGACACGTTTCAAATTTTAGTTTACAGTTCGCTTTCAGCAGTTGTGGAGGGTAGATAGTTTTTGTTTAACATTGATTTAAAAGAGTGAAAAGGACGTGGTGAAATTATTAATAACTTGTCTTTTATTATGAATGGGGTAGATACTCGTGCGAAATCTCCATTCTCATCATTAAAATTAGAAGAAAAAATAGAGGTAAAAAGTTATGGCGCGCACCAACCTAGAGATTTTAAACTTCATCAGAGTTGCAAGAATCAGAAAAGAACATTTGTGTTATCTTGATTTGACAAGGAGAAGTGGCAAAAATCAAATAAATCAATACTGATCTGTATTTAGGACAGTCGCCCAGGTGGCAGATTCCCTATCTGTTGTTTTCCTAGCCTTCTCTTTAATGATTTCAAAGAAATTGGAAATTTATTGAACATTTCCCTTGGTAAGTTATTCCAATCCCTAACTCCCCCTTCCATAAATGAATATTTGCCCCAATTTGTTCTCTTGAATTCAAATTTTATCTTCATATTGTGATCTTTCCTACTTTTAAAGGCGCCACTCAAACTTATTCGTCTACTAATGTCATTCCACGCCATATCTCCGCCGACAGCTCGGAACATACCACTTAGTCGAGCAGCGCGTCTTCTTTCTCCCAATTCTTCCCAGCCCAAACTTTGCAACATTTTTGTAACGCTACTCTTTTGTCGGAAATCACCCAGAACAAATCGAGCTGCTTTTCTTTGGATTTTTTTCCAGTTCTTGAATCAGGTAATCTTGGCGAGGGTCCCATACACTCAAATCATACTCTACTTGGGGTTTTACCAGAAACTTATATGCCCTCTCCTTTACATCCTTACTACAACCCCTAAACACCCTCATAACCATGTGCAGAGATCTGTACCCTTTATTTACAATCTCATTTATGTGATTACCCCAATGAAGATCTTTCCTTATATTAACACCTAGATACTTACAATGGTCCCCAAAAGGAACTTTCACCCCATCAAGGCAGTAATTAAAACTGAGAGGACTTTTCCTATTTTTGAAACTCACGACCTGACTTTTAACCTCGTTTATCAACATACCATTGCCTGCTGTCCATCTCACAACATTATCGAGGTCAAGTTGTAGTTGCTCACAATCTTCTAACTTATTTATTACTCTATACAGAATAACATCATCTGCAAAAAGCCTTACCTCTGATTCCACTTCTCCACTCATATCATTGTTATATGTAAGAAAACATAAAGGTCCAATTAATGCCCTGAGGAATTCCCCTCTTAATTATTACAGGGTCAGATAAAGCTTCGCCTACTCTAATTCTCTGAGATCTATTTTCTAGAAATATAGCTGACTGTGAGTGAAGAAAATAAGTCGCTTTTCCGTTTCGTGTGCTTATATAGCTGACTGTGAGTGAAGACAATAAGTCGCTTTTCTGTTTCGTGTACTTATTGTTTGGTGGGTAAACTAGTTGTACTGTGACAGGCATAACTGATCTTAAACATCTATCAGAAAGAGTTAAGAAACACGAAACTTCGGAAAAACTTGTTGAAATCAACGTAAAATATCATCTTTTTGGTTGTGTAAACATTTTGACTCAATTAAATGAAGGCTGCCGTGTTTCAAATCAGCGTCACAATGAACTTGTAGATAAGAACAGACACATTTTAAACAGGATAATTAACTGTATTATGTTTTGAAAAATACATGCACCACCTCTTCGAGGTCATAACGAAGGTGACAATTCACTCAATCGAGGGGTATTCTTGGATCTGTTGTCGGAACTAACGGCATTAGATAGCATTCTAAGCGATCACCTTATCAATTCTACATTATCAAAAATACCTCGACCGAGCTCGATAGATGCAGTCGCTTAAATGCGGCCAGTATCCAGTATTCGGGAGATAGGTTCGAACCCCACTGTCGGCAGGCCTGAAAATGGTTTTCCGTGGTTTCCCATTTTCACACCAGGAAAATGCTGGGGCTGTACCTTAATTAAGGCCACGGCCGCTTCCTTCCCACTCCTGGCCCTTCCCTGTCCCATCGTCGCCATAAGACCTATCTGTGTCGGTGCAACGTAAAAGCAACTAGCAAAAAAAAAAAAAAAAAAAAAAACCTCAGGGGGCCGATGACCTTAGATGTTAGGCCCCTTTCAACAACACGCATCATCATAATCAAAAATACCTGGAAAACAATTCAGAATGAATTACTGGATTGTATGTTTGCGGTCTATAGAGAGACGATATTACAGGAAATACAAAGAGCTAAATATGTAGCCATTCAGGCAGATGAAACTTCAGATATATCATGCATGTCACAATTATGTTGTTGCGATATGTTCCTCGTAGTGGCCGAGTTGAGAGATTCATTTTCTTTTTTCGTATTCCAGATCGAACTGCAGACGGTTTAACGTCAGTTCTGAAACAACAATTAGAACCGTACAAGCTAGAACAGAAGTTAACTGCTCAGTCCTACGATGGTGCTGCCGTGTTTAGTTGGGGGTAGGGTGGGGAATGAGGTGCAGGTAAAGATAAAAGATGCATTTCCTCATGCACATTTCATTCACTGCTACGCCCATCAGCTAAACTTGCTAATAGAGAAAGCGTGCTCGACTGTGAAATCAGTGAAGTTGCTTTTCATCAATATATCGGGATTTCCATTTTTTTTCTGTTTATTCCAAGCGCACCGATTTATTAATATGTGTCTGCAGCAGTGCGGTTCCTAATACTGTAGAAATGCGCTGATGTTTTCATAGCAGAATTGTTAATACTGTCTCCAACATTAAGGATGCTCTTCTTGAGTGTTTTGACACCATTCAAAATGACGATGGTTGGGATGACGTAACAGTTAGAGAGGTAATAGGACTAGCTAATCTTCTGAATGATGAGGAATTTCTATATTTTTTCTCATTTTTAAAATTCCGTTCTGATACACGTTGACATTCTGTAGTTCAACACACTGCAGAAATTATTAACCAATGCCCTAAATGTTCGTACTGCAATTCAGCATTTCGAAACTGGAATAAATGACATGAGAAGGAATTTACCTGAGTTGGAACGAAATTCTGAACACCCAACAAAACCTGTGCAGAAAGAAGTGAACAAAGTGCCGATGCTAATGAAGCGTGTGACATATTGTGAATCAGATGAAATCCCGTTTCGAAGAAGCGCAGCACACACAATGCTTTTCTTTAATTGATCCACAATTTTTCGTAGAACATGAAGTTGACTTTCTTAGGGCACTTGTAGCCAGAACAATGAAATATTATCCCATGCTTATGAAGAATAAGTTAGAAAGTGAACTAACTGTGCTTTATAGGAATGACATGCTTGCATGTGTAACGAGTGTACTTTCTCTTTGGATCCTAAATAAGGAAAACAATCTTAAAACAGCCTCATCAGAAGTACACAAACTGGCAGAAATAGTTCTTACAACCCCAGTTTCAACCGCGGAATCGGAAAGTTGTTTCATTACTCTAAAACGAGTTAAACTTACCTAAAGAACTCAATGGGACAAGAAGGTTTAAAGGCATTAGCTGTGCTTAGTTCTCATAAGGATGTCATTGTAGAGATTCCGGAATTCATCCGAAAAGTGACTGATTTGTTTACATAGCGGAAGAATCGACGAGTGCAGTTCCTTTATAAATAAGGTAACTTTTAAAGTATTTTACTACAGTATTAGCTAGAATTAGAATCACGCATGCTTAACTGTGCTGATACTGCCAATAAAAATGTAATGACAACGTTCAATATGCGTGTATATACCACAGCAAAAGCAACAAAGCTACAATAATAATAATAATAATAATAATAATAATAATAATAATAATAATAATAATAATAATAATAATAATAATAATAATAATAATAATAATAATAATAATTGTTACCGGGGTTTCGTGGATCACAGAGAGGATACTTATATCTCAGAAACTGAAGATATTACAGACCTGAAAATTGGTGTTTGAGATCTCCTTTAAAAATAAAGAAACACGTACTTTTTTGTTTTTGGAAAATCCAACCAATGGGGGGTGAAAAGGGGGTGAATTTTTGAAATAAGTGTATTTATATCTCAAAACTTTTAATGTTTATAGATGTAAAAATTGGTATTTAGAATCTCCTTTAAAAATAAAGAAACACGTATTTTTTTTGTTTTCGGAAAATTCCAATAGGAAGGGTGGAAAAGGGTGAAAAAGGGGTTGAATGCCTTTAATGAGGCTACTTATATTTCAGAACCTGAAGATATTACAGACCTGAAAAATGGTGTTTGGGATCTCCGTTAAAAATAAAGAAACACGTTTTTTTTTTGTTTTTGGAAAATCCAATTAATGGGGGGTAAAAAGGGGTTGAATTTTTAAAATAAGTTTATCTATATCTCAAAACTTTTAAATGTTTATAGGTGTAAAAACTGGTATTTAGAATCTCCTTTAAAAATAAAGAAACACGTAATTTTTTGTTTTCGGAAAATCCCAATAGGAAGGGTGGTAAAGGGTGAAAAATGGTTGAATGCCTTTAATGAGGCTACTTATATTTCAGAACCTGAAGATATTACAGACCTGAAAATTGGTATTTGGGACTACTCTAAAAATAAAGCAGCCGGTATTTTTTTCGTTTTTGGAAAATCCAAATAATGGGCGGGGGGTGAAAATGGGGGTAAATTTTAAAACTGAGTGTGTCTACGTCTTAAAACTAGAAAAGTTTACAGATGTAAAAATTGGTGTTTAGAATCTCATTTAAAAATAAAGGAACACGTATTTTTTGTTTTCACTAAATCCCAATAGGAGGGATGTAAAAGGGTTGAATACCTTTAATGAGGATACATATATCTCAGAAACTGAAGATATTACAGAACTGAAAATTTGTATATGGGATCTCCTTTTAAAATAAAGAAACACGTATTTTTTTGCTTTTGGAAAATCCAATTAATGGCAGATAAACAGGAGTGACAAATTGGGGTGAATTTTTCGAAAGACTATATCTACAGAATATCTGAGAAATGTAAAATGTTACAGACGTAAAAAGTGGATATTTGGAATTTCCTGTAAATGTAAAGAAACATAGGTGATTTTTATTGGAAACTTAAGGGGAAATAAAAAGGAGTGAAATTTTAAAATGAGAATTTCTACAGTATATATATAAAAAAACTTAACATGTTACAGAAGTGAAAAATGGTATTTTTATCTCTGTTAAAAATAAAGAAACGTGTATTTTTAGTTTTCGGAAATACCACTTGGGTGGAGGGGAGGGGGGTAAAAATGACTGAAAATGGTGTTGATTTCTTTTAATTAGACTACTGATATCTCAAAAATGAAGATGTTACAGACGTAAAATTTGATATTTGGAATCTGCTTTAAAAATAAAGAAACCACGTATTTTCGGAAAATCTAATGAAGGGGAGTGAAAGAATTGAAAAATTAATTGACTTAATTGTATGAGAATACATACATCTAATAAAAATAAAGTTGTTACAGACGTGAAAATTGGTATTTGGATTTCATTTGAAAACAAAGAAAAACGCATTTTGCGGGACGGGAATGAAAAGGAGTTGAATTCCTTTCACGAGGACACATAGATCAAAAACTGAAGAAGTTAGAGTCGTGATAATTGGTATTTAGAAGATCCTTTACTATTAAAGAAACAAGTAATTTTTTTGCCGGAAAATCACTTAGGGGGGGGGGAGGAGTGTGAAAGGAAGTGAAAAAAAGTGAATTGTTTTTATGGGGATACTTATATCTCAAAACTGAAGGTAATAGACGTGAACATTTGTGTTTGGAATCTCCTTTGAACATAAAAAAACACGCCTTCTTTTAATTTTTTTTTTGGGGGGGGGGGGAGTAAATATACTTAATGACGGTGGGGTGTAAAAGGAGGTGAGACCAATTTATTTTACTGTTCATAATGTACTTATAAGGAGCCTCCATTGCTCAGGCGGTAGTACGTCGGCCTCTCACAGCTGGGTTCCGTGGTTCAAATCCCGGTCACTCCATGTGACATTCGTGCTGCGTATAAACGGAGGCGGGACAGGTTTTTCTCCCGTCTCCGGATACTCCGGATTTCCCTGTCATCATTCATTCCAGCAACACTGTCCAATATTCCACTTCATTTGTCATTCATCGATCATTGCCCCAGAAGAGTGCTTCGGCAGCCGGCACAATTCCTATTGTCGTCGCTAGATGGGGCTTTATTCATTCCATTCCTGACGCTGTCGAATGACTGGAAACAGGCTGTAGATGTTCGATGTACTTATTCTGATCATAAACCGATCGTTTTTAATCTTTCCTGGGTTCGATTTCAACAGCCATCTTTTCCTTCGGAGAACGTTCTTAGATTACAGTAGACTCTCCTGGCATGTAAATAACAATTTAAACACATTTTAAATAAAGGATAGGAATGAGATTGACCGTCAAATTGTTCACCTCTATAATAAGGTCAATAATACACGGAAGTATGTCATTCGTATCGCCAAAAATCCCGCAAAATTGCCTACGCGCGACAATGGTGCTGGTCACATTGTCAACAATGACAGCAGATGTAATTTACCGCCAAGTAGCGGTCTTGTATCTTGCTGTGGGGTCCAGAACATCTAATAATAATAATAATAATAATAATAATAATAATAATAATAATAATAATAATAATAATAATAATGTTCTTTACCGTCGCCAAATTGTGCGGACCGCGCTGGAAACGGGTCCTGGCCTGGTAATGACTACGAATACAGGAGAATTCGAGAGGGTAGCGCTCTCTCTATCCCCGATTTACAATTTTTAAGACTTTATGAAATTTTACATGAAAAGGAAGGAGATTACATTTTAGAAATCAAATGGTTACATAGTTCAGTACCGCCAAGGCACCCAGGACGGCACCACGCCGGATCTCCTTCAGGATTTGATCCATACTAAAAATGCTTATAGGAAAATATGGCAAAGATTTAGGGTCCCAACTGACCGCGTGGAATACCTGGACCTAGCCCGGGAAGTACGAAATCGATTGCTGGAAAGAAAGATTGAAAACTGGGAGTAACTTTGCCGTAATCTCTCAGAAAACGAGTCAGATCGCGAATTTTGGCGGATTCTCTCAGAAAACGAGTCAGATCGCGAATTTCGGAGGATTATATGTAAAACGTTAAGCATTCAATTATAAATTTCAGTATAATACCGTAGCGAAGCACGGGTATCTTGCTAGTTTTGATACAAAAACAGAAAACCCCAGAATAGGGAATTTAACACCTTTGGGCTTCAAGCACCTAATTTACAAATTTACAATGTCGCCAATGTAGCGTTTACTTCGACACAAAGTTCCAGGGCACTTTGGTCCAACCGTTCCAATTTACAGCCTTGCAAAGGCACCCCTCAATATTACAGTAATATTAGCAATCTCAGAAAAGAGCTTACATGCTCTCCAATTTCAACCAAGGAGGCTGTGCTCCCAATTTCTTACAGCCTACTCAAGGCAACATTACACGAAAATCTTACAATTTCTGGCCTCTCTAGGCCCAACCTACAATTTACAATATTTGTACACAGGGGGTATATATTACCCAAACTACTGGGCCTTCATGGAAAGAAGAACAGGTTAAATTACTGGCCCAAACACAAAATGTATGGAGGCGTACACTTGCGCTCCTAGAAAACCAAGTATCAAACCCTGATTGGGCTCGCGGCCCGATGATACAGACACTAATCCCAAGCTACTGAGGTGACTAGAATGAAAGGTTAATTTAATGCATTACAGGAAAAGAAACAGTTACAAAATCGTAATCACCTCAAGATAAGTTGAAGTAGAACTCGAGAGGGTAACGCTCTCTCTATCCCCGATTTACAATTTTTAAGACTTTATGAAATTTTACATGAAGAGGAAGGAGATTACATTTTAGAAATCAAACGGTTACATAGTTAAAGATCAGTTCTTTCCCCTCGGATAAGTTTGCGGAGACAGCTACAAAGATAGAAAACTGGTGGCCATTACCTGGGCTGATGTACTGCCTGCCGAAGGATGAGGCACCCTGCCTCCTGTCTTAACACACACACTCAGTACTCCGATGATCAATAAGACAAGGTAGCTTGAAAAAGCCGCAGCTTATATACCCGAAGGAATGGTTCCAGAAGGCTCTGGACTAAATCCGGACATACCCTCTCATTTTTATTAGATAGTTTAAAAGTTACAAGAAGCCTATGACAGACTGAAAAATAAATACACAAATTTCTAATTGGCCACATTCGAAAGAAAGTGTTGCAAACCTTGAAATAACAATATAAATGAACGTTGATATAGTTATGAAAACCTAGAAACACAAAACTTCTTTAAATCACAAATTCTTCCATCTTGCACCAGAGTGCATGACTACAGTTTTTGTAAAGACATCTATGGAGAAAAGTTCAAACTTCTTGCTGTACACCAAAACAAAAAATAAATAAATCCAGTCAGTTTAGGAAACTTTAAAATAACATAATACTCTGTTTTTTATGAGTGACATCTTCTGATTAATGTCCCAACGTCATGCTGTAGCTGTTTCACGTTTAGTTTAGGCGCTTCTTTTAAATATTCGGAGCGGAGGTGTACCTCCTGGTACAATAATAATAATAATAATAATAATAATAATAATAATAATAATAATAATAATAATAATAATAATAATAATAATAATAATAATAATAATACCCAAATTAGTCCCACCTGCCATTTGAGTCACGAACCGCTACTGGGAAAGTCTATCGTCAAACTTTGACCAAAGGAAAAGAAAGAAAAGGGTACAAAACAATATGCCACTTACAAACGTCGACCTGTTTCTACGAATCAACCATACATTCTTTTTCTGGTAACATCGTTTGTAAAAACTCTAATTTGATGAAATTTGTATTTTAGTCCGAGCGAGTAGCCGTGGCTGTTAATGCATTACGGCTATGAAGCCAAACTCTGAATGCTGCAGACGAGAGGGTCCGAACCTCGCCGCCAATTGTCCAAAAAATGGTTTTCTGTGGTTTCCGATTTTCACCTGCAATCAAATGTTGGTACAGTTCCCGTCCATTGGCCACAGCATACTCCTTCCACCTCCTTACCAAGTTCCATTCACCATCATATTTCATCAACTGAGGTTTGTGTCGGGAAGAGCATCCGGGCGTAAAACATCCGATATAATTTCTTCTCAGCTCATTTCTGACCTCGCATTTGGAAATGGGACTAAGGGGTAGACACACATTCAGCTATCGTAAGACATTATTATTTTCATAAAATATATCCTACCTGTAATCAGGGCTGCAGTCGAGGGTATACGCGGGTATACGCCGCATGCCTTCTGCTAAACTTCATGCGGTAGAGTATACCTTCTGTTTTTTTTTTCTTTTTTTGCGTATACTTTCTCCTTTACTTTACTGATTTAAATTTAATTTCGCTCCTCTGCCACTGAGTTTTACCATTCCTACTTAAGTATTACGCTTACAATATCATGAACGTTGTACTATGTGAACCATCGAAATATCTAGCAACTTGCTAGTAGCGACCTACCCGCGCGCGGTCGTTACCAGTACAGACGGCAATCATTGTTACAGACCCAGACAAATAGCAGAGAGACTGGCAGCGCTGTATCTCGCAGCATTGGTGCTAGTGAAGCCGAAAACTTGCGGCCGCTGCCATCTTACGCCACTACAGATCCACTGTACACATATATAAATATATTTAATGCAGCCAAATAGCCATAACAGAGAATATAGGTTACATTGATGGGTTACATATTTGCATTATCACTTATAGACATTGTTCTTCTTGTACAGAATTCAATGTGGTACTGTTCACATGTTTTTCCACATAGTTTGCACTCACATTCTATACTTGGGTCATGGAAGTGTTTTGATTTGCAGAGTAGGTGATGAAAACCGTGAACTGCTAATCTTGTAATGGCATGTCTTAATTCAATATTAGCTTTTGTCCACGAGCGATCTATCATTGCCCCTGTGCCATAGAAGTCTGGTTGGACTTCTTCTCTCTTCTCCGTCAGATTTGCTAGCAGTTTCTTTGATGCACCGGTGTTCGGTAGTGACATACTTGTCCTGAAATCTTCTATGAGAAATGATTCCCTTGCGAGCAGATATACAAGTCTAGATCGTGTCGTTTTTGATACACCTATCACCTTCTTTATATAGTTCGCTTTCACCTTTTCCAAGGTTGATAAGTTCCTCGTTGTTAAATGTGTCCTGATAATTTCAATGCCATAAGTCCTTATTGGAAGAATTTTTACTCTGAATAGCAACATTGCTGTCTCCAGACTAAGTGATTTAATGTCTTTTATTTCATGCATTGCCATCATTGCTTGAGTTGCCTTTTCTGTGACATGTTTTGTGAAACAATATGCGCTCGATTGCAGGGTGATGCCTAAATATTTGAAGTCTGATACTATCTTTAATTTTTTATCCCGAATGAAGGTCTCTGCTGAGGCGGGTTCTCTCCCTCCTTTCCTGAACACCATGGTGTCTGTTTTTGAGATGTTACTGTGTTACGTGAAGTTTTGGTTTATGTTGTTTTTATTCACATTTCACTTTTATTTTCGGCAAAATACTGTGTGGTAGAATGGTAAATACCTACGTCTGTGGTTACAGACGATACAAACACAGTTCAACCTGGTTCAACCAAGACCAACCACAATACCTCAGACCTTAACCAACCTATCGAAACTTCCGATAATGGCGGCAATTAGAGTGCTAGCTTGTGTTGATTTTGATTAGTGGAATTCATGTTGTTGCCAAATATGTACGGAAATTTGAATATTATTAATAGAAAATTATATTTATTTATAATCTTCAGTGCCGCAAGAATCGATTTGTTCTTAAAAAGCGTATGTATTCGAACAATTCTGGTGGTGATAATGATAAGGTTATTGTCCTCATGTTCTTCTCAGAACCAGTTGTTTTTATATTGGCAGTTGCCTGTGCAGTATGTTTATAGTTTGATCAGATAGGTGGTATGTACTGCGTGCCTGGATGAAAGTCCAATTACAGTAGGAGAGCAAAAGCTTCAGTATTCAGATTTCCAAAAGACCTAATATTAAGGTAAAATGGTTAGGTGAATTCATAGAGAAAACATCAAACCAAGTAATACCAGTGTTGTGTGTATTAATCATTTTGACATCAAATTTCTTGTTACGGAAGATATCAAACCCGTAAAAGGTGTTGATCCAGTTCGGGTGTCACGCTAACTTACGAAGTTACCTAATTATGTCTATCCTAGCATTTTACCAAGTAAGCCAACGTATCTAACTACAAAATTAAATCAGTCCCGGAAAAATCCGAAAACTCGTGACCCAGAGTTACAACTGAGATATGAAGATCAGTTCAAAAGGATACATGATGATGAAATTGAATAATTTTCTGTGTTTTACAACGGATATACCGTACGTAAACAAAACCTCACCCCATTCCTCGTTAGTTGAAATGAGAATTACCTCCCTTTTTATTATAAATTACGAGAATATGGTATGCCATCGATTCCGGCGAGTTTTAAGGTGACTAGTACTTTGAATGTTCAAGAGTATCATACAAACAACAGACAGGGAATCTGCCACCTGGGCGACTGCCCTAAATGCAAATCAGTATTTATTGATTGATTGATTTATTGATTGATTGATTGATTGATCGATTGATTGATTGATTGATTGATTGATTGATTGATTGATTGATTGATTGATTGATTGATTGATTGATTGATTGATTGATTGATTGATTGATTGATTGATTGATTGATTGATTGATTGATTGATTGATTGATTGATTGATTGAATTTTGGAGAGTTGAAATTTTGTTTGAGAAATGTTTACATAACTAATGGGCTGTGGCTAACAATAATGTTTCATTGTACTTCATGTAAGATTAATAATGTTTTTCGTTGACAACTATTTATCTTATTTGCTATCCGGAGTTTCCTAAGTGAAATGTGTGTGTGGGTGTGTGTGTGTGTGTGTGTGTGTGTGTGTGTGTGTGTGTGTGTGTGTGTGTGTGTTTGTTTTCTTCAACCTGACGTTGATAAAATAATTTTCCCTTCGTTATTTTCCCACTGAAATTACAATTAGATTTTCAATAGAATTACGTGATAACGCTGCTTCTGGTGCATAATTATTCATATTTTGAGTTAATGAGTTGCATTTTATGACTTCGACTTGTGAGGTTTTCTTTAGGTGACTCACAATAAACACGTTCAATCTTCCCCTTAACCTCTCATATCGCCCACCGATGTCCGCCATATTTGCATCTGGGTTACGGTCTGATGTAATTGTAGTTGGTCTTGGTTCAACCCACCATGAGTTTAGACGACGAGGTATCGAGCATGTCCGTTTGATCTATTTGTACCTAGTGTTACCAATAAATTTTACTGGCGTATTTTATAATATAGTGTCGAAAAAGGAGGTGCCTATTGTACAGGACGGCACTGTTATTGCGTAGCTTTGAGTATTTTAAAAGTACATATTACGTAACTTCATAAAACATTGGTATATTGATCAGTTTTGTGGCTGTGGGTCGATCTAACCTCTTTCCATGACTTTGAGTTTGCAACACTGTTCTGTAGGGACATAGTGTTTAAAAACAGTTTATTTGTGTACGAGGACTGTGCGATCAGCCCAAAGTTATTCAGAGTCACCAAGGCAAACGGACCGGACGAGCCGACCGATTGATTTTGATCTAATAAAAGCGTCCCTTCCACTTCTGGTCGGGACTCTGTTTGCATGTATTAGCTCTAGAATTACCACAGTTATCGTCCGACTCGTTGGCTGAACGGTCAGCGTACTGGCCTTCGGTTCAGAGGGTCCCGGGTTCGATTCCCGGCCGGGTCGGGGATTTTAACCTTAATTGGTTAATTCCAATGGCACGGGGACTGGCTGTATGTGTCGTCTTCATCATCATTTCATCCTCATCACGACGCGCAGGTCACCTACGGGTGTCAAATAGAAAGACCTGCACCTGGCGAGCCGAACCCGTCCTGGGATATCCCGGCACTAAAAGCCATACGACATTTCATTTTCACCACAGTTATCCAAGTAAAGTGGTACGATCTAAGGAACCATAACTGATTTAATGAGCCATTCGCGGTTTCACCTTAATTTGGCTTGCACTGAGACATGCATGGCTTAATCTTTGAGACAAGCATATGACTACTGGCAGGATCAACCAGGGAGCTGGCTGGCTCGAGAGCCGAAACCGAGCGTCGTAGCCCGCCGCCGACGAGTGCGGCCTGCGGGAGCAACACGCTCTTTAGCAACAAGAAAGAAGGATCGTTGATTGAAAATGGGTAGTGAAAAAATGAAAATCCACAGCCTGTTTCCAGTCATTCGACCGGGTCAGGAATGGAATGAATGATGCCCCTATCTAGCGGCGAAGATAGGAATTGTGCCGGCTGCCGAAGCCTGTCGCACTCCTCTGAGGTAGTGATTAATGACTGACAGATGAAATGAAATGATACTGGACAGCGTTACTGGAATGAAAGATAATAGGGAAAACGGAGTACCCGGAGAAAAACCTGTCCGCCTCTGCTTTGTCCAACATAAATCTCACATGGAGTGACCGTGATCTGATCCACGGAACCCAGCAGTGAAAGGCCGGCGCGTGGTCATTTGAGCCACAGAGACTCTGAAAATGGGTAGTTTGAGTCAAAAAAGAAAATATGAAAACGAAGATAGTCATACTGTGCAAAGTCGGTTGTATATGAAGTGCCAACCACTAATTTTAGGGTCAGGGGCAATATGAAAATCGGAATTAGACATGGCCTAACTTTAGAGTATACCCTGTAAAAGTTTTGGGAATACAGCCCTGCTTAAGCCTCCGTGGCTCAGGTGGCAGCGCACCGGCCTCTCACCGCTGGTTTCGTGGTTCAAATCCCTGTCACACAATACGAGACTTGTGCTGGACAAAGCGGAAGTGGTACAGGTTTTTTCTCCGGGTACTCCGGTTTTCCCTGTCATCTTTCTTTCCAGCAACACTCTCCAATTGCATTTAATTTCATCTGTCAGTCATTAATAATTGCCCCAGAGGAGTACGACATGCTTCGGAAGCCGGCACAATTCCTATCCTCGCCGCTAGATGGGGGCTTCATTCATTCCATTCCTGTCCGTGCCGAATGACTGGAAACAGGTTGTGGATTTTCATTTTCATATCCTACTTGTAATGTGCGCGGCTCAATGGCTAAATCGTTGGCGTTCTGGCGTCTGATCCAGAGGGTCCCGGGTTAGATTTCCCGTCGGGTCGGAGATTTTAACCTTAATTGGTTAATTGGGTCTAGCTCGGGAATAGGTGTGTATGCCATCTTCATCATTAGAAATCATCTTAGGTAGGGCCCTATCCTCACAGACATGCAGGTCACCTATAGGCCGTCTACCTGCACCAGGCCTTTCTGGAGGCCATACACCATTATTATTATTATTATTATTATTATTATTATTATTATTATTATTATTATTATTATTATTATTATTATTATTATTATTATTATTCCGGAGCTTGTGTGGAACGCAGAGGTGAAAGAAGGTGCGGGCATGAATGGGTGGATAGAGAAAAGATTAAATAGCAATTTAAAACTCCAAAATTTCGGAATATATTTCTTTCCTCCTTTTTCTCTTCTTTTCAAACTTTACACTTTGCTAAGCAAATAACAAAATCAGGTACAAGGTCTAACTCGCGAGCTTGAGTAACAAAATTAGAAAAATCTCGAATAAACAGATAACAACCATTTAACAACTTGAGCTTGAAGCTCCCTAGTTACAACATTAACAACCCACACTCACGGAGACGGAGGTCCCAATTTTTAGATCAGTAGAAAGAGCGTTTTTGCTCTACACAATTACTTCCTAGAAGACTATCCTCCAAAATTGCAAGTTCCAGGCCTATTAAAGTACCTACATATATTTAACAAAACCAAACAGTAGATACTGTCTTAATCGCTCAACAGTCTGATTTATCAAGACACAAAATTTAAAAAAGAAGAAGCTGACATTACAAGGGGTAACAAGTACCCATTCTACGTGGCCTTTGTTAAAAACAAAAAATTAAAGTTACTGGACAAAAACCAAAATGTTAGGAGGCGAACTGTCACACTCCTTGAAATTCACATGAAAATACTTAAAACCCTTTGTGGGCTTATGGCCCGAAGTTACAGAGGCTATGGAGGTGACTAGATAGAGAGAAACTTTACAAAATTAAGACAGATTTTAAAGATTACTAAAATTATAGTCACCTCAATATCAAGTTGAGAGGGAATACAAGAGGGTAACTCACTCTTTATTCCCTAAGTTCGGTTAAGTTCTTAAGACTTGTTTGAGATTTTACATTGAGAAATAAAAATTACATTACGAAAGATATTTGAAACCTCCCCCTCGAGTTAGCTTTCAAAGAATATTACATGGTTAAACAGAATCTGCCATTACGGTACCTCGAGCTGGTGGACCTCCCGAAGATGGACGAGGCAGCCCTTCCCCTTTTCCCCCGTTACGAACACACTCTAAACCTCTCGACTGGAGCGATCACAAAGACAACATGGCGGGAACGGTCCCAGCTTTTATAGCGGAGAGGAAGGTTCCAGATTTCTCTGGGCTGAGGCCCTGACAAACTCAAAATTCCTATTGGTTAATTTAATCAATATCAAAGATTCTGTTTGGTTACTTAAATAAATGTACAAAATTTCCTATTGGTTGAAATATGAAGCTGGCGTAAAGAGAGTGTTATGAGCGCACCCTTAGCTTTGTTCAGACGGCTGGTCACATCTTCATGTGTCCCTCCGTTCACAGTTACAATGCTTCCTAGGTAGCAAAAGCTATTCACTCTCTCTATAATATGCCCAACCAATTGCAACGGAGTGTTATTTCGGTTTCACAATCGTATTTCCTTCGTCTTCTCAACGTTAATTGTTACGGGGATACCCGTGAAATGCAGAGGTGAAAGAAGGTGCGGGCTGGAATGGGTCTAACTACAATGCTGAGATATAAATCAAAATTTCATTAAAGGTTATATTTTCAAAAAAAACTTTAACAAATAATAAGTCAACAACAAACCAATAATCAGGTACAAGGTATAATTTTACCAACGAAACACAAGTTTCGGGGTCTTTACAAGGTCGGGGCTTCGAGCCACAATTTTACAATCCTTGAGCTGCTAGCACAACTTTACCAAGGCACACATTTGATCAAAGGGCAGAAAACCGCTTCATTCAAGGAGCATTAGCTCCAACAACTATATCGAGCCTCCTAGAGGCACTTTTACCACATCAGAAAGAGCTGACCCGCTCTCAATTTTCTGAGCTTATCAAAGGCCACAACAAACTTTACTATCAACTGCCCTCAAGTTACACTTACAAAGAAACAAGGGTATCTTGTACCCAACCTACTGAGCCTTCGTTGAAAAAGAATAGGTTAAGAAAATGGCTCAAAATGCAAAATAGAATGGAGGCGTAAATTTGCACTCCTACATGAAACTTCTTAAAACCTAAGAGGCGCGAGGCCGGTGAAACAGGGGCTATTCCCAAACTATGGAGGTGACTCGTATACAGAATAAATTTAACACATTAAGGAAGAGCAGAAAAACAGTTACGAAAACGTAGTCACCTCAAATCAAAAGGAAGGGGAGCTCGAGAGGGTAAAGCACTCTCTATCCCCGATTTACAGTTAAAAATATGTGAAGTTTTACAAAATTTTACACGTTTAAGAGATAGGTTACATAATAAAAAGGTTTCGGACCTTCCCTGAGGGTTAAACTGCTGAGCTAGCAAGAAATAAAAATGTTAAACGGCCATTACCTTGTTGAAGAGCTGCCGCCCGAAGGAAGAGGCGCTACCCACCCCCTGCTACACGTCCATGCACTAAGGTAAATGTTGATGATGTGGCCGAGAGACAAGAAAATCAGCAGTTTTTATACCCTCGTGGAAGATTCGAGACCTTTCATGAATAATCAAGCCACACCCTCTTTGTTTATTGGTCCGTCTTGAAAATACACTCAAACTCGAAGAAGAAATACATGATTGGTCAAAAATTAATTACAGAAATTCTGGATTGGCTCAATTCAAAACAGGTGGAAAGAAAAGATTAATATTGCCAACCCACATATAAAAACAAAAACTTATGAATACAAAATTTCTTCAGGAAAGTTCCTACACTTCGCACCAGGGTGCATGAACATAGTTTTAAGGCGGTGGCATCTATGAGCGAATGTCCACACTTCTTGATTAATGGAAAACAAAACAAGTTGAAATCCACACAGTATTGACAACTTTGTAATCACAAAATTTATGGTAGTGACATCTTCTGAGAAACTAATGATTTGATCCAGTTTTTAAAGTTCAGAGTTTCTCCTGTAGAGGAGTACTTATTGGTGGAAGATTTAAAATTGCGGCGTAAAGATGTACCACCCGGTACATTAATATCCGAAGTCCAACTTCCTGAGCCTCAGTTTCCAGGTAGTTAAGCTTAATTTCCATATCTGTACAACTATGAGCAAGTACGCATAGGTCATCGGCAAAGTCCAAATCTTCCAGTCGTTGAATAAGATTCCACTTGATTCCCAATCGTCGATTCATTGCGCTTCTCATGACAACATCAAGAGTCATAAGGAGCATGGGGCCGAGACAAGGTTTCGCCATCTGATTCTGTGATGTACCATGTGTTTCAACTTTGCCCATGTATACCTAAGCTGTTACGCTACTGATCTCCTCCATGTGTTGATAACTTAAGAACACCAAAAAGAATTTACAAGCAGTGCAGTTTTACCAACTAATAAATACTAAATTTATCTTAAATTGTAATTGTCCGTCCTCTCATCGGAGGGAGTACCAGGTTTGACCATAGAGACCTCTGTCGAAAAAAGTTTCAACTTCTTCCAGTAGCAGTTTCGGAGTTTAAGTATAGAAAGCCTTCCAATGGGCGCTTATTTTCAATGAGCGGGCGGGTGTACCTCCTTTACAATAATAATAATTGTACCGGGCGGTACACCTCCACTCCGCTAATTTAAAATGTGCGCCAGTTGAAACTCCTCTGCTGGAGGAAGTCTGAACTTTATCTACGCTATTAATTCTTTACCTTCTCAGAAGATGTCACCACGTGGAAAATTTTGAGTTTTTGAACTGTGTCATTTTTGATGTGTTTTTGTTTCGCTTGAAGTAAGAAGTGTGAACTTTCTCTTCTAGAGGACACTACTGAAGATCAACAATAGTGCAACCTAGTGCGGAGTCAAAGAACTATTTTGTTGGAGAAATTTTTATTTCAAATGTTTGTTTCTTGCTAAATTTCTTTCTGTTATTGTTTAAGTTGGCTGTATACCCCTCTTTTCCCCCTTGTTTTAGATTTATCCAATCCCGAATTTCTTTTAGTAATTTCCGACCAATCCGATGTATCTTCCCCCATCTTGGATATGTTTCTGTACCCTAGCCAATAAAGTAATTGTGGGCGGGTGTTTTCATTCCCCTAACGCCTAGAAACTTCCGCGAGAGGATTTAAACTGCTGATTTTAGGGTCTCCGGGCCACTTCTGTTCCATCTTTCAGTGTATAAAGTACATAGCAGGAGGCGGGAAGCGCCTCTTTCCTCGGCAGCGGTCATCAATAAGGTAATGGCCGATTAATAAATTCTTTCTTTGCTAGCTCAGCAGTTTAACTCTCGGGGCGGGTGCGAAGCGTTTCTCCATGTAACCTTTTCCTAAAATGTAACGATCTTTTCTTCTATTCTCTTTTAAGCTGCATATTGGGATAGAGAGTGCTAACCCTCTCGAGCTCCCACTCACATTGTCTTGAGGTGAACTTATTTTCTCAACCTATTCTTCGTTAATGTAAAACAAATTGCTCTTTTCTAAAGTCACCTCGGTAGTATGGGATTAGCCCTTGCATTAGTGGCCTAGAGCCAGATTAGGTTTTTAAAAACAAGTGTATTAGGAGTGCAAGATCGCCTCCTCTCAAATTGTTATTTTAGAGGTCATGTAATTGCCCCTTTTCATTTAATAGACCTCAGTAGGTTGGGTATTGTACCCCTGTGTCTATGTCCAGTGAGGACAACTTGAAGGTGGAGTTTGGTGTGGCCTGGGAGAGGCTTAAATTTTGAGAGCGAGTGGCTCTTTTGAAAATTAAGTGTTGTATGCCTCGTGGAGGCTTTTCTGTGTAATTTGGAGCAAGGGCTCCTAGGTATGAATGGGGTTTTCTGCCCCTCTGTTAAAACTCGTGTTTGGGGTAAAACTGAGCTGATTGCCCAAGCTGTGTAAAATCAGGGCGCGAAGCCCAATTCCTGTAAATATTGTAACTACCCTTTTTGACTTGCTACTTTGTACCCGCCATGCTTGTTATTTCTTGTTTTTGAAAAGAAAATATAACCTTGTTAAATTTTAAATTAATTTTGCTTTCGTAGCTGGAGACCTATTCACACCCGCACCTTCTTTCACCTCTACCTACCACGGAAAACTCCGTAACAAGTGGTAGCAGAGCGTGGTTGAATGGGTCTCAATTTAGCCACTTTTGACGGCTAAACATTGTTTGTTCCGAACTCTAACTATTTTCCCAGTTGCTGGAATTTTTTGAGTTTTTCAAAATTGTTCTGTCACCATGCCCGGCCCTCGCGATGTTCTCCATCTTAACTATTTGCGCAAGGAGGAGTTGATCTATGAATTGACTATTAGAAATGTACAATCTGGAGGCACGGTTGCAGTAGACACAAACAAGCTTAGAGAGTCCCTAGATTTGCCCATTTCCATCCCCAATTTGGGAGAGAAAGAAATTGATGACTCTCTTTCCACGATCACGGAGAATATTACTGGGCTAGCTTCTGTAGTTAGTTTTTTTTGTTGAAAATGATCCTTCTCCTAATCAAATTAAGCGTGTGCAAGCTAGGCTATATCATTTTTCGAATAGAGTTAACGATCTCTTGTCTCTAAAGTTGAATGACGTTCAGAAGAAGGAAGCTAGTACGCTGCTTGAAAATATGTCTGAATTATCTAGCAAGGTCACTCAATTGTTAACTGGGGAGGTTCCTCCCAAAAGCGATCTACCCACCACAGTGAATGCAGGTAGTGAGGAAGTGCCTCCCAAGGGAGAAGTTAATAGGATAACCGTTGCTGCTCAAACTATCCCTGCCCCATTGGACAACGAATCTGAACGTCGTGCATCATTGAGTAACATCCGTTCTGAATTAACTTCCTTGCCATTGAAACCTTTACCTACTATGTCACCAGGGTTTAGCAGCTTGCCTCATCCATTGGCAATGTTGCTCAGAGGTATCTCTAAGTTTTCCGTTAATACCACCAGTGATGTAATTTCATTTTTAAGATTTCTAGTTGAATTTCAGGATCATGCCCTTGTGTTTTCTCTTTCTCCATGTCAAATTTTGCAAATTATCTATCCGTATGCTATTGGTATTCTCTCAGATAAAATCGTAAGAGCCATTGCCGAGCAATCATCTATTGAGGATTTCCATGCCCATTTGCTAGCTAACTTCATCCCGGCTAGGGCCAGGTCCTCCCTTATTCAGAAGTACTATTACTGTGTACAACGCTTGGATGAAAACTTGGCTGATTTCATACAGGACATTAAGTTTTATACTAGGGTGTTTGCTCTTCATTTCCCTGAGGATCAGATTGTACAAGCTATTGTGGAAGGGATTTCACCACCCTACAGGTCATATTTGTGTTTCGCGGCGTGCCCGCAAACTTTCTCTGAACTTGAAGCATTGGCCGTCTCAGCGGAAGGAGTTAGATACGCCGATTCTTTGCGTGTCGCGAAAGAACCCCCGCCTTCCTTTAGTAATACTCGGCCTCCACCTCGCCGACCAGTCAATCCCCGTAAATGTTATGCTTGCGGGTCGCCTGACCATCTGCGCAACAAGTGTCCACTGATCAAGTCAAGTGGGACAAGGAATGGAGCTGGGTCATCACAAGGCTGTTTTAAATGTGGGGCTTTCTCACATATCGCCAAGAATTGTCCCAATTCGAATAGCACCCCCTCCTGCTCAACTTCTGGTGCAAATTCCACCTATGCCAATAATAAAAAGTGACTAGTGGCTTCGGCTGAGTCGATTAATCCATCTTCCCGAGACTCAGCCCCGGGTAAACAGGTTGTAAATTCAGGGAACGAGCAATTTTCAAATTCATCTTTTGAAGGTCCCAAAGAGTGTCTTAGGATTGCGGCGGATACCCCCGCACCGGTCCCCTTTCTCAAAATTGAGTTAAATAACGAGCCTATAACAGCTCTCTTAGATTCAGGTAGTGTTTGTTCTATTATTTCGGCTGATTGGTATTCAAAATTGAAATCTGTTTGTAAACTTCCTAACTATTGTTTGTCGGCGATCCAATACGTTTCGGCTAATTCCTCTCCATTAGAAATTCTCGGTTCCTTATATGTCAAAATTCGTATTTTTAAATTCACATGGAAAGTTAAATTGTTTGTGGCCAAGCACTTGTCTTGCCCCATTATATTGGGAGCGGACTTTATTTCTCACACTGGTCTTGTGCTCGATCTTCAGAGTAGGTCTTGCACTTTCAAATTTGCCTCTAATTGTAATATCCCTCTATTAAAGTGTAATTCTGCATCATGTTCTTCTATTTCGCCTACCCAGGATGAGATGTTGTTAGACCTTAGACATCTACCTGAGGAGCAGGCTGATAGTATTCGCAAATTGTGTCAGTCGTTTCCCGAGGTGTTCTCTGATAATCTTGGTGTTACTGACCTTATTGAATACAAAATTGAGGTCACGGATTCGATTCCTGTCCGTTTTCCACCTTATAGGCTATCTCCACCTAAAATGAAGGCTCTAAAAGAAATCATCGATCAGATGTTGAAGGACGGTATTATTAGGCCCTCTAAGTCAGCGTATTCTTCGCCTATTTTTTAGTCCCGAAACCCCAAGGGGGCTTCAGGCCTGTCATTGATTACAGGGCTCTCAATCGGAAGGTGGTGTTACAATCTGTGCCCCTTCCCGACCTTCATTCTTGTTTTTCATGGTTTCGTAAGGCCAAGTTCTTTACTATCTTGGACTTGAATCAGGCCTATAATCAAATTCCCCTTGCCGAAGAGTCTAAACATCTTACAGCGTTTGCCACGGACTGGAATTTATACGAATACAACCGCGTGCCTTTCGGGCTCCCCACGGGAGCAGCTGTACTCACTAGGCTACTAGATAGGGTCTTCTCCGACATCAAATTTGAGTACTTATATCACTACTTGGACGATGTCGTCGTATTTTCAGAGACTTTTGAAGAACATCTAGATCATCTGCGAGAAGTTCTCGATCGCCTTCGTAAGGCTGGGTTAACTGTTAAGTTGTCCAAGGTTGCCTTTGCTAAGCCCTCTATGTCTTTCCTAGGGCACATTGTGTCACCGGATGGTGTAGCAGTCGATCATTCTAGAACACAGGCCATCCGTGATTTTAAACCTCCCAAAGACATTAAAGGTATCGCCAGGTTCATTGGTATGGTGAATTTCTTCAGGAAGTTTATTCCTAACTTCGCTAATAGAGCGGCGCCCTTAAACCTTCTTCGTAGGAAAGGCATCAAATTCGAGTGGGGACCTTCTCAACAAGCCGCTTTTGAAGACCTTAAATTAGCTCTTTGTAATGCCCCTGTACTTGCTATGCCTGATTTCTCGAAGAAATTCATTGTCCAAACCGACGCATCGTCGTCAGCGGTAGCTGCAGTCCTTCTTCAAGAGACTGAACTAGGGAGGCGCCCCATCGCCTATGCGTCTAGGACATTGTCGGCTCAAGAAGCCAAGTATTCCATCTATGAGCTCGAAGGTTTGGCAGTCTTATTCGCCTTAGAGAAGTTCCGTCTCTATCTGGAACATGTCAAATTCGACCTGGAGACAGATAATCAAGCCTTAAGCTGGGTCTTAGGTAGGCCGCGTCGTACTGGTCGTATAGCCCGCTGGGCCATCCGTATTTCTGCCTTCCAGTTTGATGTTAGACATATCAGAGGTACCGAAAATGTTGTTGCTGATGGACTCAGCCGTATGTTTTCTAACGACGTCGAGACCCACGAACCGGTCGACAGTTCATCACCTTCCGAGTCCATACTATCTAAGGTTACTGCCATCCTAACAGATGCTCCCATGCTCTTTAGGGATATCGAGAAATACCAACGTGAAGATCCGACGCTGGCTCCGATAATGGAAACCCTTTCTTCTGGGGAACATGTTGTCCCTTATGTTCTGAGGAATGGTGTTCTATGTTGCCCTTCGAGGCATGATAAGATGATGAAAGTTGTTGTTCCAGCGGTTCTTGTACCTATGATCTTCAAGTATTATCATGAGACCCCATTAGGAGGGCATCTTGGTATCTTTAAAACTCGTGAAAAGATTCGTGAAATGTTCATCTGGAAAGGTATGGACGGTGAAATCCGTGAACTAGTAAAGGCTTGTAAATCCTGTTTGCTTAGTAAACCGACCATGTCCACCAAGGTAGGCCTCTTGTCTTCTCAGCAAGCGTCACGCCCCATGGAACGCCTGTATATTGATTATGTAGGACCATTCCCCCAGTCAAAGGGTAATGCCAACAAGTTCATCCTTGTGTGTGTAGATGGTTTTACCAGATTTTCTTGGTTATTTCCGACTAAGCTGGCTACCGCTCAGTCTACCATTACTTGCTTAAATTCTATTTTTGCTTCTTTTGGTCCGTGCCAATATATTGTATCTGATAATGCGAAGGCTTTTACATCTAACTTATTTCGTAAATTCTGTTTTGACTTATCCATCTCTCATGTAACTACTTCTGCTTATTACCCTCAACCATCTCTGGCTGAACGGGTTAATCGTAATCTCAGGTCCGCACTTATTGCCTATCATCATGAAGATTATTCCAGGTGGGACACGTCCCTGCATTGGTTAGCTTTTGCTTTGAATTCGGCGGTTCATGAATCTCATAAGTTCACTCCAGCTTCCTTGATGTTCAAGTTTGTTCCCAACACGCCGCTCTCTAACCTTTGGTCTCTGAGTGACATTCTACCCGAGACAATAGATCCGGATAATATTAAAGATCTTTGGAAGAAGGCTAAAGCCAATCTTAAGGTATCTCATGAAAAGGTTAGAGAAAAGTATGATCGTGGACGGAGACCCACCACTTTGAAGGTAGGTGACCAGGTGATGGTCAAGAATTTTGTTCCCGCGGGCAAGCTTGCCCCCAGATTTCATGGGCCATGCATCATTCTCGATTTTCTTACGCCGGTTACATTGTTAGTAAGCAATCCAGCCACCGAGAGGATATTTAGGTTTCACCTGTCCCAGGTAAAACCGGTGTAAATTTTGTGTCAACTTGCTTCATATAATTTGATAGGAATATGAAGGTTATATTTTTTTTTTGAGTTCCACTCTTAAGGCATTCTGCTCCTTCTATTTTATTTTATATGTAAGCATTTCTGTAAAACCTCCCCCGATTTGTTAAACTGCCATCCTGTCCTTGCCACGGCCATTACCACGCTCCCGTCTCCTGCTCCACTACACACAGTGGCTGGCTTAGATGAAATGCCATGGATATCTGCACGCCGCTGGCCCCTCTATCTCTCTACATGCCTGTGCCCTCAAAAGAAACATGATGGTCCAACACAATTCTGCCGCCTAGCTTAAATGTTTCAGTGCCCCCGCAGCCGCGCGGCGCTGTGCCGCGGCTGGGTTCGAGGACGGGCCCCCTCGGCCCCAGCGAGGACATGTGCACGGCGAGCCGGAGCTCTCCTCCCGGCCAAGGCTGATGTGCGGCGCACGACCTGCTACTTGCCCGCAGCCTGTATATGTTCACCGCGGGCGCGGCGTGTTTCAACACCACTGCTCCCCTCATAGTGCGGGCGAGCGGTATCTCAGGGTACTTGAGGGGTCCGAGCGGCCTCCTTTGGACGCAAGCTGCAACGGCCGGTCTGGCCATCCAACTTCATCAACCTCAACTACATGGACAGTTACGATAAGCAATGACTACACTCGGGAATTCAACAGCAATATTTGGTGGACATTGCAAAATTTTTCATCACTTTTAAGTATTAAAAGTTTATCCTCAGAATTCTACTTCTACAAACTTAAAAACTATTCTTCATCTGCAACAACAAATTTTGAAACTAAATCAAACCAAATTAAGAAAATCTTATAAATTATTTTGGCAATTAATCTCCATATCTACATCAAAACTTGGACTTTGTTTTCAAACAATTTCATGTGTCACCCCGGGAGGAACTTTTGGGGGGGAGGTCTGTACCGGGCGGTACACCTCCACTCCGCTAATTTAAAATGTGCGCCAGTTGAAACTCCTCTGCTGGAGGAAGTCTGAACTTTATCTACGCTATTAATTCTTTACCTTCTCAGAAGATGTCACCACGTGGAAAATTTTGAGTTTTTGAACTGTGTCATTTTTGATGTGTTTTTGTTTCGCTTGAAGTAAGAAGTGTGAACTTTCTCTTCTAGAGGACACTACTGAAGATCAACAATAGTGCAACCTAGTGCGGAGTCAAAGAACTATTTTGTTGGAGAAATTTTTATTTCAAATGTTTGTTTCTTGCTAAATTTCTTTCTGTTATTGTTTAAGTTGGCTGTATACCCCTCTTTTCCCCCTTGTTTTAGATTTATCCAATCCCGAATTTCTTTTAGTAATTTCCGACCAATCCGATGTATCTTCCCCCATCTTGGATATGTTTCTGTACCCTAGCCAATAAAGTAATTGTGGGCGGGTGTTTTCATTCCCCTAACGCCTAGAAACTTCCGCGAGAGGATTTAAACTGCTGATTTTAGGGTCTCCGGGCCACTTCTGTTCCATCTTTCAGTGTATAAAGTACATAGCAGGAGGCGGGAAGCGCCTCTTTCCTCGGCAGCGGTCATCAATAAGGTAATGGCCGATTAATAAATTCTTTCTTTGCTAGCTCAGCAGTTTAACTCTCGGGGCGGGTGCGAAGCGTTTCTCCATGTAACCTTTTCCTAAAATGTAACGATCTTTTCTTCTATTCTCTTTTAAGCTGCATATTGGGATAGAGAGTGCTAACCCTCTCGAGCTCCCACTCACATTGTCTTGAGGTGAACTTATTTTCTCAACCTATTCTTCGTTAATGTAAAACAAATTGCTCTTTTCTAAAGTCACCTCGGTAGTATGGGATTAGCCCTTGCATTAGTGGCCTAGAGCCAGATTAGGTTTTTAAAAACAAGTGTATTAGGAGTGCAAGATCGCCTCCTCTCAAATTGTTATTTTAGAGGTCATGTAATTGCCCCTTTTCATTTAATAGACCTCAGTAGGTTGGGTATTGTACCCCTGTGTCTATGTCCAGTGAGGACAACTTGAAGGTGGAGTTTGGTGTGGCCTGGGAGAGGCTTAAATTTTGAGAGCGAGTGGCTCTTTTGAAAATTAAGTGTTGTATGCCTCGTGGAGGCTTTTCTGTGTAATTTGGAGCAAGGGCTCCTAGGTATGAATGGGGTTTTCTGCCCCTCTGTTAAAACTCGTGTTTGGGGTAAAACTGAGCTGATTGCCCAAGCTGTGTAAAATCAGGGCGCGAAGCCCAATTCCTGTAAATATTGTAACTACCCTTTTTGACTTGCTACTTTGTACCCGCCATGCTTGTTATTTCTTGTTTTTGAAAAGAAAATATAACCTTGTTAAATTTTAAATTAATTTTGCTTTCGTAGCTGGAGACCTATTCACACCCGCACCTTCTTTCACCTCTACCTACCACGGAAAACTCCGTAACAATAATAATAATAATAATAATAATAATAATAATAATAATAATAATAATAATAATAATAATAATAATAATAATAATATGTACAAGTAGCAAACATTAAACAGGACTGGGGAAAAATCCAAGATTCAAAACCTTAACACCTTGGGCTTTAAGCCCCTAGCTTTACATTTCCAGAGCTACAAGCTCAAATTTACAAACAGCACAAATTTACTCAAGGGCAGAAATTCCCCTAATTCATGGAGCACTTGCTCCCAAAATACAATGTCTAGCCTTCCAGAGGTACTCGTTACAATCCCAAAATTGAAAAAGAGCTAACAGGCTCTCAGTTTCTTCTAGCCTATTCAAGGCAATATCAGAAAATTACTATCACTCGCCATCAAGGCACAACTTACAAATTGAATGTTATACAGGGGTATCTAGTACCCAACCTACAGGGCCTTTGCGGAAAAGAACAAGTTAAGTAGATTGCCCGAAACACAAATTGAATGGAGGCGTACAGTACTCCAAGATAGTGAAAATTTAAAAACCTAAAGGGCACTAGGCCGATGAAACAGGGGCTATTCCCAAACTACTCAGGTGACTCGTATAGAAATTACATTACCACGTTACAGGATGAAAAACAGTTATGAAACGTAGTCACCTCAAACCAAGATGAAGGGGAGCTCGAGAGGGTACACCACTCTCTATCACCGATTTACAGTTAAAGATTTAAGTTTTTACATTAGCCGGCTGAAATTTACATTGTTAGAAAAGTAGATTACATAGTTAAGGATTCGGACCTTTCCCTCGGGTTAAACTGCGGAGTTTGAAAAAAAGAAGATGTTATGTGGCCATTACCTTGTCGATGTACTGCAGACTGATGCAAGAGGCCGCCCGCCTCCTGCTTTGACACGCACACTTAGTAAGATGACGATCAATTGGCCAAGAGACGTGAAAAGCCGCAGTTTATAAACCCTCAGGGAAGGTTCGACATAATTCATGAATAAACCAGCCACAACCTCTCCATTTAATTGGTCCAATCAAAGTTACACTTCAGCATCGAACAAGAAGCGAGTGATTGGCAGAAAATTAATTACAGAAATTGGCGATTGGCTAGATTCAAAACTGGCGGAGAGGAAAAGAAAATATTGCCAACCCAAAAATAAATGAACATCAATTAGAAAAAACTTATGAATACAAAACTTCTTTAAATCAAGTGTTCTTTCACTTCGCACCAAGGTGCATGATCATAGTTTTTGTGGTGTCATCTGTGGGAAAATGTCCAAACTTCTTGATGAATGGCAACCAAAACACTGATAAATTCATTCTGTGTAGGCAACTGCACAATAACAAAATTGCCCGATATTTTAGTGGTGACATCTTCTGATTAAATTTCTAAGTAGGTGTAGTTTCAGTTTCACTGTGTTACCAATAGAGGAGTTCATTTAGGTGCTAGTTTTAAATGCGCGTCATTGAGGCGTACCTTCCGGTACAATTATTATTATTATTATGATTATTATTATTATTATTATTATTATTATTATTATTATTATTATTATTATTATTATTATTATTATTATTATTATTATTAGGGCTAGGATGTTGATAACATGCCATCTTTTATTTGGTTCACAACAGACATTGCTAACTTGTACAGAAATCCTGACCGAGCTCGATAGCTGCAGTCGCTTAAGTGCGGCCAGTATCCAGTATTCGGGAGATAGTAGGTTCGAACCCCACTGTCGGCAGCCCTGAAGATGGTTTTCCGTGGTTTTCCATTTTCACACCAGGCAAATGCTGGGGCTGTACCTTAATTAAGGCCACGGCCGCTTCCTTCCCACTCAGAGCCCTCCCTGTCCCATCGTCGCCATAAGACATATCTGTGTCGGTGCGACGTAAAGCAAATAGCAAAAAAAAAAAAAAAAAGCAGAAATCCTGGTCATAGGTTTCCACATTGTAGAAATGCTAATTTATTAGGCCATTTTCTGCCATTTTGTTTTGTGGTCACTTTCTAAAACTACACGTCATTATTTTGTCATTTTATAGAATTTAGTAGACTATTTTATTATTTTGAGTAATTTTCTTACATGTTTGAGGATTCTGAAGCATTTTCGCGTCTCGCATTTGATATGATCGCAACTTCAAATGAGGATGAATACGAAGACTTGAGAATCTTCACAACGAAAGAAACTTTGTTCACCACTTGATTTATTCGTACTTGATTTAATTTCTTAAACTCTTGTTGAGGAGCATAGGGCCGAGACAAGGTTTCGCCATTTGCTTTTGTGATGTGCCATATGTTTCAGCTTTCCCCATGTATACCCAAGCTGCTCACTCTTTATCTGTACTGATCTCCTCCATGTCGTCTTAGGTCTTCCTCTTCTCCTCTGCCCCTGGGGATTCCACTCGAGAGCTTGTTTTGCTATGCTGCCATCAGGTCTACGCAGTGTATGGCTAATCCACTGCCATTTTATTTTCTTAATCTGCTGTTCAATCGGTAATTGGTGCGTTCTCTTCCACAGTTCCTCATTTGACACCACTTCTGGCCAGTATATCCCCGCATCTTCCATGTGAAAGATTTGGTCACTTTCCAGGTTTCACATGCATTAAGCAGCACAGACTTAACATTGCTATTGAAGATTCGCAGTTTTGTTCTCATACTGAGTTCTTTAGACCTCCATATGGGACGGAGTGTTGCGAACGCACCCTTAGCTTTGTTCATACGGCTGGTCCAACACCTCCTAGATATATAAGGCCTCACAACTGTTCTGGGAACATACTGTGACGTCAAAATCGGGAGGCAAGCTTGAACCTTTTCAGTAATAACACAGCAATGAGTTTGGCCATGTAACGCTGAAATTAGAAGAGTTTTAATTCGTTTAATGGTGCCAATTGTTAATACCGTTGTACGTAATGGTACTGATGTGTCGCGTACTCAACTTGAAGGAGAATTCCGGCAGTGATAACGAAGTGCATGCATTAAGTTTACGAAAGACGAGGTTATGCGGCAGATATGTTTACGTGCAATTCCAAGACAAGACCACAGATTTACTAATAACTCAATGGTGAGTGACTATTATTATTACATTCTCACACAATCATAATGAGTATAGGCCTTTGACGTATTTAACTACACGCAACAGCTGGTGATATGTAGGCATATTTACTCTTTAATGATATAAGGTTATGTTAGATCACAATCATGGGATGCATTATTTCAACGGTATTATTATTATTATTATTATTATTATTATCATTATTATTATTATTATTATTATTATTATTATTATTATTATTATTATTATTATTATACGCATTAAAACATACCACCTACAGGAGCTGCTGGTGTAGGCCGATTCACTCTGTAAATGCACGAATTTCGCTCACGGTGATACATTATTTTACAGGTATGCCACAGACATTTCAGTCTGTGATATTTTATGGGAAGTAACTGGTACTGATCCTGCCAGAATGTGACTATAAATATGATGGGCAGTTGGAAAAGATATAAGCCACTGCTGTCTCTGACAATCATGGTCTTGGAAGAGGAGTAGTTAAAAGAACCAGGCAAAAATGTAGAATAGAAAGGAGCAATAAACAGAGCCATTGAAGATAGTACATATCTCATACACAAAATTTCAACACAGCTGAAAAGTACAATAAACACGTTGTTACCTGATGGTTGTTGTACTGTGATGAAGGGAACGTAAGTAATTTTTCTGTACGTCGATACATCAAGGAAACCATACTGCATGGCATATGTAATCATCTTATAAGACATGGCCTTTATTCTAAACGGGTTTTATTAAAGTAAAAATATTTCTAATGTATATGTGGACAAAATTACTAATATAAATGCGGTATATTCTTTAGTTACAAAACATCATAGCTGCATCACAAGGAATGAGTGTAACAATGTGTAGAAAGATTCAATAAATAAGTTAATTCTAGTCCTAGTTGGTGAATTGGACACCGAGGATGATGTCCCCACAGTTAATTTAATAGCCATAGTTAAAACATTTCTTAGTTCATAAAGGAGTATGTGCATGGTTTTCTTGTTATTTGTTCAACCTTCTGTCTGATATCTCCTCATGTTTACAAATTTATGGCCGACCCCGTGGTGAGGGGATATAATACCTGCCTCTTACCCGGAGGCCCCGGTTCGATTCCAGGCCAAGTCAGGGATTTTTACCTAGATCTGAGGGCTGGTTTGAGGTCCACTCAGCCTGCGTGTTTACATTTGCGAGCTATCTGACGGTGAGATAGCGGCCCAGGTCTAGAAAGCCAAGAATAACGGCTGAAAGGATTCGTCATGCGGAACCCAAGACACCTCGTAATCTGCAGGCCTTCGGGCTGAGCAGGATCAAGGCCAAGCCCTTCGGGGCTGTTGCGCCGTGCGATTTTTACAAATTTATGAGACAGTAGCAATTTAATGTTGCCACAATATGTCAATACTTTTAAAAGGGTAGGCTCCAGTCCGAATGGTAGTCCAATATTAGGTTAGAAACTTACATACTTTCTGGAATACATAAAGGTTTCGAACAGAATTACAAATTAGTAACATCGATGGCAGGTGAAATTCTCATTAAACCATACATGAACTTCAAGAGAGGAAACATTGTAGGCTCATGTGCAAATACTGCCAGTGATGCTACATCAGCTTAGATGTTAGGCCTATGCTAATATTATACGTGCTAGTTTTCTTTTAAGATCACGTAATACCTATTTAAATTGAAATATGTTTGTAACATTCTGTTGTAATGTTAGCAATTCGGCCTAAGTGAGTTAACATTGCAAAATGCTGTCGTGTTTTACAACTGTCTGCTGTTTACCTTTAATGGCAGAGTCACTAAAATACGGTAATAACGACAGTATAATTCAATATCCTTCAAATTTGAAACGCTATTTGTTAGTAAATAAATTATTCCATTGGCAAAAAATATTAAATTCATGTCTGTGTTTAACTATGTTCCGCGTTTCTCTGCATTGCCATCGCCTCCGTAGCGTGACGTCACTACGCTGTTGTTAGGCCTTATTATCTAGGAGGTGTTGGCTGGTCACATTTTCATGTGCCCCTCCGTTAACCGTTACAATCAACGAGCTAGAATAACATAAGAGAGGCGGAAGCGCTGCCTGGGTGAAGCTAATAGAACGAACGTCCGCCATATTTCCTGTTGTCACACAAGCAAGGGGGCATGGCATTTAAATGACGAAAAGTGTAGAAAATACGCATTTTAGAATCACTGGGGGAGAATTAAAGACCGTTGCCGAAAGCTTGAAGCATTAAAGCGAATACCGCCACTTCATCATATTGCGGCACGAGGCCAACAGCACGATCAGTTGATTGTAGGATAGTTCGAAATCATCGCACAGTGACATACGAATAGGCCTCGAAATCGGAACAAGAGCGTTACCCTGCTTGGCTGTTGTGGTTAAGCGTAAATTAGAATAAAAACGATGGACATAAACATTTATGACAGGAAGCCTTAAAATCATAGGGACCTACAATAGGTTACAACCTCATTCTGTTCATATTTTTAAAATTATTGCATCCTCATGAGTACTGTGTTCCTTTATTAATCTGTTTACCCTGTTTATCCTTGGTTTTTCCTACGGACTCAGCGACGGATCCCACCTCTACCACCTCAAGGACAGTGTTCTGGAGCGTGAGACATTGGGTCGGGGTATACAACTGTGAGGGAGGGCTACACCTGCTATGCTGAACAGGGGCCTTGTGGGGGGGAGGAGGAAGCGGCCGTGGCCTTAAGTTAGGTACCATCCCGGCATTTGCCTGGAGGAGAAGTGGGAAACCACGGAAAATCACTTCGAGGATGGCTGAGGTGGGAGTCGAACCCACTTCTACTCAGTTGACCTCCTCAGGCTGATAGAATTCCGTTGCAGCCCTCGTGCCCCTTTTCAAATTTCGTGGCGGAGCCGGGAATCGAACCCGGGCTTCGAGGGGTGGCAGCTGCTCACGCTAACCAGTACACCACAGAGGCGGCCCATGAATACCTTACCACAATAATCATTTAGTGTAATTATTTATTATAATATAGGGGGGATATCATGTTTTTCCCATTACCATATCATACTGGGATTACTAGCTGAAAGGTAAGCTTGAAAGTTGTCCATTATGAAGTGTGGCATAGTTTTAAAAACCAAGGCAACATACATCTACAATAAAGGCTGTATACATTTCAAAAATAGCAGTAAAATACTGTATTTACCATACTTGGTGCACGTTTGAACGAAATAAGTTGTTTTTTTTTTTTGTGTGGTTACGTTTTCTTGGTGGTGGGCGCTCCATTTCCTTCATTTGTAAATGTGAATGAAAATTAAATAGGGCTGGAAATGTACAGAGCATAAGCAACTGAATTGAGTGGGATACCATTTATCTCTTTTCGCCCTCACAACGCATTGTTCCGTTAATTCCTTGTTCTTTAAACGAAATCTGAAACAAAATTCGATAAACTATTACCGTGGCTATCCGTACTTTCGCTAAGTAAACAATAAAATGGATTTAATTACAAACAGAAATTACAAAAAGGAATCTCGGCTATAATTCAGTAATACGTACTTAAAGTACGATATATCCTTGGTTCTATTACTCCGATTAGTACAACCATACGCTGAGCTTACGGCTGGCGTTCTTGAAAGCGAGAATCTATGTTTTCACTTCTTAAAACTTAGGGAATTAAATTGGCATGCACGATCTCCCTGTCACCTCAACATATGCTCTCGCGCCAATTCACTTTGTTTTGACAACCGTTAACATGGCTGCCCCTTATCAACTTGCTTCAAGCAGGGGGCGCTGATGACAGGCATACAGCCCCTCTATGTTATTCTAGCTCGTTGGTTACAATGCTTCCTAGGTAGTAAAAGCTATTCACTCTCTCTATAACATGCCCATCCAAATGCAACGGAGTGTTATTTCGGTTTCACAATCGCATTTCCTTCGTCTTCTTAATGTTGTAACCCAAAGGTAGGTGGAACCTTTGCTGTTGCCTCTATCAGATGTTGTGGCACCACATAGGGCGACCGATTAAATGCAACCAACGGGTTAAACATTCTTTGCCCGATACCTCCATTTTCTAACTTGTCGATAGACAGCCTAAATTGACGCAATGGAGTTGCTCAGCGGATACCTCAGGGTTTAATTATGGCTAGTAGGACATGTAATCCTACTGTAGAGTACGCTTAACGTGAGTCCAAGAGAAATCCGACCCACGGATGTCACCCAACGTTACTCACGACATTATAATAATCATCGCCGACTACCTTTTAAAGTTTCGACCTCAAGAAATTTGCCATGGTTAAATGATTACTTAATTACACCATATCTTACATCGCTATACATTAACTTACAATCTAGGAAATAATTAAAGAACTCTTGACTCCAGCAATTGTAGAAAAATACCAAAATATTTATTA
Organism: Anabrus simplex; assembly: GCF_040414725.1. NCBI lineage: Eukaryota > Metazoa > Arthropoda > Insecta > Orthoptera > Tettigoniidae > Anabrus > Anabrus simplex. Next base: position 783,811,930 of record NC_090265.1, read on the forward strand.
ATAAATACTAAATTACCAATTTCCACATTATGTAACGCAGTATTTAAATTAACTGGTAATATGATTGAGAAGATGAGTCAGCGCTGGCTCGTATGATAAACAAGAAAATAGAATTCAGTATTTAAATTAATAAATGATCAGTTCCTTTGCGAAATTGAAATTCTAAAATTACATATTTACAACAGATCACTGGTCCTATTCGAGTTCCACCTCGCATTTGAAATGTAAGTAAAAACATCGACACAATAAACTCATTTCGAAAGTCCACTTTCTTTAGTCTTATTTAAGCAATCTCACATGGATATAATATCCATCCGCAATGCATCACAAAAACACCAATAAGTCTAGTGTGAATAAATTGGAATTCGTCTAAGTAAATCTAATTTGAGTTATCGGTATTCGAAAATAAATCTGAATGTTTCAAGTTAAATTTTAATAAAATCCGAAGTCATGACTTTGTTGTAAGGATCTCGTTGTGCTTTGAAAACTACTTATGAACTAAGGCATTCTTTCCTAGTGCCTGTTAAATACGGCTCCTACTCTAGCCTTTACCTAGCTGAAATTCGTTAAAAAAAATGTACTTTTAAACGGAGAATATTAACTGATCTAGCTATCTATCTAACTTCAGCATAATCTTTGGCTGTCCCACACATGCCCTTATCGGTTCAATGTCCTATTAAGTAGTTATATTTCAATAACATTCAACCCCAATGCAAGCTACATTACTCTCTTGCAATTAACATGGAAGCGCTTTGCTGCGAGGTTTGGAAAAGCATAATCTCATATATATATATATCGGTGTCGTACTGTTTCTGGTTAACTACAGCTGTTAAAAGTCGAAGAATTCTAATATACATTATAAAATATCTACACTGAAATGTAATTACGTCACGAGCTTACTTCTATACAAATAAATCCAGTTCGTACCTTGGCTTGTGCAGCTCCTGCGGTGTGGGCATTCTTACGCAAATAAAACATAAAATTCACTTGTAGTGTGGCACAAACTTAACGTGCAGATACACGATGGTCCTGCATTGCGTACAAACCTTCCCAATTCACAATATACAACTCGTAACTTTCCTCCAATCTCATATTCATATTCTCATAACAATATCAATCTGATATAAACACCGTAGCCTCCATAATTATATATCGCGTTTCCCAACTTGACGATTACGTTAAAATACCACACTGCTTCTTAATAAAATATACAAGTCGCAGATCAACTTAACCTACAGACGAGTTCATTGCCCTAATTATGGACCAAACAAATGAGTAATTCCATGTATCTTACAACACTGCGCACAACCATTCGTGACGTGAACTTTTTGCATTACATCAATGAAAACTCTATAATCTCTTATTATGTCAATTCAATCAACTGTTTCATATTTCTCTTCAAACCTCACGCTTCCTACAAGTATTTCCGTCGATATAGCAAAAACTTCTGCTATGTTATTCACTCGTAACTAAGACTTAATTATCTCACACTTAGTTGATAATCAACGCTTGCATTGCCAAATTATCGGTCTACAATTTGCCATCAGTACATACCTAAGGTACATGTGTAAGCAAACCAAAAATTATGCAATAAAATGTTATGAATGACTTAGCTCGCTCTAAGTTGTCCCTGGTCCAGCTGTTCCATTCCCATTGGATGTAGATGGGTCTTCGGTTTGATCACGAGTATGTCATCTGGAACGTCCTCCGCTCCAATACTCTGGTAGTTCTATCTGGTTACCCGTCGCCTTCCTTGACATCTCCTGGTCATTTCCTGGTCGTCTGGCAAGATGAATTGTTCCCAGGTCGGTCCATCATGTGAGTTCAGTGCATCATCTTGATCATCTTCTTGACAGATTCAAAATTGAAGCTAATAATATTACGATATTCTGCCATTATTCTATTCTTCTTTGACGACGTTTATCCTTAATTTTTAATATAATTTCCTTTGTAGCTCTTCGTCGTATTCGTAATTTCTGCGTAACGACTTCAATACTTATATTTTCGTCTTAACCGATTTTTTTGAATTTTGGTGAAGACTGATACTTTATTCTCATTCAATAGTTGTATTTCTTCTTTTCCTTAATACGCAATCCTTTGCTTCTCCAAATGAAATATTACGATTACGATGATATCGTCCGCTCTCGAGGCCGTGCAGATTTCAAGATGAAGATTTTCAATAATGATGTTTTTCTATTTTTTTTTTTTTTTTGGAAACAATACTGTGCACCGTCCACTGTCCGTCTTACCCGAATACACGATCATTCTATGAAGTATATGGCCCTCTGAGACATCGTAGCAGGCGACTATTCCTTGCTCGCTTTAGATTACAAGGCCCATACCTTAGGTCGGCGCCATTTTGTAATCTGTCGTGGACGTGCGAATGGGCACATTTAAACACGCGAACGGGCACATTTATTATCCCCCGTCCCGAACAAAATATATTGGTCACAATATATTTTCCTTACTTAAACTCAAATCATAAATGTGCCTTCGCTTCTTATACATATTCCTTGTCCTATTGCGACTGGCAAATCGATTTTAATATATCGACCGTTTATTATCGCTCCTGATTTAGAGATGTTCTTTGCTACATTCGACTGTGCTTATGTAATCAGTTGATTCTTTTCTACAATAAGCTTAATAAATCGTAATTTCTAATGACTTGTAGACGATAACTTGATATTGGTATGTAGCTTTTACATTCTTGTCCCTTTATTTTTCTAGTTCTGTGGTTCCATTAGTCTCATTCTCTTGGTAATAAGGCTTGATGTTAGAGGCATTGTATACATTTCTGTACTTTCCATTCATGCTCGTTAATTCGTATGCATTATTTCCTAGCACATGCTCTACTTTATATGGGCCGTTGTATAATGGTAGGAACTTCGCACATACTCTGTTCGGTGCATTCGATATTGGTACCGTTTTAATTAATACAAGATCACCTCGTTTATAAGGTGCATGGAATTTCTTATTTTGCATCCTCTTTAATCTTTTTCGTGACTGTTCCAGTAGTTTTTCCTTTATCATAGTCTCTATTTGCTGTGGATCTGGCTTCCTTTCCAATGGCATATTAAATATTCTGTCCCAGTGATCAAATTGTATTATTATCCAACTACGAATTTTGACAATGTTCCTATTTTCCCGATCATTTACATCTTCCAGCTGAGTTATTGTTCCATTGGCGTTTTTTTTTTTAAACCGATGGTTCGGAATCAGGCGTACCTCTCTGGGTATTGTTTTCTCTATATCTCTCCTCTTCTCTTTTCCTCTTAAATTCTTGGAGCTCGAGACTCTCGGCTCCTTCGAGGTCACCATTAATATCTTTGTCTCTAATAGCATCCTCCCATCGGGTCTTATTTTGCCTTTGCTCTCTAAGCTCTTGTATATATCTTCTATTTTCTTCATTTCTATTATACTCATTAGGCCGTCGTTTTTCATTATACCATTTTCTATTTCTTGGATAGGGTTGGCTCCTATTTCTATTATATCGAATGTTGTTCCTGTATTGTGGGTTACTTCTGTGCTCTCTTGGTTCCCATCTCGCAGGTTGTTCTCCGCTGCATCTACAACAATGTCTTTTTCGTGCGTTATCTTGAGTGTTGAACTGATTCTCCGTCCTGTCTTGTTCAGATCCGCTCACTCTTCCGCTCGTGCTTTCATGCTTAATAGTATTAATCGCTTCTACTTGCCTAATATTTCTGGAATTTCTTTCTACCAGGCATGATGATGTCATGTCAATCTGCCTCAGCCGTTTCTCCATGTCTACAGCGGTCTGTATATCCGTGGCAGCTAACAACCTCTGCACCTCTAACGGTAGTTGTCTCTGTATAGTCTTTATCGCCTCTAACTCACTTGGTGCGCAATCTAAGTCTTGGAAACGGTGAAACTGGTAGGAAAAGAAATCGGAATAACGTGTTTGCCCTGCATTAGAAAATTTCCTAGAGTAGAGCTCCAATCTCAACTGCTGTTGTATTTCTGAGTCCCAGAATTTTCTCAGGAAAGCAGCTTTAAATTCATCGTAAGTGTGAAAAGTGTATTTAAAAGCTCGAAACCATATATTCGGGTTCCCATCTAGGTGTTTCTCAATTATTCGTAATTTCTTATCCTCCTGTATTCTCCCTTCCCTAAAGTATTCCTCGATATCTCTAAGGAATTGTTTGGGAGAGATCTTCGCTGACCCGTCGAAATGCTTGGGCCGATCATCATAATTTTTAATAATATTAATAATGGGAGTGCTATCACTCTGGTTACTTCCGTTCATCATTTCTATGTCTCGCCTGTTCGAATCGATCATTACTGAAGGTGTGTTTTCTCTTTCCTGTACTTGTGTTTCCATAACTCTTTGCCGTTCACTTGAGTTCGAAAACACGGATTTCGCCGATTGGTTTTCTACCCTCATCTCCTGAAGTTCTTTCCTTATTTGTTTCATTTCCTCATCGGTCTTCTCCATCTTCCGCTCTGAATCAGCCTTATCAGTTTCCATTTTCTCCTTCAGTTCATTTATTTTGTCGGCCACCTGATCTGAAGCTCGGTTAAATTTTCCTACTAAGTCTTGTTGTTTCAGGCTTAGACCTTCCATGCCTTTCGCTATTTCACTTATCTTCTCATCTTCTAATCTCTTGATAGTTTCCTGTCCTTCTGTTATCTTCTTCTTTATTTCGTTTACCTCTTCCCATTTCTTCTCATTAGTGCCTTTGATTTCTTCTAGCTTGTCATTCAGTTTGGCAATTTCTTCATCCACCAGTGCTGTGATGATATTCGGATTCTGTGCCACTTCTGTCCTCATTCTGTTTATCTCCTCTCGCATCTCTTGGTTTTTATTTTCCATGGTTTCGGTCAACTCGGCACGCAAACCTTGTATTTCATTCCTAACTCCAAAAAATTCTTCAGTCATCTTTTCTTGTTTCCCTTTTAATTCTTGAATCATCCCTTTATGTTCGCTTTCTATTCTGCTAACGATTTCCTCCATAATCTCCTTCTGCTTCAGTTGCCACTCTTCCTGTTTCTTATATAATTCCTGTATTTCCTTTCCTCTATCCTCAACTTGTTTTTGTTGCCATTCTATTAATCTTCGTTCCTTTTCTGCTCGTCTTCTTTCCTTCTCCTCTTCCTGTCTTATTTTCTCATTCTCACGTTCATGTTTCTCTCTCTGTTTTTCTTCTTCGCGTTCTTTTTTCTCCCTCTGTTTTTCTTCTTCCTGCTTTTTCTCCTTCTCTTCGCGTTCCTTTTTCTCCTTCTGTTTTTCTTCTTCCTGCTTTTTCAAATACTCTAAGAACCATATCGGGGTTCCGTCGTGTCTCTCCTGTATTTCTCTCATCTCTTCTTCCTGTCCCCTTCTGGTCTGTACTCTTCCTTGCATCGCCATAATTCCGTTAAGTAATTCTATTTATGCTATTATGCTTTCTTTAAATTCCTAAAAAAATTTCAATTTTCCTAAGGTACTCTAAGTTTCCTAGCAATACTCCAAGTTCACAGGGTATAAATACACATACATATATATAACACAATTCACAACTCCTTAAACTACTTATACTAAAATAGTCTCTTATGTCACTATCGTGCACTAGCTTAAAGTTTCTTGGTTTCAATCACATATGATATGGATGGACCTTGCTGGAAACAACATCATCTTACCAGGTAGACCATGAACAACTAGACCATGAGTTCGGATTTTATCATTTTGAATTCACTCCGGAACTGATCTCAAAGAAGAAAACAAATTGTTACTATGTGGCATCCAACCAACCTACAGTATTCACAAGCCTACATAGTATTTAACATATGCAATATATTTAAAACAAAAAACACTTAAAATTAACTCATATTATTAACATGACCAGAAGAAAATAAATATTTAACAAACCTCAATCACTCCTCAACATTGACCATTTCGCTTAATATAACTTTATACTCATATATATTATACCTCCTTCTCCTTCACAGATCCTCGTCATATATCTTGCAAATATTACAAACCTAATAAATCCTTTCCATACAATACCTCTACATATTATTATTTATGTTGATCAATATTATCTGAACTTATTGTATTCCATGACAATACATTCCCACGGCGACTTCTCTTCACGGTCACAGTATAGGAGCTAGCTAAATTATTCTAATATTCAATCTCTTTCTCGCCGGTCCCGCGGTGTCTTTCACTTCTTGTCAACGTTGGTGCTCCAATTCAATGCATTATACTCGCACGGTGTCTTTCTCAACTACTCACGTTGGTGCGACAACTTAATGTGCTATCCCGCGGTGTTTTTCTCTTAAATAGCCTCACGGTTGTGCATCAATTAAATGTGGCCGCGAAGTATTTCTCTTCAGTTAGGCCCCACGATTGGGCAGCCAATTAAATGTAACCCAAAGGTAGGTGGAACCTTTGCTGTTGCCTCTATCAGATGTTGTGGCACCACATAGGGCGACCGATTAAATGCAACCAACGGGTTAAACATTCTTTGCCCGATACCTCCATTTTCTAACTTGTCGATAGACAGCCTAAATTGACGCAATGGAGTTGCTCAGCGGATACCTCAGGGTTTAATTATGGCTAGTAGGACATGTAATCCTACTGTAGAGTACGCTTAACGTGAGTCCAAGAGAAATCCGACCCACGGATGTCACCCAACGTTACTCACGACATTATAATAATCATCGCCGACTACCTTTTAAAGTTTCGACCTCAAGAAATTTGCCATGGTTAAATGATTACTTAATTACACCATATCTTACATCGCTATACATTAACTTACAATCTAGGAAATAATTAAAGAACTCTTGACTCCAGCAATTGTAGAAAAATACCAAAATATTTATTAATAAATACTAAATTACCAATTTCCACATTATGTAACGCAGTATTTAAATTAACTGGTAATATGATTGAGAAGATGAGTCAGCGCTGGCTCGTATGATAAACAAGAAAATAGAATTCAGTATTTAAATTAATAAATGATCAGTTCCTTTGCGAAATTGAAATTCTAAAATTACATATTTACAACAGATCACTGGTCCTATTCGAGTTCCACCTCGCATTTGAAATGTAAGTAAAAACATCGACACAATAAACTCATTTCGAAAGTCCACTTTCTTTAGTCTTATTTAAGCAATCTCACATGGATATAATATCCATCCGCAATGCATCACAAAAACACCAATAAGTCTAGTGTGAATAAATTGGAATTCGTCTAAGTAAATCTAATTTGAGTTATCGGTATTCGAAAATAAATCTGAATGTTTCAAGTTAAATTTTAATAAAATCCGAAGTCATGACTTTGTTGTAAGGATCTCGTTGTGCTTTGAAAACTACTTATGAACTAAGGCATTCTTTCCTAGTGCCTGTTAAATACGGCTCCTACTCTAGCCTTTACCTAGCTGAAATTCGTTAAAAAAAATGTACTTTTAAACGGAGAATATTAACTGATCTAGCTATCTATCTAACTTCAGCATAATCTTTGGCTGTCCCACACATGCCCTTATCGGTTCAATGTCCTATTAAGTAGTTATATTTCAATAACATTCAACCCCAATGCAAGCTACATTACTCTCTTGCAATTAACATGGAAGCGCTTTGCTGCGAGGTTTGGAAAAGCATAATCTCATATATATATATATCGGTGTCGTACTGTTTCTGGTTAACTACAGCTGTTAAAAGTCGAAGAATTCTAATATACATTATAAAATATCTACACTGAAATGTAATTACGTCACGAGCTTACTTCTATACAAATAAATCCAGTTCGTACCTTGGCTTGTGCAGCTCCTGCGGTGTGGGCATTCTTACGCAAATAAAACATAAAATTCACTTGTAGTGTGGCACAAACTTAACGTGCAGATACACGATGGTCCTGCATTGCGTACAAACCTTCCCAATTCACAATATACAACTCGTAACTTTCCTCCAATCTCATATTCATATTCTCATAACAATATCAATCTGATATAAACACCGTAGCCTCCATAATTATATATCGCGTTTCCCAACTTGACGATTACGTTAAAATACCACACTGCTTCTTAATAAAATATACAAGTCGCAGATCAACTTAACCTACAGACGAGTTCATTGCCCTAATTATGGACCAAACAAATGAGTAATTCCATGTATCTTACAACACTGCGCACAACCATTCGTGACGTGAACTTTTTGCATTACATCAATGAAAACTCTATAATCTCTTATTATGTCAATTCAATCAACTGTTTCATATTTCTCTTCAAACCTCACGCTTCCTACAAGTATTTCCGTCGATATAGCAAAAACTTCTGCTATGTTATTCACTCGTAACTAAGACTTAATTATCTCACACTTAGTTGATAATCAACGCTTGCATTGCCAAATTATCGGTCTACAATTTGCCATCAGTACATACCTAAGGTACATGTGTAAGCAAACCAAAAATTATGCAATAAAATGTTATGAATGACTTAGCTCGCTCTAAGTTGTCCCTGGTCCAGCTGTTCCATTCCCATTGGATGTAGATGGGTCTTCGGTTTGATCACGAGTATGTCATCTGGAACGTCCTCCGCTCCAATACTCTGGTAGTTCTATCTGGTTACCCGTCGCCTTCCTTGACATCTCCTGGTCATTTCCTGGTCGTCTGGCAAGATGAATTGTTCCCAGGTCGGTCCATCATGTGAGTTCAGTGCATCATCTTGATCATCTTCTTGACAGATTCAAAATTGAAGCTAATAATATTACGATATTCTGCCATTATTCTATTCTTCTTTGACGACGTTTATCCTTAATTTTTAATATAATTTCCTTTGTAGCTCTTCGTCGTATTCGTAATTTCTGCGTAACGACTTCAATACTTATATTTTCGTCTTAACCGATTTTTTTGAATTTTGGTGAAGACTGATACTTTATTCTCATTCAATAGTTGTATTTCTTCTTTTCCTTAATACGCAATCCTTTGCTTCTCCAAATGAAATATTACGATTACGGTGATATCGTCCGCTCTCGAGGCCGTGCAGATTTCAAGATGAAGATTTTCAATAATGATGTTTTTCTATTTTTTTTTTTTGGAAACAATACTGTGCACCGTCCACTGTCCGTCTTACCCGAATACACGATCATTCTATGAAGTATATGGCCCTCTGAGACATCGTAGCAGGCGACTATTCCTTGCTCGCTTTAGATTACAAGGCCCATACCTTAGGTCGGCGCCATTTTGTAATCTGTCGTGGACGTGCGAATGGGCACATTTAAACACGCGAACGGGCACAATGTTAATCCGAAGTCCAACTTCCTGTGCCTCAGTTTCCAGGTATTTAAGCTTAATTTTCATATCTTTACAACTATGAGCAAGTAAGCATAGGTTGTCGGCAAAGTCCAAATCTTCCAATCGTTGAATAAGATTCCACTGGATTGCCAATCGCGAATTCATTGTGCTTCTCATGACAACATCAAGAGTCATAAGGCACAGTGCGGGAGAAAGTAGACATCCTTGTTTCACACCAGTCTTCAATTGGTTCCGTCAAACGTCCTTTATGTTCCACTTGTTCACCACTTACTTCTTGGAAATGTCCACATTCCAGGAGAGACACCTCCACTGTAGAAGTCTTGCTCGTGAACAGTCGAGATTTTCTTCGGAAGACGTGGAGCAAACTTCTCTGCGAAACGTAAAGAATCTCACCTTGTTTGCTTGACGTGACAAAAGGCCAAGAGCTTATTATAATGTCTGTAACATAAACATAGGCTGTACCAACTCAATTAGTAAATTGATTGTAAAATTTAATTTAAAATCTATGTCAACTGGTAAAGTTTCGACCATTTTACTGGATTTTTGCCGCCATATCACAAATATATTTTTAAACAACTTAGTTCATCAAAATCCTGGCGCTGATGATGATGGTTATTATTATTATTATTATTATTATTATTATTATTATTATTATTATTAATTTTAGACGTTTACGGCCATTAGAGACCATAATAAGCAACATTTACACATTTTTAGAAGCCTTCTTTGCAGTCCATTGTCGTTGTCTTCTTTCTGCTGTCCACCCGCTGTTCTGCTGTTGTTCTTCACGAAAGCCCTTATTATTATTATTATTATTATTATTATTATTATTATTATTATTATTATTATTATTATTATTATTATTATTATTCCTTTGATGGCGAGATGTAGTTTTTATAGTGTACTATGTCTTCTGGTGTAGGCTAGTATAAATTTGTTACTTTCATTGAACTGTCTCAGTCCCATCCTTGACTTTAATACGTGAAAGTGACCGAGGTATGAGGGATGCTAGTAATACCATTCCTTATGCAGCCAGTCCCTGTTATGTGTGGTATGAAAATATCGCTCATAGGGTCGATTGGTGCATGCATTTCAGTGGGCTTGGCTGACATATGCAATAGCAACTTCCGGCTCGGTGAAGAAAGCAACGGGAAACTATTCACTCCTTATTTCCCTAGTATGCCTCTTCAGTGATGTCTAAGCTATCAATGACAGCTGTTGGCGGAGCTGTTGAGTATCCAACCACCCTTCGGGCTGAATACCTAACATACATTATTATTATTATTATTATTATTATTATTATTATTATTATTATTATTATTATTCATGTCCAACCCTTGTCCCGTTTCTCTACAGTGCCTGGTATGAAGTGAGATCAATCGTCAGAGCGAGTTTTTACGACCAAATACGGTACCATTCCTGACGTCAACCTCCTCACAGGAGTTAATGCGATGAAATGGATGACGTGATATGTGATAGTAGGAAGGGAGAGGGTGAAAACCGGTGCCGGCACGTAACCTACTCCTGTCTGCTCAAAGCTCACAGTCTCCATCCGATGGGCGAACAACCATCAACAATGTCATATGCTCTCACTCCATATGAAGGCTGACGAGAGATTTGGAACTGAATCCAGGCTCTTGGCACGCAATCTAGTGGTTAGAAATTGTATACCACCACCTCTCCAACCATGCCGGCCAACATTGTAATGGTGAACATTTTTCAACAAGCGGGATTCGAACCGGCCAATCATGGTGTCAGACCAAATAGACTCGACACCTCAACGATCATGGCCACCATAAATAATAATATTGGTAAAATAACTGAACCTGTTTAGTAAGAAAAAGTAAAAAAAAAAATATGTTCGGGTCATTTTGACTCCTACCACCATACTACTTCAAGTCCACCCTGCCAGTTAAAGGTTAAGAAAATAACAACTGTTTCATTAGTCATTACCAATGAATATTTTAATATTAATGCCGTTACTATTTTTCGGCACTGAGCGAATATGCAGTATCATTCCATCTGAGTGCTGAGCAAGCTACGTAATTTTAATGACATCACACCAGTGGAAAAATGTTTTGCTCCTCCATACCGACATCTGTGACGCACAAAGCGCTGTTTTTAGAGTACCGGCGTGTTGGGGACTAACTCCCCCATCGCGGGAGCAGTGGTTGCTATAGCAACATCTTCCCTCCTTCAGCACGCACTTGACTGAATGGAGCATCGCAGCCCGCTAACACTGAGTACAGAACACCGTGAAGCTTCTCTTGTAGGATACCTCTATACTGTATGTAGGACACTTCCGATCGAATTCGTGCTTTAAATGTTCTAAATATCACGCCTGTGCTTCCCCCGATGCTCTGTGGTGAAGCTATACTTTCTCAAAAGTCTGTAAAGAACCTAAGTGTCATCATGAATGACACACTGAACTAGAATGATCATAAATCAATCAGTCATTACTGATCTGCATTTAGGGTTGTCGCCCAGGTGGTAGATTCCCTATCTGTTGGTTAATTAGTCTTTTATTAAATAACTAGCTGCAGTATCTGTCGTTGACGGGACAATCATATAGCATGTGCATATTTATCTAACTCTCCAGCTAGCTTCCGCCAATATTCAGGCAGGCTGTTTTACTCTGGACGCGGCAGTACACCCATCTAACGGACATGCACTTCACAACAGTCTATGTATATAAAAGAGTTTTGTCTGTACATTGCTCAGAATTTAAAAACAATGATATTTCTGTATCGATCGTGACCACAGTAACAAGGACATGCACTTTTTAATTTTCCGTAATTTCTGTCTGTCTGTCTGTCTACTTGTATGTATGCATGAATGTATGTACATACACGCGTCACGAGAAAACGACTGAAGAGAATTTAATGTAAATTGGTATATAAAGTCGGGGAATAAGTCGCTATAATCTAGGTCACACATAATTTTATGCACGCCGAGTGAAATGATAGTTTAGGGGAAGGCCTAAAATTTATTTTTCAAATATTTGTGCTATTATTGGTCCTATTGATAAATACTACATAATTTAAGTTATACAGAATTAAATTTCCCATCATTTATGTCATAAACATTTTGCCGTACTGGCTATGATAACACAGATATTCATGAATTTGGATTGTTGTGAAGCTCAACTTGTAGGTTTCCAGCAAGATATCCTGGATTCAGGAGGTCAAACGGACTGTATCGCGATTGACCTATCTAAGGCATTTGATAGGGTAGATCGTGAGAGACTACTGGGGAAAATGAGTGCAAATGGACTAGAAAAAAAGAGTGACTGAATGGGTTGCTATATTTCTAGAAAATACAAATCAGAGAATTAGAGTGGGCGAAGCTTTATCTACCCCTGTAATAATAAGAGAGGAATTCCTCAAGGCAGTATTATTGGTCCTTTATGTTTTCTTACATACAGTATATCAATGATATGTGTAAAGAAACGGAATCAGCGATAAGGCTTTTTTGCAGATGATGTTATTCTGTACAGAGTAATAAATAAGATACCAGATTGTGAACAACTGCAAAATGACCTCGATAGTGTTGTGAGATGGACAGTAGTCAATGGTATGATGATAAACGGGGTTAAAAGCGAGGTTGTGAGTTTCACAAATAGGAAAAGTCCTCTCAGTTTTAATTACTGCGTTGATGGGGTGAAAGTTCTTTTTGGGGATCATTGTAAGTACCTAGATGTTAATATAAGGAAAGATTTTCATTGAGGTAATCATATAAATATGATTGTAAATAAAGGGTACACAGATCAGTAGTATCACTAAGTCAATCAATCAATCAATGAATCAATCAATCAATACTGATCTGCATTTAGGGCAGTCGCCCAGGCGGCAGATTCCCTATATGTTGTTTTCCTAGCCTTTTCTTAAATGATTTCAATGACATTGGAAATTTATTGAACATCTCCCTTGGTAAGTTATTCCAATCCCTAACTCCCCTTCCTATAAATGAATATTTGCCCAAATTTTTCCTCTTGTATTCCAACTTTATCTTCATATTGTGTGATCTTTCCTACTTTTAAAGACGCCACTCAAACTTATTCGTCTACTAATGTCATTCCACGCCATTTCTCCGCTGACAGCTCGGAACATACCACTCAGTCCAGCAGCTCGTCTCCTTTCTCCCAGTTCTTCCCAGCCCAAACTTCGCAACATTTTTGTAACGCTACTCTTTTGTCGGAAATCACTCAGAACAAATCGAGCTGCTTTTCTTTGGATTTTTTTCCAGTTCTTGAATCAAGTAATCCTGGTGAGGGTCCCATACACTGGAACCATACTGTAGTTGGGGTCTTACCACAGAATTATAAGCCCTCTCCTTTACAACCTTACTACAACCCAAAGTCCATATCAGCGCCAAGCCACGAGAAAATGGGTAAACAGAATTTAATGAAAATCGGTATGTAAAGTGGGGGAATAAGGAACTACAGAGTACGCTATAAATAATTTTATTCACACTGGATGAAATAGTAATTATGGGGAAAGCACCTGAAATTTAATTTTTAAATACGTATGTTATTTCTCCTATCAAACAGTACTGCGTAACAAAGGTTATAGAGAATACAATTTCCGATCATATATGTCTTACTCAGTTTTACCATACCGACTATGATAAGAGTGGTGGTGATGATTATTATTAGTGTTCGCGGCTGTCTGTGGCCTGGTCATTCAGGCTCTGGAACTTTGAACTGTTAGATCGGCAGCGTAGTACCTTTCGTTAAAAGTGGCAAAATTTGTGGTTTTTCATTTGATTCAGTATTTCATATGACAGCATTGCTTTTAATCGCGACATTCGTACTGACGCCATCGTAATAACTAGGGACGGGAATTTGCCTATTTGACTATTTTATTCCTGTGTTCGAAAACGTAGGCTTTTGAGACATAAATCCGTTTTGGGGTCTTTTTAGCTATATTTCGTTGGTTTTATTGTGCCTATAAATGCCTATTTCAGGGGTTTGTGCCTATTTGGAGTATAACTGCCTATTTTATGCCTTTTGACTGTATTTTAAAACAGCCGATTTTATTCCAGTGCATTATATTGTAGCCAGTGTGCTCGACAAAATTATCTTCTCTTTTATAAATATCTGTTTACACCACGAACAAAAATGGGGATTCTCAGAAGTCACCAGAAATAGTTCTAGGGAAATTTCCATCAGGAGAAACAAGGAACAATTTGACCTCGAAGCCTTCAACCCCTTCAACCTCCTAAGACATATGCGAGAACCAGTCAACGTTGAACTATGTTGCACAATCCATATGTTCTGTACCTCCCTTTCTATGCGAACTGTTGTACGAGTACGCTTTATGTTCAAAACGTGTTGTGATTTATTGTGAAGTGGGAGAACAACAAGAAGAAAAAGAAGTGTGCTTGCGGCAATGCCCAAAGAAAAATCGTCGAAGTCCTACTGGCTGAAGCATTGGATCATAGGGGATCCCAATTTCACTACGGATCTGTCAAGTTTGCTGTAAGGAGGTAAGTTCGTTTGTTCCTTTTACTTTTTTTGTGATTGAGAACTATGATCACATTTCATTGTAGCATATATAGGCCTATTAATATTTATGTATTGCGGCAAGTTGTTTTGTTGCACTGCTGTATTAGTCGTGAACTTTCAATAATTTATATTGCTAAACTGTAAATAATCATTAAATTACTGAACGAGGAGTTGGTACGCCAGTGGTCTCTTATCACAGAATGGATGAAAGTTAAATCGGTATTTTTTTTTTGCTAAGGGCTTTACGTCGCACCGACACAGATAGGTCTTATGGCGACGATGGGATAGGAAAGGCCTAGGAGTTGGAAGGAAGCGGCCGTGGTCTTAATTAAGGTACAGCCCCAGCATTTGCTTGGTGTGAAAATGGGAAACCACGGAAAACCATCTTCAGGGCTGCCGATAGTGGGATTCGAACCTACTATCTCCCGGATGCAAGCTCACAGCCGCGCGCCTCTACGCGCACGGCCAACTCGCCCGGTGAAAATCGGTATTTTGAACCGTGATTCATTTCCTGTGAAGATAGAGATTTACAACTGAAACGCAATTTTTAAAACTCCCTTTAAAAAAAAAATCGTGAATTCTAATACACTTCGCTAAGCCTTCGTGAAACACAGGTTGCAGATCCAATGTAGCCCGGTTAGGACGATACCACAGCGTGTTTTACGAGGTTGCCAAGACTATCTTTACACGACTAGGCCAGCGAAAAGACCGTTGATCTGGATTGGTGAGGTCCGGTAAGTAATCGTTGTGCTTGTGGTGGGGGGGTCTGGGGAAGCAAAGAGAGTCTGAGGGGCGTAAGCTCCCAGGTTAACAAGCCTCTAGCATCCCCTCTAGAGTCTTGCTAAATTGTGACAAAAGTAAGGCTATGGGCGCATGTCACGACAATTTCGAATTGCGTGGTTTTTTTAATTTTCAACGAGGGTGGCGGCCTTGTGGGCACACATGATGCAGGATCTATTGTAGGCAACAGAAAATAGTCTTCATGACAGTTGACCCGGCTGACCAAACCCGGCGAATGGAAACAAAATGTTCACAAATCTGAGATTTATAGTGCCTCCGTTTTCATTCTTCTATATAAATCCTTGGCAGACAAAAATGACGGATTTCTCCTTTATACTACTATGGTATCGTTTCACGTCTTTTTTATTATATTTTTCACCCGGTGAACTCGACATGATACTGCCAAATTATAACTGAAAATCCTTGAGGACATATTTCCATGTAAATTACTAATTCCCTTGTTCCTACTTTAAAGTTTTGTACTTCTAGAAACATAATCTGTAATAGTCTCTTTTTTATTAAACAAACGCATGATATATACCGTACTAAGCATTATTGCCAATTAACCTAACTGCAGAAATTTAAAATATAGGGATAATGTAATTTATGTCAATTTTATTATTTTTCAGATCAAGTGTGAGAAAAATACCACATAGATCAACTTAGAAATACTGCGATGCATCTGATGCGAGTACAGAAATCTGTATCAACGCAGCCTTTCTACCAATCCACTTTGGGCAGTGAACAACAACCATCTTCAGAACTATGCACTGCCATGTTGGGAGCTAATATGCCCCTGCATAAACCGGAGCATCTTCAAATTTCAACAAGCTGCCGGGAGCAATTTGTGACATGCCCCTGGTGGAGTCATTTAGGATTGTGGAAGAAGTCAGGGGAAGTTTTGACCGAACCTCTATGAAGGCAAGCGCTGTCAGCGAAATAGAACCAGATATGAAATGGTGTATGGCTTTTTTAGTGCCAGGAGTGTCCGAGGACAAGTTCGGCTAGCCAGATGCAGGTCTTTTGATTTGACTCCCGCAGGTGACCTGCGCGTCGTGATGAGGATGAAATGATGATGAAGACGACACATAACCCAGCTCCCGTGCCAGTGAAATCAACCAATTAAGGTTAAAATTCCCGACCCTGCCGGAATCGAACCCAGAATCCCTGTGACCAAAGGCCAGTAAACTAACCATTTGGCCATGGAGCCGGACATAAAACCAGACGAAGCGACTTCATTGAAGTTTTGTCCAATCACTTCATGTAATGTTGAGAGATCTTTCTCTCACTTGTCAGTACAAAAACATTATGCATGAGAAGAAAACAAGATTGTTACCGGAAAACATTGAAACGTTGCTTGTAAATTTCTTTAATAGTAATTGAGTGTGTTATTAAATTATAAGTAATTTTTCGTGCCTATTCTGTTGCCTATTTTACACATTAGTGCCTATTTAAATGTCTATTTTGACTAATTTAAGAGCCTATATGTCTGTCAATTTTAACTGTTTTAGTGCTTATAATTCTCGTCTCTAGTAATGACCTATGTTGACTTCAGTTGGGAAAACCATAAAGACAGCTTTTCTCAGAATTCCGTAGCGAAGCATGGGTATATCAGCTAGTGTTCAACATAATCAATCAATCAATCAATCAATCAATCAATCAATCAATCAATCAATCAATCAATCAATCTATCTATCTATCTATCTATCTATCTATCTATCTATCTATCAATCAATCAATCAATCAATCATTACTGATCTGCATTTAGGGCAGTCGCCCAGATCACATTTGCCCTATCTGTTGTTTTCCTAGCCTTTTATTAAATGATTGCAAATAAATTGGAAATTTATTGAACATACCCCTTGGTAAGTTATTCCAATCCCTAATTACGCCTCCTATAAACGAATATTTGCCCCAATTTGTCCTCTTGAATTCCAACTTTCTCTTCATATTGTGAGCTTTCCTACTTTTAAAGACACTACTCAAACTTATTCGTCTACTTGGCCGTGCGCGTAGAGGCGCGCGGCTGTGAGCTTGCATCGGGGAGATAGTGGGTTCGAATCCCACTGTCGGCAGCCCTGAAGATGGTTTTCCGTGGTTTCCCATTTTCACAACAGGCAAATGCTGGGGCTGTACCTTAATTAAGGCCACGGCCGCTTCCTTCCAACTCCTAGGCCTTTCCTATCCCATCGTCGCCATAAGACCTATTTGTGTCGGTGCGACGTAAAGCCCCTAGCAAAGAAAGAAAATTCGTCTACTAATGTCATTCTACACCATCTCTCCACCGACAGCACGGAACATACCACTTAGTCAAACAGCTCTTCTCCTTTCTCCCAAGTCTTCCCAGCCCAAACTTTGCAACCTTCTTGTAACGCTACTCTTTTCTCGGAAATCACTCTGAACAAATCGAGTTGCTTTTCGTTAGCTTTTTTCCAGTTCTCGAATCAAGTAATCCTGATGAGGGTCCCATACACTCAAATCATACTCTACTTGGGGTATCTCCTTTGCATCCTTACTACAACCCCTCTTAACCATGTGCAGAGATCTACACCCTTTATTTACGATCCCATTTATGTGATTACCCCATAGAAGATCTTTCCTTTCATTATCACCTAGATACCTACAGTGATCCCTGAAAGGAACTTTCACCCCATCAATGCAGTAATTAAAACAATTAAGTAATTCAAATAATGTTATTGTTGATCAATTTTGTGAGCTTTCGATGTTGTAGACCTTCACATTTAGTCTTCTTCCGACTCTGGAATATTAGAGCATCTAATGTAAAAGCAGGCCTGCCTTCTTTCATGACTCCCTCTTGTTTTTCTTTTTTTCAAGCGATCGTTCCTTATCGCTATTTTTTCATTTCTTATAATCATCTTCACATGTTTCCTTGTCGATACGGACCGTTGACCACGTGGTTTTACATCTTAAAACAATCATGACAAAAACCATTGCCAGTTACACATTATTTCCATGTTAACAATGCTTGACGTTGATATGGTTTAAGCAACAAAAGTCTAAATTCATTATTCTATTATCATAGTCGGAACGGTAAAACTGTATATTCGTCGCCGTAAGACCTATCTGTGTCGGTGTGACGTAAAACAACTAGCAAAAAAAAAAAAAAAAAAAAAAAACTGTATAAGACATAAAGGCGCGTCCGGACTTGCAACAGAAAATCGTAACGTAACCGCGTCGCGCTCCTGTCTGGACGTACTGAGTAACTTAATCGAGACGGAACGAGGTTCGCTGCTTTCCACTGATTGTCGGTTTTTCCGCGTCGCATCAAAGAGCTGCAAGCGAGGAAGTTACAGCAAGCTTAGACGTACACAGAACCTCGTCACGCAACACGCGTTAGCCTTTGTTTGATCAGTAAACATGGAGTGGACCGAACAGAACACACTGAATTTTATTGAAACGTACAGATGTAAGGAAAATCTGTGGCTAGCTGGCCATCCCAGGCATTTCAACGAAATATTAAGGAATTATGATTGGAAGGGACTGGCGACGGAACTGAGCACAATGACCGAGGTATGCCGGAAGAAAATGACGTCCTTGCTTTCTTCACTCCGAAAGCGACAAAGGGAAAGTAAAGAAGAGCGTGGGAACAGGGTCAGGTGTGTATAAATAAAACTATATAATATTATGTATAAAATATGGTATCAGACTGTAGGAGACATTCTGGTAACATTTTTTAAATGCCCACTAACTGTCTGAAACTTCATGTCAGCCAGCAAATTCGCACCACCCTGTTGTATATAACTGGGTTGCCAACATCGCCTGTGTTTCCGTTTCGGTTTGCTTACATAATGCAAATAACTACAGGTTGTTGCAGTTATCTCCGTGTCTGAAAGCTGCACTAGCTCAGAACGCTAGTAGGTTATGCGTTACGGGCTGCAGTGCGCGGTGGAAAAATTTACCTCGCAAACGCGATGCGTATCATTGTCCCATTTAACCTTGGCGCGACGAGGTTACGTTACAGAGTTGCGCGCATGTCTGTACCCGCCTTAAAGGATTGGAACTTGTATTCTCTATATAACTTTTGTTACGGTATGTAATACTTTTCGATAGGACCAGTAACATAGGTATTTAAAAAATGAAATTATTGGCACCTTTACCTAAACTACCATTTCACTCGCGTGAATAAAAGTAGATTGTAGTGCATTATTCTCCGATTAATAATTAATTTCGTGTGGCTATTTTAGCCGAGTGCAGCCCTCCGATGAGGGTGGGCGGCATCTGCCATGTGTAGGTAACTGCGTGTTATTGTGGTGGAGGATAGTGTTATGTGTGGTGTGTGAGTTTCAGGGATGTTGCGGACAGCACAAACACCCAGCCCCCGGGCCATTGGAATTAACCAATTAAGGTTAAAATCCCCGACCCGGCCGGGAATCGAACCCGGGACCTTCTGAACCGAAGGCCAGTACGCTGACCATTCAGCCAACGATTTTACGTACCGTTGAAAGTACTAAGGAAAGGCCGGTGTTTCCAAGTAGAGTAAGAAGTAGATGGCCGTCAACTACTGTATGTTTGCCGCTAAGAGAACAGCCAAGGTCCCTGGGAAGATAATATTGCTAATAGTCTCAATACATACCACACATTTCAAAAAAAACAAGGGGAACATGTTTTCTAACGTCTGGTATGCAAACGTTAATTTGGTAGATGGGATTCTAATGGTCGTACAGCGTACCTTGAGACCTTAGCTACTCAGGGATGTCAAATTGAAATTATATTCCATCTGTAGGCGTAGCCATGCATTAAACTGTCAGGTGACCCCTCGAAACAAAATGAATAGCGTTGCGTCCGTGTGTCGTTCTGAGGTATGTAGACTACTGCAGTCATATGAGTACGTTGTACGTCAACCAGCACATCCCATGAGACATCTTAACGAGGTTCAAGTCGCAAGGGCCGTCACTTTTCGTCATGTTACTGTGGATCTCAATGTCTCTCCGTCAGTTACTCAACGCTTGTGGAATAGCTAGATTGTGAGAGATCAATTCACAAGGAGAGTTGGACAAGGTCGTGCACGCATGACAACCGCACAGGATGAACGATATCTGACCATCTGTGCGTTGTGGTGTCGTTCAGCAACTGCCAAAGAACTGAAACAAGACCTCAGGAGGGTCACTGGAGTAAGGAACAGGTTAAGAAAAGTGTCCTTACGACCCAGACGTTCTGTTCGAATGTCCCGTTTAACGCAGCAACATCGCGCATCTCGCCTTCTGTTTGCCCGTACCCACGTCAACTGGAAACTTCGCCAAAGGAGACCTGTATTTTTCACAAACGAGTCCAGATTTCCCCAACGTGTATGGAGACGCTGTGGTGAGCAGTACATGCCAAATGTTGTCCAGGAAGGCGACCGATTCGGACAAGGTTCTGTGATGTTGTGGGGTGGCATCAGTATTGATGGCCGTACGGATCTTGTCGTCGTCCGTGGTAATCTTGCCGCTGCGGGGTACATCGAGCAGATACTCCTACAGCATGTGTTGGTTGCTGCATACGGTGTTGCCCCTGAATTCGTACTCGTACACGACAATCCCAGGGTTCATGTAGCGCGCAACACCAGAGCTGTCTTGAGAGAACTGGACATTCAAGAGATGGAATGGCCAGCAGTGAGTCCCGACCTTAATCCCATCGAGCATGCGTGGGATACGCTTGACAGAAGTGTTCGTGGGCGTTCTGTTCCACCACAGACTCTCCAAGACCTCGAACAGGCTCTCATTGAAGGATGGGATCTGATACCGCAACGTGACCTCCGTCTACTTATACGGAGCATGCCACGTAGGTGCCAACTGTGATAAATGCTCGTGGAGGACATACACCATACTCAAGCTCTCCAACTGTGATAAAAATACACCCTGGAAGACTGTTATCACTTTGTTTTCTCCCCTATTTGGACATTTCCGTTTGTGTTCTGAAAATGAACGCAAATCTATCGATGTTCTCTTGTATACTTCAACGGTACAGAATAAAGGTTTAGTTGGTAACATACCTGGGTGTGAGGTATTGTTTTGTGGAATATGGCATACGTTCAAAAGCATGTTCCCCTGTTTTTTTTTTGGACTGTGTATAAATGATATACGAACAGGAGGAGTACCATGCGCAAAGGAATGACAGTATAAAAGAAAGTAATAAAAAAGAGCGAAGGCAAGTGTAACGGCTAACTGACTAGAGCTTGCAAAAATGTAGGAAAATAGTCCCAGGGAATAAACGAATATTTGCCCCCAAGTTGCCCTCTTCAATTCCAACTTTGTCTTCATATTATGATCTTTCCTACTTTTGAAAACATTACTCAAAATTATTCGTCTACTAATGTCATTCCACACCATCCCTACACTGACAGTTCGGATTATACCACTTAGTCGAGCAGCTCGTCTCCTTTCTCCCAAGTCTTCCCAGCCCAAACTTTGTAACATTTTTGTAACGCTACTCTTTTGTCGTAAATCACCCAGAACAAATCGAACTGCTTTTCAATGGATTTTTCCAGTGCACGAAACAAGTAATCCTGGTGAGGGTCCTATACACTGGAACCATACTCTACATGGGTCTTACCAGAGACTTATATGCCCTCTCCTTTACATCCTTACTACAACCTTTCTCTGCAGAAAATTATATGTATCACTAAGCGTCGATTGGGAATTAGAAGTGGGTGGGTGGGAGTCAAAAATGTGCAGACAACGAAAATTACCCGGGTTTGTGGGATATAGTATCGCTAGGGGTGGAGCTATATACATCGAACCTTAAAAAGAAAAGTTTACAAAATGGTGAGTTTTTGTTATATTCTCTGAGCGAATTTCAACAGAGAGGTAAAGGTTGGCAGTTTATCAACTTGAGTTCGGTAATAATTGGTTTTATTTGGGGGGGGGGGATTTTGATTCAGTACTATACAATCACACTTTCACCAAAGGAACAACATACCGGGCGAGTTGACGGTGCGGTTAGGAGCGCGCAGCTATGAGCTCGCATCCGGGAGATAGTGGGTTCGAATCCCGCTATCGGCGACCCTGAAGATGGTTTTCCGTGGTTTCCCATTTTCACACCAGGTAAATGCTGGGGCTGCACCTTAATTAAGGGCACGGCTGCTTCCTCCCCATTCCCAGGCCTTCCCTGTCCATCGTCGCCATAAGACCTATCTGTGTCGATGCGACGTAAAGCAAACAGCAAGAAGAAAAGGGCAAAAGGAACAACATTACTCATGCATTACAATTACAAAGAAGTACAGCATGACTGTACAATTAAAAAACATTTAGTATTTGACTACACACTGTAAGTGTTCCTAACTCGCTTAGATACTTTAAAATATATAAACCTGAATTTAAAATTGAAAATATGAAAATTAATATTCATTAAATAAAATACTCAATCGTTGTTCCTTGTACTCACACTTGGTTCTTACCTGATTACTTACACATACGTTATTTGAAGGGCGCCAGCTACAACTCAGTGCAGCAATAAGAGAATGAGATTCTTGAATATCTAGGGTAATAAGCTTACTTTTGACAACATACCATATAAGTTCTGGGAAAAGGATATTGGCGTTCGGTTCCCCCATTAAATTTGAGGTTAAGTAATTCTACTCTGGAAATAAAACGATAAATTAATTTGATACAACAAAATATATTCTTTAAATTGAATTCTATAGAAAAATTAGTAAGTCTTGCTGCGATAAAACAGATGAGAATATGAAATTATGACATTGCACCTGAAAGAAACTAGGCATGAATATATTTGAATTCTTCTTGACCGGACATTTAATAATTATACACGAAATTTATCTCTCACTGGTTCACTTGATTGTACCTTCAACACTTTGAGTGTAATTACGACGCATTCCTTTGAATTGGTATTTGCTGTAAATGTATCAAACCTAATTTGGTGATGCATCTTTTTTGTTTCACTGACTAGTATCCATGTGACTGCTTCTTCTCCATCCAGATGACGTCCTGGTAAGTCTGTCCTATATGACTTCATCGGAAGCCTTTCCTTCCAACTGCAGTGACCGACCAACTGTAGCCTCTCCTTCCAGTTGACTCCGTCACTGTTCACTTATCCATTTGACTTATTGACTGTTCACCTTCCGTTTGACTAATGACTAATGACGAACTGAGGCCTCTCCATCCCGTTGACTGAAACTATAAGACGCTGGTCCTAGTATTTATAACCATTGGTTGACACACCTACGCAATCTCCAGAAATAACTATGGTCTATTCCCACCCGCCTCAAACTGTTTCACACTATGGTGAAACCGCCTGCGGCATCCTGGGTTTCTCAAACAAAGTGAGCTCACCGCTAAATACGCACGATGACAGAGCGATGACTCGGCAGTTACTCCAACAGTATTTCGCAATGTTACAATGTCACAAGTTATTGCACACACTACATCCACATCTGATATACAGCAACTCTTACTGTACATGTTTTTTAGTGTTAATCTACACACACATATATACGTAACAATTTGACTACAATCACGCAAGCGAGAAGCATTGCAGAATTGAATTGAACAATAATAACAATTATAATAATAGTGATCTCACAGATAAAATAATAATAATAATAATAATAATAATAATAATAATAATAATAATAATAATAATAATAATAGGGACATAAGATAATAATAACCGAGCTCGATAGCTGCAGTCGCTTAAGTGCGGCCAGTATCCAGTATTCGGGAGATAGTAGGTTCGAACCCCACTGTCGGCAGCCCTGAAAATGGTTTTCCGTGGTTTCCCATTTTCACACCAGGCAAATGCTGGGGCTATACCTTAATTAAGGCCACGGCCGCTTCCTTCCCACTTCTAACCCTTTCCTGTCCCATCGTCGCCATAAGACCTATCTGTGTCGGTGCGACGTAAAGCAACTAGCAAAAAAAAGATAATAATATCACAGATGAAATAATAATAATAATAATAATAATAATAATAATAATAATAATAATAATAATAATAATGATATCACCTTGTAAAGGGATTTGAACCGTTACAACATTGAGAAACGAATAGACACTAAAGAGACTGCCAGACTGACGAATGAGCGCGGCAAGCGGGTGAACCATGACCTTGGCAAAATAAATATACCCCTGCTACACTTCCTCACAGCACATACAAAGTGTCCACTACTTTAGCCGCGACGAAGGACATTTTGTGCGTATTTCCGCTAACAATTTTCCTAATTAACAGTGGCGGCTGGTGGGTGTTGCACCAAAATTTCCAGCGTCACATTTTTATAGCTTATAGAAATAACAACATACTGCATTATCGTTAAGTAATGAACTACATTCCTACTAAAACTGTAATATATCTGGCAATTACAACCCAGGAAATAAGAGGCTAATTATACACTGTAACTAGATTATAGTTACTCTTAAAAAATAAAAACGTTATTGGCTTTATGTCCCACTAAGGACTTTTTAAGGTTTTCGGAGCCGCCGAGGTGCCGGAGTTCTTTCACATGCCAGTAAATCTACTGACACGAGGCTGACGTATACGAGCACCTTCGAATACCCCCAGACTGAGCCAGGATAGAACCTGCCACGTCGGGGTCAGAAGGCCTAAGCCACTCAGCCTGGCTGAATTGAAAATTTGCCGTCCTTTGTTTCATTGAGGCAAGATGTTGGTAATATTGTGGGGGCTCTGGTATGGCGTAAAAAAGAAATTACCCAGCAAATTGGCCTGCCGTTAGGGTCGCGTAGCTGTGACCTTGTATTCGGGGTATAGTGGGTTCGAACACCACTGTCGGAAGCCCTAAAAATGGTTTTCCATGGTTTCCAATTTTCACACCAGGCAAATGGTGCCATAAATGAACAAGAAATATTGGAATTTTTACCAAAAAGGTCAAGATTAAAACCAAGTAAAACATAACATTAAATAAATCTACATTTTTCAATAAACTTAAATCCAAATTACCGTAAATTCTGTACACATTAAATAACCCTACTAACAGGGGCAAATAAGCTAATAGAGTATAATACAACAAATATACTCCTGCTTGTAATCGCTCAGGTTGGTATCCTCAACCCAAAATTAAAAACAAAGTAGGAATCAAGCTACTTTCAAAAAATAAATAGAAAGAAAACATGCTCATTCTTCTAAAAGTACAATATAACATTAACAACAAAAATAAAACATAAATTTGAAATAATTTATTATAAAACTTAACTCGATAGATTGACTCTCTCGCCGTAATCATTAATGCACAAATTCAAAAACTTAATAAAATAAGTCCATAATTAAAGCCACGGTCGCTTCCTTGAAACTCCTAGCCCTTTCCTATCTATCATTGCCGTGAGACCTATCTGCGTCGGTGCAACGTAAATTAAATTTGTAAATTTTAAAAATGGAAATGAATTACTTTTGCAAGAGGAGAGAAAGTAGGAATGAAGTAATCTCCGCAGAGTAGAGCAATCTAACGGGGTCATTTGGAACTGTTTCTAGATAGGGGACTTGCTAGTCTCGTGCAACTCCCTGAGACCGATACTGGCGAGCATGCTACCTGATGTTATGCAGGCTTATCATCATCACCATCATCATCATCATCATCATCATCAAGAGGTGATTTTATTCCCACTCCTCATACTAGGAGGGAGCGGGCCATCAGCTCAACTAGGAGCTCTTAGGCCTTCGGTTAAGAAGAAAAGTATTGAAGAAAAAGATGGTTGTATGTCTTGTACATACAAGAAAAGGAGAAAATATAATGGAGTGGCGCAAGGGTATCGCGACAACAAGCCGGGCCCCAGGGAAGACACACAGAACACCCCGCCCAAGCAGAACCTCACAAACACCAAGTTAAGAATGACAAGAGAATGATTTACGTATCTCGGGCGCGCAATATTGAAAGAGATGTGTTACATTGAATGACATACAAGAGATTTTACATGTATTGTGCTTGTACAGTTTGCGGGTTCGGTATGAAGTTGTAGGAAGAAGGACTGGGGTAGTGTTGCGACATAAGGTAGTAGAGGGATGTGGTGATATTTGTGATGGAGGTGACGAGAAGACAAAGAAAGTCTAATATCGGGAGGGGCGGTAGGACGAAGGTGGGGTGGGGAGCAGGTAGGTAAACGGTTTGCGGGGAGGGGGGTGGCGAGATTGGTTGGGGACTATGAGGAGGGTTATGAGGAGGGGAGCGTACGGCACGGGGTGGGGAGCGAGAATGTTCCACTCTGTAGGTTCGCCTATGAAGTCGGACGCCGTTGGAGATAAGATGGTGGACGTCGTCATCAGATGAAAGTTGTAGGTGGACCATGAACGTCGGGCCATTGGCGTTGAATATACGGTATGCTCGAAGTGCTGGGACGCCTGCCATTTGAAGTTCGTTCAATAGGTCCTGTTCGGTGATGGCAGGCTCAACGCCACGGATGACACAGCTCGGCGATGGAAGCTGGTGATGGGCTGTTGCAGCGGCTGCTTGTCCGTGAGAGGCTTGCTGAGCTGGGGTGGTGGCATCCGGGGAGTTGGCAGGGGGCTGCTGGGGACTGGGTAATGTGGTATATAGGGAGGTGGTGGGTGTGGACATGATAGGAGAGGGGTGGCTAGTAGTGGCATTATGGGTAGAAGTATACGGGGGAGAATGAGCAGAAGTGGTGAAGGTGGTGGTAGCGGTAGTAGTAGTGGTGAGTGTGGACGTAATGGAGGTGGGGGCGGTGGAGACGGTTGGGGTGTACGAGGGTGACGGACATGAACAGTGGAGATGGGGTTAGGATGATGGCGCCTTTCCTGTAAGATTTCCTCGGGAGTAGGGATCACTTCATGTTGTCTGCCGTAGATTGTTGCGCCGTTGGTTATGAGGGCTGCCGTGGCAACTGGATTGGTGAAGAAGGCCAGGACCTGCTGTGAAAGTTGAGGATTTGATCCTTCTCGGAGCCGGAGAACGTCGAAGACTGGGGAGCCGGACTGGCGAAGTTCAAGCTGAATGAATAGTTCTGAGAAAGTGGTGCCCACGTCCTTGACGAGGCAGGTATACATCATGGTGGAGAGGGGAAGCGACAGCCAACGAGGCGTCTGACTATTGATTATTCTTGGGCCGACTGAGTCGTAGATGAGAAGAGGACCACCCAGCCGAAAAAATTGTGAGGGATGTGTGCAGGCTTAGGCTCGTTCCTGCTGAGGTACATTGCGCCGCGCTGTCTGCTAGGGAGTTGCCGTAGGAAAGCAAACCCCCTGAGTTTGATTCGAAGCCAGGAGCGTTTGTTGGTCCGTTACGAAGCATTAGTACAGAGAACGACCGAAGGTGGTTGATTATAACATGTTTTCGAATACATTTTAGGTTTATTAAACTAAAACATTAGAAGAAAAGACGACAAATGAAGTCAAGATTATTGGGAGTTGTGCAGCCCTGCAACAATACCACGCACCGCCCATGCTAATTAAAGATAATGAAGGAAAGAATTAGCTGATAAAACAACACGACTTGTGAAAATACCTTTTTTAAATATTTCCTATAATTCCTAGTTCCGGCCGGCTAAACTGGAATAAAAAATGTAATGTTTTCTCCACCAAGTGGAGGAGGAGAGAGGGGAAACTGCCCCCTTGCTCCTTCTAATCGCCACTACTGTCTCCATACCCGAAAAAAATAAACATAGTGTGAAAACACTTATTCAAACACCCTGTTTCCAATGATTAGTTCGTGTACTGTACTAACTGTGGCAACTGTAGAACAAATAATGAAACTTCAGAGGGCAGTGGACTCGTGCATAAGATGTATATCTTGAAAAAGGTGCGGTATCCAACTGATGAGCCCATGCCGCACTCTGGGCGAAACACTGGTAATTTTTGACGATTGAGTTTTCTGAATTATATTTTTAGCTATCTCAATCGAAAGCCATATTTTGGTCATGCTAGCCCGGGAGGGCAATATAGCAAGTGAAGATGCAATTCTCCCCTAGTACGTCGGCACTGCATTGCGCTTATCACATGTGTGGCTTGCAATGGTGTCCGACAAGTGTACTGAGCTAGCAGATTATCACGACCCTCGACGTTTTTGGACGACTTTTCGACAACTAACCAAAACTACCAACCCTCTTCCTCGCTACCCTATTACACATCCCCCCAATCATCCACAAACTGACCAAGACAAGGCTAATCTTTTCGCTGACTATTATCAAACTATTTTCCCCCTCCCACGCCCCTAATTTCCATCATCCTCACGAACCCACCATCAGTGCTTACTCTGATCCTAACCTCCCTGAACTTCAACCTTCATTCCATCATTTTTTTCATGTTGATTATACTCATCCATTAAATGCTCCCATTACACCCAATGATATACGGCTTTTCCTAAAACATCGGAAAAACACCTCCCGTGGCTCAGATACCATCTCATATCGTCATATTCAAGAAGCCCCTCCTATTATTTTTAATCTTCTTAGCATTATTTACACCTACATTCTCTATACTGGCGCGTACCCCGATCATTGGGGTAACGCCAATCTTCTCTTATTCCTAAAACCCTATAAACTCCCATCTGACATTCGGTCTTATCACCCAATCTCCTTACTCCCTGTCCTCAGCAAATTCCTAGAAGGGATTCTGAGTAGGAGACTTTCCTCCTATCTCGACTCTCTATGTCGTATTCCATCCTCTCAAGCAGGTTTTCGTTCCCATCATTCCACTCAAGATCACCCCTTTTCACATCTCCTCTCCTCTCAATGCCCATCTTCGCCCCCGTAAAACTGCCGCTTTGGTTTGCCTCGATGTGAATAAGGCTTTTGATTCAGTCTGGCATGCCGGGTTGCTTTTTAAGTTACGCCATCTCCCCATTCCTATTACTATCATTCGATTTATTTTCAACTATCTTCATCATCGATTAGCACAGATCCTCATCCGTGGTACCCATTCCTATTCCTTTCGTATGACTGCGGCGTAGCCCAAGGTTCCCCCTTTCCCACTTTTATATATTTTATATACTTATGATATCCCACATCCCGACCCCCCTTTAAGACTCTATCAATATGCCAATGATCTGGCTATCCTTGCACTTACACCTACAACTGTTACTCTTACCCGTTATTTACAGACCTACCTCTCCCTTCTTGATTCCTGGTTCGACGCCTGGCATATTGCTGTTAATCCCAACAAGACCCAATTTATTGTGTTTCGGAAAAAATCCCGCCTCTCTAGGCCCCGTCACCGAGTTCTTTTAACGTTGTATAATACTCCACGAACAGAAACTAATACCTAATCTATCTTGGTATTCAATTCCAGAACAACCTTCATTGGAAACATCATTTAACACAAGTCTACAAATGTGCCATTCAACGCTTCCGAGCCCTACGTATTCTTACTGGTAAAACGTGGGGCCTCCGTCCTTCCCAAATCCTCACAGTTTATAAATCTTGTATCCGACCTGTCGTAACATACAGTTCACTGACCTGGTTCACAGCTGACAGACAACAATACGTGACCTTGCTTAAACTTGACAGACATGCTATGCGTATTGCATACCATCCCCCCTTTGACACCCCTTCTGCAGACTTCCAACCTCTTTATTCTTTCCCCAGCATCCTTACTCATGTCCATGATCTTCGTCTCAAATAGTTACAATCTGCCCTAGCCATCAATCATTCTGCGATTAAAGAAGCCCTCAACCTTTCTCCTCTTGCCACCGCTATCCTTAATAATGCCCGCTCTCCTGCTATCTCTTACCTTTTCCCCACCCCTATCACGTAACTTCCCCCTCTGTTCCACTGCCTTTTTATTCTTACTATTCTTTTACTGGATGTTATGATGCTCCTCGTGGCAGTGGTACCGGCCTCCAATATCTGTGTCCGAGTGCTTTACGACACTACCAGTGTCATCTCTATCCGTGTTCATTTTCCATCATTCTGTGTTTTTCGCGTCCTCATTGTTTCACTAGTGTTCGTTCATTTTCTTCTGCTTCCACCATAGTGTTTTTCGTATCGCACATCAAGATGAACTGAAGACATTTCTCTCTCAGTACGATGTGTTGTGTGTTTATATTTTGTGTGCCAACCGAAATCGATGAAAAATAGACTGACATGGAAGAAATCACATACTATTTCCTTGTTATATACTTGTGTATGTTTTACATTTTCTCTGTCTCAATCAGTATTTGACTTTGTTTTGTTTTCAGTATGTACGAGACATACTTCTATGTATGTGTTCCAAAATTCTACTTTTATGTACTCACTCACCGGCCAAAGAGCTACATGTTTAGCTGGTGGCCCGCTTGCCCCTTACCGGGCAGGAATGAAATAACTATTTGAATAAAGAATAAGAATAAATGGTGTCCGAATCTCACGAGAGATTCTCAAAGCCCACTGTGGGGGACACACGCACAGGCTTTTCATCTCCAAATCGGACTATACTTACGTCCACGCATCCTTCGTCTTTTTTTTTCGGCCAGGTGGCCATCATCTATAGTTGCTACCCAGCCGACCTCCCAAGAAACATAGGTTGAAGCCTCGTTGGCTGTCGCCATGTCCACCTGCGCCATCCTAGACATTGCTCCAGCCATCTCCGAAGATGATATCTACACCGCCATCCGCTCCGCTGGCTTCCGCATACATGACGCCTACCGACTATTGGACGGCACCAGTTCATTGCCATCTCCACTGATTCTTCTCTGCATACCAACGTTGGACAACCAGCAGCGCCTCATCGACGCCGGCGTATCCGTTCATAACCGTTTCTACCCCGTGGAATCTACTCCTCCATCCATACTTGCCCAACTTTCCGCTGACCCCACCACCCTCCCCGTCGACCACATGCCGCCGACCATAATCTCGCAACAACCCACATCGACTTCCTCTTCCCTTTCCCCTACAACAACTATCACCACTACGACTTCTACCACGACGCCTTTGTCCTCCTCTCATGTACCGGCTACAGTTGTCACGACTTGCCACCCATCGCCCATTATGACCTCCTGCTTTCCACTTTCTACATTTTCTGCGACGGTAAACCCCCTCCCTCCTCCTAACAACCCCTTGGCATCCACCGACTCAACGCTGCCATCGCCTCAATCATCGCTTCAAGACAACGTCGTAGCAGCACAACCGTCATCATCGCCCACGCAGCAATTCACTTCTCATCATGGTCTCCCCAGCTGTGTGATCCGTGGACTCGACCCTTCCATCTCCAGCCAGGACATCCTACAAGAACTTCACGCCGCCGGAATCCTCGCCTGTCGTGCGTTTCGCATTCAAACCGGTTCAGGACCAACATACATGGTACGTCTACTCCTCCCGACTGTCGCCGACGTCCAGCGCCTCATTGCCACCGGAGCCCCCATCTATGGTCATCGATATAGAGTGGAGCCTTCTCGTTCACCACCAGCACGCTCTCAAACCTACACTACCCCTCCTCGCCCCCGGCCGACCCCTCCTCCCGTCCAACCTACTCAACCCGTTAGTCCACGGCCTCCTCCAACTAATTTCTTCTTTTCGCCACCACCGTCCCCAACTGACCTTTTCGGACTCTTACTCACTTCTCTTGTAACCTTCTCATCGGTGTTTCATCTCCTTGCTCTTCAACTCCCTCATCACCCCCTTGCTTAAAACTTCTCTTCCTTCAGTTCCGTCATGTCTCTCTTAAGTCATATATTGTCCACCCTTGCACTCTCCTCTGAATATTTCATCCTTGTACGCATCCCCGATAATTAAATACTATCTGCACACACCTCCCAATTCCATACATCAAATTACCCTCCTCCCCATACCATCACTCCTTCTCCAACCTGCCGAAACTCCTGGCCAGAGTGAAGGCGCCTTCAGGGTGGCCCGCCCCACCCTTCAGGGTGGGGAATGAAAACTAGAAAAAAACAGTGGTGTCACATCACTTCTCGACAACACTCTTTCGTCGTCTGTCTCTACAGTATACTGTCTTCTATTTTACCTCATCTCAAACTATTTTTGATTCGGCCGGGTGACGCAGCAACTCTAACATCGCACCCAGCCGACCCAACAAAGCATATTGGTCAGACACCAAGTTCGAAGTCGGCTTTCCCGCCATGTATTATACCTGTATAGTCCGTGATGGTGACCTTGCAATCTCCGACAACGCCATCCAGACCGATCTCCGCATGCTCGGCGTTCATAGTGCCGCACGACTCTACGACGGCCTTGCTCCATCACCGGATGTACTTCTGTATATCGACTCTGCAGATGCCTACTTCAACATTCAGGATAATGGTGCGCTCATCGAACATCGCCTTCACCGTGTGGAATCTACTCCTCCCAACATCTGCGCGCAGCTCATGGACAACGCACCGGCTACAGCCGCTTCGCCCATCGCAGCCCCTCCATCCCCGTCATCACCAGCACCCTCGTCCTCTAGTTACACCATCCCCGTTACTACCATTACTACTACCACCACTTCTACCACCTCTGCGCACACCTCACTCAACACTACTATTACCACCAAAACGATGTCCCATCTTTTCCCCCTTATGATGTCTTCTCTCCCCATCCCTCCCCTGATCTATCACGTCCCTAGAGCACATTTCATCAGCTACCTGCCGAGGGAACTATTACTCCTGATACTCCTGGAAGTATGTTACGTCCACCATCGACGCCACCGCCTTCGGATCGTAATATCCTGTATAGCTGCGTCGTTCGCGGTGTGGAACCACGTATACCAGCTGACGTCATCGCCCAAGAACTCCGCCAGTTATGACTGCCTGTGCGAAGAGCGTTTCGCATCCACAACGTCGACAGTCCGACCTTCTTAGTCAGACTCCATCTTCCAACTTCCGAAGACGCTCAACGTCCCATCGACAACGGGATAAACCTATATGGCTGCCACCATCAAGTTAAATCATCTCGCTCGCCTCCCCAAACCTCGCCCCGACATACCACACCTTGTCGCCGTCCCCGACCTGCCCCTCCTCCTCAACCACTTAGTCCACATCTCCGAACTTATCCACACCCACCCCGTTACTTTTCGCCACCATCGCCAACCTCTCATCTCCTTAGCCTCCTACTCACTTCTCTTGTTAACTCCTCCTTCTATCACATCCTTGCACTTCATCTTATCCCTTGCAACCTTGATTAAACCTTCCCTTCTTGGCTTCTCTCCTACAAGTATTTGTAAATCTGTCTATAAAGCACTAGATAAACTACACATCCTTTATTCTCATCCCCTTAACTTCTTCATACCGACTTTTACCCATCTCACTCTTCTCTCACCTTCTCAACCCCGTCATCTCTCCTGGCCAGAGAGAGGGT
This sequence comes from Anabrus simplex, assembly GCF_040414725.1. NCBI lineage: Eukaryota > Metazoa > Arthropoda > Insecta > Orthoptera > Tettigoniidae > Anabrus > Anabrus simplex. Next base: position 783,845,655 of record NC_090265.1, read on the forward strand.
GACACCCTCTAGGTGGCCCGTCCCACCCCTTCAGGGTGGGGAATGAAAACTTGTAAACAAAACAGTGATGTCGGACTCCGAAAGTGGACTGTGTACCCCTAAAAACACCCACAAACACTTTTTCGGCCGGGTGGCGCCACACCTTTAATTACGCACCCAGCCGACGCAAAAAAGCAAATAGGCCGGACACCAAGAGGAAGTCGGCCTCCCCTATAATGTACACCTGCATTGCCCATGATATTTATCCAGCTATTCCGGAAGATGACATCCTCAAGGAACTTCGCCCGACCGGCGCCTACGCCACCGCTAGACTGAATGAAAGCTGCAAACCTACAAGGGAAGTACTCTTATATTACCTATCGCTGGAGGACTGTTACAACGCTCTAGATAATGGGGTATGTATCCAAAGACAGCTACATCAAGTAAGAGTTACCCCAGAGAAATTATTCGAGCACCTAATGAAGGCACATGCCGCCGCCATCGTCACTGCCACCCCCACTAGTTGCACATCACACCAAAAGCAGCCGCCCTCTCCTTATACCTCCCAGACCACCATCACAACTACCGTCACCATCACTACTACCACCTCCTCTCATTCTACCTTCAACACTCCCACCACCACCACAGTTACAACCCACCCCTCTCACCTAATGGCATACCACCCCCACCCTCCCCCGCCCAGGGCCAGCGGGAAGAAGCAACAACGCCGCCAAATGAGGCAACTGTAATCCAGGCAGACAATACACGACCATCAGCACCAGATAATGCACGACCGCCAACTCCATCACCACAGCCCAGCCTGAACAACATAAGCTGTGTTACCTGCGGCGTGGAACCCTACCTACCAATAGCAGCAGTCCTCCAAGATCTCCAACAAGCAGGACTCCCGGTGAACAAAGCCATTAGGATCCGCAACGATGATGGACCAACGTACTTAGTACGCCTGCACCTACCTACGCCTGAAGACGTCCAGCGCCTCATCGCCCAAGGTGTATATCTCAACAGCCGTCACCACCGGATAGAACCGTCCCGCTCCCCGCCCCAAACTCCTAACCAATATAAATCACCCCACCACCGAAAACGCCCCGGGCCCGCACCCCCTCTGCAACATCCCAGTCCACACATTCGCTTTCGACCATCTCCACTCAGCAACTATCCACCACCCCCACATAGAAACCTCCCACCACCCCCACCCACGATCTTCCCACTACCCCCTCCTCCATCTAACCTTTTAAGTCTCCTACTCACCTCCCTGATAAACTTCTCATCCCTGTATCACATGTTAGCACTCCACATCCTCCCTCAAACTTCACGAAACCCTGAACCCATAATTCTACGGTGAGAAAAATTTTTATTTTTTCTCAAATATTTATTTGGTATTCAGAAACTACTGTATGTTTGAGGGCAGCCATTTTGCGCTCCCAAGAGCCTGATGTCGCGTGGAAAGGTTCTTCCTCACGGCGAGCTCGTGAATTGCCGGGACACCTCGGTGGGACTCGAGTGCCCGACAATTCTGTAAAGTCGTGGAATTCTGCACAACGAGGGATTTTGATAATATAGTAAATGAAGAAATAACTAAGCAAAATTATTCATACACCCTCTGTGAAGTTAGTGACACCAGGGAAAACTTTAAATGCAGTTAAGCCCAAGTGCATGTTAGCGTGAGATCAGCGAACCAGCTACACGTGCCAAGGTCATGGGCAGAAGAAAACGCGCGAAACGCACGGGCAGAAACAATTTATTCCCCGTGTTGTGAGTGTGGAAAAATTATAAAATTAACATCGAACATAAGTGCAAGTCTGTCCGGAGTTCTGGGACAAGTCTTATCAAAATCGGCTTATTAGAAGCAAAATTGGCAGATTACACAACCAAGCCTCATAGAGGGGATAGCGTCCTTCCGGAAATTATAAAAGAAACCCCCACCGTAGATTTTTCAGTGTCGATCTGGAACTTGGAGCCGCGGGAGCTTGCGCCAATTCGCGCCAGATTGACCGACAAATATCTAAATTCATGTTCGTGGCTAAGGTCCATATATTTGGTTAAGGAGAGAAAGTGATTGGGATTTGTGAACGTTTGCAGACGAACTGAGAAGGTGTAGGCTGGATAATATACACAGCAGATTTTATATTTTATCATTTCATGTACTCTTGTAAGTGAAGAGGGTCTGGGGAAAGCTACGCAGAGGAGTTCTGCTCCCTTTATCGGTTGAACACCTGTTCTTATTGAAACAACGGAGAGAGAAACCACTCTGAGAAAGCATCAGACAGTTGTAGTCGACTGCAGGACGAGGGAAGTTCGTGGTGCAAGTTACAGAGAAAGTGCATTATTTATATGGTAATTTTAATCTCGTGTGTGTGAAGGGTAGTGTTTGGATGAGTGATATTTTGAAGATGAAAATGTTATCTGTGAAAATGAGTGGCTAAGTACGAGTTTGCTGGTGAGGATGTAACCAAAATGCTGAGAATGTCACCATTGTGCAGGTCTGTCTAATTTATATTATGTTGTAGTTAGTTAGTTACTGTCTGTCCTAAACAAATTTTCCAGATGCTTGTCGGGTTGATATTCGTATTTATCAGGCGAAAGGCGTTGTAAATTTTGGTCTGCGTGTGAAAATTTCAGTGTGTAAAATTCATGTCAAGAACGGTGAAATGCGACGCTTAAAATTTTGTGTTGAGATGAGATATCATTCAAAGTGCGGATTTGTGAACGTTATAAGTGTAAATTTGTCGTGGCGAATATCGTAATCTCAGGTGTCAGTTGCATTCATAAATGTTGGTCGATAATAATAATAATAATAATAATAATAATAATAATAATAATAATAATAATAATAATAATAATGTTTACCGCGGGATAAGGAAATTCTTCTCTGTTAAATTGCATTTAACCAGTTATATTTACAAGGATCGTAAGCATATTTAGATAATGTCAATAAATTTTGTTAGAGTCACAGTTATTAATGGGAAGAAAATTTTGAGACATCGTGTATACCAGTGTTGCGAAAGGTCGATGTGTGCTCTTGGACTCTTGAGGTTCGAAAATCGTAATAATAGTAAAGTAAGAGGTGTTTTAATAATGGTTGTCGTTTTCACCAGGGGATCGAAGTATGAAAAGGGTCGTGAAGGAAAAGGGATTGAGAGCGATGGATTTATATGTACGTGGAGATGAGAGAGAAGTGGTACCGCTGGAATAAAGCGATGAGAAAGTGTGTTGAAGCAAGCTGTATTTTTGTAGAGGAAGTATTTAGGAAACAGGCTGTGTAGTGACAGGCTGTATTGTTTCCGTGATCAATCCGAATTTGAGACGACTATGGTGTGAAGCCTTGTAAATTTATAGAACGATTCCAAGTGAAAACGACTCTAGTAAATGTTAAAGTCTGGGTAGTTAACATCCAGTGATTTTTGATAAGATAATGAGCGGCCTCAAGGATTAACGAGCACTTTGGACACACGGTTGGGTTATATTGAATTTGTTCACTGGAGAAGTCATTGATAAGATGGTTGGAATTGATGATAGGCGATCTGAGAATTTCGAATGCGGTGGTGATGATTATTATTTTGAAGGCATCCACTAAAAGGGTAAACGTGTGTTGGGAATTTTCATTTGCTTCCCTAACACTTCAGTGCACAGGCTGAGATTGTGTTCGAGGTGGAGAATCGGTCGTCACGTCTATTTATTTTTGAGTTCACATATTATAATGAGGTAGACACTTACTATATTTTTCGAGAGGTAGATATTTACTGTATTTCGACTTGCTTTCCTTTGATAATGGAGACGTTGGTTCCGTCGTGTGGTATTTGTCTGACCAAATCTAGTGTTGAATATCAGAGTTTGTTTGAAATTGCTGTTCGCCTGATATGTTGAGAGAGGTGTAGTACGACCCACTTTGACGCCCGACGATAGATTTAGGACGTCACGTGTTATTCTTGGAGTCATTGGTGATGAGACGTCCTAGGTCACGCCCGACGACAGAATTTGGAAGGCATCATGTATATAATGATTACGGTTAGGGTGTACAGATTTCAAGTGAGCCCGACGATAGGTCTGGGATGGTAGCTGTACACACTCAAGTCTCAGTTTAGATGTTCTTTTGTTTTGTTTCTTGAAGCGGCCTGGGGAAAGGTAGCATTTACAATACGATATGATTTTATGACGAGGGTCAATGCGGAGCTCTCCATTGAGATAACGGGACTGCTATCAGAGAAGTGAGGGCTGTCCAAGTGTTGGATATCGGCTCGACATAGATTAAATGCTTTTACTGTAATTCTTCGTGCGTGTTAAGCGTTAATGACTTCGAGATGTTAATTTATTTTTACGGACTTTATTGTTTTCTCGTTTTAACGTCCGTTCTCGTTTGGTAGTGTGCATATTGACACTCAGTGTATTAGTGTGAGACTTGAGTTGCGAATGCGGTTTCGATTCGTCAGCCAGTAACATATTTATTTCCAATCTTGTCGTACTTTCATTTTTATTCATAGTTAACGTAAGTAAGTAATCACTTTATAGTAGTGTGTTGGGACAGACAGTAAATAGAGAGATCTGTACTGGTAGCATTGTTTTCAAGGGAAAGAATTCCTTAAATTTGTAGTAAATTTTAGCGTGGACTGGTAATTTTATTAAGCATAACAAACCCATTTCTAACCTGAAAATCGGTTCAATAATAATATTTTCAAGTGACTTTTCACTTTTTGATTAACTTCAGTGTTTGGCATTTCTTCTAAATGCATGATTAGTAATTGTTTCCTGCATTTCGCAGTTTTGTTCCTTTAGAACGATCTAACGTAAGATCCTCCCGGAGTTGTTGTTGGTTCCTTCCGAACAGCTGTTTGGGGTGATGCACAGTTAGCATCGGGATTATCTTATCACTTAAGGGTGTCATGAATGACAAATACATGGTGGGATTTTATTTCAATAGTGAATGATGCTGTTAACTTGTAGTGAACACCATGCTTTCCCATAATATTTCGCAACCTATCCAAAGCAACTGATAGTCAGTTTGGTTCGATTAAGGGTCCATTCGGCGGATGTTCCGTATCCGTGAAGGGTATTTGACTGGTGGATAACCTTAATTGAGAGGAAATCGGGCGTTCTACTTGTTGAAAGTCAGATTTTCCACGGATCGTGTGGATTAACTCTCAGTTCTTGTTTGGAATAATAGGTGCCCGGTTTTCAGGTCTTCCCCTTTTTCAGTTTTTCAGTTTCGCTGTCCACTGACATATTAGCTTCTCTGAAGTAAATCTTCGGCATTGTAAGAAACAAATTGACGTTATGTAATGTGACTGTGTTTGGAACATTCAAACCCAATAATTTATATTTTTTTCGCAAGAATGCATATTAAATTAATTATGTTATCGTGCTATTTCAGTTTAATAAAAGTTAGTAAGCACATTTTTGCTCCTCATTTCAAGTAGTTAGGCTTTCTTCTGAACCCCATCGTTTGGTTAAGATCGTGACCGAATTTATTCCCGCAACGACCCATGATTTAAGAGTTCTAAATTGTTCTACTGTAGCAGCCGTGGCCGACCAACGATGGAATGGTAAGTTCAAGGGTTCAACCCCTCACTTCGTTACACCATCATATGCAACCTGGTTGTAAAGTCGCACATGTATCTCTTATAAATATTCATATTCATAAATCTTTGTATATATGTATGTATCTATGTCAGTAAAGCACTGCGGAACAGCACTTTCCTTAGCCGAGAGGCCACATCTCCACCTCTCTCTAAAAACAAAAGTCCCCCTTTCCATCTCCCAACTCCAGCAAACCTTACAACCCCGTCAACTCTCCTGGCCAGAGAGAGGGCGTTACCCTCTAGGTGGCCCGCCACTTCCCTTTGGGAAGGGGAATGAAAACATCTCCCTAGGTCGATGGTGTCGCTACCGGCGTGCTAGCCGGCCAGTGTCTTGGAAAAGGTGCGGTATCCAACTGATGAGCCCGCACTCTGGGCGAAACACTGGTAATTTTTGACGATTGAGTTTCCTGAATTTTATTTTTAGCTATCTCAATCGGAAGTCATATTTTGGTCAGATTTATATCTTGAATGTGTATGTAGCCTATGTTATTATAAGCCAGCCCCGCGGTGAAGGTTAGAAAGGGTGCCTCTTACCCACAGGCTTCGGGATCGATTCCCGGCCAGACCAGGGAATTATAGGAATTTACCAGGACGTTAGAGCTGCTTGGAGGTGCACGCAGCCTAAGTGATTAACTGATTACAATTGAGTAGCCGTCAAATGGTGGGATGGCGGCCCCAGTCTAGAAAGCGAAGAAAAAGGGCCAGTAGATTCGTCGCACTGACCACGCTTCACTTCATAATCTGCAGGCCTTCGGGCTACGCAGTGGTTGCTTGGTAGGCTAAAGTTCCTTCTGGGCAGATGTCTCTAGGGATTATTATTATTATTATTATTATTATTATTATTATTATTATTATTATTATTATTATTATTATTATAGCACACCGTAACGTCAATTCCTACTGTGACGACTGAAAACTTCCATTATAAATTTGACCTTTGCCTTGTAAATTCTTCAGGAATGTGAAGGTCTCTATACGAAAGAGTTGTTAAGGTCGACTTTAACGATCCCTGTGGCATGTCGTTATCTTGACGTCAGAGGACGAGATTTAATCATCAGGTTTGATAAACCTTCTTTGTATATCGTAAAATGAAACTTTTCTTACAACAGCTTCTTCGCTAAATTATTGCTGTGTGTGTCATCGGTCCATAGACTGGTTTCATGCAGCTCTCTATTCTCCCTATCCAGTCTTAACTTCAACTCTACATCCTCCTGAACCTAATGTCGTTTTGAAAGGATGCAGAGTTTAATATATCAAATCGTCCGCAAAAAGCAATCACTGAGTGTCTGTATTTCAATTAGTAGGAAATGTATTTACTGTAGTGGTTTGATTGTCACTTCCCTGACTTCACCAAAACACAGTCAGAGAGGCACAAACAAGATGGAGCGTCTACAGATTGCATCGTTCAGTGTCAGTGTTTACATTTCCACTAATAAAAGTATTTATAATAAATAAACGATTAATATAAACATTCGGAAGAAGCGCATATTCATGGCTGTAGTATCAATTCAGGAAATGTCAGTACGTTGTCAGGGACGTGACATTAGGGCCTTACTACATGAAAATAATCGGGGCGATTTTGTAGAATCAGTCGAAATAATTTGTGTGTAACGCAGCACAGCTGTAAGCAATGCTTGCCCTCGTCGTCTCTCGCAACACCGCAACACGCTCCTTACAAAAATATTGAAAAATAATTACGGCAATGAGAATTGGTAAAAAAATAACATATTTTAGTTAGAACATGATACCGTCTTGTTGTGTAGTGCACCTGGGATCGTAATGTGCACACATTTTGCATAATATGTAACTGTTGTCACATTTCACAAAATGTATAAGGCCAATAAGAATTTGGTGTAATAACAATCAGTCAACTCAGTTTCGAGTGAGCTCTCTTTGCGCGAAGTTAAGAGACTAGGCTTATAAGTTGTGCGGTTTTATATTTCAAACGTTTTTGAATATTTTTAAATTTAAGCTTGTTCGTAAATTTGTCTGTGTTTTAATCAAATAAATTATTATAACCGAAATGAAGGTATTGTTTACAAAGTACAGTTCTCTAGTTACTGAAAAATGAAACCAATTAAAGTTAAGTTCGAACATCTAAGTGGTTCGAGTTGGCAGGTCAGCAACTTAGCCGTTAGACCAAGGAGGCAGCCAAATGAAACCTTTATTTATTTATTTATTTATTTATTTATTTATTTATTTATTTATTTATTTTTGCTATTTGCTTTACGTCGCACCGACACAGATCAGTCTTATGGCGACGATGGGATAGGAAAGGCCTAGGAGTTGGAAGGAAGCGGCCGTGGCCTTAATTAAGGTACAGCCCCAGCATTTGCCTGGTGTGAAAATGGGAAACCACGGAAAACCATCTTCAGGGCTGCCAACAGTGGGGCTCGAACCCACTATCTCCCGATTACTGGATACTGGCCGCACTTAAGCGACTACAGCTATCGAGCTCGGTAGAAACCTATTAAACGTTATTTAATAATAATCTTACCATAACGAATAACTTAATACCTTTGATCATATGACTTGACCATTTCTACCTGCTGAAATTACATTTATACTTTATACTTAATTTAATTTATAATTTGATTTGAGGGGCCCGAATTTTTATTTTGGCAGGCGGACTCGTACCACTTTCGTTACGCACCTGTACGTTGTGGTAATTACCGTGAACTAAAAGGATATAGGTTCCCTGTGTGATAGGGACAAATTAAGCGAACAGTTTGAAAAATAAAATCACTTTTATGGAATTTGACCCAAAACTCCTGCAGGCCTCGGGAGGATATAACTACTGCACCCCATACACAGGTTACTCTAATCTGTTCGCCATGTTCAATACCACAACAGAGACTTTATCGTTATATAACTACTGCGTCCCATTTAGACCTATACTCTCCTCTGTCATGTTGATGTTCATACCTTTTCCGAACGCTTTTACTCCCTACATTTCCTAGAAAAATGAACTGCACAAACTTTGGGTGTCTCGAGGTGTGCCCTGTCAAACTGTCTTTCCTGCGAGTCAAATTTCTTCAAATTCTCCTCTCAACAACTTCATTTAGTATCTCTTTATTTGTAATCCGATCTACCCTCCTCGCCAGCAACATGTTTGCGACCTAACCCGATTTCAAAAGCTTCTATTTCTTCTTTCTTCCTTCTTTCTTTCTTTCTGGCCATGCAGTTAGGGGTGCGCAGCTGTGAGCTTGCATCCGGGAGATAGTAGGTTCGAATCCCACTGTCGGCAGCCCTGATGATGGTTTTCCATGGTTTCCCATTTTCACACCAGGCAAATGCTTGGCCTGTACATTAATTAAGGCAACAGCCGCTTCCTTCCAACTCCTAGCCCTTTCCTATCCCAACGTTGCCATAAGACCTATCTGTGCCGGTGCGACGTAAAGCCACTAGCGAAATAATATCTGTCTTTCTTTCTTTTTGCACTATTTATTGTTTCACTTCCATATAAAAGCATTGAGAAACATTTTTCTAAATACTGTTACGTGCCAGTCCTGTCAATCAACCAGGATTACTTGATTCGAGACCTGAAAAAGATCCAAAGAAAAGCAGCTCGATTTGTTCTGGGTGATTTCCGACAAAAGAGTAGCGAGCGTTACGAAAATGTTGCAAAGTTTGAGCTGGGAAGACTTAGGAGAAAGGAGACAAGCTGCTCGACTGAGTGGTATGTTCCAAGCTGTCAGTGGAGAGATAGCGTGAAATTACATTAGTAGAAGAATAAGTCTGAGTGGTGTTTTTAAGTCGTCCGAGGCCTTGGGATAGCCGAGAAACAGTCTCAAAGTTGCAGCAGGGATCAGTTACTATATTCCCCGCATCTTCCATGTCAGCCAAACAAGAATCCGAACGGAATTAAAAGTGGTGTTTTTAAATGTAGGAAAGATCATAATATGAAAATAAAGTTGGAATTCAAGATTAAAAATTGGGGCAAATATTCGTTTATAGGAAGAGGAGTTAGGGATTGGAATAATTTTTTTAAGGAAAATGTTCAATTATTAGCAAATACTAGGTAAACAACAGATAGGGAATCTGCCACCTGGACGCCCACCCTAAATGCAGATCAGTGGTTTATTTATTTATTTATTTATTTATTTATTTATTTTTATCTTCGGGGACATGTAAAACCTGCAATGTATTCGACTGCTGTTGATTACGAACGAACGAAAAGTTCGGATAATTCTGTAATTATACATGTCCGGGTCCATGTTGTCATAGCCTCTCTTTTTTTTTTTTTTTATGAAGAATACATTCCTGAAATATTGCAGTTGATTCTTGATACACTTTGTGCATTGTGGAAATATCTCCCACAACTCTGTGGGTGGAATGAGGATGAACAGGTTGCAATTAGAGTAGTGTCTGACATGTTTAAGACAGGAAGTAACGGAACTGCTCAGCGATGCATAGTTGGCCTTGCTGTTACATTACGACCATGGAATCAGCAAGATCAGTCTGTACCTCGCTACCACAAATTCCCGGAGATTTATCGTCGCGGCTGATATATGAACTAAGGGTGGAGACGGCAGTCGTTATTTAAGCCATGTTACGAGGCGGGTGTTCCGTAACTCGATCTGGGCTACTGGGAACACTGCTATGACGAATAATAATAATAATAATAATAATAATAATAATAATAATAATAATGTGTCTATCTAAAAATCTTAAAACAAGGCACTATAGGCCTACTACAGTGGTGAAACCGGAATGCCTATATGCAAGTGAATGCCTGGTACTAAACTATAGATTTGATAAACTTGAGGTACTAGAAAGGATAATCATGAGAAAAATCTTAGGCCTTGTGAAAACGACAAAAGTATGGAAATTAAGATCTAATTATGAAATATACAGAAACATAGAAAACATTACAGAAACCAGGAATTCGACATGTTTACAGAATGGATAATTCCAGATCAACAAAAATAATTTTCAAGTACCTTTGGGACAAAAAAGCAACAACTAGCTGGATTCAAGAAGTAAAGAAAGATTTAGAAAGAAATAATATAAGAGAAAAAGAAACTGTGGACAGAGATATTTTTAGAAAGAGGGTAGTAAGTATGGAAGGATTCCAAGGAAGATTGAACACGAAACCTCGTGCGAAGTGGTCCGAGGACAGAAACAGCATAGTGAAAGGATGAAAGAATATTGGAAGAAATGGAAGAGAAAACAACAAAGTATGAAGAATTGAATTGAAATTGACACGTGGTTCTTAGCAGGCCTTATCGGAATCAATAATAATAATAATAATAATAATAATAATAATAATAATAATAATAATAATAATAATAATAATAATAAAGTGGTTTGCTTTGCTGAAAACCTAGCGATAATTACCGGGATGCCTGAGAAAGCCAGATATGCCATCGAGAAACTTTATGAAATCGCCATTAAAACTGGCCTCCAAATCTCTTCCTCGTAAGAGAAAAACACTAAGATAAAAGGCAACGTGAGGTTAACTCTCAGGAAAGCGATAAGGTTCTCTTGCGCGATGATGCATTGCGAAGGGGAAAAATCCAGGAAGCTAAGCCCGCCATTCTAAATTCCCTACGAGATAGCAGAAGTTTCAGGGGTAAATTGCACCTTACAACTGAACAAAATGGGAAGAAGGGTTAAGGTACATAAGAACCGTTTGAAACTGTATTTGTAGACAAGCAAAATGGGATGTGGAAAGCTTAAATATCTATAGGTAGAAAGGTAACGAATGTCCTGCCTTCCCCTTGCAGGTAGACAGAAGACCATGGCACAAATGCTAGTATTGTTTGTTCTCCACCATAGCAGCAGTGATAGCCTTGACGTCATCCCGCTACTAAATAGCCGGAGAAGTGCTGGATGTCCAGGTGACACCATACGAAAACACTCCTGGGACATACTTCGACAATAAGGGCGAGATACAATTATACCATACTGAATGGACACTGGTTACCTATGTGAATCTGAATCAACTGAATGATGTGTTTTCGAATGTCAAAAGACACATACACTGGACTCAATTAGTATGTACACAACTAGAAAGAAATACTAAATTAACGTGTCAGCAGGATGTTAAAAATTTAAGTGCACAGTTACAAAGAATTAAGGAATCAAAGGAATTAATTACTCGGCTTACTAAACCAATAGGGGAAACTGAAAACACTAGGCGAAAGCCAGGCTTGATTAACGCCGTTTGTTCCATGCGTAGAAATACGCGTCAAAATATGTGGATTAGAACCAAAACAAATCTCAATCATGAAAACTGCAAAAGAACAAATGATAATGGTAAAATCTACATTGCAATCTATGAACAACACTGCAAACGAACAGAGATTAACTCAGAATATTGCAGAAATTAGATCTTATCTTGTCAATGGCACGCTTCAGATTACAGAAACAATTAAAGAAGTAGAATTAGAAAATTCAGTAAATAGACGTTTGATTGAAATTGAAGGCCTTCTCATACAACTGTATGAGCATTACAGTGTTGCGACGTGTAGATAACCTCCTCATGGTGTACTCTGGGCAACGGACTGCTTATGCAGGACGGCTGATAGTCTACAAAAATAGGTGACCGAACTAGATCTTGGATTTCGCACGGTCAATCAAAGTTACATCAGAAGATGAAACCAAATATGAAATCTACCAAAGGCACTTATCAGAGCCAACTGACAAGGAAGCTTGGAACCAGCGCTCACATTTTACAGTTAAATGCAGAAGGCCTGTCAAAAGACAAATGTGAATACCTTAGTAAACTAACTGATAACCTGAAAATTGACATCCTAACAATACAAGAAACTCGTTTGACAGAGGAAGATTTGGAAAGCAGGGGTAAGATTGCAGGATACAAAATTATAGCAAGCCTTTTCTCACCTGTCCATGGATCAATCATGTATGCCAGAAATAATATTTGCAACATTTCAGAAGTGAACTCCCAAGGAATGAAAGATATAGAAATAATCACTGCTAAACTAGGTCATATGACTATCGCATCAGTTTACAAACCACCTCACTCCAACTGGCCAACTACACCACTGCCTTCACTGCCCACTCCTTGCATATACGTAGGAGACTTTACAGCCGTCACACATCCTGCGGCTACCCAGGCAATGATGAAAATGGAGAAAACTGGCTATGTGGTGTGATAGCCAAGACCTGTATCTCAGTTTTGATGCTAAAGCAGAGAAAACATTCCGCTCTGCTAGATGGCAATCTGACACCAACCCTGATATGGTTATTGTCTCCAAAGGTGAAAGAAAACTCCCCATAGACCACACAAGAAAAGTCCTTCAACATTTTTCCAAGAAGCCAACACAGACCCACTCTTATCAATATAGTGTAGGTCTTGAAATACCAGTTGTCAGATCCATACATAAACCAAGATGGAACTTCAATAAGGCAAACTGGGACCAGTAGAGATCGGAAGTAAATAGTAATCTGACATGGATTCCCCGAAGGCAGAAAATTACAAGAGATTTGTAGGCATTGTCATCGGTGCAGCTAAGCGAAACATCCACCGGGGATTCAGGAAGCAGTATATTCCATGCTCGGATAAAACTACCGAAAAAATGTATGATAGTTATCAGAAAACTGGAGATCCTGAAATGGGAAAAGGGATATTAGAAGATCTGAGTAAAGGAAGAAAAAAGAAATGGAGAGATCTAACTTCTCAGCTGAGCTTTACTCACTCCAGCAGAAAAGCATGGACCCTCCTTAGGAAACTTGGCGCTGCTTCAAACATACGCAAAAAGGAGCCAGGAATACTACCAAATGAAATGGCGCTGAATATCAAATCAAGAGCTGACAAAATTCCAATAGACCCCGCTATGAAGAAACACATTGAGAGAGAGATGAAGAAATTGGATAACAGCCTCCAAAATGAGTCTACTCTTGCTAATCCATTCAGCCAAGAAGAAATTGAGAAAGCTAAAAATGAGGAATGCTGCAGTTTCAGATGTCATTTTCCCTGAATTCGTAAGATATCTTGGGAAGCATGGGAAAATATGGCTCAAGAACTTCTTCAGTGACGTATTAGAGACTGGAATCATTCCCCGGAGTTCAAGATGGCTCACATCATGGCTATCCTCAAACCAGGAAAACTAGCAGATGACCCCTCAAATTACCGTCCTATTGCACTACTGAGTGTCTGCTACAAATTGTTGGAACGCCTTATCCTCAACCGAATCCAGGAAATAATAAATGACATAACACCAACATACCAGGCGGGTTTCAGAACCAAACGAAGCTGGTGTAAACAAGTATTATAGTAGCATTAACATCATATATTGAGGCAGGATTCCAGAAGAAGCTAAAGACATCTGTCTCTTTTGTTGACCTGACAGCGGCATATGATACAGTATGGCTGGACGGACTGCTATTCAAAATTGAAAAGCATACACGCTGCCGAAAACTTACAGCCCTTCTGAAGAACATGCTGACAAATTGTTACTTCAAGGTCACCATAGGAAAAAAGACGAGCAAGTCTTTTAAGTAAATAATGGACTACCTCAAGGGTCTGTATTAGCCCCACTACTTTTCAACTTGTACACCAGTGACATGCCTGACACCATCAGCTAGAAATTCTGCTATGCTGACGACTTAGCCATCGCTGTCCAAGCTGTCACATTAGAAGAGGGGGAAAGCATTCTCTCCAATGACTTGGAGACCTTGAATGAATACTACACGAAGTGGATACTTCGCCCAAATCCCGCTAAGACAGAAGTATGCTCATCCCATCTGTGTAACCAAATAGCTCACCGAAAGCTCAACGTTGTGTTCTGCCAACAAAGATTTAAACATAATTTCAAGCCTAAGTACCTTGGCATCACCTTAGACCGTTCTTTAACATAAAAAAAACACATGGAAAATACAAGTCAGAAACTTAAGTCAAGAAACAACATCATGAAGAAACTAGCTGGTACTACGTGGGGAGCTGATGCATCCACACTACGCACTACTGCCCTCACCATGGTTTATCCAGTGGCTGAATATTGTGCCCCGGTGTGGCAACGTAGCGCACATACTAGGAAGATCGACGTCCATTTGAACGAATATATGAGAACCATAACAGGCACACTAAAATCCACCATAATCCCGTGGCTACATACTATCAGTAACATACCACCTCCGGAACTGAGACGACAGGAAGCAACTATACGCGAGTGCAAAAAGTTACACCATCCTGATCATCCACAGAATCTCACAATCCATGAGGTCCTTACTGACCTACCTCCTTCTCGTCTTAAATCAAGGAACCCAATATGGAATGACATAACTGGCTTCAATATCCAGGAAAAATGGCGTCAAAGCTGGAGCTCTGCATGTGTGAAACACCAAGGCATCCAAGACCCTACAACTGGATTTCACCTGAAGAGACACCAATGGTCTAAACCGAGACCGACTACAATATATCAGACCGTAATATCAAAACCAAGATGGTGGACATCGTGGGCGCAGTAGCTGCCGTCTGATGAAGGTTAGGGTAGCACGCAAAAACTTCATTTCGACGATAAACCAACTCAGGATTTTCGAAGATGTCGGAATTTAGTGCCGCAGGAGTTGTTTTACCTGCCAGTAAATTTACTGACACGAGGCTGGCGTATTTGAGCACCTTCAAATACTACCGGACTGAGCCGGGATCAAACCCGCCAACTTGGGATCAGAAGGCCAGAGTTTCAACCGTCTGAGCCACTCAGCCCGGCGTGACATTAAATTACTTGTGTTGATACCACTGAAAGAGCTACACAATATCTGGTTCAATCCGCCAGAAGTTACGAAAAGATCACGTACATATTTTGCAAACGGTGGTAATTTAACATGATAAATGTAACATCATAGGGAAAATCACTGCTACACCTATGAAAACGCTTCGCGAACAACTACTCATCACATGTAATCAACTAGAATCACACATATTCTGCTAGACTAGATGGACAGCCCCACAGCAAAAGAGAACAACAAGCTGATTATTTCGAAATTTCACTTAGTCAAATAACGTTTTCTCTTAGGTTACACTTTGCTGGATAGATGGAAATACATTATAAAACTTTTAAAATAATATTTATAACATCATTTTGAATGTTTAAAAATAATTTAAGGTGCGAAATTCCTCAATTTATTCACTCTCATAATTCAATTCAATCAATATCAATCAATACTGATCTGCATTTAGGGCAGTCGCCCAGGTGGCAGATTCCCTATCTGTTGCTTTCCTAGCCTTTTCCGAAATGATTTCAAAGAAATTGGAAATTTATTGAACATCTCCCTTGGTAAGTTATTCCAATCCCTAACTCCCCTTCCTATAAATGAATATTTGCCCCAATTTGTCCTCTTGAATTCCAACTTTATCTTCATATTGTGATCTTTCCTACTTTTATAGACGCCATTCAAACCAATTCGTCTACTAATGTCATTCCACGCCATCTCTCCGCTGACAGCTCGGAACATACCACTTAGTCGAGAAGCTCTTCTTCTTTCTCTCAATTCTTCCCAACCCAAACATTGCAACATTTTTGTAACACTACTCTTTTGTCGGAAATCACCCAGAACAAATCGAGCTGCTTTTCTTTGGATTTTTTCCAATTCTTGAATCACGTAATCCTGGTGAGGGTCTCATACACTGGAACCATACTCTAGTTGGGGTCTTACCAGAGACTTATATGCACTCTCCTTTACATCCTTACTACAACCCCTAAACACCCTCATAACCATGTGCAGAGATCGGTACCCTTTATTTACAATCCCATTTATGTGATTACCCCAGTGAAGATCTTTCCTTATATTAACACCTAGATACTTACAATGATCCCCAAAAGGAACTTTCACCCCATCAACGCAGTAATTAAAACTGAGAGGACTTTTCCTATTTGTGAAACTCACAACCTGACTTTTAGCCCCGTTTATCAACATACCATTGCCCGCTGTCCATCTCACAATCGTTTCGAGGTCACGTTGCAGTTGCTCACAATCTTGTAACTTATT
Source organism: Anabrus simplex (assembly GCF_040414725.1). Lineage (NCBI taxonomy): Eukaryota > Metazoa > Arthropoda > Insecta > Orthoptera > Tettigoniidae > Anabrus > Anabrus simplex. The sequence continues at coordinate 783,862,184 of NC_090265.1, forward strand.
TATCACTCTATAGAGAATAACATCATCCGCAAAAAGCCTTACCTCCGATTCCACTTCTTTACTCATATCATTTATATATATAAGAAAACATAAAAGTCCGATAACACTGCCCTGAGGAACTCCCCTCTCAACGATTACAGGGCCAGACAAAGCTTCATCTACTCTAACTCTCTGAGATCTATTTTCTAGAAATATAGCAACCCATTCAGTCACTCTTTTGTCTAGTCCAATTGCACTCATTTTTGCCAGTAGTCTCCCATGATCCACCCTATCAAATGCTTTAGACATGTCAATCGCGATACATAAGAACTACATGAAACATAACGTGTTGCCTTAGTTTCGAAGTGGTCGACAATTTCTAATGTTCAGCACTCGATGAAAATGAAGTACACCCGAAATGATTATGCCAGCCCAATGAACAGACCCGGTGATGTTTAGCCTTCCTTACTGGAAACTCTTAAATCATATGTTTACGTATGATATAGTAGCATTTCCAAACATGATGGAAAACTTTGCAATGAAGCGTTCAAACACTAAAGATATAATAGGATTTTCCCCATTTAAGGACATGAGTAAAACAACTCTATTGACTCTAAACAATGATGTCTTTAACATACATGGACGAGCTTCAATTTGGTGTAGACTGCTTGATAACAGATATCCATAGCATGAATCGGAAGGTATTGGTACAATAAAACCCCTGAGTTACAAACGAAGCTAATCCTTGCAAGTCCCCCCTGTGGGTGGGTGTGGTAGAATAACACCCACGGTGTCCCCTGCCTGTCGTAAGAGGCGACTAAAAGGGGTCCCAGGGGCTCTGAACTTTGGAGCGTGGGTTAGCGACCACGGGACCCTCAGCTGAGTCCTGGCATTGCTTCCACTTACTTGTGCCAGGCTCCTCACTTTCATCTATCCTATCCGATCTCCCTTGGTCAACCCTTGTTCTTTTCAGACCCCGACGGTATTACGTATGGAGGCCTAGGGAGTCTTTCATTTTCATGCCCTTTCGGGGCCCTTGTCTTCCTTCGGCCGATACCTTCATTTTTCGAAGTTTCGGACGCCTTCCATTCTTTCTCTCTGATTAATATTGTATAGAGGATGGTTGCCTAGTTGTACTTCCTCTTAAAACAATAATCACCACCACAATCATCCCTGCAAGTCACTATTTCTTTTGTGTAACAGTGTACAGATTGCTCCATCTGTCACACTATAAGTTTTGTTATTCACCAAGATCTAGCCAAATGTTCCCGCAGGTAAGCACAGTTTCTTTCAAAATACAATTGCATCTAAATCACACGACACTTTGAAGCGCATAGACACTGAAGGAACATCACCATATCAATTATCATCTAACGAAATTAACTTTTTCGAGGAATACGAATAGGTCCACCAATTAAAGTTAGAAAAAAAGTAGTCTTCCCTAATCTCAGACTTACTCTCAAATGACATATGCACACTACTTCACAATGTATGTTCCTAATTCACTTCTCTTTTAATTTAAATCCGGTTCTCAACACGATCAAAACAAACATATTCTCACATGACTGCGTATAATTACAGATCCTAGTGACCACTGACCCATATAAATACACTCACACACTTATATTCTACATAGAAACTAATACTTATCCTCAACTTACATGAAATTGCTCCGACTGAATGAGAAAACAAAAACGAATAGGCTCACCATTATCGGTTGAAAAGAGATCTTCCCTAACCACAAATTTTGGTTACACTCATAGCCTACAATAGTTTGGTCTTTGACTTCCAAATTTTCCCGGTGAATATTTCTTATCCATTTCTCCTGTAGAGATCTATCTTCAGGGAATTTAAAAGCTTCAGCAACGGTATAATTAGATCTACAACCACGAACGCAGCAGGAACGACCCATTTTTGTTATGTTACAGCACGGCAATCATAAACATTATTATACATTAAAAATACCATCATATAAACTTCTAACAAAACACCATACTAATAAACCGTTATAGATTACTATTTTACCAAACATATACTTCATACTTCAATAACTCGATCAATATAACACTCTTTAGCAGAATGTAAACACAGATATGAACCAACCACATGTCTCAAACGCTCGCCCACGAAGTCGCCATTTTCCTCCCAATCGATAGAAACATTAAGGTCTGATATTTTGTAGTCGGTCTTGTCTAAACTCAACCGTTTAAGAACAGGCCTCGTCAGATATAATGCCATGCTACATAAGTGGGGACTTCGAGAAACCCCTGCCTGTGATTGCGGAGCCCCTTTCCAGTCAGTGCAGCATATTATTGAGGAGTGCCCTCTGAGGAAGTATGGTGGACCAGCCCAAGATGTCATCAGTGCTATAACCCACTTCTTAGAATGGCTACCATGGCTACAGCAGCAAGACACTGATTTGTAAATGTGAACGCTACCAACATTTTTGTCCTTGTATATAGTGTAAATTTTCTTTTTCTTTTTTATACTTGCCATACGATAAAGTGATGTATAATTAATGCACAGGTAGGAGTCAATCAAGTGCAGATAACTTCACCAGATGACATTATTAAGGGTTATAAGAAAGCTCAGGGAGGTTTCTCTAAAGGATGACCCTTGCCATTTGATTTAAGATAAGCTTACGGTTACTTGATCTACAAAGTAGCCACGGAGGAAGTGTTCACAAATAAGAATTATTTAGTGTATGTTATACGGACACCCCTTACAGATAGAGTGACTTATACGTTGTATCACATGATTCCATTCCCACCTATATGAAAGGCAACCCACACCATTTTGTTTATATTCAGGAGACCAAGGATTATATCCTTATAGACAAGGAAAAACAAAGGTATGTTCAATTGGATAAAGAGCAGGTAAAGCAATGCAAAATAGTAACGCCCAGATGGAAATTGTGTCTAGTTAAATTCCCCATTAATACGTTATACGCCCAAAACAATTGTGCGATAAAACTACTCAATGGAGTTAATCAGATTCCAAATAATTGTGATGAAAGAGTACTCGCCGTTCAACAGCTCGTGTGGATACCCAGTAGAGTGAATAAATATATGTGTGTATCCCCAGTAGAAACCAAATAACGTGTATGTGTGAGGATACCACCAGTGATATGAGGTTAGCAAGCACTGGTATTCTTGTGTTAAGTACAGGCTGTACAATATATAGCCCGCATAGCAAAATACAAGGTGTAGGTGAAGTAAACACTACACAGAATAAGGATTTCATACCGGAAGTAAGACTTGATTATGACTGTTGTGAACGGATAGGCAGTGAAATCAATTTAGAACAATTACCGTAAATGAATAAGTTGTTGTTGAATAACCTTTCGAATCACATTGACGATTTAAAATGGGCTACCCATGAGAATGATGAAGTGGAAGAAATGGTGAAACAAAAGGAAGAAGAAATGCTTGCACAGTTGATATATCAACACATTAATGTGTATACATACATTGTTTGGATTGTCATTAGTATCATAAGTTTAACTTTAGGATGATATTGTTGTAATTGGTTGTTATCCAAAACTAGAGTTTCCAGCGAAGAGATGGCTGATTGCCCAAATATTTGCATAAAACAGTCATTACGAATTGAGGCAAGGTTAAGACATCAGATGAAGATTTAACAATATTCGAACATCCCAGGTGGATCCGGGGACCTCGGAGATGTCTGAGGAAATCATGGAATTACACTCCAGGCCTACTGAGGGACGCACTGGTAGGCCTGTGAGATCCATAGAAGCAGCAGAAATAAATACAAGTGTTGACCAGATTAGAGAACAACCTTCCCCTTCACCACAGAGTCGCAGATCCTGGCGCACAGACGACACCAGGGTGTAAACAGTACAGGACAGAAATTGACGCAATGTAGGGTTGCATCCATTTCTTCCCTAAGGGGGAGATGTCGTGTATACCGACCTCCCCAGGGGACGAACCCGTGGACGGTCCGATAAACGACAGTCGGGACTCAACCCCATGGTATCGAAGAAGCCAGTATATGAGTATGAGTTAGTAATAAGGGACATCTTGTAATGGCATTATAATAGTATGTTAATTCTATTATATTTTTATAGTTGGAATGAAGGAGAAATGTTCCAGTAAATCAGAATAAAGAAAAGTCTTAGTCAGGCAGAGATCTTGCCTCACGCGCCTACAATAACAACATGTTGACGAGAGCAGATGTTTGTTATTGACAAACCAGTGTCTAAGCAGACCGTACAAGAACACTCGGCTCGACCAACAAAGGGATCAAAGCTAGCATTTCCAGTGCAGTTATTTTCCGGTCTAGAGAGAGAAACGAAAGTCCAGAGTAAGAGATGGAGATATTAGTACCCAGAGGGCGCCACTCAGCAGGGCGAATAGCTAGGTAACGCTCATAGTCCAGCCCCTAAGGTAGTGGGAAGGGACTGACCTTTGCTTGACTGAGGGTAGATAAAACCCGAAACCAAAATGACAGGGAGGTTCTCTCGATCAGTCACTCGAGCTCTCTTGACAGTGAACTAGAAGCAGTTGTACGTAAAGTGCCGCAAGGCAGAGTTCGATCTTAGTGCAGAGTAGTAGGCTAGTGAGCAAGCTCCCGTCAGACCAACATAGTGAGAACTTGTATATATCTTGTATATAGTAGTTGTCGTCGTCCTCATTAATAAAGAACAGTAGCTTTTACTTAATCTTCTCATTTCGGGAGTTCCGGGACCAAGTACGCACCTACTAATTACCTCCCTACAGGACCACTCGGCAGGAAAGGTAGTACGCCAACTTCAACGACCAGTGACCAACCACTAGAACGTCTCACAGGACAGGTAGGCCACGCCGTTATTTCTCTTTTCAATTCTTGAATATTTATTTTATACACTGACTGACAGAGCAAATGCAACACCAAGAAGGAGTGGTCAGAACTTTATGCCAATTGCAGGGTAGACTGACGTCACTGAGGTATGCTCATGATGTGAAATGCGCCGCTGTGCTGCGCACGTAGCGAACGATAAATGGGACACGGCGTTGGCGAATGGCCCACTTCGTACCGTGATTTCTCAGCCGACAGTCATTGTAGAACGTGTTGTCGTGTGCCACAGGACACGTGTATAGCTAAGAATGCCAGGCCGCCGTCAACGGAGGCATTTCCAGCAGACAGACGACTTTACGAGGGGTATGGTGATCGGGCTGAGAAGGGCAGGTTGGTCGCTTCGTCAAATCGCAGCCGATACCCATAGGGATGTGTCCACGGTGCAGCGCCTGTGGCGAAGATGGTTGGCGCAGGGACATGTGGCACGTGCGAGGGGTCCAGGCGCAGCCCGAGTGACGTCAGCACGCGAGGATCGGCGCATCCACCGCCAAGCGGTGGCAGCCCCGCACGCCACGTCAACCGCCATTCTTCAGCATGTGCAAGACACCCTGGCTGTTCCAATATCGACCAGAACAATTTCCCGTCGATTGGTTGAAGGAGGCCTGCACTCCCGGCGTCCGCTCAGAAGACTACCATTGACTCCACAGCATAGACGTGCACGCCTGGCATGGTGCCGGGCTAGAGCGACTTGGATGAGGGAATGGCGGAACGTCGTGTTCTCCGATGAGTCACGCTTCTGTTCTGTCAGTGATAGTCACCGCAGACGCGTGTGGCGTCGGCGTGGAGAAAGGTCAAATCCAGCCGTAACTGTGGAGCGCCCTACCGCTAGATAACGCGGCATCATGGTTTGGGGCGCTATTGCGTATGATTCCACGTCACCTCTAGTGCGTATTCAAGGCACGTTAAATGCCCATCGCTACGCGCAGCATGTGCTGCGGCCGGTGGCACTCCCGTATCTTCAGGGGCTGCCCAATGCTCTGTTTCAGCAGGATAATGCCCGCCCACACACTGCTCGCATCTCCCAACAGGCTCTACGAGGTGTACAGATGCTTCCGTGGCCAGCGTACTCTCCGGATCTCTCACCAATCGAACACGTGTGGGATCTCATTGGACGCCGTTTGCAAACTCTGCCCCAGCCTCGTACGGACGACCAACTGTGGCAAATGGTTGACAGAGAATGGAGAACCATCCCTCAGGACATCATCCGCACTCTTATTGACTCTGTACCTCGACGTGTTTCTGCGTGCATCGCCGCTCGCGGTGGTCCTACATCCTAATGAGTCGATGCCGTACGCATTGTGTAACCTGCATATCGGTTTGAAATAAACATCAATTATTCGTCCGTGCCGTCTCTGTTTTTTCCCCAACTTTCATCCCTTTCGAACCACTCCTCCTTGGTGTTGCATTTGCTCTGTCAGTCAGTGTATTTGTTTATAACTTAAAAACACTGTGCAAGATATACATGTATAATTAATTTCTTACTCCTCGTTCATTCTCTCTATCGACAGTTAACTAATCCCCCATTCATCCTATAAATCCTGTGCCACATACCTCCTTCACTCTACCAGTCTGTCATTCACACATTCCTGTGCTCACATACTTCCTTTCGCTACGTCAGTCTGCCATTCACTCATTCCTCACATGCTTCATTTCACACTACCAATCTGTCACTCATTCACCCACTCACTCACAGACACATGCAGCAGTTCCAGTAAATTACATTTTTCTTTACATAAATCTGAAATTTTGCTGTCAGCAAGTTCCATAGCTATACTAAACTCCAGTAGAAACTCTTCTGGAAGGCAGAGGTACGGGCGAAAGTCGGACAAAGGGTAACTCCTAGGCCGCTTGCGCACACACACACACACACACACACACACACACACACACACACACACACACACACCGGTTTTGGACGGCCGATAAAAAGTCAGCCGATATTTATCGCCACATCGAGACTTTTCACACAGGCCGATTTTTTGCGGCGACGTTCGTCAGTTCTCTTCTTGATACCTGGGAGTAAACACTGGTTCACAAGGGATCGGGAAAATTTTGCCGCAGTGTGGTTGTACTATCGCCGTAAAAAGAAAAGACGTGGTCACCTTCATTGAGTTCATCCTATCAAGCAAAGAAGAGAGCAAGTTGGATTATTCTACACGTTGTTTGATGATATGCGAAATGATGAAAATAAAATCTTCAACTAGTTTCGTATGTCCATTCCTTCATGTGATGAACTACACACGAGACTCAAGGATGTTCTTCAACGTCAAAATACGAAGATGAGATACTGCATCCAGCCTGTTAAAATGTTAGCTGTGACATTAAGGTTAGTAAAACAATAAACTTAAAAACAATACTTTTTCAAAGTTTAATACTAATTAATATTTCGGTTACAACATGAATTTAATTTAATTTTTAAAATAGAAAATCGTATTAGCAGGAATGGAATAACCGCTAAATTGGTAGCTAAATATGTTGCAAACGCACTTCACTACTACTAACATTGAAATGACAACAGAGATAAAAAGTGAAATAAATATTACTTAAATTCTTTACTTGCGACACGAGCACTGAGCAGTAATTACGGCACGTTATCTATACATTAGCAAAGTCCATGTCATCATATGTGGACGATTGCGGAGATTGTAGGCAGGTGGAATTTGAGTAACTGTCACGTGCTGGAGAACTGCCTGTCTCTTGAGTTGTTATGCTAATAAAAGGGGCCGTTTTCTATCACTTTTCCCAGGATGAGTAAAAATGAAGTTTGCAATTATGAAGTGCTAGGGTTTGTTGTCAACTGCTGTGTAGGGGATGGCAGTGAAGTATGTAGTCTGATGGCAATTGTTAGTGTTAGGCTGAGGCATTGTATAAGAAGGTTGAACAATTTCAGGATTTGTCTGGCGCACTGATGTAACCTGGTGGAAAACATTAGGGTTTGTCTGAAGCACTGAAGTAGCGTGAGGGAAAACATTTGGGTTTGTCTGAGGCATTGAAATAGTCTGATGGAAGAAAAATAGGGTTTCTCTGAGGCTGAGGTACTGACTTATTGTGATCAAATATCGCGAGATTAGGCTGTGAGAAAATTAGGGAAGGCTGAGATGCCATTTTTTCAATCATTGATATTGGCAATAACCTGCAGCACTCCCATTTGAAAATGAAGCATGTCACTCTCTCCAAATTTTTCCACGTGAGGGAGCATACTCTCAAAAAAGGACATCTTACTGTTTGATTTGGGGGGTTCAACGGCTTTCATCATTTTCAAATCAACCTCATCTAAGTTCCTATGCTTCCGTGATCGTGATATAGTTGTAAGTGTTTCCTCTGCTGCGTTTGTAGTCATGTGCTCACCTAACTCCCTTTCTTCTGCAGGCCGAACAAATTCTCATTTTCCCTACCTTCTGGTTCAGGTCCATTTAAACTGTCCACAGTTTCCCTTGAGTCGTACAATTTTTCCATAAAGTGTAATTGGTCATTGAAAACGTATTTTGTTGGTTTCTTCGCTCCTGCTCCACTTTTCTTGCTATCTTGGATTTTCCTCCTAGATTTCGCATATGCGTCGCGAAGATTTCCCCTTATTATTATTATTATTATTTCTTTGCCTAAAACAAAATGATAATATTATTATAAACGTTGGGGAACTCATATTTTTTGTTTTAATATACATATTTTCATTGGTCAGTTACAACTAAATGGTTATTTGGTTTCAGATACTTGGCGAGTGGGTGTACATTCACCAGCCTACACTATACCTATCGTATTGGAGTTTCTACTCCTAGGAAGATAGTTCGAGATGTATGCAAAGTGATATGGTCAGTTATGAGATCGGAATGTATCCCTAAGCCTACAAAAGAGCTTTGGGAATCTATAGCGTGTTATTTTGAAGCCGTTGCCAACTTCCCCCATTGCTTAGGAGCAGTTGAAGGTAAACATATACACATTACGTGTCCAGTGGGTCTCTGTATCTTAACTACAAGGATTATTACTCCGAGGTGCTAATGGCGGTCGCAGACTCAAAATACAGATTTGTATTTGTCGACGTTGGGAGCTATGGCAAGGACTGCCACTCTTCTATATTTAAGAAATCCGGTCTGCGGAAATCAATTGAAACATTTCCCAACCATTTCCAGAAGAGGAATGTCTCTCAGGTACAAAGAGCTCGAAGGTACCCTATTTCTTTGTAGGAGACGAAGCGTTTGGTCTACACAAACATCTATTGAGACCTTTTGGTGGAACTCATCTCACACTGGAGAAAAGAGTGTGTAGAGCTAGGCGTTATGTAGAGTGCGCTTTTGGCATTTTCACCAATAAGTGGCGAGTATTTCACTTAGCTCTTAATGCACATCCTGATTTTGCTGTAGATATTGACAATGCTTGTATTATACTGCATAACTTTGTACGAGAAAGGGATGGATATCTGGTTGACGATAACACTACAATCACAGGTCTGGAGGATGTGCCACAAGAGAACACACGAGGAGGTCTGTCAGCAAACACTGTTAGGAACATTCTTAGTAAGTACTTCCTATCAAGTGTTGGAGCTGTCTGTGCCTTGGCAAATGTCCAAAATCTAAAAGGGATAGCATCTCATGTGGGGTATAAAAGCAGGCAGATTTCAAAACTGCTTCAGATTATTTTACTTGAATATTATTTGTAACAAGTGTTAAGTATAAGTTAAAATGTAATAATAATTTTTAATTTCAACCACTCGGTTATGCTTACATGACGATTTTTATATATATTATCTTGAGTTCTTTGTGTTTTTTAGTTAAGTTTCAATTATGATTCAATTATGTTTAATTTCAACCACAAATATCTTTAAAACCACTCGTTTATCCAAACACAATATATACAATATCTGCATCAACTAATGCTGTGTTTACGTAAATAGGTTGAGACATTAATGATAAGGTGAATTTAAACTACGCTCTAATGTCTTGTGTCACGAAGAACCTTTTGTATAAACGTAAAAAGAAATTCGACTAACCTCATAGTTAGCTACACTTCATTGAATTTCAGTGTTTACAGTAGTTTTAAAATGTTCAAGTGCTTTAGAAACGTACCGTACATGAAATGAGTGCAATTTAATAAAGTTACATTTACTTACCATATGCATTTTTTTCTTTATCCTCCGTCTCTTCAAAAACAGGATTCAGATCTAAGAAAACCTCACGCCAGGCATTTCTAGTTGTCTTTGAATGTATCAAGAGTTTTATCCCATAATACAGGTTTGGCCATCACTAAAGAAATGAAAACATCATTGTCAATATCTTCTATCATTTTACGACAGAAACAAAACACAAAGCACGAACGCGAACCAACAACTTCACTGGAGCGAGTGCGCTGAGTTACTGGACGGCCGATAAAAATCTGTCTGTGTGCAAACGTGCATAAACTCACGTATGCTGCATAAACTCACGTATGCTACGGTCTCCTTGGACCGGCCCGGCACCGGAGCATCTGCAGTGGTAATGGCCGGCAGCAAGCCGGCGCCGGACATGCTCTTTGCCGTTAAGGCCTGTTTTCACATGTAGGACTGTGCTTCGGCTGTGCTTCGACCGTGCTACGGCGGTGTCGCCTACTCTGTCTTTTCACATGTAGGACTGTGCTGCGACTGTGCTGTGGTCATGTGGTCCTTGTTCATTGCATCTGTGCTCACAGGTTGGAGACATGGATCCGAACGAAGAAGACGTAGTTATTGCCTGCGCAGCGTACATTGTTTTACAACAAAAGAAGAAGAGAAATAAGAATTATAAAGGCATTCATGTTGTTGAACTAAAATTATCACTTGTTCGTCTATTTTTAAGGAAGACAACTGCGTCACCCTACTACTGCAGACTATCACACAATGTATCTCAACCAACGAGCACAGTACTCAGACAGTGCATTGCGCACTCTATGTTATTCTGTGCTCGTTGGTCACTGGATCACGTACGACCGAGTGCTTCCGATTACCACCGAAATAAGACGGAAGTCCGGCTTGGCGACACTAGGGCGACCGTTTCTAATTTTCACATGTGGTACTGTGCTGAGACCAGGCGACGACTGTGTGGGCCATAATCGCTCTGCTTGGCGATCCATGACAGCACGGTACCAACACGGTAGGGACACAGTCCTACATGTGAAAATACTCAACTGCTGTTCAATGTAAATGGAATGGTTTATACTGTTTGGCGATTGCGGACGACACAGCACGGTCGAAGCACAGTCGCAGCACAGTCCTACATGTGAAAACAGGCCTTTACCGGACTATGTGAAATGAGCCATAAGCTTCTTCACTCCAGTAAAGGAATGTGAACGGCCGACTTTTTACCGGCCGTCCTAAACCGGCGTGTGTGCAAACGGCCTTGGGCTCTCCGAGCCGAGCGATAAATAAGCGATAGCCGTTGGAAGGGATGGATTTCTATAGAGACAGAGAGGAAATGCCAGAGAAAGGTCAGGTCAGTTTGTTTGACTATTGTCTCAATGGAAGGTAACCTTATTAGATAGGAGGGGGGGGGGGGGGAGTGACGGTTAATTAGCCTTTCGGCGCGGCGCTGTACTCTTTGCAGCCAGCCCATGTTCTCCGCTGTTGTGGGATGTCAAGCACGTAGACCAGGGATGGCGAACCTTTTCCAACTGGCGTGCCATTTCAAGTCTGGTTTATTATTCCCAACTGTCTACTGTGCCACCTGCTATTTTCCTTCAAGGAATGCTACATCTGCCTCCTCCCTCCCGACAACAACGACTTACTTTCCTAATTTCGAACTGTTTGTATTAATGCATTATTTATTTATTTATTTATTTATTTATTTATTTATTTATTTACTAGATATAAGTATTACATTTGATTGTGTGTACCGTGGTCGTAATTTGCAAATACTGCAAAAATACATTTTTTGTAAGTTTTAAGAATACCTAACATTATTTGTAAAAACATATACTGTAATAAGCGCCCATTGTAACACACTTCCTCATTAAGTACTATTAGATATAAAAATCAAAAAGTGCCAATGGACTTTAAGTGAAATATCGTTCTCACATTTAGTGTAAAACTTTTTGCTGAATCTTAGTAGCCATGTCATTTCTGTTAGGTTCATGACTTGTTGTCTTCAGTACCACACACGATGCACGTAGTTCTGAACCAAGACTGCTTCTAACTGTTGTAACTTGACTTCACAAAGGCTTTTGAAGAAAATAGCTGCTCGCAGGAGTATGATGACCCAAACAAAGTAAGTAGCGCTGTAGCAAGTTTCTTCATAGCTGAAAACTTTTGTGGGAAGCTGTTCCATTGTTCAAGTATTAAATTCTCTGGCTTCTGGAGAGAGTATTCACTATCAATAGGACACTCAATTTTTACCAATGTTTCACCAAGTTATACGAATTTGTTCACCCATGTACTGCTTTCTTGAAATTCAATCAACTATCTAACTAGTCAAAAATATTGACCTTAATATCACTCATTTGTACCATATGAGGTTATGAAATAACGTGCAAACGTTTTCTCCAAATCTCGAAATTCGGAAAATCTCTTGGAATCTATTTGTTTTGAATTTTGTACGACGTCCACATACTTCTTACAAATACTTTTTTGTGTATTCAAAAGTTAATTGATCTGCAAAATTTGACATCAATTCAAGTTGCACTTCAAGTGAAGGAAAGTACTTAAATGTCTTTGTTTCAACATCCCTGACGAATACTTCAAGTTTTCTTTGAAATGATTTTATGATCTCAAACAATCCATCTGCAGTATGTCCCTTTCTTTTCAGGTCCTTATTAACATCACTGTATATTGCTGTAAAATCACCGAGAAACATTAAATCGCACAGCCAGATAGGGTCCATGAGTTCTGGAAATTATTCCTGTTTTCTGTCATGGAGAAGCGAATTTCGGCCAAGAGCTCGACAAACCTCGGGAGTACCTGCCCACGACTCAGCCAGCAAATATTATTGTCCTTTTTTTCTTTCTGTAAGTCCGCCCTATTGAGATTCCACTTCGTATAACATCTTCAAGAACTGGCGATTATTTAGAGCACGTGCAGAAATGAAGTTCCCAAATTTAGTTACCACCGAGAGTACACTTTCAAATGACTTCATACCTTCTTTTGCACAAAGGGCTTCTTGGTGTAATAAATAATGGAACTGTAAAATTGGGTGTTTAACTTCTTCCACAAACCCATTATGAACACCCACTATACTTGGGGCAACATCAGTTGTCACGGACACAATTTCCTGTAAGTCAAACACCATTTTTAATACAAGTTCTAGCTTCACTTCGTTCAATATATCTTGCCCGGTTGTCATAGTTCGTAAGTTCAGGAAATTAACTAATTCCTCCCTCATCACATTTCCACAAGGAAATCGAAAAAGAAAACCCAGCTAACCTTGCTTGTGAGGTCACATCCGAGCTTTCATCAAGACGCATTGAATACATTATCCAAATCAGCTTTCAATTGCTCCGAAACATCTTCACTCATTCTATCCTTGGCAGTATTTCTGCAGGCTGGCATTTCTTTAATTCTCTTAATTATTTGTTGTTCGTTAGGAAAGTCTTCAAATAATGTGTCGGACGACAATAAGAAAGCCTCCTTCAAGAACTCACCGTCAGAAAGCGGTTTCCCATGCTGTACTATGCAGTGAGACAGGTGGAAACTACGGGTGGGAATGCTCATCATTCGTCGACATCTCTATATAAGAGGACTTAACTTCCACAATATCCACTATTTTTGATCGGTCGGGGTGACGCTACAACTATAACTCCGCACCTCGCCGAGCCAATTCAGCATATCGGCAGACACCAAGTTGGAAGCCGGCCTCCCAAACGACAATGTATACCTGCCTTATTCCCGATGTGGATCCCGCCCTTTCTGAAGAACACATTCTCACCGATCTTCGCACAGCGGGCGTCCTAGTACATGATGTTTTCAGGCTCTTGGATGGCTCCACTTCCTTACTATCAACTCAGATTCTGGTCTATCTACGCAGCGTGGACGAAATGCTAAGCCTCCAAGCCGTCGGCGCGACTCTTAACCACAGATTCTACGAAGTTGTGCATACTCCTTCGTACATCATCGATCAGCTCTTCGCACACCCATCTTCTCTTCCAACCGTCAACGAATCTCAACTCCGGACACCGCCGCAGCCGCCATCGCCTTCCCTCTCCACTTACCCCACAACTACTTCCACCACAACCATTACCACGTCCGTCTATACCTCATCCCGTTTTCCCGTCACTACTACCACAACTTGCCACCCTTTGTCCATCATGTCATCATCTCTCATAATTTCCTCGACTTCCGCACAACTTAGTCCCCAGCAACTCCCTCCCACCTCCTTGGATTCGACCACCGCAGCACCGTCATCGCCATCACCATCTTCACAAGAAGACACCGTAGCAGCCGCCGCCACACCTTCATCGCCCCAGTAGCCTCCACCATCATTCCATGCCGTATCTAGCTGTGTTCTCCGTGGCATCGAACCTGCCATCTCCGAAAGGGACATTATACGTGAACTCCAAAGACCAGGCGTCCCCGCCCGTCGCGCGTTTCGAATTCACAACGCCAACGGACCTACATATATGGTGCGGCTACACCTTCCTACTGAAGATGATGTCCAACACCTGGTTAGCACCGGTGCCCGTCTCTACAGTCATCACTACAGAGTGGAGCCCTCTCGTTCTCCACCCCCAACTGTTCGCTTCCAACGCAACAATTCCTACCGTCGTCCCCGGCCAACCCCTCCACCTGTTCCACCCCCTCAACCTGTTCGTCCACCGCCTCCCCAAACTAGCTTCTTCCTCCCACCCCTTCTGACATTAGACCTCCTTAGCTTTCTCACCACTTCCCTCTCTAATATCAAAATTACCCTTCATCTCCTCACATTGCATCTCCACCCTGGAACTTTCTTCTAACCTACACCCCTAGCACACATCATCCCTTTAATCCCATCTACGTAGCCACGAGGCCCCATCCGCTTTCATTCCACACTCCTTCGTTTTCCCATCTTTCTCCTTCATCACACCTCACTCTCTCTACACATCTCCCAGCCCGAGAGAGAGCGTAACTCTCTAGGGGGCCCGCCCCGCCCTATGGACGGGGAATGAAAACTTTCCCAGACAGACAGGCGGTGGAAACTAGCCGCACTGATATTATTCCTTGGCCGGAAAGATGATACAAAAGAACTAGTTTGTTTTGAATATTGTTCCACTTTTTGTGAGATGAACTCTCTTCTTTCTTCATTTCGCATGGGACAAACATTTGAATGATTCGTCTCAAAATGGCGCTTTACATTAAATGTTCGGGATACAACTGTTTCCGAAAAAAAGGGAACACGCAGCTTTATCTTTCCTTTCTATTACTCCGAATTCCCTTGTCCACTGTTCTTGAAAAATTCGGTCACTACTTTCGTTAAGTTTCTTTCGGCACCAAAAACATGTTTACGAGGTCCGTATACAAAACCACCAGAAAACGACACACAAGTTGCACATCACTGACTGACTAATAAGGCCGCTACACACGACCCAATCCGCTGGGCCCGATCTGCAGGGTCCCTGCAGATTGGGTGGTGTGTAGGTTTCTTGGGACCAGATTGGCCGACAAAACACATGTCGGGTGGTTGGTCGGGCCGACCACACAATCTCCCAACTTACACTCCGGAAGTCAGCCGATAAGCTATCAGTTGCCTCGTCGCCACCTAGCACGTGCGACGTGTGTCAGAGGGCAGTGAGCAGATTCAGTTAGATTAGTAGTTCACTATATACAATAATATAGTTTAGATTAATTTAGTTTATCATTTTAGGTTAGTTTCTTCTCGTATTTTCTACTCATACGTAATTTCAGAAATAAATACTCTTACATTAAAGAAATATATATTTTAGTCACTTACTTTTATGTATCCCTTCAGACTATTGAAAATAGCGCAAAATGTTTATGGAATTATTTTAGACAAAAGCTGTGGTAAAATCAAATGAAATGGCGTATGGCTTTTAGTGTCGGGAGATCCCAGGAAGGGTTCGGCTCGCCAGGAGCAGGTCTTTTGATTTGACTCCCGTGGGCGACCTGCGCGTCGAGATGAGGATGAAATGATGATGAACACAACACATACACCCACGGGCTGCCCCGTGCTAGGGAAATTAACCAATGGTGGTTAAAATTCCAGTCCCTGCCGCGAATCGAACCCCTGTGACGAAAGGCCAGCACGCTAACCATTTAGCCATGGAGCCGGGCAAAGCTGTGGTGACACGGCTGCACTAAATTGCAAATATCTGTAACTCGCTCAAGTAGCTAAAAATCTTAGAGTCACGATTAATCGCTCTTGAACACTCACACTTTCACCCATTATAGTGTCTTGTTTCTTTATTAAAGGTGCCACCAGGTAGAGCAGATCAATGAAAGTATCGATATCCATTCGCAGAAAATTTCTAAAATCGAATGATTCTAGTTCTTTCATAATATTTGTATGATAATTTCTTTCTCTGTAATAACCACCTTTTAGCCCACTGTTTTCTCTTTCGTATCGTCTTCAATGATAACAAAGTCAATGCAATTCCTGTTTTTTGAAATTTAGAAAATGAAGGAACCATGACCACGCGTTTCCAGGCCAGAGCGAGCCAGCCTACTGCAGATCAGTGTTGGCTACTGAATGCATGATTCGAAGCAGTGTATCGATTCATTCAAGTGTCCGAGTGAATCGATTCACAGGAACGGCGAGCTCACGGCACACGATTCAGCTTACTCCCAGCGGACAATGCTGAGTGGCGCACTCACTAGACGTTGACGGAGAGCCGAGCTTCCGCTGCAGCGGGACAGTGAATCATAGCACATCGAAAGAATCGTGAACGAGCGCGGCTCAGTGAGACACAGGACACACATGGCTCCTTATCGGCGCCATGGCACACCGAAAGAATCGTGAACGAGCTCGGCTCAGTGAGACACAAGATAGACACGGCTCCTTATCGGCACACTGGACAGTGGGCACTGGCGGAGAGCCGGGCTTCCTCTGAAGCAATACATACAGAGCCACGGTACACTGAAAGAATCGTACGCTAAATGGACTCCCGAGCTCAACTCATTTGAAAATAATACCCATTTGCATTCACTGTCCTCTTCTTACAGGGAGGTTTAAATAATAGATGGATTTATCTTCAGTGTTAAAAAGGTAGTCAAAACATAATTCTAAAGTAGCTAGTAAGTAGGTATAGGCTATTAGGTTGTACTATTTATTGGTTTAATGAATCTTAGTATTATAACTTAGTTGACATTTAACAATTAATTAAACTCGACTCTAGCCTGCCCTATGACTATGAGTCATTCTCATGACCACTCAAAACTACCTGTTTTATATTGGGAAGAACGGTTCAGTATTGTCTCAGTTCGTATGTCATATCGTTGCACAAGACTTCAATAATATGTGGACAGTAAGTGAGCCGACTGACCAATAACTCAACCAACAGTATATTGAATCAGAAAACCAGTGGGCTACTGTACATCTTGGGTAGCCTATACAAAATATGACGATTTAAAAAAATCCTCTGCTGATAGAAAAAATACAGTACATATTTTCAAAACTGACTGAGCGAGTTTGACGTGCGGTTAGTATCGCGTAGCTATGCGCTTGCATTCGGGGGATGGTGGGTTCGAATCCCACCGTCGGCAACCGTTAATGTGGTTTTCCGTAGTTTCCCCATTTTTACACCAGGAAATCCTGGGACTGTACCTTAATTAAGGCCATGGCTGCTACCTTCCTAATTCAGGACCTTTCCCATCCTGCGTCGCCGGAAACCTTCGATGTATTAGTGTGACTAGCATTGTTTTTTTCTAAGAGAGGAGTTCATAGTATGAAGACCAGATGGCAGCAGCAAACAATGAATGCTGTTGCTACTGTCTTACCAGTACATACTACACAGATGCAGTAGGAGCGGTGACTCTAATGTGCAGTGAATTGGATCACTGAATCGATTCAGTAACGTGAACGGAATCAAATGAATCGAATCAGTAAAATGAATGGAATGACCCATCACTACTGCAGATCGGGCCCTGCAGATTGTGTCGTGTGGAGAGCAGCACCAGATTTTTACCGCGCCAACTGCCTGCAGATCGGGCCCAGCAGATTGGGTCGTGTGTAGAGGCCTTAACTTGACTGTCGTGTGTCAGTAAAGGGCTCGCCGGCCGCATCTGACACTGTTATCTCACTAGACTTCCGGACCTATCAGTGTTGTCATATTGCACGTCGGAATGGAACTAGAATTTGGATTTTCGATATTTGTTTCTTACACGTGAACACAATGATTATGCGATGCACGAGATATGCATAGTTATAGTACAAGGCGTATACAAAAATGTTAATATGGTCATGTACCGTGCCACTGAAATCGTGTTCGCGTGTCACTGTTCGTCATCCCTGATCGTAGACCCTACGTCGGTACGGGCCGAACCATGCAAGGATAAGCTGACCTTATTGCTCGTGGACCGAAGCTTGTTAAATTCCTATTTCGCAACCCCAGGATGTTTGTTACCTTGCACCTTGCCTCTTCACACTTTAAATTGTCACCGATAATTATACCAAGTAATTTAAAACAAGTCCGCCTCTTTGGATAGTGTGATTATCTGTCACTTCCGGAGGCCCTGGTTCGATTCCCGGCTCTACCACGAAATTTAGATTTCCACCTCAGCCATCCTCGGAGTGGTTTTCCGTGATTTCCCACTTTTCCTCCAGGCAAATGCCAGGTTTGTACCTAACTTAAGGCCACGGTCGCTTCCTTCCCTCTTCCTTGTCTATCCCTTCCACTCTTCCCATACCCCCACAAGTGTCCTGTTGGGTATAGCAGGTGAGGCCGCCTGGGCGAGGTACTGGTCATCACCCCAGTTTTATCCCCCGACCCAAAGGACACTGCCCTTGAGGTGGTAGAGGTGCGATCCCTCTCCGAGTCCGAAGAAAAAAACCAACCCTGGACGGTAAACGGATTAAGAAAGAGAGAAAAGTTTGAAATTAGTGCACTGCGGAGTGATGTTCCTCCCCTACTTTATAACTATTCGTGACGGGGTTTCTGGACCTACTCATTCTCATATATTTACACTTACTTGCATTTATATTCAGGCTATTTACACCGCACCACATTGGCAGATTCTTCACATCAGATTGTAGAGCAAAGGTGGCTTCCTCATTTCTTATACACCTATGTTCACCTGGGATTGGCCTCAGAAAGGGCATCTAGTCTTAAAAACGGGCCAAATCCACACACGCGCCGACCTCAAGAAATTAGAAAAAATATATTGGTATAAATCTATGGTGCTGGTGTTGGTGGTACCCCTACTTTTATAGAAGTCTTATTGTCGGGCTGAGTGGCTCAGACGGTTGAGGTACTGGCCTTCTAACCCCAACTTGGCATGTTCGATCCTGGCTCAGTCCGGTGGTATTTGAAGGTGCTCAAATACGTCAGCCTGGTGTTGGTAGATTTACTGACACGTAAAAGAACTCCTGAGGGACAAAATTCCAGCACCTCGGCGTCTCCGAAAACCGTGAAAGAGTAGTTAGTGGGACGTAAAGCAAATAATATTATTATTATTATTATTATTATTATTATTATTATTAGTACCTATTGTTATTATTTCTTCTTTTCACAATGGGCTACCACTCGGTCCAAAATCTCTAGTACAAATGGTGGGCATATTTACATATTTGAATGGAAACTATAATATAATTTTGCAGACTGATTCCATTATTATTATTATTATTATTATTATTATTATTATTATTGCACAAAGTGTTTCGAATAGCTCGAGAGGATGGAAGAGGGGGCAGCGCATCCCTGAGTGGGGGGGGGGGGGAGGTTGCCTGAAAGAGAATACTATCGAACATCGTGTGAATGGAATATTATAATTCGAATTTTGTAGATTGATTCAATTATAATGTTATTATTTTGAATTATTGTCATTACAGGAAATGTTACAAATTTCATATTTGGTCCGTATTGAAATGTACATCAATTTTATATATTATATTATTTATTTAATTTATATATATTATATTGAATAGGTTGATCCTAATAAATTTTGGTAGGCTAATATATAAAATTGATTACAGGAAATGTCTCATATAGCTCGAGAGGTGGGGGAAGAAGGGTGGGGGGTAGGGGGAAGGTGACAGCGTACCCCCGGGGGGGGGGGGCTGCCTGAAAGCAAACACTGCCATCGTACATCATGTAAATGTAATATTATAACTCTTACCATGTCTTTGTACTAATTTCGTCTAGTTAAGTTAGATGTTCATTGTACTTCCTTATCATAGGCTACGAAGGATGAAACCCCTTAAGGCAGCATATCCCCAATCCCTACATCCCGCTATAATTGTTTGGTTTCTTTCTTTTTAGTTTCATAATAGTATATTATCTATTCTATCTGCCCATTCTCATATATTGGTGACCCGTTATGACCCTGTCTGGCAGACGGTTATATTGACAGCAACGCAGTACGTAGCAGACACCACGTCTGTGCGCAGCGGAAGCGCTGTGTCAGAAGCCGCGTTGTGGTCGAGTAGGTCAGTTGGGTACGCTGCTGAGCGCTTTGAAACGTACAGTATAAACACGATACCGTAGAGAAGAAACCAGAACTTGCAGATTTGACTCCTGTATTCTCAGGTGCATTTCAATACCAAGCTTCCTTTGAACATTGGATGTGGGTGGTGCCATCTTGGCGTCAGACATCCACTCTTTGTGCTTCATATTACGTCACGCGGCAGTTGTCATCCTCCAGTGGAGATGCAACGTGCATCTGAAGATTGTGTCATACAGGTTGTTGACAAATTAAACGCTTTGAATGTGAAGAAGACAGCCTCCAACAACATGATTGATGTACGGGCCTGTAACAAACCGGTTGAGAGAGTAAGTGTTTTGTAAATTATGCACTTAATTTACTGAATTATATTTATCGCATTTTAACTATAGCAACATGCCTCATGGTATCGACTGATCGTTGTAGTAAGGTTAGGTAAAGTTATAATACGGCGCCTCGCTGTCTTGGTATTGATTGATAAGTATCCTCGTGGTTATTGCATGATGCATGCGCGGGATATGTTTATTGCACGCTATGTTGGCACGAGAAATAGAATACAGTAAGCTTACAGACATGGGGCATTACCGTATGCTCTTTAGTTTAGGTTGTTTTTCTGTGGATTCGATTTTAATTGATATGTTGATAGTAATAACGAATACTTTGTTTATTATTGAATGTTATCACTATTATTTAGAATATACCGGCAACGAATGACAGCATTGAAGAATAAAAGATTCCGTTTTATCTAATGTAATGGTACCGGTTACCATTACCCTGTACCGGTGAACTTGGAAAATATCATTTTACAAGGCAAAATCGAAGGCAGTAGAACACTAGGAAGAACAGCAAGTAGGTGGATAGATCAGGCGAAGAATATCACTGGTATACCACTTCAGATAGAGTTATGAGGTCACGACGCTCAGTAATGAGCATAACGACTAATGATGATGATGAATGGTACCGGCACTTATTTGTGAGACACTTATACTGTAAACCTTATATATTTCCATTGAAGAGGGCAATTATACAGTAGGGACACTCGCTACGAATAAATAAAAGAACTTATTTATCTTATCAGTTTTATTTTTAATTTTTGTACTGCTATCCTGAGTATTGTTTTGCCCTAAGCTCTACTTCAAAATAATGCTGAGGTAGTTCCATATTTTAAATCATTGTACATTCAGAGGCGTTCTACTCTTCAAATTTTTCAGGAACTTTCACGAACGCACTAGACTATATTTTAAGACAGCGGCTGTCATAAGTCCTGCTATCAATAGTTCGTGTCTTTGTCATAGTTACCAAATGTTGAAGTAGGCCTACCAGTATTTTATCTGTTGGTCAGACGCTAAGATTAACAAGGAAGTCTTTATTTTTATTGATGTAGTAAAATAGCACACTCAAATTTCAGGCTTGCCCTTTACTAATAGTTCTACTCGTCATGTTGCTCTTCACCGTCATCATCTCTGTTGTGATCTCTGTAGATGTCAGTGCTACTGAACAATATGAGACACAAGTGTAAATGCCCTTGTCCTAGTGTCGTCATCATAATCATCCCTTGTGCTGTCATTAGCACTTTCTAGAAAAATAGTTCAGCATAAAATCATAACATAGGTAACAAAGCACTTTTTTGTCATACATTTAAGCACATAGAAAAACTTACCTATTAACATTATGACAAACATCTTAAAAATAAAATGAAATAGTACTGTGAACTAGGAAGTGAACCAGTGCAGGATTTTAGATTTGGACTGATGAGATCATAGTTACAGTGTGCAATATACAAGAATGTACCCAGTACTTTGTATTAAGGTATTTCTTTTGAATTTAACTTGCAAGCATAAGTGTAGAATTTACTATGTACAGCTTTTGTTGCTACACTCTGACAGATGGATTGGTACCCATCATCTAAATTGTCCTCATGCTCATCATGAAAGGAACAAAAAAATGGTTTGACTTAATGTTACAGTACTAGTACTCTAAATATTAAACATATGCATCCATCATTAAGGAACTGGAAACTAGGAAACAAATACACAACATTATAAATGAGAAAATTTTATGTTACTTTGGCAATGTAGTAAGAAGAGACAACTTTAAGGGCAAATTAAATGGCAAGAGACTCGGAGGCCAAATTCCTAGATGCTGGTCAGCACAGATTTGTTGATACACTGGAGAAGGATTGTATTGTAGGCAACCAGACGAGTTGGCCGTGCGGTTAGAGACGCGTGGCTATGAACTTGCATCCGGGAGATAGTGGGTTCGAATCCCACTGTCAGCAGCCCTGAAGATGGTTTTCCGTGATTTCCCATTTTCCCACAGGCAAATGCTGGGGCTGTACCTTAATTAAGGCCACAGCCGCTTCCTTCCAAATCCTAGGCCTTTCCTATCCCAACGTCGCCATAAGACCTATCTGTGTCGGTGCGACCTAAAGCCACTAGCAAAAAAGAAAAATGTATTACAGGCAGTCATGGCACTCATGACGAAAGGGTATGGAGTGAGGAGGAAAATGTTAAAACGGTAAGAAATACACTTGTGTCAATTGAATTAGAGATACTTGGCTAGTAGTGTGTAGCACCCCGGTGATGGTGACGATGCAGCAGTGCATCAACTCCAGAAAACACCGGAAGCATTGGTGAGCCATACTGATCCATGATTGTTACACAGCCTCCCATAATCTACTAAGATTGTGAAATATGGTCCAGGGCATGAACATCCCT
The DNA here is from genome assembly GCF_040414725.1 of Anabrus simplex. Lineage (NCBI taxonomy): Eukaryota > Metazoa > Arthropoda > Insecta > Orthoptera > Tettigoniidae > Anabrus > Anabrus simplex. The sequence continues at coordinate 783,885,260 of NC_090265.1, forward strand.
CTTAACAGCATTCCAGATGTGTTCAATGGGATTGAAATCAAGGCTCCTCTGGGGCCAGGCAAGCATCTTCACATCTGTGGAGTGCCTATCGAATCAGACAGCCATAATTCGGGAGTTATGGGTGGAACATTGTCTTACTGTACATTTAACCACATAGGAAAACTTACCTTCTAACATTATGAAAAACATTTTAAAAATAAAATCAAATAATACTATGAACTAAGAAGTGAACTAGTGCAGGATTTTAGATTTGGACTCATGAGATTGTATAGTGGTTACAGTAGGCTGTGCCATATACAAGAATGTTCCCAGTACTTTATATTAACCTTTTGAACTCCAGTACCCTTAGCGTATGCATCCTGCTCCACTCCACTACAGCACTATGAAGAGCTGTAGGAAGTGAACACTGCAAAAGAGTCTAATGCAAATATAATTATATTTCATTAAATATATTTACAGTTACAGTGTTGAGGGATTGTTCCTACGTGATGCTTTATATCCACAAATTTTTTGGTGAATAACACCACAGGCAAATCAGGATCTCCACTCGCGCCATGGATTTGGAGGAGCATCACCACTTCCAATTTCATTGTCACTATCACTGATCACATTTATTATATTATTCACTATTAAATCATCCTAGTCACTTGTTGCTTCATCAACACCACAAACCTACTACGCTGGCATAGCAGGGGCTTGCCGGCGGACTTGAGGGAAATAAAATACCTCTCACGGACTAAACACACACCCCCTTTGGGTCGGGGACGCACATGTAGAATACACCCGCGGTACCCCCTGCCTGTCGTAAGAGGCGACTAAAAGGGGCGACCAAGGGATGATTGTCTTAGAACCACGAAACTACTTGTGATTAGTACCGCCATGCAGGGAACACCATGGGTTGCTTTTACTTGCTCGTTGTACCATTATATTAGGTACTGAATAGGTTTGTGATTAGTAACACACAGGAGCACCGTGCGGTCGGCTTTTGCAGTACCTGTGATTAGTACCAAGATCATGGGATGATAGCTACCAGGGTTCTGCCTTACCTTTGTTTAGTACCCACTATATGAGGAACACTATGGAATAGTGCAGGTCCCTGTGGTTAATACTCTTATGTGATGAACATCATAGGTTTGCGTTGCCTGTAAATAGCGCCGCAATCTGAGAAACACCATAGGTCTGTATTATATGTCGGATATCATAACCTGTGAGTAGTACCATAATGTGTGGGACACCGTGAGTCTGTGCTACTTTTGATTAGTACCGCAACATGACAAATACCATGGTTCTACTTTCCTAGTGATAAGTACCGTGTTATGCTATAGCAGCAATCCCTTGTTCAGTAATAGGCTACTATTGTTTTACGTAGGTTTCTGTGAATGTAAGGCATTGTGGGTCGCATCCACTGATTGTTTTAAATTCATATCATCCATTCATTCTTCGTCCTCATGTTTTAAATTCTGGTCATTAGAGGATTTTGGAGTTTTAATTTGTCATTCCATTTTGTCTCATTTCGTACCATTAGGGGCCGATGACTTCGATGTTAGGTCCCTTTAAACAACAAGCATCATCATCATCATCATTATCAAGCTTCATCAAAGTCACTATCATTGTCCACTAACTGTTCTAAAATATCAACATCCATGAACGATGATGAAGCAGAAGCCATGTTTACATTCAATCATCATCATTAAACTTTCATAAACATTTGAGAATAACAGGTGTTACAAAGTCATTCCAATTCCCGCGAATTATAGTAAATAGGGAAAGGTGTTCTCTTGGAGACCGTTAGATTGCTCTACTATCCTGGAATACAGCAAGTTGTCGTACAAGCGCTGAAAGTACAAGCTATTGTCATGTTGAGTGGGACTCGACTTTGGAGTGCAAGTCTAATATTTTAATGTCGAACCCCACTCGACATAGTAGTGCAAAATGTTAAACCCTTTCTTTTGAATTCAACTTACAAGTTTAAGGTAAGAAATAGAGGTGAACATGATCTGCCAGTATGTTCCTGTCATGTTTGCCAGTGATAGACATTGTCAGATGTACAAGGGGTCCTGCTTCATCCCTTGTGAACAGTCCCCATACGAGGATAACACCACTACAGACTTGAAATGTACCCCACTGGCAAGAGGGATCCATTGCCTCATGGTTGACGACATACTTGTACCCAACCATTGGGATGTACGAACTGGTACCATGACTCATCTGTCCAGGCAAACTTTTTCTATGCTTCTAGTGTCTAATGGCTGTGCTCCTTTGCCCATGTCAATCGTGACAGGTGTTGTGCAGAGGTGCCCTGCTAGGACGCTTTCTTCTGTACGCCATGGTGAGTAGATGGTTCTGGATGTTATGGCAATTGATGAGTGATCTGCTGCACTGTGGTCCGTTTATGCGCTCTTACAATTTGAGCTAGGCGACGACGGCTCCTGTCGTCAGCACGTTTTACACCACAACAGTTAACTCTTGCGCCAGTAGTTATGCCTGAATCCACATACTCATGGTACATTCTTGATAGGGTGGCCGTTGGAGAGCCCAGTGCCTGCACGACTTCAGAGATGGAGTGGCCCATACGCCTGGTGCTGACAACCTGGCAGTTCATTGTAATGGTCCGTATTGACTCTAATTCAACTTCGATTTAGAGGTAGTTTCTGCCATTCAATACTTCTTAATTATCTTATATTCACATATAACTAACACTTAAAATACACTTCCATCTTAGGACATGTTTTGTCTCTTTGTGGAGACATCTTCAGCTAAAAGCATACAAAAATGACACAGACAATAAAAAAATGCATTCAAGCAACTTTAAAATCCTTAAAAACTTGTTAAACACTGATAATATGATTATTATTATTATTATTATTAATATGATTGTTGTTGTTATTATTATTATTATTATTATTATTATTATTCCGAGGTATCTGTGGAACAGCAGAGGTGAAAGAAGGTGCCGGGGTGAATGGGTCTAACTGCCAAATCAAAGTTAATATAAAACTTTAACAAGGTTATATTTTCTAAGTTTTAACAAACAAGAAAAACAAAACTTTAACAACAATAACAACGGTATTGCAATTTAGAACCAAGACTTATAAGGATCCAAGATTTCAACCTTTAAACATTCTTGGGGTAGCAAGCCCTAATTTTACAATTCTGAGCTCCTAGTTCAACTTTAAGCCAGCAACAATTTTTTCAAAAGGGCAGAAAACCCCCAATACATGGAGTGCTTGTTCACAATTGGAATATCAAGCCTCCCTAAGGCACTTTTACAACACAGGAAAAGAGCTGACACGCTCTCAGTCTTCCACGCCTATTCGAGGCAATAACAGACTATCCAGTTACTTGCCATCAAGGCACACTTACAAAAATGAAACGGGAGTATCTTGTACCCAACCTACTGGGCCTAAGCAGAGAAAGAACAGGTTAAGTAAATGGCCTGAAATACAACAGGCACTAGGCCGATGAATCAGGGGCTATTCCCAAACTATAGAGGTGACTCGTATAAGAATTATTTAAGACATTAAGGAAGAGAAGAAAATCAGCTACTAAAACGTAGTCACCTCAAACCAAAATGAAGGAGAGCTTGAGAGGGTAAAGCACTCTCTATCCCCGATGTACAATTAAAGATATTTACATAAGCCGGCAGAAATTTACATTACAGAAAGGTAGGTTACATGGCAAAAGTTTCGGACCTTTCCCGCGGGTTAAACTGCTGAGCTAGCAAGAAATAAGGATGTTAAATGGCCATTACCTTACTGAAGACTTGCTGCCTGCTGAAAGAGGCGCCTCCCACCCACTGCTTTATAACTACATACTTAGTTAGACATAGATTAAGTAGCCGAGAGATGAGAAAATCAACAGTTTATAAACCCTCGGGGAAAGTTCGAGACCTTTCATGAATAATCAAGACACACTCCCAGGTTTTTATTGGCTACATTGAACAGTTACGCACCAAATCGAAGAAGAAGCCGGTGATTGGCTGAAAATTAATTACAGAAATTCTGAATTGGCTAAATTCGAAACTGGTGGAAAGAAAGATAAATATTGCCAACCCACAAATGAATGAACGAAATTTAGTAAATAAACTTATGAATACAAAATTTCTTCAAATAAAGTTCCTTCACTTCGCACCAGGGTGCATGATCATAGTTTTTCGGCAGCGACATCTATGAGAGAATGTCCAAACTTCTAGATAAATAGTAAACAAAAACAAGTCGAAATTCACACAGTGACATCTTCAGAGGAAAGGTTTAAGTAGATCCCGTTTAAGTTCAGTGTTTCTCCAGTAGAGGAGTTCCAATTGGCGCAAGATTTAAACGTGCGGCGTAGAGGTGTTCCTCCTGGTACTATTATTATTATTTCAGATGTAAAGTGTTTTTGTCCTTGGTACATGATACAAGATGATGTTCGGTCTTAATTAGATGAAAATGAAAAGCTACTGAGCAATTTGGAAAGAACACTTATTGAAGATGATGGCCAGAAAATGACTGACTGAAGTAGTCCAGTGAGACTGTAAAAAAGAGAAGAAGAAAAATAGAATAAAGTTTCAATATATATATTTACAATTTGCTTTATGTTGCACCGACACAGGCAGGTGTTAGGGTGATGATGGGATAGGAAGGGGCTAGGAGTGCAAAGGAAGCAGCCGTGGCCTTAATTAAGGTACATTCCCAGCATTTGCGTGGTGTGAAAATGGGGAAAACCATCTTCAGAGCTGCCAGTTACAAATGGAGGATAGGAAAGAAGAGAAAACAAAATCTCAAATTTATGACTTTTGGATCTAATGACATTGATAAGGTATTCAATAGCAGTTTCATTGTTTTTAGTTTATATAGTCAAAATAACTTATCAAAAGTTACTACGAGTAGGTGTAGATCCCTCTGTGGCTCAGTGGTAGATTGTCGACCTCTGGATCTCAAGATCACTAGCTCAAACCCAGCAGAGGTAGTCGGATTTTTGAAGGGTAAAATAAAATCCATTCAGCACTCTATGTCATATGATGTCTGCAACTAAAAGGTCTCTGGTGATGCATTTGGTGTTTACCTAACGAAATTAATGGAAACTTCAGCCTTAGATTGCCTAAGAGAGATCCAGTTTACTCTGCCATCTGGTAGGGTAAAATATAATGTCACAAGTGATGCACAGGCAGTCTGAAGAGTGTCAAATTAAACTGCATGCAAATAGTAACTGAGATCATGCAAATAATAATAATAATAATAATACAGATCGACCAAGGGTGCCATTACAAAAGACCTACACCAGACGTCTCCATAGGTCATACACAATTAAATTAATTTTAATAATAACAGTGTTATGACCTGGCTGCTTGCTCGTCAGTTTCAATGTTCCATTGTACTCTTGCGCCTACTAGATGGCAGAGTAAACCGAATCTCTCTTGGGCGTCTATGGCTGAGTTTTAATTAATAGAGTTTTCAGCCTTCAGGTCCAAGTTCAGATATTGCAATGCTATGTTATGCTGTTTTCCCTCTCCTTCTGTATGGTTTTGAAGGCTGGATGCTCAGCCCTTTGTTGGAGAGGCAGATGGAAGCTTTCGAAATGTACTTGTACAAAAGAATGCTTTGAATATTGTGGGTAGAAAGGAAGGCCAATGAGGAAATCCTCAACTTGTTAAATAAGAAAAAAGAGCTTCTAGCAACCATCAAGGAGCACAACCTGAGGTATATTGGGTACGTCATGAGAGATGAACGATATGAACTTCTCTAACTCATCATCAAGGGGAAAATTGAAGGGCGATGATCTGTGGGGAGACAGAGAAATTTCTGGCCTGAAGACTTGCTGTGCTGGTATGGACAAACTTCTGTTGGAATCTTTTGAGTCTCTGTTTTGTGCAGGGGTAGAAAAAAGTAGAAATAATTCAGTAGCCAGCACCTTTTTATCAGGAGCCAGCACATTTTTTGCAAATAAACAGTACAAAAACCACAGGTTAGACTAGGATTAAGCTATGTATTGTTTTTGAAGTGTGTCCCTAAGTAGTCTAGTCTATCAATTCATATAAGAATGGAATAGAAACAGTTTATATTTTAAGAAATACTAACCCAAATAGTCACCAGTCGCCTTCAAAGTCAGCATCTTTTGAAATTATACTACACGTGCCTGTTTGATTTCCCACCAAAATACCAACGATCAATACATTTTGTTGCATCAAAGTCCTTTATAGATGGTCCATTCAAAGATATCATCATGAGATCACTTAAGTTCTTCACAGTAAGCTTGGTTCGCAGTTTGTGTTTAATTATATTCATTGTACTGAACCCTCGCTCACATGATGAGGTCGATACAGGAATTGTTGCCACTATACTGAGGAGCTTTCCTAAAATCGTAAATCGTCCTTTCATAGTCTGCGATTTTTCAAGTAGATCACTCAGTGGAAGATCTTTCCCGACTATTTTGAACTCGTACCACTCGCTCAGTATGTCTTCTACGTTGTTTTCCTCAATTTGAAGGTGTTTTGAAAAATGAGTGGCAAGAAGCTGTATTTCACTGTTGCCATAATTTTCCAATTGTTTTCCTGAAGGCCAGGAATATGTGTCAAAAACACCAGTGGCACTTTGAATATCTTCATTTTGAAGAAATGTGTATTTCAGGAAGTTAATCCCACTTGCCAAAATATGTTCCCTGTCTGTCGTGAAATTCTTATCCGACACACCTGATAACTGTATTCCATTGAAAACTCCTGAAAGTGTTGTAGCAGAAACAAATTTTTCTTCCATTGGGCCCTTGGTGTTCTGAAGTTGCTGCAATGAATTAATTGCATTATTTACATGCACTCTTACCTGACTTAAAAATCAGATCATGCCTCTGAAATACAAGTGAAAGTCTTTTGAATATACTCAGATAATCATACAAGAAGTGAATTGTGATGACAAATTTGAAGTCCTTGATCTTCTTTAGAAGACCTTTGGCCGTGATTCCTTCTTCACCTTTCCTTTCAGAAATATTCTCTAAATGCACCACTAGGCATTCCCAGTCTTTGACAACTGCATGCAAAGCATTTAATTTGCTTGCTACCCATCTAACTTGGTGTAAGTACTGCAATTTAGATATTTCACACTCCAGTAACTCCGAAATTTTCTTCAGTTCGCGAAGTCGTTTCGGCGAATGTCGATAAAACTTGTATAGTTTCCTGAGTATAGAATCAATTTCATCAATGATTTTAAGTTTCACATTTTTCACTGAGTGAAGAACGGTGAGTTGGAGTTGATGTGCAACACAATGAACGTTTACCAAGTTCTCAAGTTTTTCAGATATTTTTGTTACCAAACCATTAGAACAATAGAGTAAAATAATATATTATTATTGGTCCACCTTTTCAATACAAAATGAAAATTACATAGGGACTAGTTTCGACCTAGTAATAGGTCATCATCAGCCTGAAGTAAATTAAAGCGTAAATATCGAAGAAAGACATAAACAATGTAAACACAAGTACAGTCTTTTTAAAGGTACATACCATGTGGGAATTTGAGTAGAGATATATTAAAAATAATAACTCTTCCAATTGACGAAGCACTGAGCGGAAGTTATGTAAAGTTCGGTGTGCCGTATATTATAAAAGACCACTGTGCACTAAATGATGTAATAAAGAAGAAGAGTAGGTTGAATGCTGGCTTCTTCTTAGCTGTTGTATATTCGAAGAAGATTACGTCGTATTTTGTAAGGTATTGAAAGACGTCAAAATACATGGATGTTGGAAAGGCTCTTCATTTTTTGGAACAAGGCAATTGTTGCGCGAGGAGGCTTAGGAAACCAGAGAAGCGCTATATTATGTTAAAAAATAGAGATCCTTAAAAAAAGTTCCATGCGTCGTATAAATTGTGGAAATGGAAATCGAAAAAACTTGGTTCTTAAGCGATAATGTTGTTCATTCAGAGATCAATTGAAAATAAAGAATCGTAACATTGTCTTCTCAAGATGTTTATAAAGTAGAATTAATAGACGATGCGAAGTATGATACTAGGAGAAAGCTCTTCTGCTTCTGGAATCTTGAAGGACGATGGATGTTTCACGGGGTGGAATAACATATATGGAGTTAAATAAAGGTGGATATAAATTCGCATTTCAATGCGGACCATAAATTTGATTCTGAATAAAAGACAGTAAGATTTTTTTTTAGCTGAAGAGAGAAACGGAGGTAGGTAAGGATGAAAGGAAAATTTTTGAGGAGGTGAAGGAAGGAAAATAAAGGTATGAGATTTTTTTTTTTTAGCTGAAGAGAGAAACGGAGGTAGGTAAGGATCAAAGGAAAATTTTAGAGGAGGTGAAGGAAGGAAAATAAAGGAATGAGATTTTTTTTTTTTTTTTTAGCTGAAGAGAGAAACGGAGGTAGGTAAGGATCAAAGGAAAAATGTTTGAGGAGGTGAAGGAAGGAAAATAAAGGTATGAGTTTTTTTTTTTTTTTAGAACACCAATCATACATGGTGCTCCATCACTTCCTATGCTGATTAGTTTTGTACCTGTGAAGAGACCTCCAAGCCCTAACTGAAGCAATTCTGTTTCCAGAGCTTCCATATAGCCATCACTTGTTGCATCCTCCAATGACACAATAGAAAGAAATGTCTCCTTCACCTTATTTTCTTTTAAAAAACGAACGTAAAGTATGAGCTCCTCATCATCAGATTTATCTGTTGATCCATCGAGTAAGATACTGACATATGAACTTCCCTTAACCCATTTATGCCCAAGAATTTTTTTTTCGAATTTTATGGTTTTGACTACTGGAATCAGTTTATTTATGTCCAAAAAACGCCCCGAAAATTGTTTTTAAAATATTTGTTGTTGTTGTTTAAAAATTACAGCATGGGTCGTAAACGACCCACTGGGCATGGACCCCAGGGGCATATCTTCAACATGGGCTTTGGCTATTTACATGTTTGGGTTCATCATGGTATATTTTTAATGATAAAAGAAGAACAACTGGTGTATTTTATGACTCATTATTAGTGAAAAATGAAAATGACACTCTACTACAGAGAAAATGTTAATAAGAAGTTGCTCTCTACTAAATGCCATAAAAAGGAATCTCTCCTACAAATGTAAAGAGTATCAAAATATAACATTAACATTAATAATATAAAATAGACTATCAGTCGAGTTTCCTAGTCAGTCTTACACATTCCTTTGAATACTCAGTACTGAAATGGCACAACAGGCTTTGGGATCATTATTATAAAACATTTTGTCTTGCATAAAAAAACTGAATAAGTCAAAATTTTAAGCTACGAAGCTAAAACCACGTTCTCATTTACACAGTGCACTTTACTTCTTGTGGAATTCTCCAAAACAATAATGGTGTAAGGCAACAGCACATCTTTGGCATGCTCGGACAGTTTTACTTTCGCAGACGCGACGTCGCCGGGGCTGATTGTCCACCAGAAGATGACTACCGTGGCTTTCCTGCAGGGCTTCAGTCACTGGTGCACTCGTGTTAACATTGCGAGGAGGGGTTCCATGCTTCTCTAACAAGCTGGTCACAGTGAATCGTCGGAAAGCCAAGGCGTCAAGCTTCATGCCGTGAGATTTCGACAAAATCCAAGCATTGCTCATCACAACGTCTAGAAGCCAGAGCAGACTTGGCATATATCATATTTTGCCTCTTATGCTGATGCGGAAAGTAGATACATTGTCCGTTTGTTCTACTCCTCCCATGGTCTTGTTGTACTTAGAAACAAAATGTGGCTGAGGTATCTTCACAGGTTTTTTTCTGTGCGAATGAGTACCGCCCAGCTTCTCCAACAGGTTCTACGCCATGCTCGTTTGACAGGATGTTCACAACGTTGTTGTCTTTCCATGTCACAGCCACTATTTGATCTTCTTTATCAACTGCACTTTCAAAGTATCCCCTTTCTTTTTTTATTCCTCGTCTTCTTTTTGTCTGGCAATGGCAGCCGTCCATCCGGTTAGCCCAAACCGTGCCAGTGCATCGCATTCCTCCTTTTTAACTCCGACAACAACTTTGAGCAAGTAAAAAAATGTATCGCAGTAAAAAGAGAAGCATACACTGGGTAAAACTTAGACAAAACATTGCAGAATTTCAAAACAACGCTTTCCGCTAAGTCAACATCTTTAGAGCATTTTTCGTTAGCTTTTGCACCTTGATAAATAGTCTTGTGCTTCAGTCCCTAGTTGTGACCCACCCATTTTGTTTGGATTGCAGCAATCATCTTCGTCGCCCGAATAGGCTTATCATCCGGTGGAGTGATAAAAACATCTACTAATGTTCCAGGAATATCGCTGGCAGTCAATACCTCAAGCTCTGACAGAATTTCAGCAGTAGTTAAATTTTTTCGCCTGAAAAAGACGAAATAAGTATTTAAAAACTGTAATTTGCTAATTAGTTACTGAATGGACGACTTAAATGTGCTCCGAATAGTGGATATTGTTTCAAAAACACTAATTTAGAACATTTTCCGCCAATCCCTTGTGTTGTAACCATCTAAATGCAAAGATGCGCTAAAGTACTATTGCTCTGTGGTTTGTGCCCAGCGGGTCGTTTGCGACCCACACTATGTTATTCGTGGTGTATTGTTAGAACGAACTGACATATTGAAATATTAAAGGCATCTAAAGATGCGTCAGATATCCCCAAACAACATCAACACACTGAACACTACAATTTAAAACTTTTAACCACTCTACTTACCAATAACGGCGAGAGCGCGATGCAGGTTCCACCATGACTCAACTAGCTGCCGCGCAGCATCTGCGTTTTGGCGGGAAAACTGCTCCAACCAAGATACGGCAGTGCGGGCAATCTTACTACACACACTAAATGTGCTATCAACGCGAAACAACAAAAAAATACGCTCGGCAGAATTTTTTCTTTCGGGTGGGTCGCAAACGACCCGCTGGACATAAATGGGTTAATTTTACATACCAAATCTTCACGAAGATCTGAGGCAATGTATGAAATAAATTCTCTGCATTGTTTATCATTCACATACTTCTCAGAATCAGTAACATTCAACTTGCTCAACAATGCAACCAAACTTTCAAAATCAGTGTAGGGTCTGTTATTTTTTGCAATATGGTAAGATGCCATGAACAATGCGTTCATATGCTGTAACATATTAGCATCCATTTTCTTTACACACTTAGCTAAGGGTGCACATTCGGGATTTTTTTTTGAAACTTTCAGCCTCCTGACACTTCGAGTGAGGATAGGATTTTTCGTGTTTTTTAAAAGTTTCCAGTTTAAAGGGTCCTGAAAATCCGGATACAACTTTAGAATTTTGGTCGGCAATACTAGGAAATTTACTGCATAATTCACACTTCGCAGTTCCTTCCTCATAGCGCAGCCACAGTAGTAATTCAAGCTACGATTGCTGAAATTTCCGTTTGCCAGACTGAAATTTCGACGTATTTTTAATGTTTGACTTATTGTTTTGAACACCACAAATTTCACTCTGGTCATTGTCGTCCTGAACACTACAATGGGCACTTCCATCAAGTGTTTTCTCACATTTACTCGCTTCTGTATCACTTTGTGTTACATTTTACTTACGAAGAAATCTGAAAGAGTACACTGTTTTTGACTCGCATCAGTCAATTTGTGCGGCTTTGTTCGTTTCATTTTCCCAATTTTCTGAAGTATAACACAGAAACGTAAAACACGTAATAGACTACAATAAATCACCAGTTAAATGGCTTACGAGTTCGCGGGCTTCGATGTCTGATGCAACGCTGCCAATTTTCCGCCGCCGCACAGGAATGAAAACAACCGTATTATTTTCTAAAGTGCAAACCGTTCAATACAAATATGCTGTAATTAAATTAAAAGTGAAAATAGTGTTCAGTGAAAATACAAGAATTGATAAACCGTCATTCTGTATGTTTTAAATGCAAAGAATGAATTCCACGGGAATTTATCAGCACTGCTTTGACGGCAATAGTTTAGGAACGGCTAGGTTGGCTATTCTAGTTACTTTTGTTCTAGCGCCTGACATTCAGGAGCCGTCATCGGCTGAAATCGCGCATTGTCGTCGTGGTAGGATATTTACATACACCCTTCCCTTTGCTTGACCTTTTCGAAACTAAGGTTTTTAACTTTCCTCGAGCTCAGAGTATTAAGGAGTATTGGGAACATAATTATACTGTAGGCTCACGCTGACAATGCTACTGCGTGCCCAGTTTATTATCACTTCTAATGCTACTTCGTACACATGCATCATTTCTAACATCCTAAACAGAAAATAAGTGGCTAATACTATTAGAAATATTACAAATATTCACATTATCATATCGTTATGGCCAGTGCTGGATTAAGGTGTTTGGGGGCCCTGGGCTATTTAAAAATGTGGGGCCCCTTCTTCGTAACATCACCTAAGACTAGCATACTGAAGTCGTTATAGAACTACTTGCACTTAAAATTAATGAATAGGGAAGTATTGAAATAGACTACTATTTTTCTCTGCTTTTCATGTTAATATTTCATAATGTCAAAACATATTTTACATTTGTCTCATCATCACTATCTAATCGACATACAACACAGAACTTACGTTGTTTGGCACCACTAGGATATTTTCTATCCATTTTACAAAAACATTACAGTTGTAACTTACGAATGGTTCAATAATCAGAGGTGAACTGGAAGTTCTCTTCCTGATGCAAAGATATAGTATAGCATCCGAATTCCACCGTGCTCCGTGCTTCCCCTCCCGCTCACTTCATAGAGCTCTTCACCCCCTTTCCCGTCTGGCCGTACTCGCAAGCTGCCAGATTTAAATTTTCGTCAACAATAACCTTTACAATAACTACAGTGCGTAAGTAGCGAGGATTCGTGCGGTGGTGGTGGTGGTGGTGGTGATTATTGTTTTAAGAGGAAATACAACTAGGCAACCATCCTCTATATAACACTAATCAGAGGGAAAAATGCAAGGGATCCGACACTTCGAAAAATGAAGATATCGGTCAAGGAAAGATAAGGGCCACGAAGGGCGTGAAAATGAAAGACTCCCTAGCCCTCGCAAACCTAATAGCGTCGGGGTCGGAAAAGACCAAGTGTTGACCAAGGTAGGTCAGATAGGATAGATGAAAGTGAGGAGCCTGGCACAAGTAAGTGGAAGCAATGCCAGGACTCAGCTGAGGGCCCCGTGGTAGCCAACCCACGCTCCAAAGTTCAGAGCCCCTGGGGCGGATTCGTGCCTAAGGACGGTAATTGATTCTAGCAGTGATGAAATACTAACGCGGACAACTGATACGAAGGAAGGAAGAGTGCGTGTTCGATATTTTGCGAGCGTAAATATTCATATACATGCACGGTGGTGGAGCAGCAGGCCTTTTCATACAATTTTAGGTTCGGCCAAGGGCCGGGGCCCCTTGGCACGCGGGGCCCGGGGCTGCAGCCCCTTTAGCTCCCCTCTTAATCCGGCCATGGTTATGGTGGAAGCCCATATAATATTGTAGATGCAGAAGTTACATGTAAATATCACTGCTTGAATGTTTCATCTTAAAATGACGATTCAATTTTCTATAATTAAAGCATGCACAACACATGTTGAGCACGCCAAGTTATTCACGACTACTTTAGAATTAAATAATACACTAGCTTCATTAATAATTTCACTCAAGAATTCTCAAAAATGAAATAAATTCCTCGTTTTAACAAACTTCATCTGACTACCGCAAGCTACAGGTTGAGAGAAAGCATATTATTGCGCGGCATCTTCGGGAAAGCAAACACTACAAGAAAGGAAAGAAAGTCTAGTCTGTCTATAATTAAAGGATGTACCGGTAGAACATACTGGGCACACGAAGTTATTAATGACTCTTTTATAATTCAATAATACAGATTCTCAAATAATCAAAGGTGAGTGGAACTAGTGACGACACGATGCGTTCAGTCGCTAGACGGAAGTCACGGGAACGAAGGCGGTAATGTGATGTTCGTGGAATTTTAACGTAGTAGTTCTCTGCATTTCTCCATATGTCCCCATGAAAAGCTACTTGTTTGACGGGTTACAACGATGTCTCTCATGATCGCGAGGCAGCTCTCACGCAGAACCGAAACGTCAAGTTCCAAAGTACGAAGCGCCAATTACAGAATTTCAAGACTGCCAAAAGCAGTGAAAATGTTTATTGCAGATATTATAATATATCAGCTACAGTAAACACGAGAAACACCATAAGTTACGAATGGTTACTTTACAAAGTGGTGGGGACGTACATGTAAAGGAACTCCGGATTTCGGAAAATAAATTTTCAAAACCGAATTTCAAAATTAAGGCGCCAGATAAAAAATTTCAGGCGCCATGGCGACTGGGCGCCCGGTATTTTTCGACCCTTGGTTTTGTGAGTAATCGTAATAAATTGAATCACCAACCTTTGTAGGGAGACAACGTCCTAAGAGTAAGAATTAAAAGGTCAACTCCTTGTGGGTGGGGGTGATAGAACACGCCCAGGATATCCCTGCCTGTTGTAAGAGGCAGCAAAAATGGGTAACCATCAGGGGCTCTGAACTTTGGAGCATGGCTTGATGACCATGGATCTGACATAGTGTCCACTTGTGCTGGACCCTTGACTTTCACCTTTCCTATGTGGTCTCCCTTGGTCAACTCTTCTCTCTTCTTACCTATACCTTCATTTTTACAATTTTTAAAAAATTGAACCTCTTCCATTTTCATTCCTGATTAGTGTTATAGGAGGATGGTTATCCAGTTGTTCTTTGCCCTGTCAACACCACCACTTTTAAAGGGTGAACATCAAATAAATAGACATGACGGGCCGTGAAAGCATCAATGGCAACATCAAATAAATAATCTGCTCTAGAATAGGAAACAAGGAACCAAGTGAGTTGGCTGTGCGGTTAGGGGGCACGCAGCTGAGAGCTTGTATTTGGGAGATAGTGGGTTCAAACCTCACTGTCGGCAGCCATGAGAATGGTTTTCCATAGTTCCCCATTTTCACACCAGGCAAATGCTGGGGGCTGTGCCTTAATTTGGGCCACAGCTGCCTCCTTCCCACTCTTAGCCTGTACCTATCCCATTGTTGCCATAAGACCTATCTGTGTCGGTGCAACGTAAAGCAACTTGTATAAAAGAAAAGGAGGAGAGAATACATAAGCTCTGAAAGCTATGTTTTTTGATTGATTGTTTGATTTAACTTGTGTTTTGTGTGTATATTGTAGTTAACAAGCCTGTTTATTACATTTCCTTTGCTGATAAAGCTGAGATATGAGTCATATTGCTCAGCAGCAGTGATGAAGTAATTCTCAGGAGAGTTTCCTTGTATTTGAGAGTGCCCCTGGTATCAGCTGGTAGTTCATCTCCATGCTTCAAAGATTTCTGCTCATGTCAGAGAAGAGTACATATCCTCACTTTCTACATGGCTTTGTCTGAAGAAGCGCAGTGGGAAAGTTAACTGGAGTCAATGACACTATGAAACTCTTAATAAAAGGCACCTGTCAGATTTTAATTGCTGTTTCCTGTTCCATACTGGGTAGAGTCCACTACCATGCCATTAGTGAGAGCCAGTACAGTAGTTACAGAACATTTAGTTTCAATTCAATCAACAGACTGTATATAAGGATATTAGTTAAGACTGACTATTCAGTCAGTTGCTGTAGCTACTATTTGACATAATGTTGCACTGTGATGGTCATTAAATGGAAGTTAACATTCAATCAGCCTGTGTTACATATTCATTATGCATACATGTTTTGCTCTGCTTTAAGGGCTTCTTCAGTGTGTTGGATTCTGTAAATCAATATTATAAAATGTTAACACAACATATACATTTCTATATACATTAGGCCTACACTGTATAATGAAATGTTAGTCAAAAAATTAAAAACAGGATGTTGAAGTATGGGCTTTAAGTAAATACCTGCAATTTTAGATTATAGTCTGGGTCAAATGCGTCCAGCTCTTTGGCTGAATGGTCAGCATATCGGTCTTCAGTTGAGAGGGTCCCAGGTTTGATTCTTGGCCGTGTCAAGAATTTTAGCTGTGCATGGTTAATTCCCCAGTTTGGGGACTGGGTGATTGTGTTTGTCTTAGTAGGCTACACTTCTCATCATATATACTGTACATAACACACTACACTACTAACCACTATATCTCCCCCCCCAGTGAGTGGGGGTAATAGAGTATGTCCACGGTATCCCCTGCTTGTTGTAAGAGGCTACTAATGGACCCTAGGGGCTCTTAACTTGGGAGCGTGGGTTGGCGACCAGGGGTCCCTTAGCTGAGTCCTGGCATTGTTTCCACTCATTTGTGCCAGGCTCCTCACTTTCATGTATCCTATCCAACCTCTCTTGGTCAACTCTTTTTCTTTTCCAACCCCAGTGTATTAGAGCATTCAAGTCCTAGAAAATCTTTCATTATCATTCCCTTCATTGCCCTTGTCCTTCTTTGGCCAATGCTTTAATTTTTCGAAGTGTCGGCCCTTCCACTTTTGCCCTCTGATTGGTGTTAACAGAGGATGGTTGCCCATTTGTACTTCCTCTTACAACAATAATCACCATCACCACTAACCACTACAGAAATACGCAATAGCATATACATCCCTCCAACATAGCCTTGATACCAGGAAGGGTATCCAGCTGTTAAATAAGCCAAATTCATCGCGAGTGCCAACATTTCTATATACATTAGGCCTACACTGTATAATGAAATGTTAGTCAAAAAATTAAAAACAGGATGTTGAAGTATGGGCTGACATTATTTATAGACCTAGTGTTGATCTAAAGAATTGAGTACACCGGAACAGCTCTTAAAACAAGGCAAAGCATGTTCTATGTAATTAACATGTAATGAATAGAACTGGCTGGCTGATTGAATGTTAACTTTTGAAGACACAAAAAGTATTTGTAAGAAGTATGTGGACGTCTCACAAAATTCAAAACAAATAATTTCCAAGAGATTTCCCCAATTTTGACATTTCGAGAAAACATTACGTATTTTGGTGGTTTCTCTTCCGATATCCTGATGTCAGTTTGTCGTCTGACCTCCTTTCTGTTGTTGATCACATCTACTGTAAGCCTCATCTCGTCCGCATCTCTCTTGACCTGTTCAAGAGTGACAGTAAGGTCAATTTTTTATTGATTTAGAAATGGAGTTGATTGAATTTCAAGAGAGCAGTAAATGGGTGAACACAGTTGTACAACTTGGTGAAGCATTGGTGAAAATCGAGTGTACTGTAGATGGTGAATACTCTCTCCAGAAGCCAGAGAACTTAATACTTGAACAGTGAAACTGCCTCCCACAACAGTTTTCGGCCGTGAAGAAACTTGCTACAGCGCTACTTACTTTGTTTGGGTCATTGTACGCCTGCGAGCAGCTATTTTCTACAATGAACTTTGTGAAGGCAACAGTTATAAACAGTCTTGTTTCAGACCTAAGTGCTTCTTGTGTGTTGCTGAAGACAGCATGTTATGAACCTAACAAAAATGACTTGGCTACTAAGATTCAGCAACAAGTTTCACACTAAATGTGAGAACGATATTTCACTTAAAGTCCATTGGCAGTATTAGTATTAATGTTATATCTAATAATATTTAATGATGAAATTTGTTACAATATCAGCTTATTATTCCCAAAACTTAAAAATATATTTTTGATAAATGTGCAAAATATGACCACGGACCATGCAATCAAATGTATTTATAAGATATAATTAAATAAATAAATGAATGCATTAATAACGTATGGAGCATAATTGGGATTTAGGTAAGGAAGTGGGGGGGTTTGCCAGTCCTTAAAGGAAAATAACAAGTGTCATGGTGAATAGTTGAGAATAATAAACCAGACTTAAAATGGTACACTAGCTGAAAAAGGTTTGCCATCCATGGTTTAATATGACTCTCTTCCTTCTATGGTGGTCATTGCTAGAATGATTCATTAATATGTGACTAATATTCATAATATATTATTTTATAAATGAGAAGGCATACATGCTGTCAACAGTTGCAAAGGTCATAAATACACAGTAGCAACCAGGGAAATTTAGTTCAGATCTCAAGCAGCTTTATGTGAATTTGTATTGTGTAGTTTTAGGTTGTATGTTGACAGTTGACATTATTTGAGCAGTTTATATACTCATTCCCTTTGGTTGCTATGCAAGTTACTGCTTGGCATTAAGAACTACAGTTATTTGAGTATTTTTACAAATATTTTGCATTTAAATACATATATAGATCTAGTTATAAAGAGAAGGTGGGATGGGGTAGTCATACAGGAAATGCTTCAAGTTGCAAGGTTATGGACTTGGCAGGGTAACGAAGCATTGTGCCTTGCTTCAGTGCCCCCAGTACTGTCAGGTCAGGCAGTGAAACAAAGACAGGGAAAGTTAATAACCCTCTGCCTACGTCTGTTAATGAGCTGCCAGACTGGAGATGTAATCACTCTGGGTTGCTCTTCTTTGTGTTTCTTGTCCTTTTCTTTTCTCTTGCAAAGTTATTTTCTGTCAAGTAATGATCAAATATTAGTTCTGTATGAGGGATAGGTTATGTCACTGAGCATCTGTAAATGTTGTTCCTATGGCTTCTTGGAAACTAGTCTATTTTGTTTTTGACATCCTAGTAAAGTCCAGCTAAATTTGCCTCTCATCGGAAAACAGGATTGAGTCCATTGCAGAGCAGGAGATGGTCAGCATCCATAGTTCAACCTGGAGTGTAGCAATTAGTGCTCTTATCTGGCTGATATGAGCCAGATGTGCTACAAGACAATCATGTCCAGTTTGTAGCCTGAAAGTTGCCACAGCTTCCTTCCTTGGTCTCTCTGTTTGTTTTCCAGAATTCTGGAGTATTTACCAATATTTTCTCTTTGCCTTTTTTATTGCTTCTTTCTAGCAAGCTTCTTGGATTTAGTTGACTTGCACCCTGCCCATATCTGCAGACTAATTACCCATGACTCCTACATGGGCTGGGATCCATTGAAGAACTATAGTTTTCTGGAGAGATTTCAGGTTTTTCAGAGATTTAATACTCTGAAGTCATGTACGTGAGTGTCCGTTGGAAGATATTGCCTGGATGTACAGAAGTACAGCCTTTCCAAATGGTGTTCGTTTGCTAGGGAAATCCAGCCTGCTCTCTGGAAAGCTTTCACCTTCAGCAAGCTTATCACTGCTTGTTTATTCATTTTTCACTTAATCAGAAGAATTTGGATGTATTACCAGAGAGGAGTGACTGGCGTTTTGTGTTCATGGCTCCAGAAATTAATCTCTGGGCATTAGACTGAAATCGTTCCAGGGTATCTGTCTTTGTCACATTTGCTGTGACCAGAACTTCACTTCCATATTTCATTGTGTTATGTTTAGTGTGTCCTATCTGCATCACCATTTAGCTCCTGCTAGTCTCTTCTTTAACCCACTCCTTTTGTTTGCTTGTCACCAATTCCACACAGATGCTGTACCGAATTCCGTTTGTTGTCTAGAACCACTCCAAAGAATTTTATTTTCAAGTTGTTTCCTGACAACTAATCTCCTAGTTTTAGATCAAATTCTGTGTTATTGTACTTGAGAGATAAGAATGGGTGTTCTGTTTTGGATTTGCTGATGCTCATATTGTTCTCAGTATCTGTAAATATTGCAATTAATTGTCAATGTAGTAGGGCATAGCCATTTTGCACACTGGATTGTAAATCTGGCATTGCTTCTGTTTACTTGTATCAGGCTTGTCACTTTCATCTTTCCTACCCAACCTTCCTTGCTCAACTCTTCTTCACTTCTCACCCTGGCAGCATCAGCCTCAATCCAAGCCTCAATCAGTCATCAGTGATCTGCATTGAGGGCTGTCGCCCAGTTAACAGTTCCCCTATCAGTTGTTTACCTAACCTTTTCTTAAATGTTTTCAAAGAACTTTGAAAATTATCAAACATTTCTCTAGATAAATTATTCCAATTATTCCTCATCCTATAAATTAATTATGAGGCTTCAGGCCTTTCTTTTCATGTATTCATGGCTACTCTCATTCTATTATTGGTACCATTCATTTTTCCTCAATTCCAGGCAGATTTCTCTCTTTAAACATGTGAACCTTGTTACTATATTTCACCTGTCTTCACCCTAGTTGATGGTACATTCATTCTTCGTAGGATTGGACCTCTTCCTGTAATCTGGGACTTCCTTGGACTCTCTTTCCTTTCATTGGAAATTCTTATTTTGTTTTGACATTGTTTTTTTTAAAAATTCATCTTTCTATATGTTCAAATTATCTCAAGTTTATTTTCTCCAATTTACCACTCAACTTTCCCACATTAATTTTGTCCATATATCTCATATCTCTCTGTTCAGTTTTCATATTTCTTTGTATTTGGCCTGGTCTCAGCTAGGCTGTGTATCGTAATATGCCTTCTACATTATGTCGTTAATCTTCAATTTTAGATTCTGTAGACTATAATAGAAAACATCCCTAAGTTGTATTCTCCTGGTGATTTCAATTCTCAGACATGAATTCCTCATTATTCACTTCCTGAGTAAATACTTGAAGTGATCTATGTCTTTAATTTGTTTGCTCATTTTCATTCTCTCTGTCAACACCATTGTCTTGCTTTTCTCCACAAGGATCTTCTTACTTCAGATTTACTCTATCAAACTATTCTCTCTCTCTTTTTTTTGCTAGTGGCTTTACGTCGCATCGGCACAGATAGGTCTTATAGCAACTATCGGATAGGAAAGGGCTAGGAGTTAGAAGGAAGCGGTTGTGGCCTTAATTAAGGTACAGCCCCAGCATTTGCTTGGTGTGAAAATGGAAAACCACGGAAAACCATCTTCAGGGCTGCCGACAGTGGGATTCAAACCCTCTATCTCCCGGATGCAAGCTCACAGCTGCGCGCCCCTAACCGCACAGCCAACTTGCTTGGTCAAGCTATTCTTGTGCTTCTCTCACCTTCTCTCATATTGCAGTATCATCACAAGGTAATATTGTATTGTTTCTTGTGCTGCTTCTGCTGCTCTCTTAAAGAGACAAAAATCAATATTTTGGCCATTTTGGAGAAAAAATTGTTACGGCTGAAATTGAAAGGAGTGAGTTTCTTCTTTCTTGTCTTCCCTTGAATTCAAGCAATTTATCATTTTAATAATACTTTGTTTGCCAGTCTGTACACAGCAGAAATAGGCGTGGTGTTTGCCAAACTGCATTTTCCCACTAATTATAATTTTACATATTATTCCCATTTTCTCCCATAATATCCTGCTAAATATAATAAAATTTGTATGATATATGTATCAAATCTATATTAGGAATCCTGTGTATGGAATTTTTTATTTCAGAATTTTTCCAAGTAGTAGGTAGGCATCTCTAAATCCATAATGTTAGAACTTAAAAACTACACAAACTTGAGTAAAATATATCTCCTTATATAAATGATGTACAGAAAAATCAATAAACGGTGTTTTTTAAGAAGTATATTTACCTAATTCCAAATTTTCATTAACATCTCAATAAAATTTAATGAAAAAATAGAATTAAAAATTTTGAATAGTATTTTTCGAAAATATCTTTTTTGAAAAACTATCGATTGTATAGGAAATAAATTTCCATGATATTTATTTAGGTGACATTCCGACAACGCTTCGTGAAAATCCATGCATTAGGTAAAAAATATCTGTTTATCTCCATACAGACCCAGGGTGCGCGGCCTTAATTAAGGCCATGGCCACTTCCTTCCAACTTCTATCCCTATCCCATCCCATCGTCACCATAAGACCTATCTATGTCGGTGCAACGTAAAGCCACTAGCAAAAAAAAAAAAAAACGTACCTATGATGAAGACAGTACAAGCACCCAGACCCTGAACCATATGAATTAACCAATGAAAGTTAAAATCTCCAACCCAGCTGGGGACTGCTTTAACCAAAGCAATTTAGCCAACTGTAAGGGTAACAGTAGGCTTCGCTGGTTCAGTTCAGTTTCAAACCATCCTTCTTGGCCCACTTGGCTCTTTACATAACTCTTCTTCTACTGCTTTTCCCACATCTGTGGTGTCGCACGTGTTGATTTGCCCCTGTATTATGGCCGGATGCCTGTCCTGACACCATCCCTATATGGAGGGATGTAATCACTATTGCGTGTTTCTGTGGTGGTTGGTAGTGTAGTGCATTGCCTAATAGGAAGATCAAAGTATTGGGACAAACACAAACACCCAGTCCCCGAGCCAGAAGAATTAATCGCATGCAATTAAAATCCCCGGCCCGGCTGGGAATCGAACCCGGGACTCTCTGAACCAAAGGCTTCAATGCTGACCATTCAGCCAGTGAGTCGGACTGAGTCTTTACATAACTGCAGCATTTTATTTGTACTCCAAAAGACATCGGCTTATACATTATAAGTGACGACACTCCGAGCGAGTTAGGCGTGCGGTTTGGGGCACGCAGCTGTGAGCTTGCATCCGGGAGATAGTGGGTTCAAACCCCACTGTCAGCAGCCCTGAAGATGGTTTTCTGTGATTTCCCATTTTCACACCAGGCAAATGCTGGGTCTGTATGTTAATTAAGGCCACGGCCACTTCCTTCCCACTCCTAGCCCTTTCCTATCCCATTGTAGACATAATACCTATCTTTGTCAGTGCGATGTAAGGCTAATTGTAAAAAAGTGACCACGAAGCAATTGTACAAGATAATGATTTTTTTTTGTGCAGCTCGTTTTCTGAAATACAAATGATGGTGATGTATTTGCAGGAAATTCTTAATAATAATAACAACAATTGTTTTCTGTAGACAGTTAAAAGATACTCAGAAGTATTTTAGATATTTAGATAGTAGAATCTATCACGGAAATATACCCAGAAAGAGAGGTATTGGCAGGAGACGAATCTCCTCAGGGACTGGGCTCTCAAGACATCGGCAGAGTTATTCCAAGTAACTCACAACAGAGAAAGCACATTCAAGATGGTTGACAACATCCAGACTGGATAGGGACTAGAAAAAGAAGAAGAATCTATGTATCTCTACCCCTTAATCCTGTTTTCTGATACGGGATCGGGGATGAGGTGAGATGAAGTTACAGAGCATGTTTTTATGGCTTGATGTCCTTGTTGATGCCACCCTCCGTTGAGGAGCTAATGGAGATTAAGAGAATGATGGGGAATGAGTTTGGGTACGGAGGTGGAAGGAATCTGCTGTAGCCTGTGAACAGGAACTGATCCAGCATTTGCTTGGAAGTGAAAATACAAAACCTCAGAAAATCATTCTCAGGACAGCCTACAATGGGACTCGAACCCACTCATCTCCCGAATGCAGAGCTTGGCTCCATAGCTGCAGTGCCTTAACACTGTGGCCAGTCCATTTGGTAGTAAAATCTATCATCAATTTGTAATTAAAGCTTCTTTTTTTAAAGATGGAAGCCATGTTTACTTAATCTGTTCTAAAGTGATTTCAGAGAAGTTGGAAATTTATTGACCATCTCCCGTACTAAATTATTCCAATCCGTAATTCCTTTTCTTATAAACAAATATTTGCCCCAGTTTGTCTTTGTGAATTCCAAGTTTATTTTCATATTATTATCTTTTGCACATTTAGAAACTTCATTCAAGCTTATTCATCTATTAACGTAATTCTATGCCATCTCTCCACAGACTACTCGGAACATACAGCTTATAAGAAATGATTTTCATGTTAAGGTCCGTATTGATGGATGTGACTTTATTAAGAGAAATAAGAGTTATAGATCCACGTAATCAATACATCAGAATTGAGATAATTAAAATGAGCACATGTGTTCATTCAAAATTCTAATTTCTTAGTGCTAGTTTTGATCAGGCATCTGATCATCTTCAGCTAAGTGAATCAAATAACAGGATAAAACATATCTAAGAACTGAGTACATAAAATTGTCTAAAACAGGAAGGTGTATTGTATACTTAAAACGAATCAAAAGGGAACTGCGAGAGTGCAATCAGGAAATGAACCCAATGAACAAGGAAATGTGTACAAAATTATGATCAGTGGAGTTAAATTATAAAAAATTTGTTCCTTGGCACGTTTTATACTTTTATACAATTTCATTGGAAATACTTGCTTAGATACTCAGTGGTTAATTTTTTTTTTTTTTTTTTTGAGTTGAAGTATTGATACCACATTGTTTTAACCTTAAACATCTCAAGCTAATGTATTGGCCATAACATTAAGGGCTCGATACTCAACTTTATTAATTTATTTATTCATTATTCAGTTATTTATTAATTTATATATAAATTAATTATAAGCTGCCTAGCTGAGGTGGTAAAGGAGCGCTCGATTCTCCTGCCAGGAAGTCGAAAAATTCCTGAAGGACAAGGAGGCCGGGCATAGAGCTTGTCAAGGTTATGGATAGTAGAGTCCTTCTACTCCTCCAAGGGCTTTCATGCCTGTTATTAATTTATTTGGTTATTTTAATGAACAGTTCTTTCTGGCAGAGGTATTTCAAAAAGGTAGTAATTCCTTTTTCTACTTCATCACACAGCTCTATAGCCTGATCATCCTAGGAACTGACTTGTTTGTTCCCCCCCCCCCCCCCATCAGTTGAGCAGAATGTAGAGCAAGTGGAGGGAAGTGTCCCTGTACATCCTGGCTCCTCTCAGTTATTACATCATCGGCCCCTCTCAACTCACTGTTGTTTACTCATTACTTTAATATCTTATTCTTACCTACATGTTCATAATGAAGATCATTTTCTAGTAATAAAATTTGTTTGACATTTTTGTGATATTTATTCTTATTGCTTTTTTTTTTTTTTTTTAATGTAACCTTTTGAATGCCAGCTGAAATTGCATAGTTCTGTGCTAAAAGTGTCAAGCCATTTCACTAAAAATAGGCCTCCATTGTTTGATAAACATTCACAATTTCTTAGCTACTTAAGTCATTCACTTGATTTTTTCTTTGGTAGTTGCTCAGCAGTACATTCTCTGTTTTAATATTCCAAAGTCTAGATATAATTACTGGAAAATAAGTTTACTTTTTTTAAAAACTTTTTCACCTGAAATTTATTTTTCTGTTTGGTAGTCTAAGAATGACACTAAACAGAATATTCCAGAACTATACTCTGATTAAAGACAGAACAGTTAATAATTGACAACCATCTAGCTGTGTTATTTTAGAAAGTCTGAAGACATAAACCAAATACTGCATTTTTGGAGAAAAAATTACTGTGATAAAAGACTACTTACTAGTTACAAGACCTTTTCCAAGTTGCTTTACATTGCACTGACACAGGTAGGTCTTATGGCGATGATGGGATGGGGGAAAGGGCTAGGAGTGGGAAGAAAGCGTCTGTGGCCTTAATTAAGGTACAGCCCCAGCATTTGCCTGGTGTGAAAATGGGGAAACCACACAAAACCATCTTTAGGGCTGCTGACAGTGGGGTTTGAACCCACTATCTCCGAAATGCAAGCTCATAGCTTCGCACTCCTAACTGCACGGCCAACTCGTTCGATGTTGCAAGAAGTGAAATAAACAAAGCATCAAATCACATTTCAGCATGCATAACACATAAATCTTCCAAAATTCATATTTATGTTTATTAATCCTGTTTTCTTGTTTTTTTTTTCTAAACATTGGAGCAAATTTTACACAATCTTGTTTGCTTGTTGAGATGTTTTATGATTTCATATGACAATGATGGGCTTGCATTTGTTGTATGATGAAAATTGTGACAATTATTTTCCCTCTTTACATCAAACCACAATTATTTCTTGTTCTTTGGGCCCAGAAATGTACTGTTGGATAACACTATGCTGTGTGTGTCAATCACCTGTCACTCCCTGCAAAGAAAATATGTTATTTTAAATGAAGCTACCCCCAAACCTTCCTAAATGGCAAAATTAGGAATCTCAAGGTTCCTGTGATTGAAAAAACTTAAACATTTTAATGTTAATATACAAAATGCACCTTTGCTTAACAGAGTTCATGCATTTTTATTTCAACATTTAACTTACGAAAATATTTACCATGTGTCATCCAAAAAAACACGTCAAACGAATTGGCTCCGCCTCCTTTATTTAGGATAAACGGGGTTCTACTGTATAATTACCGGCAAATAAGTAAAAAAAAATCCTTGACTAAGCTACCTGTGTTCCTACAGAGGCCATAACAAAATAATAATAAGAAATTCTTTCCCATAGCTTACATGCAACATGTCATTTCTTCCAATATTTCTGAGGAAAGGAGTACTTGCTCACTTACAGCATTTTATTTATTAACTCCTTTTCTTCAAGTTTTCTCGTTCTCACACTTGGTATTTTTGTTTTCCCTTCAGATAACTGCTGAACATATTTAATCCTCATTGAAAAGAAAAATTTAATTTAATTTTCACACTCTGTTCCAATATTGATGACTGATCACATCAGACATTTCTATTGTAAATACTGATACCAACGATACTCCTCCAGCCAAGCACTTTTTTATTCAACTTTCTGATCAAATCATCACCAGTATTAATCACAGAAAGATTGTAGAACTATGTTCAATATTTTAAACCTTCTTCTTGTTAAATTGTGTTTTTAATGCATATGGGAAAATTCTTTCTCATTAGTTTTATTCATATGTGCATACTGTTTTTTATATGTAGTTATGTCTTATCTCCTCTATCATAAGCTGAAGATGACCTTAACATAAGTCAAAACGTCCTTTTGACATAATGTTTGTACAAGCCATTTCATTTAATTGATGTATATTTTATTTTAATGAATAGATGGACAAATATATGTAAATTCTTTGTAAGAAAGTTTAACAATATTTAAGTCAATTTGGAACCAAAGATGAAAGTTATCAAATGTAATAAGCCATCTTGTTTGCGCTGTCTCAGTCTTTTATGTATTTTGAGTTCAAAACCTTTTGAAATTGTACAAATTCTTCATCTTAGCCCTGTATTCTCTTCTCCCATTGCAGCTCCTTTCTTTCCTCTGAGCAAGGAACCCCTGTATTCTTCAGAAGTGTTTCCTGAGCATCTGCATTTAATTTTTCTGTTTGCACTTATCATAAATTCCTTTGATAGGTTACAAGAAACTTCTTTTGAAACTATAAGTTAACCCTGGGGTTTCCAATTTGTAAGGGCTCAAGGGCCACATTGGAAACCTTATGCACTTTTGCGTGCCGCATTTTAATAATAGGCTGATTTTCATAAAATTCCAAAAATAGAACAGAGGTACCAGTGTGAAATAATATGCATAGTTCAGTTGAAATGAAGGTTTAATCATTTTAATTGCATAAAACACTGTTGTACAGTTGCATAAACGAGTGAAATCTATATATATAAAAGATGATGTCCTGACTGACTCATTCATCATCACCGAACCAAAACTACTGGACATAAAGAAATGAAATTTTGAGGACACATTTATATTACAATGTAGGTGCTCGCTAAGGGAGGATTTTTGGATATTCCATTGGTAAGGGTGGTGAAAAGGAGGGCGAATTTTTAAAATGAGTATATATATATATATATATATATATATATATATATCTCAAAACTTTAAAGTTTACAGATGTAAAAATTGGTATTTAGAATCTCCTTTAGAAATAAAGAAACATATTTTTTTTTGTTTTTGGAAAATCCAACTAGGGTGGGTGAAAAAAGGGTCGAATGCCGTTAATGAGGATACTTATATCTCAGAAACTGAAGATATTACAGACCTGAAAATTGGTATTTGGATTCTCCTTTAAAAATAAAGAAACACTTTTTTTTTTTTTCGGAAAATCCAATTAATGGGGGTTAAACAGGAGTGACAAATGGGATGAATTGTTTTTTTGTACTTGCTTTACGTCGCACTGACACAGATAGGTCTTATTGCGACGATGGGACAGGAAAGGGCTAGGAGTGGGAAGGAAGCGGCCATGGCCTTAATTAGAAAGACTATATCTACAGTATATCTCAGAAACGTAAAATGGTTACAAACGTAAAAAATGGTATTGGAATCTCCTGTAAAAGTGAGATACATAGGTGATTTGTTTTCGGAAACTCCACTTAAGAGGAACTTAAAAGGGGGTGAAATTTTAAAATAAGTATTCTACAGTATATCTCAAAAACCTAACATCTTATACAAGTGAAAAAATAAAGAAACATGTGTTTTTTGTTGAATGGGGTTGAATTCTTTTTATTAGGTTACTGATATCTCAAAAACTAAAGATGTCACAGACGTGAAAATTGGTATTTGGAATCTCCTTTAAAAATAAAGAAATACGTCTTTTTGTTTTTGGAAATCCCCTTAAATGGGGGGGGGAATTGAAAAAATTAGTTAAATTATTTGTATGAAGATACTATTGTCTCAAAAACAAAAGATGTTGCAGACGTGAAAATTGGTATTTGGAATCTGCTTTAAAAGTAAAGAAACACATATTCCTTTGATTTTGTAAAATCTAATGAATGGGGGAGGGGGTGGAGGAATTGAAAAATTAATTGTATGAGTACACTTACATCTAATAAAAACTACAGTTGTTCCAGACGTGAAAGTTGGTATTTGGACCGCCTTTAAAAACAAAGAAAATAGTTTTGGGAGGAAATTCATCTTGGGGGGGGGGGCAGGGGTGTAAAGGAGTTGAATTCCATTTATGAGGACACATCTCAAAAACTGAAGATGTTACAGACATGATAATTTGTATTTAGAAGATCCTTTACTAATAAAGAAACAAGGTTTCTTACGGAAAATTCACTTAACGGCGGGGGTGGGGGGAGTGTGAAATGAAGTGAAAAAAGTTAATTCTTTTTATGGGGATACTTATAGCTCAAAACTGAAGGTAACAGACATGAACATTGGTATTTGAAATCTCCTTTAAACATAAAGAAACACGCTTTCTTTGGGGGGGGGGGGGGTAAATGAACTTAATGGCGATGGGGTGAAAAAGGAGTTGAGACCAATTGATTTTAGGTTGATAATATACAGTACTTGATTCTGATCATAAACCAATCATTTTTAATATTTCCTGGGTATGTTTTCAAGAGCCATCTTTTCCTTTGGAGAACTTAAAGTTAGATTACAATAAATTCTCCTGGCATATAAATAAAAATGTAAACACATTTGAAATAAACGATAGGAATGATATTGACTGTGCAGTTGTTCACCTCTATAATAAGGTCCATAATGCACGGAAGTAAATAATTCGTATCGCCAGAAATCCTGCGCATTTGCCTATGCGTGACAATGGTGCTGGTCACATTGTCAGCAATGACAGTGGCAGCAGATGTAATTTACCGCCAAGCAGTGGCGGTTTCTCCATAAAGTTGCAGGTTTGCGCCACTCCCATTAAATTTTTATGGTTATTTTAGGTGAAGTTTTAATTTGGATTACTTAACTACTGTATTTTCATTCAACAAGACAAACCTTTCAAGAGCTTGAAAGAGCAAATATTGACTACGGGGTACTTTACAAGCCTGTACTCTTAGATGTTCACTGCAGGAGCCGGAAAGTTTGCAGCGGGAAGTCAACTTGAGGTAGGATGAAACCTGGGCTGCTCGAAGTGTGCTTTTGGGCTGCTACAGAGGTGTACGGGGAGAGTAAAAGATAGGCGTGGCTTCTTATACATTGCTTATGTAACCGCGCCGGAACAAATAGGGTTACCCTAATAATAATAAACAATAAAGTAATAATACCATAAGAAAGTAATAATAGTAGTAAATAATATAATACTTAATAATATGACTAAGGAAATAGTAAATAACGCAGTGGCGGATTATTCATATCAGAACTTAGAAGCGTGACGAGTATCTATCGATATGCAAAATTAAACCAAATATAGGAAACACTTACAGGCCTAAAATGACAACTAAGACAGGATGTGGAACGTGCTGGAAGCCCTAATGAGGTTCATGGGAATGTATGACGTTATGGGGGAGAAAAGACTTACAATAATACACCCAACAGACAAATAATTATTAAGGAAATGAACATACAATTAAAAATGAATAAATAAATGAACTGCGGATTAACTGATACTTGAGATACAAACAAGAGATGTGTAAGTGAAACAATTAAGGTCTTCAATCACGAACAAATTTTGACATAAGAGTTTCAGAATTGACAGAATGAAGGGAAGCAACCTCGAATGAAACAAAATTAATTACACAATTCAAGAAAGTGTTACCATTACTTACAATTACAACTAGATTTAGAAAAGAAGGTCTGCCTCATAAAACAACGTTGTGGACTAGCATAAAAGCTAAGTCATATAAATGCTCTATTTTGGAAAATGTGGAAAACTAGAGGAAACTCCGGCACACGAGATGAACTTCTACATAATTACTGAATTTACATTAAATGAGAATAAGAATGAATTTAAATAACATAAGGCAAAAACGTAGCGCTTACCTTTGGCGGCTGACGACCCATTGCGGGACGGATGCAAAACGCGTCCGCCCACTGTAGTGATCCAAATTCAAAGATGCGGACAAAGTGACTCGCACATGCGAGAAGACACAAACAGGAAATAGAGTGATTACAAGTGACCAATAGGAACACTCCAGTTTTCCACATTCACCTATTAAAAATCCTGATATGCTGACCAATAAAAACACTTGTACATTTGGCCAATAATAATTATCTTCTGGAATCGCACATTGCATATTAGCGGATATTACAAAACGACAGGAAGGGCCACTTACACGTGGCACACCCTGCCTCACAAGTCATGTATAAAATTTCCACATCCCTTTCCATAGTTAACAAAATAATACAATTTAAATCAGGAAATGTAACAGAACATAAATCTTCTTCATAGTCCATTTCTTCATATACCTAAATATGTAATCATTTTTAAATTAAGAAAGCTTCATACAATTATTTACTTTACATAAACACTTCAGTTCTTTAAATGTTTTTGTTTATCCAAAATGATGACAAGATAAAATTGTCATTTACATAATATTACATAATAAGGACTTCTGTTGCTTCACTGATTTCTGCTCACCAACGGCCACAGCTTAAATGGAGGTTTATCAACCTGGCTGTGCTCCTACGTAACCAACTACTAGCAAAGTCGCTAGAGACCATTGCTGCTCAATGTGAGATTCTGTTATAGAACAGAAGTGTCATCTAGCGACACCGGATGGAAGTTCATCTGCTGGATCACGGCCAGTTGGATCCCTCGCTGCGCTCCGTAAGGAGCTAGCTAGAGCAAGACGGCTAGAGCGACGCATCAAGTCGGTCGTGGCTGGATATGTAACTGATGGCTCTAAATATGAAAATAAACACCACCATTTCTTTCAGTATAGTCGTGAGCTTTGTTATGT
Source organism: Anabrus simplex (assembly GCF_040414725.1). Taxonomy (NCBI): domain Eukaryota; kingdom Metazoa; phylum Arthropoda; class Insecta; order Orthoptera; family Tettigoniidae; genus Anabrus; species Anabrus simplex. The sequence goes on from NC_090265.1 coordinate 783,916,413, forward strand.
TCGTACAAGCTAAGTAGCTCATTGATTTCATTGTGTAAACATTCGTGTCAACATGTGTGTTTTTGTTATTGTGCGTTTTTATCAGTTAGTGGTATTTTGCCAGATCATGAATTCAGTGCAGTCTTTAATGTCTAGGCCGTTTCCGCAACAGACTGCCGAGGAAAAATCTGAGGTGAAACTAATGGGTAGGCCCACGCAATGTTTCATTTCGAAACCAGATACATTACAAAAGGATATTTTTTCAATACCGGAATTAGGCTACCTCAAAGTGTTTCATTTCAATATGGTAAAAGAGTTTTTAAATGAAAAATGTTAATGCGTTGTAGTAATATTCCTGAAAATAGAAATGTAAAATGTTTGTTTTATTTTTAATAATAAAAAAGTATTGTTGATGTATCTAGATTTGAAAATTAGCCTGTAATCATATTATATCATTGGTAAAAATTGTGCACCACTGAACTTTTAAACCACCAGCCGCTACTGCTGCCAAGTATCGGTCTTGCATCTTGCTGCGGGTTTGAGAACATCAATAATAATAATAATAATAATAATAATAATAATAATAATAATAATAATAATAATAATAATAATAATAATAATAATAATAACTTAAATTCAACTAATATCAGCCACCCTAATAATAATGATGATTATAATAATTATTATAATAATGTTCTGGACTGTCGTCAAAATGTGCGGACCACGCTGGAAACGGGTCCTGGCCGAGTAATGACTACGAATGCAGTGCGGCCGCGGGTTCAGTACCGGCAAGGCACCCAAGATGACACCTCAAGGATTTGATCCATATTAAAAATGCTTATAGGAAAAGATGGCAAAGATTTATCAACGCAACTGACCTGGCGGAATACCTGGACCTAGCCCGGGAAGTATGAAATCAATTGCTGGAAAGAAGATTGAAAAATGGGAGGAACTTTGCTGTAATCTATCACGAATTTCGGTGGATTATATATAAAACATTAAGTATTCAATTATAAATTTCAATATAATACCGTAGCGAAGCATGGGTATCTTACTAGTTAAACATAAACACTGTTATACCCAAGACAGTTGAATTTGGAAGAAGAGCAGTGTCAGTTCATATTTGGCAAATGACAAAAAAAGGAGAAAAAATACGTAAAGACAAACTGAATTTGATAATGTAGTCAAAACAAAACTTAAAGGACAGTTTTTGGGAATAGCATGATGGAACAATGATATACAGTTGTAAGAGCCTAAAATCCCAGCAATGTACTTCCAGGAGTACTTCCTTGAAAATTCCTTCGAGTGTGCAGCACTCTGTATCAGCCAAAGAACAAAGAATTGTAACCCTTTCTTACATCAATGGCAATTAATACATTTTTGAATGATTTAATAAATATTTTTTTGTATTGTAAATATCCTTCACATTTCTTAAAATATTTTTTTAAAAGCTCCCACTATTTCAATAATTTTTATGAATCCCATAGCCATTTCTGTAATGGTTAAGACCTAGCACTGCTATTTGTGAGAGCTCATTTTCCACCAAAATTTGGATTTTAATTTTTTAAATCTAAAATAATCTATTCAGAACAAGTGAATATTTAAACATATTTAAAAATAGGAAATAAAATTAATGAAGTAGTTCTGACTTGGGTCTATAAAGGGTATAAAAATTAATACATTTTTGAATGAGCTAATAAATATTTTTTTTTGTATTGTAAATATATTTCACATTTCGTAAAATATTTTTTTAAAAGCTCTCACAGGCCCCCATTTGGAAACTGCTATAACCCCTCAATCTGGTCAGTGTCTTTTCTCATTTTCGGTAATAATATGTATTAAGGGTTATAAATTTCATGTTGTTGGTCCGTATTGGACTGAGAATAACATATGAGTAACAACACAGTAAAGGTTTCCACCTATTCAATACAAAATATATTCACAATATTTTAAAACAAGGGCCCTTTACTCGACATAATGGAAAATTCCTACATACACCTAGACCAATACTTTAATGCCAGTCACAATCTCAATGAAATCTCAGAAAAACCCAACATACTCTTCGATCTATTTATCACTTTCCTCAGAAACAATAATGCAGCCAACCAAAACTCAATCCTAAATTTACCGTAATCAAAGGTACTTTTCCGAGACAATTATCCTTTCTTCCGCACCCTTCAACCCCACCTTAAGCCCTCTTCCCCTCCTAAACCACCTCCACTCTTCCTAAGCCATATATAATTTTATATGTGTCATTTCACATTGCATTCTTCATTATAAGGACTTACTCTTTTCCATGATTATATAATTTTTACAACACTAAGCCCCCTTTTATACTTTGTTCCAAACCTCTTATATATATTCCTTGTATATTTATTAGCTATTACTCACTTGTCCCATACTAACATCTCTTTTAATTTACCACATTCACTTGTTATTCCATAATAATCTTACTGTTAAAATTAACATGTTCTTAGGATTTCGTCAAGAGTGATCTTTGCTTTGATGTGGCTGATGATGACCCCTAGATGGGTCGAAACTAGTTCCATGTAATTTTAAAATATTGTGAATATATTTTGTATTGAATAGGTGGAAACCTTTACAGTGTTGTTACTCATATGTTAATAATATGTATGTTTAATTCTTTAACAGTTAAATTACTGTAGGTTTGCACATGAATATCCTCTGTGGAACTAATCCTTTTGTGAAATACCATAGTTTGCAATCCGTGACATTGCAGACTGGAACAGTGTGAACAGGTTTTCATTGAAAGAAATGCTAAGGTGGAGTAATTATCATGTACCTACCTTAATAGCATGTCTATACAGTTACTTGTGCAGCGAACCATCCTGCAGGTGTTTATCTTCCGTTTCAGTGCGTGCTCCTTTTCCCCCCTCCTCCTTCCTCTTCTGAGAGATGTTTGAAAGTGCTTTGCGGGCTCTGGAGCATGAGTCCAACCTGGCACTTCTACTTGGTGTGTGTACAGTTAGTTGTTTAACAACAGTACTTTGTGGATGATGAGGATTCAGGCTTCCTAAAACAGAGTATTTTCAGGTTTGTCCAAGAATGTATAACTTATATTTAAATTGCAAGTAGCTATAGGTGGAAGTTACTGCAGGTTTGTAGAAATGTGGGTTGACACAGTTTAGCTATTCTGATGTTAATTTGCTTTAGTTTTTTACTGTAAGCTAATTTTTGTTATAAAACCACTGAACATACAGTAGTAACAGTATAATTTCCTATGGCATCAGGGCTTGATGTTGTTAGAAGTTTTGGTCAAATTTAGGAACCGGCTGTTGAATACTACATTTCAGTGTAGCCAAAATTTTGGGGATAATTTGTAGATTTAAATCAATTTTGAAGCTGTCAAATGTTGTCTCATATATACAGACTTTCTTTGCATTTTAAAAATTAGAAGTAAATTTGGAAGTCCCTCGTGATGTGGAAATATTTTGCTCTTTTAAGGACAATCAGTTGACCATAATTAGACATTGATATGTGTATTAGTGGAAACATTTTGACTATAATCAGAGTTCAAAACATTTGTAAAGATAATCCAGAATATGATACGACATGTTTTAAAACAAACCTTCTTTTTCAGAAGAGTTTATTCTTCATAATAAAAATAAAATCACTTGAAGTTAGTGAGTAGTATCAGGAGTGTTTTATTAATAAAAATAGACAATACTGCAATTTATTTTTAATTCACATATTGAAAATACATATTTTTCATTACCTCTAAAGCACTCTTGTCATCCTCTCTGCTCTTACTATTTACCGGACGAGTTGGCCGTGCAGTTAGGGGCGTGCAGCTGTGAGCTTGCATCTGGGAGATAGTGGGTTCGAACCCCACTGACGGCAGCGCTGAAGATGGTTTTCCATTTTCACACCAGGCAAATGCTAGGGCTGTACCTTAATTAAGGCCACGGCCGCTTCCTTCCCATTCCTAGGCCTTTCCTATCCCATCGTCGCCATAAGACCTGTCTGTGTCAGTGTGACGTAAAGCAAATAGCTTTCTTATTATTTATATTGGGCAACTAAGGACCAAGTCATTCAACTGTTCTGCTTTGAGTGGGCCTTGATGTCTGCCCAGTAATCACACATCCTCTGTCTATGCTGTTCTTTTCTTTCCTTTGTCCAGAGGATACCTTTCTTTTTAAGGAGTCATTTGTGTTAGAATCTCTTTTGTCTTGGTATCCTTCTGAATGGTGGTCTGTTGTCTCTTTGTTACTGTCAATTTGTGTATGTCTTTAATCACTTCTGTTGGCCATGGTGTCTTGATCTTCCTATTCCTCCAGACTTTCCCCAGCCTTTGGCTATGATGAAATGTAGTTGGGTAGGGGAGACTGTAGGGTACAATTCCTAATCTAGATTGCATGGCAAAACTCTAGGTTCAATTCCAACCCTCTCTACAGTGTTCATATGCCGCTGTTGATGGTAACTCGCATCTCAGATGGTTACGTTAAACCTTGAGGAGACCCTTTAGAGTTATTCAGTAAGAGTGGGCTATGTGCCAACAACAGGTTTTTTCCCTCTCCCTAATTCATTATCTTCATTGCACAGAAACAAACACATTCGCTTAATGATCTTTGCCTTTGAGGCAAGGAGTAACTAACTCCTTGACTAAAGATGGTGCGTACAAATAAATGAAGATCGCAAATCATCCATCATCATGGTCTTTTGGATTCATACCCAAGTACCAGGTTATTAGATCATGCATGTTAAAACACACACATGGTAATTTAAATTTCACTGCAAGTTAATTGAAGTCGAAAGGATATAAGCCAGCCCTGTGGTATAGAAGTAGCTTGCATGCCTCTTGCTGGAAAGCCTTCTGTTTGCCTTCTGGTCAGTCTGAGGATTCTTAGTCTCCTGGGGTCAGGCCAAGAATTCTAATTCTGGACCAGGGACTGGAATAGGGTTTCACTCAGCCTCATGAGATCAACTGGGTTGCTAGCTAATGTAAAAGAGAGCACCTTTGTCACGGACTGTCTTTGAAATTACCAGTTTGAGTAGCTCAGACAGTGGAGCACTGGTCTTTGGAGATAAAGTTGGTGGTTTCCATACTGGCTCAATCCGGTAGTATTGAAGGTTCTCAGGTATGCGAACCTCATGTCAGTAGATTTACTGGCACATAAAGGAACTCCTGTGCGACAAAATTCCAACACCTCGGCATCTCTGAAAACTATAAAAGTAGTTAGCAATACATAAAACCAGTAACATTCATTATTACTTCTTTCCTTAGACTAGGTAAACAGTTGAAGGGTTCAGTGGAAAAAGAAGGTGGTTCCATTTTTATCAAGTTGTTGGAAATTTCCCAGAAAATTCAAATGTTGATTAAACATTTTTTTTTTCTTTTCTGCAGCATAATACTAATTTATCACAAACATAAATTTAGTGGTTTAAATGTAAACAAATTTTGGAGCTGCCCTCTTTTTCACACTGAAATGGGCTAGAATTGAGTAAATATTCACTGAATACTGCTCACAGCATGGTTTAGTGTCATAATTCAGTAATGATAAATATTGTTATGAATAAAACTCCATCTGTTTCATTATTCCAATTTATTTCAGGATGAGCCAATAAATGCACACACATACATGTATACCCACACAATTCTTATTAACCATGAATGGACACAGTCACTGATTGCTGTCTATTTACAAGTCTCTCTCTCTTCCTTGTGGCACAGTAGGTAGTCCAGCCCGTTGCTATACCTGCAGACGCTTAATCTTACTTTCACTTTCCCCAAGTCCAGTCACCTCATACAGCAGCTGTGTGTAGATAGCTGGATCTGAACACATGGCTATGGGCTACTCGACACACAATGATTGTTCGTTGGTTCGATTCCACAGACAGACCAGTAATTCACACAGTCACATGCAGTGAACAACTAAATAGCTCAACAGTATTCAACAGCAGGACGATACTCACAACAGCGAACATTAACACAGGTCCATTTACAATCACACTCATGATAGCGGCTTCCCTCGCTAATGCAAGCCGAGCCTCAGTCCTCAGAAATACACAAACACACAGTACAGTCTTCCATTCTGTCGTCTCCAGCCCACCCACTCACTGGTCTCTCCGACACCACAACAACCGTTTCTCGTTCAGACCTCGGTGGGACACTAGCGACAGCCAGCACCTCTGTCGCCCTCAGCCCAGCCACCAAACCAGTCTCTCACTGACTTCACCACGGAGTTCAACACTAATCGTGACTCCGCCATGGAGCCGAACTGTAACTCCAAGTCCAGCACCAATACTGGCTTTACCACGGAGCTCAACTGTGACTTACTGTCCGCGGCTAGCCTCCCTTTTTATAGCTCAGGTGATCTGAACCAGAATTTTCGCGAGGTGACTAGAGGCAGAACATTCCCGTTGAATCTCCAAGAAACTCACAGGTAAGCTGGCTGACGAGAACAATGCACGGAAAGGCCGGCCCCACTCTACAAGCCAGCTGGGAGATCCCAGGTCGTGTGTGTCACTAGCCTCTTCCTAGAAGTACCAAAAGGGACTACCACGGGGCTGGCATGGAACAGTATTCTATGAACCCCAACTGGTGAATATCTCATGAAAAAGTTCTTCACTCACACTCATTATTTTCTATTTTGGAGGTGGTGTCATTTGCATCTTGTAATGAACTAAGGGCCTGTAGAAAGGCGGTAAATATTTGTTTGCCAGCTTAAGGACATCTCTGAATTTTGCAGGAGCTATTGGCAGAGGTTCTTTTGTTTAGTTTCTCTTTTAGAAGGATAAATTCAGTGTTGCCTGGATGTTCCAAATGGTCTGGTTGGGTGACAACACATGATGAAGTTGGATTGCATCATACTTCATTTTTATGGCTTACGCTGTATTCAAAGATAAGGAGTGTTGTTACTTTTAATCACTCTTTGGACTTATTCGTAACAACTTTCATGAACTCCAGTGCAAAATGCTCCTTAAAATTGGGAAACATCTTGAGTTGCACTGATTATATTGAATTTCTTGGAAGTGTAAGTAATCAAGTTTTGCCACTGTGATGGAAAGTACACACATTCCTGTATCCTTTTCTCCTTCTCTACCTGGCCAAAACTTCATTAACGTGGGAGGAAACTACAACCTGTGTCTGAAAAGTTCAGTGAATGGTCTCATGTAATAAAGACTACGTAAGTTACACACAAAACTCCTTTACTGGCCTTCAAAGTAATCTCCGTTAGCTACAACACACATTTAACATCGACTGTAAAGCTGCTGGAAGCTGGCAGCAAACGCTTCTTTCTCCCGGAGAACCCTTGTCACGCGTTGTTGGATACTTGCTACACTGCAAGAGACTATCCTCATTTTTCCGTAGATATGGAGATGTGGAGACACACATACAATACGAGGAGCTCAAGCAGTCGTTAAACAGCTGAGTGCACTAGCGTAAATGCAGGCAGGAGTAGAAGGGGTAAGTGCTGATCCTTCAACGTTAGTTTCTTCAACTTTTAAACCATCTAACATATTCTTACAAAAATATTTTCCTGTTACAGAGATGTCAACAGACTTATTTACGTAAAATTTGATGAAGTTACCACTTGCTTATCACCAAAACTTGACCGTCACCATTTTACTGAGTCCTTGCTTACATCTGTAGGATTGCCCTACACTGGTAAAGTCTACAAGCAATTCGTTAATTTGAAAAATTGGATGTTAAATATTTAAAGTAGAACAAAATTCATAACCTATAATCAACAGTGTGCATCAGTTTTGTCATTTTATGGACGAAAAGAATAATATTCACACCTAAACTCAGCTGTTTTGAGAGTGTATTAAGATTTCATTTCCATATGGTACGTGTGAAAAAGTTCACACCAGTTGTAACAAAATGTTTAAATGTGCATTCAACAAATAATTTTAAGACATTGAGCAATTTTAACAGATTATAAATGTATTTATACAGAGACTAACTAATGGCATTGTATTTTAAATATTAGAATAAAGTTCCAAACTCAGCAAATAGTCATATTATTTTCAATAAGATCACGTAATATATAAACACTTTATATTTAAGGTGTTTTTTAAAGTTTATTATGGATAAGTTTGTTAACGGCAAACCATAAGTGTAAGTTCTAGAACAATGTTACCAATTAAACCTTGTAAGAACATAGCTGAAGATATTCAAAATATGAATGAAACATGCCTTATGTTTTAACAATTAATCAATAAAATCAGGATGAGATCCTAATTTTATAATTGCTTTTAATGTATTCAACCTGCTACACTGTCGAACCGGTGGCCTTTCAGACAGCATCACCAAAACGGACGGGGGAACAAAAAAATTTCTTCCGGCGCCAAATCCGGAGAATATGGAGGGTGTGAAAGAACAGTCACCTGGTGTTCAGCAGGAAACTGGGTCAAACGCATCGCGGTGTGAGGATGGGCATTGTCATGGAGGAGCTTCCACTGTCCACTCCGGTACAATTCAGGCTGAACCCATCTGATGCATTGCAGTAGCTGTTTCAAAACGCCCTCATAGAATTCCGCATTGGCAGGTGTACCCTGAGGTACAAATTCATGGTGAATGACCCCATTGCTGTCGAAAAAGGCGATCAGCATTGTCTAAATTTGGACTTTGTGCACCGACTTCATGCCACTGACTGTCTCTTGGTCTCCGGATCATACTGGTAGCACCACAACTCCTCTCCTGTAATGATCATTTTCAACACCTCCAGATTTTGGTCACAAACGTCAGTGAAATATCCCGACGTTTCCATCCAAGTTTGCTTCTGCTCGTCTGTCAGGTTGTGCGGAACAAACCAGGCACAAAACTTCTGCTTTTTCAAATGTTCGTGATCAGTGGTTCTTACACTGTCCTTGCCTACACCCACTTCATCTGCTATCATTTGTAAGGACAGTCGCCGATCATTCGATGTTGTCTGGAGATGTGCTTGTGGTTGGTCGACCCGAACGCGCCTCGTCCTCAACACCTTCCTTTCCATCTCGAAACCTTTCAAAAACGCAATTTTTACTCACTGCTTGCGTGTGTTTCCGTTGCCGTTTTGCCTAGGTGGAAGCAAAACTTCATGTTAACACGTTGCTCCGTTTTTCACTCCATTGTGCAATGACACGAGTCCTCACACTGACTTCGTGCGATGTGTTGCAGCATTCAGCTCCGTTTAACTGTGTTGAATTGACCAATAGGGGGCACTTGGTGACATGTCTTGCAATGCGTATGCGCGAGCGTATCGTCCGAACTAGCTCAGTGTACAACCTAGGCGACCATTCATCGAACTTTTCAGACACAGGTTGTATGTTCTGGTTCAGGAAATCTGTGTGTGATCGTATCAAATCGCTGTACCTTCACCAATGTATACAGAAACTGTACCATCACATTATTCTTATTCTGTGCAGCATAGTTATCACTCAATAAGAATATCTACCTAACTGGTTTGTCCAGAATGTTTTCAAAATTATAAAATAACACACTTATTACTTCACTTTGTCCTTTATGATCGCTAGTTTTACACTGCAAGAAGACTCATTTAAAACACATAACCAGATAACACTACCGGTAGAGGTATGTTCTGCTGAAAATCAAACGTGATTTCCACGTAAGCGTGTTGTTTTGCCAAGTTAGATTTATCTACATTATAACTCACCTTTCTTAAGATGGTCATTTTCTGCTCTTATCACTGCCTTCTCCTTATCATTGGTTATTATCTTTATTTTATTGTCACCGAGCTCGATAGCTGCAGTCGCTTAAGTGCGGCCAGTATCCAGTAATCGGGAGATCGTGGATTCGAGTCCCACTGTCGGCAACTCTGAAAATGGTTTTCCGTGGTTTCCCATTTTCACACCAGGCAAATGCCGGGGCTGTACCTTAATTAAGGCCACGGCCGCTTCCTTCCACTTCCTAGGCCTTTCCCATCCCATCGTCGCCGTAAGACATATCTGTGTCGGTGCGACGTAAAGCAAATAGCAAAAAAAAAAAATTATTGTCATGAGTATTACAGGTCACACATTTTAGCAAATGAAAAAAATTAAAGTTAGACTTAAAATAATTACTATAATAATTATAGGATATCTTTGGTTTAATAAGTTTGCTTTGACAGTTAAGGTGAAAGGAAATAATATGTCATTCTGTCATCCCAGAAATAATGAGACTTTGTCCTAGGGAATGATCAAATATGTTAGTCTACTTGTTTTACCAGACCATCAGGAATTTTTAATTGGGGGATTCTTATGTTTTTCCTCGTCATTCTAGATGGCTGCATATATTTGAGACATGGTTTACTAGTATTTCAACTCTTTTCATACCATGAAGTGCACAAATTGCCTTCTTGCACACTATGTCTGTGCATATGAAAAGGGACTACATGTCTGGTATTGAGATTAAGGTACTGTCGTGTTCCATAATATGTAACTAATATCATATAATTGAATTGAATGCCTCCGAAAGAAATTAAGGCCTTAAATCAGCATGTAATGTTACAATATAAGATTTCATATCTTTTCAGTAGAGCTGTTTAAAAATTTGGTTACTTTGTGACACAAATAACTACTAAATTATTTGGAAGTTACGCTGGTGTTTACATTTTCATGTTCACCGGTATTCAAAATCAAATCAAAATCTCTTTATTTGCAAATGAGGTGTCTACCTCGGTGGCAAATGGTACACTAAAATACGTTATTGTCAAGCACTAAATATTAAATTAACAAGAGAAGAAAATTTTCCTATAATACAACATTTTACAATTTACGTTAACAATGTTTTCTATTAAACACACAATTCATCCTTAATAAATTTATATCGTTTACAAAATTCTACTTATAATATCTCCTGTACTACACAAATATAGTCAACTGATATACAGTATGTGGAATTACTTCAAATGATACTGTACAACTGGTATAAGATTAATATTTACATTGCATTTATTTACTTATTTACTTTTTTTTTCCCGTTCTGGAACCTAAGTAGCATAATGACCTGCTGCGTCTTAACCAGAGCCCCTTTTGCCACCACTTTTCAGAGTTCCTGAAGGGCCTTCACAGTTACCGTAGCGGTCCCAGGGCCCTCAAAGTCCCCACTGTACTTCACCCCTACAGGCAGTCCCCTACTTTGGCTGTCCAAACTCCTTAGACCAGGGGATGGAATTAATTTATTCACACACATTTTTTTATTTTTTATTCTGACATAGAATTTTTTTAACAAAAATTACCAACATATATTATTTACGGTCTAATTTTTTCGTGGAGATCTATCTAGCGATGCTAAGTCTCTGAGGTTTTATGACTTGCAGAAGGTCACTGAAAACAACTAACTAGTTGCAACACTACTGCACTTTACAAAAATTATCACATACCTTAATGATCATTAATCACAGCCAGCATAAGACAGGGATATCAGTTATTCATGCTGAAGCCTGCGTTTTGGGCATATTATATGCCCTTTCATCGTTTGGTCCCGATGTCCTACCTCTCCACAGTAGCTGCAGGTGGATCGAGACCTCTTCTTTGGGGAGAAGTTTCTTGGAGTTGGTGGTTTTCTCTTCTGAGCTTTACTTGTTTTTTTAGGCGTTACACTTTTTTAAGAAGATGATGATGGTCTAATTATTGGCGGAGGAGGAGAAACAGAAGCCGGCTCCGTAAGATTTTCATTTGAGGTGGTTGGTGGCGGCGTTGTTGGAGCAGGGAAAGATGTTACAGCAGGACATAGTACATCTTTCTTATCTTCTGATACGAAGGGTCTAATTTTTTCATGGAGATACATCTGTCTATCGATGCTAAGTCCTTGAGGTTTGATGACTTGCGGAAGGTCACTGAAGTCAGGCGGTGGATCTTGTGGAAGGATGGTGTAGGGTACTTCGTCAGAAATTGTGGATTTCCTTGTCGACACTACACCAGGGTGCTCTTTCATATACACAAAGTGATGTATCTGGGCTATTTGTGGAATGTTTTTCATTCCAGCAAAGAACTTGTTTTGCCAGTCATACATAGGAATTGTTACATTTCCGGATTCTGTGCCAACAGCGACAGGAATAATAGAGCTAGAAACCTGACAACTTTTATGGGCGACATTAATTACATCTAGAGAAATTAATTTCATTTTATGGGTCCGTATTGAACTTTGATTATACCAAATTAAAATAAGTGAGTTAAATCCACCTTTTCAAAACAAATTAAATAGTGTTTATTAAATAAAGAAGTCGTGAAGTGATACGAAGAATATCAAGACTTCTTCTCTACTACTACAACAACATTAATGCATATATGCCACATTCCATACCTCATCAAGATTGTGAATTTCGACTTGTATCTACGTTCTTGAATACTATGAAAAATACTAAAAGACTTCTTATTCTCATATATTCGCAAAGCTAAGTGAACAAAAGTGTTTTAAGGAAATTCTAAAAACTTTTTTCATAGTGTCAAACTTCTATGTTTTAAGACCATCTTGAGGTACCTCATTAAGAAGTTGTTTTTATTTTGCCCAACACAGTTATCAGCATGGAATTCTAATTGCTCCTCACCTACTGAAACATTTTCCAAGGAGTGATGTACAAGAGATAAGACAGTATTTACTCCTTTACCCTCAATACAAGCTTCTGGAATAATGTACAAAACAAATTTGTTAAGTGGTTCACATGCTACACCAAAGATACCCACTTTGTAGCCTATAAGAAAGAAAATGGGTCCAACTTGTTGCAGATGTTGGGCAACATCAAAACTATAATGCATTGTACCTTTGTATGTGTTACAGCTATGTGACCCAAGAGACAGGAGTTTCCAGTTGTCTAATTCCTTATCTACAATTGTCTATGGTCTTTTTATAAGCAGTCCGCTCTGCTTGGACGTGATTAAGATGTTGTATAGCCTTTTCCATCAGATTTCTTTTTTTTCCTTCTCATCCATAATTGACAGTTTCCGTATTACAGTTTGATTGCTTCTTCAAGTCATACAAAGATCAGTCTTGGGTTTCTGAACTACTATGTTACTGCAAAATGTACGCCAGATGGAATACCAAGACGAGAGTGATACAGGAATTCTCTTTATTGATATACAGCTGTCAGAGTATAATGTATGAACGTACTTCTTAGACATGCTGGTTGGGAGAAGCATGAGATCACTTCTTCGTTTTGTAGGAATCCTGTCTGGCATGACAAGTGCATTTTGTTCACTGAAATTATTCATGAAGTTCACTGCATGTTTACGATCATCAAAAGGAATAATTTTATCTGAGAAGTCTTTAATACGTTTTGATGAATTTTATGCTGCACCCTTTCTTTCTTGAATTGTTCCTTTAAATTTTTTAGCGAATACAAATTGAAAAAATGACTGACACATCTCCTGCCCTCTGAAGTGATAAATTGTGTAAGTTCCTTTCCTCTCATAATTTTTTCTCTTAGTAGCTGTCGTCATTGGCTGGTTTCATACTAATGCATTCATCACACCCATCATTAATACGTGGTGGTGATTGACATGTTCTCCACAATTTTAATCCAGTTCCTGACATTCTATTCTCGAAGAATGAATTAAGTTTTCAGGAAAAAGGCCAGTGCAATTTCTTGTACAACCACAACCCTTATTATAAATTCTTTAACCTCCTCCATATATTCGCATTAACAGTGTCGTCCTGCAACTCGTCTGTTGTGGAAATTTCAAAAGGTTCACTTTCCTCAAAATCACTATCCTCACCAGAATTTTCACTTCCAACTCGAGGGGTGCACTGAAGTAATCTGAAATAACATTCGATAGTTCCGGCGGCAAGTCACTGGCTGTATATTGTTTTAAAGCTTTCACAATAACATCTGCTGCATCACTAGGCCCTGACATAGTGAGAATTAATACTCCTTATTTTGGAACCTAGTCTATTTTAAAATGTTTTAATTAACTTAAATACACAACTATATGAATAATAAGGAGAACACCACACTTCTCCACAGTATGAAATGCACTGAAAGACTGCATCGGTATCGGAAATGTTTGGAGCAGAGAGGATGTTTATGAAACCTATTACCTTTATTAAAAGTGCCCAGCTAGGGTTTATTTATCATAAGATAAGATATCCGAGTCATCTTACCCTCGCGCTGCTATGAGCACGAGCGAGTAAGTGTGTGGACTCTCGCTTACGATACAAAAAGTGATCCCTTTTCTTAGTATTAAATAAACCTCATGTTTCAGTAGTGATTATTGTCAGAGGGCTTTTAAATTCATGCAGTGAGCAGATGACAGTCTAAGCAATACATAGGTATCAGAATTGAAAATTCAACATTTTACTCCCTTCAGTGATTTTTTACAATTATTTCGTGAACTGTTGACCGAGAAGTGGTCCCTTTGCTTGTGCACGCACAAGACTCCTTTTGTAACCTAAAGCAAAAAAGCAGGTAAATGAATTTTAGTACGTTACTTGGATCCCTATGAAAGTCAATGAAGATCAAACAGTAGTATGAATATTCTTGCTTAGCTTATACACAAATGTTTTTTGATCGGATATCCCTCCCCTGCACCAGTTTTGGTCGTCTTGGCTGTATAGTCCTAATTGTTATAAGACCAGACAGATAAGGACCTTGCTTCACGTTATCTGCCAGCTTATTGAAGGACAATAATAAGTTCTGCTTCATATCATCAGGATACTTTTCAAAACATCACAGTTGCACAGCCGGCCAGTCTTTCTTTGTGGAATAGCTTTACCACCCAACAAAATATATAGCTTTCCTGCTGCTTTCCATGTTTTCATTACAGGATATAGATATTGATTTCCATAGGGAACCTAAAATATTTGTCCTGAATGACCAATATAAATGGTCCAATATTGGAAGTTATAAATTTTCCTGCTAATTCATTCTCGGTTGCCAGCATTTCACCCCAGCGTGCCAATTTGGGCTCATCATTTAGTAACTAGCACACCTGCCAAAATGCATGGCTGGTGCATATACAGTTTCTCATATAAACTCGGACTGAACGCACGGGGTTTGTCCTCTGCGCTACGACAGTTGCCTTAGCTGAACTTACGCTGCACGCAGCCACCTTGCTTTAAGCGTGTATACAATCTTATATGAAGTCTTACCTCATAAAAGATGCTAGAAGTGTCGTCCTTCCTGGGTTATACAGGTATTGTACCTGGTAACCCCATTCTGGCTGACTGAGCGAGTTCTACCACTGTAATGTTTCTGATTTCATTCATGTTTTCTTTCAGGTCCTCCAATTGTGAGGATTTCTTCGATACACTTATTCTTTCAGTTTACCCCACAAGTAAAAATCACACACTGTTAGATCTGGAGAACAAGGAGAAAAGAGACTAGCACTGATCACTCTGTCTTCAAACACTTCAGAGATTGTACGAAGGGAATCTTCTGTTGTATGAACAAAGGCTGAATCTTGTTGAAACCACCCACGGGATTTTTTTTCTTCTGTTAACTGAGGGAAGAACGGTGTCAAAATGTCATCTTGGTACCTCTCTGCATTTACTGCCGTCTTGAAAAAACTAGGCCTAGTTATTTGTCTTGCACTAACAGAACACCAAACACCAATAAATCAATCATTCAGTACTGATCTGCATTTAGGGCAGATTCCCTGTCTGTTGTTTTCCTATACTTTTCTTAAATGATTGCAAAGAAATTGGAAATTTATTGAACATCTACCTTGGTAAGTCATTCCAATCTGTAACTCTCCTTCCTATAAACAAATATTTGTCCTCTTGAATTCCAACTTTATCTTCATATTGTCATCTTTCCTACTGTTAAAGACACCACTCATACTTATTCGTATACTAATGTCATTCCACGCCATCTCTCCACTAACAGCTCGGAACATACCAGTTAGTCCAGCAACTCATCTCCTTTCTCCCAAGTCTTCCCAGCTCAAAATGTGCAACCTTGTTGTAATGCTACTTTTTTGTCGGAAATCACCCAGAACAAATCGAGCTGCTTTTCTTTGGATTTCTTCCAGTTCTTGTATCAAGTAATCCTGGTGAGGGTCCCATACACTGGAACCATACTCTAGTTGGGGTCTTACCAGAGACTTATATGCCCTCTCCTTCACATCCTTACTACAACCCCTAAACACCCTCATAACCATGTGCAGAGATCTGTACCCTTTATTTACAATCCTATTTATGTGATTACTCCAATGAAGATCTAACCTTATATTAACACCTAGATACTTACAGTGATCCCCAAAAGTAACTTGCACCCCATCAACATAGTAATTAAAACTGAGAGGACTTTTCCTATTTGTGAAACTCACAACCTGATTTTTAGCACCGTTTATCATCATACCATTGCCTGCTGTCCATCTCACAACATTATCAAGGTTATTTTGCAGTTGCTCACAGTCTTGTAACTTATTTATTACTCTATACAGAATAACATCATCTGCAAAAAGCCTTATTTTGGATTCCACTTCTTTACTCATATCATTTATATACATATATATTACACCCTTTAGGGCTTAAAGGCCAATGGCCGTAGCCGTGTTGAAACACCGGATCCCGTGAGATCTCCGAAGTTAAGCAACATTGGGCGTGGTTAGGAGTTGGATGGGTTGCCACATGCTGTTGGTTGGGGTAAGAGAATGGAGGAGCGGAAAAGAACTGGCCACCCTATCACACGTAAACTCCAGCCTAGGAACACCTCTGTGGAGGTTCGGATCTGCCTTCGGGCAGAATAACCCTTACCTTAGGGCTTAAAGAAATGGATCAATCACATAAAAATTAGTGGGTTACACAACTTACCTGCTTACCTGTCCATAAAAATAAGAATGCACCTAGCTAGCAGCAGCTGGAGAGAAGACTTAATGGGTCCTTGTGATAGAGTGTGATGGGACAGGTATACTACTATCTTAATATTTTGTTATTTTTAACTGTTTAATTGACAAAAGCAGAGTCCATTCAATAATCTCCCTCAAGGACAATAATTATTTACAATAGTATGCACTCATGGTGTGAAAACAAAATGCCAAAGACGGCTTACGTTTACAATTTAAAATGATGATGTCGACGTGCTGATGGACGAGTTAGTAAACTGGTGAATGGGTCCTTTCCACACTAGAACAGAGCATAGTACTAGGATTAGGGACGTTTCACAGAAATAAATTTACCACTAAAGTTCCCTTGTATCTGGGAAATATTCACATATAAACAAAAGAGCAATGGGTGCTATAAAACCCAACCAAAACAAAATAAAACAAACTGTAGCTACTTGTGGCACGATTCCACTAAAAATTGGAGGAATATGAACTCTCATCCCCTGGGTCATCTTCACTTTACCCGACAATAAAACGATCAAACATAAATTCAGTTAGTACACAAAGATGACACATATTCTGTACAAATAATGTGGACAAGCAAGAGGAAAGAAAAAAAATATCTATCAAACAAATAAATCTCTTCTGAAGAGAGAAGGAACGAGCTACTGCATGCTGTTTTTATAAATGGCCGTCACCCCCTAGGGTGCGGTAATTGTGCCAATGACCTGAAGATGACGGGAGTGTGAGGGACTTCCAGACACACAAAAAATTGTTAACAAACGCCAACACTGACCTTGTCTCGGCTGCCTTTTGGTCTCGAAACAACACAAGGGCGTTTCACTTCCATCTTATCTCGACAAGCATATGAGCCTGTACACAACTTCTTACGACAAGTAAGGAACCAATTCTCATTCTAAATATCAGGCTCGTTTACCAGGCCACTTCTGGGTCTAATTCATTTAATTCATAGTACTATTCCGTACTATTTCTCATAAAAGCACAGCACTCTACACATGTGGCGTAACCTGATGCCCTCAAGACCTATGGTTCGTGTCTATATCTTTGGCAGTGTGAAACTTGGTCAGAAATGTTGATGACATTGCTTACAACATGGTTTTAATTTCTCAACAGACTTTAATCAAAGTGAAAACATGCAAATAAATCATGCCCATGCAGCATGCAGGTACTACATTACATTAATTTTTCTATCCTTCCTGATAAGAGAGAGTGATAAGCTTTCCAAAAATGATCCTTATTTACAACAAAATTTTAGTCATGAAACAATAAGGAATATTCTGATCTAACACTAAAATAAATAACCTTAAGTAAATCCTAGCTCTCTTATCACCCATAAAATAACACAATGCACAGTGCGAATCCCTAAATAATAAGTTATGTACATTAAAAACATTAATGACTTTTGAATCATCTAACAAATCGCCTAATGGGCTCCTACGTTATGATCAAGTTGTATTCTAATTGCCAAAAGGTCTCAACTACTAATATTTACATAATTAATTACATTTCTGCGTAACTGTTGCTTATCCTACCACATGCTTACAACATGGTTTTACTTAGCTCATTGCTGATGACCTTCTCCTCCCTCCATCTGGACTTAAATATACCATTTAGCCAAGCATGATGAAGACGTTCATAGCTGCTGGTCCTCTCGTACTGATGTCACAAGTTCGATCCATCCCTGACATCTGCTTTAGGCTCCACTTGATGTTGACGTCCACACAGTCTTGAAACTCGGTTCCCAAATTACTAGAATGAAATATACAGTTACTCATCCACACAGCATAGTCCTCATACAGACGCCGTTTCCTGCTTACACTAGATAAGTTCGAAGCGTACTGAATTTAAGACATCATTGCAGTCTCCTGCCGAACAACATCGTACTACAAACTGACCCGTAGCATGATTGTAAAAACAGGTCTGTGCCACTGGCAAAGTTTATAGTCAGTTAATTATGTGTCCATGACCGCACTGTGACAGATCAAATTTAATCTCCCAAGAAAAACTAAATTCACATTTTTACAGTTTAAATAAAATCAGCGCAAACCCTCCAAAAGTACCCAGAGTATCTGCTTAGACAAAGGTTTATGGCGCAATCACAAAGACAGATGCGCGACACGCACTGGCAGCAATCTTACAGTCGAATGCGATGCTTCCATCCATATCTCTCATTTCTTATAGGGAGCAAAAAGCGAAGCCACGCCAGGTGAACTCCTGGCAAACATACTTGAGTTTGGTATGCACCCTCTAGACTTCTTCCCACGGTGGCTGTGTTAATGTGAAGTTATCACTTTTTTGTAATAACAAAGTTTTTATTCTAATCCTGTGTTAATGTGGAGTTATCAGTTTTTTGTAATAACAAAGTTTTTATTCTAATCCACCTGTTCAATACATTATAATGTTGTCACATTTAAAATATCTTCATTAATTGACAAGTTATTTGTGGGACATGTTTCGCTCCCTTACAGAGCATCATCAGCCAAGTCTGAATCTCGAAGAACGGTTATGTTCGTAAACAATGACTCCAGAACTATTGAAACATTTTTTTACAAACTTAAATCTACTCTATTAAAATCTCATAAAATACATAAACTTTGATCATGCCTTAATAACATAGGCTTAGTAGGAGATATACATGAAATTGTGGTAAAATGAGTTATTTTAAAATACTGAAAACAAGTAGCATGTTTAACATCTTTGAAATAGGTAAAATTTCTTTGCAATGAGGTCTGGTGAAAGTTTTATATCCCTTAAGGTTAAGAGTCTATAAAGATTAAAAAAATTCGTCGATTTGATAATTGTACTTGTAACAGGATAATATTGAACTTCATGAAATTTATCACTTGTCATTTGACCATGGCGAGTGCTGTTGAATAAATAGCTCTTGTTGACGTTGGTGACCATATGTTGAAATTGCAGATTTAAAAAGGTATGATTGAAAGGGATGTAAATCGACGATTGTGGTTAAAAGTTGTTAAGTAGTTTATCTTGTTGTAATTCTGTATCAAGAAAACGAATCTTGTAAGTAATCGGAAGTTGTGTTGCTAGTTAATTACGTACTTCTCGAACTTTACTTACCCCTCCAATGGTCGTTTGACAGTTTGGTGGTAACTAAGGTTGTATGGTGACTGTTTGCTCTTCCGCGTCTACTCCTTGTGTTGTATGAGTAAGGTGATAGGAGTTGAGGGGAAGGAGTAGGGGTAGGAGAAGAACTGTTAGTAGGTGTGGTTTTGGAAGGGGAATGTCTAGTAGGGTCGCAGGGAGGGGTTGTGTTCTTTAATGTTCCATGATTATTATTTGTTTTGGGGATGAAAACTTTGGCAAAACTGCTTTTTTCTAGATCAAGCATTTGTAAAAGTTTAGGTAATTGTTCGTGTAAACGATTTCGTGATTTAGGTTTTTTTCTTTATTGAAATATTGGTCTAAATGGATATAGATATTTTCTAATTCTGTCATTAATTTTCCCTTTTCTATCTTTTTGATAATTTTTAGGTCTTTTTCTATGGTTGTAAAATGGTGGCCTGATTCTCTCATGTGAGCACTCATCGCAGAATGTTTGTTGTGTTTTGCAGCGTTAACATGTTCTAAGTATCTTGTAAAAAAGCTACGGCCAGTTTGGCCAACATAAGAACATTTACACTCTACGCGTGTTAATCTATAGATGCCAGAATTTAGATAACGGTTATTGTTAGAATTTGTACTATTGTGGTTGAAAAAATGTTTCTGTTTGTATTTTGTGTCTTGAACGCTATATTAACTTCTCGTTTTTTAATAGGATTAGTTATTTGATAAATGGCTGGATTAGTGAATGTGAATGTTGCGATTTTAGACTTCTTAGTTTTTTCAGGAGTAAGATTAGTTGCTAACCTTTGTTTTACTTTATTGATAATCAGATTGATCATATTTATTTTGTATCTGTTAATTGAGGACAGATCTTTTATAAATTTCAGCTCTTTTCTTCAGTTAGTATCTGAGAGGGGAATTTTAAAGCCTCTATAAACTAAACTGAAAAAAGCCGCTTGTTTATGTGATTTTGGATGGAGTGAATCACTTTTTATCGTTAAAGGAGCGTATGATGGTTTTCTAAATATTTGAAATTCGAACCTATCTCCTATTCGTGTTACATTAATATCCAAGAAGTTTATTGAGTTAATGCTTTCGTCTTCTTTCATAAATTTTATATTTGGGTCAATATTATTTAAGAAATTTAGAATTTTTTCACTATCGTTTTTTGACTATCTATTATGACAAAAGTGTCATCTACATACCTGATCCAAAGACAAGGCCCTTCTTTGTTTATTTTTATTTTGTTTTGCTCTAAATGGTCCATATATATGTCTGCCAGTATGCCCGATGTGGGGTCTCCCATTGCCAAGCATGTTTGTTGGTAAATCTTTTTATTAAATGTGAAATAATAGGGTAAATTTCGATAAGTTAATGAATTCTTCTATTTTGCATTTACTTAATTTACCGTGTTTAAGGAGATTGTGTTTGATGATATTGATAGTTTCTATTACCGGTATATTTGGATACATGTTGGTTACATCAAATGAAACCATTTTATGTTGTGGTTGTAAGTTGAATTTACTTAGTTTATTACCAAATTCTATTGAATTTTTGACTGTCGATTCGTTATTGAACTTGTAATGTCTTTTGAGGAAGCAATGTATAAATATAGATGTTTTATATGTGGGACTATTTCTACTGTTAATTATAGGACGTATGGGTACGTTGGGTTTATGTAATTTGGGTAATGCTCTAGCCGTTGGTAACTTTGGATTCATACTTATCATTTTTTTGTGTTCTTGTTCCATTAAATAAAAAAGTTGAATTCTTAAGGAAAATTTTTTGATTCCGTTGAATCTTATTTATGGGATCTTAGTTTACTATGGTGTAGGTTTTATCTGAAAATAATTCTTCTGTTTTTTCAATAGTCATTTTTATTTAAAAGGACTGTTGTTTCACCTTTGTCTGCTTTGGTAACAACTACGTTATTTTTGCTTAACTTTGTTTTTAGTGTCATTATTTGTTTTGTGAGAGTAGGATTAGAACTTTCAATTATTTCCCTTACGAAAGTTGGGAGCTTCTTTTTAACTTCAAATCTGATGTCATTTTGTAAATCTGGCATCAATTTATTCAAGTTAGATTCAACTTCTGCTACTACATTGATTACATCTTCTACTTTTTGTGAGTTAGGCCAATTAAATTTTGAGCCTTTATCGAATAGGTTCATTTCATTATCAGTGAAGTTTGTGTTTGATAGACTGATAGTGGTGGGAATGTTCTTTAGGTCAGAATCAGGATTATTTGCCCTATTGTTAATTTTGTTAGTAATATTTTTCTTCTTTTAATAGTATAAGTTTGTTATCTAGGGTTTTTTGTTTCTTGTCTAAAACGTCAACAAGTTTCTCTGTTATATAATTTTGGATAGATTTCCATTCTAAGGGAGACAATTGTTGCGAAATTTCCAAGTGCGTTCGGTATAATTGCAAGTTCAAAAATGATTTCTTCCTATACAGTGATTTAATTTCACCTTTCAGCCAGATCTCATTTATTTTGTTTTGAGTATCAGCTACCTTTGGATTAGATAAGTTTTTTCTTTGTACAGACTTTAAAAACCTAGGTACTAACTTAAATTTGAAACATTCTTGCAAGAACCAAATATCTTAACACCAAACTGTCAAACGACCGTTGGGGGAATAAGTAAAGTTCGAGAAGTACGCGATTAACTAGCAACACAACTTCCGATTACTTACAAGATTCCTTTTCTTGTTACAGAATTACAAGAAGATAAACTACTTAACAACTTTTAACCACGATCGCCGATTTAAATCCCTTTAAATCATACTTTTTTAAATCTGCAATTTCGACGTATGGTCACTGACGTCAGCAAGAGCTATTTATTCAACAGCACTTGCCGTGGTCAAATGACAACAAGTGTTTGAATTTCATGAAGATGAATATTATCCTGTTACAAGTACAATTATCAAATCGACGAGATTTTTGAATCTTTATAGACTCTTATCCTTAAGGGATATAAAACTTTCACCAGACCTCATTGCAAAGAAATTTTCAAATTTTAGTTCTTAAAATTGAATTTCAAGTCTTTCTAATATATTAGACATACTACTTGTTTTAAGTATTTTAGAACAACTCATTCTACCACAATTTTAATGTGTCTCTCCTACTAAACCCAAATTATTAAGACATGTCACCAAAGATTCTGGATTTTATATCACTCTCGTAAATTACTGTAAGTTTTAGTTTATGAAATAATAGTTTAATAATTTTTGAGTCATCGTTTACAAACTTAACCATTCTTCGAGATTCAGATTTGGTTGATCCTGTCACAAGTTCAATTATTAAATCGACGAGATCTTTGAATCTTTATAGACTCTTATCGTTAAAGGATATAAAACTCTTTTACCAAATCTCATTACAAAGAAACTTTCAAATTTAGTTCTTAAGATTGAATGTTGCCTATTTCAAAGATGTTAAACATGCTACTTGTTTTAAGTATTTTAGAATAACTCATTCTACCACAATTTAATGTATATCTCCTACTAAGCCCATGTTATTAAGGCATGACCAAAGTTTACGTATTTTATGATATTCTAATAGAGTAGATTTAAGTTGGTAAAAAAAATGTTTCAATAGTTCTGGAGTCATTGTTTACGAACATTACCGTTCTTCGAGATTCAGACCTGGCTGATGATGCTCTGTAAGGGAGCGAAACATGTCCCACAAATAACTTGTCAATTAATGAAGATATTTTAAATGTGACAACAACACCGAGCTCGATAGCTGCAGTCGCTTAAGTGCGGCCAGTATCCAGTATTCGGGAGATAGTGGGTTCGAACCCCACTGTCGGCAGTCCTGAAGATGGTTTTCCGTGGTTTCCCATTTTCACACCAGGCAAATGCTGGGGCTGTACTTCTTGAGCCGAAGTAGGGAAAAATTTTCTTGCCATGAGTGGGCGACTACCTTTTTCCTGAATCGAACGCTTAGTCCCGCGGCGTCTTTCTCCTTTCGAGCTCTACGAGTGGGTAACAATTTTTTTTCTTGCACCGTTCTTACGGGTGACTATTTATCTAGAGCCGTGCTACAGTGCCTATCTCACCTTTCGGTCCTTCTCAGCAATCAAGAAAATTCAATGTTCAAACAATATCTCAGGGAATAAGTTACATCAGCATTTTTTTACCGTGAATCCGACTGGGATTACCCTCTCTACCTTTCATTATATGCGAACATCGATTGGAATATTTCGTCATGAAGACTCTGTTTCAAACTCAATTAATTACCATCATCAGGTAAGATATTACCTTAAATTAATCTTATAATCTATAAATAATATAAAATCACTTAAATTCTAAATTATTAATATTTATTCAAAATTATATCATATTTTCAGATGAGCTAAATGTTTTCTAAATATTTTGTATGTACATTGGTATTTCATCCAAACAAAAAAATCTTGAAATCGTCCTTGAAGTCCATGATAATTAATCAAAAACTACCTCATTATTGCCTATAGTCTCATCCTACCAAATAAATCATCTCCTAAAATTGTTTATGGATTAAAATTGTTCGATGAATTCATCCTGACTTATTATGAATTACAATCTATCTTCATATTCTCATTCTCTTATTTAAAAAAATATAATTGTATACTTCTTTATATTGACATTTAGAAATTAATTAGATTAATGAATTAGCTTGAAATTGTGTAAATGACACAACAAGAGTAAAATAAAAGTGAAACTTTTATGAATAAAGTCAAATTCTCGTGAAATATAAGATTCTACTGTTAAGATCCAGCAGAATGTCGAGTTCTGACATACATCCAGTTTCGGTTATTGATATTTTACAAAGTTTCAAACTTAAGAATACGAGAATAATTTTTTTTTAACTTTTGGTAAGTAAGCTTAATTATCTGTCTGGGCTCTTCAACTAACTTTATCTTTCAGAAAACACACGCAGAATAAGAAATGTTTCATGATTGTAGCTCGTAATAGCTACCTACGTTAATATATATATATATATAAACACACACACACACACATATATATATATATATATATCATTATTCATGACTAGATGTGATCAAAATATTCCTATGAAACCTGTAAAATCTTCAAGATAGACTCAACACCTTTGCATTCAGGTTATAATATGTCGCACCGCTTAATAAATTCAATTATATGTTTGCAATAAGTCAAGGAATACCTTAGATGACAGTTCCTAAGCCATTAATAGTGATTAGCTAACATTACGATGACACTAATTTCATACCTGCCGACACTAATCTAGTGTTCCAGCTTAAATCAACTTAAATATCAAATAGGATGTGGAAATTTTCTTTGAGGTTGCCATAATAGCCTGAGTTGTAGGTTAATTGAGATTAATTTCCGATGACCATACTTCATTAACATACTGTAAACCCATCTTCAATTTGCCAATACGTCACATATAGATTATTCGAGGTTACGTCGCTTTAAGCATTAAATAAAACCTTAATTCTACACTACGTTACATACACTCTCATTAATTACTTATACGTGAGATTCTTTCCTCAAACGACCTTCCATTTGTCATCATTCCCCAAACAAATATTCAAGGATATCTATTATTTATTATACGCACTCCCTATCTCATATTTCCATCATATTCTTACATTACCGCATACATAAACTTCATTTGATCTATTCAATGTAACGCTCGATTTGAATAATTCCATATCCCAATGAAATTACAATATTATGGATCGACAACATCTATTTCTGACAATATGCACTTGATTTGTCAATACATATATATATAAATATAACCCATATTTACTCACGTTTGGCAATAAGTTGGTATTAATGATGATCGTGGTAACCTACGATTCGATATGCATTACCGGTATTTACTTACTCCAAGTACATTTGAACAGCTTGATTATGGCATAACTCTTTGAAAATCGACTGACAAGACGTTATTATTGTGCTTCATTGGCGAATGCGACATTTCCTACATATGGAAGTTCTTATCTGCTTTTGAAGATTACCAAACACCTTCATCTGAACAGCACTATCAGTACGTTCGCGATGAAACTATCTTTATAAGTCATCTCTCGAAGATACATCGATCCATTCCTTACATCAACACAACCAACAAATTACTACATGATACTACACAAATATCTACTTTCGAAAAATACAGCTTTTAAACTTATCTTATTCTGCCTGTGTTTTGGGCTGGGGCTGCTGTAATTTCGTCCTCTTATGTGGCGATCATCTCTGGTTTATATCTGAGGCATCTCCAAGTCTTGATCGCTGGACTTGTGTTGTCGGGCAAGGCCGGTTCGGTTCCCGTCTGTCGCCAATCCCATCTCCATTTAGCAGGCCATCACAGCGTTTTCACGTACATGCATGAAAAACATAGATAAATATAACATTAATTCCACGGTCTCCATAGTTATAAAGCCTTCTTATATTCTTTAGGATCTTATGAGGAGAATATGATGACGTAAATTCAACTATTGCAGTTTTAACAACACGAATTGCAGTGTAATTTGCCTATGACCCTATATCTTTACGAGAAATATAACATTTGGACTTCGTATTTTTGTTCATTCTTCCGATAATGTTAGTATCTTCTCTCTAAAATCTATTTCTTTATACAGTAGCTTCTTGAAATCTTCTGTGTATATTCTTCCTTTTTACGATCTTCGAATGTTCCTACTGTTGTAGTCGTTGCCTACGCTATAATACAAGGCCTTGAAATGCACTAATGAAAACGGGTGCCACCTTAGTTCACCGCTCAGCCACTAGGATCGCGCTGTTGCCCCCTTGTGTTCGCATGGCCGTGTATGTCTATAAGTAAATTATATCCTAAATAAAGAGAGCTGAATGTTGTAGGTGTCTACAGTTTTAAAACTTTCCTACTCAGGGGTTTCTTATCGAGTTTCAAAACTTTCTCACTTCTACTTGAGTGGCTCGAAGCAATGTTGTCTAATAGAGGTCTCAGAAATTTTTGGAGTAGAAAAAGAGGTAGTTTGTCGTCTTTACACACTCTACACTTAATTTCACTGATGAACCTGGTTTTCAGAAAAAACGTACACATTTTTAGTAACTGTCGTCGAGGTAAATACTGTACAGCAGAGGTAACAAATTCCGTCATGTGCTGCAGAAGAGCCACAAACGATGATTTCGGGTATCTGAGGGCTCCTCGATCTTGAAAGCGAATAAGACACAATGTTGGACTTTCACTAGCTGGAGAAGTGATATGTTCTAAACAGCCTTCACAGTCTGTTTGTTCTTCTGTCACACGCACTAAGTATCCTGCTACCATAGCTAGAAAAATACCAGGTATTGTAGCTGTTGAATCTGAAACAAATTAATCATATTTATGTACTAGCGAACACTTAAATAAAAAAGTATTGTTTACACAGATCTGATGTAATTTACCTTGCAAGGGTTTTGTAATCGTTCGTACATTGCGGATCTTATTTTCATCCCTCAGCTCAACATTGCCATGTTTTGATGCCGCAATAATTCCTGTATGGAGCGTTGTTTCGATTGCGTTAAGGCATAACCTTGCGTCCATTGTGTCTTTGTATCCCGCTTTGCGTCGTAGGTGGCTAAAGAAAAGCTCGATATCATCGCTTGTTAGATTCCTCGTCAAGACATAATGAAAATGTATACTTATGAGGTATTTTACGCAGGCCACAGTGGATTGGGTAGTCAAGACCAACGCCTGATACGTTTCCCTCGTGAATCTTTTCTCTTTCTCTGGATGCATTTGAATGTTCTTGATATATGACAGGAAATCATTTATTAACCAACTGAGGCGTTCATCTTCAATGCTGAAAAATGCCAGTTTGTTCTCATTCTTGGAATATGTCCCATACGAGGTGTTGCAGACATCATGGGCATCGAACCACTTCATAAAATGCTCCATGAAAGAAATTGTTTCTTTAATGCTTTCGGGACAAACCACCTCCATACCCTTCAAACCAGCGATTGTTTCAGGGGAAAATTCAATTTTGGCTCTTGATACATTCATTTTCTCCAAATTTGTAGGGTAAACTACTTTTCTGGTTAGTTTCCTCACCGGCGTCATAATTGAAGATTTCTGGAGTTTGAAAAGAACTCTCAAATGATCGCCGGTCACGATAGCATTGTTTACAAAAAAAGTCTCGTGACAAATGTTGGGATCGTACGTTTTTTATGACGTGACTGGGATTGAAACTTAGGAACAGAGGCCTAGTTTTATCAGCTGGATGTTGTATCTCATGCGTAATGCTTCCTCCATATAATGTTTCGAACATCGAAACATTTACCTGAGAATTGTCGGTCACAATTCTGATCACTCTGAAACCACACTCTTCAACAGCATTTAACGCATCCAAGGTTAATTTTGCAAGTTGTGAACCCGTAATGGATGAAGTGAAATAGAAAGACACCGGTATTCTGTAATATGTAGAGAGTCCCTTGGACAAAATGCAGAGTAGTTTATTGGCCAACCTATCTTCGATTCCAAGAGCGTCAATGTCATTCGGTCCAATAAACATATCTAATTTCCTGTCATACATAAGTTTCGGCTTTATGGACATTTCATCTATTATAAGGGAACCAACCTTTTCGTTATCGTTCACTAACGACAGTTTTTCTACCAGTAATCGGGCTTTAGTTAGAGAAGTTATGCCGGTCTCCCCTTTTGAGTATCCAACATAAGATTTCAACGTTCTTGGATGAGGAATATGCAAAATATCGAATGTTCTGAGAAGCCGATAACCAGTTGGCGACCTTGAAGATAATAGTACACAAATTTTAACTGTAGTCTCCTGGTATTTACATTTCTTTTTTCCAAAGCTCTGAAGTTGTTCTAACAAAAAGTTTGCTTTCATATTTCCTCCCTCAGCTTCCTTCTGAATTTTAGAAACTCGACTTTCAAGATTTCCGGGATCCTTCTTTACCTTACAAAGTTCTGCTTCCAAGTCACGAATTTTTACGCGCAACTTCTTAATAATTGTCACGTGCTTTCTATTTCTTCTGATCTCCTTCCTTAATTTCCTGGTAATGTATTTGGGTACTGTTGATTTTAGGACGGGAGAAAACTGTGTACCGGTACCTACTGTTGTGGTGCCTACATTTATCAGGTCAGATTCTCCAGTATTATCAGGCACAGGAGAATCCGATTGTTCCACACATTTTCTCTTATTTCTTATATACTCATTTTCACTGTCCGTTTTTTCAAGCTGTCTTCTTCTCTGAAGTGTTTACTGCACACCCTCAATTTTTCTGTAGGAACCCAGAGAGATCCAGGCTTGTCTCCTCTGCGAGATATAGCAACAAGCCGCCGTTATTTTAAAGCACTATTCACTGGAAACTTGTGAAATGAAATTCCACTACCTTTAATTTGTCGTGAATGACAATAAGGAACACAGCAATAAACCATGATTGAACCTGCGAGTGCTTATCATCACAAGAATACACACATTCACAACCAACTCAACACACGTTTAAAGGCGCGAACCTGGTAAACAGGGGGCAAGGTAGCGATCCTAGCGGCCCGCCAATGAACTGCAGTGTGACCACTTCTATAGCGTTTTACGGGCTCTATTTCCAGGCGTTGTATTATAGCGTAGGCAACGGTTGTAGTGATGGGTAGGTCGCGAACGAACTAGTTCTCGGGAACTACTTCACTCCCACGAACTGTGAAGTGTTTACTCGTCTCTCGAGAACTACTTCGCGAACTGTAGAACTTCACGAGTGTGAAGGGAATGGAAAGGAACTTGTTCGCGGACGAACTACTTCAGCGGTTGCAGAGTGCTCTAGCGGGAAAGTTAAACATTTTGAAGTACTTCGTGAAGTAGTTCATAAAGTAGTTCTTTCTTGGGAGCGAGAGTAAATGAACTAGTTCCCACAGGTGAACTGCTTCTTCCCATTACTATACTGTTGGTTTATAGTGAACTTTTCTTATATCACGGTTACCTGGATTCCGTTTGCCTGTATATTTTCCCTTATGTTAGCGGCCACATGGATTCCATTAGTCTGTATTTCATTACGTCGAGCTTTCTACCGCACGATTTACGGAGCTTTACCGCTATTGTCGGCAAATGACGATTTCAATGTCGCGATTCTAAATGACCAGGGCAATGAAATGGTACAGTACCTTAATTAAGGCTTCGGCCGCTTCCTTCCCAGTCCTAGCCCTTTCCTCTCCTATCGTCGCCATAAGACGTGTCTGTGTCAGTGTGACGTAAAGCCAATGGTAAAAAAAAATGTGACAACATTATAATGTATTGAACAGGTGGATTAGAATAAAAACCTTGTTATTACAAATAACACATTTCAGTATGGATTAAAACATGAGATTAGTCACTTGCAATGTTATCAGTTTTGTCACATATTAATGGCGTTAGACATACCATTATGTTCATAAAATTCTGGGGACCGTTTTCATCCTTTTATTTTCCTGAAAAACCCTCAGGTAGAGGAAATATCACTCGATTCCCGTGACGTGCTTTAAATGCTGTTAAGGTGGCATGGTGCTTCCCAAAACAGGTTCTTATCTCTCTTTCCCCCTCCAACACATCTTCTGTTTCACTCATACATGGTCACACCCTTCCTAGGGAACCACCTCCGAGCTCCCGCTTTCTATACTTCTTCGCACCCTTGTACTTGGAGTCCTGTTGTGCAATATTACCATTGCGTTAAATATCATAATGAACAGAATGGTTCAATATATAAGAAAACATAAAGGTCCAATAATACTGGCTTGAGGAATTCCTCTCTTAATTATTACTGGGTCAGATAAAACTTCGCCTACTCTAATTCTCTGAGATCTATTTTCTAGAAATATAGCAACCCATTCAGTCACTCTTTCATCTAGTCCAATTGCACTCATTTTTGCCAGTAGTCTCTCATGATCCGCCCAATCAAATGCTTTAGACAGGTCAATCACGATACAGTCCATTTGACCTTCTAAATAAGATATAGCAGATATCTTGCTGGATCCTACAAGTTGAGCTTCAGTGGAATAATATTTCATAAACCCTAACTGCCTTCTATTGAACCAGTTATTAATTTTGCAAACATGCCTAATATAATCAGAAAGAATGCTTTCCCAAAGCTTACATGCAACACATGTCAAACTTATTGGCCTGTCATTTTCAGCTTTATGTATATCACCCTTTCCTTTATACACAGGGGCTACTATAGCAACTCTCCATTCATTTGGTACAGCTCCTTCATGCAAACAATAATCAGATAAGTACTTCAGATATGGTACTATATCCCAACCCATTGTCTTTAGTATATCCCCATAAATCTTATCAATTCCAGCCACTTTTCTAGTTTTTCACTTTTTTTATCTTATTGTAAAAGTCATTGTTATCATATGTAAATATTAAAACTTTTTTAGTATTAGTCACCTGCTCTATATGGACATTATCCTTGTAACCAACAATCTTTACATACTGCTGACTGAATACTTCTGCCTTTTGAAGATCCTCACATACTCACTCCCCTTGTTCATTAATGATTCCTGGAACGTCCTTCTTTGAACTCTTTCTGTCTTAAAGTACCTGCACATACACTTCCATTTTTCACTGAAATTTGTATGACTGCCAATTATGCTTGCCATCATGTTATCCTTAGCTGCCTTCTTTGCTAGATTCAATTTTCTAGTAAGTTCCTTCAATTTCTCCTTACTTCCACAGCCATTTGTAATTCTATTTCTTTCCAGTCTGCACCACCGTCTTACCCTCCTTGTTTCTCTGTTATAATAAGGTGGGTCTTTACAATTCCTCACCAACTTTAAAGGTACAAACCTATTTTCACATTCCTCAACAATGCTTTAAACCCATCCCAGAATCTGTTTACATTTTTATTTACCGATCATAGTTACTTTTTAAAAACTCCCTCATGCCTGCTTTATCAGCCATATGGTACTGCCTAATAGTCCTACTTTTAAGACCTTCCTTTCTATCACATTCATTTTTAACTACGACAAAAACAGCTTCATGATCACTAATATCATCCATTACTTTGGTTTCTCTATACAGTTTATCTGGTTTTACCAGCACCACATCCAGAATAGTCTTCCCTCCAGTTGGTTCCATCACTTTTTGAATCAGCTGTCCTTCCCGTATAAGCTTATTTGCCATTTTTTGTTCATGATTGCTGTCGTTTGCATTACCTTCCCAATTGACATTTGGTAAATTCAGATCACCCGCAACCATCACATTCCTTTCCCTGTCGTTTCCCACATAGCTTCTGCTACCCTTTCCTGGTCTGTACACTCCAAATGCAGCAAGTTGCCTATTATCTTTAGAAATGAGCCTTACACTTAGAATTTCGTGTTTGTCATCTTTAACTTTTTCATAGATTACAAATTCTTCTTTCACCAGAATGAATACTCTCCCTCCCACCAATCTTATCCTATCTCTATGATCCGCACTCCAGTATTACATGTAATAAATTTCATGGTTGGTCCGTATTGAAAATTTATATACCATCTTAAAAGAATCAAGTTTATTAAAATGTTCAACCTATTCAATACATTAATGTAATTTATTGAATCTCATTAATTAATTCAACCTATTCATTACATTAATGTAATGTATTGAATCACATTAATTAATTAATGAATATATTAATGTAATGTATAAATAGGTTGAACATTTTAATAAACTTGATTGTTTTAAGATACCACATTCCAGTTCCGTGAGAGAATTTCTGCATGCCATGATTCAGCTCCTATTACAGTATCTGATAAGTATATACCGTTGAACCTGCTTTATACATAACTTGGTTCTACGTAATTCGTATTTGTAGGTAATTACCATTAAGTCCTGGCAAATTATAATTTAAAGGCGTGTTAAATAAACCTTGTTTATATGTAATTCGTTGTTATATGTTTTAAGTGCCGGTGAAATATAACCGAGTTTTGTGTAATTGTAATGAGAATGTGCTTTTTAAAAAGAAACTGCTGTATTTACGAAGTTTCCTCTTTGTTGGCGTAGGCGGAAGTAGAGCGATCGGGTTTCGGTGCTGAAACAGAACAGAGAGTTTCGCCGAGTGACATTGTTGAATCTTACTTACTGGCGACTTAACAAAGGCGAGTCCCCTTCGCTCCTCCTCTACCTTCGTCGTTTTTAACACGCCGCCAAAGATTAAGATACATTATAAGCAAAGTGGGCGGATTCGGAGCGGAAATAAAATACAGTAAATTTGTTTGAATAATTTTTTTCGTTGGAGCAATGGAGAAGAAAAATGTCCACGATGCCGGTATCTGGTGTTTACTTTTGAACAGTAGTTTTGTCATTCAGTTGCTTTTGATTAGCCATGGAGAACAGAAAAAGGAATGGTTATACGAGAAGTGGGCGCTAATCCACACAAAACAAAAACTAAAATCGCTTCAGACTTAGGGATTGTTTATACCATGCTATGTACAGTCATCAGTAAGAGAAATGCTATTTTTGGATGAGTTCTTAAAACTGGGTTCAAAATCAGTGAAGCACAGCTGTCAGCAAGAAGGATAGTATGTAGATTTGGAGAAAGCACTTTTCACATGCTCCCAGCAAAAGCAGGCTGGAGCTCTACCAATTAGTGGAGACATGCTGAAGGCAAAGGCGATAGATTTAGCTAAAATGATGAGTATCACTGCTGCTTTCAAGGCTTCATCAGGATGGTTGCAAGGATTTAAAGATGTCATAGAATCACGGGGAGAACAATTTGCGGTGACTCAAAATCTGCAGACGAAGTCACGGTGCAACACTGGAAAGAAGAGGTTCTGCCGAGTATCGTAAGCGATTATCAGCCTCCAAACATCTACAGCTGTGATGAGACCGGCCTATTCTACAATCTCCTTCCTAATAAAACAT
The DNA here is from genome assembly GCF_040414725.1 of Anabrus simplex. Classification (NCBI taxonomy): domain Eukaryota; kingdom Metazoa; phylum Arthropoda; class Insecta; order Orthoptera; family Tettigoniidae; genus Anabrus; species Anabrus simplex. The sequence continues at coordinate 783,949,996 of NC_090265.1, forward strand.
TAGCTGAAAAAGGTGATGCATGCCATGGAGGGAAGAAAAGTAAAATTCGTGTAACAGTACTTCTCGCCACCGATGCAGATGGATCTGACAAACTTCCTCCACTTGTGATAGGAAAATCGAAGAATCCGAGGTGTTTTAAAGGTTTCGAAAACAAAACCTAAGGAATATGAATCCAATGGAACAGTGGTTGAAAAAACTGGACATTAAAATGAAAAAGAAACAGACAGAAATGACAGAAAAGTAAAAAGGGCATTTCCTTATTACTTTGGACACAACTGATACAGAAATACCACTTTTAAAATTCTGAGATCCTTCTTCTTATGGATCGATGTGCACCACATCCACCTCAAATCGTTCTGGAGAATGTCCGAATGGAATTTTTCCCTCCGTACTGTACCAGTCTTCTACAACCGCTTGATTTGGGCATCATTGCAAATTTCAAAGTGCATTATAGAAAAATGCTGGTTCAACATTTAATAACGCTGAGTGATGCAGGAAATGAACCTCTCTCCATTAATTTGCTACAAGCCTTGGACTTTATTTCGGCTGCCTGGAAGCAGGTGTCATCCTCCACAATCAGCAACTGTTTTCGCAAAGCTGGTGTCTTACTAGAAGAGGCTGCCTCTAATGATGATTATGGGGATGAAGTTTTGTCTGGCAATGAGCTAATGCTACCGGAGGGTGTAGAATTCGATACTTTTGTGCATTTTGATGACAATCTGGCTGTGTGTGGAGAACTACCGGATGAAGAGATTATTGCTGGTGTATACCAACAACGCGGCGGTGATGGACCAGCTACAAGCGATAGTGACATTGGAGATGGAGATAACGACTTGAATCTTGACACCTGAACTGAGTGAAGTGTTAAGGGCAATCGAAGTGTGTAGGCATTACATCAGTGCGAAAAGTTGTAGTGAAAATGCTTTGAATTCATTACTAAGTTTGTTAAAGGAGGTTTATACTCCTAATGCAAGAAAAGTGAAACAAGCCAAACTATCTGATTTCTTTAAGGCTGGGTCAAGTTCAATAATATTTTCTGTCTTAATGTATTTATTATTTGCAAGGATTTACACATGCAGGTCTTTTCCATTGGTTTTTTCAGTAAATACATGATGTATTGCATAAGTCTGATTTCTAAGTAATTCTGAGTTACAAGTAGTTTTTTTCTCTTCCTCTTGATATACGTATAAGTCAGGTTCAACTGTATCTATTAAATTACTTAATTCTACTCCTTTCTTTACAATACTTACACAGTTCAACACTAACATTTTTATGTCATCCCTACTTGATTCCAGATCCCTGTACCCTTATCACTGCTCCCTAGACCACCCTGTTTCCCTGAATGTACCTCCCTATTACCCTTCCAAACAAATTTCCTAACTTATACATACCACTGCAGTTTAAGTGAAGGCCATCTGAGCGCAGATCCCTATCTCCTACCCACCCATTAGGATGTAGAAATCTCACTCCCAGCTTCCCATATACCCACTCCATAGTCTCATTTAAATCCCCAATCACCCTCCAGTCAGTATTCCTCCTACACAGTATTCCACTAATAACAATCTCCACTTCCTTAAACTTCACCCGTACTGCATTTACCAGATCCCACACATCCCCAACGATGTTGGTACTTATACCACCTTGCCTTACGTTGCTGGTACCAATGTGAAACACTACCACCTTCTCCTTCCTCTCCTCCTCCTCTTCTACTTTCCTCAACATCTGCCTCAACCTAATTCCTGGATAACAATCTACCCTGGTTCCCTTTCCTTCACACACTTTCCCCACATGTCTAAGAATGGAATCCCCCATGACCAGAGCCTCAACCCTACCCACTTCATTTGATCCCTTCCCCTCCTGGTCAGCCCTATCTTTCCAGATGGCTGCAGAAGCTACTTCCTCCTCTCGTTTCTCCATCCCATGACCCTGTTCCACATGTCTTTTCCTATCCTCTACTCTACATTTCCCTTTCCTACCTCTTCTTTTCCTCCTACTTCCACACATCTCAGCAACAGTTCCCTGTTTCTCATCTTCCCTCTGTTGTTCTACCTGCAGTTACTCATACCAGTTACTCACAGACACCTATCCAGAATTCTGATTCTGTATAGAGCCCTTAGCCTGCCATGTCCTTCCCCTTAAACATTAGACCACCTGTCTTCTACAATTCCCCTCTTTCCTTGCCATCCATCTTTTACACCTACTGTATCCTGTACATTGTTTGAGGGAGGCCTACGTTCCTTCCTGTCTTCTGAGAGAATCCTAATTATCTCGCTCAAACTCCCAAACTCCTCCCCCATACTCCTCAGTGCCTCACCACACCCACAGTTCCTACACTTGCACTCCTTAGCCATTCTTTACGGAAAAATAAAAGGAAAAATAAAATAACATTATGTGGAAAAAAATGAAAGGAAAGAAATATTGTCTAGGATAGTACACACCAATCACACGAGAATTAGGTAATTAATATAATACTACACTACAATACTACTTAGTCTTACTCTCTTTTTATCCTACAACACCCTAACGGGATAAAAATGCCATTAATTACTGAATACCGAAAGGAATACACAAGAATTACACAGTTCTAAACTGTAGTTAAGCCTATCCTAATTACAACAACAGAATTCTAGTAAGAGTTTCTACGGATACCTCTACTATACTACACATATATTTTACATTAATAGAATAAGCATGCTAATTTCTAATGAGATATATCTCGTGTACTACTGTGCAGTACACTACAATAATTTTAAACTACGTTCAGACGAATCCTAATTATAATACCATATGTTACTACTAAGCACAAACAGAAATGAAAATTGTGATCTTCCTATCATAATGAGGGACTTCATAAACACCATTAGGATTTTCTGCCCACCAATAGCGATAGTTATGACTGTTCATACAACCATTAAGATGAAACTAGAACTTTTGCATACGAAAATATGTTGTTGCAATGATAATATGGTGTTTCAGTGATAACTGTCTCACCATGTTAACAGCTGAGATTCAGACTGGTGACTGATGCTTGCCGGGTTGAAAACGTCCAGGTTACTTGCAAGGTTAGGAACTATACGTGTGCCTCCCATACTGCAGCTTATGTATGAGAGAGTGAAACCACCGCTTCGATGGTCTTTGTTTATATGAGAGACCCTGTAGTGGAGGCCACTACGTAGGCTACTTGGAGCCACAGGCAGTGCCAGTGCACTATGAGAGATGATCTGATGGCCTAGCTGGCATCAATTTTTGTAAAAGAGACCAAGTCTTTTATAGTGCATAGCCTGAGTCTCCAGTAGCCTATGCAGGGGCCTCCACTATCTGCATTAACCATGTTTTGGTAGATGTGCTAGTTACCAACTGGTGAAACACTGGAAAATATATAATTTCCAATAACAGACCATTTATATTGGAATTATTTTCAGTACATTACACTTCCACATTGCTTCTTACCAGCACCTTTTCTTCCCTTTTAGCTGGAGCACTATCTTCGGTACATTTGCTATCACTTGCGTCAGATGGATTATACTTGCTCTCTGATACACTAATATCCAAATCACTGTCACAATGCTCCATGTTTAAAATACATGCACAGGGAACATGAATTAAGGTACTAACCTAACACAGATTGGCTCCGTTAGTACCTGCTGCCGTTGGCAGTGTACTGGCGAAAACGAGGTAGCTCCAGGGGTCACGTCCTTTTTGCACAAAATCAAACAGTGGGTTAGCTCCCATCACACCATAATGCACTGAGTAATGGTCAGAGTGACACTGTTCTTGCACCAAAAGATTCAATGACTTTTAATACTGTATGAAACCATCAAAACATGAATTTCACCAAAAAGTGGAGCCAGTCCAATTTTTGCTCTGAATCCTCCAACTGTTAGGGAATTGGTCATGTGGATGACAGCTTTAAATGCAGATCCATATAATTTTAATAAAAAGCCAAGTGAAACGATTGAGGATGATGTCAATCTGATCATGTATTTCTCCAAGGTTTGCTAGCAGTCTGGTTGGACAACGGTCATCTTGGTAAGCCAAGGACCCTAAAGGGCTGTAGATGCCACTTTTTTCCCTTTCATATGATAGAAATTCTTCAATACTCATGTAATGAATACAAAGTTCTTCAGTGTCCACAGTTTAGTTTCTTTAGAACAGGAAGCATCACTCATACCTGCAGAATAAATATGTAAATGTTGTCCCTAGTTTCTATGTACAGTATATTGTGGTGGTTTGCTTTAATTTGAAACTCTTGACTTATGAGATACAGTATTTAACTTAAGATTTAAAAGGTATTAATTTCTTCATACAAACATACATGCATAGGCCTACATAAATAAAATATCTTCATTATAGACTGTTATCCCTTTCAGCATTCAGTATGTAAGCCACTGTGAAGTAATTGAATGCCTCCAGAGTCCTTTGTTTCCTGCTAGCTCTGTCAGCTTGTTTAGTTCCACACTTGTTATCAATAAATTCTTAAAAATCAAATATGATGATGATTGGATGTAACATGTACAAAAATCTGAAGTCCAGGATAAGAAAGTAATCAAAAGTTAAAACTCTTGAAATGTTCTGTAAGGAGGGTAGGAGGTAGGGAAATAAGGTATTTTTGTAAACTAAAGGCAAGAATGAGATGATTAAATTATTACGGTTCAACTCAGACTTATAGCGAAGAATGTGATTGTTACATAAATAACTGAGGAAGTAGAGGAAAGATCTTATGAGTTGTGAGAGTATTGGGGCTATCAGCAACCTAAGAATGAAGGATTCCCTGGACAGAAGTTGTCAGAATTGGGAAGTTAGGCAAAAAGAAGAGAGAAAATTCAACCCTAGCTTACTATTTTTTTTACATAGTTTACACCCCCAGTCATATACATTAAAGTCTAATAGTATTAGAGTCAGCTTTTCAGCTTTTTCTTCTGCTCCCAAAACTTCTTCATTCTGTTGGACCTGGCTGCCCTTTGGTTGTCAGTAATGGTATACTTCCTTCATACAAATGTTAGGAGTTTGAACCGCAAGTGTTTATTTCTTAGAATTCTCTTCTCTTCTGTGCCTTCAGTTTTGGTATTCGAGAGATAGTGGGTTCGAACCCAACTGTCGGCAGCCCTGAAGATGGTTTTCCATGGTTTCCCATTTTCACATCAGGCAAATGCTGGGGCTGTACCTTAACTAAGGCCATGGCTGCTTCCTTCCCAGTCCTAGCCCTTTCCTGTCCCATCATCGTCATAAGACCTATATGTGTCGGTACGACGTAAAGTCAATAGCAACGACAACAACCTTCAATTGGGAGCATTTATAAATTTAATTCTTCTAAATCATTTATGATCTCTGTGAACCAAGTGTTCTTTGTTTTGTTTTTCCAGAATTAACTAAATAACTGCTTCACTAGTCAGGTTTCTGGGAGTCTGAATATATGACAAAACCTAGCTTACTATTATTATACCTTTATTTACATGGCGTGACTCTGGCTAAATTGCAGGCTTTATAAATTATTGTGAAATATGCTTCTACTTGAAAAATATTTTACTGAAACAGAGAGCCCTTGGGTAGCAATCAGACCATGTGAATTGATAGATCTAAATTTCTTGCAGGATATTCCATGACTGAGGGTATTGGAATTTTTCTTGTTTTTATTTTTATTTACTTTGTCAATCCATAGACTGGCTTGATGTAGCTGTCTGTGCCATGCTATCTTGTGCTACTTACATTTACTCTGATCCATTTGTCATATTCATGCCTCAGTCTACCCCTACAGTTCTTAACCACCTATACTTCCTTCAAAAACTAACTGAACAATTTTGGGATGTCTCAAGATATGTCCTATTGCCAAATCATTCTCCTCTTAGTAACTCAATTCACTCTCTCCTCATTTGTAATCCAGTCTACCCACCTTACCTTTAGCATTCTTCTGTAACACCACATTTCAAAAGCTTCTCTTTTCTTTCTTTCTTTCTTTCTTTCTTTCTGCACTGGTCCATGTTACATTTGTATGCAAAGTCATACGCCACATTAAAATCTTCAAAAACATCTTACTAATATGTTTGCCAATGTTTGAAGGAAGCAAATTTATTTTCTTAAGAAATTCCTTCCTTGCTTGTACAAGTCTGCATTTTATATCCTCCTTATTTCTGCCATTGTTAGTTTTTCTACTAACCAAGTTACATTATTCCTTTACCTCCTTTAAGACTTCATTTTCTAATCTAATATTTTCTAATATTATTAAATTACTGTTCTGAAATAAGTGGTGACATGAAAATGGGTGAAGCAGTTCTGTTTTTGTGGGAGTAGAGAAGGATGCAGGTAAAGCTGTAGAGTGATGTGAAATATGATTATGGCCTTGTCACAGTCTCGCCTCTGTTTGGTTGTGATGTCATAATTACTGGCAGCTTGCCAGTCAGTAAAATCACAACCTTGGTTTGAGTTGAGGCGTGGGGACTAGTGATATGTCTCATTTGCAGTGAACAGTAGCTGCTTGCTTAATCATTGTTGTGTAGACAGCTTACTGTCTCCTCACACTGCAATATGAGTGTTATTGCTAATTGTCCTGAATGTTATTCTGCACTAACCTCTGTCAAGGTCTCTTTGCTTTGGTAGGTTATTTAAAATGTTACATGTGCAGGACACCTTTAATTGCAGTTTAAAAAAATAATTATAAAATAGAAGTTCATACTGGGATGAAAGAGGTCAACTTAAATAATAATATGTAGTAATAATAAAGTTGTTGTTTTTACATCTGAACCATTTGAACGGTATTCAGAAACACCAAGGAGGGATTTTGGCCCTCAGGAGTTATTTTGCATGCCGATAAATCTGCCGGCATGAGGCTAGCAAATTTTGAGTCCCTTCGGGTACCACCAGATCGAACCTGTCAACTTGGAGTCAGAAAGCCAGTGCTGTACCATCTGAGCTACCCAGCTTGACAAAGTCAACCTAAATTCTATTCTTGTAGAAGATTATTTTGTTTATGCTGAAAAATTGTTTATCTGTGATAGGATTTTAAAACTCCTTTCTTGAATACATATTTAAAATCTATTTGGACTTCAATCAGTCAATACTGATCTGCATTTAGGGCAGTCGCCCAGGCGGCAGGTTCCCTGTCTGTTGTTTCCTAGCCTTTTCTTAAATGATTTCAAAGAAATTGGAAATTTATTGAACATCTTCCTGGGTAAGTTATTCCAATATCTAACTCCCCTTCCTATAAACAAATATTTGCCCCAATTTGTCCTCTTGAATTCCAACTTTATCTTCATATTATGATCTTTCCTACTTTTAAAGACACCACTCAAACTTATTTGTGTACTAATGTAATTCCACGCCATCACTCCGCTGACAGCTCGGAACATACCACTTATTGCAATTGACTATTCTCATTTTAAAAACCCGTATTTAAGATCAAATGAAAGTAAAAACAATAAATTTATTATTCCACTTATTCAATACACAACTAGCTTACAAAATTAGGATTTCATCCTTATTTTATTGCTAAATTATTAAAACATGGTAGCCTACACGTTTTGCTCATTTTCTGAGCATCTTCAGCCACTTTAGAATCATAAGGCTAATTAGGAATATTGACCTAGAACTTACATGATTGATTTGTCATTAGCAAGCTTAAAATTAATGTAATTTTTAAGAATATTGGTTAAATACAATTTTCTTGTATATTGTGTCAAAATTATTGTTATCTAAGTATAACAGTTATTCACATTCAATTAAAACTAATACAATTTTCTTGTATAAACGTCAAAATGGCTAGTATGTTATTGTTCCATGTAGCAAGGTGTAAAGTAGATTAATCATCTAAATGTATTTAAAAGCCAGTATTGTTAATCCTTACCTTCCTGTATGGAGTTTAAATTTCAGAAAAGCAAAGCAATGTCATCTCCGTACAGGCCATGAAGGTCCCTGGAGTGGTGGAAGGTAAAGGCTTCCACTATTTGTAACCTCGGCACTTGATGGGGTAGAGAGGTTAGCTTTACGCCCGGCCACCTTTGCCCCCAGGAATTAACCTGGTACTCATTTTAGGTGTAGGCTGAGTGAACCTCAGGGCTATGTGCACCTCTGGAAGCGGAAATCTCATTTCTTAAATTTTATGACTTCCTGACGGCGATTCAATCCCACATCCTTCCGGGCGAACCGAGCACATCTTTACCACCTCGGCCAGGCAGCCCCTTGAGATTTCAGAGGGCATATATAAATGGTATGAGTAAAGAACTGGAATCAGAGAGAAGGCTTTTTGTGGATGATATTATTCTGTATAGAGTAATAAATAAGTTACAAGATTATGAGCAACTGCTAAAAAGACCTCGGTAATGTCATCTCTCCACTGACAGCTTGGAATATATATATAAAATATATTACACTGTGAGCATGAGGTTATGAATTCACCGCTCGGAGTGTGCGTGTGCATGTTGACTGCCAGCCTCTCTGGGAGCGGGACACACTGTATATAACTATGCATGCCTTTAATATATTCTTTTATTAGCACAAATGAGTTGACAGATTCCTGTTCAGAATCGTTCATTTTGTTATGATTTGTACAGCCTATGTAACAGCGACAGGCATGCAGCAATGTTCTGATGTCTTAATTGATTACAGTCGATGCCTTCGGTAAGGTACAGGTAGGTGATATCGCACGCTCTTTGGAAATGACGTGAGAAATACATGTAATTAGCTGAATTTCACTGACTGACAGTTGTGGGAGATATTCTACGATATGAAGAAAAGTGTGTAAATCTCAGACAGACAACATTTACACCATGATATATCTTAAATAGCTATAATGTTACAGTAATTAAATTGAAATAATGATGAATAGAAATTATCAGAAGGATCCTGTTGCCCTGTGTAAATCTTCCCGAGTCCACGAAGCCCTACTGCTCTTACAGGGAGGTCGACATGGTAGTTGTGACTGCAATGAAAGATTATTGGATATTATTTTCCTAGTATTTACATTAATTCACTTAACTTCACAGTTTCATTCATGGCCACTGGCAAGGCCTGCTAGAACATAAGCCTCTTCATCGTCTTGTGTCTTCCCACCATCTCTCTGTTGTCATTTTGGTCCAATCCTCACATATTTTCTTCACCCACTCCACTCCTTTCAGACATCTGTTCCTGGGTCTCCTGTCTTCCACTTCCACACTTCCTTCTCGGGCATCATCATCCTCGTGCTGCTTCTCCATTCTCTTCATTTGTCCATGCTGTCTTAGCCTTGATTCCTTTATCCTATTCTGCTATGGTTTCAGATGGACTAGTTCTGTAACCTTCTCATTTCAAATCCATTTTCATTACTCCTATTTTACTTTTCTAAATTTTAACTCACTAGCTTGGATCCTGCTTTCTCTCTTCCTCTCTTTACCAAAGTTTCTTAAACAGATGTCAGCATATCTGGGTTATCACTAAATTGCTGTTTTGGGGGACATATTTACTCCACGCTAAGCTTTTAACATTTTTAGGAATGTCTCTGCTTGTCTCCCCTGCTCGCTTAGTTCTTTATCGTTTCTTCCAGTTTTCTGTAGTAAGCTCCCTACGTACCTTCCTCAGTTGTGGCCTACCAATCATTACTCCGGTTGTTATTCTATCCCTCCTCAACAACTTGACTCTTCTTTATATTAAATTTCATGCCATATATTTACACTATTTCATCTCATTCATCCAACTGCTCCTGAACTTCCTCCTGTCTTTGTCTCCAGACCATCAAATCATTTACAGGCACCACTGCTTTAGTCTTCCCCAATTTCCTCTGCCACTTCTGTCATTATATCATCTGTTACAACAATGAAAGGTAATGGCAGAAGTGTACTTCCTTGTTTCAAATCATTCTTCTCTTCCAGCCAATCTGTTCTCTCTCCTCCTACTTTCATAAAACTCACTCTCTCTTCATACATCTGTACTATCCATATAATCTACTCCTTCATTTTTCATGGCCTTCCATATCTTGCTTCTGCATATAATTTCATATGCCTTTTCAGCATCTAAGAAAGCTATGAGTAGATCTTTTCCATATTCATAATGCTGTTCTTATGGCGACCTTACGGCAAAGAGGAGATCCACGGTGGACCTTCCTGGCTAAGAGCCATAATGTTTGTCTCTTGGACCTCCTCCATCTTTAGCCAGAATCCGTCTCTTCAGAATCTTTTCAAAAATCTCCGCATGGTAACACATGAAGAGTGACTTCCCAATAGTTTTTACACTCTCTTCTTCTTCCTTTCTTGAAGACAAGTACAGTTATCCCCTTCTCCCAGTCTTCTGGTGTTATCTTTTCCTTCCATTAAACACTCATCACCCGATAAAGACATTGTTTTCCCACCTCTCCAGTCACGCCCAACTATATAACAATCTTGCACTAGTGAGATTTTTTTTTTTTTTTTTTTTTTTTTTTTGGAGATGGAGCTGATACTTTTCTTTTGTAATGTTAAAACTTGTGTAGTGGACGAGAGTTAAGCATGGTCTCCGAGTTTTTTAGCTATTAGGTCTGATATGTCTGTTATACTCTATTAGACGAACTTCTACTCCCCCATGTTCAGTGGAAGCTTCTGTGGACAACCAGGAAATACAGTAAAAGTGGCAATGACGGGTGAGAGGTGGGCCAGTCTTTGGTTGAACCAAGAAGCAGATTGAGTTTATGGTGTGTACCTTATACTGTAGTTTCTTGTGATTCCATCCAGTTGGCTGTTTCATATACTGTGAACAAGGATGATTTAGTCGTGACACATCCACTTTCAGAATAGTCCATCTACATCCTCCTATTGTAATGTTATCTATATATTAAGAGTTTACTAAAAACAGCTTTGGCAAATCCATCCGTCCATTCTACTGAACTGATTTGTTTCATTTCTGTTTTATTCTCTGCGGAATTACCTGCCAGTGAATCATGAGACATCGATACATCTCTACGTTCAGCCATCTTTGACATACATACATGCATACATACATGCATACATACATACATTATCATTAAAGACTGTTATGCCTTTCAGCCTTCAAGTCTGCAAGCCTCTGTGAATTTACTAAATGTTGCCACAATCATCTGTTTGCAGCTAGTGCTGTGGCCTCATTTAGTTCTATACCTTTTATCTTTAAATTGTTAGAAACTGAGTCTAAGCATCGTCGTCTTGGTCTCCCTCTACTTCTCTTACCCTCCATAACAGAGTCCATTATTCTCCTACGTAACCTATCCTCTTCTGTTCGCCTCGCATGACCCCACCACAAAAGCCGGTTTATGCGTACAGCTTCATCCATCGAGTTTATTCCTACATTAGCCTTTATCTCCTAATTCCAAATACCCTCCTGTCATTGTTCCCACCTCTTTGTACCAGCAGTCATTCTCACTAATGTCTGTTACTTCTAACTTATGAGTAAGATATCCTGAGTCCAGCCAGCTTTCGTTCCCGTAAAGCAAAATTGGTCTAAAAACAGACCGATATAAAGATAGTTTCGTCTGGGAGCTGACTGCCTACTTACAGAATACTGTTGATCACAACTGCGAGCTCACTGCATTAGCTTTACTACACCTTGATTCAATCTCACTTGCAAAATTGGTCTAAAAACAGACTGATATAAAGATAGTTTCATCTGGGAGCTGACTGCCTACTTACAGAATACTGTTGATCACAACTGCTAGCTCACTGCATTAGCTTTACTACACTTTGATTCAATCTCACTTACTATATTACCATCCTGGGGGAACACACAACCTAAATACTTGTAATTATCAACCTGTTCTAGCTTTGTATCACCAACCTGACATTCAGTTCTCTTGGATTTCTTACCTACTGACATCAATTTAGTCCTCAAAAGGCTAATTTTCATACCATACTCATTGCACCTTTTTTCAAGTTCCAAGATATTAGACTGCAGGCTTTCAGCACAATTGCCATTAAGACCAAGTCGTGAGCATAGGCCAGACTGCTTACTACATTTCCACCTAACTGAATCTCTCCCTGCCATTATATACCTTTCAGCAGATGATCCATGTAAACTGCAAACAGCAAAGGTGAAAGATTAGAGCCTTATCTAACCCCTGTAACTGCCCTGAACCAAGAACTCATTCTACCATCAATTTTCACTGAAGCCCAATTGTCAATATAAATGCCTTTTATTGATTTTAATAATCTACATTTAATTCCATAGTCCCCCAGTATGGCGAACATCTTTTCCCTCGGTACCCTGTCATATGCTTTCTCTACATCTACGAAATATGAACACAACCTGCTTATTCCTCTCGTAGCATTTTTCAATTACCTGGCGCATACTGAAAATCTGATTCTGACAGCCCCTCTGTGGTCTGAAACCACACTGGTTTTCATCCAACTTCCTCTCAATTACTGATCGCACCCTCCCTTTCGAGATGCCAGTGAATACTTTGTCTGGTATACTAATCAGTGAGATACCTCGATTGTTGTTGCAATCCTTCCTGTTCCCTTGCTTATAGATGGGTGCAATTACTGCTTTTGTCCAATCTGAAGGTACCTTACCAATACTCCATGCTAATCTTACTACTCTATGAAGCCTTTTCTTCCCTGCCTTCCCACTATACTTCACCATTTCAGGTCAAATTTCATCTGTTCCTGCTGCTTTATGACAATGGAGTTTATTTACCATCTTTTCCACTTCCTCAAGCATAATTTCACCATCATCATTTTATTTACCATCTTTTCCACTTCCTCAAGCATAATTTCACCATCATCATTTTCCTCCTCCCCATGAGCTTGGCTGTTCGCAACATCACCAGGCAGATTTCCTATTACGTTGAGAAGATGTTAAAAATATTCCTTCCACCTCTCTATTGATTCCCTGGGATCTATTATGAGTTCACCTGAATTACTCAAAACACTGTTCATTTCATTTTTCCCGCCCTTCCTAAGATTTTTTATTACTGTCCAGAAAGGCTTCCCTGCTGCTTGACTTAGCCTTTCCAGGTTATTACCAAAATCTTCCCACGACTTCTTTTTGGATTCAACAACTATTTGTTTCGCTCTGTTTCTTTCATCTCCGTACAAATCCCTATCTGCCTTGGCCCTTGTTTGGAGCCATTTCTGATAAGCCTTCTTTTTATGTTTACAAGCTGCTCTCACTTCATCATTCTACTAAGGTGCTTGCCTTTACCCATCTTTACACACAGTTGTTCCTAGGCATTCCCTTGCTGTTTCTACTACAGCATCCCTGTATGCCACCCATTCTCTTTCTATATCCTGAACCTTCTTACTGTCTACTGTTCGAAACTTCTCACTAATCATATCCATGTACTTCTGTCTAATTTCCTTGTCCTGGAGATTTTCTACCCTTATTTGTTTGCAGAGAGATTTCACCTTCTCTACTCTAGGCCTAGAGATACTTAGTTCACTACACATCATATAGTGGTCTGTATCATCAAAAAATCCACAGAAAACTCCTACATTCCTAACAGATTTCCTGAATTCGAAGTCAGTTAAGATATAGTCTGTTATGGATCTGGTGGCCCTAGCCTCCCATGTGTAGCGGTGAATAGCCTTATGCTTGAAGAATGTATTTGTAACTGCTAAACTCATACTAGCATAGAAGTCCAGCAAATGCTTCCCATTCCCATTAGCTTCCATATCTTCCCCACATTTACCAATCACCCTTTCGTGTCCTTCAGTTCTATTTCCAACTCTCGCATTGAAATTGCCCGTTAGCACTATTCTATCCCTGCTGTTGACCCTAGTCAGGGCCAACTTTGAGTAATCATAAAATCAAATCATTAAATGATCACTCCAATAATTGCAGGCAAAGGCTTACTCTAACCCGCAATACATTCAGTATGTATTATAAGCTGTAAATTTCATTTTTGTTCCGTATTGAAGTGCAATTATAAGAAATAAATTGACAAGAGTGTCCACCTTTTCAATACAGTATATCAAGTAAATAATATTACATCAGTCTTGGGACTAGTTTCAGCCACTTAGTGGCCATCTTCAGCCATCGATTTATTTCAATTATATTTCTTATACATTTGGTACATAGCAGGTTGCTAAGCGACTAACACTTTCATTAATATTTTTATACACTGACTGACAGAGCAAATGCAACACCAAGAAGGAGTGGTCAGAACTTTATGCCAATTGCAGGGTAGACTGACGTCACTGAGGTATGCTCATGATGTGAAATGCGCCACTGTGCTGCGCACGTAGCGAACGATAAATGGGACACGGCGTTGGCGAATGGCCCACTTCGTACCGTGATTTCTCAGCCGACAGTCATTGTAGAACGTGTTGTCGTGTGCCACAGGACACGTGTATAGCTAAGAATGCCAGGCCGCCGTCAACGGAGGCATTTCCAGCAGACAGACGACTTTACGAGGGGTATGGTGATCGGGCTGAGAAGGGCAGGTTGGTCGTTTCGTCAAATCGCAGCCGATACCCATAGGGATGTGTCCACGGTGCAGCGCCTGTGGCGAAGATGGTTGGCGCAGGGACATGTGGCACGTGCGAGGGGTCCAGGCGCAGCCCGAGTGACGTCATCATGCGAGGATCGGCGCATCCGCCGCCAAGCGGTGACAGCCCCGCACGCCACGTCAACCGCCATTCTTCAGCATGTCCAAGACACCCTGGCTGTTCCAATATCGACCAGAACAATTTCCCGTCGATTGGTTGAAGGAGGCCTGCACTCCCGGCGTCCGCTCAGAAGACTACCATTGACTCCACAGCATAGACGTGCACGCCTGGCATGGTGCCGGGCTAGAGCGACTTGGATGAGGGAATGGCGGAACGTCGTGTTCTCCGATGAGTCACGCTTCTGTTCTGTCAGTGATAGTCACCACAGACGAGTGTGGCGTCGGCGTGAAGAAAGGTCAAATCCGGCAGTAACTGTGGAGCGCCCTACCGCTAGACAACGCGGCATCATGGTTTGGGGCGCTATTGCGTATGATTCCACGTCACCTCTAGTGCGTGTTCAAGGCACGTTAAATGCCCACCGCTACGTGCAGCATGTGCTGCGGCCGGGCTGCCCAGTGCTCTGTTTCAGCAGGATAATGCCCGCCCACACACTGCTCGCATCTCCCAACAGACTCTACGAGGTGTACAGATGCTTCCGTGGCCAGCGTACTCTCCGGATCTCTCACCAATCGAACACGTGTGGGATCTCATTGGACGCCGTTTGCAAACTCTGCCCCAGCCTCGTACGGACGACCAACTGTGGCAAATGGTTGACAGAGAATGGAGAACCATCCCTCAGGACACCATCCGCACTCTTATTGACTCTGTACCTCGACGTGTTTCTGCGTGCATCGCCGCTCGCGGTGGTCCTACATCCTCCTGAGTCGATGCCGTGCGCATTGTGTAACCTGCATATCGGTTTGAAATAAACATCAATTATTCGTCCGTGCCGTCTCTGTTTTTTCCCCAACTTTCATCCCTTTCGAAGCACTCCTTCTTGGTGTTGCATTTGCTCTGTCAGTCAGTGTATATGTGATTTTCATCCGTAGTAATGTCATTGCATGCAGCCATGTTTGAATACTACCTGTCAAGCCTGGGAATATACACTTCCTCTTATGGAAGAATACTATCCTCTGCTAGATACTGTTCGATTCTCTAACCTTTCCCCAGCTTCTGTATATACTCAACAGATGGCAGGACATTTCTTATAACTTACATGCTGTTAAGAGAAAACAGTCTATGTACATACAGATAGAAAGGTATCAAATTGACTAGCCTTTTGTACGACCATTAATAAAGTGCAGGAAGAAACCAGTATTCAGCCACAGCCAACTGTATGTTGCACTATCTTGGGTAAGATCGTTTGGAAATGTTAAGATCTGGCCAGATACGGTCGAATGGTCGAATCACAAATAATATTGTATGGAAAGACATTATAAACTACATTATGAATGAATCAGTTATTATGTACCAGTATTAAATGTTCATAAAACTACTGATAAGTTCAGGCTAGTCAATGTGGCTGTGACAGGCATATCAAGATGAGTTATCTGACCTATTTGTAATGAATGCGGTGGAGTGGTACGGGTCCATTACTTCTTGAAGTGAAGTATTGGAAAGATGGGAACATGAAAAAAAAAACCATAATAGGACAAACACAATGACAGGTTAGTGTGGGAAGAGGAGACAAGGAGAAATGTGAAAACACACAATGACTACAATCTCCACATCTTCAAACGGATTGGCTCTCTCCTCATCAATCCCATTTTTTCTCAGCCTTCGAAGAGCTCATTTCTGCCTCTCAGCTTCATCAAGAGGGGTAAGTATTAACACTCGTAGTAGTGCCATCTCGACAGATCTTCAAAGTGTAGGATAAGAAGAAAGCCAGATAACCATAGGAAAAGATGAATTACACTCTGCATCAGGCTGTAGTACTACCACATTTCACGTGCCTGTGTGTCACCGTTGTTAATAATAATAATAATAATAATAATAATAATAAAGCTGCTTCCTTCAGTTTTCAAATTTAACTGCACGAAAGATATTCATGTTATTGATTCGGTAATTTTCTTAAGAGTGTTGTTGGTTTCTTTTTCTACTGATAGTAATTGATGGGACTTCCTAGCAACAATGTCTTGTAAGCACATGCACTCAGCTTGTATAAGGATTTTCTTCACCTTATTATAGAGACTTGATGCCTTAATGATCATAGCCACGAGGCAGCCTGCTGCACATTTACAGGGTTCGCACAAAGTCCATATACCTCTAGATTAATTTAAATTAAACTCAAACTGACATGATATAAAAGTACATATACTCGTTATTTATTTATTTATTTATTTATTTATTTATTTATTTATTTATTTATTTATTTATTTATTTATTTATTTATTTATTTATTTATTTATTTATTTATTTATTTATTTATTTATTTATTTATTTCTACTTACATTTTACATCTTAGGGATTTAAAACATCTGTATGTGTCCCTCCATGGTCTCTACACAGCTGAATACACCGCCATGTTCTGATGTTCATATTAAGCAACGTCCTTGGGGTCGCTGTCTGGAAAGCGATTTGTGTGGGTAGGATGTTGCCTCAATCCTTCAATAAAATTCACTATGGAGATGGAGTCAGACAGATGCCTTCCTTTCTTTAATGTTCTAGTAAGAAAGAAATCGGACGGCTCCTTAGGACATACCGTCTATCGTAAGCCTACCCACACAAATCGCTATCTTCATGCAGATTCTCACCACCATCCAGCAAAAAAACAAGGCATTCTCATGACACTCGCCAAGAGGGCAAGACAAATTTGTGAGCCATCTCATATCCAGGTGGAGATGGACACGCTCAAAGTCGCGTTCAAGGCTAATGGTTACAGCAATTTGCAGATTCATAGAGTCCTGCATCCCAGAGAAATGACCAAGCAAAGCTCATAGAAGGAAGAAGTGAAGGGAACTGCCTACTTGCCTTACATTCACAACACCACAGATCGAATTGCCAAGGTCCTCCGCAAACACCATATAAAAACTGTGTTTGGCACCGCCACTAAAATTGCTCACAGTCTGAGTAAAACCAAGGACAAATTGTCCCCACTTTTACATCCTGGGGTATACAACATTCCCTGTACTTGCAGTACGGTATACATCAGCTAAACATGCCGGTCCATTGGTACCCGTATCAAAGAACATGAACGTAATATTCGTCTCAACCAACCAGACAAATCGACAATAGCTGAGCACGCTCTGTCATCGGGTCATGATGTCATGTTCCAAGATGCTCGAGCTCTTACCCACACTAGACACTACAAGTTCACGATTATACGGGAAGCTGTGGAAATACATAGAAATCCTAACAATTTCAACATGGACACCGGCTATCAATTAAGTAATACCTGGTTACCAGTCATTAAAAATTTACATAGGTAGTTCCCTTCCCTGTCCCTTCACTATTGTTATTTCATCTCGGTGTTTTCCAAATTCGTACGTTCCTCGTCGCCAGATGTTTCATTCCAGGCTTGTGTCTATGTCATACACCTGTCATGTCATATGTTACGTACACACGTTATGTGAACCGCTTAGACTGATTCTGATGGTTTGGTCAGCTTCCGCTTCGAACGCTAGCTTTGTGCACGTCCTGGGAGCCATCTGGTGGCGAATGAACGTACCATTTTCACATCTGTTATTACGTCTAAATTCAATGAGTCATTGTTTAAGAAGCCTTTCACCTGGACAGTCAAGATTTCTTCTGAGGACGCAGAGCACAGTTCTTTGCGAACCGTAAAGGATTTAACCTTATTTTCTTGACACGGCATAAGCCCAAAAGCCTATACAGTATCATGTCTACCAAAGAAAGGTTTTTAGGTACATAGTAGACATAATAATTACATTGGCAATGAATGATCTTCCATTTAGTGAACACAGATTTGCTGATGATGAGATGTCTCCAAAGGGAATTTAATTGGATTTATTCATGTCTTAGCTCGATGTAGTGATGTATTGGCAGAATTGCTCAATTGCACTAAACCATCCCCCAGATACTTAAGACCAACAATTCAAAATGAATATATTATTTCTTTATTGTCCAGCAAAATAATGAAACATCTGAAGGAGGAACTTGTTGAAGCAGCCTCGTATTGTGGGAAAAATTGACCAGCTCAGTACAATGTTCCAATATGTACTGAACTAGAAATACGTGAGACTTTTGGTAGTTTTATAGGTCTTCAAAGTCAAATGTCTGAAGATTTGGTAGAGAAAGTAGTTTGTGTGCTACAAGTATTAATATAGGCATGTTGTCTTGGAGAGTGTGGGAGTTCCAAGAAAAATGGTTTACCTGAGAAAAGTTATGGCTTTAAAGGGCTGCAGAAGAGGAAACTGTTTCAGAGCATCAAATGTATAGTTATGCCACTGAGTAGGTGTATTAAAACTCCACGTAACAGCAAAAAACATTTTATGATACTTTTTTGTTAATTTTTTAATTTTTTTATTAGCTCACAACAGGACTTACTGTCCCAATTACAGTGGCGACTGCGTTATGTAAACCAAACCAGTATACAAGTAAAATAAACAAACATACTTGATTAAAGTAGACCCTAAAGGATACCAGGTATTTGGCATTCGCCATTAATCGCAAGGCTGCTCACGATATTGACGGAATTTTGAGTAATAAGAGTAATACTTCCCACAAGTGGTGCTAACCGCTCGTGTGAGGAAATTCAGTAATTATAGGGAATTGTGAGATTCCTCACGATGCTGAAAGGATGAACAAAATGAAGTACCTAATATGATATGAATGATTAACATGAATCAGGAGGCTGCTCCCGATCCTGAAAGTATGAGCAAACTACAGTAAAATAAGTAGCACAGCATTATGCAAACTAATGTCTGTTGCTTACTCATCTGTTCCGTGCACAGGGCCAGCCGACCTAGCGTTAAAATATACTACTGTCGCTTGGTCCTGATAGAACATGACCTTGTGCTGAGTGCGTAACCTTTTTGGGTTTTTTTTTTCTGCTGAAGCTGGTCTGTTCTCCTAACCATTTAAATACCAATCTGTTTGGTCACTTACATCATCACTATTTAAAACTACTTAATCTTCCAAATTCACTTCCTTTTCATACAGATTCCTTATGGCACTTAAATATTTGTTCAGATTATTTTCGCTGTTCCACTCCTTAACTATCCAAGCAATAACTCTTGGATTATCCTTTTGCCTATACAACACTATTTGTTTCTCACTTAAAAGCTTCTTTCTCAAGTTCTCAGTTTTCTCACATTCCCCAATCAGATGTAGATCGTCCATATTCTTTTCACATAAAATACATACTGAAGTGTCTTTTCTCTTGAACCATCCCTTATTCTTATGCAGCCCCATTATCAACCAAATCAATCCCCCTTTACGTCTATTATTTCCAAATCTTATACCTACTAATCTTAGAGACTTGGAGTACCTTGTAAAATAAACTCAGAGAAGCTCTCTTGCCGCATTCTTCTACCAACTTTTGTGTGGATGTCCTTAACTCTGGCTATCATAGCTCTCTGGCCTCTGCTCCCTTTCCCCTTCCATGTCTCGGTCCAAATATAACCCAACCCTGTCTTCTCCACGTAGGTTTTAGTTATCACCAACCAACACTCTGTGTACATACCCTTCTCCTCCTGTTTAAAGGATTCCTGGACCACTAAGCCCCCCTGTCCTCTCCTCAATTTCATCAAATAGCTCAGGACCCTCCGAGCGCAGTCTACTTCTATATATTCTCCACATAGTAATGTCACCCCCACATTCACAGTGCATTGAGGTAGCCTCATACATACTTTACTAAATTTATATGTGATTTGGTTTAGCAAATCCTTTTTTTTTTTTAATCCATCCCCCATATTTCTTCCCCATATAATACCTTACTCAACACTATCATCTTAAACGCTGTTCTCAATACCCTATAGCTTATTCCCGGGAATTTTGAAATTAAGATTTTAACCCTAGAAAGTGCTGCTACCCCTCTCCACTTTGCCCTCTTGATATGATCCCCCCCCCCCCCTCTGTTTAGTATCACTCCTAAGTATTCTATGTTGTCTACTTCTTCTATGCATTCTCCCTGTAACTTCCAATTCCTTTTTGCTTTTTGCCTCTTGACCTTGCTTATGGTTAGTACCTTGGATTTGTTGCAGTTAACTCTTAATGCCCACTTCTTTGTGAATTCCAACAGCTTGTCCAAACTCTTTTGAAGACACTCCCTAGTCAAAGCCATTAATATGACATCATCTGCAAAAATCAAACCCGGTATCTCTAAATTATTCATGACCGGCACTGCCCATTTTTCTCTACCATGCCCTTCCAAAATGTCATTAATGAACAGTAAAAATAAAAGCGGTAAAACTTTATGACCTTGTTTTAGCCCCATCCTACAGTCTATGGGCTCGCTGAGTAAATTGTCTTTTAGCTTGATGCAACAATGAACCTTGCTATATAACGCTTCTATTGCTCGTATAATTTTTCTTGAGACCCCTAACCTGCCTGTCTTTTCTACCAGTGCTTTTGTGCTAACTGTATCAAAAGCTTTTACAAAATCAATGGCCGCTAGGTACCACGTAACCTCTTTCTCTACTTAAATACTTATCCAATACAATCCTGGCTGTCATAATGTTGTCAACTGTTTGTCTTCCTTTTCGGAATCCTCCTTGGAATATTGATATTGATTGGCTTTCTGCCCAGCTCGATAACCTATTAGCCAAAACCCCTGCATAAATTTTACTCAGCGAGTCCAGTAATGTTATTCCTCGATAGTTACTTGGTGCGTTCTTGCTCCCTTTCTTTTTGTAAATTGGACAGATGATTCCGCTTTCCCATTCTTTCGGTATAATGCTGCTGTCGAAGATCCTGTTGAATAATTTAACTATTCTCTCTCTAAATTGACTGTAATTCCATACTTTTTTCCAGCATAAATTATTTATGCTATTCCTTCCCCCTGCCGATTTGTTCTTGAGTTTACTTATTACGTCTTGTACTTCCTCTATAGAGATCTCTTTGTCTAGTTCATATATACTAATTTCTAAATTTCTCCAAATGTTCTTCATCCCGTCTTCACATTTCCATCTATCCCTGACACCTAACAAGCCACTGAAGTAGGTTACCCATTGGTCATAGCCGATTACAGCTTTCTCAACCCTTTTCCCTCCTCTGTTAATTCTGTTTATTCTTTCCCATACTCTCTCTGCTTGGTTTAATTTGCATTCCCTGTTAATCGCCTCTGTTTGTTCTGTAATCTATGACTTCTTCCTCTCATCAATTTTCCTTTTGTATTCCTTCCTTAACCCACAGAAAGATTCTCTATCCTCTATATCTTCACTTGATCTATATTTTTCTAAAGCCTTCATAACTTGCCTCCTTAATCTCTTGCATTCCTTGCCATACCATCCATTCCATTCTTCCTCCATCTCTTTTCTTGCTCTGTCGTTGCTGCCCTCCTTATAGGATATTCAGTTAGGTCCAATGCCCTATCTATTATTATTCTCATCTAACGCTACTTCCCACCCGCATGTTATTAATTGTATCTCCTGCTTCAAGAAGTCTTCTATTTCTCTATGTGCTCTCTTTGTCCATATATACTTAAAATAGCTTTCGCCCCTCTCTTCCACACTAGTTTTAAATCCTAACCTTTCTTCCCTTGTATTCCTTTCTATCCACTCCCCTATTGGTGCGTGGTGTGACTGTCCAATCTGCAATTTCTATCTTTCTAATTTTCCTTATATCTCCCAAACACAACACTAGGTCTGTAACACTTCCCCCATTAGCTGTTATATATGTCAATTTCCCTTCTTTGTCCCCCACCTAGAAGCCATTTAAAATACAGAATTTCCCTGCCTCACAGAACTCCATTAGCAACCCTCCATGATTGTTTCTTTCCTTGTCTTTGCTTTTTCTTACTACCTTTAAGCCTAATTCATCTTCTTTGCAAAACATTGGGTATAGTTCCCCTATCCTGGCATTCCAATCCCCAAGTAGTAATATTCCATCTTCTTCAAACTTCCCCCTGATCATACTGGTTTTTAAGAGTAGCTCCTCCAAGAATTTATCATTAGCGTATGGAAATCCCTTAGAGTGCCAATAAACGCATGCTATACATATCTTTCTCTCTTTTTCCTCCTCTCTTCCTATGTTAAATCTTAACCATAACATTTCATCTAGATCGTTATCAATATCCTCTACAAACTCATTAATTTCTTCTTTATTTAGCACCACTATTCCTCCAGCTGCTCATCCATTCTCCTTTTGTTTTTTTCTTGCTTTGCATTTAACCGTGAAACCCCCTCAAGTTATCTCCATACCCGGTTGCATCCAAGCCTCTAGTAATGCTGCAGTATCATAGCTTTCAATTACCTTTATCACTTTGTTATTATTTCTTTTGCTTAGCAGGCCTTCGATATTTATAAATCCTAGTTTCCAATCTAGTTATAACTTGCCCTCTTTTCCTCCTCCATTACCCTCTCTGTTTTTGCTTCTCGTAATCATTAGCCTTTCTACATCTGCCTCCACCCCTTCATATCTTGACAATTTAGGGCGTTCTTTCTTATTTTTTCCTTCCGTATCCATATTTTTCTTACCCCACAGCCCATTTAAACTCCTGCTTCTTCCCTTCAACATTATGTCTCTCCCATTTTTATCGTCCTTCGATCCACTTCCTTCCTTATTGTGCCCATTCCCCCTTTGTTCTGTAATAGATTTTTCTTTGGTGTCACTCCCACCCCCACCCCCTACTTCCTGGGACCTTGTATTTGGTTGCATGCTACACTGACCACTTACCCTTTCATTGGATTCGCTTCTAGTCTCGGTTCCTCTCTCCTCTTGTTCTGTCGCCTGTCTTGTCTTGAACCCAGGTTCTCTTCCATAACACCCACAACCGTTGCTCACTAATATACACTTTCAGCCCCTGCGCTCTTGCTCGCCCTTGATGTCTTTTCAGGATTCTTAGGATCTCATTGCCTCTTCTCCCCATTTCTCTCTTAATCCAGATTTTCATTCCTTGTAAGTTGCTTGCGTTTCTTACTATTATGGGCCGGTTCTACAACCTACTGGTGAAGTAGCGCGTAACTTGCCCTCCGCGTAAAAGGAAGTTTCCGTTCGACCACCCCCAGGTAGCACTATCGGCAGCATAAATCATAGTTACCCGGCGCATAATTTATCAGCCACTTTGAGGGTCCGATAAGACTTTACCTGCCGGGCAAGTTTTGAGAGTTGAACATTATTAGCTGTATTTCTGGTGACATACAACTTAAATTAGCTTAGTATACTGAAAAAAGCATAATACTGTAACAGTGATCGATATTGTATTGTAGAATTTTGAACACTAATGCTTCCTTTGAGTTGCAACGGTCACACCAGCCTCTCGCATTGATAGCGTAGGGAACACATTTTATACGTCAAGCATTCGTAAAGAAACTTTAAAAGGATATAAAATCAAAATCTATTTGGAAATCATTTCAAATGGGCTTTAATTTTCTACTTTTTCAGTTTTCAGACACATGCCATAAGTTAATGTATGTATCCTAACTGCCTCAAGCGTTCCGTAGCGTAATGGCTAACACGCTCACTTCGTAATACGAGGTATGCAGGTTCGAGACTTTATTATGACGAATCTTTTTTTTAAATTTCCATTATTAGTGTTGTGTTAATCTGTATGCCTCTTTTCATACGTTCTTTTGTTAATATATTTCATTGAAATATTTAATCACAATATTATGTCTACTAGGAAATTGCTTTATGGTATATGTATGCTACTTATAGAAAGTGATGTTATGATTAATAGCACATAGGACTGTCGCCCAGGTAGCAGATTCCCTATTAGTTGTCTACATAGTCTTCTTGTAAATTATTTCGAAGAAATTGGAAACTATTCCATTCCCGAATTCCTCTTCCTATGAATGGATATTTATCCCGATTAGTTCTTTACATTTACAGTACCTTCCAACTTTATCTTCATAAAGTTAAACATTAGAATGAAATGGTTTATCAATAATTGGAAGCATGTGGAACTAAACAAGGTCACAGAACGAGTTGCAAATAGAGCATCATGGAGATACTTAATCAATTCACAGAAGCCTGCAGATAGAATGCTCAAAGGCAATAAGTCCGTAAAGAAGATGTATGTGTGTGTGTACGTATATGGAAGAGCGTAAAAGAGAGTTAAGGACAATGGTAGGGAACGAAAATACATTTTGAAATGTAAATTAGAAATACGATGAAAACCTGCGTACCTCTATTACGGAGCGAGTGACTTGACCAATCTACTACGAGAATACTTTTCAAAAAACGCTGCCTTACATGACAGGTTATAACTGGCGTAAGAAAATGTAATCTCAAGATTTTAATCCCAGTTAGGTATTGATATTGAAGATCAGAGATTAAAATCACGAAAGCTTGTCATAAATCGTTGTCCATAACTCTTAAGACTTCCCTTATTAGGCTTTTTGGTTATAATCAGCAGACGCAAGCACAGGAAAATAAGACAATTGAAATGAGTTTCATGCATCTGACAATAGATACCACCATACTCGAAAGCGAGAAGTCGCTGAATATCAGTCTAGCCAACTTCGTATATCGGTGTCTATCTCCAGGTAACTACCTAGCGCTTGCGCGGAGGTGGTTGGATGCAAGCCAAAGTACCAGCCGATTTACACCTCCAGGTAGTTTACCTCCCGGGCAGCTGCCAGCCACTTTGCCAGCAGATGGTAGAACCGGCCCTATGTCAGTCATTATTGTAGAAATCAGTTGCACTTTTATCGGCCTCCTGCCCTTCACTTTCCCTACTCTTGCCACTTCATCAGTATCCTCCTCACTGAAGTTTATTTTCATTTTGTTTTGAATAATGTCCATTACATTATATATAGTCTATCTTCGATTTTGCCCCCTCTTCCTGTACTCCATATATAAAAAGGAATTTCTTCATCCTCTCCTGGCTTGAGCCCACCACCTCTCTCTTCAATAGCACCACTTCCTCTTCAAGCCTTGTTACTTTTTCTCTTAATCCCTGAATCTCTTTCTCAAGTTTGCTTGTCTTGGTCTCCTCCTCTGCCTTAATCTTTTTCACCCAATCTCTGAGTTCCTCTTGTCCCTTGCTCAATTCCTCTAGCTTCTCCATTACCTTTTCCATATTGTTTTATTTCTTCATCACCTCCCGAATTCTCCCTATATCTTCCCAATTCAGGTTGCCGTTCGGCCAGGGTTCAATTCCACCCCCACCCCCCTCACCCCTATCACCAACAGCACCGCTATCACCGCCACCACCAGAAGTATATCTCCAAACTTCCCCTTTCCATCATTACTTGCCCTCACTGTTGACATGGCTGAAAAATTTCAATATTTGCGTATGGATGTTCGGGAGTAGGCATTAGCTCTTTCAGAATGGAGTCATTCGTTCTTCTTACCATCCATGATATTCGTAACATTCATCGATAACACATCATCTTAAAGGCTTCTATTCTCCTATGGCATGCAACATTTATAGTCCAGGCCTAAAAAAAATTAAATCCTATGTTATGGCGTCTTCAAAATCTGATAAGTCAGCCTGAAATCACTGAAAAATGTAACCTAAATGCTTTGCCAGCCTATCCGCAATAGCTAGAAATTCAATTCCTCTGACTACCAATCCCCTTGAATGCAGTTGTGTAAACAACTTTTACAGGATCTCTCACATAAACTCAGACCGAACACACGGTGTTTGTACTACGCGCTACAGGCAGCTACCTCCGCCGAACTTACGTTGCCCGTGGGGCCGCCCTGATTTAAGCATGTATACAATCTTATAATTTTACCTTCTAAAAGATGCTGGAGGTGTTGTCCTTCCTGGGTTATACAGGCATTGTATCTGGTAACTATATTCTGGCTGACGCGAGTGAGTTCTGCCACTGTAATGTTTTGATTTCATTTGTAATGTTTTCTTTCAGTTCCTCCAATGTGTGAGGATTTGTTCGATACACTACTTCTTTCAGTTTACCCCACAAGTAAAAGACCAGCACTGGTCACTTTGTCTGCAAACACTTCCAGTATTGTAAGAATTTCTGTTGTATGAGCAGGGTTGAATCTTGTTGAAACTACCAACACAATTTTTCTTCTTCCATTAACTGATGGAAGAATGGCATCAAAATGTCATCTTGGTACCTCTCTGCATTTACTGTTGTCTTGAAAAAAATAGGCCCACTTATTCGTCTTGCACTAACAGCACACCAAACACCAATATTCCTATCATGATGAGGGACTTCATAAACAGCAGTAGGATTTTCTGCACACCAATATCAAGAGTTATGACCGTTCACATGACCATTAAGATAAAATCAGAACTTTTACATACGAAAATAAGGTGATGCAATGATAACTGTCTCACCATGTTAACAGTCGAGATTCAGACTGGCGACTGAGACTTTGTTTCACTGCACGTTTTTCTTTTTTCACATTATGTTTGAGCACAAATGTTAACAAGTTACTGTTTTTCTTCCTAATGTTTGTGTTGTGATTCTGTACCTTGCATAAATATTAGCGATAGAAGTAACCTTTTTTCAAGATTTTTTATTACTGCTTACTTTATGTGATTAGAAAAACTCTTGTGTTTATGTTTTTGTCCACAAAAGAGCTTACACATTGACATGATAATCACCATCAATTTACAGTTCCAGGTACTGTTGATAAGCCTCTGTCAGTCTTGACCATATCCATCCAACTGTTTTAGGTCTTACGACCTGGCATTTTCCTTCTACCTCTCTTGCTAAGTGCACTCTGGTTGTTCTCACAGGCTCCATTCACATCATGTGCCCGAACCACCGTAGTCTAACGTACAAACTCTGTCGAGTAGAGATGTCTTCATACTAGCTTCCTGCCTCACCTTGTTTCTTAACCATCCTGGTCTTCTGGATAATGGACTTCAGGAACTTTATCTCTGATGTTCATCTTGATTAATCTCTTTTTATGAGGGTGCATGTTTCAATACAATAGGTCAAGTTCGGTATGCAGCGCAGTGTTGAACATTGCTAATTTTGCTTCCTTTGGAATCTTAACATACCAGGGAAGTGTCCTCACTTGTTGTACCCTGTTGGTGATCTCTGGAATCTTAACATGCCAGGGAAGGGTCCTCACTTGTTGTACCCTGTTGGTGATCTCTCTTGGGACCAAGTTGTCTCTGGAGACAGGGTACAAAAGCGGTATATTTCAGGCTGTCAGTGGAGAGATGACGTGTAATGACGTCAATAGATGTATGAGCTTGAGTGGATTTTTTAAAGGTAGGAAAGATCACAATAGGAGGACAAATTGGGGCAAATGTTTATAGGAAGAGGAATTAAGGACTGGAATAATTTATCAAGGGAAATGTTCAATAAATTTCCATATCTTTTTGAAATCATGTAAGAAAAGACTGGGTAAACAATTGATAGGAAAGCTGCCACCAGGGCAACAGCTCTGAATGCAGATTAGCGATAATTGATAATATTAACGTAATTAAATATTAAATTTAAAAAGAGATTATGCTTCTACAGATACCAGCTCAAAAATTAAAACATATTAAAGTTTTTTGAGCTTCAGGAATTCAGGACGTTTAGTAGAGGTCCCTTTTTTACATTTTTTAGTCATTAAAAGTGTCTTTTTTTCTGGGTTTTGGTCCTTAAAATTCCCAGCTTAAAAAAAAGATTTCTACTGTTAAGGATGGTATAGAGGGTCCCGGGTTCGATTCCCTGCCAGGTTGGGGATTTTAACCTTCATTGGTTAATTCCAGTGGCTCGGGGGCTGGATGTTTGTGCTGTACCCAACATCCCTGCAACTCACACACCACACACAACACTATCCTCCATCACAATAACATGCAGTTACCTACACATGGCAGATGCCGCCCACCCTCATCGGAGGGTATGCCTTACAAGGGTTGTACCCAGCTAGAAATAGCCACACCAAATTATTTATACAGTAGGGCCTACTATACCTTAAGGTTTTTGAATCTTTGGTTATTTAGACATTGGAAGTCTTATAAATATTGAAAAAGGTGTCTTATGGTGGGAGATGGGTTTACCTTCAGAGGTTGCCTACTAAATTGTTGTTCCTGTGCACATCATGGAGTTGTAGTTCGACATCCTGTATACCACCGAAACTCACTGGTAAAGATCTTTTCCTGTTTTGTCATTACTATAACAAGTTATGTAATCTATATTATAATGTGATGGACCAAATGTAAATAAAAAGTTAGCTGATTTAATTTAATAGAACTGTTATGGAAATTTGAAGGAAATGTGTGATAGACATAGGCACTTTTACTTTACGAGGTTCATAGTGCATTCTTAATTGAGCTTGAGTCCGGCTGGCCTTTGGTCACAGGGGTCCCGGATTCGATTCCCGGCAGGGTCGGAAATTTTAACCATAATTGGTTAATTCCCCTGACATGGGGACTGGGTGTATGTGTCTTTATCATCATTTCATCGTCATCACGACGAGCAGGACACCTACGAGCGTCGAATCAAAAGACCTGCACCTGGCAAGCCGAAGTCCTCGGACACCTCCTGGCACTAAAATCCATAAGCCAGTTCATTTCATTGAGCTTGAAGAAAAGGGGTAAGATGTTACTGGTCAATCCATTACTAGTTTGATGGTTGGTAAAAGATATAGGTTGATCAAGCTCCGGATGCGTTTCGAAATAAAGATGTCAACTACTCAAGTAGCAGGCTTCCTATCGCGAAGTGGGCACTCCAAACACAGGGCAACGTGCTGTTATTAGCCGTCAGGAAATCCCACTGCAGTAGTTTTACGAGTGTTTCGGGTGCGGGACATTCTGTGATCTCAAAATTGTTTGTCACTCCACAATACTGCATCATACTAACTCGCGGTGATCAGTTACGCCGAAACGTACGGGAATAGAGCAGCGGGCAGCAAGTATTCAGTGTCCAAATGAAACGTGCGCTACCGCGGTAACAGAAGTGCACTTCAAGCGGCCAACAAGTCTCGCAAAGCATTTCGCGGACCAAAAAGCGTTGTTTCCGCAAGTACCGGTAGAGGATTATCTGCTTAAATATATGATTTTAGTACGCAATGTTGGATAAGCCGTTTCTCACGATATACTGTATTTTAAAGAATGAGAAATAGTTGCGGCACATGAAATCAGTGTCTTGGATTTGAAGGTTAACCGAGTCTTGATTACTTTTATGAAGAGAAATGGACTTTCTCTTCGACGAACAACAACATTATGCCAAAAAATGACGAATTATTTCAACCATTTTCATCGCTTTGTTATTGAAAAGCGTGAAGTGAAGGAATATTTTATCTCCCTTTATAGGAACCGCAGGTCAGACGCCAATCAGTTTCCATACGCCACAAAGTCGAACAATCGATAAGAAAGGAACATACAGTCAAATACAGTGTTATCGTACGCGCTATCGGAAGCAAAAAACAGCGATGTACCGGTTGTATTATAACGTAGGCAACGGTACCGGTACTGCAATGCTTGCTGATGGCAGAAAGCTTGCACCTTACATTGAAAACGAAAATCAATGCCTAAAGCAAAATTTCCGCGAGTAATCTACTTTCGTATTCAAGAGAAAGGGTGGATGGACACGTCAGTCGTACAAGATTGGATACGAACGGTTTGGGGTAATGTAGCAGGGTCCCTCCTTCGATGCCCGGCCCTTCTTTTTTTTTTGCCGGTGTGTCATTCAAGTCGTATTTTCAGCTCGTAATGAGAAGAATATTTTCTAGTGTCGGTACTTCAAACCCACGTGTCCAACTTACCTGATGTACCCTATTTGACTTTTCAGAAAAATTTCACGCCGGAATTTTACGCTATATGACGATAACCGCAAATGAGTTGAACCAATTGTGTTTATATTATATTTGATGTATCTTTTAAATGTAAATGAATTGTAAATAACTTGTAAAGATCTGAATTCTTTGAATAATTTACTCATCCGAAGTTTTCGCCTGTATTTTTCGTCAAAAAAGTGTGTTAATTACGCCAGTAAATACGGTATTATGCATTTTGTTGTATGTCGGTGTGACATAAATATTGTTATTCGTATGTGTCAACATAAATGAGAGTGACTAGGTGCATTGTCTTGTAACCATTTTTATGTTTTCTTAGTTTAAGATTTTAAATTTAATGGTCATTTCGCATTGTAACTGTAGATATGTATCCCTTTTATCCTGACCTATTTTCACGTAGACTGTGGTGGAATATATGTGACGAAATCCAAGAATTATAAAATCTTCCTATTTTTGGTTTCTAAAAGTTGGCAGGTATGATGTTGGTTCCCATAGGGAATCTGAAATGTTTGTCGCGAATGAGTAAATTTATAATAAATGGTCCGTTATTGAACATTATAAATTATCCAGCTAACTCATTCCTGGTTGCCAGCGTTTCGCCCAGTGTGCTAAGTTGGGCTCATCAGTTGGTAAATAGCACACCCACCAAGACGCATGCCTAGTGCATACCATGGAGGCCACTGCGTAGGCTACCTGGAGCCACCGGCAGTGCCAATGCACTATGAGAGACTTTGTCTCATTACCAAAAATTGATGCCTGCCTGGCCATCAGATGATATAGATGTTGGTTCCTATAGGGAATCTGAAATATTGGTACGGAATGAGTAAATTTATAATACCAATATAAATTTATAAATTGATTGGTATTTCAGATTCCCTATGGGAACGAACATCTACATCATCTGATGACCAGGCAGGCATCATTTTTTTGTAATGAGACAAAGTCTCTCATAGTGCATTGGCACTGCCGGTGGCTCCAAGTAGCCTATGCAGTGGCCTACATGGTGTCAGGATCGACATCGATGTTATTGGGCATCTCCAATCTCCGCAAATCCTTCTAGTTTTGCTCGGCCGGGTGGCTCTTCATCTTTAATTGCAGCTCCCGCCGAACCCAAGAAAGCACATAGGCTGACTCCGCACTGGCAGTTGGCAGCAGCGGCTGCTGAGGGGAACTGGCGGAGGGGCACACTACTTTTTCACAAATTTACGTTCTTACTAAGCACACATGAGTAAAGAAATGCATACCCGGATACACATCATACAATGTTAAATACTTGATCATTACTCACCTACTTCACTGTCATCTTCATTTTAAGAGAAACTGTGGAATGAAATGTTGGTGTCCATTCGAAGAAAGCAGAGATCCAGACTCTTCATCACCCTAAGTATCTTGAACTATTTAAATGTGCAGCACCTACTGTTACTAACGTATCTTGAACTATTTAAGTGTACAGTACCTACTGTCACTAGAGTATCTTGAACTATTTAAATGTACAGCACTTACTGTCACTAAAGTATCTTGAACTATTTAAATATACAGCACCTGCTGTCACTAACGTATCTTGAACTATTTAAATGTACAGTACTGTCACTAATGTATCTTGAACTATTTCAATCTACCTACTGCCACTGAAGTCTATCTGAAATACGTTCACAGCGCTATATACATTATGGAACTACCGTTGGATGGCCTTGTAATCCAGAAGTCCATTCAAATTACTGTACCAACTGATAGGCCTACTACTGAGTCTACAGAACGAATGAAGTACAGTCTACTCGCCCTGGCCATACAAATGAAGAATACGGTAGGGCCTCGATCAGTGACCACAGTGTTATCCCTTTATTTAAACACGAATTCCATTCTTCTATGCCTTAAATTCACAAACTTAGAAATGACTTTATTGTCAAAGTCAGGCATATCGTAAATAAGGTCTTTCGCAATAGAAATCATTGCCAGAGCAGATAGTCATTCTTCGATCATTGTGTTGTGTAGAAATGTCTTAATACGAGCCAGTGTCGAAAAACAGCGCTCTGCTTCGGCTGTGGACGTGGGTGTTGTCACAATTATCCTGAGAAGCTTTAGCGTTTCTTTGAACGTTGATTTCAGACTATTTTCTAAAATAAAAGCGAGGAGTGGTAGAGCTCCTTTGACTTGCTTGAAATCTGTCCATTTATAAATCACTTTTAATTCCGTCTTTAGCCTTTCTTTCTGAAACATTGGATAATGTAACACAGTAGAATTTAATACATTTTGTGGAAAGTTTATAGAGAATTTGTCAAATGAATCGGAGTACAGTAGTGTTGCAGCTTCAATATACCCAGTAAATGCAAACCTATCATGCACCTGATTCATTACATCACATACTTCTTTCGCTGCAATGGTCGTTGTGTCACTTACACTACGTCTTTTATCGGAATTATTGTAGTCTGTGAGATCACATGAAATTGTATCTATTTCTTCACGTTGTGTTACTCACTTTGCGAAGTCAGAAATAGCCTTTTTTATTTGGACTGAATCTGTTTCGCGTTTTTGTAGCTGATTGTACAAAATGTCTACATGCGGCATTAATTCGTGAAAAATAGACAACCAGAACATGAATATGGTATCCTCAAGAGCACGTCGCAGTCCACTGGGTTCATTTATGCTAACAGACGTTTTATCTTCTTCTTCTTCTATTCTACGAAAGCACACAAATCAGTTTATCTCTATTCTCGTAAACTATATTCACTGTATGAATGTTGTAGCTCCAGCAAGTAGTGATTGTCCGAGGGAGTCTAGTCTTCATTATTTCATTCAAGAGGTCACTTCTGTGAGACGAGTTGGAAAAAAAAGTTGGAATTGCAGACAGGTTACAGAAAAATAATTTGACTTGGGGATTGTACGAACAAGCCTTCTGCATTGTCAAATTTAGCAGATTGCATGAAATGTGCATTAGGGTAGAGTACTTTCAATTTCGCCTGCACACCCCCTGTCCTTCCGCTCATTACGCTGGCTTCGTCATAACTCTAACAAATAAGTTTATGTGGTGTGTCCCTTAATATGGGATTAATTTGCTCTAACAGACATTGACTCAATCCATCCGCTGTCCTGTCGGTTGGATTCATGAACCCCCAGAATCTTTCATGAACATGGCCCTCTAATGCATATCGAAAAACAAGTACCAATTGGCATTTGTTTGAAACATCCGTTGTTTCATCTGCTTCTATTGCAACGAATTGGGATTCCCCAATTTCTGAAGAAATTTGTTCCCTGCACACATTCAACATACAGTCAAGAAGCTTGTTCTGAATGGTCTTTGAAGTACCTTTAAATACAGAAGCTTTGGCCAGGTGTTCTTTCATAGCAACGTCTATTTCAGCCGTAAAATTAATGAGACCTTTAAAAATTCCAGGATTTAGAGAATTTTCTGTCTCATAATGGCCACGGAGTGCTACTTCAAATACGCCACAGAATTTATGCACTGAATAATTCTGCGTAATATGTGCCTATTTTTCCTAACCTGATCATTGTGTTTGTTAATGGATTGGCGATAAGCAGAATCCAGTTGAGTCACTATATTAACTTTCCCTAGCACAGCTAATTCCATGCATGAATTGATATGTTGGGAGGAACTTTCATTTTTTTAAATTTTTTCTTTCAAGTGTTTGAGATCTGTTACTCCGGTTTTCGTCCACATCAGGTCATGTCCGAATAACATGCACGGAAAACAGAAAAACGCATTCCTTGAATGACAGCCACACAACCACTCGTATTCTGTATACACCTCTGGCTGTAATCTATGTCGATATTCACGCCCTATATATATATTGTAATACCAATATAATGGTCCGTTATTGGACATTATAAATTTTCCAGCTAACTCATTCTTGGTAGCCTGCGTTTCGCCCTCGTGTGCTAAGTTAGGCTCATCAGTTGGGACTTAGCACACCACTAATTTCATTAGCCAGTACAGCACATTTATCAGACCGCAGATGACAGACTTGGAACACAATGTTCTGCTTGGCGCGATAAGCCTTCGCGTATTTTCAGAATCGTAGCGGGCTGGCTTCGGCAATGACCCAATCTCCCATTCAGTGCATGTTAAAAATTAATTAGTTCCATGCATGCGTGAACGAAAATTACCTAACAAAGAGTCAGCAGCTAAGGGCACAGGCCCCAGCATGACCGGCCAGTGTAGAGCCCGCCGGAGGAAGCAAAGTACGTGCATGATGAAAACATTGACGCTCTAGCTGCATGCGGCGCCTAATATCAAAACTGAATGTATCACCATTCAAATTGCCAGTATTTATAAAACCACTACCACCCTCACTACAACCACAACCACCAGTAACGTCCATCTTTCTTGTTCTCTCACCATGACTACATCTTCTCATCCTTCCCTGATCTTGTCCTCCTTTTTACTTATGTCACCGACCCCCCCCATAATCTGCAACGTCAGCCACTTCAAAATGCACCAGCTACACCACAAGTTCAGATCGCCAATGCACCACTACCATCGCCACCTCAGTCTCCTCCAGAAATTTATAGCTGCGTCATCCGAGGTGTCGACCTTTCCATCTCTATGAGAACTCCATGCTGCACGC
Source organism: Anabrus simplex (assembly GCF_040414725.1). Taxonomy (NCBI): domain Eukaryota; kingdom Metazoa; phylum Arthropoda; class Insecta; order Orthoptera; family Tettigoniidae; genus Anabrus; species Anabrus simplex. Next base: position 783,984,752 of record NC_090265.1, read on the forward strand.
ATTCCGGCACACAGAGCTTTTCGAATCAAGAATCCCACTGGACCTACATTCTTGGTCCGGCTACAACTACCTACGGAAGCAGACGTCCGCCATCTTCTTCTCAATAGAGTCTACATCTTCAGCCATCGTCATAAAGTTGAACCCTCCTGCTCCCCTCCTCGCACATCTCCAAGACACGACGTTGCACCCCGCCAGCCCCTCCTCCTCAATCTAGCTATTCTGTTTGCCCACCACCTCCATCTATTAGTTCCTTCTTCCCCTTACATCTGCAAGCTGCCCTCCTCCGACTCTTTACCACTTCGTTAAACCAGATCGCCCCCACACTCCTTTCCAATCAGCTACACCCCGGCACTTTTGTTTAACCTTATTCCTTTCCCTCGCAACTTACCATAGCCAAGTGGCCTCATTTTTTCTACTCCTTTATAATATCTTCACATCGCTTACCCATCTCCTACATTTACAAGCATCACACTGCTCTCTTCACTGCTCTTGGCTCGAGAGATCGTGTAATGATCTAGGGGGCGCCCTTCAGGTGGAGAATGAAAATAAAACACACACAAAAAGCCTACAATGTATGCACTACCCATGCGTCTTGGTGGGTGTGCTATTTACCAATTGATGAGCCCAACACAGGAGCGAAACTCTGGCAACCAGGAATGAGTTAGTTGAAAAGTATATAATGTCCAATAACGGACCCTTTATATTGGTATTATAGAATGTTCTGGAACGTCACTGCAATGGAAGCCATTTCGAGTGTGTCTGGAAGAGAACTACTGGAAGTCTGTTTGCGGGTCCAGGGTGCCTGCGGGGTTGCCCGATGTATTAGTAGACTTGGTCAATCTAGACTTTGTTTCCGTAAATGGTATGGTAGTCTGTCGCTGTGGCATCATCTTCTGAGCAGCCGCGACTGTTCCATGTTGGAAAAAAAACTGAAAATTGACCATCTTTATTAACAAAAGGAACAATATTTCAAGTTTGCATTCTTATTGCACTGTTATTGCACTGCAAGAAAAAAGTCCATCCAGGAAAATATCTGAAAATGTTTATAGGCTTTTTATTTTGTATGAAACTTTCTCTGTAAGTTAATATCAAAGCTTTATTTTTCAGATATTTCCTCAAATGGATAAATAATAGGGATACTTTAACCTAAAAATATATTTTTTCAACATTTATTTATATTTTATGACCTTAATGCACCTCCAGTCCAATGATCCCGTTTAGTCCTTTCTTTTAAAAATTGGTCTCAGTTTCTTTTTCTATGACTTGAAGTTGCTTAATGCCCTGTGAATTAAAAAAAAAATAATAGTAATGACTTACTTGACTTGGCTTAATTCCTATTACTCCTGGGTGGAGCATAGGGCACATTCAAGAGCATCTGACTCGATTTGCTGCCACCGTTTTGATATTCTTCCAGGACTTCCCAACTGACGCTACCTCCGCTTCCACTGTTCGACACCATGTTATCCTTGGTCTCCCTCTTCTTCTAGCCCCTTGTGGATTCTATTCAAGAGCCTGTTTTGGAATGCTGTCAGGACCTTTACCCAGTGTGTGACATTTCCATTTACGTTCTTTTATCTGGATTTCAGCCTTGCATTGATGGGCACGCTCCCACAATTCCTGATTTGATATAATATCTGGCCATTGCATTCCTAGGATGGTTCTTAAACATCTGCTAATGAAAGTCTGGACCTTGCGTGTTATCTCTCCAATCATCTTCCACATCTCACACCCGTAGAAGAGCACTGATTTCACATTTGTCTCAGAGATCCTCAATTTAGTCTTTGTTCTCAATCCTCTGGACTTCCACACTGGCCAGACTGGGCAAAGGCCCCTTTGGCCTAATTTACCCTATTTTGGACATCTTCATTTGCCCCTCCACTTCTGGAAATAATACTTCCTAGGTAGCAGAAGTTGTCAATTCGCTCTGTCTCGTTCTCTAATACCAGTGGGTTCGTGTTTCTGGCATTGATCTATAGCTCCTTTGTCTTGGCAATGTTTATTTTGAGTCTCACCTCTTGTGCTTCCATTTCAAGGTCTTTCATTTTCTCAGTCATATGTCTGAATGAATGAGATAATAGACATATATCATCCGCAAAGTCCAAATCTTCCAGACGATCCGTCATACCCCATTGTATTCCCCTCTGCTTCCCTTCAGTCACTCTTCTCATGACCTAATCTAATGTCAGCCAGAACAGCAAAGTTGAGAGCAGGCACCCTTCTCTCACTTGAAAGGGCTCTGAAAGGTCTCCATCATGTTCCACTTGGCAGGTGTTACCCCTGTATAACATTTTTACCATGTTAATTTTCGTTGGAACCCCATACCCCTGCATCACTCTCCAGATTGCTTGGCGCTGTACACTATCAGAAACTTTTTCAAAGTCAACGAATGCCAAGTACAGTGAAAACTAATATTTCATGGACTGCTCCACTATAATTCGTAAGCTATTTATTTGGTCTATACAGGATCGGATTTTCTCTAAAACCTGCCTGCTCTTTCCGGAACTTAGCCTCCAATGGTTCTCTCAATCGGTTCAGTATGATTCTCGAAAAAACTTGACTCGGTATAGTCAAGAGTGTAATTCCTCGCCAGTTGGTGCAACAAGTCAGATCCCCTTTCTTTGGTAGTTTTATCAAAATGCCCTTCTTCCAATCCTTTGGGAGTGTCTCTGTCTTCCATATGTCTTCGAACAATGGCAAAAGCATCTTAGCTGTCAACTCGTAGTCTACATTCAACACCTCCATCACAATATTATCCACGCCAGGTGCTTTGCCTGCCGTGCAGCTTTTCAGTAACCTTATGATCTCGCTCTTCATCGGCAAGTTGATATTCACTCTCAATTCTGGAACCTCTCGATAGTCTTCCTCTCCTTGATCCTCCTGTACCATGCCTTTGTTTAACACTTCTCTGAAATGCTCTTTCCATCTTTTCATTTGTTCTTCATTATTTGTAAGCTTCTTACCTTCCTTGGATTTTATTGGCCTGCGCTGATTGAATTTCTTTTGAGACAGCTGTTTTGTAATGTTGTACAGCTGTTTTGAGTCTCCTTTAAGTGCTGCCTTCTGTGTCAACTCTGCTAGGCTATTTACCTGATTCCTTCTATCATTTCTTGCTGCTTTCTTTATTTGTCAGTTCAGTTCACTGAACTGTTCTATCAAGCTTCTTTTCTTTGTTTCATCTTTGCAATGATTTAGTTTTGTTTTGATATCTCATCTTCCAGGTATTGTCTGATATCCATACCTTTCTCTTGTTTTGCCTGAATCCCAGTATCTCCTCACTTGTATTCAGGAAGGTTGATTTTATCCTTTCACATTTTCCATTCATTCTCGTTTCATTTGGGACTCCGCCTGAGTTATCTAAATCAAGTGAACTGTACATATTCTTCAGCTTGATTACAACATCCTTTTTAACATCAGCATCTTAATAATAGTAATAATTGAAGTAATTGTTTTAAGAAATAATTGGCTTTCTGATTGAGAAATAAAAGTTTATTTGTTCTCAGCCCCAACCACTTTGACAGATAAAGAAAATATTTTAAAAGACTTGTATTGCTTTTATCAGCTTTTTTTTATTTATTTTCATTTTTTTATCTAAAAACTAAATTACTAGTGGAAACAGTCTTATAATACACAGACCAGTTCTCTCCCTCTCTAATCATTACACTTTGACCCAACGACTTTGTGCGATCTTGCATCTTCCAGTATATCTAACTTCTCCATGGCAAGTTAGTGATCTTTCTGATTTAATCAGCCCATCTTTTTGTGACTCTTCCTCATGACCATTTGCCATAAACATTTCCTTGAACAGGTAGTTTTTCCGGGTTGTCAACCTTTCTCCTCATAATGTGGCCAAAGAATTGCAGGATTCTCTGGTACAAAACTTGGCATAGACCATCTACACAGACCAATTAATTTAAAACTCGAGATGTTAAATTCTCTCAACTGTAATCAGTGATGTGAACAGACTCTTCAATAGTTTTAACATCTGAAATCTTGAAGTGGTTTTACAAATTAACTAGTAGGGCCTCTATAACATTCTTACATGGTATAAGCTCACTATATTGACAGGAATTTTTGGCACATGTTTTGTTCCATATCTGTCAGTGCCCATCATTGTGCATGTTTAACATGCTGTTCCTCTCCAGAAATGACTCCAAAAGGGACCTCTCTTACCTCTGACCATTATGGTAGCAAATATTATGTTACTTGGTCCATATCAAAGGTGAGCATTGTATTTTATTTTGTTTGTAAGTTGTTGTACATGTTTGTATGTATTGTTTTTCTTTCCTTTCTTTCTTTCTTTCTTTCTTTCTTTCTTTCTTTCTTTCTTTCCCACTTATTTACGGTTTCACACATTTTTATTGAAGAACATGTATTACAGTGCCTGTTTCAGTGTTCTGTTAGTTCTTTTTTTAAATTCAGTTATGATTTCTTTGAGTTTATGTTGTTCTTTTTTATTTATTTTCTTTCAGTTGTGATTGTTTGGTCTCTGAGGTAGCCTAACTATGTGGCAGTAGAATTTGGAGAATTGGCTTTAGCCATGACCAATACTCAGGTAAGTGATCTCATTGACTGAGACTCATTAGTGCACTAGGCTTGATAAGAAATTGTGAGATTGCTTTCCAAACTCACTGTCTCCAAAATTTGAATTAAATTATTCATTTCTGAAAAAAAAAAAAAAAAAAGTGTAACATTAATTAATTTCTTAATTCTTATTGTAAAGAAAATGATGTAATGATTCCCTTTCAGTGTTCATATATAATTTTTAAGTTGTTATTTATTTTTGCTTGTGTGCTCTTCCTCTTTATTTTATTTTTTAAATATATTGGCTTGTACTTAAATCCAAAGAATACTGGAGGATGGAATCAATTAATACAGCACATACTTTAACCCTCTCCTGCCCATATGTAAATGCATGTTATCTCCAGAATGAAATGTATTCATCATCCTGAAAATGCAGTCATTTATAATAACATTATTTTGTACAAAAGCATAGTAATGCATACTGTAGAAGCTTAGCACCTCCCGCCCGTAGTGTAGTAAAGCGTACTTGTACTTCCAGTTGCATTCGTAAGTCACATATTGGCCGATAGGTAAATGTAGCTCATTGTTACTAGCACGTGCACTATGTAGAGACCGTAGGTGTTAGTTTCCTTCTTTTAAAACGTGTGCAGAGTTAATACGAATTGCAGAAGGCAGTGAAGGAAGTTCTCAGCTGTAGTAGAGTTGTGATATTGCTTCCTAATATGTGTAGCCATACTTCCAAGTTTTTTGCCATCTTAGAAGCTCTTTAGTTTGCACAAGTTAATCCACTGTGATCTAGCCAGGTTTTATACATCACCCCTTTACATTTCATTGGTTCTTCCTTCCTTCCTCCTCAACAGGTTTCTCACACTCTGGTAGAATGCATTTTCCTGTTGAATCCTTTTACTGATCTCCATGTCCAGCCCTGTGTCCTGTATCAGCTCGTTTTTAAAGTACTGGAAGCTCTCCACAATTTCAAGGTTTTGTCCCTTTATTTTTATAATTCCCTTCCCTTTTTACTCTATCATCGCCATAAGACCTATCTGTGTCGGTGTGACATAAAGCCACTAACAACCCTTTCTGCTCTAGTCGACACCATTGCCTACTCTATTCCATGCTGATATTCATTCCATAATTTTCAATAATCTCACTCATCATGTTAAGTTGCTCTCTTACTTCCTCTGTGTTTGCTCCCCACACATCATCATCATCTGCAAACAGTTCACCTTCAGGTCCCTGTGCCCATATTTTACTTCTGTCTCCTTCACAATTTCATCCATAACCATACTGAATAACAATAGTGACAACACACTTCCTTGTCGTAGTCTGTTTTCATTCCAAATCCACTATGTTCTCCACATGTGTCTGGACCCACTGTGGGTGAGGAATGCAAATGAAGAATACACCCATGGTATCCCTTGCCTGACGTAAGAGGTGACTAAACGGGGCGACCAAGGGATGATGGAATTAGATTACGTGAGAAATACCATGGGTCAACATTACTTGCAATTAGTACCACCCTGTGCGGAACACCATGGGTCTACATTACTTAGGAGTAGTACCATTATATGAGGAACACCATGGGTCTGTGTTGCCTGTGAGTAGTACCAATATGTGAGGGACATCATGGGTCTGTGTTGGCTGTGGGTGGTACCATAATGTGTGATATACCGTGCGTCTACATTGACTATGATAAGTGCCGCTATGTGAGCAACACCACGAGTATATGTAGCCTGTGATTAGTACCACTATGTGAGGAACACCCTAGATGTGTTATCTGTGAGTGGTGCCATTGTATTTGGCTACAATGGGTCTACATTACTTGTGATTAGTACCATCATGCGAGGAACATCATGAGTCTGCGTTACCTGTGATTAGTGCCACTATAGGAGGAACACCATGGTTTTGCTTTACCAGTGATTAGTACCATTATGAAGGGCCAGTGACTGGATTTTTGACACCTTTGGACAACAAGCATCATCTCAGAAAATAGGGCATTGTGAACTGGATCCACTGATTATTTTGGATTCATAGTCATTTTTTCATCATCATTCATTTTAGATTCTAGTCAGTGGATATATTTTGAAGTTCAATTATCGTTTCATTTCATTGCAGCTCGTACCATTAGGGACCAATGACCTAGCTGTTAGGCCCCTTTAAGCAATAAACATCATCATCATATGTGTCTGGACACTGCTATAACAATTTTTGTACAATGCTTGCACATATTCTATCATTTGTTTTTCCAAATCCTTTCTGTTGCTTTACTTTTCATATCTTTGCTTTGGGTTCACTATTGTAAGCCTTTTCTAAATCAGGAATGTCATCACCATATCTCTGGCGTATTCCCAGTGTGTTTCCAACTACCTCATACTGAAGATGGTGTCTAGTGTCGATCTTCTATTTCAAAAGCTGTATTGCTTTTGTTGTAATTGTCCTCCCACCGTCCTTCTTATTCTCTTTTTTGGTACCCTTTCAGATATTTTTTCACGTCCTGAGTATGAATGGAAAACCTGGAAAGCCCTTAACAGGTTTCAAATAGGGGTGGGGAGATGCAGAGGACATTTGCAGAAATGGGGATATCTGGGGATAACAATACTGCGCTGTGTGCATGTGGAGATATCCAGACTACTCAGTGTCTTTTGGTTCCAGTAACCTGCACTGGGGAAGATTTAACCTGCAGTTCAGATGAGATTCTGTAAGTAGTGCGCTATTGGGCTGACAACGTAATTTTGTGTGTCACTCTTAGATCTGCATTCTATTTTTTATTGTTGACTGTTGTACAGAGCATGTTCTTCTTGTATACTTCCACGTTGTATGCAATAATGATGTTATTTGTCTGGCAGTACTGCAGTGAGTGAGTGAAATGGATGTATCCAGAGCACATGAACAAGATTTGTATGAAATGTTTGCATGCTGGACAAGATTCTGACATAAGTTCAGAACAGAACCCGTGCACTGTGAGAGTAAGATTTTCACTGTTTTGTTGTGTTTGATTAGGAAACTGAATGCATTAAGGCCACTTAATTGTAGAGAGGGTCTCCTCTATCTGCATTTGTTTCATATTTTCATTCAGTTATCATTTTCATCAAATTTCTTCAAAAAGGAGAGTAGAGTACAAATTGAAGTGTTTATTCTTGTTGTATGGTCGGTTAACCCGCTATGGTAATGAGTAGACCATACAGTCAGAGTCTCAACACTGAGTGTCAAACGACGGTAAATAGCCCGATCCCCTAAGGTGATCAGTGACTTCAAGCGGAAGAGTTTTTTTGGGAGGGGTGTTGGTCCCCTCTGTGCAGGAAATGACACTGGAACCCATCGAGTAGTATCTGACCCCAGGTTAGAGGCAGCTGCAAAAGGCGTCTGTACTCCATGATCACCCACTGGCAGTATCTCCAAAATGCCTTTGGGAGTGGCGACCCCATTGAAATAACAGCACTTTTAAATAAGCCTCAGAAAAGGCTAGGGCATTCCCTGGAAGCTCTGTGCAGTTCTTATGTTGGGGGAACTCTGAGAAGTGGGTGAACAGTTGACAACATTATAATGTGGCAATAATCAACTTCGTGTCACTGACTGGGACGTCAGAAGAGGTGATTGGTGTTATAGAGATGGAGAATATAGCTATGATGGAACTGAGTGAGGTTAAGTGGAGAGGAAAAGGAAAGAAGTTAAGAAATGGATAAGCTCTTTACTGGAGTGGAGGACATAAGGCAAAGAATGGAGTGGGGATAACCCACAGTAGCATGAAGAAATTTGATTAAAATGATTACTGAATGAAAACATGAAGCAAATGCAGATAGAGGAGACCTTCTCTAAAATTAAGTGGCCATAATGCATTCAGTTTCCTAATCAAACACAACAAAACAGTGAAAGTTTACTCACACACTACAAGGGTTCTGTTCTGAACTAGTGTCAGAATCTTGTCCAGCGTGCAACATTTCATACAAATCTTGTTCATGTGCTCTGGATACATCCATTTCACTCACTCACTCACTCACTGCAGTACTGCCAGACCAGTAACAATATTATTATGTACAACATGGATGCATAAAAGATGATGTTCTGTACAACAGTCAACAATAAAAAATATAATGCAAATCTAAGAGTGACACACTGAATCACATTGTCAGCCCAGTAGTGCACTACTTGCAGAATCTCATCCGTACAGCATGTTAAATCTTCTTGGGTGCAGGTTACTGGAACCAAAAGACATTGAGTAGTCTGGATTTCTCCACATGCACATAGTGCAATATTGTTATTTCCTGGATATCCATTTCTGGCATCTTCCCACCCCTATTTGAAGCCTCTTAAGGGCATTTCAGGTTTTCCTTTCCCACTCAGGACCTGGATGGGGTTGATGTGGTTGCAATCCTACAGATAGCTCTGTAGTTCAGGAGCTCCAGAGTTTTATTTTAGTTCTTTTTGAGCTTTTATTAAGAACTGGAGTACAGTAGAACCTTATTTACCTGGTTTAACAGGACTGGGTCCAGTCCAGATGACCAATCATCGGGATAATTTTGAAAATTCATTGATAAGATAAATAACTCAGGTTTATATACAAGTTAGGGCCATTGCAACAGTGGTAGCATGATAGATAAAGATATGGTATAAACTTATAAGCTTTCACGGTCTGAAATTAAATGCAGTTCTCTTTTTGGGCTACACCATGTTGAAGAAATTATTCATCATATGAAGAAAAGGTATCGATGTTTTTGATTGACCTATGCCAGTCTTCATCAGGACAATTAACGAGTGAAATACCACTGGTTGTCAAGACGTGCTCTCTGTGCTTGTGGACTGTTCAAAGCCACGTGGTTGATCTCTAAGCAAAGCAATTACTGGGAACCAAGCTGTGCTAAGCATGTAACCTGCATCTCTGTTGAAAAGAATGTTTTCGTATTTTTGCTGCTTCTCTTACGATCCTAAAACCATTGGATTTCGCTCGAACTAGTACTTCGGTAACTTTGATCATGATGTCGTGGCTGGGTGACTGCTAATGACGACTTATAAAGTTTAAAGTTTGCTAGCCTGCCAAGTTGCAGCTCTAACTAGCGCAAGCACGATTGACCAACAACATATCATTAAAAACATGTTCGCAGTGGAAAAATGACTTGGAAAAATTCAGAGTTTGAGGGCCACATAAGGGTTGATTCTGTGGATAGGAGGCACGAGGGACCAGGGTATGTAAACCTAGAATATCGTAACATTAAAAGCAAGTAATGCAAGTATAAGAGGAACGAGAAAAGGATCACATGATAGGACAAACGCAATGACAGGACTGTATGGGAAGAGGGAGCACAGAAAGAGAAGACAAGGACAAATATAAAAACATGAAAGGGGCAAGGAGAGTCTCCACATCTTCAAATGGACTAGGAAAAAGAGTGACTGAATGGGTGGCTATATTTCTAGAAAATAGAACTCAGAGAATTAGAGTAGGCAAAGCTTTATCTGACCCTGTAATAATTAAGAGGGGAATTCCTCAAGGCAGTATTATTGGACCTTTATGTTTTCTTATATATATCAATGATATAAAGTTAAAAACTTCATTATTGTTCCGTATTGAATAGAGAAATAAGATGTACAATATTATAGGTTAGGATCCACCTTTCAATACTCCGTAATAAGATGGTAAAAAGTAGTTACAACCTGTTTAATGGGACCGGTTTCAACACATTTTAAGTGTCATCATCAGCCAATTTGCGAAGATCTTAAAACAACTAGTACATTGAATACAGGCAAAAAATTAACATTGTATCATAACGTAGCAATTCAGTAAATGTTCAAAACACAATAATCACAGTCAAGAGAGTAAACAGAACATCACTATCTTGCGCCGAAAACAAATATAGCTGAAGTTCATAAGCAGGTCAAATATTCGCTTATGTAAAGTCGTTGCTAGGCAGGTCTTGTAGGCATTTGTTTCTCCGGTCGAAGAGCAAAAGGTGACGTGAATGAAGTCCTAGGAAAACAGTGTAGGATTTAATTTCGTCAAATTTCAAAGTGGATATATAGGTTTTTTAAATAATTTAAAACGTTAAAAAAGAATAAAGCCAAATAAAAAATATGTTTAAAAAATAGGAAGAAATAATGAAAGAAATACGAGGTTCAACTCGAAACAACTTGCCGTAGTAATTGATAAAGAAATGATAAATAGAGAAAGGGGGGGACGTTAATTAGAGGGTGGTGATGGTGGTGGTGGTGGTGGTGGTTATTGTTATTAGAGGAAATACAATTGGGCAACAATCCTTAATATAATACTAATTCGAAGAAAAAAGAAAAAAGAACCGACACTTCGAAAAATGAAGATATCGGTTAAAGGAAGACAAGGGCCACGAAGGGCGTGAAAATGAAAGACTCCCTAGCCCTCGCAAACCTAAAAGCGTCGGGGTCGGAAAGGAACAAGAGTTGACCAAGGGAGGTCGGACAGGATAGATGAAAGTGAGGAGCCTGGCACATGTAAGTGGAAGCAATGCCAGGACTCAGCTAAGTACTACAGTAATAATGGATAAAGTTGATTATATCGAGAAAACCAAAAATTTCTTCAGCAATAATTCCTTTTCTATAACAAAGAAAGATCCTACCCAACAAATTCAACGTCTTCTAAAACAAACCCTTAAGAACTCTTCTTTCTTATTTACTGAACATGAAAAAACAAAATTACTAAGCATGAATCCAGGCCTACCAACCGCTAAATCTCTCCCTAAAATTCATAAAACTGACGTCCCTATTCGACCAATTATTAATTACAGACCCAGCCCACTTTACAAATTAGCACAATTCATTCATAAATTTCTTAAGAATAATTACAAATTTTTATCGAATAAGTCTGTAAAAAACACCATAGAACTAGTTGAGAAATTAAATAACTTCAAAATCCAACCACACCACTCTCTACACTCTTTCGATATTGTCAATATGTATCCCAGTATTAATATCAGAAAATTATTTCCTATTATTGAAAATAACTTAAATACATATAGTTACTTAAGCAAACTTGAAATTAATGATTTTATGACCCTCTTAAAATTAGTAGTTACTAACAACTTCTTCATCTTCGACAATACAATTTATCAACAAGATGGTTTAGCTATGGGCTCTCCAGCCTCGGGGATCCTTGCAGAAATATACCTAGACTTTTTAGAACACAATTTCATTGATAACAATGACGACTTTAAACATGTATTATTTTGGGCTAGATATGTGGATGACACATTTGTTATACTGGATGATAGAGTTTTCAATGCAGCTTCTACTCTTAATAGCCTCAATAAAATTGATCCACATATTAAATTCACTCTTGAAACAGAATCAAACAAATCTATTAATTTTCTAGACGTAACAATAAACAGATTACCTTCCTCATTATCATATATGATTTACAGAAAACCCACACATACAACTAATACCATAAAACAAGACTCTTTTCACCCACAGTCACATAAACGTGCTTCATACAACAGTATGGTTAACGGCGCCTTCAAAATTCCGCTATCAAAGGATAACTTAAATAAAGAACTAAACATCATCCGCTCTATTGCCAAATTTAACGGTTATAATTCTTATTTTATTGAACAAATCATTAACAAATTTAGACACCGCCCTAACACAACACTCTTTAAAGATATTCCCAAACCAGCTGCTTACACCACATTCACATTCAATGCAAATACCTATAGTATAGCTAATGTCTTCAAAAAACATAATACTATGATTTCTTTTCAAACTAATAATAGAAACCTTGAATTATTACATAATTCCCACTCCTTAAATAGAACAAGTGTCTTTTCTAAATCAGGCGTATACCGTTTTAAGTGCCACAACTGTAATTCTTCTTACATAGGTCAAACTGGTCGCAACTTCAAAATTAGGTACTTTGAACACGTTAATGCAATAAAGCACAACAGATTTTCGGCAGTGGGACAACACATACATGACACAAAACATGCTTTCACTACAATAAACCAGGATATTGAAATTCTCAGCACTCTAAATAAAGGCCCTCTCCTAGACATCACCGAAAACTGTTTTATACACCTTGACCAGTTTTTCAATCCAAATCTTAATCTGAATGATATTTCTGAGAAACCCAATCCCCTTTTCGATTTTCTCATCTCCTTTTTAAATAACCTGAAGTCAACAAATAAGGAATCAATCTTTCACAATTTACACAATACCCTCTCATGCCACTTCCCCCTTCCGCAACACCCCCCTTGATCCTCCTCAGTTCTCCCCCTTCTCACCCAAGGGGCTCTGAACTTCGGAGCGTGGGTTGGCGACCACGGGGCCCTTAGCCGAGTCCTGGCATTGCTTCCACTTACTTGTGCCAGGCTCCTCACTTTCATCTATCCTGTCCGACCTCCCTTGGTCAACTCTTGTTCCTTTCCGACCCCGACGCTTTTAGGTTTCCGAGGGCTAGGGAGTCTTTCATTTTCACGCCCTTCGTGGCCCTTGTCTTCTTTTGGCTGATATCTTCATTTTTCGAAGTATCGGATCCCTTCCATTTTTCTTTCCTTCCCACCCTCCATCCCCCAGAGGTTCTGAACTTTGGAACGTGGGTTGGCGACCACGGGGGTCCTTAGCTGAGTCCTGGCATTGCTTCCCCTTACTTGTGCCAGGCTCCTCACTTTCATCTATCCTGTCCGACCTCCCTTGGTCAACTCTTGTTCCTTTCCGACCCCGACGCTTTTAGGTTTCCGAAGGGCTAGGGAGTCTTTCATTTTCACGCCCTTCGTTGGCCCTTGTCTTCTTTTGGCTGATATCTTCATTTTTCGAAGTATCGGATCCCTTCCATTTTTCTTTCCTTCCCACCCTCCATCCCCCAGGGGCTCTGAACTTCGGAACGTAGGTTGACGACCACGGGGGTCCTTAGCTGAGTCCTGGCGTTGCTTCCACTTACTTGTGCCAGGCTCCTCACTTTCATCTATCCTGTCCGACCTCCCTTGGTCAACTCTTGTTCCTTTCCGACCCCGACGCTTTTAGGTTTGCGAGGGCTAGGGAGTCTTTCATTTTCACGCCCTTCGTGGCCCTTGTCTTCCTTTAACCGATATCTTCATTTTTCGAAGTGTCGGTTCTTTTTTCTTTTTTCTTCGAATTAGTATTATATTAAGGATTGTTGCCCAATTGTATTTCCTCTAATAACAATAACCACCACCACCACCACCATCACCACCCTCTAATTAACGTCCCCCCCTTTCTCTATTTATCATTTCTTTATCAATTACTACGGCAAGTTGTTTCGAGTTGAACCTCGTATTTCTTTCATTATTTCTTCCTATTTTTTAAACATATTTTTTATTTGGCTTTATTCTTTTTTAACGTTTTAAATTATTTAAAAAACCTATATATCCACTTTGAAATTTGACGAAATTAAATCCTACACTGTTTTCCTAGGACTTCATTCACGTCACCTTTTGCTCTTCGACCGGAGAAACAAATGCCTACAAGACCTGCCTAGCAACGACTTTACATAAGCGAATATTTGACCTGCTTATGAACTTCAGCTATATTTGTTTTCGGCGCAAGATAGTGATGTTCTGTTTACTCTCTTGACTGTGATTATTGTGTTTTGAACATTTACTGAATTGCTACGTTATGATACAATGTTAATTTTTTGCCTGTATTCAATGTACTAGTTGTTTTAAGATCTTCGCAAATTGGCTGATGATGACACTTAAAATGTGTTGAAACCGGTCCCATTAAACAGGTTGTAACTACTTTTTACCATCTTATTACGGAGTATTGAAAGGTGGATCCTAACCTATAATATTGTACATCTTATATCAATGATATGTGTAAAGAAGTCATTACAAAACTGTTGTCAGACCACAGTTTTTGTAGCCTCAGAGACCCTCCTGATGAACAAAAAAGGCACTATGGATGATCTAGAGAAAGCCGAAAGACGTATCCTCAGGAAAATTCATGGACCCAGATTGCTCCCAGACGGAACCTACAGACTTAAATCGAACTCTGAGCTGTATCAACAGTTAGAATAAGCCAATACCAGCATGCGACATAGGAGGCTTAAGTTCTACGGACACCTACAACGAATGGACAGCAACAGGCTTACCAAGAAGATCTTCTCTTTGGTTAAAAGCTACAAGACTGGAAGCTTGTGGCTTAATGAAGTACAGAAGGACTTCAATTCAGCTGGGATTTCAGATATTGATATAGACGATCGTTCCGAATTTTGTTCTGTGGTACAGTCTTGGACCCCACCACCTAGAGTCCCTAGAAGTCGGAAGCCCCTTTCACAGGAGAGAAAGGAGAAATTATCAGCAGGGCTCAAGAGATATTGGGAACGAAGAAGAGCATCGAGGAAGAACTAGTCATCAGTGCTCCTTAGTGGGCTTAAATCAATAATAATGTGTAAAGAAGTGTAATCAGAGATAAGGCTGTTTGCAGATGCAGATGATGTTATTCTGTACAGAGTAATAAATAACTTAAGACCTATCTGTGTTAGTGCAACATAAAACAAATAGCAAAAAAAAATAAAAAAAATAATAAATATATAAGTTACAAGATTGTGAGAGGCTGCAGGGTGACCTTGATAGTGTTGTGAGATGGACGGTGGGCAATGGTATGATGATAAATGGGGTTAAAAGTCAGGTTGTGAGTTTCACAAATAGGAAAAGTCCTCTCAGTTTTAATTACTGCGTTGATGGGGTGAAAGTTCCTTTTGGGGATCATTGTAAGTACCTAGGTGTTAAGAAAAGACCTGCATTGGGGTAATCACATAAATATGATTGTTAATAAAGGGCTCTGCACATGGTTATGAGGGTATTTAGGGGTTGTAGTAAGGATGTAAAGGAGAGGGCATATAAGTCTCTGGTAAGACCCCAACTAGAGTATGGTTCCAGTGTATGAGACCTCACCAGGATTACTTGATTTAAGAACTGGAAAAAATCCAAAGAAAAGCAGCTCAATTTTTTCTGGGTGATTTCCGACAAAAGAGTAGCATTGCAAAAATGATGCCAAGTTTGGGCTGGGAAGACTTGGGAGAAAGGAGATGAGCTGCTCGATTAAGTGGTATGTAATACCAATATAAATGGTCCGTTATTGGACATTATAAATTTTCCAGCTAACTCATTCTTGGTTGCCAGCGTTTCGCCCTCGTGTGCTAGGGTGGGCTCATCAGTTGGTACCTAGCACACCTACCAATACGCTGGCTAGTGCATACCGTGGAGGTCACTGCGTAGGCTAACTGGAGCCACCGGCAGTGCCAATGCACTAAGAGACTTTGTCTCATTATCAAAAATTGATGCCTGCTTGGCCATCAGATGATATAGATGTTGATTCCCATAGGGAATCGGAAATATTTGTCCTGAATGAGTGAATTTATAATACCAATATAAATGGTCCGTTATTGGACATTGGACGTTGGCAACCAAGAATGAGTTAGCTGGAAAATTTATAATGTCCAATAACAGACCATTTATATTGGTATTATAAATTCACTCATTCAGGACAAATATATCATATCTATCTATCTGTCTATCTATCTATCTATCTATCTATCTATCTATCTATATATATCATATCTATATCATAAGTGGTATGTTCCGAGCTGTCAGTGGAGAGATGGCGTGGGAGGACATCAGTAGACGAATAAGTTTGAGTGATATCTTTAAAAGTAGGAAAGATCACAATATGAAGATAAAATTGGAATTCAAGAGAACAAATTGGGGCAAATATTCATTTATAGGAGGGGGAGTTAGGGATTGGAATAACTTATCAAGGGAAATGTTCAATAATTTTCCAATTTCTTTGCGATCCTTTGAGAAACGGCTAGGAAAACAACAGATAGAGAATCTGCCACCTGGGTGACTGCCCTAAATGCGGATCAGTAGTGATTGATCAATATCAGTTGGTTCTCTCTTCATCTATCCTAGTTCTTCTACATCCATCTCGTCTGCTTCCGAGCTTCATCAGGACAGCAGGCGTCAACACCCATTGAGGGTCCGTGTTCACAGTCTTTATGCAGGAAGTATAGGAAAAGAAGAAAGCCAGATAAATACAGGAAAAGGGAAGAAACATGAGATAAATATAATACAGGTTAAATAAAGATTAGGAACACACGACAAACACATAAAGGAGAAATGGATCCTAGTGGGATAATATCAGTATTAGAAAGGAACAAACAGTATACTGTTGGAGTGCATAAACACATGATGGAAACATACATTCCTGCGGTACGGTACAGTAAGATTGATTTTCCTTTACACGTAAACATAGGAAAATTAACACAGCGAAAATTGTTCTGATGGACTGCACATCCATATGTGACTGGGAGGCATGACCAGTCTGGAAAATAACAGATAGCGGAGCATTGTCAGATACATGGTATTATTTCTTAAGTGATAATATGCCCTTACTACATACGAATGCTGCGGAGAGGTTTGGAATTGAACCCAGGCTTTTGCACGCATTCTAGTGATCTCCTACCCTACCAGCCAACATTCTGATGGAGAAAATTTTTTTCAACAATGAGACTCGAATTGGCTAACCACGGTGCCATGTAAACAATGTTTTAACGATCATGGCCACCAGGAGAGACCCTTAGGTTAACCGAAACAAAAGACTCACAGGACACTTTTCTCATCAAAAAATTAACCACCACTCTATAGTATTGGCCTCGTATGATATAAATTTGTTCTAAAAATAGAAAAAAGGCCACACAACTCCTTCTTGTTACTTTCCCCAGAATGAGGGTAAATAAAATAAACTCAACAAATAAAAACCACCTCACCTTGTAGAAACTATTTGGAAAATGAACCTTTGTCATTTATTATAGAATGTACTTACATTATGACAGATGGTTTAGCATGGCTCTGATTAGCTTTATCTGGTGTGGAACATGCTTGTATGTGTGTACTTAAGATACAAGACACATACAAGATAAGAGCTGTGGATATATGGATTTAATCTCTGGTTGATATTTGTGATTAACTGTCTATACACAAGAGCTCTTTGTGATGGATAAATGTAATGATACAAACCTAGTTCTTCCTTCACAAACAGGGTGTAAAAAGGTAACATTTCCTGAGTGATGACTTCTTGACTTGTATGGCTCCTTAGAAGTAGTTGGTTTGGTAAAGCAATATTGTTGTTCTTTTCTGACGGTCACAAGTGAAAAATTAAATTTTTACACAGCATTAAATGTCAACTCTGCATTCTGTAGGCTAACCAAAAAGTTTGATTTCTTTTTTCCTCATACCCCGAGACATAGGATTATTAGGTAAGTACATATTTTTATCAAAGTTTTTCATGGTATATATCTGTGGATGTAGGGTAAAAACATGTTAGTCTCAAAGCATAGTTTTTCAGAAGAGAGCATTAAGCATTCAAATACTTCCAGTAAATCAGGGAATTATAATATGAAGGTACTTGAAGCAGATATTTGAAATGGAATGGAATATACAGCTGTAACATGGTGGAGCATAACATTGTTACTATAATATGTGAAATTCAAGACATGTATTTTTGATCAAATAGATTGGAAGAAGTAAAATAATAATAATAATAATAATAATAATAATAATAATAATAATAATAATAATAATATAAAGTGGACATGAACTGTTTTACATTACTACTTGTTTTATTAAACCTAAGTTAGCTAGTTACAATTGTTTATAATGGTTTGAGTTTATTTTAATCAATAATACTCAAAACGTTTACAAGAGATGTACGTTTCTGTGTATTACAAAAATAATGATCGTGCAATTATTGTCTTATTTTAAAAATGGCTTGTGCCTAGTCTTATCTATTGCAGATGCAAGAAATGTTCTTAAATGCTACTCAAGAAAATAAAGAAATACTGTACAGTTTATATGTAACTATAAGGCACTCAATAACAAAAATATTAATAAACCATATGGTTTATAAGGAAATAAGGAGAAGCGCAGGAGTGTGTAAACTTCAAGAAGAGATTGATATAGCAAAGCTAAAATGGTTTGGACATATGATGAGAATGCCAGGAGAGAGAATACCAACGAGAACATCCATGGATACAGAGACTGGAAAGAGACCTAGGGGGCAGCCTAGTATAAGATGGAGGAGCTCTGTTGTGGACTGTATTGCAGATAGAGGAGTCGATAGCAATAAAGTACTAGAAGAGTAATGGTGGAAAGATCGAGTAAGGTAGAGGGCTTTGGTACACTACCCTACCCAGAGAGAATCTGGAAAAGGGAATGGATGAAGAAGAAGATGGTTGTTTTATTATATATTATTTTAATTTTAATAGAAAAACGGGCAAAAAAAATAATTGGTGCCTTTTTTGTAGATTTCCTCAATTAAAAATTAAAACAATACCTATTTATATAATTTTGTTTGAGAATGTATACACAGATTAACTTGTTAATTCTTCTTTATCTTCTCAACCTTACATGGTTGGTGGGCAGCATTGCCACCTTCTTGATAGAGGTATTCTCTATATTTGGATAATATGTACTCATAGTAAATTCTTATAAATATTAAGCTCTAGGAACTTCATATAATAAAGCTATTCACTGAAATGCAAAGAAATGAATGTGAATTCTGAGTCTAGTAGGTAAAAAAAATGGATATGTGTCTTTTTAGTTGTTCAAAATTGTGCATTAGTGCTACTTGCACACCTTTGACGTGGTGATTTCTTCTAAAACAATTCCAAAACAATTGTGCTAGAAGTTACGAAGTTTTAATCAATGGTCAAGCTAGAGAAATATTATTTACCATATTAACTTAAAAATAGGTAAACTTGGACTTACACACTTGATCCGAATGCCACAAAATATATATAAGATACGGATGGGGATTAATCATTAAGATGTGCACACACATATACCTTAAAAAATAAGTTAATATTATAGGGGGCCAAGGAAAAACTGCCAACCAATGCTAATTTTGCTAAAGTAAGTTCAGCCCACTTATTTTCAGATCTTCCAGAGTTCTCAAATTATTTGAATATATTTTCCCCATCAAAGTACTATACAGATAAAAGTCGCACATGTATAGGTCCAACAATTGTGGTGGCCACAAACCTTTCGCTAACATTTTGTTCTTCTGTGAATACTTCGTGAATTCTACTCGGTGACGCACGAGAAGTGTGACACTCACCTCATGCTATTAACCTGTATTTGCGTTCATGAAGCATCAGTTGTTTGTCAAATTCCTTGATAATTTCCATGAGCACACGACTGTTCACTGTTGTCTCAAAATATATAAGACCCCCACAGTCTGTGTTTCGGACATCCAACACCATACTCCGATTTTTGGTCGTTTAGGCATTGTTGATGGATAATGTGGAAATAATTAACTGATCAGTATGTAGTGTTTTGAACATTCACATGTCCCGACAGGTGAAACCGAGCTTCGTCTGTCAAGAAATAAAGCACAGGATCCAACTGTCCATTTGCAGTTGTTTCCAAGAACCACATGCAGTACTGCACACGTTTTTCTTGGTCCCCCTCCTGCTGCAGCTTTGGACACATGTCATGTAAAGAGAGTGCAATGCACTTTGTCACTAACTGCGAGTCACTTGCACTTCTTGCTGCAATTTACATGTTGACTTCATTGGACTTCCGAGCATCTGTGCTCGAATATCTGCAACCATAGCACGTGTAAGAATAGACGAGGCACTCTTTTGCATTCGTAATTGATCTAGTTGTATGGTACTTTCGCTAAAGCAGAAACAAACTCATTGGGAGCTGAGAAGATATGGATGTAGAAGACCTGGAATTGATGAGGAGAGAGATGTGGAGATTGTCCTTGTCCTTTCCTCCTCTTTCTGTTGCTTCCTCTACCCACTGACCTGCTATTATGTTCATCCTACTATCTGTTCTTTTCCTTGTTATGGTTTCCCTATGTGTGACTTGATTTCACCAAATCCTGTATACTGTTCTTTTCAGAAACACCAAAGCGAGGAAATTTGGCTCCAAACTCTTTCCTTCTGGGCTGTGATAATACAGCATTCTTCCTTTATGGTGTTGTCAGTGGTTGTATGCATGCTTGAGCGAAGTTAGCGGGAATGGACCGTTCTTCCTGGGCCACTCTCTATCTTGATAATAATTATTTGGCTAATGTTCTGATATAGAAAATTTGTTCTGAATCCCCTAATTTCTTGTTCGGACATTCACAGTTAATGAGGTTGTAGCCAAGTACATCAAAGTGGATGACTGTGATTCTAAATATGTTTCTCAAATTTTGTAAGATTAAATATCGTCAGCGTTCTGGTGGCAGAAGTTACTAAGTCCAAAAACATAGTTTTGAGATAAATGGGTTTTAAGAAATCGGTGATATAGCCTATGATTCTATATTACTGTGAAGCTTTCACACCTTTTGGGCTAGTTATTTTCACAATGCCTTATACTATGTTCCATATTAAGTAATTAAGTCTACTTAGTCACTTTTGCCTGGATGTCAATCTTCAAATATGGACTTCACATCAGAGGGTAGAGTATCCGTACCCCCAAAATGGTTCATTCTATTAAAATAACAACCACACCATCGTGTAGAACGTGTTTTCTTTACCCCAGTAGTGCATTTAACTCAAATTCATAAAAAATTGACTTAGTCACTTCCGCCTGAAAGCCGACGATATTTTGATGCAAAATTCAATGAAAGTGCCAGTGGTTAAAACTGATGTGGTTTTTAACTATTGTTTTGATAAACAAATAAATATGATGTAAACACTGGTGTAAAAAAATGCCATATAAATAACTCTGAGCAATGGAGTGGTACAACAAATTCTTCAAAAGCATGTTAAGGGCCAGTTAGGCCTACCATTGTGATGATGGAAGGTGATTCTTTCAGTGTTTTACTCTTCGGTGGCACTAAGTTAATAGTTTTTCCATAAAATTATCGATTAATTTCTTGTCAGTAGTCATAGACTGGCCATTGTCTTTAAGAGAGACATTCACTATCCAAAATTGGATAATTCATTTTGTCACTTTTGGGCATAAATCACACATTAGAGACAATAATTCTGTAAACTAATTTTTCGTTTAAAATAATTGTTGGTCACAAATCTGTTTTCTTATCCAGAAACTCATCTTGACAATCATCAGGCAATTTTTCAACACCTACTTCTACACTAAATCCGTTGATTTCAGGAAATTGTCTTCTAAATAATGTTCCAGTGCTGACATATTTTGGATTTATTGTGTCATCCCCGTCTGCAGTTACAGCTGATCAAAGTATCTCAGAACATTCCAACATTATTGTGAATCACTTTTCCAATTTTCCACTTTGCTCTTTTAGTATATTGCATCAAGATTTTTAAAAACCACTTGCTCATAAATGTAAACCATTAACAAATTAACTTACTGTATAATTGTTTGTTTGCAGCTCTGGTTCCGTGGTGTACGCAGCTCAAAATTCCGCCATGTTTATGGATTACCTGCTAAGAGGGAAGGGTGTTATGAGAACATCAAGATAACAAAGAATGCTCACGATGGACACTATTGTGCTGTCAATCCAAAGTTCGTTGCTGTGGTCACGGAGGTGGCTGGGGGTGGTACTTTCTTAGTACTTCCCATCAGTAATGTAAGTATTAAATCAGAAATTTACCTCAAATTGGTGTTACTGACAACCCAAATTACTATTTCTGTTAACTGAGATGTGGCTTTTTATTCTAGACGGGACGTCTGGATTTCAATTCAAGCCGTGTGACTGGTCATCGAGGACCTGTCCTTGATATAAAATGGAACCCCTTCAACGACAATATCATTGCATCATGTTCTGACGACTGCACAGTAAGTTTCTGAATGCAGAAATATATGAGTAGATCAGATGTAACATTTAACAAAGATAACCCTAAGATTCGGGTCCAGGTCTGTATATGTAAGGACTTTCTTGAATTTCATGAAAGCATACGGGTATTCTCTATATGACTTTTCCATGTCTAATGTCCAACAATCACAAAACTATATTTCAAGATCATAATTTTCCAACTGCATTTTCCAGGGTGTGGCGTACAAGCGCTCGTCATCTCTCCCTGTCTGCATACATCATCTGTTCCAGGACATCTTCCTCCATTTGAGACCTCTCTCCTCCACATGTGATTTCAGTGTCTCTATCCAGCATTCCTTTGGCCTTCCCCTTGGTCTTTAACGTAACAATTTACGTTCTTATAAAATTACCAGTATACAATTTGTTACCAATTTTTAAACAAGGACATTCAAGAAAGTGTATAAATTTTATGACTATTTGTTTTTTAAGACTTTATTAAGGCTTCATTTTAAGAATATCATAACTATTGTTAACCATTTGGTCACCATTTGAAGCACATTTCCAACATCATCCTCACTTTCATATGTAATTTTAATACAATCAGGTACCTGATGAATTACCTTTCAGATTGAGATTAAGGCTGAAGATGCCCTTAAGTAAAGGGCGAAACGTCCCTATAGTTTTATTCAAGATTTAATTTCTTAATTAAAATCTCTATTTATGTATTGAATAGGTGGAATAAATAAATTTTAATATTTATTTGACTTCATTGGACAGTAAGGTCGAAGTATTTTCTGCCCCCCCCCCCCCCCCCTCTCTCTCTCTCTCTCTCTCTCTCTCTGTGTGAGAATCGGTACAAAGTAGGTGTGGTACCCTACAGGGTTGTTTTTGCCTTTTGTGGTATTTTGCATTCCCTAGGAAGATTTCTGACTTTATTGTAAAATTTTGATGCTTTCTGTGTCGTGCTGATTATTTCCTGTTTGACAGTGTTGCCTTTGAAGTTGCTTCTTCCGAGGTACTTGAAGTGAGAAACTAATTCTAGTTTTGCTCCTTCCAAAAATAGGTTTGAGTTTGTCCTTTTTCTGTTGATGGTCATTTCTACAGTCTTTGTTTGGCTTCTTCTTCTCATATTTATTGAACATATTGTTCCTCTCAGTCAGTTTTTTTCTGTACTTCACCTTCTGTTTCTCCCCATAAGAGCACATCAACAACAAATACCAGGGAATTTTGTTTGCTGTTGATTTCCTTAATAGATTTTATGATCTTATCCATTACTATTACGAACAAGAGTGGTGATACGGCACTTCCTTATTGGACCCCCCCTCTTTGTCTCAAACCATTTTGATATTCCATTGCCTATCTGAACATAGCTCTAGCAATTCTGGTATAACATCTTCACTTTTGTCAGTCAGGTACTTTGGCACCTTGAGGTCTTCCAGGCATTCCCAGATCTTGTTTTGAGGGAAACGAGGCCTTTTCAATGTCCAGAAATGTAATCACGAGATTCTTTCCATGTTCCCAGCACATTTCTGTAAGATGTGGTATTTAAACTTACTTACTCCTTCCAGTATAAATTAGACTAACATTGGAAAAGGAACATGGCTCTTGTGTGACAGTTATGAGTTTTTCAATTTTCTTTCCTGGATGTTAGTATTCAGTCCTGGATTGTTATATTGAAGCATTGATTAAATATGTTGTGATAACACATGAGTCCATTAAAATTGATGTATCTTGCACATGTGTCCAATACTTTTGTGTCACTTTTTCTTTTAAGGAAATTGTAGTCTTAATATAAAACACTGTAATCATGCTCACATGCCCAACACTATTGTGTCACTTTTTCTTTTAAGATAATCGTAGTCTTAATATAAAATGGTACATCGCATGTATCATAGGATATAAACTTCTTGGTTTTGATCCATATTGAATTGTGATCACAATAATAATTATTAAATTAATGTTGTATGGTCCACCTTTTTCAGTACTATATTATGCAGTATTATTAAATTACATTACTAAACTAGGGAATAGTCTCGGCCTTGGCTGGCCATCTTCAGCCTTAATGTAATAATAACTATTGTGTCACTTTTTCTTTTAAGGTAATCATAGTCTTAATATAAAACTATATAAAAATAACTAAACAGATGTAAAAACACACAACTGACATGAAAACTAATGTACAAGACACACAATTAATATTAAAATCTGGGATGAACTAAGTGTAAAATCTGAAAAATAAATTAGGTTCCAAAATCTTAGCATCTGGAGTATGCTTATCATCCAGACTCCTTCGTGTATTGATATTCATAGACTTGTTAGTTCCATCACTGCTAATCACTACTATTTCAATTGCAAAATGGGAACTGCTAAATGTTGATTCTGTAGTCAGATCATCAATCAACAAATCTACTTGAGTGGTGTTAGCAGTATGCAAGCCACTGGATACCACTGTAAATAACCACCAGCTAACGCAGATGGTGCTAGATGGTGTTTTCACATCGACTAACGTAAATAAAATGAAATGTTCCCGTAGCGTTTGTTAAAAACATGCTGAAATGCTGTTGGACATTGTCAGGACAGCACATGAAGATATAAGTAAGTTATAGACGAGAAAGGTTCCACCTTATCAATAAAATATCTACAGTACCGGTTTCAACTCCTTACATGTAGTCATCCTCAGCTGTATACCGTTACCTTCACATAAATCAAATTAGTTGATTTGTCTTGTCCATAATAATAGTCATAGTGATAGGATATATCTTACTTCTAATTGAGCATACTTCAGGGTAAATTCGACTATGACAATCTAAAATGTGTAGGTGAATCTTTTAGGCCTAAAATCATGTAAATGAGCTGTTATTGAAGTACTATTACATAAAAACTTTTTTTAAAATATATGTGACACACATAAAATGTTGTCTTAAAATATACAGTTCAAGTAAAATCCGTTATAATAAATAAATAGTGTGCCCTACTGCACTATAAAGTTCCGTCCAGGCGAAGGCCGGTCTCGAACCCAGAGTACAGTAGTGAACGAACTCTCACAGATGTGAGCTGGTGCACATAGTCTTACCTGAACACTGTCCTCTTCAATCAGCCGGGAGAGCGCTCTTCTCAGGGATAACATGGGTATAACGGGGCAACATAAAGATAAAACACTAGGACATGTGCCTACTCAGGTAAGAATTCGACTAAATAAAAAAAATTAAAATAAAATATCTAACAGAAAACACCGCTGCATTCAAAGTTTAACAAATAGGGATTTATTACATAAAATTGAATTATTTACAAATAAAAGATCATTTCAATATGAGATGGGAAAATGACGCTGAGCCGATTACTATCAGTTCACTGCCTTCATGAAAACACGTGAGCTGCAACAAGCATGTAACAATGGTGTAAGTAACGAAGTTTTGAAAGATGGATAACTGCTTAATTACACAAAAACAATGATTCCCATAAAAATTTACAATGCCTCGCGCCGTCGAACCCCGGTGCCAACAAAATCACCACAAAAATTTACAATGACCTGACTTGGTCACGAACCCTAGTCCTATGACAGGTAAGGTGTCCAAGATACCTATGCAAACAATATGAAAGAATCCAATCAACACATACAAGGGTGTCAGTATAAAATGGGCCAGTGTTAAAATATTACGTAAAACAAATAGGACATAAAACAAATCTCTCTCTCTGCTTTCAAAACAAGAAGGTCGTTTCTTCCCCTCCTAGCATACTTGAAATACTGCAGACGACCAACACACCAGCCTGTGACGTCAAGCTCAATGACCTCCATTCTCACCCCTCCACTTGCGGCAGTCCCCTAATTTATGAGCTCCAACGGGCAGACAGGCTAAAGTCTTGCCTTTCAAAAGAACACTTCACGTAGTCAGCTGCTAAAGCCATCATTTAAATATACCTGGGCTATCTGCCCTCGTCTCCATACCTTCAGCAATCTCGCTCATCTTACTAATGCCTCTCATGGGCTAAATCCTGGTGCTACAAAACACTAATCATTAAGCGATCTTCACATTGCCATACTAGGCATTTCCAAAATATATTCAATAAACTCTCAATGGTTGGGCTCTCTCATACCAACTGCAAATTTTACTTCTGCCTCTTATGGGCTCAAATCTCTTAAATATTTGGACTCGCTCACTCTATCAGTGAATCTGGGTGAATTCCTGGTCACGACTTGGTCACGATTTGGTCATAACTATACACTTCTACGTCTGCAGAAACAAATGCCTGAATGTGATCTAATAAAAGTACCTATCTGTAGACTAACCTCCTATGCCCAAATGAGTTCAATCAGACCCTTACAAAAACACGTACTTTAAAATAACGCAATTACAATGAACCATAACTTCGCTAACAAGGACTTTACAAATAACATCTACCTTAAAGTACGGGGTTCGAGTTTGAGGCCTAGCGCTATATTACAAGGGAAATTATCCTATTACCACAGATCTGCTGACTGACGGCCCCCATATTCCTATCTAAATTTAAATGACATGCTTGAAACAGAATTGGAAAGCTCTGACCTTAAGTTAGAGAACATAGCGGAGCGGCCATCCCTGTGGACCACTGGATCTACCACATTCTGATAGACTGCAGAGCTGTCATCAGAGACTGTTGACCACTTGGAGACATTCTTGCTTGTGTGGCGTCTTCGTACAGCTCCCTCTGTAGTCGGAAGGTGTCCTCTTCGATGTTGTGCGGGTCAGGTGCTCCCAACGTTCCTGGATCGATGCCCGTTGTTGTGTTGGCTTCAGCTCCTGGTTGTGGCTTCTTTGCAATGATGCTGTCAAACACTCGTTCTGACTTGATGCTGGGGTAACTGAAAATAAATTCATATATTACAGACTGTCCAAACTCGATGCCTGTCTTCACTGTTAGCGTGTCTCACACGTCACACTGACCAAGTCTCGTTCAGAGTTTTAACCTGGTACACAATAGTTTCTTCACTACTCTCAGTCACTGTTCTATCACCCTATCACATGGACAACATATAGTTTTAGAATTCCTAACCTGAGCCAATAATAATTCTAGCATTTCGTCCGCAATCCCTTGACCTCACAGAAATATGGAGCTACTAGTTCATTAGTCTCTTATAAGCAGTACCTCATCTCCCCATAGCATAATCTCACAGGTAAAATCTTCAATTCCTCTGAATATTCAAGTTGATTACTTACATCTTTGCAGAAATAGCAGTACAGGTAGTCGGTGTAGCTTGAAGACAAAGCGTTGTTCTCAGCACCAACACGCAGTATGACGATTCGTTCCCGCAGCCTCTCGGTCCAAGAATGACTCTGATATGCCCTGGCGGCCTTAATTTATAATTCCGGGTAGCGTCATCAAGCCGCTTGGCTGCGTGTAATCTTAGCGTGCCCGGGAAAATTTCCCGCATTAATTATATCATGAGCTCAAATTAGCGAATGCATTAATTAATGCAGCCCTAATGCCTATCAAAATAAAGCAGAAATAATACAGGTTGCAATTCTTGTCTCAAATCCAATGCAACTCTTCTGTAACCAAAGATATTAATTTATTTCATTCTTCCCTCCTAGAATAAGTTTAGCCGGGAACTGGAAAGCGTCCCCAATCTCCATCAAGAGGCTTGGCTTGGGACATAACTTCTTTTAATGAGTTCTGGAGATTTCTCATAATGACGCTCGCGCTCACTTCACATAAGAACGCTTCTTCTGGACCCCTTTATGACATATACTGTAAGACATCGGCTTCGTGGGTGGCCTAGTATGATTCCAATATCCAATACTCAAATTAATACAATTGCTCCAATGAACAGAATGGTTCAATAGGAAACATTTTGTTGGAATGAGTTTTCGTCTTGCATACGTTGATTTTCTTCAATATGATGTGAAAATCGTATAAATGGACTATTATTAAAAGTACAGTTACATAAACACTCTTAAAAATATATATGGTACTGTACCCTATAGGGCATAAACAACACTGCATAGTCGATCTTACCTTCTTACCTGTTATTTGATGAATGCGCCAGCCCAACTGCAGTCGGCAGGAAAAGGTCGTTTACTGGGTTCTTGTGAACAAGAGTAGGGAGATAATAAAGAAAATGTTCTATACGTATGCTTACGAAATGAGGAACACAAACGCATTTACTAACATTTTGAGCCAAAGTTGTGTATTCTTAAACCAATATTTACTTTTCTTTTATTTTACAATTGATTGCACTAATAGTGCTAAAATGGATGCCCCAAAGGCCCACATCATAAATCCAAAGATAAACATCAAAAAAATATACAATAGCTGGCTGATGTCTTGCGGGAGACGATAAGTGAATCAAAGAAACAATTGTGTCCTTACACAGAACAGCATCGCTGTACCTACAAATAAAATATATGATGCCAGGGTGAGAAATTGTCCTGCAGAAATAAAGCCACAAAAGGTTCCCATACATAATTTTGGGACATACACACAACAAAATAGTAAGTTTGAGCCTACAACTACAGGCATATCTATTCTGTCTCGCATGAAATAATATATTGTGGATGTGAACCAAGGTCCATTAAACAAACGTTATATTTACAAAATGTACTGATTAAGCTAGTTTCCTTAGTGCCCAGTTCCTACCTATCTCAATTAACAAAAAAAAAAAAAAAAAAAAGGAAGAAAGAAAGAAAGAAAAAAGAAAGAAAGAATGAATGAATGAATGAATGAATGAATGAATGAATGAAACTGCCGTGGCAGCTTGTCACGCCTGCAAGAGAATTCCTCGCACCAGCGGTCCATTTAAAAATGGCGTCGAGCCTCCCTGCCGTGCAGGCTGGGGGAAATGACCTCCAAGACTTGAGCGTGAAACCCCTCACAACAAAAAGAAGATAAAAACATAGCCTAGTTTCCAAGCATGCAAAGACCTTTGCCCCAGCTCCTACCCTCTTCTACACATGACGAAAATAGCCCTATAAATGAGTGAGGAATCATCTACATTTTTCTAACTGTCCAACACCCGTGACAGACCGCCCTGGGTCTCGATTATAACATATGAAGTATAACATTACGTTATTCATATCAACCTCGCCGTCAACCCATGCGACGAGTTCCAGCTACCCTCAAGTCTAGGGTTCAGTCCCTTACTTGGCAGAATATGAGGGGTCGCAAATATTCGTGACATAGCCTACGGTGTAGTTTCATTAGACTCACAGTTAAATCAAACTCAATACAAACACGAAGTAAACAACTAAATCCAGGCCGCATGCGTGCTCTACATTATGCAGACAGATTCCCTTCCCAATATAATGGTACACTATCATTAATAACCCATAATTACAAGCAGATATCGTCTGATGCCGGGCACTAAGAAACATTGATCTAAGCTCGTAATTAAGCTTCCCTACGACTATGTGTACAGCAACACTATCATTTAAGCTATCTTAATCCTAGCTTTCTATAAAAATAAAATAAAAATGTATATGCCTTACCCTAAAATATGTAAAGAAAATACCTCAATAAATGGCCTAATGGGCCGTAATCATATTTCCTACTATATTTACAAATTAATCACCGTATTTCTGCATAACAACCCCCCGACCCTACACATATATATTAATTATAGTTCACTTATCTATCATCTTGGAGACCTCTTCCTCACCGTCCGGGTTGACTGCGAATGCTTAAGCAGTCATGGCGGCAGCGTTGTCCCAGATCGATCCCTTAGGTCCAGTCTTCCAGTGTATCACGTTCATGATGTCTTCTTCCGTCTGGGTGGCCCGTTGGTCGTCTTCTTAGGGCCGTGGACGGCAGTTCGTAACACCAGTCTCCTGCACACCTCACCGCTCTTCACTAAAATGAAATACTCAGTTTATTCACAGCACACCACCTCCCAATCTATTTATTCCCTTTGACATGGGAATCAGTCCTGGATATCTGGAAACTGACTTTTCTATTCCTGCTCCACTAATCTAGTCTTCTACATCTGACCGGAATAATGCCAACTATCCTAGCTTATTGTTATTGGAGTCCCTTCGCCCGTCGCCAGTCCTCTCTCATCGCCTCATAATGAAAGTCTACATAGGTAGCACTCTTTGCGTCAAATACTTAAACACTCGCGGTCTCACTGCACACGTCTACATATTGTCATTTACTTAAATTGCCACCGGGAATTTTACAAATCTCGAAGCTACTGAATCAAATTATCGCCACAATACTTATTAGTCACAATCTTTGTCTTAGACAAAGGTTTCTGGCGCGAATATCAGCAGAGACGCGACGCGCATGGACAGCGATCTTATCATGGACTGAATACCTCCTCCCACCATTCTCAGCTCTTATAGTATGCAGGAACCCACGCGACGCGCTGGGAAGTCCTGGGAAACAACTTGAGATTGGCATGTGGCCTCGAAATATTTTCTCACGGTAGTCGGCCTCGCACGTAGTTATTTATTCGATTATATATTAATAGACTTTGATGTACCTATGGCTTCGTAAAATCCTGGCACTGATTTCCATCCTTTTACTTTCCTGGGAAACCTTTAAATATAGGAATTACGGCTCAATTTCCGTCATGTTGTGAGCCTGTCTGTTCCCGCTGAAAATCTCTGTTAAGATGGCAGGTCTCTCTCCCAGACAAAATCCCATCTCTCTTTCTTTCTTCCTCACATATTCTTTCTTCGTCACACATGACCACGCCTTGCCTCGGGAATCCCCTTCAGTTCCCACGCTTGGTATAGCATCACGCCTTTGCAGTTAGCGTCCTGCTGCGCATTATTTTATCAGCGTAAAATATCCACTCTTATAATTAACAGAATGGTACATTTGCTTCCCCACACACCAAAGAAAAATATGAAAAAATCTATTATTTTTTTGTATTTTTCTTTGCGTCTGATATTTAACGCTCATGTGGCCCTTTCTTTCATTCCGAGCCATCCTGTGGCGTTTTCGGAACTTGCTCCAGTAGTTCCTCACGCTCCTTCCTAATTTCAAAGTATGTATCCAACAAAGCCAAGAATTTTCTATGATTCCCCAAACATTCATTGCACTCCACTGCAGCCATTCCTTTTATTGCGCTGCTCTGCGGCGAAACTTCTTCTACCTCTCCTACCTTTAGGGATACTTCATTCGGATTGTGGTCGAGGTCTCCATTTCCAGCATCTCGCGTCTCCACTGATTCGTCTGCTCCTACCATGTCTTCTTCCTCTTCTTCTTCTTCTACTTCATCGTCCTCTTCTCCATCTCTGGTAGCAGTATCGTGTTGGAGTAATTTCTAAGTTTCTTGCATTCAATTATAGAGTATTTACAGGTAATTATATCTACGGTGAAATTTCATTTATATATGACACAACTTAGCCTCGATCCCATTACTCTTGGTCTAATTTATCTTCCATTTATCTTTTAGCAATTCATGACAAGAGCTATAATTTAACATCCGTGGCTTCCTTTTCTTGAGCTTATAGTTCACAGTTCCTTCTTTCTTCTTCCGCTTTCTACCGGAATTCCCATTATAATACCGGTCTTTCTTGCTCCGTAATTTGGTCCTACGTCTCGCGCACGGTACCAGTAGCCATCTCCTTCTTCTTCTATACAGCCGCCTTTCTCTTCTTTGCCGTCTCATCTTCTTACTTGACCATCGGTACGATTCGGAATAGCACCCTTTCATCGTAAGTTGCAGACCTTTCTTCCTTTTCTTCCGTCGGCTAGCATTTTTGTGTAGTGTGGGTTGTTTTGGATTCGTTTTAAAAACTGCCGTCGTCTGTTGGGTACGCTGTTCGGCTGGACTTCTTTCACGCCTTAAATCAACTCTGTCGGCCTTCAACTTCCCTTCCAATTCTGCTCCGTGGAGGCTGTTACCTTCATCTGTCATCGTTGCAGCATTAGTCGCCTCAGACATACTGGCGCGATTCTCCCCCTCGTTGGTTATCTGAGTAGCTAGGGTCACTTCGCCTTGCCTTTCCATCTCAACTGTGTTCTCTACGTTCTACAAACTAGCCATGTAGCTGGGGTGTGTATTTTCAACTTTCTGACCTGCTGGTAGTTCTGATCCTGACGTCCTGGTAGTTATTCTCATCTCAGTTTGTTCTACCTCAACTTCTAAACCAGCCACCTTGGCTTTCGTCTCTTCAACTATAATTTCATTCCTAATTGCCCTTTCTTCTAGCATATCGACCGCATTCTTTAACGTTACAACTTGCTCTCCTGTTTCCTCTTTCAAGTTTGACACTTGCCTCTTCAACTCCTCTGTATTTTTCCGGCAGCAAATGCGTACATTCTCTAATTTCTCATTTAATTTTCCGAGCCGCGTCTGCGTCTGCTGATTGTCCGCCATTAACCGGTCTAATTTAGCATTGGTGTGCTCTTCTAAAGCCGTTAATTGTTCTTTCGTACGGGCTTCTAGTCCTATTAATTGCTCCTCAGCTTTACTCGTCTGTTTTTCACTTACGTCAATAACCTGCGAATTTACAGCAGCTATCTGTGTATTTACCTCGGCCATGTGAGCCCTAACTTGTCCTAATTCCTCCTTCAATATAGGCTCTTTATATCTTCTAACGTCAACGACATTTTATTATAATGAGAATATGCCAACCCTTCAGGAGAGAAGTCTGAGGTCTTCCTCCGCACGACATCATAACTCCAAGTTTCATTAAATTTCTCATATGAACCACAAAAATGACAAATTTTGAACAAATGCAGATAACAGGTTGTTTAATTTAACCTAAATAACGGTGTGATCTTGTAAAAATGGTTTATCTGAAAGAAATCACCCTCACAACGATCAATAAACCTATCACTATTTTTGACCACAATTTCCTGTACCTATATTCGCCATTGCTAAATACGCACTAAGATTCGGACATATTCAATGCCAAACTATAGCTTCTCTGTCCTAGTTCCTCATTTGTCGAAGAAACTCGTAATTAATAATCCATTCTCATTCAGCCACGTTTTGTATCCTAACTTGGACATTCGTAGCGTCTGCCTCTAATATTCTCGTCGTACACAATTAAAAGCAATTTACTATGTCACCGTCGATATTATTATCCTCCCTCACGATACTCTCGCCACACCCCATTGGAAGCCATTTTAATGTGGCCCAATAAACCGCGACAGCTGCCCATAAGTTCGGCGCCATTTTAATGTACCGTATAGGGCATAAACAACACTGCATAGTTGATCTTACCTTCTTACCTGTTATTTGATGAATGCGCCAGCCCAACTGCAGTCGGCAGGAAAAAGTCGTTTACTGGGTTCTTGTGAACGAGAGTAGGGAGATAATAAAAAAAATGTTCTATACGTATGCTTACGAAATGAGGAACACAAACGCATTTACTAACATTTTGAGCCAAAGTTGTGTATTCTTAAACCAATATTTACTTTTCTTTTATTTTACAATTGATTGCACTAATAGTGCTAAAATGGATGCCCCAAAGGCCCACATCATAAATCCAAAGATAAACATAAAAAAAATATACAATACCTGGCTGATGTCGTGCGGGAGACGATTAGTGAACCAAAGAAACAAATGTGTCCTTACACGAAACAGCATCGCTGTACCTACAAATAAAATATATGATGCCAGGGTGAGAAATTGTCCTGCAGAAATAAAGCCACAAAAGGTCCCCATACATAATTTTCGGACATACACACAACAAAATAGTAAGTTCAAACCTACAACTACAGGCATATCTATTCCGTCTCGCATGTGAGCCAAGGTCCATTAAACAAACGTTATATTTACAAAATGTACTGATTAAGCTAGTTTCCTTAGTGCCCAGTTCCTACCTATCTCAATTAACCAAAAAAAAAAAAAAAAAAGGAAGAAAGAAAGAATGAATGAAATTGCCGTGGCAGCTTGTCACGCCTGCAAGAGAATTCCTCGCACCAGCGGTCCATTTAAAAATGGCGTCGAGCCTCCCTGCCGTGCAGGCTGGGGGAAATGACCTCCAAGACTTGAGCGTGAAACCCCTCACAACAAAAAGAAGATAAAAACATAGCCTAGTTTCCAAGCATGCAAAGACCTTTGCCCCAGCTCCTACCCTCTTCTACACATGACGAAAATAGCCATATAAATGAGTGAGGAATCATCTACATTTTTCTAACTGTCCAACACCCGTGACAGACCGCCCTGGGTCTCGATTATAACATATGAAGTATAACATTACGTTATTCATATCAACCTCGCCGTCAACCCATGCGACGAGTTCCAGCTACCCTCAAGTCTAGGGTTCAGTCCCTTACTTGGCAGAATATGAGGGGTCGCAAATATTCGTGACATAGCCTACGGTGTAGTTTCATTAGACTCACAGTTAAATCAAACTCAATACAAACACGAAGTAAACAACTAAATCCAGGCCGCATGCGTGCTCTACATTATGCAGACAGATTCCCTTCCCAATATAATGGTACACTATCATTAATAACCCATAATTACAAGCAGATATCGTCTGATGCCGGGCACTAAGAAACATTGATCTAAGCTCGTAATTAAGCTTCCCTACGACTATGTGTACAGCAACACTATCATTTAAGCTATCTTAATCCTAGCTTTCTGTAAAAATAAAAATAAAAATGTATATGCCTTACCCTAAAATATGTAAAGAAAATACCTCAATAAATGGCCTAATGGGTCGTAATCATATTTCCTACTATATTTACAAATTAATCACCGTATTTCTGCATAACAACCCCCCGACCCTACACATATATATTAATTATAGTTCACTTATCTATCATCTTGGAGACCTCTTCCTCACCGTCCGGGTTGACTGCGAATGCTTAAGCAGTCATGGCGGCAGCGTTGTCCCAGATCGATCCCTTAGGTCCATTCTTCCAGTGTATCACGTTCATGATGTCTTCTTCCGTCTGGGTGGCCCGTTGGTCGTCTTCTTAGGGCCGTGGACGGCAGTTCGTAACACCAGTCTCCTGCACACCTCACCGCTCTTCACTAAAATGAAATACTCAGTTTATTCACAGCACACCACCTCCCATTCTATTTATTCCCTTTGACATGGGAATCAGTCCTGGATATCTGGAAACTGACTTTTCTATTCCTGCTCCACTAATCTAGTCTTCTACATCTGACCGGAATAATGCCAACTATCCTAGCTTATTGTTATTGGAGTCCCTTCGCCCGTCGCCAGTCCTCTCTCATCACCTCATAATGAAAGTCTACATAGGTAGCACTCTTTGCGTCAAATACTTAAACACTCGCGGTCTCACTGCACACGTCTACATATTGTCATTTACTTAAATTGCCACCGGGAATTTTACAAATCTCAAAGCTACTGAATCAAATTATCGCCACAACACTTATTAGTCACAATCTTTGTCTTAGACAAAGGTTTCTGGCGCGAATATCAGCAGAGACGCGACGCGCACGGACAGCGATCTTATCATGGACTGAATACCTCCTCCCACCATTCTCAGCTCTTATAGAATGCAGGAACCCACGCGACGCGCTGCGAAGTCCCGGGAAACAACTTGAGATTGGCATGTGGCCTCAAAATATTTTCTCACGGTAGTCGGCCTCGCACGTAGTTATTTATTCGATTATATGTTAATAGACTTTGATGTACCTATGGCTTCGTAAAATCCTGGCACTGATTTCCATCCTTTTACTTTCCTGGGAAACCTTTAAATATAGGAATTAAGACTCAATTTCCGTAATGTGGTGAGCCTGTCTGTTCCCGCTGAAAATCTCTGTTAAGATGGCAGGTCTCTCTCCCAGACAAAATCCCATCTCTCTTTCTTTCCTCCTCACATATTCTTTCTTCGTCACACATGACCACGCCTTGCCTCGGGAATCCCCTTCAGTTCCCGCGCTTGGTATAGCATCACGCCTTTGCAGTTAGCGTCCTGCTGCGCATTATTTTATCAGCGTTAAATATCCACTCTTATAATTAACAGTATGGTACAGTACATGTAGAATGTCATCTTAAAATGTGCAGATTCGTGTAAGATCCGTTACAATAAATAGGAAACAATTTTTTAGAGAAAGTTTCCGGTCTTGCATTCGTTGATTTTCTTCAATATGATATGGAGAATGTCTATGCTTTTTTTTAAGTGGTGCTCTTCTTTCTGCTGTATATTATGCCTATTCATTAGTTTATGGTTGACTTATCAATCATTAATAACAAGTCTGATGTATTGTCTGAGGTAGATGTGTGCAGCTGTGGTTGAATATGGCTGGAGTATTGAATGTAATTTCTTTTCTGTGAGTGTCAAATGCAGGAAGGTGGGTCTTCTCCGGTCTATAAATGCCAATGTGTGTGATTGATATTGTGGTTGTGATGCGCTAGCTTCGGCTGCCTGGCGTGCACTGTAACTGTACTTTTAATAATAGTCCATTTATACGATTTTCACATCATATTGAAGAAAATCAACGTACGCAAGACGAAAACTCATTCCAACAAAATTTTTCCTATTTATTTATTATAACGGATTTTACTTGAACTGTATATTTTAAGACAACATTTTATGTTTGTCACATATATTTTTAAAAATGTGTTTACGTAATTGTACTTCAATAACAGCCCATTTACATGATTTTAGGCCTAAAAGATTCACCTACACATTTTAGATTGTACATAGTCGAATTTACCCTAAAGTATGCTCAATTAGAAGTAAGATATATCCTATCACTATGACTATTATTATGGACAAGGCAAATCAACTAATTTGATTTATATGAAGCTAACGGTGTACAGCTGAGGATGATTACATGTAAAGAGTCGAAACCGGTACTGTAGATATTTGTATAAAATTTGTATTGATAAGGTGGAACCTTTCTCGTCTATAACTTACGATAACGGTCAATACGGAAAATGAAACTGATAAATCAACATGAAGATATGGTTGAAACTGACACATTCTTAATTTGTGGCTGGTATAAATTCACAATTCATGGCGGCTTCCATGAAGTTAACCTGAATAAATGATAGATAAAATTAGATAAAATTAATGAATAGAAGGGGAGGGAGAGAGAGAGAAAGAGAGAGTGTTAGTCAAACGGCATAGGTTATGACAATTACCTTTCGTTGCAGCATTTGCATGGTGTATTGTTGTGTGCCTCATACTAACGGTTGTGAGATTCTAAGGAAAAGGAAGGGGCGGGACAAGGAGAGGGAGAGGCGGGGTAAGGGGCGAGGGGAGAGGTCGGGAAAAGGAGAGGAGGGCAAGGGGGGAATTAAGGCGGATCCAAAGGATGTGGGAAAAGAGATGGCTGCTGGTTAAAGATGCTGTGAATATTATGAAAAACTGAATTATGACGTGTTGATTTGACGTTTCTAAAAATGGGAATTAAAAGATCAAATAGGATATTTGGCTTTTCTGAAATGTTATTAAGATTATGATTCGGGTTAAAATATTGATCTATTATGTATGAAGCAGCTTTCAGTAATGTTAAGGAAGGGTCCTTTGTTGATGATTTTGAAAATTTCCATATCTTGTTTTATGTCTGTGAATTTGTGATTATAGTCATGCATATGCTGTCCTACAGCTGAAAATTTATTGTACTTCAGGGCATTGACGTGTTCTGAGTACCTTATATTAAAATTCCTCCCAGTCCGATGTAAGAAGAATTGCAACTGTTGAAAATAATTTTGTATACTCCTGATTTTGGAAAACTATTCAACTTGTTTATGGATGTGGCATTACTGCATGTAAGACTAGTGCATTCATATTGTTGATTTTGAAAACTATTTTACATTGGGCATTTTAAAGCTGTTGGTGACTTTGTAAATTTGTTCGTCGAACGTAAAGATAGAAAGGGAGGAGTTGTTTTGTTTATCTTTTTTCAAAGTGCTAGAGGAGCGATATTTATATTTGTTGATTATTTTTTTTTAATAAAGAATCTGTTGTATCCATTAGATATAGCTATATTACGAATGGTGTTCAAGTCATTTTTGAGGTCTCGTTTAGACATTGGAACATTGAA
The DNA here is from genome assembly GCF_040414725.1 of Anabrus simplex. Classification (NCBI taxonomy): domain Eukaryota; kingdom Metazoa; phylum Arthropoda; class Insecta; order Orthoptera; family Tettigoniidae; genus Anabrus; species Anabrus simplex. Next base: position 784,022,889 of record NC_090265.1, read on the forward strand.
GGCTCGGTACACCATGCTGTTGTACGCTGCTCATCTGTGAATTTATGGGTATGAAGAATCTCGATGGATTGTAGTGACTGTTTGAGTGGGTTTTCTGAAAATCTTATATCTTAAGTAGCTTGGGTGCCCTATAATAGTTAAGTCTAAAAAATTAATTTTCTGTTCAATTTCGGATTCAAGTGTGACCCGCATATAAAATTCACACTTGAATCCAAAATTGAACGGCCAGGCCTGATGTACATACCCATGTGAAAAATGCCAAGCATATTTAATGCCATTTGCTTACTTATACTAAAATATTCATAGGAATTGTACCGTTGGTCATAGCATAATAAAATGTGCTCTGATTATAACCAATATATTGGTACACGTCCTACAGTTGTCTCTTGGCGTCAAAGAAAAATCCACGGTTAAGGTCGGTAGGCACCTCGGGGTGTGCATCTGATTATATGTATTTTTAACGCAGCGCTTTCGTTCGTTCAAGATCATTCTGACAGACGTCTTTATCGTTTGTCAATTATGGTGATGGTTTTATATATTATTGCTGCCATAATCATAACTTACGTACTATACCGATAATCTATAAATGATAATAAATTATACCTTACTATCATTTATTCAAGAAAATAAATATGATGGATAAATTAAAATATGTTTACTTAAAATCTGAAATTAACGATGGAATTGAAATGTTATCTTCAAAATTATTTGTTCAACAATATTTCTTTTATTGTAGGAATTGTCATAATATTCATTGAAAGGGTAGTCAACTCAACTTTGCTTTAACTCTTTCCCGCGGATTGCGTAGTAAAGCGTACTGGAGTCGCACATTGTCTCCCGCGGGTTGCGTAGTAAAGCGTACTCGACTTTCAAACCGACTTCCTCTGCCATCTGTCTCCTAAACATATAACTTTTTGGAACCAGTGAATTCCGTACGCTTCCTAGATACTACTGGCATGCACGGAATCCTAAAATAAAGTTTTCTTTTATACGTTTTCTTAGATAGAACAGACAGCTGACTGAATACATTGCAGCAACATGGCTGCTCATAACCAGTTGAATGCGGAGGATATTTGTTACAAATAGATCAGTATGTTGACAAATGCAATGATAGTGAGTTTGATGTTGTAGGTATGATAATAAAAATGGTATGGGAAGCATTTGGGACAGGATATGAATGTTGAGAGAAATCGAAATACGGCACAGGACAGGAAATGTTCATTCAGGTACTGTCTTCTTTTAAAATATTAGGCCTACTTGTAAAAAACATAATTATCAGTTTTAATTCTGTTTTGGACTATGAGCCTCTATTTAATTACATAATAGCCTATTCCAACTATGTCAATTTATCTTCCAATCCCATTCAGTCAAAAATTGTTTATTGTTTGTATGTCCGAGAGGAAGCACGATTTGCTATCTAAATATCTTCATCCGACTGATCCCGAAAATGAAATAAATTGGGAGATTCAAGGTGAATTCCTGCGTTCTTTGCATTACCAAGAAAATAAGAGCCCCATCATGTCCAGCAATTTCTGACTTCAAGAACAAGCAATTTAACATTATGCACCATGTTGGATGCTTCCTGATGTATCATTCTGAACAGGGGGCGATTGCGTGTAATTAGGTGATCTCATTGTATCATTTTAGAATAACGATAGTGTATTTTCCATTGTTACAAAATTTGAAAGGGATATCTTAAGTGGTTTTTACAGAATAAATTATTTAGTGAAGGTACTCCACAACTAAACCTGACATGCAAATTATTACTCTAGGTTTCGCCCGACAGTGAGTCAAAAATATTCCATGGGAAAGGGTTAACACCTCATGATAAAATAAAATGGATCACATTTTTACAAATCTGCATGGAATGGAATTGTTTGAATTAATTAATTAATCTTCTTAACAGAAATGTCTCTCATTTTATCTTGAACTCACTTCTTGATATTAAGAACAAATGCTTTTAGATGTTTTCTTTAAAGTAGACGCATACAGAATAATATTAGTTTCATCCCTGTGTAGCATTCATTGGCTACATATCAATTACTATCTACTAAATTACTAATAATCTCCAACACATTCAATATCTTCTTTGGAAATAAGTGAACTTGTCCTAAATAATTATGGTAGCTTCATGATTAAATTGCAACTCTAGTATATCATTTCATAAAATCCAGTCAATCTTGTGTAAGTTTATAGGGAATGCCATGGATGAAAATTCGAAGTCATCATCAGTCATAAAATATTATTAAGAAGACATAGACTATTCATGTCACTAATAGCTTGTTATATTACCTATAATAACCTTATACCACTTCAATCATATGAATTTTTTCATTGAAATCGCCATTTGAGTGAAAATCATGGGTATCAAGATTTATTTTGATGATCAATCCCTATCAATAGGTCGTAAATACCTAACGAAACCTTTTTCATACAAGTCAGGTCTGTTCAATAGCCTCTTCCTTTCCTTTCTTCTACCTTTCTGGATGAATTAAATTACTCTGTTCAATATGTTTTTGGTTTTTATATAAAAAATTACATATGTATTATACGTGTGGACGAATATTATTGCTATCAATTTCTTCTGGTTAATTTGATGTTTAACCTCCCAAAATATCTCTTCTTTTCTTGAAATTGCATCCGCTGATTTTCTCGCCAGCCTTCTAAAATCAATTCTTTGTTGTTGCAAGTGTTGGTGCTAACAGTTTAAAAGATACATTTTGTCTTGATCACGGCCACTATGATTCGAATTGTATCTGTATCGTATAACTTTATATTTCTCTAGCGTTTTAATGCGTACTATTTAATTTCATTCGCGGTAAATAGTAAACATCTTGACTCCGTGCATTAGCAATCAGGACAGTGGAACGGCACTTTATAAATACATAAATCTGCACTTTTATAGGCTGCTACAATTAAAAAATAATAAAATCTAAATTCTGCAAGCGTTTTCTAAAAAGTATGTTTGATATTTGAATATAAGTTACACAATGACATCACACACAACACCTACTGTTCATAATAAAGAAAGAAAACAAGAAACCAATCAATTAGTTTCTTAAAAAATAAAATTTGTTGGCAAATGTGTATTTCTTTGATTTTCTCATGAAAAGATCTTTTCTTGTTAACAATCAAACTTATTTTGAAATAATCTCACTTAGGCCTAAATCTAAGTCACAATATACAAAACTAAAAAAATATTACTTCCTTATTCTACTGCTTCAAAACTGTGCATAAATTAAAAACAATTCAAAATAATTTGAATAAAAAATTATAAAGTTTGATTCACAGATATGGAAATTAGTTTTTACGAAACATACATTTGATCACATACTAAAAATGGTAAAATTCATGGAAACACAACTCTCTACCAATATATCAATGAATATCACCCCATAACCCCATGTTTGTCTTGAACAGATGTGCTTTGGAAAACATGGACCATGCAGACCTTTTTCATATTTTGTGCAAATGATGTTGGATCACTTTAATTTTTCACCCTTTTCTTTGCTGGCCTTGTTACATACACAGGTGAAATAAAATTGAAAGAGTGTGACGTACCTGGCATGTTGTGTGAGTAAATGCATTGAGAACAGGCCGAGATGGTTCTACAATGTTGCCAACAACACTTTCACTTGCTAATTCGGTATCCAAATCACTTTCCGGCAAGTTGCACACCTAAATATCCTCATCTTCACACGAATAATCCTCTAAATACGCTCGTAAATAATCATCATCTTCTCCTGCTACAAATACACATTTCCTTGACACCATATTGTTTACCAACACGCTCACAGAGCATTTCAACATTATTTTGTTTCTTCACAAAAGCTTTACAGAGACATCTGATGGCAATATTGGGTACTCCATGCCCTTTTCTATGGAACTAGCCACTAGAGGTCAGCAAAGCCTGAAATTCCGTACGTATTATGATAAAACGTCGACATCCAATAAGTGATATAGATGTTGATTCCCCTAGGGAATCTGAAATATTTGTTCCTAATTAGTAAATTTATAATACCAATATAAATGGTCCGTTATTGGACATTATAAATTTTCCAGCTAACTCATTCCTGGTTGCAGCGTTTCACTCCCGTGTGCTGGGCTGGGCTCATCAGTTGGTACCTTGGTACCTAGCACACCTACCAAGACGCTGGCTAGTGCATACTGTGGAGGCCACTGCGTAGGCTAATTGTAGCACCGGTAGTGCCAGTGCACTATGGGAGACTTTGTCTCATTACCAAAAATTGATGCCTGCTTGGCCATTAGATGATATAGATGTTGATTCCCCTAGGGAATCTGAAATATTTGTTCTGAATGAGTAAATGCAATATGCACTAGCCAGCGTCTTCGTAGGTGTGCTAGGTACCAACTGATGAGCCCAGCCTAGCACATGGGGGCGAAACGCTGGCAACCAGGAATGAGTTAGCTGGAAAATTTATAATGTCCAATAACGGACCATTTATGTTGGTATTATAAATTTACTCATTCAGAACAAATATTTCAGATTCCCTAAAGGATTCAACATCTGTATCATCTGATGGCCAAGCAGGCATCAATTTTTGGTAATGAGACAAAGTCTCTCATTGTGCATTGGCACTGCCGCTGGCTACATTTAGCCTACGCAGTGACCTCCGCGGTATGCACTAGCCAGCGTCTTGGTAGGTGTGCTAGGTACCAACTGATGAGCCCAGCCTAGCACACGGGGGCGAAACGCTGGCAGCCAGGAATGAGTTTGCTGGAAAATTTATAATGCCCAATAATGGACCATTTATATTGACATCCAATAGATCGGATCATCTTGACCTGTGATCCGTTAGATTGGATCTTTTATAATCTATTAGCTTCATTTCCATATTGATTTGTATCACAGTATAAAGATAATTTAAAAGTCACCACCTTATCAATACACAGATTTATTTACTTCAAAATTGGTAAATTAGGTCAGGACCGGTTTCGACCCCTAAGGGATCATCTTCAGTTGACATACATATAAAAAAGATATATACAAAAACATCACATGTAAAATATTCATCTTTTAGTTAATTCAATTGAGTCAAAAAAATTTTTTTGTGTTTAGAATGTTGGTGGGTACATCTTAGTTTGAAAACATGTGTGTGAGATTTATAGGCTCACTATGTCCAAATTATTGCATATACAGGTCCTATACCTCCCTACATACAGCGTCAAAACTATTACATTCAATACAACCCATCTATTTGATGAAAACACTGGCAAATTGCTTACTGAAATGGCAAAGTGTGTACATTTCTAGTTCAAAAGCACATGCTGTCATATTACAATTTATATTACAAAGTATAGAATAAAATTATTCTTGCATTTGTGCACATTGATAATAGTGAGACTATTGTATGGTCTTCAAAAAATACCGTTGTTTGAGGTATGTCACTGTATATCTGCTTTTTTGAAATGTCAATAGTCTAGTTACATTCTTATATATAAGTTATGAAATTTCACTTTTTATAGTTCAGTCAAATGGAAGAAACATAGAGTAACCTTGTTAATTTAGATTCTTCATGACTAAAATACTGGTATATAGTATATTATTAAAATAGATCCTTAATACTAATACTTAATACTAAAATACCATCAAAAAATATTACCCATGGGATCACCAATATCAGGCATAATAGCTGAAATATACATGGACTACCTAGAACAGGGATGGCGAACCTTTTCCAACTAGTGTGCCATTTTAACTCTGGTTTATTATTCTCATCTGTTGACTGTGCCACTTGTTGTTTTCCATTTCCATTACGGGATGTCTACAACCTACACCCCCCCCCCCCCCTCGCAACTTCCTTTCAATTTCCCGATTATGTTTCATAATACGTTATTTATTCATTTCTTGAGTTATTTATTTATTTATTTATTTATTTATTTATTTATTTATTTATTTATTTATTTATTTATTTATTTATTTATTTATTTATTTATTTATTTATTTATTTATTATACATATTTGCATAACGGGTGCAATATATCTTGTAAATACATTTGATTGCATGTTCCGTGGGGCCGCGGTGCTTTCCTACCGACTCGTAAGCCTATCCCATCGTCGCCACAAATCCTGTCTGTGTCGGTGCGACGTAAAACAAATTGTAAAAAAATTATTAGATATAAAAATCTAAAGTACTAATATTGCGAATGGACTTCGTTTCCTCCATTAGCTTCATTATCTTCCCACGTTGTAGTTTGTACGCTCAACAATTAACTAATTTCTCCCTCATCACATTTCCATAAGGAAATCTAAAATAAAGCTCTCCTTGTTTGTAAGGTCACATTCATGCTTTCATCAAAACATACTGCATATATGTGGGAGTTATCCAAATTAGCTTTCAACTGCTCCGAAACTTCTTCACTCATTTTTATTATTCTATCCTTGACAGCAGTTCAGCTGGCTGGAATTCCTTTAATCTTGTTAATTATTAGTTTTTAATTAGAGAAGTTTCCAAATGATGTGTCGGACGTCAATAAGAAATTTTCTTTCAACAACTCACCGTCAGAACTCTGTTCCCCATGCGTTCTGTACTATGCAGCCGCACTGATATTATTCCTTGGCCAGAAAGATAATACAAAAGAACTAGTTTGTTTGCATAATGATGGATATTTTGTGAAACGAACTCTCTTCTTTCTTCATATGAAATGGAACAAACATATGAATGGCCAGTCTCAAAATTGCGCTTTACATTAAATGTGGGGGATACAACTGTTTTCGAACACAGGCAACACATCTTTTTAACAGTCCGAATTCCCTTGGCCAGAGTTCTTGAAAAATACGGTCACAACCTTTGTTAAGTTTCTGCTTTTTTTTCGGCACCGAAAACATATTTGCGATGTCCGTATACAAAACCACCAGAAAACGACACTATCTCACTTGACTTTCGGACCTATCAGTGTAGCAGTGTTGCCATATTGCACGTCCGAATGGAACTAGTATTTAGATTTTCGATATTTATTTCTTACACGTGAAACACTGTAAGATATGCACTGCCTGTAGTACGAGACGTATATATAAAATATTATTATGTTCATGTGGCGTGCCACCGAAATCGTGTCCGCGTGTCACCTAGTGACGCGTGGCATAGGTTCGCCATCCCTGACCTAGAACATCAAGAAATCCAAAAAATAGAAAACATTATCCTTTGGTGCAGATTTATTGACGATGTGTTTATTATAATGGATAATAGACATACCAATGAAAATACAATCTTAGAAAAACTAAATAAAATAGATCCTCACATAAAATTCACTGTGGAAACTGGAAACAATAACACTATTAACTACTTAGATATGTCCATAACTAGACATAACAACCATTTAACTTACAACATATACAGAAAACCTACCCATACATCGAACACAAAAAAAATAGATTCCACCCATCCATACACCCACAAGAAAGCCGCATACTATAGCATGATATACAGAGCATATAATATTCCACTTACGAAAAAAGATTTAAACAAAGAATTGAACCTTTTCCACGAAATAGCCAAACAAAAGGGATATAAAAGAGAAATGATTAACCGGATCATTAACAAAATAAAAAACCAACCAAAAACCAAGTTAACTAGAACCGTCAAAGATAAAAAAAGAATACACATTATTTACTTACAACAGTAACCATATACACTCTATAACGAACATTTTTAAAAAACAAGGCTAAAAATAGCCTACAAAACCACATGCAACTACACTAACATACTATACTATTCCAAAACAGTTAACAACATAAACAAATACAACTATTCAGGTATCTACCGCCTAAAATGCAGTGACTGCCGAGTCAGCTATGTAGGGCTTACTGGAAGAAGTTTTTCAATACGATATAATAAACACGTAAATGCTATCAAACATAGACATTTTTCAGCTATGGGACAGCACATTAATGATCAAAAGCACAAATTTACAAACATCAATAACGACATGCAAATCCTTAATACCAATCCAAAAAGCCCCTTGCTCAGTATACTAGAAGAATTCTACATAAACCTAGATAAATACATCAACCCAGATTTTAACTTGAACGAAAATACAGACAAAAACAATATTCTTTTCCACGCCGTAATTCCCCTCCTAGCAGATTATTATTTAAAAAGAATCAACAAACAACAATCCATACATACAAATAAACCGCTCCAAGATCTCCCCTCCTCCAACCCCACTCCCGTCACAAGCGCTCCACTCATCCCTTCAAACCTCCCCTCCGCCACCGCAAATTACAGCCCCAGAATAACACGCAACAGATCCCGACAGGCAGCCACGCAATACATGGTCTCAACATTTTACGTAAGTGATACGACATATAACTTACTTTCCACATCTCTACAACACATCATATTATACACTTATTTCTGCTTGCAGATACATTATTTCACAACATATAGAAGCCTCCATGCCACAACAAACGTGCAACTTTATCAAGACGCACGACATTTCAAACGCACTCCACTTCACAATAGTCACTCATTCAACTAGTAACGACACGCGAAAAAAAGAAAATGTTTTCCTAACGACATACAGAATCTCGAGATAACTCCAACAACAGCAGCAGCTTACAAAATTGCATCAATATTATACTACATCACGTAATTCACTTGTAAAAAGAGGCAAAGCAACATAGTATAAATATGTATTCGGTCGTATTTATGTAAACATTTCTAACTGACCAGTTATATCAGATTATAATCTCACAAACGGTAACAACCCATAGTACTGTTGTTAACCTATGTTAACCCTATCATACGTTTGAAAAATGTGCACGTATAGCACTACATATTAGTACTTTTAATGTAAAGAATTTATTTTAATAAGCCACCATATACCAATATTTTAGGTATAAAGAGTTCATTTTAACTAGATCACCCCATGCTTGTACAAGCGGCAAAAATAAACAATATAAACAAGGGATTGAACCCTTTCCCATCAGACTAACTTTAAACATTTCCAACTGGCTTTCATATTAGACCACAACTTTACAAATGATAACAAACCATAGAACTAATGTCAATAAATGTAAACCCCATTTTAATATATAAAACAAGTACAGAAGGTACCACATACTTGTATTTTAGTATTAAGGATCTATTTTAATAATGTACTATATACCAGTATTTTAGTCATGAAGAATCTAAATTAACAAGGTTATTCTATGTTTCTTCCATTTGACTGAACTATAAAAAGTGAAATTTCATAACTTATATATAAGAATGTAACTAGACTATTGACATTTCAAAAAAAGCAGATATACAGTGACATACCTCAAACAACGGTATTTTTTGAAGACCATACAATAGTCTCACTATTATCAATGTGCACAAATGCAAGAATAATTTTATTCTATACTTTGTAATATAAATTGTAATATGACAGCATGTGCTTTTGAACTAGAAATGTACACACTTTGCCATTTCAGTAAGCAATTTGCCAGTGTTTTCATCAAATAGATGGGTTGTATTGAATGTAATAGTTTTGACGCTGTATGTAGGGAGGTATAGGACCTATATACGCAATAATTTGGACATAGTGAGCCTATAAATCTCACACACATGTTTTCAAACTAAGATGTACCCACCAACATTCTAAACACAAAAAAATGTTTTTGACTCAATTGAATTAACTAAAAGATGAATATTTTACATGTGATGTTTTTGTATATATCTTTTTTATATGTATGTCAACTGAAGATGATCCCTTAGGGGTCGAAACCGGTCTTGACCTAATTTACCAATTTTGAAGTAAATAAATCTGTGTATTGATAAGGTGATGACTTTTAAATTATCTTTATACTGAGATTGGATCTTGGCGCTAAGCGGGTTAAATCGAGGAAGAATATGGTTTGTGAGGCAAAAGTACCGATATTGTAAAAGGCTGGTATAGAGAAGATTGGCTGCACTGGAATCGATGACGAGAAAAATTACTGCATGCATTTTATTAAGGAGATTATCTGATCTGCCTGGATTTTACGAAGCAAACTAGCATTTGAAACTGCTTCAGTTCAGCTGTCTTTTGTTATGTTCTCAGTAGTGAAGTCATGGTAGATGAGTTTTCCGGGAGTGAAGAATATCTCCAAATACCAGGTAACATCTCTTTCAAAATATATTCAGTGTAATGATGATCTTCCAGTGCATGAAACTACATCAGTAGATGAAATACTTGAAGAACAGAAGGTGAGAATAATGTCAGTGCAGGATGAAAGTGATGATGAGCCGTATCCTAAGCCAGTTCCTATGATGTCAGAAGTGATAGAGACAAGTAACTTAATGAAGTGGCAGCGGCATATATGTGTGTTTGAAGTTGACGATGACATAATGGCTTTACCAAACAAGATGGAAAGTTCAGTTTTAAAATTAAAACCAACAAAGCAATCGATCATACATTTGTATTTTAAACCAGTGTAGATATTCCTGTTTAACTGTGATAAGATGTATTATTAGATTCAGAGTTCATATATTACAAATTTTGAGTTATCATTTTTCCCATCTGTGATGTCCAAATACATTTGTTTCTTCAAAAATGTACTAATGAGATTTTACTGTATAAGATTACAATTAATAAATAATAAATATATTTTAAATACCAACAGCATAGCCTTATTACAATGCCATTTATCATGAAATCTTCTAATTTAAGCAACATCGGATCTGGTTGGCACTTGGAGAGGTAGAGTAGGAGCAGAGTGTAATTGGCCATGCTACTGCAAGTAAAATCTGGCTCAGGAAGCTTATCATTGGCCCTTGGCCTACAGTCAACCTTAAAAGTTTATTTTCTCTCTCTCTGTAGACGCTTAACGTTGCACCAACTCAGATAGGTTTTCAGTGACGATGCGGTAGGAAAGAGCTAGGACAAGGAAGGAAGTAGCCATGGCTTTAATACAGCAACAACCCGAACATATGTCCGGTGTAAAAATGGGAAACTACAGGAAAAAAAACTTCAGAACTGCTGATGTAAGATTCAAAATTGCCACCTCCCAAAAGAAATGGCCTATTTATAAGCAAATATCCCTTGTTTGCTAATTTACATGGGTAATTGTCCACATGATAAACTTTCAAAACGCAAATATATTCTGACATTCTTGAAGGTTTGATTCGTGCAGTTTATTGAGTGTGATGGCAAATAAAAATTTTATAGGAAATATTTTAACTTCATAACTTAAAATTCCAGACCTCCTTACAGTGTTAGGATCCCTCCCTCTAAACCATGTGACCCTGTGCCACGGTGGGGAGGCTTGCGCATCCCAATGAAGCAGATAGCCGAGGCATATATGTAACCATATTGGCTAGGTATCTGTTGCGAGGCCAGACTAACTAATGGTTCATTGAAAGAGGTGTAGCAGCCTTTTGGAAGTTGCAAGGGCGGCAGTTTGGATGATTGACAGATGTGGCCTTGTAATAATGTTTAACATGGTTTGTCTGTGTTGATACTGCTACGTGGCTGAAAGCAACAGGAAACTACAGTCGTAACTAACTCCCAAGTACATGCATCTCTCTCTGTATGAACGAATGATGTAATAATAATGGCTTCCTCACAGGTAAAATAGTCCCCCATTCAGGACTTCGGGTGGAGATAGATGGGAGGAGAAGATAATTAGGAAGATGAATACCGATATTCTGCAAGTTGGAGCGTGGTATGTTAAAAGTTTGAATGATTGTGGTTGGTTAGAGAATCTGAAAAGGGAAGTGGATTGACTGAAGTTAGATGTAGTTGGTATAAGTGAAGTATGTTGGCAGGAAGAACAGGAATTTTGGTCAGGCGACTACAGAATTATCAACACAAAATCAAACATGGGAAATCTAGGAGTTGGCTTAATAATGAATAAGAAAATAGGGCAGCTTATGACCAACATAATGAATGAATTATTGTTGTCAAGATAGACACCAAGCCAGTGCCCACCACAATAATGTAGGTCAGCCAGCGAGGAAGAAATCGAAAGAACATATGAAGAGATTGAAGATTTAATACAATATGTAAAAGGATACAAGAATGTAATTGTGTTGGGAGACTGGAATGCAGTAGTAGGCCAAGAAAGGGAAAGGTAATGCTTTAGGAGAATTCGAAGTGGGTCAAAGGAATGAGAGAAAGTCAGCTGGTTGAAATCTGCACCGATCATAATTTAGTCCTCGCTAATACTTGGTTCAAACACCACAAACAATGGCTGTATACGTGTATGAGACATGGAGGCACAGAAAGGTAGCAAATAGAATTCATTATGATTAAGCAGAGATTCAGAAACCAGAAGTTGGATTCCAAAACCTCCCCAGAAGCAGACGTAGACTCTGACCACAACCTGGTGGTCATGAATTGCCATCTGAAATTGAAGAAAGGAAGGAATGCTGAAGATGGAATCTAGATAAGTTGAAAGAAAAAATTGTGTTAGATTGTTTCAAGGCATTTGCCTGGTGTGAAAATGAGAAACCATGGGAAATCATCTTCAGGGCTGCTGACAGAGGGGTTCGAACTGTTTCAGAGAACATGTTGCACAAGGGCTAAATGAAAAGGCTGAAGGAAACACAATAGTTGAAGAGTGGACAGTCATGAAGGATGAGATTGGTAGGGCTGTTGAAGACAAGTTAGGAAGAAAGGTAAGACTAAGTAAGAATCAGTAGATAACTTGGGAGGTATTAAACCTGATTGATGAACGGCATAAATACAAGAATGCAAAAAAAAATTATGAGGGTAGAAAAGAATACAGTTGATTAAAGAATGAATTAGGTAGGAAGTTTAGGAGAGCTAAGGAAGTATCTGAAAGAAGTGCAAGGATGATGGTTTTATGATTGTAGGAGAGGTAGATGATGCATACAGGATAATTAAGGAAACCTTTGGAGAAGGGAAAATTAGGTTTATGAATATTAAGATCTCAGATGGAAAACCGCCTCTAAGGAAAGAAGACAAGGCAGAAAGATGGCAGGAACGTATTATACAGTTGTATTAAGAGAAAGTAGTAGATGATAGGGCTCTAAAACAAGAGGAGGCTGCTGATACTGATGACTTGGGAGACCCAATTTTGAGGTCAGAATTCGACAGAGCCTTGAGAGACCCTCAAGAGGAACAAGACCCCTGGAATTGATGGCATACCCTCAGAATTACTGACTGTGTTAGGAGAAACCAGCATGGTGAGGTTATTCCATTTAATGTGTAGGATGTTTGATACAGGAGAAGTGCCATCCAATTTTTGGCAGAATGTTCTTTTGCCTATTCCCAAGAAAGCAGGTTCTGACAAGTGTGAAGACTACTGCACCATTAGTTTAGTATTTCAAGCTTGCAAAATTTTAACTCGTATTATTTACAGAAGAATGGAAAGTCAATTTGAAGCTGAGTTGGGAGAAAATCAGTTTGGTTTCAGAAGAAATATAGGAACATTTAAAGGAATACTGACTTTTTATCTGATCTTGGAGGATTGAATTAAGAAAAACAAACCCACGTACATGGCATTCATAGATTGAAAAAAAGGCAAGCGATAGTGTTGATTGGACCAAGCTATTTGAGATTCTGAAGGTAATCAGGATCAGATAACAAGAAAGAAGAATTATCTACAATCTGTACAAACATCAGTCTGCAGCTGATGAGAATCGAGGGCTATGAAAAAGAAGCAGCAATTCAGTAAGGTGTGAGGCAAGGCTGCAGTTTGTCCCCACTCCTTTTCACCGTTTATATAGAACAGGCGGTAAAGGAAATCAGAGTGGAATTTGGAAAGGGAATCACAAGCTAAGGAGAGGAAATTAAAAATCTGAGATTTGGCGATGATATTGTTATTTTATCTGAGCCTGCAGAAGATCTGGAGAAATTTGCTGAATGGTATGGGCACAGTCTTGGAGAAGAAGTACAAGATGAAAATAAACACATTCTAAAGACACCCAGACTTGTTCAGTTGGTGTTTGAGGGAAGTGTAGGGGGTAAAAATGATAGGGGTAGACCAAGAAATAAATATGACAAATAGATTGGAGTAGCTGTAGGATATATTTGGTATGTAGAAATGAAAAGGTTAGCACAGGATAGGGTGGAATGAAGTGCTGCTTCAAACCAGTCTGTGAACTGATGACTAAAGAACAACAACAACAACAACAAATGCTTTATAAATTGGTGACCTGTTCCATGCTCTTTGGCATCCAGAGTGCGGTAGAGATGTAGGTGGTTCGAACTTTTGTCATCAGAATGAAACACTGTATGCTCTTAGAGGCAAGATTTTTTTTGTAATATCTGAAGCTATTTCTTTTCAGTTTCAACTCAGTTAATTTATAACTCGTAGGTTCTAAACTAATTTTGATTATCAAGTTTGTATATTACCTGAATAAGAAAAGTTACGGTATAAGCACTACACTTGAAAATTAAAAATTAAGCTATTTCTCTTTCAAGTGTAGTGCTGTTACCATATGCCTCCTTTTTCAAGTAGTTTATAAATTTAGTACTCAAAATTAATTTCAAAAGACTGAAGAATCTAACAGTTACTGTAAAAAATGAGTTAAAAAGTGAATTTTGTGTACTTCTCACAGTAAAGATAATTCCTAATCTTTGTTTCTCCTACAATCATTAGAAAGATGTTGGAGAAAGTTTCATCAAAATCCAGCGAGTAGTTTTAAAGATTAGTCCAGACCACAGCACTAACTTTAAAAGTAGTAGTAGTATAGATTGCAAGTGGTTGTATTTATCGTTTTGTATATATATAATTTCTGTCTGCAATTTTGTTTTCATTTTTCTTTGTAACTAGTTTTTCTTATAATCTTATCCATTCATTTTTTATAGGTGAAACTCTGGTACATCCCCGATGGAGGTCTGGTTACTCATTTAACGGACTGGCTGATAGATTTGCACGGCCACAAGCGGCGAGTTGGCTACATTGAATGGCATCCAACAGCAGAGAACATTTTAGTCAGCGCAGGCTTCGACCACCTAGTAAGTCTCCTTTGTTTGCGAGAATCATTACCTTTGTAAGAGAATAATAAAAATACCAATGTTGAATCTACAAAATTTAGGTGATGAATGGCATACTCTTATCTAAATTCTTGTGTTTCAGACTGAAGATATGGAAGTTGTTTGGCTATAGATCAGGGCTACACAGGTTATTCGGGGTCCACCCAAACAACGTCAATGTGTTCTGTGTAACAGCTGCCATATGTGGCCATTCGTTTCATGCAGCAAATTCACTCCAGGTGATATTAGAAGGACATTGTTGGAAAACACACTGTACAGCCCTGGTCCAATCACCATGCAACTTCCATATCTTTGGTTAGCTGAAAACAGGCATTGAAGGGTTGGCGCTTCTTCTCAGACAATGAAGTCATGGACATATTGTTCACAACTGGTTCCAATCTCAGCCAAACTAGTTCTATGAGCAAGGTATTCACCGCTTGCTAAAACAGTAGAAAAAGTGCTTGTGTAATCTCAGGGATTACTTTTCAAATAGTACCTTGTTGATTTCATTCTGTGGCCCGGGTTCCATTTTCATTTGATCTAGCCTTGTATTACATCCACTCTTATCATTGTATGACATGAAGCACCATAGACTTCAGACTTTTTATTTAGATGAAGGTACTTGCAGTCTAGCACAAATGTGATCATTGTGTACATATTCTACATTAACTGTTCTTTTTCAGATGATTGTGTGGGATGTAGGGCATGGTGAAGCCGTAAATGTGATTGACTGTCATCCGGATGTTATCTATTCTATGTCTTTCAACCGCGATGGTTCACTCATTGCTACCACATGCAAGGACAAGAAGTTGAGAGTCATTGAGCCCCGTAAGGGTATTGTGTTGTCGGTAAGATATAACAACTTTTACCTCTAGTTTATAGCAGGATAGAGAAGAATATGAAATTATTCGAGATGTCTTAAAAATCTTAATTCATTTAATTGTATTTTGGCAGGAAGGCATTTGTCATGCTGGTACCAAAGCTTGCAAGGTCGTGTTCTTGGGCAACACAGGCCGTCTTCTTACCACAGGCTTCTCCCGCCATTCAGATCGACAGTATGCTGTGTGGAGTCAGAGCGACCTATCAGAGCCACTCTGTGTTGAGAATATCGACTGCTCGTCTGGAGTTTTGTTTCCATATTATGATCATGATGCAAGGGTTGTGTTTTTGGCAGGCAAAGTGAGTAATAAAATTTGGTTGGCATTCATCTTATATTCCTTTATACTGGATGTTCCAAAGAAAGGTTAAAATGTTTAAAAAGGAGTTAGTAGGCATCAATAAAAGTCCTGTTAACATGAGTCCTGAAATTCTGAGAAATGGTTGCAATCATTGTAAGATTCTACAGTGAACTCTTTGGTAAGAGACAAGTGAGCTGTCTGTCAGTATGTGTTATGCAGTATAGCTTTTGTGTTTGTATCAAGAGATTGATTATATAGATGGCCTTTTGTAGAATTTGTAATACAGAGCTCACTGCTCTTACAGTGATGGTAAACGTTTGCTCATTTATCAGGAGATACTAAATTTAGAACCTGTATTTATGGACTTTTTTGATACATACTACCTCAATATAAATGGTCCGTTATTGGACATTTAAATTTTCCAGCTAACTCATTCCTGGTTGTCAGCGTTTTGCCCCAGTGTGCTAAGTTGGGCTCATCAGTTGATAAATAGCACACCCACCAAGACGCACGGCTAGTGCATACCATGGAGGCCACTGCGTAGGCTACTTGGAGCCACAGGCAGTGCCAGTGCACTATGAAAGACTTTGTCACATTATCAAAAATTGATGCCTGCCTGGCCATCAGATGATATAGATGTTGATTGCCATAGGGAACCTGAAATATTTCTCCCAAATGAGTAAATTTATAATACCAGTATAAATGGTCCGTTATTGGACATTTAAATTTTCCAGCTAACTCATTCCTGGTTGCCAGCGTTTCGCCCCAGTGTGCTAAGTTGGGCTCATTAGTTGGTAAATAGCACACCCACCAAGATGCATGGCTAGTGCATACCGTGGAGGCCACTGCGTAGGCTACTTGGAGCCACCGGCTAGTATTATAAAGTCCAGTATTACACCATTATTGGTATTATAAGTTTACTCATTCGGGACAAATATTTCAGGTTCCCTATGGGAATCAACTTCTACAGCATCTGATGGCCAGCAGGCATCAATTTTTGGTAATGAGACAAAGTCTCTCATAGTGCATTGGCACTGCTGGTGGCTCCAAGTAGTCTATGCAGTGGCCTCCGCGGTATGCACTAGCCATGCGTCTTGGTGGGTGTACTATTTACCAACTGATGAGGCCAACTTAGCACACTGAGGTGAAACACTGGCAACCAGGAATGAGTTAGCTGGAAAATTTAAATGTCCAATAACGGACCATTTATATTGGTATTATAAATTAACTCATTCGGGACAAATATTTCAGGTTCCCTATGGGAATCAACATCTATAACATACTACCTCGTCATTTAAATATTATTATTATTATTATTATTATTATTATTATTATTATTATTATTATTATTATTATTATTATTATTATTATTATTATTATTATTAAAGCGTCTTTATTGTGGCAAAGTTAGGGCTCCCGGCCCTTTCTTACACTTAACCACTTCATGTATATACAATGTAATTTTTCATTAAAATTTAAACATATGAAATCTTTACAACCTAAAGTATAACTAAAGCAACTAAAGTATCACTAACTAAACTAAGGTGAGTAAAGTATAACTAAATTATATACAGGAACACATTGCAATAAACAACCATATTCACTCGGAACCTTTCTTCAGAACACCCCGTTATACTTCATGTGCCTTGTACTAAAACATTATGTTATGTTGGGATCTGGTGGTGATTATATTTTTAAGAAGAAGTATAACTAGGCAACCATCCTCTATATAACACTAATCAGATAGAAAAAATCGCAGGGGTCCGACACTTCAAAAAATGAAGGTATCGACCAAAGGAATACGAGGGCCATGAAGGGCATGAAAATGAAAGACTCCCTAGACCTCCATACATGATATCGTCGGGGTCTGAAAAGAACAAGAGTTGACCAAGGGAGGTCATATAGGATAGATGAAAGTGAGGAGCCTGGCACAAGTAAGTGGAAGCAATGCCAGGACTCAGCTGAGGGCCCCGTGGTCGCCAATCCAAGCTCCAAAGTTCAGAGTCCCTGGGGTTTCTGTTAGTTGCCTCTTGCAACAGGCAGGGGATACCGTGGGTGTTATTCTACCGCCCCCACCCACAGGGGGGATGTTGGGATCTGGGCACTAAATATTACACCCTTCCTCACATTGCTGGGTCACTATATATACACTCTTACGGACTTTGATAGGAGGTCCAAACGTAATAATGCATAATCGTAACCTGACAAATGACCACGGATGAGACTGTATCGAAGAGCGACCTGAATTGCCATTACTGGCTTCGAACCGCCCTCCTCCTACTTTCTGTGCTAACGTCGGCAGCTCTAGCACTTGGAGGGTGGTAACGTTCGGAAAAAAAATAACTAAGAAAAATACTTAAGACGGAGTCTTGTCTAATATGAAAGTAGGATTTCTGGATTCAACTATTTAACTATTTACTGGATACTGCTTAGCACTGCTAGTAATGACAAGAATCATGTAATAGGGTCACGAATATAAATTTATTCCTGAATTGTGACATAAGGAAAAAAAGAATACTATTACAATAAACTCTCCGCACACGGAGAAAAGAAGAAAAGTAATACGCAAATTACATTAACTCACCTGAAGGGCATTCACTGATCTCACTTAGCACAAGCTTCATTGGGCAATGAATTATAATATAAGTCTGGCAGTTAACATCATCTATCTTTCTATTCTTAATTTACTTGCTTCGGTCAATCACCACCATGTAATTTGAGATGATGTCCCTTACATAATACATTCTATTCGTAGCACGTAATTAACCGGTCCCTACGCTACATAGTTAACACATGAGACAGATACAGTAGAAGTCCGTTATAGCGAGAATTCATAACAGCGAAAAATTTACTCGCTATAACGGATTGTCGTTGTATCCGATTTTGTATAAAAGTCGGAAAACCCTTCATGCACATTGAAATCGGTATGAAACGGCAATCAGTTTGTTCAAAACTTGTGTTTCCGCAGATGATATCCACACTATGGCTTACTTGTTTGTTATTTTTCGTAATCCGATACTTCGTGAAAGTGTATGTTTAATTTCATCTGAAAAAAATATAATGCCGTATTTCTCCGAATGCAAGATGAACCCCACTTTTTCCTTCAAAAAATTTAAATCAGGCTCAAAAAGAAGTTTGTAAAATCATATGAATGCTTTGTTGTACAATAGTACGCATTTTTAGACTATTTTTAGACGCCGAACATTGACTTTCGTCATGCCATAATTATTTTTCTTTTTTGCGGCTGCACAATTATTCTTTATTTCCGCTGTTTAAGGACCATTAACTTAACATTGGCATCATAATACCGAAGAGAACTCGTTGAAAATTTTTCGTCAATATCTATTCCATGCGCCTCTATAACACAACGATCCATCAGGAAATTATTCTTACTGTCTATAAAACTGTTACTTTTACGCAGCGACAAATATAACCGGTTACCGCTACACGCACGTCTCGCTTGTCGAGTTCAGCCAAATTCAGTGGCTAGCGATGTATAGGCCTAATCGCGAACGTTAAAAGTCAACAAACAAGTTTATTGCGCCACGGTATGGGCATTCCGCCCTTGCGTTTTTCGTGCACGTACCTCACAATTCCATCTTCGACTTCTTTAAAGCATCCTTGTTGCGGACCACTGAATGCATTTTTTTGTACAGTACGCATTTTTTTAGCTCTTTGTCTTCACGCTAATGCCTAATATTGGCTTTAATTGGGCCTATGCTGTATTTTCTTGCGGCTGCACAATTATTCTACATTTCCAAGTGTTTAATAAACATTAACTTAAAATTAGTATCATAATATCAACTAGAACCCGTTGAAAATTTGCCGGCAATACCTTTTCCACGTACCGGTATCTTTACAATACGACTATCCATCACGAAAATATTCCTGCTGTCTATAAACCTTAATTTTACTAAGCACTAAGTACAATAGACGAGTTATGACTCTGCCACTAAGTAGCCATGGCTTTTCTAAGAATTCGAAGGGTCACATGTTTTGATACCATTCTGCAGATTTGAGAAACACACAAGCACTGTACAACGGTTGTCGCGGCTAGCGATGCGTAGTAAAGAGGCGGTTGTTTATTGTCAACGAATTCTGTGCGCGTGTGAAGAGAAGCAGCGTGGTTACCACGGTATGAGATTCTGAGGAAAAAGAAAGTCTTGGATTCGGAGAAATACGACATCACTCCAGAGATTTCTGTGGCAAACATCTCAGCTTTCTTCTTCAAACAGCGTCACCAAACCTAACCGTATATGTAGCCTATCATGAAAACATATTTGAAACGCATGTAAATAGCCGTAACTAGACGCGAGAAGATATGAAATATCCTCTGAAATCAGTGATGTACTCTGCCATATCTTGAGGTGTATCACATTCTTACTTAATTAAAACATTAAAATTAAGATATACTTCAGTCTTTACTTTTAACGAGTTAACAACTGCTATCGGTCACGTTATTTACGCATTTATTATGAAAACGTGTTATCCTCTTTCATTTCGAATTTTCTTTAGAGAACAGCAGTCGATGGGTATTACTAATCAACTCCAACATCGCCTTTGAATGTCGACGAGAGAGCTCGTAAATGCACAATGTGAGAAAACTCTACCGTACCGAAGATGCTCGATCGCATTTTGTTGCAAACATCTCAGTTTTCTTATTCAAACAGCGTCACGTATCCTAACTTAACCGTACTATACGTACGATGAAAACACACTTCAAGTGCTAGTAGAGAAATTATATCCTTCGCGCTATAAATTTTCATAATAGCCTTTTCGTAATTTAACCAGACGCGACAAAATATAAACTAACCTCTGAAATCAATTAAGCATTCTGCCATATCTCGAGGTGTATCCCATTCTTACTTAATTGCAGTATGTCACCTCAAAATTAAGCGGTCATTTAGTCAGCCTTAATTTTTAATGAGTTAACAACCGTTATCGGACACGTTATTTACGCATTTATTACGAAAATATGTTCTCTTTCATTTCGAATTTTTTTTACGGAACAGCTGTCGACGGATATTACTAATCGACTCTGACATCGCCTTCGAATGTCGACGAGATAAATCGCTAGTGCACATAGCGAGGAAACGATGCCGAAGGTAATCGATCGCATGTGGTAGGGGCCTATCATCGCTGGGGTGCATAAATATCAGTAACGGAAAAAATTGCGCGCGCTTAATCGCTCGTAATAACTGATACGCCAGTGATGCGGTGCTCGCTGTAGCCGAAGGACGGTACACAGTTTAATATAGGAATTTTGAAGGGACAGAAAAAGTCGTCGCTATAACGGGGTTCTCGTTATATGCCGTACTCGCTATATTGGACTTCTACTGTATTTACATTAAAGAAACCCACACAACAGTGAGCAAAAACTCCCCGAACTATCTGTAGCCCTGATACCAAGACACACAACGATGAACATCGGTTCTGTTTGAAATCAAAGAACTACACTGAACAAAATTCTATGACAATTTATGTATAGATAGGGCCACTCTTATAAGGAAAACATGGATATCACTTCTGCCCCCGGCGAAAGCATAATGCAAGCTTGCGCATGCCGGCTCATTCTGGCCTGTGTTTGAACTGGGTTTCTTCTGACTGAGAGATACACATCTGAAAATCCATAACTACCTGTTGCCTCATACTATGGTACATTGGGGGATATATAATTATCTATTAACTACCATCTAAATTATCATAACATTTAACACAAGTGTTCTTAAACCGAACCATTGAAAAAATTTAAAAAAAAAAAACAGTGTGAAATCCATGATCCATGGCTCTTAACTTCAATAACATGGCACACCGCTCTGCACATAGGGAAGAGATTGCTATTTTGCTTTTTACGTCGCACCGACATGGATAGGTCTCATGGCGACAATGGAATAGGAAAGGCGTAGGAATGGGAAGGAAGTGGCCATGGTCTTGATTAAGGTACAGCCCCCGCATTTGCCTGGGTAGGGAAGAGACAATGAAAGGAAAGATTTCTCTTTTATTGTACGCGACTCAGTCAGTGGGACGGTCCTTCCCATTCAATAGCTGCAAGGTTCCACAACCAAAGATAAAACTGAATGGTAAAATTCTGGAAGTGGTTAAAAGTTTCAAGTACTTGGGAAGTGTGATCACAGAGGATGGAAAGATCACCGAGGGAATTGGGAAAAGAATACAACAAGCAAACAGCTTCTACCAGAGTGGAAGGGGTATTTTGTGGAACCATGATATCATGAAGAAATGTAAGAAAGTATTATATTCAACCTATTATGAACCCATACTAACCTATGCAGCTTTGTTGTAACAAAACAAGAGGAGAGTAGAATACAGGCAGCGGAGAAGAAATTCCTAAGAGGAATCAAAGGCAAGACCAGAAAGGATAGAATTAGAAATGAAGAGATAAGGAAAAGGACGTGTAGAGAATGGGAAAAAAAGTGTGTGCCAAAAAAAACTTTTTTGGAGAAGTTAACAGGAAAGAGACCACGAGGAAGATCCCGAAAGAGGTGGACAGATTCAGTGTGGGAGTGCATAGAGAAGAGGGGAGGAAAACCAGATGATGTACTTAAAAAAAGAGAAGGGTGGTGAAGAGACAGGCAGCGATGGAGGTCCGTGATTCACAACCCGACCCGGGAAAGGGGAAATGATGATGATGATGATGATGATGATGATGATGATGATGATGATGATGATTTCAATATAACCGCAGGATTTCCAAGGAATATTATTCATTTATTTTCTATTCTCTTATCCTTCACGTCGATTACATCGGGGCAATAACATTCGAATTCCTCATTTCATATCTCATCGTAGACTATTTTGGGCGTTCGGTCCTCTTTACTTTTCGCACTGCGTATCCTAGTTCCTTGGGCAGAGGGGTGTCATTATCCTCTCTCAACCCTTCATATTTCTCTTTGCTCACCGTAAACATTCTGACCCCTCTTTGAAGCACCCAATACCACAGCACTTCACACTGGTTTCACACAAAAAAGAACACTCCACACAGATTCTGGTAAAAATCAACGATCAAGGGAAATTTGCATATTGTCCCTAACATAATTTACCTAAATAACACAGTTTTGTATCTCTCTCACTCAGGACTCTTCTCTCTTGATGTTCATGCCTTAACCCTGGAACCGGCAAGCGGTTTACCTTCAAGCGGCAAGCATTTAGGCGAGTTTTGCAAGCAACTTTTAAAAAATTCATAATAATGTGGTTTTTCGATTTATTTTTGTGTATAACAAGTCATTTTATTCAGAAAAGGACGAAGAATACTATAGTAGGAAGTTAAATTTACCAATTTAGTATCCTGAAGCAGTATGGGCAAAGTATCCAACACACACTAAGTATTCCAAAATAATCCTCAAGTTCTGGGCAACGTGTACGTAAAACGTAATATTTTATGACGATTTTACTATATACAAAATTTGCACAATTTTATGCTGATTAAAAATATGTTGAAAGGTTTCACTACATTGAAGTATTATAAAATAAAGTAGAACTGAAATAACACAAGCACATCTCACCAACACGTGAGTCTACTTAGATTCATCCTCGCTACCTTCGGGGTGGTTCCTCTTCCTTCCTGCTTTCATAGGCCTCCAAGAATGTCGTCATTTATGGACACCACAATTACATCCTGGGCACCAGAAGTGGGTTCGTGACTTTTTTCTGCAGTCGAACAGACAGGGCACAACCGCAGTTTCTTTCCTGGGAGGCGTATCAGCTGATGTTTCATTTCTCCTGAACGTCCAGGCAGAATGCTTTGAAGAGTTTCTTCATCTACAAGACCTTTGACAATATTAACCATAAATTTCTCATATTCAAGGGGTTTGTCGGTGTTCAAACTATAGAGTATGTAGGCATCAAATATTGCCATTACCAACAGGTTATAGATTATTTCTTATCAATTGAAATGTTTTAGTGACATGACTTTTGGAAAATATGGAAATATTTGCGATTTTGAAGTGCATCACTATTTTTCAGTGTTGTTATTATGCTTCAGACCCATATTTATAACTAGAGGGATGATTTTTTTTCATTTCTGATACTGTAACGTCAACCCATCTTTTGCAGGCAAGAATACCCACCCATATTTCCGGAATTAATTTTATTTCAAATAATTTCCTGTGCGTATTTATTAGTTTCAGTCACTAAAAGATTCTAGATAGCATTGGAGAAAAACAAATGGAAATATGTTAGAGGACTGTTTCGCGGGGGGCAATTTCGTAATACTGCGTTTCGAACCTTGAACTTCTCTTCCACTTTTATTTGTGGCACGTGTATACCGCACATTCTGTCACACTAAACTACTTCAGAATTGTGCTGTATTTATAGAGTAGAGTTTCCTCTTCAACATGATGCAAGATATTTCATTAAAATGTTGAGTGTCAAGCCGCTATCTCGAAATTAGTCAGCGCTGGCGTAATACATCTCGATAGCGACTCTGCCGGTTGAGTAATAGCGAAATGAGTCGCGATTGCGACGACTGCCGGTTCCAGGGTTAATAGTATGTATCAGCTAAGCATGCATTGTTTAAATGACGTGAGCTCCCCGGCTATCCTCTGCGACAACCATATTGAACATTAATAGCAACTTCATGGACATGGTATCTCTCATTCATCACTCACTATTGTTTCCATCCCACCTTAGGGGAACTCAAAATACTAATCTATCCTTGTTTCTCATACTTGCTAGAATATTATTAATTATTAACAATAATTGGCGTAGGGCTGTGGCGACCCCATCGCCCAGTGGGAAACCACTGCAATCAGCTACCCGAGTATTGGCGGAAAAAACATAACGTTTGCAGGGTATGGAGGAAATGCCTACTCCCAGTCCTGAACAACTAGGATGAACTTGTAGCACTTCATTTTTCACCAATTCATACTTCATTAATCACCTTTCCAGATGTTGTTGTTTGTTGTTTGAGTCATCAGTCCATAGACTGGTTTGATGCAGCTCTCCACGCCACCCTGTCCTGTGCTAACCTTTTCATTTCTATGTAACTATTGCATCCTACATCTGCTCTAATCTGCTTGTCATATTCATACACTTCCTTCAAAAACCAACTGAACAAGTCCTGGGTGTCTTAAGATGTGTCCTATCATTCTATCTCTTCTTCTCGTCAAATTTAGCCAAATCGATCTCCTCTCACCAATTCGATTCAGTATCTCTTCATTCGTGATTCGATCTATCCATCTCACCTTCAGCATTCTTCTGTAACACCACATTTCAAAAGCTTCTATTCTCTTTCTTTCTGAGCCAGTTATCGTCCATGTTTCACTTCCATACAATGCCACGCTCCACACGAAAGTCTTCAAAAACATCTTTCTAATTCCGATATCAATGTTTGAAGTGAGCAGATTTCTTTTCTTAAGAAAGCTCTTCCTTGCTTGTGCTAGTCTGCACTTTATGTCCTCCTTACTTCTGCCATCGTTAGTTATTTTACTACCCAAGTAACGATATTAATCTACTTCCTTTAAGACTTCATTTCCTAATCTGATATTTCCTGCATCACCTGCCTTCGTTCGACTGCACTCCATTACTTTTGTTTTGGACTTATTTATTTTCATCTTGTACTCCTTACCCAAGACTTCATCCATACCATTCAGCAACTTCTCGAGATCTTCTGCAGTCTCAGATAAAATAACAATATCATCGGCAAATCTCAAGGTTTTGATTTCCTCTCCTTGGACTGTGATTCCCTTTCCAAATTTCTCTTTGATTTCCTTTACTGCCTGTTCTATGTAAACATTGAAAAGGAGAGGGGACAAACTGCAGCCTTGCCTCACTCCTTTCTGGATTGCTGCTTCTTTTTCAAAGCCCTCGATTCTTATCACTGCAGACTGATTTTTATACAGATTGTAGATAATTCTTCGTTCTCGGTATCTGATCCTTATCATCTTCAGAATCATAAATAGCTTGGTCCAATCAACATTATCGAATGCCTTTTCTAGATCTACAAATGCCATGTACGTGGGCTTGTCCTTCTTGATTCGATCCTCTAAGATCAGACGTAAAGTCAGGATAGCTTCACGTGTTCCTACATTTCTTCTGAAGCCAAATTGATCTTCTCCCAACTCAGCTTCAACTTGTTTTTCCATTCTTCTGTAAATAATACGTGCTAAAATTTTGCAGGCATGAGATACTAAACTAATGGTGCGGTAGTTTTCACACCTGTCAGCACCGGCTTTCTTGGGAATAGGTATAACAACATTCTGCTGAAAATCGGATGGGATTTCTCCTGTCTCATACATCTTGCAGACTAAATGAAATAACCTTGCCATGCTGGTTTCTCCTAAGGCAGTCAGTAATTCAGAGGGAATGTCATCAATTCCAGGTGCCTTGTTCCTATTGAGGTCACTCACAGCTCTGTCAAACTCTGACCTCAAAATTGGGTCTCCCTTTTCATCAGTATCAACAGCCTCTTCATGTTCCAGAACCAAATTATCTACATCTTTACCTTGATACAACTGTTGGATATGCTCCTGCCATCTTTCTGCTTTGTCTTCTTTCCCTAGGAGTGGTTTTCCATCTGAGCTCTTAATATTCATACACCTAGATTTCCTTTCTCCAAAGGTTTCCTTGATTTTCCTGTATGCTGCATCTACCTTTCCCAGGACCATACAGCCTTCGACATCCTTGCATTTCTCCTTCAGCCATTCTTCCTTAGCTGCCTTGCACTTTCTATCCACTTCATTCTTTAATCGCCTGTATTCTTTTCTGCCCTCTTCATTTCTAGCATTCTTGTATTTTCGTCGTTCATCAATCAGGTCTAGTATCTCCTGAGTTATCCACTGATTCTTAGTTGATCTTTTCTTCCTTCCTAACATTTCTTCAGCAGCCCTACTGACTTCATTTTTCATGACTCTCCACTCTTCCTCTATAGTGTTTCCTTCAGCCTTTTCATTTAGTCCTTGTGCAACATGTTCCTTGAAACAATCCCTCACACTCTTTTCTTTCAACTTGTCTAGATCCCATCTTTTTGCATTCTTTCCTTTCTTCAATTTCTTCAACTTCAGATGGCATTTCATGACCAACAAGTTGTGGTCAGAGTCCACGTCTGCTCCTGGGAAAGTTTTGCAATCCAACACCTGGTTTCTGAATCTCTGCCTAATCATAATGAAGTCTATTTGATACCTTCCAGTGTCTCCAGGTCTCGTCCACGTATACAGCCGTCGTTTGTGCTGTTTGAACCAAGTATTGGCAAGGACTAAATTATGATCAGTGCAGAATTCAACCAGACGACTTCCTCTTTCGTTCCTTCGTCCCAATCCAAATTCTCCTACTGTACTACCTTCTCTTCCTTGGCCTACCACTGCATTCCAGTCTCCCATCACAATTAGATTCTCGTCACCTTTTACATATTGTATTAAATCTTCTATCTCCTCATATATTCTTTCGATTTCTTCATCATCCGCTGAACTAGTAGGCATATAGACCTGCACTATTGTGGTGGGCATTGGTTTGGTGTCTATCTTGATGACAATAATTCTTTCACTATGCTGGTCGTAGTAGCTTACCCGCTGCCCTATTTTCTTATTCATTATTAAACCAACTCCTGCATTTCCTCTGTTTGATTTTGTGTTGATAATTCGGTAGTCGCCTGACCAAAAATCTTGTTCTTCCTGCCAACGTACTTCACTTATGCCAACTACATCTAACTTTAGCCTATCCATCTCCCTTTTCAGATTCTCTAACCTACCACAACGATTCAAACTTCTAACATTCCACGCTCCGACTCGCAGAATGTCAGTATCCATCTTCCTGATGATCGTCCCCTCTCGTGTAGTCCCCACCCGGAGATCCGAATGGGGGACTAGTTTACCTCCGGAATATTTTACCCAGGAGGAAGCCATCATCAGTACATCATTCATACAGAGAGAGCTGCATGTCCTCGGGAGTTAGTTATGGCTGTAGTTTCCCGTTGCTTTCAGCCGTGTAGCAGTATCAACACAGCTAAGCCATGTTGAGTATTATTACAAGGCCGTATCAGTCAATCATCTAGACTGCCGCCCTTGCAACTACCGAAAGGCTGCTATCGCCCTTTCGATGAACCATTCGTTAGTCTGGTCTCTCAACAGATACCCATCCGATATGGTTGCACCTGCGGCTCGGCTGTCTGCATCATTGGGACACGCAAGCCTCCCCACCGCGGCAAGGTCACATGGTTCGCAGAGGAGGCCTTTCCAGATCACATCTGGAATTGTAAAGCCTGACCTCGATCAGAAATGTTTCGATCGAAAGATCAGACAATCGACGATGAGTCTTCTAATGAATAAATCCACCGGTGTGGACAAACAACAACAAGGATCTGCACAAAGACACCACTCGGAATTGGTGGGGTGTCAAATAGAAGACGTAGGCAAGTCGGAGCGCCTGGAAGCCCAACAGACAATCGACAGATAGTTGACAGACAGTGGACAAACCCAACAATGTAAGAAGAGACTTAAGTTCAACAAATCAGGAAAATTTTCATATTTTGCAACATTAAACATTAATTCACTAAGTAAGGTGAGCAAGTTGAAACATTTAACTGATGTGATGGACCAACATAGGATTTTAATAATGGCTTTACAAGAACTCAGGAACACAGGCCAGGACCCAATTGAATCAGGAGGTTATCGTCTCCACAAAGGACCTCCAGGACAAAGAGTAATGAAGAATGTACCTCAATTTGGTGTAGGTTTTCTTGTTCATAGTAGCATATTAGACTCAATTGAATATTTTTCTTCAAACTCTTCGAGGATGGTACTTCTAACAGTTAAAGTAGTGGGCATAAAACTTATACTTTAATAAATGTCCATGCACCAACAAATGACAAAAACAATAAAGATAGAGAAGGAGTTGAAAACTTTTGGGAAGAACTTGATTACATATTATCGAAGATCCCTGATGAGCATATAAAGATCTTACTTGGAGATTTCAATGTAAATTAGGCAGAGAAAAGAAGTATCTCACAGTTGTAGGAAAATGGCCAGCTTATAAATTAACGAACAAAAATGGCCAAAGATTAATTGAACTTTGTGCAGATCATGGACTCGTTTTGGAAACCATCAGATTCATGAGGCTACCACATAAACTTATGACATGGAAATGCCCTAACGTAAAATTGGGAGAGTTTCAGATTGATCATGTTGCTATGGATAAAGATTATCATAAGGAAATTTATAATGTCAGAGTCCTCCGTGGGGTAGACATTAACTCGGATCATTATATCTCAAAAATTAAAATCAAGTTAACACCAAAAAGGAAACACAAACGTAATCATCTCAAAGCAAGGAGAAATTATGATCCCAGTTACTTAATAAATAATAAAATATATTTAGAGAGATCCAAAACACCTTTAAATGACAAATTAAAGACGACGATCAACATACTTAAAACCATAGCTGAAGAAATCGCTCCAATTAAAAGGAGAAAGATACATGCGTGGTGGAGTGGGGAATGTGACAAATGCAAGGGACAAGGCATGGTTAAATGATCAACAGAGGAAAACAGAAAAATCTCGAGAAGAATTAATTAATGCCAGAAGACAAACAGCTAAAGAAATTAGGACAATTAAAAGAAATTATCAAAAGGAAATGCTTAACACTATAGAGGAAACATTCAATCAGCATAAAACAAGAGACTATTACAAAACATTCAAGCAATATCAATCTAAACTTACCCCTCCCACACTTATGTTAAGAAATAAAAGTGAAAAAATGGCACACAATAATCAGGATAATGCTAACATCCTTGCAGAATACTTTAGAGAGTTACTTAATTGTGAGGATCCTGTGGAACATTTAGAATTTGACCCTAACCCAAAAAATAAAACTCCATTACAAAAGATTATACCACCAGTTTACAATGAAGTGAAAACAGCAATTAATGCACTTAAAAACTACAAAGCAGCAGGAGAGAATCAAACAGTAGCAGAAATATGGAAGAATGCTAATGATCAGACTATTCAAAACCTACATAAATACACCATTGATAATTGGAACATGGAGAAGCTTCCCGAGGAATGGAATACAGCGATAATCCACCCGCTGCATAAGATAGGTGATCGCTCCAATCCAAATAATTATCGGGGGATATCCTTGCTTGATATTACATACAAGATTTTATCCAAGATTATATACACAAGAATCCAAGAACAACTCGACCAAGAACTTGGAGAATATCAGGGAGGATTTCGACCAGGTAGAAGCTGTCCAGATCAAATCATTAGTTTAAAATGGATAATGAAGCACCAAAGAGTTCAAAGTAAGGGTCTAGTCATCATGTTTGTAGATTTTAAAATAGCATACGACAGTATTCATCGTGAATCATTATTAAAAAGCCTTAAAGAATTTGGCTTACACCAAAAACTTGTTAACCTCATTAGTATGACTTTTAAAAATACGAAGGCAAAAGTTAAATTTAGAGGTGAATTATCAGAATCATTCACTATAAGAACTGGACTTCGACAAGGAGACAGACTTTCACCATTGTTATTTAATTGTGCATTGGAGAAGGTTATGCGTGAATGGAACAAGAAATGCCAACCAACTATCAAGATCGGCAGAAATATTAAACTCAACTGCCTTGCTTTTGCGGACGATTTAGCATTACTTGCAAATACAATAGAAGAGGCTAAATTTCAAATTGAACAACTAGAAATTATAGCTTAAAAAATAGGATTACAAATTTCATTTGAAAAAACAGAAATGATGCCAACTTTTAAAGTTGATTTACCAGTTATTCAACTGAACAGTAATAAAGAGATTAAAATTGTTCAGAAATTCAAATATCTCGGGGAAATAATAACATGGAACACAAATGAAAAAGAAGCAATAGAACACAGAACAACTAAATTTAAACAAGCGCAAAGACTTACCTGGCCAACCTATATTAAAAAAAAAATCTCTTTCGATAAACGCTAAGCTGAAACACTATAATTCCATAGTTAAACCAGAGGCAACGTATGCTAGTGAAACTTCATTCAAATTAAATGTAAAATCTACAACAGAAAAATTACAGAAAACTGAGAGAAGAATTCTTAGAACAATTATTAATAAAAAACACCAATTTGAAGGATAGTGGAGATTGTTGCCTAACAACATTGTCTGTCGTGAATGTGAATCAATAATATCTACAATGCGTAAAAGAAGAATTTCCTTTTTCTGTCACATATCAAGATTACCAGACACCAGGATATTGAAACAACTATTCGATTACTTTTTTAAGAATAAAATCAATAATAATTGGTTCAAAGAAGTTCAGGATGATTTGGAAGAATTGGGTATAACTCAACAACAAATCAAAGACAGAAAAGAGAAGAGGATTTTGAAGAACAAAAGCATAAGTCTCAAACTAAAAACAGTGGAATGGAAACAATATACTATATCGGTCACGAAGGGCTTCCAGGTCGGAGAGGATGAGAAAGTTCTGGGAGAAGAAAAAGAAGAAATTCACTCAAATGTATTGATTTCAGTGCTCAAATAGGGCGTAAAATATGTAAGTAAATAAATATTAACAATAAACTTCTCCTCACGAAAGACTTATCAAAAAGAAAGAAATTGTTTGTCTGGAGAGTTAGCTCTCTTAATTTTACATTAACATGACAAAAGAAAACTCAAATTCCATATTAGGACATGTATTATTTACAGCATTTATGTATTAAGGAAAGGAAGTCCTACATTTTATCACTTAGGTTATGCTTTATCGTGCTAAGAAATAAAATATCAACTCATCTGTATGGTGGTCGTCTTCCACGGGAAACCCATGGTCGAGTTCTACTCATCCATCCTCTTGGCGCTGTAGACGAGAGTATCAGCCTTCGAACCTGGTCTGTGACAGTCCATCATCCTGGTTGGCTCGTTCAACTGCTACACATCTTGAAGTAATCCAATTGGTATCAGCTCCAGTCTTAGGCAGCCTCCAAGTGGAGGAAGATTTTGAAAATTAAAAAAATGAATATTATGCTTTTTATAAATGCTTAGGTAAGAAGCTAACAGGAGCTAAATATATACAGTAAAACCTCATTAAGACATTTCTACAGGGGACAAGGAAAAAGAAAACGTTCTACTGAATATACAAATAAAAACTATCCAACAGGTATATGGAAGCACTATATATGATTTTTTTCTGACATGGCCTTTTACGTCGTGTATCCATGCGTACAGTGAAAATTATATCTACAATTTCTAAAGATGAGAGAAAAGTATTAAAAGGTGTGAAAAAACACGAGAGAACAAATACGGCAACCTTTTCCACTGGCGCTTATAAAATAACAAGTGTAGTGAAAGGTGTAATAAACACCAGACAACACACATGAAAACATGTGCACCGGCGCCAATAAAAATATCGGAAGTATCATTGCTGATCACATTCTTTCTGAAACAAATGTTACTAGAAGCCTTTTATTTCAGAGCAGTGGGTTGTTAGGCATTATTTTCTGGTCACACTCTTACACAATGAATTGGAGGTTATGCTCGACCATGTGTGACCAACAAGAATTTATAAAGAAGAGTAGAGCAGAAAATAATATAGGCGATTAAAGAATAAAGTACATCGAAAGTGCAGGGCATCTAAAGAAGAATGGCTGAAAGAGAAGTGCAAGGATATTGAAGGTTAGCTGAGATGGAAAACCGCTTCTAGGGAAGGACTTTGGCTGCTATTTTGAAGTCCACAAAACTTCAACCAACTTGAGCGATCGAGACGAAACTCGAAGGTGCGAGTTCAACATTTGCGACCTCTGTGCGCGTAAAGATGCGGACGCCAGTCCACTTTCTGACTGATTTTAATTTTGTGTTCATTAGTAAGGAATTTCACGACTTTGTCCATATCCATAACTAGGCTCTCACAAGACAAATATGCACCATGCTAGTCAGTTTCACACGATAATGTTTCTAATATAGGCTACTGTATCAGAGTGGACAAAAGGGGTGATAGTTCCTATCTTTAAAAAAGGGAGTAGAAGGAAACGTGAAAATTACAGATGCTACCCTCTTATCACACGGCCTTAAAATTATGGAGAAGATCATTGAAGCCAGAGTAACGGATATACTAGAGCCTATCTTAGAAGAGGAACAACATGGCTTTAGTACTGGAAGAAGCACAACAGATCTGATATTTGTTTTGAGGATGGCAGAGAAACACTGGGAAAGAGGAAAAGACCTAATTATTGTGTTTATGAACCTTGAAAAGGCGTATGATAATGTTCCTAGATCAACTATTTGGAAAAGTCTTAGAAAACTTGGTGTATCGGAGTACCTTATTAGGAAGATCCAAATGCTATATACTAATTGTAAAAGCTGTGTCAGAATTGGAGATGGTCACTCTGAATGGTTCAATACAACCAAAGGAATACAACGGGGAAGTGCCTTATCACCTCATCTATTCATAGCAGTTATGGATACCATTTTAAAGGAACTAAAAGGAAAAGGTAATAAAGATCTTCAGGCTCTGGTGTTTGCAGACGATATGGCAATATGGGATGAAACAGTGGAGGGAGTTCAAAATAATCTGAATGCATGGTGTAAGAAGTTTGATGATTATGGAATGAAATTGAACCCATCAAAAACAGTAGCATTGAAAATCAGCAGACATAATACAGAATGCACATAAAAATACAGGACCACCAAGTTGAAGTAGTACACCAATTCAGTTATTTAGAAAGCGTAATGGCTAGTAATAACAGAGCTGAGATAGAAATAACAAACAGAGTAACGAAAGGCTCTAACTTTTACAGTATTGTTAGACACCTACTATGGGATGAGAAGGACCCACAAAGAACAAAAATGACCCTGTACAAGTCATATTTCATTCCCATCCTTACATATTCTCTGGAAACCTGCACACTAACATCAAAGGATTGTAGTAGGATTCAAGCCTGTGAAATGAAATTTCTTAGAACTGCCCTCCAAAAGACCCGACTTGATCATGTGAAAATTGATGAGATCCGATCTAACCTAGGTCTAAATGAATCGATGGAGGAAAGACTTAGGTCATCTAGACTTAAATAGTTTGGGCATGTTAAACGAATGAATAGAACAAGGTTACCATGTGCTTATTTGGAAAAGAGAATAACGGTAGAAGACCAGCTGGAAGACCAAGAAGAAGATGGATAGACCAACTGAGGGAAGACGTGGAGAGAAGAGGATGGAATTGGGAATCTGTCTTGGACAACGAAATGTTTTTGAATAGGCAACTTTGGAAGAAGCTCATTTTCAAACACCCTATCCGGCTCGCTGGAAGGGCAAACCTATGATGATGATGATGATGATGATGATGATAATGGTATCATGCGACAAATATTCGCTACATTTCATCGGACCACTCAATACAAAATACATTTTTAACTTCTGAATAGAAGGGGTACGCTGTTGTTTCACACCCATAGGTTTAACCTCAAAGTGCCCTACACGTGACCCGTGGGTGGTGCTAAGAAAGCAACAACATTGACAGCCAGACAATCCTTGGGATCTCCTGACTTAAAACATATCACAATTACAAGACCTCAGGGAAACCATCCTTATAAGGACCAGCAATATATATTATGTATTACTATTGTATTTATATGTAATATGTTAGCCATACACTAAATAAATAAATAAATAAATATTCTGAATGGAGTATGAAATACACTCACAAATAGGCTCACAGTTTTTCAGCAGTCTCGCTGCTAACTGAATTATCCTGTGAAGTTCAGGAATTCAAGGCCTTTTCCTGTAACCACGCAACTGTGGCGACGGCTATTACCCGAGTTGAAATCACGTTTCTTTCATTTCCACGTCTAGGAAAAACATGATCATACTAAGCGGTAATAGTGAAAATTCATGACGCAATACGTGAGTTATTTTTATATAGATTTAATACAATGAGAATTGGGGCTTCAAATTTATGACATGCTAAGGGGGGAAAATATGTTAATGAGGAACGCACTTACAAGGTTTCACTGTACTTACAGGATATTGAGATACTGATTGAGAGCAGCAACTTGCTATATAAGCACTGATGAAGGTTGCTGCTGAAAATTTTGGATTCTTTCATGTGTACTCTATCCATGCGTGTTTATACGATCTCTGCTTTTCATCCGTTTCCTGTACAAATACACTTACTGTGAATTAAACATTTGTACATAGTCATTTATTGTTAACTGTGTTGTTGTACATTTGCATTGCAATTGATACAAAAAGAGAAATGGTCAATGTGCCTTGAATACAGTGTCTGTTCTTGTTGCAGGGAGACGGAAACATCAGATACTATGAGGTGGTGGACGAGGCTCCTTGGCTTCACTACCTGAACCAGTTCCTCTCTGGTTCACCACAAGTAATACAACTTTCTTATATATTGTAGGATAACTGCTTAGGATTGTGTCTTTATATGCATCTGTTTGGTATAGGTTGATGTTCAGGTAGTTGCAACGTATTAGCTTGGCATTTAAAAAGAAAATATTGATGAAAGCAGAAAAACTGAAATAAGTAGCTCATAGTAGGAATAATATTTGTTTTACTAGATTGACCATAACACTGATAGGTTATAACATACCGTAGTTTTTATGCAGTTTATACTTGTATTTTCCAATTTATAGGTATGTGGTTTTTTAAAAAATTCAAATTGTGTTAACACTTTCAGGACCAAGTCTATACTTGGTACTTGCCCTCAGAAACAAAAATCCTACTCTGTACCTACTCAGTGGATCTCAGTTTCTGATGCACCACTGAAAGGAACAGTCTTTTATATTTGTATCCCAATTACTGCATTCAAATAGTCTATATGTAACTTGACAGCTTTTCATTCTCTCAAAAACACCAATTATGACACTGTAACATATCTGTAAAATATCACACACAATCAAAGAATGACATGTTTTGTTCTATGTGAACATCCTCAGATTCTATCAAATCATTGTAACACACTGAGGTACGCTGTACGGGCTGTATCATTTGTTTCAGAGAACAAAGCCTGCACAGTGCACGTTCTCTGGTTTTTATCATTGTTACTACAAAACAAACGTGCTGTGTATGTTGATCAGCACGGCAGTATAAGATTATTTTCATATAATTCTCGGAAAAACTATAGACGGCAACAAACTAGAGCTCTACACATCGTATTCTTTCTCTCAAATCGTTTCTGAGCTGTGTCGACTTGACAGTAGTGTGCACATAATAGCGGCTGTGTGTGAACATTGACTGAACAACTGTGATTTATACCAACTGAACAGACCTAACAGATGGCACATAATATTTATATACTAATTATTACGTAGATGTATCTCTTGTACAAACAATTCTGAATGGCCTAAAAACCAAGTAAGCTCAATGTCAGTCATATTTCATTAGTTAAGGGTGTACGTTGAACTTTAAAAAAACTGAAAACCTACCAGTTTCAATCCACTATTTCCATGGTAAGGGATCTATCAATTGTATTGCAGTTTTTGCATATAGGAAGTATAAAGTATGAACTCATATATAGTTAAATAAAAAAATGCCTACATTCAAAACTAGTATTTAATTTTAAAATCCAAAAGTAGTGGAAAAATGGCTAGTCCAGAGGATTAAAATTTATGAAATTGAGCAAGACCTCAGTGTGTTAAATAATGTGTATACGAGTATATGTACGAAGGTTGATCAAATACTGTATAAACAGGATTTTTGTTCCTGAACATCAACAGTGCTGTAGAACTGGCCCTGCACTTCTGCTATGCTTTGGTGGGACCGTTAGGAGTGGGGAGAGCGTGCTGTTAGATATTTCCTGCTATTTCATCAGTAACACTCATGATGTCGGAGCAACAGGTGCACCCTTTCGCTGCACAATGCATAATTATAAAATTTCTTGCTCGTGAAGAAGTTACAGCGGCTGAAATTTGCCAGAGCAATCCACAGTTTGGTGATCAAACATTGTCAAGGACACGGGTGTTTGTTTGGCATAAAATGTTCAAGGAAGGACGAGAACGTGTGGAAAATCAGCAACACGATCTCCATCCTCGCACCAGCATTACAGACAAAAACATTCATGCGGTTAAAGACATTATTGACAATGATCGACAGGTGAGAGTATCAGATATCATTCAGCTGTTATTCTTTTCCATAGCACACAGGTAAATAGAGAATATGTGATTGTGACTGTAGTTGCAATAGAGCTTCATTTTCTTTGTTTAAAAGTGTACGAATTTTGTATTATTAAAAAAATTAATTTCAAAATTTGACTTAATTTTTACATTTATAGTGTATTTTTTATCATGGGTACAACACCTTTTTGAGAATATTCAGCTAATTTTGAATAAAATACTAATGTTTTACCCAATTCTTGATAGTACCTTTTGAGAACTATGAATTTTTACAAAATTATGTACACACAGGTAAAATACACAATAACCTCTTCTTTACTTCGAACATTTCTCAGTCAATAAATTATTCTCTGATGAATCACTAAATGTTAAAACATTGCATATTTTAATCATCTTTCATATAACTTACTTACCCAACCTTACCGTATTGGAAGTAAATAAACAAATGTATAAACAAACAAGATTGCAAGCGACACGAAGCGGCAGAGTGCAGGGCTACCATGCGCGAGCTTACAATGCATAGAAAGAAAGCTTTTATAAATCACTGATATCAATATCACATTTTATAGATATTTCCAGAGAGTAAAAGCTTCGATCTTTCCAGCGGTATCACTTATGCTGCCATTGTGTCGCGGGAAGTGGAAGATACAGGTGAAAGAAAAACGTGGCCATCAGATCGCCCCCCGGCATTTTCATCAGCAACTCGCATGGCCGATAGATCGGCCGCCTATAAGAGTTAATAAACACTAATCTTTAAAGAATTCCAAAGCAATTACCTGTTCGTTTGAAGGGAACTTCCAGCATACTGAATTTTTTCTGTTCAAAATGTTGTCAGTGTAGATTGCAAAAATCCATACTATTTTGTAACTGCTCCCTGTTTCATTCCATCATCCAAAAACACTGTTAATTTTGTTTCCAGACTACTTTTAACAGAGGCCATGCTTACATTACATCGTGTCTTAGGAAATAACTACAAAGGTTGGCTATTTTTAAACATTGTGTACTTTATGCTTTCATCGATTCGTAGACATTCCCATCCTTAGGACATTTGCCGTATCTCCTGCTGTCCACAGAGACCAGCTTACTAAAGTCAAGATACTTATCGTTACAACAGTGTTTTTCTGAAATTGTTTTATCTCTGCAATGAATAACAATTAACATTATGATAGGAAATTTGTGAGGGCAGATATATTGCTTCATGTTGGTTTAACATTATATGGGGGTTCAGCTGTACTTCTGTTGTCTCATCTCCATGTTAATTCATTGCAGGATAACATATTTGAAATTATGGAAGTAATAACATCCTTCCTTTCCACAGCGTGGTCTGGGATTCATGCCGAAACGTGGCCTTGATATTGTGCAGTGTGAAATCTTCCGATTTTACAAGTTGCATGCTACAAAGGGCATGTGCGAACCAATATCCATGATTGTACCACGAAAGGTAAGCTCATCTATATACTGTATATTGCTAAATCCTCACTTTGCTCATCATTACTTAATTTTGTTTATTCAGTTGCAGACACTATTTTTCTTGCATTGAACATTAATTTGTTAATGAAATCATAAAAAGGAGCAAACATGTAACAATATATAGAAAGTAGACATGATAATAAGCTTTTGGGCTTTTGCCATGTCAAGAAAACAAAGGTGAAATTCCTCACGTTTCGCAGAGAACTTTTCTCTGCACCTTCAGAAGAAAATCTCTACTGTTCATGAGGAACACAAGCTGTCAACACCATGTTAGCTCCAATTAACCCTTTCCAGCCCGAAAGTGCCCAGCTGTTCACTTTGCCTTCCGGTCCCTAGCACCCGGCTGCATTATCTGCAATGTGTTCTATCTGTGCGATAGTTTTGTGTTTTTTTCGGCAGTGAATTGTTTGTAAGGCATTTATTAACACGCTGTACAATCTACAAGGCTTAGGAAATAAAAGTAAAGCGATAATTTGTCTTGAAGTTGTCTAGGCAACCATCTTGAACTTCCGGGAGCGCAGGTCAGCTGTTTCGTTCGTAAACATGGTGGGATTGAATACTGCGGATATTGAAACAGCTGAATGTAGGTAAAAAAATGACACAGAATCATTGAGTAGAGGCAAAGGTGAATTTTTTGTAAACAACACATCAACAAAGATAATTTTAGTGATAACAGTTATATAAGTGAAAACAGATATCGAGAAATCGGACCTGATGGCGATGCAGTGGCAGTTCAGGTAACAAAAACATTTCGTTTTATTACTCCGAATGATTATATGGATGATGCTGAACCTGTCCATAATTTTGAAAGTGTATTATGAGAAATAGATTTTTTTTTTTTTACATATGTTAGGAGGAGACAAAGTATTCGGTGACAACCAATTGTGTATATATCAATGCAGCAATTAAACAGGCGCATTCCAGTAAAATAGATACAGAATGGGAAGACACGTGCTCAGAGGAAATAAAAAAATCTGATATACATGGGCACCATTCCACTTCCAGAATCACGTGATTATTGGTTTAGAGGGATTCAGACAACATGAGAATGTGACAAATACAGCCTACCTCTGTGTCGAAAATCATCATCAGGGGGTAGAGGTTTGAACCAACAACCTTATGACTCAATTAATAGAGAAATGGATGCTATTGTTTGTTTTCTAATATTGTTGAAAATGTGAATACATTGTGATCAATAATTTTTATAATATTTAAATTTTTCTGAAAGAATGTGCTCTGCTCAATGTTTCCTAAATAATAGGTTGAAACCTGGGGATAAGCAGAGTGAAAATATGGGCAGGAAAGGGTTAAGATGTACAAAGTAACATGTACAAACTATTAACAGTCATATGAAATTATCTTCATTTTGGTCTGTATTGATCCAATTACAATGAGTTAAATTAATTTCATTTTTAATTTTAATTAATTTAAAAATTAAATTTGTAATTAATTAAAAATAAATTTTAAGATTTTAATATTTTAAACTTTAAGATCTTTACATTTGTTGTGACGTCACCAGTACACAAACATTTTACAAAGCTTTAAAACGTTTTAGGGCCCACCTTATTCAATACTATACAATTTGTTGTGTAGATGTAAATTACAACATATTACGTTTATTCATAAGTAGTTTCGATGCTATACTGTATCATCATCAGCTGAACAGAGGCATTGGAAAATATGCAACCATATAAATATTATCAACATTAACCTTATCACATGTTCAGATATTATATAATACAATTAAAATTAATAAATTATATTTAAACAGATAAAGTGTTTTTCATTTCTCAACAAGTCGAAGACTTGCGGGTCTGTTGTACTAATTATTAAAATCGTATGCGATCAGATTTGCTATCATTATTGTAATATTATGGTACGCTCAAATTAGAATTCACACATAGTTATTAAAATAGTTCTGTTCATAAAA
Organism: Anabrus simplex; assembly: GCF_040414725.1. Taxonomy (NCBI): domain Eukaryota; kingdom Metazoa; phylum Arthropoda; class Insecta; order Orthoptera; family Tettigoniidae; genus Anabrus; species Anabrus simplex. The sequence goes on from NC_090265.1 coordinate 784,063,438, forward strand.
CTCTTTGTGCTTAATAAAATACACTTCATAATTCTGCATATAGTGCTATCATAAACAGATTACAAGAAGTTATATAGTGTCCTTTTTGACAGTATTGTTCAGTGAAAACGAGCCTGATGAGGTGCAAACATACAAATAAAGTCCTTAAGCTATTAAGAGGATCTACGTTTCCCAGTTCAAATGTGGAACCTGTGAATAATAAGAAAATATAATATTTATAATATTTCGGAGGGAAGGCAAGATATAAGATCATGTCCAATAACGTAAGTGTTGACTCACCTCAAAAGGTTGATGACTGAGCAAAGCGTATTGAAGCACTATGAGCAATGATCTGATCGAGTTCAAGTGCACACAGTGGGTTGTGACTGGGGAGGGGGAATAGGGGTAAGTGGGAGGAGAGACTGAGGAGCGGTAGTGTATGAGGGATCCGGGGGGGGGGTCGTTATGGAAGAAAGGAATAGCGAGCAAAACTATTACGCATAGCACGAAAAACCGAAATATTGGCCGGAAATTGCACGTCTTTAAAAAATGCAATAAGAAAATCAAATAGAACTTAAGATTTTTCGGAAATCTCATTTAAGTTAAGGTTTGGATCGAAATATTGATCTGAGTTTATATAGCAGCATTCTGTAACAGAGAAGCTTCCCGAACTCTGAAGGTCACTTGGCAAGGCATAGCATTACAACACAATCCTACCCCGAAGTACCTCGGAGTCACTCTGGATCGTGCCTTAACCTACAGAAAACATTGTTTGAACATCAAGCAGAAAGTGGCTGCTAGAAACAATATTGTGCGGAAGCTAACTGGAACATCTTGGGGAGCACAACCATACACAGTGAGGACATCTGCCCTTTCGCTCTGCTATTCCGCAGCTGAATACGCATGCCCGGTGTGGTACAAATCTTGCCATACCAAAGCAGTTGATGTAGCACTCAACGAAACCTGCCGCATTATTACTGGATGTTTGAGACCTACTCCTTTGGAAAAAGTGTATTGCCTTGCAGGGATAGCACCTCCCGATATTCGCCGTGAAGTGACAGCCAAGAAAGAAAAGAGAAAGGTGTTGACATCGGAAGCCCACCCTTTGTTTGGATATGAGCCACCACGCCAGCGGCTTAAGTCTAGGAAAAGCTTCTTGAGAGTAACCGAAACACTTGCAGGAACAGCGCAGCAAGCAAGAATTCAAGAATGGCGCGTCAGGAGTCAACATACGAGGATCAGTCAATGGATGACCCCAAAAGAGGAACTCCCTTCTGGCCATGTCACAGATTGGGTGAATTAGAGAGCACTGAACAGACTGCGCTCTGATGTTACGCGGTGCAGGGTAAACCAGAAGAAATGGGGTTTCGAAGTGGACAGTACCTTGTGTGTATGTGGAGAAGAGCAGACCACAGCCCATTTGCTGCAATGCAGTTCATGCCCATTCAGCTGCACAACAGAAGACCTGGTTAAAGCGAAGCCAAATGCACTTGATGTTGCCCAAAGTTCAAAATAACTGAACATTTTTTTTTGTGTATATGGTTCCTGTATTTTTCTTGGTGACTTTGACCCAAACAACCTTAGAAATTTCTAAAGTTGTCAAGTTAAGGCAACTTTTAGCTGCTGCGCTGAATAATACCAATATAATGGTCCGTTATTGGACATCATAAATTTTCCAGCTAACTCATTCTTGGTTGCCTGCATTTCGCCCTCGTGTGCTAAGTTAGGCTCGTCAGTTGGGACTTAGCACACCACCCAAGACGCAAGGCTAGTGCATACCGTGGAGGCCACTGCATAGGCTATTTGAAGCCACCAGCAGTGCCAGTGCACTATGAGAGCTATGTCTCATTTCCAAAAATAGATGCCTGCCTGGCCATCAAATGATGTAGATGTTGATTCCCATAGGGAACCTAAAATATTTGTCCTGAATGAGTAAATTTATAATACCAATATAATGGTCCGTTATTGGACATCATAAATTTTCCAGCTAACTCATTCTTGGTTGCCTGCGTTTCGCCCTCGTGTGCTAAGTTAGGCTCGTCAGTTGGGACTTAGCACGCCACCCAAGACACTAGTGCATACATCATAAAAATCTTCTTCATCCATCACAGTTGTTATAAATGTTTTTTTTGTGCAACCTGTACAGAGAAGTCCGACAACATCCAAGGGAACCTCACATTTCTCAACTCTTTTTCTTTTTTCTACGAGGCCAAAATCGCGGTCGCAGCTTAAGTAGGAATGGCCTGGGACAACATACTTATGTTGAACCTCATCATCATCATAGTTGTTAGAAACCAAATATATCCAAAGAAACAATAGCATCTTCTTATTATTTTGGCCCCCACAGTTGTCACTCCATACGATCAGTTTTTTCTTGTTTGTTATGTTACTTTTAATGCCTCTGAATATGTAACTGGCGATTTCATTGCCTCCCCGGCCACTCAAACCCTCATGCCAAACAAACATAAATCCCTGATTGTTGTCAGCCATGTGCAAACCCAGATTAAAACAAGACAATTTTCATAAGTAATACATTTGGCAGTGGGTTTGTGTTGGTAAAGAAGACACTTGCTGCAAGTCGACTGAAATTGTACAGCTATCACTACGGAAGCAGCTGATTCTTTGTGATCTAGTTTCATCATTTCTCTGGCTCGCTCTGCTTCCCTGTGGTGAATTTCCAGTGAGGTTCGGTGTAGTTCGTTGTTCCTCTGGTCATTTTGTATTTTGTTGTGCAAAAAATCGCAAGTATTACATGTGTCTTTTCTCGGTTTCCGAAATCTTAGGTTTGGAAAGTATTTTCTCACTGTTTCTAAGTAAAACCGGTACTGAACTGTAGTACCATGATGAAGTTCTCTAAAAGCTGTATGCAGCTTATTGTAGTTCAAATCTTCACTTAAAAACAAATTTGAACTCCTGGCCCTGGTATAGTGGCTTTCCTCATTCGGTAAACTTTCAATATGATCAATTATTAGCTTTACATCATGAGCAGTGTATTTCCTTTCTTTAGTTTTGTTACCCCTACGTTCAATATTGGTAACATCATCTGGCTTTTTTGCTGCAACTAGGGTTTCGACTCTTCGCTTTGTGATACCATGAACTTCAAGGAATGTTCTTTTACACACCTGTGCATGTTTCCCTTTGCAATCAGGAAGTGAAAAGTAAACAGTTGCTTGCCAGCGACTTTCTTCTGGAGCTGTGAACGAACCATGCCGCCTACGTTTAACATCACTAACACCTAAGAGTCCCATTAAATATGAATTTTGCTTCACATGGTCTGCCAGGCTGTAGAACTGGTTAAATATATTGATCTTTTGTTCATAACCAATGTTCTTACATTCATAATGGCATCGGCATACAACCTAAAAGTAAAAGTAAGTCAACAAGGCATTAGAGGCATTACTATTATTGCCAAAAATAACCTGTTTGCTAAGTTACTCTGCATAGTACAACTAAAAAACTAAAGCCTTGAAACAATCTTAGGCCTTTTCACACATTCTTGGAATAAAGATAGCCTATAAGGTTAACATTAACATTCTAGGCCTACCTGTTCTTTTGCAGGAACAGTTGGTTTGTTATTTCCCTCCGACCTCCGCTTCTTCTTAAATTGGGGGGCCCTTCCTTCTCCACTTTTACAGCGTTTTTTTAGGTGCATCCAATATTAAAACACCACAACACACTTAAAACACTGAACTCGTGCCAAAAAGCAACACACAGTAACCTGCAAGACGTCCAAGTAACTACAAAACTAGTCACGTGGCGCTTGGCACATTGCCCGGATTTTGATACATAGTAGGTGGCACTTAGACCCAGGCGAATTCTTGTGGCTAAAGTTTGAACTACTTGCAGACTGAATATCACATAGCCCGTTTTTTACTGCACAGGCTTAGGCACATAGCCCACGTTTTAGCAATAAAATGGAATTTGATTGTTTTGTTTATATTCGGTCGACAAATGACCTTGTCTAAGACAAAGTAGTTGTTATTTAATAGTAATTTAATTATGCTCATGAAATCTTGTATTTCAAATTCACTGAAGTGAGTGTCTTTAAATTCTTATTAATGATAGGGAGCAGCTTGTTAGTTTTAATACGTGGAAACATGTTCTCAATGTCAAATGAATTTATGATATGATGGGCCTATAGTTTGAAGTTGTTTAATTTATTAACCCGTTCTATGGAATTCCTTATAGACTTGTTAACAGTGAACCTATAATGTTGTCTAACAAATTTCTGGATAAACGGAGCCAATTTGTATAGGGGACTGGGTCTGATATTTATTATGGGTCAAATGGGGACCCCGGCCTTGTGTATTTTGGGAAGTGCTTTTGCTGTTGGTAGGCCCGGATTCATACTTATTATTTTGTGTTTCTCCTGTTCGGTAAAGAGAAAAGACGCATTCTTTAATTCTTTAATTCTTTAATTCTTAATTGACGTTGAAGTACTTGTGTCGGGTCTTTCTTGGTCACTAAAAGGTTTTCATTCTTAAAAAGGTTTTTTTTATCTTTTGGATGTAATTGTCCCTATGCATAATGACCATTGCATTATCCTTATCGGATTGCATTACCCTTATCGGCCTTTGTAATAATGAGTTCCTCTTAACCTTCTTTTTAAGGCCTAGAATATGCTTTCTTTCTGTGAGAAAGCCTTAGAAATCCCAGCGGGCATCATGTTGTTATTCGTGATAAAAGTTCTGTTTAACTTTCTTTTGAGATCTAATCTAACTTCATCTTGCACCTCATGTGGCAATTTACCGATCACGACTTCCGATTCTATAACAAGTTTTGAGGCCACTTTGGTTAGGTTGAAATTTGGCCAGTTTGTGTTTAGGGCCTTTTGAGAGGTTTTTTTTTTTTTTCCTCATTAAAGTTAGGAAGTTCATGACACACCAATGTCCCACAAGTACGTGAACGAGAGAGAACACACCATCACTACTATACCAGACTCAAGACCGTAAAAAAATGACAGGAGATACTGTTCCAGAGGAAAGCAGTTTTAAAAAGAATAGACAACTAGGAATTGGTAATATCTTTCATCTGCAATAGTAATAGGAGCCACATTATGAAATCAGGATTTATTCATTTCAACAGTTACTTATAAATGTATAAATTTTTTAATTTATAAATTGACCTTTATTTCATGAACTTTTTAAGAAAAGAATAATCATTAGGACATATTCTCTATGGATTATTATACACGTGTTTCCTTGTCAACTGCTTTCAATTGTAGAAAGAATTTATATAATTTCTCTTGAGTATTTTGTTTTTAATATTGTCAATCTTCTTATGTTATTTTAAGGACACTTCCTCTAAAACATTGATACTTTGTCAATACATGAATGTTTCATCTAAACAGTGTTATATGGCTGAAGATGTTGATTATATACGAAACATGTACCACTTTTAACCAATAAGTAGCCTTAAGCAATTTAGTGTATCGACAAGGTGGAAAATATAAAATACTTAGTTGTGAATATCGGGGATTTTGGCGGAGATATATTTGGGTTGTTTAGAAGACACCGTAATAGAGAACGGCAATAAATTTGATAACATACTGTTTTGGTCTAGGTACGTGGTTGACACGTTTGTAATTCTGGAAGAACGTGTCACAGACACGACTGCTACTCTTGATATTCTTAATAGTATAGACCCACATATAAAGTTTACTTTGGAATCAGAAAAGAATAAGTCAATTAATTTTTTTGGACTTAACAATTAATAGATTCAAATCCTCTTTTACTTACAGTATTTTCAGAAAGCCTACACGGAGAGCTGTTAGTATAAGATAGGATTCTGAGCACCCACATAATCAAAAAAGCGCTGCATACAACAGCCTGGTAGAATGAGCTTTTAGGATCCCTATGACAAAAACTAATTTAAACAATGAGTTGAATATCATCCATTAAATATCTAAGGCTTATGGCTTTAAAGAAGACTTTATCGAACGTATAATCATCAAGTTTAGACATCGCTCACGAACCACGTTACTTACACATAAACCTAGTCAAAAGGCTTTGCAACATTACTTTTAATAAGGATATATATAAATTCATTTTCTAAAAGCATAACATCAGTTTTCATTTCTTACTGATAATAGTAACACTAAAGTACTGCATAATTCAACCTCAATTAATAGTTGCAATCCCCATTCCAAATCGGGCGTATATAGGTTTCAATGTAATAACTGTGGCAGTACTTATCTGGGTCAAACAGGACGCAACTTTAAGATCAGACATACAGAACATGTTAATGCCATAAAGTATAACAAGTTTTCCGTGGTGGGCCAGCGTATAAATGAACTAAAACACAAATTCACAACTATAGACCAAGACATTGAGATCCTGGAGATTTTAGGTAAGGGAACTTTGCTTGATGTTACAGAATGTTGCTATATAAACCGAGATCAATATGTTAATCCAAACCTTAACTTAAATGAGATTTCCAAAAGATCTAAAGTTCCATTTGATTTTCTTATTGCATTTTTTAAAAACGTACAATTTCCGGCCAATAGTTTGGTTTATCGTGCTATGCATAATAGTTTTTCTCGCTATTCCTTTCTTCCACAATGCCCCCCCGCGGATCCCCCTTACACTATCGCTCCTCAGTCTCTCCTCCCATTTACCCCTATTCCCCCTCTCCAGTCGCAACCCACTGTGCGTACTTGAACTCGATCAGATCATTGCTCATAGTGCTTCAATACGCTTCGCTCAGTCAACAACCTTTTGAGGTGAGTCATATAAACACTTACGTTATTGGACACGATCTTATATCTTGCCTTCCCTCCGATATACACTTAAGAAAATGGAAATTGCAACACCATGAAGGCATTGGTTGTTTGTGTTGATTTTCAAAATATGGAACGATGCCATGTAGGTATATAAACGATCAAAGTTTCAGACCCATTGGATTGTTGCTACAGGTCTTCCCACGTGATTGATCATGGAGGAATCAACTCCAGTATACGGACTCTGGTGTAGAGTAGTAGTTGACTTGCAGTCTGTGCAGTGAAGTGTTCCCCGTCAAACATGCCTCGACGACAGAGAAGAGCACTCTATCAACAACTGTCACCGTTTGAGAGGGCTCGGATAATTGGGCTGTGTGAGGCTGGATTATCGCTAAGGACTGTCACTGCACGTGTTGGCCGACAGGCATCTACGGTACAACGTGTATGGCAGCAGTGGTCAAATGAAGGTTCGCACATTCGTAGACCTGCCACAGGCCCAGCGCGACAGACAACTGTGAGAGAGGATCGCCGCATCATTCGGATGACCCGGATGGAACCCCATGCAACAGCAGCGCAAATTCGAGCAGCTGTGGCACCCCACGTTATACAACAAACAATTGGTAATTGCCTGCGTGCAGCTGGCTTACGAGCCTGTGTCCGTCCGGAAGGTGTTCCATTGACCCCACAACAGCGACGTGTAAGGCTGGCCTGGTGTCAAGAAAGATCGACGTGGGTCGACGAATGGCATAGGGTCGTCTTTAGTGATGAATCGCGCTTCTGTGTTGCCCGCAGTGATCGCCGGAATCGTGTGCGCCGACGTACCGGGGAGAGGGGCCCCCCCAGATCTTATTGTTGAGAGGCACACAGGGCCAACACCAAGCATTATGGTCTGGGGAGCTATTGGCTTTAATGTGAAACCACAATTAGTGCTTGTTGAGGGCACTATGACTGCTCGACAGTACGTTGATAGTGTACTCAATCCAGTGGTTGTCCCTATGATGGCGAACATTGCTAATGGGATGTTTCAGCAGGACAATGCCCGGGTTCACACTGCATGCATCTCCAGAGAAGCTCTCCACGACATCACAACCTTAGAATGGCCCGCCAGATCCCTGGACCTCAGTCCTAATGAGCATGTGTGGGACATGATGGGTCGACAACTGGCCAACCGTCCTCAGCCACCCACAACTCTGGAATAACTGACCCGTGCAGTGCAGCAAGCATGGGCCACAATTCCTCAGGAAGCGATCCAGGGCCTTATTGACTCCATGCCTTGACAAATTCATCAATGTATTGCAGCTCGTCCTGCATGTTCAATTGCAGCAATATAGCACCACTCCTTCTGGGTGTTGCAATTTCCATTTTCTTCAGTGTATTATAAATATTATATTTTCTTATCATTCACAGGTTCCGCATTTGAACTGGAAAACATAGTTCCTGTTAATAGTTTAAGGACATTATTTGTATGTTTCCACCTCATCAGGCTTGTTTTTTACTGAACAATACTCTCAAAAAGGACACTAAATAACACTATATGTAGAATTATGAAGTATTTAATTAAGCACAAAGTGTTTTATGAACAGAAATATTTTAATAACTATGTGTGAATTTTAATTTGAGCTTTTCATAATAGTACTATAATGATAGCAAATCTGATCGCATACGATTTTAATAATTAGTACAACAGACCTGCAAGTCTTCGACTTGTTGAGAAATGAAAAACACTTTATCTGTTTAAATCTATATTCATTTTAATTGTATTATATAAGATCTGAACTTGTGATAAGGTTAATATTGATAATATTTATATGGCTGCCAATTTTCCAATGCCTCTGTTCAGCTGATGATGACGCAGTATAGCATCGAAATTAGTTCTGAATAAATGTAATATGTTGTAGTTTACATCTACACAACAAATTTTATAGTACTGAATAAGGTGGACCCTAAAACTTTTTAAAGCTTTGTAATCTCAGTTCAATACAGATAAAAATGTTTATTACTTTATACAAAAAATTTACCTTTTAAGTTTTAAACTCATGTTCATCAAATACTATGATATGGTGCAACAGGCGCACTACGTAATTTCAAGTACAAGTTTCGTCATTGTTTTACGTATACAAGGAGTTAAATTCTTTGTCAAATTTTTACTGTAAGTGGCTGAAGATGACCAACACAGGGTCGAAACTAGTCCCACATTGTGATGTATAAATAATCACACATATTAAACGTGTATTGATTAGGTGGAATCTTTCTGTCAACTCATTGTAAACACAATTAACAAGAAACATCTTTGTCAGCTCCCACTTGGAATACTAGCTTACAGTGAGCCATCTGGTGTCAAATTACAGTACCACTTACTACAGACCAACGGTAAAGCATTCTTAAATTCAAATCTTTATTTTTTGGAGAAGACTTCCACATGAACAGACAAGATTTTCTTCTGAAGGCAGCAAAGTTCGCTGCGAAACATAAAGAATTTCACCTTGTTTTCTTGAGACTGCAAAAGCTGAAAAGCTTATTATCATGTCTAAAATTACAGACCGTGAACGCATCAATCTAAACTGCATATAGAAAGGTAATAACAGATGATAGAACAAACATAGTGACAGGTCAACATTAGAAGGAGGAGAAACAGAAAGACGAGATGAGAAAGAGATGAGATGAAAAAACAAAGACAGTCTTCATACATTAGCATCTTGAAATGAATAGGCTTTCTCCTCATCAATCCCAGTTCTTGTACATCTATCTCTTTGCAGCATGCAACAAGCTAATTTCTGCTTCCTAACTTCATCTGGAAGCTAGGACTCTCAAAAAAGGACGAAAGGAACCCATTTGGTCAATATAAGTAATGGAAGGGAACAATCAAGTGACTAATTTTATGTGTGTCGCGTGTTCCTAGCCTTTTATCACCTGTATGCATCTTTATCTTTTCTGTCTCTTGGCTTTTCCTCTGTTTATCTGGCTTTCTTCTTATCCTTCACTTCCCATGTCCATACTGAAGATCTGTTAAGATGGCTCTCAATGAGTGTGAAAGAATACCTTCCTGATGAAGCTTAGGGGGGCAGAAATGAGCTCTTGGGGGTGAAAAGGAGGTGGATGTATTTTTAAAAAAGAGCTGGGATTTTTATCCGTATTGAACTGAGATTACAAAGCTTTAAAAAGTTGACATGTTTTTTGAAGATGGCAGTACAGTAAAACCTCATTGATTCAAAGTCGTTGGGACGCAAAAATCAGACTTTCAAATTACGTGATTTCGAATTAACCGCCAACACGTAATTCAGAAATGCCAACCCTTGCTGCGTCACAAAATATTCTAAGACCCGTTACTGCATGGAATTAACCTTGATTCACAGTTTAAGCCTTTCAAATGCCATGGAAAAAACTATTTTGAAAATGTATCCAACAATGTGCATTTACATAATTCAAACAGTGCACTTGGATAAATCACTGGCAAACATAACCTCACGCAACAAAAGAAACAAACACATGATTCAAAGAGTAAGTGTTTTATATTTTGGATTACTGTACTTTGTGCATTTTTTAGATGCCTTGTACTTGCACAGAAAGTGCTCGACGGCCTTAAAACATTGTGGCTTATCGAACTTTCCTATGGCGAAGGGAGGAAGTCTCTCGTTTCCGTGTGCATTACAACACAGTACAATGACCCCCACCCTTATACGACTTCCCAGCTGGTACTTCTCACCTTTAAAACCATCAATCCATCTGGGCTCGGCATTAAAAAAAACAATGCAGTTTCATCGGCATTGACAATATTGCTTGCTGCGTACGAATTGATTATATGAGCCACGCTTTTTCGCTGACTGTCAGCATTACCAGTATTCGCGGATTCTGCTTCTACACACACTGCCTGCTATGCGATATTGTGGTGTTCCTTAAAACGCTGAATACAAAAGAATTGCGATTTCACTCGAACTTAGCAAATGTGAAGCGCACTGTAAACACACCGAAGTGAGTGAAAGTGTGGGAAGCTACTCCTGGACGTTCCGGAAGATGCGTTCTATCATGACGCGGATAAATTTTGAATTAAATTACTCTGTAAAATGCAGTGAGCTTGCAGTTGCAATCAACAGTATTCTGTAAGAAGGAAGTCAGCTCCCGGGCAAAACTATCTTTACATCGGTCTGTTTTCAGACCAACTTTGCTTTACGGAAGCGAAAGCTGGGTGGACTCAGGATATCTTACTCATAAGTTAGAAGTAACAAACATTAGCGAGAATGATTGCTGGTACAAACAGGTGGGAACAATGGCAGGAGGGTACTTGGAATGAGGAGATAAAAGCTAATTTAGGAATGAACTCGATGGATGAAGCTGTATGCATAAACCGGCTTCCATGATGGGTCATGTGAGGCAAATGGAGGAGGATAGGTTGCCTAGGAGAATAATGGACTTTGTTATGGAGGGTAAGAGGAGTAGAGGGAGACCAAGACGACGATGGTTAGACTCAGTTTCTAACGATTTAAAGATAAGAGGTATTGAACTAAATGAGGCCACAGCACTAGTTGCAAATAGAGGATTGTGGCAACATTTAGTAAATTCACAGAGGCTTGTAGACTTGAAGGCTGAAAGGCATAATGGTCTATAATGATGATGATGTATGTGTGTATGTAAAATACAATTTTTTTTAATGTAAAGGCAGTTTTGAATTAAAAATCTGAATTTCAGTAATGGGACCGACATTGTTCTTCGAATTACGAATTCTCCTTATTTCGAATTAAACTATTTAAATAATATGGAGAAAAAAACGTACCTCATGTTTCCGGGAATGGGAGCTGCTTTGAATGAGGTGGGATTTTGAATTAAGAGATTTGGAATTATTGAGGTTCTAATGTATATGAAAATTTGGAGTTTGTCCTTATCTATTTGTGTTTTCATACTTGTTTATGTCTCCTCTTTCTGTTGCTCCCTCTCTCCTGTTACTAACCTTATCATTGTCTTCCTGTTGTCTCCTTATCTTTCTATGCAGGGTGTAACAATAATGACACATTCCTCACACGTAGAAGAAGAAAGTATGTTATATGGACATGAGTCCATAAACGCTTTATTTCCGTGTTAGAACTCATTTTTCTACAACTCCACACAGTATTTTAATCTTGGGAAACGCACAGGACAGAACGCACCAGCATTCCACATGAAACTCTTTCTTACATGAAATGCATCAACTTGCCGTTGCTGAGATACATCTGGGATTCAATGCAACGGTGGGTTGATGCATGTATCGGTGCTAACAGAGGGCATTTTGAAAATTTCATGTAAGAAAGAGATTCATGTGTTACGTTCATTGCTGTGTGTTCCCCACAATTAATCTACTATGTAGAGTTGGAGAAAATGATTTTTAACATGAAAAGTGTGAAAATTATTGCACCATTAGTTTAGTATCTCATGCCTGCAAACTTTTAACACATATTTTTTACAGAAGATTGGAAAGACAAGTTGAAACTGAATTGGGAAAAGATCAATTTGGCTTCAGAAGAAAGGTAGGAACACGGGCTTTGAAAAAGAGGCAGCAATTCAGAAAGCAACGAGAGGAAATCAAAACCCTGAGATTTCCCAGTGATATTGTTATTTTATCTGACTCTGCAAAAGATCTGGAGAAATTGCTAAATGGTATGGGAGAGGTGATACTCCCACGTGACATGTCCCAGGTGGCAGATAGGGGGGTCCTAACCGGCTTGCCGGCGGACTTGAGGGAAATAAAATACCTCTCGCGGACCAAACACACAACCCCCTGTGGGTGGGGGCCGCCGACGAAGAATACACTCACGGTATCCCCTACCTGTCGTAAGAGGCGTCTATAAGGGGCGACCGAGGGATGATTGTCTTGGAACCATGAAACTACTTGTGATTAGCACCACTATGCGGATAACATCATGGGTCGCTTTTACTTGCGTGTAGTACCACTATATTAGGTACCAAATAGGTTTGTGATTAGTAGCACACAGGAGCACCGTGCGGTCGGCTTTTGCAGTACCTGTGATTAGTACCACCATATGAGCAGGACCATGAGATGATAGCTACCATGGTTCTGCCTTGCCTGTGATTAGTACCCACTATATGAGGAACGCCATGGGATAGGGGAAGGTCCCTGTGGTTAGTACTCTTATGTGATGAACACCATAGGTTTGCGTTGCCTGTACATGGCGCCGCAAAGTGAGAAAAACGTAGGTCGGTATTATATGTGGAATTTCATAACCTCTGAGTAGTACAATAATGTGTGGAATACTGCAAGTCTCTGCTACTTTTGACTAGTACCGCAACAGGACAGATACCATGGTTCTACTTTCATAGCGATCAGTACCGTTATGTGGGGCCGATAACTTCGATTTGGGACCCCCTTTAGACTGCAAGCATCATCGTTTCTGTGTTACGCTATAGCAGCAGTCCCTTGGTCAGTAATCTTATTCTTCTATGTCATTTTGTGTGAATGTAAAGCATTGTGGGTCGCATCCACTGATTGTTTTAAATTCATGTCCATCCATTCATTCTTCGTTCTCATGCTTTGAATTCTGGTCAGTTTAGACTTTTAATTTTTCATTCCATTTCGTCTCATTTTGTACCAAGATGAAAATAAATAAGTCCAAAACAAAAGTAATGGAATGCAGTCGAACAAAGTCAGGTGATGCAGGAAATATTAGATTAGGAAATGAAGTCTTAAAGGAAGTAGATGAATATTGTTACTTGAGTAGTAAAATAACTAACAATTGCAGAAGTAAGGAGGACATAAAATGCAGACTAGTACAAGGAAGGAAGGCCTTTCTTAAGAAAAGAAATTTGCTCACTTCGAAAGACTTTCGTCTGGAAGACTTTGTATGGAAGTGAAAGATGGAGGATAACTTGGTCAGAATGAAAGAGAATAGAAGCTTTAAATGTGGTGTTACAGAAGAATGCTTAAGGTGAGATGGGTAGATAGAATCACAAATGAAGAGATACTGAATCGAATTGGTGAGAGGAGATTGATTTGGCTAAATTTGACCAGAAGAAGAGATAGAACGATCAGGCACATTCTAAAGACACCCAGGACTTGTACAGTTGGTTTTTGAGAGAAGTGTAAGTGGCAAGAATGTTCGGTGTAGAACAAGATACGAATATGGCAAACAGATTAGAGCAGATGTAGGATGTAGTAGTAATGCAGACATGAAAAGGTTAGCACAATATAGGGTAGCATGGAGAGCTGTATCAAACCAGTCAGGGCCGATGACCTTAGATGTTAGGTCCCTTTAAATGATCGATGGTGTGTGGTTGTTCGGTGGACAGGTATTTCTAGGAGGGACACTGAGCGAGTATCATGGAGATGTAAAGAACCAAGGTGACGAAAATTGCTGGAGAGATAAGCAGGGATGTCTTTCAAAAGTACCTGGTACACAAGAGTATTTGAATGTAGTTTACGCCTGTCGTCTAGTCGTAACCAAGCAAATTGTTTATACAGGGTCTTTATTTATGCTTGAAGGGGACTTTCTCGTTCGACCTTGGACGCCAGTGACGGTTCAGTTGCCGGCTACCGCGCATGTGTATGTACGGCAGAATACGGTGCTCAAAATCATTACCACGCATTTTACTCACCATGCTTGCAGTTTATGCTCAAAAATCATTATCATGCATTATCATGCATTTTACTCACCATTTTTACAGTTGATGCTGAAAATGTTCCCCATGCGCTGCCAAAATAATCGGCATCTCCTAATGAAGTTTTCGGTTACTCTACCAAGTTCTTCAGCACTGATGGATGCAATTGCAACTTGTATATTGTCTTTAAGTTCATCTAGTGTGTGAAGGTTGTTCCCATAAACCACATTTTTTAACATTCCCCCACAAATAAAAATCACATGCCGTTAAATCTGGGCTATGAGGGGGCCACAGATTTTTACTTATGATCCTCGTACCAAACACGCTTCAGTAAGGAGATAACGACCTTTACGTCTATTTTTATTGTTTACTGAACCTGTAGGTTTGAATCTCTTGGCCAGTTGTTTTATTGTCCGATTGACAGTAATGGGTCTCCCTGGAAATTTCGCTCGAAACTTTTGTCTTGTCCTAGCGCATGATTTTCTGCACTTAATGTAAGTATTATGCAGATATACACGTTCACGTAACGAATATTTCACATACATTACAGCACTGTACACAATCACAATAAAACACTATACAATACGACATACAGTACGCAGTAGCTTCATTGAACACCCTACTATCTCGGAGTTCAGCTCTCGACAACTGCAGAGTGCCGGAAACCGCGCGCGCCAGCATATCTAAGACAAGCCTTTTGAGTGCGTTGTAGTTTCAAGCTTAATTCATTTGTTATATCCGTAAAAATTACATCACAGTAGTCAAAAATGGGAAATGATAATGACTAAACAAGTTGAATTTTTAATGATCGAGGGAATACATTTCTGAACTGTTTTAAGGGGTGGAAGCCACAATACACCTTTTTACAGATATTCTTAACTTGCGCTGACCAGTTTAGAGTTTCCATAATAATAACTCCAAGGTTAGAAACTGATTCACAATAAGGTATAACAGTATTATTTAAAGTTATGGGAGGAATGAAACTTTGTTTTAAAATGTGAAGATTCTTTGATGTACTGATGATAATGGCTTGCGTTGTTTTTAATTGCATAGCCATTAATTAGCTCAAGGTCAGCATTTACATTACATATTGCTTGTTGTATATTATTAGTTCTAGTGGTAATAAATTTGCAGATCATCAGCATAAAGATGGTACTTGCAGTGCTTAATTTATCTGGTGATATCAATTATATATTAAGTGAATAGGTCAGGGCCCAGAACTGACCCTTGAGGGACACCCACATTTTTTGTTCGCCATGTTGTTTTATTATTATTTGCAACCACACACTGCCGGCGGTTTGTGAGGTAAGAATAGAAAAATTCTAGCACTTTCTGGCTAAAGTTTAAGGACTGTAATTTGGGAAGAAGCAACTTAGGATCGACAGTATCAAATGCGCTACTGAAATCTAAAAGAGCAAGTATTGTCACTCGTTTGTTGTCCATTGCATATCTAATGTCATCTGTCATTTTCAGCAGAACTGTCATGATACTATGTTTTTTCTTAAAGCCTGATTTGTAAGAGTCGTGTAAAGCATATTTATGTATGTACATAAGAATTTGCTCATGTACCAGGCATTGTTACACTCTGTACATGACTTAATTTCTTAATTAGTATTTACAAACTTTTATCCTATTATCAATTATAAACGCATTAGTTGGGACACTTACTGAATTTGTTGTTAAAATTTTTGTATGGAACTCTTTCTTCCAGAGCGACCAATTTCAGGATGACCTATATCCTGACACTGCAGCTCCCAGTCCTGCATTGTCAGCTCAGGAGTGGATCAGTGGCAAGAATTGCAATCCCATCCTCATGTCTATGAGGACAGGTATGTCATAGGTGCACCATTAATGAAAATGTTTGTTGCAAATTTTATGTAGAAAAATTTAACCATGGTGTGAGCATTTTAGGAGTTTTCAAGACACAGGGAATGAGGTCATTAAGCTACTTAACAAATTATACCCGAAAGTGCCAGAAATACTGCTACCCTTTTCATTTTTTGTAAGTGTGTATGTCTTGACATATTGTGGCAGATTGTCAGGGTCCTTAAAACTAAAATCACTACACAGGTGGTAATGTATTTTACTCCTCACTAAATTTATTGAACTACTAATTCCCCCTCATTCCATGCTAGGCTTCTTTCACTCTGGTCAAATCTTCTTGCTGATTAAATACTGTTTCTGCTGATTTCATACATTATAGGGCCAGAGTAAAGTGTAGCTTCCACCAAAGTCCCAGTCAACATCCATGGCACCGAGCTCGATAGCTGCAGTCGCTTAAGTGTGGCCAGTATCCAGTATTCGGGAGATAGTAGGTTCGAATCCCACTGTCGGCAGCCCTGAAAATGGTTTTCCGTGGTTTCCCATTTTCACACCAGGCAAATGTTGGGGCTGTACCTTAATTAAGGCCACGGCTGCTTCCTTCCCACTCCTAGCCCTTTCCTGTCCCATCGTCGCCGTAAGACCTATCTGTGTCGGTGCGACGTAAAGCAACTAGCAAAAAAAAAAAAAAAAAACATCCATGGCTGTGACAATATGGAAGTTGCTGGGGTATGGGTAGTGCTGAGTCATGACATTCAGAGCATGACTAGTGCATCTGAGTGTTATGAAAGGTGCTGCTCATAGGGTCAGTTGTGCTGCAATAGTACTTTCTGACCCAGTGAGGAAAGCAATGGCAAACTACCTCACTCCTCATTTTGCCTAGTATGCCTCATTTTGGTGCTGCCATTGGTTTTTGGGGTTTCCTCATAACCGCATAACCTTTGGTGGTGCTATTTGAGGATCCAACCAGCCTCTCGGCTGATGACCTAACAGACAGAGTCCTATCTACGACACTACACATTGCAGGTACTTTTGGGCTTATTGTCTTATCTTGTTATATCACTCTGTCCTTTGTCACCATCAGTTTTACTTCTTCTTCTTCTTCTTCTTCTTCTTCTTCTTCTACTTCCATCACTTATCCAGGGAGCTCCTGGGTCAGATTACGGATTGTTGACCTCAATCAACTACTCGCATCTCCTTGGAGACACAAGAGATGTGCATTGCTTCTGGAGTACTCCTTAGATCTTAGTTCTCATCCACTTTCTTTTACAAACTACTGTGCTTGTTTATTTTCATATCTTCTATATTTCCCTCCAAATATCTCATTTCTAATTATGAATTAACAGTTATTTTTAGTTTGTTCACACTGCAGTTGGGACAATAAAGAGGGTGATGTTAAATCAAGATCACGTTTCCAAACATTAATTTGACATACCGTACAGGGATTTTCTGGAATAGTATTAATTCAGCATTTTATTTGTGTAGGTGTTTTCTTGTCTGCCTGCTGTCATTTCTTGATGGATACAGTACTATACGCGAACCTTTTCTTGAGCCCGATTTTTACGGGGTGAGGAGTAAGGAGGGAGCGCTGCCAGTTCCGGTTATACTGCCAACTGGATGGAAATGAAATCTGAATTGAATTGATAAAATGATCGATCTATATGAATTTTCTAAACTGTGTCACACATACACTATTTAACATTATATAACATTTCTCGATGCGAATCTTGTTCCTAGCATGAATTATATAGTTTGGCTTTGCTGTGTAAACAACAACAGTACTAGTTCGTAAAGTGTACGCCAGATGACGCACAGCGATACATAAGCGATTCATAGTTTGTGTTTCAAAGGTTGCCAATATGGTTGTCGAAGATAACCGAGGTCTACCGATTCAGCACTAGGGAGCTCAGGGCTCAAGAAAAGGTTCGCGTATAGTACTTTTGCATCCATCTCTTTGCACAGGCCAGAACAAAGTTTAGCTTCCACTGAAGTCCCAATCTCATCCATGTCTGTGACAATATGGAAACTGCTAGGGTATGGGTGGTGCTGATTAATGAATGACATTCAGAGCACAACCAGTGCATCTAAGTGTCATGAAAAGTGTTGCTCATAGGGTTAGTTGTGCTACAATAACACTGTCTGGCCCACTGAGGAAATCAATGGCAAACTACTTCACTCCTCGTCTTGCCTAGTACACCTCATTTTGGTACTGCCATTGGTTTTTGTGGTTTCCCCATAACTGCATAGCCTTTTGTGGTGCTGCTATTTGAGGACCCAACCAGCCTCTGGGCTGATGAACTAACAGGTGTTTTGTATTTGTACAATACCGTGACAGATGTTCGTGCAAATTTTATACAGTTATCTTTATTCTTATGTTATTGTAGAAATCTTTAATCTATTTGTCGAATTTGACAGTGGTTATCCACTCCTTTTTATTGTTCCTATTGTTCCCATTTTCACACCAGGCAAATGCTTGGGCTGTACCTTAAGGCCTTGGCTGCTTCAATCCCACTCCTACCCCTTCCCTATCTCATCATCGCCATAAGACCTAACTGTGTCGGGGGGCGGGGGGACATAAAGCAAATTGAAAAAGCAAGAAAAACTGATGAGTTAAAGTTTTTGAAACACCAAGGTTTAGCAGACTTACCAATCACTATCATCTTTCCTTTATTACTTCCTTTGGCATTGGTACAAAATACAATGGTTGTTCTGTCCTTGGATTTTTTGCAACCCCTTAAAGTAGCATTTGATATTGTATTATCAGGTTGCATACAATAAAATAAAGCAGTTTCATCCATACTGCACACATCACTTGCATGTAATGTTTAATGATTGCTGAAAGGTTTTCTCAGCCCTCTTGTTCAACCATAGGTCAACTTCTGCTGTATGCCATGTCTTAAGGCCTAATTTGTCACCAATAAGCAAAATATTTTGAAAAACTTTATAATGAGGATGACTAGTCGGAGGAAGAAGGAGATAGGAAAATGGAAATAATAGATGGAGAAAAAGAAAAGAACCCGATAACATGGTTGGAACTTGAAAGGGCAGTGAAAGCAATGACCAAAGGTAAAGCAAGTAGAAAAGACGAATTCAATACTGATATGTCTGGCTCCGTGGCTAAATGGTTAGCGTGCTGGCCTTTGGTCACAGGGGCCCCAGGTTCGATTCCCGGCAGGATCGGGAGCCGAACATGTCCTCAGACACTCCCGGCACTAAAAGCCATACACCATTTATTATTTTTAATGCTGATATGATTAAGGCAGCAGGAAGCATTGGACTACAGTGGCTATACAGAGCCTTCAATGCCATATGGAAGGATGAAAGGATACCTGAAGATTGGCAACAAGGAAGCATTGTACCACTATTCAAAAAAGGAAATAGGAAGAAATGTGATAATTATAGAGGTATAACCCTATTATCACTTGGGCTTTAAATTCGTGTGGCTATTTCTAGCAGAGTGAGCCATTGTAAGGCAGACCCTCCGATGAGGGTGGGCGGCATCTGCCACGTGTAGATAACTGCGTGTTATTGTGGTGGAGGATAGTGCTATGTGTGGTGTGTGAATTGCAGGGATGTTGGGGACAGCACAAACACCCAGCCCCCGAGCCATTGGAATTAACCAATGAAGGTTAAAATCCCCGACCCGGCTGGGAATCGAACCCTGCACCCTCTGAACCAAAGACCACTACTCTGGCCATTCAGCCAATGAGTCGGACATCACATGGGCTAAAAATAATGGAGAAAGTCATAGACAAAAGACTGAGGGGTATAATAGAAACACAGTTAGAGGAAGAACAATATGTTGTTGTTGTCAGATGTTTAGTCGCTTTCGACTCTCCGTGACCCCATAGACCGAAGTGCGCCATTTCTTCCTGTCGTGTACTATTTTCCAAAGTCTTTCTAAATTGAGAGCCGTGACCTCCTTGATGCCATCAGTCCACCTCATCAGTTGTTGCCCTCTTCTCCTATTACCATCAGTCTTCCCCAGCATAAAGGTCTTTTCCAGTGAATCATGTTTTCTCATTATATGACTGAAGTACTTTTGTTTTTGCCTAAGTATTTGACCTTCCAGTAAACAGCCTAGGTTGATTTCCTGAAATAAGGACTTATTAGATCTCTTCACAGTCCACGGAACTCTAAGGAGTTTTCTCCAACACCATAGTTCAAATGCATCTATTCTTCGATGCTCAGCCTTTCATACTGTCCAGGTCTCGCTTCCGTACATTGCTACTGGAAAGACCATAGCCTTCAGTATACAAATCTTCATTCTTAAAGTTACGTCTCTACTCTTGAAAATGTTATCAAGGTTGACCATTGCCTTCCTCCCAAGGAGCAAGCGTCTCTTAATTTCATGGCTGCAATCGCCGTCAGCAGTTATTTTGGAGCCTAAGTAGATGAAACTAGGAACAACCTCCATTGTTTCACCATTTAAATGCCAGGAGGTGATAGGTTTAGTTGCCATGATCTTTGTTTTCTTGACATTCAACCTTAGTCCAGCTTTTGCACTTTCTTCTTTCACCTTCATTAGTAGATACTTAAGTTCTTCTTCACCTTCTGCCATCAGGGTGGTGTCATCAGCATATGTTAGGTTATTTATATGTCTCCCACCAATTTTAGCTCCAGTTTCTGTTTCATCTAGACCAAATAGATCAACAATAGACTTGATATTTACAGTGTGAACGATAATGGAAAAACATCTGGAAAGGAACAAGGAAATCATATTCATATTTGTGGATTTGGAAAAAGCTTATGATACAGTTAAGAGAAAACATGTATGGGAATGCCTACTGAAAAGGAATGTAACAAAATCATTAATTAACAAGATAAAAATGTTGTATCATGAGAATAAAAGCAGTGTACAAGTGGGGAGTGGTGACTCTGAATCATTTTATACAAAAAAAGGCTCAAGCAAGGAAGTGCACTGTCACCATTATTGTTTATTATATTGATGGATGAAATCATAAAACGTGTAAAACAGAGTATCCAGTAGTGGTGAAGTGAATGCTTTGGTATTTGCAGACGATGTGGTGATTTGGGGAAAGGGAGAAAAGGAAGTACAAAGGAGCCTGGACATTTGGAATGAAAATCTGAAGTAGTTTGTAATGGTAATTAATAAAAAGAAAACTGTAGTCATGCACTGTGGAAAAGAGAAAAAGAGAAGCCAAGTGAACATAGACGGAGAATGGTTAGAGAATGTAGAACATTTTACATATCTGGGTAGCATTATTAATGGAAGTAATGAAATCAACCCTGAAAAAAATAACAGACTAAGTAAAGGTACAACATTTTATCATCAAGTCAGAGAGCTTTTATGGGATGACAAAGTACCCAAGAGAATGAAATTAACATTGTATAAACAGTATTTCATACCAGTTGTAACATACGGACTATAGTGCTATTAAAACAATGTGCGTGTTCTGACAGCTCTCAGCGTGGTAGTAGGAGGTGGCAGTTACTATGGCAACCAGTACACGCCTCCCGTTTCAGCCAATCCCAGCCCGGCATGCACTCTCCATTTCCTACCCCCGCTGTCTTAAAGCTTCGAGAGGCGGTCGGTCCGAGTTCCACGTTGCCAATATAGTATACCGTAGCACATGTGGCTGGGCTAACAATGTCTACTTTGAGTGATATCATTGTCTGTATAGTGTGTTTTTTTAAATCAACTAAATATTATAGTGCTATTGTGTTTGTGTTAATAAGTGTATCGTTATTGAGGCTGGCATTCTAGTGTAGTGTAAATTAGTATTGTGTAGTATAGTGTAATTTTAACACCGTCTCATTTACTGAACTCAAAATGTTGCAACCCGTTCAGAGCGCCGCAAAACGACAACGAGGGCGACCTAGAATTCATTCACCTAGAAAAAAGGCAAGCGTAATGGGGAGGCATGGCTTCGCTATTTGTGGTCAAGCTCGCGATATGGTATGTGCCTTACGCTATTTGTGGTCAAGCTCGCGATATGGTATGTGCCTTACGGGAATATTTTGAGGCTGAAGGGAAAAATGGAGGCCCACTGATAGACGTTAACAAAGTTGTAGAAAGAACAGCAGCAGCTTTAAAATTTCTGAAGCTACAGTAATTAGAATAGGGAAAGAAAAAGAAAAGAAAGAACAGGAGCCTTGGGAAGAAGGTGAAGGGGAAAGGGAGGGAGTGGATGTATCTGGACCATCACATGACAGGTTATCAACACCGGGCAAAACCCGACTGATTAAAGCCTATGAGGAAGGGGAATGAGGAGTTTTTCTTATGATATTTGAGCTAATAAAATTACTGCTGAGCCACCTTGGAATAATAGCAACGATATTTAACGTTTTTCTAACTCTTTCATGATCGCCGTTAATGGATATTATTTTCCGCAGAGCCTAGCGCAGAACGAGAGATGTTGACTGTGATGTAGTAACTCCTGCTGGATCATGTGGCAACACAGCGCTCCCACTCCTTTGTTCGGCGCCACGTGCTGCGAACTGTCAGAACACGCACATTGTTTTAATAGCACTATAGAAACACTGGTAACTGATAAGAGACAAGATAGTAAGATCCAAGCAGTAGAAATGAAATTTTTAAGAACATCAGTTAAAAAGACAAGAAGAGATAGAATTCAAAATATTAAAATCAGAGAAGAGCTAAATATAGAACCGTTAGTACAGAACGTACAGAAAGCAAGATTGAGATGGTTCGGGCTTGTAAAAAGAATGGGAAAGGAACGGGTAGCAAGAAGGGAATTGGAAAGAGAAGTTAAGGGAAAGAGACCAGTTGGAAGACCGAGAAGAAGGTGGATGGATCAGATTTGGAAGGACATTAGAGAAGCTGGATTGGATGTGGCGGAAGTATTGGAGCAGAAAAAGTGGAAGGACAGAAAGGAGTGGAGGAGGCTTGTTAACCACACCTGGACGACTGGAGTGGGACATTGA
The DNA here is from genome assembly GCF_040414725.1 of Anabrus simplex. Classification (NCBI taxonomy): domain Eukaryota; kingdom Metazoa; phylum Arthropoda; class Insecta; order Orthoptera; family Tettigoniidae; genus Anabrus; species Anabrus simplex. Next base: position 784,086,446 of record NC_090265.1, read on the forward strand.
TGATGATGATGATGATGATGATGATGATGATGATGATGATGAAGAAGAAGAAGCAGCTTTCCTAGTGACCTCATTGGCTGCAGTTTCATTTTCTGCATTGGTTTGGAATAACCAAAGCTTCTTGTAGCTTCACACACTTCTCAGTATTTTGTGACAGATGTTTGTTTCATTTGCCCACTTAAGTTTTTCACTTAGAATGTCTCCAACACTTTGTCTTCTTATGGTTTTTCACCCACAACAATGAACAATCATTTGCAACATTCAGCTGACTAGCAGGAGGATACTGTTCTCTATAAGCGCACACTTCTTTCTTACACGTAATGTCATTTGTTTATTCATTCTAGAAGCTTAAGCACACAGAGCAGATGAAAGAGACAGGATTGAAGTTCCTAACAGGTCCGGGTAAGCTACTGCCAAGTTCTTTATCATCAAATTGCTTTGTCCAGGGTTCCAAAACTATTCTGAGAAACATTCCACAGTGTTAATTCTGCTATCACCGAGAGAACTGAACCTGATTTAAACAAAGAACATTGTCTACCCGTACGTATCTATCCGCGGTCTGAACGCTGATTGGAGAATCACTGAGCTACTCCCGAGCGCATGGCAAGAACCACGTGGGTTGTCTTGGAACTGTCGTTACTTCGCTTGATTGTGGCGATTACATCAGAGTTAGCTCTACATAGACTGTTGCCGGATACCACTGATGTCAACATGTAGTTGACATGTAATTGTGATGCGGATTACGAGACACTGTCCGCGAGAAATAAACAATCGAATGGCAAATGATATCTGGATATTTACCATATCAGAAAAGAAAGGTAGCTTTGAATTTATGGCCGAAACGTAAATACGTAATAAATCAATCACAACGGCGCATGTAAGTAAAACGTCTCACATTTAATATTTCAATAAAATAAAATTCCAGAGGGGAATTTATATCATAGCAAAGACAATATTAAAACAGTAAAAAAGTGCAGTACTTTACCTCATCAGAATCTGATAAAGGACGAACTCGTTCCTAGTCAGTGCATCTTCGATTTCTCAGGTGTTGTTACCAGTCCTTGATGCAGTCGTTCGCTGTGCGCAGACTTAATGCTCCACTCCGAAACACCAATGAACTCGAATGTCAACTTAGCAATATCCTTTAAAGCTAAAGCTGGGTATTTCTCACAAAATTTATGAAACACATTCAATACAATTTTCTTACACATAAAATAAATACAAAATTTTTTTAAATCCACCTTCTCAATACTTGACAATCATGCAATGTTTACAAAAACATTACAATGTGCTATTACAAGGTACTAGTTTCGGTCCTATAAGTACCATCATCAGCCTAGCCAAGATACATAAGTGTATACCATAGTCCTAAAACAGAGTTATGCGGTGAGATGAGAGATGAAAGAATGGACTGGGGATGTGGTGGACTGATATACATATAAAATGAAAATATGAACTGTTGTAGATATAGCAAAGTTATGTTGAACAGTGACAAATAAAATCTTTTGGTGTATGTCTCGTAAAATTACAATATTAAACAACAATTATCTCAAAATTGAATAAAATAATCTCTAGTTGACGAATAGTCCAAGGTTGCACATTTAAAAATTGGTTTATGTCGGATTTTAAACAATGTTTCTATCAAGTTCTAGAAGATATGAAGTTCAACATTGGTGCAGAGGGAATTATTTACAAAAACATTATGTTACCTCTACTACAGTGGTAACACCAAACAAGGCACAAACACAGTTAAAAGGGGAAGGTAAGAGTACAATACACAATATAAGAAAACACTACACACTCGGAAAAACAGTAGCTAGCATAACGCGGATCTCCAACAAACAAGTACGTAACTATCAGTAGGGCCAACTAGTGAACGACAAAACGGGAAGATGGAAGGGCTGGGAACCTACCAAAGGCATGGACATGGCTTAGATAGCGGATTCCGAAATGAATCACCGTGATCCTTAGTTTTTTAAAATATTATTTACAAGATAATTCTACAAATACATTCCAAGTTATGAGCTATAAGTTCAGTGATATACATAGGTTATTCGTAGCAGTGTAAATTCAAATTACAAATCAACTGTACATCTAGTTACCAATGCAGTAGTACAATGCAATTTACAGGTTATCCAAAATCTAGCGTACCTAAAGTGATACAGAACTATCAGAGGCAAACCCCAAGGGAAATACTATTAAACTACAATATACATATTTTAGTGAAACAAAACGGGAATGCCTCGGAAACGAACAGGTAAGTCCAGCTGAAGAACTAAGGCGTCATAAGTAACTAATTTGATGAATCTAGGCGAGGTTAGGGCAGACTCCTGTATGAAAAGCAAATCGGAACATTACGGAAATTTTAGCAGGAACGGAATTCAAGAGTGCTTACCCGAGCAGAGTGCCATCCCTGAAGCTGGGGGACGTCAACCAGATAGGTTGCTCGCAGACAGATAAACCGAGACCGACAGAATTCAGGATACAGAATTGATTCGAAAAAAACACTGCCTCACTCACTATATATAGGAATTACTGGCCTTGGAGGCAACCAATCAGCGTGCACGTGTTCCCTATCGCCACCTAGACTCACCAATCACAACCTTACTTTCGATCGCGAACTTGACTAACATTCTAGAATACGCATGATCGCGAAAGTCGTATTTTTCCAGAATAGACAGAACACACTTTCTAGAACACATACCAACAAAGTAACACACCCTGTACAAAAGTTATGTAACTTTCTGGATCTTTCCAGGAACTATAGACAGAATTCTACTATTTACAAATGCCTATGTTACAACATTATACAGTACAGGTTAGGTCATTAAATTATCTTATGCTCTACAAATAACAGTACAGTTTAGGTCATGATAAATAAAACATTATATAGTACTTCGCCAATAAAGTCTTTAAAAAAATTACATTCCACTCATGCTACATAGTTCACTTGTAACACATTACATTGTGCTATTACAAGGTACTAGTTTCAGTCCTATAAGGACCAGCCTAGCCAAGATACATAAGTGAGCTCACTCTGTTAGTTGCACTCAACCAGCAAGCTTGTTTCACATTGCACAAGGTTCATTTGGTTCCTATTGAATTGGGATTGCTCCTTTGTAACACAACAAGATTTCAATCTACCACAAGATATGTCCAACAGTTTTGTCAACATTTAACCTCTGTTGTGGATTTATTGGACAAAATAATTCCCTCTGCGTCAGTGTTGAACTTCATATCTTCCAGAACTTGATAGAAACATTGGACATTGTTTAAAATCCGACATAAACCAAGTATTGAGAAGGTGGATTAGAAAAATTTTGTATTTATTTTATGTGTAATCTTAACTCAATACAGACCAACTATGAAATTCATAACCTTGAATGTACAATTTTCTTCTCGCCACTTTTCAAAGAATTCCCTTTGCGATGCTTAACAAACTCAACTCGGTGATCCATATTGCACAAGAAGAAGGTTAGTAATGTCTCACTCATTCACTGTATCTGCTTGCTTCCCAAGCTCACAGCTTAAGAAATGGTGGGTCAAGCATGAGCGCATGCATCCTGATGGTCTTCAACTTCAATTTGAAATGCTTCTTTATATTAAATAACAATGAATACAAATCATTTTTTGTATATTTTTCTGGCTTAAATTATTTGAGGAATTATATTTTGGACATTTTTCATGTAGGATCGCATTAGCCGTGATGAGGCTTTTGGTGGACTGCTATAAAACATGTGATGGGTTTACTACTATCAAAATTGATATACACTGCCACTAAACTTGTAATGGGCTGAGATATAGTACAAATATAGCAAATGTTAAAAGGGTCAGCGATATATATAAGAACTATAGCACGAGTAATCAACGCAAGCCAGGAGTCTAGCAATTAGGCAAATATATAAATTGAGATAATATAGGAACGCAGAGTCCATAAAAAGGAAGTGTGCAGCTAGTAAATTAAGAACCACCCAGAGGGAGTGAAAAGGGCAAGAGAAAGAAAATAATATATAAACAAGGCAATAAATATATATTAACAATCAACAAGTGGAACAATTTAACATCTGTGATAGGATACAAGACACCCAAAGAAATATTGCTTAGGAATAGCAAGATAAGCTCAAGAAGCGAGTAAAAATATGCCACACTTACTATGTTTGAAGAATATACATGCTTAAAGAAGAGAATAAAAAGGAACCAGAAAAATTAAAAGTACAATATAGTGAAATTGAAAGCCAATGTAAGATAAGGATAAAAATAAAGCAGAGGACAGGGAAATGGAAACAAGGATGAACTATGGGAAAGATTCCCTTTGCCGGGGTAGTAAGTCGTAAAGGTCTCAGATGCGTGAAATAGTAATTCACTTCAAAAAGGCCGTGTGAATATGCAAATAAGAGTTCTCATAGTCCTGGGTAAAATCTGTATTTTACAGAGAGAAGAGTGGAGTCTGTTAGCATAATGTCAACATTGATGTAAGCTAGCAAGAATAAACACAAGTAGAGGCCAGATAGCCTAATAAGTATGAAGTTGAAGTACACAGTTCTTGTTCACCAAAGAAACAGCAGATGTTATGCAGATATATGGTGCTCCACCACTCCGATGCGAGAACAGACTGAATTTGTGAGGGGTGGAGCCCATGATTATAAAGGAGCAAGGAACAGTTAGAAGTTTACTAGAATAAATGCCAGCATATTCGAGAAACGCCACGTCACAATCACGTGTCCACAGAAATGTGTAGCTGCACGCATGGCGATAGGCGGCGAATGTCCCAACGTCAGAAGGAGATGACATCATGGTCACATGTTGAAGAGAGCCGGAGAACAGCAGGCGGACGTAGCAGTATAGAGAGACGATGGCGGCGAAGCGGTCAAAGAAAAATACGGCAGGCGAAGGTAGGATAAAGTGCAGAATAAGTAGTGGAGATCGTTACAGGCTAACGAACTAGTTTCATGTCTCCTTGTAGGTGTGCTGTAGCAGCACTAACCAATAAATGTTAATCCAAGCACGTGCTCATGTTTACACCACGACTGGTTCTCTGGGTGAACTCTGTATAAACCGTAAGGAAATCCCATTACATGCATGATCTTTCTTCCACAACAGGTACAATAAATCCTTTGCACTATGCCACTTGAGATAATGAGCTACTTATGAAGGTAGGTAGCATCCAGCCTGTTCACATTCCTACAGGATTAGGTAAGAACCATGATTCTACTTCAAGATAAATTCTCTAGATTCCTGCCGATAATTTTAAATCAACAGCTGCAATCTATCGAGTTCACGTTTAACACTATACCACGCTTCTGTACCTGAGCTACCAATGGCTATAACTGGGGATGGTGTTATATCGAGGTAATCAGGAATATCTGTTCATTGCTCATCGTGGGTAATAAGTGAGGGTGATACTATGTCAGGGGTTGACTGTACAAAATAGATTTTTCAAAAGGTGTAGACTTTTATGGCATATAACTGTCCTTTATTAATTATATCAATTTTACATTTGTGTAATTTTTTCTGTCTTTAGGCGTGACAATACGTACTCACAAGCCCAAGGTATACCAGCCATCAGATGTATCGCTACCAACATCACATAACAACAACAGCAAGAAGTTTGCTTTCTTATCACAAGAAACCGTTCCTGATTACCGACCCGTGGATGTAGGTATATTCAAACATAACTAGAATAATTGTCATTAAGAGCTCCATTCTGTTTTAATTGTGTTGCCGATTTATTTCTAGGTACTTCCCCCATCTGAAAAGAGTCAGAAGACCAGTACCAATCAGAGTACCAAGTTTCTTCAGATCCAGCAGATGTGGGCTGGCCAGGTACAAGCATCACTGCTGTCAAAGGTTGTTCGCATCCTGCTTCTTGCTTACCATTAACTAGATGTACTAATAGAAGGCAATAACTTTATGGGTAAATGTAATGGATTAAAAGTTACTGGGTGTAGTGAAAGGTCTGTATTTTGAATTGGAGATCAGAGCAGTCATAAACATTGAAGTAATTGAAGAACGTTGAAGTAATGGAAAAGGACAAACAATTGATAAGCAATTGAATTAACCTGGCCAGTAATGAGTTGCACCCTTTTTCGCCCTGATAACTGTGGCGATACAGCATGGTATGGTCTCCACAGGGCATAGGAAACATTGAGGAGCCATACTGATCCATGACGGGAGCACAACCTCCGATAATTTCCCAGAGATTGGTCGGAGCAGCGTGTACCCACCCCTCTCGACAGCATCCCAGATGTGATCAGTAGGATTGAGGTCAAGAGACCTTGGAGGCCAGGAGTGTTCATCAAACCAATTGACCACAGTTTGGGTGCATTTTCTTTCTGTAGCCACAGGTCTCTTACAGGGTGCTTGAAACAAACAAATGGGTGGCCGTGATTTGATAGTAGGTTCATACCTGCCAACTTGTATGGTTTATCCGTAAAATTTACGGAAATTGCAACGTTTTATGGATGGACGGTGTAATTTTACAATGTAGCGGACAAAAATTTGAAACGTTAACATTCGATAATTGCTCCACTTCCGTACAATCGATTGTTTGTGTGGGTCAAAGCACGCTTGGTCTTGGTCGAAGGCAAGTCCACGATAGTCGATAACTCATTCTTGTGACATGCAGTGAGCAGCGGTACCCTAGTAGGACGGCAGTTTCTGTATATGTGTGTATACAGTAGAACCTCGATAATTCAAAATCCTGCCTAATTAGAAGAAGCTCTTGTTCCCGAAAACATGAGGTACAAATTTTCATGTTATTTAAATTGTTTAATTCAAAATGCGGATAATTCGTAATTTGAAGAACAGTTTCGGTCCCATTACCAAACTATATACTTTTTATTCAAAACTGCCTTTACATTAAAAAAAAGTATTTTACAGGGTAATTTAAATTCAAAATTTCTCCGCATCACGATAGAACGTGTCTTCCAGAGCGTGCAGGGGTAGCCTTCTGCACTTTCACTCACTTTAGTGTGTTTACAGTATGCTTCATAGATGCTAAGTTTGAGTGAAATTGTAATTCTTTTGTATTCAGCATTTTAAGGAATGGCACAATATCACATAGCAGGCAGTATGCGGAGAAGCAAAATCTGTGAACACTGGAAATACCGACGTTTGGCGAAAAAGCGTGGCTCATATAGCCTAATCAATTTGTATGCACTGAACAATATTGTCAATGCTGATGAAACTGCGTTGTATTTTTTTTAGTGCCAGCCCTAAGCGGACCTGGTTTTAAAGGAGAGAAGTGCCAGACTGGGAAATCATACAAGTTCGACCAGCCACAACGTTTTAAGGGCGTTGGGCACTTTCCGTGCAAGTACAAGGCATCTAAAAGTGCAAACAGTACAGTAAACCAAAAAATAAAGTACTTGCACAGCGAAGACAGCATGATTTGTCCTTGTCTTTGAATTGAGTGTTCCCCCCACTTGCGGGAGGTTACAGTTTGCCAGTGAGTTAATCCAAGTACATATTTGAATAATGTAAATGCACCTTGTTGGATACATTTTGGAAATAGTTTTTTCCATGGCATTTGAAAAGTTTAAACTGTGGATCAAGGTTATTGCATGCAGTAACGGGTATTAGAATATTTTTGTGACACGGCAATTAACAAGGTTTTACTGTATGTATAGAAAGAGATTGAGAAGAATAGCAGCTCAATATATGTATTTGGAATAATGGTTTTCCATTTATCCCTAGGACATATTTTACTTTGTATGAATTACCTGACACTCAGCAGAAGACTTTAGTATGTCTGTTACATTCTTCCCCTGTGAAGTTGTTGTTTGTTGTCATTAACCTCACTAATTACTAATATACTACTTTCGCTTTATGCTAGCTTTCTAATAAACTGTGTGTAATTTGTTTCATAAATACACTTTACAAATACTGGCTTAGTATAAAAATATATTGAATGCACAAAATGAAGGATATCATATCTCTACATTGTGAACCACAGTAGAACCCAGCTTGTACAGCTCAAACATGACCAGGTCCAATCTGGATGATCAAAAATCTGGGTAATTCAGAAAATTTTTGAACGACATAAATAATACAGTTTATGTACATGTTGTGTACATGTTCAGTACAGAGCAAGAAACATATCTACATTTAACAGTGAAAGAAAATACAGTACTTACAGTATAAATTTGACTTCAGTTAGAGTACTGTACATCATTTTAATTAATAAAGCAATGGAGAAAAGTAGGTCTTGCTTAACCCGTGGAGCATCCGCATTGATAAATAACTATCGAGTCAAAAGGGTTTGTGTCAATCCAAAATATTCTTGTTTCAGAGTAAGTTTGATTTCACGTTTTCATAGACGAGAATAACAAAGTAATACTCTTATGACAGTTGTTCTATATTAAGACAATTTCATTGACAAAATAAAAATATTTAATTTTATAATGATTTGTTTTTGTTTTCAGAATGACAGTTGTAGAATCAAAGAGTTTTCATTTGTGAATGATATCCCCTTAAATTTAAAAGATTATTCATCTTCAATTTAAAATGATTATTTTTAAGAGTGAGTTTAATGTAGAAATATGATCGACATAATTAGATCTGATAACAGATTAACAGGATCCAGATAAGCGGGAATCTACTGTACTAGTGATACTTTTCTGTTCTCCTTACATCGACGGAAGTTTTAAGACAATCAGAAGATCAGAAAAATAATCCCTCCCCTTAATAAACTCAGAGTAAACACCTGGTAGAAAGTGGCATAAAATGTGGCATAAAACGAACAGCTGAAAGAGAAATATTAGTCTTTAGAAGATTATGCAAATATAGGAAAGCTATGAGCATCATACTGGAAAATGAGGTTTCAGTTGGGGGGGGGGGGGGGGGGTGAAGGAGGTGCATGAACCAATCAAATGGGAAAAACCACATCTGTAAATAAAGAGGAAATTGTACAGAGATAGAAGTAACTTATTGATGAGGATGCGATGGGTGACGCAATTTTGAGATAAGAACTGCATAGAAATTGAAGGACCTGGGTGACACAAGGCACTTGGAATTGATAATACACCTTCAGAGTCAGAGTTGTCCTGGGAGCAACAGCCATACCAATCCATAACTCCCCTTCCTATAAACTAATATTTGCCCCCATTTGTCCTCTTGAATTCCAACTTAATTTTTATATTGTGATCTTCCCTACTTTTAAAGACACCACTCAAGCTTATTTGTCTACTAGCTGATGTACCCGTGCTTCGCTACGCAATTCTAGTGTACACATTGTGAGCAAGATTGTATTAAATTGCATAGCTCTTAATGTTACCCTAGAAACGCGATGGGGAAGTCACCAAACATCTTTTCTCATATGAAGACTGAGTTAGGGAGTTTTCACTGTAATGGTAAACCCGCTTGCATACCATCATTCACAATCAGGTTGGGGAGTTTTCATTATAATGGTAGGCACTCACTCTCCACCTGCCTTTTTACATCATCAGAAAGACTGTCTTAGTGGTTTTCTCAACTGAAATGAACATACATTACAATGACGTCAGTAGGAATGGTGCGATTAAAAGCAATGCTTTCATATGGAATACTCGATCAAATGAAACACAACACATTTTCTCACTTCTAACGAACAGGACTACACTACCGATCTAACAGTCCAAAGTTCCAGAGCTGGAATGACCAAGCTACAGACAGCCGTGATTCGTGAACACTCTTTGTCTTTTTTTGGCGGGGAGAGGGTCAAACAGTGGAGACTCCCAGGGCAGAAAATATGCCCTTTTACTAATCTGTTTCCTAGGAGTACCCGATGAGTTGGAAAATATCAATTCACTACACTGGCGGCGGAAAAATCTGACTCGGAGGCAAATTTTTCCTCCAAGCCAGAGGAGAAACCCCCTCTTCACTGATAATTTGGAATAAAATAAATGTAGAATATAATAAAAATGAAGAGGAAGATGCTTTTCTTAAGAAACGGCTCTTTTCAGGGTTGAATTTTGAGTTCTTTAGTGAATTGTTATGCTATAATTGAGGAGTTGGATGCCAAATAACAGCGTAAGTAGACTTGCGTTATTTTGAGAAACAGAAGCTTAAAGTTTATAAATGTTCTGAGTTAAAAGTAATATTAGGAATCAACCTGAATTTCATTTAAGGACATTTAAAAGAGCCAAGAAATATATTTTCCAAAGAATTTTATTGATCTGTTAGCTAATAAGAAAGACAGAGTTACTTAAAATTTCATTTCCTACGTTGTTATTGCATGAAGGGCAGGAATATTATATTTTGCCATACACCAGTATTGATCAGGGAGTTAGGAAAACATGATGATTGCCCACTATAGAGGAACAAAAGTGGCAGTTTATCCCACCTCAGTTCTCCAAAATGTCTAAACTTACTTTAATTAAGAACACATTCCTAAAATAAACAAAAATTTGTCAACTAAGAAAGGTAAAACCATTAAGTTTATTCTTTATTTAATATTCACCTTTTTCGTTCTTTCTGCATAAAGGGTCGAGAGAATTTTGTTACAGGGCTCTCTCCAACTATGGTATTAGGCTATGGTAATTGCCTCTCCGCTTCCCCAACAAATAGTTGATATGTTATAAAGTTAGTACCATTCTTTTCTGAACAACTTTTATTCCTATTTTCATTTACAAAATGATTCTCTAAACCTAAAAGAAAAGAAAAGGAACAAAAAGCAGATCACAAATTATATAACTGGGATTTAGACATTGTTTGTCTTGTTTGAAATACTCAAATGCATCATTGATCAAAATCAGGATGATTCATCTTCACATGCTGCATTAGCAGACTCTAGGGAATCATTACACACAGACATGACTTTCACATACCTACCACTCAACATTTTCAGTTTTTAAGTATTTCATTAGTGAAATAACGTCAACCCTTTTGTCTGCTTTTACACCACACTTTCTTACATCATGTAGCCACAAATCATTAAAACCGAGAAAGCTATCATTCCTCTTTAAGAAAGTAAATGGCACATAGTAAGGAGTGTAGGACTGTAACTCTGATACAACACCGTTATGGTAATAAAGTCACACAAACTTCTGTATCATGAATCTGTTGCTTTTAGCATAGGGCATTCTTAGAAACATAGGTCAAAGTGCTAATACCCAGTCTTTTATTAAATGTGACGCCACACAACCTTCTCTTCCACTCGCTGACATCTTCTCCAGCCAGAGAACTGGCGGCAGCTGAACGTGCCACTCGTGAAGCATGCCTCATGCAATAACAGCGTAGCGCATGGTACCAGTTTTAGTGAGCTCCTGACCTCTAGCGGCATCCTAGCGAACTAAGACCTGGACTGGGTTGTAGTGAAGGGACCAGGAAATCTGAAAACAGTGTTCATGCAATAACAGCATACGTAGACTTATGCTGTTATTGCATCTAGCTCCTCAATTTGGAATAGGCCTAAATTGTTATTCTAGACTACTACTACTACTACTACTACTACTACTAAGTCAGCCTCTGCCTTAAGTATGCACACTGCTTATTCAAAACAGCGCATCAGAGTAGGGATCGAATAACTGGAATACTATGAAGAACCAGAGTGTTAGTACCAGCTGTATCAGAAAATGTATGAACCAGAGGAATGGCATGCTAAAGAAGAAAGTTTTCTAACTCCCCGCCTTAGTAATCCCATCTATCGGAGTTGAGAGGCAGCATAAGAGACAAATAACATCACAACAAACAGTGGTCAATGTAATGTTATTGTTGATCAATGTTATGCACTTTCAATATTGTAGGCCTTCACATTTAGTTTTCTTCCGAAAAAATACCACTTATCGTAGTCAGTACGGTAAAACAGTAAAAAACATAAATGATCAGAAATTGTATTCTCTGTAACTTTTGTTATGTAGTACTTTTTGATAGGGAAATTAAGTTTTAGGCGCCTTCCCCCTAAACTACAATTTCATCCAGAATGAATAAAATTGTTTATAGCTTAGACTGTAGTTTCTTATTCCCCGACTCTATATACCGATTTTCATTAAATTCTGTTTACCCATTTTCTCGTGGCTCGGCGTCGATATGGAATTAGCAATAAAAATACAAATTCATGAATATCTGTTATCATACCCGGTACGGTAAAAATGTATGCTATAAATGGTCGGAAAATTAATTCTATATAACTTTGGTTATGTAGTATTTATCGATACGACCACTAATAATATAAATATTTGAGAATTAAATTTTAGACCTTCCCCTAAACTACCATTTCATTCGGCTTGAATAAAATGATTTAGAGCCTAGATTGTAGTAGCTCATTCTCCGACTTTGTGTACCAGTTTTCAATGAGATAGGACGACTAATGACGTAAATATTTAAGAATTAAATTTTAGACCTTCCCCTAAACTACCATTTCACTCAGCGTGAATAAAATTATTTATTGCCTAAATTGTAGCAACTTATTCCCCGACTTTGCATACCAGCTTTTATTAAGATAGGACCACTAATAACATAAATATTTAAAAATTAAATTTTAGGCCTTCGCCCAAACTACCATTTCTATCAGCGTGAATGAAATTATTTATGGCTTAGATTGTAGCGACTTATTCCCCGACTTTTGATACCGATTTTTATTAAATTCTCTTTAGCCGTTTTCTAGTGACACATGTACGTACATACGGAAAAGTAAAAAGTGCATTTCCTTGTTACTGTGGACATAACCGATGCAGAAATACCATTCTTTTCAAATTCTGAGCAATGTACAGACAAAACTCTTATTTTATATATGCAGACTAATGTCATTCCACGCCATCTCTCCACTGACAGCTCGGAACATACCACTTATTGCAAGAAATCAGTTTCATTTCCCGTATCAAATCTTATTTACATTGAATCAATAACAGTAAATATCCACCTTTTTGATACTTATATTTGCTATAAGTAAATTAATTAATCATTTATAGTACATCTTTCATTCCATTGATAACATGTTCAGCTATGTTACAATGCTTAGGTGAAATTACAAAGTATATTCTTAAAAAATAAAAATGTTAAAATAATTAAAATCAATGTGGATGGTTGAATGTGGTGGTGAAATGAGAAGGGAAATGGATTTACTTTATTTTAACCTATTTTGAAACTATATATATTCATTTGAACAGATGTTAAAAAATATTTTCCTTCCCAGCACTTTCGTCACTATGATGTGTGATTTTCTAGTTGTCTACTAATAAAAAAGTTTTTGAAAAATAATTTTCCTTTGTCACTTCTATTTTTACTAGAATGTTCTCTTCAGTTGCTCTTCCTACGGCAAAGTTTTCGTTTGTTTTAGTTTTATAAAAGTGTCTCTTGAATTCTGTTTATGCAGGATCCCTGAAGCTGATAGCTTTCTTCTTATTCTTATTATTATTATTTCAAGAGCTTCCCCGAAATCTTGTTGTTGCGACAAACCTACTGTATCCTTGGAGGAGCGACGGCTGATGCAGCCTTCCGTCTTGTGAAGTAACGATGTGGGGGAACAAAAACATTTTTTAACATCTATTCAAATGAATAGATATAGTTTTAAAATAGGTTAAAATAAAGTAAATCCATTTCCCTTCCCATTTCACCGCCCCATTCAACCATCCACATTGATTTTAATTATTTTAACATTTTTAAATTCATATAGCTTTTAATTAAGCATAACAAGGTACTTATTAAGATGTTTTTTTAAGAAGATAAATATACTTTGTAACTTCACCTAAGCAAAGAAAAAAATGTGCAAGAAATTAGCTCCATTTCCCGTATCAAATCTTATTTACATTGAATCAATAACAGTAAATATCCACCTTTTTGATACTTATATTTGCTTTAAGCAAATGAATTAATCATTTATAGAACATGTTTTGTTCCATTGGGAACATCTTCAGCTATGTTACAATGTTTAGGTGAAATTACAAAGTGTATTTATCTTCTTAAAAACATCTTAATAAGTACCTTGTTATGCTTAAAAACGATGTGAATTTTAAAATATTAAAATAATTAAAATCAATGTGGGTGGTTGAATGGGGTAGTGAAATGGGAAGGGAAATAGATTTACTTTATTTTAACCTATTTTAAAACTATATGTATTAATTTGAACAGATGTTAAAAAAAAATTTTTTCAAGCACTTTTTTCACTATAATGTGTAATTTTCTAGTTGTCTACTAATAAAAAAGTTACTTCACAAGACGGAAGGCTGCATCGAGGACACAGTAGGTGTGTCATAAAAACAAGATTTTGGGGGAGCTTTAAATTATTATTTTATTTATCGTATGATGTATGTATATATTATATAGTTTCAGGATAAATGTGTGTAGTCACAAGTCCATACAATGCTACGACTCTAGGTCTAGTTTTTTGACCCAAACAACTACTTCATCTGATGTGCGCTGAATGTCCATTAGCTTTCCTTCGAAAGCTCGAATTGGGCAGTCGGCAACAATGTGGTGGATTGACTGAGAAGGGGCACCACAATCACAATTTGCAGAGCTAGTCCAACCCCATTTGCACAATAGATAAGCACATCTACTTTGTCCAGTTCTTATCCGATTGATAATTCTCCACTGTTGCCTTGGAAGATCAAATCCTTGTACATATTTAGAAGGGTTCTCAACTTTATGTTAGTTGACTACTGAAGACTGATCCCACTGGGGGTCTACATTTTTCACGTCCCTAGGTTTAACCACTACACTCCCCCACACGTGTTCCCCGGGTGGTGCTAAGAAGCAACAGTGGTAAGATGAGACCAAACTGTCGGAAACGACCTCTCGGTCAAAGAGCGAACAAAAAGGAGATGTGTGGTCCTCTTCAGGACGCTGAAGTTCGTAGAATTGGACCATCGCTGCGCATTTGTCAATTGAATATCGAAGGGATTAGTCAAGCGAAATGTGAGTTTCTCTCCAGGATTGCACTGAAATATGCTCTTTAAATAATAATAAGACAGCAGTCAGCTTCAGAGATCCTGCATTAACAGAATTCAAGAGAAACTTTTATAAAACGAAAATGACAATATTCACCTTGGGAAGAGCAACTGTAGAGAAAATTCTTGTAAAATTAGAACATTGACAAAGGCAAATTATTTTTCAAAAACTGTTTTATTAGTAGACAAGTAGAAAATCACACATCATAGTGAAAAATGTGCTGGGAACAAAAACATTTTTTAAGATCTGTTCAAATGAATACATATAGTTTTAAAATGGGTTAAAATACAGTAAATCCATTTCCCTTCCCATTTCACCACCCCATTCATCCATCCACATTGATTTTAATTATTTTAACATTTTTAAATTCACATAGTTTTTAAGCATAACAAGGTACTTATGTTAGAATATACTTTGTAATTTGTAATTTCAATTGTAACATAGCTGAACATGTTATCAATGGAATGAAACATGTACTATAAATGATTAATTTGTTTAAAGCAAATATAATTATCAAAAAGGTGGATATTTACTAATATTGATTCAATGTACATACCACTTAGTCGAGCAGCTCGTCTCCTTTGTAATGAACTATGAGCAGTAGTGGACTCTTTGCTAGCAGACTAGCAATAAGCAATATTAGGGTAAGTAAATATTAACAGTGATAAAGTAGAAAAGCAGCGTACAAGTGAAATAAGTAGTAACCAAACGTGCAGCAAGAAGGTAAAGAGCACCCAGAGGAAGTGAAAAGGGACAATAGAAAAGCAAATATAAACAAGGTACATAAATATATTTAACAGTCAAGATAGGACACACCAGATAATAATTTTGCCTAACAATACCAAAAATGAAAGCTCAGAAAGCGAGCGAAAATATGCCACATTTACAATATCCAACAGTTTAATTAACATCAAGAAAAGAATTACGAACGGTGAAAACCAGATGCAATAAGAGTAAAGTATAGTTAATCATGAAAGAACTCCAATGAAAGAATGCAGGGTAAGGATGAAGAAAAATACAAAAAAAAGGAAAAGGGAAAGGAAATAAGGCTCGAAACTATAGGAAAGATTCACTTCGCTGGGTAAAATTTACAAAAGAAGTCTCACAAGTGCAGAATTAGTAATACACGTTGCAAACAGCCCATGTAAGTTATTTAGATAACAGTTCTCATTGTCCAAAGCAAAGTCGTTATTTAAAAATAAAAATAAAAAATAAATAAAAATGGAGTCTGCAAGCATAATTATAAACGCCGGTATAAGCTGGCAAGAGCAAAAGTGGGTAGAGGCAAGATAGCCTAATGAAAAATTTAAAGTCGAAATAACAAGTTCATAGTTCTTGCTCACCAAGCAGTCAGCAGGTACTAGCACAGATGTTCGGTCTTCCACCACTCCAATACGAAGACAGACTAATTTGTGAGAGGTGGAGCCCGAGAATATAAAGCACAATGGAAAAGTCTAGATGTATACAGAAAAGGAAAGCCAGCATGTTCCAGAAATACTATGTCACAATCACGTGTCCATGGATGTTGCACAGGCACGCGCTGCATAGGGGGCGAAGATCTCAGCGTCTTGAGGGCAATGACATCATAGTCACATGTTCAGTAGAGTAGAAGGCAGCGGGCGAGCACAGCAGTAGAGAGTGAAAGGTCGAAGAAAATGCGGCAACCGAAGGTAGGAACAATACAGAATATGTAGTGGAGAGATCGTAACAGATTACCACGTGCTGGCGAAAAGCGAAGCGTCAATGAAGGTGCAGAGACGATGGCGTGTCGATCTTCACAAGGGGCACCAACTTGGAAGAGCTATGATTGAGACTAGAAAAAGAAAGCAGACTGGTGAGTGATGATGTACCCAAACAAAGAGGGAAAGATGAGAAAGGAAGAGGTAAAGAGAAAAAGGGGAGGGGAGAATGAAGACAAAGGAGAATGAGGAGAATGGATCAGTCCAAAAAAGGGGGGGAAAATGCAAGATGAAAGGGAGGCGTTCAAAAAGTACAGAGGTGATACAAACATTAAAGATACAATATAATATTATACAATATAGAGAAAAGATATATGAGGCATACATTATATAAAGAATAAACAATGGAATGGTGTCCTATTAAAACAATTCTATGTGGCGAAAGTAAATAAAAAAAAGAGAAAACAAAAAGTGCCTATGCACTCATGGAAAGTCTGCGTCGGAACAGCGTGGTGGAGAGCAGCATTTGATGAACAAGATCATTTTGAAAGAAGAAAAGGACAGTAAAAGAGAAGTCCATAGAAAAAGGTGAAATACAAAAACAACATTAGGACAAAGAAGACTAAATATCATAACGAAAGGGAATAACTACCCCGGGAAGAAAATCTTTCCCTAGAATTATAGAAAACAAGGGGGGGGGGGGAATCAGGAAAAAAAGGAAACAGGTTAGTTAACATGAGTAGGAACATGAAATTTCTTAAGTTGAGAGAGATGGACATGTTTAGCATCGAGAGAAACAGAAGGGGATTGCAAAAGGGCATTAGAAGGGTTAGGCAAAGAAATAATATGAAATGGGCCTATCCAACGAGGGGTTAACTTAGCAGAGAACTGATCACTGGAGGAGCTTTGGGGGTGATTGCGGAGGAGAACCATATCACCAAGTTTAAAAGTAGACAATATATGACGAGAGTCCTGTGTTTTCTTAGAGATAAGTTGAGCAGTATGAAGATTAGAAAGGACTTCGGTCCAAAGAGATTCAGTAGATTTAGAATCATCGGATTCTAAAAGCGTGTGATACAATTAAGAGATAAGGGAGTGTGAAGATCTCTGCCCAAAAAAAGTTTGGCGGGTGGCACAATTTATACTAGAATTGAAAGCAATGGCTAGGGCAGAGAGATTTACATCCCAATCCTTATGGCAGGAATTATGGAAGATTGAAAGAGCAATTCTAAGGTTACGATGATAACGTTCAACATTGTTAGCCTGGGGATAATATGGAGAGGTATTAATTCTCTTAATTCCTAATTCGAAACACACATGAAAAAAACTTAAGTGAAAATGGAGGCATTATCAGACACTAAATTAGAGGGTAGGCCAATAAGAGGAAATATAGTATTAGAAAGAAGATTAATAATAATGTGGGAAGAAATTTTGCGTAAAGGGTGAAGAACCAAATATTTGGAAAAACCATCTAATAATGTGAAAATATATGTGTTACCGCGCGATGAGCGAACAAGAGGTCCAACCAGATCAATAAAAAAGGTTTGAGCTAGAGAAGTAGGAGAAAAAGCAGAATGTAAGCCCACAGATTTAGTATTTAGAGGCTTAGCCAACTGACAAGGTTTGCAAGCAAAAACATATTTGCACATTTGTGGCGAAAAATAAAGAGAAGCAATACGAGCGTAAGTCTTGGCAAAACCAAAATGACCTCCCGTGGGGGAAGAGTGATAATAAGAAAGTATCATAGGTTGAAGAAGAGAGGGAACGACGATTCTAGGGGAAGATTTAGGGGTGGGCTTTAAAAGAAGAAGAACTTTGGTTAACGAAAAAGGGCCTTGATATGAGGGATCAGAAAGCAAGGTTTTTGTTTGAATGCAAAAATCATCATGAAGTTGATGAGAGTGGTAAGACTGAAAGATAAAAGGAAGTCAATTAATGAACAAATTAAGTTATCCAACAGGGGTGAGTCAGTAGGGGAAGAAAAAATGTCAGAAGAAGGGGTGTCAGATAAACGGGTCAAAGCATCAGCAACAGAATTCTGTGTACTGGAAATGAATTTAAGAGAAAATTTAAACCTTGAAAGACGCAATAACCATCAGCCAGTTTTGCCAATTTTGGGAGCATTTTGGAGAAGCCATGAAAGGGCCTGATTATCAGTTTTAACGATAAATTCTTTGTGATCGAGGTAGTCAGAAAAATGTTTGACGGTAGTCACCAAGGCTAAGGCTTCATGTTCGTAAATAGAATAATTGCGTTCAATAAGAGAAAGAAGTCTACTGAAATAGACAATGGGCAAAGGGGTACCATCAACTACTTGATTAAGAACACCAGAAATCGCATAATTAGAAGTGTCAGTGTGGACTTTGAAAAGGTAAAGAAAAGTCTGGAAACTGCAGAATAGGAGCTTTAATAAGAAGAGATTTGAGGGTAGAAAAAGCATGTTGTTGAGTATGTATCCAAAGAAATTTAACATTTTTACATTTAAGGTAGTGCGGGGGTTGGGAATAAAAAGGTTATAAAAAGAAACCATTCCTAAAAATGTGCACAATTGCTTAATATTTTTAGGGGGCGAAAGTTGAGTAATAGCAGCATTAAGGTCAGGATCAACAGAAACACCCTGTGAAGAAATAAGATGCCCTAAAAATTTAACAGAAGTTTGAACAAGGGAAATTTTAGAAGCGTTTGATGGTAAGACCAGCAGTATGAAGACGAGAAAGCACTGCCGTAAGATGAGTAACTTGAGAATCAAAATCGGGAGAAAAGACCAGATCCATGTACGGATAGAGATATTTGTATTTAATATCGGAAAAGAGTGAATTGACAAGACGTTGCATAACCTGGGATCCTACATTTAAACCAAGAGGAAGTTTGGTAAATTGATAAAGACCATTAGGCATAATAAAAGCAGTAAGCTTAGAGCTAGCAGAATCTAAAGGAATTTGATGAAAAGCAGAGTTACAATCAAATATGGAAAAATATTTAGCATTGGCAAAAAATTGAAAAGCATTTTGCATCTTGAGAAGAGAATAGGCATTATATTTAATCTTATCATTGACACGACGGTAATCTACAACATAACACGTAGAATGATCAGGCTTATTAACAATAAAAACCGGTGAGGCATTATTAGATGTAGAAGGGATAATTGTACCATCAGAAAGCATTTTAGAAATATGTTGCTCTAAAAGTTTCATACATAGTGGACTTAGATGGTAAGGTGGCGATCTGACAGGGGAATTATCTACAAGATCAATATGAGATTCATAATTACAGGCAGTACAAGATGTTCTGTAACAACATCCGAAAATTGAGCAAGTAAAGAATTTAAGATGAGCTGCTGAGAAGTAGTAGCATAAATATGTGAGGTAAAAGATGTTGCGCAGTAGGGTAATCAGAAGGATTGATCAAAGGAATCTGAGTCGCGGAATCAAAATGAAAAGAAATAGAAGAAGTCTGAGTATGAAGAGTTAAACCGGTGTAGCAGAAAAAATCATACCCTAATATAAGAGGTATAGGAAGATCTTGTGTGACGTGAAAAGAAAACACCATGAGAATTTAGAAATCTTTATAGTAAGAGTATGTTGACCAAGAATATGTAAAGGGTGGCGAGAGACTGAAGTACATAATAAGTCAGAAAAACGTAATTGAAGGTGTGGATGCATTTGAAGTAATTGCTGAGAAAAAGAGAAGCTAATGAGTGAGATAGAAGCTCCTGAGTCCAATAACGCCAGGGAAGGGACGTTCTGAAAGAACATAAATAGTTCGAACACGCGACATAGGTAATAAGAAAGAAGAGACAGATGGCAGATTTTGTCCGACAGACCGAATGCCTACATACGGCGGGAGAGAGCGTTGACAGCAAAAACATGAAAGAGTGGTAATAAGTGGATTGAGGGAAGGTGTGCGAGGAGTGGAAGGGGGAAGGGGGGAAACAATGAATGGCGAAGGAGGGCGAATAGAAGCATAATAAGAGGCACTACTGTAAAAAGTATCCATTTGAGCTATGTGATATAAGTGTGAAATAGAGGTGGGAGGAGAGAACGGATTAAGTAACTGGCGAAAAGGAGGAGCAGCATAAAAGTGGAGGAGAGAATTAAGTTCCTGAGGGTGTTCAGATATGGCCAGAACATCAGCAAAACCAATAAGAGAATCTGAAAAATCATAAGTTGATTCGTCTGGACGTTGATGACGACGCAAAAAGAAGGAACTTAACTGCTGTCGAATTTCATATGGAAGAAAGTAATAATTATGTAAAACGGAACGAAATTGTATCCAGTCGTGAAAATCAAACAAATGCTGTAAAAGGAAGTTACTAAAATGACCAGAAGTTTTAGAGTACAAAAGAGAGAGTAATTGAGAAAATGAGGCTAAATTCGTTTTTAAAAATTTACGAGCGGCAAATAACCGAAGTGTTAATTCCTTCGGATGCATTGAAGTAAGTTGGGGAACGGAATCTAAACATTTCTTGATAAGATGAAACATAATTGATTGTGAATGGGAAGAAGTAGGAGACGGAGTAGGAAATTCATACAAATGTCAAGAAGGGGTGGGTGGTGGTGTGAAATCAGGTTGAGAGGCCGGTATGTGAAAGGGTTGAGAGGAGGAGAAGGTGACTGACATAAATTTGGTTTGGTATTAGGAAAGAAGGCTGTATAATCAATAGATGGTTCAATTTTGGGCGAAGAAGTAACATAAGAGGGCAAATCAGAAGACAGAGTAGAATCTGTTAGTGAGAGAAGAATTATGGGACAATAAGTCATAATCACAACGCGGATTTGGAGCAGACAAAAGATTTATCAGAGTGATATGGAGAAAAATCGGAAAAGTAGGCCATGGTAAATGGCCAAATAAAGACAAAAGAAATGAAAAAGACGACAATTGCACCAAAAATAATAATAGAAATGCATGCACTGCTACCAAACTTGTAATAAACTATGGGCAGTACTGGACGCTTTGCTAGCAAACTAGCAATAAGTAATAATAGAGTAAGTAAATATTAACAGTGATAAAAGTAGAAAAGCAGCGTACAAATCAAATAAGTAGTAACCAAACGCGCAGCGAGAAGGTAAAGAGCACCCAGATGAAGTGAAAAGGGACAAGAGAAAAGCAAATATAAACAAGGTACATAAATATATTCAACAATCAACAAGTAGAATAAATAAACATCTGTCATAAGATAGGAAACATCAGATAAGAATTTTGCCTAACAATACCAAAAATGAAAGCTCGGAAAGTGAGCAAAAATATGCCACATTTACAATATCCAACAGTTTAATGAACGTCAAGAAAAGAATTACGAACGGTGAAAACTAGATGCAATAAGAGTAAAGTATAATTAATCATGAAAGTACTCCAATGAAAGAATGCAGGGTAAGGCTAAAGAAAAATACAAAAAATAGGAAAATGGCAAGAGCAAAAGTGGGTAGAGGCAAGATAGCCTAATGGAAAATTTAAAGTCCAAATAACAAGTTCATAGTTCTTGCTCACCAAGCAGTCGGCAGGTATTAGCACAGATGTTCGGTCTTCCACCACTCCGATACAAAGACAGACAAATTTGCGAGAGGTAGAGCCCGAGAATATAAAGCACAATGAAAAAGCTAGATGTATACAGAAAAGGAAAGCCAGCATGTTCCAGAAACACTATGTCACAATCACGTGTCCATGGATGTTGCACAGGCACGCGCGGCCATAGGAGGTAAAGATCACAGCGTCTTGAGGGCAATGACGTCATGGTCACATGTTCAGTAGAGTAGATGACAGCGGGCGAGCACAGCAGTAGAGAGTGAAAGGCCGCAGCAGAGCGGTCAAAGAAAATGCGGCGGCTGAGGGTAGGATTAATACAGAATGTGTTGTGGAGAGATTGTAACACCTTTCTCCCAAGTCTTCCCAGTCCAAACTTTGCAACATTTTTGTAATTACAGACTGTAAATCTCATTGTTGAATCCGTATTAACTGTTGAACTTCTTACAAAATTGTACAAAACTGTTTTAATCCTCCTAGTCAATACTTTTTTTTTTTAATGTCCAATGGGAGTGTTCTAGGCAAACTTCGTGTTGCCGCCACAAGAGTGCAGCAAGGACCGAAGGGGTCTTGGCGCATACGAATGGGCGGACATGCTTCATTCTTTCTAATGCGATCAGCTGTTCTGTCTGGCATTGAAATGAGTGAACAAAAAAAAGAATTATGGGAACTGGAATTTATTTCAGTTGAAGGCGGAACTCAGAAGAAGAAATGCGAAAGTTCATGGAAGGGTGAACTTATAAAGAGGTATTGTTGTTTGGATTATAGCTGCTGTGTATTTTCTTAACCTGACATAGGCCTAGGCCTAGTAGGCCCACAATGTCAATTTTATGGATGCTTTAATCGTCAATATCCACGTAACATTTTGTATTTTATCCTTTATAGGCTCGAAGATTATGATGCCACATTTAATGTGGAAAATTGGCAGGATGAGGAGGATATTTTCATGATGAAAGTACCAAGTGCAGTAGTATACAAGGACGTTAATGAAAGTACAGACCTTCCAACTGTGGCAGCACAGTGCTTTTCAAGATATTTAAAGAACTGTGAGCAATGTGATTCAGGTGTGGGTAGTAAAATGTACAAAGAGAGGTATTTGTTGTGCTTGCGTTGGGCACAGGAAGGTGAATTTGCATTTTAAAAAGGCAGAGTTGCATCAGAGTATAGGAAAAATGTGGTATACCATGTAGACTTGAAAATAGCAGGCTTCTTAATTGAGGAGTAAATGTAGTGCTGGTATGGGACCATTTGCTAACTGCAAACATGTATGTACTACATTACATGCTTTTTTAGGTTTCAATACCGGCAAGACCTTCATCTGCCAGGAAACCTGTACCAGCCAGCTACAATTTTTCCACAAGTACAAACAATTTAAAGCCTCCCCAGTTAAGGCTAATGCACTAGTTTTAAAGACAGTTCAGGTCAAATCATCTGCTCAAGATATAAGAAGTCACGATCCCCGGCCACACCAGTTCCGAAATACTTCTTCATACCAAGAGTACTTCAGAAATTTATCTATAAACTTCACTGCAAATTATCCATCCCCAAATCCCATGCCAATCTTACAGTTTTATCCCTCTGCATATCTTAAAGGTGTTTATAATGATCGTGATTATTTTGGATCTGGTGAGAAGACATTATTAACTTGTAGAAAGTTTAAAGATGTTTCTCCAGGGGATTGTACTGATGTGGAATTTAAAACTAGGGGACAGAGTGCAAATCCACATTGGTTCACAGAACGCTCCGTCAGAATACCTAGCTCATTGTTTAAACGTGTTTGTCACCTTACCGAGAGGACTGATACAAAACAATTCTTAGCTCAACTAACATCAAGTCATGAATTGTCTACAGCGACTATTGTTCATGGAAAAAAGTATAAAGCTGTGGCAGTAAAAGCTTTTGAGGAACTTTACTCTATGAAGGCACATGAGTGTGGATTATTCATAAGCACAAAACATCCATACTTCTGTGCTTCACCTGACCGAGTTCTGGATGGGAATGAACTTCTTGAAATCAAGTGTCCATACTCATGCAGAGATGAAAATGGTTTCCTGTGAAACTGTGGAATACTTGTATCTTTGTGGTGTATCAGGAAACCTGATCACTCATACTACTATCAGATACAAGGGCAGCTGTACTGTGCTGACAGGAGTCTCTGTAGACATGTAATATACACCTTCAGGGACATGAAAATTATCCTTGTTCATAGGAATGAAGAATTTATTAAACATATGATTTCTTCACTAAAACTCTTTCACAATAACTATCACAAATCATATATCATAAATAAGTTCCTCTACTTAGGCAGTGAATAAGAGATGAGTTCATAAACATTGTGTAACACAAGGAATGTTTTGTAATCTTAATGCTGCAACATCATTTACCTTGAATGAAATCACAATTTAATACATTTAATTTATTTTGTTACATCATTTCTGTTCTTAAAACTTAATTCCTAAAATAATAAGTACCTGTGCTCATATCCTAAAAGGCTGTAAGCCTATAACTGATCAACAAGTATCATGGAAATTGCTACACATCACTAGAAGTTCTGTTTTTATAGGTATTGTATTTTAAAAGTTACTTAAAACTGACTTCACTGTTACTAATCAAGCATCCTTCCCAACAATATTTCTTCTAAAATTGCAGAGCATATAACAAATAAATATGATTTCTGATGACAAGGAAGTATGTGAGGGACTCATTGGAGATTGCAGTATTTTATATGTTTTACCCAAGCCTATTAGTCTCTCAATATGTACCCTTTTACTGGCTATTTTCTTGTCTTTTCTTAAAGTTTCACTTGGAAGCCTATTCATTTTCTTAAAAAAATCTTGGGATGTTAACAGTGACACCATGAGATACAAGCATATCTTGTATATCAAATCCCTTATCAGCCATAATGGAATCACCAAAGTGAAATTTTTCCAGAATGTCACTTCTTTCCATCATCTTTCTATCACTAGTTGCACCTCCATAGCATTGTGAAATATCTGAAATCAATCTACCTGGTGTTGAACCAACTAAAATTTTATTGTGTTTCTATTTTTGTAAGAAGGGAATGTTGCTTGTTGAGCTGTTGGAACAGATGGTTTTTTGATGGGGCATTCAGTTGAGTCTATGATCAAGCGTGTGGTTGGATACTTAATTTTAAAATCAGTTGGCATATGAAACTTCACCAGCTGTTTTGAAGGCCATATGTCTACCTCTTGCCACTGGAGATACATGAATCTTATCCAAGTGTTAAAAATGTAGGGTAATTTCCTTCTTAGAATGATCATAGTCAAAAAGAATAAATCTAGAACTTCTAAATGGGTAGGCTATTTATATAGTTAAGATGATATGATGCAGATCCTAGGGAATAAAAAAACAAACATAAATCTCACATAACTTTCTAAACCAGTGTAATAGCGCAGCATGTTGTCATTTCCTTGAAAATTATTTATAGTGTATGGGACAAATTTGCTTTTAGTTTGGGTGAAGTGAGATTCTCTAGAAATTTCACTTTTTAACTGTAGGCCTATTTCTTCAGTCTGTGTTGCAGTACTTGTAGATTGTAGCCTTGCTGTATTTTGGTTAGAGGGATGATCAGTAGTAGAAACCTCTAATTCTTCACCGATTGGAAAGGGACAAATGTCATCAATAACCTCAAAATCATTCTGGCTACTCGCAGGAGATACACAGACACTGCTATCTTTGCCTCCTTGGATTAACAGTAACTGTCTCTTGTCATGTCTCTCTTTTTGTTTCTTTGCTGTTTCACTGCCCTCCTTTGCTTTTGTCCATGCAAATACTGATGGCACAGCTGTATTTTGCAAGGTCTTCTTAAGAGGTATACCAGTATTGCCTCCTGAAAATGAACACATTGTGGTATGTTATGGAATTGAAGATCATATTTTGGGATTAAGATTTAATGTAAATAAGTTAAGAGCAGCTATGATTTCTGCAGATCTTTCTAGTATATAGGGCAATAACTGTAGGCCTACTGCACATGCCTGTTATATGTACAGGATTAAAGGTTAGAATTAAATAGGAAATTCCTGAGGCAATTAATTAAGTACCACCGGGCGAGTTGGTCGTGCGCGTAGAGGTGCGCGGCTGTGAGCTTGCATCCGGAAGATAGTAGGTTCGAATCCCACTATCGGCAGCCCTGAAAATGGTTTTCCATGGTTTTCCGTGGTTTCCCATTTTCACACCAGGCAAATGCTGGGGCTGTACCTTAATTAAGGCCACGGCCGCTTCCTTCCAACTCCTAGGCCTTTCCTATCCCATCGTCGCCATAAGACCTATCTGTGTCGGCGCGACGTAAAGACCCTAGCAAAAAAAAAAAAAATTAAGTACCAGGCAATTAAGGGACCATTCGTTTCTAAACTATGTTACTAATGATTGAATTACATGTCCTACCTCGCCAAGTAGAGCTTATATAATCCTTGGGTACGAAATGTTCAAAACAAACAACACTGCTTCCAGTTGGATTCCATTAAATCTGCCGAATTTGTTTTATCCATTGTTTTCTCAAACTGGGATCCTTTGGAAACCTATGCCCTCCTCTGTTTTTACATAGTGGTACACAGCAGCACGTACTTGTCATTATTCACTCTTGTAAATGTCATAAACTATAAAATTTACTTAACATTCGCCATTAGCCGCATTACATATGGGACCTGTTGTGGTTATGCTGCACTCTAGTGACAACTTCTGACAGATACACGCCCATTAAGACGCAAGTTCACACATAAATAGACATGTTTCGACTTGTCATTGGGTCATCCTCAGTAAAACATGTATGATGCATTAAGAACATAGGAAAACACACAAAATGAAATGTTATTTAAAAAGTTTTTAAAAAAGCATGATGAAAGTTTAAAAACTGTGAAATGTTGATCGTTAAAATAGTCTTGAGCTGGAAGTCTTTCTGATGGTTTTGTGTGTGTGGGGGGGGGTTTCAACAGTATACAGATACCAGTTGAACCACACTGAAGAACAAAAAACATCAGAAAGACTTCCAGCTCAAGACTATTTTAACGATCAACAGTTCAGTTTTTCTAAATTTCATCATGTTTATTAAAAAACTTTTTAAATAACGCTTCATTTTGTGTGTTTTCCAATGTTTGTAATGCATCATACATGTCTTACTGAGGATGACCCAGTACCGGGTCGAAACATGTCTATTTATGTGTGAACTTTCACCTTAATTGGACGTAAAATATATATAGTATTGACTAGGAGGATTAAAATAATTTTGTACAATTTTGTAAGAAATATTTTTGTAACACTGCTACTTTGTGGGAAATCACCCACAACAAATTGAGCTGCTTTTCTTTGGATTTTTTCCAGTTCTTGAATCGAGTAATCGTACACTGGAACCGTACGCTAGTTGGGGTCTTACCAGAGGTTATACGCCCTCTCCTTTACATCCTTACTACAACCCCTAAATACCCTCATATCCATGTTCAGATACCTGTACCCTTTATTTACTATCCCTTTTATTTGATTACCCCAATGAAGATCTTTCCTTACATTAACACCTAGGAACTTTTTTTTTGCTAGTGGCTTTATTGTCGCACCGACAGAGATAGGTCTTGTGGCGATGATGGGATAGGAAAGGGATAGGAGTTGGAAGGAAGCGGCCATGGCCTTATTAAGGGGCGAAAATGGGAAACTACGGAAAACCATCTTCAGGGCTGCCGACAGTGGGATTCGAACTCACTATCTCCTGGATGCAAACTCACAGCTGCGCTCCCCTAACCGCATGGCCAACTCGCCTGGTAAAAGGAACTTTCACCCCATCAACGCAGTAATTAAGACTGAGAGGACTTTTTCTATTTGTGAAACTCACAACCTGACTTTTAACCCCATTTATCACCATCCCATTTCCAAAGATGAGAGGAAAGTATTAAAAGGTTTGAAAAACACAAGAGAACAATTATGAAAACCTTTTCTGCTGGGAGTTACAAAATAACATGTGCACTGACCGAGCTTGATAGCTGCAGTCGCTTAAGTGCGGCCAGTATCCAGTATTTGGGGGATAGTAGGTTCGAACCCCACTGTCGGCAGCCCTGAAGATGGTTTTCCGTGGTTTCCCATTTTCACACCAGGCAAATGCTGGGGCTGTACCTTAATTAAGGCCACGGCCGCTTCCTTCCCACTCCTAGCCCTTCGCTGTCCCATCGTCGCCATAAGACCTATCTGTGTTGGTGCGACGTAAAGCAACTAGCAAAAAAAAACCCGTGCACTGAAAGGTGTGAGAAAACACCAAAGTATTATTGCAGATCACACTCGTTCTAAAACAAATATTAGTAGAAGCCTTTTATTTCGGAGCAGTGGGTTATTAAATATTATTTTCTGGTCACACTCTTAGACAATGAATTGGATGTTACACTCAACCATATGTGACCGGGAGGAATCAGGATGAATGACTTTGACACCATTTTGAAAAACTTCGACCATCTCAAATGATCGAGTTGAAACTCGAAGGTGCGAGTTCAACATTTGCGACCTTTGTGCCTTAAAGATGTTGATGCTAGTGCACTTTCTAAAAGTAATTTTGTACTGTTACAATTAGGTTACCTTCAACATTTCTCAAGTACAGTATATCTATTTCTCTTCTAAAAATAAATGTAAAAGTATACTTTGTCGCAAGGCAGCCTCTGCATGAGAGGAAGTATTTCATAAAATAAATTATGCAATATTATTGAATGATATTACTAAACTAGCCATGTTGCGCAATAAGTCCACAGTGTTCTATCATAATTAAAATTTGCCAATGAAGCATATGATGATATGGTTCAATATTATGTGATATCCTTCTTCATATTGCAGCATTCAAGGCTTCCTAATTTGAATTTACCTTGGCTGCCGTATTGTATTACTTACTAATACCTCAAGTCCTTTTGTTAATCTGCTTTATATATATATTTGCTTTTTCTATAGTTAGAGTTGGCATGCATGATTAACATTGAATTAACAATTTCACTGTGTTTGATGTTGGTTTTTTGTTGGTTTCTTTAATGATTTTCAGTTTAAGCAGCAGTTTAAGAAAATGGTGCAATTTTTATGGAAAGAATTAGGAGTAAAGAGGAGATAAGGAAGTTGACTACTTACTTCCATAAAGTTTGGAGCTTTTGGCATTTCCCAGAGTTGAAAATTTTCATAATTATCCTTGGCCACACATCTGATTTTCTCACATGCATTCATGACTGTTACTTTTGGCCCATGAAGTGAAATGCTGAGGTCATTTAAATATGGAAATATACTGTATCTGAATGATAGATCTTCTACTCACGGAAATCTTGGGCTTTTAGGCTTTAAAATCTTCATGTTGAGGGTTTTCTCCTCAGAAACCAAGGGTTTTTTTTGGGGGGTGGGGGCTGGAAGATAGGACATTGGCAAATAGCAGGAAGGTTATTAGAGTCGCACATCTTTTTCAGTATGTCATCAAGTTCCGAATCGGCAATATACACTGGCGGAAATGGAAAGTGTTACACCATGAAGTACCACTCTGATATTTATAAAACTTTGTGGAGATGCTCACCACTAGAAACAAGAATTATAGGCACTGAAGACAGTTAAAATAGGCAGGCATGTAGACTCTTAAATTAGACAAAATAGGCACTAACATGTAAAATAGGTAACAGAATAGGCATGAAAAAATTACTTACAATTTAACAACACACTCAATTACTATAAAAGTAATTTACAAGCAACATTTCAATGTTTTCTGGTAACAATCTTGTTCTCCTCTCATGTATAATGTTTTTGTACTGAAAGAAAGATCTCTCAACATCACATGAAGTGATTGGACAAAACTTCAATGAAGTCACTTCATCTGGTTTTATTTCGCTGACAGCGGCTGTCTTCCCAGAGGTCCGGTCAAAACTTCCCCTGACTTCTTCCACAATCCTAAATGACTCCACTAGGGGCATGTCACTCTTCTCCAACTTGGTGATTGCTCCCGGCAGCTTGTTGAATTTTGAAGATGCTCGGTTTATGCAGGGGCATATTAGCTCCCAACATTGCAGTGCATAGGCCTGAAGAAAATGGTTGTTAGTCGCTGCCCAAAGTGGATTGCTAGCAAGGCTGCGTTGATACAGATTTCTGTACTTCAGCCAGTAGGACTTTGACGATTTTTCTTTGGGCATTGCCGCAAAAACACTTCTTCTTCTTCTTCTCCTTCTCCTCCTCCTCCTTCAACTTCACAATAAATCATAACACGTTCTGAACATAAAGCGTACGGGTACAACAGTTCGCATTGAAAGGGAGGTACAGGGCATATGGGTTGTGCAACATAGTTCACAGTTGACTGGTTTTCGCATTTGTCTTACGAGGTTGAAGGGGTTGAAGGCTTCGAGGTCAAATTGTTCTTTGTTTCTCCTGATGGAAATTTCCCTAGAACTATTTCTGGTGACTTCTGAGAATTCTGATTTTTGTTCATGGGGTAAACAAATATTGAGAAAAGAGAAGATAATTATGTCGAGCACACTAGCTACAATATAATGCACTGGAAGAAAATCGTCTGTTTTAAAATACAGTCAAAAGGAATTAAATAGGCAATTATACTCCAAATAGGCACAAACCCCTGAAACAGGCATTTATAGGCACAATAAAACCAACAAAATATAGCTGAAAAGGCCCTAAAGTGGATTTATATCTCAAAAGCCTACTTTTCTGAACACAGGAATAAAATAGGCAAATTCCCATCTCTACTTATCACATAACAGATACTAAATTATTAAACTTTCAGTCCATTCGGAATTGTCCATCATCATCATCATCATCATCATCCGTATGAGGTGGTATGACCCCGACAAGCACGAATACACACTTGTATTCGGTGTGGCATGGAAGCAAACAGCCTCCAAATGTCATCTTGAGGGATTTCTTGCCATGCCTGAAACACATGCTGTGTCAGTTCATGACGATTGCTGGCTGGAGGCTGGTACGGTCGTATACATCTTCCCATCATATCCCAGGCATGCTCTATGGGTGACAAATCAGGAGACCGCGCAGGCCAGTCCAGGATCCGTACTTCCTCAAGGCGTTTCTGGTGTGAACTACAGTGTGGGCTCTTGCATTGTCCTCCTGAAATATGCCATTTGGTACCCTCATCATGAAAGGTATGACAGCAGTGTTTACCATTCTTGTCACTTACCGGCAAGCATTTAGTCTCCCATCAACAGGTACCAAATTCGTCCTGTTATCATATCCAGTTGCTCCTCACACCATGATCCAGGAGTTGAGAGACGTATGCACCTCGATAATCCTGTGACCTTTCACCAGATTGTCTACGGTCATGTTCACGTCAATTTGATTGCCACAAACAGAAGCGAGACTCGTTGTTGAACACCACAGAACGTCACTCAATATCCCACCGTTGCTTCACGTTCGTAGGTTTAACCTTAAAGTGTCCTTCGGGTGGTGCTAAGAAAGCAACATAACTGGCTGCCAGACAATCTTTTTAGATCTCCTGGCTATACAATACATCCATACATACAAAGTTGAGAAGGAATGACTCAACACTATGAAAAAAGCTCTTTTCAGGGCCAAACACCTAGAAAACTTGGACCAAGTATAAGAATATATCAGTTAAACACTGAGGGCATTAGTGGAACTAAATGCCGAATTATACAGATAGTGAAGATCACTTACGCTCTGGGGGGAAAATACCAGGTTATGATATTGTTGGTGCAACATACCATCATGCCTGTGGAATAGCCACATATGTCCAGAACAAAATAGAGAATGTTCACCTACTATCCACTTCTGTGAATGACAATATACATTCATTGAGTATAAAAATTGGGGCACTAACCATGTGTAACATCTACAAACCACCAGGCTCTCCATGGCCGATCCATGTTCCACCAACATACAACATCCTGCAGTCTATGTGGGAGACTAACAGCCACCACACGCAATGGTGATATAGAATGTCTTATATAAGTGGTAAAGCTTCAGTAAATTTGGCAGAAGAAAATATTATCCATCTTATTTTTGATGCTAAGGATCAGTGTTCCTTCAGATCTGCAGCTCGGAAACAAGTGTATGACCAAGATTTACGCTTTGTCACAGCTGATAATAAATATCACTACCCCCTGTGGGTGGGGGACGCAGACTAAAAATACACCCACGGTATCCCCTGCCTGTCATAAGAGGCAACTAAAAAGGGCGACCAAGGGATGATTATATTAGAACCATGAAACTCCTTGTGATTAGTACCACCACGCAGGGAGCACCATGGGTCGCTTTTCCTTGCGTGTAGTACCACTATGTTAGGTACCAAATAGGTTTGTGGTTAGTAACAAATGAGAGCATGACGGCTTTTACAGGACCCGTGATTAGTAGCACTATATGAGCGACACCATGGGATGACAGTGCCCATGGTTCTGGCTTGCCTATGATTAGTACCCACTATATGAGGAATACCACGGGATAGTACGAGTCCCTGTGGTTATTACACTTAGGTGATGAACACCATAGGTTTGTGTTGCCTGTCAATGGCGCCACAATGTGCGAAACACAGTAGGTCTGTAATACATGTGCAAATTTCATTATCTGTGAGTAGTACCATAATGTGTGGAATACCACGAGTCTACGCTACTCTTGATTAGTACCGCAACATGACAAATACTAGGTTCTACTTTTCTAGCGATAAGTACCATTATGAGGGGCGGATGACTTGGATTTTGGACTCCTTTCGACTTCTCGACTACAAGCATTCGGTATCGTGCTATAGCAGCAGTCCCTTGGTAGTAATACTATTGTTTTACGCCAGTTTTTGTGCATGTGAGGCACTGTGGGTCGGTTCCACTGATTGTTTTAAATTCATATCCATCCATTCATTCTTCGTCCTCATGTTTTGAATTGTGGTCAGTGGACGATTTTGGGTTTTTAATTTGTAATTTCATTTCGTACCATTAGGGGCCGTTGACCTAGATGTTAGACCCCTTTAAACAACAAGCATCAATCAATCAATCAATCAATCAATCAATCAATCAATCAATCAAAAATATCGCTTGGTTAATACAACTCACAATATTTTGTCAGATTTCTCTCAAACGTCGCCCAGCTTTAGTAGAAATTGGCACAAGTATTCCTTGTCCCAGATGGAATCTACAAAAAGCTATTTGGAATGCCTTCTCTGAGGACCTAGATAAATGCCTAGGTTGGATACCACCATCTGCTGTTAACTATAACAAATTTGTAGGAGCAGTTACCAGTGCAGCAAAAAAGCACATACCCAGAGGTTATCGCAAACAAAGTGAGGATCTCTAGAATGATTTTCAAAACAGCGGTAACAGAGAGATAGCTGATAATCTGATGCATAGCCTGGATACTGCACAAAACAAATCGCAGAGGGAGAACAACCCACATAAAAGGGGAACTAGAAAAGCTGAAAGCAGCAGCTGATTGTAACACCGTATACAGTCAAACCTCGTTAGTACGTTTCTGCAGGGAATGACAGAAAAAATTGTGTTAAGCGGGAAAACATACTATCGAATATCCTATTAAAAACTATCCAACAGGGAGATGGTATCACTTTACACATAAGTACATTTTACATTGTGTGTGTAGCGTTTCAGCTAAACAGTGTGAAAAAGTTGAGAGAACAAATATCAATAATTCTCTACTGGAGCCTGTTAAAGTAACAAGAGACTATTAAAAGATGTGAAAAACATTGAAGAACAGATATGACATTCCTTTGCCCTTGGGCTCATAGAAGTAGCTACAGTACCTACATATTATAGCAGATCACTTTTTTTCCTAAAATAATTGTATAATGAATTGTTAGTTGAAGCCGTAGGTTTCTTACCAGTGGGTAATTAAACACTGTTTTCTGGTCACTTTGTTCCAGCATGAATTTCTCGCGAGGTTATGCTCGCCATACGCGATTGAGCGCCTTCGGCCGCCATCTTGAACATAAAACTTCGGCAGTACTCGGCATTGGTTCGGACAGACTCGCTGGTGAATAATCTAGCTATGGATAAGAAAAGGGTCATGAAACCACTCACTAATGAAGAAAAAATTTAAATTCTTCAAGGAGTAGATAGGAATCCACATCTTAAGCGTGTAGAGTTGGTGCGAACGTTAAAACTAGCACCTTTTACTTTGAACACTATTGTAGGCAACCAAGACAAAATTGAAAATGCGTATAAGAAAAACAGAAACAGAAAAAGAATACGAGTGCATGAAGGAAAGATTCCGAAGTTGGAAAAAATTTTGAATAAATAAATTTCTAACTTCTGATTGGTATGCAAAATAGGCTACAAGCACAATGAAGTGCACTGGGTTATTCAACAATCTCACTGACAACAAAGACCTTTCCATAGAACAAAGATCGTAGAACAAAAAATAAACCACTTTTCCCTTTGAGAAAATCAAATGATCATAGATATGTCTCTCGGTCATGACTAATCACCAACAGCTGCGCGGTTGCTAGAGTTATACTACCGTTACAAATTTTGTGGCGGTAACTTCCGTGACACATAATTTCGGATGTCTCCCAGTCAGAAGCCAGGTATGTCAACAGGACAGCTTTGGAAAAAAAAAAAAAAAAAAAAAAAACACGTGTGAAAAATTAATTCAGTGCTCCTAGCCGCAGTGGAATCTATTAGTGTGCTTTAACTTAGCACTGTCCTGTCTTGTTCTAGTGTAAATTGACGTCCAACTTAATATAATACAATATGTATTATTTCAGGAAGAATTAGGCCTACACTCACCATCTGGCTGCCTGTCCTAAGTCACATACCACCCCCAAATCTTCGGGGGGGAAAAAAGGCGCTGATAAAGGAATACAATAAGATCTTCGCAAATCATGGACTACCACTGCATTCTGATATTCCTGCCCTCAGAATCAACAGACTTCATTCAAGACATCCTCCTCTCACGCTTGGAAATAGTCCCACTAGATTTAACATCATTGATTCCTGGAGAAGGGAAGGGCTTCATAATGCTCAACAAACATGTCAGCTGTTTCCTTGCATCTCTGAGATGGGCCTTGAGATTGATCTACCTCACAAGGTAAGGAAAATACTCAATCGGTTGAGAACAGGGCATGGAAGATGTGGAGCCTTGCTCTTCAAATGGGGAGTGCAATCCTCACCAGCATGTGACTGCGGTGCACCACGACAGACCATTCAACATGTTAGGGAAGACTGCAGAAATACAGCTTATGGAGGAGAGTATGAGGAATTTCTAATGGCAACCCCGAATTCCATCAGATACATCCAAGAACTAGATGCTTGTTTATACAGTATAGTGATGAATGTATTTATGTTTCTCAGAAGGCATCCAAAAAGCCATACGCTAAATAAATAAATCCCAATTGACTGGCTGTACACACCGGCAAGTCTCCGTTGTCTGTGGTTTAGTGTCAGAGGTAAACAACACATGGCAACTATAGATCTCAACCCATCTTCCAGTAATCTGCTCCTGACTGTTTGTGGTGACACTCTGCCTGGATTTCAGCTGTTGTCATAAACCTGTTCGTCACAGCCAGCCAACGAATCCTACGATCTTCTCATGGTGTAAATTCCTGGAAGGACTCGTGCCTGCTCTTCATGCCACACTGTTGTCCTGGGTCCATCTCATCGCTACTCGTTCTGCAGTCATTGCACTACAGCCAACTGTCTGCACAACCTGTCAGTGTGATGGTTCCATATTCCTCATGCCCATGATTTGACCTTTCACAAAGTCCAAAATATGGCTATAAGCTGCCCATGCACATCCTCTAGGCAAGCTGTGTTGCAATCTCTACATGAAAAGGGACAGTAGCATTAGACACACCCAGCAGCCATCGTGTGCCCACATCAGCTGCCATCTTTAGGAATGGTGTTTTCCTGTACTAACAATTAGGTTGTATGAGGATGAAATTTTAATTGATATATCTCACAGGCTTGGAAATACTGGGGTATCAGTTTGGTGGCATTCGGTCAAGATGTTTATGGTGTAACACTTTCCATTTCTGCTAGTGTAATCTTATACATTGCCACAGAAAACTTGTCAAGGTCTTTAAAGTCAAATGCTTCCAGTCTCATCATGACCGGCACAGAACAACATGCCAGTATTTTATTTGAGTGATGTTTATCATCGGTCATTTGATTTGATAATAAGAAACTACTTGGACATTCTCCATCTTACAATCAGCAATTTAATACCAGTTAAAGTGGACATTTTTTTTGCAAAAACAGTATGTAGTTTTGATATGTTTTTTAACATGTATCTTTGTAATGACGCTCCCTTTTTTCAAATGTATAGCTTAATTTTGATAGCAGCTGAAGATGGCCAAATATGATAAGCCGAAACATGTCCTGACGTTTTAAAGTAATTTTTATTATAACAAGACAGGTATTGAATAGGTGGACACATTAATAAAATTCTTTTATTTTCAATATGAAACTGACATGAAATTTATAAGTTGTATCATTAAAAAATAGTGGAACTGTTGATTAGAAATTTGTTTTAAATATCTAAATTCTAGAAAGTAAAAGTAGGATGGTCGTACCTCTTCAGAAACCCCTTTGTACCTTGTCGCTGCTTAAGGACCCCTGATCTAATGAATATCATCTTTCACCAAGAAATATTCTGAATTTATATTGAACTTACAATTCATATTGTTGCACCTTGTACATCTTTAACCTTTTTCAAATAAATTCTTTTCTTAAAGCCCACCATCCTAGCCAGTGATGAGAACAAGCGTTCAGTGTTTTCGAATGAACGAGATGAACTACTTGGTGACAGTCCCAAGACAGAATATCAGGTAAATTAATTATATGAATTTTTTTTTATCTGTTCATGCATTTCTTTTCAGTTTATTCCAAGTCCTTTATGTCTTTATAGTTGCAGCGAGCATATTCCCGCCAGTGTGAAGAAATCAAACTTTTGCGCCGGCAGTTAGCTAATCGGGAGCGACGCATCATCGAGCTGGAAGAACAAGTGCAGAAACTGCAGCAGCAAAGGCGTCACCATAAATAAACTCATCATGTAACATGACACTAACTCATGGCAGGTTATTAATTTATTTGATGTGATTAACCCTGACCCTGCAATGTTTTGCAAATATGAGTCATAGTAACATCAACTATCTGATGTTTTCATGTAGTTGCAGCTTCGTATTGAACATCAGTTATGTGCTGATGTGTTTGAGATCTGCTGACAGTTGCAGCTTAGTGTGAGGATAATGCTTTGTCTCTCTATGAAGCAGCTTTCAGTGCTTCATGTTGGGTAATGCACATTGCATATTTGTGGGAACAGAATGTAGTAGACTTGTTAGTTTCAAAATGTATGCTCTCTTTGATAAGAGAATGAATTATACATGTTGGCTTTTTAATAGCTAGGAGTCCAAAGGTCATATCATTGCTGTAACATGTTTGATATATTAGTTAGAGTGATATATTAGTTTATTTTTAACTATTCCAGACCTGCCTCTGGTTCTTTTTGCTGTGAAAGCTTCAAGATCTCAAGCCTGAACACTGTGGGCTTGCTAAATGTACAATGACGTACTTAAATTATTACTGTTGAGATACCGTAATTCAAAGCTTTGCTGCATAGTTGAACCTTTAATTTTAATATTTGGGACTGTAATCTATTGATTTGGAATCAGTGACAGGTTGTGCTGGAATCATATTGCAAAATTGTATCAAAAGGTGGTTGATCTAGAAATGTAACTTGCTTAAAATGATGGTGAGATTTAATCTGCATATTGATGTTCATGCATTGTTAAAGCTTAAAAGCTGAACAAGAAGTATGAAAGTGTGGGTTAGCCAAGAAAACTGAGGAAACTGTAATGCACAAAAACTACATTAGTGTGCCCCACTTGAAGGTAGCACTGGAAAAATGTTTACCTTAACATGCGAGAAGTCGCAGCCATTTTAGAATGTAAGAGGTCGCGCAAAGGCAAATTGCTCATGCTTAATATTGTAATGAGCTGCTATTTTCCTTTTGCAGTGAATGCTCTGATAAAAATATAAATATGTACCCTGTTTAACTGCCTTTCAATTAGTACTAACATAATTACCCAGTAACAATATTTTCTCAATGTAAAAAAATGAATGAAATGTTTTTGCAAAATCTGGTAAAATTACGTGAGTTTTTAAAGAATGCGAGAGGTCGCGCGTGAGCAAATTGCCTCAACATTTGCATTTGTACATTTCAATTAATGATTTGGTCACAATTCAAGATAAAACTACAGCACCACACCACTGAAAGCCACCATAAATCTCATGAACTTTAATGAAGAAACTTCCTTGGAAGTGCAGTCATGTAAGAATACACTACGCGAAGGGTCGCTCGAAGGCAATTTGCCGTGGCAGATGCGAGAGTGAAAGAAAACTTAAACTACTCCGGAATGCAGCAGGCAATACACTGACGATAATCAACGTCAGGCGGGAGAGAGGGAGGGGAGGGATGAAACGAGTGCGATTAGCAACGAAATTATTAACAAAAATTTAAAAAGTGCAGCAAATTGCCACGGGTGTGATCTCTCGCGTGTTAAATTAATGCACGAGAAAAATTGAAATGCCTGTATATCATAACTGTGTGCATGAGAAAAGGAGGACGATGGCAACAGATGCTGGAAGTTTCCTTGTGCAGTGTCCAAAATACAACTGAACATGGCGCTGCATGTTTCTGAAGGTGGCAGCCAGAGCCTGACGAGACACCGCTTGAATCTCACGTCAACTGCTCTCCCGTAAGTTCTCTAGTGTACTTGATCTTTTTATGTACACACGAACGTAGCGTCAAAATGTAAACACAATCAAGAATATATCAGGATGACCTTCGAGCGGGACATATGCTAAAGGCACAAAAACCAGTACATGTTTGCATTACACTAGTCAAAAAGTCTAATCTCATTAGTACCTTCATCATTATTTATTTGTTCATTCATTAGATTCTTTTGATCAACCAGTTAGTGTGACACTACAAATTTGATAGGCTGCATACTCTGACCATATTTGTCAATCAAGAGAGCGTGGCATTGTCACTGGCTTCTCACAAAACCAATCAGGATTGAAATCCCAACCATGACAGATGAATTCGGGATGTTTGAAATGAAAGTCATGTCCTTGTGGTTCAGATTCCATGTATAACTGTAGGCGCCGTGGTTATGACTCACGATATCAACAACAACAAACTTGCTTTCTATTTTGCTCTAAATCATTGATACAGCTGCTGCTCCCCTTTGTAAGCTCCACAAATCCCCCTCCAATCTTGTTACTACAAACATTTTTTTCATAGAAACAATTATAATTCAGAAGGATTTTGAATAAAGGGAAGGTTTTCAAAATCAATGTAGTACAGTGACTATTTAAACAAAAGCTAGTATGCTTGGCTGAAAGAAGAATTTAAATTGAACTACATAAAAATAATCATACGTCAATTAAGTGTCATTATCAAGCTGCTGAATAAAAATCATATGTGTTGGTCTGAAAAGCTTACATAAACAAACCACAATGAGACAAGGAAATGTTCCAAGCAACACAAGATAAGAGTTCAGCAAGAAAATGAAGGATTACTCGGCGGACAGAAAAGCTCAAGGTACCAAATGGAAAGCAGCAGCCATACCCACCATCAAGAACATAAGAAACGGCAAACCTCAACAACAACGCAGCTAAAGCACAAGTACTGTTGGTCCTTGGGCAGTCCAAATGAACTTTTTAAAAAATTCATTAATTTATCTAAAAATTAGAAATACAATTTACCTTTAAGAATTGAGCCTGCACTCACTGAGTGATTTGGGTCACATAGCTGTGAACTTGCATTCAGAAGATGGTAGATTCGAACCCCCCTACAGCAGCTGGAACAAACAGTTGGGAACAACGGCAGGAAGGTACTGCGGGGAGGGGGCAGGAATTTAGAAATAAACTCATTGGGTGAAGTTATGTGCGTAAACTGGCTTTGGGTGGCAGGGTCATAGGTGGAAATTTAGGAGAACAGATTACTTAGGAGAATAATTAACTCTACCATGAAGGGCAAGAGAAGTAAAGGGGAACAAGGGCAATCATGGTTGGCTCAGTTTTAAACTACCGGGCGAGTTGGCCGTGTGGTTAGGGTCATGCAACTGTGAGCTTGCATCCGGGAGATCGTGGGTTCAAACCCCACTGTTGGCATTTCTGAAGATGGTTTCCCATGGTTTGACGGTTGCTTCCTTCCCACTCCTAGGCCTTTCCTGTCCTGTCCTGTCACCAAAAGACTTATCTTTGTTGGTGCGACACGTAAAGCAAATAATAATTTTTAAAAATAATAATACCGGGCGAGTTGGCCGTGCACGTAGAGGCGCGCGGCTGTGAGCTTGCATCCGGGAGATAGTAGGTTCGAATCCCACTATCGGCAGCCCTGAAGATGGTTTTCCGTGGTTTCCCATTTTCACACCAGGCAAATGCTGGGGCTGTACCTTAATTAAGGCCACGGCCGCTTCCTTCCAACTCCTAGGCCTTTCCTATCCCATCGTCGCCATAAGACCTATCTGTGTCGGTGCGACGTAAAGCCGCTAGGAAAAAAAATAATAATAAAAAGTTTTAGACTATTTGATCGTGTGTGGCCTCCATAGGGGCCTGGTGCAGGTCTTTCTATTTGACACACGCACGTGCGGGGAGGGTGAAATATAGTGTCGGCATATGGTTTACTGTTGTCACATAACACATAGGTGTCTGTTCAAAACTTACGTCGCCATCTGACAGACAAATCATCATCAACAACGGAGATGATTGGAATTGAACCCAGTCTTTTGGCACATAGAATAGTGATTAGAAATGGTATACCACCACCTCTCCTACCCTGCCACTCATCATTTTGATGATGAACATTTTTTCCACCATTAGGATTCAAACCAGGTAACCAGGCAGACAGTTTTCAGTTATTATTAATAAGAGGTGTGGAACAAAACAACGCCACCGAGCTAGTTGGAAATTGAGTATTGTGGAGGCACATAATTAATTCTCAGTGGTTTGCAGATGGAATGTTGGAAGGCATTTGTAATGATGATGATGTTAGTATGTTTTTACCAAAATAGAATCCATGACGGGTTTATGAGCATTATGTTCAAAGTTCGGTAAATGGTTATAGAGAGTAGAGGTAATGGAAAGGCTCAGAGCTTCCATGGAAGTAGTCAACTTTGGTTTTAAGTAAAGGCAGACGGCATGGTCTATACCAGAGGTGCTCAGCTAGGCAACCGTTGAGGCTAGCCCAGTGCAGCTGGGCTGGTATGATGTAAATGCAGACAGTTTACGTTACAAGCATACGTCACAGTGAAGCAAGGGAGCGAACACACTTTGCATGAAAGCGAGGGAGCATTGATGTTCGATTGTGATTATGAAGTTCTCCTCCACTACTTGGCCAAGTGCTGATTGGGATGCATTATTTAAAATAAAATATTATCGCAACAACAACAAAAAACTGGCCTTTTCAAGATATTCCAGTCTGATTTATACTGTGCTCGATACAAACAGTCAGTTTTATTTTCTTATATTTATTCATTCAAAGAAATCTGACACAATTTAAAATTTGACAGGCGTCCCGTGATAATAACTAGCCTCTAAATGACGAGAGGGAGTTTCATCACATTTTATTCCCGATAAGCATGATTGGATTGTTGGTGAGTTTATCAGATAATTTAAACTCAAACAACCACAAGCCACAGTTTATCCACCTTTAACTCCGTATTATATTAGAAAGGAACAGGTAGCAAGAAGGGAATTGGAAAAAGAAGTTAAGGGAAAGAGACCAGTTGGAAGACCGAGAAGGTGGATGGATCAGATTTGGAAGGACATTAGAGAAACTGGATTGGATGTGACAGAAGTAATGGAGCAGGAAAAGTGGAAGGAAAGAAAGGAGTGCAGGAGGCTTGTTAACCACACCCGGGCGATTGGAGTGGGACATTGATGATGATGATGATGATATACAAGAACTGTTTCCAAAGCTCCTCTTAAAAGTATCAGGTCAAAAATACATAAACTGCAGTAAACATAAATAAGTTATTTCTTACAACATAAATTGAAAATGACGTGAATTTCTGCCCTCTTTCTTTCATTATTTTCTGCCTCTGTTTCAAACTCGGGTGTCGT
This sequence comes from Anabrus simplex, assembly GCF_040414725.1. Lineage (NCBI taxonomy): Eukaryota > Metazoa > Arthropoda > Insecta > Orthoptera > Tettigoniidae > Anabrus > Anabrus simplex. The sequence goes on from NC_090265.1 coordinate 784,128,570, forward strand.
AGCAGTGATCGAGAGTGACTGTGGAAACTTCACCCAACCTTCACGGCGTGTGACCATGGCCACAACGTCACTGTGGTTGAATAGCATACGTTACACTCATCGCCTGCCAGCCCGTCCATTTACAGTGCTGGGCACCCACGGGACAGAATGCCCAGTGTGAGCACCTGTGGTCTACAGTATACCTTGTGTGTATGGTGGTGGTGGTATTTTTTTTTTTTTTCCTGCGAGTTTTACTGGAGGAATTAAATGTCAGAATTATCATCATTCTTTAGTATATTTCGTAAGATTTAGGTAAATTACCACCACACCAAAGAGTAATAAAAATAAAGTGCAGAGTTCAATATTGTTTTTTGACATAAATATGTCTTATAGCAGTGGGTCATCTGAAATTAATGATACAAAATGTGTAATGCAATGTTATCTAGTAACTGTTGATGGATGGTCATGATCGAGAGGCACATAAGATATATTTATGATCATTTGATTTTCCCAAAGGGAAATTTGACACTTTTTTTTTTCTGCTATGGGTATGTTGCACCAATATTTACAGATGTTATAACAATGATAGGATAGGACTGTGAAAGAAGTGACAGCGGCCTTCATTACGGTACATTCCCAGCATTTCCCTGGTGTGAAATAGGAAGCCACAGAAAACCATCTTCAGGGCTGCTGACTGTGGTGTTCAAACCCATCTCCCAAATGCAAGCTTGTAACTATACGACTCAACTTGGCAGAATTTATTCAAAGATATTAACCCTCTTGCACTCAGCCTATATGCAGAGGTTTGCTCGAAGCAGCTCAAACTAATTTGTGATTTTGCAACCAAATAAAAAAAAAAATCAACACGTAAACAGTTTAATACATATTAAAATAAAATAAATCGCACTAAAATAGGAAAATATGAGCATTTCAGAAATGAGTATACCTTGGACATATTATTATTGGTAAAGCCGAAAAAAATTAAATTGTGAAAATAATATTTGGAAACTAAATAATGGTTTTCAATTATAGAAATATCAGACATTATTGCATTTTTCTTTTTTACTCTTAAACCTGAAAGAAAGAATATTTAATTCTGAATAATTTGATGTTAATATGATGTGTGTGCTGCAATTCACTTGTCAAAAATGGCACAAAGTTATTCACTGTACATGTAACTGTCATCGATGTCAGGTTATTCACGGTCCGATGCACGGTGAGCAACTGTGACTGTGCGAAAATCTTCAGGAATAAGATCGTAACATTAATCACTTTCGACAAAAAGTCACTATTACTCTCTAAATCATCGTAAAATTCAAGGAAATCAAAATCATTTGGCCTTGAACATGACCTAGTCATTACAAGAAAAAGATGACGCAAGCACATGCTACAACGGAGTAAAGAGAAGATGTATAATTATAGTCCGGGAAGAACAGCAAACACACGATATACCAAAGAAGCGAAATAAACTCTAAACTAAACTGATAGCAAGATAAATTGTTGTATTCATAAGCCAACCAAATACAGATCCACGCAATAACAACTTCGAACAACCACAACATAAATATCATGGTCAATAGATTTCATTTGTCGAAAATGAAAAATATTTAATTGGGCTGGTGGATATATCTGTTGAGTAAAATGCAAATTCAATGCTTTAAGTTATTGTCACAATCATCTGTTACCATTTAACAGCCACACAAATGACCAAAATCCCTAAATAGGACGAGGCGATGTATCGGCACCATGAGCGTTCTTGCCATAACCTCTCGCACCGATGGATCGACACGCTGAGAGCTAGAAGGTTAATCAACAGGGGAACATGAAAAGGAACACACAATAGGGCGAAGTCTGTCTCAACTCCTCACACACCGCTGTCCTCAAATGGACTAGCCCTCTAACCCCATCATTCTTAGCCCCGCATTGAACTCATCTTTGTGTCCCAATCTCATTGCAAGGGCAGGTCTGCACACTCACTGAGAAGCATCCTGACTGATCTTCAGCCATGATGTGAGAAGAGTAGGATAAGAAGAAAGACTGGAAGATGGAAGAGAGATAATGGTAAATATTCGGAAAACAGGACACACATACAGAAGGAGAAAAGAATTTCAACAGGTCCATTACTTAAGTAGAACATTAATTGTATCAAGTACGTTGTAGTCTAAAGATACTGTAGTATTACAGTGCATGGAACTGTGCATTCTCATTTCAACAGGGCTAGCCAAGGCCCAGAACCTGATATGAAGATGTTTTGATTTTGACAGTCAGAAAGGATGTGATGGTGGCTTTGTTGCTGTTGGATATAATGTGGCTTTTTTTTGCCCCTTAACAAACTGCTAAATGGATCAAAGCATTACCTCAACCCTGTATCAAGAGCTGACAATCCCTTTGATTTACCACTTCTAGCAATATTTACAGTCATTAACCATGATCAAAGCAGCAGAAGTTAAAAGTAATTGTAGCTTGTGGTTATTCTACTAATTTTTAAGGGAGTAAGTTATACTCAACCTGCCCTACACAAAAGTGTAGACTCATGTTGTAACTTGCTGTTTGGCAGCAGTAATATTGTTTCAACAGCAAGTACCGGTGGTCAGCCAACTAATCTTTAACACCGAGCAGAGGAAAAATGGAAGGGGTACAATCCTTTGCAGAATGAGGGTATCTGCAAAAGAAAGGGAAGAGTCACAAAAGGCCTCGCAAACCTAATACCATTAGGGTCAGAAGAGAACAATAGTTGACCAGAGGAGGTCAGACAGGAAAGATGATGATGATGATGATGATGATGATGATGATGAAATGAAGATGATAATAATAATCATACAGCTTCAGCTACTGTGTGCAGACATTTTAATTGGATGCCATCTTGCTGCCTGCTCGTAAATTTCGAAGTTCCGTTTCACTCAAAGAGATCTTTTACGTGCCGGCATCATACGATGTGGTGTGTCGAGGGGACATCTTTCCGCTCCTCAAAAATCTGACTACCTCTGCCGAGTTTGAACCCCCTATATTGGGATCCGGAGACTGGCACTGTACCTCTGATCCACAGAGGGAGCTGACAGGAAAGATGAAAGTCAGGAGTCTGTCACAAGTAAGCAGAGCAATGCCAGACTCAGCTAGAGGCCTTAAATCTGCTAGTTTGAGAACTCCTTTCAGTTGTCTTTTACAGTAGGCAGAGGGTACTGTAGATGTGTTCTGCCACCCCCACCCACAAGGGTTAACTTGCTGTGTAATGTTTGATGCTACCCTGTTACTGCTGGATATTGTTTCATTCGATGACCTTATGATCCTCCTGAGAGTAAGATTGCCTGATTACAATATGAATCCTGGATATATCTTTTGAATTTGATATATATCCTTTATACTACATAATTTCTAATTGACTGCTACTATCAACTTCATTACTGACATAAATAATTTCCACATACTTTTGGTGCTATCCAAGTGCTGTTGTAAAAAAAATATATATATATAGAATATCCTGAAACAACTTCTTCTGTTATCCTCTAAAGAACATTTCATGATAGGCTGTGGTTGTCTGAAAAGAGCACCATTGCAATTGGCTTTGTAAAGTTACAGTACCCTGGCCTGTATGACCACATTCCTCTTTAGCAGTCAAGGTATAATTTCTGCAGATGCATTAATGTACTGTATTGCTTGCACAAAGATAGCATTTAGTTTTAACTTCTAGAATATGAAAAGACTTGACCTGGCAAACTTGGGGCATGTAGAATCTAATTTATAAGTTCTGTTGAATTTTGTTTCGTTTACTGCCATATCTACATTTATCAGAATAATTTGTAAAATTCCTTCTCTGTGCATCAGCATGTACAGTCGCTCAAAAGAAGAAAGAGCACATGGTAATTTATAAATTCCTTGCAGGTACACTTCTCTCAGAAACAATTGAACCTGAAGGTGTTAAGTTTGTTGCAAATATCCACATGGTTTATATCTGCATGGGAGGTGAATTATATTTTTTGTAATAATTAAAATAAAGTCTGATAAAATACTAAATACGAGGAACATCCAATGCCATGCACTTGTCTTCTTTTATGAGCGACTACAATAAATCATCAAAATTATTTTATGGGAAATGGCAAGTGACATTCATTGGAAGTTTGTTTACAAATCTTTCCTATGTGAATCTTTGCCATTTTTCTTCTTTTATTTTGAATCTATAACAAATATAAAGGTTGTTCATTTGAAACATAGCTGTTGTCTAAAAGCTTACGCTAAATGTATTGGACAACGTACACTGTATCAAAACGACAACATACTGATGATAATTCAAGAGACTTCGCAGGGTGTAAGCAACAGTAATTATCAGACTCTACAGATAATCACTCCCACCATTCAAGTACTTGATCCAACACAGAAAACCTTTCGTTATACCCTCCACAATGAAGGACACTGGTTGCTATAATGTGTGTCTACTTTAAATTGTAATACAGAGTAAATGGCGCATGTGTTCACATATTATCAGTTTAGTTACCGGTATCACAAAAATTTCAACTGGATATCATATCTATTAGGTAATTATTATTATTACAATTTGTTTTACATCGCACCGACACAGATAGATCATATGGCAATAATGGGGCAGGAAAGGCCTAGGAGTGGGAAAAAAGCAGGCCCAGCATTTTTGTGGTGTGAAAATGGGAAACCATGGAAAACCATCTTCAGGGCTGCTGACAGTGGGGCTCGAGCCCACTATCTCCCAGATGCAAGCTCACAGCTGCGCACCCCTAACCACATGGGCAACTCGCCCGGTATTAGGTAATCATGACGTGGTATGTTTTATGGCATCAAAAAAAATTGCGCATAATTTCCTTCCGTTAAACCTTTAAAATAAATAATGTTATTTGCTTTACATCCCACTAACTACTGTTATGGTTTTCGGAGACTGTTAAACCTTTGTCCTCCCCTTTCAGTTGTCTTCACGGCTTAAAAGTGCCCTCATCAGATGCAGGTTTTGATGTTGTACTTTGATGCAATATTGTTCACCCATATATTGATATTTAATGTTTAAGGATATTTGGTAGCTGCATGCAGAAAGATAAGGACAGCATTAATGGTTTAATACATGTATTAGAAGGAGAAACTGGATGCCCGTTAAACTGTGCACTGCAGTCTAAGGTAGAGACGCACTATAGTTGAACCACACAAACCAGATACATGTTCTTGGCAGGGTGAGAGGTCTTGGATCTAAGGTGGTTGACCTTAAGACCCCTGCAAAACAGTGCTGAGACATTTTTGTGAAAATGTGCATTACCTTTGAGCGGGACCACACTTTATGACAGCACTTTGCACATGATTTGAATCATACCAAATGGTATTCATTTGCACATAACCATTAAACATGAACATTGCTTCAGATTTCTTCTCTACTTAGAAAATATATATCAGACTGCCATGTTCTGAGTTGTTACTATAAACACCTAGCCACGTAGTACTGCCCATCTCTTGGCTGTCCCAGCAAGTTCCCTTCTTATTTTTACATCATACTGGCATAAGACAGGTCTTATGGTGACAATAGGATAGGAAAAGGCTTGGACTGGCAAGAAGTGACCATGGCCTTATTTAAGGTACAGCCCCAGCATTTGCATGGTGTGGAAATGGGAAACAGCAGAAAACCACCTTCAGGGCTGCCGACAGTGGGATTCAAACCCACTATCTCCCGTAAGCTGACAGCTAATGACCCAAACCACATAGCAATCTTGCTGGTCATCAGCATTATTAGCTCTATGTTTCAGTTGAACAACCCTCATACATTTTGTATTTGTAAAAATGTATTATTTTTTTTTCAAACATAGTTTGTCTTGTAAGAGCTGCACATCTGTATATATATTTCTGTAATCTTTATTACATTGTCTGTACTTGCTGTTTGGTTTACTGTGCTGACATTCAAGCTGATAATTGTTATTGTGTTCACTCTCATAGTACTAGTCTGCAGTGGAAAGTCACATATCATGTGATTGTAACATAAGTCATTAAACCAAATATTAGAATAAAGATATTGGACTATGAACAGAATGCTGACTCAAACAGTTACCCATATACAGCTAGATAGAAGTATGGAAGTCCTTAGGTCTTGTGAATAATATTGTGTGTTGTAATTGTTTACCATAGGGTTTTCAGGACATAATCTGTAAATTTTGCCATTTTACATGTTAATTATTTTTTGCTAAGGATATAGACAAGAACGGCTGTTACCAAATCTTGTCATTTAGTTAGTTTTCGATTTATATTGTTCGTTAAATCCACTATGTTGGTATAGGAACTTTAAAAACATGTTACCTTTTTTTTAAAAAAAACAAATTTAATTTTGAGAAAATCCCTTTACCCTTGTTGAATGTTGTATATTTTTCTACTTCTCTTTCTTTGTTTTCATGGAGTTAATTTAAATTCATCTTAATAAATTCTTCCTGGTGATTAAAGCATATACTTTAAAAGAATGGTTACCAAGCATAGTCAAATTTATATTTCTTGAGGCCAAAGCAAAATGGTAATTGAAGGTATAGCCACTTCATTCAGTATTAAGATATGATGAGAAACACTTGTACTTTGATATATTTATCTGTATATAGACTTTGTCATCTTCATTAGTAATATATTTCCAGTCATGTTACATCTTTTCTAATCTTCTCCAACTATTGATATCCTTTTGCTTCCCTGCATTTGCTATCTCTAAGGCCCCATTCACAATGCAAACATAACCGTAAACTTAACGACGTAACGTAACCGTAAAATTAACGTAAAATTTGTGGTATTCACAATGGAGGAACGTAACATGGACGTAAAGAGTGCACAGCAGCCAATCAAAACACTGCCATGTTATTTAGCACGGAAGTTGGGTTTTAGGCTATCTCGCAGTTTTATGTTTTAATATCTTGATGGAATTAAACAACGTGGTATTGGAAATCATATTACTTCAGACGTCTCTTGCTTTGCTCCTGGGATCTATGTAAGTTTACACTAAAAGGCGAACTAAACAACGATGCAGAAAATGGGTTCATCCCTTGAATCAAAGAAGGTTATTTCAGAGCGATTTCGGTAATCTACTGTAAGAAACGACCCTCATCAGTTCGTTTTGTACATGCGGATGAAACCTGAACTGCTTGACACTATCTTACGATTTGATTCCCCTTTCGTAATAAAAACAAGTGTAAGGTCTCCTTTACCGACATCTATGCGCCTAGCTATCACACTCTGATGAGATGTTTGGATGATATCGTTTTCGTAAACTAGTAGTCTGTCATGATGTTAAGAAATATCCTGGGACACTGTTTTATCTATGACAGGGACTGTCTCGTCCGGTCGCCAGCGCTGCGAGCTTTTCTCCCGCCATTTACTGTCAGATTTCATTGCTACAGCATATTTGTTTCCATGTATTTTTTACGGCACAGCATCTTTTTAATTCTTTTTCCTTTTATCATACAGACGCACAAAGATTATTTTGGATGAGAATACAAGTGTTTCGTCGAAAGAAGTCATTATATCCCGCACAAAATACAATGTTTACGTCTGCTCTGATTGGCTGGTTCTTAAATCTAACGTAAAATTAACCGGAAGAGCTTGGAGTTTGCAATCCTTTAATTTTACATACTCTCAGTTGAGTTTATGTCAGCGCATTGTGAATGGTTCCATTAGATAACATGGCCGCTAACTTCTAAGTTGACGTTAATTTTAAGTTTATGTTGCGTTACGTTTGCATTGCGAATGGGGCTTAACTGTGACTAGACTTCACCAGCAAGAATTTTATGTCATCCATGTATTTTCAGTGCTATTAACTTGGGTTTGAACCTGCTGTCCCCTGAGTGCAACCTGACCGCTAAGTAAGTAAGTGAGTAAGTAAACATTTTAAAAAATCAAGGTAATCAGCAAGCAGGAAGTCACGAACACTGTAATCACATTGGACAGAGAAGCCATTGTCGCAATTCAAGCTTCTAGGATGCCAGTTAACACCAGAATGGGATCCAGATGTATAAATGGAAACCAAAATCAGCCTTGTTAGTCATGTTTTTTTAAATTAAAACCTCTTGTATACACCGTGACCTCAGATTCGAAACTCATGAAGTGTTACTGTATGTCCAATAAGAGAACGGTTTTGACAGGTGCGGCTGTGACTAGACTAATGGTGCACTGCGTTGTGAGATAGCCATCAGGTGATTTGTCATATAATCTCAAAATTTCATAATGAAACTTTGTTTGCACTTGTTATATACCCTAAGCTAGGTAATTTACATATTCGACGAACTGACAGCATCTTGATTTATGAGTTTCATTTCCGTATTGACAGATTAACATGTACAGATATGAAAGGGTCTCCACCTTATCAATACTGTTTATTGTAAGAATTAGCTTACAGTACCGGTTTCGACCATAATTGGTCATCATCAGCTGATCATGAATACCTTTACATATATATCAAGCAGTAATTGACATTACACTGTCTAAAGGGAGATGCTGTAAGGAAACACCATATCTGAGTGTGTCCAAATTGGGCATATTAAGTGTGAATTGGTTATATATTATGATTTTGATTTTCAGGTACATGGGTATAAAGCTATCTTCTTCAGGACTAGAAATTTGACTGTAAAATCTATCCTAAGCTTAAATCTAAGTTGTATGTACAAATACAATAAACACATTAAAATACACAGAACGTATTAAAATACATTAAAATAATGAGTATAAAACACTTCACGGATTTGAATGTGCGTCTTGCGTATATCTTCATTCTCGTTTTAGAGTCCATGGTTGTACATAATTTGGTGCTGCGATTGTAGGCAATGCTGTACGTCTCTTAAGAAGTCTTATTATTTACTTAAATGATGTCTTCACGTGTATGTATGATAAAATGCTTTCGTTGTTAGCAAAATCCGATTATATAGACAGAGGTAGGTATGTGCAGCTGTGAGTGGAGTCTTATTCCTTAAGTTTGGAAGCAGATGAATTGGTCTTGGTCATTCGTGTATTTTTCTTGATGTTAGGCTATTGTGGTGGCTCCTTCCTCATCTATATCTGTGTGCTGGTGTTATAGTTGTTGTTGTTGTTGTAGTCTTGACTGGGTTGTATTCGATCTGAGAGCTTGCCGTGTACTACTTCGCGTTCGCCTGACAGCATGCATTCGTAGCTATTATTGCCCATACTATAATAGTGTTGCCATATAATTCAAATATAGGAGGGCGCGTAATATTAGCTGAAAATTCCATCTGATGTCATCAGACAGAAAGAAAACAGACCCTCGATAAAGGCATTATAACAAAGTCATAAATTTCTAGCAATACATACAAGCAGTGAACTGGCGAGCTGAATTACACGTAGAACTATGCGTGGATTGACGGCAGTAAATAGTCACAGATATTAGCTGTAATTATTTTATTACTAATAGGGTGTGGGGTAATAAGCTTACTTTTGACAACATACCATGTAAGTTCTGGGAAAAGGAGATTGGCGTTCGGTTCCCCCATTAAATTTGAAGTTAAGAAATTTTACTGTATAAATGAAACGAAAGATTAATTTGATAGAACAAAATATATTCTCGAAATTGTATATAAAAATAGTAAGTCTTGTTGCGATAAAACAGATGAGAATATGAAATTATGACATTGCAACTGAAAGAAACTAAGCATGAATTTGAATTCTTCTTGACCGGACATTTAGCAAGTTATACGAAATATATCCCTCACTTGACTGTACCTTCAACACTTTGAGTGTAATTACGACATATTCCTTTGATCTGGTGTTTACTGTAGATGTGTCACACCTAATTTGGTGATTTATCCATGTGACTGCTTCTTCTCCATATCATATGACTTCTTGATAAGTCTGTATGGTATGACTTCATTGCAAGTGGTATCCTTCTATGACTCCACGGTAAGCCTTTGTGTCCGTATCTTCGACTAAATGACCGACCAACTTTGGCCTCACTCTCTCAGTGACCAAAGACTAATGGCTCACTGAATCTTCTCCATCTCGTTCACACTCGTTGACTCTCGTTGACTGACCGACTTGGGCCTCTGCATCCATTTGAATAATGACTGATGCTACAGTATGCAGCCACCTTTTATAGACATTAGGTTGACGCACCTACGTAACCTCCAGAAATAACTATTATCGACTCCCACCTCGCGACAAGTGTTGCATACAATGGTGAAATAGCCCAGGGCTCCCTAAGTATCTAAGACGGTAAGCGCATCGCTAAATGCTCACGATGACGTAGCAATGACTTGACAGTAATGCCAGCAGTATTGCACAATGTAGCAATGTCACATCCAACATCTGATATCCAGCACTTCTTTACTGTACATGTCTTTAGTGTTAATTTACATACACGTATATATGAATACATTTAACTACAATCACGCAAGCGACAAGCATTGCAGAATCGAATTGAATAAGAATGATAATATAATAATAGTAATCTCACAGATAAAATAATAATAATAATACAGACATAATACTAATAATATCACAGATGAAATAATAATAATAATAATAATAATAATAATAATAATAATAAAAATACAGATATCACCTTGTAACTGGATTTGAACCGTTACATAGCCTACTTCCAAACTTACTCAGCTCTAACATGAAAAAAGAAATGACTGAAATTCAGAGACCTCGTATTGAATATAAATATCGAAATATGGACCCTACTTAACCTTATAGCCTAAATATTAAACAGAACTGTTTAAAACACTAAGATAAAACTTATAACACATGGATGAACGGGAATAACAACACTAACACTTAAGAACAATAAGAGATAATAATAGTAAACAACTGATGCAGATAACACAATGTACACTTGTATTGCAATCAGAAAAGCAATTGAATCATGTGGAAATGTATGGGTAAATAACAGCTGATGGAGCGATCACAGCGCTCATATGTTAAAACCTTTCTCTTATTGGACAAGGTTTGGGTGTTACTAGTGCTGCTTTATGGGCGCTGAGGGGCTTCATCACTGAACCAACTGCAGGCCTTTGAAATATCATTGTATTAGTTTAAGATATGTTCAAGATCTCATGTGTATAACATATCACCACCTAGGAGCTGGAGTCTTAACCCTTAAACAGCTTATTTTAGTTACTTTTTCCAAAGTGACAAATACAGCCTGATACAACTGATCATAGAAGGGAAATGAGGACCTAGCCAGAGAAGTTTATACTGGACGTGGGCTCCAATGGTGGTCGGCATCCATGATATGGCAACTTTGATACGGGAAACAAAATAGGAAAACTTATTTGATGACAGTCGCCAACCTTTATGTGACCAGAAGAAGAAGGCATTACCAAAAGTGAAAACATATTTTTGATATCTTAATGGTTTATGACATACATAAAGTCATACATTCCGTAACTTAACAATTTAAAAGTTATTTTAGGTAACTTTTTAGTCGACCTGCCTTGTATAAGAACCATGTTTATGGTTTTATCCACATGTTTTTGTTCAGCAAATCACAAATATTTTCACACATGAAGTTTTTGTGTTACGTATGCCTTGTCGTATTTCCAACCTGTTTGTTGTACTGGAGGAATTCAGAATCTATCTAAATAAAATTGTAAGGTGTCTGCTTTCTTTCCATTAGTTTGTTTTGCATATTTCAAGATACTTATCCATTTTAGATCAACTCAAGACCACATCAGTGGGTTTTACCTTTCATGTCTGGTGGTGGTGGTGGTGGTGGTGGTGGTGTTGTTTTAAGAGGAAGTACAACTGGGCAACCGTCCCCTATCGCGTCTGCTAGTTTGTTCCACCATGATAAGTAAATGGCTGAAAGTATTTTAGCCAAACCTCATATTTAGAGTCAACCTCTCCAAGAGCAGGTTTCGATATGTATATGATTTTAAAATCACTGAATAGACGAGGTTTACGGGAAGACTAAAAGAGTTATGTAATGTTTTCTCTCATACTGTCAATTTTCTGAAAAATCTATCATCTGTTTGTTTTGTAAAACTAAATGCCTTGTTATTTAAGGTCAACCTAATCGATACTTGTTTTACGCATCATGAGTTAAGTATGTCTGACTCGTTGGCTGAATGGTCAGCATACTGGCCTTCGATTCAGAGGGCCCCGGGTTTGATTCCCGGCCGTGTCGGGGATTTTAACCTTCATTGGTTAATTCCAATGGCCCGGGGGCTGGGTGTTTGTGCTGTCCCCAACATCCCTGCAACTCACACACTACACACAACACTACAACACTATCCTCCACCACAATAACATGCAGTTACCTACACATGGCAGATACCGCCCACCCTCATCGGAGGGTCTGCCTTACAAGGGCTGCACTCTGCTAGAAATAGCCACACGAAATTAAATTAAAATGAGTTAAGTATGCATTAGGGTGACCATAAATAACAAAGTATTTTGTAACTGATAACTGTCAATACAGAGCACAATGAAATTTGTAACAATTATTTGTGAAAGTTCCATTTTTTAAAAACAATTGCGGTCTGGTGCTTGTTTTTGTCTGCTTTTGAAATGACTGAGAAAATGAATGTTTTCTATGTGACTTATCTTCTGTCACAAGAGATAGACTCCCTTGCAGCTTGGCAAAAAATGTGCCGATTACCATGGCAATGCTTAGGTGTGCCTGCCAACAAGTTAGTCACGTAACGCCATGTTCATCATCATTTGTGAAAACTCATTCGTTCAGTAGCAGGTGAGAGAGGCATCAAGCCACCATTCTGTGGAATACAAACGGAATATCACTGGAGGTTGCAGTCTTATTCAAATAGTGCTATGCATCTGAAGGTTACAGTCTTATTCAACGTTTTAAGCTAAGATCCATCCAATTTCTGTAATCTTCTGACTTATCAGTCCAGATATTTAAGTACTGAATCATAAAAACTGTTTACTACTTTTCTGAAATCCTCTACTTCCATCTCACTTTCAGCTTGTAATTCATATAAAGCACATTTTAATGCTCCCTTTTCTCAATCATATTTACTTTCAACTTGAAAAAGACTGTGGCCACTTCTACACATGTCATCATTTCACCTTCTACCTTGAGAACTGCCTGATGGAAAGTAGTGCAGAAAAAGTACAATTTTTATCAATAGTTTTTCAAAGAATTATCATTAGATATTATTACTAAGAAAAGTATTTTAAAAAAAAACACAAGAACTCTTCGAAGTGCTGAGAGGCCCCTACTTGGTAGTATAGCCTTTAACTGAGTCTGGGAATTTTTTCACTTGTGCCAAGCTCCTCACTTCTGTTTTTCCTAGCCCTTGATCATCTCTTGCTCTCTTCTGAACCCAACGACTTGAGAGGCCTTGAGTCTTTCATTTTCATGCCCTTCCCTTTCTTTTAATTATACCTTTGTTCTTTAAAATGTCAGACCTTCATTTTTCCCTTCTGATGAGTGTTAAGAGAGGATGGTTCCATGTTGTACTTCCTCATAAATCAGTAATGACCACCTCCACCTTTCTTAGTCAATACCTTCATTCATGAGAGGATTGGATTTGCTCCTTTTGGCTGGTGTTAATAGAATACGGTTGCCTAATTGTACAGTAAAACCTCAGTTCACTGGACTTTGGATTTAACGCAGGATAGTCCAGCCCTGCAGTGTAGGGGGCAACACGCCCGTCTGTCACCCGGCGGCCCCAGGTTCGATTCCCGGCCGGGTCAGGGTTTTTTTAATTGTAATGATTAATATCTCTGGCCTGGGGACTGGGTGTTTGTGACATCCTTAATCTTTCTTTCCTCACACACAACATTCCACACTACCGCCATTACAATTACATGCAGGTTCATACAATATGGTGCCAGTAGGGGCAAAAGATCTACATGGGTCAACGCCCCGAACAAATAACATTTTTATACTAATAAAAAAACGTAGGATATGTAATTCGACAAAAAAATTCAGAAAATAATTTAAAATATTAATTATTGAACACAAATGAACTGGAGAGAATGACACTTAAAAAATGATTAGACATCAATGAAGGTGACCCAAACTGTCAAATTCTAAGACACGAAAATATTTCAGTAAATGTTCTGTGGGGTGACCAGAAAGCTGGTGACAAAGAAGGAGCGGTTTCAGCTGGTCCAAAACAATTGGTGGTTAGGGAGCACATGGGTGACATTATGTTGTTTATAGGTGTCATTAAAGTCTGTTAATACTAGCGTCTGCAATTTTATGTAATATCATCCTAAAAGATACAAAAAGAGCTAAATGTGCAGAAACTAAATGACAAATCGGAACAGAACAGATTGAGGTGGTTTGGATATATGAAGCGGATAAAAGAAGAAAGACCGCCCAGACAAGCACTAGAAAAACAGATGACAGTGAGGAGAGGACAGGGAAGACCAATATTACGCTGGATGGACTCTGTGAAGAACAGCATAGGACAACTGAACCTGGACTGGAACACAGTGTTGGATGAGGAATGATGGAGAGACATGATGAAGTGGACAGGAACCATATTTGTCCCCACCTGGTATCAGCTGGAAAAAGGGAAATGATGATAATTCTCATCATCGTCCTAAAAACATTTACATAAATAGGTAACAAAAACCTCAAAATGTATACTCTAATATCAAAATAGTACATGGAATAACAAATTGTTACTTACTCAAAAAATAGTTCAAGAATATTCATTTCATACAAACTACTGTACATATTTCAGTAAGTCACAATAGTTTTTGGTGTAATTTTAAAGTCAGTCAAGGCATGAGATACAGTGTACCACAAGATGTTTTTCTATGTTTTCAGGAGATATGTTTCATCAATTGGGAAAACTTGTTCTTTTGCACCCAAAATGATTTCTCTGCATCATATTTTTAACAAAAACACTATATCTTCTTGGCCATGTATATATTTGTAGCAAATGCATAACACAAATGTTCCTTCATGCGTAAATTATATATAATTACAAAATTAAAGTAAATATTGCAACAGTAATAAAAAATTAAAGAAAATTTTGTATATGCATTCAAACCACTGGCACAGTATGTATTTTAACAGTCACAGTTCACAGGAAATTTCCATCTCTTAAATTCACTAACAGCACTGGGCTTATTTTTTGCATCACAGATGTCCGTGATTGTTTATGCTTTCAGGAATCCAGCCATAGTTGCAAGCAATATACGCCACTTCACATACATTTTAGAATTATTCTCAAAGACACATTGCAACATCTTTCAATAGTCTAAAAATATTTTTAAAATAATTATCTCTACAAGGTGTTCAATTATGCAACATTTGGTATTGATGCAAATTTTATATATAAAAATATGTACAGTAATTATTTTAAAATTGAAATTTGTAGAAATATGTAGTGTTAAAATTGAATATTACTGCTCAGAGAGGCAGTCTGTTTACTAACAACTCATTTGGTTTTTCCACTCTGCATAGCTTTTCTTGACTCATGCACATACTCACTTGGGTGATCACACTGTAGACTGGTATGTTCTCTCAGCGCAGTGTCATTTCAGAATGATTCTCAAGTAGCAAAACCTTGTTGAGCGTTGCATAGCCGCTTCCTTCCACTTGAGACTGATGCACTCGAGACTGGCTGGCATCTGCAGTTCTGCACTCTATAAAAGCTCACAGAAGATTCTAGTATTTCTCACTTCCAGGTCATTCGGGGTGCTTGGTCTATTGATAATCGGCTTCTTCGGAGTTTCCTTATCGCAAGCCTCAACCATGCCAGTGCTATTGATTTCCTTTGTTGCTGCCTACATTGTCGCTGCTCCACCAGTTATTGTCAAAGTTGCTGGAATCATTGCATTTCACCAGCCACCCCGCTCTCAGACTTCTTTGTCACCCTCTTAAAACCATCATTTTCCCACAGGGAGGCTGCTGGAACCTGTAGTCCTTAATTCTGGTAATAACAGTGTTGGGACTTTCTCACAGCGACTCCCCTCCATCCGTTCGGGTCTTTATAGCTACACTTGGTTGACTTTCTGGAATCCTCTCGAGTTAACTTGCGGGTCATAGCAGACTTTCATCTGGTCACTAGCTATCATCAGGTGTCATTGGGCATACTCGGGAATGACGCTGAGCCATTCCACCAGCTCCCATGCATAGTTTGTTGCTATCCTAATCATTAGTTTGCATAGCAGACATAACTCCCTTTCTGAAGACCATGTTGGCGGGTTGTCATGCCTGTTGTCTCGTGAGTGGATGCACAGTAGGCCATCCTCTAATCCCAGTGTCTCTGATGCACCGACACCACCTTTCTCAGATGCTCCTCAATGGTCTTTATGAACTGCTCTACCATGTCATCCGATTGTGGTTGGAGAGGTGTCGTGCAGGTCTTGCATAATCTAAGATGTTGCAAAACTTCTTTTAAAGTTCCAGCCCTGGTCGCTGTGCAGCTCTCACTGTGGCGTCAGCCACTGTTGATGCTTCCTGATTGGGAATGGCATAGGCCTCAGGCAACTTGGTAAAACAGTCCATGGCTAGATTTAGTGATTTCAGAGTCCGATTCAGGAAATGGTCCTGCAGTGTCGTCAGCTGTCCTGTGGAAAGATGCTCCGACGATGACTGCTGCATTTGGCCCCTTCTCCGGATACGAAGTCTCAGCTCGTTTCACATATTTGGCACCATCTTTCAAATATACCCAGTTGTAGCATTGCCAAACCCAATCCAAGGTCTGTCTCCGTGTAGCTCAGCCACCAATTCCATACTTTTATTCCTGGGAATTACCATGCTTTCGTGAGGTCTTTGTACACGGCACCTGCCTGGACGCTGTGCAGCACTTTCATCGCTCATCCATGCAGCTTGGCTATGAGTTGTGCAATCCTTTTCTCCGACGTTCACCCATCATGGATGGCTACGGTCTCAAATTGGGTCCAGAATGTCATATCTCATCACTCAAGATGCACTCCCATCTGCTACCAGTGTCGTAGCTGGTAGACCTCAGTCTGGTTTCTAGGGCTGTCATCTTTACCTATAGAACAGTCATCTGAAGTCTCAAACACCAGACTCTATCCGAGGTTTACTTCGAACTGTTTATCATCCATTTCACTTACCTCTTCCCTCAAGTCTCGAATATTGAACTCCACAATCTGAGGTATTGCTTTGAACTGTTTCCCTACAATTCCACTTATATACTGCAGAATGTCGCTTTTTAATTTTACTTCTAGAGCATGCACCTCCTCCTCTAACTTGTACTGTTCAACGTTAAGTTCATTCCCCCTGACACCACAGTTAGCTGGTTCGAGTCCTTGAGTCAAAAGAAATTTCACCATCAAATGTTGGCCGGCAGGGTACGAGAGGTGGTGGTATAGAATTTCTAATAATTAGACTGCATATCAAAAAGTCTGAATTCAGTTCCAAACCTCTCCACAGTGTTCATGTGGAGTGAGGGCATATGATGCTTTTGATGGTGATTCGTCTGTAAAACTTTGAACAGACCACTTGATCTTATTCGACAGGAGTAGGCTACATGCCGATACTGGGATTCACCTTCTCCTTACTTCATTATCATCATTATCCCACATCCAGATGTTTAGGTTGCCCATGGGCATCAAATAGAAAGACCTACACCAGGCGAGTCGAACATGTCCTCGGACACTCTCAGCACTAAAAGCCATACAATAAGTATCTCGACTATCTTTCAGTTCATCCTGGTGGGATTGAATTTGTGGCTTAAGTTCATCCTGACTGGATTGAAGTCATGACTTCATTGTTCACAAAGGGCCTGGAAAACAGACTCCATCTTGTCAATTTATTTATTTTAATTTTTTAGCCAACATAGGACTACTTAGTCAGGGTTATGGAGGTTTTTCTTCTTTTTGTCAGCCCAATACTGCTTCATCCTTTCTAAACATAATTTTCTTTCTGCTTCTGGAATCATTCCTATTCTCTGCTTGTTGATTTTTGTCTGTAGTCTAGTGTGTTTATCTTTCAATATTTTGAGTGTATTGGTTATGTATTTTAAATCTTCTATTGTAATATGCAACTCTCTCATGTCTTCTTTAAGTTCTACGATCCATCTAATATTATTCTTACTCTTACTCTTCCATAATTTTTCTATTATTTTTCTACTGATTCTATTTTCTGGTGACCATTAGATGGCCTAAGAATGATATTTGTTTCTTTTCGATTGTGCTAGTCACAGGTTCTATTTCTTTATAAACTGTCTCATTGGAAGCTAGTCTCTAGGCTCCGTTTACTTGATAATTTTTATTTAGACGGGTCCTCACTATTCTTCTTTCTAACTTGAGTACTCCGTCTATTGCAACTGTGTTTGTTGTTTTGAATAATGTTTCACTTGCATGTGTAATTTGTAGCTGGGTGACTGTTTTGTAGTGTTTCAGTTTGGTTGCTAGTGAGAGACACTTTTTATTATATGTATTCTTGGTAACATGCTGTGCTGTAACCAGTTTATCTATTCTATTTTGCCATACTGCTTTCTCGTTCAGGTTATATGTGATTATTTCACCTAAATATTTAAAATTTTCTACAATTGTTATTTCTTGGTCTCCCAGCTTAATTTTGTTTGCAAGCGGAAGTTGAGTTAGCATAATTTCTCTTTTCTGAAATGAAATTTTCAAACCAATATTTTGAGCTATTTTCTGTAAAGATTTTTATTTGTTGTTTTGTTTCCTGAATAATCTTGTCAATTATTCTAGAATATTACCCATATTAAAACACACTCCTGATTATGTTATTACAAGATATTGGAATCATTCGGTATTGACGGTTTTCACTTTACAAAGGAAATTTAATATGTCCTCTTATTCAATACAAACACATCTCCATCATTAGATGGAGTAAAAATAGTCAAACATGAACTTGTTTGAGCCATCTTCAGTAAAAAATGTTTAAAGTTTTTACATAATTGATGCTAAAAAAATGTGTTAAAACCTAGTCAAAAAAAGAATGAAAACAAATGAGACATGACCGAAACAAACAATAAGTAGTGATTATGGCGAGGTTCTGGACCTTTTAGTCTAAACTTGCAGGGTGTTATAATTAGAAAACAGGACGAAATCACTGTGCTAAAAAATTCAAAATGACAGTCTGTTTCCGTTGAATCACCATCACAAACAGTCAAGAAGGGAGCGAAAAACATGAGAAAAAATGTTTGAGAGGAAACATGTGCCAGGTACCATGTAGTGACACAGTGGAAACCACCAATGAAGTTCAAATTTTGAGTAGTTGCACTCTCGAAAGGCCTGACCTCAAATTTAGCGGTCCCATTCACAATGATCGTATCCAATGTTGGTGTTTGCCTTATTTTTAAATAGTCGGGAGGGCAGTGAAAAAATTGAGAAGTTATGTTAAAGAAGATAACAGATGCCAGGTAAAATGTATATAACACATAGTGGAAACCACCAATGAAGTTCAAATCTGTAATGGAAAAAATGAGGTTTTATGAGAAACGTGGGCTAATAAGTAACAAATAAGTGTGAAAAAACTTTTCAACTTACTCATTTAGTAGTTGTCCTCTCAAAATGATCTGAGCTTCTCAGATTGAACAGTCCCGTTCGTACTGATAGTGTCCATTGTTGGCTCAGCTGTGTTTGCAAGGATGGGAGGGGGGGAGTGGTGGTGAGTTGGAGAGATGGAGGCGGGGTTTGTTTTTATTATAGGTTTGACAAATATATGGAGTGCATGTTTCAAGTAGAATGTTCTTTTTATTTAAATTTATTATGAGAGGGGTTCATAAACTGATATATATCGATGTGGATGCTCTCGAGAATGTTGAGTAAGGTGCCTTCTTGATCAAGTAAGATCTTTATCTATTGATGTGTATTTATGACTGGATTATTTATGATGCTCACTCATAGCTGAAAAACTATTATATTTAAAAGCGTTGCGATGTTCGGCGTATCTTATGACAAAATTGCTGCCTGTTTGACCAACATAGTTGGAATTACAAGATTGCCATTTTAAATTGTAAACTCCGGAGTTCAAGTATCTATTATTTTTGTTATTGTTCCTTGATTGCAATCTCAAAACAAAAGTTGCCAAATTAGGGAAAGACTCACGTTTTTTGAAAAATTGTTTGATCAATGACTTAACCCCCAAATTTCTAAAATTCACTAAGTAAACTCATAGGAAAACAGCAAAAACTCGTGTGACTCAACTTAAGCTCAATAAAATTTGGATTAAAGATGAAATCAAATTTCTCAATAAAAAGAAATCTCATCTTAACCACAAACTATATGAAACTCATTTAGAAGTTTCCACTCTTCTTTGCCCCCTTCAATGGACATCCTTTCAATTACACGTTTCCAACAAACTTAATCATAACTTGACAAAAAAGGAATTCTCTTTTAAAAACAACACTTAGCAAACATAATACCCCAAACAGCGCAAAACTAAATGGTTTTTCCTTTCTATTTGTCTTACGTCGCACCAACACAGATAGGTCTTATGGCGACGACAAATTATTTTCACGAACCTGTAGTAAACATAAGTAAAATCAATGTCGATGATTTCGAAGTGCTAAGCAAGGAACCTAAATGTAATTGGGGTAATCCTAACCGTGATAATTTAATTTCCACCATAGCTGATTCGGAATTAGCCATAAACATACAAGAAGGGGCCGATGACATTAGATGTTAGGCCCGTTTAAACAACAAGCATCATCATCAAACGTAAACTATCTTCAACCCTAGAAAGCTAACGTGGTATACAAGGAACGTTACAGCTAACGCATAGTCATTTTTACGAACAAATTGATTGCTATGTAAAAATTACTTATTGCTACATATTTATGTATTTTACATGACATTTCTTTGATAGAGTTCTGTCACCATACACAAACTTTCCGACCACATTCATCGTTCATTGTTGCATTCTAAACAGCATCTTGCTTGATGTTCCCCGCATACAGCTCTGGAACAATGACAACAATACACTTTTGTCATCCTCAGTTTCTTGCTTGGGCAAAAGGCACATATCTTGCATTTTCTTGATTCAGGTCCTTCTGCTTCCTCTGTGGGCATATTCACATGAAGTATTTCTGCCATAGACGAGTGCAGCATGCACGGAAAGTGGTGTAATCCAAGGCGATGTGTCAACCATGGCTTCATAAGTTCATACTGCAGATCTTTTGCAACCTGCCTCCCAGTCATTAGACTACTCATTCTTCCACAATTTTAATGTATCTTTCCTATTAAACACATGTAATTAAGGCATGTCTCCAAAGATTCTGTATTTTATGATATTCTAATAGAGTAAGTTTTAAGTTTGTGAAAAATGGTCTAATAGTTCTTACGTCATTATTTACGAACATAACCATTCTTCGAGATTCAAATTTGGCTGATGATGGTCTGTAAGGGTGCGAAACATGTCCCACATATAACATTTTTAGTAATGAAGATATTTTAAACGTGACAACATTATAATGTATTGAACAGGTGGACCATAATAAAACTTTGTTATTGTAAAAAAACTCTACCGTAATCATGGGATAAAGGTGACGACATCAATAAAGCACAAACGTTTTTTTTAAGAAAACAACTTCATAACCTCTAGAAAAGATCCCATCAAGCGAGTTAGCCATGCCGTTAGGAGCGCGCAGCTGTGAGCTCGCATTCGGGAGATAGTGGGTTCGAACTCCATTGTCGGCAGTCCTGAAAATAGTCTTCCATGGTTTCCCATTTTCACACCAGGCAAATGCTGGGGCTGTACCTAAATTAAGGCCGAGGCCGCTTCCCTCCCATTCCTAGGCCTTTCCTGTCCCATCATCGCCATAAGACCTATTTGTGTCCATGCGACGTAAAGCAACTAGCAAGAAAAGATCCAACTAATAAAATACAAAGAGATCAGAAAACCATTATTAAGAAAATTTTGTTTTTGCTTAATGACCTGGAAAAATCCAAAATGATTATCATGAATCCGAAGCTTCCCACCACAAAAGCGCTACCCAAGATCCATAAAGCCGACATTCCCATAAGACCCATTACCAATTTCATAACTAGTCCAACTTATGAAGTATGTCAGGTCATTCAAAAATTCCTTAAATCACCCTATCATTATCAAGCCAATATGTCAGTGAAAAATTCCATAGAATTTTGCAACAAAATACTTTAATTTATCCAAACACCTAACTCTTCATTCATTTGATAATACTAACATGTATGCTAATGTGCCCGTTAACAACACCGTACAATTGATTAAGAACAATATTTCCAAATTCAGCAAATTAAGTAGAGGCGAAATAGATGAATTTATTCATATTCTGAAATTTACATTGATTAACAATTTCTTCATTTTCAATAATGTTATTTACCAACAGATAGGTCTTCCTATGGGGCCACCAGCTTCAGGGATCCTTGCGGATATTTATATCGATCATTTAGAACATTCTCACATCATTGGTAAGATTAACGGCATTCAACACTGGACATGCTATGTAGATGACACATTTGTTATTTTAGACTTATGTATTACTAACAGCAATAAAGTACTTGAACTTCTCAACTCCATTGATCTACATATAAAATTCACCATAGAGTCAGAAAACAATACTGCTCTTAATTATCTGGAGTTAACCATTATGTGCAACTGCAACTAAACTTCATCCTTTAATAGATACAGAAAACCCACCCAACATACTTCTCTGCACCCAAATAATACAATGGTTTCAGTAGAACCTTCATCAACAGAATCATCAATAGACATAAGAGCAGACCCAAGACTACCCTAGAAAAAGATTCCGCTCCTAAAGAGAAGTTTTCCACTTTCACAATCAACAGTAGTAGCATTTACCAAATTTCTAATATCTTGAAAAAACACAACATTAAAATAGCATTTAGAACCTCCCACACCAACTTCAGACTTATTTTCAATCCGTACACTGTCAATAATAATAATAATAATAATAATAATAGATACTTGAACTCTGGAGTTAAAAAATCCTGTAATTCCAGCTATGTCGGCCAAACAGGCCACAATTTTGTCATAAGATACGCCGAACATCGCAATGCTCTCAAATATAATCGTTTTTCAGCTATGAGTGAGCATCATAAAGAATCCAGTCACGAATACACATCAGTAGATTAAGATCTTACATTATGAGCAAGAAGGCACCTTGCTCAACATTCTCGAGAGCATCCACATCAATATAGATCAGTTTATGAATCCCTCTCATAATGTAAATAAAAAGAACATTCTACTTGAAACATTCATTCCATGTATTTGTTAGAACTTCTATAATAAAAAAACCCGCCTCCATCTCTCCAACTCACCACCACTCCCCCTCCCCCAGCAACCCTGCACCCTCTTCCCTTCACTCCTCCCATCCTCGCAAACCCAGTTGATCCAACAATGGACACGATTGGTAAGAACGGGACCGTTAAATTTGAGGAGGTCAGGCCGTTTCGAGAGAACAACTATGTAATAAGTTCAAAATTTTATCACACTTATTTTTTACTCAAGTTTCTCATACAACCTCATTTTTCCATTACAGATTTGAACTTCATTGGTGGTTTCCACTATGTGTCACATACATTTTACCTGGCATCTGTTATCTTCTCTAACATAGCTTCTCAATTTTTTCACTGCCCTCCTGACTATTTGAAAATAAGGCAAATACAGCTAAGCCAACATTAGACACGATCATTGAGAACGGGACCGCTAAATTTGAGAAGGTCAGGCTTTTCAAGAGTGCAACTACTCAAATTTGAACTTAATTGGCGATTTCCACTATGTGTCGCCTACATTCTACCTGGCACATGTTTCCTCTCAAAATTTGTTTCTCAAGTTTTTCACTCCTCTCATAACTATTTGATTGATGACTCAATGGAGACAGATGTCATTTTGAATTTTTTAGCACAGCGATTTCGTCCTGTTTTTAAATTATAACACATTGCAAGTTTTAGACTAAGAGGTACACAACCTCACCATAATCACTTATTGTTTGTTTCCGTCATGTCTCATTTGTTTTCATTCTTTTTCTTGATTAGGTTTTAACACATTTTTAGCATCAGTTATGTAAAAAACTTCAACCTTTTTTCACTGAAAATGTCTCAAACGAGTTGATTATTACTCAATCGAATGATGGAAATGTGTATATATTGAATTGCTTTAATTCCGTCATGTCTCTTTTGTTTTTCATTCTTTCCTTCATTATGTTTTAATACACTTTTTAGCTTCAATTATGTAACTATTTTTTCACTGAAGATGTCTCAAACGAGTTGAAACTTTGACTATTTTTACTCCATCTAATGATGGAGATGTGTATGTATTGAATAGGAGGACATTGTTAAAAATCCTTTGAAAATGATTATGTTATACTTCTGACACCAGTTGTGGCAGGTTATGGGGTCCTTAGAACTAAAATTACTGCACAGAGAGGTAGTGTGTTTACTAACCACTAAATTTCATGTACTTACAATTAATTACAAGTTCACTTGAGTTTGAGTTTTCCAACTCCTGCTCTCCACACAGCTTCTTGCATTGCATGTCATTTCAGAACAGTTCGTGACTGGCAGACTCACTACCAGTGAATGACTCGTGACCATCCGCTTACTTCTACTTGCAGTTAATGCACTCGTGACCGACACATGTACGTCAGTTGTACACTTTATGTAAGACTGTGAAAGATCCTAGTAGTTACCACTTCCAGATCACTCTAAATGCCTGGTCCATTGTTAATCATCTTCCACCTTCTTCCAGGAGTGTCTTAGTTGTGAACCTCAACATTTCACTGGCACTATTGTTTCCACTCAACTGACCCACCCACTTTGTTGCTGCTCCGCCAATATTATCACTCGCTGGCATTATTGCATTCCACTGGCTGCCCTGCATTCGCCCTTTTTTGTCACAATGTTATTATCTTAGTAGCCTAATTCGCCTACATTTAGAGTTTTCACACGGACACATTCTAAATAAAAATATATTATTACATAGAAAATCGGACTTTACTGAGATCTAGAGGTGTCTGTTTATTACAAATATTTTCAGCAATTTCGACCAATAATTATAAAGAAAGAGTGTACAAGTGGAAATCATTTGAAACTTAAAGCTTTATTACTGTAAGTTGAATCCACTGTAAAATTGTTCCCATTGAAATGAAATGAAATGGCGTATAGTGTCGGGAGTGCTCGCCAGGTGCAGGTCTTTTGATTTGACGCCCGTAGGTGATCTGCGCGTCGTGATGAGGATGAAATGATGAAGACAACACGCACACCCAGCCCCCGTGTCAGCAAAATTAACCAATGATGGTTAAAATTCCCGACCCTGCCAGGAATCGAACCCGGGACCCCTGTGACCAAAGGCCAGCACGCTAACCATTTAGCCATGGAGCCGGATATTGTTCCTATTGAAGAATGTTAATACTACCCAGTCTTTTATTGTCAGTGTACTGTAATCCCTAAGATTCAGAATTTAATATACTGTTCATTTTACAAACAACCCTTAGCCCTTAGTCCATTAAATTAACAGTGTATTGTTCTTCCTCTTAAAGCAATAATGACTACCGCCATTAAACACAAATATTGCTTCAACATTTTCTTGTATTAGCAAACGTATGTTTCAAACTGACTGTGTCCTGAACTGTTGTTACAAATATTGAGCCATGCAGTGCTGCCACCTCTTGGTTGTTTGCATTTGCATTATTTGCATTGTTGCCAGATCTGTCTTATAATTAATGCATCTAGCATTAATTTTTCCAAAACCAGGCATTAACATTAGAATGTGGTGACATTCACTATCAGTTGTTTACCTAGTCTTTTCTTAAATAACTTCAAATGACAAATAGAAATGGTCAAAGATGAATTGAGCTTTGCACAGACCGTAGACTTATTCTTGAAACCACCAAGATTTAAGAGAAAATCACACAAATCAATGACCTGGAAATGCCCTAATATTAAACTGGGTGAGTTTCAGATAGACCACGTAGCAATGGATAAAAAATACCATAGAGAAATTTATAATGTCAAAGTCCTTCGTGGGGTGGACATCGATTCTGATCATTATATTTCAAAGATTAAAATTAAGTTAACCCCAAGAAAACATCACAAACCATCTAAATTCACTAGGAGGAAATATGACCCTAGCTACTTAATAAATAATGCTGTGTATACAGAGAAGTCCAAAACACCTCTAAGTGACAAACTGGAAACGATTATTGATAAACTAAAAAAATATTGCCGAAAACATTACTCCTGTGAAAAGGAGAAAGAAACACGCCTGTTGAAATGAGGAATGTGATTTGGCAATACAGAAAAGACACAAAGCATGGCTAATTGATCAACAAAAGAAAACGGCAAAATCTCGAGATGAACTACTATTGCTAGAAGACAAACGGCCAAAGAAGAATTAAAAGAGGCCATCAAAAAGAAAACCTAGCTAACATAGATGAATCATTCAAACAACATAAGACACGAGACTATTACAGGACATTTAAACAATATCAATCAGGGTATACTCCACCTACACTCATGATGAGAAATAAACAAGGACAACTAGCACACAATAATCAGGAGAATGCCAAAATTCTAGCTGATCACTTCAAAGAATTACTAAATGCTGAAGACCCAAAAGAATACCTAGAATTTTCACCTGATCCAAAAAATAAAACGCGCTCCTATTCCACCAGACTTCCATGAGGTATTTCAAGCGATTAATTGGCTCAAGAATTATAAAGCTGCAGGAGAAAATCAAGTGGTTGCAGAGCTGTGGAAGAATGCAAATAATCAAACACTTCAAAACCTAGACAAACACATCATAGAGATATGGAACCCTGAAAAACTGCCTGCAGAATAGAATACAGCTATAATTCATCCAATACACAAAAGGGGGGATAGACTGGATCCAATTAATTACCGAGGGATCTCTCTACTTGGTATCACATATAAGATCCTGTCTAGAATTATCCTAATGAGAATTCAAGAACAGCTCGACCAAGAACTTGGAGAGTATCAGGGGGGATTTCGACCTGGAAGAAGTTGTCCTGACCTATTCATTCGTCTTAAGTGGATTATGAACCATCAAAGAATGAGAAACAAAAAGCTAGTTATCACATTTGTTGACTTCAAGAAAGCATATGACAATATTCATCGTGAGTCATTACTTAAAGACCTTAAAGAATTTGGGTTACACCAGAAACTCATTAAACCTGTTGGTGTTACCCTCAAGAACACTAGAGCAAAAGTTAAATTCCGAGGAGAGTTGTCTGAATCATTTGAAATTCGGACTGGACTTCGACAGGAGGATGGTCTCTCACCAATACTGTTTAACTGTGCATTGGAGAACGTCGTGCGAGAATGGTCTACGAAATGTCAGCCAAACATCAAGATTGGTAAAAATATCAAACTCAATTGTCTAGCATTTGCAGATGACCTTGCGATACTTGCAAATAGTGTGGAAGAGGCTAAACTCCAAATTGAAGAATCAGAACGAATAGCAGCAGAAATTACAAATCTCCTTTGAAAAGACGGAAATGATGCCATCCTTCAAAGTGGAAAAATCACCTATCACAATAATAACAAACAAATTAAGGTTGTTAATAAATTTAAATATCTTGGAGGGATTATAACTTGGAACTTATAAGAGAATATATCAGTTGAAAATAGAGCATAACACATTACTTGGCCAACCTACAAGAAGAAATCTCGATAAATGCAAAATTTAAACACTACAACTCCGTTATTAAGCCTGAAGCAACCTATGCTAGTGGAACCATATTCAATTTGAATACAAAATCAACTACAGATAAATTACAGAAAATAGACGAATCATTAGAACAACTCTAAACAAAAAACACCAAGTAGAAGGACAATGACGATTACTACCTAATGAAGTTGTATACCAAGAGACTGAGTCTATAATAGATACAATGCGGTAAAGAAGAGTTGCTTTTTTTCTGTCACATATCACGAATACCAGAGACTAGGATAGGTACTCAAACATTTATTCAACTACTTTTGGGATAGTAAAACTAAAAATCACTGGTTCAAAGAAGTTCAAGAAGATTTAAATGAATTAGGCTTGACAATTCAACAAACAGAAAACAGAGAAGAGAAGAGGATCCTGAGAAATAACTATGTGAGACTTAAACTGAAGACCTATACTTTCTTCTTGATATTTGGTTGGGCTCGGTATTTAACTAACACCCAGTTCTAATACTTTATAAATGAAACACTTCCGAACACTCAGAAACACTTAGTTGTGGTGACTAATAAACACTTTATCTCACAGGTGTTAAAGCTGGTAAAACTGTGAACTTCTTGTTTATTATCATGTATGAATTGAACCGTAGGACTATTCAGAAAATACTCTAGTACAAAGATCACTGGTATGGGTGAAAATTTACATCTTGTGGGTGTAATGGTAATGGACTTCGGAGTAAGCACGTGGACACAAGGTACTATATCTTCACGCCGAAGTGACCCATCTTGGCGTCTTCTACTTTGACATACAAGAACGGGTCTACAATTGGGAAGGACAGAGAATATAACACAACAACTAAAGGATCTAGTATTAAGGATGGGATAACACAAATAGAGGGTTGTAATGTAGATATTGCTCAATGTATAATGAAAGCTTACCAAGGACGTGTGCTATTACGAACGACGTGTTACCCTAATCCGTACCTACCAAAGAGCATGTTACTTACTGAATCTGGACCTTTCTAAAAAGAGAACAACGCAGTATTACATATGAGCTAGAGTCGACAAATGACAGTAGCAGTGCGAACATTGTTCTCAGTTTCTGCTAGAGTTGTATATTAACAAAACCTAATCAAATCTTAAGAAGGCATAGTCGGGAGTGTTATGAAGACTTTGTAATTGACACAACTATTAATAAAACGTTAACCGTATTGAATATTTATAGTATGATTTCCGTATCATCTAAAAATCTGTTTAATATGTATATTACCTCCGGTGTCGGGTTGTAAACAAGACAATCAACACTTGTTGGAAGCGGTAGTCGAAAACGTATTAGACTTGCAATTAATCGTGTTCGAGCCTGAATATATAACGGACACTGGAGAATGAGGTGATCTGCATCCGCCTCATTTGAACCATACTGACATATCGTTTGTTTGACAATATTGAAACGATACTTATACATGGGCGTAAGCGAATGGTTGAAACGTAGCCTAATAATATTTATTATACGACGCCGTGTGAAAGTTGATCGTTGATACCAGTGTTGGATTGGCAGAGAGGGTTGGATTCTGTAATAGAATTTCCCTTTTATTCTTGCATCATTCCAGAACTGTTGCCATGTTGCTTTTTGATGTTTCTTTAGTAGTGGAATTAGATCGGTAACTGGAGTCATAAATGTCATTGGAGGGGTGTTGAGCAGTGATGCTTCTTTCGCAGCTTTATCCGCTTTTTCATTACCGGGAATATTTTTATGCGCTGGAATCCATATAATTGTAATCTGAGTACCAGTATTATGTAGGTCATATAGTAGTTGCTTAACATTATAAACATACCAGTTCAGCGTGAATTTAGAGGACTGGATCGATTGTAATGCTGATAGAGAATATGTGAAGATATTGGCATTCGGGATTGCTTCATTTTTTGTATACAGGAGTGTTTGTCTGATCGCTATCAGTTCTGCTGTAAATATAGAGAAATCCGGATGGAGTTTATATAGTTCAATGTGTTGTACTCTTTCATAATAAAATGCTGCTCCTACTCCGCATGAATTCTTAGATCCATCGGTATAGAAATTATGTCCAATTTTAGAGTATGATAAACGAAGTTTTTTCGAGGTTTTTGAAAACATAGAGGTTTTATACTGCAGGAATGTAAAACTAGTAGTTGTATCTTTGCTAGTATCTGTGTAGTATTGTACTACCTCATACGTTATCGTATAATGGGGAAGTTTGGCGCACCTTATGATATTGTTTTTTAATGTCGATACATATTGGAATGCGGTTATTAGAGCAGGGGTTCTTTTATCTCTTATATTATATGAATTGTATCTTTCATACAGTAGTTGGAGTTTTGGTACAATAGGATTATAAGCTGTTATTAAACGTCGTTGTAGGTACTTGGGAGTAAGGAACTGCCGACGAATATGGAGTGGTGTTTCTCCCGTTTCCAGTTGCAGAGCATTCGTTGTGTAGATTTGAATGCACCAAAACAAATACGTAATGCTTGGTGTTGTATAGTATTTAGCTTATTCAGTGTTGCGGGATTAGCAATATCAATGATATGAGCGCAATAATCTAATCTTGAACGAATTGTAGCGCAGTATACTGTCTTGGCTGTTGTAGGGTCTGCCCCCCCCCCATGATATTCTCGTTATAGCTTTGAGGAGTTTTGTATAATTAGGCGCCGTATTCCTGAGGTATTGGATATGTCTAGTAAAGTTTAATTTATTATCTAGGATGATGCCTAGATATTTATGATATGTATTTATCTGTATCTCACAAGAACCACTTTTAGTGGTTCAGTGTTGTAGATCCGTTTCTGCGTAAAAATGAGTGTTGAACACTTAGATGGAGATAGTGATAAACCATGGTCACTTAACCAGTTCTGTACTTCAAGCATTACTTTAGTAATAGTATTACGAGCCCGTATATATGACTATATCATCAGCATAGAGTAAGATACGTGCATATTGTAGTTCAAGTTGTTCGAGGTTTGAGAGATACAAGGCAAATAATATGCCACTAAAAATATCGCCCTGTGGAATTCCATCTGTAGCCTGACGGGAAATAGGTGGTGCATCGGGCTGTTTTATTATAAGCGTTCTATATATATATATATATATATATGGAGGTTTCGGAGTAGTGTGATGAACGGAGTAAGAATGCCTTTGGATGATAATGCGGCCCATAACATGTGCAATGGGACGGAGTCAAACGCTCCCCGTATATCCAGAAAGATTGCAACTGTGTGATATTTGCGTGTTTTAGCAAGCAATATGTCAGTTATTAGTATATTAATGGCATCTTGTGAACTGCGACCTTTAAAATAGGCATATTGGCATTTGGGAACTAATTCATGGTATTCTAGGTACCATAAAAACGTAGTAGCATTATTTTTAAAAAATGCTTTGCGTATACAAGATGCTAATACTATTCCACGAATATTTTTGTAATTATTCAACGGTAGCCGTGGTTTTGGAATAGGTATTAAGAAAAATTTATTCCAGTCGTCCGGAGGGGTAGAGGTTTGTAGGATGTGATTGTAGTGATTAACAAGTGCTTGTAATGCCTGGTTGGGGAGTGCTTTTATCATCGTGCAATTAATGTAATCCGGACCAGGTGTGGATGTGTTACTTTTTGTAACGTTGCTGTAAGTTCACGTAGGGTGATGTTCGGTAGAAAAACTGAAGATGACAGTGGAGAATCGATACAATTAGGGACAAACTGTGGGACCACCGTATTGGGAGTTAATGAGTAAATGAATTGTTCCAATATATCTGTCTGAATTAATGGTGCTCTAACCGCGTTCCATAATCTTGTTACGGATATATATTTATGGAGAGAATTGATAAATGCTTTCCAAGCTTTGCGTCTTTTTTGATGAAATATGCGACGTATTGTAGCAGTATGGCGTTTCAGTCGAATATAATTCACTAAGTTTAGTGTTTTCCGATAGATTTTAAAAAGGCGTTTCCGTTTAAGAATTACGTGGTGGCATTCATCGTCCCACCATCTGAGGCCACCAATATTGTGGGAGTGTGCATTGGGTGTTGGTTTAAGTGGGTGATAACATTCGAGATATTGATATATAATTTGATAGAGCTTATTGTAATTAAACTCATCGACTGTATGTTTTTCAGTCTGTTTGAGTATAAATATCTTGAACGTCTCAGGATCAAACTTATGTAAAGAGCGTGTTGTACTGATTACTTGATTGGACCATGGGGGTTTCGTTATAGATCCGGAACCTTGAGTGATAAATATTGGATAATGATCACTGCTATGGCTATCACACAATGTACGCCAGGTAGTTGTGGATGCTATATTATAACTGCATAATGAAATATCCACTGCACTGGGAGATGCTCCAGGGGGGGAGGGTTAGTCTGATCGGTGACCCATCATTGAGAATGACTAGGTTACTTCGCTGTATTGCTTTTAAGAAGTTAGTTTCCCTAGGTGTGTCTACTTGGGAACCCCATTGGGTATGGTGAATATTCATGTCCCCTAAAATAAGTAGCTGGTTGGTGTCATGGAATTGTTGAAAAAATTGCTGCCATTGTATATATAATATATATTGATCAGGTGGGCAATATATATTTATGGCATGTATATTATTAATTATTATACCAAGTACATATATGTTAGGTATTTGACATTGGGGATGAAATAGCTGATATGTGAGTGATTGATGTATTAAAAACGCTACTCCATCATACCCCGGGCCATCTATGCGTTCAATTTGGTAATAAGGTATAGAAAAAACATTATCGGGCGCAACCCATGTTCCTTGTAAGAGTACTACATCCGGTGATGTTTCTTTTATCAATATTCGCATTTCATGGTCTTTATTCCGAATACTTCTAGCATTCCACTGAATTATCTTCATTGTCTTTATTGAGTAGGGACTGGAGGCTGTCGCAGAATTGTCCAATTATGGATAACATATTCGGTTGGTCCTTAAGTAATGGGGGTAATGGCAACATGAGCGTACGTAAGCATTATATGACTTGGTCTTTTTGCGTATCATGTTGAGATGGCAAAGCTGCTGGGTTTACCGCTTGCTGTGATAAGTGTTGTCTTGATGTAGATGGGATCTGCTGAAGATGTGAAGGGGGGTGTTGCTGAGCTGGCATTGATGCGTGCCGAGGAATTTGATAGTGTTGCAGAATTTGCATGTGTCCCATACGAACATATCCGGGAGTCGGTTTGGGTGGCAAATCTTTAACAATAACCTGTGTAAACTTCCGCTTACGCGGAGCTTCAACAACCGTTGTAGTCGCAGGAGTATGCAGGGGGGGAAAATTTTGAAGAGTTTCTTGTGGGGCTATTGTCTGTGGGTATAGACGCGAAGCAGCCTCAGAAAAAGATACATTCTCTAGGCACATTAGTTTTTGATTTCAATTTGGCGTTTGTGTACCTCACATTCAGTCGCTCCCGATACATGTTGCTTATTACAATGCAAACATTGTATTATATTAGATAGACAATCAGCTGTCGCGTGGTTTAAGGCACAATTCTTGCATCTAAAAGTGGACAATTGACAATTTCTGAGAGTATGACCATATCTTTGGCATTTCGCACAAAGAATTGGATTAAAAATAAATGGAGTAACTTCTAACACAACTTGAAAAATAGATACATATTTGGGAATATGTTTCGCCCAAAAGACAACTTTGACTGAGCCAGTCGGCACGTATACGACTTTCCCGTCTTCTATAGTCTTACGATTTAACCGTTGTACAGAATGGACCTTTATATCACTTTTGATTAGGGCTATTATGTCAGCTTCTGTAAGATTTTTGTCAACTCCTCTAATTATACCAATCCCAAATAGGTTTGAGTGTGGAATAAATGCATGTAAATTATGTGAGGCAAGAAAATTACTCTGTAAAAATGAGTTAGCATGTAAGGCAGATAGAAAAGCGATCTGAATCCCGTTTCTCCCTTTGGGTTGAATGGAGTGAACATGGAAATTATTTTCATGTAGAAGTCTTCCGAGTGCCATTGGGTGTATGTTGCCAATCTTATTCGTACTTTTACCAGACACAAATACAATATATGGTCCTTGATGATTAGTAGGGTAGCTATATGCTGTAAACTTATTGTTAGTGGTTTTAGTAGTTGAATTAGGAGTATTAGTAGGTTTATGATTATTAGTCACCGAGGAATTCTTAGAATTATTTGCTGAATTTTGATTCGTCTTCACTGTTTCTTCATGATCGACAATGTCGTTAGCTAAGGGATCAGGTTCTTCACCTCCGCCACTGTCACTATCCATGTCGACCTACGATTTGCACTCTACCACTCTTCAAGCACTAAGCAGAAAACTCTAGAACCGACTCGATACAACCGCACGCGCTGTACTACCGCACCACTCAACAAAGCGAACGAGACTGATGTGAAGACCTATACACGCAAACAGTACAACATAACTGACGAAAAATGAGCAGCCATGTCAAAGAGAATGAAACATTTCTGAAAACAAAAGAAGAAACATCAACCAAATTTGTAACCAATTTTCATAAGACTTGACTATATAGATTGATTTCAGTGCTCCATTGTGGGCATAAAATAAATTAAATTTAAGATAGTTGGAAATTTATAAAAAATCTCCTTTGGTAAATTATTTCAGTCCCTACTTCCTCTTCATATAAACAAATATTTGCCCCAGATTCCTCGCTTGAATTCTAACTCTATCTTTGTATTATCTTTCCTACTATCAGAAACACCACACAAGCCTATTTCTCTAGAATTGTAATTATACGGCATCTCTCCTCTGATATCTCGGAACATACTGCCTATTCAGAATATATAGATATTTGAGGAAAACCACCCAATCAATCCTCAAATATCTATATATTCTGAATAATCAAGATCAATACAGAACAACAATGAAATTTATAACTTGCGAAACATACTGCATATTACATAAAATCAATTTCATGGTCCGTATCGTAGTCGAGCACCTTGCCTCCCTACTCCTTTGTCTTCCCAGCACAAGTTTGTAATATTTTCCTAACTCCAAGAACAAATTGTGCTGCTTTCCTTTGGATCTTTTCATTCTCAGATCAAGTAATCCTAGTGAGAGCTCCACACACCAAAACCATACCATGACGAATAGAAAAAGTGTGATGACTCATTGAGTTCAAGCGCGCCCCGCCAGGCAGCGCTAGAGTGTGGTAGGTCTACAGCACCGATCAGCTGGTCTTAGGAATGGTGACACAGGAACCGTATTACTCCGTAACTGATAAGTGTATGCACTGTCTTTTTTAAATGAAAGATTACAATTAAAATACGATGGAAGAGAACAATGAAAAAATAGGTACCATACACAGAAATAAGGTAACACTCTACTTACAAACTCAGTTTGTTGGTTACTGGACTTTCGAAAGCTTGCATGAAGATTTGGCGGATGTTCCAGATTGTAAATCTCGCCGAATTTCTTTCATTCTGAAGAAAAATCGGCACTTCAGATAATGATAAACAAGTCTTGGGATTATATTCATAACATGTTGAAGACAACAGCCAGCTCCTGAAGGATCAACTGAAATTTTGTCTATAGAATTGATACAATCAAAACATATTTCGCCCCACATCGATTCTGAGTTCAATTTTTCACGAATTACTTTCTCGGTCTGGAAAAGAATGTCTCATATACTTTTCGAAGGGCGTGTTAAAACACTTCATTATTGTTTGAACCGTAGTGTGTTATTTCGGAGAGAACTGAAAATGTATTTTGATTATTGTCACGTAGAGAATGGGCACCGGGCGAACACTTAATAAATTTTGAAGAGTGATTAACAACATACCCAGCCAAGGTCTGGAGAATTTGCTGAATGGTATGGATGGAGTCTTGGGTAAGGAGTACAAGATTTTAAAAAAAGTTCAAAACAAAAGTAATGGAGTGCAGTCTTATCTAGTCAGGTGATGTAGGTAATATTTGATTAGGAAATGAAGCCTTAAAGGAAGTAGATGAATATCGGTACTTGGGTAGTAAAATAATAACTAACGATGGCAGAAGTAAGGACAAAATAGCATGCAGACTAGCATTAGCAAGGAAGAGCTTTCTTACGAAAAGAAATTTACTCAGTCCGAACACTGATATAGGTATTAGAAAGAAGATGATTGTTATTTAAAGGGGCCTAACAGCTAGGTCATCGGTGCCTAATGGTACGAGGTGCAATGAAATGCAAATTGAACTTAAAACTTCAAAATGTATCGACTAGAATCTAAAACGAATGGTGATGGAAAGGTGTTTTCAGTATCAGAAAGCACACTAGAATAATAACCCAAATTTTGATCAACATTAGACTGACCTTTTAATTCTCTATTCGGTGATGCACTCCCATCTTCAATCTTCTTTCTTCTTTTCCTAGTGGTGTCTAGATTATTTTTTCCTGTTGGGAGTTTCACGGGACTTAATCTCACTTGAAATGTATTTCGGCAAATTAGGAAAAATGTGAGACACTGCGCCTGGACGTAATTTCCATATCACACTAGACATAACCACTATTTCACCATTCACTATAAAATTATCTGATTTTACTATAAAATCATCAGAGAAATGAACTTAACAAATTCTACTATTACACGTTAACACTAGTGATGGGCAACGCTCTCGCTCGAGACTCTCGCGAGAATCTCGCAGAATCTCGAGACCGATCCTCCTGTAGTGCAAGATGGGCGACGTACAAGTAACTACAACTGTAAACTTGATAGTATATCATTGGCAGTTATTGCGTAAAATAACTTTCCCATATGAAAACGTGTGAGCCAATACACTTTGTCAAAAGCCTGGAAAAGTACTGCATGTTCAACTATGAACCTCTTAATACCATTAACTAAAGTTGAAACAGAATGTCAGTATCTTAAACTGATCACGACTTATTTGGGGTGGACATATTAGCTGAATAATCATGCTTAATTTGTGAATAACTGTATATAGGATGTACAGCTACTTGGATACTAGAGGCGTGCATTATTCGAACCTGAGACGGGGAGGATGTACATTGCTACATATGCAACTCCCATTACACATGAGTGGAACGTGTAATCTAAAATGCCCGACTTTACTCCAATTCTTTCAGCATGGGTGATGGGCAACGCTCTCAAGATCGATTCTCGTGTGCTGCGAGCTGTGCGACGTCCCAGTATCTACGAGTGTAAACTTGATAGTTATCATCATCAGTTCTCATATGGAAACGTGTGTGACGATAAATTTTGTCAAAAGCCTAGGAAAGCACTGCGTGTTGAAGTATGAGCTCTTTAATACCATTAACGAAAGTGAATACAGAATGCCAGTACCTTAAACTGTTCACGAGTTATGTCAGGTGGACTTCTTAGTATAATTTGTTAATAATTGTTATTAGGATGTAAACTTACCTGGATGCCTCAAAATCGTTGTCGGCCGGGTAGTTTCTTGTTATTCAGACAGGGCCGGAGGTGTTCTGTGACCATTCTTCTTTATATTATGTGTTTTTATGTGTCGGATCATCCCAAAAGTATTTCTGCCGACGTATTTTACTTCTTTTGAATAAGCAACACGTCGGACTGTGCTATGTGACATCCCTTCAAAATAACCGACATCCACGACTTACGTTAGGTTTCGGACATCGTCTTCGAGTTGTCCCGTACAACTAGACACAATTTCACATTGCACCGTCATATATCGAAGTACCTAATTATGACGCGAATATTCTATAACATTGTAAGGAATTATTTTCTTCGTCGCCAAAATATCAGTAAACACAAGCAGTGGTCATATGTTACCGGTATTGAATGTGGGGTCTGATAACGATGTATACCTAACTGTCGAAAGAATTGGAGCAAACTGGAGCATTTTAGATTACACATTCCACTTATGCGTAACATGCAGCAAGGCGCATCTTGACTCGTCTCGCGTTCGAATAATGCACGCCTCCAGTATCCAGGTACGTGTACCTACAGTAGCCGTCAGGGTCTGTACGTAAACCACTCATTCGTGTACCTACCAGTGCATACAATGCCAGAATGCGTACGGTATCCTTTAAAATTATGTTATACTGCGTCAAAATAGACCTCGGTAGAAATGAACGCCCTAGTCGCTTGTTGGCACGTATTTAAGAAATTGAGAAGGCCCGTGGTTGGCTATTCGCATACTCGGCACAAACAATATTCAGCTCCGACTACCTGTATGCCTACGACACGCTGCTCGCCGCACAGTACGGGCAAAATGCTCTCGAGATATCTCGAACTTTCTCGCGAGAAATAGTACCTGCGCTAGTCTCGAGAAATCTCGAGACCTCGTCTCAGACTGCCCATTACTAGTTAACACAGTACCCTTTCGTGGAATAGCTCTGGCCCATTTTTCAAATTTAATTAATATCCTTCAGTGGTGAAAAGAATATTAATACTATTAACTACTCTACCATAGCCTGGCTTACAGCCAAGCAAAAACCAGTACGGCACGTTAAACTATTAATTTAATCAAGTCACATAACACACTTGCTTTAAGTGCACAACACACAATGAACTTAGTTTAGGAACTAAAATCAAAGAAAATTCAACTTATTGATTTGAAATATCTCGCACAATAACGCTTGCTGGCACTACTGGAGCACGTGTCGGACACTGTCGCTTGCAGTGTCGGGTCCACAAACTACCATGATATAACGGCTGAGTCATCGCACTTGTTATTCTATTCGTCATAACCATCCTCTAATTGGAGTCTTATCAATGACTTGCAGGCATTGCGAGTGTGAAAATGTAAGCTGTTGAAGAATATATTTACTGAGATATGAGTTAAAGCCAACGATGATATGACCTCTCCCTTATATTCTTGCTGCAACCATGAAATACCCTCATAACCTTTATTTACAATCCTGTGTATGTGATTACCCCAATGAAGGTCTTTCCTTATATTAACACCTAGGTATTTACAGGGATTCTTATGGCTTACTTTTTTTATCCCATTAGCACAGTCAACCTATACTTGAACCAGCACATACAGCTTGGTTTTTTAGTTCTGAGTAGCTGTTTTATTAGATGGATTTGTTATGAAACATTGCAATATGAAAATCTTGATTAATATTAGGAACTTATTTCATGACCTTTGTTACTGTCTGTGGTCATTCATGTAAATGAGATTATTTCCGAGACCAAAATTTTGAAATAAGATGGTGCCAGTTGAGAAGCAAAGGTCAAGGAGTGTGTTTGTATGGAGTTCCCTCCTGTAAACCGCTGGGTTAGAAATTACGATGGCCTTTCTAGCACGGAGTGGAGAGATGCGCTGAAAATGACATGTAGACTCACGTCTTGGGTTTCTTAGCCTTCGGTGAAGCTCTTCGAATACCAGACATCACAACACCAGGTCGTCCATAGCATAGACGCTCCGTGAGAAAGGATTTCAAGCGCATGAGGAAGTTCATGGTAGCACGAGAGTAGACACGATCGCCATTAAAGGAAAGAAAGGATATATTTTAGACCCCACAGTAAGATTTGAAATGCACTCCGACCAAGCAGACAAAGCAGACAGAGAAAAGAAGTATCTCTACCTGTCTACAGTGCCGTATTACATGAATAAATATGAGCTGGTCAACGTAGCCTAGAAGTGAGGGGTTGATAAACTTAACCATAATAGGTATTTTATTTGATCCTGTATTGACTTGTCTGAATCTATTAAAGAAACTATTATAGTTTTATTTTGGATCCACCTTGTTAATACACCTTATAATGATAGAAAATTATTAATTTAACATACATGTTTCGGGAAAATCATCATTCTCTTCACCAGTGATCTCATGACCGGTACGAGAGGGACAGTCCCTAAGAAGACGATAGAGCTGATGAAGACCTTTAACATCAGTTCCAAGGAGTTCATCGTCTGGGGACTGAAAGCGCCCAGGGGTTCGTTTTTGATACTCGGATACCACTTATATTTGCCAGATTGAGACATAATTTACTTTATGTTATTTTTGAATGAAATTATTTTTGTGTATATTTTGTGTTAGGCAGCCTCCGAGTGAAGGAAAAATTTGAAAACTAAAATAAGAATATAGAGCTGTAAGCACTGGTTCAAACTTCAGAGCCCGACACAGTGTACCTACCTTCTCTGCGTTGTGTTGGATACTCCACTGCAGAGGTTAGTAAAAATAAGGCATATGCCACAAAAAGGACAAAAAGTAAGGAACATGATAAAACATATAATAGGTTGAACAAAATGACAATTAAATGTGGAAAGAGAAGACTAGGACAAATTCCACATCTTCAAATGAATAGGTTCTCTTCATGAATCCCAGCTGTACAGTACATGCAACTTTTAGTGATACCTGGTTTTGCGGGGGTGAGGAGTAAGGAGGGAGCTCTCCTGCTTCCGGTAATACTGCCAACTGAATGGAAATGAAATCTGAATTGAATCAATATTATTATCAATCGATATGAATTTTCTGAACCTTTATTATCGTAGCATGAATTCTCTGAAATATCACTTCCACAATCGTCACTAAGTAAAGTAAACTCGTGTCCTCATCCCGAGGTGGTGCAGCTCTTTTCAGGCACACCCCCAATGGAGGTGAGCTGCATGTACCATTTAAACCACATACCAGCCCTCCTGCCATTCTTAAATTTCTGGTAATACCAGGAATCGAACTCGGGTCCCTGAGGACGGCAGCTAATAACACTAATCGTTACGCTATCGTCACTGCTATGCACAGTACTATTAATTCTCAGACATATCACTTTCACAATCGCCACTGCTATCTGCAGTATTATTAATTACAATCTCATCCATGGCTATTTCCATGACACCATCATGCCTCGAGTATTCCTCATCCAGTTCTTTCATCTTTCTGCAATATCCCTCCCAGATACTAAATAGAATGCCCTGATGGTCAGTCGTCGTAAGTTAACTGCTGACATGTCTCCCGTAATGTAGCGTTGTTTGCATCTGTGTTTTATTTTTGCCCGTGCCAATTCAATGGCGTTCAGATCACAGTTGTATGGGGGAAGACGAAGGACGACGTGACCTGTTTCACCAGCCATGACGTCAACAGCATAAATTTTATTAGGAGGCCAGTTTTCCTCACTCATATTCAATCCTAACATATATTTAGGCTTTGCTGTGTAAACAACAACAGTACTTGTACGTAAAGAGTACGTCAGGTGTCTCACGGCATGCATAACCGATTCATAATTTGTGTTTCAAAGGCTGCCAATACAAATCTCAAAGATAACTGCGGTCCACCGATTCAGCACTAGGGAGCCCAGGTATTACTAAAAGTTGCACGTACTGTACATACCTCTCTTCTCAGCCCCCGACAGCTCGTTCCTGCTTCATAAGTAGCCCTTTTACTGTATTTGTCCAGATTTCTTCTATCCCACACCACCTGCACCCAGAATGAAGATCTGTCAAGATGCCTTTCAATGATGAAGCTGGGAAGTAGAAACAAGCTCGCCGGGAGCTGAGAAGAGATGGATGGTGAAGAACCGGAATGATGTGGAGAGAGCCTGAAGAAGGCAGTGTATGAAGACATAATGATTGCTTTTGTCCTTTTGTGTTTTCATGTTGCTTCTTTCTGTTGCTGTCTCTTCCCACACCGACCTGCCATTGTCCTATTATGCTTTTCTTTCTCCTTGTATATGGCTTGAAGAAATAACTGAAAGAAGGTTTTCTTTATTAGAGAGTTTTCGCACCCAAGCCGTTCGCTAACCGGTTGACGCTATATTGACGTCACTGATAAAAGAGCCAATCGGAGCCATTCATCTTACGTTATTGAAATAAGCGGCCCGGTTATCACCAGTCGATTAACGTAACGTTATCTACCAGACGTTTGAGGCCTGTCAGCCTGCTGGTCAGAAGCTGCGTTGCCTCATACAGACAAACTTGTAAAACTAAGATCAAATACTACGAGCGCTCGGAGGAATGTGTAATTTTTGGGACTTCGAGTGCAAATGACACGGGTGGGGACAATTTTGTGAATATATGGAAATAAGCATTGTATTTTACTCTGAATGGTTCGCATTTTATCGTTTGTTAAATAAAATAGGAGTACCAATGTCCAGGATTATGCTCAGATTATTGCCGTCTCGAAATTTGTCCAGCAACAAAATGGAAACGAACATAAAAGAAATAACTGAAATAATTTCGCGTGGTTTTTCATTTCAACTCCAGGCAAACCTTGCGAATTTTTTTTTCATACTTCCACGATTATTACCTTTTATATGTTAACACTAATTAACTGGGATTTTCTACCCGTCATAAACACCCCGTTATGTACAGAATTTCCATGATATATTACATGTTTTCTAATATAACTGTTTCTTTAAACAAAAGAGAAAACAACCATATTTCAGCATGTCCGGTATACATTTATAAACACCTAAGCATAATCCTGGAAATTTATTACTGCTATTTTCTTTAACAAACTCTAAAATGCGAACCACTCAGCGTAAATTTATGACTTTTGTTTCTATATATTCCCATCCGCGTCAATTGCACTCGAACTCACGAAAATGAAATATATCTCCGAGCGCTCGTGGTTAATTGTTTGTCCGTATGACTCAAAGCAGCTCCGTTCTTTAGCATACACTGGCCGTGTAACATGACAACCTCGTGCTTGCACTCGCACGTGTTTAGCGCCCCAGGAACGTCTACAGGTCCAATTCAGCGCAAAAATATGGCTTCCCGTTCGAGATTTAATATTCAGGACGATATTTACCTTCTAAGGGAGGTATTAGCTGCAAACCCCTTCGAGGATGGTGGTAGATGGGTTAGTGTTCAACTTAAACTACAAGAAGGTTCGGGAAAGATTTTCTCATTGAGGACTCTCAAGGAACATGTGCACCATTTGATGCAGCTTTGGAAGAAAGGCGATAGAGCAAATCTTCGCAAGTGAGTATAATTTCTTTTGCTAAAATTCACTTTTTGAATCAACAGTAATCGTATATAATGTTGTATACTATCTCATTTATGCATTATATAGAAATGATTAGTGAAACAGTGACGGAATTTAGGCCTAACCTCAAATTTTCTTTGTATTAAAAAAATCATGCTTTTAGATCGGGCACAGAAGAGCAGTATGGAGAAAAGGAGCAGTTACTGCAAGAAATAGTGGACATGGC
This sequence comes from Anabrus simplex, assembly GCF_040414725.1. NCBI lineage: Eukaryota > Metazoa > Arthropoda > Insecta > Orthoptera > Tettigoniidae > Anabrus > Anabrus simplex. The sequence goes on from NC_090265.1 coordinate 784,171,181, forward strand.
ACGAGACTTTTTAACTGCAAAAAGCAAAAGCATCGATGGAAGCAGGAAGAAGGGACTAGAGGCCAGAGACCTTGCCTTACACAATTTGCAGGACAGCCACAATCCTGACGCAGCAGTACACACTCCTTCTCCCTCCACTTCATCCCAGGCAACTGAAATATCATGCGAAGAGCTCGCGGAAACACCAGGAGAAGCCCCAGTAGAAACACCCGTCAGGTAGGCTTAACCTGTACATAATTTGTTCTTCTAGTAGGATTAAAACTTCTTGTTTGTCATTACAGTATGACTCTATTATGATAAAGATACTATTATTAGTTATACATTATTTTATTTCAGAGTATCTGCTATCCGAAAAAGAAAGGCCGGTCAAATGAGTAAGGAATGCCTCGACCTGCTTGAAAAAAAAACAAGCAGATGAGAAAGAGTGGAGAAATGAACAAATAAATTTGAAGAAAGAAAAGCTGGAAATCCAGAGAAGACAACTAGCATTAGAGGAACATAAGTTTGAAGTGGAAAAGAAGGAGAGATTGCACAGAATAGAGATGGAGAAGAATCAGCAGGCCCTGATGGAGAGGGTTATTAATCTCCTAGGGAATAAATAGACTGTATTTTACTTTTGGGGATTAAATTATTAACATTAGATTCACATTTTATTTCAATATTAATCAACATACACTAATGAGCATGGTAACTGATCACTTTTGAAACTAATAAACAAAATTAAGGCCATTTAAAGATAATTATTTACTGTAACACAAAAATTCTGCTAAATACCATTCTTATTTCATTGTTCCTACTATATAACAGCCCCTAATGGGCAGGAGTAGGCCTGCTCACATCTTTAGAACTTAATTAAGCCTACTGAATGTTACAGTTATTCAAATTAAATAAATATGTAGTTAATATTCTTATTTTACTGCCTTGAATAATCAATAGACCCTAATGAACATGGTAACTGATCTCTTTTGAAACTAATAAACAATATTAAGGCCATTTAAAGATAATTATTTACTGTGAAACAAAAATTCTGCTAAATGCCATTCTTATTTCATTGTCCCTACTATATAACAGCTCCAATGGGCAGGGTTAGGCCTGCTCACATCTTTAGAACTTAATTAAGCCCTGCGAATGTTACAGTTATTCAAATTAAATAAACATGTAGTTAATATTCTTATTTTACTGCCTTGGATTATCAATAGACCCTAATGAGCATGGTAACTGATATCTTTTGAAACTAATAAACAAAATTAAGGCCAATTAAAGATAATTGTTTACTGTAACATAAAAATTCTGCTAAATACCATTCTTATTTCATTGTTCCTACTCTAGAACAGCCCCAATGGGCTTGGTTAGGCCTGCTCACATCTTTAGCACTTAATTAAGCCTACTGAATGTTACAGTTATTCAAATTTTTAAAAAACATGTAGTTAATATTCTTATTTTACTGCCTTGGATAATCAATAGACCCTAATGAACATGGTAACTGATCTCTTTTGAAACTAATAAACAAAATTAAGGCCATTTAAAGATAATTATTTACTGTAACACAAAAATTCTGCTAAATGCCATTCTTATTTCATTGTCCCTACTCTAGAACAGCCCCAATGGGCTTGGTTAGGCCTACCGGTACTCACATCTTTAGAACTTAATTAAGCCTACTGAATGTTACAGTTATTCAAATTTAAAAAAACATGTAGTTAATATTCTTATTTTACTGCCTTGGATAATCAATAGACCCTAATGAACATGGTAACTGATCTCTTCTGAAACTAATAAACAAAATTAAGGCCATTTAAAGATAATTATTTACTGTAACACAAAAATTCTGCTAAATGCCATTAACTGATCTCTTCTGAAACTAATAAACAAAATTAAGGCCATTTAAAGATAATTATTTACTGTAACACAAAAATTCTGCTAAATACCATTCTTATTTCATTGTCCCTACTCTAGAACAGCCCCAATGGGCTTGGTTAGGCCTGCTCACATCTTTAGAACTTAATTAAGCCTACTGAATGTTACAGTTATTCAAATTAAAAAACCATGTAGTTAATATTCTTATTTTACTGCCTTGGATAATCAATAGACCCTAATGAACATGGTAACTGATCTCTTTTGAAACTAATAAACAAAATTAAGGCCATTTAAAGATAATTATTTACTGTAACACAAAAATTCTGCTAAATACCATTCTTATTTCATTGTCCCTACTCTAGAACAGCCCCAATGGGCTTGGTTAGGCCTGCTCACATCTTTAGAACTTAATTAAGCCTACTGAATGTTACAGTTATTCAAATTAAAAAACCATGTAGTTAATATTCTTATTTTACTGCCTTGGATAATCAATAGACCCTAATGAACATGGTAACTGATCTCTTTTGAAACTAATAAACAAAATTAAGGCCATTTAAAGATAATTATTTACTGTAACACAAAAATTCTGCTAAATACCATTCTTATTTCATTGTCCCTACTCTAGAACAGCCCCAATGGGCTTTGTTAGGCCTACCAGTACTCACATCTTTAGAACTTAATTAAGCCTACTGAATGTTACAGTTATTCAAATTTAAAAAAACATGTAGTTAATATTCTTATTTTACTGCCTTGGATAATCAATAGACCCTAATGAACATGGTAACTGATCTCTTCTGAAACTAATAAACAAAATTAAGGCCATTTAAAGATAATTATTTACTGTAACACAAAAATTCTGCTAAATACCATTCTTATTTCATTGTCCCTACTCTAGAACAGTCCCAATGGGCTTGGTTAGGCCTGCTCACATCTTTAGAACTTAATTAAGCCCTGCAAATGTTACAGTTATTCAAATTTAAAAAAACATGTAGTTAATATTCTTATTTTACTGCCTTGGATAATCAACAGACCCTAATGAACATGGTAACTGATCTCTTCTGAAACTAATAAACAAAATTAAGGCCATTTAAAGATAATTATTTACTGTAACACAAAAATTCTGCTAAATACCATTCTTATTTCATTGTCCCTACTCTAGAACAGTCCCAATGGGCTTGGTTAGGCCTGCTCACATCTTTAGAACTTAATTAAGCCCTGCAAATGTTACAGTTATTCAAATTTAAAAAAAACATGTAGTTAATATTCTTATTTTACTGCCTTGGATAATCAACAGACCCTAACGGGCATGGTAAGTGATCTCTTTAGAAACTAATAAACAAAATTAAGACCATTTAAAGATAATTATTTACTGTAACACAAAAACTCTGCTAAATACCATTCTTATTTCATTGTCCCTACTATATAACTAACCCCAATGGGCAGGGTTAGGCCTACTCACATCTTTAGAACTTAATTAAGCCTACTGAATGTTACAGTTATTCAAATTAAATAAACATGTAATTAATATTCTTATTTTACTGCCTTGGGTTATCAACAGACCCTAATCAGCATGGTAAGTGATCTATTTAGAAGTTATTAAAGCCTTTTTAAGGTTATAATTTTTCACTGCAACACACAAATTCTGCTAAATACAAATTCTTATATCAACCATCACCTTCACTACACTGTATATATCTCATTATTCACTGTAATTAAAAAATCATAAAATGTTGTATCATAGTATTCACTTTAAAGAACATTTCCTATAAAATACTAAGCAATTATTTATTACCATTATAGATTTTACCATGGATTATTTGTAGCCTATTGTTAGTAGATTATTATAAATATTAAATTAAACATATGGTGTATTAATTATTGAGATATCTTGTTTCAAATACTCAAATATTCTGTCAAGGTTGGGGGAGAAATGTCAAAAAATAATCCTGGTTGACTGCCATATAAACATGTATGACAGTTTGTTAAAATAACTGCACTGTGATACATTTTTTCAAGATCCTGGAGTAACAGTTTTTGATTTTTCTTGAAATCAAGGAATGCAAATTCTCTCACTATTTTCCCAAAACCCCATTCCACACTTTGTCTCACATGACTCATGGCACTATTGAATGACATTTGATCAGGAGTTAAGTTTTGGCTGGAATACGGTCTAAGGAGCAACTCCCTAAGTGGATATGCAGAATCTCCATACAACACAAATTTCTCACCATCGGGGAATACTGCACACTGTTCAAGTTCATTGTAGAAGTTACAATCGCGTAATATTCCAGCATCATGCATCCTTCCTGGAAATGGCCCTTTTAAACTAACAACAATACCATCAGGACACAAGACAGATTGATATTTGATACAATGTACCCGCTTGTGTCCAGAAAAGTAGTTTTCTTGATTTCTCACTGGCCTACATATTGCCCTTGCTGTTCCATCAATAAATCCCCAACAATTGTTAACTGGAACATTTTTTGATGCAACAGCAGCAGAATAATTACTTAATTTCTCCTTGTTTAACCACTTCAGATTATGCAAGTTGGTAAGTAGAGGTCCCCAATGCTGGTGAATGAAATTCATTACATAACTGCAAATCATTGAAATATATGGTGCAGACACTCCAAATATTCTTTCCAAATCAGTTAACCTATTTGGGTAGGCTAGGCGTCGTAGATACATGCAGAGGGCTTCCAGACCTGAAAAATAATAACATTCATTAGATCTAAATACAGTATTATATGAAGACATTTGAAATGCTAATTCAGTAGATTCAGAGCTAGTAAACGTACCTGTTACAGTTCGATTCTCTACTGTAATGCTTCTTGGTATATTTAAAGTATCCAACAGTTTAACCAAGCCATCTGTATCAAATCTAAAATTAAGTAAGCTATCCTCGGGAGAAAAGTTGTCTATATTAAAACGTGGAAATTCCATTGATCTTATCCTTCGCTTTCCTGCTCTCTCCGATAGAGATTGTAGCATCAAAATAGGAATATCATCTTCCAGATCACCAAGTAATGCAAGCTGTATTATTTCCTCCATGTTAATACAGCTGTTCGACTGCCGTTCGTGAAGTGACCTTCGGCAAGCGGAGAGTTACGATTTCTTCCGATTCTTCCCGAAGTTTAGCGGACGGTCAGATGGTGCGCGAAAGGTGTTTACGTTACGCTACAAGTTAGGGAACATACGTCAGAAACACGTCATAACTGACGTGTTATAACGTTAAGCGCTTAACGAGCGAGTACAGCGCGAAAACTCTCTATTGATTTCAAAATAACTGCTGATTCACTATTAATTTACTCAGAGTGGCCAAAAGTCATGGGAAGGGGTTTTCCATTACGGAAGGTTGCCCCAGTCAATACAGGACGCGACCATTTTGTTCTGGTCAATGTGATTTAGAGAAATGCTGCGAACTGTCATATCGTACCATTGTTGCCTCACGGCCTGCCAAATTGCAGGTATCTGGTAAGGCTACATTGTTGGCTTTTCCGACGCTAATTTCTCATTATCAAAGATTGTGCAAGAATTTAAAATGAAAGGCCTAAACACTAGTAAGCCATCTGTTGGCAATGTGATAGAATTACATCAGAATGGTTTCCCGCCAGAAACAACTACTTAAAAAATCTGCCGCGGAAGAGAGTTCGACCATCCAGTACTCCGGACATTATTGAGAAGGTAAAGGCTGCTGTCCTGAACTAAAATCCACCAACTCAAAGACAACTTACCAGCCACATACGTACATCTAAAGGTACAGTCTACCATATAATTAAAGAAGATCTGAACCTGGTGAAGTGGCATAAGGCAAGTGAATGTACTTCGAAAGCAAGGCACATTGAAGAGCGGTTTACTAATGCCAGAAAATTATATGAAAACTACCTAGCAGGCGATAAATGGCAGTCTGTTGTTACCTTGGATGAAGCCTTGGTTTATATGGATGACACTAATAAGCCCCGGACAATTTACTATCGCCCAAAAGTTCAAAAGGGGCACTCAAACTTCGTCAAGGAAAATAAAAAAAAGTTTCCACAATTGAAATAAAATTTCTTGTAGGTTCCACCTTGTTCAATACATATACACTGTTGTTAGATGGTTGTTACAACATATATTTTATTGCAGAACTAGTTTCATTCAACATTAAAAACTTCATATCTGGTCCGTATTGAAAGGAGATAACATACAATAGAGGGAAATTTGATTGATCCACCTTTTGTCAATACATAATATGTTGTTAATATAATCACAACATTCAACATTCAGTACCGGTTTCAGTGTCTATGGACACCATCATCAGCTAAAACAGGTTGCATGAACAAAGATATACAAGCATGTAGTACATGTAGACGCTTATTTAGGCACCATTTCAGCTGCATAATAAGTAGAGAAAGAGATATAACAGTATAAAACAACATATTGATATAATTAACTTAATATCTATCTAATGTTAAGTTTAAAAACTCTAATTTACAACAAGATAAACCTTCTGAGTCAAAAATGTAAAATCTCATCTCTGAGAGATGAGTAGTCTTCAATATTCTGTGATGGCTATTATTCTACACACTCGTAAAAATCAAGTGAAAATTCAATATTAAAATTGTGATTTTAGACCTGAATCAAGTGCTACAATGTTAAAATGTCCATTTCACAGATGCACTGCTAGCCATTTATTGGATTAAAAACTCGTTGTGTTCATTAAATTGCTAAACTGTGCCGTCTTCTGAAGTTTATTGATATGTGGAGACTTAGTTCTTATGTTGTATATCTAATGGTTGGAATTGTGATTATTTGCCCTGATGTTTAGCGGGCATAGCCTCTCAGTTCAATACAACCCTGTAATGATGAAAGCCCGATGTTAATAGAAAGCAAGAAAAAACGTTAAAAACCTGATTGAATCAAAATATTCATGAAGCCGACTCACCTCAACGGCTGTGTACTTTGCGCGGCAACTGCAGCACGACGAGTGTGTCTGCTCGTGTCGTGTGCGATGTGATGAAGCGCTAAGGAAGGGGAAGTAGGGGCAGCAAGGGGAATGTTTCTGGAACGTTGACAATGTAGGAGAGGGTCGGGGGGGGGGGGGCGTTGTGGACGAAGACAGTAGTGTGAAAAACTGTTACCTAGAGTTCGAAAGACGGACGAATTTTCTGGAATTCTTAGCTTGTCAAGTAATAGAATCAAGCAATCGTATAATACTTTGGGTTTCTCTGAAATTTCATTCAAATTTAGATTAGCATTATAATACTGGTCTAAATGTATTAGACCCTACTTCTGTAATGTCAAGCCTCGGTCCCTTAGCTAGTGTTTCCATGATCTCAAGATCGTGATCTACTGTATGTCTGTGAATTTATGTTTGTTTTTCATGAATGTGTTGGCCTACGGCTGAAAATCTATTATATTTCACAGCGTTGACATTAAAGCTACGTCCAGTTTGCCCTATATATCCGCTTCCACAGTCTTTACATTTGAACCTATATACACCTGATTTAGAGTATGGGTTGACGTTAGTGATGGGCAGTCTGAGACGAAGTTTCGGGATTTCTCGAGACTAGCATAGGCACTATTTCTCGCGAGAAATGTCGAGAGATCTCGAGAGCGTTGTCCCCGCATTGTGCGGCGAGCAGCGTGTTGTAGGCCTACAGGTAGTCGGAGCTGAATGTTGTTTGTGCTGAGTATGCGAATAACTAACCACGGGCCTTCTCAATTTCGTAAATACGTGTCAACGAGCGACTAGGACGTTCACTTCTACCGAGGTCCATTTTGAAGCAGTATAAGATAATTATAAAGGATACTGTACGCATTCTGGCATTGTATGCACTGGTAGGTGCAGGAATGAGTGGTTTAAGTACAGAACCTGACGCCTACTGTAGGTACACGTGCCTGAATACTAGAGCCGTGCATTATTCGAACTCGAGACGAGGCAAGATGCGCCTTGTTGCATATGCAACCACCATTACGCATGAGTGGAGTGTGTAATCTAAAATGCATCAGTTTGCTCCAATTCTTTCGACAGTTAGGTATACATCGTTATCAGACCCCGTATTATGACAACTGCTTGTGTTTACCGATATTCCTTTCCTTTTACTGTTGTAGAGTATTCGCGTCATAATTAGGTACGGTACTTCGATATAAGACGGTGCCGTGTGAAATTCTGTCTAGTTGTACGCGACAACTTGAAGACGATATACGAAACGCAACATAAGATGTCACATAGCACAGCCCACTGTGTTGCTTATTCAAAAGAAGTAAAATACATCGGCGGAAATACTTCTGGGATGATCCGTCACTTACAAACGCTTAGGCCTATCAATGAAGAGGAATCGTCACAGAACACCTCCGGCCCGGTCTGAATCACAAGAAACTACCTTGCCGACAACTATTTTAGGTTTACATCTTAATAACAATTAAAAAATTATACAGGTTATTCAGCTAAGAAGTCCACCTGACATAACTCGTGAACAGTTTAAGGTACTGGCATTCTGTATTCTCTTTCGTTAATGGTATTAAAGAGCTCATACTTCAACATGAAGTGTTTTCCTAGGCTTTTGACAAAATTTATCGTCACACACGTTTCCATATGAGAACTGCTGATGATAACTATCAAGCTTACACCCTTAGTTACTGGGACGTCGTACAGCTTGCAGCACACGAGAGTCGGTCTCGAGAGCGTAGCGCATCACACCTGCTGAAAGAATTGGAGCAAAGTCGGGCATTTTAGATTACACGTTCCACTCACGTGTAATGGGGGTTGCATATGTAGCAAAGCACATCTTCCCCGTCTCAGGTTCGAATAATACACGCCTCCAGTATACAAGTAGGTGTACATCTTATCTAAATTCATTCACAAATTATGCATGGTTTTTCAGCTAAGATGTCCACTCCAAATAAGACGTGAACAGTTTAAGATACTGGCATTCTGTTTTCACTTTCGTTAATAGTATTAAGGGGTTCGTAGTTGAACATGAGTTCTTTTCCTGGCTTTTGACAAAATGTATTGGCTCACACATTTTCATATGAGAACGTTATTTCACGCAATAACTGCCAATGATATACTATCAATTTTACAGTCGTAATTACTGGTACGTCGCCCAGCTTGCACTACAGAAGGATCGGTCTCGAGATTCTCGAGATCTGCAACGTCAGTCTTGAGAGTCTCGAGCGAGAGCGTTGCCCATCACTAGTTGACCTTATTGACAGCTGATGCATTATGTAAAATTTCTGTACTTATGTTATCTCTTTTGAACACAATCCTAATGTTACGTTTCTTGAAAATATTCGTAATTCTATAAACCTCTTTATTGAACGTGACTGTCGCGATTTCTTTTTCTTCTGGTTTATCTTTAGTCAGGGTTGTCTGAAGGCGATATTTAAATTTATTTATTATTCGCTCTATAAAATTCCCTTAGCTATAGATCAAATAATGTTCAGATCTTGCTTGGATATTGGTACGCTAAATGGGCGCTTAACCAAGCTGTTATAGGTCACGCATTTATGAGCTACAGCGTGTATTGAATCCTGTCGTATTGTAACTGAAGTTTGTGTGGGCTTCCTGTAAATGCTAAAAGAAAATGAAGAGGAATGCCTATTGATCTTTAGGTCCAGATAATTAATGGATTTTTCTATTTCAGATTCCAAAGTAAATTTTATATCGGTATCTATTGTGTTGAGATTATTCAGAGTGGTAGAGGAGTCGGATATGCATTCATCCAGAATAACAAAAACGTCTACGTACGTGGACCAAAATAGAACAGTCTTAAATTTGTCATTACTAATTATCGGCATATCTTCTAAAAATCTAGATAAATCTCTGCCAAAATCAGCGAGACTATATCAAAAGAATGCATTATGTGGTGGTCATGTAATTGAAATGTACCTAATTCTTTAATCAATTCTATGGAATTCTTTGTGGATTTATTTGCAGTGAATCTGTAATGTTGTTTTAGGAATTTTTGGACATACTGCACCAGTTTATAGAGGGGGCTAGGTCTGTAATTTATATTGGCCTCATGGATTTTTGGTAGAGCTTTAGCGGTTGTTAGGCCAGGGTTCATGCTAATTAATTTTTGCTTCTCAAATTCGTTAAAGAGGAAAGACGATTTCTTCACTGTTTGTTTCAAATGCTTCTGCAATGACTGAGTCGGGTCTTTCTTAATAATAGAAAAAGAGTCATAGTTTAATTTTTTTTGCTTTTTGGATGTAATCTGCTTTACGCATGATAACAGTTACGTTGCCCTTATCAGCTTCAGTGGCAATAAGCTCTTCGTTTTTTATTTTCTTTTAAGTTCTAATATTTGTTTTCTATCCTTGAAGGAATCTTCTCTTTTTTGCTATTTGCTTTACGTCACACCGGCACAGATAGGTCTTATGGTGATGGGATAGGAAAGGCCTAGGAATGGGAAGGAAGCGTCCGTGGCCTTAATTAAGGTACAGCCCCAGCATTTGCCTGGTGTGAAAATGGGAAACCATGGTAAACCATCTTCAGGGCTGCTGACAGTGGGATTCGAACCCACTATCCCCCGATTTCTGGATACTGGCCGCACTTAAGCGACTGCAGCTATCAAGCTCGGTTGAAGGAATCTTTAGTGACAGCAAAATTATTATTAACTAGTTTGTTAAGCTGTTTTTTTTACTTCTATTCTGACCTCATCATGCAAGTCGTGTGTCAATTTTCCGAGCGCGATTTCTGCTCTTATGATAAGATTTTTGGTTACTTTAGTTTGATTAAAGTTCAACCAATTATGTTTAGGACCTTTCTCAAGAATGCATCTTTCCTCTTTGTTCAAGTTGACCTTGGAAAGGTTAATGACTGGAACATGAAACTGTTTCAATGGATCTCCGTTATGTGTCAAATAGGTTCTTTGGATCGGGGAAGAGGATTGGGTTCTACATGTTACTGCATCCTTCCTTAGCATTTCTAGTTTTTCACCAATGTTGATTGTTTATTTGCAAGTATGTTAGATAATTTAAATTGAACTTTTATTTTGGAACAGATTCCATTGTGCAGTAGAAAGTAATACTGTAGCTTTGAGGTGAGCCTCATATAATTGCTGATTCCAAAAGGTTACCTCTCTGTGAAGAAATTTTAGTTCGTTGTTTAGCCAGAGTTTTTTAGACTTTAACCAGGTTTTACTTTGATGTGGAACCCCTGGGTCCCTTTTCAGAACCCTTTTTAAGAAATTTGGAGTCAAATCATATGCTATACATTGTCTAATAAATTTAGTATCTTTACCAAGTTTTCCCACTTTTATTCTTAAATTCATATACCGATGAGCTATAGTGCATACCTGATGGGCTTCATCATTAAACGTGAGGAACTTCATCTTATTTGCCTGTATTGAACTGAGATCACAATTGAAATAAAAATCTTGTAGGTTCCACCTTGTTCAATACAAATACACTGTTGTTAGATGATTTTTACAACATATATTTTATTGCAGAACTAGTTTCGGTGCTCATTTAGGCACCATCATCGGATGCATAATAAGTAGAAACACTTGGAGATATAACAGTATAAAACAACATATTGATATAATTAACTCCTTAATATCTATCTAATGTTAAGTTTAAAAACTATACTTTACAACAAGATAACCCTTGTGAGTCAAAAATGTAAAATCTCATCTCTGAGAGATGAGTTGTCTTCAATATCATTCCCAAGAATTTGAAGAAATATAGTCACCTAAGCAATTTTGAAATCGAAGATTTTATGGCCATTTTAAAATTGCTGGTCAACAAGAACTATTTCACATTTGATCATACCCTTTAAAAACAGGATGGCCTTGCAATGGGGTCAGCGGCCTTGGGGATTTTGGCAGAGATTTATCCAGATTTTTTAGAAGATATGCAAATAATTAATAATGAATTTTTTTTGGCTAGTTGCTCTACGTCGCCCCAACACAGATAGGTCTTATAACGACGATGGGACAGAAAAGGTCTAGGAATGGGAAGGATGCAGCCGTGGCCTTAATTAAGGTACAGCCCCTGCATTTGCCTCCTGTGAAATGGGAAACCACGGAAAACCATCTTCAGGGCTGCCGACAGTGGGGTTCGAACCCACTATCTCCTAGATGCATGCTCACAGCTTCGCGCTCCTAACTGCACCGCCAACTTGCTCGGTTTTGACAAATTTAAGAATGTTATATTTTGGTCCAGGTACGTAGACGATGCTTTTGTTATTATGGATGAACGCACATCCAACACCTCTACCACTCTGAATAATCTCAACACAATAGATACTGATATAAAATTTACTTTGAAATCTGAAATAGAAAAATCCATTAACTAACTGGACCTAAATATCAATAGGCATTCCTCTTCATTTTCTTTTAGCATTTACAGGAAGCCCACACAAACTTCAGTTACAATACGACAGGATTCAATACACCCTGTAGCTCATAAATGCGTGACCTATAACAGCTTGGTTAATCACGCATTTAGTGTACCAATGTCCAAGCGAGAACTGAACATTATTTGATCCATAGCTAAGGGAATTTTATACAGCGAATAATAAATAAATCTAAATATCGCCCTCACACAACCCTGACTAAAGATAAACCAGAAGGAAAAGAAATCGCAACATTCACGTTCAATAAAGAGGTTTATATCAAGAAACGTAACATTAGGATTGTGTTCAAAACAGATAACAGAAGTACAGAATTTTTACATAAGCATCAACTGTCAATAAGGTCAACCCATACTCTAAATCAGGTGTATATAGGTGCAAATGCAAAGACTGTGGAAGCGGATATATACGGCAAACTGGACGTAGCTTTAATGTCAACGCTGTAAAATATAATAGATTTTCAGCCATAGGCCAACACGTCCATGAATACAAATATAAATTCACAGACATACAGTAGATCACGATCTTGAGATCGTGGAAACACTAGCTAAGGGACCGAGGCTTGACATTACAGAAGTATGTCTAATACATTTAGACCAGTGTTATAATGCTAATCTAAATTTGAATGAAATTTCAGAGAAACCCAAAGTATTATACGATTGCTTGATTCTATTACTTGACAAGCTAAGAATTCCAGAAAATTCGTCCGTCTTTCGAACTCTAGGTAACAGTTTTTCACACTACTGTCTTCGTCCACAACGCCCCCCCCCCCCCGACCCTCTCCTACATTGTCAACGTTCCAGAAACATTCCCCTTGCTGCCCCTACTTCCCCTTCCTTAGCGCTTCATCACATCGCACACGACACGAGCAGACACACTCGTCGTGCTGCAGTTGCCGCGCAAAGTACACAGCCGTTGAGGTGAGTCGGCTTCATGAATATTTTGATTCAATCAGGTTTTTAACGTTTTTTCTTGCTTTCTATTAACATTGGGCTTTCATCATTACAGGGTTGTATTGAACTGAGAGGCTATGCCCGCTAAACATCAGGGCAAATAATCACAATTCCAACCATTAGATATACAACATAAGAACTAAGTCTCCACATATCAATAAACTTCAGAAGACGGCACAGTTTAGCAATTTAATGAACACAGCGAGTTTTATATCCAATAAATGGCTAGCAGTGCATCTGTGAAATGAACATTTTAACATTGTAGCACTTGATTCAGGTCTAATTTCACAATTTTAATATTGAATTTTAACTTGATTTTTACGAGTGTGTAGAATAATAGCCATCACAGAATATTGAAGATTTTACATTTTTGACTCAGAAGGTTTATCTTGTTGTAAATTAGAGTTTTTAAACTAAACATTAAGATAGATATTAAGGAGTTAATTATATCAATATTTGTTTTATACTGTTATATCTCTTTCTCTACTTATTATGCAGCGAATGATGGTGCCTAAATGAGCACCAAAACGAGTTCTGCAATAAAATATATGTTGTAAAAACCATCTAACAACAGTGTATTTGTATTGAACAAGGTGGAACCTACAATATTTTTATTTCAATTGTGATCTCATTTCAATACAGGCACATTTAAAGAAAAGTTCATGGTAATGGCAGGATATTGTGCCCGGGGTAAACTCAGAATCTTCAGAGTGCCAAGAAATGTGAAGATGAATGCTACCTACTTCCTGAAGAATGTCATGTCATACCATTTAGTGACATCCCTGTGAAATCCTCGGATGCCTCGCTGATGGATTTCTGTGCCTTTGGTCTCCCAAAATGGGGGCTTCCTTCTTGACGTCCTGCAACTATTGAGGGTCTTTGGAAAGTGTGCAAGGAGGTATTGGACAATATTACTCCTCCTGTACTCTGCCGAAGTCTTCTACAGTGCAAATTGAGATATAGGGCAATAGTCCATGCCTGTGGCTACACATTGAGCACATCCAGGTCTGGAGAAACGGAAGTGCCTAGGACAAAAGGTACGTCAAAATTGTCCAAGATGAACTAGGGCAACCCGCCGTAGAAAATGTGCCGTGTATGACCCCTGAGTGTTGCGCCTAGCTGCGGCGTAGCTGAGCAGTCTGTCATAGACACCAGTGTCGTGAAGATGGCAACATATCGCAAGTTAACTTAGTCTGAACGTGGAATGATTGTCGGCGCTGGCGCGTGGGTGATAGCATTGCGGGGATTACACATGAATTCCGGTTTCCGAGGTCAACAGTGTCGAGGGTGGATCTTCAATATCGCAGAGAGAATGTTACCACCCACGTAAAACGCCGCACGGGAAGACCACAGGTGTTTAATGAACAGACATCACATTGCCGCTGTAGAACCTTACTGGGCACTTAATGGGCTACTGCAAGTCAGATCACCACCCAGTTAAATGTTGGGAGACAGGAACCCATTTCTACCAGGACTGTAAGGAGGCAACTGCACCGCATAGGCTTCACCAGCCAATGACCAACTAATGTCCCTTTGCTGACACCTCGACACAGAGCTCAACGATGTACAAGGGCCCGTGAACATCGGCAATGGACCATGGAACAGTGGCGGTGTATGGTATAGTCCGATGAATCCCAGTTCGAGTTGCATCGAGCTGATGAACGCATGACAGTGTGGCATATGCCCCATGAAGCTATGGATCCTTCGTGTCAACAAGGTTGTTTCCAGGAGAGAGATGGCTCAGTCCTGCTCTGGGCAGCGTTCTCATGGTCACAATTAGGCCCCATTGTCCAGCAGCAGGGAGTGCTGATAGGTGCACATTATGTAGACATTCTGGAGATACCACGTTTTCAACAGGACAATGCACCATGTCACCACTCTGTGGTGGCACGCAGGTGGTTGGAGGAGCGCTCTAGTGAAGTTAAGACTATAGATTGGCCCTCCAGATCCCCGATCTTAATCCAATCAAGCATTTATGGGATGCTGTCGATGCTGGTGTACGCTCCTTGAACCCCGCACCAACTACATAAGACAAATTGTGGGTAGCAGTACAAGATGCATGGGTCCAGATCCCTTCAGAACGATTCCAACACCTTGTGGAGTTGATGCCTCACCCAACTGCTGCCGTTTTCAGGGCTCGCGGAAAAGCAACTTGTTATTAACATCACATTCAGTGTCTTCCCATGACTTTTGGCCACTCAGTGTATAAGGGGTCATTATTTAGCTACAAGAATTTCCAAAGACTGAAAACCTAAGGTATTAAAGAGGATGCTTAGATAACGGGACATGACTGTTTACTTAGCTGAATGGTCAGCATGGCACCCTTCGTTTCAGAGGAATGCCGGGTTCGGTTCTTGGCCGGGCCTCTGGCTCAGGGACTGGGATTTGTGTTAGTCTCTATTCATACACAACACATTCCACTACAAACCACCACAGAAACATGCAATCGTGAATTCATGCCTCCACATGGGGTTGGGGTCAGGAAAAGCATCTAACAGTAAAACTGGACTTTACCATACAAAGTGCCAACCCCAAGTAACTGGTAAAAATACATAAAATAGTGTCGAATGTCTCCTGGGAAAATCAAATGATCAGAAATATGCTTTTCATTGCTCTCATTTATATTTGCATTGTGCTACTCTATTGTAAATACGCCGAGCTTATTGGCTCAGACGGTTGAGGCCCTGGTCTTCTGATCCCAACTTGGCAGGTTTGATCCTGGCTCAGTCCGGTGGTAACTGAAGGCACTCAAATACGCCAGCTTCGTGTCGGTAGATTTTCTGGCATATAAAAGAACTCCTACAGGGAAAAATTCTGGCACCTTGATGTCTCTGAAAACCGTAAAAGTAGTTACTGGGATCTTAAGCCAATAATTTTTTTAAAATACAATTTTTCAATGCAGTACTCTGTAATTCGGCATCTTGCTGTTTTGGTTTCCCATAAATAAATAAATAAATAAATAAATAAATGAAACTCAAATTGATAAACAGTAATTTGTTTGCATCTAACAAATAGTTTCCAAGGAACATCAACATGGAATTTGGATTCACAATTAAGTATTTGTTTATTTTCCACCTAGTCGATACAATGATTGCTTAAGGCAATTTAATGATTAAAAGTGGTACATGTTTCGTATATTATCAACATCCTCAGCCACATAAACCTTTTTAGATGAAAAATATATAAATTGACAAAGTAATGCTTTAGAGGAAGTGTCCTTAAAATTAACATAAGATTGACAACATTAAAACAAACAAATAACTCAAGAGAAAATATATATATTATTTCTACAATTGAAAGCAGTCGTCAAGGAAACACTTGTACAATATTCCACATGAAGTTATTTGTTTGTTTTAATGTTGTCAATCTTATGTTAATTTTAAGGACACTTCCTCTAAAGCATTACTTTGTCAATTTATATATTTTTCATCTAAACAGTGTTATGTGGCTGAAGATGTTGATAATATACGAAACGTACCACATTTAACCATTAAATTGCCTTAAGCAATCATTGTATCGACTAGGTGGAAAATAAATAAATACTTAATTGTGAATCTATTGAAGTGCGATACGGACCATGAAGCTGATTTTATATAATGGAATTTGGAGTCGAGAACTATAGGATTCAGAATACATCAAAAGGGGTAAACTTGACTCAGGGTCTGTGAAACTACCATGGATTAAAAAAAAAAGGTTCTCTATAGTATGATGAGATGAGGCCTCTTTGATAAAAGAGCCAGTCAAGGCCATCATAGCCTCATGATCACATCGACCATCTGTACTCCTATGTCCCTCTTTCTCTCAGTACTTCACATCACAGTCTTAAAGATCACATTGACTATCTGTACTCTGACAATCTCACTACACTGAAAAAGAGGAGATAACATGTTCTGCTTCATCAATACTATAAAAAAGTCTGTTTAATGTTTTGAGAAAACATCATTCTCTGCTTCAGTGAAAAAATATTTACCAAAATCCAATGACTTGACTTGATTTGAATGAAGCAAGAATATTTTATGACAGACACTTAACTGAGTGTTCCTTAAATAATGTTTTCACCCACTCATGATACTTATTTTATTCATTCATTCATTCATTCATTCATTCATTCATTCATTGATTTTAAGATGTTATTCCAATTTTTTTATTATTGTAGTTGGCCGATGATGACCACAATAGATCGAAACATGTAACAAAGAAAATATGAATAAATTTATCTCTTAAACTGTGAGTGTTGGTCTATTAAGTATAGAAAGGTTGACTCGAAAATTAAAATTCTTAAGAACTGAAACCAAGAGTTTGTAAGTCAATACGGAACTGTAATGAAGTTCATTGTTTGTAAGAGGTGTTGTGAAGTCGACGATGTTTCCTGGCAACAGCATGGACGTTTCCGTGTTTCACGAATCCTTTCAGTTCTTTCAGTAACATATTCATTGTATCTGTCATGAAGTCTTTTAATCACAGTGCCAGCAACCCTTGTTTTCAAGTTCCTTCCACTTTTGCAAGCATAATAATTTTTTCCAAGGTATCTGACTGTCTCATAATATTCTCACAGTATGACAACTGTAACCTTGTAATGAATACCTCAAAAGACATCTGGATTCATCTTCTGAATTACTCATTTGTTTATCTTCTTACCCGTCCAAGGAACACATAAAATCAATCATCTGCTTGTTGCTGTGTAGCAGCACCTTCGTGGAAGAAATCAGCCTGTGTACCACCATTGTCCAGGGAACGCCCGAATGCCTTATCTAGCACTCTTCAGGGAGGCTTCTTCCGTGTTCCAGACCTGAGGAGAAAAGCAGCGAAAGTACAGTTGCTCAAGAAGACTTTTGCACACAGGAACTCACTCTTGTTCAATGCCTTACGAGATCCACCTGTGATGAGGTTAAAATCCCAGAATCCACTCTGGACTGATCTACACTCCTATAAAAAGTTCAGTGTAACAGCAGAATGGAGACAGCAATGGGAACAATGTCCACCCACCAATGCCTTTCTGATTAAAGACCCAACAAAGAAAGTGCCAGGTTTCGATCTTCCTCGACGTGAGTGGTCAAAACTGAACCGTTTCTGAACAGGCCACGGCAAGTGCTGATATATGATGAAAAAGTGGAGATATTGTGAAAGTGTTGCATGTGAGTGTGGTGCTGAGAAGCAGACATTGCTTCATGTTGTTGAGAGCTGTCCACTGTCAGCATTTAAGGGCGGTTTACAGGCTCTGCATGAATTGACACCAAGTGCAGTGGACTGGTTGTCGAAGCTGGACATTCTAGTTTAATTACTTCTATATTTTAATTTATATGTTCAATGTATATTTTTACACATTATGCTTGTAAATATGCCAATAATAATAATAATAATAATAATAATAATAATAATAATAATAATAATAATAATAATAATAATAATAATAATAATCACCAGCACCATAGCTCAAGTGCATCAATATGCTTTCTATCTTGTTTTTTGTTATGGTCCAGCTTTCACAACCATATGTAAAATACTAATGCCTTAACCATTCTGACCTTTGTGGGCACAGACACATCCGAACATTTTATGATCTTATTTATCCAGGCCTTAAAGTGCAGCCCTGCAAAGGCAAATTTCTGGACTACTAGAACCATTACAACTGATTATTGTTCCTGGTAGACAGAAATTACCTACCACTTTGGTAACTTCCTTATTTAACTTGATATGTAATGGTGAACAGGTTGTCTTGCTAACATAGAGATAGAGATAGGCATGTTTTGATCTAGGGCATTATACAAATACTCTTACTTAGCAAGGATGTAATGAATTAAAAGAGTTTAGATACCACAGCTTTAACCTAATGAATAAGGGAAGCAAGTTAAATAGTATAACTATCAGAATAATATTGTATTAAACCAATCTTTACTATTTTGAATATACACAAATAATGCTGCATACAGTATATTGTGTAAGAACACAATTAATTTCCCTGTAACTCCAGTTGTTCCCACCATGGAGCACTAAGTGCTCGAAGTTGTTGTTTGTGCTTCAAACGGGCCTCTGTAGCATATGGGAGGGCAGGACACTTGTAGAACTCCATGTCTACTGAATTCAAGTCTGCAAGAGGTGGAGAGCCTAAAACAGACCAGAGATACAAACATTTCCAACAATCTCTCACAATCTTCAGGTGAAACTTCCACCATTTTATATGATACGGAAACACCAAGATATAATTTATTCAATCAGTCATAAATCAAATCCACTCATCTGCATGTAGGGCTGTAGCCCAAGTGGCAGAATCCCTACCATTTCTTACCTAGCCTTTTCTTAAATGATTTCAAAGAAGTTGGAATTTTATCAAACATCTGCCTTGGCAAATTATTCCAATCCCTAATACCTCTTCCTAGCTTACCTGCTGCCCTATTTTCTTATTCATTATTAAACAAACTCCTTCACCGGGCGAGTTGGGCATGCGGTTAAGGGCGCGCAGCTGTGAGCTTGCATCTAGGAGACAGTGGATTTGAGTCCCACTGTCGGCAGCCCTGAAGATGGTATTCCATGGTTTCCAATTTTCACATCAGGCAAATGCTGGGGCTGTACCTTAATTAAGGCCATGGCTGCTTCCTTCCCACTTCTAGGCCTTTGCTATCCCATCGTCGCCATAAGACCTATCTGTCCTGGTGCAACGTAAAGCCAGTTCTAAAAAATAAAAATAAAACTCCAGGATTTCCCATGTTTGATTTTTGTGTTGATAATTTTGTAGTGGCCTGATCAAAAATCCTGTTTTCCTGCCAACGTACTTCACTTATACCAACTACATCTAAATTTAGTCTTATCCATTTCCCTTTTCAGGTTCTCTAACCTACCACAACAATTAAAATGCTACGACTTGCAGAATGTCAGTATTTATCTTCCTAATGATTGCCCCTCCCATGTAGACCCCACCCAGAGATCTGAATGGGGGACTATTTTATCTCCAGAATATTTTACCCAGGAGGATGCCATCATCAGTACATCATTCATTCATGCAGAGAGAGCTGCATGTTCTTGGAAGTTAGTAACGGCTAAAGTTTCCCATTACTTTCAGCCATGTAGCAGTATCAACACAGCTAAGCCATTTCAAATATTATTACAAGGCCATATCAGTCAATTATCCAGACTGCTGCCACTGCAACTTCCGAAAGGCTGCGACCTCCCCTTTCGTTGAATCATTCGTTAGTCTGACCTCTTGACAGATACCCATCCGATATGGTTGCACCTACGACTCGCCAATCTGCTTCATTGGGATGTGCAAGCCTCCCCACCGCAGCAAGGTCATGTTGTTATTATTCATTCATATCATTTTTGCCCTTATGAACAGTGTTTGAACTCCAATATCCTATGGTGACACAATTTTCACTTCTTTCCCTTCTTCCTCTTCTCCTCCTCCCAAAATCTCTTCATCCTTTAGCTGTGCTCCTGTTTCCTTTGTTCTGTCCACAATGCTCCTGTCTTCTTCTCATTTACTATAAATTTTGTATTCCTAATTTTTTTCTGAATTCCTTTCTGTCTCCTATAATTTGTCTGTTGATCTCCACCTGCCTTACATCTTCCTCAATTTCATGATACCAATTTGTTTTCTTGGTTGAACTGTTTACTACGTAAAAGATTTTCTTTGCAAGTCTGTTGTTATCCATTCTCCGTATGTGCCCATAGAAAGTTAGTCTGCGTTTCCTGATCGTGTCTGTGAGTCTGTCAGTGTGCTGGTACAACTCTTCAGTAGGTCGTTTCATCCATATGGCATCTCTGTGTACTGGTCAAAATATTTTTCTGAGAATTGTATGTTCTTTTATTTCTGTCTCTATGATGCCTGATGGGAGTCAGGTCAGGTACATCCTGCTACCATATGCGACAGTAGACGGTACTACCTGCGACTGTCTGGTCAAGGGTTGGGCGGCTGTTACCAAACCTGACAAACTAAGGGAGAACCAATGGTTATGGGCAGAGGAGTTCACCCTTAGGGGGCTTGTTGAAGCCTTTGTGTAGGAAATGACATATAAATTCAACTAGAAGCTACTGCCTTGCAGATGTGGCAGGGAACTCCTAAAGGCTAAGGGAGATAACCCTGACAGAAAATCTTCTCTAACGTTAGGCCTAGCAAGTCAGTTGGAGAGTAACTGCAATCGCTTTCAATATTTATACGAGCCTCGGATGCAAACAAAGAACTCAGAGTAGACAACAGCATCCGCAGACCCATGCCAGGTATGATGGCTTACAGCCCAAGCCTTGTGATTGTGCAACAACCCCAGAGAAGACAACATACTTGAATAGGAACAATCAATGTACTGAGTCTGACTGGGAAATGTGAAGAGTTAGTGGGCATCATGGAAATAGCCAAAAAATGCTCCAACTACCGGAGATTAACACTCCTTTCTCATGGGCTTAAGATTCTTGAGAAAATCTTAGAGAGCAGACTGCGAGTCATCTTAGAACCACAATTTAAAAAGGAACAGTATGGCTTCAAGCCTAACAGGTCCACAACAGACCTAATCTTTAGTGTCCGTATGTTAATGGAAAAATATTGGGAAAAAGGCAAAGATCTGTTTATGGTTTTCCTTGACATTGAGAAGGCATATGACAGCATTGCAAGAGAGAAGATATGGGAATGCCTGAGAAAAAGGAATGTGCCAAAGGGTCTGGTGAGGAAAGTTCAGGTGCTGTATGAGAACTGTACCAGCTGTGTGCAGTTGGGTAATGGACATTCATCCTGGTTCAAGACTGAAAGTGGAGTCCAGCAAGGCAATGCACTATTCCCATTATTGTTTATCACAATCATGGATGACATAATGAAGAACATCAAGAAAACCTCTGGTGAACTAAATGCAATGGCCTTTGCTGATGATGTTATCATCTGGGGAGAAACTGAGGAACAAGTACAGTCGAGACTCAATGAATGGAAGGTTAAGTTCGAGGAGTTCAATCTCAGGCCAGATAAAGCCTTTGTGCAAGAAATGGCACATAAATTCATCAGAAGTTGGCAGCCAATGGCTATGAAGGCGGAAGAAGGAACCTTGTATACACCTCAACGGTGGAGTAGGCAGAGGAACTGTGAACCATAAACTGCTGTCTTGCAGATAGGGAGTGGACCCCAAAGGCTAAGGGAAGATACCCTGACAGAAAACGGGCTGGCATGACAGCTATGAGGGCAGACCCCTCATCATGCTAGCTTCCGTAGGGCTAATAACCCATGTGGAGCGAAATAAACTATTCAGAGAAACATGAGAGTAGCCGGACGGATAACAAGGAGTGCGAAATGGTATATGAGAATTGGTACTTGGAATGTGACCTTGCTGTCAGGGAAGGAGGTAGAAATAGTTGAAGAAATGGAGAAGTACAAGCTTGCCACACTTGGAGTCAGTGAAACCAAGAGAAAAGGCAGTGGCCAAATAAATTTGGATAAGGGACATGTAATGAGATACTCAAGAGTCAGCAGGAATGAATGGGCAAAAGAAGGAGTGGCCATCATTATGTCCAAAACAGTGGAAAACAAAATGACAGGATGGGAACCTATTAACTGCAGACTTATCACAGTGGATGTGGAACTAGAAGAAAGTATTACGCTAGTGCAGATCTATACCCCCACTGAAGTAGAAGATAAGAAGTAGATAAGGAGCAATTCAATGTTCAAATGCAAAAAGCTACAGAAGTTGACATGTTATTATGATGGGGAACTGGAATGCTAGGATTGGAAATAGGTTACGTCGAGGACATGGATGTATGGGCCAACATAGAGCACAATGTACCATCAATACCAATGGTGAAAGAATGTTGGAATTCTGTATTAATAATGGGCTAAGGATTGGCAACACCCTTTTCCCCAAAAAAAAGATCCATAAAAGAACTTTTGAGGCAGTAGGCCGAGAAGCAATGAGTTGCATTGACTACTTTTGTTACACTAAGAACATGACTTATGCTTCACTAGATGTAAATGTCTTCTGCAGTGAAGAAATGAGTACGGAACATAGGCTACTGGTTATGAAAACAAGGTTCAAAGCTACACCCACACCCTCTCATGTACGATTTGAGAAAATAAGAATTTCTGCATTTAGAGAGGCAGAATTATGTTCAGAAGTTGGGGGAAAAACTTCAGCAAACAGAAAGGGAAGAACCCGAGAGAGGTTGGAACTAAGAAGAGAGATGGAGGGAATTTAAGATGAATATTATTAAAGTAGCAGAAGAGGTCTGTGGGAAAACTACAGTAAACACACAAAGGAAATGAACAAAGTGGGGGAATGAGGAAGTCAAGGAAGGTGTAAGGAGGAAAAAAGTAGCATGGAAGGAGAACATGAGAACAAGAAGGGTAGAGGACTGGAGGAACTATGTTGAAGCATGTAACGAAGCTAAGCAGCAAGTACAAGCGGCAAAAGAAAAGAACTGGCAGGAATTTGGTGAGGAAATGGAATCAGAATACAGAAATAATCAGAAGAAGTTTTGGAAGATACTAAGATCCATCCAAGGCAAAACTGGAAAGACAATCAGAAACATTAAAGACAGGAACCAGAAGATCCAAACGAGGCCAAGGGACATTCTTGATACATGGAGCACTTATTATGAGGATGTGTTCCGTGCAGACCAGAATTCACAAGACGACTCCGGTAAGGGGGGCAGAAGAAGAACTACTGTCGGATTTTTCATTATGGACATTCGAGTTTAGGCTTTAATTGCAAACGAACCAATAGGCCTATTGCATTGCGAGTTATACCAATATTTTCCTTGTTTAATTCAACATTAGTGTGTATAAGACACATTATTTTTGATGTTCCTTAAATATTTTTATATGTGGTTGTAATAAGTATTGCCCGGGTTTATGGCTTCTTCTCTAGGAAGCGCTCACTTAGGAATAGATACAAGGAAAACTACTTGTCTGATGGTAGTGAAATTTTTATATATTATAACCACATGTATTTTTAGTGTAATACTCAAGTTAGAACTTTTTTTAACCACTCCGAAAAAAGTTCTTATCATTTTTCTAAAGCAACTCTTTCTCAGCCCAGGATAAATGTACAGCAGCAAACTTGGGCTTGTTTTGAAGCACTCAGTCGTGCTTATCAGAAACTACAACGACTGTAACCCTACAGTATGGTACCGAATTTATGAAGAGTAATATTGAAAGGAGGTTTTATGTACGCCGGACCGTGCGATTAACAGCAGGCTGGGTGGTGAAATCGGGCACAGTGTTGCCGCGTTCAGTAACAATCACGCGCGCAACGAACACAGCTTTTCGTTTACTTTCAACCTTTAATTTTATTTCCTCTTATAAATTCCACTTCCCATCACCTTTTCTCATAAGGGCTTTGGACCTTCAATGGCAGATTTTAAAATGGTTGACTTCCTAATTTAGAAATATCACTGTGCAATTTTACACGAGTTATTTGCATTATTATTTACGTATATTTACATTATTTAATTCTATCAATTTTCTTCGTCTGAAAAATCACTGTGTTCCAATGAATCGGTGCTGCTGTCATTCATGTTGATTATGACTGGCTTGAAATAAGGGTCATTTTCAGACAGTCCAACCTTTTTTCCCAGTAGTGGTCTTCAATTTTCTTGGCGTGTATAATACATTGTTTCCAGAGTTCAGGAATCACGGTCCGTAAGGCTTCTCGGTATAAAGCGTTAATTGGTTCCATACCTCTACCATTTTCTAATGTGTTAGCCATATTTGTTTTTGCTATTGTCCCTTTTACGTAAGCCCAAATGAGCTTGATTGGATTAAGCTCGCAATGGGCCACTGGTAACCAAACAAGCTGTACATCTGGTCGAAGTCGTTTAGTCAGTTGTTCCATCTTCTTTACCGGTGTTTGAAAATGAGGCCTGGCAAGGACAATCAGCTCTAATTGAGTTAATTTGTTATAATCGTCAACTCAGGTGCTAGTGAAATATTCTTTGATGTTTTTTTTTGCTAGTTGCTTTACGTCGCACCGACACATATAGGTCTCATGGCGACGATGGGAGAGGAAAGGCCTAGGAATGGGAAGGAATCGGCTGTGGCCTTAATTAAGGTTCAGCCCCAGCATTTGCCTGGTGTGAAAATGGGAAACCATGGAAGACCATTTTCAGGGCTGCCAACAGTGGGGTTCGAACCCACTATCTCCCGGATGCGAGCTTACAGCTGCACGCTTCTAACCACAAGCCAACTCGCCCGGTATTCTTTGATGTTATCCAAGATAAAATTTCAGGTTTCAGCCATGACATGTTCGGGTTTTTAGATGAAGGATTGACCATCGTATGATATGGAGCTTGATCTATAACAACAGCCGACCTTTGAGGCAATAAACTCAGGACTTTCGTGAACCATTCTTCATAATGAGCCGAGTTCATCTCATTGTGGTAATCACCACTTCCTTTCTTGCCAATAAAACAAAGTTCTGCACTGTCAAGAAATCCTTCACTTCCGATGTGTAAAATTATGATTCGTTTCCCAGCTCCAGACGGTGTTTTGAACCCTCCACGCCATCCATAAATTTGCTGAATGTACCCTATGTACAGATTATAGTTGTCAAAGTCGTTACTAAAGCTTCAACCACGTTTTCTTGCCACCCATATTTCATAGTATGGTTCCTCCGCACGAGGTCTCGTCTTTAAAGAAGATCTTGTAGCTGTGTGCTCTTAAGTCTCTAATTCGTCTAAGTTATATATGTCGGGATGCAGCAACTGTTGAATTTATGAGAGGAAATAAAATTAAAGGTTGAAAGTAAACGAAAAGCTGTGTTCGTTGCACGCATGATTGTTACTGAACACGGCAACCCTGCACCCGATTTCACCACCCGGCCTGCTGTTATCGCACGGTCCGGCGCACACAAAACCTCCTTTCAATATTACTCTTCATAATTTCGGTACCACACTGTAGGGTTACAGTCGTTGTAGTTTCTGATAACCACAACTGAGTGCTTCAAAACAAGCCCAAGTTTGCTGCTGTACATTTATCCTGGGCTGAGAAAGAGTTGCTTTGGGAAAATGATAAGAACTTTTTTCGGGGTGGTTGAAAAAAATTCTAACTTGAGTATTGCACTAAAAATACATGTGGTTATAATATATAAAAATTTCACTACCATCAGACAAATAGTTTTCCTTGTATATATTCCTAAGCGAGTGCTTCCTAGAGAAGAAGCCAAAAACCCGGGCAATATCTATTACAACCACAAATAAAAAATATTTAATGAGCGTCGAAAATAATGTGTCTTATATACACTAATGTAGAATTAAACAAGGAAAATATCTGTATAACTCACAATGCAATAGGCCTATTGGTTTGTTTGTAATTAAAGCCTAAACTCGAGTGTCCATAATAAAAAATCCGACAGTAGAAGAAGAGGAGACAATTACGCAGAGTAAAGTAAGAGAGCCTATCACTGAAATGAAGGTGGGCAAGGCAGCTGGTTGGGATGGAATTTCACCAGAATTGATGAAGTATGGAGGAGAGGCTGTGGTGAAATGGATGACAAGGATATGCCAACAAGCATGGAGCATTCAGAAGATTCTAAAGGATTGGGAGAAGAACATTATTGTTCCTATCCATAAGAAGGGCAGCACTCTGGACTGTGCAAACTATCGAGCAATTTGTCATTCCAGTGTGGCCGTTCTCGCATACTGGAGTATATAGAGAAACAACATAGTCGTGGGAAGGATGTTTTAGCTGCATTTGATAAACAACCATGATAGGTTAATATTATTATTATTATTATTATTATTATTATTATTATTATTATTAAGGAAAGAGCGCACAAACGTGCATAAAATTGGTATACACTGATTGAATAGATACAAAATACATTATTCTTTGCTGTATTACTTTAGAGTCTTGTGTCTCTGTGTACAAATTGTAAAATGATAACGCTCACACACTTTGTTGCATAGTTTGCATAAGCAGTCTTCATCTGGGTCATGGAAGTATGTTTTCATGCACAATTTATGATGAAATCCATGTAATGGCACTTCGCAAAACCTGGTTTGGTCCACTCCATCTTCGGTCTAGCATGGCTTCTGTTGTGAAAAATTCCGGCCATATTTCTTCTTGTTTTCCTTTTCTTTTCCTAAGGACTTCTTCTGCTTGTGGTGTAGATGGTAGCTGTAGGATGTACCTCATATCTTCTATGAAAAAGCGTTCTTTTGCAAGCATATACGCTAGTCTTGACGGCGCTGTTTTTGCTATCCCCAGTATTCTTTTCAGGAATCTGGCTTTTGCACTTTCTAGGGTTTCTAAGTCGGTCATAGTAAGGTGGTCCCAGATGAGATGAATACCATAGTTGAGAGCAGGGAGAATTTTGCTGCGGAAGAGAAGCATTGCTGTTTTTAGCGAGATCATGGTGGGGTTTTCTATGTTGTAGATCCCTCGTATGGCTGCTGCTGTTCTTTCTCTTATGTGTATTCTGTAAAAGGTACCATTAGATTGAAGAGTGATGCCGAGGTATCGGAAATTACCTACTTTTTTCAAGGTCTGTCCTGAAAACGTGATTGTGTCTTGTGCCGCAACTCTTCCTCCTTTTCGAAATGTCATGTAAACAGTTTTGTCTTTATTTAACTGTAGGTCATTTTCGTTAGCCCAGATCTGTAACTTGTCCATTGCTTCCTGGAGGACCTCCCTGTTTCTAGAGCCTAGTATCATGTCATCTGCATAGGCGTATAGCACAACTGGAAAGTTCTGTATTAAGTTCGTTACATCTGCTGTGGCGATATTGAATAAGATTGGGCTTATTGGATCACTCTGGAGGATCTCATTTGTTTGTGTGATGGGGGATGAGGTTGTTACACCGTCTTCGATTTCAACGAAATTGAATGCTAGCAAATTATTTATTGTAGTGACCAGAGGGTTGTTTTGTCCAATCATATGTTCTAGCTTCTTCATTAACTTGGCTCTGTTCAGAAAATCGAAGGCTTTCGTATAATCAATGAAGACAACGTGAAATTTTCCTCCTCTGTGCCTTAGTGCCTCATGTATGTCATTTAGTAGATTTGCAATTGCGTGCAGGGTCCCTCTCCCTTTCCTGAATCCAAATTGCTCCTCCGGAATGTGGATTTCAATTTCCCTCTCAAGTCGCCGGGCGAGAATTCTTGTATAAATCTTGAAGGAGTTGTTCTCTAACGCTATTCCTCTGTATGAGTTTTCATCATCGGTTTCTCCTTTTCCTTTATAGAGGATTTTCATTCGTGATTGCCTCCAGCTATCTGGGATAAATCCGCTTTCAAGACTTCTATTGAAGAGTTTTGTCCATACGGGACCTAATATTTCTAGGGAGTCTTGTAGATTTTCAGTATATATCCCGTCTGGCCCTGCAGCCTTCCGCTTTTTTCATGGTAAATACCGTCCCTTTTACTTCTGTAAGGGTTATTGCAGATATTGTTGAATTGTTCTGTTCTCTGATGTCGAGAGCCCGGGTTCTGTTTTCTTTGTTGAGAATTGTTGTGAAGTGGGTTTCCCAAGATTCAATGGTTATATGATTTGATTGATTTTGTACTTTTTTCTTCAAGGCTATGTAGGGGTCTTTAAGAGCTTCCTTAGCTTGTACCTTTGCGTGGTCTTCCATATAGGCCGATTTCTTGAGAGCTAACAGATGCTTATAGAGTTTTCTTTGACGAGCGTACATTTGAAGATTTGATTTGTTCGTTTGTTGTCTGGCTTGACGCAGTAGTTGAAGTGTTTTCCTTCGTTCTTCATAACACTCATGATCAAACCAAATTTTTGAGGTCCGTTCTGTTTTGGGTATCATGGCGTTTCTAATGTAGTGGTTGATAATTTCTAGAGCGGAATCTGTTTGGTCTGCTTCAATGAGCTGTGATGCTAATTCTACCTTTGTTTGGTTTGCCTGTAGTTTATCGATGTCTAGTTTTCTTGATCCTGTTTGTGACAGTTTTACTTTGTCTTGGCAGTTCTTTCTTACTCTGAAAGTCGCATAGATTGGTAAATGTTTCTTGAGTACTGAAATGTTTTGTCGTTTTGCTATTTGGTGATGCATAAAGGTGATCCCTTTGCCTCGGAAGAAGATGAGATCGATAGTGCTAGTTCCATTCGGTGCAATGTATGTAACTTCCTCTTTTTTATTGATCAGATTGTATCCTTCAGCTGCTAAGATTTCCAAGAAGAGATCTGTCTTGCTGTTCGGTTTGTCGAGCCTGCAGTTCAGGTCGCCGGTAATTATAACATTTTCTTCCCTTGCTACATATGTTATTGCCCTAACGACTTGTTCCATCGCGTCATCCATAGTTTTTGCAGGGCTGATATAAATTCCTACGAAAGATATGTTGGCTGTTTTCACAATAATTGTATTTTCTTCAATATCGATTTCTTTGATCACTCCTATTTTATCATTATAGAAGCAGGATATGCCTCCTTCTGGTCTTCCTCGGCTCTTTTGGATTGCTAGTGCATGTTTGCTGTAGTAGTGAGGTATGTCTAAATTTTCTGTGATCATTGTTTCTGTGGTAATTATTACATCGAGTCCGTTCCATAAGTTATCAGGTGTTGTTTTGATTAGTTTTCGTAAACCTTCTACGTTCCATAGCATGATGTTTATTTCAAGAAGGTTCGTGTCGTTAGTCTTTGCTGGTTCATCTTCTGCACTGATCAACATGTCAAAGTTCGACCCCAACTCGCCTTTCTCGGCGAAAATTGAACCTTCCGACTATTACTCTTTTTGGCCAGAAACCTGGTGATTTTACTTTCTCGAGTTCCCCCAAGGATAGGCCAAGTTTAAACGACTTATTTATCCCTTTTGTTTCCAGCATTTCACATTGAATGTCACTAGTTATCCCATTTTTCCTCAGAAAGTTTACGAGAGTTTCTTCTTCCGCGCTGTGGTTAATATAGTTGTTTGATCCATATTGACTAGTGTGAAATGTACTACTATTTAAAATAGTTCTGTAATACATTCTAGCTGCATTCTATCCGCATTTGACTCGGTCCCCAGGGAATGGCTTTGGGCAGCACTTGAAGATGAAAAGGTAACCAAGACTCTCTCATGCCGCATTAGGAGCATGTACAATAGAGTCCAAGGAGTGGGGAGAATAGCTGGTGAATGCTCTAGGGAATTTGAAATGGCGAAGGGAGTAAAGCAGGGTGACAGCTTGAGCCCTCTTATCTTTGTGATCTTCATGAACCAAGTCATTAAGCAGTGTAAAAGAACTAAAAGAATTAAGGTTGGCAACTGGAACATGAGACCAATATATGTCCAATCCTTGGTTTATACAGATGACATTCTGATTTTGGCTAGGAAAGGGAGGATCGCCAACAAGCTCTTACTAAATGGGCTTATGCCTTCCAGGACCGTGGTATGGAAGTGAATGCGAGCAAAACCAAGGTCATGCAGTTCACCAAAGGAGAAAAAGTACAGCTTCAAATCAAGTGGAACAATGAGGATATTGAGCAAATAGAACAAATTGAGTATCTGGGCACCATTTTCAGAGAGGATGGAAAATTAGAGGCAGAAATAAACAACAGAATTAGAAAAGCTAATCAAGTTTACTATGGTATAAACAACACAATCATAGGAAAGAAAGAAATTATTAGAAACACAAAAATGCGGGCATATCATGCCTTTTACCTGCGAAATCTCCTGTATTGTGCAGAGGGTTGGACAGTGCATAAAAAACTAGAGAGTCGTTTGGTGCCGCTGAGATGAGATATTTGCGGAAAGTTGCCGGGAAAACTTGAGGAGACCATATTAGAAACACCACAGTGAGAGATGAGCTTCAGCAGGAGCCAATAATGGATGTCATTGAGAGGAGAGGATTGGGCTGGATTGGTCACCTAGAAAGAATGGAAGATGAAAGGAAAGCGAAGCAGGTGTGGCGAGCCAGACCAACAGGAAGAAGAACAGAGGGAGGCCACGGATTGAATGGGAGGAGTAGGCCTACATCTTGGGAATGATCAGGAAGTGAGGGAAGACCCTGGGTGAGGTTCAGAGAATGGCGCACGACAGAAGAAACTTTAATAAATGGCTGAAATGTCCCGATGCCTAACAGGACAAAGGAAAAGAAGAAGAAGATCTGAAGGTAAGCAAACTCAAAACAGTAGTGATGGCAATAAACAGAGAGGGACGACCAGCGAACATCATTCTAGAAAACCATCCACTAGAAAGTGTGGAAAGCTTTACATACCTCGGCAGTGTAATATCTCGAGATACACTAGCCACAAAGGAGGTGGTAAAACTTCAGCCGTGCTCACGCAAGTTTTATTAAGTTTTATAAGGAGGTGATGTAGAAGAAAGCATTCAAAACTTACTTTAAATTCCTTTTAGAGAATAGATGTGCCCATTGCCATGGCCAGGGAACCACAAACCCACTTCAAGAAGTAAATTTACTTTTATAACTTAATGAAGAGTAGCAGACGCTATTTTCCATTGCTGGAATGGCTACAAGGATTAAAGACTGCAAAACAACCTATTTGGTACAAGTTCAATACAGAGTCACCAAAGAAAGTATTTTTCTGAGCACTGGCGTACCATCCACATTCCCAACCCCCTTGTACTCGCCAACGACATGAAAAGGCTACGCGATTAAGCTTCTTATTCACTAATAATTTGACCTCATGGCCACACTTTTCACATACTCTGCTATTTGAAAGGAAATCGTGACGTAGATACAATTGCATGAAATCATTAAAGCTGTTCTTGTAATTAGATGAAAAACTGGTAACATTAATGACTCATGCATCGCACGATGCCATGTCAATAGAATTACATACGTATTCTGTTGATGGTTATGAATTTCATGTTTTTGGTCCGTATTGAACAATATATAAGTAATAATAATAATAACTTAAATGTTTCCACCTTTTCAATACATTCACAAAATTACAAAATTATACGGTACTAGTTTCGACCCATCTAGGGGTCATCATCAGCCGTATTGGAGCAAAGATCATTTGTGGCGAAATCCTAAGACAATATTATTTTAAAGAATAACAAGTGAAATGAGATGTTATGGTAATAGTTAATAATACAAGGAATATACATAATAAGAGGTTTTTAACAAAGAATAAAGTATAAATGGGGTGTTGTAAAAATTATAATCATGGAAATCAGTAAGTTCTTGTATTGAAATGAAATATGGCTTAGGAAGAGGGCTTAAGGTGGGGCTGAAGGGTGCGGGAGAAAGTGTAATTGTCTTGGAAAAGTACCTTTGATTAAATTTAGGATTGAGTTTAGGTTGGCTGCATTATGTATATTCCTTGTATTATTAACTATTACCATAACATCTCATTTCACTTGTTATTCTTTAAAATAATATTGTCTTAGGATTTCGCCACAAATGATCTTTGCTCCAATACGGCTGATGATGACCCCTAGATGGGTCGAAACTAGTACCGTATAATTTTGTAATTTTGTGAATGTATTGAAAAGGTGGAAACATTTAAGTTATTATTATTATTACTTACGTATTCTGTATCAACAATGGACAGATGCACTGCTGCCTAGATCTGGAGGCTCTATGTACCAAGAAAAACGTACTAGGCTTTCCTGCTATCAATTGTTTCATTTTCTGAGAAAGAAAGTAGTTTTGATCCAGGGCTCACTACTCTAACGAATCCAGACTAATGGTCTTGTCCATGCCCTACCCTAACCAGTGCAGACCATGGTGTTTGCTGAGGTAAGTAGATGTCTGCTCTAGTTCCTAAGTACAGTGGTTGGCAGCGTTGTGCTTCGTCGTCTGCGAGAAATAAACATAGGACAGTCATACCGTGTGTAGATATTGGCGATGCAAGCGGTAACCATGGTACTAATGTTGCGTGAGCACCAATGAAGTCTTAATCTCACTTTTGCCAGCAAGTACGAACACTCCTCTGGGATCCCAAAGTACCAACAAAATTAAAGCTGCTTATGTTCAATCAGTACTTCATACCAGTCTTAACCTATGGTATTGAAACCTGCACCCTCACTAAGAAAGATTCATCAAGGTTGCAGGCATCTGAGATGAAGTTCCTTAGATCCACAATTCAAAAAACCAAACTGGACAAGTTAAGGAATTATGTGGTTAGGAAGGAAGCTGGGATTGTTACATCATTGTTAGATCGAGTCAGCATGTCCAGACTGAGGTGATTCGGGCATGTAATGAGGATGGAGCCAATAAGGACAGCATATGTTAACTTGGAGAGACAAGTGGCAGGGAAACGGATGGTGGGAAAACCAAGAACTCACTGGATGGACATCGTAAAGATGGACATTGCAGATCG
Organism: Anabrus simplex; assembly: GCF_040414725.1. NCBI lineage: Eukaryota > Metazoa > Arthropoda > Insecta > Orthoptera > Tettigoniidae > Anabrus > Anabrus simplex. Next base: position 784,204,509 of record NC_090265.1, read on the forward strand.
GGGAAGGACACTGGAGGACGTCATTAACAACAGAACTTATCTCAATAAGACAGAATGGAAGACAGTACCCGGGAAACTGGAACTGTAAAATGATAATGATGCCTGATGCTCCAATTGTGGTTGTTTCTGATGCATACAATGCTTCTGGTAATACGACTGTTTTGTAGTCTCTAAGTTTGGCCTGTCTTGATATGCTTTTCTTAATATGTGACCATGTGAGTTTGTATGCTCTCTGGAGTTTTTCCGTTCGTTCTATGTTAGACGCCTTGTTTGATCCTCCTATTTGTATGAATTCCCCTAAATATTTAAATTTTTCGACTCTTTTTATGGATCCATATACAGTATGCATGGTGTGCACACTGTTGTTCTGTCATTCCATGTATTGGGTCTTCTCATAAGATATCTGTAGACTTCTTTTGGCAGCTATTTCATGCAAGCATTCCAGTGCTTCCTTTGCCTCCTGTGTATTATTGCTGAGTATGACTATGTCATTTATTGTTGTTGTTGTTGTTGTTGTTGTTATTTTAACCAACTACGCCCTAACAGAAATAAAAACTGCTGTTAAGCTGAAATACCAATATAGCAAGCAAGATGCTACCTAATAAAACAACTACACTACAATTCCTTCCTCATAAGATTTTCAACTTTCATGAAATATAACTACATGCTAATGTAATTATTTTTTTCTTTAGTGTAAATAAGGGTATTATTTTATCACTACTTGAGAAGGAAACTGCACTCAGACATATCCTTATCGTAACAGGTAAAATGAAACGATATAACTGAAGTTAAAACTACAGTAAATATTGATACTAGCAGATTATTATTCTTTTCTTGCCTATGCCTTAATTGTTTTCCTTCAAGTTGATTTGGTAAAAACCTTGAGATGCAAAGTGTTCTTTTTATGTATCTCACTTTAGTTTTGTCCCAAGTTTTCGATCTTCCTTCATAGATGATCTGATGACAACTTATAATCTGACACCAACCCCAGCTACCAAAAGGTTCTTGGAAGAATGACTCGAGAATACTGCAAAAATAGACCCAGAATTCTTTAATACTCCTGCCATGAACAGTGAATGGAAAGCAGCCATTTTTGAGCTACGTTACCTCTATATGAGATGAGAAATTTACTGCTTTCATCACCGTATTTGTAATAAGAAAGTTTTTCACCAGGTAACCAGCGACTGTGTTTGTGAAATCTGCGGCTCACATTGTTCACTATACCACCTGTTTGACTGCAAACAAAGAACACTTCCCCTTTCTCATTATGCAAAAGGCGAAACCTTGTATTGACAGTGAATTTCTCTATTTTTAAAATCATATGAACACATTGTGTTTAATATTAAATATTAATTAATTTTTATTCCTTCATGATAGATGCAATGGAAGTGCTATATGAAGTGCTGACACGAGTTGGTCGTTGGCTGGTGAAGTCTATGCGGTGGAGTTGGCTCCTTACAGTCTTGGTAAAAATGGGTTCCTGACTCCCAAGATTCGTTAAGAGATATAAACTTCATGTTGAAGGACCGTATTGAACTGTGATTACATATAAAATTGAAAGTTTAGTTTAAAGGGGCCCATAGACGTGGAATATTATTCCGCAAAATGGATTGTACAATATATTGTTAGCTGCCTATAGACGTACAATATTATTGCACAAAAATCGAGTTTGTGCAATTAATAGAATTGTGTGGAGATAATATTGATAGTTGTGCAATATATTGTGCAAAGCGGTCATAGACATACAATATGCGTTGCAATATATAATCAGTCCATGCCGGATCCGTGGTAGAGTGTCGGCTTCTGGATCCCAAGATAGCGGGTTCAAACCCGGCAGAGGTAGTCGGATTTTTGAAGGGCGGAAAAAAGTCCATTCGACACTCCATGTCGTACGATGTCGGCATGTAAAAGATCTCTGGTGATACATTTGGTATTTACCCGACAAAATTAATTAAATCTCAGCCATAGACGCCCAAGAGAGATCCGGTTTACTCTGTCTGCCATCTAGCGGACCTAGAGTAAAACGGAACGTCGAAATTGACGAGCAGACAGCCAGATGGCGTCAAATCGAAATGTCTGCACACGGTAGCTGAGGCCATACGATTATTATTATTATTATTATTATTATTATTATTATTATTATTATTATTATTATTATTATTATTATTTGGTGATTATATTGAGTGACACTGATCTTTGCTGAGTTTTGATCGCCGTGGGCGTAAGTGCCAAAAAGAAGCAGAAACGGAAAAGAAGCACAAGGGCCAAACAGTGGTTTCCAGACAGAGAAAAGTACACTCATGAAAATTTACTCAATGAACTGAGAAAATGGGAACCAAATGATTTTCAAAACTTGCCACGCATGAATGGTGAATTGTATGAGGAACTCCTCGCTTTGCTCTTAACGTCCCACAGAGCCATGGTACACTTCGATAAACTCCAAAATAAACTTTTTCTCCTCCTTTTTGCCTGTCATCACGATACCTTCTCCAACGCTTGTTGATACCAACTGGCGGGAAGACGGGATATTGCACAATATTGCCAACACACAGCACAGTATTTTGCGATTTGCGCAATATATTTCAAACTTTCTTGATTTCGTACAATTTATTGCACAACCCTTCAATATTAAATACACACTATCAATTTTTTTGCACAAATCCCAACATTGCACAATAATATTGCACATCTATGGGCCCCTTAACACGTCCATATTTTCAATGTAAAAATTTAGTAATGCAGGTTACATTACAAATGAAACATTTATGTGGAACTAGTTTCGACCTAAGGTCAAGGTCATCATCAGCCAAGAATAAGAATTGCACAACATATTAAATAGTCCATAAACATAGTATATATATCGCAAAAACATTGTGGTTTGACGCTGTAAAGTTAAAAGTTGAAGAAGATGAAACAGTCACAATGAAGATAAAAGTTTTAAATTATGCATAAATTGCATTAAAGTAAGGCACTTAGCAGCCATTGAAAGATGACTCAATTTTATCAATCTGCATGCCGAAGATCGTTGAAAATTTATGTATCCTTCGCTACAAAGTTCTGACAGCTGTAAGTCTTCATATGGTAGCAGTGGCATTTAGAAAACAATTTATGCACATGCAGTGAACAATGTAGAAACATCGTACATTGATGTCCAAAGAGCTTCTAGATTAATGTTCTTAAAAAACTGAAGGCAAAAATTGGGCTTGAAAGCAATTTTTTTCTGTGAAGTAGGTGGAGAAGATTCGCAGTTCAATGTGGAAACAAGTGAACTGATAAATAATAATAATAATAATAATAATAATAATAATAATAATAATAAGCCAAATTAGTACAAGGGCTGTAATAGTAAAAACATTAAAAATAATACAATATAATATGTGACTCACCTTGCGCTGCGATGTGTTGGAAATACTGCATAGCTGGAAGGAAGGTGAGGAAGGGAGGGGAAAAAAAGGGGAAAGGCAGATCGGACAAAACGGGGAAGGGAGGGAGAAGTGAGGAGGGGCTATCTTATGGCGGGGCTGAGGAGTGTGGGAATAGGGGTAAATGCTGCGGAAAGGTACCATGAATTGATTGAAAACCAATTTTTGATTTGTTAAATTAAAATTTTAAAAAATAATAATGAGAAGGTCAAATAGATTATTGGATTTCTCTGAAATGTCATTAATGTTGTAGTTTGAATTGAAATACTGATCTAAATGTATAAAACAGTTTTCTGTTATATCAAGTAGGGGGCCTTTGTTTAATATCTTAAGGATTTCCATATCTTGTTCTATGTTAGTAAAATTATGATTGTTATCTTGCATGTGTTGACCTGCTGCGAATTTGTTATATCTTAGGCCATTAATATATTCTGAATATCTTGTGTTGAAACTTCTCCCAGTCTGTCCAACATACCAAAAATTGCAATTATTACACTTGATTCTGTAAACTCTTGATTTTGAGAAACTAATAATTCTATTAAATGGAGCCTCTATGGCTCAGAAGGTCGCACGTCGGCCTCTCATCGCTGGATACCGTGGTTCAAATCCTGGTCATTCCATGTAAGATTTGTGCTGGATAGAGTGGAGGTGGGACAGGTTTTTCTCCGGGTATTCCAGTTTTCCCTGTCATCTTTCATTTCAGCAAACACTCTCCATTCTCATTTCATAGCATCTGTCAGTCATTAACAGATCACTTTGGGAGTGGCGACCCCATCGTACTAATAGCCTATATATATGATTCATTCATCACATCCCTGACCCGGTCATTGACTGGAAAACAGGTTGTAGGTTTTCATTCATTCATTAATTCATTCATTCAATTAACTGATGTGGAATAATAAAGATACCTGCATTTTTAATATTTGTTTTAAAGGCTATTTTTCCATTTTGTTTCTTAAAAATGTTAGTGATTTTAGAGATCTCTTTATTAAATGTGAAGATGGAGATTAAGGGGACGTTGGGTTTTTCTTTCTTTAATGTAGTCGAAGGACGATGTCAGTATTTGTTTATTATTCTTTTAATAACAAAATTATTGTAACCATTGGATTTTGCGATACCTCGAATGACGTTCAGTTCATTTTTTAGATCTTTTTTAGACTTAGGTACAGTAAAGGCTCGGTGAACTAAGCTGTTGTAAGTTGCTCGTTTGTGAGTCTGTGGATGTATTGAGTCTTGGCGGTTTGTAGAAGCAGTTTGAGTGGGTTTTCTGAAGATCTTATAATTTAAAAAGATTGAGTGTCTGGTGATGGTTAAATCTAAATCGTTTATTTTTTGATGTATTTTGGATTCCAGTGTGAATTTAATATGTGAATCAACGTTATTAAGACTGAGAAGAGTGGTAGCAGCGTTGACTGTTCTTTTCATCCATAATTACTAAGATATCGTCTACATATCTAGCCCAAAGGAGAATATTTTTGTTGTTATCAATTTTAGTATGTTCTAGAAAATCTAGGTAGATTTTTGCTAAGATACCCGAGGCAGGCAAGCCCATTGCCAGGCCTTCCTGTTGATAGATGATATCAAAAGTGAAGAAATCGTTATTTACAACTAATTTTAGAATGGACATGAAATCCTGGATTTCTAATTTAAATTATTTTTGATAATAGGGTGTAATTTTGATACTTGTATGTTGGGATACATATTTACGATATCAAAAGAATGAAGGCAGTGATGGGGTTGGATATTGAACTTTTTTAATTTATCAATAAAATTAGATCTGTAGTGATTTCAATGGAATTTTGGACCTGAATTGGTAATTCTTCTTCAAAAACGTTTGGATAAATTGAGATATTTTGTGTAAAGAGCTTGGTCTGTAGTTGATGATCGGGCGAATGGGGGCGCCGGCCTTGTGTAATTTAGAAAGGGCTTTGGCAGGAAGCAGCCGTGGAATTAATTAAGGTACAACCCCAGCATTTGCCTGGTGTGAAAATGGGAAACCAGGGAAAACCATTTTCAGGGCTGCTGACAGTGGGGTTCGAACCTACTATCTCCCGAATACTGGATACTGGCCGCACTTAAGCGACTGCAGCTATCGAGCTCAGTGGGGTGTTCTTTAGGTTCTGCTTGAGTAATTGTTGAATTCTCTGAATGGAGTCCTTTTTAACTATGGAAAATGAACTGTCTGTAAAGAATTTCTTTGTTTTGCTAATGTACTTGTTTTTTTCCCATTAGGACGGTTTAGTGATGGTTTTAGTGACGATAAGATCGTTGTTATTGATTTTCTTTTTAAGTGCATATAAGCGTTTTTGTTTGACAAATGAATCCTCGTTATTTTTATGATTAGTGGGGTTGACTGAATTGTTTAGAAAGAAAATGTTGTTCAGTTTCCTTTTTATGTTGATTCTTAATTCATCTTGTTTATCTATTGGCATTTTGTTAATGGCTAGTTCGGATTCTGTGATCAAGGTAGTGGCTGTGTTAAGTGCATTAAGGATAGGCCAATTATGTTTGGATCCTTTAGCTAAAATTGAATTTTCGTCTTCATTCAAATGCACGCTAGATAAATTTAAAACTGGTGGATGAAATTGCTCAGTCCCGTTCGTGATTATTCTGGTTGCTTTAAACTGGTTATTGTAAGGGTTACAGTTTTTTAGTGTATCTAATTTTCTCTCTAAGATTTGTTGTTTCTTGGTTAACTTGGTAAATAACTTATTATTAACTTGGGTTTGAAAAAGATTCCATTGAGCACCTGATAGTAACTTAGCGGCTACAAGGTGAGTTTCGTATAACCTATATAAGAAAATGATTTCTTCTCTTAACTAAATTTTATTAGTTTTATTGTAAGTTTTAATGGTTTGAGGCAAAAAAGTGATGTTTCTTTATATTGCCTTTGAAGAAATCAGGTGTTAAATTAAGCAAAATACATTGTTTAAGGAATTCAATATTTTTTCCCAATTTGGCTATCTTGATTCTTAAGCTTAAGTACAGAAAAGCTTTTTGTTTTGCCTGGTAGGCTGTATCATTAAGAGATATAAACTTGATGTTTGAATGGTCCATACTGAACTGTGATTACATATAAAATTGAAGTTTAGTTTAACAGGTCCATCTTTTTAATACAAAATTTTAGTAATGCGGGTTACATTAAAAATTACACGTTTATTTGGAACAAGTTTTGACCTAAGGTCAAGGTCATCATCAGCCAAGAACACAAATTGCACAACATATTAAATAATCCATAAACAATGTACATATATTGCAGAAACATTGTGGTTTGATGCTATAAAGTTAAAAGTTGAAGATGAAACAGTCTCAATGGAGATAATTTTAAATTATGCATAAATTGCATTAAAGTAAGGCACTTAGCTGACATTGAAAGATGATTCAATTTGATCAATCTGGATGCTGAAGATTCTTGAAAATTTGTGTATCCTTCGCTATAAAGTTCTGGCAGCTGTAAGTCATCATATGGTAGCAGTGGCATTTAGAAAACACTTTATGCACATGCAGTGAACAATGTACAAACATGGTACATTGATGTCCAAAGAGCTTCTAGTTTAATGTTCTTAAAAAACTGAAGGCAACATTAAGGACATTAAACTAGAAGCTCTTTGGACATCAATGTACCATGTTTCTACATTGTTCACTGCGTGTGCATAAATTGTTTTCTAAATGCCACTGCTACCATATGATGACTTACAGATGCCAGAACTTTGTAGCAAAGGATATACAAATTTTCAAGAATCTCGGCATCCATCATCATCATCATCTGTTTGCCCTTCCAGCGAACCAGATAGGGTGTTTGAAAATGAGCGTCTTCCAAAGTTGCCTATTCAAAAAGATTTTGTTGTCCATGACAGATTCCCAATTCCATCCTCTTCTCTCCACATCTTCCCTCAGTTGGTCCATCCATCTTCTTCTTGGTCTTCCAGCTGGTCTTCTACATGTTATTCTGTTTTCAAAATAAGCAGATGGTAACCTTTTGCTATTCATTCGTTTCTTCTTCTTCTTCTTCTTCTTCACAGTACCATATCGACGTTGGCGATCACTGTGGCGAATAGAGTACGATCTCTTGCTAGGTGGAAAAGTCTTTCAACACTGTGAATTCCAGTCCATTCTTTGATGTTTCCAAGCCATGATGTTCGCCTCCTCCCGACACCTCTTCGACCCAGTATTTTGCCTTGTACAATGAGGTAACGGTCATTTCTTAGGATGTGGCCAAGGTCAGAGATCTTCTGGTATTTTAATGTTTGAATGAGTTCTCGACTTGCTCTCGCCCTTCTGAGTACTTCTTGGTTCGTTAGTCATGCAACCCACGAAATCCTGAACATCTTACGGTGGATCCACATTTCAAAGGCTTGCAAGCGTTTCACGGATATGTTCTTGAGAGTCCATGTTTCCACACCATACAGCAAGGCTGACCATATATAGCACTTGATCATCCTCTGTCTAAGTTTTAAATTTAAGTTGTCATTGCAAAAGAAAGATTTCATTTTTGTAAATATTCTTCATGCTAATTGCTATCCTCTGTTTCACTTCTTTCTCAGGATCAAGATGCTCAGTGACAATGGCACCCAGATATTTAAAAGTGGTGACTCTCTCAATCTGTCAGTTGTTTAATTGTAAGATTGCTTCAGTGCTTCAGCATTGGCACGTCTGCTGAAGATCATGAACTTGGTCTTGTTTACATTTATTTTTAGTCCCATGTCCTCACTTACTGCACTAATATTACTGAGCAGGAGTTGAAGACCTTCAAAAATGTCACACAAGATGACTATCATCTGCATATCTTATGTTGTTAATTATGCCACCATTTACTTTTATTCCATATTGGTGATTTTCTAAAGCTGTTTTGAAAATTTTATCCGAATAAAGGTTGAATAACAATGGAGATAAAACATAACCTTGTCTAACTCCTCTTTGGATGGCTATCTCGTTTGTAGTTTGATTTTCGATTTGGACAATGGCCTTTTGTCTCCAATAAAGATTTTCAATAATGCGGATATCTTTGCTGTCAACTCATATATCCTTTAGGACTTCTGCAAGTTTTGGATGTTGTACTCTGTCAAATGCCTTTTCAAAATCAATGAAACAAGCAAACACTTCTTGCTGTTGATCTAGACTGTTCTGAATTAGGATATTTAGCGCAAACAATGCTTCCCTTGTGCCAAAAGAATTTCTGAACCCAAACTGTGTTTCATTGAGGTCTTGTTCACACTTAGTCTTGATTCTGTTATGTATTACACGAAGGAATACTTTAAGTGTGTGGCTCGTGAGGTTTATTAGCCTATAATTATTACATTTACATGCCTTTTGCTTCTTTGGCAATGTGATGAATGTAGGTAACAGCCAGTCAGATAGGATGTCTCCAGTATTATATATAGTATTGAACAACTTTACCAAGAACTGGATATTGTCTTTGTCAATCATTTTAAGAAGTTTTACAGGGATGTTATCTGGACCTGGTGATTTCTTGCTTTTTGAAACTTTCACAGCATATAGTACTTCTGATTTAAGAATGTCAGGGCCTTCACAATTAGCTCGTTGGTTAGTTTCCTCACCTCTCTGATCACAGAAAAGTTCCGTCAGATAATTTTCTCAAGTATTTAAAACTTCTTGTTCATTAATAATACGCCTGTCTGTGGCATCAACCAGTACAGAAAGGTTACGTTTTGTTTACATGCCAGCTATTTCCTTTAATTTTCGATGTATATTGAACAGATCATGTTTAGACAGAAAGATTTCCATTTCCACACATTGTTCTTTCATCCAGTTCTCTTTCGCAGCACGTATTTCTTTCCTTATGTGGCGTTGTAATTTTTTGCGTTCCTCTGCATCATTTTTTACTAATCTTTGTTGTTCCATTAGTTCAAGAATAGCGGACCTAGAGTAAAACGGAACGTCGAAATTGACGAGCAGACAGCCAGATGGCGTCAAATCGAAATGTCTGCAAACGGTAGCTGAGGCCATACGATTATTATTATTAGTTCAAGAATATCATCTGTCATCCATTTCTGTTTCTTCACTGGATGTATCTTTTGACCTTTGTTTTGAAGAAGTACCTCTTCCCGACTTTTAAACTGATTCCACAAATCATTTGCTGTTTCACAGTTATTGGTATTGATTTCTTTTAAATGCCTATTCAAATCCTGAGCAATTTTCTGCCGAGTTTCAGAATTTTGTAGATTAGCGGTATTTAGTACCTTTCCTCTAGGCTTATTCTTCATGATTTTCAGACGTACTCTTACATTAGCTATCAATGAATTATGATCCGAGGAAATATCTGCACCTGGATATGCTGCAACTCTTTTGATGGAATTTCTGAAACGCTCATTTACCAGAATGTAATCAATTTGGTTCCTTGTTGAGTCACGATTCTGAGGATCACCTTTAGGAGCTTTCCATGTGTATAAACGATGTTTTGGAAGTTTGAACCATGTATTGGTGAGAATCATTTGATGTTCTACACAAAATTCATACAGCTTTTCTGCCCGGTCATTGCATTTACCAAGCCCGAATTCACCTACCAAGTCGGAACGACGTCCTTGACCAATTTTTGCATTGAAATCGCCCATTATGACAGTTATTTCATCCTTCTTCAGGTCTTTAAGAACAGTTCCAAGTTGTTCATAGAATGTTTCTACTTCGTCATCATACTTTTTGTCCGCTGTTGGTGCATATATCTGCAAGATGTTTACGTTAAAAAGTGAGCATGAAATATGTAATAACATGATTTGATCAGAAATTGTTACAAAGTTGCTGACATACTTCATAAGTTCAAAATTTATAAAGATTCCGACTCCATTTCTATGATCTTTATCATTATCTTTGCTACCAGAGTAATAGAATGTACCATCATCATGATGACATTTACCTGCACCAGGCCACCGAACTTCACTAATTCCCATTAATGGTATTCTTCATCTAACCATTTCCTTGATAAGACTGTCAAGCTTGCCAGCTGCATAGAGACTTCTGACATTCCAAGTCCCCATTCTTATTGCGGAATTCACTAATTTGAGCTGGGAGATTCTTAGCATCCCTCGCCCATTTAAGGACTGCCCGGGACTAGGAGCTGTTTCTTTCTGATTTCTCGTCATGGTGATTTCCTGGGAATTTATACCAGTGTGGTTTCCCCTTGCCTTCACTGGTGTAGACTAATTTGCATTTGCCTGTACACACACCTTCTCCTTGCCTCGCGTTAGCGAGGCATCCCACTTGACCTTGATGCTTGACTGATAATAACTGCCGTGTCGCGCTCCCTAATATTATGGGGAGCGCAGACGTTATAAGACTTGCCTGGCAGAATTCTAAGTCCTTATCAGTGCTACTGCGCATGCGCGGCTGCTGCAGTATATAAGAGCTGACAAGTTGTGACTTGCTTACTGCGGCGAGAGCTATGTCACGATAGAGACATGCACATTTTCCTATGTATAGGTCTCTTCGACCTATAGGGAGAAGGTGTGTGTACAGGCAAATGCATAAGAAAGGAAGTGCTTCAGTAGCTTTAAAGATATAGTATCTATAAAAGGGCCTTTGTCGTTCTTGTTGTTGCCAACTATACCTACTTTAAAGTATAGCGTTGCATTACCAAACATATTTAATTTTAATGAAACCTCTTCAGATTTAATATTTATAACAACAGTGAGTACGTTTCCCCTCCATAATTTAGCTTTCCTTTTAGAAAACTTTGTTAGCGGCAGTCACTGAGTCATTAGACGCATAAGCAGTAAGCAAGTTAGTACCAATAATTTGATCATCAATATCAGACAAATTGTCAATTTTAGGAATTTCATCCCGAAACACACCCATATAGATATTCAAACATGCTTCTCCTTTGTCACGTAAGTTTTAAACACACATGTTCAGCCTCCAATCTAGTAATACACCAGATTCTTCTGGCTTATACAATTCAAGTGCATGAGAACAGGCGCTGTTGGTAGCTGCTCCTAACATGAAGTACAGACACTACCTGATGGATTCTAGTGGCATTTCCTCCACTAAGGGACCATTACCCTCCTAAGGGAGCTCCTCCACTATAAGCCGTTGGCTCCTTTAGGGTGTCAGGTTATTTTCTGCTGCCCAACACTCGACTTTGAGTTGCTGGCTGTACGGTCTACTCCATACCGTAGCAGGATAACATGTTTAGATGACCTCCATCGATTCATTTAGACCTAGGTTAAATTGGATCTCATCATTTTTCACGTGATGAAGTCGTGTCTTTTCATTTCACAGGCTTGAATCCTACTACAATCTTTGATGTTAGTGTGCAGGTTTCCAGAGAATATGTAAGGATGGGTATAAAATATGACTTGTACAGGGTCATTTTTGTTCTTTGTGGGACCTTCTCATCCCATAATAGGTGCCTAACGATACTGTAAAAGTCAGAGCCTTTGCTTACTCGGTTTGTTATTTCTATATCTCAACTCTATTATTACTAGCCATTATGCTTCCTAAATATCTGAACTGGTGTACTACTTCAACTTGGTGGTCCTGTATTTTTATGCTGCATTCTGTATTATGGCTGCTGATTTTCAATGCTACTGTTTTTGATGGGTTCAATTTCATTCCATAATCATCAAACTTCTGACACCACGCATTCAGATTATTATGCACTCCCTCCTCTGTTTCATCCCATATTGCCACATCGTCTGCAAACACCAGAGCTTGAAGATCTTTATTACCTTTTCCTTTTAGTTCCTGTCACAGGTATAAAAAAGGTATTGAAAGTGGAAAGTGTTTATTAAAGACTTTATTTGTAAACCTTCCGTAGTACTTACTGTATGATCTGAAGTGTGGTAATATGTTTTATTTGTAACGACCTAACCTGTACAGTGTAATATTTCATAACATATGGTATTTGTAAATAGTAGATTTCAGTTCTGTACTTACTGGAAGTATCCAGAAATGTTACATGAATTTTTGAACAGGGTGTGTTGCATTTTGTTGGTTATATCTTCTAGAATATATTTTCTGACTGTTCTGGAAATGGAAGGTTCGCGAGCGTGTGTATTTGAGAAATTTAAAGTTCGCAACTGGAGTAGGAATTGTGATTGATGAATCTGGGTGGCGATAGGCAGACTCGTGCATTCTAATTGGCTACTCCAAGGCCAGGGTTTACCTTTTTAAAGAGAGTGAGGTAGCATATCGAGGTCTGACTAGTCTTGTCTGGTCTGGTCTGGTCTGGTCTGTCTGACGTTTTACGTCGTGTGCGACGCCTCGCTACCGGGATGGCCCACCTTCGGGTAAACACTCTTGAATTCCGTTCCGGCTAAAATTTCCATAATGTTCGGTTGCTGTTTCGTTTAGGAGTCTGCCCTAGTCTAACCTAGATTTGCCAAATTAATTATTTATGACGCCTTAGCTTTTTAGCTGGGCTTGCCTGTGTGCTTTCGAGGCATTCCCATTTCTTGTTTCACTAAATATGTAGATTGTAGTTTAATACATTTACCTTGCGGTTTGCCTCTGGGAGTTCAGTGTCACTCGATGTACGCTAGAGTTTTGGAGAGTACGTTTACTTCACTGTAAATTGCATTGTACAACTGCATTTGTAACTAGATGTATAGTTGGTTTGAAATTTTGTACTTGTAAGACGATATTATCAAAGAACCTCTAAGTTATGTGTACCAAAGAGCGTATAGTTCGTAAGTTGCAAGTTGGTGGATTTTGTTTGGAATGTGTTTGTAAAATCCTTTGGTAAATTATATTTTTAAATGTAAGGATCACGGTTGATCATTTCACAGTCTGCCCTCGGTAAGTCCTAGCCCCTTTCCACCTTCCTGGTTTATTATCCACTAGTTGGCCCTACTGATATTTTTGCGTATGTTGTTGTCGCGGAGATCCGCGTAGTTTCAGCTAATGTTTCGCTGAGTGTGTAGTGGTTTCTGATATTGTGTAGTTGCTCTTACCTCTCCCCCCTTTATTGTGTTTAGTGCTTTGTTTTGTGTAACCACTGTAGTAAAGGTTACAGTTCCTTTAAAATGGTATCCATAACTGCTATGAATAGAAGAGGTGGTAAGGCACTTCCCTGTTGTACTCCTTTGGTTGTATTGAACCATTCAGAGTGACCAACTCCAATACTGACACAGCTTTTGTGATTAGTATATAGCACTTGGATCTTCATAATAAGGTACTCCGGTACACCAAGTTTACTAAGACTTTTCCAAATAGTTGATCTAGGAACATTATCATACGCCTTTTCAAGGTCCATAAACACAATAATTAGGTCTGTTCCTCTTTCCCAGTGTTTCTCTGCCAACATCCTCAAAGCAAATATCAAATCTGTTGTGCCTCTTCCAGCCCTAACGCCATGTTGTTCCTCTTCTACAATAGGATCTAGTATATCCCTTACTCTGGCTTCAATGATCTACTCCATAACTTTAAGGCCGTGTGATAAGAGGGTAATGTGTCTATAATTTTCACTTTTCCTTCTACTCCCTTTCTTAAAGATAGGAACTATCACCCCTTTTGTCCAATCTTCAGGTATTTTCATTATCCTTCCATATTGTTCTAAGAACTCTATAGAGCCACTGTATTCCTCGCAGACCAGCAGCTTTAATCATGTCAGTTGTAACTTCATCAGCTCCTGCTGACTTACCACTTCTCATCCTATGGAGAGCTTGCTCTACTTCTATCCATGTAATTGGGATATCTTCCTCTACTGTTTTCTCTTCTACATCCTCAACAGAGATCTCATTAGGGCCATTTAGGAGCTTGTCAAAATACTGCCCCATTGTATCCGTGATATCTTTCATATTGCGAACTATATTCCCATCTAGTGTCTCCAGAGCTGTAATTCCTTCTTTATCTGATCTTTTAGTTTTTACTATTCCATATATCATTTTCATATTCCCTTTACTGTGTTCTTCCAGTTTAGTTGTAAATTCTTTCCAACTTTTCTCTTCTTCTTCCCGTACAATTCTCTTGACTTCCAACTTCATGTATCTATATTCTTTTGCCATCTCTTCCAATTTATTGTTGTCTATTCAGTCGCTGCTGATTCTTCTGTCAGACTTAGCCACATCAAGAACTTTATTGGCTTTATTCCTTTTCATTATGGTTTCTTTCACTTTATCATTCCACTAAGATGATCTTTTCTCTCTAACTCTTCTGCTTGTTCTTCCACATATTTTATCTGCACTACCAATCAGACTTGCCTTAAAATCATTCCATTTTTCATTACCTTTTTCTGTGTCTGTTATTGTTATTTTAGCTCTGATTTCGTCTTGAAACTGCTGTTTGACTTCCAGATCTTTCAATTTCCAGTCCTTAATTTGTGTTTTTTTTCTTTTTGTTTATTTTAATAATAGGTTTGGTGACTCTTAGGTCTGCAATGAACAGTCTATGGTCACAATCAACGCTTTCACTAGATATCACTTTTACATCATGCACCTTTTCTTCACTTGACCTATCTGTATCTCGTTATCTTGTGGCAATCTCGTTTCTGAAACCACAAGTTCTTCACCAGAAGTTGGTTTCGTGTACATAGATCAAGCAGAAGTTCACCCTTCTCATTTCTGTTACCAAATCTATAGGGACCAATAATTCCTTCATAACCTGACCTATCAGTTCCTACCTGGGCATTAAAATCCCCAATTATTATTATGTTCTCTTCATCAATGATGTCCTCTAGTTTTTCTAGGAAGCTTGCTTTTTGGTCATCGCTACAACCCTGCTGGGGAGCATAAACAGTTTGAGTTTCTCCATTTACGCAAATTTTAGCTTTGATTAATCTCTCATTGATGAATGAGACATCTGTTACACTATCAAAGTCTTTATGGAGTATAAAACCAACTCCATTCTTCACCACTGCAGGATTACCACTCCAGTATAATTTACATTCATCCTCTAACATTCTTGTGTTGCAACCTTTCCATTTGGTTTCACTTAGCCCTGGGATGTAAATATGTCTATGGTTCATTAAATCCGTGATTTTGTTGCATTTTCCTGTTAGAGTCATAACGTTTAAGGTTCCAATCCGAAGCTTGTTTCTATGATCGGTTCTTCTCATGCATCTTGAATGAACATTGGACATGACGTCGTCATTAGTTCCAAGAGTACTTGAAGTATTGTCGACATTCAGAATATGTTTCCTTCCGAGGCTCGTTTTCTTTTTGAAAGCAACTAAATTGTACTGCTGTACGTACTAGAGGATTTTCTTTCAAAGTGGTCTCCCTTAGCCTTTGGCAGTCCTCTGCCTCACTGCAAGGCAGCAGCTGATGAATGTGTGTGTTATTTCCCAAACAAAGGTTTCATCTTATCCAACCTTCTAAGGGAAAACTCCCTTGCTCGCAGCTATTAGTTTTCACTTAGTTTGCCTGGTTTGATATCGGTCACCAGACCCTCGGCCAGACAGTCGCAGGTAGTACTGTCTACTGTCGCATATGGTAGCAGAAAATCTTCTGACCTGACTCAGTTTCGGCATCCAGATTGATCAAATTGAATCATCCTTCAACGGCAGCTAAGTGCCTTACTTTAATGCAATTTATGCATAATTTAAAACTTTTATCTCCACTGTGACTGTTTCATCTTCAACTTTTAACTTTATAGCGTCACACCACAATGTTTCTGCGGTACATGTACATTGTTTATGGACTATTTAATATGTTGTGCAATTCGTGTTCTTGGCTGATGACCACCTTGACCTTAGGTCAAAACTAGTTCCAAATAAAAGTTACATCTAAAATTTTGTATTGAAAAGATGGACCTGTTAAACTAAACTTTCAATTTTATACGTAATCACATTTCAATACTGACCATTCAGCATGAAGTTTGTATCTCTTAATGATACCGCCTACCAGGCAAAACGAAAAGCTTTTCTGTATTTAAGCTTAAGAATCAAGATAGCCAAATTGGGAAAAGATATTGAATTCCTTAAACAATGTATCTTGCTTAATTTAACACCTAATTTCTTCAAAGGTAATATAAAGAAACATCACTTTTTGCCTCAAACCATTAAAACTCATAATAAAACTAATAAAATTTGGTTAAGAGAAGGAATCAGATTCTTAAATAAGTATAAATCCTTCTTAAATCATAGGTTATACTAAACTCACCTTGTACCCGCTAAGTTACTATGAGGTGCTCAATGGAATCTTTTCCAAACCCAAGATGATAATAAATTATTTACCGAGCCAACAAAGAAACAACAAATCTTAGAGAGAAAATTCAATACACTTAAAAACTCTAACCCTTACAATAACCAGTTTAAAGCAACCAGAATAATCACAAACGGGACTAATTTCATCCACCAGTTATAAATTTATCTATGGTGCATATGAATGAAGACGAAAGTTCAATTTTAGTTAAAGGCCCCAAACATAATTGCCTAACCTTAATGTGCTTAACACAGCCACTACCTTGATCACAGAATCCGAACTGGCCATTAACAAAATGCCAACAGATAAACAAGATGAATTAAGAATGGACATAAAAAGGAAACTGAACAACATTTTCTTTCTAAACAATTCAATCAACCCCACTAATCATAACAATAATGAGGATTCATTTGCCGAACAAAAACGCTTATACGCTCTTAAAAAGAAAATCAATGACAACAATCTTATCGTCACTAAAGCCGACAAGGGTAATACAACCGTCCTAAAGGACAAAAACGAGTACATTAGCAAAACAAAGAAATTCTTTAAAGACAGTTCATTTTCCATAGTTAAAAAAGATCCCATTCAGAGAATGATTACTCAAACAAACCCTAAAGAACACCCCATACCTATTTACAGACCAAGAAAAAACAAAATTAATAATTATGAATCTAGGTCTTCCCACTACCAAAGTCCTTTCTAAAATACACAAGGCCGGCGCCCCCATTCGCCCGATCATCAATACAGACCAAGCTCTTTATATAAAATATCTCAATTTATCCAACATTTTTGAGGAAGAATTACCAATGTAGGTACAAAAATCCATTAAAAACACTACAGATCTAATTGATAAATTAGAAAACAATATCCAACCCCATCACTACCTTCATTCTTTTGATATGGTAAATATGTATCCCAACATACAAGTATCAAAATTATATACTATTATTGAAAATAATTTCAATAAATACAGCCATTTAAGTAAATTAGTAATCCAGGATTTCATGTCCATCTAAAATTAGTTGTAAATAACAACTTCTTCACTTTTGATAACATCATCTACGAGGGTTGGGGCAAAAGTCATGGCAACTTTTTTTTTTCTTGAAGATATCAGTCCGGTTGGAAAATGTGACATTTACAGACGAAAGGACAAGGTGTTAACTACAAGTGTGGACAATGAATAGCGCTGAAATATCGTAACATACTACTTTATTACGGTAGTATACAGGGCAATATGGCCTTCCTGGTGCAAAAGAATGACAACACAGTACACACAAAGTTGACATGACAAACCTGGGCCTACAGACTCTCAAAGTAGTCCCCTGCTACTGACACCACACGCTGCCAACCATGTGGGAGGCGCTGAATACCATCTGCATCAGCATTTGCCGCACCATGTGTGAATCGGGTCACCTGTTGGCGCACAGCATTAGCAATGTCCTCTCGTGTTGCAAACCGCTTACCATGTAGTGGGTTCTTAATCTTTCAAATGAGATCAAAGTCACAGGGCGAAAATTTGGGAGAGTACAGTGGGTGCTCCAATTCTTCCCATCCCCAACGTTGCAGTAGCTGCCCTACACACTAGCCTTTATGTGATTTTGCATTGTCGTGCAGGATTATTGCACTGTCCACAAGATCCGGACATTCCTCCCAAGTGCCATGTCATACCTGTCGCACCAGGAAGTCCCTGTAGTACTGTGCGGTCACTGTTCTGCCATGTGGAACAAAGTGGCAAACAATGACACCCCTGACGTCATACGTGACGATCACCATCAATTTGACTGGGGAAGGATTCTGACAGACCTTCTGCCTCCTTGGTCATCCACCATGTCGCCACTCCGCGGACTGACATTTCAGTTCTGGTTCGTATGCCCTGGCCCAAAATTCATCGATTGCGATTATTCGTGACAAGAATTGATCGCCGTCCTGTTGCCAGCATGCAAGGTGGTCAGAGCATATTGCATAGCGCACCCACCTTTGAACTTCCGTCATTGCATGCGGTACCCACCGCGATGCGATTTTGCGCAGTTGCAGCTCATTACGCAATATCCTGTGGATGGTGCGTTTCTTGATGCCACTTGCCCTCTCTAACTCCAGTAGCATCCATCGTCTGTCTTTTTCCAGGAGCTGCTTGAAGACAGCACGTGCCACGTCGGTCCACACACTGACAGGTCGTCCCGAACGTTGCTCATCACTGGTTGACACACGTCTTTGCTGAAACTTTCCTACTCACCGTGCTACTGTACGGTATGGTAGGGCATTATTCCCAAGGGTTTCAACTAATTCACTGTGAAATTCCATCGCATTTCTCCCTCGGAGATCGGCTATTTTGATGTAAGCGCGCTGCTCAACAAGGTTTACTTCCATCTCGCACGACACTCACCAACTGACTGATTTCACAGCCCTCGCTGCACTACTACCAGCTATCACAGAGCCATTTGTTGTTCTGCATACACACTATGCCTGCAGAACTTTCACACGACACATATACGTTTGTGATCCGTTCACATATCTACAAGAAAAAGAATAGTTGCCATGACTTTTGCCCCAATCCTCATATCAACAGGAAGGTTTGGCAATGGACTCGCCTTCCTTGGGTATCTTAGCAGAAATCTACCTAGATTTTCTAGAACATTCTAAAATTGACAACAACAAAATCTTCAACAATATTATCCTTTGGGCTAGATATGTGGACGATATCTTAGTAATTATGGATGAAAAAACACTCAACGCTGCTACCACTCTTCTGAGTCTTAATAACGTTGATTCACATATGAAATTCACACTGGAATCCAAAAAACGCCAAAAAATAAACTATTTAGATTTAACCATCACCAGACACCCAATTTTTAAAAATGATAAGATCTTCAGAAAACTCACTCAAACTGCTTCTACAATCCACCAAGACTCAATACATCCACAGATTCACAAACTAGCAACTTACAGCAGCTTAGTTCACCAAACCTTTACTGTATCTATGTCTAAAAAAGATCTAAAAACCGAACTGAACACCATTTGAGGTTACAAGTAACTAATCTCATGTTTGTTCCGTATTGAAGATAACAATAATTAAGATTCTATTAGAATAAAATTCATTGTAGCCACCTATTCAATACAATTCACTGTTTGTGGTGATTAAATTCTAAGTGATTTGTATACACTATATAGGTACATGTTTTGCCCTGTTTTTGGGCATCTTCAGCCTATTGTCAATCTTAAGGTTAAGACCCAGGTCTTGTCTTTGTTAACACTAGAACGGCCAAAGTGGTCATTTTGACCGTTAGCGAATTTCAAGGTATTTCCACGCTCGTAATTTTTTACGCACGAGGTTGTTCTTTTGTGACTTTTAATCTTTTAGGGTTATGTACATTCATGCCAAAAATTACATCCGTAGATAATAAGGGAACACTGATATTGTCCCTTATACCTAGGAAGGCCATAAGCGGTCATTTTGACCGCTTCACTTCCTTGATACGGAGAGCTCTATTCTGCTCACTGCTTGCTTCCTGTGATATATTTACAAGTGGCGATATAGGGGCGTATGATGTAACTAAATAGTATGCCTCTAGCAGTGGTTGCGTATGGACGAGTTAGTGCCTGTCCCTTGTGTCGTATAGTGCGTAATAATGGCTCGGCGGCAAAAACTTACTCCTGTTAAATTATTAGCAGAACTTGAAAAGCTAGGAGAAGACGAATCAGGTGACGAAGATACATTATCAGATATAGACGCAATGAGTGACGATGAGGATTTTATACCTCAACAGTGTGATAATAGGTTGGATAATGATGGTGATTCGGCTGATGAAAATATGCACACAGTGGACTTCGCACCTACGATAGACGCTTTGATCTCCGTAAAACTAGATCCACTCGTTTGCAGACAGATAAATTTGCTTTGGCTTCGGCTATTTGGAACAGATTTATTGAGAATTGTTATGCGTGCTATAAACCAGGAGCGAATGTCACAGCTGATGAACAACTCTTCCCCAGCAAAGCTCGGTGCAGGTTCACGCAGTACATGGCCAACAAGCCAGATCAATTTGGCATAAAATTCTGGCTACTGGTAGACGTTGATTCTAAGTATGTGTGCAATGGGTTTCCTTATCTTGGGAAAGACGAAATGCGACCCGCCAATGAGTCACTGCTTGAAAATGTTGTCATGAAACTTATGGACCCATACCTCATGAAAGGACGTAACGTGACCACTGATAACTTCTTTACATTGGTGAAGTTGGCTGAGAGACTGAAAGAGAAGGAAACTAGTATTGTTGGAACAATCAATCGAGTGAGGAAGGAAATCCCGGTGTCAATCAAAGCACTACGTATGAATCTGTATGAGACTGCCGTACTTCAGAAGGAAGATCACACTACTCTCACAGTATATCAAGAAAAAGTGAACAAGAATGTGCTTCTGCTAAGCACTCTACACCCAAGCGTTCAAGTCAGTGAAGATAACAAGAAGCTCCCTAGTACTACTGAATTTTATAACGGAACTAAGTATGGTGTGGATGTAGTTGATCAAATGGCGCATAAATACTCTACTAGAGCTGGATGCCGAAGGTACAATGTACATGTATTTTACTACGTACTTGATCTAGCAGCAATAAATTCATGGATAGTCTACAAGCAAGTTACGGGACAGAGAATCTCTCGACATGATTATATTCTTGAAGTAATACAAGAACTAAGATCTGATTTTGTGAAGACAAGATCCCGGTTGATTGAACTCCCTACACTTCCGCCTGAGCCTCAGATTCAGGTTAAATATGCCAGTCATAAGCGACAACAATGTCAAGTGAACTCCAATTATAAACAGAACAAAACCTCTGACACACGTTCTTCGTGCAACAAAGTAGTCTGTGGAAAATGTTCGTGTAAGGTAATAACTTGCATGAATTGCTTGTCAAGTGCCTAAATAGGCTTGTAAACAAATAGAGACCGTTATATTTATCATAATTTTTCACAAAGGCATTCAATAGCAAGTCCGCCGAAATATTTCATTGTTACCTATCAGAAGTGAGAGAATATGAACAATTATTAATATTTAACAATGGACTGATCTATATACAATACATCCTAATGGTTAACTGTTGTTTTAAAATAAATAATTGAACATTGTCATGTTTCCCAGATCCTGGATCCTAGGTATATGTCAGTAAGCGGCAGCGGTTAAAATGACCGCCTGCGGCCTTTATAGGTATGAGGAATGTTCGGCCGTTCTAGTGTTAAACATTTGGAACCAATATATACAAATATGACCTTATTTATTTATTTTATTTATTTACATAGTTTACATCCACATTGGAGCACTTAAATCAATCCATATACACTACAGTCTTCACAATATTAGTTGTAATATTTTTCCAACTTCCTCTTCTGTTCCCAGAACTTCTTTATTTTTTCTGACCTGGCTGCCCTCTCTTCATCTGTAATGGTGTACTGTTTTCGTTTGACTGTTTTTAATTTTAGTCTTGTATCTCTACTTCTCAGAATCCTCTTCTGTTTTCTCTTTGCAATTTGTTTCATTGTTATATTCAGTTCTTCTAAATCATTCTGGACCTCAACGAACCAGTTGTTCTTGGTTTCACTTTTCCAAAAGAAATTGAATAACTGTTTCAGTAGTCTGGTCTCTGATAGTCTTACTATGTGGCTGAAAAAGGCAATTCTCCTTTTTTGCATTGTATCCACAATTGATTCATTTTCCCGATAGACTGTTTCATTAGGCAACAGTCTCCATTGTCCATTTACTTGATGTTTTTTTTTATTGATGATTGTCCTAACGATTCTTCTGCTTATTATTTGGATTTTATCTGTTGTTACTTTGGTATTCAACTTAAACAGAGTTTCGCTTGTGTAAGTTGCTTCAGGTTTAACTACTGAACCATTGTTTGAATTTGGCATTTATCGAGAGAGATTTATTGTTATATGTTGACCATGTGACTCGTTGTGCTTGTCTCAGTTTTGTTGTTCTGTATTCTATTGAGGCTTTCTCATTTAGGTTCCAAGTTATAATTTCCCCAAGATACTTGAACTTTTTTACAACCTTAATTTGTTTGTTATCGTTAGTTGAATGACAGGGGTGTCCACCTCAAAGGTTGGCATAATTTCTATCTTTTTAAATGAAATTTGTAATTCCACTTTTTCTGCAATGTTTTCTAGTTGTTCAATTTGGACTTTAGCCCGCAAATGCTAAGCAGTTTAGTTTTATATTTCTACCAATCTTGATGTGCGGTTGGCATTTCTTTCTCCATTCTCGCATGACCTTCTCCAGTAGACAAAACAGGTGAGAGACCATCCCCCTGTCGAAGTTCAGTTTTGATTGTAAATGGCTCTGACAATTCTCCTCTAAATTTAACTTTTGCTTTAGTATTCTTGACAGTGATTCCAATAAGGTTGATCAGTTTTCTGTGAACACCAAATTCTTGAAGGGTATTCAATAATGACTCCCGATGAATACTGTCATAATCTTTTTTGAATCCACTTAAGACTAACGATTTGATCTGGACAACTTCTGCCTGGCTGAAATCCTCCTTGGTACTCTGCAAGTTCTTGGTCCAGTTGTTCCTGTATTCTTGAGTGAATAATTTTGGAAAGGATCTTATATGTGACATCAACAAGGGATATCCCTCTAAAATTATTGGGATCTGATCTATCACCTTTCTTGTGTAGCGGGTGGATTATTGCCGAGTTCCATTCCTCGGGCATTTTTTCGTAGTTCCATATGTCAATAATATGTTTATGCAAGTTTCGGAGAGTTTGATCATTGGCATTCTTCCATAATTCTGCAACCAACTGATTTTCTCCTGCTGCTTTATAGTTCTTGAGCAAGTTAATGGCTTTGATCACTTCCTCATATGTTGGTGGTATAACCTTTCCTAGTGGTGGTTTGTTTTTTGGCTTAGGGTCAAACTAGATATTCTCTTGGGTCTTCGCAGTTGAGTAATTTTTTGAAGTAGACTGCCAAAATATTTGCATTGTCTTGGTTGTTATGTGTCATTTTTCCATTTTTATTTCTCAGCATAAGTGTTGGTGGAGTATACTTAGACTGATACTGTTTAAACATCTTGTGATAATCACTTGTTTTATGTTGCTTGAATGAATCATCTATTGTTCTGAGCATTTCATTCTGATGATTCCTTTTAATTCTTTAAATTTCTTTAGCCACTTGTCTTGTAGCATTAGTTAGTTCTGTTCTGGATTCGTCAGTTTTTCTTTGTTGATTATTTAACCATGCTTTGTGCCTTGTTTGGATTGCCTTATTGCACTCCCCATTCCACCAGACATGTTTCTTTCTCCTTTTAATGGGAGCAAGTTCTTCAGCTCCTGATTTCAATTTATTATCACCTCTAAGTCACCACTTAGTTGTGTTTTAGATCTTTCCAAATATACTTCATTATTCATTAAATAAGTAGGGTCATAATTTCTCTTCATTTGGATTGGGCAGGCTTACTTTTTCTCTTTGGTGTCAACTTGATTTTTATTTTGGATATGTAATAATCTGAATAAATGCCTATTCCATGAAGAACTCTGACATCATAAATTTCCTTATGATAATTTTTATCCATTGCAATATGATCAATTTGGAATTCCCCCAATTTTATGTTAGGACATTTCCAGATCATTAATTTGTGTGGTCGCCTCTTAAATCTGGTAGTTTCCAAAATAAATCCATGGTCTGTACAAAGTTTAATTAACCTTTCACCATTCCTGTTTGTTAATTTATGAGTTCGCCATTTTCCTACTACTGGGCAGTATTGCCTTTCTCGTCCTATTTTTGCGTTAAAATCTCCCAGCAAGATTTTAACATGTGCATGAGGGATGTTTGATATCATATGGTTGAGTTCCTCCCAAAATTTGTCCACTTCTCTATCTTTTCTGTTTTTATCATTTGTTGGTGCGTGTACATTTATCAAGGTGTTTTCTACTTTAATTGTTAAGGTTGCTGTCCTTACAGTGATCAAGAAGAAGTCTCCTATTGAGTCTATTATACTATTATGAACCAGAAATCCCACTCCAAATTGAGGGACATTCTTCATTACCATTTTCCCTGGGGGTCCTTTATGGAGACAATATCATCTTAATTCAATTGGATCCAGATCTGTATTTTGAAGTTCTTGAAGTGCTGTTATTAAGATTTTATGTTGATCCATTACATCTGTTAAGTGCTTCAACTTACCAAGTTTCATTAGCGAATTAATATTTAATGTCGCAAAGTATGAAAACTTTCCTTTCTTGTTGAATTTAAGTTTCTTCTTAAATTGATGTGCTTGCATGTCTGTTGGGCTCACCAGGTGCTCCGATTCACCTTTATCTTCTAAGTGACATCCCACCGTATCCAAATGATGTCTTTGCTGGGGTTTTTGGTCCAAGCCGGTGGATTTATTAGTTAGAAGACTCTTCATGTTTGGTTGATTGTCTGATCTTCCGATCGAAACATTTCTGACCGAAGTCAGGGTTTACAATTCTAGATATTTTTTTAGATATTTTAGATATTTTATTGTTTTTACCATCAAGTACAGAAAATGTACACTATGTAATGTCAGGATTAATAAAAATAATCTGTAGACAATATCTTACCCATAATGCCTGAGTCATTACAAAAATTATTTTAGCTACCTATATTAGATCAGTTTTTGAAATTCCACATTCTAATTACTCTTCTACACTATAAAATGCCTTTTTCCTTAAAAGTTGTGACAGTACCCTGTTAAATGCACTATTGTCTAATGTTCGAATAGGTAGTGGAAGCTTATTGTACATCTTAAGCTGTTGATAACAGTGGCTGTTTGTGCTTTTACTAAGCCTGGAGTAAGGAATATCCCGATCATTCTTGTATCTTGTGTTGTGCATGTGAACTGTAGATCTTTCTTTAAATTTGGATTCTCTTTCACATGCATAATATTTGTAAGAATATATAAACAGGGAACCGTCATAATTTCTGGGCTCACAAAAAAAGTTTTATAATAATAATAATGTTATTTGTTTTACGTCCCACTAACTACTTGTTAAGGTCTTCGGAGACGCCGAGGTGCCGGAATTTAGTCCCGCAGGAGTTCTTTTACGTGCCAGTAAATCTACCGACACGGGGCTGTCGTATTTGAGCACCTTCAAATACCACCGGACTGAGCCAGGATCGAACCTGCCAAGTTGGGGTTAGAAGGCCAGCGCCTTAACCGTCTGAGCCACTCAGCCCGGTAAAAAAAAAGTTTTACAGGAGTCTCTAAATTCTAATCCAGCAATTAGATGGACTGCCTTTTTCTGCCAAATAAGTACATTATTTGATGTAGGACAATTGCCCCATAACATGATCCCATACAGTATAATATGAGGGTGAAAGAAAGCATGATAGGATGCAAGTAGCATATTCCGACTGATGCAGGTTTTCAGTTTCCACAACAGATACCACACCCTGGCTAACCTCTTACAGAGTTCTGATGTATGTATTTCCCAGGTAAGTCTTGCATCTACATGTAGGCCTAATGATTTAACAGAATTACGGCAGCCATCATTTACAGTGTGATCCAAGGTAAATAGGATATTTTCTGTTTTAGTGACATTAATAGTTAATTTATTGTAATGAAACCAGTATTCAGCAATTTTAACACATGTGTTGACTTGGTTTTGTAGTGTTGTAACATCACCATTAGTATTTAGGAAAGTTGTATCATCAGCATATAGAACTGATGTGCAGGGAACATTACATGCTAGGTCATTGATATAGACGAAAAACAGGAAAGGACCCAAAACAGATCCTTGTGGGACACCTGCTTTAACCATTTCCGTACCAGATTTTTTATCACTTCTTACCACCATCTGTTTACTTTGATGAAGATAGGATGCCATTAATTTCAGTTCATAACCCCTTACTCCATAATAACTGAGCTTATGAATTAAGATTTCATGCGAGACACAATCAAAAGCTTTTGTCAGGTCAATTAATGTACTACCTGTGACTGTTTTATTCTCAAAATTATTTAATGTCTCTTTGATGACACATTCAACTGCTTTTATCGTGGGAATCAACATCTATATCATTTGATGCCCAAGCCGGCATCAATTTTTGGTAATAAGACAAAGTCTCTCATAGTGCATTGGCACTGCCGGTGGCTACAATTAGCCTACGTAGTGGCCTCCACGGTATGCATTAGCCATGCCTCTTGGTAGGTGTGCTAGGTACCAACTGATGAGCCCAGCCTAGCATACAGGGGTGAAACGCTGGCAACCAGGAATGACTTAGCTGGGAAATTTATAATGTCCAATAACGGGCCATTTATATTGGTATTACAGATCACATGTGACCCGTGACATTCTTATCTCCTGTCCAGCCTGTTGTATGCGACTCACCTTTCTTCCACATTGCCAGCACCCATCCTTGCTTCTCCTCTTTCCCCATGTGCGGACATGCTTAATCTTTTTTTACTTTGGGATGGGTGAGTCCCACCCTACCCTTTCACCTCTTATATCTCGCACTCCCCATTCCAGTCTCCTCTTCCTCATTTACATTACCTGCATTTACAATAACACTCTGCCAGTCGTTTTCCCTTCACTTCACTACATTATTTGCTCCCTTATTTTAGTTTTAGCTTACCAATAGTTTTCTTCTCATCCTGCTAGTTCATACCATCTTCATAAGTTCTTCCACATTATTTACATCTTATACTCTACAATCCACCCATTAATAGTTCATTTTCTTAAACTACGCCATAAATTTAATTTTTATACACCTCTTTCCATTTACTATCAGCCTTCCTTCTCCTGCATAATTTCTACATTTTACAAAGTCTTTCATCATCTCCCCGATCTAGATATTACCTGCTCATCTCTTAATACATTCCTTTACCAATATATACAAATCTCTTCTTATAATATCTACCTTGTATATAACACTCATTCTATTGACCATCATCTTGCTCAGGGCGGATAACCATTCCTCTGGGCAAGATGCTCTTCCTCATTCATCAATGTCTTGCTCAATCCATCTTTCTAGTCAACTACTCTAGATACACATCCACCATTCCTTGTCCTCTCTCCACAGTCCACAACACCGACCTTACAAACATACCAATAGTTTCCTTACCACTCTACTAGTTTACATCATCTTAATACAGTTCTTCCACATTATCTACAGTTTATACTCTACAATTCACTCACTAATTGCTCATGTTTTTAAACAGCACCATAACCTTAATATTTTTACAACTTCTTTACAGTTACTCTCTCAGCCTTCTTTCACCTACCTAATTCCTACTTTTAACTAAGTTTTTCACCATCACCCTCTATATAGATATTACCTGCTCATCTCTTAATGCCTTCAATTACCAATATATACAAATCTCTTCTTAATATATCTACATAGTACATAATATATCACTCATTCTACTGACCATCTTCCTCAGGGCAGTTAACCATTCCTCTGAGCAAGATGCTCTCCCTCGCAAGGGGCTGAGATCAGGTATTCTTGTGTCCAATAATAAATATGTATATTTCTAAGAAAATTGTTTCTGTTTTTTATATTCCTGAGATTCTTGTAGCCTAAAATATTAAAAAATCGAATGATATGCTTTATTACTTCTTATATGATTTATGTTTTAACTTTATTGGAATTGGTATCTGTATTTTAATTTTAAGTTTAATTTTAAGTTTAATGTTTAATTTGATATTTTAGTATTATAAAATGTAGTTAGTCCATTGTCCGGTCCCAAGTCCGGAATGAGAAAGGAGGAGGGTTTGCTGGTCTGGCACCCAGCTGTAAAATTGCCAACGCCGAGTGTTGGGCGGCGGGAAATAACCTGACTCCCTAAGGGGGCCAACGGCTTCGGGCGAATGAGCCCCTTTGGGTGGGGTGATGGTCCCCACAGTGGAGGAAATGCCACTGGAATCCATTATGCAGCGTCTGTTCTCCAGGTTAGGGGCGGCTGCACAAGGCGTCTGTACTCCAGAGGAGCGGCCTCATTATCACCTCACTGGATCACATCCAGAGTTGTAATTCGGGACCTAGTCCCACACAGGTGACACCTTGACAGTCAATCATGGAAGGTCTTTTAAGGAATACTCCACCGGCTGAACCAAGAGTTCAGAGAAGGCAGCATTCGGATACGGTGGGCTGCCACCTGAAAGATACCGTGAAGTCGGAGGCACGGAAATACCCCAGTACTACATACACGAATGAGACAAAATCAAGAATCAAACCAAAGCAGATAACATACTTCTCTACACACAACATAAACTCACTCATGCAAACCGGTAAACTAAAAGTGATCACCGACATAATGGACCAACACAAAATTCTTATCATGGGATTACAGGAAATTAGAAACACTGACCAGGATGCCTTGGAATCTCAAGGGTACAGACTTTATAAAGGTATACCCGGGAAGAGAGTGATGAAGAATGTCCCACAATTTGGAACAGGATTTTTGGTCAGCCTTAAAATAATAAACTCAGTTCAAGAATTCAGATCACAGTCTCCACGACTCTCAACGCTCACCTTAAAGGCATCTAATAAAATCTATACTATAATAAATGCCCATGCTCCCACTAATGATAAAAACAACTCCTCAAAAGACCAGGAGGAAACAGGAGAATTTTGGGACCTATTGGACCAGACCATAGATAACATCCCCAAACACCATATAAAATTATTAATAGGCGACTTCAACGCTCAACTAGGCAGAGAAAGAAAATACCGTGACATCATCGGAAAATGGCCAGCACACAAGAAAACAAATAAAAATGGAGAGAGACTAGTTGACCTGTGTAGAAACCATAATTTAATCTCAAAATCTACATGTTTTAAGAGGAAACCTCAAAAACTCAAAACATGGAAACACCCTGACTACACTAAAGGAGAATGGCAACTGGACCACGTCTGCATGGACAAATACCACCACAAAGAGATCTATAACGTCAAAGTCCTCCGAGGAATAGACACAGGTTCAGATCACTACGTAGTTAAAATTAAAATTAAACTCACTCCCCAGAGGAGACAACAAAAGCAAGCCCTTAAAACTAAAAGAAAAATAGATCCTACCCAGCTAATCAACAACAAAAATTACCAGAAAGCAACTGAAAAAATAAAAATCACAGACAAACTTGAAGACTTAGTACACAACCTTAAACAAATTGCAGAAGACCTAGCTCCAATTAAACCACGTAAAAAACACCAATGGTGGAACAGTGAATGTGATGAAACAGTGGAGAAAAGACATCAGGCATGGCTATTACATCAGTCCCAAAAGACAGAAATATCCTATCAAAAGCTAGTAAAACAGAGAAAAGAAACTACCCAAGTCTTAAGAAGAATAAAAAGACAACATCATAAGGACACCCTGCAGTTAATTGAAGAACAGTTCAGTAAAACTAAATCAAGGGACTACTACAAAACCTTCAGAAAGCAGCTCCAAAAATATGAACCCCCGACCCTACTGATGAAGGATGAAGATGGTAAGCTGGCCCATAACAATAAAGACAATGCAGAAATTCTGGCTAAACATTTCAACAAGCTTTTAAATTGTGAGGAACCTACAGAACTCCTTCATTTGGACACCAACACCCCGATAAAAACATCACCAGAAAACATCAATCCCCCCACAATAAAGGAAGTCTACCAAGCTCTGAATAAATTAAAAAACTACAAAGCGCCAGGAGAAGATCAGACCTTTGCGGAAATCTGGAAATATGCAGGAACCTCAGCAAAAGTTGCCCTCCATCAACAACTTGTCTCTATCTGGATTAAAGAAGAACTACCAGAACACTGGACAACAGCCCTCATTCATCCTCTGCACAAAAAAGGGGACAAAACCGACCCTAATAACTACAGGGGAATCTCTCTCCTAGACATAACATACAAAATATTTTCAATAATCATCCTTAATAGGATAAGTTTACAACTTGAGAAAGAACTAGGAGAATATCAAGGAGGTTTCAGACCCTGGAGGAGCTGTCCTGATCAGATCATGAGTCTTAAGTTGATAATGGACTATAACAGGAGAAGAAGCAGAGATATGGTGATAACATTTGTAGATTTCAAGAAAGCTTATGATTGCATCCATAGAGAATCTCTGTTTAAAATTTTAAGGCACCTTGGACTACACCCCAAATTAATAAACATGATAAAATTGACTCTCACCAATACCAAGTCAAAAGTGAAGTTTAGGGGGGAAACATCAGAGACATTTGAAATTAAAACTGGACTACGGCAGGGAGATGGGCTCTCACCACTATTATTTAACTGTGCTCTAGAAATGGTAATGAGGGAATGGTTTAGAAAATGTCCCCCCAAAATAAAGATTGGCCGAAAAATCAAAACAAATTGCCTGGGTTTTGCTGACGATTTAGCATTACTAGCAGTGGACATAAAAGAAGCAAAAACCCAGATATCAGAACTTCAAAACATTGCAAATAAAATTGGCCTCAAAATATCATTTGAAAAAACAGAAATTATGCCCCAAAAACCAACACAGCTAAAAGAAGTCACCATAAATGGTAATAAAATCAAAATAGTAACTCAGTTTAAATATCTTGGAGAAGTAATAACACATAACTTAAATGAAAAAATCTCAATCCAAGTAAGAACAAATAGATTAGCTAAAGCACAAAAATTAACATGGGATATCTACAAAAAGAAATGTCTATCAATAAATACAAAAATAAAACACTACAACACAGTTATAAAACCAGAAGCTACATATGCAGCAGAAACACTCTTTTACCTGAATAAACAATCAAAGACTGACAGACTTCAGAAAATTGAAAGGAGGATTGGAAGAACCTGTATCAACAAAAAATATCAGAAAGATGGACAGTGGCGGTTAATACCTAACAAAGTCGTGTACAAAGAGCTAGAACCCATTACAGATACTATGCGTAAGAGGAGACTGGGATTCTTTGGACATATCATGAGGATGCAGGACTCGAGACTTCTGAAACAACTAGTACAACACAATCTCGTCTCAAAAAATACCACAACAGGATGTAAATGGATCAGAGAAGTAAGAGAGGATCTGAAGGAAATAGGCCTTACAACAGAAGACACCAAAAATAAGATAAAATTGAATACAAAACTCAAGAATACAAACCTCCGCTTTACCCTTACACAAAACAAACCAACAACACGCACATTTTCAACTGAGGAAAGGGCACGAAGATCGGAGCGTCTGAAGAAGTACTGGGAGGACCGCAAAGCCCGAACAATCCCTTCAAAGAGACCTGAACGACGGACTGACTAAAGTGATCCTATGTGGTCATAAAAGAAGAAGAAGAAGAAGAAAATGTAGTTAGTATATTCATAAACTTGTATTGTGTTATAAGTAGACGCTACATAAAGGGGCTTTTCAGCCTCAGTGGCATGTATATCATCATTATCAATAAATTCAATTCAATATCAATTCAATTCATCAAAGTCTTGGTCAATCCATCTCCCTAGTCACTAATCTAGATATACAACAATTCATCTTTTCCCACTCACTTTTACTTCCATTTACACTAACTCTCTGCCAATCGTTCCTCCTTGAATTCACTACACTACTGCACTACACAAAACTATAACAATCTCTTCGTAGTACATATCCTTATATCTAGTACAACTCTCTCATTCTTCTTAGCAGCATCCTGCTCAGGGCGGATAACCATTCCTCTGGGCAAGATGCTTCCCTTGTTCATCTAAATCTTACTATCTCTTTCTCTGAAGACATTTTTAGATTCAACTTGCCATTTTACCTATCTTCTTCTACCTTCCTACTCCTCTCCCTCTGCTTCTCTCACCTCCTACCCTGTGTTCTAAACATAGCTCCAACCTTCCCTGCTCCTTCTTTCTTCCATTTCTCCTGCTTCCTATCATCTCTCTCCTCTTTTTATTGACCCATTTTCGCTCCCTCCATTCTTCCTGTTATTCCCTCAATTTCTTTAAAAACCTCGCTCTAACCGCATTTAAATATTTCGATATATTTGTTCCTCTCTCCCACACTCTACATAACCATGCTGTCATCTTATCACTCTTTCTACCTTTTCCATTTCTTTCTTAGTCAGTCATTTCTTTTTAATCTCCTCTAAGGTTCTGCATTGGTTAAATATGTGCAGGTCCGACCAACCCTCTCCACACAAAATACATGTATCCTTATTTTCTCATCCTATACATCCCCTGTTTTTTGGAACTCCCATTACCCACCATTATAAACTTCTTTTATCTCTTCTGCCCTCCATTTTTGGGTTCGTTACTTCCACCAATTTGTTTAATACTGATAGCGAGTCTCTCTCCCTACATTCCATTATTAAACTGTCTTTCTATACCTAATAATCTTCCCTTTACCCTTTTCCATGCTCATTCTTTCCTCTCCCCCAATCCCACGAACCCTAACTCTCCCAACCCTAAATTTTGTAGGTTTTATTTTTTTACACTTATTCACCCAGTGTCCTTCATTCTCCATGATTTTCTGAAACCTATACGCTTCTTGTAGTAATTCCCCTCCCATTCCTTCATCCAATACTTAATCATTCTCTTAGCTATTGCACTTTCCATCGATTCTTTACACACTAATCTAGCTAGTGCATTTCAGGCAACCAGGAGAATGAGTTAGCTGGAAAATTTATAATGTCCAATAATGGACCAACTATATTGGTATTATAAATTTACTCATTCGGAACAAACATTTCAGGTTTCCTATGGGAATCAACATCTTTATCATCTGATGGCCAGGCAGGCATCAATTTTTGAAAAAGAGGTAAAGTCTCTCATAGTGCATCTGCACTGCCGGTGGCTCCATGTAGCCTACGCAGCGGCCTCCACGGTATGCACTAGCCATGTGTCTTGGTGGGTGTGCTATTTACCAACTGATGAGCTCAACGTAACACACTGGGGTGAAACGCTGGCAACCAGGAATGAGTTAGCTGGAAAATTTACAATGTCCAATAACGGACCAACTATATTGGTATTATAAATTTACTCATTCAAAACAAACCTTTCAGGTTCCCTATGGGAATCAACATTTTTATCGTCTGATGGCCAAGCAGGCATCAATTTTTGGTAATGAGACAAAGTCTCTCATAGTGCATCTGCACTGCCGGTGGCTCCATGTAGCCTACGCAGTGGCCTCCACAGTATGCACTAGCCATGTGTCTTGGTGGGTGTGCTATTTACCAACTGATGAGCCCAACATAGCACACTGGGCTGAAACGCTGGCAACCAGAAATGAGTTAGGTGGAAAATTTATAATGTCCAATAATGGACCAACTATATTGGTATTATAAATTTACTCATTTGGAACAAACATTTCAAATTCCCTATGGGAATCAACATCTTTATCATCCACACACTTACTCATTCTTCCCCCTGTAATTTAATCATCACCAGTATTTTCTCATATATTACTTCTATTGCCGCCCTCATTTCCTTCGAGAGCCTTATCTCCCTTAATCTAGTAAATAGCACCTCCCGACTCACTGCATCAAAGGCTTTTTCTAAAGCAATCGCTGCTACATATAATATCATTCCTGCTATCCTCACATACTTCGTGATCGAAGTATCCAAAATCCACACATTATGTACCGTATTCCTCCCCTCCCTAAACCCATTCTGATACTCTGATATCCTCCATACTGCTCTGCCCAACTCTTAATCCTATTGGCT
The DNA here is from genome assembly GCF_040414725.1 of Anabrus simplex. Taxonomy (NCBI): domain Eukaryota; kingdom Metazoa; phylum Arthropoda; class Insecta; order Orthoptera; family Tettigoniidae; genus Anabrus; species Anabrus simplex. The sequence continues at coordinate 784,238,648 of NC_090265.1, forward strand.
ATGATCCCTGTACATACCTTCGACAGAGTCAAGGAGTGTTATTCCTCTATAATTATTAGGATCATTTCTAGCCCCTTTATTCTTATAAATTGGACATATTACACCTTTTCTTCCAGTCACTAGGAAATTTTGCCGTTTCCAACATCCTGATAAAAAATTTAAACATCACCTTCAACATCGGTTCATTGGTCCCCACTTTCTTCCATACACTCTTCGTAATACTGTTCATACCACCTACTGAATTTGTCCTTGTCTTACTTAACACCCTAATTACTTCCTGGCTTGTTATCTCTTCATCTAGTATCTGAATTCCTACTTCTAGTTCCCTTACGATATATGTCTTGCCCATTTCCCCATGCCAGCTTTCTCCTCCTCCTAAAAGCCCTTTAAAGTATCCTATCCACTCATTTTCCCCTATATTTGCCTCCTTCTCATCGGTCTTGCTCTCTTTATCTTATTTATAGATTCCCAAATCCTCTCGAATCTCTTCTCTTTGCAATATCCATTTATTCTTTCTGCTTCCGCCTCTTTCCAGCCATTTTTTTTTCTCGTTCAATAACTCTTTAAATCTCTTCTTAATTTACAATATTCCTCTCTCTTCTCTTGTTCCCCTCCCTTCTTAAACTCCGCTAGAGCTGCCATTACAACCTCTCGTTTCCTCCTACAATCTTCATCAAACCACCCCGTGACTCTGTTATTATGTCTCCCTTCTGTTATCTTCACTTTCTTTCCCACACTCCATACTGGAAATTCTATTAATTTTAGCACCTTATCCATGTCATTTCCTTCCAATGCCCTTTCAATTTCTACCCTTAAGATATCTCCCCTCTCTTTTAGCACTAATCTCATTTTTTCTCTCGTAGTATCGTTCCAAATATATTTCCATCCCTCCTTCTTATATCTCTCCCTTCTTTTTCCTACCTCTCTCCTATCATCCTCACCTCTTAGTTTTATCTTAATGGGCATGTGTTCTGTTGCCCCACATTCTACCACCTCAAAACTTATCATTCTCCTTAACGCTATCTCCGTGCTTACTCCTATATCTACTACACTCCCTCCATTTGATGTGACCCGTTTAAAATATATAAATTTTCTATAGCACATAACTCTAACAGCCTTACTCCATAACTACTTATACCTTCACCTTTACTCGCTCTACTGTACCCTCTCACTTTGGTATCCTCTCTCCCATAATCTGGTACTCTTACATTCCAATCCCCCATTAAAATCATTCCATCTCCCACATACATCGCCTTAATCGTGTTTATTTCTTGAATCAGTTCCTAAAAAAAAATTCATTTGCATGAACTGAATCTTTAGGATGATTATATAAGAGGGCCAGACAAATTGCCTCCTGTTCATCTCTTCCCATTTTAATTCTAAACCACACTACCCCCTCTACCTCACTCTGTATCCTCTCTACCCTCTCTGCTATCTCATTTCTTATTAAAACTGCTATAACCCCTGGGTTTCTTCCCATCCTCCCCATTTTTTTCCTTATCACATTGACTACTCTATACCTGTCCCATTCAATTTCTACCCCTTTCCCTAACCATGTCACCACTAAAGCAATTATCTCAAAATCCTTTACTAATTCCATAATTTTTTTACTCCCTAGCTTCCCCATCAACCCCTCAATATTCAACAGCCCTATCGCCATATCTAGTTATTTATTCCCTATCCCTCCCCCTCTCTGCTTCTGTGTTTCTCCATTTCCACCCCTACTTCTTGTCACTCTTTCTTGCAAGCCTTCCCCATCTTTCCCCTCTTTCTTCTCTTTATCATCCTCCTCCTTTCCTTTCTCTGTACCAGAACCTATTTCTTTCCTCCCTATAAATCTTTCAAACTTATCGATCTTCCCTTATTTAGTGCCTGTCTTCTCTCCATTTTCCTTTCTGTATTTCCTTTACTCGGTGAAGTTGAATCATTACCCTGTCTCCTATTGCTTTTGCTCACCCCTTTCACTTCACTCTGTATCACTCTTGTCCTATTTCTTGATTCATTCACCTCTATGCTGTCATGGCTCACCAAGGTCTCTGTATTCCCGACCAACTGGTTGCTGACACTGCTATTCAACAGTTCTCCACTTCCCGATCTTGGTGCGTTGTGGACTTCACTCACTTCCGTAATATCACTCTCCTCTACGTCATCGCTACTTCTCCTTGTGACCTTCACCACTTCTCCCTCTGCCGTCTGCGTCGCCTTCTGCTAACGTTGATGTTCTTCATCTATTTCCTTTAGCCGGCCCACTGCCTATGTACGTGACCATCTGCCATCCCCAACAACCAGCTGCTGCCTTCTAATATACGCTTTTTAAGGCCTTGCTTTCTTGCCTCCCTTAAATGCCTGCTCAAGATTCTGTTCTCCTTGATGGCTTCACTGCCCATCTCTCTTCTTATCCACACCTTCTCACCTTTTAAATTACTCGCATTCCTTATCACAATGTCCGCTATCAATGTAGATAATTTCACTCCAATAGGCCTCCTTCCCTTAACTTTCCCAACCTGGTGCACATCGTCTATATCAACTTCGCTAAAGTTAATCTTCATCCCATTCTGCACCACTTCCACCACTTTATACACTAGTTCCACTTTAGTCTCTTTTTCCTCTTCTTGCATACCAAATATGAAAATATTCTTCCTCAAAATTTCTTGATCACTCCTCACTACTAATCGCTTCATCTCTCTCAGGTCTTGCTCCAAATTTCTTACCTTCTGCTTCAATAATTCCAGCTCATCTTTATTACACCCTTCTTCCTCCATTATCTTCCTCACATCTTCCTTAATACTCATCTTTAGGTCCTTAAACTCCTTAGATAGCTCTCAAAACATTTCTCTTCTTTGCTCCATCTTACATGCCTCTCTTATCATCTCTTTTATCGCTTCAAACTCTTCCCATCCAATGGAACCCACTGGACCCAGACCAGGACCAGGATTAATTTCAACTCCCCCTATTATCAACAGCATGACCACCACCGCTGCCACCAGTAGAGCTGCCAACATCCCCCTTTTTTCACCATTTATCTTCACTCTTCTCACCTTTCTACTTTCTATTCCACAGTGCCAGCTCCCAATCGCTATCCTGTATAGTGCCAACGTGTTGCTCATTACTCCGCACTCTACTCAGCACATCTGCACTCCTTGCTTACTCAAACACAACTGTGGCCTTACTTTAATGCAATTTATGCATAATTTAAAACTCTTATCTCCACTGTGACTTTTCATCTTCAACTTTTAACTTTATAGCATCAAACCACAATGTTTCTGCGATATATGTACATTGTTTATGGTCTATTTAATATGTTGTGCAATTCATGTTCTTGGCTGATGATGACCTTGATCTTAGGTCGAAACTAGTTCCAAATAAATGTTTCATTTGTAATGTAACCCGCATTACTAAAATTTTGTATTGAAAAGGTGGACCTGTTAAACTAAACTTTCAATTTTATATGTAATCCCAAGATTCAACTGGGTGGTGACCTGACTCAGAGTAGCCCATTGAGCGCCCAGTATGGTTCTGCGGAGGTGACGTGATGTCTATTCATTAAACACCTATGGTCTTCTCGTGCAGCAATTTTTGCAGGTGGTAACATTCTCTCTGCGATATTAAAGATCCACCCTCGACACTGTTGACCTTATTACATAAAATCAGTTTCATGGTCCGTATCGCACTTCAATAGATTCACAATTAAGTATTTATTATTTTCCACCTAGTCGATACAATGATTGCTTAAGGCAATTTAATGGTTAAAAGTGGTACATGTTTTGTATTTTATCAACATCTTCAGCCACATAACACTGTTTAGATGAAAAATATATAAAATTGACAAAGTAATGCTTAAGAGGAAGTGTCCTTAAAATTATGTTATGGAAAATAATAAATACTTAATTGTGAACTGTTGACCTTGGAAACCTGAATTTACGTGTAATCTCTGCAATGCTATAACTTGTGTGCCGATGATCATCCCATGTTTAAAGTCGTTTAACTAACGACAAGCTGCCATCTTCACGGCACTGGTGTCTATGACAGACTGCTCAGCTACACCTCAACATTCAGGGGTCATACACGGCACATTTTCTAATGAGACACCCCTCCCCGTGATTTTTGGCCAGTCAGTGTAGATCCAATTGACTACTGTCATTATAATATAAGATTATGAATTTTCAAAATACAACTTACTTTTCAGTAGCATGACTGTTGCTCCCAGTTGGGCACATTTAGCCTCTATGTGCTGATCACGCCTCTGTCTAGTGCTGGCCCTCATGTACCAGCTATTCAGTCTCTTTTGAACCTCCTTGTGATTTTCATCCAACTTTTTCAATCCCTCAGCTTTATATTCATCATGAGCATTCTGCCAACTGCAACAAAGACAATGAAATTCAGTTTGACCATAGCAAATAACACCACCAAAGGTTATGCAGTTATAGTGAAACTGCGATAACCGATGGTGGTGCCAAAATGAGGTGTACAAAGCATAACAAGGAGTGAAGTAATTTGTCACTGCTGCCTTCACTAAGCCAGAAAGTGCAATTATAGCACAACCAGCACTATGAACAGCACTTTTCACAACATCCACAACATCTTACTGAGCACCACCCATACCAAAGCAACTTCCACACTGTCACAAACTATAAATGAGATCGGGACTTTGGTGGAAGCTACATTCTGCTATTGTCTGTGCCAAGATACAGACGAAAAAATACTGCGGTGTAAGATTTTCATCTTACATGAAGTATGACTACACTTTCTAATGTTATTTGGTTCTTCTTCTAGGTTGAACAGTGTTGTTATTTTCTGTATATTCCATACAGTTTGCCAGCATTTCAAATACATTTCCAAGGCGACTGAAATACCCCTATTACAAGTAATACATGACTGCAGCACAAGGCTTGTCAGCCAAGACACATGACGACCGGCAATGAACGTAAGTACTCGGATGTGCTTTACATTTCTTTTTACCTTTCGATCTTGTTTAAGTTTACACAATTTCTTAATAATCTATTTACATTCTAGATAACTCCACGACTGAAACCATATAACCCAAGCCTGGCTTTTCAACTTATAATGACATCACATGAAAAGTTCACCTTGTTAACAGCCTAATTCTACCACACAATGTTTATTACCCATTAAACCACTAAAGGAACAGTTTTTACGATTAGCAACATAGAACCAAGACTAAACTACTAGTCATGATTTTTCTCTCTTAACCTGTATGTCTGCAAATGTAAGATTCTTTTATACTTGAACAATGATAAGATGTTTCAAATGGATTTCAAGTCACCACTTTGTCGTCAAATGGCACACTAAGACCATGTAAATTTGATTTGCTGTAGCCATGTATAGAACACTTTTTTTTTGTTATGCTAATTTTACTATTCAACTTTCGCTCTTTGCTAGGCTGAGGATGTCCTCAAGAGGGACGAAACAACTACCCTACAACTTTGCTTTAAGAATAAAAACTTCTGTAAGTATTGTAAAAGTGCAACTTTTAATATTAATATCTTTAAACTGTTGAAATACTCCTGCTAGATCCAAGGTAATCAGTCTCCCGAGCAGCTAATCAACTACGAGAGTAGTTACTGTCCTTGGCCTTAGATAGCCTTCTCTCTCTGGCTGAGTTAAGCCCTTGTGGTCTCTTGAGAATTCTGGAATGTATGTGTCACAGCCAGCCAATTGGGACTTGCTGGTGCTATTACATAAATTGACGTTCGTCCTGTATGTTGATGTTGTGGCCTGCATTGTTTAATCTATGTATAAAAGGTAGCCAAGAATTGCTGATTTTGTATTCTTCCTCTAAATTCATATTGTTCGGGTGTTTCCTAATTTCAAATTAATTCATTTGACAAAACCAAGATCTTATCAGCTATTCCCTGGAACTTTGAAAGGAATCTATCATCAACATCATCATCGTCATATTCTGAAGGCTAAGCCTTGTTGCCGCAACCATAGATGTCTATCTTTAACCAGTCTTTTCAACTCGGCGTAGGTCTGGCAGCTCATTTTCTGAAGCAGGTTCTTGAAATAAGACACTCTGGGTCGTCCTCTTCCTCTTTTCCCTGCAATCCTTCCTTCAATGATGTTTACAAAAGAACTCTTCTTCCCGCAGAATGTGACCAATAAATTGTATTTTCCGTTTTTCAATTTCAGTCACCAGACTCCATTTATCTCCTATCTCTCTTAGGACTTTGATATTGCTCTTCATGGATGAGACTATCACAATTAAAAAACATCCAAACAATATGAATTTAGAAGAAGGATACAAAATCAGCAATTCTTGGATGCCTATTATACATAGACTAAAAGATACAGGCCACAGTACGAACATACAGGACGAACCCTAAGAGACCGCAATTTTCTTACGTCAGCCAGAGAGAGAAGGCCATTTAAGGCCAAGCACAGTAAGTACCAGGAGAATGATAACCTTGGGTCGAGTATGGGTATTTCAGTTCCCTTGACAAAGAATACTGCAATGTATTTGAAACGTCGGCAAACTGTATGGAATGTACAATAAACAAACACGACGAACCCAATAACTCTACACACATGATAATATAAATCATAGATATGTTTTCGGGCTGGGGTCTATGTGGAATTAGCACCATCAATTTAGCACGGACAGAAAACTGACACTGTCATAACCAGACAACAAGTTAAAAATTATTTTGTTATTTCAGGTCAACCTAATCAATACTTGTTTTACTCATGATAAGTTACAATTGATCAGTACATGTTTCAGGTTGTTTCAAGCCATCATCATCTGTCAAATGGTAAAGATTAATCATTATATACACTGAGAAGCCAAAAGTCATGGGAAGGGGTGTCCCATTAGCAAATGTGCCGTGTATGAACCCTGAGCATTGTGGCTAGCTGCGGTGTAGCTGAGCAGTCTGCCACAGACACCAGTATTGTGAAGATGGCAACATGTCGTTAGATACCGACTTTGAACGCACAGCGTATGGGTCATAGCATTGCGGAGACTACACACGAATTAGGGTTTCCGAGGTCAACCATGTCAAAGGTAGATCTTCAGTATCGCAGAGAGAATGTTATCACTTGCGTAAACCGCTGCACGGGAAGACCACAGGTGTTTAAAGAGCGGACATCACGTCGACTCTGCAGAACCACACTGGGCGCTCAATGGGCTATCGTGAGTCAGATCACCGCCCAGTTGAATGTTGGAAGTCATGAACCCATTTCTACCAGGACTGTAAGGAGGCAACTGCACCACACAGGCTTCACCAGCCGACGACCAACTCGTGTCCCTTTGCTGACACCTCAACCCAGAGATCAACGACGTGCATGGGCCCGCGAACATTGGCAATGAACCATACAACAGTGGCGGCATGTGGTATGGTCCGATGAATCCTGGTTCCAGTTATATCGAGCAGATGAGTGCGTGAGAGTGTGGCATATGCCACATGAAGCTATGGATCCTGCATGTCAACAAGGTTGAAATGCTGGGGCTGTACCTCAATTAAGGCCACGGCCGCTTCCTTCCAACTCCTAGGCCTTTCCTATCCCATCGTCGCCATAAGACCTATCTGTGTCAGTGCGACGAAAAGCCACTAGGGAAAAAAAAAAAAAACAAGGTTGTGTCCATGCAGGAGGTGGCTCAGTTCTGGTCTGGGTGGCGTTCTCATGGTCGCAATTTCGCCTCATTGTCCATTTGCAGGGAGTGCTGACAGGTGCACGCACATTATCTGGACAATCTTTCAGAATATCTGCATTCCTTTCTGGCCCAAGAGCACCCTGATGCCTTCTTTCAACAGGACAATGTGCCATGTCAATGCTATGTGGTGGCACGCAGGTGATTGGAGGAGCACTCCAGTCAAGTTACGACCATGGATTGGCCCTCCAGATCAGCTGATCTTAATCCAATCATTTATGGGATGCTGCCAATGCTGGTGTATGCTCCATGAACCCTGCACCAAGTACACAAGACCAATTGTGAGTAGCAGTGCAAGATGCATGGGTCCAGATACCTCCAGAACAATTTCAACATCTTGTAGAGTCAATGCCTTGCCATATTGCTGCCGTTTTGAGGGCTCGCAGAGGAGCAACCTGTTATTAATATCATATTCAGTGTCTTCCATAACTTTTGGCCACTCAGTATACATTAAAATATTTGAACCTTCATGAGGATCCTTGAAATTAATGTCTCTTGAAAAAAGTGTAATGTCACGCATATTACAATAATTGACTCTTCTTAAGAATTTTTAAAATTAAAAAAAAATGTAATGTTAAAAACACTGCACATAAATTTAGTGTTGAGTCTGTGAATCCTTCAAAACAGGTCATCAATGCATTTGCGGTAACTATCGTGGCACTTCCTTGCTCTCCAAAGCAGGAAATATTTTTTCCAAAATCCCGCTGGACTCCAGATTGTCTTGGAAAAGATACTTCCAGAACCTCAGTGTGGGTTTCATACATCTACAAGTACCATCGACATGATATTTGGTGCAAGTCAACTGCAGGAGAAGTGCAGAGAGCCACAAAAACTTCTGCTTTGTGTTCCATGATTTAGAAAAGGCCTGTGATACTATGTCTGGAGAATCTATACGGATGGTTTTAAGCCGTTTGGGTTACCATAAACAATTTGTAGAAATAGTCAGAGCACTCCATGCTGGTATGGTTGGATAGGTTATGTATCAAAATGATATATAAAAGGAATTTCCAATTACTAATGGGCTTAAACAAAGCTGTGTCCTTACTCCTACATGTTTTGCCCTGTATCTTACAGCCATGATCTATGAGACATCATCATCTAACAACATATGTGCGGGTGGTGGCCATGATAGTTAAGGCATTGATCTCTGTATGTTCTAACACCATGGTTAGTCGGTTCGAGCCCCATTGGTCGAAAAAAGTTTTACAATCAGAATGTTTTACAAGTTGTTTTAAGCTCCACCGACACAGATAGGTCTTATCACGACGATGGGATAGGAAACGGCTAGGAGTGGGAAGGAAGAGCCGTGTCCTTAATTAAGGTACTGACAGCTCCAGCATTTGCCTGGTGTGAAAATGAACCATGGAAAACCATCTTCAGGGCTGCCGACAGTGGGGTTTGAACCAACTATCTCCCGAAGACTGGATACTGGCCGCACTTAAGCAACTGCAGCTACCGGCAGCGTAGGAGAGGTGGTGGTATACAATTTCTAATTGCTACATTGCATGCCAAAAACCTGGATTAAATTCCAAAGCTCTCCGCAGTGCTCATATGGAGTGAAGGCATATGACACTGTTGATGGTGATTCATCCATCGGATAGGGACATAAAGCTCTGAGCAGAACCCTTGGTGTTATTCGACAGGAGTAGGCTACGTGCTGACAATGGGTTTCACCCTCTCCCTACCTCATTATCATCATCCCACATACGATGTGCAGGCTGCCCATGGGTATCAAGTAGAAAGACATGCACCAGGAGAGCCGAACATGTCCTCGGACACTCCCGGCATTAAAAGCCATACGATAAACAAAATAAATAGGTGTGGAAATCAGATATTGCTTTGATGGAGGACTTTTTAATCAGGCCAGACTCCGTTCATAATGATCAACCAAGGTCACCCAGGTAACTGAATTACAGTATGGTGATGACAATGCTTCTCCAGAGCATACACCTACAGAGCTGCAACTATCAATCAGCTGCTTCAAGGATGCATATGAATGGTTTAGTTTGACCATAAACACTAAAAAAACTAAGGTGCTTGCACAACCTGCCCTTGGAACTACTTTCCAAGATCTTACTCTTACTATCTCAAATATGTCTCTGGAACAAGTAGGACAGTTCTCCTATCTTAAAAGTATAATCTCAGTATGGTGTACTTAGGAAAAAAGCATGTGGAAAACAGAATAAGTGCCACCCACGTAGCATTTGGATGTCTTTTTCGTAAGATTCTGTGAATAAAGACTTGAGGATATGCACCAAGCTGATGGTGTATCCAGCTGTTCTCCTTTCATCATGTGAAACAAGGGCCCTTTATAACGCTGTGATATCAAGAAACTGGAATACTTTCACCAGCAAAAGCTAGGATCATTTATGAACGTTAGATGGGAGGATTATGTTACTAATGTGTCGGTTCTTCAGAAAGCACAGATGAATAGCATCAAAGCCTCTATCATCTGCCACCAACTCAGATGAACTGGTCACGTCCAACATATGAATAACAACTGCCTAACTAAGGTTAGGTTGAAGGAAGAATCCGACTTTCCAATACTTATTTGCTTTTTATGGCTAGTCCATGCAATCACAAAACATATTCCAACTTAAAAATCTAGTTAAATGATTAAAAAGTACATGTTTCATTCCTGATTTGGAACATCTTCAGCTAGAGAACATGTGTAAAGATACAAAAATTGGCATATATGAAATAAAAAAACACTTATGATGATGTTGATAATGATGAGATTAAATGTTCCTTCATGTTGAGCTAAAACACTCGACACATCATCAGCTGATGAAGTAAGGGAAGTAAACATAGCAGGACCAGCCAGGAGACCCTTCAATACCTAAAAACTTTTTATCAAGATTTAACTTCAACTTCAGTTATTCTTGAGGAGTTTCCTCCCGGTCGATGTATTTTTAAAATTTTAAGTCTATCCTCATCTACAAGCAACTTCTCCAGCATTCTGAAGAAAGAAGATCACTTTCTAGGATCTCTTACATACAGATTTTATCACATATTTGAATACTGACCTGTTGAGTATTCTGACTCCTACACTTGTTTTACAATCCTGTTTATGTGATTACCCCAATGAAGATCTTTTTTTTTTCTTTGCTAGCTGTTTTATGTCGCACCGACACAGGTAGGTCTTACGGCGATGACGGGAGAGGAAAGGGCTAGGAGTGGGAAGGAAGCGGCCGTGGCCTTAATTAAGGTACAAGCCCAGCATTTGCCTGGTGTGAAAATGGTAAACCACAGAAAACCATCTTCAGGGCTGCCGATAGTTGGGTTCGAACCTACTATCCCCCGAATACTGGCCGCACTTAAACGACTGCACCTATCGAGCTCGGTCAATGAAGATCTTTCCTTATATTAACACCTAGGAACTTACTGTGATCCCCATAAGGAATTTTCACGACATCAATGCAGTAAGTAAAACTGAGAGGACTTTTCCTATTAGTGAAACTCACAACCTGACTTTTAACCCCGTTTACCATCATACCATTGCCTGTTGTCCATCTCACAACATTGCAGAGGTCTGTTTTGCAGATGCTCAAAATCTTGTAAATTTATTACTCTATATAATATAACATCATCCGCAAAAAGCCTTATCTCTGATTCCACTTCCTTACTCATACCATTTATATATACTACTAGCTGATTTACCCGTGCTTCACTACGGAATTTTACATTGTATACAGAATTCTAGGTTAGGTAGTGTACGTGTTGTGAGCAGGATCGTATTAAATTGCATAGCTCATAACGTTACCCTAGAAACACGATGGGGAAGTCACCAAATGTCTTTTCTCATATGAAGAATGAGTTAGGGAATTTTCATTATAATGGTAGGCTTGCTTGCCTACCATCAGTCACAATCAGGTTGGGGAGTTTTCATTATAATGGTAGACACTCACTTTCCACCTGCATTTTTAAATCCTCAGAAAGACTGGCTTAATGGTTTTCCCAACTGAAATGAACATACGTCATTACAATTACATCAGTACGAATGGCGCGATTAAATGCAATGCCTCCACATGAAATACTTGATCAAATGAAAAACCACACATTTCTCACTTTTAATGAACAGGACTACGCTGCCGATCTAGCAGCCCAAAGTTCCAGAGCTGGATCCATGATCACTCTTTGTCTTCATTCGGCAGGGAGGGGGTTGAATATTGGAGACTCCCACGGCAAAAACTATGCCCTTTAACTAGTCTGTTTCCTAGAAGTACAGATGAGTTGGAAAATCTTAATTCACTACACTGGTGATGAAAAAATCTATCTGACTTGGAACTACTACTACTACTACTACTACTACTACTACTACTACTACTACTACTGCCTTAAGTGTGCACACTGCTTATCAGAGTAGGAATCTAATAGCTGGAATACTATGATGAACCAGTGTGTTACATACCAGCTGTATCAGCAAATGTATGAACCAGAGGAATGGCATGCTAAAGGAGAGAGTTTTCTAACTCCCCAGCTATTTCCCGCCAATATCCAGTCAGATTGTTATACTCGGTACGCAACAGTAATCCCATCTATAGGAGTTGAGAGGCAGCATAAGAGACAAAGAACATCACAACAAACAATGGTCAATGTAATGTTATTGTTGATCAATGTTATGTGCTTTCGATATTGTAGGCCTTCACATTTCGTTTTCTTCCAACTCTGAAATACCACTCTTACCATAGTCGGTACGGTAAAACTGAATAAAACATAAATGAACGGAAATTTCATGCTTTTTAATTTTTGTTATGTAATACTTTTCGATAGGACCAATAACATAGATATTTAAAAATTACATTTTAGATCCTTCCTCTAACCTACAATTTCATCCTGGGTGAATAAATTTGTTTATAGCTTAGACTGTAGTTTCTTATTCCCCGACTCTATATACGGATTTTCATTAAATTATTCTGTTAACCTATTTTCTCGTAGCTCAGCATTGATATGGACTTTGCAAAAAAAAAAAAAAAAAAAAAAAAAAAATCGTGAATATCTGTGTTATCGTAAGCCGATATGGTAAAAATGTATAGGACATAAATGATCGGAAATTTAATTCTATATAACTTTGGTTATGCAGTATTTATCAATACGACCATTAATAATATAAAGATATGAGAATTAAATTTTAGGCCTTCCCCTAAACTACCATTTTAATCAGCGTGAATAAAATTATTTATAGCCTAGATTGTAGCGACTTATTCCCCGACTTCGCATACCAATTTTTATTAAATTCTCTTCAGCCGTTTTCTAGTAATGCGTGTACATAAATACAGACAGACAGGCAAAAATTACGGAAACGTAAAAAGTGCATTTCCTTGTTACTATGGACATGACCAATATAGAAATACCAATCTTTTCAAATTCTGAGCAATATACTGACAAAACTCTTATTTTATATATAGAGATATAAGAAAACATAAAGTTCCAAAAATCCTGCCTTGAGGAATTTCCCTCGTAATTATTACAGAATCAGATAATGCTTCACTATTCTAATTCTCTGAGTTCTATTTTCTAAAAATATAGCCACCCTTTTGTCCAAAACTATTGCACTCATTTTTGCCAGTAGTCTCCCATATTCTAGCCTATCAAAAGCAGCTACCATCTAAGAGAAAAATAGTGAACACAAGAAAACAAAATCAAAATAGTCATTTAATACTGGATGTTAGAATGGGAAGAGGAAAAAATAAACAAACATGAAAAACTACAGGACTTGGACAATCTTCACAATCAAACTGTGCTATCCTACCAGCTTCATCATGAGGGTGGGTATCAACAGCAAGTAAGAGACAATTTAGGCACATCTTCAGTCTAGTGGTAAATGCAGGATATGAAGAAGCACAGGAAAAGGGAAGGGAGAAAAAGATAAAGATGAATGCTTCTGAATGAATATTTGCCCCATTTTTCCCTCTTGAATTCCAATTTTATCTACATGTTATGATCCTTTAAAAGTACAATTTGAGCTTATTCATCTACTAATGTCATTCCACGCCATCTCTCCACCGACAGCTCAGAACATACCAGTTAGTCGAGCAGATCGTCTCATTACTCCCAGGTCTTTAGAGGCCAAAGTTTAGAACATTTTCGTAACACTACTCTTCTGTTGGAAATCACCCAGAACAATCATGCTGCTGTCCTTTGGCTCTTTTCCAGTTCACGTATCAAGTATTCCTTGTGAGGGTCTCATACACGGAACCATCCTCTAGTTGAGGTCACACCAGTGACTTATACATCTTCTCCTTTACATCCTTACCACAACCCCTAAACTATATAACTATATGAAGAGACATGTAAGCTTTCTTGACAACCTTGTTAATGTGAATGAAGATCGTTCCTTATATTAATATAATAATAATAAAAGGGCAGATCATGTCACCAATTTGCCGTTCATGAGAAAGCGCATCCATCATTGGTCATCAACATAGATGGATTGGCCATGTCCGTCAGCTGAGTGATATCAGATTTCCAAGCCAAATCCTGTGATGTCCCCTTCAAATTGGGCAATCTTTAGAATATTTATGATTAGCCAACATTAAAAGTTTTATTGTTCACCGGGAGCTGTATTTATCATTTGCAAAGCTGTGTGTGGGCACCAAACTGGTTTTTTCTATTATTCAGAAGGGCGATGTATTGATCCGTGTTCGACTGAGTGCGGGGTAGATCACGTGACGACCCTGTGTTTCCAGCGTGCCACGTGTGGACGACCTGTGCTGCGACCAAACTTCGAGAACAGTCACAGCCAATTATAAGAGACACCGTGAACCAATGATCGTCTTTAAAAAGTACATGCCTCCCGAGCCAAGACTATAACATGCCATGTTCGATGTAAATCGCTCTCTGCTCTGCTGCTGGTATCTACAGTACTATCTCTGCTGTCACTCTGCTGCTGCTACTTTTCATCGTAACCACATGGAAAGAGAACTCTGCCGTGCAAGCAGACATCCGCTCTGCTAAAATTAGTGAAAGTTTATTAGCAACTCTTATGGAGTGAATCTCAACATTGGAGATCCAAGTTAAGTTTATATCTTCACGAGAACATTTAGTAATCCAGTGCGTGTGAACATATTTTAATATTTGCCGTCTTAGTTACAGGCTACACTTCTGGAACGTGACGGAATTTATCCCAGGGAATCGCTGTGTACATCAAGATGGATTATTCCTCTACAATGTGCATCTTAATTTCATCGTGGGACGTCTACTGCCGTGTCTCCATGACTTTCTAAGTACGTGAGGCGCATCTGGTCAGAGAGGGTGACTGACCGGGGAAATGCAGGAATGACTGACTGCAACCTGGAGTCAAACCTCATCTAAAACGAGTACCATTTAAATGTTTATTTTCTTTCTCATCTTTGTAAAGCGAGAGGATCTTTCTTCTCTAAATCGTTGCTCTATTAGTTCTTGCTGTAGATAGAATTATTTCATTTTCCATTTCTTGAGGTGTCATTGTAGTCGAGTTACATTTGTGTGACTGAAATTTGAAACCTATTAGATTAGCTGTGTAGTCTGTCTTTGAGTGAGTTCCCATACATAGGAGTTAGACATATGTAAAAATCACTGACCACGCGATAAACTTCATTTTTTTGCCTGTGATATTGGGATTACTCTGGATTGGAGTTACGTGTAAAATTTGTGAGACAGGATCGAACTTAGTGTCATTTTAAGATCACTTGTATTCTTTAGGATCGAGTCGTCTAATTTCGCGACATTTCATGAGGACTGATAGATCTAATAATCACTTGAGCAATAATAAAATCAAGTAAAGATAGGGTTAAAAATGGAATTAAACGCTGTGAGCTATAAATTATCTTAGATTCCTTATAAGTGAGATTTAATGTGCTCAGTTCATGATGTGCCTGGAATATGGCTGTCCTGCGGGATGTTAATCGAGTAATTTGTTAATTGGAGAAGTTATTATTGGTGAATGACTTGTTGTGTCTTTGGGAGCACAACGCGACTTATTATAAGCGGAGCACACCTTCAATATATTTCACGAATAGGGAATAATAATAATGCGATTGAGGCTCACGAACGCGATATTTGCGACTTGTAACCCATGTGATGGTGATGATCATGGAATCTTATTGGAATCTTCAAACAAATCTCAGAAATTTAGATGAATCTCCATCGTTGTTTGAGGAATATTTCAATCCAAGAGATATCACGAATTTTGATCACTAGCCACTATTGAAGAAAGAGTATTTCCGTACACGAATTCATCCTCCGGAAACTATTGATGTGACCATGCTAAAAATAATGAATAAAATTATAAGGACAGGATTCGCTGTAAATAGTGTATATAAAAAGTATGTGTTACCTTGTGTGAATGTGGTGTGTGTGTGTTGTAATTATGAATATTTTCCATGTCTTTCGATTGTTTAATGTGAGTTAATTTGGTCGTGCATCTATTGCAACGAAACAGATTGTGTTCAACGTTGTTTGCCACCATGAGGACTTATTTAGCGCACCTTAAGGAAAAACTTAATAAGATTAGTGTCGAGTAAGACTAGACTAGGATTTAATTTGCAATTTCTAAAGATTTAGGTGAAATATCATCTCTTTATTTTTCCGCAAAGGCAAGCGATTTGTAAATTAATCTTCAATTAACTCACACGTGATAATAATTAATATAAAATTTTGAAATTAATTTTGAATTTTCATCAAAGCTTAAATTGGTGTTATTAATGAATGTTACTCACTTTAAATACTGAAATTAATCAAAGTTCAATATTGACCATGTGTTGAGATTACTATAAATTCATGGAACCTTAGGTTAATTTTTCTGTGGAGTAATAAGCGAGATTGCTGCCTGCTAATTTTGTGCAAATATTTATTGAAGTCTCTGGACTCTTTCAGTTAAATACTTTAATTTTTAAAGGCCTAAAAAAAGCTTAATTTGTTTTTCTCTTAATTTTCATTCCAGAACAGTAAAGCTGGAGGACGAAGATTACTTTGGTTATAAAGCGCTACATGAAGATCAGACATTATGAAAATTCATTGTAATAAATCCAGCAAGGATTTTTTTGAACGCTTGTGTTAATAAATGTAAGAGTGTTGTCTTTAAAATGTATTTTATTTTGCTTGGTCGTTACCACTTTTTCCTTAAATGCCTCTAAAAACGGAAAGCCAGTAACGAATGGTCCACCTCGGGATCTCTCGCTCACTGGCTGGGCTTAGCCAGGCAATAATCGGGGGCATTTAAGATGGCTTAATCCATCGTGGGGCTCGATGATGGGCTTATCCAAGCTTAGAAATGATCTTGTGCTGTCCAGTGTTCATGACATTGACAATATCAGACAACCAATTAAGTTAGGCTGACTCTGATACATTTATTTGCCCAAATTCTTGTGGCTAACATAAGCAAGTGTTAAGTTTAATTTATGTGGATCATGTTTAAGATAAAATTCTTGCTGGTGACTAGGAATTTTAAATTTATTGCGATGACATAATTAACTTAAATTAGGCAGATAATTATGACTGATATTGGTAAAATTTAGAACTATCATGGTGTCGACAAATCATTGCCTTTGCTATTAGATGTGTTCGATTCCTAACATTCCCGCATCCCGATCGGAATCCTTCTCTTGCCAGGGTAGCCATTTAATGAATTATTGTCATTATGGAGGACTTACGGCAGATGTTACTGGAGATGGAGGAGACTTAACGCTAACTTAAAGGCTAGCCAAACCAATTTAGGGAAGAAACTTAGTGACAATCAGGTGAACTTGGAAAGGAAACTTAGTGACAATCAGGCCAACTTGGATGCTAGCCAAGCTAGATTAGAGAAAGGACTTAGTGATCTTGGTATAGCCAGGCTTATTTAGAGAAAGGACTCTCTGATCTTAGCAACAGTCAGGCTAATTTGGAAAAATCACTCACGACTAGCCAGGTTAATTTAGAAAAAGGACTTTCTGATCCTAGTAATGCTCAAATAAATTTGGAAAAATCTCTTGGGGAAGCTATAGAGGAAAAACTTACTGACATTAAACATCAAACCGAGGAAGGTCTTGGAGAAATATGCGCGGACATTAAGCTCTTTAATGGCAAGTTAGCATCAGTGCAAAGCAAACTCGTAATAGCCAAGAGCGATTTTGCAAGTATGAAAAAAGGAAGTAAACAAAAACATAGCTAAATCCATGGCAGACATGTCCAACGAATTTAGTGAACGGTTGGCTAACGTTCAATAAGACATTTTGACAGGAATAGACAAGTACAAGGGCGAAGTTGAGCAATCATTCCAAAACATCGAGGAAAAGATTGACGATAACGCCGAGGACCTCAAAGCCACTAAATTGGCATGGGCAAGGAAGTTCACTGGACTGAATGAAAACTTGAAACAGGTCGAAAAGGGCATCCTTGACGAACTCAAGACATCCCAGGCTGATAATTCAGAGTGTATGGACTTTTTTTACGAATCTCTTGAGGATAGTCGATCCAAAATGAAATCCATTAAGGCCACCTTGATTAATGAAATCCAAAAGGTCAAGGTCGACTCCAAAACTGATACCGATGGTATGAGAAAAGAATACTCGGACGGAATTAAGGAGCTTGTACATGAGACGCACCTCCTGAAAATCCAAAACGAAAATACTAGCACGATAACCAACTCGTTGCTAGAAAAACAAGGGTTGTTAGTGCAATGCATAACCGGCACAGCTCAGGCATCAACCCCACTGGCAACGTTAGGAAAGAGCGCTGCTAATCCTATCGACGTTTCTTCAGGTCCGATGGTAAACACATCCCAATTAAACGCGACTGGTCAGACACAGATACTTAATATCATCCGACTTCACGAGGACCAGCCAAAAAAATTCAACAATGCCAGAGACAATGTGACACCAAAAGGCTTTATTAATAAACTTCAGGACTACTTCTGTGATGCGAAAATCCCACCAGAAAGGCAATTGCGAGTCACTGAAAGATTTCTAGAAAATTCAGTGCACACCTGGTTTGTGGCATTTAGAGTCTCATTCGACGACTTTGAAGGTATCAAGAAGGCATTCCTGGAAAAGTACTGGAATAGCGATGTACAACACAACCTTAAAACGGAGCTATACGCCAGGAGGTATGCGTCGTCGATGCCCACTAAGTACGCAGACTTCTTTGCTAGTCAATTACGTAAGCTTAGAGAACTGGATTCACCACCATCTGAATTCGAACTGGTCAAGGTGATTGTCCGACAACTACCGGCTGATGTGCAGAGGATTATGATAGCCTCGAACACACAAACAGCAATCCAGGCTGAGGCATTATTAAGCCAGCTGGACATGACGTCCAAAGAACCAGCTCGTCAGGCGCGAAATCTAGAGCCTCAAGTTCATCAAGTTTCCACCGCAAGTAAGGAGGATGAATCAAGACCGATCAACCAAGGGAGAGCGTGGCAACGTAAACCCGAAGGGCAAGATTCGCCTCGTGATCGCTCGCCTGTACGTCGAAATATGCCCGCCAGAAACTGGGAATATTCATGACGAAACGGAAGGAAGCGACCGTACACAGACTACCCAAGGGGCTGGAGAAGAAACCAGGACTTCCGCCAGTCAAGAGGACGGAGGGATTTACGAGAATAGGAGAAGGAAAAATATCTGAAAGACCTCCAAAGCTCAACTCAGGAGAAAGAACGGTGGAGAAGAGCTATCCAGAACCAGGATACCAACCCTGATATCGTGGGAGTGGAAAGCCTTCAATACCAAGAGGCTAAGGCTCGAGAAAGCCAACAGAACAACTCGAGTCAGGAACACAGCCAAGGCGCCGTGAAAAATAAACTCCATGTACAATAAAAGGAGATAGCCTGAATCCTGAAAGCATGGTCGGAGAATGTCAGGAATGGATTGTGGTACAGGTCGACTCATGGACTAGATGAAGTTGTCAACGTAGCAGTGGAACACCATCGACAGTACCGATAATTTCAGCATGAATCTGTAACGTTCATGTTAAGTGTCTCATCGACACTGGGTCAACTATTAGCGTCATTTCTACTGCATTTTTAAGAGATCTCAGGGACAGAAATGATATACCTGTCATACCGGTATCTCATGTAAAAATTAAGGGCATTATACCAGATAAGTCTGTCATGTGTAAGCAACAGACATTGTTGGATGTTGAGATTGGAAGGACGACATTTCCTCATGTATTTCTAGCCATGTCCAACATTAAATTCAACATTATCCTGGGTGCTGATTTTTTCATGTCGTACCAGGCTATGATTGACATGCAGTCAAATTCCATCCATTTCAAGAAGTGAGATTTCTCTCAAACCGCTACATTTAATCCTTCAGACGTAAACGATCCATACGCCTATTGCGGGGAGTCAAACGCCGTATCTCCGACGGAAACCGAAGACCATGAGGCTTCCGAAGAAATTTTAATGGCCATGGATAAATTAGAAGAAGGCGAGAATGATGAACATCCCTTTGATCTGATCACTGCCAAGTCACGACAAGCCATGGCTACCGAAGAGGAACAGATCCAGCTTCAAAATTTGCTATTAAAATACAAGAATTTGTTCGATTCCAAACCAGGTCTTATTCCAGATTTTAAGTACTCACTTCTTGTGACAGACTGGCTACCTTTCAAGAAGAAGCCGTATCCAATACCGGAGAAATTTCACTCTACGGTAGGCAAGATTATAGAGGAGATGGAAAGGGACAGAATCATCATGAAGGCCCGAAGTCCTTTTGTTAACCCTTTAGTGGTGGTTTCTAAGCCAGATGGATCGCTGCGTGTATGTTTAGATGTCAGATCTGTAAATGAAAAGCTAATCCCGGAGAATGATCAGGCTCCGTCGATTAAAGGCATCATTCGAAAATTTAAGGGCATGAGATACTTCTCTTCTGTTGACTTTACGTCTTCCTACTATCATATTCTGCTCCAGGAAAAATCTAGGTTACTGACAGGCTTCATATACGACCAACAGACGTATGTTTTCTGTCGGCTTCCTTTCGGAATCCGTAACACTGGTGCCGCACTCATCAGAACACTCGACAGATGTTTAACTGATGAGGTAAAAGCCTCTACCACGAGGTACATTGATGATTTGCTCCTAACAACTGAAACTCTAGAAGAACACATGTTTAAGTTGGAGAAACTTCTCAAGAATTTGTCTGATACTGGTTTCCATGTAAATTTTAAGAAATCCCACTTTTGCAAGTCCGAGATCCTATTTCTAGGACATATCATAGACGGCGATGGCGTGAAACCAAATCCAGTCAAGATCGAAGCTATCAGCAATTTCCCTAAGCCGGTCAGAGTGAAACAGGTGAGACAATTACTGGGTATGGCTCAATTTCTTTTCAAATCATTGCCCAAACTACACTCAGACAGTAGCTCCTTTGCAAGATCTCCTAAGGAAAGTTGGGATACCCTGATTTTACCAGACCCTTTATTCTACAAACAGATGCCTCAAACATCGAGATTGGAGCAGTTCTTATTCAGGAAGAAACTGACAACCCTGAAAACAGGACATACTTGGCTCTCGTCAGTAGAAAAATCAGGAAACACGAGAAACATTACTCCGTAACTGAGCTAGAGATGCTATCAATACTTTATGCTCTCAAATATTGGCAAAAATTGATGGATTTCCCATTGTTGTTAGAACTGACCACCGTGCATTAACCTTCATGCTGAAAACAACTATGGCTTTTGAACGAGTCTTCAGATGGACACTCTTCGTACAGAAATTTAATCTTCAGCTGGAAAAATTGCTCTGGGAAAAATAACTTACTGGCCGATTGCTTAAGCAGAAATCCTAATTCTGAAACCGTGGATGTGCATCAGATAGAATTAGTGCAGGGAGACCACGAATTTCTACGCAGGCTTGGTTATCTTCGACAGGCACAGAAACGAGATCTTAAATTACGATCCATCATTGACTGTCTCGAGGACAAGCTCACTCCAAATGAGCCAGAGTTCAGAAAAATCAGGAGGCAAGCTAAGAATTTACAATATGTTAATGGAATTCTATATTTGTTGACTCAGCTAAGACGAAGCTAAGAGCCGTCATTCCACCTAAACTGCAGGAACCTCTTATTTGGCACATACACAAAATTACAGGTCATGGCACAGTGGATAAAACTGTTGCCGCCATATCAGAATCATTCACGTGGGAAGGATTGAGGATCTTTGTAAATAATGTCATCAGGACGTGCGACACTTGTCACAGGGTCAAACCAAGTTCACACTTGTTACAGCAAAGTCTTTTTCTTATTTTGCCATCTGCTCCGAAAGAACTCTATGCATTTTTTTTCAATCAATACTGATCTGCATTTAGGGCAGTCACCCAGGTGGCAGATTCCCTATCTGTTGCTTTCCTAGCCTTTTCCGAAATGATTTCAAAGAAATTGGAAATTTATTGAACATCCCCCTTGGTAAGTTATTCCAATCCCTAACTCCCCTTCCTATAAATGAATATTTGCCCCAGTTTGTCCTCTTGAATTCCAACTTTATCTTCATATCGTGATCTTTCCTACTTTTATAAACGCCATTCAAACCTATTCGTCTACTAATGTCATTCCACGCCATCTCTCCGCTGACAGCTCGGAACATACCACTTAGACGAGCAGCTCATCTTCTTTCTCTCAATTCTTCCCAACCCAAACATTGCAACATTTTTGTAAGCTACTCTTTTGTCGGAAATCACCCAGAACAAATCGAGCTGCTTTTCTTTGGATTTTTTCCAGTTCTTGAATCAGGTAATCCTGGTGAGGGTCCCATACACTGGAACCATACTCTAGTTGGGGTCTTACCAGAGACTTATATGCACTCTCCTTTACATCCTTACTACAACCCCTAAACACCCTCATAACCATGTGCAGAGATCGGTACACTTTATTTACAATCCCATTTATGTGATTACCCCAGTGAAGATCTTTCCTTATATTAACACCTAGATACTCACAATGATCCCCAAAAGGAACTTTCACCCCATCAACGCAGTAATTAAAACTGAGAGGACTTTTCCTATTTGTGAAACTCACAACCTGACTTTTAGCCCCGTTTATCAACATACCATTGCCTGCTGTCCATCTCACAACATTTTCGAGGTCACGTTGCAGTTGCTCACAATCTTGTAACTTATTTATCACTCTATAGAGAATAACATCATCCGCAAAAAGCCTTACCTCCGATTCCACTCCTTTACTCATATCATTTATATATATAAGAAAACATAAAGGTCCAATAACACTGCCCTGAGGAACTCCCCTCTCAACTATTACAGGGTCAGACAAAGCTTCACCTACTCTAACTCTCTAAGATCTATTTTGTAGAAATATAGCAACCCATTCAGTCACTCTTTTGTCTAGTCCAATTGCACTCGTTTTTGCCAGTAGTCTCCCATGATCCACCCTATCAAATGCTTTAGACATGTCAATCGCGATACAGTCCACTTGACCTCCAGAATCCAAGATATCTGCTATATCTTGCTGGAATCCTACAAGTTGAGCTTCAGTGGAATAACCTTTCCTAAAACCGAATTGCCTTCTATCGAACCAGTTATTAATTTCACAAACATGTCTAATATAATCAGAAAGAATGCCTTCCCAAAGCTTACATACAATGCATGTCAAACTTACTGGCCTGTAATTTTCAGCTTTATGTCTATCACCCTTTCCTTTATACACAGGGGCTACTATAGCAACTCTCCATTCATCTGGTATAGCTCCTTCGACCAAACAATAATCAAATAAGTACTTCAGATATGGTACTACATTCCAACCTATTGTCTTCAGAATATCCCCAGAAATCTGATCAATTCCAGCCGCTTTTCTAGTTTTCAACTTTTGTATCTTATTGTAAATGTCATTGTTATCATATGTAAATTTTATTACTTCTTTGGCCTTAGTCTCTTCCTCTATCTCGACATTATCCTTGTAACCAACAAGCTTTACATATTGCTGACTGAATACTTCTGCCTTTTGAAGATCCTCACATACACACTCCCCTTGCTCATTAATGATTTGTTGAATGTCCTTCTTGGAACCTGTTTCTGCCTTAAAGAACCTATACATATTCTTCCATTTTTCACTAAAATTTGTATGGCCACCAATTATGCTTGCCATCATGTTATCCTTGGCTGACTTCTTTGCTAGATTCAATTTCCTAGTAAGTTCCTTCAATTTCTCCTTACTTCCATAGCCATTTCTAACTATTTCTTTCCAACTTGCACCTCCTTCTTAGTCTCTTTACTTCTCTGTTATAATATAGTGGATATTTACCATTCCTTACCACCTTTAAAGGTACAAACCTATTTTCACATTCATCATCAATTAAAACACATCCCAGAGTCTGTTTACATTTTAATTTAACGTTTTCCACCGATCATAGTTACTTATCAAAAACTCCCTCATGGCTGTTTTATCAGTCATATGGTACTGCCTAATAGTCCTAATATCTTCCTTTCTAATACCATCTATGGATATTTACCATTCCTTACCACCCTTAAAGGTACAAACCTGTTTTCGCATTCCTCAACAATTTCTTTAAACCCATCCCAGAGTCTGTTTACATTTTTATTTACCGTTTTCCACCGATCATAGTTACTTTTTAGAAACTGCCTCATACCTGCCTAGCAGTCCTACTTTTAAGACCTTCCTTTCTATCGCATTTATTTTTAACTACCACAAAAACAGCTTCATTATCACTAATACCATCTATTACTTCAGTTTCCCTATAGAGCTCATCTGGTTTTATCAGCACCACATCCAGGATATTTTTCCCTCTGGTTGGTTCCATCACTTTCTGAATCAGCTGTCCTTCCCATATTAACTTATTTGCCATTTGTTGGTCATGCTTCCTGTCGTTCGCATTTCCTTCCCAATTGACATCTGGCAAATTCAGATCTCCCGCTACAATCACATTTCTTTCCATGTCGTTTCCCACATAGCTGACTATCCTATCAAATAATTCCGAATCCGCATCAGTGCTACCCTTTCCCGATCTGTACACTCCAAATATATCAAGTTGCCTATTATCTTTAGAAATGAGCCTTACACCTAGAATTTCATGAGTCTCATCCGTAACTTTTTCGTAGCTTACACATTCTTCTTTCACCAGAATGAAAAATCCCCCTCCCACCTTTCCTATCCTATCTCTACGATACACACTCCAGTGCCGTGAGAAAATTTCTGCATCCATTATATCATTTCTCAGCCATGATTCAACTCCTATTACAATATCTGGTAAATATATATCTATTAAATTACTTAATTCTATTCCTTTCTTTACAATACTTCTACAGTTCAGCACTAACAATTTTATGTCATCCCTACTTGATTTCCAGTTCCCTGTTCCCTTATCACCGCTCCCTAGGCCATCCCGTCTCCCTGAATGTACCTCCCTATTACCCTTCCAAACAAATTTCCTAACTTATACGTACCACTGCGGTTTAAATGAAGGCCATCCGAGCGCAGATCCCTATCTCCTACCCACCCATTAGGATCTAGAAATTTCACTCCCAGTTTCCCACATACCCACTCCATAGTCTCATTTAAATCCCCAATCACCCTCCAGTCAGTATCCCTCCTACACAGTATTCCACTAATAACAATCTCCGCTTTCTTAAACTTCACCCGTGCTGCATTTACCAGATCCCACACATCTCCAACTATGTTGGTACTTATATCAGCTTGCCTTACGTTGTTGGTACCAAACTGAAACACTACCACCTTCTCCTTCCCCTCCTCCCTCTCTTCTACTTTCCTCAACATCTGCCTCAACCTAATTCCTGGATAGCATTCTACCCTGGTCCCCTTTCCTCCACACACTTTCCCCACGTGTCTAACGATGGAATCCCCCATGACCAGAGCCTCAATGGACCTGTTTGGTCAAATTCCAACTTCGAAGAGGGGAAATCGTCATGTGATTGTGACCATTGATGTATTTTCAAAATACGTGATGCTGTATCCTATTCAAAAGGTCAACACTAAATCTGTTCTGTGGAGAATCACCCGAAATATAATTCCTCATATGGGAAAGCCTAAGGCTATCTTAACAGATCACAGACCACAATTTACTTCTGTGGAATTCAAGCAAGGCATGACCCAGCTAGGCATCAAACATATTCTAAATTCTGTAAGACATCCGTCCAGCAATCCAGCGGAACGTGTGATGCAAGAAATGGCTAAATTCTGTAGGATATTCTGTGGACATGCACATTGGAAATGGGTAGATGAAATCTCGATCATCACGGAGTGTTCTAATGGCACTATTCGCGAGGCTATCTCTCAGATTCCATCAGTACTTCATTTTAATAATTATCCCGTAAACCCTTGGGATCACATTATTCAATGTCCCGGTACGGTGAGACCTACTCCACAGGAAAACATTGAGAAGGCAACCGAGTCATTGAAGCGCCATGCTGAGAGATGTAACAGAAGAGTTCAAGGAAGAAAATTCCATAGGTCTCCCCGATTAAATGAGTACGTATTATTGAGAAAACTCGCCGTGTCAGTACCTACAAGCAAGTTCTATGCGAAGTTTGCAGCATTGTTCATGGGACCATATAAAATGTATTTGGCAACAACTCTTATAAAATCCAAAAGTCTCGATAAGTCATACGAAGCAGTCCACAATGCAGCCAATCTAAGAGTCTACACGACACCTACACAATAAACCAACATTACTTAACCGCCTACTTGAAGGGAAAATTATTTACTGAATGAGGAGTCAAAACTTACCGAACGCCCTGTGTAGAAGTACTAGGTTACCAGATGCAAAGAGCGGAACGGAGAACTTTGAGTCTCAAGGAGAACGGACACCAGTTGTGAGCTTATCTACGCTACTTCGATGCCACTTATTATCCAAATTTTCGGGGAAAATATTTAATGGACAGTATTATTCTATAATCTCATTTCCTTATGAAATTATACTCTAACCAAGGGAGAGATGTTCCCTTCAAATTTGGTAATCTTTAGAATATTTACGACGAGCGAAAATTAAAAGTTTTATTGTTCACCGGGCGCACTATTTATCATTTGCAAAGCTGTGTGTGGGCACCAAACTGGTTTTTTCTATTATTCAGAAGGGCGATGTATTGATCCGTGTTCGACTGAGTGCGGGGTAGATCACGTGACGAGCCTGTGTTTCCAGCGTGCCACGCGTGGACGACCTGTGCTGCAACCAAACTTCGAGAACAGCCACAGCCAATTATAAGAGACACCGTGAACCAATGATTGTCTTTAAAAAGTACATGCCTCCCGAGCCAAGACTATAACATGCCATGTTCGATGTAAATCGCTCTCTGCTCTGCTCTACTCTGCTGCTGCTACTTTTTTGGTTATACTAAATTCGTCATAAAATTTGGTAGTAAAATTTGTAAAAGTTCTTTAATTTTCTTCAATTACTCCTTCTTCATTTAAATTGCTCTGTATTTATTTTCATCTGTTTATCTTTGTGTCCTATAAAGTCATTTACCCAATTCGCTCGATTATGTGGTCCTGTAAGCTGAGTAAGGTTTCTAAATTTCGTAGCCTTGTCGTATCTGTCCATCCATATTTGTAAATATATTTTAAATATGTTATTTGTGTTTGTCTTTGGTACCTTGGGAAAGCATTTGTGTGAAATGAGACCTAGGATTTAAGGTGCTGAGGGTTCATTGCCGTCCTGGAAGTACGACATTGGTCCTAAGGCAGTCTCATTGTCATCTGATGGAATCAAGTGTATTGAAGGTCATGCTGTGCCTTTTCTTTTATTGGTTCTTCTTGATTCAGGGGTCATTGCACTGGTGATTTGTATATTGTGTTAATGTATTGTCGTGTGTTGGAGGACAGATAGGCCTGGTCATCTTGGTGTGGCATGCTGTAATCTAATATTTCCTGGTATGAAGGTGTTGTACGTGCCTTTTTATTTCTTATATCAGTTAGTTGAATTTCGGTATGTGCACTCTTGAACTATTTTGATTTTCTTCTGGATACTTCCCCTGATGGCAAATTTAACACGATCTGCATAGGGACACGGGCAACATAATGTGAGGTTTGTTCTGTGTAAAAATTTTAAAGTGTTGTATATGGTATGATGAAGTAGATGGTGATTTACTAACCTCATTTCTGTGACTTGTCCTTCTAAGGATAATGCAAGCAACGTTGCAAGCTAAAGTAATAAATTGTAATTTTCAGACTGGTTTAGATTCACTTGCAACGTTCGAAATTTAACCTCCCATTTGTTTTCTTTCTTTATCCCTGGTGATTAAGAATGCACCCAGGTTGGTAATGTAAAGCTAAAATTCAATGAGGATATGGTCTGGTGTATCAATTTAACCTGAAAATTGTATGTGTGGAGCATTTCCGTGTGTAGTGAAGGTTTAGTTGGGGTAATTTATTAGCTGGATGATGTTTTCTCTTTTGTGCTGACCTGCCATACCTACTGTGCTTAATTGTTGGATAGTTAATTGTGTGTAATGGGATTTGGTGAATTGTAATGTGTTTGCACTGTATCCTCATTAACATATGGTTTCCTTTTTTTCTGGTAAATGAATTTCTTTCATTAGATTTTGGGTTGTGTAATTTCTTGATTTCTTTCTGTAATCTTGTGGGTCTAGGGCAGGGATGGCGAACCTATGCCACGCGTGTCACTAAGTGACACGCGATCACGATTTCGGTGGCACGCCTCATGAACATAATAATGTTTACGTCTTGTACTGCAGACAATACATATATTTTAGTGATTCACGTGTAAGAACTAAATATCGAAAATCTCAATACTAGTTCCATCCGGACGTGCAATATGGCAACGCTGCTACACTGATAGGTCCGAAAGTCAAGTGAGATAACAGTGTCGTTTTCTGGTGGTTTTGTATACGGACCTCACAAGCATGTTTTCGGTGCCTAAAATAACAAAATCTTAACAAAGGTTGCCGGATGAACAGTGGACAAGGTAATTCGGACTGATAGAAAGATGTGTTGGCTGTGTTTGAAAACAATATTGTGTCCCTCACATTTAATATAAAGCGACATTTCGAGACTAATCATTCATATGTTTGTTCCATGCCAAAAGAAGAAAGAAGAGAGAGTTCGTGTCACAAAATATCGAACATTACACAAAGCAAATTAGTTCTTTTGTATCATCTTTTCGTCCAAGGAATAATATCAGTGCAGTGTTTCCATCTGTCTCACTGCATACTACAGCATGCATAGAAAACCGCTTTCTGACGGCGAGTTCTTGAAATAAACTTCCTTACTGATGTCCGACACATTATTTGAAAACTTCCCTAACAAACTACAAATAATTAACAGAATGAAATGAATGCCAGCCAGCTGAACTGCTGTAATAAGAATGGGTGAAGAAGTTTTGGAGCAATTGAAAGCTAAGTTGAACAAATCCCAGATGTATGCAGTATATTTTGATGAAAGCATGGATGTGACCTTACAGGCAAGGATAGCTGTTTTCTTCTGTTTTACTTGCGGAAACGTAATGAGGTAGAAATTAGTTAAATTGTTGAGCATACGAACTACGACAACATGGAAAGATAATGAAGCTAATGCAGGAAGGGAAGTCCATTGGCAATATTAGTGTTTTTGGTTTTTATCTATAATAATATTTATCTTCTTACAATTTGTTTTCGTCGCACAGACAGAGATCGGTCTTACGGCGACGATGCGATAGGAAAGGCTTACGAGTGGGAAGGAAACCGCCGTGGCCTTAACTGAGATACAGCCCCAGCATTTACCTGGTGTGAAAATGGGAAACAACGGAAAACAAACTTCGGGGCTGCCGACGGTGGGACTCGAACCCACTATCTCCCGGATGCAAACTGACAGCTGCGCGCCCTTGACTGCGCGGCCAGCTCGCCCGCTAGTAGTATTTAATGACGAAGTGTGTTACAACTGGTGCTTATTATTTATTTATTTATTTATTTATTTATTTATTTATTTACAAATAATATGTATATTCAAAACTTACAGTATTAAAAATGTATTTTTGCAGTATTTCCAAAATACGAGCACGGAACATACAGTTAAATGTATTTACAACATAAATAAATAAATAAATAAATAAATAAATAAATAAATAAATAAATAAATAAATAGATAAATAAATAAATAGATAAATAAATAAATAAATAAATAAATAAATCAGTAAATAAATAACATATTATGAAACATAATTAGGAATTTGGAAAGGAAGTCGCCGGGGGAGGGAGGGAGAGGGCATTCCTTAAAGGAAAATAACAAGTGGCACAGTCAACAGTTGAGAATAATACACCAGACTTAAAATGGCACACTAGTTGGAAAAGGTTTGCCATCCCTGGTCTAGGGTAAACTCTGGTAGATTTTCCTTTTTTTTTTTAAATTGTTCATCTTTTGAAACTTTATTAATAGTGCTTGCCCTTTGAGGGGGGGGGGGGGGGGCTGAGGTATCCCAAGTCCATAGTGCAGGAGAGGATTTCCCTATCTAACTTTGTGGAGCCACCAGTAGAGTGACTAAGTTAACATTAGATTATGTAAAGAAAAACATAAAACCCATCCTTGAACTCTTTAGTTTCTTCAAGCTCTTCTGGATGGTCAGACCATGGACTTGCATCATGCATTCCTCCTCCTGCTGTATATTTGTTTATGTTCCAGTGGCTGTGATAACTCGGTTCATCCGATGTGCAACCTACCGTGCTTGTTTGGAGGGCACACTGCATGACTTAGTCGCTACAATCCGACATTGGCCAAATGTTCCTGATGGCGACTGGTCCTACTCTGCACCACACTTCACTACCTGTTACCAGCCAGTTCGCAAATTGGGTGAGCTGGGCCAAAAATTTCCAAATCCCTATGGTTGGACTGAACATGTATGTACTTGCTGGCATCAGCCGCGGTCAGCAGCTGCAGGGCTCATCGATACCAGAGGTGGGGACATTTCAACCTGCAATAGACGTTCGTGTGGAGAACGATATTTGTGCTACAGTGTGCCCGATGTGATTTATGATCAGACCTCCAATTAACTTAAAACATATTAACATTTATTTGTTGTGAGCTACACTCAAAGTAAAGTAGGGGGAGGATGTGAACGAAATTCTATTGTTTATTTGAGAATTGGACCTTCGTCTTGGAAAATTGATTGAGTAGAAATTATTTGTGTGGTATTTGATGAAGACGAAAAGAAGAAAATTTTGTTTTGTGTTATATAAAATTATTATTGTCATTTTATTTTGAGAATGTCATTTACTGTGTTAGTTAATTTTGAACTAGTGAACATTTAAAAAAATTATCTGTATAAAACATATGAAGATCTTTTCTGAAACTGTAACAAATTTTTAGGCAACCTGTAATGCCACGTGTTATTAATGGTGAAATTGCTGTTGCATCAGCAACCTTCTAGAACTTACAGGACTAAACTCGAAGTGCTTTCTGATTGGATTAAATAAAAACAGTTTTTATTGTTAGGAATAACGATGTTCTTATTGGTGAATGTGCATGTCGGACAAAAAATTCTGTGACCTGATTCGTCACCTGTGATTGCACGATTTTTGGCTTCTTGCGCTTCCACATGTGTAGAGCTTGTTTGAGCCTCTTTAACATCTGACTGATCTAGCGAGCGGTTGCGCTTGGCGTTCATCCCCTTTGGGGGATGCCAGCTTCTAGGTAAGCGCTATTATTCCTTCTTGAGTTTCGGCCTTTAACGTGTTTTATGTAACTTTTGTTAAAATATAAATTACGATTCATGCGCCAGAGTTTACTCTTGATATTCCACATTAACCAATTTGAACATCAAAAGGACTTAGCTTTTCAGCTAGACAGCAAAGCTTGTTTTCAGAGGCAATTCTCTTTTCTTGTTCACAGTATTGTATCTAAATGTAAACTTAACCTTCATTTTCTGGATTAGTGACATTGTCAGTCACATGTAAAATTTGGTTTTTCTTTGAGTTCTGTGTTCAGGTTGTTTTGTTATTGTAATTCCTTTTATTTAATTTAAATATTATCAGTATGTAACTAGGGTTCACTGACACTTCGGTGTTTTTAATTTTCACTTACCACTTTGCTTTGTCTGCTCATTTCATCTTGAAACATTATTTTCGTCTTAATTTAGTAAAGTCTTAAGGGTAACCATCGTTTATCTATTTTTCCCCATAACGTCATACGTTCCTGTAGACCTCACAGGGTTCCTTCCGCTCTCCACTTCCTGTTGTCAGTTGCCGTATATTTTACCTCGTTTAATTTTATAACAGGTTTTATGTTTCTAAGTAAGACTTTTTATGTCCAAATAACCACTGTTACATGAATTAATTACTTTGACAGTGAAGTGAGAGGGGAAAGGTCATTAGGAAGGCCAAGGAATCGATGGATAGTATCATTCTCAATAGGAGATTTTCTTTTTTTTCTTACGAAAGAAAAATATCACACGAGAACACGTTTGCTTCTTTGCATAACAACTTTATTGTCGCTACGATACATATGCTGTTCTCTTCAATTGCCCTTTTTTTCTATTCTCACACTTGCGATCTTTTTTATTCTCTAAAAAACAATTGCTCTTTTTTTTAAAAAAACAATCTACTAAGAATATATACACGTTTCACACCAATGACCTATTTGTGATGTCTCTTGGTGCCATATTGGAAGTCTTTGTGTGTTAATACGTCCATTGCTATGTCACAAGTCTTTAAAAATCCTGTCCACTGATACCTTATTGATCGTAAACTGAGCATGCTAATATATAAGCAGGATAAGTATATGGACGTTACACGTCCAGGGACACAAAACATTAATATATTAACACCATTTATAGATCATCGTAACTACTATTATTTTATCTATTATATTAAATATGATTTTTGAAGGTTTTACCACAATTAGGTTATCGGACCTACGACAATACACACAGTGAAATAGGAGATCAGCAGAAGGAATATCAAGTGGGAGGACATAGAGGAACAGAAACTATACTTAGGCAGGAAGAAGTGGCGAGCGCTTGTTCACCAAACCCAGGAAACTGGAGCTGGAAAATGATGATGAATCGTGCTAGTAAAGGAAACAAAGGTATGTTCCTTGAATAATCTTCTAGGTAGCAAACTTCAAGTTTTTGGAATCACGAAAGTCCACTCATTATGCCTAATCAGAACTCCACAGGGAATTGAACGACAGCTGTCACCAGATGAAATGACATATTCCAGTGGCTACTAAAGGCTTGGAAGGTGGTGCTTGGGCATACTTGGACTGAGGGACAACAAAAACTATATGTTTCGATCAATAAATAAACTTGATGAGTTTACATTTACCGTGCAAAAAATTCAAAGGAACAAAGCTTTTTAAACA
This sequence comes from Anabrus simplex, assembly GCF_040414725.1. Lineage (NCBI taxonomy): Eukaryota > Metazoa > Arthropoda > Insecta > Orthoptera > Tettigoniidae > Anabrus > Anabrus simplex. The sequence continues at coordinate 784,271,546 of NC_090265.1, forward strand.
ATTTATGAATCATAATAATGTTATTACATCCCACTAACTACTTTTATGGTTTTTGGAGACATTGAGATGCCATAATTTAGTCCCGCAGGAGTTCTTTTGTGTGCCAGTAAATCTACTGACATGAGGCTGACGTATTGAGCACCTTCAAATATCACCAGACTGAACCAGGATCAAACCTATCAAGTTAGGTTCAGAAGGCCAGCGCCTTAACCGCCTGCGCCACTCAGCTTGGCAACAATTTACGAAGGGTTAATATCTGGAGTGTCATGAATCTTTTATTTTTTAAGTGTTTTATACGATAAAATGCCATGTACATTTTTGTGGTCTGTTATTTGGGATTTTGGTAAGTATCAAGGTATTGTAATGGTTATAGCATCCGCCATGCCAATTTGTGATGGGCTGGTGACGTTACCTTTATCAGCCCACCTGCTTACTCTTCAACCTCACAAATCACGAACAAGGCTTAAGTGCTAGGCCGGCTCCCTCTTGCTTCCGTCCGTGGTGGCGCGACCTAGGAGTACGGAAATCACGAGACGATTGACCTGGAGTCTTCCACCTCGCAAGGTTTCTGGATACATCCAGTATCTGGACTGTCCTGGAATGACTGGAGCAGATATATAAGACAGGAGTGACTTGCTTGAGTTGGAGTTGGTGTAGTTCAGTCGTGAGCTCAGTCAGTGAGTGACTACCATTGCTGTGAAGCGCGTGAATGCCATGACTGTCGGACTAGCGTACTACAGCATGGACTGACGGTGAAGGAGAGACCGTGTAGCTGTACAACGTGAGACCTTGTGTGTGAATGTAAAACTGTGTAGGCGTGCGAGAACTGTGTAGTGTGGGGCTGCTTTTGAAATACAGCACACACTGCCCTAGCGTGCAAGTGCGTGTGACATGTGACTTTGTGACATAACTGTTTAGCTTGTAAGAAAAATCTGTGGTGTTAGAACAAGTGAGAAACTAAGAAAGAGAGAGCACAAACTGTGTAAGTGTGTGTTATGAGCAAAAGTTATGTGCTCATTAGTCCTGTGTAATTTTAAGGCTTAGTTAATAAATATTAGTATAGAAGCTACCAGTGTAGTGACCCGCGAGTGGTCGCTATATGAGATTTTCTCTCACATTATTTTTTATTGTGATATTACTTCACAGTGATGAAAGGGAGGTGACTCTTCCCTCTTCTAGCTGAGTTTATAACTGTCATGAGTAGAGCGATTCACATTTGAAGGGTAAGCACCCACTCCCCTAGTCAGAACAAAGGTTCCTATATGACCGTGCGCACTGCGTGAGAGTTTCTCTCATCGCGCGACCAATGGCGTTGGTGTTATGTTGAAGTGGAGCGGAAAACTTACTCCTGTTGTACGCGTTAGTATTTGTATTATGAGCACTTCTTGTTTTTGAAAATGTTACTGTGTTCAGAAACCTTGCTTTTTTTACGTAAATATTACTAGATAAAATGCATGTGTGAGATTTTATTTTCTTACAACTCCAGGACGGAAGTTATTTTTATGTACATTGCATATGTTATTTTAAGTAGCAATTTGTGTCTTTAATAAACAGCTAATCATTTCATATTTATGTCCGGCTCCATGGCAAAATGGTTAGCGTGCAGGCCTTTCGTCACAGGGGTCCCGGGTTTGATTCCCAGCTGGGACGGGAATTTTAACCATAATTGGTTAATATCACTAGCACGGGGGCTGAGTGTATGTGTCGTCTTCATCATCATTTCATCCTCATCACAATGCGCAGGTCGCCTATGGGAGTAAAAAAAAAAACCTGCACCTGGTGAGCTGAACTTGTCCTCGGACACTCCCAGCACTAAAAGACATACACCATTATATTTTCTTTATTTCATTTTTATCTAAAATATATATTGTAGAACTTGCATTTGATTTCAGTGGTAAATTTCAGCCTTATGCCCCACAAAACTGTGAAAAATGTCACATTTATTTTAATGCAAGAGAAAGTCTCACACGCGACCACTCATGTTGCATTTTGGCTAGCGACCACTCGTGGGTTAATTATCTTACTACCCTGCCAACTTGTCACAATATATTGACTTATTATTTGAACTTACTCTTTAATTTCTTGTTGCAGCTGTGCAAGTCTTTCTTCGTTAATTCCTTCTGAAAGTAAATGCTGCTGGGTAAGCATACTCTCCTCTTTCAAAGCAAGCCATCGCCTCACTGCTCTCTGAATTATAACAGCAGCTTTCTTGTGTTCAGGACTAGAGTACATAATGGAAGAAGTTCTCCGGGCTTTGTATCTACGCCATGCCAATTGAATTCGTACTGCTGCCCTGTTGCGTAACTCAATCACATAAAAGGTCCTTTGAGCTGAAAGAGAAATACTGTACATCATTATCTTCAAAAGGAAGTTTATTCAACACACTTCACCTTTAGCCTACTTATCCCTTTATAAGGCAAAAATGTTGACCTTAATCACAAAAATACTTTCGTGAGTTTTAGATTCAGAGGTGATGTATAATTGCATTGGGAATGCTTTTGGAATGGATTACTAGTTAGTTTTACTAAAAGAAATAGTTAGAAGGGTGAAGGATGATGATGATCTCTGATGACCGACAAGTTCAAATATCTTGGATGAGTCATCACAACTGATGGTAATATCGATGCAGATGTCAAGCACCACATCAATATTGGTTGGATGAAATGGCAGTCTCTTACTGTGTGATAAGCGGATGCCAGTCAAATTAAAGGGCAAAGTGTACAAAACCACTGTCCGGCCTGCCCTCATGTATGGCAAGCCAGAAAAAGCATGACCACTGAATGCACATCACAGAGATGTGATGGTCAGTGGGCGTCACTCTGTATGACAAAGTGCGTGATGAACATGTGCGAGGATGCTTTAAAGTAGTGCCCATCAGCGACAAGATGGAGGAAAAGCCGTTCCGCTGGTGTGATCACGTCAGAAGAAGAAATGAACACCACTTGGTACAGAAAGTTCCAGCCATCAAGAGCGAAGAGAGGAAGAGGGTGTCCTAAGGCCCTAAGTCTTTAAAAAAAAAAGAAATACGACCAGACACGCCAAGGAAATATCTGAAGTCAAAATAGCATAGTGATTTTCTTGCTCACCAAGTTGCACACTGTAAAAGGCCAAGATGGTAATGGCCAAATAATAAGACGGCACACAGGAAACGAACTGCTGAGGCTGTCTTAAGGAAAAGTGAAGTGCCATTAGATCTGGTACAAGAACTTTGGACATATTCTCTCCGAGTCAGACGAGCTGACCGTGAGTGAGCTCAGGAATGCCCGTTTTATGGGTTCATATATGACCAGGAAAGAAGAAGTTAGAAGGGTGGGTACATATTTAATACCATCCATTCCAGTGCACTGTACCTTGGCTACTTATTTAGAAACCATTGCAATTACAAAGTATTATGTGTTACTTATTTTTATTTGCAACACAACAAGATTAAAAGCAGAATTTTCATTGTTGGAGCATCACAAACTGCAATATTCTCTCTCTACAACTATGCAAGTTTCATTGTAATTCTACATTCCTACCTTCTGCCTCCACCTCACTTTTTGACTGCTGTACCACTGCATTCGCTACGTACTGCCTTGCTTGCCTGCTGCAAACCTCTACCCATGGACATGTGACTGTGACGTCATTGTTCCGGAAAACACTGGAACTTTCCTACCAATGATTCTAGACTTCTCCATTATGCTATATAACCCAGGTTCCACCCCTCACAAGTCAGTCTCATATCGTTACGGAGTGGTGAAGCACCGAGGATCTGTGAGTCGTCTTATTATTTGGCCATTACCATCTTGGCCTTTTACATCGTGCAACTTGGTGAGCAAGAATATCACTATACTATTTTGACTTCAGACATTTCCTTGGCCCGTCTGGCTGTATTTCTGTTTTTGAGACTTGGCTTCTTATGTACATTTTCATTCAGCCAGCTAGTGTCAGTGTTAACTATCGAGATGCAAGATTTCTCTTTTTTAACTTAAGTTTACAACTGGAACTATACTCAGGACAAGGGAACATTAACTATATACACCTATTTATGTGCTTGTGATAACTACTGTTTGTTGAACACTAGTATTTCTCTACAAATAAGCTACCCCGTGAAGAATCTCTTCCTCCCAGCATCCATCTTTTACTCCCCTCTCCTCCCTTTCCTCATATTTTTATCATACCATTCTGATTCATTTTCACATTTTTGAAGTTGTACGATCCTGTTATATCTGCGTTACTACAAACTTTATAATAACCTATCGGATGTATTCCTACTATCTAACTGAAATTTGTAAATGTGGCATATTCTTGCTTTGTAACTGCTGATTCAGAGCTGTTCTTAGTATTTTCATTGCTGGCTTCATTATGTTGGTGTCTTAACTTAAAGAAAACTTATATTTCTTGTTGACGCTTAAATGTATTTATCTGTTCTGTTAGTATTCGCTTCTTTCTATTCTAACCTTCTATCCTCTGGGGTCCATCACCTTCTCTCCGCGTACCATACTAGCTGTGTATTTGTATTCTGCAGCATTACTACGTTACAGCACGCTAGCAGGCCTACCAACTGTTGTAGTTCATCACTGCAACGTTCTTGCTTGAGGTCATTGACAGCAAGCAAAGGGCAAGAACATGTTTGTTTGATTCAGACTAGTGTAATGATATTTATATTGTGGATAAATTTGGTAACCAGTTGAAACTGACGAATTTGACGGTTAAAATGGCTAGTATGGTCATTACGTAACTGGCAGCATAGCGACAAGTAGCAGCTCGCCTCGTAAGGTCATTGACAGCAAGCAAAGGAGTAAGGACATATTTGTTTGGTTCAGACAATTGAAATGTTATTTTAATTTGTGGATAAATTTGGGAACCAGTTGAAACTGAAGAATTTGACGGGATTAAGAGGAGGAAATTCTGATTTACTGTATGTGAAAGGTCTCAGAAATATAGCAGACTTAAGGAAAGGAGAAATTTTAAGAAGAGCACAGAAAATATTTTAAATTCAACATATAGTTTTTTGCTAGGGGCTTTACGTCGCACCGACACAGATAGGTCTTATGGCGACGATGGGATAGGAAAGGCCTAGGAGTTGGAAGGAAGCGGCCATGGCCTTAATTATGGTACAGCCCCAGCATTTGCCTGGTGTGAAAATGGGAAACCACAGAAATCCATTTTCAGGGCTGCCGATAGTGGGATTCGAACCTACTATCTCCCGGATGCAAGCTCACAGCTCAACCTATAGTGACTGACTTAATAGGTGTAATTTATTTTATGATTTGAAAATTATTCTATTTTAAAATGTTTTACTAAATGACAAAGTAAATGTAAATTTAGATACAAAGAACCATTTTATTTCTTCTTTAGATGTAAATAAGGACGTAAGTTCCAAGAGCAGAGCAGATTTTAAATTTTAGCATATAGTGACTAATTTAATAGGTTTTATTCATTTTATGATGTGAAATTTTCTATTTTAAAGTTTGTAATAAATGACACAATAAGTAAGTAAAAGTTGAAACACAAAGAAATATTTTAACAACTTCAAGATTTATATATAATTGTTCTGTTGATAACTATATTTGTACAAATGTATCAAGTCCGAAGATTTAGTTCGATGTTTTGGTACCGCTGAAGAAGAGAGTAGTTAGCTCTCGAAACATGTACAGTAATTAAGTATAATAACATATGTAGGCTAAAGTATTGACAAGGCGGGAAAGTGTTCTATAGAAATTGGATATGGAATACTTTCCACTCTACGTTTTCTCGCTCATTTGTTTGCATTACTACGACACGACACATTAACTATTTCTTCTTTAAATATATATTCAGTCAAATATTGCGTATATTTTAGTCATTTTCATTCACGCGAAGATTACCGTGACTTTTTTTTTTTTTGCAAGTTGCTTTACACTGCACCGACACAGATAGGTCTTATGGTGATGTTAGGACAGCAAAAGGCTGGGAATGGGAAAGAAGCAGCCACGGCCTTAATTAAGGTACAGCCCCAGCATTTGTCTGGCGTGAAAATGGGAAACCACGGAAAACCATCTTCAGGGCTGCCGACAGTGGGGTTCGAACCCACTATCTCCCGAATACTGGATACTGGCCGCACTTAAGTGACTGCAGCTATCGAGCTCGATGCGACTCCTGTTAGATCCATGGCTTTGGACACAGCACTGGCAGAGTTAAATCCTTGCTGTCTTCATATTCTTGAAAGTATGAGAGCTTCCTCTACAGTACACAGTTTCTACTACATTATGGAATACAATACCAGAATGCTTTGCAGTTGCCTACAGAAGCACTAATACGCTGACAGTGAACAGCAACTAGGCACCAAATGATGAGCGCGAAGGTCACTTGAACAATAAATAATAATAATAATAATAATAATAATAATAATAATAATAATGGAACTAAATTCTACTAATTGAATTATGATGCACTGTAGGCCTACTCACATTACTGGTGATCAACTAATGGTTTCTTACTGACCCTAGAAAAAGTGAAAGCTATCTTTCTGAACAGGATATTAGGTATATCTAAGACATCTCCATCTAGACTAGCTTACGAATTAGCTCAGGAGTCTTTCCTTATCGAGGATCTTAATAACTTTCTGTACCACTGACACCTCAAGCCATTACTCATCTAAATCTGAGGTTAAGCAAAAGAGAAGAAATCTGGTTGGAGTTTTACGTGACAGATGCTATGACAAGTAGAGACTGGATGGGCCCAAATCAGAACATGTGCAGTGCCATCAATAGGCTAGCTGTACAGGGATTTCATCATAAGCCATGTGTAAAAGAGATATATCACGAACCAAGCGACGAATGCGTGTGCAAAATGAGTTGGAAAATATGGGAACGATACCACTTCAATAAGTGCAGCAAAAGAGAAAAGACCTTACATGAGAGTAGAATCATTTATATGCACATTCGTGCGCTCTTCTCCCTTTATTTACTAATGGTTTCTTAGCAACAAACTTGACAATACAGTACACATCCCTCAATAGATTCAATACATAAACGTTTCTATTCATTTGTTCATTATGTTTGGCCATAGACTGTTGACAGTGTAAACTTAATTGTGTTTACTCTTCCCAATATAAACAAACTCATTATATTGTTCATTTGATTTCACATTTTTATTTTGTCATTCAAATGCAGAAGAGCAGAAGACACCGTTCTTTGAACAGAAGGAGTCTCCTCAAAGGAAAGTACACACAGAAAACAGAAAAACATATTTTTCTCATCACAGCCACATTACCTCTTGTTTTTTTGTACAGAATACAGAGTAAAGAGCAGAGGGTTAAATTTCTGCCTTCTATTAAATTTAGCATTTTATTATTTGTCCATAATGTTTAATTTTGGTATGCACCAATCAATCACTACTGATCTGCATTTAGGGCAGTCACCCAGGTGGCAGATTCCCTATCTGTAGTTTTCCTAGCCTTTTCTTAAGTGATTGCAAAGAAATTGGAAATTTATTGAACATCTCCCTTCGTAAGCTATTCCAATCCCTAACTACATAACTGCTTCATTTCCAGTTTATCAACATATGATAATGTACAAAACTGAGAAGAGCACCTACCAAATTCATTCATACATACATACATACATACATACATACATACATAATCATTATAGACTGTTATGCCTTTCAGAGTTCAGTCTGCAAGCCTCTGTGAATTTACTAAACGTCGCCACAATCCTCAATTTGCAACTAGTGTTGTGGCCTCATTTAGTTCTATACCTCTTATCTTTAAATCGTTAAAAACCGAGTCTAACCATCGTCGTCTTGGTCTACCTCTACTTCTCTTACCCTCCATAGCAGAGTCCATTATTCTCCTAGGTAACCTTTCCTCTTCCATTCGCCTCACATGACCCCACCACCGAAGCTGGTACAGCTTCATCCATCGAGTTCATTCCTAACTTAGCCTTTATCTCCTCATTCTGAGTACCATTCTGCCATTGTTCCCACCTGTTTGTACCAAGCAATCATTCTTGCTACTTTCATATCTGTTACTTCTAACTTATGAATAAGATATCCTGAGTCCACCCAGCTTTCGCTCCTGTAAAGCAAAGTTGGTCTGAAAACAGACTGATGTAAAGATAGTTTCGTCTGGGAGCTCACTTCCTTCTTACAGAATACTGTTGATCGCAACTGCGAACTCACTGCATTAACCAAATACTTGAAATTATCGACCTGTTCTAGCTTTGTATCACCAATCTGACATTCAATTCTGTTGAATTTCTTACCAACTGACATCAATTTAGTCTTCAAGAGGCTAATTTTCATACCATACTCGTACCTATTTTCAAGTTCGAGATATTACACTGCAGGCTTTCGGCACAATCTGCCATTAAGACCAAGTCGTCAGCATAAGCCAGACTGCTTACTACATTTCCACCTAACTGAATCCCTCCCTGCTATTTTATACCTTTCAGCAGATGATCCATGTAAACTATGAACAGCAAAGGTGAAAGATTACAGCCTTGTCTAACCCCTGTAAGTATCCTGAACCAAGAAATTCTACCATCAATTCTCACTGAAGCCCAATTGTCAACATAGATGCCTTTGATTGATTTTAATAATCTACCTTTAATTCCATAGTCCCCCAGTATGGCGAACATCTTTTCCCTCAGTACCCTCTCATATGCTTTCTCTAGATCTACAAAACATAAACACAACTGCCTATTCCTCTTGTGGCATTTTTCAATTACCTGGCGCATACTGAAAATCTGATGCTGACAGCCTCTCTGTGGTCTGAAACCACACTGGGTTTCATCCAACTTCCTCTCAATGACTGATCGCACCCTCTCTTCCAAGAGGCCAGTGAATACTTTGCCTGGTATACTAACCAATGAGATACCTCGATAGTTGTTGCAATCCTTCCTGTTCCCTTGCTTATAGATAGGTGCAATTACTGCTTTTGTCCAATCTGAAGGTACCTTACCAACATTCCATGCTAATTTTACTACTCTATGACACCATTTCATCCCTGCCTTCCCACTATACTTTACCATTTCAGGTCTAATTTCATCTATTCCTGCTGCTTTATGACAATGGAGTTTATTTACCATCCTTTCCACTTCCTCAAGCGTAATTTTACCATCATCATTTTCCTCCTCCCCATGAGCTTGGCTCTTTGCAACACCACCAGGATGATTTCCTTTTACATCGAGATGTTCAAAATATTCCCTCCACCTCTCCAGTGATTCCCTGGGATCTACTATGAGTTCACCTGAATTACTCAAAACACTGTTCATTTCCTTTTTCCCTCCCTTCCTAAGATTCTTTATTGCTGTCCAGAAAAGTTTCCCTGCTGCTTGACCTAGCCTTTCCAGGTTGTTACCAAAATCTTCCCACGAGTTCTTTTTGGATTCAACAACTATTTGTTTCGCTCTGTTTCTTTCATCTACGTACAAATCCCTGCCTGCCTCGGCCCTTGTTTGGAGCCATTTCTGATAAGCCTTCTTTTTACGTTTACAAGCTGCTCTCACTTCTTCATTCTACCAAGATGTTCGCCTTTTCCCATCTTTATACACAGTTGGTCCTAGGCATTCCCTTGCTGTCTCTACTACAGCATCCTTGTATGCCACCCATTCACTTTCTATATCCTGAACCTGCTTACTATCTACTGTTCGAAACTTCTCACTGATCACATCCATGTACTTCTGTCTAATTTCCTCGTCATGGAGATTTTCTACCCGTATTCGTTTGCAGACAGATTTCACTTTCTCTACCCTAGGCCTAGAGATATTAGTTCACTACAGATCAGATAGTGGTCTGTATCATCAAAAAATCCGCAGACTCGTACATTCCTATCAGATTTCCTGAATTCGAAGTCTGTTAAGATATAGTCTATTATGGATCTGGTACCCCTAGCCTCCCATGTGTAACGGTGAATAGCCTTATGCTTGAAGAATGTATTCATAACAGCTAAACCCATACTAGCATAGAAGTCCAGCAAATGCTTCCCATTCCCATTAGTTTCCATATCTTCCCCACACTTACCAATCACCCTTTTGTATCGTTCAGTTCTATTCCCAACTCTCGCATTGAAATCGCCCATTAGCACTATTCTATTCTTGCTGTTGACCCTGACCACAATGGCACTCAATGCTTCATAAAACTTGTCAACTTCATCCTCGTCTGCACCCTCACATGGTGAATACACGGACACAATTCTAGTCCTAATTCCTCCAACTGACAAATCTACCCACATAATTCGCGTGCCTAACAGAAACTATGTTGCATGCAATGGTATTCCTGATAAAGAGCCCTACCCCTGACTCTGTCCTTCCCTTTCTAACACCCGTCAAGTACACTTTATTATCTCCTATGTCTTCCTCGTTATCTCCCCTTTTGCGAATATCACTTACTCCTAGCACATCCAGATGCATCCTCTTTGTTGACTCAGCCAGTTCTACTTTCTTTCTTCCATAAGCCCCATTAATATTGATAGCTCCCCATTGAATTCCATTTCGTTGGCCAAGTTGTTTCCAAGGAGTCCCTCGCCTGTGAAATGGGAGCAGGACTCCGTTACTCCCATAGGTCCGAGGCTTGTTGAAAATGTTCTGAGCTTGGTAAATACATGAAGCAGGATGCTACCCTACTTGCACATAGTCCAAGTGAGGATCTCTCCTCTAACGGGTTATGGACCACCGGTGAATTGTATAGTCCTAGCCGCCTGAGCACAAGGAGGGCCATGGCTCAGAATATGTCCGAGATGCCCACTCCCATTCCATAGCAACTGGTATCCCGACTCTCAGGACCACTTACTAGGCCACTCAACCGTTGCCCATGGTTGACGAACTAGGACGTGACTACAGTAACCCACAAACATGAACCAAATTCATAATATAAAAATATTAATCATATGGTCTCAAATACAGTATACAGGCATTTTAATTTACTGTCATCTGGCTGCTTGCTTGTCAATTTCAATGTTCCATTTTATACAAAAATATATAAATCAAGGAGGTTCTGTCACACAATCGACTTCCCCGGCAGGAACGCATGCACGCCAACATCATCTCACCAAGCCAGAGCCCTCACTCAAGTTAGAACTGTTGCAACTTAAGAAGTTTTCTCTATTGTTTAACAATGTGATATACTGTAAATTTCAACTGCAAATGAATCTAGGGAGTGACAAGTCACCATGTCACTATGCCTGAGCTCCCCCTTGTTTCTACTGAACAAATTTTGTAATAAGTGACGAAGAATGATGGTAGTGGCGATTGTTGTTTTAAGAGGAACTACATACGGGAAAATATTCCCTCTTAACACTAACCAGAGAAAAATGGACGAAGTCCGACCATTCGAAGACTGAAGGTAGGCTGTATCGGCCAAAAAAAGGGAAGGGCCACAAAGTGCACGGAAATGAAAGACCACCTAGGTCTCACAAACCTAATAACGTCAATGTTGGAAACGAACTTAAGTTGACCAAAAGAGATCAGATAGGAAAGGGTGACACAGTTAAGTGGTAACGACAGACAGAGGATAGCCTTGATGTATTTTAAATCAAAATAAATGAGTTGTGGAAGTAAACTATGTCCTCATACTGAGGTGGTGCAGCTCTTTCCAGGCACATCCCCAATGGCGGTGAGCTGCATATACCATTTTAACTACATACTACCCCTCCTACAGTAGAATAACACCCACACCGGTCTGTCGTAGAGGCACCTAAAAGAAGCCCCAGGGGCTTTCAATATGGGAGCATGAGTTGGCAACCACGGGGCCCTTAGCTGAGTCCTGGCATTGCTGCCACTTACTTGTGCCAGGCTCCTCACTTTCATCTATCCTATCTGACCTCCCTTAGTGAACTCTCGTTCTTTTCTGTCCATGACGCTAGTAGAACATTCGAGGGGTAGGGAGTCGCATTTTCACACCCTTTGTGGCCCTTGTCTTTCTTTACCATTTTTTAATTCTTGGTTCCCTTCCATTTTTTCTCTCTGATAAGTGTTATATAGAGAATGGTTGCCTAGTAGAACGTCCTCTTAAAACAATAGCCACCACACTAGCCCTCCTATCATTCTTAAATTTCGAGGAATTGAACCCAGGCCACAAAGTATTGCAGCTAACAGCGCTAACCATTACACCATGGAGGTGGACAGTGAGTTGTAGAAGAAGCTAGTCATCGTCAGGGAGATAGGTGTGTATAATCAGGCACAATCACAATACAGAAGGCACGTAGGCTACATAATTTCCAACTTGCTGAGTATTTTGGTTGTAAGGTTGCAGGAACTATTATTGTCTTTGATGCTCTCCTGCTGCCTGAAAAGTTTGTTGTTCCTGTTTGGGTTATCAGTCCATAGACTGTTTTTTTTGCAGATTTCCAACCCACCCTATCATGAACTAATCTTTTCTTTTTTAACTAACTACTATAGCCTACATCGATTTGAATCTGTTTGTCATATTCATACCTTAGTCTACCCCTACCGTCCTTACAGCCTCCACTTCCCTCAAATACTAACTGAACAAGTCCTGGATGTCTTAAGATGTGTCCTATCATTCTATCTCTTCATCTGGTCAAATTTTGCCAATCATTCTCCTCGCACCAATTCGATTTAGCACCTCTTCATTCGTAATTCGATCTATCCATCTCACCTTCAGCATTCATCTGCAACACCACATTTCAAAATATTATATTCTCTTTCTTCCTGAGCTCATTATTGCTCATACTTCCATACAATGCTATGCTCCACATGAAAGTCTTCACAAACATCTTTCTAAATCCTATAGCACTGTTCGAAGTGAGCAAATTTCTTTTCTTAAGTAAGGGCTTCTTTGCTTGTGCTAGTCTGCATTTTATGTTCTTACTTTTCCAATAATTAGTTATTCTACTACCCATGTAACAATATTCTTCTTCTGTTGCCATTGATGCTTTCACGGCCCGTACTTATAGACATGATATAGGCTTTTGGGCTTATGCCGTGTCAAGAAAATAAGGTGAAATTCTTTACATTTCGCAGAGAACTATGGTCTGCATCATCAGAAGAAAATCTTGACTGTCCTCGAGAAAGGCTTCTCTGTGAAACGTAAAGAATTTCACCTTATTTTCTTGATACGGCTAAGCCCAAAAGCCTATATCATGTCAATATTCTACTTCCTTTAACACTTCCTTTTCTAATTTTATATTTCCAGCAATACCTAACTTTGTGCAACTACACTCCATTAATTTTTAGATTTTTATATAGATCTACGAATGCCATATAAGTGGGCTTGTCCTGAATTCGATTCTCTAAGATCAGACGTTAAGTCCGGATTGCTTCACGTGTTTCTAAATTTCTTCTGAAGTGTAACTGATCTTCTCCCAACTCTGCTTCAACTTGTCTTTCCGTTCTTCTGTAAATTACATATGTTAAAATTTTGCAAGCATGAGATACTAATCTAACGGTGCGATAGTTTTCACACTTGTCCACACCTACTTACTTGCGAATAGGTATAAGACTGGGTATAACAACATTGTCTAAAATTACATGGCACTTGTCCCGTACCATACATCTTACACACTAAATGGCATTAACATTGTCATTACGGTTTCTCCTAAGGCAGTGAGTAATTCTGAGTGTATGCCATCAATTCCAGGTACCTTGTTCCTATGTAGTTCTCTCAATGAAAACAATCTAGGGCAAGTAGATTTGTTAGAAATAAATCATCCGTCCTCCAGACCATAGGTCCGGAATACATCTATTAGTCAACATGTAACAAAATAACTCACCAGCAGGAACAGCCCATACTAAGTCCATACTAAGCTCAAGTGCTTAATACAGAAATAAACTTTACTCTATTATTATAACTGTTTTATAAAACTGATGGAAAAATAATCTTGCATAACCTTTAAATGATGCTTGTTGCTTGTTTACAAATGACAGTTTGACATGGTTTGACAGTTGGCGATGCTGACTCGATTAATCGATCGCAGATTTCTAGGCTAACCTATCGACATAATATTAGGCATAACAAAATGGCGAACTGCTGTTCTTGATTAAGTCCGTATTGATTTTTCGTATCAGCCCTGAAACTTGAATAGATTTTGACGCGGACGATTCTTTGCAATGTCAATTTTCTTGTTGTGAGCACTTGAACTTTTGGACTGTGTAATGGTCGATATTTGTTTCAATACTAAGTTCCGCGGATCAGCTGTATGTGTTAACCAATCAGAAATACACATGATAGTCACATGATTATGTAGTATGTGTTGTGTGTAGGAATGCCCTGTCAGCAGACACTTAATTGTAGAATTTTGATTCGTTGTAGGTGTGAATAGTAAGTATTTTTGAATGGGAATGACGTGTACATCTATGTGTTGAAGGTTTTAAGTCATTGAACAATTTTAGTGCAAAGTGTGGTTATGACGGTCATTTCGTTTCATGTAGGAGGTAAGAAGTGAAGTCGCCATTTTCTTCGACCGTAGTCTTCTTGATTGGTTAATCTGGATGTATGTGAAGTCAGTTTTGTCGAAGTTAAAATACTTGCTATTTACAGTTCTGCTCTAATTGTGTTTCATATGGTTTTTAATGTATTTCTAAATTTTTTGTCTCTTCCATTGTAAGTATTTAAAACTTGTTTCCAAAATGGTGCAGACCAATTGCATCATTGGGCAATCGTATAATTCCCAGTTGATACGATAAATGCGTGTGTGTTATGTAGTTCAGTGTATATTCTTCTGCTCTGCCCATGAATGTTCAGCGGATCTGATTTGAAACCCGGTATTTTTTGTTGTAACTAATTACCTATCGATCAGGTAGGCTAGGCCTAGTTGAATATAATCGTGTATCTCTCCCTCTCGTGTAGTCGAATATACGGATCTTTATTTCTTGGAGTTCACATTATTGAAAGTCAAAATCGTGAATAATTTCCAGAAAGACTAACTATAAATAGTACACTTGAAATTCTAATCCATATTGTATGAAGTCCCTTAACCTGTATATTCCAATAGATAGATAGACCAATCTTATTAGTAATGTCTTATCATCCCTTTGGAGTATACCTTGTTATATTTTAGGTTTTTGCTTTATAATTTCTGTGCAGAAATGTATACTTTTGGGTATTCTTTTTTTAAAAATCTTGTTTCTTCTTCATTCTGGGGTACAGTAATTTAAATGTTTTTTTTTCTGATATAATTCATCCTAGTTAGAAAAACTAGTTTCTTCGTAAGGAAATACATGAATAGTTTTGATTTCTCATTCTGGATTTGTATTATCTTCAATAATTTTATAAACTATCTTGAAAAGAAGTTGGTGATATGAAATTTCCTAATTTTTAAATGCATTAATGCATTCTCCCTTGTTTGAACAAAGTTGTATTTCCTCATTTTTTATGGGTGTGTCATGTTCCCTGTTCGCAAAATGAAATAGGCTATTGCTGCTTCTTTTCTTTCAATTGTTTTAATACTTAATTTTTGCACATACTGTATCAGCATCCTTCCTCTGGATTGAGTGTGTTAAAGTAAGAGGTGAGAGCTTACTGATATATTTTAAAACCCCAGGGTAGATATTATGGTATAGCATGTTACCAAATGCTGTAGTGTACATTTGGGGAAACATTATTCATTGTGATTTGACTCCTATAAACTGAAGTAAACTGAACTAAATTTGATCGGATAAGCATGCAGTAAAGTTTCTTAAGACCATAATATATGCATTACCAACCTGTATAATAAGATATAGCAATATCGCCTTTTATGTTCATATTTTCGTACCTCTTGAGCATTCTCCTGGATGGAACTCCAGTACGGCCTCTGAAGGCTACTGGCTAGGTGCTCCTTTGTAGTGTGCTGTTGCTGGCTGTGGCTAGTGACTTAGTTACTTGTTACGAACTGTTGCAAATGGTAATGTGAATGAAGAATATTCCAAGAATTTCTTAGCCTACATATTTCTGTCTTCAGTAGATCATAATGGGTTTAAGGGAAATCAAGAGGAAAATTTGATGGGCCATAATAATAATAATAATAAATAATTTTATTATTAAAACAAAAAATATATATGCTCATAGGCCTACCCATGACTTTCACTGCACACACAGCTTTCTTCTACAGTACAGTGCTTTAACATGTTTTCTTTATCTTGTTCAGATCCAGGGCTCGTACAAAAGAATGTAGTATTATATCTGCAAAGTCTCTGAATTTGGCACTGCGCTAGAATATGTCTTCTTTTGTTAGCTGTTGAGGTTCAGGGTGGGTACCAAAAATTTCTAATACTATATCTGTGAAGTTTGACTATGTTTGTCCATGACATTTGTGGCCAGTTCAGAGAGAAAAATGGAGATGAAATGTGTACAAGATATAACCTATTTTGGTGAGGACAATGAGGGTATTTTACGGAAAATGTAAGACCTATTGCCAAGGAAAGCTAGAAGCATAACTGCAAGCTACAAGAACAAGTGCATTTTAGTGAAAAAAAAAAAGGAAGTTGATTGACAGGGTACTATTTTAGGTGCAGGAAGTGTCTTGCGTCATCAGCTGTTGCGAGTGGTAGAACTGAAAGTGGCTGCAAGCACAGGAAGCGCAGCCAAGGTAAGTGATAGTGGGTTTCACTTTTACATGAATTTCAGGAGCTTAAGAAAAAAGGGGCCTTCTTTACTGATTTGAAATTACAACTTAGAATGACATTTGTAAAAGTGGCTATGATCCTCTTAATGTCGCATCTTAACAACTTCAGATATCCTGAATATTAGCGTGCATTGTGTTGTGCAGTACCGATATTTTCACGACATTTGTTCATGTATCCTGATTTATAAATTACAAGGTCGAAACCGGTCGTTGTAAGAGGTCGAAACTGGTCCTATTATACGTGTGATAATAAATAAGTATTGATCAGGTGGAACTTTTCTTTCTTTTATGACATTTGTTCATGTAAACTGATTAATAGTAAACCCCCATTCTGGATTGGTGGTGTAGGCACTGTGGTCCACTTAGATGAAAGCATCAGTACTAAACGAAAACATGTGGGAGGATAATTAAACAAAAGTGGACAGCAAAGAAGGGGAATGATTCTGTACGTTGACATTTGAAAAGCAAAAACATAAAAGTAGCCTACCCCATTTTGGAACATGTCTTACCTGGTACTGAAATATTAGGACGGTTATGCAAAAACTGTCTACTTGGGAGTGGGAGTTTTGCCATTCACACACAAAACGGTAAATCATAGTAAAAATTGTATAGATCCTATTAGTGGTGGGTGCCTGTACAAACCAAGTGGAAGGCTATTGGTTAAGACTGAAATGGTACGCCAGGAACATATGAGTAATGAACTAAAAATTGCTTCTTGAGCACATCAACCAATTCATGTGGCTGGAGTTATTCAGAAGTACTAAAGACTCCTTCGACAACTTAGTGATGCAGATTCAGAGAAACATCATAACATAAAGATGCTAAATTTCACCTAAAATAGCATGACCCTTGGACCAGTAATTAATGAATTATGGGCAAATGTCTACAACACGCCCTAATACAGTGTCGTAATAGAATGCCTCCGAGTTCATGCGCCGGTGCATTGCGCTGTGCAAAGTACGTATGACGACTTCGTTAGGTTGATCTCAGAGTGCAGGTCCCTCCCCACTCCTCGAGTTTGAGCAATAGCTCTGTCTCTCCCTTTTCCTACACCTGTCTCGCTTGCTCCGCCTGTTTCCCCCTTCATCACTCGCTCTGCAGGGCTCTCCATCAGAGTCGAGCCGAGTCGCCCTGAGACAGAATACTGGTCCGAACCTAGCAAAGTAGGACCGATGCACGGTGCACAGAACCTCTGCACCTTGTTTTGCATGCATGAGATTTTGGATGTTTGAGAGGCTCTGTTGTAATATCTTTTCTTCATACATTTTGTGGTATGACATGTATTTCTCCTTTTGCTATTTCTTTACAGCACTACAGTGTCGGCAGAAATTCACAGCAAAGAACTTCAGCTAAAACAAAAGACTTGAAGTAATAACTGGCAATAGATACTCTAATGTACATGTGTATATTTTTGTTTTAATAATATTTACTAAGGGTCACCAAATCTTCCTCATGATTTTGCCCTAAACCAGTTAATATCTATTTGGCAAGTAAGAAAGGTATTAAGTCTGGGATGGGGTCATATCGAGAATTGATTAAGAAAACTAAAGCAAATAACTCCAAAAGAAATACACTGTACAACTTGCAAACAAAAGATAAGAAGAATAATTGGATAAAGATATTCAAACTTCAGACATAGTAACATGAACAGGTAACAAAAGACATGTTCAAGCGGAATGCCACAGAAGAAAGTAATGTGTGCAGCAAAATAGTGGTGGGTATGTACAAATGTATTTTTATTTGTAATAATAAGATTTGTTGCCAAATTTTGTTCTTGATTCACACTAACCCTATCATGATCTATTTAAGAGACAAATGAGCATGATATTTGTGGGATATTCTTCATTCACATAACTTGCCAACTGTTCTCAGGTACGGAGGCAGTCTTTATGGCCTGTGCATGGCCTAGCTAGTGACAAAACCCATTGTTCTAGCACATCAAAGATACAGCTAGAGCCTCTTGAAGAGAGATTAACCCGCGAGTGGTCACTAGCCGAATTGTAACACGAGTGGTCGCACGTGAGACTTTCTCTCATATTAAAGTTCATTTAAGGTATATCTTCTATAATTTTGCAGGGGCATAAGAATGAAACAAATTGCGGAAATGAGACGTAAAGATTGCTTTATACAGTTTAGATAAAAAAAATTATTATCCGTATATTACAGAAACAAATTACTACTCAATGGAAATTAGTCATTAGTTCAGTCACATGGAAGTACGTAATATTCACAAGAGTGACGGGCTGAAAGGCTCAGACGGTTAAGGCTCTGAGCTCTAGTTGGCAGGTTCGATCTTGGCACAGTCCGGTGGTATTCGAAAGTGCTCAGATACTTCAGCCGTAGCTTTACTGGCATATAAAAGAACTCTTGTGGCACAAAATTTTGGCCCCTCGGTATGTGTGAAATCTGTAAAAAGTAGTTATTGGGACGTAAAACCAATAATGTTATTATTAATATAGAACTTTCTGACAGCCGCAGTACAAAAGCAAGAATAAAGTACAATAGGTCTTCTCTCTTCCGTGGTTTCCCATTTTCACACCAGGCAAATGCCGCGGCTGTGCCTTAAGGCCACGGCTGCTTCCTTCCCATTCCTAGGCCTTTCCTGTCCCATCGTCACCATAAGACCTATCTGTGTCGGTGCGAAAAAAAAATAGGAATGGAAAAAAAGGTCTTCTCGCCAACATTTGAGATAACTGGAGTTTGTAACAGCATTTATTTCCCAGCCTTCTTCCTCGACTCATAATTCTTGAAGACTCGTTTATCAGTAATTGTAAATGGAGAACGTTACACGCATGAATAAGTCAAATGCTAACTCCTACAACAGGAGAAAGTTTCCCCTCTCTACTTCAACATAACACAGACGCCACTGGTCGCACGATGAGAGAACCTCTCACACAGGGCGCTCAAACTCGTACGAATCTTATTTCTGTCTAGAGAAGGGCATGCTTACCCTTCAAATGTGAATAGCCTTACGACAGTTATAAACTCGTCTCGAAGAAGGAACAGTGACCTCCCTTGCATCGCTGAGAAGTTAACTCACAATACAAAATAATGTGAGAGAAAATCTCATATAGCGACCACTCGCGGGTTAACAACAGAGACATTGTTTAATTAAACAACTTATTTCCAAAGTGACATAAATCCAAAATTGATGAATTTTTGTTTTGCTTTCATAAAATAGTTTAAAGGCTCTCACATCACATAGTGAAGGTTTAAGCGAGATCTAAAAACTACGTTTATTTGCAGAGTGACAGAACTCCAAAATGTGTTTATTTTCAATGTGTGTCATACCTGTTTTGACCAGTTTGATGGCTCTGAGTATAATATTTTTGGAGAAGTTGGTACTGTTCATGTTCTTGGCAGGGTCTGCCATCTACATGTGGAAAATCTCAGCTAGGGAACATTATTATTAAATCAAAATTGGGTTTTAATACTGCAGATTTGAAATCTATTCAAATAAGTGCAAACAAAATTTTCTGCAAATCCACATTTTCAGGGGTGTCAGAATGATTTTACACATTGTTGAAAAGGGGTAAAAGAAAGTAATCTCTCAAGTCGAGACAAGAACAGTTAGGCCGCCCAGTGAAATGGGAGAAGATAAAAAAGGCTTTTTTAAATAAACTCTGCATAATGTAGGACCATCCTGCAATGCCGTTTTACCAACATGCATTTGCTCTCGCTGGCAGTATTCACAGTGATAGTCACAGCAATGGCGATGATTGAAGACTGTAATTTACTACATGTTTCGAACCTTATTTTAAAACTTTGCTATGTAAGTACTGTAATAACTGGTGTGCTTCCTTTATGATCAATATTTGAAATGTAGGTATGGAGTGTTGTTTAAATGTAATAGGAGTTGAATCATGGCTGAGAAATGATATAATGAATGTAGAAATTTTCTCACGGAACTGGTGGGTGTTACATGTAATAATCATTTTTGTTCCGTATTGATATTTGATTGGAATAATAACAGTAAGTTATTTGTTAAATAGACCACCTAATCAATACAAAGTCTAGTCTTGGATGATTTACATAGATCTGTTAACTAATAGTGGTACATGTTTCGCTTTGTATGAAGGCATCGTCAGCCATTGTCTTAACCTTAGATTGAAAATAAGCATCTAATTAACATGTAATAATGAAATGAATTTTAAAATTCTTGAAGAGATTTTAAGTGAAATAACATTAAAAATAACAATGATGGTTTAAAAATATACAATGTGATGAGTTACAATGGTGGAAGTATTAACAAAATTAACATTAGAAGGCTGCTATAATAAGTACAATGGATAAAACATCAGACTGTTATACAAGTAGTAAGATTGCTATAAAAATAAAGTTGACTGTCCGGCGGTTACAATTAGACGGTAGCGAAAAATCGTATATATTCAAAATAAAGAAGAGAGAATAAAAGTCGAAGGTTGGTCAAAAGATCCAAAATTAATCATAATCAAGAAGATAAAAGACGAGTCAGAGGCACGTGGTGAAGTTGTAGAACACATTGAAGATATGAAGTTGTAGAATGGAACTTGAAGAACAGTTTTAAATTGGATCTCTATGGACCATCTCAATTTGAAGCAGTGCTCAAATGTTGCAAAAATGTGAGTTTGTTTATATTCTAGTTGAAAAGGCATATAACAGTGGAATCTGTAAAAGGAAACAAGAAACATAGTTAATTGTAGAGTTATTAGTTAACAGATCTATGTAAATCATCCAAGACTAGACTTTGTATTGATTAGGTGGTCTATTTAACAAATAACTTGCTGCTATTATTCCAACTGGTGGGTGTATCGTAGAGATAGGAAAGGAATGGTTGGAGGGGGAGTATTTATTCTGGTGAAAGAAGAATTTGTAAGCTACGAAAAAGTTAAAGATGACAAACACGAAATTCTAGGGGTAAGGCTCATCTCTAAAGATAATAGGCAACTTGATGTCTTTGGATTGTACAGACCAGGAAATGGTAGCGCAGATGCTTATTCAGAATTATTTGATAAGATAATCAGCTATGTGGGAAACGATAAGGAAAGGAACGTGATTGTAGCGGGTGATCTCAATTTACCAAATATCAATTGGGAAGGTAATACGAACGAACGGAGGCATGACCAACAAATAGCAAATAAGTTAATATGGGAAGGGCACCTGATTCAGAAAGTGATGAAACCAACTAGAGGAAAGAATATTCTGGATTTGGTGCTGGTAAAGCCAGATGAGCTCTATAGAGAAACTGAAGTAATAGATGGTATTAGAAAGGAAGATATTAGGACTATTAGGCAGTACCATATGACTGATAAAACAGGCATGAGGGAGTTTTTGATAAGTAACTATGATCGGTGGAAAACGTTAAATTAAAATGTAAACAGACTCTGGGATGTGTTTAAAGCAATTGATGATGAATGTGAAAATAGGTTTGTACCTTTAAAGGTGGTAAGGCATGGTAAATATCCACTATATTATAACAGAGAAGTAAAGAGACTAAGAAGGAGGTGCAGGTTGGAAAGAAATAGTTAGAAATGGCTGTGGAAGTAAGGAGAAATTGAAGGAACTTACTAGGAAATTGAATCTAGCAAAGAAGTCAGCCAAGGATAACATGATGGCAAGCATAATTGGTGGCCATACAAATTTTAGTGAAAAATGGAAGAATATGTATAGGTTCTTTAAGGCAGAAACAGGTTCCAAAAAGGACATTCAACAAATCATTAATGAGCAAGGGGAGTGTGTATGCGAAGATCTTCAAAAGGCAGAAGTATTCAGTCAGCAGTATGTAAAGATTGTTGGTTACAAGGATAATGTCCAGATAGAGGAGGTGAACTGAAGAATTCTATATTTCTCAGGACCAATACGCTAATCCCAATCATAACATTAACGACATTACAGAGAAAACCAGCATCATCTTTGATAAAGCCATTCCTGCATTAAAAAATGACAATCTCAAAATAGTAAACACACGCCCTAATAAACAGACGAATCACAAGCCTAACCCCACCCCTACCTCCACAATAGCCACTCCTCCTACCCCTCCACCTACATCCCTCTCCACAGCTAACATAAGCTCCAGACGCACTCGTAGTAAAACACAGCAAGCTTCCAAACATATTGTTACACTACCTCCACAACAACAATAGTAAGTACTCTTCATTTCCATACACACACCGGGCATTCCTTCATACACACACTATACTTCTATTAGCTTACCTTTACAGATAACTATAACACGAATACAGACGAGAGAGGTGTCGCCACAAACAGCTCCTAATCAAAATTTAAACTCAAATCTTGCAGTCTTTCATAAAACTTATTGAAGTACATCAACTGTTGGATTTCATAGTACTCCAAAAAAAATTTCACGACAAGGGTTTTCACCACGAATCAATATGACATAATCAGCCATAGATTAATCTCGAAGATCACTTCATACAACTAAACATGATACAGAAGCACAAGAACCATAAAGAAGATTGAAGAAGGAAATCCACGCAACACGAACTGAAATTTTAACAAGTGTTTTAACATATATATATACCACATTTTAGTGTGTTCAACTCAAGTGTTTTATACTGTGGCTTATGTATTTTAATATGTTTAATGTACTCATGTCCAATGTATACTCAATATGTTTTAATTTACTGTAGCCTTCATCACCACTTTGACCACAGATGTTTTAACCTCGCATAGACACACTACTACTATATATTTTATTTTCATCCCCATTAGACATCCGGATGATCTAACATAACATCTTTGCGATATTGTCTAATGGCTGTAATATAATTATGTACTAGCTGATGATGGCCATGGAAGGCCGAAACCGGTACTAATGTAAATCCATTTACAATAAATAAATACATAAATAAATATTGATAGGTGGAACACATTTCTTGTATGTACAGTATAGGTGATATGTTCCGAGCTGTCAGTGGAGAGATGGCATGGAAGGATATCAGTAGACGAATGAGTTTGAGTGGTGTCTTTAAACGTAGGAAAGATCACAATATGAAGATAGAGTTGGAATTCAAGAGGAAAAATTGGGGCAAGGAAGGGAGATGTTCAATAAATTTCCAATTTCTTTGCAATCGTTTAAGAAAAGGCTGGGAAAGCAGCAGATCAGTAGCGATTGATTAAACCATTTAAATTTCAATTTTTTTTTATTTGATTCCAAAATGACCTAAGTTAACTCCAACTTTTCATTGATAAAAGATTTTAAAAATACAGTGTCAGGGTGTGTGTAGGAGTAATCATTGATTAGAAGAGTACAATATAAAAAGTAATTGGGATGAATTACAGTTGACTGACAAATATTGTGCTTGGTTACAATTACTTTTCAACAAGTATTCAGTAAAATTATAATTATATTACAAAATGCCTTAAGGAAATTGCTGACTTTTTTTTTCATGGGCCTGGAATAATACACGTTTGCAGAGAAAAATATATTGCTTCATTTTTTGTTTCTAGCATAGAGGCATTGAGTGGCTATCATCACAAGGTGAGACTAAACATCTTATTTTGGTACTTTGAAAATCATCTTTTCCCATCATTTTTAGTTTAGTTTATTTCAAATAATTTGCCATTTACTTTGTAAATAAACTAATTGGCTTTAAGATTCTCATCGCTAACCCTCAATGTCTCTGGGTGATGTAAATCTTTGCATTTGCTGAAAAGATGCCCTACAGGAGCACTTGAAGGAATACCTGTGTTTAATTTTAAGAAAATTGTTGGTGTAAGTATAGTGTTTTTGGAAGTACTGGAGAGGTAAGAAAGTCCCTCATTGAGCACCGGTGTAGCTACTGGTTCTGAACTGAAAAATATATGTTCATTTACTTTTCCCCACTGTTTCTGGTTCTGTACAATGTATATCAAGACAAGAATGTAACTATAACAATTTTATTTCAAGAAGTAAATTACAAGTAAAAATTACTATGAATGTAACCATTTCAAGTAATCTGATTACTTTTAATCAATTACTTCCCAACTCAAGTAATGAGTGAAACTACATTTATATTCATAATCATATCTAAATTTCATTATAAGAAAGAAAGGAAAACATTTCATGGATTTACATCACTTCGGAAATAAGCCCTTCAATTAAGGCCAATGTCGCTTCCTTCTTGTGCTGTACTGACCCTTCATCACCGTAAGACCTCTGAAGCAGTTCATTTAAGACAAATGGCAGATTTTTTACTTTTTTTTTTAAAGGATGTGTGAAATTTTTTGCGTTTTGTGTCTGTTGGTATGGTGAAGACCAGTAGTGATGCTTTTCAGACAGGCATGAAGGTAGTCAGAATAGCTTGTACAAATTAGTGGGAACAAGGACAGAGATTTGTTATATTAGAGGGCAATGGACCCGCTATATGGAGCTGTGCATATGAATTGGCTTCAGTTTGTGGAGAGTAAGAGCTGCTGAGGTAGACAGAGATGTTCTTCACTACTTAAATATAAGGGTGCTCGGTAGCGGCGACTAAGGGGGGCATTTTGTGGAGAAAACATTGCATTTTTATTACATTTTAGTCGGCTGAAACTAGGAATTATTGGAATTATTTTAAAAAATGTACGAGCCCCGTTATCTTATCAGCTGGCTCTTTAGTTTACAAAATGTCGTTCGTCGCGCCTAACTGATTTGCATAGCACCTCGTTAAGTAGTGGTGATGTTGCATGTGCTGTGAAAAAGGGTAGCAGGAGTATGTCTTTTTGCCGAGATCAAGGACGCAGGTATGATTCACAGATTGTCGCATGCATTCATCTGTCTGGCAGTCTCTTTATTGGCTGTTAGTTCCCATGTGTGTAGTCAAATACTAAATTATTTTAAATTGTATAATCACGCCGTATTTCTATTTAATTGTAATACATGTGTATAATGTTCCTTTGGTGAAAGTTTTATTCTGTAGTCTAGTATTGAATCAACATCTCAAACTGTTATTAGCACACTTAAATTGGTAAAACCTCTACCTCTCTGTGGAAATTCGCCATGAGAGCATAAAAAATGTACCACTTTGTAGCTTTTAGTTTATGTGCCGCTATATCCCACTAACTAGAGTACTTTTTGTTGTCCGTAGTTTTGTTCCCCCCCCCCCCACTTTTAATTTCCAATCGCCGCTACTGAGGGTGCTCACATATTCTCTTCCACTCTTGATATTCACTCTTATGCATCTATAAGTTTACAGTAGTTCTGCAATGTTTGTAGAATATTTATTATCTTAACATCCTTCTACTAGCATGTTGGATAGATTTTGAGTGTCTGTAAAATTCATTCTGGAATACATCAGTAGGTATGAATGAAAGGTGGAAAGAAAGTGACTCCTTATCTTTAGTTCTCAGTGGTAGGCCTATTCAGGTGATCACGAGTGGAAAGGATCAACATCAGAGACAGTGATGGATTTCTTGAAATTCAGGTCGGTTTAGCTGATGTCTCAGTGCAACTTGTTTGAATGGGAGGGCACAAAGCTAATAACCTGTCTGCAGCTTATTTCATATTCTCAGCTGATGCAGGTAAGCAAGGCTTCAGCACAATTTGATTTTACAGGCACAGTTGGCATTTCTTTAAATTTGCCATTTCTTAGTATATTTGTTGCTTTAAATCTTGCCTATTGATATTTTATAGTCTGGGTTATTAATAAATTGTTGAAGATTGAAATGCATGCCAGATTAAAATTAGTGCATAGTGAAATAACATTGTCATATCAGGTTGACCTCAAGACTATTGAAAAAGTGGAAGATCTGCTCTGAAGAACTGTAAAATATGGTTAACAAAAGAAAAAAACTTTGGGATCATTGAAAGAATGGAAGGATCAGGGGTGATTATTTAGGAGGAGGTGGAGTGAGCACTGAGCAAGAGGGATAGTGATAAAGCTGCAGGCCTTCAGGTGTAACAATTGAAATGATCAGTGTGTTGGTGGTGGTGATTAATTTTAAGAGAAAATGCAACTAGGCATTCAACCTTCTATTATCACTGATTGGAAGAGCTCCCACACTTCAAAAAATGAAGGTATCTGCCAAAGAAAGGCAAAGAGACTAGGCCTCAACACGTAATACTACCGGGGTCAAGAAAGAACAAGAGTTGACGAAGGGAGGTTGGATAGGATACATGAAAATGAGGAGCCTGGCACAAGTGGAAGCAATTCCAGGACTCATCTAAGGACCCTGTAGTTGCTCCCACGTTAAGAGCCCCTGGGGCCCCATTTACTTGCTTCTTATGACAGGCAGGGGATACCATGGATGTTATTCTACCACCACCCATAGAGGGATGAAATGATCAGAGCACTGGCAGGAGAAGGGGTGGAATGAGTATATGAAATGAGGAAAATCCAGTTGGAAGAAAGAAAAAGGACGAGCGAAGATACCCATCTACAAGCACAAAGGTAATGATGCTTAGTAATGTGAAAATTACAAGGGAATCAAGCTATTGGAACTCCTTACATAGGTTCTGGAAAGGGTATTGTATAGGAGACTGAGAAATCAGGTGACAGTAAAGGAAATGCTGTTTGGATTCATGAAGGGAATGGGGACAGTGGATGCAGTTTTTGTTATGAGATGGTTACAAGAGAGGAGATTGTACGGGGTGTAACAAGTGAACTGTCTGCTTTTCACAAAATTATTGACGTAAATATGATTGACAATATTGTAAATTTCACGAATTTATACATAGCTACCCAGGTTGAACGATATAAAAGAGAGGGAGATACCAAGGAAATGTTGCGTACTGAAATAATGGCTTTGTTAGGCTTGCTATACCTTATTGGCACAAAGAAAGCTAATCACATGAATGTTAGGAAACTGGGCTAAAGATGGCACTGGAGTAGAAATCAAAAGGGCAACAATGAGTTACAAAAGATTTCTCCTTACTGACATGTCTTTGATTTGATGACGAAGTCCACGAGGGTCGGAAGGAGAGCTCACGATAAACTGGCTGCAATACGGATGGTTCTTGATGCATTTGTGACAAACTGCAAGAACAGTTACAATCTTAGTGAGTTTGTAACTGTTGATGAAAAGCTCCAAGCTTTTCGAGGACGGTGCAGCTTTGTTCAGTTTATTCCAAACAAGCCAGACAAATATGGAATAAAGCTGTTTTTGCTTACAGATTCCAAAACCTTCTGCACTAGAAATTTAGAAGTGTACTGTGGCAAACAGGAACAAAGACTTTGACGTTTCAAACTCGCCTTCGGAGATTGTTGGTAGGCTAGTTTCTCACATTGAAGGCACCAAATGGAACATTACCATGGAAAACGGGTACACTAGCTATCCCCTGGCATTTTCTCAATTGAAGAAGACAACATGTATTGGAACACTGAGGAAAAACAAATGGGAAATTTCTGTTGAATTTTTGCCTCAAAAAGATCGACCCGTGAAATCTTTGTTCGGATACCAGAAGGGCGTAACTTTGGTGTCATTTCTTATCAAAGAAGAACAAGGCCGTGCTGCTGTTAACCACCATGCATGACAGTGGTGTCATAGATGAAGAAACGAAAAAACTGGAAATGATTCGGGATTATAATTCAACAAAAGGGGGTGTTGACACAGTGGATCAAATGTGCAGCACATATACCACTGCACACATCACAAGAAGATGGCCACTGGCAATATTCTATGCTTTCTTGGACGTAGCTGGGATAAATGCACAAGTTATCCATTTTTCAAATGAAAATAACATGAAACCCATGGAGAATATTTTTGAAAAATTTGTCATTTTCTCTAATGGAACCTCATCTAGTTGAAAGAGCTAAGGTACCGACTCTTCCTGCAGATGTTTCAGTTTTCCTCCAATGTTTCAAGAGCCCTAAAGAAATAAATTGTGGAGCCTTCTCTGAAGAAACGAGGAAGATGTGTAATTTGTGGACGTGCTAAAAATATAAACACTACCATAAGATGCACTTCATGTCACAGCTTCGTCTGCAAACATGTAAACATCACATACACGTGTGAAATTTGCAAGAGTGCACCAGCGAGTGATACAGAATAAACAGGACAAAACAATGATGCCAGATTTAAATTTACGAGCTACAATGTGCTGTAATAATTATATTTTTGATTGTTAACGTAAAAATAGACTGAACTGATGCCATATTTAAATGTACTCATTGTATTGAAATACACTTGTTAATTTTAGTTTAGAAAGTAAACCTAACGTTTAAGTAGAGGCTTAGTGAATTTATATGACAATTATATTGTAATGTAATTAGAGAGGTAAAATAAAAACTAATATATTAAATATTTCGAGAATTAATTGATGAACGATAAGACATAGAATATAGGCTTTGAATTTACTTAACTTTGATGAAAATATTAACATACTTAATGGAGCACTCAGTGCGCCATGCGAGTGTTCGAGTGATGAATGAGAGTGCTCGACGGTTAACCTCATTTTTGCTGTCTGCTGAACAATATTTATTGGTAAAATTTAAGTTTTGGATTTTAAAGTTGTCTCTTTTTTTCCTTTTCTTTTTAAATACACGTACGAAAGATGAAATTTCAAGGTTGGTGAATTCTTTGTGATAATGAAAATAACAAACTAGTGAAACTATCAGTTGAAGTTTGTCAGATGACCTGAGCTGAACTGTTGTTCTGTATTGATGTTGGGTTTTCATATTACTGTAAACGAAGGCTTAATTCTTTGATACCTTGATGCTGTACCAGATAGGAAATATGTACCCTTTAATGTTCAAATTATTCTTTCCTTATTAAACATTGATGATTAGATGAGTTTTAAATAAACAAGATAAACAAAACTTAGGTGTTTTTTAAACTATGTCTCAAGTATATCTCCTCTCTTTGCTTTATGTACGTTTATAGATTTAATTGAAATTGTTACTTCAAGTTGAAAATGATGGCTCATATTGAATATTTACTCAAGCAAGTGGAAGGAATTCCAGGCTCAGCTGCGTGTCCTGTGATTGCCAACCCATGTTCTTAAGCAAAGAGCCTGTGTGCGGTTATCTCTTTCAAACACCTCTTACCATGGACTTTGGATCCTGTGGATACATTCTTCTGCTGCCTGCCTCATGGGGTAGTAATGCAAGGGACAAAATTAAACATGTATCATCTTGCTGATGTCATAGGTATGATATCTGAAAATGTATAGCGAATCTCTCATAAGAGTTGGCTGGCTGCATGATGGATCTGGCTGTGAACAATCGGATGCAATATTTATGCAACTGAAATCACAAACTTTGTAATGATTTAGGTTCTTACAATTACAATATGCACATACATTATCATAGGTAATGGTGGAAAAATGTCCTGCATCCATGGCACTTCTTTAGGAAATTTTCTTGCAAGTTCTTAATGTGTGGCAGTTTGACCTGTAAGTTACCCCCATAAATAAAAATCAGATGATGTGAGGTCCGGAGATTATGCTGGCCATAATAACCCTGTACTAATTACCCTGTCTTCAAAATCTTCTTCAGTAAAATTTAATGACTGCAGCTGCATATGCAGTGGCAGAGTATCTCTGGAAATATCCAGACCGACAATCAGTATTGATCAGTTAAAAGAATGGTGTGTGTGGTTTTGTTTTTCCTGTAATGTTCTGCATTAGCAATATCTGCACAAAATAGTGGCCCTGTTATCCTGTATGCATTTACCATGCACCATACTCAAATTTTCTCATCACACAATCGGGTTTGGAACAGTGCTTCATCAGAGATGATTATTAGATTTGGATTATTTACCCTATCATTAACATTCCTTAACATTCTGTTATAGAAATATACCCAACTCTCATCATATGGTAGTAATTTGTGTACAACAATGATCTTGTATGGTTTCAATTTTAAGAGCTTGTTAGCTTGCCATTCTGTGCTCCTTGAAATTGTGATTCTGTGTGAAAACCTTTGCAAAGATTTTTTAGGAGAATAGTTTTCTCCTCATTACGCATGCGTTGCTTTACCTGTTGCTTCTTATGGAGAATTGAGCCCTGAATTTATTTCCACATTTTTGTACAGTTTGTTTTGCTTGGACGCACATCTTGGAATTCTCTGCAGGATGATTTAGCCTGATCTCGTACGATTCGTACATATAAAAGCCGATGCTGTATCTCTGCATTATTACTGTATAACACACAATCCAAACACTTGTAACACATAAAACACCTAAATCACTTCAGAACTCAACACAAGTTTCGATGAGACTGAGGAACATACGAAAGTAAGCTAAGGTTGCAAGGTGTGCGTAGTTGTCACTGTGCCGTGGTGCACTGGCCGACCAACTCATACTTGAGGCTTACTTTATATACCTTATATACTTTAAATACCTTGGAAACATTTTAATTAAAGACCTCCACTCTATAACAGATATAAAAGCCCGAATTAGCTAAGAAAAGCTTCAACTACAAACAAACAAAAAAAAAAGAAACCTGTTTTTTGGCCCGCTAGAGAAAAATCTGAGGAAGAGACTAGTACAGTGTTATGTGTGGAGTTTGGCTGTATATGGTGGAATAACATGGACCCTGAGCGAGGAAGAACAGAGAAGGAAAGATGCATTTGAGATGTGGATTTGGAAGAGAATAGGAGTGAGCAGGGAAGATAGAATAATGAACGCAGACATACTGAAGAGAGTGGGAGAAGAGAGAAATATGCTAGCTGTGATTCGAAAAAGAAAACAAAAATTAGGTAAATCATAATCTGACATGATTCCTTACTACAAGTGGCGATGGAAGGGGTGGTGAAAGGAAAACAATGAAGGGGAAGAGCTATAGACAACAGTAGGAAAGGAAGGATATGCCAAGGTAAAGAAAAGAGCACATGACATATGAAAAATTTATGCAGGTGATGACGATTATACGATAAAATCCAAAATAAGGGTAAACTGTTAAGTCTTATCAATAAAGGATCGTAGGTGCAAAATTTAGAAATAAAATCCTTATATAATTGTTCATGTGTGTTTTGTTCATAAAATTATTTGTATCTAATAGTAGTGCAAGTTCAGTGAACATTGAGAGAAAGTTGGAGAATGAAGGCAGGGTCAGTGAAAGAAAATTTGGACCAGTTTATAGGAAATGTACATCTGGACTCCTTTAAAGTGACTACACTGTCTAACCTGTTAGAAGTGCATGTTCTGAGCAATCATTCAATCATCAGTGGTCTGCAGAGTAATATTCCTGGCTATGTTCTTAAACATACAAAGTGAATTGATGTTGAGGCCAAGGAAAAGATAAAATTTGACACAGAGGTTGATCAGAGTTAAGTTATTGTATGTTCACTAATGGTACTAACCGTGTTTAGATCTAATTCAGATTTCAACAT
Organism: Anabrus simplex; assembly: GCF_040414725.1. Taxonomy (NCBI): domain Eukaryota; kingdom Metazoa; phylum Arthropoda; class Insecta; order Orthoptera; family Tettigoniidae; genus Anabrus; species Anabrus simplex. The sequence goes on from NC_090265.1 coordinate 784,303,304, forward strand.
TGGCGAGAACTGCTAGTATGAAAATAAATGTCAAGTTACAGGGTGAGGTAGTTTACTGTTGCTTTCCTCACTGAGACAGAAGATGCTATTAGTTATCGGCAGGGCTGGGATTTCTGGGTAAATACATATTTGCTTTTTCATTAGCTACAGTTAAAATTTTGTCATGTTTTTATGAATAGGGTATTTGGAATCATTTAAAACCTATTTTATTTTCCATATCTGCCCACTGAAACTCACACAACTACTAACCCTAGGAGCAGAAATTTTCTTACCATGTAGGAATTGGTTGCATAAGAAATGACAAAACTAGCATAACTCATACCTCAGCCACTTTGAAATTGTCAGAGGCAAGAGATAGACAGGTCAATGACAGAAACACATTTGTCCATAAGGCATAATGGACCTGGGCCTGCAAATAAGAGCAAATACAAAAGTAATGACATGCTTCAGCTCAGAGCACATCCAGCAGCTCAGAGCACATCCAGTTCAACCAGTTTGTGGGTAGGTTGATAGTAAAATTGCCATAAATGGTTGATCTGAGGAGGAGACAGTCAGCACTATATGCCAAAGTAACACGGCATTTAATAGAAAATACTCATTTCTTGTAAAGATTTCATATTTCCAAAGAGAAAAGACAGTTTTGAAATGTGATGTTACCGGACAGTGTTAATAATAAGAACTACAGATAAAATTAAGAAAAAGGTTATGTGGCAGATAGATAAGCATATGAATGTATGGCAAAATATAGTTGACAGAGAGGCTGAGCTTGTTGGAAACATACCGCAATATCTTAGTGGGACATAAAACCAAAAGCATTATTGTATCATCGTACTGTTACTTTCATTGACCTGTCTGTCTCATCTTTAGCTTTAACAGTATAAAAGTGATAGATATGAGCAATGCTAGTAATGCCATTCCTTGCGCAGCCAGTCCTTCTTAGGAATGGTGTGAAAACATTGTTCATAGGGTCAATTGGTGCATTCATTTCAGTGGGCTTGGCAGATTGATATGTAATAGCAACTTCTGACTTGGTGAGGAAAGCAACAGGTAACTACCTCACTCCTCATTTCCTTAGTACACCTCTTAAGTGACGCCTAAGCTATTTATGACATCTTTTGGCAGAGCTGTGGAGGATCAAACCAGCCTTCGGGCTGAATACCTAAAATACGTACTGTAACAGGAGAGATTGTTAAATATGATCCTTAGCAGGTTGAAGAGTTGAAAGGCAAGCAATACTGTATTGAGGAAGACTGATATAGCAGTACATTTAATAAATCATGGATGATCATATCTAGACAACATTTGAGAATGGGAGGAAAACTTGATCAATCACAATGGTAGGTTGCAGCCAACTAATCTGTGGATTGATATCACTAGAATATATTATTTTGGGTTTACACTTCTGACACTACAAAATAATTATAATCAAATGCTGAGCAACAGGCACTTGTGGGGTCCGTTGATTAATAGTTCAGGCAACCTAATTCCGCGATAAAACTTGGATTTTACTGAAGCTAATGAGCAACTATTTTTCATGAACCAAGATATGTTTTTATTGAAGAACCACTGAATAAGGCACTAATAAAAAACAAACCCCATAGCTCAACAGCTTTCTCAACTATAATTATTCAGAGAAACTTTTATTGGGGAAGGGCTATAGTTGCAAAACTGGTAATAACAAGATAGAAGGTCTTAACAATGTTAAATCTTTCTATTTTATTTTAAAAAGGGGCATGTTTCGTCTCTTCCTCGTGAGAAATCTTCAGCCTAAAAACTAACTTACACCCACTGCCCCACTACTTGCATGGGCAAACAGGGCGCTCTTTCTCTATTCGTTCTCTAGAGTATGCTAACGCCAAAATATATGGTAGATTCTGTCATGAGTAGTCACATGTCTGACTATAACCATTCATTTTCCGACATTGAACAAGATCTTCCCATCATAAAAATAATAAAGGCACACTCCTCAACATATATGAAAATATTTTTATTAACATTGATCAAAGAATTAACCCCAACAGTAACCAAAATGATATCTGTTTTTTTTTTTTTTTTTTCTCCAAAATACTACGAACAATTCTAACGCTTCTAATTCTTCAGTTCCCCTCTACTCGACCCCCCCACTACCACTCCCCTCACCTCTGCTCTGGAGCATGCAGCTCATAGCTTACAATCAACCGTAAGCTACAGAACCGCACATGAGCTGGCCGGACAAGAGAGAGAGAGAGAAACAGGACAGAGAAGTACGTACTCATATGCCTTATATATCTCATTTACCTTAGAATATCGCGCAAGTCTCTTTTTTCTTCCTTTTTTCCGTTTAGAACTTTTCACATACCAACAACATTGTCTGGCTACATAACCAGTATATTGAGAAATTCCTCCAAGGAAAAGAAGCCTTGTTTAATAAGACACATATGCACTCAAGCTTCCATAAACTTGAGATGACGTCAACCTAATTCAAGATTTATTTCTGCTTTCAGAACACTGTGATCATCACATTTAATTTTATTTTAATTTTAAAGCCAATGGAAATTTTATCATTCAGTAATTTGTTCCTAAGACAATTTTTAACAACATGAACTGTTTTTATAACTGTTTATATATGATGGACTGAGTAATCTTCACTCTTAAACATTTTATGGATAAGTCATTGTCTTTAGTGTTATCAAGAATATCACGTCTTTATTTTAATAATATTTTTAGGCTGAAGATGTCTCACAAGGAAGAAATAAAATGTGTCCTTTTAAAATTAAATGGAAAGGAATAACATTGTACAGTATTTTAAAGGTGGAGTTATTCAATTATTGAGATCTTCCATCTTGTTGAGGCTGACAATATGGATTAATTATGAAATTTATTTCTTGTGGAAGACTGGTAATAACGAATGTTCAAACATGATCTAATTTATATGTAATATTTAGTTGTATATATTCAACAAAAGCTATTTATGCTTTTTTAAATATGTAATCTATATGACGAGTATGTTTTAATATTTTTCTTTCTGTCCTCTAATAAATATAGCCCTAAACCCCATCCAGTAGTATGAGAAAATATCATAGATCAAATAGCAAAACGAGAAATAAAACATAACTGAAATAATTACAGTGGTGAGCCACGACCAACTGCGTGACAAACTTAAGTGCGAACAATGACGGGCTAATTAATGTCTTTTAATGTGAAAGTCTCGACATAGCAAACCATTGTCGTATGTATCTCCAGGATTTCATGATTTCGATTGGCATGAATTCTTTTAAGTCGATATGGTCTTCCGACACTGCAGACCCTAATGATATGGTATTGATAAAATTATGCAGCTGAAACAACCTACAGTACTTCAAAAAAGTGTAATTTTATCCAAGAACATGAACATTACTAGCTACAGAACAAAAAAACCTATGCTCTCAGGTTGTAAACATCACATCAAAGTCTGGTGAAATGTCTCTTATTGGTGGCACAGGAAAACATTTCTTAAATTGATTTTGGTTCACATTTGAGGTAGCGGCTACAGGCATAGTGGCAACCTTCCTGCCCAGGGGCAAGGTGGTTCATTTCATGTTCAAAATACCTGTTTATCTTGTCTACAGATCTTGCTCTGCGTGCAGTGTCTCGAAAAAGCAACATCATAACAAAAGTGCTGAGAGACTTTTCATTGTGTGGGATGAGTGCACTATGGTTAACCTACAAGCAGTTAGCACACACTACAAGACATAAGAAATATATTTTTTGGTAGAGTCATGTTCCTGTTTTCTGGCAACTTCCGGCAGACTTTCCCCATATTACCAGAGGCACATGCACTGATGAGGTAAATGTCAACCAGACAACCAGAAGCAATCTGTCTGGGCTTGCATAAAGCTCCGCTTACCAAAAATAAGAGAGCTTGACTGGGGGGGGATTTGCTCGCATGAGATTTCTCCAATCTACTGTTGAAGATTTGAGAGGGGTACACTGACCGAAATCAAAGGTGAAGTTGAACTGCCATGCTCACTGGCCATGAACCTCCCGTTGGTCAAGGAGCTAATCGCCCATTTGTCGAGCAAAGGAAACAGTTTTGCAAACAAGCTATCCACATGCCTGGCATTTTGAGCATGTTCAAGCCAACTGAGAGGTTCACATGTATTGAAATGGTCATCAATCAGGATGAAACGACCAATTACCCCATCAAGTTTTTAAACTCGGAATGTTTTCCAGCACACTCCATCACTTTAAAAGTTAGTGTTGCTATAATGTTGTGCATCTTGAGCACTCCCAAGCTGTGCAGCGGGACACGGCTGCTGAAGTCGTTTTCAAGTAAATGTGAGAGGCAACCTTACTGATAGGCTGCAGCCAAGGAGAGGAAGCGTGTTCATCCTGCATGTTCTTCTCATCCACAACAACTGGGGTGGTGGTGATTATTGTTGTAAGAGGAAGTACACTTGGGCAACCATCCTCTGTTAACACCTTTCCGAGGGGGGGGAATGGAAGAGGTCCCACACTTAGAGAAATTAAAGTAATGGCAAAAGAAACGGAAGGACATGAGAATGAGACTCTAGGCTTTGCGAACCTGATGGAGGTTCGGTTTTCAAATACAGGCTATTTCTTGCCATGACTGACCGATAAAACATCAGTATGTATTTAAGTTTGCTATAGGGTGTAGGAAACCTCAACACAGGCAGACGTACTTTTACTATGCTCCGCAAATCAGTTTACCAGTATGTCTGGTATTGGCTTCATGCGAGTAGATGTGTGCTTGCTTATAAACACCATAGTTTCCTCCTGTTTGTCGTTAGCTCCGACAACAAATAGAGATGAAATGTCGTATGGCTTTTAGTGCCAGGATATCCCAGGACGGGTTTGGCTCGCCAGGTGCAGGTCTTTCTATTTGACTCCCGTAGGCGACCTGCATGTCGTGATGAGGATGAAGACAACACGTACACCCAGCCCCCGTGCCGGACGAATTAACCAATTAAGGTTAAAATCCCCGGCCCGGCCGGGAATCGAGCCCGGGACCTTCTGAACCAAAGGCCAGTACGCTGACCGTTCAGCCAACGAGTCGGACACAAATAGAGAGATTAGCTATAAACAGTGAGCAACGTAAAACATAAGGGGCAGCTAGTTCACCTTGTATAGATCAGTCATCCTCTTGTTTGCAATCACTTGCTGGCAAGTATAATGACTGCCTTCTGTGTGCATCATTGTTGAAAATGATTAGTTCTTAGATTGCTAAGTGTTTGTATCACTGTGGCATTTTCAACATATAGCTTGACCTGGACACTGAGGTAATGACAGTTGAAAACCCTTCTAAGGAGGCATCCAAATGCCACACTAGCCCGTCTGTGTAGTCACTGTATGTCGGCATCTACATTACCATTTGTTGAGAGGTGGCAGCCGAAGTAGGAAAAGTGTTTGATATTATGCAGGGTCTTGTTACTAACCATAATGGAAGGAGCTACCTTATTGGTGTTTGATGTGGTTTATTTTATTATTTGAATATAGGCTTATGGATGTCTTTTAGGCATGAACATTAAGTTTTAGGTGTCTGAATTAGACATAAAACATAATATGAGGGCTGTAAATAAAGTAGTGGCAATATTGATAAAATACAATATTTAATGAACTAGAAGTACACTTGCATTACCGTATTTTCCTTCAATGTAGTCACCCACAAAGTCTATTACCTTTTGCCACATTCTGAACAACCATGCAGCTCATCAACTGCCAAATTATCCGCTTAAGCTGATACAGTGTTTAGTCGACTCTTCTTCCAGAGAGTATCAACCATACATTTTGTTACTCATTGTACATACCTGTATATTTTTATATGTGTGTCAGTTTATTTTGTGTTCATTCTTATTGCCATAGCACCCGTTATGTATCACCAGGACCTACTGAATTCCATGAGTCTATAAATTTAAACAACACAGAGCACCTTATTTGTACTATTGTTGCAGAATTCTTAGCTTGTATAATGTACTTGCATTAATTATTACTCACCTACATCACACGTAATATTTCATTTTCATTTGCAACATTTCAACCACACTTCATATTGTAAAATTACATTTTTCATAAGACTCTTACTGCTAGAAAACATGTTTTAGGATCTCGCATTTATTTTGTGTATGTTTTTATATGGCTGATGATGACCCCGAGTAGGGTTGAAACTAGTTCCATGTAATGTAAATACTGTAAATACAACTTAGTATTGAATAGGTGGAAAACTCTACTGTGCATTATTTATATATTAAATGCCAGGAAGCCGTTACGGACCGTTAGCAAGGCGTTCTCTGTTGATGACAGCAACTGTTGCTTTACTGCACGGAGTATAGATGCCACGTCAGAAAAATGGTGGCCTCTGAGGGCTTCCTTCAACTTTGGAAACAGGTCAATGTTGCAGGGGATCATATGTGGTGAGTACGGAGGGTGTTCCAAGACCTCTCAATTCCACTGTTGCAATAAGAGCTCGACATTCTGTGCAACATGACATGTGTGTAACATAACATGTGTTGTCATGCAACACGATAGGGCGATTGTCTCGCAATAGATGTGGATGTTTGCGCCGCATAGCTGGGCGCAGTTCTTGCTCCAGAAATCGGCAATAGTAGTCACTGTTGACGGTTTGTCCTTCAGGCTCAGCATGCATAAGAATGTCACCTTCATAGTTGTATGACACAATCGGCATAAGCTTAACCCGATTGGATTCCTGTCGAAATTTCTATGGACGTGGCGAACCTGAGTGATGCCTTTCATTCGATTATAAGAAATAAATTGACTATGCAATATATCAAGTAAATTATATTACATCAGTCTTGGGACTAGTTTCAGCCACTTAGTGGCCATTTTCAGCCAAATGAAACTTAGAGTAAATTATCTGAAAACTAAAACATATCTATACTAGACAAAGACAATGTTGCAGGAATAATTATAACATTAACATAATTATAACAATTTTGGTTATGATCTTGTCATATGTCTTTAAGTAGACAGGACCTCAGGCAAAGAAGTAAATCTGGAAATGATACCCAGAATTAGGAATGAATAAACATACAGGAAAGAAATTAAAAAAGAGAAAAGTTATTTATGAGACTCGTCTCTAATGTCTGATGTAGAACAAGCACTCACTTGCTGAAGGAAGCAGGCAGGCCATGTAAACAAAGGAGTGGATAGGGAACAAGCACTGTCTTGTTGGAGGAAGCAGGCAATGTAAACAAAGGAGTAGATAAAAATGAGAGGGGGTAATGGTAGAGGAGGGAGAGGAGGAGTGTCTAAGGTGGAGCTGAAGGATGCAGAAAGAAAGACAGCTGCTAAAAGGGGAATTTAAGGAGATAATAAAAGACATGATTACTAAAGATACGAATTAAAAGGTCGAATAAAATGTTAGATTTAAGTTAGGATTGAAAAACTGTTCCAGATGGATAAAACAATTTTCCGTAGTACTGAGCAGGGGGCCTTTCGAGAATTTTCATGTCTTGGTTGATGTTGGTGAACTTACTGTATGGTTAGTATCACCCATGTGATGTCCCATCTGTTGTATTTCAGGGCGTTAACATGCCCTAAGTATCTTGTATGGAAGCTCCCACCTGTTTGACTGACATAAGATGCGTCCTTCTTTACCCCTTCCCTCCCCTCCCCTCCTTATTTACTCCTTTGTTTACATTGCCTGCTTCCTCCAAGTCAGTGCTTGTTCCCTTTCCACTCCTTTGTTTACATGGCCTGGCTGCCTCTCCAGCAAGTTACTGCTTGTTCTGCATCAGACATTAGAGGGGAGTCTCATAAATAATTTTTCTCCTTTTTAATTTCTTTTCTGTATGTTTATTTATTCCTAATTCTGGCTATCATATCCATATTTACTTCTTTGCCTGAGGTCCTTAGTCTACTTAAAGACATATTATGACAAGATGATCATAACCATAATTATTTTAATGTTGTAATTATTCCTGCAACATTGTCTTTGGTATAGATATGTTTCAGTTATCACATTATCTGTTTAATTTTTATTTGGCTGAAGATGGCCACTAAGTGGCTGAAACTAGCCTCAGTACTGATGTAATATCATTTACTTGATATATTGTATTGACAGTTTATTTCTTATAATTAATTCGATTGACGCTTTAATTCAGGCTCGTAAGTTCGTGCCCACATCTTGTCTATGGCGACAATACGCTGCAGAAATGTCTCGTATGTTGCAGCATCTGCCCAGGTGGATGCCAGCCAGTGCATACTGGTGCCATTTCTGTACGTCGGTGAGTTGATATGGAACCCAATTTTCCTCATGTTAGACATTTTGTGAGTATGTGCTACACCGTTTGATGACTGAGACTAACCTCTGAGGATAATTCCTCGACAGTTCATCGGTGGTCTACGGAAACAAGACCCCTCACAATTTCAATCTGATCTCGAGGAATGGACGGAGGACCTGTGCGGTGCAAATCCACAGTCTCATTCAGACCGCACAAAACGCCTTGACCCATCGTGCAATCGTCCTAGATGGTAATGCATTCTCACCACTGGCGCAATCCTCGATATTATTCTGATGCATTTTTGCCATGGGCAGCCTGGAACTCTTATCTTTTGAAAACATGCTTTAGAGCGGTGAATTAGTCACTCAACAGTGCCCCCGACCACTCCCATATCCTGATTGCGCATGCCCAATCTCCTGCGAGTGTCTGGACTATGTTGCCACTACTTTATTTACATCCCTCGTAGATAGATTTTCGTTCATTCTTCATCATAATTTTATTTACAATATTATCAGTGCAGTAAATTGAGAAAATTAGTACTGTGTTAAAATTCATGCATGAAGGAATGGCTTCACTATAAACATGAGCCACAAATGATTTTGCATTGCAGGAAATGTCATTTTTGTGACATGATAAAATTGTATATGGAACCATATATGTTTAGAAACCTGAAAAAGTATAAATTCTCACTGTGCGAAATCTTGCCCATTAGTTATTAAGAACAGAATATGATTTTTCCATCGTAAGTGTAATCTGAATATCCTACCAGCTAACAAGCATCATGGATATATATTTTTGCTTTGGAAGCCGTCCCTTGTTCCGTTTTTACCATTGTTTTAAGATATTGTATGGGAAGGATGGGCATTGCAGGTCGGATCTGATTGTTTTAAATTCATAATCATTTTTAGTCTTCCTTTTGAACGCCAGTCAATGGGGATGGTTTTTGAATTTCGATAATCATATTTCTGTAAAATATTTTCACTGCCCTCACAATTTCAATCTGATCTTGAGGAATGGACGGAGGACCTGTGCAGTGCAAATCCGCAGTCTCATTCAGACCGCACAAAACGCCAATAAAAAGTCAATACGGACCAACATGGTGAAAATAATCATCATTGCGCTTCATCACGTACCAGTATGGGTCGATGACCTAGATGTTAGGCCCCTTTAACAGTAATCAGATGGAGGGATGTACTGACATTGTTCGATGGAATTTATGTGCTTGTAGGACTTGTATGCTTCTCTCAAAACAATCAAATAACCTTGCATTTTTTCATTCTGTGCTACCTGGACTTTCTCAAAATTCCTCCTCTATTGTGTAATGCCAGCACTATCTTACAAGATTTATAGTTAGATATCTTTTGGAGATCAACAAATACGAAGGTCGATCAGATATAAACAGGATTTTTGTTCCTAAACATCAACAGTTGGTAGCACTGGCCCCACACTTCTATGTTTAGGCAGGACCATTAGGAGTGGGGAGAGCATGCTGTTAGATATTTCCCGCCGTTTCGTCAGTAATGCTCACGATGTCAGAGCATTAGGTGCACCCCTCCACTGCACGACGCATGATTATAACATTTCTTGCTCGTGAAGGAGTTAGCGGCAGAAATTTTCCAGAGATTGACTGCACAGTTCAGTGATCAAACATTGTCAAGGACGCGTGTGTTTGCCTGGCATAAAAAGTTCAAGGAAGGATGAACTTGTGGAAAATCAGCAACACGATTGCAGTCCTCGGACCAGCATTACAGACTAAAACATTAGTGCGGTTAAAGACATTATTGCTGATTTTTTTGCATGAGTGACGCACAATCGATGCTGCTTTCTACTGCAAGCTGTTGAACAAGGTGAGGGTTGCATATCGCCGCAAAAGAAGAGACCAACCGATTCGACGGATCATCCTCCATGACGATGCGCTACCCCATACTGCAGCTCTGTCTCCAAGCTACAGGAAATGCACTGGACTACACTTGATCATCCTCCTTACACCCGGACTTGTCACCCTGTGATTTCCATTTGTTCGGACCACTTAAAGAAGCTCTAGGGGGGCAAAGATTTGAAGATGACGAGAGTGTGGAAGACTTCGTGCACAACTGGCTGATGACACGACCCTGTTCTTTTTATGATGATCCATAGTTTCTGTCCACTTGTTCCATCTGGCTTCATCTAAGTTGTTCATGAGTTCATCAGCAACATCCGTTTTACCGTTCTTTTGAAAATCACTGTAGAGTTTTTTACATGTTTCATTCCATCTGGGTATGTACTCCTTTCAGACTCCTCGAGGAATGTGTCTTTTTGCAGCGGCAAGTATCGCTTTTAAGAAATCTACAGTAGTTGACAACAGGAGGAATCCATTTTATGCTGCTATCAAGATCAGCAGAGAAACTGTTCCAGTTAGCTTTGGCAAAATTCCGCCGTGGAAGAGAAGTTCTAATAATGGGGATCTGAGTGCCTATTTCCAAAAGAACAGGCTGGTGCTGACTGTGTGGGAAGTTTGTGAGCACTCTATGTATAGCAGGTAAACTGTATCTCTGGTGATCAGTGTACACAAAACATAAGTCAGGATTGGTTTCTGTGTACCACCTTGCTGATTTAAAGGAGCCTTTTTCCTTTGGGTGAAGATGAGCTGAATATTGGACAAGTCTGACCATTCCGTAAGTTTCTCTCCACAAAGGTCATTTGATCTGTATCCCCATTGGGTGTGGTGGCTGTTAAAGCCACCCATATAGGCAGCAGGATGTACAAAGTTTGGAAGAACATAATCTGGCCAGGGGATGCCTGGAGGTTTTTAAGTGTTAACAACTGTCAAGCTGTTAACCTGAGTCACAATGTTAAAAATGTTGTTCTCATGGTGTGAAGAGACTAGATGAGCGTCCATGATGGAGTTGCAAACATAGGTCGCAGAACCGTACAATTGATAAGCAACTCCCAATAATCTGTAACCATGGATCTTCCCTCTTGAGTGCATTTGTGACTCATCAGAGATGAGTTTCTTGAACATAAATCAAATCGAATCAAGTAGTCGGTTGTAGATTTACTCGTGCCTTCTATGTTAATTTGAAGGACTCTTAGTACAGGATCCAAGGGTTTGGTTCATTGGCTCTGAAAAGAGCTTCTGTGAGCTGTGGTATGTTTGTGTACCATAGGTCAGGAGATCTCGAGAGACAGTCTGACCGCCAAGTGTTGATGTTCAGTTCAGTAATGGAAATTTAATTTAAACTACTTTAGCAGGGACACCATGGGCAGGAATCAGCTTCACCTCCTCTTTGTACATAATCCAAATGGAATTCAGTTGTCTATAAATTTCAGGATATTATTTTTACACTGTTAATGATGCACCTGATCTGTTTGCATGTGTGTGTGCCTACAAATAAATATTTAGTTCTTCCTACTTACGTAATCAGGAACCAGTAATTGCAGCACTATTTAACCCTGATCTGTATGTAACAACTTTTAAACCTATTGTTGTGTTTGTCATTTTTTTCTAAATTTGTTCATCATTTTTCAAAATCTTAATTTGTTGTGATTTGTTTTCTGTTTTGTATTATCTATCATAATACTATATTCTGTAATGTCTGTTGTAATTGGAGTGCACCCGTGTTACAGACATGTCATAAATATTTATTTTATCATATGGCAGAGCAGCAGCTCTTAAGTATGCATATAATTGCCAAGAAATATGGTGCTGAAATGCACAGAACATATACATAGAAATATTTTACAAAAAAGAGTATGTGGAAGCTTGTTGAGGGAATTAGATTTTGCAGATTCTTATGCTATCATTTTTCAAACTTCAACAAATGCCTTTACACATCATTAATTATTCTTAAAATGTGTTTTTCATAACTAGTTTCAAAGTCTTCATCACAAATTGACATTTAGTGGCTGCAGTTAGGTTAAAGCTGAGGTTGCATGAGTGAGGTCTTGGAATAATCCATGGTATCCTCAGTGGGCAGTCTTTTACAAGGTGTTCTACTGTCTGTTCCTGAGCTCCAGTCACTTGCTGCACAGTTGCCGAGTCCCCATTTATGCATCTGATGTGGTCTGTCCTCAATTGGTTCAGTCTAGTCCAGACACTCCTCTTTATATTGCACCTTTATAGTTCCCTGGTAGGATCTGTAACACCTTGTGGTTAATTGGTACTGAATAGAATACATGTGAGCTATTGGAATGAAATCAGCATCACCATCTGCATGAGCTCAGAGCTTCTCTGTTTATAGAGTTAATGCTTTCTCAAAATCTGTAAATCATACACTGTAGTCAGGCTGATTTTATTCTCTGGATTTCTGTAGCATTTGTTTGGAATTGATGTTCTCTATTTATTACTCCTAAATATAATTGTATATTTACAACAAATTGTATTCAGTGCCACAAACCTGCTATGCTGGCGTAGCAGGGGGAGAGGTGATACTCCCACATGGCATGTCCCAGATGGCGGATAAGGGGGTCCTAACCAGGTTGCGGACAGACTTGAGCGAAATAAAATAGCTCTCGTGGACCAAACACACAACCCCCTGTGGGTGGGAGGTGCAGACGAAGAATACAGCCATGGTATCTCCTGCCTGCCATAAGAAGCGACCAAGGGACGATCAAATTAAAACCACGAGACTACTTGTAATTAGTACCATCACCCAGGGAACACCATGGGTTGCCTTTACTTGCGATTAATACCACTGTGTTAGGTACACAATAAGTTTGTGATTGGTAGCAACAGAGTGTGAATCAGACTGGGTTTTACAGTACGCGTAATTAGTACCACTATATGCGGAACACCACGGATTTACATTGCCTGTAATTAGTACCATTATGTGAGAAACGCCAAGGCCTGGGCATTGCCTCTGATTAGTACCACTATATGAGCAACACTGTGGGTCTGCGTTGCCTGTGTTTAGTACCTACTGTGTGAGGAACACCATGGATAGTAAGAGTCCCTGTGATTATTACACCTATATGAGGAACACCATAGGTTTGCATTGCCTGTAAGTTGTGCCGCAATGTGAGAAACACCATAGGTCAGAGTTACACGTGCTTATTACATTACCTGTGAGTAGTACCATAATGTCGCATACTGCGAGTCTACGCTACTTTTGATTAGTACCTCAACATGACAGGTATCATGGTTCTACTTTACTACCAATAAGTACCTTTATGTGGGGCCGATGACCTGGTTTTGGGCCCCTGTAGACAACAAGCATCATCGATGCAGGATTGTGCTTTAGGAGCAGTTCCTTGGTCAGTAGTAGTATTGTTTTACGGTTGTTTCTGGGAATGTGGGGCATTGCGGGTCAGCTCCACTGATTGTTTTAAATTCATATTCATCCATTCATTCTTCATCACAGTTTGAATTCTGGTCCATGGATGATTTTAGACTTTTAAATTGTCATTACATTTCATCTTATTTTGTTCCATTAGGGGCCAATGACCTAGATGTTAGGCCCCTTTAAACAACAAACCTCATGTATTCAGAGCATGAGCACAGAGCCACTGTCAGTGGCCGTGATAATGGTTTCCAGTTTTCACACCAGGCAAATGCTGGGGCTGTACCTTGAGACCACAGTCACTTCCTTCCCACTCCTAGCCCTTTCCTAACAACCCATTGTCACTATAAGACCTATCTGTGTGAGAGCAACGTAAAGCAAATTATGAAGGAAAAGAAATTTTTTGGCCAAAATAGGTGCTAACTTCTATTTTAGGCAATTTTAGTCAGTGTAATAATTTTCCAGTAGCCCTTATTTGACATGAATATTTTGAAGCTTTTTACCACTGCAAAGAACTAAATAGACTTTTGTGTAAAATCTGCAGTCTACGTTTGTCTTATTAATTATAAATTCTAATCTGTCACTAGTGTATACTTACGAGGGAAACCTACCAAGCGCAACCACCCATTTTCCCGGAAACTTCGCTCAGGGAAAGAGACGCCGAAATAAGCAAACATGTTTCGGCTTATCCATAGACACTTGGCCGTTTCGAAGAAAATGATGGTCGAAGTTTCAGACTTGCTTTACGTGTCTTTTAGAGCGTAAGCTGTTGAACTGCCGCAGTGGCTATCACCGCGGCTTCACACTTTTGTGCCCCGTGTTCAAATCCCGATTATTATTTTTTGTTTGTTTAATTTATCTACTTATGTCCATTGACGATTACTACATGAATAAGTTAGTGGTTACAAGGGCATTATGTTGGTGTAATCTTACAACTGGGTTTCACATTAAGTGTTACATATTTATGGTATTTTTCAGGGATTACAGTGGTTTGTAAGTTCATTCTTATATTAATACTTCAAGGAAATATGGTGCATTCCCTTGGATGATACCAGTTATAGTAACATTCAAAACTAGAAATTTTGTACACCACGAGCATTGTGCAAAAGCATATTTGCCACAGTTACATTTCTGTGGGATAATGTCACTCGGAAATGAAACGTCGGTAACATTACTGAAGATTTCACGTGTTGGCAATAAGTTTGCAACAAACGATGCATAATTATTTTTCGAAAAACTGGAGCTTGCAGATGATTATGAATCAATGCATGGATTTTTATTGCTTCATGTCTAGACGCGATATCCCTTTGCTGTGCAATGAATGTAGAACATTTGATGTTTTAAAATTCGCTTGCTAGACAGAACAATTATAAACGAAAAACGGTATTTCAAAATACATTGGACAAAAGTAAATGAAGGGGAAAAAAAAAAAAAAAAGCACAATTCATCAGGATTTGAGCGCAAAAGTTTGAGGTCACGGCGAAAGCCACCATGTCGGTTGAACTTTCTTTACGTTAATAGGCACGTAAAGCATGTTGTAAACTTGGACTGTAGTTTTCTCGGATTCGTGGAAACATCAGACGCGCAGGTCACCTATACGACATTAAATCGAAAGTCCTGCTCCAGGCCTCTCCAGAGGTCACATGCCATTATTATTAGCTGAAATGTGTTCGCTTATTTTGACCCCTCTTTCACTGAGCGAAGTTTCTGGCAAATCACGTTGTTACACTTGGCGGGTTCCCCTCGTTAGCAAAATGCTTTCAAGATTGTTTGGAAGTAATATTCTGTATTGCCTACAACAACATTGTTTGTGTATTGTAGTCTAACAGAGATTGAGGATACTTCGGTTTCGGCTTGTAGTCAATCAAGATAATCGATCTCGAATTTTATACACTATTTCCACTTCCTGGTGGAAATCTTCTCTCAACAAAATGCAGTATAATTCTCACAAATATAGAGAACAAAGTGAATGATTACACATCCCTGTTTGATTCTCATTGTCATCTGAAAAGGCTGTCTAGGTTTTGTTGCTGCTGAGAGCAGAAGTGCTCATGTTGCCGAGTATTATTATGGACACCCAACTAAAGTTAAGACCCTCCTCAGCTTCTCTGTTAATAGAGTTAATGCTTTCTGAAGATCTGATAAATGCCATATGTAAAGGCTGATTTTATTGTTTGGCTTCTCTGAATTTGTTTATGTTCTTTATTACTCATTATCATCATTTCTCTTTATCCCGCTGTAGCCGGATAGGGGCAAATATGGTTCCTCTCCACTTTCTTCGGTCTTTCCACCACTCCTCCTCCAACACTGCGTCTCAGTCCAGGTTTCTTTCTATAATACTAGGTTGGATTGTGTCCTTCCATATCAATCGTGGTCGTCCATGGCCTCTTTCCTTGCATTTTCATCACCTTTTCTTGGCATTCTTTCATCACTCATTCGCTTTGTGCCCAAACCATCTTAGTCGGCTCTTCTCTATTCTATCCATTTTTTCCACTCCAATTTCTTCCCAGATTTTCTCATTCCTTATTTTGTCTCTTCTACTCTTCTGTATCATACTCCTCAAGAACTTCATTTCGGCTGCCTGTATTCGACTCTCATCCTTCTTTGTCATTGTCAAAGTTTCTGCTCCGTAAGTTGTTATGGGTACGTAATACATCGTGTACATAGCTTCCTTTGCTTCCATTGGCATATCTTTGTCCCATAAAATGTTTCTTACACTATGATAGAAACAGCTTCCAGCTTGAATCCTCTTACTAATATCAGCATCCAGTTTAGCATTCTCCATGAATTCACTCCCCAGGTATTCAAACGTCTCCACTACTTCCAGGGGCTTGTCTGCAGGTTTAATCTGACCTTTCCCTTCTTTCTCCCTTCTAGTCATAACAAGAGTCACTCTTTCTTACACTTATTTTCAGTCCACATTCTTAGATCTTCCCATTCACCACATTCAACTGTTCTTGAACCTTCATGTTCTCTTCTCCCCAAATCACAATATCATCTGCAAATAACATAATGTTTATTTCTCTTCCTCCATATGTTGCTTTTGCTGATCTCATGTCATCCATCACTATTGTAAACAGGATTGGCGATAGAACACCTCCCTGTCTTTACCCACTAGTGGTTTTGAACCAACTTTTCCTGCCAATTTGTGTTTGCATGCAATTACAACATTCCTTGTACATTGCCATGATCATTTTTATTAATCCTTGTCCAATTCCTTTTTGCACCAGACTGTTCCAAACTTAAGTCCACCGGGCGAGTTGGCCGTGCGCGTAGAGGCGGGCGGCTGTGAGCTTGCATCCGGGAGATAGTAGGTTCGAATCCCACTATCGGCAGCCCTGAAAATAGTTTTCCGTGGTTTCCCATTTTCACACCAGGCAAATGCTGGGGCTGTACCTTAATTAAGGCCACGGCCGCTTCCTTCCAACTCCTAGGCCTTTCCTATCCCATCGTCGCCATAAGACCTATCTGTGTCGGCGCGACGTAAAGCCCCTAGCAAAAAAAAAAACTTAAGTCCTGGGGACACAATCATATGCCTTTACAATGTCAATGAATGTCATCACCATATCATTCCCATACTCCCATTGTTTTTTCATTAGTTGCCTCATAATGAAAATGACTATTGTTGTCCTTCCACTTTTGAAACCAAACTGATTTTCCTGTATCTGATTTTCAACCCTCAACCTTATCCTACTTTTCAGAATCATCTCCATTATCTCAGCAACATGGGATATCAGAGTAATTCACCTGTAGTTCTTCAATACTTTCTTATCACCTTTCTTGAAAATTGGGATGATTATTCCTTTTTGCCAATCCTCAGGGACCTCATTATTCTCCCAGACAATCCCGAGAACTTGATATGTCCGCTGCAGGCCTACAGCTCCAGCTACCTTTACCATCTCCACTGAAATTTCATGTGTTCCAGCAGTTTTTCCATTCATCTTTCTTACTGCCATTTCAGTTTCATTCACTGTAATTTCTTTCTTCATGAACTAAATTGCCTTTCCTGGTCGTCCATTGAATGACTGTCATTAGTTCTCATGTTCAGCAACTTCTGAAAATACTCTGTCCATCTATTTCTTATTTCTGGCTTAGTTAATATTATGCTGCACATCCTTTATCATATCTCAATTTCTCTGTGAATAAGGCCCAGCTTCCTCTTCCTTGGTCAAATTCTTTGCCTCCAGATATCATCTTCTACTTTCTTCAGTCTTAGATGTTTTTGATATTTTCCATGCCATTTTCTTTTCCTTCACTTTACTCTTTACCCTATCATTCCACTAGTGTGTCTCTTTGTCTTTCACATTTGTTGATGTTCTACCACATATCTTTTTTGCACATCCAACCAGTACTTCCTTAAATCTTTTCCATTCATCTTCAACATTCCCCATCTCCATCCTGGGTACCAAGGGCATTATTTCACTTTGAAATTCTTGTATGCTTTTTTCTCCTTAAACTTCCATACTTTAATTCTTTTCTCTCTTCTTAATGGGGGTTTTTCAATCTTTCCCACTTTCAATGTGCCTATCACAACTCTATGATCTCCACCAAAGGCTTCTTCAGGCATGACTGTAACATTTAAAAGGTTCTTCCGGTGTTCTTTCTCTATGATTATATAATCGATCATAGTCTTTGTTCGTCTGTCTCCCCAACCATACCTTGTAATCTTCTGACTGTTCTTCCTAAAGCAGGTGTTTCCAACAATCATTTGGTTCCTCATGCAAAAATCCACTGCCTCTTTATTACTGTTAAAACCTAAATTGTGTTAGCAATGACTTGCTTTTGGTATATAATTTGCTAAACATTTATAAAGTCTTAACTTCTTGTATGACTTAGGTAGTGAAGATATCCTGTGAAATTGCCATTCGAAGCATGTCATCTCGTCATCCCCAGCTCAAATTTTGCTTGCTGCCAACTCCAGTCTGCACCAGGGCATGGTGAGTTATTAAAACAGACCTGTAACATATGTTTTCACTAGCTTGTGCCAGGGCATGTTAGGCATGGTAATAGCTTTTGTTTTTAGATATGCCCCCTGCCTTTTCATGTGCTCTTTGTAAGCAGTGTTTGTTTCAACCTTTCCATCTGCTGACACCTGTTTTGTTATGCAGAAGTGCCTGTTCAAATTTATAAAGCAAATGTCACATTTTAAATGCTTTTTGTTCACGTATAGCACCAGTGTATTAAGTCTTCTGTATTTGTGTTGTGAAGCTAGTCATCCTACAGTTAATACTTACTGCAGGTGGAACTTACAAGATCCCAGTTGTCATAGTGGTAACTTAGTGGGGCAAACTGGCTGAACACGTGTATATGAGGATCTCTACTTTAGTGTCTGTGGGCTGACTTTGTGAGGAGGCGTATTCTGTTATCTTTTATAGCTGATGGAGCTTTTAGCCACTACCACATGGAAATTTTAAATGAACCTGCTTTTGAGCTCTAATTGTTTACAGTAGATGTCATTACAGTGGGAGCACAATGAAACTAATACTAGCTTGAATTTCATGTGCACAAAATATCTTCCATCTAAGTAGATATTGTAGTTATTGTGTAAAGCTTTCTGTGTTCAGGAGGTCTGACAAAGTTTACTGTAAAGATCAGAATCTTCTCTTACTCAGTGCACAAACCTTTACCCATATTTAGACTAATACTGCTATAAAAGTTACCATGACCGAGTGAATGACTGGGTGGTTTGGGTTGCATAGCTGTCAGTTTGCATTCAGGAGATAGTAAGTTCGAACCCAATTGTTGGTGGCCCTGAATATGGTTTTCTGTGTTTCCCATTTTCACACTAGGCAAATACTGGGGCTGTACCTTAAGGCCACAGATGCTTCTTTCCCATATCTAGCCCTTTCCTATCACATTATTGCCATAAGAGCTATCTGTGTCAATGTGACGTAAAAGCAAATTGTAACAAAAAAAAAAGTGACCATGGAACTTAGACTAACATATGCTCTTGTCCTTGGCTGTCGGAATGTCGGGTTGTATTACATTTGAACCACACTTGGAATCTGCAAGCGTATAGTTTGATTTTTTTAAATTAACTAATATTCTTAATTCAAAGCACTTCTGATAAAACACACAAAAATTTATTGAAGTGCAATATAAAACCCTGCCACAGCTTGTAGATAAGCAAAATCTCAGTACCCTGCTTGTAAATTAAATCCAGACATGTTTTTAATTTCACCAACAATCTGCATAAACTAGTATTATCTGACGTTTAGGCTATAATTATTAATGCTTTAAACAAATTACACGTGCTGTGTAACAAAAATAATTCACCATCGTAGTTTTTTTTATTGTGGAAAACTCTTTCATGATATCTTTGAAGTATGTTGTTTGCAGGATACCATAATCAGTAGTCATAATGACAAGCGTGTTTCACTCATTCTTGCTGCATTGAAGGTCGATGAAAAGTTTTCAGCAGTCTTACTTTGAAAATTGAAGCTCGCCGGTAGTGTTCATGATTTTGAAACCCCTATAAATTCTTAAAAATATTTGATAACATTGATTGAACCAGGTTTTAAAAAAATTAGTTTATAGGCCCAGTCACGGTGATGGCACTTTTGCATCGGCATTAAACAAATTTTGTGATATAAAACGCTTGAAATGAACCCTCTACAAACTCCAACTCATTGTCTTCGGAATAATTATGTTAATTTATGGCCAGCTTCCTTCATATTTTCTGTATCTGTCTCTAAGAATCCAGGGAACCTAAGTAGACAAATCTTTTTGTATGTTTCCATGCAACTGGAAAGCTCTGCTCATAACAGTATGGGTATGCAGGTTCAGTTTTTGTGGGGCTTAATAGGCCAGTGCCTACTGTTTCTATTTAGTAATCCAGTATTGCTATCTCTTTAGCTGATATGATCTGTGATGCAGACTTAAATTATGTAATAAAAAGAGGCTTTCCAGTGTCAGGGGTTAATTCTTGCATTTCAATCATTATAGGCTGTTGTAACTTTTTCAGTGGAAAGACCTCTTCCTAACCACATTTTACCTTTATTCATAAGTAATTATTTATATTACATTGCCTTTCTCAAATATCGTTATGATCCAGTAACTTATAACTTGGAAACACTTGGTATTTCTTTGTTAATTTGTTAGACCTCCAGTGTTCTTATTGGTAACATTATCATCATAGTGAAGGAAGTACCTATGGTTTTATCTGTTTTTACTTTTCATGTGTTACAGTGAAAATAATATACTATCAGTGATCTTAAATTTGTAGCCTTTATGTATCAGCTGATTGCTAAAAATTTTGCAGCATTTCTGAGCTTGACATCTTGGCTTTCAGGTTCCAATTCTAGAAAATAACACTCAAAAATCGTAATCATAGCGGATGTGGCTACTATAAGAAGAAAACTTGCGACATTTCTCAAACATTAAAAACGTCATCCTTAGTAAATACAATGTATTGGTCTAGACCACCTTGTCTTCACCTCTTACCAAGATCAGATTTTGACATGTTAAAAATAACTATAGGTATTTAGTGTTTGGCATTGTTATTGATCTAGAAAACTGAATATAACAATTTTGTGGGTTTACTGGAATGATACATCTGATTTTGACCATATTCTTTGAGTTCGCAACACCACAATAACATGTTGAATCAGCTTGAAGCGTAATTGCTGTAATATTATTCGTATGATACCATTAGACACCATAATTGATACTTCACCCATTCTAACATACTGTGTACACAGTTGGGAATTACATAATTAACAACCAAATTTTCAGAAAAAGCCAGGTGCACCCAAAAATCTCCACTAGAATCTAATAGTTAAAGCCACGAGTTTAAATATTTTTTAATGATTCATGAATGTGGTGAGCTATAAAGAGAGGGGATGAGCCTTAACAAATTCCTGTCACTGTATTCATTCTTATTCCTTTGTGTATCATTACCTAATTTCCATGTAAATACTATTGATTTCTTCTGATAGTCTTTCTTTGATGCCATTATTAAAGGTTTCATATATTTAGATGGTTATTCCTTAGCTCATCTTGTTCATGTTGACCCTTTGAATGAATGAGCACCGGGCGAGTTGGCCGTGCGCGTAGAGGCGCGCGGCTGTGAGCTTGCATCCGGGAGATAGTAGGTTCGAATCCCACTATCGGCAGCCCTGAAGATGGTTTTCCGTGGTTTCCCATTTTCACACCAGGCAAATGCTGGGGCTGTACCTTAATTAAGGCCACGGCCGCTTCCTTCCAACTCCTAGGCCTTTCCTATCCCATCGTCGCCATAAGACCTATCTGTGTCGGTGCGACGTAAAGCCCCTAGCAAAAAAAAAAAATGAATGAATGAGTACACACAGTGGTAAAATTCGAGCTCTTGGCTTTTTGATTTGTCCACTTAAAAGTTCTTTGCTTACATACTAGGAACAGTGTACTCATTAACAGTGGCGGTCTGACTTGTTTGAAAGAACAGGAAATCTCAGTTAACAAGCCAGTCGCATAGGTGACTCACAATAATCGGCTAAGCTGACTCTTCAAAAATAATAGAGGTATTTCTTTAATCCACCTATTCAATACTATATTTCCACTTATAGTGGTTACATGAAAGCAATAACACTTATTGGGACATGTTTCACCCTCAATTTAGGACATCTTCAGTCTAAAATAATCTTCAAAAGTACATATAATATTACATTTGGAAGCTAACTGCCTGCTGTCATTTCTTGATAGATACAGTACTTTTGCATCCATCTCTTGGTACAGGCCAGAGTAAAGTGTAGCTTCCACCAAAGTCCCAGTCAACATCCATGGCTGTGACAATATGGAAGCTGCTGGAGTATGGGTAGTGCTGAGTAATGACATTCAGAGCACAACTAGTGCATCTAAGTGTTACGAAAGGTGCTGCTCACAGGGTCAGTCGTGCTGCAATAGTACTTTCTGACACAGTGAGGAAAGCAATGGCAAACTACCTCACTCCTCATCTTGCCTAGTATGCCTCATTTTGGTGCTGCCATTAGTTTTTGGGGTTTCCTTATAACCGCATAGCCTTTGGTGGTGTTATTTGAGGATCCAACGAGCCTCTGGGCTGTTGACCTGACAGACAGATGGAAGCTAAAAGATTAGCTAGTTACTAAAATTTGTTACATAAAATGTGAATATTGATACATTAATAAAAACATGTTAATGAAACACTGTCAATGATTATACTAAAACTATCTTGTCAGAGACTAAAACTTCTTCCATTAAAAATACATAGTGTAATTAAAAATGGTTCAAATAAAATTGTTAGTGGATAACCAATGTGATAATGACGTAATGCCAACGAAATGAGGGTGTGAACATAAGCACAAAAATGTATATCATATATATAACATGTTCAAGGCTGCTGCTAAAGTCGTAAGCGTGAATGTACTAAAACATTCAAAGGTACATGCACGTAAAGGCGAAACTGAAGCATCAGTTGAATTATTGTAGAAGTGACCCTTTGTACCAGTAGGAAATATTGTCAGAGACCTTGTTGAGAAACTTCAGTAGATGCTGGGATAATATTCACTGCAAGAGAAGGAAAGGAAATTTTAAGATCGTGAACGCCAGGAGAGAATTCTTATTACTTTATTTAGAATAGATGAGGACTTATGTGTTTGTTGAAAGTTGTTAATTGTTAGCTACCATTGAATTGGTAGCCACCCTTCTGTTGGCTCTGAGTCTTGTATCTGTGCTGCAGAGGCGGTAGTGAACTCAGCGGGGAAGGAATGGGGGAGTGTGACGAGGCTGACAAAGGGGCAGAGTTATCAGTTTTGTTGGAAGTAGGCCTAATATCCGTAGATATGGGTGGAGTATTAGAGTATGAAGAATTAAATATATTAGGTATCCTAAATATATTTGAACTAACTGTCTTTAATAATTTAGGCATTAATTCATATAACATGCTTTTACTGTCTGTGATGTCATTAAGATTTTATTCCTTATTATACGTCTGGTCTAAATAGATATATAAACTTTCTAGTTCGTTCAACATTCTTCCTTTTTCTGTAATTCTAATTATCACTAGGCCTTTCTCTATGGATTCAAATCGGTGACCAGTCTCCCTCATATGTCAGCTCATCGCTGAGTATTTTCTATGTTTCTCTGCGTTAACATGTTCCATGTATCTTGTCGTAAAGCTTCTCCCAGTCTGTCCAACATATGAAAAATTACACTGTGTACATTGGAGTCTGTATACTCCCGATCCCAAATAACTATTTTTGTCATAATGAACTTTTTTATGATTAAAGAATATGGATTGATTAGTAGTTCTAAAAGCTATATTAAAATTATGTCTTTTGAATACGTTAGTAATCTGGTGTATAGCTGGATTATTATAAGTGAATGTAGCATACTCAGTCTTTTTTGTTTTTTCTGGTATCAGATTTGTGGATAACCTGTTCTTAATTTTATTGATCAGTCTATTAATCATTCATATTTTGGAAACATTCTGTTTAGCAAGATTCCAAATATAATTCAATTCTTCAAATTCTTGGGGATATAGATATATTAGACTGTGAAAAGGTGCTTGTTTTTGTGAATTCAGGTGCAATGAAAAATTGTTTATGGTTGTAGATTATTTTATCGGTTTTCTAAAGATTTGGAAATCAAGAGTGTTATCCTTACGCATAACAGATACATCTAGAAAATTTAATGAGTTATAGACTTTGTCCTCTTTTGTGAATTTCAAATTCAATTCTCTCCTTGCGTTCACCATCTTAACACATTCACGCCCATCATCTGAGCGGCTATTTAAAGGGCTGGCCCAGCTATTCCAGCTGTTAGTGGCGGAGCAAACAACAAATTCTTTTCACAATTAGTTATAAACTAAACAAGATATGGAAACAAAATTTTCCACATACCTTAATGAAGTCCTCTAGTATCTCTGTAGGGTGTGGTAGGTAATGTCACACTTTCCTGGGTGAATGGGAACACCACACTTTCCACAAAAATAGTGTTTCACTAATAATTTTATTTTTGAAGCACACTTTGCACCTTCTTCAGGAGAACTTGACTATATTTAATGGTGGAAACTTCAAGAGAATATGCTCTTCTCTCTTCCCATCTAACTGAAATGATGGATCCTTGGCCGGCGCCCTTTCTGGCGGCAAAATCGCAGCACGTTGACTTGGAGCTGAGATTTCGGAGAGAAGTGACTGTACTTGTACGTCGGGTTCAATTTCCCCCATGCCGTTTGAGAATTGCCTGGTGTTCCTTTAGATCTTTTGGTACATCCCTATTTGACCGTATTGTTCCACATACGGCAGTGTTGTGTTCCTGTAATTGTTTCGCGAGTCCAACTGTATTGGTAATAATTGTCCATATGGACTGTATACCTCTGGCCAAGATAATTTTCAAGCAGCTGTAAAACTATGCTTCGTAAATTCGCATCACTTGCATCATTTATATTGTCCCTACACGCCAAGTTACACTTACTTCAGAACGTGATTATACCAAAGGATTATACACTCGCTTGTGCAATCACAAACCAACTACGCAGCTAGTTGTGCCAGTGCTAGGCTACCCTCAGAAACAAAACGAAGAAAGTGCATTGGGAGGGAAAATCGCCGTGGCCATGTGGTTTCTGGTGAGTAGAAGCATTCATAAGGGTATTACTTTCATCTCTCTCGCACATATTTGTGACCAAAATGGATCCCAGCTGCGTAGGAACGGCTCCACTTCAAGGTTCCGCTTATCCGGGCTGACTCGGATACGGTCCACAGCATGGTCACGCGCTATAGGCAATAACTCGGATACGGGTGTGAATGTCTTAATACTTCCTTTCCTTCTCTTGCAGTGAATGTTATGCCAGCATGTACTGACATTTCTCAACAAGGTCCCTGGCAGTATTTCCTACCGGTACAAAGGGCCACTTCTTCTACAATAATTCAACCGATGCTTCAGTTTCGCCTTTACGTGCATCTACCTTTGAATGTTTTAGTACCTTCACGCTTACGACTTTAGCAGTGGCCTTGAACATGTTATATATGACATACATTTTTGTGCTTATGTTCACGCCCTCATTTCGTTGGCATTACATCATTATCACATTGGTTATCCACTAACAGTTTTATTTGAACCATTTTAATTGGACTACGTATTTTTAATGGTAGAAGTTTGTCTCTGACAAGATAGTTTTAGTATAATCATAGACAGTGTTCCATCAACATGTTTTTATTAATGCATCAATATTCACATTTTATGTAACAAATTTTAGTAACTAGCTAATCTTTTGGCTTCCATATGTAATTTTATATGTACTTTTGAAGATTATTTTAGGCTGAAGATGCCCTAAATTGAGGGCGAAACATATCCCAAATAAGTGTTATTGTGTTTATGTAACCAGTATAAGTGGAAATAAAATATTGAATAGGTGGATTAAAGAACACCTTTATTATTTTTGAACTGTAAAATTGTTCAATACAGACCAAAAATGAGGTTTATAACATGTAATAAGCTGACTCTGTTATTACCATAAAATGGGGTTCGTTTGGATGGGGGTTTAATTTCAAACAGATGTGTGCTTAATTTTCTTAACATGGATAGATCTGTGTTGAACTAGCATGCATTTTTTATCCTGTCACTTGACAGTCAAGGTTCATAGTATTATTGTGATATTGCAATTTTCTTGATTGTCAGCACTTTTAGGCTTCCCCTGAATGGGAGAGTTTTATTGTATCATGTGGTACTGAGTGTATCAAGAACTTTCACATTGTCAGCAAATGTGAATTGAAATAGATTGATGTTGTGTGCTTTATACAAACTGATATTCAGTTAGGATCAACTTGCATTTGTTTGAGCACCATTCATTTGTGAGCAACATCGCTATGGCAGTTTTTCTAATTGGGGTACTTTGGACAGAGCTACGAGAACATGAGCATAAATTTCCAAAGTTTGGTCTGTCATAATTACAATGCAGATATGCTTGATAAAGCTGTTAAGAATTACAGGATGGATGACTCGCATACAAAAAAGCCACTGAGAGGTACGGGATACCTCATTCAACCTTAACGAACAAAGTTAATGAGTCGAATCCATAGAGCATAGTCGAGCAGCCAGTCCTGACTGCAAAGAAGGGAAGCATGCTGATGGTTGGAATTTTTAAAGTCGTCCATAGGAGGTTTCCTTTTACAACTTTGAACATAAGATACCTAGTGAAGGGGTATCTTGACAAGTATGGTTGGAAGGAGAAGCACTCCAATGGTAACCTTCCAGCAGAGGAACGGTCTCAGTCTTTCCCCAAGAGGCACTCGGCTGTGCTGTCAGTACGAGTAAGTGAAAAGATAAAATGTTACTGTGCTAGGGCTGATGACCATGATGTCAGGCCCCTTTAAATCAGGAGCAACAAATAATAATCTTTAGATCACTATAACAATGATTCATTAGTAAATAGTTTCCTCCTTATTCAATTTATATATGCAGTATATATTAAAAAAAATTTTTTTTTTGCACGTTTCAATCACGTGTAGCATAAAAAAAAAGTTTCTTAACCTCTAGTTCGTTCCATGATACATGTTTCTTGAACAAGTAGGAATTATTATTACTGTATTATTATCCTTACTATTACTGTATTATTTGTCATGAAGATTATGCAGACGACTCCGACCTTGACAACAGGAGTTATGAGAATTGAGTTACAGCAGATGTTGGATTTAATGCATTGGGGGTAAGATTGATTTTGAATTTTTATTAAAATACAGTACCACACGCATCAATTACAGTACTGTAATAAAATTACTGTATACAGTATTCAGTTCAGTAGTAACAAAAAATTGTTTCATTATTTCAGATTGCTTTGCGCTTTGTTAACAAAGCAAGGAATCTACTCCAGCTGATGTATGGTTAATTAAATGGTGGCGTGACATAGCTGCACGACAGCGCTGCACCAAGAAAATTCAGAGGAAAATAACTGATTTTATACAATGAGTGACATACATACACACACACACATTATCATTATAGACTGTTATACCTTTCAGCGTTCAGTCTGCAATCCTCTGTGAATTTACTAAACATCGCCACAATCCTCTATTTGCAACTAGTGCTGTGGCCTCATTTAGTTCTATATCTCTTGTCTTTAAATCGTTAGAAACTGAGTCTAACTATCGTCGTCTTGGTCTCCCTCTACTTCTCTTACCCTCCATAACAGAATCCATTATTCTCCTGCGTAACCTATCTTCCTCCAGTCGCCTCACATGACCCCACCACCGAAGCTGGTTTATGCGTACAGCTTCATCTATCGAGTTCATTCCTAACTTAGCCTTTATCTCCTCATTTCATGTACCCTCCTGCCATTGTTCCCACCTGTTTGTACCAGCAATCATTCTTGCTACTTTCATGTCTGTCACTTCTAACCTATGAATAAGATATCCTGAGTCCACACAGTTTTCACTCCCGTATAGCAAAGTTGGTCTGAAAACAGACCGATGTAAAGATAGTTTGGTCCGGGAGCTGGCTTCCTTCTTACATAATACTGTTGATCGCAACTGCGATCTCACTGCAATAGCTTTACTGCATCTTGATTCAATCTCACTTACTATATTACCATCCTGGGAGAACACGCAACCTAAATACTTGAAATTATCGACCTGTTCTAGCTTTGTATCACCAATCTGACATTCAGTTCTGTTGAATTTCTTACCTACTGACATCAATTTAGTCTTCGAAAGGCTAATTTTCGTACCATACTCATTGCACTTATTTTCAAGTTCCAAGATATTAGACTGCAGGCTTTCAGTACAATTGCCATTAAGACCAGGTCGTCAGCATAGGCCAGAATGCTTACTAAATTTCCACCTAATGAATCCCTCCTTGCCATTTTAGACCTTTCAGCAGATGATCCATGTAAACTAAGAACAGCAAAGAAAGAAAGATTATAGCCTTGTAAGAACCCTGAACCAAGAACTCATTCTACCGTCAGTTCTTACTGAAGCCCAATTGTCAACATAAATGCCTTTGACTGATTTTCGTAATCTACCTTTAATTCCATAGTCCCCCAGTATGGCAAACATATTTTCCCTCGTTACCCTGTCATATGCTTTCTCTGGGTCTACGAAACATAAACACAACTGCCTATTCCTCTCGTAGCATTTTTCAATTACCTGGCGCATACTGAAAATCTGATCCTGACAGCCCCTCTGTGGTCTGAAACCACACTGGTTTTCATCCAACTTCCTCTCAACGACTGAACGCACCTTCCCTTCCAAGATGCCAGTGAATACTTTGCCTGGTATACGAATCACTGAAATACCTCGATAGTTGTAGCAATCCTTCCTGTTCCCTTACTTATAGATAGGTGCAATTACTGCTTTTGTCCATTCTGATGGTACCTTACCAACACTCCATGCTAATCTTACTACTCTATGAAGCCATTTCATCCCTGTCTTCCCACTATACTTCACCATTTCAGGTTAATTTCTTCTATTCCTGCTGCTTTATGACAATGGAGTTTATTTACCATCCTTTTTAATGTTAATTTACAGTATGCACCTTTGCTTAACAGAGTTTATGCATTTTTATTTCAACATTTAACTTCCGAAAATATTTACCATGTGTCATCCAAAGACGCGCGTCAACCGAAGTGGCTCCGCCCCCTTTGTATTGGATAAATGGGTTCTGCTGTATATTCTACCAGTCCTACGATCTCCCCAAATCGCCCGGACCGGTCAGCCAATAAATAAAACAAAGGTGGACAAAGGAGGAAGCACATATCACCATAACAGAACAACCAGAACGAAAAATATAAATTAAAGGAACTTACCAAGAACAGTGCAGGTGATAACAAACTGTGGAACGTGGTTACTGTATAAAAATCTGATTAACTACTCCAAGAACAACACAATACCATTTAAATTAAGAATGAGATTTTATTTAGGAAAATAATTGAGTAAAATTTAAAACTGAACATCCTCAAAACATTTAATTTTTTATTTATTTTAAAAACAGTTAACAAGCGTGCGCAGGAATCGGTCTATACCCCTACAAGATTTTAAAAGGAAATATTAAAGCTTTACTAGATTAGAGACTCACTTCTCGAGGAGTTTTCACAAGGAAACTCATTCCAAATAACCACAGAAATAGCAAAAAGCAACCGGAAGGAAATACCGCACCCAAGGAATCGAACAGAAAAAAAATTAAAGAACACCAAACAGGGTATCCAGTCAACACAATGTAAAACCCAACACCAAAATAATAATCACCAAGCCGCCAAGGCAGTGCCATAACTAGGCCTACTAGGATAACCCAATCACAAGACACAAGCACGACAATGCAAATAAGGTACAACAAAAGAAAAACGGATGAGTAAGGAACCCAAAAAGGGACAAAAATAAGGAAGAAAAACCATAAAACCCCAAAAGGAACAGGGGAAAAAATGCAATTACTAAAGTCCTTGTGAAAACTTCTCGCTATTTTACCTCACAGCAAAATTATCATTATTATTTGAATTTCAAATGCCCAGAAAAATCATAATGTAGTTAAGACATACCCGAAGAATAACATGGAATTCATTTACTTTTAGAGAACCATTAACAGGTTGGAAACAGGTTAGATGTAGCTTCTACATTAGAACCCCATAAACATTAGTGATTAAACAAGTCATTTCTCCCAGAATCAAACTCTGTTTTCGAACCTCTTGAAAACCAAACGTAAATCAATCCTTTTAAAACGAGATCAATTGCAGTTGAAGAGGCGAGGTTCCCAGCTCAAAGCAACTCCCAGAGTAACAAATAATGCAGAACTTACAGTCTTGAAGTTTCTGATGAGATATCCAATACAGGAGACCACGAGGCTATGAGATAATCACACGTTCCAATGTATAATAAAATAAATTTTGGAGGCTGTATCAGTTACCAAAATACTCTAGAAGAAATAAAAACAAACTCTCCGGGAAATGCCCCGGGAGGATAGTTCCTTCTATCCTTTGTCCATCGTTCTTGAGTTCACGTGTAAGCGTGAGTACAAAGCACAACCAACCTCCATCTTCTCTAGTTGGCGATCAACAACCTTCCCTTTACCAAGCCACGCTTAAAATCTTCTGGCCAGGCCAGGTAAGGTGCGCGCGCATACGTGCTGAGATTTTCCTAACTGTCTGACTAACTTTTGAAACATATATAAATCTGGATTTAACTTGAAAAATCTGAAATATCTGCATTTAAAATGGAAAATCTGAAAATTAACATTCATTAAATAAAATACACACTCGTCGGACCTTGTACTCACACTTACTTGTTACCTGCTTACTTACACATACGTTATTTGAAGGGCGCCAGCTGCCACTCAGTGCAGCACTAATAGAATGAGACTCTTGACTATCTCTAGGGTGTGGGGTAATAAGCTTACTTTTGACAACATACCATACAAGTTCTGGGAAAAGGAGATTGGCGTTCGGATTCCCCATTAATTTTGAGGTTAAGATATTTTACTTTCATTGAAATAAAACTATGAATTCGTTTGATAGAACAATATATATTCTTTAAATAATATATCAAAAAATAGTGAGTCTTGTTGCGATAAAACAGATGAGAATATGAAATTATGACATTGCAACTGAAAGAAACTAGGCATGAATTTGAATTCTTCTTGACCGGACATTTAACAATTTATACAAAATATTTCCCTCACTGATTCACTTGACTGTACCTTCAACACTTTTAGTGTAATTACGACGTATTCCTTTGATCTGGTGTTTACTGTAGATGTGTCACGCCTAACTTGGTGATACATCCTTGAGACTGTTTCTTCTCCATATCATCTGACTTCTTTGTAAGTCAATATGGTATTACCTCTTGGCAGGTCCAGGGTTGCCCTCTCTGACTCCATGGTAAGCCCTTGCGTCCGTGTCTTCCACTAAGCGACGGACCAACCTTTTGGTCTCACTCTCTCAATGACCAATAATTAATGGCTCACTGAATCTTCACCATCTCTCGTTCACACTCGGTGACTGACCAACTAAGGCCTCTTGATCTAGTAGACTTCTTCACTGTACTGCATCCGTATAACTAATGACTGACACTACAATATGCACCCACCTTTTATAGACGTTGGTTGACACAGCTACGTAATCTCCAGAAATAACAATGACGTACTCCCACCTACGCGACAGATATTGCATACAGTGGTGAAATAGCCCGGGGCGGCTGACTCTCTGAACCCATTGCTAAATAAATACGATGACGTAGCCATGGCTTGGCAATGACTTGGCAGAATCGCCAGTGGTATAGCAATATAACGACGTCACTTCCACATCTGATACATTGAAACTCTCACTGTACAGGTATTTGATAATCTACATATACGTACATATGCATACATCTAAGTACAATCTTGCAAGCAACAGGCATTGCAAAATCGAATTAAATAAGACTGATAATTACAATAATAGTAACAATATCACAGATAACATAATAATAATACTGACATAATAATAATAATAAAATACAGATAAAATCATACAATAATAAAAATACAGATATCATCTTCTAACGGGATTTGAACCGTTACAGTGCCAAGGATAAGCGATCAGATGGCGAGTACATAACTGTACCGAGACTGTGCAGTGCAGAACAGGCCCGCAAACGTGATTAAATAATTTTAGCCAATGCTATGGCGAAAGTACAGTTTCACCAATTTCAAAGATATAGATTACCAAGTCGAAAAACATAATAAAGGAGGGTTTTTTCACTTTAATTCCATCACAATATCTAATAGCATTTAAATGTTCCTTATATCTTATTGAAAACTTTCTCCCAGTTTGTCTGGCGTAGGATACTTTGCAAGATTGACAACTGATTTTATATACCCCTGATCTGAGATATTTGTTACTAGCTGATGTACCCGTGCTTCGCTACGGGATTCTCAGAAAGACTGACTTGGTGGTTTACCTAACTGAATTCAACATAGGTCATTACAAAAATGTCAGTAGGAATGTAGCGATTGAAAGCAATGTTATGATATAAAATACTAGATCAAATGAAAAACCGCACACTTTCTCACTTTCAACGAACAGTACTACGGTGCCGATCTAAGAGTCCATAGTTCCAGACCTGGAATAACCAGGTCGCAGACTACCTTGAACACTCCTGTCATTATTCCGTTAAATATGCACACTACTCATTCCAATCAGTGGCTCAGAGTAGGGATTGTATAGCTCGAATACTACGATGAACCAATGTGTTACGTACCAGATATATCAGAAAATGTATGAACCAGAGGAATGGCATGCTAAAGAAGAAAGTTATCTTACACCCCAGCTACTTCCCACCAATATACAGGCCGGCTGTTACAGTCGGTACGACCAAGCAAGTTGGCCGTGTGGTTAGGGGCGCGCAGCTGTGAGATTGCATCCGGGAGATAGTGGATTCGAACCCCACTGCCAGCAACCCTGAAGATGGTATTCGGGAGATGGTGGGTTCGAGCCCCACTGTCGGCAGCCCTGACGATGGTTCTCTGTGGTTTCCCAGTTTCACACCAGGCAAATGCCAGGATTGTACCTTAAGTAAAGCCACGGCCGCTTCCTTCCACTTCCTAGACCTTTCCTATCCCATCGTCGCATAAGACATATCTGTGTCGGTGCGACGTAAGCAAAAAAAAATTGGTATTCCGTGGTTTCCCATTTTCACACCAGTCACACCAGGCTGTACCTTACAGCCAAGGCCACTTCCTTCACACCACTATTCATTTCCTATCCCATCGTCGTTATAAGACCTACCTGTGTCAGTGCGACGTCAAGCAAATTAAATAAAATCTCGGTACGCTGCAGTAATCCTATCTATCGGGGATGAGAGGAAAGAGAAGACAAAAAGCACATCACAACAAACAGTGGTCAATGTAGTGTTATTGTTGATAAAGTTTATGAGCTTTCTATATTGCAGGCCTTCACATTAGTTTTCTTTCGACTCTGTGATATTAGGGTGTCTTACAAAATTATTTATATCGTAGACTGTAGTTCCTTATTCTCAGACTTTACATACCGATTTTCACTAAATTCTGTTTACCCATTTTCTCGTGACTCGGCGCTGATATGGACTTAGTAACAAAAATCCAAATTCATGAATATCTCCAATTATATGCGGTACGGTAACAATGTATAAGACATAAGTGATCGGAAATTTAATAACTTCTTACATAACTACTACTAACTTACGACATAACTAAAGTTAGGTTGGTTATGTAGTATTTATCGATACGACCACTAATAACAAATAACTTACTTGAGAATTACATTTCAGACCTTCCCCATAACTAGCATTCCACTCAGCGTGAATAAAATAATTTGTAGCCTAGATTGCAGTGGTTCATCACCCGTCATTACATACCGATTTTCATTAAAATCTCTTCAGCCGTTTTATCGTGATGCATGTACATACAGACAGACAGAAATTACGGAAAAGTAAAAAATGCATTTCGTTGTCACTGTGGACATAACCGACACAGAAATACCATTCTTTTCAAATTCTGAGTAATGTACAGACAAAACTCTTATTTTATATATATAGATTTATCGATACGACCACTAATAACATTAGTAACTTATTTGAGAATTACATTTCAGGCCTTCCCTTAAACTACCATTTCACTCAGTGCGAATAAGATTGATAGCCTAGATTATAGCGACCTATTCCCCGACTTTGCATACCAATTTTCGTGAAGATACGACCACTAATAAAATAAATATTTGACAATTAAATTTTAGGCCTTCCCCTAAACTACCATTTTTCTCAGCATGTATAGCCTATATTGTAGCGACTTATTTTCCATCTTTGTCTACCGATTTTCATTAAGACACGACCACTAATAACATAAATATTTGAGAATTAAATTTCAGGCCTTCCCCTAAACTACCATTTCACTTAGCGTGATTAAAATAATTTATAGCCTAGATTGTAGCGGTTCATCACCCAACTTTACATTCCGATTTTCATAAAATTCTCTTTAGCCGTTTTCTCGTGATGCGTATACATACATACATACAGACAGAAATTATGGAAAACTAAAAAATGCATTTTCTTGTTACTGTGGACATGACCGATACAGAAATACCATTCTTTTCAAATTCTGAGCAATGTACAGACAAAACTCTTATGTTATATATATAGATTTGGGGCCATCTAGGACTGCATTAAATCTTGTTACATTTGGCAGTTTGCTTCACTTTCTTTTGAGCCCAGAATTCCCTCATTCTCTGTGAGTGGGCTGGCTTGTGTTCCTCTGTCTAGGTGGTACCTTGTCTTCTTTTCAGTTGCTTGTCTCTGTTTAGCCCATTCGTCAGGTTTTTTTTTTTTTTTTGCAGAAGAGATCTCTGTTGAAGGCATCTTTGGGTTTCATATGCAGCATTTGGAGGTCGTTTTTAGTGCTCATAAACCAGGGCATTGTGGTTTTGGGTTTGGAGTAAAAAAAGGTGAAAGATGTGTTTAGTCAGCTTTAGTGATGGGACATTCGATTCATTTTACTGAATCGATTCATTTGATTCCGTTCACGTTACTGAATCGATACAGTGATCCGATTCACGGCTCATTGGTCACCGCTCCTACTGCATCTGTGTAGTATGTGCTGGTAAGACAGCAGCAACAGCATTCAGTGCTCGCAGCTGCCATCTGGTCTTCATACTATGAACTCCTTTCTTAGAAAAAATGCTAGTTACTCTAATACATCGAAGGTTTCAGGCGACGCAGGGTGGGAAAGGTTAGGAAGGTAGCAGCCATGGCCTGAATTAAGGTACAGTCCCAGCATTTCCTGGTGTGAAAACGGGGAAACTACGGAAAAACCATCTTAACGGCTGCCGACGGTGGGATTCGAACCCACCATCCCCCGAATGCAAGCGCATAGCCAAGCGATATTAACCGCACGACAACTCGCTCAGTCTTTTTTTAAAAGTATTTTTCTATCAGCTGAGGATTTTTTAAATCGTCATATTTTGTATAGGCTACCCGAGATATACAGTAGCCCGCAGGTTTTCTGATTCAACATACTGTTATTGCGTCTGTCCACATATGATTGAAGTCTTGTGCAACGATGTGACATATGAACTGACAGAATACTGAGCCGTTCTTCCCAATATAAAACAGGTACTTTTGAGTGGTCATGACTCATGAGCATGACTCATAGTCATAGGGCAGGCTAGAGTCGAGTTTAACTGTCAAATGTCAACTAAGTTATAATACTAAGATTCATTAAACTAATAAATAGTATAACCTAATAGCCTACCTACTTACTAGCTACTTCAGAATTATGTTGTGACTAACTTTTTAACACTGCAAATAAATCCATCTATTATTTAAACCTCCCTGTAAGAAAAGGACAGTGAATGCAAATGGGTATTATTTTCAAATGAGCTGAGCTCGCGAGTCCATTACAGCATACGATTCTTTCAGTCTAGCATGGCTCACTGTATGTCTCGCTGCAGCGGAAGCTCGGCTCTCCGCGTGTCCAGTGAGCCGATAAGGAGCCGTGTGTTATGTCTCACTGAGCCGCGCTCGTTCACGATTCTTTCGATGTGCCATGATTCACTGTATGCCTCGCTGCAGCGGAAGCTCGGCTCTCCGCGTGTCCAGTGAGCCGATAACGAGCCGTGTGTATCATGTGTCTCACTGAGCCGCGCTCGTTCACGATTCTTTCGATGTGCCATGATACACTGTCTCGCTGCAGCGGAAGCTCGGCTCCCCGTCAACGTCCAGTGAGTGCGCCACTCAGCACTGTCCACTGGGAGTAAGCTGAATCGTGTGCCGTGAGCTCGCCTTTCCTGTGAATCGATTCACTCGGACACTTAAATGAATCGATACACTGCTTCGAATCAAGCATTCAGTAGCCAACACTAGTCAGCTTGTTTCTGTCCATTCGTTTGAAATGACATATCATGCCCATCTTTTATGGGTTGTTTCTGTAATTTTCTCTATTTTACTGTAAACTTCTTTGTTGGGTTTTCTGTAATGGGTGCCATTCTTGTAATTGGATCCCAGAATATTTCTGCTCTTTTTTTCTCCAGTTCTTCGAGGAGTCCTTTGTTAGCATTTAGGGATAGGATTTTGGCTGCATACATAACTATTGGTTTCAGAACAGTTTCATAATGATGTAGTTTAGTAATTCGGGACAGGCATTTTTTGTTGTATATTGAACACGGCGTTTGATAGACTATTTCAAGTTTGTGTACTCGTTCCTTTAAGTGCTTCTTTGTCCAGTCCATTTTTCATTATCTCTTCACCTAGATACTTAAATTTTTCTACTTCGTTGATCTTCCCGTATTTTATCTGTTTTGATGTTGGTCATTACTTCTTTTTTTTTTCCAACAGATATCTACAAGCCAGTTTCTTCAGCAATTTCTTTTAGAAGGTCAGTTTGCATTCTAGCAGTTTCTACATCGTTTGACAGAATGGTGATGTCGTCAGCAAACGCTAGACAGTCGATCATGATCCCCTTAGATTTTGTTCTCATTCTCAGAGGACTATAATCAGCTTCTAATAATTTTGTTTGCCAGGTCTTAAATCAATCAATCACTACTGATCTGTATTTAGGGCATTCACCCAGGTGGCATATTCCATATCTGTTGCTTTCCCAGCCTTTTCTTAAATGATTGCAAAGAAATTGGAAATTTATTGAACATCTCCCTTGGTAAGTTATTCCAATCCCTAACTCCCCTTCCTTGCCCCTTTTTTTCCTCTTGAATTCCAACTTTATCTTCATATTGTGATCTTCCTACATTTAAAGACACCACTCAAACTTAATCGTCTACTGATATCCTCCCATGCCATCTCTCCACTGACAGCTCGGAACATACCACCTATATTGTACAGACAAGAATGCTCTTTTCGGGCATGCAGTTGAAAAGCATCAGAGAGCCCATCATTTGTCTGACTCCTGTTTTGACCTCAAGGGAATCTGAAAGGCATCCTAGGACTTTACTTTGGTTTTTGTGTCAGTCAGGGTGGCTCTAATGCTAGCAGTTTCAGGTGAATCCCAAATTCGTTGAGAATGTTTGGCAGAACCTCGTGGTCTATCAAATTGTGGGCCTTCTTAAAGTCCACAAAAACTGACATGTACTGTTTGGACCTAAGAATACAATGCCTGATGATAGTTTTGAGCTTGTGGATCTGTTCAACAGTTGAACAACTGTTTCTGAAGCCCCCTTGATATTCGCCTATTTGATGCTCGACTTGGACTTCTAAACGCTCCAGGATAGCAAGCGAGATAATTTTGTATGTTATCGGTAGCAGGGATATTCCTCTGTAGTTGACGTTTATCATGCTTAATTTTTTGTGTAAGGGATGGATCAACACCATTTTCCTGTCTTCGGGTAGGATTTCTTCTTTCCAAATTTCTTCTATTTGTTTCTGCAAGATTTAAACTGCTTCTTGATTGGCATATTTCCAAAGTTCTGCAACGACAAGTCTTCTCCAGGCGCTTGTTTTTCTTGAGTCGGGCAATGTGACGCTTGTTTTCTTCTTTGTCAGGTGATCTTGATTGTGGGCGTCTGAGTATGGGTTCTTCGGTCTTGATGGAATTTTCGGGTTGATCGCAGTTTAGTAAGTTCTTAAAGTAGTCGACGAGTTTTCTTTGTTTGATGTTGCCAATGTACAGTCCTTTCGCTGAAAGCATAGCAACGGAGGTTTATAGCCCGTAAGTTTCCTTTTGAATGTTTCATTTCTCTTAAAGTCTTGGTTGATCTTCTCAATCAATGACTTATTATGTACATTTCTCAGCTTGGATCATTTTAGCTGTCTGGGCCTGTTGTGCTTTGTAGGTTTCCCAGTCAGTTTGCAGTTTTGTTGAATAATATTGTTTCCATTCATCGAGCCTTTCCTTGAGAACTGAAACACAGGTATCATTCCACCAGGCATGTTTCTTGCTTCTTTCGATTTCAGCAACCTTTTTTGCAGCCTCAATCAGGCGGTTTTTTGCTGTTGTTAAAGTCACATTCGATCGGTCGAGCCTTTACTGGAACTCCGTGATTTTTTTTCAGAGTTTATCATTGTCAAAACGAGTTAAATTTTGGGGGTTGTTGTTAGAGTTTGCAGGGAGCGGTTTAAATTTAATTATAGACGGGTAGTGGTCCGAGGCCACATTTACGCCTTTTTTAACCTTAACATTCATAATCTCTATCCAAGGGTAAGAAGGGTCCACCTGTTCAATACCATTAGCTAGCATATTATAAAACTGGACTAGTTTCTACACCACATATATTGGGTCATCTTCAGCCATGCTCCAATTGGAAGACATAAGCACTCATATAACCAATAATAATTTAAACACTCTGGTATGTCACAATTTAGTCTTAATTTAAAACATTGAATAAGTCAGAACAACTTATCCAAACTTGAAACTGTGAAAATTGCTGTGGTTGATGCATCGGCATCTGTAAAGTCCATTGAAATAATAACAATAAGTTCATTTATTAATTTGTCCACCTAATCAATACAATAAATCTTGTCTTTGTTGGATTACATTGACATATTAATTAAAATGGTACATGTTTCACCTTACATATAGGCATCATCATCTGTGGGTTTAACCTTGAAATAAAATCGGGCATCTGATTCACATATAAATGAGATAAAACTAATTTATAAAAAGCTTTGAAGAGGCTTGATAGAAAATTGACATATGGTAAAAGACTAGTACAATGTTGGTTTTAAAGACAAGACTATGAGAGAGAAGTTTATAATTGAGGAAAGTATTTACAATAGTAACATTAAAAGACTATTAATATGAGTAAAATAAATAAACCGACAGTTCGTTATAGACAAGTGGTAAAATTGCTGTAAAATGATGTTGACCAACTAGCGGTTGGAGCTAGATAATAATGAAAATGACAATCGGAATTGTATTTTTAAAACATAATTATAGGAATAATCTTAATCCAAAATAATTTTTTCATGATCTTATACAACCTTAAGTGAATAATAGTTGGCTGATGATGATCATGAAAAAGGAGCGAAACATGTATCTTAATAAATATGTAAGTTTGTACTACGTTTTTATTGTATTGAATAGGTGGTAATTAACAAAATTATAAAAATTTGTATCACAATATAAGCATTTGGCTAAATTTGATGAGAAGAGGAGATAGAATGATAGGACACATCTTAAGGCATCCAGGACTTCTTCAGTTGGTTTTTGAAGGAAGTGTTGCTGGTAAGAACGGTAGGGGTAGACCAAGGTATGAATATGACAAGCAGATTAGAGCAGATGTAGGATGCAATAGTTACGTAGAAATGAAAAGGTTAGCACATGATAGGGTGGCATGGAGAGCTGCATCAGACCAGTCTATGGACGACGACGACAACAACAACAACATGTTAATATCTTGTACCAATTTGTTCATGGGTCATCTGCTGAGACGACTGGACATTTGAGTGGTAATGAACCATCACGTAGGAATTGGTAGACATCAGTTAGCCAAAGGCTGTTCGTATAGGTACAAGTGCGTGTGTGTTTTTTAATTACCCGGTGCTGTCAGCCTTTCCTGGCTGTTGGCCAGCCAAGCAAACCGCCATTTAGCCTGAAGTCCTACAGATTACGAGATGTCGTGGTCAGCGTGACAAATCCTTTTGGCCATTCATTGCATTCTAGACTGGGGCTGCTGTCTCACCATCAGATAGCTTCTCTTATTGTATTAACATAGGCTGAGTGTACCTTGAACCAGCCTTCGGATACTGGAAAAAATCCCTGACCTGGCTGGGAATTGAACCCTGGGCCTCTAGGTAGAGGCAGGCAGGGCCGGCACAAATATCAGAAAACATCAAATAGAATTTTAGACAATCCTTTGCGTGCAAGTGTTTGTTCGTTCACTTGGGTGTTCCATGGGCAACAGCTTAGCCGGCTGGTCTTTCCAATGTAGGACAATAATTGTCTTAGTCATATCTAGAAGAAAGAAATTGACCACAACAAATAACACTGTAAAGACCATGAATAAATTGAAGGATCTGGTGAGAAAACGCGGTGGCGCCACTTTTAGTTGCTTACCTCTCTCCCGACCAACTGACCCCGAGCTGCCTTCCACCCGGCCTTGTATAGGCTTGGGTGGTTTCGCGTGTACGAGAAGGCAGCACGGGCATTAGCCGCGAGAGAGGCAGCGAGAGGTCACCAACCAGTAAACCCCTCCATGCTATTTTTTATTAAAGTTATAAATATACATGGTGCATAAACTCAGGCTAACTGCCTGTTACAGTAATGTGTTAATTCACAAGACACAAATAACAAAGATAAACTCCTTTGCAAGTGAAGATACATACAAATCTTAACCAACAGTTCACATAGTCTCAGGAAGTCCAGTGAGAGATCGCTGAAGCACAGGAATGGTGGTCTGGCGCAGGGGCCGACGAGGCGAGGATCGTCGTTGCCCTGCGGCCAGCTGCAGCATTACGCCTTGGTTGCTGTTTTGCTCGCCGCCCCGTGACGTCCTCGTCCTGGCTGAGAAGTGGTGGCCCCGCGGGTGACCGCTGGCTGGCGGAGAGCCGGAGTGTAGGTGAAACCTTCTGGAAGGATGGCGACCTGATCGCCGGTGGCCCGGTCTACCTGTACGGCCACGTCCCACCCTTGGGCCAGAGCCAGCTATAGCAGATTGGCTCGATTGAACAAGTATTTCCGTTGAGAGGGGTCTAGGCGTTGCCACGCCGAGATGGCCCAGAGAGTGGTTGCTGCGTCGTGGTGATCGCGACCAGTCGGAATGAGATGGAGTTGATCCTTTAACGCGGCTGCGATCTGGTAGACTTTGGCGTCGGGCGGTGTTGGGAGGCCCTTGTCGTAGGTCGCCGGTGCTAATTGTCGCCAGGGGACGGCCTCGGGCTGGTGTTGTGGGGAAAAAACAAACTTCCCCAGAAAATTAGAATGTTGTCTAAACATTTTGGACAATTGCAGAAACCATGACTAGTTTTTTTAAGCCTTAGACATCGTCTACCTAAAAGACGTCTGTTAATCACAACCTTCCATTTCATAAACAATGATCAGCCGGCATTTAGCTGGACGTCATTTAAAGTTTCAATACTGGTTCGAAAATGGAAATAGAAGTATCTTCCTTGCTACATTTCACTTGTTGCAACCCATGAAATTTGTTGATGCGTGCACCAAACATCAGCTGTTGTCTTCCTACATATTACTCAAGTATGGCTAAAGCATGAGCATGACTTGCCCACAGATGAGAATATCGCTTTCGGCGGAAATAAAATCTCGTAATATTATCAACACTAAAGCCACTGTACGAGGAAGTGTAGCTTTAATTATAGTGTTGCCATGGTGAGGGTAATCGAAATAGCTTCTGGTAAGGGAAGATGAAACTACAAAGGACACTGGGAAAGTTTTGCAATGTGAGTGAACGCTTTGACTGTTTCAAAATAATTTCCACCACACTCAATACACTTCTCCATACGTTGAAACCAGTCACTGAACCACCTCTGCCACTTTTCTTTGGTTACATTTTCACACTCTTGATCCCATGCTGCCAAAAGCTCCTCGTTGGATGCAAAATGCTGTCCTTTTCAGCTTTATCTTCACTTCTGGGAAGAGTGCAAAGTCACATGGGGCAAGATCAGGACTGTATGGAGGGTGATCAAGCACAGTCAACCCTGATCTGGCAAGAAAATACATGGTTACATTAGCACGATGTGCTGGAGCATTGTCGTGATGCAAGAGCCAAGTGTTGAGCCGTGACCTTGGACGGAGCT
Source organism: Anabrus simplex (assembly GCF_040414725.1). Classification (NCBI taxonomy): domain Eukaryota; kingdom Metazoa; phylum Arthropoda; class Insecta; order Orthoptera; family Tettigoniidae; genus Anabrus; species Anabrus simplex. Next base: position 784,345,406 of record NC_090265.1, read on the forward strand.
GTTTGAGAGCCTGGATGACCTGAGGCAGACAAGTCTCAATTAACCACTTCGCAATAATTGACCCGAGTCAGAATGCCCTGTTTAGTGAAGAATATTGCAATCGTCCTTTTCTTCACTAACCTTGACTTTCGCATGGTCTCAGGAGTACCCTTATCTTCGAGCAGCTACACATTGTTCTGGGATTTTGTTGGGACATCGTAATAATAAAGCCAAGTTTAGTCACCTGTAACGATGCTAATGACGTTATTCAAAGTCTCATTTTCAAACTTTTTTAGGATTTTTCGGCACCATTTCACTCGGTGTGCCCTTTGTTCCTCTGAAAGTGAATGTGGCACCCAGAGGGAACAAAACTTTCTAACATGGAGATGGTCATGTAGAATTGAATGAATAGCTGCTGCATTGATGTGGAGGGTCTCTTCTACCTGCCGATACGTCAACCGCCTCTTTTGCTGCAAAATTTTCCTCAGTCACTGATTCAGACAGTTGCCCAGAACGAGGATCATCTTCAACCTCAAAATTTCCCCTCTGGAACTCTTTGTACCAACGGAAAATTGTTGTCTGATGTGGACAGTCTTTATCCAGCACAGGAGTCATTTCCTCCAGGCACTGGTCAACAGTTAATCTATGAGCAAAATTGTAGCGGATAATTGCGTGATATTCACCTTGAGACCACACTGACACCTTAACTTGCTTTCTAACAACTGGTGTGAAGGTTGCGCCTTGCTGTCTTCTAGACTAGTTTTCATCCCTCAGCATAACAGGGATGTCCAGCCAACTGTTTTTGCGTATTTGCAAAATTTTCCTGGTGCCCTTTGTATATTACTGTATAACCGAATGAGTTGTACGGGCCATATAGATGCAGCTTGCATTCTGTAGATAATAGATTCGAAATGCACCATTGGCAGCCCTGAAGATTGTTTTCCATAGTCTCCCCATTTTTACATAAGGCAAATGCTGGGATTGTTATTGGCCATAGCTCTTCCTTCCCAGTCATTGCCTTACCCTATCTCATAGTTTCCGAAAACTTACCTGAATTAGGGTGACGTTTATCCGTTTAAAAAAAAAAAAAAAAGAAACCTTGCACGCACGTGCAACCTACTTTTTAGTGTCTCTATTATGTGTGCTTACTTGGCATTAAATGTAATAAGTGAATCCCTCCTGATGATCTATGTGACAGCCCTCTGACATCAGGACAAGTTATGATATGGATGTAGTGAAAGTGACCTATTGTAACTTTACTCTTAATATTAATAAATGATCATAAATTATATTAATAAAAGTAATTAATCGAAATGTCCATAGTATGGGCGCCAGTGTTCACCATAATGGATCCCTCGAATTTTAATAGAGCATGATAATTCTTATTCTCCCAGGGCGTGTATATAAAAGCTGTGTACTGGTACATCTGCTTCAGGCCTTACCTAACCTTTTGAAAAGGACTAAATAGGTAGGAACTGCACCTAGGTTCATCAATAACTCCACTGATTCTAAAATAATGAACTATATTCTCAATAAAATCCGTGCATGAGCACCCCATCAACATACCAAAATATACATATAATGCACACACAAAATATTACTGGAAGACTCCATATTTACAACAATAATGAAAACAGTGGGGAAAATGATTAAGCCGCCAATTTCTGTTAGTACATTGAACAATGCACATATATGTAGATAAGTACTCTTCACGTCTCTGTATATCAACATGACTTGTAGATTCTCATAATTGGCACTTATATCACACAGATACTGTACCTCATAATACTGTGTTCACTGACTCTAACCCTTGCTCAAATGAATAGATCTTTAAAACAACACACGCTTGTCATTTCTGAACATAAATTATGGAAAGTCTGAGATAGCTTTCACCAATATATAATACCAGGCCACCACAAGTGATACCATACCCAGTGCCTAAGCACTCTACAGTTTGTAAGTCAGCCATGTTCCATAAACATAAAAATATTATGTTCCACAGATGTTTGAAGTCCTGTCCAAATAGTGCAGCAGTGTCGCTCCAGTACCGTATATCCAGTTCCATCCACTGTGATCACACAAGCTTATATAGACCTCCGCTTCCCCCTTCTTCTCAGATTATACATCTAGATTGATCCTGGCCAGCCAGTCACGAGTAGATCCTAATGTCAAGACCGCGCCCTGAATCTCTTCCTGGCCCCAAGACAATAACACCATCAACAGACTCTAGGGTGTTTCACATGAATCATCGGAACTTTTCGACTACAATAAGTCCACCTCATCAGACTTTGGGATGCCTGCATGAGTCATACAAATTACCTGAGTTATGATAGCAATGATTTTCCCAACCGTTGTACAAAACAAATGACTCTTCATATGGAGACCTCCCAGCTTAAAAATATTATTCTGTACCTTAAGGCCACTGCCGCTTCCTTCCAACTCCTAGGCCTTTCCTATCCCATCGTCGCCATAAGACCTATCTGTTTCGGTGCGACGTAAAGCCCCTGGAAGAAAAATATATATATTATTGACAAAGTATAAAACAAATAATAATGATGATGATGATGATAAATCGAATACAGACAATATCTCTCACTTCTAAATACAGTGTGAGGGTGTGATGTATGTACTATCACACTATAATTCCAGGGAAATTATCCCAAATATAATCAGATATATCAGTTGCCAAGAATTGTAGTCAAGTTGACAGTTACCGGACTGTCCGTTGTATCACATGTTTCATGGTACATAACCTGTAATTGCGATTCTTTCCTAAAGTTTGAGGTTAAACATTGTTCTTGGCAGTGTTTAAATATGGCCAGTTGAACATAGGTTTTAGACACTAAGTGATAAATAACATCTTTGCAATGCGGGAGCCATACTTAGACGTTGTTTAACCGTAGACATGGTCTAAATACCTTTTCTGCAATTAGCCCTTATTCTTGTTTTACAGCACATGCTACCTAAGTAGACATTTTATTGCAGTATAATACTAATTTATTCAATCAATCAATATTCTAAAGGCTAATGCTTTGTCGATGCAAATGCCTTGTCGATGCAACCACTCTTTTCTTTCATTGGCTGTTCGTTTCAGTTCCATGTAATTGTCACAACCTAACCTCTTCTTGATGTCGTCCAAATACTTCATCCTAGGTCTTCCTCTCTCTTTCTTTCCCAGCACTTTCCATTCAAGTATATTAGTGATGAAAGTATTGTCTGATGACATGTCCAATAAATTTTAATTTCCTGTTTTCCATTTTGTTTAAAAATCTTCTCTCTTTAACTTCCCTTTACCGGGCCAGTTGGCCGTGCGCGTAGAGGCGCGCGGCTGTGAGCTTGCATCCGGGAGATAGTAGGTTCGAATCCCACTATCGGCAGCCCTGAAAATGGTTTTCCGTGGTTTCCCATTTTCACACCAGGCAAATGCTGGGGCTGTACCTTAATTAAGGTCACGGCCGCTTCCTTCCAACTCCTATGTCTTTCCTATCCCATCGTCGCCATAAGACCTATCTGTGTCGGTGCGACGTAAAGCCCCTAGCAAAAAAAAAAAAATTTCCCTTAAGACTTCCAGGTTGGTTTTTCTTTCCGTCCTGCTCGTTCTGGTCATTTTCCCGCCATATCCACATTTCAGTAGCTTCAAGTCGATTCCTTTCTAATTTATCCTGAGTCCAACTCTCACTTCCATACTGAACGGTACTCCATACAAATGATTTTGCAAAGGATTTTCTGACATCTATATTCATGTGTGTGCTGGTTAAAATGTTTTTCTTTCTCATAAATCCTGTTTTGCCAATGCTATTCTTCTCTTTACTTCCAGGGAGCATCTATTATTCTCTATCATACTACCAAGATAACAGAATTGTTTCACCTGATCAATTCTGACGTCATCAATTTTTATATTGGTTTTAATTTCTTCCATATTTTTCCGTACTACCATTACTTTCGTTTTCCGTTTGATTACTTTTAATTTCCATAGTTTAAGAGTGCCTGAGAGGACTTTGAGCATTGTATTATTTCTTTTTCTGAGTGCAGTTAATACGATGTCATCTGCAAATCTGATACAATGTATCCTTTTACCATTGACTTTTATTCCCTTCGTTTTCTCCTTCATGATCTGAATAGCTTCCTCAATGAACATATTAAATAAATACGGTGATAGGGGACAACCTTGTCCAATTCCTTTCCTAATCCTGGCCTTTTCTTCTACCTGTTTGATGATTATTTTTGTGCTTTGGTTCAGATACAGTTGATTAATCATTCTTCTATCCTTCCAGTCCAGTCCTATTTTTCTTATAGTTCTAAACAGTAGTTCCCAGTTCACATTGTCAAGACTTTTTCTAAGTCAATGAAGGCAAGATAAGTCGTTCTATTAATTTCCATCCTTCTCTCCAATAACATGCGTAAGGCTAGAATTGCTTCTCTTGTTCCTTTGCCTTCTCTAAATGCAAATTGGTCTTCTCCAACATACTTATCTACTTTTCCTTTTATTCTGTTCTTAACTATGTTGAGTATCTTGGAGGCATGTGTTAATATTGATAGTGTTATATAATCGGTGCAGTCAACTGCCCTTCCTATTTTAGGTGTAATGGTTCTGCATTGTGTGAAGTCTTCTGGTACGATTCCTCTTTCGTAGCACTCATTTATTACTCTGAATAATTGGTCTTTCATGTTGATACCTAAATTTTTCAGTAATTCTGCTGGGATGTCATCTACACGGGTTGCTTTTCCTTCTTTCAGACTCTGAAGGGAATGTTCAAATTAATGTCTCATGATTGGAGGACCTTGCATTTATCTTCCACAGTCATCGATATCTTCAGTTAGCTTATTGTCATTCTTGAAGTCCTTATCGTACAGTTTTTCTATGTATTCTTTCCCTCGAGCATATATCTTATCGTTGCCTACCAGTAACTTTCCTTTGTTTTTTACTACTGCAGATTTGGTTCTATTTTTGTACTGAAGGGCGCTGGTTTTCTTATAAATTTGATCCTGTTTTCCCTTTTTTATATCTTCTTCTATCTCTTCAGCAATATTTTGGTTCCATTTCTCTTTTTCTTCTCTGCATTTGGTTGTGATCTGATTTTCAATCTTTTTGTAGTCATCTACATTGTTTTCCTTCCTGAGCTTATTCCTTTCTTGAATTAGGTTTAGTATTTCTTCTGAACATAAATTATGGAAAGTCTGAGATAGCTTTCACCAATATATAATACCAGGCCGCCACAAGTGATACCATACCCAGTGCCTAAGCATTCTGCAGTTTGTAAGTCAGCCATGTTCCATAAACATAAAAATACTATGTTCCACAGAGGTTTTCTGGGCTCCAATTTCCTTTTTCTTAAAGCTCATTTGTTGCTTCAATTATCCTTATATTGATATTCCACTACATTGGCTCACCACTTCCATTATCTACTTCATTGGTTTGTTTTTTAAAAGACACCTTTGTTGCTGATTCTTTCAGTCCTAGTCTCCATTTCTTTTTGATAGATCCTTTGGTTCTTTTAAATCTAATGTTGCACTTGGCTAACACAAGTGTATGGTCACTATCTATATCAGGACCTGGGTAGCTGTGGCATGATTTTAGCTGATTCCTGTATCTTTGCTTCATTAGTATATAATCTAACTTAAGTAGTCTTTTGTCTGGCGCCTCCCACGTGTACCTTCTTCTAAGAGGAACTTCAGATAATGTGTTTGTAATAACCATATCATTTTGACTGCAGAAATCTACCAGAGTTTCACCTCTTTCATTTGTTTCTCCCAGACCAAAATTTCCTACTGTCTTATTGCCTGTATGGGATCCCACTATTGCATTAAAATTGCCCATTATTGCGACATTATCTTTTTCTTTAGTTAGTTTTAAGAGTTCTTCAGTATCTTCATACATAGTCTCCACTTCTTTCAAGTCATGAGCCGATGTTGGGAAATATGTCTGAATTATTACTAAGTCCACAGGTGCACTATTAATTTCACCATCATTAACCGGTTACTGACATGGTAGGTACTGAATACATTATTTGACCCTTTTCCTCTTATTACTAGTGCCACTCCATGCTTTCCTCTTTTCTCTCCACCACTATAAATTACTCTAAACTCATCACTGGTAGAAGTCTCAATTTCCTTCCAATCTTGTCTCACACATACCTAATATATCTATCTCATTCTTCCTCATCTGGTCTTTCACTTCATCCAGTTTTCCCGCTTTCAATAGCGTTCGTACATACATTTAATGGTTTAAATGTAAACAAATTTTGGACCTGCCCCCTTTTTTGCACTGAAATGAACTAGAATTTAGTAAAAATTCACTGAATACCACACACAGCATAGTTTAGTGTATCTTAAAACAGGAATGATGTTCTATATACCCAAACTGGCAAGTCTTACACGAAGAACTTCTTCTCTCACATGCATTGTTGTCATTTTTGGAGGTGGTGTCCTTGTGTCTTCCATTGAACTAAGCGACTAGTAGAGAGGTAGTTCATTTGACGATAAATATTATTTCGCCAACTTAACCCGCGAATGCCAGAGTTCTCAATTTTGGATATTTTTAATTTGTATTAAATATTCTCTGCATTCGCATATTAGAGAACATTTCAGTCATTTTTCTAAAAATTGGATGGTTGGTTTCTAAATGAAGGCCTGGTAATATAAAATACCGCACGGCGCTTGAAATCTTGAAATACCTTTGGGGTGAAACAAAAAACGTTGCCTTGTTAAGAGTACCATGAAATTTAATGCTTAATATTTTTACAAAATATCACTTACAAATTACTTTGCAATAAACAAAAGAATAAATGGTGTTTATAGCTTCGTTCGTGATATCCCTTAGGATTTCCAAAAAATAACATTAGCTCAGACGTGCCATATCATTAGGAAATAGGAATAATACTATTATAGATTTCAGTTTGTAGTCGCCTATTCCGACTTTTCACTAGTTTGGAGTGGCAAAAGATAGTTTACACACATGCCCACATTACGTGTGACTTAAGTGCGGCAGTGAGGTTCGTATCCAGCAGCAGCGCTGGTGGTGGTTTGATGGAGTGATAGTGATGTAGGTCATTGAATCTCAAGGTGTTGGGTACTCTAAAAAGAAGTGTAAACAACTGTATCTATTTCTCTTCAAAATACCTCCCATATTGCACCTTCTTAATTCTGATGGTGGTACTTGCACATAGCCACTTAGAAGTAATATTGCGATGAATATATTCAATCCTTCAGGGTTACTTTAGGATCTTCTTAATGCCAGCTTGAGAGCACAAGAAATTTACAATTTCATCATCAAAATACAAATAAAATATTTTGGTCGGTATCATATTTTGAAAAATGGAAAATTTCTCACTAGGGAAGTGAACTGTTGTGGGAACTAGGTAATCTGCCATCCAGATAGCTGGTGGACCAGGTGGTGATTTCGCTCTCTTTGCGGGCTGTAAATCATTGTCGGATATGAATTTTCTACTCCTGTGCGGCATTTGTTGGTGCAGCACGACTTCAGCTGGTGCTCGCAGTTCACCTCGCGTAGGGTTATCTGGGATACCCCCTTCATCTTCCTCAGCCAGATCTTCATCAGGTAATACATTATATTCTGGTGGTTTGATGTAATAGGCTTCAGAATGAGTATCCTCTTCTTCATTAACATGGAGAACCACAACAATACCAAAGCCACTCAAATAAAGTTCACGCATCATTAGACGTGATACATCGCACTCCCCATGTATGTTATGACGTGGATATTTTTTAGTAAAATCTACAATTAATCAATTGAATGACACACACAAATCGTTATTTGCGACTGCAGTATGAGCTGTTTCTTCAGAATCACCCTCAGAAGCAAGGAGGAGAAAAGGAACTGAGGTGTGGTAAGCACCATGTGGTACCATACTGTACCAACAGAATAAGTAGTGTCATAACAGCGAACACAGAAATGCTGACCAGCTGCTTGTTATTTCTAGTCATGGACTAATACCACTAATCCACTAATACCACGTGATACAAATTGTATTGTCAAAATTTGTCAACAAAATAAAACAACTTACCTAAGACTGGCAGTCATTTTTATTCCTCTCGACACGATCTCAAATTCCAAACAGTTGTCGCTGCAAACAAACATTCAAATAAAACCCTCTGTTGTTTTCAGGCGTTGCAGGGAGTATCACTTTGACAATGTAAAGCGGAGTTGCCAGATTTATGTCGTGACTAACAATCAGTATGAGAAAATCTGAATTAAGGCGTACTGGTACTATACGGTGCCGGATTAAGGACATCTGCAAGTTTTTTTTTTTGCTAGGGGCTTTACGTCGCACCGACACAGATAGGTCTTATGGCGACGATGGGATAGGAAAGACCTAGGAGTTGGAAGGAAGCGGCCGTGGCCATAATTAAGGTACAGCCCCAGCATTTGCCTGGTGTGAAAATGGGAAACCACGGAAAACCATCTTCAGGGCTGCCGATAGTGGGATTCGAACCTACTATCTCCCGGATGCAAGCTCACAGCCGCGCTCTGCAAGTTTTGCAGAAGCTATTGGCAGAGGTCCTGTGTACAGTCTCTCTATTGGAAGAGTAAGCTCATTGTTGCCTGGAGACAAGACGTGATGTCAATGGACTGCAGTGTACTTGTGGGTTACACTGAGAGATATTTTGTTACTTTGAATCACTCTTTGGACTTGTTTGTAACAACTTTCAGAAACCGTACTACTACCATCTCTTCTGCACAATTTCTCACATTCAGCAGTTTATTCAAAATACTCCTTACATCTTCTATGTATTTATTCTTCATGCGTTATCAACTCTCCAACCTCCTCTTTCATTAGCTTTGTATACATTTTCTTTCCTATAACTTCATATAATTCCATACAGCATTATTTTACTGCCACCTTCATTTCAATTTTTTTTTTTTTGTATTAAAAAAAAAATTCAAACAACTTCTCTTACTCCCCCCCGTGGATGGGCACGCAGATGAATACACCCACTGTATCCCCTGCCTCTGTTGAAAGAAATTACTAAAAGGGGCAACTAGGTGGTGATGGAATTCAAACCCTGGGATTACTTGTGATTAGTAACATTACGTGAGGAACACCCTGGGTTGACGTTACCTGCAATCAGTACCATTATGTGAGGAACACCATGGGCCTGGACATTGCCTGTGATTAGTACCATTGTGTGCATTCCACTGAGGTGGGAAAGAGGGCACGTTCGATTACATACACCAATATCAATGCGCTAAATTGTGTTGGTTTCCCTGTATTCAGAATGGGTCTGAGTTACCTATGAGTAGTGCCACTATATGAGGAAACACCATGGGTTTGAGCATTGCCTGTGATTAGTACAACTGTAAGGAACACCACGGGTCTGCGTTGCCTGAGAGTAGTACCATTATGTGAGGAACACCATGGGTCTGTGTTGTCTCTGGATGGTTCACAGGCTACGTATACCCATGGTGTTGCTCACATAGTGGTACTAGTATTAACTTTGGTATATTAACTTTAGGAGTTACGGAATTTAATACACCGTGGGTCACTACGTGAGGAACTCGCGGATCTAGCTGGCAACCGTGATTAGTCCCTCTTTGTGAGGAACACCTTGGGTCTACATTGCTTGTGAGTGGTGCCCTTAAGTGAGAAACACCATGGGTTTGTGTTACTTGTGAGTGGTGACATTATGTGAGACATACCATGGGTCTACATTACCTGTGATTAGTACTGTTATATGAGGAACTCCGTGGTTTTGCTTTACCAGTGATTAGTACTGTTATGAGGGGCTGGTAACCTGCATTTTGGACCCCTTTGGACAACAAGAACCATCTCAGAAAATAAGGCATTGTGAACTGAATCCACTGATTGTCTTGGATTATGGTAATTTTTTCATTGTTCGTTTTAGATTCTAGTCAGTGGATACATTTTTAAGTTTATCGTGTTGTTTTGTTGCACCTCGTACCATATGGGGCTGATGACTTAGCTGTTAGGCCCCTAAACAACAGCAACAATAATCATCATCTCTTACCAGTTCCTTACATTCCCTTTTAATATCAAGATACTTTTGGTTTCTTTTATTTTTATTCCATGCTTTCCTTTTTTCTTCCATTGCTCCGCTCACCTTCTCATTCCACCACGGTGTCTCCTTTTCTTTCACTCTCATTGATATTCTGTCACAGGCACTTTCTGCCCCGCATACAAATGCCCTTTTGAAGTTAGTCCATTCATCTTACACATTTCCTACTTCAGTAAGTGGAATTGATTGTTCCAGTCTCTCCAGAAATTCTTCCTCTGATCTTTTAGTTTCCACATTTCTATTTTATTATCTCTTATCCCCTTTAATTTTTCCATTTTCCCTACTCTCATTTTTTCTATCACAGCTCTACGATCTCAATCGAATGCTTCTCCTGGTAAAGCTATTGCATCCATCAACTGTCTGCGATTTGTCCTTTCCACGAGAAAGTATTCAATTACTGATTTTATTCTTCTCTGACCCTAGCCATATCTTGTAATTTTCCTGCTGTTTTTCTTCCGAAACCATGTGTTGCCCACAATCATCTCATTCCTCTCACAAAACTCAACTAATGGTACCATTGTTGCTTTCACAGCCCATACTTAGACATGATATAGGCTTTTTGGGCTTATGCCATGTCAAGAAAATAAGGTGAAATTCTCTAAAACTCAACTAGTTTCTCTACTTCTTACCTTTTCCTGTCAGTTCACTTCTTCCTTTCCTAGTTTCTCCAGGAATTCTTCAATATCCTCCCCGTTGTTCCCTTCTGTGGTGCATACACTTCTTTGAAGTCCATTACTTGTTCCTCATTCTGTCTCATTTTCATTATCCTGTTGCTGATGGACTCTTCCAGCTGTTTTGAAATGATCTTTCTTTCGCCTCTCTGCCATCACTCATGTCCTTTCCTCATTCTCCTTTTTCCTTTCCCCTCCCATTTCACTTCTCATCCCCATCATTTCTATACCCTCTTTTTCTATAAAATCCACCACTTCTGCCTTTTCTGTCAGGGTCATAAGGTTGATTATGCCCCCTCCCCCCCTCATGATGTTGACTGCTGGTTGCCCCTTTTTCCACAGTACCCTTAGTGCCCAAAGAACTGTGCGTCGTTTGCTGCAGGGTACGCTCTAACTTTTTCCGAGGCAAGTTCAGAAGTACCATTTCATATATAGGCTGAGGCATTATATACTTACTGCCAGGTGTAACTTCAGGCTGCTCCTCAGGAGTACAGACTCCTTTTATAACCGCTTCGCTGAAGTACAGATGTTGCCAACGGGAGAAATTTCTTTAGTTTTATCTGCCGTTGGGACTGAGGTCCCCTTCTGCCATCTAAACTGTAGCCCGTGTGCTCGTTTCTGGTGAATTTGTCATTTCCTACACAAAGGCTTCACCTGGCCTCCAAAACCCTTGGTCCCCCCTTTTGGGTGTGAAGTTTGGTAATGGCCACTGGATCCTTGGCCATACAGTTGCTGGTAGTACAGTCTGTCACATACGGTAGCAGGTTGTTTCTGGCGTGACCTGGCTGATAACAACTTCAAGAGACTGAATGTCGTGTAGGAAATAAATAAAAAACAAAAGATAAATGCATATTGATCATTTCAAATACTGTGCTTGAAATGAGTTAGCGTTATAGTTGAAAATGAAACTAGGTGTAGGGAAGCTAATGCAGAGCTTGCAGTTTTGAATGAACTGTTTTCTGTAAGAAGTGAACTCTGAGATGATGTATATTTGCATTGCCTTAGTTACCTATATATAGTGAGAGCTAGATATTCTTTTGAGCTGAAAGTAGTGAGAATGATTGCTGGTATAAAAAGACTGGAACAATTATATAAAGGCAGTCCGGTGAGGAGATCTGAGCTAAGTTACTAATGAACTTGGTGGATGAAGCTGTGCATATGAACTGGCTTTGATGGTGAGGTCATACGAGATAAATGGAGGAGGGTAATTACCTAAGAGAATAGCGGAAAGGGGCTATCGGTGGTAAGAGAAACGGAGACTACAATGGTAAGACTTGATTCCATACCTGCCAACTCTCCAAAATTTTTGTTTTTTCCTTAATTCTTGATCGGTAAATTGTTTCCCTGAATTTTAAATCGGCTATTGCTGAACTTGAAATATGTTTCGAAACTCTCGGTGTTTCAGGATATTGCTTTAATGACTGGAAGTCCTCGTATTTGTGGCTATGAATGTCAAAAGTCTTTACTGGTTGCTATGAATAGCTGAAGGTGTACGTCATATTGGCTGCCATGTTCTGTTCGTATTGGCAGTTTTAAAATAAAGTTGTAAGTAGGGGAATTTAGAGGAAAGAATTTGAAGTTGCAAATAAGGGAATTTTGAGAATAGAATTTGAAGGTACATCCCCTGTACTGTTCCATATCATTTTAATTGCAACCAAAGCTTTCCTTACTGTTGAAAGTGTAATGCTGTTCCCTTTCTTTTTGCAAAAGTACTTCACTGCATTCATTATTTCACATTTGACCCTTTGGAATAAAATGTATTATCAGTGCATGGATAGAATATTTGCTACCTCAGACACATGGACAACATGGTAGTGCTTAACATTATATTTGCACATATGAAATTCATGTTAATTGGCCTGCTCTCTGATAGAGGACACAAGTCTCATAAGAAGTATTTTGGACATTCAGAACACTTCCATGCCAAGTCTAAAGTTTTCTTTTTAATCACAGGTGATTAAGTGGCCATCCTTGGAAAGAAATATCCAAATTTTCTTGAACGCTATTTTTACTAAGGTTAAAGATCTGAATATTACTATCCTTAGGACTTGCACCTGGGCGTAAGTGGTTCTCGAGTAGCCTACTTTAGATCAGTATACCCAGACATAAAATTTTGTAACTTAGGTAACTTTTCAATAGAATGTTCTCAGCCTTGCAACAGAACTATTAACTGTTTTTCCCTCCTGCTACATTTGTGGGCAATTCTGACATGGAATTTTTTGATCAGATATTTGGCTATCTGAGGAACGATACAGAAAGGAACATGACAGCAGTGGCGGATCTCAGCTTACCAAATGTTAATTGGGAAGGTCTGAATGACAGACAGCATGACCAACAAATGATAAATAAGTTAATCTGAAAAGGACACAGCTGAATTAAAAAGTAATGGAACCAGCTAAAGGGAAAACTATTCTAGACGTAGTGCTGATAAAATAAATGAGCTCTGTGTGAAAACTGAAGTTATAAATGTTCATAAATTCCGCTAAAAGGGGCACTCGTAAATGGCCACAGTTTGCTTTTTACACTCTTATAGATATTGTAGTCTTGAACAGTTGCACATTATTTTAATAAAATTTCCAGGCTGGAATAAGAAACCCACTCAGAAGACTGTATTAACAAGAACTGGCCACTCAACTCTTAACACTTTGCATTCGAGGACATGCCAAAAATACTTTCTCTGAGCTCCACAAATCAGTTTTGGCAATGATGGGTGTACTGAGGTAAAAAATAGTACAGAAGTTTACAATCAAGGAAGGTTGCAGTGGAAGGAGACGTTGCTACGTATACACCGAAGAATGTCACACCAAGGGACAGAACAAATTCAAAATGCTCTGTGCTTCATGCAAGAGATAGACGATCGTTTTTCAGTTTAATGAAGATCGAGAAGAAAGTGATGAAAGACGCTGTCAATGCACAGAGTATAATATTGTTCCCATAGAGCAAATAAACAGTACAGCTTTGTACGAAAATATGATTTTATCTGTCTTTCTATTGTTTAATGTCGGCTAAACGATCAGGTTTCTTAAAACGCTATAATGTCTTAACACCACAAATTATTTTGGTGGTCCCCCCCTCCTTCGTGGTAGGTGACGTTTCAAAAAATGGCTTGGAAATGTTAGTGTTAATAACTGTGTTGAAGGAGGAAGGAATCACTAAGACCCTAGGTGTTGGCATAAGGAATTTAATGAGGTTGTAAATGAAGGTTACAGATCTCTTCGTACTGTATGGTAAATGAAATGGCGTATGGCTTTTAGTGCCGGGAGTGTCCGAGGACATGTTCGGCTCGCCAGGTGCAGGTCTTTTGATTTGACACCCGTAGGTAACCTGCGCGTCGTGATGAGGATGAAATGATGAAGACAACACACACCCAGCCCCAGTGTCGGCGAAGTTAACCAATGATGGTTAAAATTCCCGACCCTGCCGGGAATCGAACCCGGGACCGCTGTGACCCTAGACTTAGCACGCTATCCATTTAGCCAGAGAGCCGGACACCGTATGGTAATGAGGGTATTCTGGCATGTAAGTATGTAAAGGAGAGGGCATATACAGTAAGTCATTGGTAAGACCCCAGTTAGAGTATGGTTGGGATTCTCACTAGGATTACTTGATTCGAGAACTAGAAGAGATTCTAAAGAAAGCATCTTGATTTGTTCTGGGCGATTTCTAACAAGAGTAGTGCTATGAAATTGTTACAAACTTTGGCTGGGAAGATTTGGAAGAGACGAGCTGCTGGACTAAGCGGTATATTTCGAGCTGTCTGTGGGAAGGTGACGTGCAATTAAATTACTAACTTCAGTAAAGTTTTAAGAGTAGGAGAAGCCATAATAATATGTAGATTAAGTTGGTGCTTAAGAAGACGCGAATTGGGGTAAACATTCGCTTTTAGGAAGAATTGGAATAATTGACCAAGATAGATAGATGGCAGGGGCGGCTTTTCAGGTGAAGTGCCACTTCATCACTTTTTACCATAATGAATTACTTAAATTTATTTTTCTTATGACATTTGTTGGTTTTACGGAAAGGAAATGTTTTATTGTACGGCGTTTGGAGCACCAAGAGCTCGCATCACTTGATGAGAACCAGGGGAACTCACGAAAGCGCCGGCTGTCGGCCACAGTACGGCGCGTGAAACTGAGTGAAGACGAGAGCAAAGAGGATAGAATAGAATAGAGATGAAACTCAATGATAAATTTCGGTTCCAAGCCACTTGGCGCTAGTAGTTTTAGTCTCTTTTCCGAGATAGCGCCACAGTGTGCATTCTGGTGCAATACCTTAGTATTACTTTCAACAGATAGCGCGGAGAATTAACATCCGGCGCAGTGACGCACATCCGGGTATGCTTACGGCTCCTCCCCCCTCCTTTCCCTGCCCCCCCACCCCCAACGGCGATAATAATGCACTTCTACTACTTCCATGCCCAATACATTGTAATTCATATATTTTTATTTCCAAGTACTTACTACGTTGTAAATAATGATCTGATACCCCAAGTTTGTATGGCATACTGAGAACATAACCACACACCTCAAAGCAGCTTTAACTTCAAATGAATGATTGACACATTAACACAAAGCTGATATTATAACAAATAAGAAATCCCTTCGAAAACAAGACAATAGAGCACACCATACACAAGACAATGGGGTATCACATCAATATCCAAGTACCACATGAAAATAAAAATAACAGAATTAAATGCACTGAGACAGGAAATATATAGAACTACATTAATAGAACCATTCAGCTTTCAGCTCCTGATGTGTACTCAAACAGGAAATACAGGATTTCAGGAGGACTGGCGAAGATATATTTCAAATAACCAAGCACAAGGAACTAAGATTTACATCACAAGCACATGAGCACTTGGAATTCAAACAACACAAATACTGTAGCATCATGGGAACTATCGATTAAAATCGATATAAGTTTGAACAAGGTTAATCGATTGGGTAAAGTCGAATTCGATGCAATTCAGCAATATTATCTCCACAATGCCCGACGTTTTATGACTAATTAATTTGTAAGAAGTGCCCACTGATTGAGGTTAGACTTGAAAAACTTTAAATACTTCACTTCGAGACAAAGAGCCTTTAATTATTAACAACGCTCATTTTATGCTTACTTGCGTGCCATCTACAGAACGTGTATATAACTATTTACACGTTATGAATGACCTCCAGCGCCATCTAGAAAAAGAGACTGAAACTACCTGAAGCTAGCTACAGATTGGAACCAAAAGCCCTATTAGAGTTTCACCGGGGTGGACGAGAGATTCCGCAGCTGCCTCTACCTCCCAAGTGCTCCCTCCTAGCGCTTGGCCTTGGCGGTTGCCATGACAACCGTTACGTCACCCGCATACTTTCCACATAGCAGAATGTGCAAGTGAAGTTGCCGGAGGATCGGAATGTTTGTCTTCCGTGCGTCATTCTGCGTGAAGTAAGAGTACTTACGCATCGTGCTTCATTCGTAGTGTTGTGCTGTTTTATTTAAACATGTATTTTATTTATGACAAAGTGTGTATTTTATTATAAACACCATTTTCACGTTGAAGAATCGAAGATCAGAATGAAGTTCTACGTTTTGATCGCCCTACTGAATCACTGCTGATTTGTGCTACAAAAGAAGTGAAACATTCCGGTAAATCTTACAATCTTAGTTTCAAACGATCGTGGTTTAAGGAATTTCTATGGTTGTGCTCCTCTCCAGCTCGACAGAAGTTGTTTTGTTGAGCCTGTTTGCCTTTTATCAATAAAAATAACGTATGGAATAAAGGATTTTCAGCCCTTTTGAACATAACACGTTCTTCACACAAGCACTCAGACTCTGCAGAACATATAATATGGCAGCTTTTTTTTGCTAGTTGCTTTACCGTCGCGGCCGTGGCCTTCCCTTTCATAGCCCTTTCCCGTCCCATCGTCGCCATAAGACCTATCTGTGTCGGTGCGACGTAAAGCAACTAGCAAAAAAAAAAAAAAAAAAATACGGCAGCTAGATTTGAAGACATTGGAAACAAACCAAAATACGATCTCTGATGTCCTGAAGGAAAATGCCAGACTGTATATTGTAACTGTACAGTTCAATAAAAATGTACATTTAAATAGGCTTTTCCTTCAGTTGGTAATTGATGCAGTGCTCTATTTAAGTAAGCAAGAACCAGCTTTTCGTGGTCATGACGAAACATTAAATTCAATAAATCGTGGTCACGTGCTGGACCCTCCGCCAGTCACAAGTACGAGGTACGAGTACAAAACAACCAAAAACAACACGTAATTCCTAAATCTTGTCCGCCTCTGTGGTTAGTGTGATTAGCTGCCACCCCGGAGGACCGTGTTCGATTCCCGACTCTGCCACGAAATTTGAAAAGTGGTACGAGGGCTGAAACGGGGTCCACTCAGCCTCGGGAGGTCAACTGAGTAGAAGTGGGCTTGATTTTCACCTCAGCCATCCTGGAAGTGGTTTTCCGTGGTTTCCCACTTCTCCTCCAGACAAATGCCGGGATGGTACTTAACTTAAGGGCACGGCCGCCTCCTTCCCTCGTCTTTGCCTATCAATTCCCATCCCTGTTCAGCATAGTAGGTGAGGCCGCCTGGCGAGGTACCGGTCATTCGCCCCAGTTGTATCCCCAACCCAGTGTCTCACGCTCCAGGACACTTCCCTTGGGGCGGTAGAGGTGGGATCCCTCGCTGAGTCCGAGGGAATAACCAACCTTGGAGGGTAAGCAAATAAAGAAGTTCCTAAATCTGTCGCTCGAAACCGAACGGGTTATAGCCCTTCACCATACTTTACAGCCACGAGCCGCCACTGATAGATGGTCGATAAATCTCCAACTTTGAGATCATTTAAGAAAGGCAAATAATTGATGGGGAATCTGCCACCACGGCAGAGCCTTAAATACTGATATGTGGCAACTAATGATTGAATTTACAACATCGTCATTTTTGTGCGGCCAGTGTCCAGTATTCGGGAGACAGTAGGTTCGAACCCCACTGTCGGCAGCCCTGAAGATAGTTTTCCGTGGTTTCCTATTTTCACACCAGGCAAATGCTGGGGCTGTACCTTAATTAAGGCCACGGCCGCTTCCCTCCCACTCCTAGACCTTCCCTGTCCCATCGTCGCCATAAGACCTATCTGTGTCGATGCGACGTAAAGCAACTAGCAAAAAACTGAGTTGCAGGATCGAATCACGGCGCAGTTGGCTGACGTTAATACAACGGACTCGTGCTGGTAGATTTACTGACATGTTTAAAAACTAAAGAAATCTACATTGAAATTGATGAAAATTTTCACATATATTATTGCTATTTCGTGATGATGAATGCAGTATTTTTACACCAGTCTCTTGGTACAGGCCAGAGCAAAATGTAGCTTCCACAGAGTCTGGCTCATGGGTTTGATGACATGGAAGCTGCTGAAGTACGGATGTGGCTGAGTAATGGAATGACATTCGGACCATGCCTAGCGCATCTGAATGTTACGAAAGGTGCTACTCATAAGGGCCCCATACACGCGCAGACTTCTGGAATACTTACCTGCACAGACGTGCCTCCGGGAGGTAAGTCGGAAGTATGCAGTTCCCCACACACGCTCAGACTAAATGACTATGTACCGAGGAAGTTGAATAAATCATGCTCAGCTGTTTTCTGTTTAAGATTATGCGCTTCGGATGGTTGAAAAATGTATACGGATCGAAATTAATTAGATAGTCGGTATAGAAGATGAGTTATTATTTGGACACAATTTAGCGCTCTGCACGAAAAAGACGCGCAAAAGATAAATTTCAGTTTTCATATTTGTAGGTTACCACATTTACATTTTCTGCCGCAACTCTGAGATGGCGCTTTCGTCGCAAAGTCTCCGGCTGAATTCAAGCAGCGCTAGAATGTCAGAGACTTGCCTGCAGACTTTTTGTCGGCAGACTTATCAGCCATACACACAGTGACATGTCTGAAGAGACTGGTTTGTGCAGACTAAGTCTGCGCGTGTATGGGGCCCTATTGACGTCCGAAACGGGGGAGGAGCCTACGGTCAGCTGTTTCCAATATGGCGGCGAGATAGTGACGGGAAATTAACACGACAGTGATAGGGTGTGCGTCTGTAGATTTATTAAGTGTTCAAAATGTCTTTGGCGTCATGTGCGCAACTGTCGAGAGTTGTTGGAGATTTCACGCGTCCATTAGTGGAAGGGGAAGAAATATTCAAGCGTAATTACTTGATATGTGTAGGTAAAAAGTTTGAAACAGAAGATGAAACTGGTGTTGTAGCATTATGTTTACAATCATCCCACATCGATTCAAAACCCCACAAAGTTAATGTTGTCTTGAACAAAGGGAGTGAAAATGCGTAGTGCAACTGTACATGTAAAGCGGGTTTGTCAGATAAATGTTACCGTTGACACGCTAATGCACCTTAACAGTTAAGCTACTGTAATTTTCCACTATTAGAGGTTATGGAGTAATTTCTTGTTGATTTGGTCCATGCCAAAGCCTTAGCCAGGTGACGGGGAGTTACCTGTCTTGTAAACTGTAATCTTGGGGAAGAAATAAAATAATAATTCTACTAAGTAAATGTTGTAAAGCAAATAAATCCTAGGCTTTATACAGGCTTGTGTTGGAACAGCCCACATCTTAATCTTAATATTCTTCCATTTTTACCATCAGCACAAAAGTTAGAACTTAGAACCGTCAATAATAAGTATAAAAATTATAACTACCTACAGAATATGCAGAGCAAAGTTTGAAAATTATAATTAAAGAATACCATAATCTCTACAGTCACAGCTGTTTGGGGTTGAAGAATACTTGGTTTGTCCAATTCTACCAAATAATTAGATTATGGCTTCTAATTTATGATGATCGGGCGAGTTGGCCGTGCGGTTAGGAGCGTGCAGCTGTGAGCTCGCATCCGGGAGATAGTTTGTTCGAACCCCACTGTCGGCAGCCCTGAAGATGGTTTTCCGTGGTTTTCCAAATGCTGGGGCTGTACCTTAAATAAGGCCACGGCCGCTTCCTTTCCATTCCTAGACCTTTCCTGTCCCATCGTCGCCATAAGACCTATCTGTGTCGGTGTGACGTAAAACAAATAGCAAAAAAAGCTAATTTATGATGGCAAAATACTACGTATTTTCTTTCATTGAAAGAAGTATTTTATAGACAATTTAAATGCAGTGTTTAATTACTACCAGTTAAAGATATTACTCACACGTAGATAGTTAATTTACTGTCTGCTGTTACACATATGAAGTTTACAGAGAGCGGATTACATTCTATGTGCGGCACAGAAGTATTAGGCTACAAGTTTATCAGTATTTTTGATGTAGCTAAATCTTTGTGAATACAAATTAGAGACAATAACTATCAATGAGTACAATAAACAGTACCGGTACCTACGCTGTGGAAAGAAGTCGTCTTCACGAGAATGCAGACTGCACACTGTCATGTATCGCGTAACGCGTTTTCCAACTGACAGCGCGGAAGCCCATCTTTCTCTCTGAACTTTTTGTACAGGAAAGTAGTGAAGAGATTTCGCATCCGTTTTATACGATTTGCAACCGTATACAGAGCAGTATCTCCTCAAATTAGACAATTTTCTTTCTGTTTCCATCACGACGTCAATGCTTCGCCATGTAAATAAAGCTCACCAGTCACTATGTTGCAGCTTCAACATTCTTCCGCGTGGCTGCGCCATCCAACTTTTCTGACGTCAATAGAGCTTGTTGTGCCATCCCGGTGAAAGTTTAATGGAGAATGTGGTTCCAATCTGTAGCTAGCTTCAGGTAGTTCCCGTCGGCGATTTTAGATAGCGCTGGAGGTCATTCACAACGTGTAGATAGATGTAGACAGGTTCTGTAGATGGCACGCAAGTGGGCATTAAATGAGCGATGTTAATAATTAAAGCAGTTTGCCTCGAAGTGAAGTTTTAAACTCTAACCTCAATCAGTGGGCCCTTCTGACAAAGAATTCGTCGTATCACGTCAAGTATTGTGGAGATAATATTGCTGGATTACATTGAATCCGCCTTTACCCAGTTGATTAACCTTGTTCTAACTTACATCGATTTAAGAGATAGTTCCCATTTTCCATCCTCTTTAGTTCCCATGATGCTACAGTATTTGGTTGTTTGAATTCCAAGTGCTCATGTCATGAAATTATATCGAAGTAGTAGTGCCCATGTGCTTGTTTATTAGAAATATATCTTCACCAGTCCTGAAATCCTGTATTTCCTGTTTGGGTACACCTCAGGGGCTGAATGGTTCTATTAATGTAGTTCTATTTATTTCCTGTCTCAGTGCATTTAATTCTGAATAGCAGCATTTAAGGTAACATTCTTCTTCTTAGTGTGCCTGTCCGCCTCGGACGTTGACGATCAACATGGCTATTCGGGCTTTATCCATTGAAATTCGGAACAGTTCTGCAGATGTTTGGTTGAACCAGGTTTTAAGGTTGTCGAGCCAGGAAATTCTTCTTCGCCCAAGAGATCTTTCTCCTTCTATTTTCCCTTGCAGGATAAGTTGAAGCAGCTCATACCTTTTCTGATTCCTCATGATGTGTCCAAAATATTGTAGTTTACGACACTTGAGGGTATTGATCAGCTCTGGTCTCTTGTTAGCTCGGCGTAGAACCTCAACGTTTGTAATCTTCTGAGTCCATGATATTCTCAAAATTCTTCTGTATAGCCAGAGTTCAAATGCTTCCAGTCTAGCAGTGCTGGCTTTTGTAAGCGTCCAGGTTTCCACACCGTAAAAGAGAACTGAAAACACATAGCACCTAAGGTCGTGATTCTTGAAGGTTGAGCTCATTGAATTGAAAACACTTCTCGCTTTTCTAATGCGACAATTTATCTCTTGCGAATTGTCCCATGCTTCGTTAATGATGGTACCCAGGTACGAATACTGTGAAACTCTATACTTCCTCCATTGAGGAACAGATTCACGCCTCGGATGTTCTTACTGATGATCATCAATTTTGTTTTATTAGTGTTGATGTCCAGACCATATCTCTTGCTTGTTTCAGAAATTTTGTTCATCAACTTCTGTAGCCCTTCCATCGTATCTGCAAAGACAATTGTGTCATCTGCGTAGCACAAATTGTTGAGTTTGACACCATTCACGGAAATTCCTTCCTCCACATCAAATAGGGCTTCTTTGAATACGTGCTCAGAATACAGGTCGAAGAGTATCGGTGATATTATACATCCTTGCCTGACCCCTCGGCGTATTCTCACTTGCTCAGATTGGTCTTGATCTATTTTCATGACTGCAGATTGGTTCCAGTATAAATTTGCTATTATTATTCTTAGATCTTTCCCATCAATTTCTGTTTTCTTGAGTACGTCTATCAGGTGTTCATGAATCACGCGATCAAACGCCTTTTGATAATCAATGAGGCATGCAAATACATTACATTTGCTATCCCTACATTTTTGGAACAGTACCTGTACACTAAATATTGCTTCTCTAGTGCCAACTGCCTTCAAAAACCCAAACTGGTTGGACGCTATCTGTTCTTCACAAATACTGTATATCCGCTTGTGTATCACTTTAAGAAATAATTTTAGCAGATGGCTCATTAAACTGATGGTACGGTAGTCCCCACATTCTTTGGCATTTGATTTCTTAGGTAAAGCAATAAATTCTGATTTTAACCATTCTGGAGGGATTTTATCTGATGAGTAAATGTCGTTGAATATTTTTGTGATCACTTCTTGTAGGTGTGAGTTTTTCATTAACATCGTCACAATTGTCAATCAATTTATTGTTTAGAGCTGTCTTGACTTTCTGCTGTATGGTAGCATCTTTCAATTTTCTCAAGTAGTATTTCCGTGCTGTTTTGGGGACAACATATGTCATTCTGATCTTAAAATTTCCAACCACTGGGACATGGCCTGATTGTATGTCTGCTCCTGGATATGTTCTGACAGATGTACAACCATTTCTGTATCTCTTGTTCACCATCATGAAATCAATCTGATTCCTCACAATGTGTCCTGGTTTGTCCATGGGCGATTTCCATGTGTATAACTTGTGTGGTGGTAGTTTAAACCATGTATTCATCACCACTAGCTGATTTGTTTCTGCAAATAGTTCCAACTCATCTCCTCGAGCATTCCTGTCTCCTAGACCAAAGGGTCGACGGCGTTTGATGTTCTTCCCGCCCCAAGTTTTGCATTAAAGTCGCCCATGACTATGTTGAGGTCTTCTCTTTTTAACTTGTTCAGGATATGTTTTATGCTATTATAGAAATTTTCGACTTCCTCATCTGGTTTGTCTGCAGTAGGAGCGTAGACTTGAATAATGTGATGAGACTGGAATAACGTTGTCAACACACTTGGCTATTCTTTTATTCAGTATGATTCCTACCCCATGTTCATGCATACCATTGTCTGTACCCGAGTAGCAAACTCGGTGCTCGTCTATGTTGATGGTTCCAGATCCTGGCCATCGCATTTCCCTTACTCCTAGAATATCTATTTTCATTCTTGTCATCTCCTTTATTGCATTGTGGATCTTTCCCGCCTGGCTCATCGTCTTCACATTCCAAGTTCCAATCTTGACTCTATCTTGGTATTTCGGTCTTTCTATTGCTGTGCTTGTATCTGCCTCTCCCGGAGATCCGCTTGAGGAGCTTACTCCGGATACTAATTTAGCTGCAAGCATAGCCATGGTGATTACTAGGGAAAATTGAGGTAGTTTCCCGTTGCCTTCCTCAGTGCGCAGTAACCACGTCACATCGTAACATCCAAGTATGCTAGGACGCGAGGCAGCTGTATCGATCTTCTTATCAGCATTAATGATATAGCTGCTGCCACTGTATCATGTCCTCAGTTGATCCGCGGGTGCGAACACCACTTTCTCACGAGAGCCCCTGTCAGCCATTGGGACGCGCCGTGTCGGGGTTGAGGACTTCGCCATCCAGATCCGTCTTCCACAGAGTACAGAAAAGCCCCTACTCAGTTCAAGCTGCATCTGGCACGGTTAAAGTAACATGTCCTGTAATAATCCTTGCGGCCCTGTTTGTAAGTTTCTACCAGAACTTTACAAAGAGGGCCGCAGCGATTAGTAACGTGAGTCACCACTAGGTGGCGCACGCGAGTTCACTGTACCACTAATAGCGCCGAGAGGAACGATGCAGCCAACTGTTAGCTGTTAGTGTTATATGGCTATACTGGAGATTGGCCTGGATGTGCAAAAATTGGTTACAACTACTAAATTACTTTTTTTTTTTTTTTTTTTGCCGTGCGGACAGTATGCGCCGCGGCGATAGAAAAGATCCTTCCGAAGGGAGTGTGGCCCCGACAGAGATTGGCCTGGATGTTCAAAAATACGTTACAGCTAATAAATGACCATTATTTCTCGCCGTAAGCCTAGATATTAAAGGAGGAATTGATAAAGTGTAAGGCTACCGTCCGACGCCATGACACTTAAACTTCGCTGGCCATTTAATTTTTTTTCTTCTGCGAAGGTTGGTACCAAAATCTCGGCCTCATCCTAGGTGTCAATGACGTAATCTTCTTCCATACTTCAACCCAATCACCGTTATTAGGGATGGGTCCAGTTTGTTCATTTGCTCGAACTAGTTCATTAGATACAGTTCTATAAATTAAATGTACTTCTAGGGGCGAGCGGGTTGGTCTCTGGCAAGCGTACTAAACTCATATCTCTTCCACAATCATTTTTAGCTGAGAATCGCAGCATTTAAGGTAACATGTCTTGTAATAATCCTTGCGGCCCTCTTCCAAAATTTCTACCGGGCAGGGTATGGAAATAGTAGAACTGCATTGGTCGGATGTTGGGGGGGGGGGGGGTGTCGGGCAGGGGAAAGGAGTTGCGGGAGCTGTAAGCATAACCGGATGTGCGTCACTGCGCCGGATGTTACTTCTCTGCGCCATCTGTTGATAGCAGGAAGGTATTGTACAAAATGCGCACTGTTGCGCTATCTCTGATCGGGGACTGAAACTACTAGTGGCTTGGTACCAAAATTCATCGAGTCGCCCAGTGAGGAAAGGGGTGGGAAATTGTCTCTCTCCTCATCATAGCTTGTACCGCTGCCATCGTGATGGACAGGCCGTACTGTAGAAAGCGCTCCAAGCCCATCAGCTGATCGATTAGGGCGGCTAAACTAATGTTATCAGTTGTATTTGCGAATCTAATTAACAGTGATTGAGAGCATTCTTTGGATAACTGTGACTGTTGAAAGACAGACCTTTTGTTTTTAAGTATATTGCATGACTGTTCTCTATATTTTTCACTTCAGGATGTACGTGTAAACAGCTACCGTACTTTTAGACCTCCTAGTTCAGGTTAGGTAGGCCTATGTTGTTTCCACGTCGTGTGTAATGAAAATTCATGGGACGTAATGCTTCTCGTGGAGTTTATTCATTGAATTGTTATTGTATAGCACGGCTTTGCGGAAATATGTGTGGCGAATTTGTATAAGTTGTGACAATGCCAATAACTTGTGAGGGGTGTAGATGCAAAACTCACATTCTCCAGTTTTTTGAGGTATTGAGTTTTGCATATCACCATGTTCGTCTTGTAAAGGCGCATCAAGCTGTGATGGTAGTTTGAACCAAAACGCATATTATAAGACTGAAAAAAATACTGAAAATGGAGTTTTGAAATATATTTAAGATACCTCTTCATAAAAGGGCCTTTTCTTGTCAGATTATTAGTGAACATGTGCAACATCAGTTCCCACACAGTTTATGAACACATCAAGCTGTTGGCAACTCTGTTTTGACCTTAAGCTGTTTTGTTTTGGAGGGATGGTCATTGCCTGTTCTGTGACTGCAAGTAGCAATTGGATTCTTGCTTCAGACAAGAGTGAAAATGTGTAGTTATGGCCACTGTTGGTGGATTTTACTGTTGCTAGGGAAGTGGAGCTATCTTTAACCATTAATTTTGAGGTGATCCCATACAGTTTTATTCAATCAGTTGTTTCTTTCCAACTTCTAGTGTTGTGTACCGTATAATCGAAATGTTTTTTGATAACGGGGAAAGGCAAAGACATTTCCCCACGTAAAGTTGCAGTTGTCAATACTCTGCTGAGTGAAGGAAGGTATTCACATAGGCAAATTGCACGTAAAGTGTCTTTAAGTCAAAAATCAGTGGGTAGAATTAGTGTAGAATTGAGGAAGAATACAACTTATCACCATAATAGAGTGGGAAAGTGTGGGCAAAAGTCTCATCTTTTTAGACGAGGCGTTAGAGCACAAAAAATTTGGCTTTTTTTAATAGAAAATGCACTTTTAAGGACTTGAGCATTAAAATGGCAGGTTATCGATCAGCTGTTCCTCCCTGGAAGTGTCCAGAGGATCTTGTGTAGTGAGGGCATCAAATGGTGCAGATCAAGGAAGAAAGCGAAGATCACCCCATCAATGGCACATTCATGTCTGGAATGGGCAAAAGGACTTCATCACTGGTCCAATGAATGGGAGAAAGTGTGTTTTAGCGATGATTCGTATTTCAGCATTTCTGAAGAATGTTAAAGATATGTACGTCGTCGACGTGGAGAGGAATACAAGTTGGAGTGCATACAACAGACTGTGAAACACCCAACTGCAGTGATGGTGCGGGGTGTGATGTTCATCTATGGGCCTGGACAAATTCAAATTGTAGAGGGAGCAATGAAACAGGACAATTACAAACGGGTTCTTGAAGAACAACTCCTTCCTCAGGCCGAAGAATGGTTTGACGATGGCTCTTTCATGTTCATGCATGATAGTGCACCTTGTCATGGGGCCAAAAAAGTGTCCAAAAGTGTCATAAAATTTTTAAAGGACAAGGATATCAGTGTTCTTCATTGGCTGGACAACAGCCCTGACATGAATCCAATAGAAAATGTATGGAGCTTCATGAAACACAAGATGATGAAAAAGAACATAACCAACAAACATCAGCTGATTGCAGAAATAAACAATCTGTGGTATACGGATGTGGAACTGAAGGATATGTACGTAAATCTTGTGAAAAGAATGCCAAAACGGCTAAAGAGTGTCATTCAATGCAAAGGATACTACACAAAGTACTAAAATGCTCAGTTGTAATCAGGGATTTAATTGTAATGATGTAGTAGTAATTTTGTAGGTTGATTAAGTTTTACGTATGAAGTTAAAAAGTTGGTGTGATGAATGACAAAAGTGGGCTAGATTAACTGGAGATACCTGCAAACAGCAAACAAATTATGCAAGGGACTGATGTTTTGCTAAAATACTAGTTTTGTTAATATAAATATGGTTTTTCAACATGATTTTGGGAAGAGAAGTAAAAAAGTGCTTGATCTGCCTGTTGAGTCTAATAATTTGAACAGATCTGTAAGTCACATTATCTAACAGATATTTTGCAGCAAAATTCTCTCTCCATTCCAACCAATCTGAGAGCGTGTGGTGCACCCAGGGCATCATGGGATTGTCTTCACTCTGTTGACGTTTTGTTCACCTCACTCTTAGCATTAACCTCTCAGTTTACGCAGCAAGTTTTTAATTCATTAATCTTTTATTATTACGGCTGGGGCCCTGCAGGAGGATTGTTCCGACAAAAACTAAAGCGAAGGACGTACTTGTTAGGGGACAGTACACATACAAGTCAGACCTTGCAGTATCCAAATCTCTAACCAAGCCAGGGAAACTGCTTTTTAACATGAGTCCTAATGTTATTCCTGCGTCAAACACAACAAAAGAAACCAAGAAGGTTGATGTCAACAACTTGTTGACTAAACATTACGGGGGCCAGTGGAGAGATAACAAGGAGTTATTTTACAAAAACATTATTGATGGGGCTGATGACACTGAAGAAGAGGAACCAGTTTGTGAGCCGATTAAAGAAGTCATTATTAATATGTAAAACCTGTAGTCTACTATAAAGTTTCTAACATTTTAGAAATTAAAATTTGTTCTTTTCTTAATGCTTTTTGTTTCTTTTTTGCTAACCCAACCTATAACAGCATACCAACCCACGATATTTTCCTTGGTCCGTTTTCAAACTTAAACCGTTTTGCTTCATAACTAACATTATCCATGAAAGTTTGTTGCAAAACTCAGTTGACCACAGTTTTGTTCAAAACTCACCAAAAAAAAAAAAAAAGTGCGATACCATGGCCTTCAACATTAAACAGTTTTTCACCTTTTTCCCTCATTGGCGAAATTAATAAGTTGCGACAATGCCAAGAACTTGTGCACAACGACGAAAACCGAGCTATACAAGTGACTATAGATCAATATTTTCATTTCCTTCGAATGAAGGCAGTATACGCATATGGAAGACAAAAATGTAACTATTATGTGTTTCACTCATTTTTCCGAGCTGATGGCAAGTTTCACTTTTGACTTCTATAGGTATAAATTTATAGCATTGCGTTTTATTGATATAGAAGTCCAGAAATAACCCAAATGATTAGTAACCTAGTGAACCTACATATGTGTTCTATTTCTTGCATTAGGCAATATTGAGAACGTGAGAAGTAAAAGCAAAACCCAGTCTAAAATGCAGTTTATAAACCCCGACCTTCTCTTAAATGATTTTGACATTATACATACACTAACAAATTTAAATTAAACTATTGCTAGTAGATAATATTTAGCAATGCAATGTAATTCCTTGAAAGATAGTGACAAAAGATCCAAGAAAAGGAACCCATGGAAATTGCACTGTATTATGATCACGGTGGCAAAACCTTATTATAGTTTTTATTTTTGTACGTTCATTGTCTCCATATTTTGTAATGCGCAATAATAATTATGAATTGTTGGGTACATGGTGGAGTAAATCAATCGTTATGCATAGACAACTTTGATCACATTTTAAGTCTACTTCTGAAATTACCTAGACCTAACTTACGAGATATCAAACGGTTATAAGTGTTCTGATCTCACCTCTTACATTAATACAACATTTGGGAATGGCTCAGTCGTTTCATGTGCTTGCATTGCGCGGGTCGGATGAAGGAAACTGTTCGCCATTTTGGGTGACTTTATCAGAGCTACAATACGGCCTGTACATCGCGAAGGCAGTGCTTGTACGCTTTTATTATAGCGCTGCTATAGGTTTTTGCTGTTTCCCTATAACCTTTGGTAGTAAGTGCTATTCGAGAATTAACTAGCCTTTTGAGCGGAAGACTTTCCAGACAAGAGAGAACTGACGTTTCAGCGCAAATATATAAATCTAAAATATATTTTACTTTTCGTTACGAAAATTCGCCAGAGAATAAAGGCTTTATCTATCTATCAAAAGTTGGATAAGGAGGGCAGGGAATGTCTCCTAAAAATTCTGTATTTGTGCAAGGGAGCCACATGGATTCATTTCTTGTACATGATTTTTCATAGTGCACACACATTTTTCAAGTTATGTTGTGCATTTCTTGCAGAACATCTGTTTTTTTTAATTGCCCTGGTTTCTGTTTCAGGTTTTCAGAGGAAAGAGGGTTTTTTTTTTTTTTTCTTGTAAAAGATTTAAATGCCAATGCGGCGAAATCCGGGTGCATCGTGAGTTTTCGCTAGTTTTCGTGTATCGTTCGGCTCTGTGCTACTCCTCTGCCCTCTGCCAAGCAGTGGCAGTATTGAGGCGTAGTTCAAGGAAAGCTATGTGTTTCACAGCTGGGGGTGGTTGTTAACCAATAATTGAGTGTTACATCATTATCCCTTGGTGATACACCACTGTCCGCGATGTATCGCGAGCGATACTCTGTTCCAGTCGTCAGCTGACACCCCGCCACATAATTCACTTCCGTGGTGAGTTTTCCTGCTGTTCTCGAAGACTGCGTTTTAGTAGAAACCTGTGCTCTTTACATCCGCCTTGCTTTGAATTTGTACTCATTTGGAACATACGTGTGCTGTGTGTTTGAATAGTGTCAGTTTTTGTTCATCCCTGTGTTGTGTATTTGGAAGCATTTTCGTGCCTCTGGAATGTGTGCGCGTTATGTAAGTACAGTTACCAATATGTAAGATGGCGGGTGGAATACGACCACATGATCATAAAAAGTATAATAGGGGTTTTCTTTTTACATTTCTTTATCCCGCTTTTTTCAGTAATGTATTTTCTTTGCTCGAAATATTGGTCTGTTTTACTGCTCCTTGGATAACTTTCATTTTTCTCTAAAGGGTACAGAATTTTTGTGAAGAACTTTGCGGAAGTTTATCCTACGAGTTGGAAATGATTGCCGGATACAGTGAGATGACGTGAATTATTCTTAATTTCCATGTCATTGTCATAATGGGATGTAATTGTCTGTATATCCCTAAGCCATTTTTTTGGTATTGTATGTGGAAAGCGTTAAATTATTTTGTTTCCCGCAGTTTTTCTCTATTGATGTTTTATTGTCTTTGGACAAACACCTGATCGCTCGTGGGCGAGGAATGATTTGAATTCGGAAATGTTCTTGTTATATGGATTTTTGATTCAATCAATGGAAGATTGCATTGAACGCCCAGATTCTGCTTTGTTTAGTTGAAAACGAAACATATTACATCCTTATTATCATGCTATAAAAGTATGGTAAGTCATACTGAATTTCTACCGAAAATTGCGACAGTTCTCTTCATTGTTAGAAGTTAACTGGCACCGAGCAGGTTGGCCGTGCGGTTAGGGGCACGCAGCTGTGAGCTTGTATTCGGAAGATAGTGGGTTCTAACCCCACTGTCGGCAGCCCTGAGGATGGTTTTCTGTGGTTTACCATTTTCACACCAGACAAATACTGCGGCTGCACCTTAATTAAAACCACAGCCGCTTTCCTTCCCACTCCTAGCCCTTTTCTATCCCATCGTCGCCATAAGACCTGTCTGTGTCAGTGCGACATAAAGCAAATTGGAAAAAAAAAAAAAAAACTTTTCCTCTGCCATCGTCGCCATAAGAACTATGCAGACATGCCAACTCTCCCGATTTAAGCGGGAGACTCCCTATTTTTTATCATCTCTCCTGATCGCAGAGACTTCCCCCGATTTTGATAACAGATGTAGTATTCCTGTGTATTTTTTTAAATCCCAGGTTTTTCCTCGTTCTTGAAGTACCTGGAGAGAACAAATTTTCAGTGAGCGCTGGCAAGACGGATGCAATCAGCGGGCGGTGTTCTTTAATATGACAGAATCTCTAAAGTAATGCTTTTTATTTTATCATTTCCATATAGCAGCGCCAAATGTGACACTGTTTAGCATATTTACAAGGACAAAAACTCAGTTATCAAAGCTTCCCGAAAAAGAATTCTGGAAAAAAATAAACCGTTCAACGAGACCAGCGCTTTGAGTATAAATCTAGCTGAGAAATTTATGAAGAGGCGTAAGGCAGTTAAGAGTCATGTGTTCTAAAACTCAAACGTGCAGTATTTCAGTATTCATAAAATAATGAATTATTAATAAGAGTAATTACATACTTGAGTAGTATAATGTATTAAATGTACTTCAAAGTTACGTTATTAATATCGGGATATGCCGCAAAAATCCTCGGAGTTTCAACTGTTCAAAGTTGGCACGTCTGTGTCGGTGCGACGTAAAACAACTTTTAACCTAGGACTTCGCTCAAATTACCCCAGGAATGATTTAGAGGATATCAAAAGACGACGTCTCCTATTCATGGTATTGTCAACGCTTTATCTTCGTTTAGGTCGTCGTCTTTCTGTTACACCTAACTTATTTCTAGATTCGCAGTTTGTGGGTCTAAAGACTGCAATTTATTTGCGAAAGTTGTACTTGTGCCGTTATCTGTGGACGATTTTGTTTCTCAGTGCAAGTTTACCGGAGAGTATATAATTTTGTTTGGAGTAGAAATGTTTAAAGCATTCTATGTTTATTTTTTAAAGCCTGCTGTCTAATTGTTCTGGGCCATTGGCTTTCAACTCGCTGATATTGTATTCTGTTGGCGGACTCAACTGCACCGAAGTTCTTGGAAGTGGTGAATTTTCTTTTAAAAATGTTTAGTAGAGTGCCTTTTTCTACCTATAATTATTTTTATATTTTGCATTTGATTCTAATTGTTAATTACATAACAGGCAACCTTTCATTATGTCATTAAATATTATGTTCAATCTTGCTCTGTGGATCGAATTGACATAAAGTACGATATGTTTGTGATCAAGGTTATGATAGTGGAATGCATGCCAGTGGTGGTAAGTAATTGTTTATTATTATTATTATTTTTATTACAACTTCCCCCATGCGGAGGCTGCCACAAGGACAAAGTATGTCGACTACACAGTATTTTGTCTTCTAAGTTACTGTTGACTTTGCTAAGGTTCCAAGGTATTTTTTACTTCCATGTTCCCTTTGAATTTAAGGAAAGTAATCTTGAAGCAGCAAAAACATTTGATGATAAACTGCAGAATTATGAATATGCCAAATTCAAATTGTACTGCTTAAAGAAATATCACTTAACCATTCTCTTCGTGTGTGTTATCAGTTGTCCAGGTCTTAGTAACACAGCTCTTCACCTGGCAAATATTTAGATTTTGCCCATCACGTGTGGCATATTTGCTACAGTAAACAGAAGTAAGGATTCCATATGACATATTCTATTGTAAATAAAGAGATTGTGCATCTCTGTACAGCATAATTAATAATAAATTTTACTGTGCACAATGTGCAAAATTTGCATATTACATCAAGTAAATTACAATTCACTCAAGGAGAACTTTGTTCAGAGCAAAACTGATTCAGAGAGACTGTTCTCTTCTTGCACTTCACTACGTGAAATGTATCACACTGTTCATTGCACAATACACATACACACTCCTGGCTGGCCTGGTGGTAGGATTTCTTGGCACAGTATGGTAGCGAAAGTAGTGTATTGCAAAGCATCACCAAATATCTCAACTCGTATTCCTGTTTCATCCAATCCTTATTTATCAGTGCGTCTATACTGTAAAAGCTTTCCTCGATCGAGTCCCTTTTCTCTTGTAGTTCTCGTAACAGTTCCAATTATGCTGGAGTTTGCTGTAGAGGCATTTGTAGCCTTAAGTCCTGTATAAAGGTGGTTTCCCAGGCTAAATTATATACGTACCAGAATCGGGTGAATTTAGATATCCCTAGGACCCTCTTAAGGAATCTCGGTTTCGTGCTTTCCAGTTCTCGTAGCTGTTTACGTGATAGGTACTCCCGTATTACTTCTAATCCGTATGTGAGCGTTGGTAGCACGTTGACTTGGAAAAGTTTCATGGCCATCTCCAGTGACATTCTTTGCAGATGTTTGATTTCACTTATGCTTCTAAATGCAGCGGCTAGTCTCTTCTTTATGTGTACTGAGAAGGTCGTCCTGGAGACTTGTGTGATCCCTAGATATGTGAACTGTTTTTTTTTTTTTTCAGTGTTAATGTATGTCACCCGCGTACAATGTAGTCCCCTTTCGATAAGCGTCCTCTCCTGAATACCATTAATTCTGTCTTCTTTATATTCATCCTTAGCTTGTCATCATCCACCCATTGTTTGATAAGCTACATTCCGTTTTGCAAATCTTTTATGTTATCAGCGGCTAGTGCCATATCAGCATATATGTATATGCTTACATATTGTGCATAATTGTAATGATCATTTATGCAGAGTTTTATTTAGTTGATCTCTGGTAAAAGTTGCAATTTTCTATATCCTCATGCCTTTTCCTGAATTTTTCTAGAGCCTTTTTTAACCTCTTAAGACAAAGTACTTATCTGAAAGGCGCATAGGTTATTTTCAGTAGGTTTCTGTAGCCTAGAACACGTCTTACATCAGTTTAGAGAACTGTTTCAGATTGCTGTGGCCCAGATTCTCCTATTTGTAATCTCGTACTTGTTTTCTACTTTCTTCCTGAACTACTAGCAGTGTACCCGTTGCTGATGGGCTGATTGTCTCTAAACTATTGTATTGTTTGTAAATGCGTTCTTTGTTAAATGTCTTGAATAACATACTGCCTGCTAGATATCTTTCTGCAAATCCTATTATAGTTGTTTATAATTTGATTCCTGTAGATGCTAAAGTTAGCAAAGCAACGGGGAAACTACTTCACTCCTTATTTCCTTAGAATGCCTCATCAGTGATGCCTTGGCCAACTTAGACAGCTGATGGTGCGGCTGTTGAAGACCAAACCAGTCTTCAGGCTGAATATCATACATATTGTATGCACACTTTTTAGTGATAGATGGACACCCTAGTGCTGAATTGGTCGACCTCGGTTATCTTAGAGATTCGTACTGGCAACCTTTGAAACACAAACTAAGAATCGCTTATGCTCACACAGTTGTTGGCGTAAGGTAATAAAAGTTTAGAAAATTCATATCGATCGATCATATTATCGATTCTATTCAGATTTCATTTCCATTCGGTTAGCAGTATTACCGGAACCGGCAGTGCTCCCTTCTTACTCCTCAACCCAGTACAAAAATCTAGCACTAAAAAGTGCGTACAATACATGTCTGTGGTCTCACTATGTCAGGATAAAATCTGTCCAACAGTGTTCCATTGCAATGCAGATGCTGCATTTCTCCTGAAATGGATAGCCAAAATTTTGCTAAAATAGATTTTATAGACATGTGATCATCAAACATTTTCCTTATGTAACCATGTCAAGTTTTTGTGAGTAATTAAATATTTGTTGGTTCCGCTTGATACGTTTTACCAAAAAACAAATTTGGTGGCTGATTTCATAAACAACCCTGGGGCGATAACTCGTGTCTCTTAACATTTTCTTGTTCGACAATCCTCTGAGCGATTGCTTACGAACATAGTTATTGTTGTTGACCATCAGACTAAAGTGTGGATTTGGAATAAGATGTTTTTTAAAGTATTTATACATTTTGTTATTTTCCAGAGACTTGTAGACTGAAGAACAACCATAATGTTTATTTTAAGTTAGGGTGATTTTGCACAGGTGAAGTAAGATGTTTTTTAAAGTATTTATACATTTTGTTATTTTCCAGAGACTTGTAGACTGAAGAACAACCATAATGTTTATTTTAAGTTAGGGTGATTTTGCACAGGTGAAGTACAGGCTCACGGGAATTGGCAGTTCAAGAAAGAAGTCGTGGGTGTAGAAGTTATTTATAGATGGACGGTAGTAGATTTTATTTGCAAGATAATTTCTGAACATCAGTAATTTACTATTCCGACTTATGTCAGAAAATTCGTTAATGGACTGTTTCTCTCTGAACCGTATTGTCATTGCCGTCGTCGAAATTATTATTTACGGCAACTTGAAAAACAAATAAATGTTCGCCAAAGTGCATTATGATAAACCGTGTTTTAAGAAATATCACTGTACTGTCGATATATGACTTTTATGTATTACTTTCCTTTGTCTTTCATTGTTTTAGTAGAGTCCACTGTAATTAGTCAGGTTTTGTAGTAGTCGTAGGTAAAGAAATTAAACATTTTTGTATTTGTTTTGATATCTTCGTGGATAATGAAATGGCGTATGGCTTTTAGTGCCGGGAGTGTCCGAGGACATGTTCGGCTCGCCAGGTGCAGGTCTTTTGATTTGATTTCCGTAGGCGACCTGCGCGTCGTGATGATGGAATAATGATGATGACAGACACCCAGCCCCCATGCCTGCGAAATTAACTAATGCTGGTTAAAATTCCCGACCCTGCCGGGAATCGAACCCGGGACCCCTGTGACCAAAGGTCAGCACGCTAACCATTTAGCCATGGAGCCGGACATCTTCGTGAAAGAGCATATGCATATTTTATATGCACCCGATGGCACTTCTGTCAATCACAATGCAATTGTTTTGTAATACTTTATTATAAGGAGTGTGTATTTCTCACGTTTCGCCCCTATTCAAAAGAACTATTAAATATTCGTTTCACTTCAGGACCGTCATATATTATGCGCTCGTATTTTAATACTCTGTTTATGTTGAAGGTCTTGTTGAGCCATCTCTCCCGTATCTTTTACCAGTGGGCGTCATTGGAATCATCTGTTTTATTCTGTAAAGGCATCATAATGTTTGGAATAGAATGCTCTAGTATATTATGAAGGATACTCGTGTTGTATGGGATACAGTTAATTTCTTTACGAAATCTGTACATGGTTGCCAAGCCCGGTAAAACAAGTCATTACTGCAATCTCCATTTCTCTGGTTCTGCATTAATGCCTGATTATCTGTCTAGTTGCTAGTTCCTTAGGTCCTATAAAAATTGTCGTTTGAAGCTACGTTTGCAGAGTATTCCGGAACTGGTTTCATTTGTTTTCAAAACGTGGACATTCCGTAATGGTTTTTTTTATTTTTATTTTTATTTTTTATGGTCGTGGTGTTGGGACTAGATGTTGAACAAGAATCTTATGGTGGACTACTAAAGTGAAATGCCATGGAAGTGGTCCTTCGCAATTTTTATTTCTTTTATGACCAAGAGTCCACGTGCCCATCTTTTGAATGCTGGGAATGATGCGGGTTCGCCGCGTTTGATCGCTATCGGGGAATTGCGGTGCAGGTGGAAAGCGGTTGGCTGCTTCTTCTCATGGCAGTGGGAGGGGAGGGACAGCTGAGTGCTGTTCTTTGTGCAAGGCTAGACAACAGCTGGCCTCGAGTCCCGCACATGTCGAAGACACATGTTTGCTGCTACTCGCGTTTTTCTGAGCAATGGTGTGTTAGCGTACTGCCTTGATGTGTGCCCTCCATATCGTAGTTCTGTTAATCATGGCTTAGGAGTAGCCGATATTTGTGAGGCATTGTTATTGGACGAAACAGTGCAGAGAAATGGGACCTGTTGTGACTGTGCAGCAGCCGTCGTCACGTGGTTGCACAATGCCATGTTACAACAAGGTATTTCTGAAATGAAATTATTCCTGACTTGTGTTTATAACCTGGTCTTTTACATCATTTACATAGCCTGACTTATCTTTAATTATGGTTTCACCGGGCGAGTTGGCCGTGAGCATAGAGGCACGCGGCTGTGAGCTTGCATCCGGGAGATAGTAGGTTCGAATCCCACTATCGGCAGCCCTGAAAATGGTTTTCCGTGGTTTCCCATTTTCACACCAGTAAAATGCTGGGGCTGTACCTTAATTAAGGCCACGGCCGCTTCCTTCCAACTCCTAGGCCTTTCCTATCCCATCGTCGCCATATGACCTATCTGTGTCGGTGCGACGTAAAGCCCCTAGCAAAAAAAGAAAAAAATATGGTTTCGACGAAGCGCTAAGTTTCCGCTCGTGCTTCGAATATTGTAGTGTTGTGAAATCGTGGTGTTGCTTTTTCGAACTCAGACTATCCGTTTATCTGTAAGTGTACATAACTACCTACGCGTTTGGAATATTATCTTGCATGTGAATAAGTCCTTTATTTAGTATCACTGCAACTGGACAGTTTTTTTTAAGTTGGAACGTCGGCGCAGCAGCATGCAACGAAGTAGTCTCACAGGTCCAGTCAGCTGTTCTGAACCACGCCCAGCTGTTTTCCGCCATATTGGCCGAGGTGACGTAGCTTACTCAGCGACCTTGAAGATATTTGATGTCATGTTTCACTTGTCTCCCTTCGGAAAACATCTGATCTTGACGTGTGGAACAGACATAACTGCTGGTGTGCTTAACGAACTTTACGAAGGGTAGTTTTGACATGTTGAAAGGATTGTTAGTTTATTGGGATGAAATTTGTTCTCTTTTGTTTTCCAGATGTTTGTGTAAAAGATAACTATTTGCCAGTTTTATTAAAGGATGAAGTTATGTTGCTCAGTTCATATTTTTAAGTTCGGCGTACCATATTGCCATAGTGTGATTAACTGCATAAGATGCGTCGAGTCTATTTTTAAGTTCTAGGAAATTTTCCTTGGCACTTACTATTAGACACAAGACATTGTGCGGTTATTTGCCTCTTTTGACTGTAGTAGGAGTATTGAACAGTACCGCGAAGTTCGAAATGAGTTATCTACCGGCTTTTGCTAGAAATGTACAGGAGATAGTATTGCCAGGGCCGTTAATTTTTGGTGCCAGGGATCCTCTCACGATTCAGCATACCAGAACGACTATGGTGGTTTTGCAAAAGGAAACTTTGAAATTATTGTAACAGTTACAAGTTACTTGTCCCAGGTGCTGTGGGTGGAGGACGCAGACGAAGAATACACTAACGGTATCCCCTGCCTGTCGTAAGAGGCGACTAAAAAGAGCGACCAAGGGATGATTATACTAGAACCATGAAACTCCTTGTGATTAGTACCACCACATGGGGAACACCATGAGTCGCTTTTCCTTGCGCGTAATACCACTATGTTAGGTACCAAATAGGTTCGTGATTAGTAGCAAACCGGAGCGCGACGGCATTTACAGTACCTGTTATTAGTAGCATTATGTGAGCGACACCATGGGTTGACGGAACCCATGGTTTTGGCTTGCGTATGATTAGTACCCACTATATGAGGAATACCACGGGATAGTACGAGTCCCTGTGGTTAGTACACTTAGGCGATGGACGACATAGGTATGCGTTGCTTGTCAATGGCGCCGCAATGTCAGAAACAGAGTAGGTCTTTAATACATGTGCGAATTTCATTACCTGTGAGTAGTACCATAATGTGTGGAATACCGCGAGTCTGCTACTCTTGATCAGTACCGCAACATGACAAATACCATGGTTCTACTTTTCTAGCGATAAGTACCTTTATGAAGGGCCGATGACTTGGATTTTAGACTCCTTTCGACTACAAGCATCATCGATTCAGTGTCGTGCTATAGAAGCAGTCCCTTGGTCAGTAATACTATTGTTTTACGCCAGCTTCTGTGCATGTGAGGCACTGTGGGTCGGTTCCACTGATCGTTTTAAATTCATATCCATCAATCAATTCATTTTTAGTCCTCACGTTTTTAATTGTGGTCAGTGAAGAATTTTTGCGTTTTTAATTTGTCATTTCATTTCGTACCATTAGGGACCGATGACGTAGATGTGAGGCCCCTTTAAGCAACAAGCACCAATCAGTCAATCTGTCCCAGGTGAGATGCTTCTCTTTCAATAGCGTACGAACGGTTAGCGCAAATTATAGTTCTGTGGGATTGTTCTAAATGCGGTGATCAGATAAGTGTTTCGTCCTTGTTATCACGTAAAAGGCATAAGATACGATTTAGTTTTAAATGTATCTCTCTTTGTCGGTAATGTACGAGAAATAGATTATATCAGGGGTATAATGCTTAATTCTTGAGATTTCACTTCGATGCACCTTGGAACTCCAAACTGAACAATTACTGTACATGATAGAAAGTACTGTATGAGCTTATTTATACTTGGATTCTTAGGTTACTCAGTCAGCTCGCTATTTATAAGATTCTTTAGTTTGTTTTGGCCGAAAGGTTGTATAATGAAAGCATCTATGTAAAATTGTTGCATTGTCGTTTACTGTAAAACTGTTGCTATTGCTCTGTTTATTATAGAAGGTTTAGCCAGCGCTGAATTATTGCTCTTTCCCCTTTATTAGTAAAAAGTACTGTCGCTTTTATGGCGTATACTAGGGCAGTATAATTCCAGGTGTTTTGTACTCTCCTTGCAGCCTTTTCTAGAAAAACTGAAATGGCCAACAGAGTTTCATGCTCAGTTCTTATGAAAGTAAAATGCTGTAATATAGAGCAAATAAAGAATACTGAGGGTTCTCGCGTCCATATGTGATTTATTCAATAATGAAAAATTTACGCTGTATGGTGCAGACACATGAATGTAAGTTACGGTACCGATACTCAGCTTGTAGGCACATTCGCTTTTGCATTGTCAGATCCAGATTTATGTAGGCTGGAGTTTAAACCTCCATAAATATTGGAGTGGGCCGATATGCACTTAAAATACGCTAAAATGTTCCTTTCTTTCTACGTTCAGACGCGGTACCGTACAGAATATTTTTCGTATGTTTAATGGTTCTGATATTTTGTTGGGGTCAGAAAAAAAATAACGTGTCTTTCGATCTTCCACGGACATTTGTCTACTTTAAAACGCGTAAAATTAAACCTTGCCATCCGATCGTAGCAAAATTTTAAAACAGCATATCTGCAAGTGTTCTTAACAAATTTCAGAGCTTTTTCTGTATCAGTAAAGTTACCAGATTAATGAAGATGCGTTCTCTCAGAATCGAGAACTCGCATGGTCATACTAAGTGTCGTTACAAGCGATTTTGAGTTTTTGAAAAAGAAACTTAGATCCATGCATTGATTTTATATCGAATTTGAGAAATAGACTGGTGATCTGGAAACATGGGGTGCTCTTAAGGAATGTCATTGCAGCATCTCATGAAAAGTTAGGCGCTCCAAAGCACGTGCGACGTGAAATCGATTCAGACATTGGTAAGAACAGAGGAGCTTGAAGAGCGTGGTGCAAATTACAAAGCACATATATTAAAAGTTCCTTGCTTATAAGACAGCTGAAAATTGGAATGCTTATTGTAATTCCAGGTCTGCAGTAAAGAAGACAGTTGCAGCAACAAAATCAGCCCACTGCTGTGAAATGTGTGTTAAACTCCGCACATCAACCTGTGGACGAGAAATTTGACTTTCTAAGCACGTCACGGGCATAATTTGACATAGAATGTTTTTATGGAATTAACGACGAATAAGGCAAACTTGTTACCACTAGAAAGTAACAGAACGATGGCAGTCGCAAACATTTTTCCCTTCTTCAGTAGGCTTTGATAACTTTCCTCCCCTTAGGAGAATGTTCTTACAAAAGTTTTCTGCATGTTTCTTGCTTACATTTCCGAAATGTTGTGTATTGGAATCAATACGAAAGTGATGATAATGTTACAAGTCTGTGATATTTGAAAAGACTCAAATACCATCGAACTGACCCGGGTTCGAAGCCAACCGACTGACTGAGCCACTCGGCCTGTCAGTGTGAAAATAAGTACATTTTCACTGACGCTCTACACCAAGTACACTATAACTACGTATGTAAGAACAAACATGCATACATCATTGTAGACCATTATGCATTTTAGCGTTCAGTCTGCAAGCCTCTGTGAATTTACTAAACGTCGCCACAATCCTCTATTTGCAACTAGTGCTGTGGCTTCATTTAGTTCTCTACCTCAAAGTTCTATTAAATTCTTATACTAGTTTGATCTACCCCGTGTTGTAGGTAGCGTGTATGCCTGCTTGGGACCGGATTGCATT
The DNA here is from genome assembly GCF_040414725.1 of Anabrus simplex. NCBI lineage: Eukaryota > Metazoa > Arthropoda > Insecta > Orthoptera > Tettigoniidae > Anabrus > Anabrus simplex. The sequence continues at coordinate 784,386,112 of NC_090265.1, forward strand.
CCTGGCCAGTCCATGGCTTCACTCGGCCTCGTGAATCCTACCGAAGAACTGTTGACATGAGACGACAAACTCTATTATGAAAACAATTAAACGGCTGAGGATGTGGCCGCGCTGACCACGTGACACTCCCAATACCTACAGGTCATTTGACTGGGCAACCGTCGTCTCTCTTAATGGATTTATCAATAGCTCTTCGATGAAATTAATTGGCGTATTGCTTTCAGTGCCGGGAGGTGTCCGAGGACTTCGGCTCGCCAGGTGCAGGTCTTTTTATTTGACGCCCGTAGGCGACCTGTGCGTCGTGAATGAGGATCAAACAATGAGGACGACACATACACCTAATACCCGCGCTAGGGGAATTAACCACGTATGGTTAAAATTCTCGAATCTGCTGGGAATCGAACCAGGGACTGTGATTAGCCATGGAGCTGGACAGCTGTTCGATAATCTAGTCTGACAACACTCGAACCAGTAGGCTCTCCACAGCGTCTTCGGTGTTTCTAGAATTTGTCTTATGTTGATCTGCTTCCAGATGGTATTCATAATGTTTTTCTTGTATTTTCCATAGCGCATATATGACAGCTACACGTTTTGCTTGGTTGGTTATTGGAATCGGACAGTTAAAGTGCTGTGTTGTAACTTGATTGGGTAGGTGAATTGTTTAGGACTGGTTCTAGCACTGCTTATGTGATTTACCCGTAAAGAAAAGGATTCATGGACTTTGAAATTGAACATCGCCAAGCTAAACTTGGCTCTCCCGGGCCGAACCTTGCGCTTTATTTTAAGCTGTGGGGTACAGCGTAGTTGCATGGAGGTTCGACGGTGCTAAGTTGTTCTGCTGTCTTCGAATGAAAACTACATTTGAATGAATTTCACAATGAATTTGTGCACGATCCCTTTGAAGGTATAATATGTTTAATGGTTGTGCATGATGTTTATCCAAATCTTTGATCGTCAGCGGGCTGCTTCCTGGATATGGTTAGTGTTACAGGCTGCTATTCGGGCTTCTTTAAACAGCAGTCAGACTCATCAGACTGTTCATCATGTCATCGGGTTTTATTCGCGACGCTGTCAATTTGAATAGTTGAGCACGAAGAGCAGGGTTAGCACAGCGTATTGAAGATTATTATTAAGGGACTGGAACTAAGGAAGTACGTATCTTCGTGTAAACAGAAGTTAACGTCAGCGGTATCTGTCGTATTGATGACACATCAGATCCTGTTTCAAAGAAGTTACATGTACACTATACAGTAATATAAGGTAGATTTGACTTTTGAGATGATTTCGACTTTGCAGTACAAGATTGATAAATTGCAACAGTTCATTTTGGAACTTACTGATATATCGGGCTCGCTTTTGAGATCCTCATTATCTTAAGTATTTCCAAATATCCAGTGTGAAAGAGAAATGTGAAGTCTGTGAACTGAATGCCTTTCACCTGGAATTGAATTTTAACTTAATTTATATTAGTTCGTATGCTGTGATGATCGCCATGTGAAGTCTGGCTGGAGTGATATGTATTCCTAATTGGAGTTACAGTTGAAGAAAGTAATGAAATTCCGTGTATTAGATCATGTCGGCGTTCGTTTAGAGTTCAACTGATATGTCATTGAATACCAGCCGTTGGATGAGCGAGGGAAATTTTAAACTCATTTATCGTACTTTTCATAACGAGGTTATATTCATCCTCTTCCATTGTACCAGTGTCGCACTAGATCCTCCAATAGTCGGGAATCGAGCTCGTACTAATTGGATGGGATGCTACTAGATGGAGCTCTTTCGCTAACATAGTTTCACATTCCTCGAAACTGTGTTATACAATAACGTATGTTTCGGGTTCTTTCAAAGACCTGTTTCTCCTTACCTTTAAAAATTAATGTGTAACGATTAGGCGTACGTCGGATATGGAGAGTCCTTTCAGGTTGATTCTCCGAGTGATAGAAGTGCAATCTCGGATACAGAAAATAACTGCACCTCAAGACAGGAGCTTACCCGACTTTCGGCATAAATAGTTTTTCTCAACAATTCAGATATGGCCCTGCTATGACATTGGGTTTCGTCAATGAAGTATGAATAGAAGGTATTCGAGATCTGAAAGAAACAATAGGGCCCGCGCTTGTCTGCTTATTGCCACTTAAGCCTTTTGATTTTGCTATGGCTACAAAATACCATAATTGTTGTTGTGTGTGTCTTAAGTGCTAGTTATAGCCTGCAGTTATGCCTTATTGGATGCAGTATGTTTGTGTCTTACATCATTGAATGGAGCATTTCTTTTATTTCCATCTGCATATACAATTGTTAAGAAGAATTATTTCTTTTGTTTTTCAAACATGCTGGTAGGATTTCTCTTACGGCCTACAGTGCAGAATATTGTTTCACATCACAGTGATCTGTAATGCAATATACTTTTACACTGACTACGGATTCACACTGGCAATATGATTTCTGTGCTGGTTTAACTTTTATGGCTGCATTCCACTTCATATTTGTTCAACCCCTGACCTAGCCGGTAGGTTTCATGGTACTCCTTGTCCTAGATGGGAATTCATATCTGAAAATATTCGGTGTGTAGCAGTGAAGAGTATGTTTGGATGTACGCTGTTAGGACAAAGAGATAAGGGAAACGTAGCCATGGGCGGAGCTGATTATTCTGGACGCGAACCTCCGACAGTGGTATGGCAACTATATGAGAAACAAAATAGGCAACAGATATGCTTCATAGTGGTCGCCAACTCTTCTCTGAATAGAGGGTACCAGATGATATGATTTTTCGATGTCCTGTATCATTCGGAAGAATAACGGTAGATAATGTATTTACTTTTGAGATGGTTAAGACTTTCTTTCCATACACACAGACACTCCTCGGTCGCTTGGTTGGAACGACTGTAAGGTCCCACTAAATCCACCCTAGCTTTTACTCTTCTTTTTTCTATTAGACTTCCATTGACGGAGTTTGGTTTATTTTGATTGCGACGGTATTAAGGCGTCAGCTCTCTGTAGAGAGCTTTTTTCATTTTGCCTGGAATACTCCCAACATTTTCCCACCCCACTTGCGTGCTTCGGCATTTATATTGTTACTACAGCCATTAGTATTGTGGATTCAGAAATTCTCGTGGTAGCAAGAATTTACTACAGCAGTTCCCAGATGGGAAGCCGTCTTGACGTCAACCAGACGTTATCCATTCCTGTTCTCGCAACGCTTTCCAGTATCGGACAAGCGCGCCGCCGTTATAAGTGCGCGATTCTGTGAAGGAGAAGAAGAAAAACTCGCTGTAGGCCGGACTCAAGTCCGTTCTCATTATGTTCTAAAAGGCTGTCAAACAGCAAAGGCAGCATATTTTTGCTTTAACCTTTTTCATTTTACAGCATTTTAAGTATACCTGCATATTCATATACGGAATTCCATTTATTGAACTGGGTTTCTATTTGAAACTTACCCTGTGCAAATCTACGGTCGCTTCCTTCATTAGAATGTACAATAGTTTTAATCGCATTCTTGGCCTTATCCTCGAAAGGAGAAAGCAAGTGGTGAACAGGAAACTACATTTAATCCTTCGAAAGACATAGTACTCCTCAATAGAAGAAAACGATGTAAACGTCGGTAAAATTCTGTAATGATGAATTACTGTCGATTTCTGAAGTGGTATAGCAGTTTGTACTACGAGAATCGTGAAGTAGTTCTTTCGTGTTATTTTACTTGATATTGTGAAACAGGATTATATTTTAGAAATATTCTGAAAATTTTCATAACACTGATACTGTTAACGTGTAAAATATGTATTCAGAAAACACAGAATGGAATAGTTACGTTGAGTTTCTTCTGAATATTTTTAATCTTGACTCGATAGGAAAAACTCCTGATATTTGATTCAGTCCCTACATTAATATTAATGGAAATCAGGTATTCCTCCTACAGGGATGTTTTCCGTTGGCCCCTGAACCTAGAGGGGGCAGAGGAAGCGTAGATATGGTTGGCTATGATAAAAAATATGTGCATTTCTTATAGGAACTATGGCAACTATCTTTGTAGTCCAGACAGCTTACCGCCCAACTGTAAACTGCTTTCGCTTCCTCTTCCGTCTTGCGTCATTCATGAGGGATAGCCTAGTGGTTGCTTGACCTTGGGCAAGACCTAGAAGAGTCAAATGAAGCAGCAGATGGAAATGAGATATAGCTTTTGAGATCGAAGATGAGTCTGTATAGCGTTAGACAACTGGCGACTGGCCCGTGCTGAGCTATTTATATGGTTGTAGCCGTAAACATCGGAACATCCTGGTTTTCCTGCCAACAGTCCTCGGCAAAGAAGCCTTACTACAATACTATTGCTTATCCATATCAAGACATTCTGCTAGAACTAGAGATAGGAAACTGGGAGAAAAGTCGATTCTGTCCTTGATCAGATCAGTTTATTTTTAACGAAGGGAAGTATTGACCTTCAGTTGTCTGACTTCGTGGCTGAATGCTCAGCGGCCTTTGGTTCGGAATGCCTTGGGTTCGATTCCCAGCCGAGGCGGTGCTTTTAGCCGCTTCTGGTTAATTGCTCCTACTCGGGGACTGGGTATTTGTGTTTCTCATCAGGTCATCACACACCTCTTCATACACAAATAGAAATACGCAATAGCGAATGCATCCCTCCACATAGGAATGCTATCAGGTAAGGCATACATAAAATAGGGCCATAACAACATATGCGGTACAGTTTGCTGCTGCGACCCCTCCAGGGTGTGGGAAAATATGGCAGAAGCCGTAGTATATGCCTTCAGCGTGGTTTGAACTACACGGTGCGGCGATGAGAGAATACGGTGACCTTTGCGGGCAGCAGTGCGTTTTGTAGATGGCGATCACGCATGATCCTAAATAGGAAATAGCCCTAAGAAGTAGCGGCGATTTGAGATGTATTGAAGCAACTTATCTCTAACTGCAAAAACCATTTCATGACGGATTGCAACTCTTCTGATTAAATGGTACTTGATTTCCAAGAGTGCTATGGATTTCGTGTGTATTTACACAATCAGTCCTGCTAAATATCGGGGCAAAAGAAATACTGCTGTGTGACGGAATAAATTATTGCTGCTATAATTCTTACGTGTACAGTACAGTTAGATTTATGGCAGGAAAGGTCCTGACTGGATTACGGCCTAAAATGTTAGTGTAGTATGACTACTTCTACAGCTTTTCCCACATCTGTGAGGTCGCGGGTGCGAACTGTGTCGCACATGCGGATTTGGCCCTCTTTTACTGCCGGATGCCCTTCCTGACGCCATCCCTATATGGAGGGATGTATTGCGCGTTTCTGTTGTGGTTGGCAGTGCAGTGTGTTGTCTGAATATGAAGAGAAAAGTGTTGGGCAAACACAACACCCAGTCCCCGGGCCAGAAGAATTAATCAGAGGCGATTAAAGTCTCCGGGACCCTCTGAACCGAAGGCCTCAACTCTGACCATTCAGCCAATGTGTCGGACGTTAGTGTAGTCTGTTGTCGAAATAACGAATTGTGTCTCGGGAACAAACCAAAACGTTTCTGACAACATGGTTCTCTTCTGTGGAACTGGCGTTGACACAAGGAAACTTACCCATATGTAGGTACACTAAGATACGCGTTTGTTTCTGAAGTAATATAGGCCTTTGCATTCTTCACTGTGCCGATTTTTTAACAATTTTGCATTGCTCTTCTATGCTCCTAAGAAAGGAAATGCTGTCTTAGCTACTAAGTATCAAAATGAGGAAGCAGATCCATCGAACCAAATAAAATGTTGACTGCTGATACCCAGTACACGCACAAAGAGGTGGTCATTGGTGATATTCCATGCAATACTTAACATCGACCGGTTAAATGCTTACACTCGTGGGCGATTGAATTGGCTATAGTTGCAGCAGCAGGTCACTCGTCTCGGTGATGTGAGTAGCCATAGCATCCAGAACAATCTGCTCGCCATGGGGTAGGCCTACTGAAGCAAGCGTCTCACGAGAATAACTCTGCTAAGCACCCGTCACAATCCACAACGACTGACATGGGCAAGGAAATACCACCACTGGACGCTCGAAGCTTGGAAGAAAAGTCATCTGGACGAATGAGTCGATGTAGCAGCTGGTACACGCCGATGGCCGGGTACGATTGCGTCGTTAACATAAGGCAATGGATTCCTCTTGCCGGCAGGGTACAGTTCAGGCCGGTGTTGGTGGTATTCTCGTATGGACATTTCATGTGGGATGAAATTGGAGCCTGGTACATCTGACAACGTCCCTCATCGGCGAACATTATAGGAACCTGCTGGCAGATCATGTTTACGACTTCGTTCGCCTCCATCATCTTGCAGAAGACCTGTTCCTGTCTGTTACGCCACTAGCCGGAAGGCGGTTTGGAATTTCAAGTAGCACAACCAAAGATTCTAGGGAAAACACAAAAACTAACGTTATGCCAAAATCCAGGCATACCACGCGGGATGAGGGGCGAAGTGGTGTGCCATTGCTTTACGAACTGCCCCAGAAAGAGCTATTGCAGCATGACCAGCCCTATGTGTAGCTCCTTAACATAATGGTTGTGCTCCGAATGACATTACTCAATACCACCTGCGCCTTAACTGCTTCCATACGTCACAGCCGTGGATGAGTCTGGGACTTCGATGGAAGCTACTTTTTTCTCTGGCCTGTACCAAGAAACGGGTGCTAAATTACTGCATCCATCAAGGAATGGTGATTTGTACCTACAGCAAAACAATGCCCATCCCATCGGTCCCGAATTGTGGCTGGCTGGTTCGATTAGCACTCCATGGATATGAATATGGTTGCCTGGCCCCTCGAGAAGTTATCGAGAAGGATGCGCTGGTCCTGGACTAGATGAGTCCTCGAATAAATGTTCCTTTGGGGTGAGCAACCATGATACCACACAATTCATTTTTCGAAGTTAGAATGTTGCGTGACACGTCCGGTGGAGTTGATCAAAACGTTGCAGATTATAGAGTTGCCCTTCGTCAATTTTGCGACGTGTTGCGTCTAGGTACGAAATATTCAGCACGAACACTACCTGTAAGCAGTGTCCATTCTCTAAGTCACGTCTGCCTCGAAAATTCGCTCGTTGGGGGTTGTGGTATAGGTAGAAATGGCAGGAGAGGAAGGAATTGAACGGAAATGTTCATAACATAGACGGCTGTTCGTGAGGGCGTTGTGCAACCGACTGTATAATGTTTAGGATTATTCTGTACTAGCTGATGTACCCGTGCTTCGCTATGGAATTCTACATTGCATACAGAATTCCAGGTTAGGTAGTGTACTCGTTGTAGCATTGTGTTAAATTGCGTAGATATTAACATTACCTTAGAAACGCGACGGGGTATTTGCCAAACATATTATCTTATGTGAAGACTGGGTTAGGGAATGTTCATTGTAATGGAAGGCCCTCTTGCCTATCATTTTACAATCAAGTTCGAGAGTTTTCATTATAATGGTAGACACCCACTCTCTACCTGCCTGTTTACATCCTCAGAAAGACTTAGTGGTTTTCCCAACTGAAATGTCGCGATTAAAAGCAGTGCTATCATATGAAATTTTCGATCAAATGAAAATGAAAAATCGCGCATTTTCTAACTTTTAACGAACAGTACTACGCTGCCGATCTAACAGTTCAAAGTTCCAGAGCTGGAATGACCAGACAGCCGCAAGCCGTGAGGGAGGGGTGGTGAAGAGATAGATTTATCTTCAACAGGATATTTTCCCAATTAAAGATGATTCTATAAAACATAATATACAACAAATACACCGTAAATAAATAACACTAATTTCCTAAAATAATAACGAAGTTCAAACTAAATCTAGATACCTTTTATATATGCTTATTTACAACTCCTTAAATAAATAAATAAAAAATAAATCTCCTTAAATAATTGACATTATTAAATTACATCTAGTAACATTTATATATATTACAGATAGGGCCTTACATTCATGAGGTCATTAGGGCATGTCTGATTTTAGACGGGGTGTGAGTGAAAAAGGTCCACTGATTCACCCTCCTCATTCAGTGATGTTAGTGTCCTCACAAGCCATGAGTTAGCCCAAGCCACAGTTCTCACTTTGGTCAGATGAAAAATGTACCTTTGCCTAGTATTGCGACGAGGAACATGTAATGGAATCAGCTCCAGTAATATTGAGCAATCTACACTATTCGTCAGACACTTATAATGAAAGAGGGCATTGGCACATCTGCGGCGTGAGTGCAATGTCCTCATGCTCATAGTCTCACAAAAGGACTCGTTATCGGAAGAAGAGAGAGAAATACCCAAACTCTTTCCAAGTTTTGTATTAAATACTGCTGAGAAAGTGTAGAGTCCCAGAGCAAAAACAATGCCCTTTTACTCATCTGTTTAATAGGAGTAACCGATGAGTCGGAAAATCTCAATTCACTACACTGGCAGGGGAAAAGACTATCTGACTTAAAGGCAAATTTTTCCTCCAAGCCAGAGGAGAAACCTCTTCATTGCTAATTTGGAATGAAATGAATGAGAATGTAATAAACGTGGAGAGGAAGAAGCTTTTCTAAAGAAACGGCTCTTTTCAGGGTCGAATTTTGAGTTATGTGAATTGTTGTGCTATAATTATTTAATTTAATTTCCGGGTTGAACCGTATTGTACTTGTCATAAATGAGCCTCTGCTGTTATTCTGTTATGTATGCACACTGCTCCTTCCTATCAGCGCGTCAGGGTAGGGATCGAATAGCTGGAATAGTACAGTACGTATGATGAACCAGTGTGTCACATACCAGCAGTATCAGAATTTGAATGAACCAGAGGAATGGTATGCTGAAGAATCTAACTCCCCAACTAATTCCCGCCAATATTCAGGCAGGCTGTTATACTCGGTACGCAACAGTAATTCCATCTATTGGAGATGAGTAGCAGCATAAGAGACAAAGAGCATCACAACAGACAATGGTCAGTGTAATGCTAATCCTGATCAATTTTGTGATCTTTCGATATTGTTGGCTATCACATTTAGTTTAATTCAGACTCTGAAATACCACTCTTATCATAGTCGGTACGGTAAAACTGAAAACATAATTGATTGGAAATTGTATTCTTTATAACTAATGTAGTACTTTTCGATAGGACCAATAACATAAGTATTTGAAAATTAAATTTTAGGCTCCTTCCCCTAAACTACAATATCATCCAGGGTGAATAAATTTGTTTATAGCTTAGACTGCAGTTTCTTATTCCTAGACTCTATATACCGATTTTCATTTTTTTTTCTCTTCAGCCGTTTTCTCGTGTTGCGTGTAGACTACACACGGTAGGCCTAGCTAGAAGAGAGACGGTAGGTGTCGCGCAGCCGGCCAGGAGCGTGTGACGTCAGCGGACGGTGGACCGTCTGCCAGGCGTAACTTACTACATATCAGTGTGCGGAGCGCCCGGCTTATCTTCCTTATCACAAATACGTTTACCTTGTAATACAATCTTTTCACACGAAAACCACTAAGATATTACCTAAAACTATTATTTTTATTATTTTGTTTGTGTGCTTTCGTAAATATTGCAGACCTACTTTAAAACCCAGAATAGTTTAAAAATCATTTTTAAATGCTTCAATACACCGGAAATGTTAGTATTTATAGTTCCCAATTACTTGAAAGAATTTAACATAAGTACAGATGAAATAAACCAAAGCTTAACAATCAAGAAATGATATTAACCGAAAAAATCTAAATAAAATACACTTAGGTATATACTGCATGTAACTTTTCGTGAAAATAGTAAGTACTGTCCAAACATGATTGCTTTTTTTACTAACAAAAATTAATAATAATAAATCTACGTAACAAAAATAACATCACTATTAATTTAGGCTTACCTTTCAGGACTTAATTTTGTTAATTTTCTTCAATCTTTTCCGTGCAGCGTCAGCATGCGCATTCGTAGTCCAGCTTTCATTCAATGGCCTTTTTATTCAGTTCTTTCATTCTAATAAATGGACGAGTTCTCACAAAACACGTAACTGCGAAGTCATCGACTTCACTATACTTACTGTAGGTCTGATATTTATCAGTTCCTTCATCACTCTTGGGCACTTCCTTAGACCATTTCCGTGGAACCTTTGAAAATCTTTTTCTAGTTCGCAAACACTATCGAACCACTGGGGAGATGGATTTATTAGGTCTAGACAAGCCGACATCCAGTCCGAGTTCTTAATATTAATGCATCTTCCAGTTTTTCCTCCGTAGATGAAGCTAGTAGTGATTCCTTTTTTTCGTAACTCGATATGCAATATACCCTGCCAACATTTTCAATAAGTACTTATTTTCATTATGTAAGTAGTCTTCGAGATTGTACTTGTCAGTAAACTGATCTATTAATAAGTATACAACGAAAGTCTTCATACTCTGAATCATAAATTTCCAAGTTAGTTTCGTCTGATTCTATGGTATCATTAGTAACAGCACAGTTTATTCGGTCGAGGACATCTACAGTTAATGTTTCATACTCTTCTCTGTTGCAGTTTGCAGTTTTAATTGTGCCATATGCACTTTTGCTCAGTAATAGGGACTTTATTCTCTGGGTAACTGTTGTGGGCAGGGGGTGGTCATATAAAATACACGATATAGCCTTAGCCACAGTGCCAGAGAGAAGTTCGCAGCTTTTCTCACGTTTTGTCGTTTACTACCAGTTAATAGTAAATGCTGTTCGGTTATTTTATGAGTGAATTATGAGTCCCCAATTTGCTTATACTCTACTAAGTATATAAAGATGTCTTGCTTGAGTGAAATAACTGACACCAAGGATATTATAGACTGATATTAACGCGCCAAACAATGCCTAGTGTAATGGGAGGGATGGGCCAGTGACGTCACCACTGCAGTCCACTAGTGATGGGACATTCGATTCATTTTACTGAATCGATTCATTTGATTCGTTCACGTTACTGAATCGATACAGTGATCCGATGCATGGCACATTAGAGTCACCGCTCCTACTGCATCTGTGTAGTATGTAATGGTAAGACAGCAGCAACGGCATTCATTGTTCGCTGCTGCCATCTGGTCTTCATACTATGAACACCTTTCTTAGAAAAAAATGCTAGTCACTCTAATACATGGAAGGTTTCCGGCGAAGCAGGATGGGAATGGTCCTGGATTAGGAAGGTAGCAGCCATGGCCTTAATTTCCTGGTATAAAAATGGGGAAACTACGGAAAATCATCTTAACGGCTGCCGACGGTGGGATTCGAACCCACCATCCCCCGAATCCAAGCGCATAGCTACGCGATACTAACCGCACGTCCAACTTGCTAAGTCACTTTTGAAATATGTACTGTATTTTTTCTATCAGCAGAGGATTTTTTAAAATCGTCATATTTTGTATAGGCTACCCGAGATGTACAGTAGCCCAGTGGTTTTCTGATTCAACATAATGTTGGTTAAGTTATTGCGTCAGTCGGCTCGCTTACTGTCCACATATTATTGAAGTCTTGTGCAACGATGTCACATACGAACCGAGACAATACTGAGCCGTTCTTCCCAATATAAAATGGGTACTTTTGAGTGGTCATGAGCATGACTCATAGTCATAGGGCAGGCTAGATTCGAGTTTAATTAATTGTCAAATGTCAGCTAAGTTATAATACTAAGATTCATTAAACTAATAAATAGTATAACCTAATAGCCTTCCTACTTACTAGCTACTTTCGAATTTTGTTTTGACTACCTTTTTAACACCGAAAATAAATAATCTATTATTTAAACCTCCCTGTAAAGCTGCATTTACACTAGCGAAACTCCTTCGCGAAAGTCACTCGGGTGAAATTTACTCGCTTCGAGGGAAATTTCACACTACCCAAAACAGCGCAATTCACAGCAAAAAATAGTGTGAGTGGGGCGAGCCGCCTTCGACAAGCCTGAACGCTTCTGGTCTTGTATTGCAGCCAACATGGAAACTTTTGTCCCTGCAGCCGCGTTTTCCATCATATCAATGTCATTTTTGATCAAGACAGGGAAGAACAAAAATCGGCGCCCTCGACGATAGTAGAGCAAACAATTTTTCCTTGGAAGAAGCCAATATGGAAACAGCCTTATGAGAGAAATGGTACAGGAAACCATTGATGATACAATTAAGAACTTCATCCGCATGGGTACCCAAGATTATGAACAACTCGTTTCACTGATCAGTCAAAAAGTTGAAGAACAAGACACAACATTCAGAGAAGCAGTAACAGTAAGAGAAAGGTTGGCTGTCACACTGCGTTTCTTAGCAACTGATGATTCGTACACAAGTTTGCAGTATTCATTAAAATATCGAAGTGCACAATATCAAGAATCGTCCCTGAAGTTTGTGATGTGTTGATTGAAACACTTCAGGATTATGTGAAGGTAAGGATAATAATTGATCGCATTTAAAACTGTAAATCGGCTCGGTATTATATATGTATTTTAAAAAAGTCAAATGAACAAATAGGAATGCTAATAATTAAAATCACAACATTAATTCAATTTAGAAATACATTTCGTATCCAAACAGTACCCATTTAAAAAAATAGCGTTTGATATATTTGTTAATTGTTGTGGATCAATACAAAAAATAGGTGAAAATGTAAAAAATGGAAGAAAAATAAATCACAAACCAAGTAAAATTAGTCACAAGCGCAATAGCCCATCTAAATATGACGAATCCAAATGTTCAGGGCTTGTGCCTTCTGAATGTGGTGGTGTCTGCCCACTAGTGGAAGTTCTTCACAATGAGCCAAGAGTGCTTCAAAATAGGTACCGGTAGGTTCAAAAAAGTAATGAAATGATGCAGTTTTGCATTTAAACCAATAGTGATAGCTTACCTGATCCAGTGAGCCTGCTCTTATTTTCTTTTGATCTTTCACTTCGATATGATCCCAGTAGGGCTTTCATCTTCGCTTTCAGTGTAGAGATAGGAAAGTTTAGTTGAGAACTAATTTCCTTCCGCGCATCTTCTCTTTTATTGCGATTGAAATAGACTTTGTTTTTCGGATTCCATGTAAAATCTCTATTTTTGTAGAGCTCGATGAGCTGCAAGCACTGTTCTTGATTCATCCCTCGCGCAACTACGGGGACCACGTTTACACTGAGAGAGATTCGATGAGCGAAACCCTTTGATGCGCGGACAAAAACCGACTGACCTCCGGCTCGCAGCGAGGGCACTCACTCCGCAATTACTCAGGGGTGAGGGAGCGTCTACAGTAGGCGTAATTACCTCGCGAAATTATTTCGCGAGGAAATTGCGCTTAGTGTAAACGCAGCTTAAGAAGAGGACAGTGAATGCAAGTAGGTATTATTTTCAAATGAGCTGAGCTCGGGAGTCCATTTAGGGTACGATTTTTTCAGTGTACCATGCCTCTGTATGTATTGCTTCGGAGGAAGCCCGGCTCTCATCCAGTGTCCAGTGTGCCGATAAAGAGCCGTGTGTATCTTGTGTCTCACTGAGCCGCGCTCGTTCACGATTCTTTCGATGTGCCATGATTCACTGTCTCGCTGCAGCGGAAGCTCGGCTCCCCGTCAACGTCCAGTGAGTGCGCCACTCTGCACTGTCCGCTGGGAGTAAGCTGAATCGTGTGCCGTGAGCTCGCCGTTCCTTTGAATCGATTAACTCGGACACTTGAATGAATCGATACTACACTGCTTCGAATCATGCATTCAGTAGCCAACACTACAGTCCACTGCGCATCCGTCTCGTGACACCTACCGTCTCTCTTCTAGCTACCGTGAGACTACATACATAGACAAAAATTACGGAAAATTAGAAAGTGCATTTCCTTGTTTCTGTGAACATGGCCGATCCAGCAATACCATTGATTTTAAATTATGAGCAATGTACAGACAAAATTCGTGTGTATATATAGATAGATTGGGTCCAGAATGATTTTATTGACAATGCCAACCGTGATGCTGTTACTGTGACATGCAGATGTTTTTCCACGCTCCGAGAGGTACCAGGATGTCGGCTCAAAAAACTTTTTTTTAAAGATCTATTGCGATAAAAGCTTCGAACGTGACGTTTGTGGGGGGGGGGGGAAATTAGCGAAGAATTATTACCCTGTTATTTATAAGTTTCATTTCCGTATTGATGGATATTACTTTACAGAAAAACAATATATATACAAATCTCCACCTTATCAATACAAATTTATTTTACATTAAGCAAGTAAATATAGTCAAATAGTCAAGACTAGTTTCGACCCCTAGGGGGTCATCCTCAGTTGACATGCAATAAAAATTGTATTGTTCATAAAAACATCACATATAGTGGTAAAAGTTTGGACTAATTTAGACTGATCATTAATGTTGGTATGTCTAATGCATGACTAGTGTGCATCGTTCATGAAGACACATATCACCTTACTGCTACTACCATCCAATTTTTAGGTTATATAATATGGAACACACATATGTTTGTGTAACTCAACAGTGGCAAGTTCAACTATGTACACAATTGGCTATTGATTAGTCACATGAAAGTACAGAACACTGGCTTGAACATTTCTGATTGAGGTATCAATGCAACACCTTACTTGCATACATCCTAGAAGCTAAATTCAGTTTGTAAGGCCCATTACTTCTGATTGAAACTTAGTATGAAGTTAAAATTTAAATAAAAATATTTGCTAATGTAGACATTAAAATGTTGTTAAAATGGGCATATAGTCAAAAACAGTGGTATGTATGCCACACATGTCTAGTTAAAAATACATTACATTGATGTTGTTTATGTGCGGTACAACATGTACACTGATTTGGAATAAATGAGGTTTGTATATATAGTTGTTCCAACAAAATGGATCCATAAAAATATTATATGTAAAGACAATTGGTATTATAATGATCCGCTGCAGATCAGGTAATGCTGTTTATTTATCTGGAGATATTATTGGCAGCTACAGATGTTGGAGTTATTAGAAATGTTAATGGAGCATGTTTTCTTCCGTAGTCGCGATGTTTATAGTTGGTGGCATTAGTCAAATATGTTGAAAGTTATGCGTCTTGGTGCACGTTGATTTGTCCTGGAAGCTTATATGTTGTAAAAAACAAGGTGGAGTGTCTGGAAATAGAAATAATAGTGTGATAATGTTGTGGATAGAAAGTGTAATAGTGAATCGTATGTCGTTTTACTTACGTAAAGTGTTGGAACCGTGCGTTCTTTGTAGCTGCCTGTTGGGATCTGATACGTGTAGCTCTGAGATTGTAGTTAGCGGCGGTAGAGGGGAGGTTTGGGGGGATGGGTGGAGTGTTAGTGATGGGAGTGGGGTTGGAGGGGAGAGGGTTTTGGGGCGGTTGATTTGAACATATCGATTTTTGTTTGCTTATTCTTTTGATATAGAAATCTTTTAATAAGGGAATTACTGCATGAAAAAGAATATTGTTTCTGTCTATACTTTCATTTAGGTTGGAGTTTGGATTCACGTATTTGTCTAAATTTATGTAAAATTCTTCTATTATACTGAGCAAGGGACTTTTTGGATTCATATTAAGGATTTGCATGTCGTTCTTAATGTCCGTGAAATTATGTTTTTGATCGTCAATATGCTGACCCATAGCTGAGAAATGTCTGTGTTTGACGGCGTTTACATGTTCATTATATCGTATTAAAAAACTTCTACCGGTAAGTCCTATATAGCTGGCTCGGCAGTCGTTGCATTTTAGGCGATAGACTCCTGAGTGATTGTATTTATTTATGTTATTAACTGATTTGGAATTGTATAGTATGTTGGTGTTATTGCGTGCCGTTTTATATGCTATTTTTAGGCCTTGTTTTTTGAAGATATTTGTTATGGGATGTATATGGTTATTGTTGTAAGTAAACAGTGCATATTCTTTTTTATTTTTAGTGATTCTGGTTAGCTTGGTTTTAGGTTGGTTTTTGACTTTACTGATGATCCGGTTTATCATTTCTCTTTTATATCCGTTTTGTTTTGCTATTTCATGGATTGTGTTTAGTTCTTTATTTAGATTTTCCTTTGAAAGTGGAATGTTGTATGCTCTATGAATCATACTATAGTATGCAGCTCTTTTATGGGCATGTGGGTGGGTGGAGTCTATCTTTATTGTATTTGATGTGTGGGTAGGTTTTCTATATATATTGTATGTTAGGTGGTTGTTATGTCTGGTTATGGATATGTCTAAGTAGTTTATAGTATTGTTGTGTTCAGTGTCCATGGTAAATTTAATGTGGGGATCTATTCTATTTAGTTGTTCTAGGATTATGTTTTCATTAGTATGTCTATTGTCCATGATTATAAATGCATCATCGACAAACCTGCACCAAAAGATGATATTTTCTATTTTTTTAATTTCTTGGTGTTCTAAGTAATCCATATATATATCAGCTATTATGCCTGATATTGGTGATCCCATGGGTAATCCTTTTTGTTGATAGATAGTGTCATGGAACTTGAAATAATTGTTATTGATAGCGAATTGTAAAAGTTTAATAAATTCATCTATTTCCAATTTGCTTAGCTTACTGTGGTTATAAAGGTTGGATTCTATGATAGTGATAGTTTTTTGTGTGGGTATATTGGGATACATGTTTGTTATATCATATGTTGCTAGCTTGTAAAAGTGTTCTATTCTTATATTCTTAGTAATGTTGCAGAAATCTATTGAGTTTTTTATGGTTTTGTTTGCTTGAAAAACGTAATGTTTTTTAAGGAATTTTTGTATGTATTTGGATAATTTATAAATAGGGCTTGGTCTATAGTTTATTATGGGTCTCATAGGAATATTGTTTTTATGGATCTTAGGATAAGCTTTAGCTGTAGGTATCCCTGGATTCATGGTGGTTAATTTTGCAGTTTCCTGTTCGTTCAAAAGAAAATTGGTGTTTTTTAGGAGAATTTTTAAGTTTTTCTGGATACTGTTAGTAGGATCTTTAGTCTTGATTTGAAAAGTTTCATCTTGAAAGCAGGTTTTTGTTTTTGTTATATATTCCTCTTTATCCATAATAACTGTAGTGTTTCCTTTATCTGCCTTTGTTACTATTAGGTTATTTTGCTGGATTTTATTTTTGAGTACCTTAATTTGTGTTTGGTTTGTGATATCTTGATTCTGAGGTTTTTGAGTGATCTTATCAACATATTGTGGTAGTGTTTTTTTAATTTCATATCTAATTTCATTTTGTTTTTCTTGGGGTATTTTGTTTAGAGCATCTTCTGTTTCAGTAATAATAGTGGCTATGTTTTCAAATACTGAATTGTTTTTCCAGTTATGTTTTGGTCCTTTGCTCAGTATAGTTGTTTCTTTTTCATTGAATGTTGTGTTAGTTAGGTTTTGGAGTGGGGGATGGAAAATATGTTGGTTGTTATCTGTAGAAACAGTAATATGTTGTCTATACTGTGTATGGTTGGTTTGGTTTAGTGATGCCTTGAGTGCGTTAAGTTTCTTGTTTAAGGTATTCTGCTTCTGTATGGCTATGTTTTCTATCTTTTCGTTAGTTATTTGTTGGAAGTTGCTCCAGTATGTGTGTGGTAGCTCATGTGAGGCTTTAAGGTGTGCTTCATACATTTGTATGTTGAGGTGTTGTTTTTTCCTATACATGAATTTAATTTCTTCTTTAAGCCATATTCGATTGGTTTTGTTTTGGGTATTTTGGGTTTGATATGTGCTTCTATGTTTATTATTATATTTCCTAAGAAATTTAGGAGTTAGATTATTAAGTAGGCATTGTTTTAAGAAAGTGATGTTTTTGACAATATTTGTGATCTTAATCTTCAGATTTTGGTATCTGTGTGCCATTTTTCTTGCCTGGTTGGCTTTTCTACTGTTATTTATAAGTTTCATTTCCGTATTGATGGATATTACTTTACAGAAAAACAATATATATACAAATCTCCACCTTATCAATACAAATTTATTTTACATTAAGCAAGTAAATATAGTCAAATAGTCAAGACTAGTTTCGACCCCTAGGGGGTCATCCTCAGTTGACATGCAATAAAAATTGTATTGTTCATAAAAACATCACATATAGTGGTAAAAGTTTGGACTAATTTAGACTGATCATTAATGTTGGTATGTCTAATGCATGACTAGTGTGCATCGTTCATGAAGACACATATCACCTTACTGCTACTACCATCCAATTTTTAGGTTATATAATATGGAACACACATATGTTTGTGTAACTCAACAGTGGCAAGTTCAACTATGTACACAATTGGCTATTGATTAGTCACATGAAAGTACAGAACACTGGCTTGAACATTTCTGATTGAGGTATCAATGCAACACCTTACTTGCATACATCCTAGAAGCTAAATTCAGTTTGTAAGGCCCATTACTTCTGATTGAAACTTAGTATGAAGTTAAAATTTAAATAAAAATATTTGCTAATGTAGACATTAAAATGTTGTTAAAATGGGCATATAGTCAAAAACAGTGGTATGTATGCCACACATGTCTAGTTAAAAATACATTACATTGATGTTGTTTATGTGCGGTACAACATGTACACTGATTTGGAATAAATGAGGTTTGTATATATAGTTGTTCCAACAAAATGGATCCATAAAAATATTATATGTAAAGACAATTGGTATTATAATGATCCGCTGCAGATCAGGTAATGCTGTTTATTTATCTGGAGATATTATTGGCAGCTACAGATGTTGGAGTTATTAGAAATGTTAATGGAGCATGTTTTCTTCCGTAGTCGCGATGTTTATAGTTGGTGGCATTAGTCAAATATGTTGAAAGTTATGCGTCTTGGTGCACGTTGATTTGTCCTGGAAGCTTATATGTTGTAAAAAACAAGGTGGAGTGTCTGGAAATAGAAATAATAGTGTGATAATGTTGTGGATAGAAAGTGTAATAGTGAATCGTATGTCGTTTTACTTACGTAAAGTGTTGGAACCGTGCGTTCTTTGTAGCTGCCTGTTGGGATCTGATACGTGTAGCTCTGAGATTGTAGTTAGCGGCGGTAGAGGGGAGGTTTGGGGGGATGGGTGGAGTGTTAGTGATGGGAGTGGGGTTGGAGGGGAGAGGGTTTTGGGGCGGTTGATTTGAACATATCGATTTTTGTTTGCTTATTCTTTTGATATAGAAATCTTTTAATAAGGGAATTACTGCATGAAAAAGAATATTGTTTCTGTCTATACTTTCATTTAGGTTGGAGTTTGGATTCACGTATTTGTCTAAATTTATGTAAAATTCTTCTATTATACTGAGCAAGGGACTTTTTGGATTCATATTAAGGATTTGCATGTCGTTCTTAATGTCCGTGAAATTATGTTTTTGATCGTCAATATGCTGACCCATAGCTGAGAAATGTCTGTGTTTGACGGCGTTTACATGTTCATTATATCGTATTAAAAAACTTCTACCGGTAAGTCCTATATAGCTGGCTCGGCAGTCGTTGCATTTTAGGCGATAGACTCCTGAGTGATTGTATTTATTTATGTTATTAACTGATTTGGAATTGTATAGTATGTTGGTGTTATTGCGTGCCGTTTTATATGCTATTTTTAGGCCTTGTTTTTTGAAGATATTTGTTATGGGATGTATATGGTTATTGTTGTAAGTAAACAGTGCATATTCTTTTTTATTTTTAGTGATTCTGGTTAGCTTGGTTTTAGGTTGGTTTTTGACTTTACTGATGATCCGGTTTATCATTTCTCTTTTATATCCGTTTTGTTTTGCTATTTCATGGATTGTGTTTAGTTCTTTATTTAGATTTTCCTTTGAAAGTGGAATGTTGTATGCTCTATGAATCATACTATAGTATGCAGCTCTTTTATGGGCATGTGGGTGGGTGGAGTCTATCTTTATTGTATTTGATGTGTGGGTAGGTTTTCTATATATATTGTATGTTAGGTGGTTGTTATGTCTGGTTATGGATATGTCTAAGTAGTTTATAGTATTGTTGTGTTCAGTGTCCATGGTAAATTTAATGTGGGGATCTATTCTATTTAGTTGTTCTAGGATTATGTTTTCATTAGTATGTCTATTGTCCATGATTATAAATGCATCATCGACAAACCTGCACCAAAAGATGATATTTTCTATTTTTTTAATTTCTTGGTGTTCTAAGTAATCCATATATATATCAGCTATTATGCCTGATATTGGTGATCCCATGGGTAATCCTTTTTGTTGATAGATAGTGTCATGGAACTTGAAATAATTGTTATTGATAGCGAATTGTAAAAGTTTAATAAATTCATCTATTTCCAATTTGCTTAGCTTACTGTGGTTATAAAGGTTGGATTCTATGATAGTGATAGTTTTTTGTGTGGGTATATTGGGATACATGTTTGTTATATCATATGTTGCTAGCTTGTAAAAGTGTTCTATTCTTATATTCTTAGTAATGTTGCAGAAATCTATTGAGTTTTTTATGGTTTTGTTTGCTTGAAAAACGTAATGTTTTTTAAGGAATTTTTGTATGTATTTGGATAATTTATAAATAGGGCTTGGTCTATAGTTTATTATGGGTCTCATAGGAATATTGTTTTTATGGATCTTAGGATAAGCTTTAGCTGTAGGTATCCCTGGATTCATGGTGGTTAATTTTGCAGTTTCCTGTTCGTTCAAAAGAAAATTGGTGTTTTTTAGGAGAATTTTTAAGTTTTTCTGGATACTGTTAGTAGGATCTTTAGTCTTGATTTGAAAAGTTTCATCTTGAAAGCAGGTTTTTGTTTTTGTTATATATTCCTCTTTATCCATAATAACTGTAGTGTTTCCTTTATCTGCCTTTGTTACTATTAGGTTATTTTGCTGGATTTTATTTTTGAGTACCTTAATTTGTGTTTGGTTTGTGATATCTTGATTCTGAGGTTTTTGAGTGATCTTATCAACATATTGTGGTAGTGTTTTTTTAATTTCATATCTAATTTCATTTTGTTTTTCTTGGGGTATTTTGTTTAGAGCATCTTCTGTTTCAGTAATAATAGTGGCTATGTTTTCAAATACTGAATTGTTTTTCCAGTTATGTTTTGGTCCTTTGCTCAGTATAGTTGTTTCTTTTTCATTGAATGTTGTGTTAGTTAGGTTTTGGAGTGGGGGATGGAAAATATGTTGGTTGTTATCTGTAGAAACAGTAATATGTTGTCTATACTGTGTATGGTTGGTTTGGTTTAGTGATGCCTTGAGTGCGTTAAGTTTCTTGTTTAAGGTATTCTGCTTCTGTATGGCTATGTTTTCTATCTTTTCGTTAGTTATTTGTTGGAAGTTGCTCCAGTATGTGTGTGGTAGCTCATGTGAGGCTTTAAGGTGTGCTTCATACATTTGTATGTTGAGGTGTTGTTTTTTCCTATACATGAATTTAATTTCTTCTTTAAGCCATATTCGATTGGTTTTGTTTTGGGTATTTTGGGTTTGATATGTGCTTCTATGTTTATTATTATATTTCCTAAGAAATTTAGGAGTTAGATTATTAAGTAGGCATTGTTTTAAGAAAGTGATGTTTTTGACAATATTTGTGATCTTAATCTTCAGATTTTGGTATCTGTGTGCCATTTTTCTTGCCTGGTTGGCAAAACCTAACTAACACAACATTCAATGAAAAAGAAACAACTATACTGAGCAAAGGACCAAAACATAACTGGAAAAACAATTCAGTATTTGAAAACATAGCCACTATTATTACTGAAACAGAAGATGCTCTAAACAAAATACCCCAAGAAAAACAAAATGAAATTAGATATGAAATTAAAAAAACACTACCACAATATGTTGATAAGATCACTCAAAAACCTCAGAATCAAGATATCACAAACCAAACACAAATTAAGGTACTCAAAAATAAAATCCAGCAAAATAACCTAATAGTAACAAAGGCAGATAAAGGAAACACTACAGTTATTATGGATAAAGAGGAATATATAACAAAAACAAAAACCTGCTTTCAAGATGAAACTTTTCAAATCAAGACTAAAGATCCTACTAACAGTATCCAGAAAAACTTAAAAATTCTCCTAAAAAACACCAATTTTCTTTTGAACGAACAGGAAACTGCAAAATTAACCACCATGAATCCAGGGATACCTACAGCTAAAGCTTATCCTAAGATCCATAAAAACAATATTCCTATGAGACCCATAATAAATTATAGACCAAGCCCTATTTATAAATTATCCAAATACATACAAAAATTCCTTAAAAAACATTACGTTTTTCAAGCAAACAAAACCATAAAAAACTCAATAGATTTCTGCAACATTACTAAGAATATAAGAATAGAACACTTTTACAAGCTAGCAACATATGATATAACAAACATGTATCCCAATATACCCACACAAAAAACTATCACTATCATAGAATCCAACCTTTATAACCACAGTAAGCTAAGCAAATTGGAAATAGATGAATTTATTAAACTTTTACAATTCGCTATCAATAACAATTATTTCAAGTTCCATGACACTATCTATCAACAAAAAGGATTACCCATGGGATCACCAATATCAGGCATAATAGCTGATATATATATGGATTACTTAGAACACCAAGAAATTAAAAAAATAGAAAATATCATCTTTTGGTGCAGGTTTGTCGATGATGCATTTATAATCATGGACAATAGACATACTAATGAAAACATAATCCTAGAACAACTAAATAGAATAGATCCCCACATTAAATTTACCATGGACACTGAACACAACAATACTATAAACTACTTAGACATATCCATAACCAGACATAACAACCACCTAACATACAATATATATAGAAAACCTACCCACACATCAAATACAATAAAGATAGACTCCACCCACCCACATGCCCATAAAAGAGCTGCATACTATAGTATGATTCATAGAGCATACAACATTCCACTTTCAAAGGAAAATCTAAATAAAGAACTAAACACAATCCATGAAATAGCAAAACAAAACGGATATAAAAGAGAAATGATAAACCGGATCATCAGTAAAGTCAAAAACCAACCTAAAACCAAGCTAACCAGAATCACTAAAAATAAAAAAGAATATGCACTGTTTACTTACAACAATAACCATATACATCCCATAACAAATATCTTCAAAAAACAAGGCCTAAAAATAGCATATAAAACGGCACGCAATAACACCAACATACTATACAATTCCAAATCAGTTAATAACATAAATAAATACAATCACTCAGGAGTCTATCGCCTAAAATGCAACGACTGCCGAGCCAGCTATATAGGACTTACCGGTAGAAGTTTTTTAATACGATATAATGAACATGTAAACGCCGTCAAACACAGACATTTCTCAGCTATGGGTCAGCATATTGACGATCAAAAACATAATTTCACGGACATTAAGAACGACATGCAAATCCTTAATATGAATCCAAAAAGTCCCTTGCTCAGTATAATAGAAGAATTTTACATAAATTTAGACAAATACGTGAATCCAAACTCCAACCTAAATGAAAGTATAGACAGAAACAATATTCTTTTTCATGCAGTAATTCCCTTATTAAAAGATTTCTATATCAAAAGAATAAGCAAACAAAAATCGATATGTTCAAATCAACCGCCCCAAAACCCTCTCCCCTCCAACCCCACTCCCATCACTAACACTCCACCCATCCCCCCAAACCTCCCCTCTACCGCCGCTAACTACAATCTCAGAGCTACACGTATCAGATCCCAACAGGCAGCTACAAAGAACGCACGGTTCCAACACTTTACGTAAGTAAAACGACATACGATTCACTATTACACTTTCTATCCACAACATTATCACACTATTATTTCTATTTCCAGACACTCCACCTTGTTTTTTACAACATATAAGCTTCCAGGACAAATCAACGTGCACCAAGACGCATAACTTTCAACATATTTGACTAATGCCACCAACTATAAACATCGCGACTACGGAAGAAAACATGCTCCATTAACATTTCTAATAACTCCAACATCTGCAGCTGCCAATAATATCTCCAGATAAATAAACAGCATTACCTGATCTGCAGCGGATCATTATAATACCAATTGTCTTTACATATAATATTTTTATGGATCCATTTTGTTGGAACAACTATATATACAAACCTCATTTATTCCAAATCAGTGTACATGTTGTACCGCACATAAACAACATCAATGTAATGTATTTTTAACTAGACATGTGTGGCATACATACCACTGTTTTTGACTATATGCCCATTTTAACAACATTTTAATGTCTACATTAGCAAATATTTTTATTTAAATTTTAACTTCATACTAAGTTTCAATCAGAAGTAATGGGCCTTACAAACTGAATTTAGCTTCTAGGATGTATGCAAGTAAGGTGTTGCATTGATACCTCAATCAGAAATGTTCAAGCCAGTGTTCTGTACTTTCATGTGACTAATCAATAGCCAATTGTGTACATAGTTGAACTTGCCACTGTTGAGTTACACAAACATATGTGTGTTCCATATTATATAACCTAAAAATTGGATGGTAGTAGCAGTAAGGTGATATGTGTCTTCATGAACGATGCACACTAGTCATGCATTAGACATACCAACATTAATGATCAGTCTAAATTAGTCCAAACTTTTACCACTATATGTGATGTTTTTATGAACAATACAATTTTTATTGCATGTCAACTGAGGATGACCCCCTAGGGGTCGAAACTAGTCTTGACTATTTGACTATATTTACTTGCTTAATGTAAAATAAATTTGTATTGATAAGGTGGAGATTTGTATATATATTGTTTTTCTGTAAAGTAATATCCATCAATACGGAAATGAAACTTATAAATAACAGTAGAAAAGCCAACCAGGCAAGAAAAATGGCACACAGATACCAAAATCTGAAGATTAAGATCACAAATATTGTCAAAAACATCACTTTCTTAAAACAATGCCTACTTAATAATCTAACTCCTAAATTTCTTAGGAAATATAATAATAAACATAGAAGCACATATCAAACCCAAAATACCCAAAACAAAACCAATCGAATATGGCTTAAAGAAGAAATTAAATTCATGTATAGGAAAAAACAACACCTCAACATACAAATGTATGAAGCACACCTTAAAGCCTCACATGAGCTACCACACACATACTGGAGCAACTTCCAACAAATAACTAACGAAAAGATAGAAAACATAGCCATACAGAAGCAGAATACCTTAAACAAGAAACTTAACGCACTCAAGGCATCACTAAACCAAACCAACCATACACAGTATAGACAACATATTACTGTTTCTACAGATAACAACCAACATATTTTCCATCCCCCACTCCAAAACCTAACTAACACAACATTCAATGAAAAAGAAACAACTATACTGAGCAAAGGACCAAAACATAACTGGAAAAACAATTCAGTATTTGAAAACATAGCCACTATTATTACTGAAACAGAAGATGCTCTAAACAAAATACCCCAAGAAAAACAAAATGAAATTAGATATGAAATTAAAAAAACACTACCACAATATGTTGATCACTCAAAAACCTCAGAATCAAGATATCACAAACCAAACACAAATTAAGGTACTCAAAAATAAAATCCAGCAAAATAACCTAATAGTAACAAAGGCAGATAAAGGAAACACTACAGTTATTATGGATAAAGAGGAATATATAACAAAAACAAAAACCTGCTTTCAAGATGAAACTTTTCAAATCAAGACTAAAGATCCTACTAACAGTATCCAGAAAAACTTAAAAATTCTCCTAAAAAACACCAATTTTCTTTTGAACGAACAGGAAACTGCAAAATTAACCACCATGAATCCAGGGATACCTACAGCTAAAGCTTATCCTAAGATCCATAAAAACAATATTCCTATGAGACCCATAATAAATTATAGACCAAGCCCTATTTATAAATTATCCAAATACATACAAAAATTCCTTAAAAAACATTACGTTTTTCAAGCAAACAAAACCATAAAAAACTCAATAGATTTCTGCAACATTACTAAGAATATAAGAATAGAACACTTTTACAAGCTAGCAACATATGATATAACAAACATGTATCCCAATATACCCACACAAAAAACTATCACTATCATAGAATCCAACCTTTATAACCACAGTAAGCTAAGCAAATTGGAAATAGATGAATTTATTAAACTTTTACAATTCGCTATCAATAACAATTATTTCAAGTTCCATGACACTATCTATCAACAAAAAGGATTACCCATGGGATCACCAATATCAGGCATAATAGCTGATATATATATGGATTACTTAGAACACCAAGAAATTAAAAAAATAGAAAATATCATCTTTTGGTGCAGGTTTGTCGATGATGCATTTATAATCATGGACAATAGACATACTAATGAAAACATAATCCTAGAACAACTAAATAGAATAGATCCCCACATTAAATTTACCATGGACACTGAACACAACAATACTATAAACTACTTAGACATATCCATAACCAGACATAACAACCACCTAACATACAATATATATAGAAAACCTACCCACACATCAAATACAATAAAGATAGACTCCACCCACCCACATGCCCATAAAAGAGCTGCATACTATAGTATGATTCATAGAGCATACAACATTCCACTTTCAAAGGAAAATCTAAATAAAGAACTAAACACAATCCATGAAATAGCAAAACAAAACGGATATAAAAGAGAAATGATAAACCGGATCATCAGTAAAGTCAAAAACCAACCTAAAACCAAGCTAACCAGAATCACTAAAAATAAAAAAGAATATGCACTGTTTACTTACAACAATAACCATATACATCCCATAACAAATATCTTCAAAAAACAAGGCCTAAAAATAGCATATAAAACGGCACGCAATAACACCAACATACTATACAATTCCAAATCAGTTAATAACATAAATAAATACAATCACTCAGGAGTCTATCGCCTAAAATGCAACGACTGCCGAGCCAGCTATATAGGACTTACCGGTAGAAGTTTTTTAATACGATATAATGAACATGTAAACGCCGTCAAACACAGACATTTCTCAGCTATGGGTCAGCATATTGACGATCAAAAACATAATTTCACGGACATTAAGAACGACATGCAAATCCTTAATATGAATCCAAAAAGTCCCTTGCTCAGTATAATAGAAGAATTTTACATAAATTTAGACAAATACGTGAATCCAAACTCCAACCTAAATGAAAGTATAGACAGAAACAATATTCTTTTTCATGCAGTAATTCCCTTATTAAAAGATTTCTATATCAAAAGAATAAGCAAACAAAAATCGATATGTTCAAATCAACCGCCCCAAAACCCTCTCCCCTCCAACCCCACTCCCATCACTAACACTCCACCCATCCCCCCAAACCTCCCCTCTACCGGCGCTAACTACAATCTCAGAGCTACACGTATCAGATCCCAACAGGCAGCTACAAAGAACGCACGGTTCCAACACTTTACGTAAGTAAAACGACATACGATTCACTATTACACTTTCTATCCACAACATTATCACACTATTATTTCTATTTCCAGACACTCCACCTTGTTTTTTACAACATATAAGCTTCCAGGACAAATCAACGTGCACCAAGACGCATAACTTTCAACATATTTGACTAATGCCACCAACTATAAACATCGCGACTACGGAAGAAAACATGCTCCATTAACATTTCTAATAACTCCAACATCTGTAGCTGCCAATAATATCTCCAGATAAATAAACAGCATTACCTGATCTGCAGCGGATCATTATAATACCAATTGTCTTTACATATAATATTTTTATGGATCCATTTTGTTGGAACAACTATATATACAAACCTCATTTATTCCAAATCAGTGTACATGTTGTACCGCACATAAACAACATCAATGTAATGTATTTTTAACTAGACATGTGTGGCATACATACCACTGTTTTTGACTATATGCCCATTTTAACAACATTTTAATGTCTACATTAGCAAATATTTTTATTTAAATTTTAACTTCATACTAAGTTTCAATCAGAAGTAATGGGCCTTACAAACTGAATTTAGCTTCTAGGATGTATGCAAGTAAGGTGTTGCATTGATACCTCAATCAGAAATGTTCAAGCCAGTGTTCTGTACTTTCATGTGACTAATCAATAGCCAATTGTGTACATAGTTGAACTTGCCACTGTTGAGTTACACAAACATATGTGTGTTCCATATTATATAACCTAAAAATTGGATGGTAGTAGCAGTAAGGTGATATGTGTCTTCATGAACGATGCACACTAGTCATGCATTAGACATACCAACATTAATGATCAGTCTAAATTAGTCCAAACTTTTACCACTATATGTGATGTTTTTATGAACAATACAATTTTTATTGCATGTCAACTGAGGATGACCCCCTAGGGGTCGAAACTAGTCTTGACTATTTGACTATATTTACTTGCTTAATGTAAAATAAATTTGTATTGATAAGGTGGAGATTTGTATATATATTGTTTTTCTGTAAAGAATTATTACCCTGTCGACCGTACTCCTGAGGTGTGGAATCAGCCAGTCGAGTGATGCGTGGGGTAGTCTTGCGTTCTAACATTGAAGCTTCGTTTCTTGTGCATGACGATGCACGGATTGCCTTAATAAATATTCTAATATTTGTGCAATATGATTAATATCGTAATATCGTCTGTTATCCGGCCTAGCGGAGTATTGGGCAACGCGTCCGCCTGTCACCCGGTTGCTCTGGGTTAGATTCCCGGGCGGGTCAGGGGTTTTTAATTCTAAATGATTAATATCCCTGGCCTGGGGACTGGGTGTTTGTGTCGTCCTTAACGTTCCTTTCCTCACATTCAACACTTCCGCAATTCAACTTACACTCAGGTTTCTATCATATGGCGAAAGTAGTGGCAAAAGATCTACAGAGGTCGCCGCCACGAACAAATAGCATTAAAAAAAATATATCATCGTTGCTGGGACAAAACCTCCTATGTGAAATATTTTAGCTTAGAACTTTGGCCGGTAAGGTTCTGTCATCTAAGGTGCAATATTGTGTGAACTTTGTAAATGCATTCTCGCTCTTCATAATGTATGTGCTGCGGGTCAGTATATCTCCAAATGAGGCAACAACACTAGTTGCAAATCGATTGTGGCGACGTTTAGTAAATTCTCAGAGGCTTGCAGACTGAACGCTGAAAGGCATAACAGTCTATAATGATAATGTATGTATGTACAATTAAAAACCCTTGACCCGCCCGGGAATCGAACCCGGAGCAACCGGGTGACAGGCGGGTGTGTTGCCCCCTACTCCACTAGGCCGGATAACAGACGATATTACTCGATCATATTGCAAAAATATTAGAATATTTATTAAGGCAATCCGCGCATCGTCATGCACAAGAAACGGTCGGCTTAATTCTTAGTCCTAAGAGTCTTTTTAAAACTGAAAGTGGTGTAGTATATTCTTAATCCAAAAATTCCAATATTCGGGTGACATTGTCGGATGAACTTTTGTAATTGGATTTTACAGAGCATTCCTAGTAGTTGTGTCGATTCGGTCATTTTTGCAGATGATGTATGGTTTCACTTGCGAATGGGCCTTTGAGACAGAAAATTTCCGATAAGTACATCTGCGTGCGACTGCGTTTTATAAGTATTGACGTGTGGTGTTCTGTAATATTGCAGCACTACCATCAACAATGTTTTTTTAAGATGCTGTAAATTCAGAGAAGTATCTTCTTTTAACATCTATCCAGTTACGAAAGGCATATTGTTAAAATATTTTTGCAACGACGTACATTGCTCGCAGGGAGGTTTTCAGTGTCTGGATCATTGGTACAGGTTTATCACCCTCCCCCCTAACCAAAATCAACTTGTGCTGCTTGGCGGGAAACGCTAAATTATCTACTGTAATAACTCTCATTGCACTGAGTAATTCTTAGAAAAATGTTGCCGGGCTGCGTGGCTCAGACGGTTGAGGCGTTGGCCTTCTGTCCCCAACTTGGCAGGTCCGATCCTGGCTCAGTCCGGTGGATTTATTTGCACGTAAAAGAAATCCTGCAGGACAACATTCCGGCACCTCGGCGTCTCCGAAAACCGTAAAGTAGTTAGTGGGACATTAAGCAAATAAGGTTATTATTATTATTATTATTATTATTATTATTATTATTATTATTATTATTATTATTATTATTATTATTATTATTATTGGAAAACTGTCACTGCATAAATTGGATGAATTACGCAAGCAGTTCTGTTGCTAGTGAATGCAGATTTCTTTCAGGATGCGATGAATATGACTACAAACCATTACCACTTCGAACAACGTCTATAACAATTTTAAATCATATTGTGTATTAAAACCACGATACACAAAAATGTTTCTGATATGGGATTAGGCACGGCACGGTATGGTATAGGGCGTGTGCAGTCCTGTTGTGATAGAGCACTGTATATACACACGTAATTCAATTGCTTGTTTGCAATACAGCAGATGCCGCTGCCTACGGTCTGTGTTGAGCCTGGGATGAGCTATGCCATTTCAGGCGAAGACTGCTAGTATTGTATACAATACGGCAGGCGTTTCAGCTAGTGTTGAAATGCCGTATGGCTTTTCGTGCCGGGAGTGTCCAAGGACAAGTTCGGCTCGCCAAATGCTGGTCTTTTGATTTTACACCCGTCGGTAACCTGCGCGTCGTGATGAGGATGAAGACGACACATACACTTAGCCCCCGTGCCAGCGAAATTAACCATTTATGGTTAATAATTCTCGACCCTGCCGGTAATCGAACCTGGGACTCCTGTGTCCAAAGGCCTGCACGCTAACCATTTAGCCATGGAGCCGGTCACCGATGGAATGCGTCGATCGTTTATACAACCTTATATGTATGATCATGATGCCGAATTATTTTTTGTAGACGACAGTGATCACCCTCGTCGATGTGAATCAGTGTAGAACATGAGGGAGGCGGGTGTCGACCATATGAATTGGTCATCTAATTCACGGGCGAGATGGAAAACGGCTTTTTCTGACCGCCCACAATCTTCACGGACACTCCTTGTTAAAAGGCTGGTTTACACTGGTTGAGTAGCGAGGCGAGTAGAGCTACTAGCATCGTATAAATAACTGAGCTAATGGCAGGTAGAGTAGAGTAGAGTAGAGTAGAGTAGTGGGTTTCTGCTGTGGTAAAGTAACTACCACTCTCCTTCCCCCTCCATCGGAACCGACCTGCAAGAACTGGTGGAGAAGGCCGAAGACGCTCGATTTTTCATTTGGCGCATCATTCGACTACGTAATTCCAATGTGTGTGTGTGTGTGTGTGTGTGTGTGTGTGTGTGTGGATGGTGTTCCATGGAGTACAGTAAATTGAGCATTTGTGCATTTGGCGGCAGTATGAAATTGATGGAAGAAGAAACGTGCAAATTTGTAGAACTTTACCGTGAAAAAGAATGTTTATGGAACATAAACAGCATTGTGTATAGAAACAAGAGTATGATACGGGCGGTGGAAGAGGACATCGTTAGGAAAATGGGTAAAGGGGCCGATGACCTTCGATGTTAGGCCCCTTTAAACAACAACAAGCAAGAAAATGGGTAAAGAGGGTTTTGGTATGATGGGACTGAAACAGAAAATGATAAAAAAATACAATGTACCAAGATCTGATGAAAATTCTTAAATCCAGAAGGTTTCGAGGTGGTGCAGCAGTCATTTCCACTCACTCTCAAGTGGTATAGGACAATGGATGCCATGTTAAAGAATGTAAGGACCGGGCGAGTTGGCCGTGCGGTTAGAGATTCGCAGCTGTGAGCTTGCACCCGGGAGATAGTGGGTTCGAACCCCACTGTCGTCAGCCTTGAAAATGCTTTCCCATTTTCATACCAGGCAATTGCTGTGGCTGTTACGTTAAGGCCATGGCTGCTTCCTTCCCACTCCTAGCCCTTTCCTATCCCATCGTCGCCATAAGACCTATCTGTGTTTGGTGCGACGTAAAGCAAATTCTTAACAAAAATGTGAGGAGTAAAAATTAAATTTTCTGTATTCTTTAATCCTCTATCGCAAGTTCTCTGAGTTAGTGCTGATGTTCCGAGTGTTTCTCTCCTACTCTCCTACTAAGCCACCCCACTGCCGTCAGCCTTTACTTCTCATTTACTTCTTCTGAAGCTTCACTAGCCTCTTGCAAATGTGTTTAAACACTTCCTTCCGATGTGGTTACGCCTTGACATGGTGCTACTACGCTCCTGTATGACTCTACTCCCGTATGAACGATACGAGTCTCAACTCTACCAGACAGTGGTAGAGTAACGTAGCTACTCTATCTACTCTACTCGCCTCGCTACTCTACCCGTGTAAACCAGCCTTATTAGAGTTGCCCGGATAGAATGGGACGTTCTTCCTCAAGATGACCTCAGTGTACTGATCGCAAGGATGTAGTAGTGAGCCAGAGACCTGAACATTGCCAGAGGCGGCCAAGTTAGAGTGAAGAAGGGATAACCTTCATTAAAAGAGACTCCACAAATTGTAGGCTGAACCTTTTCATTATTACTGTTTATTGCTTTCGATATCGGAAGAAAAATAGAGTTCGTAAAGGTTTACCTTTTGAGGTCGTTCGTGTCTGTGATACAGTCAGCGACCGTCTATAATTTTATTATTGCATTGCACCCGCGATCTTGCAAAAAAATTAACGACGTATGCATCGTCTGCTTTATACACAGTGCATCATGTGCTCAGTAGCGGACAAAAGATCAAGGAAAACCTCTTTGTAGCATAATACATTTCAACATGATTTTCTATATATATACTGTATATTTCGTCATTGTATGATACTTGTTGGGATATTTTAGTTGTTTAAACGGAAAAAAAAGTGAAATCAGTTAAAATGGTTTATAAGTAAGTTACCGAGTACAATCGCCCAATCTGCTAAATTTGAGAAATTGCATTCAGGAGATAGTGGGTTTGAACCCCACTGTCGACAGCCCTGAAGATGGTTTTCCGTGGTTTCCCATTTTCACACTAGGCAGACGCTGAGGCTGTATCTCAATTAAGGCCACAGCCGCTTCCTTCCCACTCCTAGCCATTTCCTGTCCCATTGACGCCATAAACCCTATCTCTGTCGGTGGGACGTAAAGCAAATTGTATAAAAATTAAGTTTAAAAATCGAGAAAGTGGAAGACTGTGACGGACGTAATCAATGGGGTTCAAAATTCTAACATCCTGCTATTCATGATGTACTTTTATCTTGCATTAGACATTTGTGACAATACTGCCTTGGTCTGGAAATTCATATTACCTGTGCTAATTCACACCGTTACCCTTCAGCAATGAGGGACTTCCATTTCCAAGTTGTGTGTGCCGCTACTCTAATACCAAGGGGCCTTTTTAAAAAAAAAATGGCACCGATTATTATCGGTCTTCGAAGTTGATGAGTTATAACAATATTGTCATTTTTGTATGGATTGAACTAGCATTTTCCTATGGAGAATGTTTGCTGGCTGCCCAAGTTATCCCTGACTAAGAGTGCCACTGTTTTTGTCGCCCTTTGTCCCGATCAACCTGATCAGTATGCCAGACTACCCGTAGGAACTTCGTAACTATTATAGCGCCTATTTCGTGAAGATGAGGAAGTGCAACAAGGCTGTTTCGTATCCTGCCCTTGTCTGCTGACTGTCCAGGAACAGGAAGTAGGAGGTGGTCGGCCTTTTAGGTAAACTGTGCCCTTGAACATATAGAGAGTTCAGTGAACATACAGTGAATAGAAATTGCGTGCTCAGTGTTATCAGTCGAAATTCTTGGCGATTTGTTTTTCAGTTTCAAGCGGATGACTTTTGACCTTATAAGCGACTTTCTTGTAATCGACTCGTATTCCGGTTTTGTTCGGTCTCTTGTTCTATTTTAAATGTTGGATATCAGTGAATTATGTCAGAACCCCTGTGGGGGAGGTGGAGGGGCGTGCAGTTGAATACACACACAGGTCGTAAGAGGCCACGAAAAGCAGTGACCAAGAGATGATTGATTTTGAACCATGAGATTACCTGTGATCACACAAGGAACACCATAGGTTGACTTTACTTGCGATTAGTACCACTATGTGAGAAATACTGAAAGTATCTTCAGAACTAGACTATATTTGATTCGCAGAAGGAATTTTTAAAAATTGTAAAATAGTTTCCTCACTTTCGGAAAATATGACAACATAAAAATGACTGCTATTGATGTCTTACTCCATAAAGGTGCATTGCAGTGTACGTTACCATGGGACTTAAAATAAGACTGCTCGTTACGATTAGGCTTTCGAGGCAGTACTTTTAATCCATAAAAAATCCTATACATCCATAGTATGAAAGCAATACTCGGCAGACCTCTCTCACGTAACACCTTCGGGGTTGGAAGAGAACAAGAGCTAAGGTCAGATAGGAAAGATGAAAGCTTTATTTGGTGTGAGTGGAAGCAACGCCAGACTCTGCTAGTAACTCCATGGTCGCAACCCCATACCTCCTAAGCTAGAACCCACCGGGAATCACCACTTTTAGTCGCGTCTTACAACAGGCAGGAGATACGAAGGATTTATTCCATGACTCCTCCATTCTTTGTAGAGTTGTCAGTCTTTCTCCTTGTCATATCTTCACAGTTAACCCCTTGTACTTACCCTTAAGATAATATACAATTCAGTGCAAATTGGGAATACTCAAGATTTATCTGGAAATCTAGGTGTAATGAACTTATACATTCAAACCGTCCATTAGTTTTCTCTAGGTGTATCTTGTCTCAAAGGTACCTTGTAGTAACACTGTAAAACTAAAACAAAAAGATACGAAATTTATCTATAAATTAGTAAAGTAGTAGTCTGTTAGTAGTAGAAAATGATTTCAACAAACTACATCCTAACTCGTTTTAGCATTTAACCTTAAAAATAGCATAAAATTAATGTACAGCAGGAGGTCGCAGCGTACAGCATATATCTTTAATCGATTTGAAGTTAAAATTATTGTCGAAATAATCTCAATGTAGACAATATTTGTAATCTGTTCACATTGTTAATATTGTAGTTTCAGAAATCTGATAATGAGGAACATCCTCTTTATTTTTTCTGGTACTGGGAATGTCGAACATTGTGTCCATCCTGAGGAAATAATCTGTGTATTGAGTAGCAATTCCAGAAGAAATAGACCCTTCCTTCTTGCTATCGAACTTCTGGGATATTCTAGATTATCAGTGCAAAATATAATTCGGAAGGAGGCACATTTAACTCTACTTGTTCTTTTTATTTTTTTTTATTTCATTTCAATATAGGCTCCTGAGCCAAGGCTCTTCTTGGTGCAATACAAATAAATGACAATGGCACAGGTATTCACAATGTGATTACAAAATAAAATACAGCAAGTATATAATTTAACATGATGTAATAGATAAGATAGGACAAAGCTTCCTAACCATAATTACCATACTACTTCAAGTATTTGGTTACATTACCCTTGAAGATAGATAAAGTTTGTAACATTTTAATATATTTTTGGAAGAGAGTTATACATAGTTATAGAAAAATGCCAAAGAGAATTTTGACCATAACTAGTGGAATGAATCTGATTGTAGTGAATATTATAAATAATTCTTGTTTCATAATTATGAATCTGTGAATTGGTAATTACTGATGTGTTTGAGCAGACTAATTTGTTTTGAATTTTATAGATCATAGTTATAGAAGTCTTTATGCGGAAGTGGAAGTGATAATATATTACAATATTTATACAGATCTTTAGTCGGTGTCAGAATGGGCAGTTTGAAAATTAATTTTAGTGCTCTCTTCCTAAGGACCTCTACCTTTCCAAAATTCTTTATTACAGCATGCCCAGACATGTATCATATAAGAGATGTGGCTTTCAATAAGAGCTTAGTAAATACCCTTCAACAACCCACGAGAAAACTTACATCGCAATCTACTGAGGATACCAATCACAGGGATAGTTTTATTACAAATAGTCTCCACGTGATTACTCCATGACAGATTTTCGTCTATAATCAGTCCTAAGAATTTTGTACTGTGCACTTTCATTATTCTTTGATTGAAGAAAAGCAGATTTTTATCCAAATTTAATACATATAAAGGTTTGTGAACATTTATGTAGTTTGTTAGATTGATAGTTAATCGGTTGGAATTAAGCCATGTTTCCAGTAATCGAATATCCTGCTGCATATTTTGTTCAAGTTCATGATTGCTAGAGCCTGTATAAAAAATATTAGTGTCATCAGCATAAATGGATAGTCTTCCATTTAATTAAAGGTGACCAATATCATTAATGAAGATAAACAATAAAGGCCCAAGCACAGAACCCTGAGGCACACCAATTGAGATCACCTTCACATTACTCTGATTATTACTACATGTAACAAACTGCTCCCTATTAGAGAGGTAATCAGCAAACCAATCAAATGCAATACCTCTAATGCCTGCTACTTCTAATTTATGTAATAAAATTTTATGATCAACTGTGTCCAAAGCCTTTTTAAAGATCTATAAATAAACCAGCTGCTAACATACCGGAGTCTAAAGCTTGTTGTAGTTAAATAATAATATCCTCAATAGCATTACTGGTACTCGAGTGAGGTAGGAAACCATGCTGAAATTGATAAAAATATTTATTATTTAACAAAAATCTAATCTTTTTTTAACCACTTGTTCTAAAATCTTAGATAAAGGAGGTAGTACAGAGATTGGTCTGTAATTACTTACATCAAATTTATCCATGCCTTTATAGATTGGTACAACTCGGGCGATTTTAAGTTTGGCTGGTACTTTACCCTCTGATAGAGATTTGTTAACTAATTTTGTGATGTGAGGTATAATAAATTTAGAGTCTCTTTACAAGAATATTACTAATACCAAAACAGTCAACACTACAACTGTTTTTAAAATTATTAATTATTTGTTCAATTTCATTTTCATTAGTAGGGGTTAAAAATAAGGAATTAGATGGGCCAGGTTCAAGGTGAGGGTATTTACACTGAGAAATGTTCTTAGCTAAAGACAGACCCATATCAGTGAAATAGTCATTAAATATAGTTGAAATTTGACTAGAATCAGTCACCAACTTATCATTTACTTTCAGTTGTATTTCTTCATTATTACTGTTATTAGTTGTTAGAATATTATTAATAACTTTCCACTGATCATTTGTGCTGTTTAACTTATTGATATAATAAATTATTTTCTAGATCTCTTCATTCTAGTAACCCTGTTATGTATGTTTTTATAGTCTTGTATTAACTGCTGTGAAATATAGCCACATCCCATACTAAATCTCATCTGTTGTCTTTTAATTTTATAATATAATTTTTTTTTTTGATTAAATTTAACAGCTCTGAAGTAAACCATGGGCAAAAGGGTCTAACTTTCTTATTTAGATTAGGACTTTCAGTTTTAACTAAAGCAGTACTTTCTTTAAAATATGTCATTAATTTATTTATGATATCCGAGCTATCCTTTTCATTTATAGTTATTGGCGTTTGAGACATGTATTTTTCCATAGATGGGACATGGTATTTTGTAGGTTAGATTACATAATTTCTTTGTGTATTCATTTTGGGTGTAATATTAATATCCAAGATTAATAAATTGTGATCACTCAGATCATTTATTATGTTATATATTTTATATTTGCAGACTCTGTTTATGTAAAAATGATCTATTGGGTCAGTCAGGGTAAATATGAGACATTTTTTACAACTTTGTTCATAAATTACAAACTGCAACAGTGACAGTTATACAAAAATTCATAAGTTGTGACTGGTATTACAAAAAAACACTGGAAACAACAGATTACTATATATTCATTAACTTTTGAAAAATAAATATAAATGTGCATCTCATTTTTAACCTGCAAAAGAATTATGAGACAACCCAGGGGAAAAGTGAGACAGTATTGTAGCAGACTGTAAAATCATGTTGGAGAGTTTATAGGTTAATTGTGAGACAGCTTACGGTCAAAGGAAGACAGGAAAAAAATCTGGGTGTAATAGTTTGCAACACTTTCCTCAGTTTTATTATAGGCCATGGCCAAAACATGTCCATGTTTTGATACCTACAAAATTTAGGCTTGAGATGCATTTTTATACTCATTCTTGATAAAAATTACTTAGTATAGACTGTTGACATTATACCATCTAATTAAATGGTACCTGAGCTTTATGCCTGAATTTGTTACATTTTAATTGTATTAAATATACATAGTGCCCATTGTAATCAGAATGGTGAAAAAATGTGACATCACTTGGTTTAAACTGACTTAACAGAAAATGTAGGAGTTCTAGTTTTTTTTTTTTTCTTTCAAAAACATCAACTGTTCCTGGGAATGCAAATGTAATGCCTCTACCACCTTTCCCTGTTATTATTGGAACAGGCAATTTCCCTAGTGATTTCGACTTTTCCACAACAGATAAATCATTTTCATTAAGCCTCAACACAGTTTTGTTATTGTCCACACAATTGAGACACATGATTTGCATGTCTCCACCTTCCAGAACTTTCTGAACAGTGGCAACATATTTATATTGAAAAGAATGCCACTTTCCAGAACTTTCAAAAAGTACAAGTACAAAGTCACCTGGATTTACTTCATCTGCCATGGTCATTTCCTCAGCATCTGTGTCAAGCAGATCAACTTCATCAAGACTGTCACCGCTACCTTGCCAATCTTCATCTTCGCTTGTAGCTGAGTCAGAAGAATGAACTTTTTTTGCTAGTTGCTTTACGTCACACCGACACAGATTGATCTTATGGCGATGATGGGGACAGGAAAGGGCTAGGAGTGGGAACGAAGCGGCCGTGGCCTTAATTAAGGTACAACCCCAGCATTTGCCTGGTGTGAAAATGGAAAACCATTTTCAGGGCTGCCGACAGTGGGGTTTGAACCTACTATCTCCCAAATACTGGATACTGGCCACACTTAAGCGACTGCAGCTATCGAGCTCAGTGAATGAACTTCTGCTCTTTACTACTGGAACTGTTGCCTTTTGAATACCTGTACCCTTTCTATCCTTATGAAGTGGTTTCTGCTTTTCCCTCACAAGCTGGGAATACTCTTCAGATGTTTCACCTTTGCTGTCGGGTCCACTCTTCTTCGCTTCATCATGGTTTTGGCAGTGTGTTTGATTTTTGTAAGTAGGATATTCTCGAAAGAATTTTCAGGAAGTATATCAGGAAAGCAGTCTGTAGGAATGACAAACATAAGTATTTAGGTACAGAAACAAGTGTACAAACTGTCTCATTTTCCCCCTAAAAGTGTCTCACTTTTACCCTAATGATGTCTCATAATTACCCCCTTTTTAAAAAATAAAATTTTCTTTTCAAATCAAAAGCTTAAAATTGTGTTTTCAAGCTGAAAAAGATGATTCTCCCTTATACTACCAAATAAAACCAGAAACACTTTCCTGGATATTTGGGTTGAGCCAGAGTAACAAAATACAAAGTGCAATGCATGAAAGTTTTTTGGTTAGAAAAAAA
Source organism: Anabrus simplex (assembly GCF_040414725.1). Taxonomy (NCBI): domain Eukaryota; kingdom Metazoa; phylum Arthropoda; class Insecta; order Orthoptera; family Tettigoniidae; genus Anabrus; species Anabrus simplex. Next base: position 784,425,471 of record NC_090265.1, read on the forward strand.
CACCCCTCAGGAAAAACTTGTGTACTGCTAGATATATAGTTCGGACACTTTCCAATTATTTTACCATAATGGATAAAAGACAAATATATAATATCATTCATGCAAAGTGTTGCGATTATTAATTAGAGCAGAAAAAACTGAGTGTGTCTTTTTTTTTTTTGGTCTCGTTACCCTGACTGACCCTAAGTGTACTAATTGTCAATGAAATTCTAGTAGGAAAGACAGTGTTACATGAACTCTGATTATTACACCCACAGAGATTCTGAAGCTCAGTAGATATGACTATTTTCTAATTTATTTATATTAAAGTCATAAACAGTAATACAAAATGTTTTAGCACTTTTATTCCAAATATCTATTTAACATTTTAGAAAATCTTTGGAAAATTTGGTATGAGGGTTATATACTGCTAAGTGAATGTCATTCACAAAACCCTTTATCTCGATTAATAATATACTATATGAACTGGCATTATTGTTAATAGATAATATATTAGCCTTATACGGTTTGTGTTATATAAATGACAATTTCACCACCCCTATTATGTGATATAGAGCAAAAGAGACCATCATATCCATTTAGATTAAAATATTTTTCTTCCTCAGGAGAAACCCATGTTTCAACAATTACAATGATTTCAGGATATTGTGCTTCCTGTGTTGTATAAAGTAAATTACTCCACTTATTACGAATACTTTGGGAGTTGATGTATAGAATTCTAATTCCATCTTTGTTAGTAAGCTCCTGTAGTTCACTTAGTTGGAATTCAGAACCTTCCATAAAGAATAACGTGGATTATTCATGTACCTACAAGTAAATAGCCCACCTAAGTCCTATGGGGAAGAGAGAGCTAAGACATCATCTGTTTTTTATATGTATAATGCTAGAAGTATCATTTCTCCTTACAAAAATTCTCCCATCCCTTGACCTCATATACTTGAAGCCTTTCGCTCTAAGGTCTTTAGCTAAGTGAAGATTGAAATTTGTATAATGTGATTCTGACATTGTTACAGAGGTACCAACTATTACGGATTGTCCGTAATTATTACGGATTTCACCTCAGGATTACGGCATTACGGTCAAAGGGGAAATTATTACGGAAAAGCTGACATTCACACGAAAATCATTTTCTACGGAGAAAAGAAAAGGAAAAATGTTAAATCCTTCAGCATTTCTGCTAAATTCTCCTCGTTTCAGTGCTTGTGAGACAACGATACTTATTCTGTCGTCACTTCCTTTTGCTACCCATACGCTCTCTGCTATAAATCCTTAAGTAATGTATTTCTATATTAAGTGTACCGGACAGTTGATAGAAAGAATTGAGACCTACATTAAGGACATCTACACTGGAATCGCTTATGGTTCAAGAGACTAAAATGTGATCAGAAGGTGAAGGATGCTTGAAGAAAACCTACCTTGAAAAGCAGCTGCTGGATGCGAAACGAGTTGCAAGGGATGTTTTATCTCTGAATTAAGAGGTAGTATGCAAATGTTGTGTAATATGATATACTTTAAAACAGATTACTGTCGGGAAGGGCAAAGGTGGTGTCATTATTGAAAAGGGAAGAGCATCCTTTGGACTTGTCTCGAAAATTCTCTGGGGTGCGGAGGGTGATTACTGATAATCCACTTCAACAGTTGGCACCTCTGTTTAGTTATATTAGAACTCCTAGTACTTCGTACTCGTTGGTTTATTTTGCTCACTCTTTCTTGTAGAACAGTATCATTCTTAATAACCACCATACAAGAGACAATAATGTTCGCGGAATGTCTTGAAATCAACTGACCTCAATACATTTAATTCTTCCTTTTGTCTTCTGGTAAGGTATTGGACAGGTATTTAAAAACTGATGTTCATTGAAATACATTCAGATCAGATAAAATCCCATAGTGCTACAAATCCTTATGGCGAAATTTTCCTAAAAGTTAATTTATGGATATATATGCATAATCTGATTGTCCGAATTAAATAAACTGACTGTACAACCAGATGCCTTTCCTGACGCCAAATTTATGTGGAGGAATGTATTTGTATTGCGTGTTTCTGTGATGGTTGTTTAAATGAAGTAGTATGCATTAACGCACAATCATCCTGTCCCCGTGCCAGAGAAAGTAAACCCGGAACTATCAGGTATCGAAACAGTGTTCCTGTGGACTACTGACCATTAATCTAAGGAACAGGTTGGATGGATTACCTTATACAGTAATCATATTTGGTGGAATTAAACAATCGCACATTACTCATCACTGCCTTAGTATACTAACACATGGTCTTCAAATGGCCACAGATCCGCGCTTTAGTTCATTTCTGTGTGTAGTTGATTGTTAATTGGAGTGTCATTGTGAGCAGCTTTTGTTGATTACCCGTGCATTTCTGTGTTCTCATGTTATGCTATATATTTTACTTTTCTGTGTTTTTGTAACATTTGATGGAAAGAGCTCATCTTGGACTGAAACGAGTCATTGCCCTCTATTCAGCTCTCGACAGTATTGCTGTCGCACGCACACTCATCGGTCGAAAAGGTCGCGGCGTTTACGTAATGTTTACTCCGACGTCGGTTTACTCTTGCAGTTCGGTTACGAATTTCCTTTGATGGGGTTATTTATTTTTTATTATCTCCTAAAATAGACTACGGTTAATAATTAAGAATTTGGAATGATTTCTTTCGGACCTCTTAACTTGTTCCATTCGTAACAAATATTGTGCTCATTTGAACGTCGTCCTTGAAATAAATTAAAATAATTGTTAAAGAATAATCTGTTTCTGTCAAAATCAGAATTCAGTGACATGAAAGACACTGTTCTGCCTAGCCTTTTTCCGGCCGGATGCCTTTCCTGGCACGCAAACACTGTAACGGGTACCTTAAAAACCCCGTTTTAGTAGAAATTCGCTATCTTTGAAGGTAAATACGTTATTCAGGTGTGCCTTGAAATGGAATTAATTTCAGTTTTGGAACGTTATGGCCGAATAACATCGTCAGTGACTTCCCTCAAGCGTGGCCGCGGTTTGAATCCCAGCCGATGCGTATAAACGCTCGAAAATAAACTTCGTTCTTTCATTCAGATTCCTCGTAAAAGCGAAGATCTCTTGGTTATAAGCTCTGTTACAGTCGTTTAACGACAAGCTTACATGCTTGGTTAAATATTTCGTGAGAGAGCGAGACATACATGTATATGTTGATCTGACCACAAGGATCCAGAATAATTTCTATTTCGATAATGTTAAAGTGCCGGGGGATCGGGGAATCATGAAAATGTTTTAAATTTATTCTGTAAAATGGTCCTTCATCAAGGTCAGGGCAATATAGTGCAGTAAAGGCCACCACACACAGAAAGCTAAGCTATGCTACGCTACACTATGCTCCGCTAAGCAATGCCAAGCTGTGGTGTGCTATGACAAAAATAAAAAGCTAAGCTAAACTATACTAGGCAGCACTTTTATTGTCTCGCTGTTGTAAATAATCAATTGCTCTCTCTGCACTACTGCTCGGTGGCATGATTTTTTTTTTCAAAGGGGTTCGACTGGCTGAGACTGTGTAGGTGTGGAGGCGGACGGAACAGATAATAGTATATAATTTCGTGTGGCTATTTCTAGCCGAGTGCAGCCCTTGTAAGGCAGACCCTCAGGCGAGGGTGGGCGGCATCTGCCATGTGTAGGTAACTGCGTGTCATTGTGGTGGTGGATGGTGTTATGCGTGGTGTGTGAGTTGCAAGGATGTTGGGGACAGCACATACCCCCAGTCCCCGGGCCAATGGAATTAACCAATGAGGGTTAAAAAACCCGACCCGGCCGGGAATCGAACCCGCGACACTCTGAACCGAAGGCCAGTACGCTGACCATTCAGCCAACGAGTCTGACGGAACAGATGATGAATCAGACATATGTGATAGGGAGTGTAGGTCATCACATTCCGGACTCTCGCTGTCATCTGGGTGGCTGCTCAGTTATCTCTTGACATCGATATGTTTCCTGCCTGTCAGTTTGAATGTGTGCTGTAAGGAAAATTAGGCTAATTATACACATCCAAACGTAGATTATGAAATGACACACGGAGATCTGTTTATGGAGCATATTGAACTGTCCTAATCATTTTGCTTCACACGCAATTATTCATGTTCATTTTTTTTTTTTTAGTGTAATGTTTATAATGTCTTAGCTGCAAAACAACAAATCGAAACGTTCTTATTTGCTTATAACCTCGAATGAATTACATGCGTTTTAAATTATAATATACTCAACATATAAATTCACTTATAATTTAATCAATTTTTAATATTTAAAAAATATTTTATATACCAGTATTAGTCATACTGCGTGCGTTAAAATAACAGCTCACCTTCTTGTAGAAATATAAGGCAGAAAGAATTACATTTGTTCGTGGAATCTCCACTCCTTCATTTTTTACCCTTCCTATCCACTTTTACTCTCTTTTTGTCTCATCAGTGCCTCCCTAAAACAGTCCCTCAGTCGTTTTCATAAGTTTTAAAGTAATTTACCTAAAACAATATATGGCATTATTTTACCTTTCACGTTCTTAGTAACTGTTGATATATTTAAGAATATTTAAGAATATGGCATACAGTCGCTGAACAGGCGCATCAACTGTATCTTCTAAATTGTAAATAATGTGCGTAAAGCCATGTAAAAAAAGTATTCTTCTCAAACAATTAGAACTGTCAAAATTGTGATTATATAGCTAATTTGTAAATGGTAGACTATTTACAATCAATTTGAAGTAGGTACTGAACTTATTTCCTGCCAACAGTTTTCCTTTCTTATCAAGTCTCTGTAGTAATTTGATGACGTATCATAAAGCCCGGGATATCATTTCACCTCATCAATTAGTCGTTCTTTTGGCCCCATTGTCCATTGTATTAAAATATTGAAGTGCTACCAGAAGAGACTCACACGACACGACTAAACACACACGAGAGCCCCCCAGACCAACTGCTCAGAAATGAAAAGCGCATGCGCCAGACCAGCTACAGCCAAGAAAATCGCCTGCCTAGCGATCTGTCTAGCTTAGCTTAGCTTAGCTTGGCATAGTATAGCTTAGCATAGCGACCTGTGTGTGTCGTCGTACTTAAATGCATTGGGAGCAATATTTTTCACAACACGCGCAGCTTAGCATAGCTTTCTGTGTGTGGTGGCCTTTAAGTCCGTTGAGAAACGCAGTTCTGCGAGCATGCGAGACACAATTATTTCCATGTAGAAAAAAATTGGTGTATAGAGCAATTTGCGGGCAATATGGTGTTCGTGCTAAGCTTTCCGCTCAGTCTTCGAACTTTCAGCACTGGACGTGACAATACCCCGAAGACATCACCGGAAACTGGTTTAACAGAACACCAACACCAAAGAGACTTCAACAAAATAGGTGTGCATATCACAGAGCTTTACAGAATGTGATGCAAAATCCCAAAACAAAATTTCAGTGGATTGAAGGCACTTTTCAACGTGGACCTTTGTTTCACCTTTAAGGTATTAAATACGTTACTTTGAAGCTGAAAATTCTGATAGCCTATTAGGAACACCACGTAAGTGATTTAGATTTCGTATTCTTGTTTGTTTTTAAAGGCCAGTGATTCGGTAATCTGAGTGTGGAAGAGCTTCTTAGATAAGAGTTTTATTGAACCTAGGCTGTTGCTCGGATCATTTTTTAATATATGTTATGGCACATGACATCCTTTAGGGGTTGGCAATAAATTTTTTGAAATTTTTATTATTGACGTACACCGTGACAAAACAAGTAATCCACGAAAAGCCAGAGCTCTGGAATGCGTACCGTTGGGACCGGTAAGGTAGATTCAGAGAGGAATGACGAATGTTACGAGTCTGCCACAAGTAGAAGCAGTTTTGATCCAGCTAGGATCACTATGGTCGCTAACCTACACTCCTAAGTCGATGAGGACACCTGGTAGTCTTCCCTTTAGTCGCATCTTACGACAGGCAGGAGATATCGCGGATATATTCTACGCCCGACGCGCAGCATTTGAGGTGGTAGTGGGGGGGTGGGGATAGAATACGTCCACACGGTACTCTCCCATCGTTCGTAAGAGGCGACTATGTCGACCCTTTAGGGCTGTCGAAATGAGACCGTGGTGTGTCTGATCTCTCTTCCACTTGTGCCAGGTTATTAACGTTCACCTCTCCATTGGCCAGCGCTTCTTCTCGTGCGAGGTCCATAGAGCTCTTTGTGGCCTTTTTCTCTTGTCGGTATCTGCATTATTTGAAGTGTCTTGATTACGGTTGCGAGGAATTGTCATCTAGTTGTACTTCTCCTTCAGATGATTCTTACTGTTACGGAGTTGAGTTATCCGTGGAACAGAGAGATGTGAAAGAAGGTGCTGGTTGGAATGGGTCTATCTACGATGTCAAGGATAAACTTAAAACTTTTAAAAACAAAGGTTATATTTCTATTCAAATCTCGAAGTTAACAAACTTATCACTTAGTGAAATAACAAGGTTACAGATGCAAATAGCAGTTTGATACAAGAAAGAAAACCGAAGGGTTTGACATTAAAAGTGCTGAGCTTCCAGCTCCAAATTTTCATTTTCACATCGCAAATGTTGCGTTTTGTTATACGAGGAGAGAAATCTCCCAATTCAAGAGCACTTTGCCCCAAAGGTTACAAATACAGCCTTCCAAAGGCCCCACTCAATATCACACAAAAACCAGGAATAGTTTACAAACTCTTCGAATTCAACAAAGGAGACTGGCTCCCAAGTTTTTGCAGTCTACTCAAGGCAACATTACACAAAACCCTACAATCTCTGGCCTCTCTGGACACAACCTACAATTCAATTTTTGTTCACAGGGATATATATTACTCAAAATACTGGGCCTTCGTGGAAAGAACAGGTTAAATTACTGGTCCAAACACAAAACGTATGGAGGCGTACACTTGCGCTCCTAGAAAACCAAGTATAAAACCCTAATCGGGCTCGCGACCCGATGATACAGGCTAATCCCAAGCTACTGAGGTGACTAGAATGAAAGGTTAATTTAATGCTTTACAGAAATAGCTACAAGATCGTAGTCACCTCAAGATAAATTGAAGGGGATCTCGAGCGGGTAACGCACTCTCTATCCCCATTTTACAGTTGAAGAGTTTCTGAAATTTTACATGCAAAGGAAGGAGTTTACATTTTAGAGATCAAACGCTTACATAGTTAAAATTTAAAACCTTCTCCTCGGATAAATTGGCGGATATAGCTACAGAGATAGAAAACTGGTGGCCATTACCTGGGCTGGTGTACTGCCTGCCGAAGAATGAGGCTCCCCGCCTCCTGTCTTAACACGCACACTCAGTAAGTCGACGATCAATAAGACAAGGTAGCTTGAAAAGCCGCTGCTTATATACCCGAGGGGACTGTTCGAGAAGGCTCTGGACTATATCCGAACACACCCTCTCATTTTATTGGATAGTTTAAAAGTTACAAGAAGCCTGTGATAGGCTGAAAAATACAAAATTTTCTAATTGACCAGGTTCAAAAGCTGGCGGGATGAGAAGGAAGTGTTGCAAACCTAGAAATAACAAAATAAATGAACATCATTTTAGTTGAGCAAACGTAAGAACGCAAAACTTCTTCAAATCACTAATTCTTCTACCTTGCAGCAGAGTACATTACCTCAGTTTTTGTAATGACATCTATGGAGAAAAGTTCAAACTTATTGACGTATCCAAGACAAATCTAGTCACTTTAGGAACCTGTAAAATAACACATTACTCTGTTATTTATTTGTGACATCTTCTGATTAATGTCCAAACTTCATGCAGTAGCTGTTTCACGTTTTGTTTGATAGATAGTTCCTGAAGGCGCTTCTTTAAAATGTGCGGGGTTGAGGTGTACTTCCCGGTACAGACCTTCCCGCGTCCAAAGGATCTTCCTTAGGGTGATACAGAAGAAAATTTTCTCATTGAAATTTCATAGATGAGAAATGTCTTGCCGTTTCTTTTTTCGAAAATTTGTTTGGAAAACAAGATTTGAAGTCGTCCTGTGATTGTAGAAGTTTAGGACCTGCCAAGTCGGACTGACGGCAAGACCGGCCATCCATGCCGATAACCAGGTGAGGTCGCCCGGGCCCCCCCAAGTACTCTCACATACACCTCTCCCGCTACTATGAGAGAGGTAGTCGTGATGGTCGCCGCAGATCAGATGTAGATGTGTTGCCCCCGAATGGATTGGCGGTGGAGTTACCGCAATTCAGCCCTTGCCGGAAAGATGGGGCTCCGGCGCGCCGTTCAGAACGAGGCATCACTTGATTGGAGCAAAGACTTTAATATTACTTATCTAGACTCACAGAGCGCGCTGATGCTATGCGGAATATTGAACACTTTCGCGCATCGCCATGTTGCGGGCGCTTCAGCTTCGAATGGATGACTAGCACGTTGTAATGTTTACAGATCCTTGCATGTTTTCGATTTCATTTGAATCATGCCTGTTAGTGGATCTATTTTAGTATTATATGTAACGGAGTGTTAATATATTGTCAAATATTTTCAAGGAATGTGGGAACTGATATATTACAGTAGTTTCGGCAATATTAGGCCTAAAGTTAGGCCTTACCTGTAGAATGGAAAGATATTCACGCGGGTGAATTCGTGCGCAGCCTTCATTTGTACAGGTTGCTATCGGAAGGGATCTGGTATTTCTTTTCACATGTGAGTAGAAATAGAACTGTTATAAAATAACGTTAATTTACCATAATCGAGAACTAAACAGGTTATAGGGTGATTGATTCAGAGAACGCATGGACATGACATTTAGAATATTTAGGCTGCTTCTTCTTTTTTGTTTGCCTTTTTCCAATTCATCGGAGATAATTGTTTAGAACTAAACAGCTGTTCTGAAAAAGGCTACATATTTTTCACATAAACTGTGTTGCGGTATTACAAATTTGATAAACCTGGACCTAGAATCCGTAAGATATGATTGATACAACTTGATAAAACCTTTTAATATTAGGGTAAGGTATTGCTTCAAATTATCAGTTATCTAAAAAATGATTTATTAGTATCGTGTGTCTTCATTTCTCCAATTTTTCCCATTTGCTTTATAGGCCTAATAAAAGAATACAATTGTTAATACGCTATTCCAGTAAGATCTGACAATATAAAGTCTAAATAAAGCTCATTGCAGTCTTGTCAATCCTAGTCTGCAGTAGAAAACGCTAATCAAAATAACTGTTCACTATGATATTAATCTTTTTGTTTGCAAGTGCTTTACTTTCAGTTTCACCTATTTCCATTCTGGTGTAAATCATGGTGCTCATATTAGAGAAAAATTAGAACGCACTTTCAATTTTTATGTGCTCAGATAATGTTAATTCGGAATGAGTTTGTAAAAGCAGTATTATTCAAGCAGATAATATTATAAGGAGGGTTTTACATCTTAAATGATACCATTCTTACTTAAGCCTAACCGGGCAAGCTGGCCGTTCGGTTAGGACCGCACAGCTGTGAGCTTGCATCCGGGATAAAGTGGGTTCGAACCCCACTGTCGGCAGCCCTGAAGATGGTTTCCCGTGGTTTCACATTTTCACACCAGGCAAATGCTGCGGCTGACTTTAATTAAGGCCACGGGCTCTTCCTTCTCATTCCTAAGGCTTTCCTATCCCATCGTCGCGATAAGACCTATCTGTATCGGTACGACGTAAAGCAAATTGGTAAAAATAAAACTTAACCCTGAACCACGCAGAGAAACTCAAACTAACCCTATACATTCATTTCATTTTAAGAAATACACAACAGAAGACTAGCACTAGTGTAACAAATGTCAGGCAGCATTTACCTAAATCCAAATCACACAATGATACAGTAACTTAACTTCTGCTCATCCAGTTCCGTTATTTCATATCCAAACCAAACCAAATCCCATGGCACAAAAGGCCCGAAAGGCCATGGCCTACCAAGGGACCGCTGCTCAGCCTGAAGGCCTACAGATTACGAGGTGTCATGTGGTCAGCACGGCGAATCCTTTCGGCCGTTATCTCACCGTCAGATATCTCCGTAATTGTAATCACGTAGGCTGAGCGAACCTTGAACCAGCACTCATATCCAGGTACAAATCTCTGACCTGGCCGTGGATTGAACCCGGGGCCTCCGGGTAAGAAGTAGACACGCTACCCCTACACCGCAGAGCCGGCATTTCATATTCAGAAAATGATAAAACATGTATCTGATTGTTTTAGAATGAATTCTGCAGTCATGTACTTTTTAAACAATGTATTCAGAGAATTGAGTAAAATTTGCTGTAGGCCTAATTACTTACCAGAGAGGAATCGTAAGCTATGTTACCTTTCATAGAAAGATTTTATTTCACAGGTTTCCTTTTTTGTTGATATTGAAGATTATTATTATCGGTACAGGAGTTTATAAATATTTGTGTTCTGCAGTCTGCTGAGAGACAGGCAATTTTTATCTCACGATATGTAATCATACTTAAGTTGTAGACTGCTCTTGGAACATGTCTTCTTATTTTCAATAAAGCTAAATTGTAGAGTCTACGTTTAGCCCGCCTGGTGGCTATGATCGTTAAGGCGCTGAAGTCTAAAAACGGTCCAACACCGAGGTTAGCCGGTTCGAGTCCCGTTGGTCGAAAAAAATTTCACCATCAGAATGTTGGCCGGCAGGGTAGGGGAGGTGGTGGTATACAATTTCTAATCACTAGATTGCGTGCCAAAAGCCTGGATTAAATTCCAAACCTCTCCACGGTGCTCATATGGAGCTTAGCCTACAAGGAAAACAAAGCCTGCCCAATAGCCACTCATAGCTGTCCGCCCTGTGGATGCTATATTTGCCGCTAGAGGCGCTGCAATTCAACCTCACATGAACACCTCGGTTGGCGGTATTTCTACACGCTGTATGCTTACTGGTGACGTCCACTGCGAAATTTGAATGTTAATACAGATAGAAATAATGAAGCTCAATAATGATTTTGTTTTGTCCGAATCCTTGGCTGAATAGTCAGCGCTGACGCCTTCGGTTCAGAAGGTCCCGGATTCGATTGACGGCCGGATGGGTGATTATAATCACGTCTAATTAATTCTTCTGGCTCGGGGACTGGTGTTTGTGTTTGTTGATACAGTGATTACTAGACCTCAGATTTTTAGGTGCTAAAATGTTATTTTAGCTGCCTAAAACAGACTCTCAAATAGGCTCTACAATATTCTAGGCAGCTGCAGTTTAACGTATCTTAATATGCATTACTTAAAACACCGTGTTGGATTCGCTAAATTGATAATAATTCGTTATGGGGAAATATAAAACAAATTTCACTCACCTCTTGCTGCAAACGTCGCACAATATAATTTTACCATCCAATGTGAAACTGGTAAATTCTTGTAAATTGAGGATGAATTGGAACCTGACACTTTCGGCTTAATTCACACATTGACCAAATGGGAAAAGGGTATTGTTAAAATACGTCAATCATATTACAGTGGTGTACTGTTGCGTACCGTGTTGTAAACAAGGCTCTAGAAATAAAGTTCCTGGAACTAGTTTCCATGAATTCCTTTGCCAAGAACTAACTAGGGAATTATGGATTAAAGCAATAAGCAGACAAGGTATGGTACAGTAAATACGCAGACCATGTGACGGCAAAAATTAGGTTTCTTATTATTATTGTTCCTGTTCTGATGATATTTTCCTTATTCTGTTGTGTAGGTGGTACCAAGGATATTTGGTAAGAGTTGTCGAAGACCACATGCCATGTCAAGAGTGTGTTGATAAAATTAGTAGTATCCAGAGTCCATCTCCACTAACGTCATTAATAAAAATCAAAGACAGAGGTGGTCTCACGTTTCAGGTATCCAAAGCCAAGTTTTGTATCACTGCTGATGAAACTGGGGCAAGTAAGGGACGAAATGTTATCGGTAACGCTGGGCAGTCCAAAAATAGCACAAACATTAACCGAAATACTGTTGCCACGTGTTGCTAAAAATCCTATTCTACAGTGTGGGAAAAGTGATCATCCTGAGGAACAAAGCAGAATAATACTGCAGAAGTTTCTGTACTCCTCTGTCACTAACTATGCTAATGGCATGACAGATGAGTATCGCCGAGAATACTTCTCGAGAAGAAAAACAATTTATGAGAAGAAAATATCAAGGAAAATATTTAAAGTCGTTCCTTTTCACTGAAAATCTACGGTGCGGTAGTAAAACTATCTAGTGCAGACCTTATATCCTTTTAAATGCCAGGCATAAATTGCGACAGTTTTATGTGTAATCTGAAATGAAAATCCACAGCTGAATTGAACTCCTAGGGGTAAAAGGTGAACATTTATTATTTTCTACTTCATTCTGCTCAGTAACGTATATAATATACAGGAAGTATAGTGTAGAGGTAAATTTGTGCTGGTTTTAACTCCCGTTAACAATGCTACAGAGTGCTGATGTGAGGTGGTATACTAGCGCTGCAGCGGCCAAGACGCACACTGCCAGGCGGACACTGTTTCTGAAGAGAGCACTGCGAGTGAGCAGGCTTTGTATTCCTTGTAGGCTAAGTATGGAGTGAGGGCATATGACGCTGTTGATGGTGATTCGTCCGTCGGATGGGGACGTTAAGCCTTGAGCAGACCCCTTGGTGCTATTCGACAGGAGTAGGCTATGTGCCGGCACCGGGTTTCACCCTCTCCCTACTATCATATATCACGTCATTCATTTCATCTCTCATTAACTCCTCTGATGAGGTTGACGTCAGGAAGGGCATCCGGTCATAAAAAACCGCCACGACAAATTCATCTCACCTCATACCCGACCCCGTAGGGAAACGGGACAAGGGTTGGACAAAGTAGAGTCTACGTTTCTCAAGAGACAGATTGTTACGTGATCCTCGTCCTTTGAGTCTGGCCTTCTTGCGATATGTACAATGTTCGAACAAATTAGTTACAAACATGACCCTTATACAGTATTAAAGTGAGCGACGTGATAATTTTCGAGGTACTGCTAGTGTATTTTCATAGTAGTGTATTTTTCAGTCTTCTTATTGTCTTTTTAATTATTTTTTTTTTAGTTGCGCCACCTATGGGCTATCCAAAGGATTTGTGTAGATTGTTCCGTTTTTATAGAGAAATATATTTTAATATTACCACAGTCTTCATACTATGTATATTTATTGCGTGTGTACACGGTAGTCGGTGTAGGCTGTCATTAATTTTGTAGGGTAGATGTTTTCATGAGTGCGAAATTTATGTTAAAGCTCGTATTACATACGATCTCCGCGTCAAGCTGAGAAGCGCCCGCAACATGGCGGTACGCGCATGGACATGTCTTCCCCAGTCACACGCTACTGCGCAGCCAGCGGTGTGGGGCCTTGGATTGGAGTGGGCCCATTCCCCACTCCGGTATCGCTCGCCAGATGCTGAGACACGGCCGCCGACGGCTGAGGAGGGGGTACTGAAACAATAATATCTGTGCGACAGAGATTGATTTGCTGGAGCATGTGAGTACAATATTTTATTTGTAGGAGGCTGAGGTGCGGGCGGCTTAGTGTAAGGGCACAAGGGCGCGGCGCGGGGCGTGCCGGGCAGGGGCGGCGCGTCGTCTGCGCGGGTATTGCACACACAGGACGCGATAACGTACATGCGGTAGTCGACAACATGGCGCTGTCCAAAGCTGCACGTATAAGTATCCTCTGTGAAAATAACTTTTTAAAATTGACAATTTTGAAACGACGCCGGAGGAGAGAGTGGGTGAATGAAGTGTGTTTGAGGAGAGCTATTTATGGAGATTATCATCACTTATTTCCAGTTTTAAGGAGGCACGAGGAACACTTTGTACGTTACACAAGAATGTCAATTTCAACATTTGATTATATTCTTAGTAAAGCTAAAGAAGATCTGGAAAAACAAACAACCAACTGGAGAAAACCTATCGGTCCAGAGGAGAGACTAGTTGTTTGTCTGAGGTAAGTCAGTTTCATATGGATTATATTAGCATTACTTTTGCATTTGAAAATAAATGAGCCGGTAGAGGTGGTAAATAAAGGTTAGAGTACATCCTTTTTAAAGTATACTAAATGTATTGAAGCTACGTCATTTTATAAAACAAATGTAATCAGAATTAAAGATCCTCTCAAAAAAAAAAATTGGAATGACTGTGTAAAACAACACAAACTGTTTTCATGTAGATATTTTACTTTGTATTTTACCACTGCTGTTGTGGAGTCCATAGTTAGAAATGTATGCGTCCTTCGTCGATGTAGTGAAATGTTTCAGAAGCACCACCCTGATCTGATTTAGTAATTTTCGCATCAATGAAAAGCTGCGTAATTTTATTTCTCATTGTTAACTTTTCTAAAGCTGACATACCTTTAAAATGAGGCAGCAAGCTCATTAAAAAGTGATAATCTTCACACTGTTCACTACCTTTTTTAAGGAGTTCGACCTTTTGCTCTTCTACCAGTAACATTTTCTTTGCCACGACATCTTGCACATTTACTTTTCTCTTACGGGGATTTTGAGAACCGAAACTTGAGCTAGGGTGGGACATACTTGAGGGAGTTTCAGAACGTGATGAAACAGTCGAACATCGCCTTGTACCTCCTCCAAACCGTCCTGTTTTTGTGACTGCGTGCCATCGCCGCTATCAAGTTCATCGAAGTTCATGTCGTTGGCAGACGGCGATGAAATCGTAGGGGACGGGTTCAGGTTTCCAGAAGTTGTACTTGGATTCATCTCATCTTTCAAAAAGTAGAGCAACTCAAAAAATGGCTAGGTTGAAAGTTGCGTTTTACCGCCAGCATCGTCAGATTTGTATTTCATCGTCTTTTTCAGTTCCTTTCTGTAATGATCTCTCCATTTACTTCGAGGTTCATCCTCTGAAAAAAGTAAACATATTTCTGCAACAAACTCGTTTTCTGAGCTAATTGGGTAGCTTGGCATGAGTGTGGCGGGGGATGCATTTGGAAAGTAGCGTGTAATATGTTAAGGGAAGAGACCTAAAATAGGTCAAGCTGGGTTTCAGTTAGAGTAACAGACACTACTCCCATTTTTATACTATGTAGTAGAGATGTATAAATTTTATCTTTAGAACTGGCAGCGTTGGTGTCCTTATCTCTTAGTGTTTTATTTAATTTCATAACTTATTTTATTTTTAAGGGAATCGGCAATTGCTGCCACCCTGTTACTGTAAAATCTACCAAATGATTTTTACATATATTTTGATAAATTACAACTATTGCTGCTAATATATTAATTTGCTTTTGTTTTAGGTATTTAGCCACATGTGCTTCGTTTAAAACGCTGGCTTATTCCTTCCGAATGGGATATTCAACCGTGAAGTCTATTGTGATAGAGACGTGCGAATTACTGTGGAGAAACCTAGTGGAAGTTCATATGCCCGTGCCCATTACTGAAAAATTGAAGCAATCAAGAGCGGGGTTTTGGGACTTACGGAACTTCACAAATAGTGTAGGAGCACTTGATGGAAAGCACTGCAAAATAAAATGTCTTCCACATTCTGGATCGAAATTCTATAACTACAAGAAGTTTTTCTCAGTAGTCCTGCAAGGTGTGTCTGATCTGGAATACAAATTCTTAGCCATTGACGTAGGTGCGAAAGGTAGCCAAAATGACGGCGCTACGTTTGCTGCTTCTTCACTATACGTAAGCCTCCGAATACAACGCTTTCAACATGCCCCCAGACTGCGAACTTCCTACTTCTTCCGAAATATTACCAAACGTTCTCATTGCAGATGAAGCATATCCACTGAAATCGTACCTGCTGAAGCCATATGCGCGGAAAGATCTGACTCCTGCAAAAACAACCTTTAATTATCGATTGTCACGAGCTCGGAGGTGTATTGAATGTGCTTTCGGCATACTCTACTCAAAATGGCGCATTTTTCAGAAAGACATTGAAACGACAGTACCCCACGCTATAACAATAATAGTGTGCTTGTGTTCTCCACAATGTTGTGAGGGACAAAGATGGTGAAAATGACCCGTATTCAGAGAAGTGCGTTTTAATGCACTTCCAGCCACAGCTCTACATAAACATAGGAGAAATAATAGATACACATCTCGAGTACAGGAGATCAGAGATAAATTTGCCAACTATTTAAAAACACAGACTTTTGAAAGGCGACTATAGTGTCTAAAAGTGTGGTTAACTTTATTATTTCATAAACTATAATAGTCAGATTAGAACTGAACTGACTTGAATTGAAAAGAATTTCTTTAAAAAAGTCCAACATCAACATATATAACCATATATTGTGTTTTACAAAATATAGCTAGGTACTTGCTTGTTGTATTCATTGCTCTTCCTATTTCATCCCACAGCTTCTCAATCACACCTCTGTTGCGATAATGCTTGTGCCTCGATTGCCAAATAGGTGGTCTAGCAAATACCTCGTTAATAAGTAGTTCGCCGTCCATGGCACTAGTGTTGGCTACTGAATGCTTGATTCGAAGCAGTGTATCGATTCATTTAAGTGTCCGAGTGAATCGATTCACAGGAAAGGCGAGCTCACGGCACACGATTCAGCTTACTCCCAGTGGACAGTGCTGAGTGGCGCACTCACTGGACGTTGACGGGGAGCCGAGCTTCCGCTGCAGCGAGACAGTGTATCATGGCACATCGAAAGAATCGTGAACGAGCGCGGCTCAGTGAGACACATGATACACACGGCTCGTTATCGGCTCACTGGACACGCGGAGAGCCGAGCTTCCGCTGCAGCGAGGCATACAGTGAATCATGGCACATCGAAAGAATCGTGAACGAGCGCGGCTCAGTGAGACATAACACACGGCTCCTTATCGGCTCACTGGACACGCGGAGAGCCGAGCTTCCGCTGCAGCGAGACATACAGTGAGCCATGCTAGACTGAAAGAATCGTATGCTGTAATGGACTCGCGAGCTCAGCTCATTTGAAAATAATACCCATTTGCATTCACTGTCCTTTTCTTACAGGGAGGTTTAAATAATAGATGGATTTATTTGCAGTGTTAAAAAGTTAGTCACAACATAATTCTGAAGTAGCTAGTAAGTAGGTAGGCTATTAGGTTATACTATTTATTAGTTTAATGAATCTTAGTATTATAACTTAGTTGACATTTGACAGTTAAACTCGACTCTAGCCTGCCCTATGACTATGAGTCATGCTCATGAGTCATGACCACTCAAAAGTACCTGTTTTATATTGGGAAGAACGGCTCAGTATTCTGTCAGTTCATATGTCACATCGTTGCACAAGACTTCAATCATATGTGGACAGACGCAATAACAGTATGTTGAATCAGAAAACCTGCGGGCTACTGTATATCTCGGGTAGCCTATACAAAATATGACGATTTAAAAAAATCCTCAGCTGATAGAAAAATACTTTTAAAAAAAGACTGAGCGAGTTGTCGTGCGGTTAATATCGCTTGGCTATGCGCTTGCATTCGGGGGATGGTGGGTTCGAATCCCACCGTCGGCAGCCGTTAAGATGGTTTTTCCGTAGTTTCCCCGTTTTCACACCAGGAAATGCTGGGACTGTACCTTAATTCAGGCCATGGCTGCTACCTTCCTAACCTTTCCCACCCTGCGTCGCCTGAAACCTTCGATGTATTAGAGTAACTAGCATTTTTTCTAAGAAAGGAGTTCATAGTATGAAGACCAGATGGCAGCTGCGAGCACTGAATGCTGTTGCTGCTGTCTTACCAGCACATACTACACAGATGCAGTAGGAGCGGTGACCAATGAGCCGTGAATCGGATCACTGTATCGATTCAGTAACGTGAACGGAATCAAATGAATCGATTCAGTAAAATGAATCGAATGTCCCATCACTACATGGCACAACGTGCAGCCCGCGCCTACCCGCCTGAAGAAAACAAACTCGACTGTTCCAAGTTAGCCCGCGCCGCGTCGCCCCGTTCCGCCTAGCTTCAAATCGCTATTTGTTTGTGCAGTCCCATAGCTTCATATCGGCCCGCGCCGCTTCCTGTGTGCTCTTACACCTAGATGGTGAATGTGACAGCAATGCGTGGATGAAGGAGACGGGGGCTTGGTAATGGCCACCAGAGAATTGACAACAGGAATAATCAGAGGGGAAGATTGTACAATACAAATTTACATCCAGAAGCGGGGCAGAAGGTCGCCATATTAACATTAGGTTAATCTCAATATCTAAGCTCCTTCTTCAAAGAAAAATAACTTTAGACTCCTTCCAAAATTTAGTGGCTAATGTAAAACAACAATTAACTTACACTGGTTACACCTGAGAGTGAAGCCTAAATATCCTCTCCGTGGCTGGATTACTGACCAGTAATGTAACCGGTGTTAGAAAATCTAGAATGTCCATGGAATCTGGGGACAAGCTTGCCCGCAGGAACGAAATTTTTAAATATAACCTGATCCCCCAACTTTTAAGTTGGTGGGCGTCAGTCCACGATCATATCTTTCTCTAACCTATTTCATGGGAAGCTTTTAGGTTGCGTTTAGCCTTCTCTCATAGATCTGTAATATTATCGGGATCTATTGTCTCTCGTAATATGTCATTAATTGACCAAAGATTAGAGAGCGGCTTGTTAGGAACAAACTTAAACATGAGAGAGGCTGGAGTGAACTTGTGACTCATGTACCGCCGAATTTAGAGCAAATGTTAACCAATGCAGGGATGTATCCCACCTGGAATGGTCTTCATGATGGAATACAATTAAGGCAGAACGGAAATTACGATTGGCCCGCTCAGCCAGAGACGGTTGAGGATAATACGCAGAAGTGATCACGTGTGAGATACAGTTCGAAACAGAATTTGCGGAATAAGTTAGATGTGAATGCCTTAGCATTATCGGAAACTATATATTGACAAGGACCAAAAGAAGCAAAAATATTATTCAAACAAGATATTGTAGACTGCACGGTTGCCAGCTTCATCGGAAATAACAGAGAATCTAGTGAAGCCGTCTGCACAAACCAGAATAAGTTTAATCCCCTTTCACCTTGGGTTGTGGGAAAGGTCCGGCGAAGTCTTTATATAGACGTTCCATGGGGCGAGACGCTTGATGAGATGACAATAGCCCTAGCTTAGTGGACAGGGTGGGCTTGCTAAGCAAGCAGGATCGTCTTTACCTTTCCAAATGAACAACTCGTGGATCTTTTACCGAATTTTGAAGGAGCCTAAATGCCTCCCTAACGGGGTCTAATGGTAGTTTTTGAAGATCATAGGCACAAGCACAGCTGGAACTACTACTTTCATCTTGAGATCATGCCTCGAAGGGCAACACAAAAACCGTTTCTCAACACGTAAGAGACGACATGTTCCCCAGAAGAAAGGTTTTTTTTTTTTTTTCATTATATGAGCCAGCATTGAATCTTCGCATTGATACTTCTCGATATCCCGAAATAACATAGGGGCATCAGTTAGAATAGCATTGATACCCGAAGGTATGGGCGTGGTAAGAGAACTATCTTCCTGTTCAGTGGTCTCCACTTCATGAGAAAACATGCGGCTTAGCCCATCCGCAGTGACATTTTCATGTTCTCTAATATGCCTCACATCAAATTGGAAAGCAGATATCCTAATGGCCCAGCGGGCGATACGTCCAATACGACGTGGCCTAGCTAATACCCAACTTCAGGCTTGGTTATCCGTTTCTAGGTCAAATTTGACATGTTCCAGATAAAGACGGAACTTCTCTAGTGCAAACAAAACTGCCAAAGCCTCAAGTTCATAGATTGAAACCGCGTCTGTTTGAACAACGAATTTTTTAGAGAAATCTGGCATGGCTAACACAGAAGCGTTACAAAGAACTATTGTCGCGGCCACCAAATTAGGCGGGTGAGGAAAACTGCGCTGTCGTCAGATATGGGAACGGCGAAGCGACAGATGGTCGAGAGTCGCTTACCTCCGAGCACGGATCGGCAACGCTAGTTGAAGCCCATCCGCTCCAGTCCACCTTACCCGAGTCATTCCCTGTCATGTGGCTGTTGAGCTCGCACCGTAAAGTGCAGTAAAATATGGATAGTGAATGTGTTCAGCCTGGTTTTTCTTCGTGTCTGTTATCTTAAAGAGGACGAAGTAAGTGCGAGAAACGAACAAGAAACTCCTCTGAAGCGTCGTCGGTTGGAAGGGCTAAAGGAGGAGGATTTAGCCAGCCAAACAAAATCCGTAATTGTGAATGTATTGCATTAGAAGTTGGCCGACTCAAATATTTTGCAGACTGTGAGCTTCAAGAAAAACCAAGAATTGACTGCAACAATGTGTAATGTTAGCTTTTGTTCGGTCCAGAGGTGTGTTCATGAAGCGAAATAATCACTCAACTATAAAATACTTTTATCTCAAAGGAACACTTGATAAATTAGCTCTCTCTTGGGGCCATGAGGGAGTAAGGCCGCCATCCTACCACTGCCAATACTACCCAATTGAAATAATTTGGGCTCAGGTCAAGAGTGAAGTGCCAGAGAGGAACAAGACATTCTAAATAAAGGACGTAGAAAAACTCACGTCAGAAGCCATCGTCCGTGTGACTGCTGCAGACTGGGAAAAGTGCTTCAATCGCGCGGAAATTCAAGCAGACGATTGGGCCAAGGAAATAAGGGACGAAACAATGGAGTCATTCATCATCAGTGTAAATGACTCGACAGATAGTGAGATCAGTGATGACAATGACTAAGAAATCCTAGACTGCCTTTTAGCTAAAAACCAATTTTTAATTCATTCTAAATTATTGTAAACCTATTCTTTAAAGTAGTTCTTTTTCTATATTACTCAGCCGAATATACATTGTTCAAATATTCAAAGCTATAATGTAATAAAACCGATACAGATTAATATGCAATCCGAAAGTATTTACGGCGTCCTACAGCCTGTGATGGCGCGCGCGCCCCGAACTTTCTCAGTGTCATTTACATGGTCGCTTTCCGGGTAATTTTCCAGGAAAACTAAAAGACTCACGGACATATGTTTCAGATAAAAATGTAAGTCAGGCGATTTTTTACATTTTTCCCGCAGACAAAATTTTATTGGCTGAAGAAATAAAAACTTGGCCGCATACATGATTCTACGGATTTAAATTTACTCGTTCAAGATTTTATTTTAATAATTATTTAAAGTGGTTTATGTGGAAAATAGTTATACCACTCAAATCAGCAGTCCTTTCTGAAGCTTTAGTATAATTTGTTTCGAAACATTGTATTAAGTAACAGGAGCTTCAGAGAGAACAACCTGTCTCGCGCTCCGAAACGTTGTGCTTAGATATTTCTTCGCCAGTTGCTACATAACCTTGGCAACAACGTAATTTCTCTGACCCGCATAATTTGGTGGCCGCGACTAGTTTCAGATCTTCAAAAGCAGCTTGCTGAGGCGGCCCCCATTCAAATTTGACGCCTTTCCTACGGAGTAAGTTCAAGGGCGCCGCTCTGTTAGCGAAGTTAGGAATACATTTCCTGAAGAAATTCACCATGCCTATGAACCTGGCAATGCCTTTGATGGATGTCCTTAGGAGGCTTGAATTCACGGATAGCCTGTGTCCTGGAATGATCGATGGAAACACCGTCGGGCGACACAATATGCCCTAAGAACGACATTGTAGGTTTAGCAAAAGCTACCTTAAATAACTCCCTTACGAAGGCGATTGAGTACTTTTAGATGCTATAGGTGTTCTTCAAAGGTCTCAGAAAATACATAATCGAGGTAGTGATACAGATATTCAAATTTGATGTCCGAGAAGACCGTACCTAGCAGTCTAGTAAGAACAGCTGTTCCCGTTGGGAGACCGAAAGGCACGCGGTTGTACTCATACAAGTTCCAATCCGTGGCAAAAGCTGTTAGATGTTTCGATTCTTCAATTAGAGGGATCTGGTATGCCTGATTACGGTAAAGGATGGTGAAGAACTTGGCTTTTCGAAACCATGAAAAACAAGAGTGAAGATCAGGAAGGGGCACAGATTGACTTTGTTGCAGTAATTGTGAACTTTTTTCGTAAATATAATTGTCCATAGAGCCTTTGTCAATCCAGATTAAATGTCTCTAGAAATACGAATGTTATACTAAAATGGACGTGATTAGTTATGGGTAACACGTTATGATGAACTCGATTATAAGTAGAAAACAACGTCTTAAAACGATAAGGACGTGATTCATTCATTATAAAGAATGTTGGTTCATCCACCGTACCCCCTGCTTTCAAAAGACACGGCTGAAAAGAAGAAACCTGAAGTGTTGTTCAACTTAAGGAGGTAACCAGGGGGCTGTCGGGTTGATAGATTCGCCCTGTCCAGTATTTGAAGATTTCTAAGGGGACAGGCAAGAGAGCAGTGAATTCCTACCACCCCTATCAGATCCTCATATCCTAATTCTCGTCGTAGTAACCAAAATATTTCCCCGGGATTAGATATTATCTGACTATTCAAGAAATGGAAGACGGAGGGATACAAAGAGATTGAAAACGAAATTACTGCGAAATGTGAAGTAAGGAGAACTGGATGAAAGCCGCCAATGAAGATACAGAAAAATATGAGTGGAAGGATAGGTAAAGCAAACTACAGGAACATGTCTCTGCAATGAAAACCAGAACTAAGAGCACTGATAAGGACAAGAATGTAAATAGGCCTACCCTAGTAGAATATGAGGTTAATGTAAATAGGCCTACCGTAGTAGAATATGAGGTTACGTGAACGTTGGAAAAGGGGCATTGAAGATCAGTACAAAGGAGGGGATGTAAAAAAGACTATGTACTGAGTGGTTATAATTCCTCTCCCCACTTTTATATCTGTGGAAAACCGGGGGTTTATTAACGTTGAACTTAATACAAACATTGCCTTAAACGTGTCCAATGAAGCACGTTTGATGCGTTGCCATATAATGCAATATGAGTTTTTGTTATGGAGGTATCATCCGTCAGACTACAAAGTGTGCTCGAAATTGTGTCTCGCTGTCGAGGACAGTATGGAAGCCTCGTGCTGCACGGCTGTGCCTGCTACCTTTCTTGATTTGCTTCTCTTCAAATCGGCATACGTGCGAACTTTCACTTGATGAACCCTGCGTTTCAGGTACGGTGACATGCATATACCGTAGCCCATAATACGGACAGTATTCCTACCGAATTTGGTACTGCGTACTATAAATAGTTTGTCTAAAGTCTGTTGGATTGGCAAAGTAAAATTGTGTCCACCCGATATATAAAAGAGGAAGACTAGTAGAAGTTGATAGACTGAACCCACCAATCACACTGACAGAATATAATTTCAGCTGTCCAGTCTCAAAAATAGAGCACCAGAACCAGATACAATTGTAGCAGAACTCTTAAAGGCACTAGGCGTTGACATAAAATGTATTTTTTTAATTGATCGCAGACTCACGAGGCAGGCATCATTCCTCCCGACTTCATTCGTAGCAAAACTGTTGCATTGTCGAAAAACCTAATGCTACTGATTGTTCTGATTACATAACTCTCTCCTATATTTCTTCAGAAGTAGTGCTAAACATTTCCAAGAACAGCTTTATGATAAATCTGTATTTAGAACGAGTAGGGGTACCCCGAAAGCAGTTCAGGCTCATTGTTTTAATTTGGAGGGGGACTTCATCAAAAACAAATGTATATGACCATCATGTGGACTGGCAACAGCTTTTCCGAACAACGAAAAATGGGTTTTTACTGGAGAGACACGCGCCTTATATTAAATGTCTATAAACTGCAGAACACCGAGATTGAAGTTAATGAAAGCAGTATAATTGCGAAAATAAGTCGGGCAGGATTGTCCACTCTTATGTTTGACATGTTCATAGAGGAAGCAATAAGTCGTAAAACTGACAAAAAGCGGGAACAAAATGAACGGAAAGCAGTTACACTGTTTGTTTGCAGATGACATTGCTATATTGACAAACAGAATAAAGAATGAACAAAATACTGTAATTTGACAAAATCATTCGGTGACTGGAACCTTAAAATTAACACTTTATCGTTTGGCTTTCAGCACCTGGAGTGAACGAGGACGGGTTCGGCTCGCCTAGTGCAGGTCTTTGTATTTGGGTGCGATAATAAGGAGAGGGCGGAACAAACTCATTCTCTCCGGTTATTAATGCAGCAGTAAAGTTTGAATTGTTAAAACATTTTCTAGGTATTTATTCCTGTTAATTGTTCTTAAGATAATAATAATAATAATAATAATTTTGTGTGGCTATTTCCAGCCGGGTGCAGCCCTTGTAAGACAGACCCTCCGAAGAGGGTGGGCGGCATCTGCCATGTGCAGGTAACTGCGTGTTATTGTGGTGGAAGATAGTGTTGTGTGGTGTGCGAGTTGCAGAGATGTTGGGGACAGCACGAACACCCCGTCCCCGAGCCAAGGGAATTAACCATTTAAGGTTAAAATCTCCGACCCGGCCGGGAATCGAACCCGGGACCTCTGGACCAAAGGCCAGCACGCTGTCCATTTAGCCATGGAGCCGGACTTCTTAAGATAAAACATAAAAGAACATTATCGGCTCATAACCTAGCCCTGTCGAATAACACAAAAGCGTTTGCTCAGAGCTTAACCTCGCCATCTGTCGGACGAATCGCCATCAACAGCGTCATTTGCCCTCGTTCTGTATTGGCACTAGGGAGAGGTTTGTAACTGAATCCAGGTGTTAAGAAATTTAGTAATTCTAAATTGTATACCACCACCTCTCCTCTCTGCGGGGCAATATTTTGATGATTATTTTTTCGTCAGCGGGAGTCGAATTGACTAACTACGCTATCAGGCCATACAGACTTGACGCCTTCACGATAATGGCTACCAGACTTTAATCATTAGTATATGGGCTGAGTCAAACACACACATCGCATACCTTATCAGAATATGCAAAGAGAGTATTAAGCAAGGAAACCAGTTTTGTTACCTTGGAAGTCGGAGCACTAGTTGTGAGAAATAAATGCATTTTTAAAATACACTCATATCTTAATGCAACTTTGTAATTATAGGTTTATGTTAATGCGATTGAAGCATGTTTGTTTCTGCATGTGCTCCTATGTGCAATATGAATCATTAGATTTTAAGCCTTTCTTGACAATACAACTGGAATTGAAACATATTCATGATCGGGGAGCAGTAATAAAGCATTCTACGCAATCACAGCACAAAAATACACCAACGAAAATTTTGTTCATGTTGCAGTAATCTGTTCGGAAGTTCAAGTCTAAGGAACTAAGCACCTTGACGGCCAGTATGTGTCTTCTTCCCTCTGATAAGTCGGTAACTGGCAGCTTTGTAATTTTCGTTACTTGAAAGAGGGCATCCCAAGAATCTCATAGAATGTTTCCTTGGAGATAAAATCGTACGAGTTATATGGATCACTTGTTATTGTTGATAGTGCTACCAGCAACATTGATAATTATTTGATAATGTTAAGGTGCTTCTGTTATAAAGGAGCGGAGCACTGAGGGATTCTTGAGTATAATTCAATGAAGTTTGGCAGTTTGTATATTTAAAGCGAAATTTATTTCTGGGCCAGCGTGTACGATTTAACAGCCTCGGTAATTTGTAGTACTAGGTACAAATGAAGATTCGGTTTATTTGAATGTCGGTGTAATCCATAGAAACTCGTCCTTGCTTAGGATCGTATTAAATATTAACTGTGTTTAACTTCGAGTGAATGGCAGCCTGTGTTCGTTTTTGGCGAGATTTTCCTGGGGTATATTTCGTAATACTTTCAGGAATCCTTTGCTGTTCGTGAAGAGTTCTATCGCGTGTGCGATTATTCGTACTTCGTAACTAGCAGCTGACGCTGTAGAACAACACAAGATATTTCAATACATCGCACACGACCTTATGCTCCGAAAACAATGCCACGCTTATAATTTAACTGGAAGTTACAATTGATGAGTTGTACGGTTGTTTCCGAGGCAACGTTATTGCAAGGAAGATAGCAGCGGCTTTTGAAATTGCGAGTACAGCGCTGCGAAACTCCTTTGTGGTTGTGTTCGAGCCGTCGTGTACCAAAGCCCTGCTGATACTTAGGGGTAAGAATGCGTCTGAGATAGTCTGTGTAATCTTGAGTGGATTCATTAAACGCACTTTTGGTTGGCTGTTTAAAATGTGGAATGTACGCACGACTGTACACTACACTTGTAGTGCATACTTTCTTTTGCGTTTGAGTATTGATGGCATCAACTGCAGCAATAATAGTGAATGTTTTCTGCGCTCAGCCTGTTGACTTGGTTAAAGGTTTAAGCAGATCATACCACAAAGCCAACGAGTATAAAAGTATATACTGTTCATTTGCGTGGGAATCTCCTAGTCTCTGCCTTTTGAAAATGTCATACTTTTAATGTTATGCAGTGTTCACTTGCGCCATGAAAACCATGAACTTTTTTCATTCTAAATTTCTCATTATCGTGGGTTTTCGCTTCTAGTGAGAATATTTAAACATTTTGTTGCTCCTAGATTAAGTTATGATTTCATAACAACTCGGTATGAATTTCTAACTTGTCTCCCAATATAGGCAGCCACTTTTCGCTAAACGAAATGGAAGTCGAATCGTGAACTCATAATCATCTCAGGTAACGCCTTGAGACAGCTTCTCTCTACGGTGACCGCATTTTTTAAAATCTCGGCTAATGCATGTGCTTTTTGAAATGTCTCGTCCTTGTGGTTTGAACTATGTGACAAACTCAATGTCCCATAAAAATGTTCTAGATGTGCAGTATCGTAAGAATACGAACTTTATTGCTCTTTTCCTTTTTACACACTCAGGAATATGCTCCTATTTTATACTTGTCGTAAGAAACCAGGTAATTTTACTGATTTAAGAAAAGATCCTCTATCTACGAACAGTGCACAAGTGTTGCTGTGTCCTTTATTTCTGTAAACTGAAAAGAACAGTGAAATTGACATGAGACATTGTGCAGGTGGAATACAATGATATAAAGAATCCCACACACTGACGCGATGTTCTTCCCAGACAGAGTAATAATGATCACGGGAAAGGTACGTGTCATCCATGACGGCACATAGTCATCTCAGGTGTGGACTAATCTCCAACGTATTTAGAGTGTACAAAAGCCATAAATTTACCAGGTATTTCTAGTGCACGTAGTATTGTCTTTCATACACCCTTGGTTGCTAATCGTCTTGCAAATCGCTTTGCAGATGGGTATGGTAGCGGTAATTACCAACCAGAACGTCTTGCTCTGAAGTGTGAAGGAGAACACCATCGTGTAAGTTTTCGTACTGGCGCTTCAGAGGATTATAATTTCCCCTTTTACGGAGTGGGAACTCCAGAGTGCGTTTGGCACTTAGCAAGGACACGACTACCAAATCAGGTAACATCCTTAACAAAATGTTAAACATCTCAGCGAAGCACATGATCGTTAAGGCGTCAAGTCTCTATGGTCTGACGCCGTAGTCAGCCGCTTCGAGTCCCGTTGGTCGAAAACATTTATCTAGAATGTTGACGGGCAGGGTAAGATAGGTTGTAGTATAAAATTCCTAATCTCTAGATTGCGTGCTAAGAGTATGGATTTAATTCCAGACCTCTCGGCAGTGCCCATCTGTAGTGAGGACATGACCCTGTTGATGGTGATTCGTCTCGGATGGAGACGTTAAGCCCTGATCAGACCCCGTGGTGTTATTCGATAAGTTCTGTGTGTCAACACTAGGTTTTACACATCCCGCATTCAGACACGCAGGTGGTCAATGGGTGTGAAATAGACCTGCGCCGGGCGAGCCGTACATGCCGGACACTCCCGACACTAAAAGCCATACGATCAATAAATAAATCTCAGGAAGAATAATGTATGCAGCCTTCTGAGTTTTCAAACGAATCTGTTAATGGGAGAGATCGTTTCAGATCCCCTGCGGGTGAGGGACGCACATGTTGAATATATCCGCTGTATCCCCTGCCTGACGTAAGAGGCGACTAAAAGGGGCGACCTAGGCGCGAACATGGATTCGGACTTTGTACGATGTGTTGGACCTCCTGTGGATGGAGGTAATCCTTGCCTGTCGTAGAAGGCGACTCAAAAGGGTTATGTGGCCATGGTCCCCTCTTTATTTTATATTCTATTTTTTTGTGTGTTAGTTGTAGACCATTTCAAAATTGTTGATATGCGTGCTGCTCGGAGATGGGCCTCTTACGTGTGCCGTTACGCCCAAAAGCTCGCATTTGACCACCCAGGAATCTTGCGGGTGGGTGCGCCATGTACCCTGGCAGTAGTATCCGCTTGACAACACACGTGCCCTCACAGCCTAATGCCAGAAGGACATATTATTATTTGTTCATTTTTTTTCGCTATATTTAGGGCTCTGTACACGATATGGGGCACATGCTATTGCGGGTGACTGGAGGGAGTCCTAGTGCTCATTGCCCAGTCATCCCGTATTAGGCATCGTCCAACATCGGACCCCGGGCAGTACCGGCTGTGACCAGGTGGGTATTGCCTTTGCTGCTTGGATGGGCTACAGAGACCCCTGATCGGAGTGGGTTCCATTCGGGGGGGGGGGGGTGATTGCGGGCATGGCTTCGAAACGAAGTCGCCCATCCCAAGGTGGTCCTCCACCGAAGTCTTTAACTTTTGCTTCCCTGAGATGTTAAACTCACTGGGAACATGCGCAGCGTAAAGGAATGGGATTCAGCTTCCCTAGGTTTCTGGTCGCTACAAGAACCGATGGGCATGATCTTAAGCTGGTAAACTCGATCCTTTTTAGTAGACACATTGAAGGCGTCTGCGGCGAACTTGAGGATCCCAAGAAAATGCGCACCGGTAGTTCGCTATTGAAGACTCGTACAGCACTGCGAGCTGATCAGTTGCTTAAGTGCGACCACTTTGGTGAATTTCCCGTCAAAGTGGAAGATCACAAATCCTTGAATCTGGTTCGCGGAGTCATCTTTCACCGCGACCTTATTTTGAACACTGACGACGAGTTGATGGAAGACATGAAGAACTGTGGCGTGAGACATGTCCGGCGCATTACGCGCTAGGTGAACGGTGAAGACGTTACCACTGGTGCCTTCATTGTGTCATTCAAGTTGTCAGTGTTACCAGAGATAGTCAAGGTAACAACTTATCGTTGCGATGTGAGGCCGTACATCCCGCCTGCTATGCGATGCTATCAATGTCAGCGATTCGGACACATGGTATCTCGTTGTTCGAATCCGTCTCTATGTGGTACATGTGGACGAGTGCCTCACAGCACGGAGGAGTGCACAACTCCGTACAAGTTCACTAACTGCTCTGGTTTTCATTCTCCTCGGGATCGGAACTGTCCGACGTATCTGAGTGAGAAGATCCAGGAGATCAAAACCCTGGATGGTCTTTCCTACCAGGAAGCGCGCCGTAAGTTTAATTCCACGAATACACCTGCCCATATACTCGACTATACCATGATAGCTCAGTCTCTCCCAGGTTCGTCTTTCACGACATCGTACTCGTGATGAACGATGCGCCCAAGGCGACTGTTGCTCCTCAGAGCAAGGTCGCAAAGAGTAAAAGCTCGAAGGGGGTTTGACCACCACACCTTCGACCAACCAGAAGTCTGAGCCGGCAAAACAAGGTGGGAAGGCTGTGTCCCCCTTCCCCTTAAGAGGTCGGGCGAAAGCCGTGCTTCAGCCGGCGGAGGCGGCATCGTCGACCATGGCTGGGAAATCAACTCTCAGCCCGTCTAAACTAGAAAAGAAGGCGGCGAAGATGAACACCCTTACCGGGCGTTCCGGCACTTCCCCTGCGAAGGAGAAATCATGCCATCCATCTGGAGGGTATGAGTGCGCGCTAGCAGGCACTCCTGCTCCAAAACCTGCGCGCTCCCCTCGTAGGGGAACTTCCCTCCCCGAAAAGCGTCGAAGTTCTGGGCGTCATCCCCGCCGTCTGTCGATTACGGGATGGACGTCGCGCTATCGTCTACATCTACGGATGTAGATATTAGTGTTTAGGCTTACGAGCATCTTGTCGCTCATAACCTAACACTCCTTTTATAGTCCACACTATGGCACTGTTACAGTGGAGTTGTAACGGTTATGACAGGCATCTTGCTGAATTACGTCACCTCATTAGTGAGTACGCAGCAAATATAGTCTGTATTCAGGAGACAAACTTCAGACCAGGTCATCATACGTTCCTGAGACATTTCAGACTACTCGACAGAACGATATTATTCCCAACGGGCGTCTGGTGGCGTGGGTATACTTGTCCCTTTCTGATACCTATAGCGAAGAGGTTCCTCTAAAGATCCCACTGGAAGTAATTGTAGTGCGGGTACCGCTGCCTGTCATAACAGTGTGTGACTTTTTTCCCCACCAGACCAGCCTCTTAACATAATGATGTTGCTGATCTTATAGATCAGCTTCTACCCCCCGCTTGTTGGGCGATTTTATCGCCCATCACCCCATATGGGGCTGTGAGACGCCTTGATCCCGGGGACGAGAGCTGGAATGATCAGTAACAGAGCTGGATTTATGTATTTTGAACACAGGGGAACCAATTTATTTTAGTGCACGTTACGGCACATATTCTCGCATAGACGTAAGTCTGTGCAGCCGAACGTTGGTTCCGCTGTTTCGGTGGAATACATACGATGATCTGACAGTGACCATTTTTCCATCATACTGTGTTGAAACAAAAATCTGTCGAGGCTCCTCCTCGATGGATTCTTACACATGCTGATTGGCCATAGTATACTTCACTAGCTGTCTTTAACGACGATATCAGGCGCAGCGTCGGCGAGGAAATAACTTACATCACACAGGTTATTCTTGGTGCTGCTGCTGCTGAGTCCATTCCGTCCTTCTCAAGGACTACTCGCCGAAAACTCGTTCCTTCGTGGAACGAAGAAATAGCAGTCGTGGAACGAAGAAATAGCAGCTAGCAAAGAACGCTAAGGCGCGAGTTCTTATTCGCCAAAGTAAGAAAGCTTCGTGGGAAAGATGTGTGTCGTCTATGACGTCACAAACTCCAACATCTCAAGTGTGGACTAAACTTCGACATATTTCGGGTATCCAAGGATCATCTTCTGTACCGAGAATTTCCATTGCAGGCCATATCGTCACTGAACCACTCTCGATTGCTAACCATCTTGCTAGCCATTTCGCGGATGTGTCTATCGCCGGGAATTACCATCGTGATTTCCTCGCTCGGAAGTGGGAGGAAGAAAGTAATCACCTCATTTTTGCCACTCAAGCGTCAGAGGACTATAACGTGCCTTTTACGGCGTGGGAACTCCTTAGCGCTTTGCAAGGACACGTCTCCTGGACCAGACAATATCCATAACCAGATGTTGAAACATATTAGCGAGGGCAGTTTTCTATATCTCTTTCGTGTGTTCAACCGAATCTGGATGGACGGTGATTTTCCGTCTCAGTGGCGAGAGGGCATAGTCATTCCTGTCCTCAAGCCTGACAAAGATCCTAAGTATGCTGAAAGTTACAGACCCATTTATCTTAAAAAGTGCCTGTGTAAGCTATTTGAGAGGATGGTAAATCTCCTACTTTTGTGGTGTCTGGAGAAACACAGTGTGGTTTTCGAGCACTGACCACTTGGTACGCCTGGAGAGCTCTATCTAGGATGCGTTTCTCCGCAAACAGCATTTGGTAGCTTTTTTTATTTTTTTTATTTTTTTATTTACAGAAGGCCTACGACACCACATGGCGATATGGTATCCTTTCAGTCCTGCATCATTGGAGATTCCGAGGTAACTTGCCGGTATTTATTGCGAAATTTTTGTCTCGCCGTCTATTCCGTGTCCGAATAGGGAGGATATATTCGCAATACCACGTTCAAGAAAATAGGGTCCCACAGGGATCGGTTCTTAGTGTCACTCTGTTCGCGATTGCCATAAACGGTATTGTCGCTGCTACTGGTTCAGCAGTAATAACGTCGCTATATGTTGACTATTTTGCTCTGCACTATAGCTCGCGTAATATGGCAGTCGCAGAGCGACAATTACAGTAAGCTATTAGGATAGTGGAGCAGTAAACCCTCGAACATGGCTTTTGGTTTTCCACCGCAAAGACCTGTGTTGTCCACTTTTGTCGTCAACGTACTCTTCACCCGCCTCCTGAACTTTATCTATGAAATGGCGGTATTCCTGTGTTTGACACCGATTTCTTGAGCTCCTTGTCGATAGCAAATTATCGTGGGAGCCACACGTGCGGCAGCTAAAAGTTCAATGCACCAAGAGGCTTAATCTCTTGAAGTTTCTTAGCAGCACTAATTGGGGAGCTGACCGCGGGGTGGTCCTACGATTCTATAGGGCACATATTTTATCTCGGCTAGACTACGGCAGTGCAGCATATGGCTCAGCAAGACCAAGCGTCCTTGCGAAGCTGAACAGCATCCACCACAGCGGAGTTAGTTTGGCAACGGGAGCTTTGCGTACAAGCCCCGTTGCTAGCCTGCTCGCTGAATCTGGTGTGCCACCTTTACACCTGAGGCGCCAGCAGTTCCTTCTGTCGTATGCTGCAAATTTGCGACAGATGCCACTTCACCCAAGCTATCCTTGCGTATTCAGTGGACACAGTCTACTGTACGCTGCTTGTCCTGGAGCAACGCGGTCGGTTGAAATACGCTTGGATAGCAGTCACAAATTGTTTCACGTACCTTCGGTTCCTTACCTTATCAAACAACCAAGTGGGGTACCTCCGTGGTGGTACGACGACCTGAAATAATCCTGGATGTGCACACTGGCCCGAAGGAAAACACGGACCCTTCGATTTTTCGGAGGCTTTTTTTTGTCCGTTGTCGGCCGATATCTAGGTTCAGTCGTCGTTTACACGGATGGTTCAAGGACAGAAACGAAGGTTGGCTGTGCGTTCGTTGTCGACAATGAGAGGTTTCTTTTTGCTCTCCCGGAAACCTGTAGTAAGTACACAGCAGAGCTCTATGCTACCTGTGAAGCTCTGCGGTATGCACTGTCCGATGAGCGCCGACACTTTCTTCTGTGTACTGACTCCTTGACCTCGCTGCAGTGTGTTGATACCTGTTTCCCTCGGCACCCTCTGGTGCAGCGTGTCCAGGACCTGCTTGCCGGGTGTTCGGATGCCGGCACCAGAATCACGTTTCTGTGGCTCCCAAGCCACATGGGTGTAGAGGGAAATTAATTAGCAGATAAGGCTGCCTCCGTTTTCTTGCAAGGTTCCAGCAGTGATATTCGCACTCAGGTAAGACATCTGGTTATGTCCCATTGGGAGATAGAGTGGCAGGCCATTCCACTTCCAGATAAGCTGAGAGCGATAAAAAACAACGATGGTATGGAGGACTTCCCTACGGGCTTCTCGGAGGGAAGCAGTGGCATTATGTCGTCTTCGGATGGGCCACGGTATCCTGACTCACTCCCATCTATTGAAAGAACAACCCCCTCCGGTGTGTACTTACGGCGATGATTTTACCGTGGTACACATCCTTACGGAGTGTGTGGACCTGGTCGATCTGCGCCGTAGGCTTAACCCCCCCGAGTACAATCTCCCTTATCCTGCGAGGTGACGAGCCGTCAGCAGACCTCATCCGTTTTATGAGGGATAGTGGTCTTTCTTTATCGTGTGTAATGTTGTCCTTTGTCGCAGTGTATTTGTGTTAATTGCGCTTTTATCCCATTGACTTCATTTGAGTTTGTGTTGCGTATTTTAATGTTATTTTAACGCCTAACTCCAATTATATATATAATCTCTTCTTCTAGGCAATGCCTTATTCCTTTGTTACCTGTATTTTATCTTATTTTATTAGAAAATAAGGCATTGCGAATTAGATCCACTGATTGTTTTAAACTCATACTCATTTTTCTTCACCACCATTTTTTAAAACTCTAGTCAATGGTGGATACATTTTAAAATTTTAACTATCATATATCATGTCGTCCATCTCGTTCCATTAGGGGCCGATTACCTTCGATGTTAGGCCCATTTAAACAAGCATAATAATCATCATAGAGTTCGTTTCAGTGGCGAGAGAATAGTAATTCTCCATGAATCTGTTCAAAGCCCAAGTATGCAGAAAGCTCCAGACAATTTGTCTATAAGCTGTTTGAGAGGATAGTGATTCGACGACTCGTCGTTTATTCAACCTGCTTTCGAATTTATTCAATCCGCCATTGACCACGTGGCACGCTTTGAGAGGTCAATCCAGGAATTTCTTCTACGAAAACAGCGTTTGGGGGCTGTTTTTCTCGATTTGGACAAAGTATATGATACCACATAGCAATAGGGAATCTTTTCAACCCTGCACCAATTGAAAATCCGAGGGAATATGCGGGTGTTCAATGCAAATTTCTTTTTGCCTTTCTCTTTCATATCCGAACAAAATACCGTGTTGAGGAAAATGGAGTCCCTTCGGGATTGGTTTCTGAGGGTCACTCTGTTCTCGATTTCCGTAAACGGTATTGTCTCTGCTAGGGGTTCAGCAGTAATACCGTCGCTATTTTGGACGATTCTGCGCTGCATTTATATATTGCACGTACGGATTCCTCAGCTCATTATAGGAAATATTTTGTTTTGCGAGTTACGGCCATTACGCCCTCGCTTTCATAAAACCAGAAAATACAGTATTTACCTCTACAAAATTAAACAGACGACAAATGAAACATGTTACTGCTTCTAAATACAGTATTGTAATAGAAATGACTTATACGCATGTACACTATTGTAACGTGATCAGAATAGGAGCGCTTCTATAGAGCACATGTTATCAACATCAGACTACGACAATGCAGCTTATGGATCAACACGCATGTATGTTCTAAATAAACCTAATAGCGTCCACCACATAGGAGTTTGGCTGGCGACGGAAGCTTTACAGCCCGTCTCACCATGTTTCAGAGTCGAAGAAAGCAATCTCAAGCAAGTGTATTCTGAAATGCTACCTGTTCCAAAACATTGCTCTTTCGTTCATTAGACTGTTAAGCATTTGCTAACTGTTTTCTTTTCCTATGTGCAGAACAATAAGCCGTTTACCCATGCCGGAGGGAGATTTCAACCCACGTTATAATCCCCTAATAAATCTATCTCTACTAGATTTTATAGTTTCATCTTTCCAAAGTATCGTAGTAGTGTGCCCTGCATTTACACACGTTTCATCAAGGAAGCAAATAGTTCTCTCTTCACGGAATTTCTTAATCTGACGTGAATACTTTATTCTCCACAACACTATTTCATTCTTTTCAATAAGCGTCCGCTGGCGATTTAGACACTTAAATGAAATTCATGATTTTCAAAAATCTGAAGATTTGCGCGAGGAAATGTGTCGTCACTATTAACTGTAGCTAATATTTTATTAGGGGTTGGTATTTCATTTCTTAAAAAGTCGTGAATGTCTTTTTACCGATCTTATCTTTCGTAAAACCATCGTATTTTTCACTTAGCTTTGTCGCTTTAAATGTTTTCTTAAGAGTAACCAGTTTCCTGTCAACCTTAAATTCTTTCCTAACACGGTAAATGCTCGCCTTAGAAATGCCTGTTACATCGGCCACTGCGCGTGTTACTTCATCCAGAGTACTTCCAGGATTTTCTTCACGAAATTAGCGTGTTCCTTCTTTGTTTGATCACAGACTGGTGTGGTTCACATATGGTTTGCAATGGTCTCTCTCTCTCTCTCTCTCTCTCTCTCTCTCTCTCTCGCTCACACACACACACAGCACGGACGTTTGCACTTCCAACTAATTACAAAATATTTTTATTCACAATAAGCTCAGTGCAAGCAAACAAGTAGGCCCTAAACTGGACACATGTGCTTCGGATCACCAAACGCAGAGTTATTGGGCTCAAAGAACGTTCGGGAAACGGATAGTCTTTTCCCGCAAACTTTTCCGTCAAGTGACTTGCCTTCCTGTGTGTGGGAGAAGTAACGTATTTATATATACACGTGGGAAGGATAAGGAGTATTCAAATTGCATTGCTAATAATGAGTGATAGCATCATATATTAGACTTGTTAAATTTCTTCCAAACTATGTAATGTAAGCAACGGTATGTCTTGTGGATGTTCAACCGTCTGAGCCATAAAGTCCGGCTGTCGAGTGTTAAGCGAAGCACAATTCGTGGAAAACCTTTGCGGAACTGTTTGCACAAGAGTTTATGACTGGAGGTGTTTTTGGCAAAACCTCCAGCAAAGTCTGCAATGCAAAACTTAGTGACAAAATGGCGCGAAGTGTATTCTGTGGCGAGTAAAAACCGTAACTATCCGAAAAGAGTTCGAAAATCAAAAAACATTGCTGGAGTGAAGGAAAGCCTGGTAGGAATTGAGATCGTCGCGTCGAAGCATTATTGAAAAAGACCCACACCTACAGTGTATCCTTACAAATTTGATGCTGTGCGTGGGTTAAAACTTCCATACGAACCTTCGCGTGTTTAGTTCTGTCGGTGGTTTGAGTGGAGTCGGGACTTCTGGATCCTCAGTTCTTCATTTCTTCAGATGAGGCCTGGTTCAGCCTATCAGGGTATGTGATCTCTCAGAACACGTGCCATTATGCATCAGAAAATCCCCATCAGTTTGTGGGAAAGCGGTTGCATAATCTCCAGTTGTGTATGGTGGGCAATGTCTGGAGTCCACATCGTTCCAAAGTGTTATGCTAACCGGTATGTCCAGACGCTGTTTAATCCATACATGAATCAGCTCACAGATGGATATTTTCAGCAAGATGGTGGAACTGCACACACCGCTTTGACAGCCTTGTCACGTATGCATAAGGTGTTTGAGTAGAGGACAATCAGCAGAGGCAGTGCAATCAATTGGCTACCTCGATCTCCTGATCTCCCTCCCTGTGATTTTTACCTGTGGAGAAAATTGAAGTGTCAGGTGTACTCCAGTAATCCTTACGCACTGGAAGAGCTACAGCAGAGTTATTTTTCCCACTCTGTATAAGTGTTTTTATGTACTAGTTTTTTAAATTTGTTTTTACACTGTAAACTTCATATACATAATTTCGCTTTTAAAATAATGCTTTTTGAATGTTATCATATTTTAATTTATTTGTAATCAATCAAATATGCCGGCCTCGGTCGGTAGGTTTACCAGCAAGTGAGAAGCCGGCTCCTTTGCCGAATGGTCGCCGTAGCGGGTTTCAGTTCATAGGGGCTCAGGTTCGATTCCCAGCCGAGCCGGATTTTTTTTTAGCAAATTCTGGCTAATTCCTGTGACTCGTGGACCGTGCGCTTGTGCTCGTTTTTATGCACACCTCTTCATTGACACACCACACTAACACCGCAGTAATTCGCAGTAGTGAATATATCTCCCCGTGGGGATGGTGTCAAAAAGAGCATCCGCCGTTAGACTGGGCTAAATCTAAGCACGATGCTGTCCCTATGTAATCGGGATAAGGTCGGGAAAGGTACAGTAATAAATACAAGTAAGATTATAATAGTACAATTATATGCTTTTTAAAGCGGTATCTCTTCAACTAGTTCAAATTTAATATCGTTTAAATCCAGTTGCTTGACAACAGGTTAATTCCCTTCTGAGCCACCACGTGAGTTGGTACGTTGACCTCTCCCTCCCGTTCCATTCCAATCCACTATCGTGCAGCTACTCGCTGTTGTCGTGTGAAATATTTCAGGCAGTGTTTTCATTTCTCCGATGAAATGAAATGGCGCATGGCTTTTAGTGCCGGGAGTGTCCAAGGACAAGTTCGGCTCGCCACGTGCAGGTCTTTCAATTTGATACCCGTGGGCGACCTGCGCGCCGTCATGAGGATGAATGATGATGAAGACGACACATACACGCAGCCCCAGTGCCAGCGAAATTAACCAATGATAGTTAAAATTCCCGACCCTACCGGGAATCGAACCCGGGGCCCTGTGACCAAAGGCCAGCACGCTAACCATTTAGCCATGGAGCCGGACATTTCTCCGATAATTTCCCCTAACTGGCGCTCTGAGCGAACAAGCAACTCGTCGCCGGCACAGAAATTCGTTATGATAAACCTCGCTAGTTTTTCACCAAAAACCCATTTTAAGTATGGAACATTTTTTAAATTTTTTTTTATTGATTCGACTAGGTTTGTTTTTAGGGGTCATATGTCGTCATTCGCCGCCCGTTGAATTGAAAATTATGTAGACTTGAGACAGTTTCACATCTCTTGTGTGTAGGTCAAGTTCATGTATTTTGGACCGATGTGTGTTTTGGACCGTTATGAAATGCTGCATTTCCAAGTTTGGTCACCTTGGTAACTTTCACCCTGCAGAAAATGAATGTATTGCTCACTTGCCTTAAAACTCATTCTATGGCCCGATTGCATGCTGAGAAGTTGCTATTGAAAACAGGAAGGTGTTTCATACATTGCTACTACTAAAATATTGAAGTTCAGCTGAAGTTATACAGACCTATTTAATACAGTTATTTATAATTATGTAATTGTGAACTGGGCATGACGTGTAATTTCGACTGCTCAAGAGTGTGCATTTCGGACATTTAAGAACACTTTCTTGCTGAAATACCACGTGTTTCATAGTGGTGCACAATTCGATGTTTTATGCTCTCATAGGAAGTCCATGTCTTAGGATGTGTAGTATGTTCAGAATAAAAATATTCGTGTATAGTGTTCGTATTATTATTATTATTATTATTATTATTATTATTTGACGGATGATTTTAATCTGAAGTGTGAAGGAAAATCGCTTTGACTTTGGAGTTACATTGGTGGGGATGGTAGACATGAAAGTCGAGAATAACGGCAGAGAGGATTCGTTGCGCTGACCACGAAACATCTCGTCTGCTGGCCTCCGGGCTGAGCAGTAGCTCCTTAGTAGGCCATGCCCATCAGGGCTGAGGTGCCATGGGGTTTGGTTTGATTCATGGTGGATGAAGGTAGTTATATATGCATCTTGGCTGTGTGTGTGTACATGATCACTTGCATAATAAGTATTTGTGGTTATATTTACCCAGAAATCATATTTGTCCCACATGTGGGGAGTGCCATTCAGGCGTATATCACTGATTGTATTTTAACACTACGTCCGACATAAGCAATCTACCTACAGGGACCGAAACTTGACCCGTGATGTTTTTGACATAAATATATCTTACGGCTGGGGGTCATCCGAAAATTTGTGAAACGTGGCGTAACAGAATTTGTGACGGAAATGTAACCATGGCAGCCGTGCAGGTGGTGATGTAAGGGTATGGATGGTTGGTCATACATAAGAAACTTTGCAGGAATTAATCGTATGCATAGTGTTTGCTAAAAAAAGATAATCCTTTGCTACCCAGGATTGGAAAGTATTTAAACTTGTTTTGTTGAAACCACCTTTATCTTCATATTGATTTTCTGTGGTAAAATAGTGTTGTTTTTCATATTAATATACTTATGCTGTGAAAC
Source organism: Anabrus simplex (assembly GCF_040414725.1). NCBI lineage: Eukaryota > Metazoa > Arthropoda > Insecta > Orthoptera > Tettigoniidae > Anabrus > Anabrus simplex. Next base: position 784,464,679 of record NC_090265.1, read on the forward strand.
ATTATTTAATGTTGTCGTATTAGAAAGCTGGAAGGAAATTGAGAATGTCATTGATCTTGTTGAACAGTTGTCGTATTTGAAATATTCAATAAATTATTTTGTTAATTTCGTGTGGCTGTTTCTAGCTTGATGCAGACCCTCCGACGAGGGTGGATGACATTTGGCGTGTATAGGTACCTGCGTGTTATTGTAGTGTGGGATAGTGTTATGTGTGATGTGAGTTGCAGGGTTGTTGGGGATAGTACTAACACTGTCCCCAAGGGAATTAATTAAACATTTAAGATTTAAATCTCCGACCCGGTCGTGAATCTAACCTGGGGGCCCCTTGAACCGAAGAGCACTACACTGGCCATTCACCCAAGGAGCTGGACAATTCTTTTGTTAAAAGTTGACGAAAAGCTGCTTCGATTTGAGCAAGAAAAAAAAAAGGCAAAAAGTATAACATTTATAATAAAATGAAAGTCTATTAAATATGCTTAGCGCCTTGGTTTTCAGGCAGCTAGTATTTTTCCGTAGAAGTTAAAAAAGCATGATACACATAAAGGAATATTATTGAAAATATTAAAAAAGTTATGTTAACTTATTGGAAGACGTACCAAGAAGCTATTAGTGCTAACATAAGACAAAAATTAATATCATACCTTCATTATAACTGTTTATTTGCAATTTTTTTTTCTATAGAAGTCTTCGTTCTCTGTACTTGGCCTTCTCATATCTACATTTTTTGCACTGGCTCTACAGCTTTTTTCCTCGCTCATTGTACGTCGTCAAATGTAAGCCAGCCTTTTCCCCTGTCACTTCGATGGTTCATAACCCGACCACAACACAGCCAACGAGGGAATGAACTGTAGTTCAAGTGACACTGGATGGATATTGGTGTAACAAGGGATAAGTGCCACTCAGTAAACTTTTAAAGCTGTTTAAATTGTTCCAGTAATAGAATTGGAAATTAGTAAATACAGCAGGAATAAAAAAAACACAGTTTAAAAAATTGTTTAAATTGGTCAATCCTGTTGCCATCAGTACCAGGTTGTTTAAAATTTCAGTTGATTCATAACAGCTGACGAGGAACCCTTCCACTTCGAGGTCGTGAAAACTCAGCATTGTTGATATCGTTGAACGCGCTACATGTCGGCTAGCATGGGCAATATTAGTTGCCGATGGAAAACATTCGCCACAGGAGAAATATAGACTTTACCTTCGAGTAGGGCTAAAATAATCTGCCTCCGATGAGCGAAATGACACTGCTGACTGTTGCAAACGTTCGATATTGCACAGCTTCGAAACATTGTGTCGACGCACGGCACACTTCCGTCCCGGACTACAAGACAGTGTTCCCGGCCACTGCCTCGCGATGGAACAGAGAAGCAGTGTGTTGACACAAGGCAGGCGCACTTCCGCCTCGGACTGCAGCAGAAGCCGTGTTTCGTGATGGATGGCGTGGTGAAACATGAACCACGCGTCATAGCAAAGTTCAGTGCACTGAATAAACCATTCGACGTTCTGATAAAGATTGTTTTTTTGTTTTGTTTTGTTTTGTTTTTTTTTTTTCATCAGCCCTACAGCCAGCAAACCATTCAATTTTTACAAGTCGCACAACTATGTATGTGTATATATGACAGATACCTGAAAGAAATGAAATATTTAATGAGCAAATGTACAAAATACAGTATGATAAATAGATGTGTAGTATAATAGTACTAGTATATAGTAAGATTATGAGTTTGCTTCTTCACTAAGCGCTTAGAATTATACTAAAAGGGGTTAGTTTTACAGTTAAAAACGCACTATACCTGTAACTAATTTGAATAATTATGAAATGATTGTACAAACTTACGAGCAGTCAAACATAGGTATATGTAGAAAAAAACTTAACCTAACTTAATCCAGTTACAATTTTGCAACTGTTCATTTAAGCATAGTAAAATAGTCTTAAGTAAATGAACAAACTTGAATAACTATAAGATGAGTCAGAAATACGAATTTTACCTTCATTAACAAACAACCGAAGCTAGTTACGAAAGCATAGTAAGATAGTTACTTAACTGAATGAACTAATTTGAATGATTACAATATAAGAAATATATTGTAAGAAATAAATAAGAGTCCAAGATTGCTATTATGTAAAGTAACGCCTTTCCCTAATCCAGTTTAAAAATCTACCCCAAATTGAAGTTTGAAAACATATTTGTAGAAAATTTTGCATTTGACAAACGGCAGCGTCAGTTATAGCATGACCCTGCTTTGAAAACGTCATTTTTCTGTGTAAAATTAAGACCTTACATTGCGGAGTACATTGTATTGAGGCGAGAAGATTAAAGCACCGGCACTGTTTCGAAGCGTCGATTTGGCCGACATGTACGGAACAACTGCTCTTTCTGATCCGACGACACGACGCACGAAGCAGTCTCACTGCTTTGAAACAGTTAAGCGTTGATGTGTTGAGGCATCGAGACAGCTGATTGCACCGGCTCAGTGTTTCGAAGCATACACACACTAGCCAAATTTACATCCGATGTGGGGAATTGTGTACAGAAAACAAGTTACATTTCACAAAGGGATCGTCGTCAAGCTTATAAAAAGAGGAAAGCAGTTGTGTAATTTGCATCATGGTCAGCGAATAAAGAACAAGTCACTCCACTGATCATATTTTACACCATCTAAATCAGAAGTAAACTGCTTCTTTCAGGGTGATCATATTTGTATGTCGCAGTGATTGGATGTTCTTTCTGTAGGAGAGGTTACACACATGATCGACTGAAATAGGATATACCGGAAGTTTCATTATGATGTAGATGGAATGATCAGTGCAGTGACTCGTTCTTCATTCGCTGTTCATGGTGCAAGTTGTCTGTTTTGATTTTATGAACTCTTGATGATCCCTTCGTGAAGTACAATTTCTTCCTCCTACAGCCCATCTTGCTATTTTGAGGCGATTGCTTCTCGCACCACGGAAAGGTAAACGTTCGTTCTCCTGTAGACAAGTTTTTCCGTTAGCAGGTAAGTGTGCGGTATACGTGTAGCGCTTTGACGATGCCTTGAGAATGTTTAAGGGGATAGCATAAACATCAGTGAAAATACCATGTATATTTGAAAAGCATAAATTTATGGAACAATATTTCTTAGAACATTGGAAGGAAATATTTCTTATTAAGAGTTCATACTTTTAGTATGTGAATACGTAGGCCTTGAGGTACCTAAGGAATAGGAACTAGCCTAACTTCATTTTACTTACACTGTCTACGGTGCCTTGGAAGAAAATGCTTTATGGAGCCTATGTTATTGTTTAGATGTGACGTTCTCTGGTGAATATGGGATCACCAATTACACACACGCCAAGGTCGTAGCAGTTCTACAGTAGTCAGCAACATGCTTGCAGACCGGATTGCACCACGTGTTGAGGAAGAAACCTTTGTGTAATCACTACACTTATTATATTTCGCGAACCTCTATGTACCGGTAATAGAGAGCAAGACACGAGTTTCGTTGGAAGTAGATATTATGCTATTCCGGGGTAAGGGAAAGGGTGAAATGGAAATTCTTGATATTGACAAAGTAACTTTCGATTCAGCAAATGATACTGCTTTTAAATATTTTATTTTATTAGGGTGGTTTACAGTCGCTTTAACTCAAAGGTCTTATCGCGACTCTAACTTATGATTACAGAATAATAGTAATAATAATAATAATAATAATATTGTAATTATAAAAATGTAAAGGAAAAAATAAATAAGTATAATATAATTAGATTTTGGAGTGCAAGCCAGTGTCCTTGAGGAAGTTGATGACTTGATGACTCAGTGCTGGAGAAGCCAGTGTCAGTTCCATTTCCTTAGGTATGTTGTGGTGTTGGCGCCAATGGTCATACAGTTGACATTCTGAGATGATATGTTTGACAGTGAGAGAGCAGTTGCATTTACTGCAGGTGGGAGGTTCTTTTCTAAGAGATAGTTGTGAGTGATCTTCGTGTGTCCTATCCTTAGTCGGGAGATTAAGGCTTGTTCATGTCGGGTGAGGTTTTGGAGAGGATATGTTCTCGTAGATATCATTTAAATTTTTTGGAGGTTGCTAGTGGAAGTTTTAAGCCAGTTCATTTTCCATTGTTCGTGTAGTTTGATTTTGATATAAGCGATGATATCAGAATGTGGCGTGGCAATTTGACAGTCGTTGATTGGAAGGCTAGTAGCCTCTTTTGCTGCTTGATCAGCTGATTCGTTGCCTGGTATTCCTCTGTGAGATGGTATCCACATAAAAATAACATTTTTTCCCTGCAATCTTGTGGTACAGCATTTGAATTTCTTTAACAAGGAGCTGTGTTGTTGATGGATTTTGTATTGAAGTTAATGCACTTTTGAAATCAGAGAATATTATGAATGAGTTATTGTAGCTTGCTTTAGAAAGCTGAATCATGGCCTGTTTAAGAGCATATAGTTCACTTGTAAAAACTGTGAAAAGATCTGGTAATCTGTAAAGCTTACTATAGTCTTTGTTTCACTGCACAACCATTTCTCTCATTGAATCCATCAGTATAAATTGCACTATATGATGAGTGTATATCACAAATTTCATTAAATAACTATTGGGATTTCGCTGTGTCAGTTTGTTGTTTAATTCCCAGTTGATTTGAGGCAAATGAGCTTTCCATGGAGGGGTATCTAGTGAGTTGTGTGAAAATAAAATGGGTGGAAGGCTGAGATTTAGTTCTTTGAGAAGATTGTATATCTTGATGTTAATGGGTTGGGGTTGAGATCCAGTTAGTTTTCCTTTCTTTCTTTGAAAGTAGGTGTTTTATCAAGTATTGGTTACTTGAGCCAGTTATCTTGAGTGCGTATGTCAAACTCAGCTGTTTACGTCTGATTTCAAGTGGTGGTTCGTTGGCTTCAGTCTCTGTACTAGATATGGGGCTGGTGCGATGAGCTCCTAGGGCAATTCGAAGAGCTGAAGATTGGATGGTATCAAGGATCTTAAGAGTAGATGGTCTGGCAGAACAATATACTATACTGGTACAATCCAGTTTAGCTCTGTATGTGTTCATTAGGACATGGTAGTCTGCTCCCCAGTTTTTTGCTGAGAGAATTTTCATGATATTCATTTTTCTTTGACACTCGTCTTGTAAGATTTTTAAGGTATGGGGTCCAGGTGAGCTTGTTATCAAATAAGTCCTAGAATTTTAATAGTTTTAACTGATTCAATTTTATGGCCTTCCATATATAATTCAGGGTTAGGGATGATATGTTTATATTTGGAGAAGAGAATACATTTGGTTTTAGTTTTAGAAAATTTGAACCCTGTGGTTTTAGTCCAGTTTTAAATTTTTACAATTGATTCTTGTAATAGTTGAGTCGTCGTAATGTTTTTCCCCGGGCAGAAGATTATCAAATCGTCGGCAAAAAGGCAACACTTAACTGGTGAGTGGATGTTAGAGACTATACCATTAATTGCCACACGAAACAGTGTAACACTGATAACTGATCCTTGTGGGACTCCATTGTTGATTACTACTTCCTTTGACAGCATTCCGTTTACTCTAACTTGAATTTGGCGCATTTGGAGAAAATTATAATTGAAATATAGGATATTTCCGGATATATTATGTGTCATTCGTACTTGGATAACATAGTCTTTCCATACCATGTCAAATGCCTTATTAATATCTAAACTGACTGCTATTAGTTAGGTGCTGGTTATTGAGGAAAGCTTCCTGTATTTCAAATTGCAGACTTATCAAAGTCTCTGTTGTGGAGTGTGCTTTACGGAACCTGTTTTGCACATTACTGAAGAAATTTATGTGCTCGGGATACCAGCGTAATCTTTTGTTGACTTTTCTCCATGAGTTTACACATCGCATTAGTTGAAGCAATAGGGCGATAGTTTTCTGCAATTGAGTTGTCCTTCCCTGGTTTGGGTATTGGAACTACAATGGCATTTCGCCATTGATCAGGAAATGTCTTAGAGCTCCATATGTGGTTGAAAATGGCCAGAAGACAATTTATTGCATTTAGTGGAAGCTGTTTTAGAAATTCATAAGGGACCGTATCTGGGCCAGAACTAGATTTGCCACATTTTTAAGAACAGTAATTATTTCCTGTAGTTGAAAAGCATCGTTTAGATTATAGTTGGGGTCAGAGATGGCTTTCCTTAGATCAACGGATTCACTGGATTTCTTTGTATGAAGAAATTCGGGATCATAATTTTTGTCACTAGAGATCTCGGCAAATGTCAGGTAATTTATCAGCGATGTTTTGAGGTTTCTTTATGAAGGTTCCATCAACCGAGTTTGAGGGAAGTAATGTAGAAGTGATTATATTTGTCATTTATTCTTTGAAGTTTATTCCACATTTCCTTTTGTGGGGTTTGGGAACTTAGCGAGGAGACAAATGATAGTCATGAATTCTTTTTGCTGAGTTTAATTCCTTTTCGAGCGATTGCTCTACATTTTTGAAATTGGGCTTTATTTTCAGGTGTGGGTTTTCTTTTGTAGAGGTAGAAAGCGTGATTCTTATTCTTAATAGCCTCCTTACAAGTGTCGTTCCACCAAGGTACTGTTTTCTTAAAGGAACTTGAGATTACTTTTGGAACACTCATGTCCACAGATTTAACAAGAACTTCTGTGAAATCTTGAACAATGGTATTTATGTGCTTATAAGGGATATCATTTGGAGGGGTTAAGTCTCTTAAGTGATTATTGACTGTCTGCCTAAATTTCGTCCAATCTGCTTTATTTAAGTTCCATTTAGAGTTGTTAATAAATGAGGAGTTGACAGAAGAAATTTCATTATTGATTAGTATCGGGAAGTGGTCACTATTTCCTTGCAGTGTTGAATAAACAGACCAGTTGAAAAGGGTTGCTACGTCCGGTGTGCAGGTGGTTAGATCTAGACTACTACAGGTGCCGTGGGCTATGTCAAAGCGAGTTGGAGCAGTAGAGTTCATTAGAATTAAATCAAATTCAAGTATCTTTTCTATCTCTTTTCCTCTTGCATCAGAACTATGGCTACCCCATAACGTGTTGGGCTGTTGAAGTCACCTACTAGGATGAATAGTTTAGGTAGTTGGTGGATAAGGTTTCGTACATCGTCACCTTGAAATAAATAACCGTTTGGAATATAAACATTGCAGATACATAGAGAAGGTGGTAGATGGACTGAAATTGCTACAGCTTCCAAATTAGTGTTGTGCCCGTTCGCATCTCGTAGACCATTTACAAAATGGCGGCGTAGGAAGGTATGGCCCATGCGATCTATTGAAGGCAATGAACTTCTCATTAATACGGTATATAGAAGACCATGCACGTCACGGAACAGACCAAGTTGGAAGACACTACAGGACAGTAGAGGCTCAATTGGATTGTTTTATAAAAAAAATACAGCAGCAGAGTAATTGTTATAAAAAAACTACTCACTCTAAAAAATTCAACGGCAGAGGAAGGACGCAAGAACAAGCAAAGCTTACATCTGAAGATTATCCTAAACCCTTGAAGAAGATATTGAATATTTTATAATTGACATTCAAATCACACAAAATAATTCACCGGCGTACATTATAAAAGAGACGAGATATTACAAAAATAAATAAATTACGGTGAGATATATCTAACTTGGATCCGGTGAGCAACCATTCTGCGATCGGCGGAGAAGGACTCACTACATTAGAGGACCGATAATTTCGTACGGCAAGAAAATTACCCCTGTTGTTATAAATTAATACACATATAAGGAGAATTTATTTCCAATTGAAGAAAATTTCGTCGTTAAGAAGAAGCAATAAAACAATGGAATATATTATGACTGATGTCTCCGCAGAAGGAATTTTCTATGTTGTTTGCAGATTTGGAATGACTGCTTGCTAAATCTACATGATGGACTGAACTGGAGGAATGGACCGGCAAACCAGATGACCAGCTGTGGAGGAATGGACCGGCAAACCAGATGACCAGCTGTGGAGGAATGGACCGGCAGACCAGGTGACCAGCCGATGAGGATAGGCAGCGGCCAATCTGATGACCAGCTGATGACCGGGAAGACGATGTCCAACATGAGATCCAGATCCTAACAGAGTGTCGAACCACAACCAAGGAATGGAGCGACAACCAGACCAAACATAACATCTAACGAGCTAATTCTTTATATTTTCTAGTAGAGTAGTCTCTTACAATCTACACCCTTACTCTAACTTCGGCATGTGCTGATTAATTGGTGATATTTATGAATTAAGAACGTGTGTGAACCATAAAGTGAAGTGTGAGATATTTAAGGCTATAAGATAAGATGGCAGTGTGGAATTAGAATTCTAATGTATCATATACATGCTACCGCACTTGGCCACAAATAGTAGAAACTTGCATGAGTAAATGAAGGAAGTATTTCTTGTGAAGATCTAATAGAAATGAGTCTATACAACTAGTGAAACTTCGATTAATCTCGTCTTAATTGTACAATGATTACATCACGATTTTACCTGCGCGACAGAAATGAATATAGTTTACGTATCCTTTCTTTATAGAAAGAGGGCATTGAGCTCCAATTGCTTTTAAAAGATAAGAGGTTATAAAAGTGCGTTTATAATAAGGCAATTCTAAAATGTTTGGCACATAGTTTTAAGAGTAATCGGCGATATGCGTACGGTAATAAGTGTGCCAGTGGTGTGATAATATATATTGGAATGGTATTAAAATATGGTTATTTCTCGGAGTATATTATGGAATATTTGAAATGCAGATGTTTATGTGCTGCGGTATGAGAAAGAATTGCTATTTGCCGAGGAAACGTTGCGTTAGATTTACATGAGGTGAGCTCTGTGTCACATGGAAGAGTAAGTCAAATGAGTGCACATCGCGCAGATGACACATTTTAAGGTAAGATCGACATGTATTATGGTAGAATTGTGAATCGTGACAGTTTTATCTGACCTTGGTAAATGATATGTAGCGAATACGTGAGAGTTCTTTAACATACGGTTTAACGAGGCTCATGACTAAGTACACATGTGATATTCTTTGGTGCGGTGACATTTCAATATAATACGTATTAATTTCATTCTGTACTGACCATACGAGTTGAGTAGCTCGTACACATGAGAGATATTGAATAATATGAGATAGCTAAAGCACATTGAGCCGTTGGTGGAGGAGTGTGTGGATCGGAAACTACCTAAACAGTTAGATAGATGTTTTATTTCTTTTTAATGCAGAGATCATATGAGTTGAAGTGTTTAAATAACATAATGAATAGGAAAATGGTTAGTTAGGAGCCATATGTCGTAGGCTGTAGGGAAGTATTGTCTTGGCCCGTGAGTTGTTATTTATGCGTATTCAAGTTGGAGGACCAAATAATCAGAGTTCAGATTTATGAGTGAAAAATTTGGAGAGCAGTTTTACGATTTCATACTCACGCAAGAGTTCAATTGGGAGACATATAAGCAAAGACATGATCAGGTTGATATTCGCAATCTGACTTTATCCCATTTAATATCTATTACGCTTCAATTTAGCAAACCATCTGTTTTTATTACAGTGAATTGACTTAAATGAGGTGAGAATAATTAATATAATTATCGTGACTGTATATACATCAAGTATTTATACGGAGACCGTGATTGCTCAGTGAACTGTCAAACATAATTAGGATAAATTAAAATCACTTCGGAACATGGTTATGAATATAGAAGTAAATAACCGATATGAACTTGAACATTGAATGAGAATGAGTGGAGATAATTTAAAAATCATAATTATTTTACTTTTATTTGAGCCAGCGCTGACTCTTACCCATTATACATAAAAGTTATTAAGATTATACTACCCAGAATTCACATTAACTTTCATTGAACATTATTTATTTCAATAAATTTTCTTATATTATTCTTTTAGGATGTGTCTGTGTTATGAATTCTTTTTGGTAACACCTAGTTTGTAAGTTAGCTAGTGAGCTTAGTAGATAGAAGTAACTAATGAATCTGACGGAAGAAAGAGATTCTTTTTGAGGTTTTCGGCCATTGGTCCATACTCGAGTGGTTAGGTTTCCCTATCATACGTGTCTCAGCGGTTCGAGTCTCTTCCGAAACCACGTAAAAAACGAACACATATAAAATCTCAGATTTTATGAGCGGTAGACAGAATACCCTGAGAAGAAACCGAGTTACCGGCAGGACATTGCGCTGACCGCACGACAGCGGATGCAGTGTTAATAGTAATTTCTTTGGCATAGATATATATTTTTATATAAGTAGCTACTTCTCCACTCGCATGATTCACATTAGTTCTATTTTTGTGCTAGACACTGTAAGATTGGCTGCAAAGTCGTTCTGAGAGTTCGTTTCTTGGAGACAGATAACAGATGGTTGGTGTTTATTTATTAGGAGTTGTAGATATTCTAACTGTGATCGATAACTGTTAAGATGCCATTGGAGTAATGTTGTCATAATAATGATCAAAAGCAGAACGAAGTTTATCTCCATTGTTATACTGGGAAGGAATTGTCGTCACTGGAATAGTCTGGCGTTACATTGATATGCGTTGGGTCTTTACTTTGACTGGCGGATTTCAGTAGGTTTTTTTACTATTCGAGTGCTTTTTTTTAAAATGCTTTTATCGGTATAGTAAGGATAGAGTTTTTGAAGGGCTTTAGCAAGACCTTGTATGTCTTCTGTGTAGTTTGAAGCAATTGCTGATATGTCCTTGGCACCAACTGTATTTTCAAGGAAGGATTGGAGCTGTAGGTAGCTGAGGGGGAATGTTGATGGGTCGGCTTCCAGAACTTGTTTTACTGGCAGGAACATATCACTAAATGATTTTTGCATGTCTGTCTTGGGTTTCTTGGAAGTGTGATTTATCTTACGGTATTCGATTTGTTCAGGAGAGGCCAGTATGGATTTGTTGCCATCGGGATTTGGATTAGTTGTTTCACTACTAGCTAGTGAAATTGGCCTTTTACATCCAGGAAAATCCACTGTTGTAGGGGTGGCGTGTGTTTCCATAGGTGCTGCAATTTCTCTCTCAATTTGAATTCTGGAGGAGGGAGGATCATTACAGACTTGGCTAAGTGCTAAGTCAGGGTTGGTCAGTGAAGTGGCTTCTTGAATAGGCCTATCTTTTGGGAGAGAGCTAGAAATACCGATGTCTGTATTGGGGTTTTCGACCTCTGACTTTTGTGAAATCCCTTGGAGTTGAGGAAAATGATTCGAAGAGGATTCATCTTTTGGAAGTGTTTCGTTGTTAGGACTATCTTTGGCCAGATGTCCTTCGGTATGGCAAAGAAAACAAGTGGGTGAGACAGATGATAGGTAAATCCAGTAGTTTGTACCATCGTATTCGAGATGAAGGGATTCGGGGAGTTTATCAAAGTCTTCATTTTGAATGTACATTTGTCTTCGAAAGCTTAAAATGTGGGAGATCCTGGAATTGACAAACCTGCTCTGATTGGGATAATCCTAGACATCCACGAACCTACTACGCTGGCGTAGCCGGGGCAGAGGTGATACTCCCACGTGGCGCGTCCCAGGTGGCGGATAGGGTGGTCCTAACCGGCTTGCCGGCGGACTTGAGGGAAATAAAATACCTCTCGCGGACCAAACACACTACCCCCTGCGGGTGGGGGACGCACATGTAGAATACACCCGCGGTATCCCCTGCCTGTCGTATGGGTCGACTAAAAGGGGCGACCTAGGCGCGGACATGGATTGCGGTTTGGCATAATGTGTTGGACCTCCTGTGGATGGGAGGGTTTGAATACATTCACAGGTAATCCCTGCCTGTCGTAGAAGGCGACTTAAAGGGTCATGTGGCCATCGTCCCCTCTTTACTTTTTATTATTTTTCCGAGGGTCAGATGTAGACCATTTCAAAATTTTGATGTGCGTGCTGCCCGGAGATGGGCCTCTTTCGTGTGCGATTACGCCCAAAAGCCCGCCATTAACCACCCAGGACTTTTGCGGGTGGGAGCGCCATTTACCTTGGCAGTAGTATCCGCCTGACAACACAGGTCCCCGCACAGTCGAATGCCAGAAGGACATATTTTTTTTTCTCTATATTTAGTGCTCTGTACACGCTATGGGGTACATGCTATTGCGGGTGACTGGAAGAAAGGAGTCTTAGTGCTCATTGCCTCAGTCATCCCGTATTAGGCATCGTCCAACATCGGACCTCGGGCAGTACCTGCTATGACCAGGTTGGTATTGCCTTGGCTGCTTGGTTCGGCTACAGAGACCCCTGATCGAAGTGGGTGGCATTCGGGGAGGAAGTTTTCGGGCATGGCTTCCAATCGAAGTCGGCTATCTCACGGTGGTCCCCCACCGAAGTCTTTAACTTTTGCTTCCCTGAGAGGTTCAACTCCCTGGGAACATGCGCAGCGTGAAGGAATGGGATCCAGTTTCCCTAGGTTTCTGGTCGCTACCAAAACCGATGGGCATGATTTTAAGCTGGTGAAGTCTATCCTTTTTAGTACACACATTGAAGGCGTCTACGGCGAACTTGAGGACCTCAATAAAATGCGCAACGGTAGTTCGCTATTGAAGACTCGTTCAGCATTGCAAGCTGATCAGTTGCTGAAGTTCGACCACTTGGCCGAAATCCCCGTCAAAGTGGAGGAGCATAAGTCCTTGAACCTGGTTCACGGAGTCATCTTTCACCGCGACCTTATTTTGCACACCGACGACGAGTTGATGGAAGACATGAAGAAACGTGGTGTAACACACGTCCGGCGCATTACGCGCAAGGTCAACGGTGAAGACGGTGCCTTAATTGTCTCTTTCAAGTTGTCAGTGTTACCAGAGAAAATCAAGGTATCGTTGCGATGTGAGGCAGTGCATCCCGCCTCCTATGCGTTGCTATCAATGCCGACTATTCGGACATATGGTATCTCGCTGTTCCAATCAGGCTGTATGTGGTGCATGTGGATGAGTAGCTCACGGCGCGGAGGAGTGCACATCTCCATACAAGTGCACTAACTGCTCCGGTTTTCATTCTCCTCGGGATCGGAATTGTCCGACATATCTGAGTGATAAGATCCAGGAGATCAAGACCCTGGATGGTCTTTCCTACCAGGAAGCGCGCCATAAGTGTAATTCCACGAATACACCTGCCCGTCAAGTCGACTACAGCATGATAGCTCAGAGTCTTCCAAGTTCGACATTTTCAACATTGTCGCCTGTGCTGATCGCTGCGCCCAAGGCGTCTGTTGCTGCTCCAAGCAACGTCGCAAAGAGTAAAAGCTCGAAGGGGGGGACTACCCCACCTTCGACCATCCAGAAGTCTGTGCTGGCCGGCCGTTCCCAGCCGACACTGCACGAGGGGAAGGCTAAGTCTCCCCTACCTAAGAGGTCGGCGAAAGCTGTGCTCCAGCCGGCGGAAGCGGCATCGTTGACCAGGGCTGGGAAACCATCTCCCAGCCCGTCTAAACTAGAAAAGAAGGCGGCGAAGAAGAGCGCCCTTGCTGAGCGCTCTCGCACTTCCCCTGCGAAGAAGTCTTGCCCCCATCTAGGGGGTTTGAGTCTGCGCCAGGAGGTACTCCTGCCCCCAAAACTGGGCGCTCTCCTCGTAGGGGTCCTGTTCGTCCCCGAGAAGCGTCGAAGTTCTGGGCGGCATCTCCGCCGTCTGTTGATGACGGGATGGATGTCGCGCTGTCCTCCCCATCTACGGATGTAAATGTTGATAGTGTTTAGGATTGCGAGCATTTTGTCGCTCATAACCTAACACTCCTGTTATAGTCCACACTATGGCACTGTTACAGTGGAATTGCAACGGTTATGACAGGCATCTTGCTAAGTTACGTCAGCTCATTAGTGAGTACGCAGCGAATATAGTCTGTATTCAGGAGACCAACTTCAGACCTGTTCATCATACGGTCTTGAGATATTTCAGACTATACACGACAGAACGATTTTATGCCCACCGGGCGTCTGGTGGCGTGGACATTTTTGCTCGTTCTGATACTTATGGCGAAGAGGTTCCTATAAGGACCTCACTGAAAGTAATTGCGGTGCCTGTCATGGCAACAGTGTGTAATGTTTATTTTCCACCCGGCCAGCATCTTAACATAAATGATGCCACTGGTCTTATAGATCAGCTTCCACCTCCCTTCCTCTTATAGGGAGATTTTAACGCCCATCACCCCATATGGGGCTCTGAGACGCCTTGCCCCCGGGGAAGACAGCTGGAAACATTAGTAACTGAGCTGGATTTATGTATTTTGAACACAGGGGAACCAACTCACTTTAGTGTATGTTACGGCACATATTCTCGCATAGATGTAAGTCTATGCAGCCGAACGTTAGTTCCACTGTTTCGGCGGAATACACACGATCTCTGTGACAGTGACCATTTTCCCATCATCCTTACTTTGTTGAAACTTAAACATGCTGAATGGCCAAAGTACACATCACTAGCTGTCTTTAATGACGATATCAGGCGGAGCGTCGGCGAGGAAATAACTTACGTCACCCACGTTATTCTTGCTGCTGCTGAGGAGTCCATTCCTTTCTTCTCGGGGACTCCTCGCCGAAAACTCGTTCCTTGGTGGGACGATGAAATAGCAGCAGCTATCAAAGAACGCCGTCGCGCTCATAAGCGTTACCGTAGACAACCTACAGTGGCCAACTTGGTAACATTTTAAAAACTCCGCGCTCAGGCGCGCGTTTCTTTTTGGACAAAGTAAGAAGGCTTCATGGGGGAGATGTGTCGTCTATGACGTCACATACTCCAACATCTCAAGTGTGGACTAAGCTTCGACGTATTTCGGGTATCCAAGGATCATCTTCTGTACCGGGAATTTCCATTGCAGGCAACATCGTCACTGAACCACTCTCGATTGCTAACCATCTGGCTAGCCATTTCGCGAGTGTGTCTGGCCCGGGGAATTACCACCGTGATTTCCTCACTCTGAAGCGGGAGGCAGAACGACATCACCTCATTTTTGCCACTCAAGCTTCAGGGAACTATAACGTGCTCTTTACGGAGTGGGAACTCCGCAGCGCATTAGCGCTTTGGAAGGACACTTCTCCTGGACCAGAGAACATCCATAACCAGATGTTGAAACACCTTAGTGATGAGTCTTCTATATCTCCTTCGTGTGTTCAACAGAATCTGGATGGAGGGTGATTTTTCCGTCTCAGTGGCGAGAGGGCATCGTCATTCCTGTCCTCAAGCCTGACAAAGATCCTAAGTATGCAGGAAGTTACAGACCTATTTGTCTTACAAGCTGCCTGTGTAAGCTATTTAAGAGGATGGTAAATCGCCGACGTTATGTGGTGTCTGGAGAAACAAGGACTTTTGTCCGAGTACCAGTGGGGTTTTCGAGCCGCTCGATCCACCACTGACCACCTGGTACGCCTGGAGAGCTTTATCCAGGATGCGTTTCTGCGCAAACAGCATTTGGTAGCTGTTTTCTTTGATTTAGAGAAGACCTACGACACCACATGGCGATATGGTATCCTTTCAGTCCTGCATCAATTGAGATTCCGAGATAACTTGCCGGTATTTATTGCGAATTTTTTGTCCCTCCGTATATTCCGTGTCCGAGTAGGGAGGACATATTCGCAATACCATTTTCAAGAAAATAGTCCCACAGGGATCGGTTATTAGTGTCACTCTGTTCGCGATTGCCATAAACGGTATTGTTTCTGCTGCTGCTGGTTCAACAGTAATACCGTCGCTTCATGTGGGCGATTTTGCTCTCCATTATAGCTCACGCAGTATGGCAGTCGCATAGCGACAATTGCAACAAGCTATTAGGAGGGTGGAGCAGTGTACCTTGAAACATGGCTTTCGTTTTTTCACCACGAAGACCTGTGTTGTCCACTTTTGTCGCCAACGTTATCTTCGCCCTCCTCCTGAACTTTATTTAGGAAATGTAGCTATTCCTGTAGTTGACAGTTGCCGATTTCTTGGGTTCATTTTCGATAACAAATTATCGTGGGAGCCACATGTGCGGCAGTTAAAAGTGCAATGCACTAAGAAGCTGAATATCATGAAGTTTCTTAGCAGCACTTCTTGGGGGGCTGACCGCGCTGTGCTACGATTCTATAGGGCGCATATTTTATCTCGGCTAGACTACGGTAGTGCAGCATATGGCTCAGCAAGACCAAGCGTTCTTGCGAAGCTTAACAGCATCCACCACGGCGGGGTTAGGTTTGCGAAGGGAGCTTTTCGTACAAGCCCCGTTGCCAGCCTGCTCGCTGAGTCTGGTGTGCCGCCTTTACACCTGAGGCTTCTACTTACGTATGCTGCAAATTTGCGACAGATGCCACTTCATTCAAGCTATCCTTGCGTGTTCAACAATGGCAACCGTTTTCTGTACGCTGCTTGTCCTCGTGCGATGCGGCCGGTTGGGATGCGCTTGGATAGCAGTTACGAATTATTTGACATACCTTCGGTTCCTTGCCTTGTCAGACAACCTAGAGGGGTACCTCCGTGGGTTGTACGACGACCTGAAATAATCCTGGATTTGCACACTGCCCCGAAAGGAAACACGGACCCTTCAATTTATCGGAGGCTCTTCCTGTCCGTTGTTGGCCGCTATCCAGGTTCACTCGTCGTCTGCACGGTTGGTTCAAGGACAGAAACGAAGATGGGCTGTGCGTTTGTTGTCGACAATGAGAGGTTTCTTTTTGCTCTCCCGGAATCCTGTAGTGTGTACACAGCATAGCTCTATGCTATCTGTGAAGCTCTGCGGTACGCACTGTTCAATGGACGCCGACACTTTCTTCTGTGTACTGACTCCTTGAGCTCGCTACAGTCTATTGATACTCGCTTCCCTCGGCACTCTCTGGTGCAGCGGGTCCAGGACCTGCTGGTCGGGTGCTCGGATTTTGGCACCAGAATCACGTTTATGTGGGTCCCAAGCCACATGGGTGTAGAGGGAAATTAATTAGCAGATAAGGCTGCCGCCGTTTTCTTGCAAGGTTCCAGCAGTGATATTCGCACTCAGCTGAGACATCTGGTTATGTCCCATTGGGAGATGGAGTGGCAGGCCATTCCACTTCCAGATAAGCTGAGAGTGATAAAATAAACAACGAAGGTATGGAGGACTTCCGTTCGGGCTTCTCGGAGGGAAGCAGTGGTATTATGTCGCCTTCGGATCGGCCACGGTATCTTGACGCACTCCCATCTACTGAAGGGAGAACCCCCTCCTGTGTGTACTTACGGCGATCATCTTATCGCGGTACACATCCTTACGGAGTGCGTGGACCTGGTCGATCTGCGCCGTAGTCTAAAACTCCCGCGTACCATCTCCCTCATCCTGCGAGATGACCCTTCAGCAGACATCGTCATCTGCTTTATGAGGGATAGTGGTCTTTTATCGTATGTAATGATGTCCTTTGTGCTAGTGTATTTGTCAATTGCGCTTTTATCCTATCGACTTATAGTTTGTTTTGCGTATTTTAATGTGTTATTTTAACGTCTAACCTAAATTATGTATCTATACTAGTAGGCAATGCTTTATTCCTTTATCTCGTGTATTTTCTCTTATTTTATTAGAAAATAAGGCATTGCGAATTAGACCCACTGATTGTTTTAATCTCATACTCATTTTTCATCACCATTTTTTAAAACTCTAGTCAGTGGATAAGTTTTAAAATTTTAACTGCCATATATCATGTCGTCCATCTCGTTCCATTAGGGGCCGATGACCTTCGATGTTAGGCCCCTTAAAACAAGCATCATCAACATCATCAATCCTAGACATCATTTTCACACCGAGTTTTAACAATTCCTCTTCAATAACATAGTTCGGGATCACAGGACAGACGTTGGCTAATATAATACGCTTGTTTTTTGTTAGAAGGGGTCGTATTTCCAGTGATACGTAGTTTAAGATTTTAGGGTTTGCCAATATCAGATCTTCGGAATTTTTCTTATTAGTGAGAAAGATGCATATCCTTCCGTTCGATATACGTGAAACAAACCGAATGTTGCTAGGGGTTGTAAGTTTACCTATAGCTAGCACATAATCCTTGATACTGATCCCATCATGAGATTCGATTACAATAACTTGTTCTTTGGAGGGGTACGACTGTATTGCAGCAGAATAGCTTAAGTTTGAATTACGTTCGTTACTAAGCCTACTTGTGGCGGTTGTGTGGTTACCTGATGCACTGTTAGAATGTGGAGGGTTATTAACGCTGTTATTATTTGTTGGCTTACTTGGTGTCTGTTGAGGAAAAGTATCATTGATTTTTTCATTCCTTGAATTCGATAGATGCCGACCTCTATGAACAGAGGTGGCCATTTTGAGTGGGTCAACAAAGGTTTTTAGGTTATCTGTATAGTTCTTCACTTCTCACAAAGACCGGGTATCTTACTTACGAGAATGTAGTAGGTGATCTAAATATTTACTTCTGCTCACTCTTACACTAATGTAACGATTACGAACCTCTTATTATATAGCAAAACTTGAGTAAGAGAATTACTCGCGAACATAATCAGCCACTCCCTTCTAGATGGTACTACTTTTAATTAAGCATTACACAGCTGGAATACACTTGCATTTCAGATGGCAACATGGTTGCAGACCTGAAATGGAGCCACGTTGGCATGGTGTACTAGTTTAGGCATATAGTGATTCTACAGTATATCATCGAGATGGTTCTAAAGTTCCCCATGGGCTCTCATGTTGAAAGCATGGAGTAGAGGTCTCTGCACGCTAGTTGTGTGCGATATTTCTTCCGCTTGTATTGTGCTCCTCGTCTTTCCTGTCCAACCTCTCCTGGTCGATTCTTGTTCACATCTTAACCTGCTAGTACTTACTATGTTTGTGAGAAATCCTGCTTTTTCACACCTTAACTGCAGTATTCTTCCTTTTTGTCAATTCCTTAGAGTCGGACTTCCTTTTTGAATAAAGTTAAGAGTAAAGGATTCTCACCATTCTTCTCAAATTAGTCACCACCGGCACCATGGTTCTTAGGGCGGAGCTAATTTTTTCGGGTGGATGTAGATTGCGCCTCTAGAGATCTTAAACGTGCCAACAATATTATTACATGCACTGCCATGTTTTTTACCTGCCCGCTCGTCTCTATCTAGGGTTTAACGCACGAGTTTCGGATCAGAACTTTATAACTCTTCATCAAGGCAGCTGGCAGTGTGGCTAGTGCAAATACAGTAGATACAATACGCGACACTTCCGGATTTAGCCTTGTTACAATTGGAGACAAGTCGCAAGTGGCGCTCCTAGTGGCTTGACCTGAAAATTCGTGCTAAATTCAAATATCAATGGAAATGTGTATACGGAAATGGATAAATAAATTACGTCTAGAAAGAAAGTGTTACTAAGATATTAACTTCAAAGTTGCTAAAGCAATTCTGGATAAATGAATGAAGAATTATTTAACAGGTTATTATTTAAAGTCTGAAATTACATATAATCAAGATGTGAAATAGAATGCTGTGAAAGGGCTTGATCTCTCATTTATGCATTACTTTTTTAGCTTTAGAATTCCTGTCTGAACGTTCACGGCTAGATTTTTCTTTTTTCTCATTTAAAAGCATTGTATCATATTAAAACACTTGTTGACAAAAATATCGACACATTCCTTACACACGTGATTCAATGAATTTATATTTAAGAGCTGGACAATTTTCCTTTTAACTTGAAGCCTACTAACAGAAAGAAAATTATATATTTAGCCTTAAAAACATTCAAACTTTCCCTATAAGCAGTACTTGCCATAATGGCATTACATTAGGGTGAAGCAAATTTGCATCATATTGTTTCAACAAAATATGTACATTTCTTAAATCACCCATATTTTCTTCAGTGTTTGACAACGCATTACGGCATTCCAAATGGAGTAACTTGGAACACAACCAGCCACACTCATATGCATATGTATTTTCCTTAATTAAATCAAACCCACAGATCACACCAACAACACATCGGTATTGAAGGTTAACTGCTGCACTATACAATAAAATATGCATATTATATTTTAAGCCAATTAGAATATGTGTCGAGCAGGTCAGATTATGAAGTACACTATAAAAATCTCTTCGTCACTGGAAGAATATATATGCAAACACAGTATTACTTAGATTTACTTGTCAGGAGGGAAACGGAAGAAAGACTGTGCATATCTTCTCTACTTCATAGTTATTGCAGCCAAACACAGCACTCACCTTTCCCCTCATGTTGAGAGGTTATATTAAGGAATGACACACACTACTATTTATGTCAACTCACTGAAAACGCATAACACCAAAACTTCGCACACACAAATACACGTGCTGTGACAGAATGAGTAGTTCTCAGGTCAATCCGCTAGAGAGAGCTCTAATAGCTGTCCCTTGATATCTCGCAGAGTATCGCGTATTGTCTCTGCTGTATTTGGCTAGTGCAAGGTAGAAATTGAGACGATAACTTCGGTCAACGTTGCTGAGCGAGGTCATCCTGTGCCTCTGACGTCACGCTAAAGCCCTGTACTGTATAATTCACGACACCATACAGTATATGAGATATGTGGCCTGGAAGGAAATGACAGGCATAGCACAAGGGGATGGCTGGGAGTGAGGTCCAACTAATCATGTGAGGGTGGTTTTAAAGTTTACGACCGCCGGGCTGAGTGGCTCAGACGGTTAAGGCGCTGGCCTTCTAACCCCAACTTGGCAGGTTCGATCCTGGCTCAGTCCGGTGGTATTTGAAGGTGCTCAAATACGACAGCCCCGTGTCGGTAGATTTACTGGCACGTAAAAGAACTCCTGCGGGACTAAATTCCGGCATCTCGGCGTCTCCGAAGACCTTAAAAAGTAGTTAGTGAGACGTAAAGCAAATAACATTATTATTATTATTATTATTATTATTATTATTATTATTATTATTAAAGTTTACGACCACCCCTTCAATTTATTTGCTGCCGGCCTCGTACTGTTTGTTAATTATGCAGTAATCTACATTACGGACCGACGATTTTGGTATAAGCAGAAATACTCTACCTGAAAAGGTTCAAAAGTTACATATTTTTTAAAAGTTTCAAGAAATATAAAATTGAATTTTTCTTCTGGAAATTAATTTAATAGTCCAAAAGTGGGGTAAGATTCGGCTATGATTTTTGTTTTTCTAAGAGATTTTACGAAGGGTATTTCGATGTAAATAACGGAGGAAAATACAAAAATCAACTTATTTTTTATATTTTTTGAGTTTCACGCTTTGAATTTAGGACTAAAACGGGACAATGTTGGTATTTTCTTTTGAGTCCATTTCAAGCTCCCCTCCTTCCATTTAGGTTTGCAAAATCTGTTCCTTCTAATGTTACTCTTTGCAAGTCAGTAGGCACATCTTGACCAGTTCTTGCCATTCAGAAGTTTTTCAACATTGTAAGATTATTATTATTATTATTATTATTATTATTATTATTATTATTATTATTATTATTATTATTTACCTTATGTGTTGGCGAAAATGTGGGGGAAAATGTGTGTCAGAAGCAACTACTGGTTTAAGGATCGGTGGTAAAACACTTTGGAAGTGTCTTAAGATATTTTCGCAACAAACAATCCAGTGATATGAGTTTGGAACAGTTGTTGACAGGCTAAGGGCAGTCTATCCACGGAAGACATAACCCAAGCAAGACCGTAAGTTATTGCATCTTTGTAAAAAGGACATAAGTGCTAGTTGCAGTGATCTTCTGAGAGATCTAAGGGCCTACTGTGCAATGCTGCCATAACTGAGTGCACTGTATGAAACAGATTGGATGAGGCAGGCCTAGGAATATTTTTTGCATTGAAGAAACCTCGTCTGAATGGCGCTCACAAAAGGAAGCGACGTAGATTTTGGAAGGGGTCTTTTGGATGCTGCAAAGAATCTTGGAAGAGATTAATTTTCTACGATGAATTTCCGTTCGAGCTATTCACTCGACGTAAAGTTCCGATTCGTAGAATAATAATAATAATGAAATACAGTGACCAGTGGCACGTTGTGGAATACAACTTATAATTCTAAAAATTGTGACTATTAACAGTATTTCTTTACGAGTTAATTCACTCATGGATAAGGTCTACATTAAAACATGGTTATGTTTAAAAATAATAATTCTTCCAGTGTATGTCGCCTTCGCAGTGCATCAAGACGGTGGTGCAATGAACAGGGGATGTATCGCCTCAGAGGGTCCTGGAAAGTTTTAGGTGCTGACTTGTGTAATATGAATAGTGCCAGATACTGAGACCATGGAGGTAATGATCCATTCAGCGCAGCAGCTGCTGTGGGGGGGGGGGGGGGGTAGATAATCTTTATCAGCAAGATAACTGCCCATGTCATTGATCTATGGCAACAAAGCTGCGGTTTGAAACCAAGGACTTTGAACTGCTTCCCTGGCCGCCTCGTTTTCCGGCATTAAATCCCATCGAGGACCTGTGGAACACAATGACATACAGACTTGCAAAACAGAAGCCCAAGAACGTGGTAAAATTTCAACTGGCAGTGTACGCACTATGCCAACAAGTATCACGCGAGAAGTGTAGGAAATTGATCCACTCCATGCACACAGGATCAAGGCATGCTACAAGGCCAGAACTAAATAATGAACAATATTGCCGTGTGACATATCCCAATGTACGTGTTAAATGAATAAATGGATGACTAGTGTCAAAATGATAAATTAGTTTTATTGGGTGGTCTTTAAAAAATTTTCTGGCATTGTATTCTTGTGTTCAAAGATGTTATTAATGGAATGGTGTGGCGATAAAATGTTATGGTGTTTTTTGATTTTGAATTAATTTGAAAGTACGGGTATATGAGAGCTTACCGCTCCGCTTTGTTAATAAAGAGTGCTGAGCGGGGGCCAACAATACAGCCAATCTCGTTCCACTACCCATTGCAGCAGCGCATACTCTCCTCGTAGAAAGATTTTCGCTCAAGGTGCTGAAGCTGATTGACCCCTCTGATGGGCGTCTTCTTCGGAATCTCTAACTTTTCCCTCCACCACAACCTTCTCCAACACGCCTGTTCTTCTGGTGATGTGTCCGAAGTATCGGAGGAAAGCCTGGGTAATCCGCTCGAGAAGTTTAGTTTGGATGCTTAGTTCTTCCAACACGGTAGTTTTGGTACGGTCCAAGAAATGCAAGGAATGCGTCGGATAACAGAATAGATTAATATTTACGTAGTGTGTGCTGAACTCCCTTGAGGTAGGCGGTTTGTGAGTAGAGCGATGACTACTGGGTCCCAGCTGAATCTGGCATTACTTGTTCCTTGCTCTTCCTACCCGACCTTTCGTGGACAACTCATGTTCTCGCCCTATCCCGTTGATAAATTACATTTACGAGGCCGGGAGAGTCTTGCCTTGTCACGACTTTTAAAATTTACAGGTGTCTTTCGTATTGGTTCGGAACTCTTCCTTTTGATTGGGGCTTATGACACGTCGTTTTGCCCTGTTCATAAACATGAAAAGTACGAAATGTCCCCTCTTATGCAAAAACGTTTTATCTTCTGCGTTAAACCGAACCCATGGAATTGTATCATATACGACGTTAGTGTAGTTTTTTTTCTTTTTTTCTTTTTTTTTTCAGGTTTTGTTTTCCTTTTTTGAGTCTATCAAGCGTTTCTTGCTTCTGGCTCGGTGTCTGTGCTTTGTCCTATTGGTGAAATGGTATTTTGGGTCGGCGTTGAAGGCTGGTAATATGTACAGTTTTCGTATTTTATAATCGGCTGTATTACAAAGAATAAGGCTTTGTTTCGTAACATGCCTTTTGTTTTAATGCTTTGGGAACGAAAGTGATGGAAGTAGAGCGGTAAGATACGGTTACTGCCTGACGTCTGCAGTATGAATGAAGGTAGCGAGTGCGTGCGCTATATACGCCTGGTACCTGAACGTCATGCTCATGACATCATTGCATACCGCGTATTACGTAGTTCCATGTGACGTCATTTGATCGCTGTGACTTGGAGAAAGCTACTATGGTGAGTAACCAGAGATACAAGTAGCCAGCCTGTTTGATATTCCGAAGCTGTATGGTCGATTAAAATGCATGCTGTAATAACTCAGCCGGAGAATACTGATCCTTGTCGTGAAGACCCTGGTGTTTTAGGAGAGAGGAGCCTTTATATTCACCACAATATTCTTAATTTTTGTTGTAAGAAATAGCCAAGTGTTTTTATTCATCTGCGAGTCCCTTTTGTTTCTGAAACTTTTTATTCATCTGCGAGTCCCTCGTGTTTCTGGAACTTTAGATGAAGTAACGTTAGCCGGTTGAACTTCCAAGTGATTAGCTTTATTTTTAGGGGAAAACAAGCGGTATTATCATCCCGAGATTTAGACTCCAGGCAAATTATGTACAATTACTATTCATTGTTTTGAACCAAATTAGACAAAATCGAGATAGACTCTTCTCAACTGCGGCTATTCGTATTCGTTACATTGTCGACATTCAGTGAAAATGTTTTTGTCATTGCGGTGTAGTCCGGCCCCATGGCTGAATGGTCATTGTCTTCACCTTCTATCCTCGGGGCCCCAGGTTCGATTCCCGACCGGATAGAGGGATTTGAATCCTAGGTGTTGAATGCTAGGTGTTTTTGCAATCCCCAACATTTATGCTACTTATGTCATGTACACTATCCACCACACTGCCATGCATTGCGATTTCCTATTCACGACAGATGCCTTTCACCCTCGCCCCAGTGGCTCTGAACTTTGGAGCGTGGGTTGTGAGCACGGGCCTCTTAGTTGAGTCCTGGCATTGCTTCCGCTTAGTTGTGCCAGGCTTCTCACTTTAATCTATCATATCCGATCTCACTTGGTCAGCGCTTGTTCTTTTCCAACCCCGATGGCATTAGAGCATTGGAGGCCTAGGGGGTATTTTATTTTCACGCTCTTCCAGGGCATTTTCTTTCTGTAGCTGATACCTTCATTTTTCGAAATGTTGAACCGCTTCCATTTTCTCTGTATGTGTTACGAGGGGATTGTTGCCTGATTGTACTTTCTCTTAAAACTAATCACCACCACCACTCACCCTCGCCGGAGGGTCTCCCTTACAAGGACTGCACCAGGCTAGCAACAGCCACACGAATTTATATATTGTAGTGTAGACGTTATGCAAAAACTGTACTACATCAAGGATAAGGCTAGATAGGCAGTAGGCAAATTCTGGAAACATTCCCTTTTCATTTTTGAATTAAAATGAAACAAAAGTTGACTGCTTTCAGTGAAAACAGTTGAACATAAAATACACTTGTATCTTCATTTAAACCGGCATATATTTGAAAAAGCAAAAGGAAATATTTTAATGTGAATGGCGCCTACTTCTAGTGCTACCGGGCGAGTTGGTCGTGCGCGTAGAGGCGCGCGGCTGTGAGCTTGCATCCGGGAGATAGTAGGTTCGAATCCCGCTTCCTTCCACCTCCTAGGCCTTTCCTATCCCATCGTCGCCATAAGACCTATCTGTGTCGGTGCGACGTAAAGCCCCTAGCAAAAAAAAAAAAACTTCTAGTGCCGTTACATCATCGGATGTTGGCGACTGTTCTGGCTATCACACTTTCATTGCTAGGTGCGCGAAATAGCGAAATTGTTGGTTGTCTGAACCACTGTCGCTGGTTCTCTAGGAAAGACGTGTGGGGTCTCCCAGGACCTCTTCCCTCGCCAGCCGATCTTCCTTTGCAAAACTGTTAGCTGGAAGGTGTAAAGTTTCCGTGTGCCTCATATGACTGAAGCAGGTGAGCTTCTTGATCTTAGTCTTACAAAGTTCTCTTTCCTCACACATCCTGGTCAATACTTCCTGGTTTCCTATTGTCTACCCAGCTGATACGAAGTAAGCGACAGTACACTCACATTTCAGATGCTTGTAATCTTCTCCGTATAGCTATTGTAATAGTCCAGGACTAGACTTCGTACACCACGACGGGGAACACAGCACCGTGAGTATCTAACCCGAAGCTGCAATAGTATTTCTCTGCTACAGAACACTTGACAGAGGCTTGTAAATGCTGCCCTGGCCTTCTCCATGCAGAACTTTACTTCTTGGGAATGGTGCCATTGTTCAGTTGATGACGCTGTTTAGGTACATGATTTTATCGACCCACAGACAGAGATCGACGAATTCATGGAGAGAATTGCGGTGTAAGGTAAAGTTTGATTTCAGGAGGTGAAATTGTGGCAAATATTCATTTGCGAAGAGTAAGGTATTCGAATACATACCTAGAGAAATATTCGATGAATTTCAGTGGGCGAATTTCTCATACATCCGACTGATGCGTTATATCCCTTGTATTTTCAACGAAAAATTATTTTTTTCATATTTTAATGGAATTTATATAAAATTCAACTCGGTTATCGATACTTAGGGATGGATGAAACGAGCGTTCGCCGGCTAGTGACTTAGTGACTGCCACTAATTGCCGAACTACTCCAGAGGTGGCACCACCAGCATTGGGCCCTTGTTTGTTGATCTCGTGGGACCTTCCTTAGCCAAGAGAAGGATGTAAACTCTACCCACTGAAGTCCTAGATCAAATCAAAATCAAGAACCGAACCCGCAAATTATGGCACCGGTGCAGAGACCCGCACTTAAAGTCCCTCTGGAACCGGCAATCCAGAAATTTGGCTATACTTATTACTAGGGCTCGGATGTTTAAGACCTAAAACTAGCCCAAATAAGCAAGCAAGCAAAAGTGACGAAATATGACGTAAAAATTACAAAATATAACCCAAAACGATATGTATTTAAGTAAATTATTTATTCTTACTTTCATATTAATTTTCTGAATATACATGTTTAGCAGCTATTAACAGTCTATTGCCCTCGATTCACTTATCAAACATTTGTGAATACATACATATAAAGTAGGACCTACAAATTTCGCTAAGATTATCACGTCACACAACATTTAAAAATCAAAACATGTTTGCTGCATTCTTCATTGTTGGTTTGAAATACGAGAAAACTAGAAATCAATCTATTTCTGTAAAATAGTTTGGAACGTTTAAGCTCAGATTACGTTAATATTATTTAAATGCCTTAAAGTTTAAACTGAGCACCACGAAACGAATTAAGTAGATGTCTTTCGATAGATTATGGTAGGGCGACAGGGCAAATAGTGTATGACAAGATTGATCTTCAAAGCATCAGGCGCGATTATCACTTAACACATTCTTGTAAGAAAAGCTCCTTTCTACGTCACAAGACGTTATTTGTGCATATTTAAATAACATTAAATCACTGCTATCGAGTATGCGCACATCTTGAAATGCACTGGTACCTTCTCCTCTAAGAATGTCATTTCTCTTGCAAACACAGCGAAAACCGTCACTTCGATTGAGCACGTTTCGAAGTTTCCTTTTTACACTGACGCCAACTATTCCGTGTGATTATTGTGCTTAAAGTTCAACACTTCTCTTAATATCAATACTTGCATGAATTTCGAAGCTAGCAGCATCTAAACGAGTAATTCCAAAGATCGACTTAATATATGCCAGACTTTCTGACAAACTGTTGGGAAACAATTCCTGCGCAATCTTAATAGAACAGGCAGTGTATTCCAGTTGTACTAACTACAGATGTGACACGGAAAAACGGTTTTGTGAATACTAGTTCTCATTCGGAAAGTTGGCGATGATTTTGCACAGCTACAGCTGTCATCAAATCGCCGAAATATGACGTTTCTACGAAAATAGCTCAAAATATGACCTTATGACAAAAGGTAGCCAAAATATGCATTTATATTACAAATAAAAATCACTTAATTGTGACGATAATCACCTGATTTGCACCGAAATCCAATCGGGCAAGAAAAAAGACAAAGAAAAATATGACTTTTCCTAAACACCCGAGCCCTACTTATTACTATTAGAAACCATAAAATCAGAGCTCGGAGATCCAGATTAGCCGAGTTAAATGTGGCCGATAACTCACTGCACAGGATGGCTAGAAGATTCACTAGGAAGCGGACTTGGCATACTCATCCTCCATGGAATACGAGGATTGACCCATTCAGATGTCGACAAGCTAATGCCCTTGCCGACACTTTTGAAACCACTTGTACTCCCAACATACATCCTTCCGATGATGACTTCATCGATCTCGTTGAGGAGGAAATTGAAATTGATGTTTTTATTTATTTATTTATTTATTTATTTATTTATTTATTTATTTATTTATTTTATTATTTTTGTTACATTCCCTAAAAACCAGAAGTTAGAAGTCGCGACTGATAAATCTTTAAATTCTTTGAAAACGTTTAAGTAAAAAAAGCTAGGTAAACAATTGCTACGGAAACTGCCACCTCGGCGATAGCGCTAAATGCAGGTCATTGATGATTGATTTCGCTTGAATATGACAAGAGTTGCTTCTTGTAAGAGATGCTTAATCATATATGATGAAATCGGGCAATTCTCGCTATGCACTATATTCCAAAATGGCGCACATATCTTGCACATACATGCCACCGCAAGCAGAAAAAAATGTCACCTTTCCAAATTTCCAGCTGTAAACAGATAGATTTCAACTTCTCGAGGTACCATCAAGAATGCTGCCTTTTTAAGCCTTGTCACTGACTTACTCTTGCCATCCGCCCCTATTCTTACCAGGCGAGGTTCTACTGTGAAAACTATGAACTGGTGAGAGACGTCGTAAATTCGTTTGGCAGCAGTGGGGAAATGTGTAAACTAGCAGCATAAGAACTCTTACCTGACCACGAAATAGCTACATAAAGTTAAATTTCGGATTCCTGTTCTAACTTCGAGATATCTAAAGCTATACTGGTTGATCATATGTTTTAAAGTGTCTCCTATTGTGTTAGTTGATGTTAGTCAGCTTTTCACTGTGGAAAATTGTGCTATATGACAATCTTCTGCAATTTCGTTTTGAAAACTTTGCAGGAAATTGTTGGTACATACAATTAAACAACGAAGTCAGGTGATCGGCCTAGTTGAAACCTATTATTTTGGAGTGCTAGTAAGACTCTTGAGATTAAACCCCAGTATGGTTTATGCAAGCGGCTTTTTTGCTTTTTGCGCACTTTAACCAGTAATCAAGATGTCTGATCAGAGAAATTCCTTTCACGTCTTTGGCCAAACATAGCCCAGAACATTTTTTTAGGTCTAACAAAATTAGGTAATTTATATACCAAATTAATCTTCACCTTGCTTATGAGTTGGCTGATTCAAATGATTTATTTTTAGCATATTCATTTAGGTCATTTTTAAAGTTTTGTCATATGAGCGTTTTAGAGCACTTCTGGTTAATTCATTGGTCAACAAAATCCAAGTCCTGGTTACCACTTTCAGTTAAGGTGAAGCAGAGAGGAAGAAAGGTTCTGGAACATCTTGGAATGAAAACTGGTTGAAATTCAGGAACAATATTACAGAAAATGGACAAACAGCACGTCACTGAGGGAGAGTCCGGCTCCATGGCTATATGGTTAGCGTGCTGGCCTTTGGTCAGAGGGGTCCCGGGTTCGATTCCCGGTAGGGTCGGGAATTTTAACAATCATTGGTTAATTTCGCCGGCTCGAGGGCTGGGTGTATGTGTCGTCTTCATCATCATTTCATCCTCATCACGACGCGCAGGTCACCTACGGGTGTCAAATCAAAAGACCTGCACCTGGCGAGCCGAACATGTCCTCGGACACTCCCGGCACTAAAAGCCATACGCCATTTCATTTACTGAGGGAGAGAATACAAGAAGAAATAATCTGAAGAAGCATGACTCCAGGGAAGAAGGATAAGAATGCAACTGGATCTTCACTGGAAGATCTGAATCAATAGTCGGTGAGGACTACAGTGTTAAAGGGTCGTAAATGGTGTCTCTATCCGCGAGTGAATGTTTTATTGCGATTTCTGAAAAATACAACTTCCTTGCATAATTCAACAATTTTTAAAGGAACTGCGATTGTTGTGGTAAAGTGGATCTACAATGGTAGAGGTAGAACAAATTATGCAAGTCCAACCCTTGTCCCGTTTCTCTACGGAATCGGGTATAAAGTGAGAGAAAACTTCGTAGCGACTTCTTACGACCGGACGAGGTGAAAAAAATGAAGGCGTGATATATGATAGCGAGAGGGGAACCCGGTGCTGGCACATAGCCTACCTACTCCGGTCGAATAGCACCAAAGAGGGGTCTGCTCAAGGCTTTACCCCCATCCGACGGACGAATCACCATCAACAGCCCTCACTCCATATGAACACTGGCACCGCAATATAGTAATTAGAAACTGTATACCACCACCCCCTCCCCCCTCCTACCGGCCTGCCAACATTCTGATCGTGAAATTTTTTCGACCAACGCGACTCGAACCGTCTATCCATGTTGTCAGATCATATAGACTTGACGCGTTAACGATCATGACCTCTTCGGCGGGCTAGGTAGAACAATAATGTCATAGTAAAAATAAACAGATCTAGGGAATCGTCTTTAATAGGATGGAAACCAGTCATAAACGCTATGCTGCGTCAAAGGCCTTCGGGGGGTTTTGGGTTCGATTCCCGGCCGGGATGGGATTATAATCGCGTCTGGTTAATTCCTTTGATTCGGGGACTGGGTGGGTGGTTTCTCCCAACACTCATCTTCATGCACAAATCAACACACTATACTAACAACCACCACAGATAAAACGTAATAGTCGATACATCCCTCCACAGAGTTGGGGTCATGAAGTGCATCCGGCCGTAAAACAGGGCCAAGTCCACATATGCAACACAGATCGCAACAGCGACCCCACCAGGATGTAGGAAGAAGCGGAAGACGACTGGTGTAACGCTAACATTCTGTCAACACCTTTCTAGAATAGCAGCTAAAATCTGAGCACGTGACTTCTTTTGTAAGTTAACGGCTACCTCATGGGGAGCTGAAGCACGGCTGCACTTGGATCAGTGTACTCAACTGCATCAAATTGCCTCAACAGCTGTCATTCGAAGAAGATCGATGGGACTTTCTGACCCTCGCAATCGGTTACAATTTCACGGTGAACTGTTGGATCAGAAGATTTGACACCGACTATCACCAAGAAACTCTCCAATATCTGCAGGTTGCATTCAGTCCGTAAATGCTTGTAACTTTGAAGCAAAAATGGAATGAAGAATTGTCCTCGAAGTCACCAAAATGGCACGTCGTTGAAAAGCATAATGTAGCCGCAGAATTTAACCTACCCGTCATGTACAGAATCGTCTTAGTACGACACGAACCAGTCATGGACGCTTGCTGCGTCAGCGGTGAAGTAGGGCCTTATGCAGTTAGGCGCATGTGAAGGCAAAAGAGAAGACTTCATTGATGTCACAGCGGACATAGTTGAGTCGTCCTCGGCCGCAACCCACTGGATCCCCCTACCTCTTTGTTAAGCACGCTTTAACTTTTATTTAATTTTGCTTTGTCTAGGCATATGTGCTTTGTATGTTATACGCTAAATAATAAACTGAACATATAATATCTATGCTGTGTTTGTCATCAGTCCATAGACTGGTTTGATGCAGCGCTCCATGCCACCCTATTCTGTGCCGACCTTTTCATTTCTACGTAACTATTTCATCCTACATCTGCTTGGCATATTCAAACCTTGGTGTACCCCTACCGTTCTTACCGCCTACACTTCTTTCAAAAACCAACTGAACAAGTCCTGGGCGTCTTAAGATGTGTCCTATCACTCTATCTCTTCTTCTCGTCAAATTTAGCCAAATCGATCTCCGCTCACCAATTCGATTCAGTATCTCTTCATTCGTGATTCGATATATCTATCTCACCTTCAGCATTCTGTAACACCACATTTCGAAAGCTTCTGTTCTCTTTCTTTCTGAGCTAGTTAACGCCCATGTTTCACTTCCATACAATGCCACGATCCAGACGAGTCTTCAGAAACGGCTAATTCCTATATCAATGTTTGAAGTGAGCAGATTTCTTTGCTTAAGAAAGCTCTTCCTTGCTTGTGCTAGTCTGCATTTTATGTCCTTCTGCCGTTAGTTATTTTACTACCCAAGTAACAATGTTCATCTACTTCATTCAAGTCTTCATTTCCTAATCTAATATTTCCTGCATCGCCTGCCTTCGTTCAACTGCACTCCATTACTTCTGTTTTGGACTTATTTATTTTCATCTTGTACTCCTTACCCAAGACTTCGTCCATATCATTCAGCAACTTCTCGAGATCTTCTGCAGTCCCAGATAAAATAACAATATCATCGACAAATCTCAAAATTTTGATTTCCTCTCCTTTGATTGGGATTCACTTTCCAAATTCCTCTTATTTCCTTTACTGCCTGTTCTGTGTAAACATTAACAAGGAGGGGGCGGGGCAAACTGCAGCCTTGCCTCACTCCTTTCTGGATTGCTGCTTCTTTTTCAAAGCCCTGGATTCTTATCACTGCAGACTGATTTTTATACAGATTGTGGATAATTCTTCGTTCACCGTATCTGATCCCAGTCATCTCAGAATCTGGAATAGCTTGGTCCAATCAACATTATCGAATGCCTTTTGTAGATCTATGAATGCCATGTACGTGGGCTTGTCCTTGATTCGATCCTGTAAGAGCAGACGTACAGTCAGGATTGCTTCAGGTGTTTCTACATTTCTTCTGAAGCCAAATTATTGATCTCTCAACTCAGCTTCAACTTGTTTTTCCATTCTTCTGTAAATAATACGTGTTAAAATTTTGCAGGCATGAGATACGAAACTAATGGTACGGTACGGTAATTTTCACACTTGTCAGCACCGGCTTTCTTGGGAATAGGTATAACAACATGCTGCCGAAAATCGGATGGCACTTCTGTCTCATACATATTACACATTAAATGGAATAACCTTGCCATGCTGGTTTCTACTAATGCAGTCAATAATTCAGAGGGTATTTCATAAATTCCAGGTGCCTTGTTCGTATTTAGGTCTCTCTCAGCTCTGTCAAACTCGGAACTCAAAATTGGGTCTCCCATTTCATCAGCACCAACAGCCTCTTCCAGAACCAGATCATCTACATCTTTACCTTGATACCACTGTTGGATATGTTCATGCCATCTTTCTGCTTTGTCTTCTTTCCCTAGCAGTGGCTTTCAATCTGAACTCTTTAATATCCATACACCTAGGTTTCCTTTCTCCAAAGGTTTCCTTGATTTTACTGTATGCAGCATCTACCTTTCCTAGGACCATACAACCTTCGACATCCTTGCCCTTCTTCTTCAGCCATTTTTCCTTAGCTACCTTGCACTTTCTATCCACTTCATTCTTTAATCGCCTGTATTCTTATCGGCCCTCTTCATTTCTAGTAGGGATGTGCGCGAGTGACGCTTGGACAAGCGGGAATCTAGTCTGGCGAGTCCAAGCCTCGCCGAGTAACCCGTGCGAAGTAACTCGAGTCTCCACGGTGACGTCACGATCCGTAACTGCGACCTGTTGCTGAGCAGTCGCAATAAATGCCCCAATCATTAAGTACGATTACAACAGCTACGTAAATGATGATCATAACGAGAAACACGCGAGTGTAAGACCGTAACACATTTGTTTCGAAATGCCATTCGTTTAGTTTGTCACACAATGACATTCTTCCTTTTCTCCTTCGTCTATATTTAGTTGGGCTCGTTCATTACAGCGCCTCTGTAGCGTAACGGGTAGTGTTATTAACTTTCATCCTTGGAAGCCTGAGTTCGATTCCCGGTACCGCCAGAAATTTTAGATTGTCAGGAAGGCTGGTATCTGATTGAAATAGTATATGCAGCTCGCCTGCAATGGGGGTTTTCCCGAAAGGAGCTGCACCACCTCGATATGAGGATATGAGTTTGCATATTTGCGTTATATCGCCCAATAGGTTAGCCTTTGGTAACTTGAGATACGGAGTGAAGATTAGGAACATAATTTAACTATTCACTGTAGGCTTCCTTCCCTCTTCCTTGTCTATCCCAATCTTCCCATCCCCCACCAAGGCCCCTGTTCAGCATAGCAGGTGAGGCCGCCTGGGCAAGGTACTGGTCATTCTCCCCAGTTGTATCCCCCGACCCAATGTCTCACGCTCCAGGACACTGCCCTTGAGGCGGTAGAGATGCGATCCCTGGCTGAGTCCGAGGGAGAAACCAACCCTGGAGGGTAAGCAGATTAAGAAAGATAACAATCTAGCTGTATCTCTATTTCACATTAAAAATATCTTAACACAGTCGCTAGTTACGTAGATTCATCTGAACACACAGTGCGAGACGCAAGGTTCGGTAAGGGGCGCAATGTTCACACAATTGTGAGATCAGATATACCACACATAGCTTTAAAAACTTTGCGGTCAGGTAATCTTTGTATAGTCACGAGCGTACAATAATGCCGTCTATAATATAGATTAGTCGAAAATGTACGTTTGTCCTGCCTGATCTCTACAATTTCACACTGCCCCGGTAAAATGAAATGGCGTATGGCTTTTAGTGCCGAGAGTATCCGAGGACATGTTCGGCTGGCCAGATGCAGGTCTTTCGATTTGACACCCGTAGGCGCCCTGCACGTCATAATGAGGATGAAATGATGTTGAAGACAGAACACACCCAGCCCCCGTGTCGGCAAAATTAACCAATGATGGTTAAAATTCGCTACCCTGCCACGTATCGAACCAGCGACACCTGTGACCAAAGACCAGCACGCTAACCATTTAGCCATGGAGCCGGACTGTGGCTCATAAGCACCTGTGTCCACACGTTCCTTAGTTTACGTTACAGTATGGTTTTGTTGTGTAGGTCTATACATTCATGTAAATTCGGCATAATGTACAAGTTCGGTTCTACATTGTTGTGCAGTAAAACAACGAATGCCCTAGTTAAACGTCCACAACGTTCAATTGATTGAAGGAATGCTCTGGGCATTTGGTAAGGTATCCAAGAATAACAATTATATTGTTTCCACCTCCGGTATTTTGTCCTGCCGTATAATATCGTACTTATTTTTCCGGTAAGGTACTGTGTGTATGCTTCGGGATTAACGACTGTTTGAAAGGGTGACTGTGAGCACACTTCTTTAAAGTGATGTTAATTACCACATCGAAACATCAGTTTGTACATTATATCACTGTGCATTATTGGGAAATGGACCCAATACTTGTCCTTGGCCTACCTACAATATTAAGCATCGTGTTGTTTCCATACACGGCTCGCAGATAACGCTGCCAGCGTCCTCGGCCTCGAGTCCGGACTCGAGTACCTCGAGTTTTACGATCCCAGACTCGAGTCTTCGCGAGTCCATTCGCAGCCCATGACTAATTTCTAGCATTCTTGTATTTTCGTCCTTCATCAATCAGGTTTAGTATCTCCTGAGTTATCCACTGATTCTTAGCTGATCTTTTCTTCCTAACATTTCTTCAGCAGCCCTACTGCATTTTTCTTTTAGTCGTTGTGCAACTTGTTCTTTGAAACAATCCCCCCCACACTCTTATTTTAACTTGTCTAGATCCCATCTCCTTTCATTCCTTCCTTTCTTCAACTTCAGATGGCATTTCATGACCAGCAAGTTATGGTCAGTCCACGTCTGCTCCTGGAAAGTTTTAAAATCCAACACCTGGTTTCTGAATCTCTGCCTAATCATAATGAATTCTATTCGATACCTTCCAGTATCTCCAGGCCTCGTCCACGTATACAGCCATTGTTTGTGGTGATTGAACCAAGTATTGGCAAGGACTAAATTATGCTTAGTGCGG
Organism: Anabrus simplex; assembly: GCF_040414725.1. Lineage (NCBI taxonomy): Eukaryota > Metazoa > Arthropoda > Insecta > Orthoptera > Tettigoniidae > Anabrus > Anabrus simplex. The sequence continues at coordinate 784,500,227 of NC_090265.1, forward strand.
AATTCAACCAGCCCGCCTCCTCTTTCGTTCCTTCGTCCCAGTTCGAATTCTCCTACTATATTACCTTCTCTTCCTTGGCCTACCCCTGCATTCCAGTCTCCCATCACAGATACTCGTCACCTTTTACGTATTGTATTAATTCTTCTCTCTCTTCATATTCTTTCGATTTCCTCTTCATCCCCTGAACTAGTAGGCATATAAACCTGCACTATTGTGGTGGGCATTGGTTTTGTGTCTATCTTGACGACAGTAATTCTTTCACTATGTTGGTCGTAGTAGCTTACCCGCTGCCCTATTCTCTTATTCATTATTAAACCAACTCCTGCATTTCCCCTGTTTGATTTTGTGTTAATTCTGTAGTCGCCTGACCAAAAATCCTGTTCTTCCTGCCAACATTCTTCACTTATACCAGCTACATCTAACTTTAGTCTATCCATCTCCCCTTTCAGATTCTCTAACCTACCACAACGATTCCAACTTCTAACATTCCACGCTCCGACTCGCAGAATGCCAGTATCCATCTTCCTGATGATCGCCCCCGCTCGTGTAGTCCCCACCCGGAGATCCGAGTTGGGGACTAGTTTACCCCGGAATATTTTACCCGGGAGGAAGCCATCATCAGTACATCATTCATACAGAGAGAGCTGCATGTCCTCGGGAGTTAGTTATGGCTGTAGTTTCCCGTTGTATTCAGCCGTGTAGCAGTATCAATACAGCTAAGCCATGTTGAGTATTATTAGAAGCCCATATCAGTCAATCTAGACTGCCGTCCTTGCCACTTCCGAATGACTGCTACTCCCTTGAACCACTCGTTAGTCTGGTCTCGCGGCAGATTCCCTTCCTATGTGGTTGCACCTGCGGCTTGGCCATCTGCTTCATGCGGACACGCAAGCCTCCCCACCGCGGCAAGGTCACATGGTTCGCAGGATATAATATTATCTATAGCGTGTAAAACTCCCCTTGCATTATCTGGAATTCTTCCAGAGGAAAGCGGATATGAATTAAATTTAACATTGGCAGTATAGGTCATTTCATTCTCCTCGTATACACACGAAAGAAATAATGCCAAATTGAACAGTGAAATTACGAAGGAAAGAGGTCGAGGAAGACCTACCGTACGCTAGCACGGCGATGGATGGAAGGGTGGTAGAAAACGACCGCTGACCGTGAAACTCAACCGTTAAAGACACTAGTAGAAATTTTAACAGGATGCCTTTTTTACCAACGTATTGACCTATTCAATGGCATTTGTGTGGGTTCGCGTGCGTTATATTGTTTCATTTTTATTTAATACTGCAGGACCCGGGCTGCTCCACAGCATTTGTTATAAATAGGTCAGAAAACATGTGGTATAACATCTTTCCATGTGCTGTGTGGGTTCTTCTTTGAATGTTTACTTTTAGGACTTGTATTAGCTGTTAATTGTGCGTGAAGTGATTTTTTGTAGGTGTCTTAATTGTGATGTTCATTAGTTTGTTTTTCGTCGCACCGGAGAGATACACACACACACACACACACACACACACACACACACACGGCGGCGGGGGTGGGAATGGAACGACCATGGGGTACAAGCCATAGCATTTGTCTGGTGTGAAAATAGGAAACCATGGAAAAACGCCTATAGAGCTGCCGAAAGTGGGGTTTCATCCTTTCGAATGGTACAAATAAGTGATAACTCTTAAGTATTTACAGGTCGCGCTATAGATATGATGTACATTATTCCAATTGTTGCTGGGACTCTCACCTTAGGGAACACCAAAACTGTGAATTCAGTAGTGATCTCGGTCATTTTAAATGTTTTCATTCACACCCTTTATGACCTACATGCCGATGGAGGCTGAAATTGGACGTAAACGGCATCCAGAGGGTCACAATTCATCATGTCACTCTCTCGCAACCCCCAACCATAGGGACTCTAGGGATGTCTTACCCCGACAGTATTTTGCCCCAGATATTGTCATATATGTATCAAGGTTGATTGACAACTATGTGGAAACATACATGCACAATCTCGGTCATTTTGGAAATTTTCTTTTGCACCCCGTGCCGATGGTAGATGAACTTGGACTTAAATATCATCCGGAGTGTCACTAGTCATCTCAACGACCCCGACAACTGAGGATTCAACACTAATGTAGGCCGTATTCGATTATTTTTACATGCCCCTCCCTCCCTCCCTCCCTCCCTCCCTCCCTCCCTCCCTCCCCAGTCCACTCCTAGGGGTGTTAGGTGTGCCTTACTCCCACGGCATTTCTCTCCAGGCAGTATTAAGTCATGGGTGCCAAATTTGGTTGAAATCGCAGGATTTGCCTGTAGTTGCCGTCAGTTCCAATAGTTCAGTTTCGCCGATATCCTTAAGGGCCCCGTACACGCGCGGACTTCGTCGGAGGCACGTGCCGTGATCGGAGGTAAGTCTGCGCAAACCATTTTCTTCAGACATATGTCTGTGTGTATGGCCGATAAGTCTGCCGACAAAAAGTCCTCAGGCAAATCTCTGACATTCTGGCGCTGCTTGAATTCAGCCGGAGACTTTGCGACGAAAGTGCTATTTCAGAGTCGCGGCAGAAAATGTAAACGGGGTGACCGACAAATATGAAACTGCAATCTTTTTTGTTTGCGCGTCGTCTTCGTGCAGAGCATAACATTATGTCTAAGTAACAACCGCTCATCTTGTATACTATCTAATTTCAGTCCGTATACATTTTTCAACCACCCGAAGCGCATAATCTGAAACAGAAAACAGCTGAGCGCATCGTATTCAACTTCTTCGGCAAATAATCATTTAGTCTGAGCGTGTGTTTTTTCTGTTGGCTTTACGTCGCACCGACACAGATAGGTCTTATGGCGACGATGGGACAGGAAAGGGCTAGGACTGGGAAGGAAGCGGCCGTGCCCTTAACTAAGGTACAGCCCCAGCATTTGCCTGGTGTGAAAATGGAACCACGGAAAAACATCTTCAGGGCTGCCGACAGTGGGGGTTCAAACCCACTATCTCCCGAATATTGGATACTGGTCGCACTTAAGCGACTGCAGCTATCGAGCTCGGTCTGAGCGTATGTGGGCAACTGCATACTTACGATTTACCTCCCGGAGGCAAGTCCGTGCAGGTAAGTATTCCAGAAGTCGGCGTGTGTATCGGACCCTTTACGTAAAGTTATTGCTCCTTAACTGTGTGCAATCCGCTAGGTAAAAAAAATATGCATTGCGGGTTAGGCTAAGCCTTCGCTTGCAATTATTGGAGTGATATTTAATGACTTGGTTTTAGGATTACTCAAAGTTGACTGAACTTAGGGGTCTTCAGTGCCTGATAATTCATTGGCAAATAATTCAGGAAAGAATAAAATAAAAATGGAGCAAATCGGTCCAGTAGACGGGTCGGACGAACTGGGCAAAGCTGTTCTTAGTAAACTCTTTTACTAATGTTTAGTGGGCCTAAACTGCTCCTCAGCATTCGTTATAAATAGGTCAGGTAACTTTTCTTGATTCGCCTGTTGTATTGTTTTGCCTGCCCTTTATAAATAGTTTAATGAACCTTTAAATAATAATTTATTCATTAGTAATGTAGCGTATTACACTTCTTTCTATTCAATTTTCACTGTGCATTGACCATTTGGGCGTATCTGGATCTTGATATCGAAACGATCTTGCCCGAGATAGTGCAACATACACTGTACAATTGGCCATGATTGAATAGTGGTTCGGGTAAAGTAGACACCCAAATTTTCAAGAGTAGTTCCCTGCGTTTTATTAATGGTCATACCGGGCGAGTTGGCCGTGCGCGTAGAGGCGCGTGGCTGTGAGCTTGCATCCGGGAGATAGTAGGTTCGAATCCCACTATCGGCAGCCCTGAAGATGGTTTTCCGTGGTTTCCCATTTTCACACCAGGCAAATGCTGGGGCTGTACCTTAATTAAGGCCACGGCCGCTTCCTTCCAACTCCTAGGCCTTTCCTATCCCATCGTCGCCATAAGACCTATCTGTGTCGGTGCGACGTAAAGCCCGTAGCAAAAAAAAAAAAAATTAATGGTCATACCAGGAGGCTAGTTGAATTGATACCTTCCCGTCTGTGCGTACGTCGACTGTTTTCTCTTAGCAGCATGTAAGTTATTAGGAACGTTCTGCCATCTTTAGGGTATATTTAGAAGCTGGGAAAGGTCAGAGAATCAAAATGTATCTCGCTGAAAATGATATTCTTCCACGATCGGAGGATATGTATACTCCGTGGCTTGACTGGTAGTAATCAAAGATGGTTGCATGCAGTCACACCACTAAGGATGAAAGTAGCATTATATCAGAATATTGATGAAAGTATAAATCGCTTAGCAATCCACCAAGTAGAGAATTGAGTGGTCATTTAGAGATTTGATTTTAAGATCAAAGTTGACTGAACTTAAGAGACCTATCATTGTCTGATTCACCGGCATTTAATTCCAGAAAGAATAAAAAGGAATGAAGCAGATTAATATATAGATTTTATTTCACAAAGCAAGTTCATTATTTTAAATACCTCTCTAAGAACAGTGAATTTACCTGCTTTTCTGCGATCCTCTCTTGTTTCTAAATCATTGAACAGTATTATTGCCACAAGTTGACGAAATATATTTAGCCCATTGTTGCTCTATAGGCAGGACTTACAAACTTTTCAGGACATCAATCATGGTAGTCCAGCTTCATATCTTCAGCTGTTATAAGAGAACAAAATTCCAACCGGCGACATTACCTCCACTTCACTAGTTTATGCCTCTCCGTTGAGCCTCCTTATTAATATACTGTACTAATAGCACTTACGACGTCCAGAGTGAAACATTTCAAAAAAGAATCCAGAATGTTATTTTTCCTGCCGGGCGAAAACCGGAACACTCTCGAAAAATGTTTCGATTAGAGTGTCTTCTGCCTGAGGAGGTTGTTACATAGCGTCTGCCTGACGTGGCCACACATACTCTTGCGCCAGATTTAGGCTCACTTTGTTCAGATTTCGAAATATCTTCTATACATTGTACAGTATCGTCCTCACCTTCAGGAACTGTATCGTTAAAATCAATGGCATTATCTTCTTCCTCATTTACATCCTCGTCAGAAACTGTATAACTCTGGCTCTGGTTAATGTCCCAAAAATGTTTTCCTCCTCAAATTCCTTTCCAGCAAGATATTTTTCACACGAGAATTGTTTACTCATTCCGAAGTAAATCTACTTCCGCATGAAACGTCTAAATTAACACTTCTACTCACAGACAACAGACATGTCTTATGGACACTATTTAAAAAAAAAAAAACTGATCTGCGTATATGTGGTACTTGTTATAATGCAGTGCGTCGCCTATGTCGTTCACGCTAATGACAAAAGTGGGTCCAAAACCGACCCCCTGCGGGACACCTATTGACTTGTTATGTCATCTTGAGTACATTGGTTCTTCTACTGATTGCCGGCGGTCAGTGAGGTAGGTGCTGAAAGAATTAAGAGATGCCTTATCACATTTCAGATTACGGAGATAGTGTAATAGTAACTCAGGACTGTGTCAAAGGCTGTTCTGAGTAGGTCTATCAGTGTTGCTGTAGTCTCATAACGTTGGTAACTCGCAGTAATGCTGTCGCGGTACTACTGTATGTCCTTTTAAATTTAAATGTCCCGGGCTGAGTGGCTCAGACGGTTGAGGCGCTGGCCTTCTGACCCCAACTTGGCAGGTTCGATCCTGGCTCAGTCCGGTGGTATTTGAAGGTGCTCAGATAAATCAGCCTCGTGTCGGTAGGTTTACTGGCATGTAAAAGAACTCCTGCGCGACTAAATTCTGGCATCTCGGCGTCTCCGAAAACCGTGAAAGTAGTTAATGGGACGTAAAGCAATTTAATGTCTAAACTTCAAGTTTTTGCAATATGTGTGTATTCTTTTTGTTTTCAATTATTTTTTTAAATTCCATTCATTCACCACTCTGATGGGGTGGGGCGGGCACCGAAAGGGAAATACCCTCTCTCTGGTCGGGATTCTTCCAATCGTTATTTCATATTTGCGCCATGATTATACCATCTACTAGGACTGATCAGATGCAAAAGCAAATCTTTACGAGAAATACCATGTTAACAAGACGTGGATCGCTGAAATGGATATACTGATATTCTTGAAATAGCCTACCTTTTATAATTTTATCAGAAATTACTAAGTGATCCTGCATAGTGGAATATAGTCTGGAAATTTGCGACATCAGACATTGACCATGAATGTTCTCGACTAGTTAAACATATGACCTGCATGGAGCTTTAACTTCGAAGTCAAGACACAATAAAACGCAGGAAATGAACTCAATTTTTATTATAATATCCAAAGTAACATGGACAGAAGTGGTTGTTGATTGTGCAGTTCGCGAAATGTATTTCGGGAATAGTGTGTTTGAAGCGGGGTAAATGTTTGAGTGTCTTATCAGTTCAGGATTGATCCACTCTCGATATTAATCTATATCGGATATGGTTACTTGGAAATCGATAGCTGCAATAACACTGCATTAAGAAATGGCATTATCATAATGTATGTTGACGACACAAGGACCGAGGGGATTCCTATTGGCGTGAAGCACGATACAACAGCAGACGGCGCCGAACGCAATGAACTGTTCAACAGGTCCAACTTCTCCCCTCCCTCACAAAATCAATCGCTCCCTCCCGTAGGGACAGTTTTCATACAGAACCATATCAAGTATAACTACCACAACAAGTTCATAATCTCCTTCAAACTCTTCGTACCAACAAAGCTACCGGTCCCGACACTATAGGTCCTCTTTTCTTGAAAAATACTGCCAGGAGCCTTTGCGTCCCTTTCTCTAAATTATTTAACAGATGTTTCGCCACGGGCTATTTTCCTTCGACCTGGAAACAGGCAAATATTGTTCCACTACTTAAATCAGGCAACAAATTTGTTTCATCTTGCCAACCAATTTCTATTCTCCCCACATTGTCCTTTATCTTTGAAAAGTTTATGTACACCATCTTCTCGCATTCACCTCTCCCTATATCTCAAACAATAGGCATTTTTCCTACCAGGTGGCTGTTATCAAACCTGACCACTCCGCTTAGTTCTGAATCACATGCCATTGCAGCTAAATTATAGCTGGATATCTGCTACGTAGACATTTCGAAAGCTTTTGATTCTGTAGACCATACACTCTGCTGCTCCATAAACTCGCCGAACGATTTGATAATGCATGACAGTCTTCTGACCCTTCTTCCTGTCTTCCTACATACCCGTTGACAGAGTTGATCAGGTTGATCAGATCCTCATGGTTACCAGTCACCTCCGGTGTCCCACAGGGCAGACTTCTTGGCCCTTTGCTATTTTCCTTGTTTACGGACGATCTGCCGCCCAAACTCAACGAAACGGCAAATGCCCTATTCTTTGCTGACGACTGGAAGATATTTAGGGAGATCGGTAATCCAGCAGATGCAGCTCTTTTACAGTCCTTAAGGTCCCTTAATGTCCTCTCGAACTGGTGCCGTACTTGGAAACGTCCCCAATCCACAAACGTGCATCAACATGGCCGAAAAAACCAAACCGAACCCCATGGCGCAATAGCACGTGAAGGGTCTTGGCCTACCAAGCGACCGCTGCACAGCCTGAAGGGATACAGATTACGAGGTGACGTGTGGTCAGCACGACGAATCCTCTCGGCCGTTAATCTTGACTAGAGACCGGGGCCGCCATCTCACAGTCAGATAGCTCCTCAATTGTAATCACGCAGGCTGAGTGGACCTCGAACCAGCCCTCAGATCCAGGTTAAAAATCCCTGGTCTGGCCGGGAATCGAACCCGTGGCGTCCTGGTATCCATATGACCCTGAGCATACGTAAATCTCCTCTATCAACGTCATATTACCTACTCGACAAGCCCATCGCCGTAGTTACGCAACAGCGCGACTTCGGTGTAATATTCCATACGAAATTACAATTCAAGAACCACATACAAACTTATACAACTTGAGGTTATGAAATTACTAAGCATTCTATACCGTTTCACAGAAATTTGATTCCACTGCTCTTCGCCACTTCTTCCTAACGGTCTTTCAACCTCTTTCGAACTGCTCTCCGATTTGGACAACAGCCTCCCCAATATTGGCCAGTTACACAAGGCAGTGTCCTCCTTTGCTGCAGTTGTGAGGAACAGAAACCCTAAGCTCAGAAATCTGTCTACGGAGCAGGTATTAAGGGCAGTAAATGAGTCACCGCTGCACATTAGGTGACACACCTGACTCGAGTTTCCTCCACGGAATTGTAAATAGGCATTAACTGCTCGGAACGTCTTGTCTTACTTTTCCCTCTCCGCCAGTCAAAGACCTTCTCCACATTCCTCACTCTTAGCACGGATTACTTAATCTTTTCTATTCCGCCTCCCAGCTCTCTCTAACATTATTAATAGGAGACAAGTTTGATAAAGCATAAAGTATATTGCAGAGGGGTGTAAATAATCTCTTAACGATAGGTTGATGTGAAGTGGTTGTACCGCCATCTTGACCTACTACGACTGGACTATGAACATGGACATTCTCATGGTTTTCGATTTGGGCAGTTATTAATAGGCTGTTTACCTGATCTTGTTACCTTCTGTTATGTTTTTTATATTTTATTATGAAAGTTTATTTTTGTTAATTTGTTGACAGTACAAGTGAGATGCCGTTAATAGTAGCTGTATCTTTTTTCTTTTGTATAAAGTTTATTTATTGATACTTTAACTTAGGAAGTCATATCGCGACATTCATAATTATACATAAAGGAATAATTACATTGATTATATAGAATTAAAATTGCAAAAATAACATTAGTACATATTGATCAGATAGCGATTACGTCATTGAATAGATTTGTTTTTCTAAAAATCTAGCTGTATCTTGTGCTTGTAAATAAATGCCATAACGATACAGTTACGCCGCATGTAATTATCGTATTATAGTGTGGTCGGACAAAGAAAAGGGTTTTCTTTTTTTCTTTTCAGAAGTACATTTTTCAGCGCAGATTTGACAGTTTTGCATAGTAGGGTGATTCCTTAGAATTGTGAGAATTAAACTCACGTTTTAAAATCACAGCAGATAGTAATAGCAGATTTTAAATATTGTATCGCCACGAGACTGTTTGTGTCATAAGTCTTTAGACTGGTTTGGTGCAGCTTTCCACGCCACCCCATTCCTGTGCCAAAATGTACATTTCTACGTAACTACTGCAACCTACCTAAACTATAATCTAATCATTGAATCTTTCGCGCAGTTAAACGGTATTGTATATATCGGAAATACATTAACCGATTATTTTAAATATTTATGGAAACCACTTTTAATCGTGAAAACCGTGCAGTTTATTGGTTATTGGGAGTTATTTTATACGTCAATGATCTTGATGTTAAAACGAAAAGCGTGTGTACTCCCTCCCAGGTTATTTGTAACCTGAAATTGAAACTGTAATATTCTGTTAGTGGTTATAAGATGGAGGGAGAACTGTAGGCATACCTCGACGAGGCCTTCCGAAGGAATATAAATCAGATAACTGTTGGGCTTCATCTTCTCCCTCCCCCTTCCTTCTTTCTTTCTTTCTTTCTTTCTTTCTTTCACCGGGCGAGTTGGCCGTGCGGTTAGGGGCGTTCAATTGTGAGCTTGCATCCGGGACATAGTGGACTCGAATCTCACTGTCAGTAGCACTGAAGCAAATGCAGAGGCTGTGCCGTAATTTGGCCCACGGTCGCTTCCTTCCCACTCCTCGGCCTTTCCTATCCTATCGTCGCCATAAAATCTGTTTCGGTGCGACGTACAAGAAATTGTAAAAAAAAAAGTTTTATTTTCTTAATCTCCTTGTGTCTACGTGATATTGAAAAATTCAAGATTATCAAGCCTGGTTCCCAGCTCTGAAGTCTTCCTACCCATTCCTAGGCCTTTCATGTCCCTATGTCGCCATAATACCTACCTGTGTCGGTGCGACGTAAAGCAACTAGCAAATTTATATATAAATAAGTATAAATATTAGGGATGCCGTCTCAGACGAAACGGTATATTAATCTGTAGTTTCAGTGCTTACGAAATTCGTAAGAAAAGTTGGAGCTAAGGTATTCTCGTATAATGAACCTCTGTTTAAAACATTACTGTAAGCTGCTAGCTTTTTATTTTCTGCTGTCTTTTGTGGCAGGAAGGGTCGTGCTCCAGTTGGATTCTCTGCTGGATGAGAATAGTAATGTCCAACGTAACGAACATTAACATTGCCCCTTTACGTTATAAGGTTATGCATCAGTACATAATGTAGACCACGACAAATTTTGTTACTATTTGGACAGCCCGTATATCTACAGTTATATGGGTATCGCCCCTCTTAACGTGACAGAGAAAGTGCTTCCTCCACGTTGAACTCCTGTAGGACAAAATTCAAACACTCCAGCATCCCTATACATCTATAGCAATTCAGCGGACTTTTATTATTTTTATTATTATTATTAATTTGATTATTCGTCTATTTGTCATTCCGCGCCATCTCTCCACTGACAGCTCGAAACATACCACTTAGTTGAGCATTTCGTCTCTTTAATCTCAAGTCTTCCCAGCCGAAAATTTGCAACATTTTCGTAATGCTATTCGTTAGTCAGAAATCAAGAATAAATCGTGCTACTTTCCTTTTGATCTCTTCCAGTTCTTATCTAGTAGTCCTCGTGTAGGTCCCATACATTGAAACCATACTCTAATTATGGCCATGCCCTCTCCATTACATTCTTACTACAACCCCTAAATGCCCTCATATTAACATCTAGGTAATTTAGTGATCCCATTGAGGAGCTATCACCCCCATCAACATAGTAAAACTGTGGGGACTCCGCATAGCCAGTTTCTTTGCCGGATTTCGAACTCACGTTCACCTGCACGTAGACAGCTTATCTATCTGAACTGCTGTAGCGGTTCACGAAAATCCCCGGACACTGAACGGTTTGTTCTGTCCAGTCATTCCCTTTTCAATTTCGGTTGTCTATCTTAAGGTATAAGTTTTCATAGTGAAGGGTTCTTCGTTAGGTTTTTGCTGTCCTCTTAAATGTAGTCTTCTGCATTGTAACATACTGAGGAGAAATGCCTTAAATCAACTACTTAGGGCCTGTACTACGACTGTCAGATAAACAGCCAGATACGTAGGCTGCAGTTTTGCAAACTAGAAGTTAAATATTTTATTGCGTACTACCAACGGATTTTAACTACGGTATTGTAATGCGGAAGATGTAGTAACATTTTTATTGGGTTGGTAATAAGGTTACTGAAAATATAGTGAAATTTAGCGCGGTGGTACACGTGTTCCCTGGTGTTTTCGCTTGTTTAGTTCTATTCCTTTTGAAATTGTATTACTATAGTCCAATATCAGACTTTTATTAAGCTATAATGTGGAAGTCCAGGTCAAAAACAGAATTAGGACTGAAATATACACATACGAAGAAATGTTAAAATTAATTAACTGTATAACGAAACTGAAACTGTTATAGGAAATAAATGTAACCTGGACGCAAAAGTTAAGATTCAGGTTATGTATCTTTTTTTGTCTAGTACTATTTACGAGGTTGCGCGTTACGTCGAAAGTAAAGTTTATATTCGTAATTAATGCCATTGATGCAGCGTGGGATCATTAATTTTATTATTAATTCAGAAATTGTTTGCTCACTGAATAAGTAGTTAGTTTCTTTCTTTTCAATACAACGTGGGAATAGTAACTGGCAAGCATTTATCTCACTTTAGCGTAAATACTTTTGTAGCAAGTTGTTATGAAGTAAAAGAAATATAACCTCCTTAACATCCTCATTCGACTGACGAATCGCCATGAACAACGTCGTATACCTTTACTCCATATGTGCGTCGCGGATAGATTTGGAATAGAACCCACACTTTTTGACACGTATTTTAATGATTAGGAAATGTGTGCTATCACCTCTAGTACCCAACCGACTACAATTTACAGGGTAAAAAAATGTTAGACTATTGGGACTCGAACCCACGAAAAACTGCTTATCAGCAAACTTTGCTGCCCTAACGACCACGGCTACCCATGAAGCTTGCAGTGAACCGCGTGTGTACTACTCATATACTCAGCAGCAACAACTTTCTAGCTTGGGAAATCTTTTAGAATTCTGTGATATCTGGACAGGAAACATGACATACTTCATAAATATATACATAAATTACATTGTAACAACTTAATTTCGCACAGCATCATGCAGATGTAGATTAATCTTCATGAGTAGCCATCTTGATTCTTTGCGGTAGCGTCCCCGATGAGAGCTAAGTCCCAGATAAGAGCGTTAACAGCCTCTCCAACTTCGGCATAGCTATACTCGAGAATATTTTCCCAGATTGCACATAAACGAAAGTCGTAGTACGCGGTGTCAACCGAACTTCCAGATAAATGTCCAAACTGGCAAATAAATTTATACCGCACTTTTATCTGGCTGTCGTAGTACAGGCCCTTAGTCTTCAATAGTGCAGGATAGTGCATAAATTGCTGTGTGCGAAATGGACTGTTAACATTAGTCATTAACCTGACGTCAGGAGAACTGTTTGGATTAGTCATTTGATTTCTGGAACCTCCCATGAAATGTTCCTGATTTTCCTGGTAACATTGTTGGTACAGCTAATGAAACAGTCCTGACAACCTTATCAAAGCCGTTTACAAGATACCTGATTCAAATAGTTGTTCTCGTCTTAGCCGTCATAATGGTTGCGCAGAGGGCGCTTATCAGCAGTTTCCTTTCCCAAATGACACGCATGCATTCCGCGTCAGTACTGCCAACTGATTCGTTGTGTCGTCCTTGCTTAATCTTCTGTAAGAGCCATTTAGTCTCTCAAGGTGTTGTCGGCCTTGAATCGAACTGGAAGGCGATCTTTTGTTTGCCGCACTAGAATGTAATTTATCTTAGAATTCTTATGGTGTTATAAGGTTATGTTTGTTAAACCAAGGCAGAAGTGCTGCGCGATTAACTGGGCCGATGACCTCGCTTTAAGCCCTCTTAAAACGAGTTACACGAATATAAGGCCCATGAATAAAGGAGATGGAATTCGCAATTTAACTGGAAAAAAAATGCTAATTGTAAACTTCCATTCGCGAGATGCGTTCGAACCTCACCATCCGGTAGCCCTAAAGATGTTTTTCCATGGTTTCCCAGTTTTACCTCAGGCAAATGCGTGCGCTATATGTTTAATGATCACGACGGCTACAGTCTCCTAGTCTTAATCCCGTCTATTTCCGCCGTTGCCGAACCCATTAGTTATATTTTTAAATGTGCATTTGATTTATATTTTCTACGTGTTTAAGAATGAGGCTATTCTTTTTCAGTGTCGACTCAGTATTATTTAAGAGCTTTTCAGTCTGTCGAACGCCGGGCTGAGTAGCTCGGACGGTAGAGCACTGATTTAAGCCCAACTTGGCAGGTTCGATTCTGGCTCAGTCCGGAGGTAGGTTCTCGAATACGTCACCTCGAGTCTGTAGATTTACAGGCACGTTAAAGAACTCATGCAGGACAAAGTTCCAACACTTTTGGCGTCTCCGAAAACCGTAAAAGTAGTGAGTGGGACGTAAAAGTGTTGTTCTGTCTGTCGAACACGATGTAAAATAACTTTTATCGTGGTCTAAGTGCTATATTTGTGTTCGTCAGACTGAAAAGCTTAAGTTATATTTTCTACCAGGTTATAAAGATCCACTCAGCCGAATGCAATTTATCGGAAAGTTATGACTTTTATGATGATAAGAATTTGTCATTTTCATGGTAAAGTGACTTCTCTTCAAACGATTCATCCTGGAAGGGTTTTTGTGAATTAACGGACGGAATTGCATCTTGTGTTCTAGGTTGCAAGATGATTTATTCACAGTCGGTTGATAACTATACAGAATAATTCGGTAGAATATGTGCACGTTTAAATTCTCTCCGTGTGGGCTGAGTAATAGAGACGGTAGAGCTAAAGTTGGCGGGTTCCATCACGGCTAAATCCGGTGGTATTTGAGGGCGTTTAAATTCGCCAGCCTAGTGTTAAATATTTTCTGGCACGTAAGAGAATAACGGGTCAAAATTCCGGCACCTGAGCATCTCTGGAAACCGCAAAAGCAATTAGTTGGATGTGAAACCAGTAACAGTATGTCTTGGGTAGTTGCGTATGTTACTCATAAACGGTTCCGCCATGAGCGATTTCTTAACGCAAATGAGAAATATTCCGATAATTGACCCAAGGTACTTCAGCAGCTTCCTTCTTTAATAGCTGTCAACACAAGTGTACGTGTTTTCTTAGTGAACGTTGTCTCGCTCTTCTACTTGTGCAGTTGAGTTCAGCATTCTGCTGTTGAATCCCAAAAATTCGATAGGAATAGTAGAAAGTCCAGACGTCAATGAATTGACGTACTAATGGAATTAGTAGCGATGTCGTTTACCGTTGTTTTCCTATGTTACTAGGCGCTGTTCTGGCCCATACCAGAAAACAGACGCGCTGTCAATACGTTGACCTCGTTAGAGATACATCTGGTCTTGTATGGAAAGTGTCGAATTATTTTATGACTCGACGATTTTTAAATACCTACTGAAATGACGTACAATAAGAGTGCTCTTTCGAAATTTTTGTTGTAATATATATTTTTTTATTATCACGAGAAGGGCTCATAAACCTTGACGTTCATATATCAATTATTGATATGTTTTTTTTAAAAAAATCCGCTACCTAAAATGAAATAACGCTGAAGTTAAATTCTCCTTACTGAGCTGAAAAGGCGTTCTGTTAATGAGATGGTACGTTCTTGGGTAGTTCGTTTACTTTTTACGTCCTAGACAGGGTGGTAATGCTGTGTTGGGTGCACAAAAGGCGCACTAAGACACGTCTGTATCACTACGAATTGTTCTTCAAACATGCGTAAAATGCTCACACCTGCTATTTGAGTTATACATTATGATTCTAATACATCGATCCTAACCTTTCAAATGCGATTTTCTCGAAATCACGATTTTGTGACTTAACACACCTTCTGCACAGGATAAATAGAACAGCAATTTTTCCCGTTCACGTACATCATAAAATTGAATTTCAGTGAATGACGGGTTAGCAGTTTCAATATAAGAAGATAGTTTCATGTTATTGTCGCACTGACTGTTTTTCCTGTCAGAAAATGATTTAATAAGTTGAGGCTTCTACAATTTAGGTACAGTTGGAGGTTTTTGAAATTTACACGTTTTCCGTGATAAATTTTGGGTCATTAAGAATGAAAAGTATGATATTGCAATCGTATTTGTAGTTATGTTTAAACATTTAGTTGTTTTTCGTCATGCGTAATTTGCGGAACTTGGCAGTTCACTTTGAACAAAGCCTTGGGCGAAAATCAACAGGAAGCCTCTCTCCAAGTTCAAACACATCGACTTGTCTATTTTTATGCCATGTTAAAGGTCGTGCTGTTGAAAGATTGGGCCGGCTGATCGGCGGTGATTGTGAATGTGTAATGTTGGCAGCCCTGTCGCCCATGAGCTCGAATACCGGTGGTGGGGGGTCTGTACTTTTGCTTCGTCAGTCGATGACGCACAGTGCTTTGTGTGCCTTCAGCTGAAGGTGGTTGGCTAGTGTTGGAGCAGAGGCGTAGCATTGAGGAAACTACGTAGTTTTGCCTCAGCTGTTGCATAGTTCTGATGATGATATAGGTGAAGTTTTCTATATAAAGTACTAGCTTCGCCATATCAGCATCCAGTGCTTGTTCTTTTAGTGTGGGCGTGTGTGCTATGCTTAACTTTGTCAAAATTCGGTGAGTAGATATTGTGTGCCTTCATTCTTCAGGGTCCTTGCACCCATTTGGAATGAGCTTTATTAAGTTTATGCGGTGTACTAGTGTTCTCTCTATGCTTTTAGAGGCGTCTGAAAGCTGCGATAGGGTAAACATGTGTTCGTGCTTTCGCTGACAAGTGTGTTGCGTGTTCTATTATGTAAAAACGAACGGCAATGGTCTTGGAATTCTAATTGCGATGATATTCAGAATTCTTCTTCTTATTATTATTATCATCATCATCATCATCATCAAGATATTTTCACGCGACTATCAGTTTCCCATATAACCAAAATAGAATGGAGGGTCCCAGGTCTGTCATTGTTCGTACTGTTCTCGATTCTTTACGCAACGTTGAAGTTTATATTTCAAATAACTAGTTATAGTATTGAGAAATACCTTGAAAGTAATGTGTAATGAGTAAGTTATATTTTTATATTGGATTACTTGTTTTCTAGGAGCATGGTGAATATTTAGTGAAGGACTGGTGTTCAAATTGGTTGGTGACCGAAATTACGTATCGTTGTCCTCGAATAGCTCATTTCAGGGCAACTTACGGGCACCTTTCAGGGATCCCAGGCTCAAATCGCGGTCTATCAGCAGCCATACTGAGGGTTATATTTCCTTCTCCCCCACCCCCTTTCTTCCATAGCTATACTCCATCACAAACTATAAATGTATGTATAATTCTCAAGCCCCTTGGCATGAATAGACATCTGTGAACATTTTCATTTGCGATGTTAGCGGTAGTCTATTGTTAAGCGATAGAGATGTTAACATAATAATAATAATAATAATAATAATAATAATAATAATAACAACAACAACAACAACTTCCCCCAGACGGAAGTTGCCACAAGATTCAAGTGGTTCCGGGCCATAGTTACGAGGAATCATATTGTGTGGTGGTTAGGATACTCTTATATTGAAGAAACCACCCAGTTTCAGAAAAATAAGAACTTAAATTCAACTGTGTTACAATGCCATGGCCAGATAGAAATTCAGAAGTGAGATTTTCTTTTTGAAGTAGATGACATATGGGATTATAGGCACAGAGCCTGTGGTATTCTTTTATTAACGTTGACGCGAGTTGGAATGCAGAATTCTGCACTACCAAGACAAATATTTGTTTGGTACCCCTGGTATTCAACTTCAGTTTACATATTTAAAACATGATCAACTGGCATAAAAGCTTTAGATGGCTTAACTGAGACCCTGGGTTACTCTCCCCAAGAATTTCTAAGTGAAGTTCAGTAATTGTACATTCCTGAAACAAGCTGGTGTGTGTGTTAATGTATTCAACAAAATCCTGATTATAATAGGTGATTTGGAAATAATCTTAATCGATAGAAACATTTATCCTCAGTTTAATGTACATTTAGATCTTGCTGTTGTTATTATTATTATTATTATACTGGTAATGTTGTAGAGCCTCCGTGGCTCAGGCGGCAGCGCGTCAGCCTCTCACCACTGGGTTCCGTGGTTCAAATCCCGGTCACTCCATGTGAGATTTCTGCTGGACATGTTTTTTCTCCGGGTACTCTTTCATTCCAGCAACACTCAACTATCATTTGATTTCATCTGTCAGTCATTAATCATTGCCCCAGAAGAGTGCGACAGGCTTTGGCAGCCGGTACAGTTCCTATCCTCGCCGCAAGATGGGGGCTTCATTCATTTCATCCCTGACCTGGTCAATGACTGGAAACAGGCTGTGGTTTTTCATTTCACTGGTAATGTTGTATGATCTTTACTGCCATTGGCAGTCTTCTGATTGGTTACTAGCTCATCAGTTCATGTTTCATTATATTTACCTGCCTGTTCACATCACCAGATTTGATTCAAGTAGCCAAACAGAGAAGTTCATGTTGATTGAAAGGCCTTGTTAGAATTTTGCTACAGGGACACTTCATGCGTAACCAGGATTCGGCTCCAGTAAAGAAGTAGGGGACTGGAAATATTGCATTGAAAATTACTCGCATTCCATTACTCAGCACTCCATTTTGAATATTTTTCGGTCCCGAAATGTAGCATTTTTAGTGATTTTGTGGGTAATATTGGTAATAATTACTTATATGAAGTGGGAGGATGTATTTATGAAACCCATCTTTGTTTCCGGAGGTGTTATGGAATAGACTGGTCACTTTTGACTGTACAACAAAGCATGGAACTTAACAGTAGGTGATTTTAAGGTCATTAAAAAAAAATGGCATAATACTCAACAGAAATGTGTAATATGTTTTAGATTTTTATGGGTGTTTAATTTGGTGCAGTCACCTTAACCTGGGAGCATATTAAGCATCTATAGCTTGGCATATCCTTGGTTTTGTAAGTCTACGTGGGTAGCTTGCCTGTATATTCTAATATTCTAATTACTAGTTTGTGCTACTGTAATTCATCCAGGTTCCAAAACAAGAATTCTGTATAGATTGATTCGAATACTGAGAATTGGAATTGATGAATGTGTGAAGTGCTGCTTTAAAATGTGTGGCTACACTTCTGTGCCAGAGAATTCAAGCTTAGGGTGAGATGGTTCTTTCTAATGAACATCTCTGATGATGATTGTTGTTTTAAGGGGCCTAACATCGAAGGTGATCGGTCCCAATGAACATCTCTTGTGCCTAAACAAGTGAAATATCTTTTATACTTCTGGAATATTTTTCTGTAGGTTGCTGGGAAGATAATTCAGATTCATTCAATATCGGTAGGAGGTAACCAGAGAAAAATTAAGGTTACTAATATTTTGAAAAATAATTCCTTATTCCAATACATGTTGATTGTTCCCTAAACTTGTTATAAGCTAGAGGAGTTGAATAATTTGTAGTAGGCTAAGTGGCAATTCCAAAAAAAAATCGGTCATTTATATGGCAGCTTTAAAGAGTAGCAAGATAACATTGAACTTACAAGGCAGGAACAGGAAGTAGTAACGTAGGCCTATATGTTCCTTTGTTTGGGTAACCACTTTAGATATTGGGAAAGTTAATCATTGGAAGGAAGACTGAGGAGGAAGCTAGGAGAAATGGAAGAACAGTACGTTTAGGAAAGGCAGGTCGTTTGACCGTATCGCTACATTAAGACATATGATAAAAGCTATGTACAAAAATTGTGTTAGTAGTGTGAAGTTGAAACTGGCCTCCAACATGGATGAAATTCATAAGAACATTAAACAGAGATTGGGAAGACAGGCCACAAAAGCCATGTTGTTTGCAGATGATTTAGTGATATGGGGTGAGGATGAAACAGAAGTGCAAAAACAAGTAGATGTATGGTACCAAGAGGTAAAAAAATTTGGGATGAAAGTAAGCACAGAGAAAAACTAAAATAGTGATGACAAGGGGAAGGAAGAGGAAAAGATAAAACTGAATGTTAAATTTCTGGAAGTGGTTAAAAGATTCAAGTACTTGTGAAGTGTGATCACAGAAGATGGAAAGATAACCAGGGAAATTGGAAAAAGAATGCAAACAGCTTCTACCAGTGTAAGGGGTATTTTGTGGAGCCATGATGTCCCGAAGAAATGTAGGAAAGTATTCAACCTATCATGAACCCATACTAACCTATGCAGCTTGATTGTGGACTACAACATAACAAGAGAAGAGTAGAATACAGGCAGCAGAGATGAAATTCCTAAGAGGTATGGAGGGCAAGACCAGAAAGGATAGAATTAGAAATGAAGAGAGAAGGAAGAAGACAAATCTTGAAACTTATAAGACAGGATAGAAACAACAAAGCTGAAGTGGTATGGGCATATGATGAGAATGGGTGAAGACAGTGGTTTAAAAAAAAAAAAACCAGCTCCCTCAGAAGTTAACAGTAGAGAGAGCACGAGGAAGACCCTGAAAGAGGTGGACAGATTCAGTGTGACTGTGCATAGAGAAGGGAGGAAAACTAGATGATGTACCGGTACTTAAAAAAAGAAGTGGTGGAGAGACAGGCAGAGGTCCTTGATTCACAATCAGACCCGGGAAGCTGGAAACAGGATATGAAGATGAAGAGTTGAGAAAATGCTCATTAACATGGCTTTTCCCCTATGAAACTAAAATGCCCTAATACTGTCGCATGTTCTGCAACATAATTTAACTTGGCTAGGTAATGTTATGGCACCTGATTTTAGCTAAAGAAAAGATCTGGTTTAGAGAGGTGATTTATGATATTTAGGTTTCTTAAGATCGTATCAGCAGAGTAGAGCTCGTAATTATATCGCTACAACAGTTATCGTGCTTCTGCGATATTAGATCTACTCGGAAGTCTTTGAGACCAAATGTCCTTAAAAGTCTTGAAGTGGATAAATTATTGATTTTTCTGTTTAGTTAGCACATTATGCAATGTGCTTCTTTCTCATCATGAACTTTGGCAGGGTTACAGTTACTTGTATACACAATTTATTTTGAGCACGGTATCTGTCGATTCTTGATAATTTCGTTCTGATTCCTTACTAGATCTGGAGCTGTCCATGCTTGATAGAAAGACGTAGCCATACTAGAGCATAACTTGCCAGAAAGTTATGTGATTTATTATTATTATTATTATTATTATTATTATTATTATTTCCATCCTTCAAAACATTTATGAACTTCTAGACTGAGGGATGAAATTGAAAATTTATTTTACCATTTTTCTGCAGCATTGTCCTGTATTGTTCATTCACCACAGCAGTAATACACATTAAACATAAACTTTGAAGGGCTAGTCACGTTGCCTGCATGACTAGCTCACACCTTCCAAAGCAAGTGATGTATTTTTAATTTAAGGATGGCAGCAAATGAAACCCAAGGATGTTCATAAGTCTGGTATGATTAAGTGCCTAGTTAACATTGCCAACTGGGAGGATGTATTATCCATGAAGGCACGAGTCCATCAGCTCAGGAACTGTCGGTTCATATGACAGGTGATTGTTGTGGCCGTGGCCCAGTGTGGGCTACACTTAGCTTCAGGCATAGGCCAAAAATAACTAGTGTGTACGTACCAACTAGTGCGCCTGGCTACCACATTGCTATCGCTGTTCACCACCTTGCAGCATCTTGACATTCACTATGGAAGTGAACAACTTTGTTTTTAATATGAGCACCGTATGATATTGAAAAGTGCACATCAGGGGTTTTTTCCTACCACCTCTGTTATTTTACTCTTTATGTAATTTTCTCGGTACACATCTGAAGGACATTGTCTTCAGTTTCCAGGTATTGGATACCACTATCATATCTGATTGTCCCATTAAGAAACTTGCGTTATGTGACGAATGATTTCTGGAACTATAGGAGACTTAATAGTTCAGTTGGTTCTTTGTTTTTTAATATTTATAGCTTGTATGTCAGTCTAAAGGGTGGTTAAATCCTCAACATTTCTACCATTAGATGTCAAGCTGTCATAGATGGCATAGGTGTCATGAAAAGGCAGAATGGGGAAATGAATGTGGTTTCCCACTGCTTTCCTCACAGAGCCAGAAGTTGCCATTACCAATTAGACCTCAGTCTGCCAAGACTGCTGAAATGCATGCACGAACTGATGCTGTGAGTGGCATTTTCACTCCATAACGGGGACAGAGTGCATAAGGAATGATATAATTTGCAAGGCTCATACCTCGGTCACTTTGGTTTGTCAAAGTGAAGAAGAGGCTGGAGCGGACTCGATAAACAAATATCCCTTTTTGGTATAAAAGTAATATACTGTTAGACTCGTTACAAACTAGAGACTGATCGCTTGCAGAGTTTGGGATTAATTGGTTGCTCTAATAGTGCTTATTAAATAAATGGTTGAATTTTAATCCTTTTGTTGTTCGAAGAATTAGGTTGAAGTGACCGAGATGTCATTGTTTAGAGAGAAGTCTATTTTATTAAATAGAGTTTAGTTGTTATATTTCAGTTTTTGTACAGAAAGACCTAAAATGCTATAAGTAAAAAAGATTTGTGCATTGAATTTCGTTGCTTGTACGGTTGGTAAAAGTTTGTTTTACCCTAAGTGTCTATTATAGTTCTTTGTCAGGGTTCACTGAAAATGCTAGCTTTAACTGATTTTCAAAAAGGTATAAATTTGTCCCAATTTTTAATACATTTTATGAATGTGATGATTAATGGATATGTTTAATTTTGTGGTTTGATACATAAAGAAATATATTCAATAGTCCCATAAATGGACCTTTCCTTGTGCAGCCAGAATTTTCAGGTGTACTGGATGCTTCTTTCTCCCTTAGCTCATGGCTTGGTGAGATTATTGCTGCTGTGTTACCATTTCGCTTTCCCTGTATACACTTGCTTTGAGGTTTGGTCTTCATCCTAAATTCTATACTGCATTGTATTTTCGGCATCTTCTTTTAATTGACTTCCATTTTCAATTCTTGGAATTTTTCATTGCCTTGAATACTATATCCTTCCAACTGCTATAGATTCTTCATTCCTATATGTATTTGGCATCTTCATTTGGAGTCTTAAGTGTGTGATATTTACAAAAAAGAATTCTTAAGCCATTTGTTAAATATTGCAGGCTTTTTTTGTGCAACTGAGTCTTTGTTCATCATTTTTTGCTTGTCCTTTCACTTAATCTGGACATACATCTGCAGTCTTATTGTCACAAGGATTGTTGTCTGAGACATCTCTTTCTGTGGAAAGTTCTAAAAAAAAAAAAATTCATATCCATTGCACCTTCAATAGGATATTCATAGTTCTATGCTCTTGTCTGCTTATGGTTATATTTGTGTTATGTATAGTGTGCTGTGGCTTAGTTGCCCTTTGGCACAACTCTGCGTTACATTTTGAGTTATGAGTGTCAAAGATGTTCGTTTGTATGTTGCAGGTGACCCGGTCTTGACAGGGCGCTTACTCTTGGTGTTTTCTTACAAAAAGTGTTGCGTTTATTCCACACTCTTCTTGAAGTCTTCACCACTGGTTAAAGTGCACCTCACTTTACAACGATGGAACGTGAGTCAAATCCCATGCAGGCTATGTGCCGCTCAGGTTGTGGCTTCTATGGATCTCCTGCCACGGATGGTCTCTGCTCACTCTGCTACAAAGAGGCTCTGAAGAAGAAGCAGCAACCTCCCAGCAGTGCAGGAAGTGCCAGCCCTGCTGCTCCAGGTCCTGCTTCCAGTCTGCCCACCAGCCTCATCGACACGGCTCAACCCACCATCCCAGTCATAGCACCGCCCACAGAAATCAACAAAGATGTGAGCTTGAACTGTTCTGTCTGTGCATGGGGGCATTATTGGTATTGAAGCATGCTGGGCACTTTTCTCTCTAGTTTTGTCATGAATGCAGTGATATGAATTGACTATTGTTCTAGATGCATTAGTGATGAGAAAAACACTGTCGTGAAAATACAGGGTTATCTTAATTCTATGTAGTAAGAAATTTGTCACTGTTCAGACTTGGAACAAACATTTCCCTGGACTACGCGTTAACACTCGTATTTAAATAACTCATTCTCATGCATTGAATATTGTATAGAATTTTATCAAATTATTAAATAAAATGTTGATTTAATTTTGACGTGTTCAGGGTCCTCTTATTTCAAAACTTTTCTCGTAAGTGATGAAAAGGAAGACATTCTTGCATATACCTGCTTGGCTCCAGGCTGTGTAGGATCCTGCAACTAGGTACTGTGCTTTGAGTTAGTTTATTCACATCGTAGGTGAGTTATGGGAGAATTTTCAATTGACCTTCTATGCAGCACCAAATCTGTTATTAGAATTAGGTGCTGGCTGAACAAAGTCAGAGATTCTATTCTGGAGAAAGAGAATATTTGTAATATTGTTCCAGTAAAACTGGTTAGTCACTTTCATTTCTTGTGAAAGCGTGTTCGTTGTATGATGCCAGTACTTGAAAGATCTGTGGTGATTCATTCAGTCTTTAACTGAGGAAATTAATTAAAACTCATTCAAACGGTAATTAAGGGCCATATCATCCATTCCTGTATTAGACCTAGCGGCCTGTTACAGTCCTATAAAGATCACCACTGTTTCATTGGATAAACGATGAAGCGTTCCTTTAGCGTTTGTAGTACTTGAGAATTTCTCTGGGAAATTATTACTACACCTTGTAAATGTTAGCAAATTATTAGAATATTAACAGTTTTGAAAGCCAGTTGCAAAGGCAAATCATCCATAGTCTTGTATTAAAAACATCAGTGGTATTTGATTCTTAATAGGAAGGTGGATTGTTTTAAAACAAGGAAAATTCATATTTTTTTGTTAAGTTCCCATGCTACAAAAACATTTATTGGAACAGAGACTGTTGTATTAAACTTCTACCTCAAGTCTAGAAAATCATTGTAATAATGAAAGCATATAAGAAATGGGAATTCATAGAATATTTGCCATGGAGGGCTGCTATGATTGCCATACCTTGAACTGGAGGATGTAGTGCCTGGTCATCCACCTGTCCTTCATTTCGTAGTTGATCTCCCTTACCTGCATCACTTGTCCATTTGCTCATGACTCGTTTCCAAGTTAATACACAATACAGTACCATGTTTTTCAACAGCACTCTGTAAACACTTACGTGAAGGTTCCATAAATTGTTTTGCTTATATAAATTGAATCCTAAAGTCATTCAAAAACTGCTGTTTACACCTGTCCATCATTGGCAAATAGTTGTCCATCCAGGTGCAGCTTGAACTTGTAGAAAAAATGACTCTTAAGTTAATGCCTCGTAACTTTGAAAGGAAATTATTCTGGTTCCACCTTATTAAATACTAATCAGTTCTCAAAATATTGAACTTATTACTGTTAACATTTACATATCGCACAGTTCTTGGTACAAGTTTCATCCTTATTATACACAGTGTACACATGAGCAGGTCAACAGTAAACAGATCCGCATGGCAACATGGGATATCTTTTGAGTACTACTAATTTTTATTTACGTAATTTTTACATTCTGTGTTTTCTCTGAATTTTAAATTTTTACCAAAGATTTTCAAAGTTTCTGAGCTTATATGAACATAAGATAATTTCCATTCCATTGATTCACAGCAGTTTTTAGTGGACACTCTGAGGTATACTGTTTAATTTTCATTCACATAGGCTAGTCAATATTATATCGGGGCAGTATAGGCTAAGACCAATTTATGGAGACTATTTTCCATTTAACGTTCTTTTAAATGTAATGAACAAATTTATGTGGAGATTTTTTATGAGCAGTGTCCAGTGTTTAAAAACATTAATGATGTATTGATTATTTTTATTGGGTAATGGCTGAAGTATTATAATAAGGATGAAACACATACCAAAAAATGTACAATTTGTGAAGTTAAAGATTTTTAAGCATCTGATTGGTGTTGAATAAGATGGAACCAAAATTTTCTTTTGAGGTTACTATGATATTGGTGTCAAATATTGAGTGGCAAATATGGGATTCATCAGCAGATGTTAATATACTGAGTTGCTCCACCTGCGGTGCACTTGTCAAGCTGCAGCAAGACTGTAATTTGTTTATTTCTTAGCTGCTTCACCTGCACGGCACATGTTTGTGAGCAGGACAGTATTCACCATAGTTTTCTCTATTGGTCTGCACACGTCCTGGCCCTTTCCTTCCACAGAATTACGTCAAAGGAAGTCCAGAGAAGCCACAAACCTTCCTTTTTGGAAGCCGGAATTTTAAGAACTTTATCACGGCATTCAATTCTAACATAATTTTAACTTATCTCATGTATCATTAGAGTAATGTATTTTACAATGTGTTAAAATGTGTTAAAATGTGTTTTAGATTTTTTAGGCATATGTATATAATTGTTTAATTTGCACTTAAGGCTGATGGCACATAGATGCCGAAACTAGTACCATTTGACATGTGATTGTATCACAATAAAATGTTATTGTATTGAATAGGTGGACCTTGAAAGAATATTAATTTACTGTCAGCACGATGCGAATACTTTCTGGATTGATTGAAGTGTGATCAATTTAAACCGTGTAAAATACAATGAATTAAAGCGATCCATATAACTGGCAAAATGCACTACAATGAAACAAACACTCAAAGTGCATGAGACAAAATAAATGACCCAAAAATAAGCACCTGGGAGAGGCCATAATAGAAGATATGCTGTGTGTAGTTTTTTTTTTTTTTTTTTACTTCATGTAGGTTCACCTTCCAAATTAACAAGTTCTGAACTGTTAACCAACTGGTCAGCCTAAGTTATTTTAACTCCTGAAACGGCAACAGTAAAAATTGTCTTCTAATCCTCATGATAGTACTATTGTATGTTTGGCTTCTGTCGTAACTGTTATTATTCCTGTCATAAAATTAAGGGATGGTTAGTGTCCTGATAGAGAGGTTTTAATTTGTAGCTTGATCCTTAATATCTCTGATCAGTCGTCTGTCATAGCACGGCTGGTCTCGAAAATGCATTGCTGCTGGAACCAAGGGGTACTTAAAAACTTTCATTTGTAGGGTGCATTTTCTTGCTAAAATCTTTCATTTGTAGGGTGCCTTTTCTTGGAGATAATTACTTTTAGCACTGATTACAGTTCAATGGATTTAGATGAGAATTAGATGGCCATCGGCAATGGAGGTGAAATAGCGGACGTTGACCGAAAGGCATCCTTGCTGTAGGAGCTGGGGCGGAATTCTGCTGGAAGCTCTAGGATTGATTTTTTAACATGGTTTGGTTTGGTTTCCTCACGTTGAGGTCCAGCAGAGTTTCCTTATACATTACTCTTTTTCTTTCATCAGCCCATAAAGATACATAGTGGCTTCACTAAACTTGGGAAATTCCACCACGAGCCTCTCAAGAACCCAGTGGTTGAAGCACTCAAAAGTGAAATTTCACTATTTCCTATCCAAACTCCGTTGATTAACTTTTCCCGGCTAAGGAAGTGTTTAATTTTCACACCCTTTTTGGCCCTTAACTTTCTTCTGCCAGTACCCTCCTTCTTTGAAGGATTAGAGGTCTTCAATTTTTTGCTCTGATTAGATTTAGAAGGTTTGGTTGCCTAGTTGTCCTTGCTTTTAATCAATTATCAGCACATGTGAAATCTTTCTCATCAGTGAGGATTTTTGTGAAACACTGCAGGTGCCACCCTTATTTAAATTCACTTTGCTTGTTTTGTTGTATTGATAAGAAATGTCCATCAAAGTGAAATGTTGTGCTGCTGTGGCTTTATCACTGCAAATATGAACTGTCACTGCTTTAGCAGGTCCTGCTGCCTGTACAGTGCTGGGTTGATCATCTCTCTCACAATCTTTCACGCTGCAATTATCGGTGAATCATTTGATGCGGATGCCTTGTGCTACTCACCAGGGTTTTCAGTGCATTGACAACCTTGGTAGCTGTTTTTCCAACCTTCTGGAGAGCAATTATGGCTACTCTTTCCATTATTCATCTCTCTCCTTGCTAAGCACCAAGATGATTGAACTTTCTTGTTCACAACAGGACACAGTGGTCAGGGGATGACCTTCAGCACAAGTGCACATTGTTACCTCAGCAGTTGGTTGTGCAATACTAGCCAACAGTTTGACAGTATTTATAGTAGACAACTGTAAGTATTGCCTTCTTAGTATCTGGTTGAGATTGTAAGTTTATATTACCACTACTAATATTTATTTTTCAGGTTGTATTGGATAGTCTTCTGTTGGTTCTTGAGTTGAAAAATTGAATGCTTTGCTTGGTCTGAAATTCAAAATTCCTAAAACGAATTTCTAAATATGTCTGTTAAAATCAAGGCAAACCATTGTCTTTATCATTTTTCCAGAAATGTTGAAAAAATTTGCTTACCCAATTTTAATTTTTTTCATTAATATAGAGTAAGCCTTTCATGTTTATTCTTCAAAATTCATGCATTAAGCTGCCTCACAGCATGCTGATATCCTTACAAAATGAGCGTTTTCAGATAAATCTAAAGCTAGTTCATCAGTTAAGTTCAGTTTTCTAGACTTTTCCTCAGATGTTTTTGAGGTGATGGCAATTCATTGAATAAAATTTGTCTTTTTTTTTTTTTTTTTTTTTTTTTAAGAAATAGATAACCTTTTATTATTATTATTATTATTATTATTATTATTATTATTATTATTATTATTATTATTATTATTATATGAAAAGTGCACAATGTGCAAAAACAGTTTTTGTACAGATGGTCAATTATGCTAATGCCATTCTTATTACTGTTTCAACTTGCTTATCAAGCTGTATACTTCCTTTTTGTTACATAATTTCTTATTTATAGATGTATAGGTTACAATTTTGTGTCAATGTTAGCAGCCACCACTCTTCTCTCTCCTTGCTAAGCACCAAGATGATTTAACTTCCTTGTTCACAACAGGACACAATGGTCAGCGGATGACCTTCAACACAAGTGCACAT
The DNA here is from genome assembly GCF_040414725.1 of Anabrus simplex. NCBI lineage: Eukaryota > Metazoa > Arthropoda > Insecta > Orthoptera > Tettigoniidae > Anabrus > Anabrus simplex. The sequence goes on from NC_090265.1 coordinate 784,528,287, forward strand.
TGTTACCTTCTCTGTTCAGAGCATTAATGGAAATACGTCTATATCTATCTGAACTCTTCATTGTAAGTTATTAGATTGGAGGCACTTCTTTCTTTTAATTTATCAGTTACCTATCACCTTCGTCATTCATAGTGGTCCAAGTGTTACGAGGATTTGTGCAGTGGTTGAATATTCCAAAGTGTACTTCATGCAAGGGAGTTATTTGCAAACATTACGAAGCCCAGGTTGTACATACACTTGCCTTAATAGTTTGAACAGGGATTTTTGTACACCTTATCATAATTTCTCTACAAAGTATTGTATTCTTTGATGGAGGGTCCAGAATATGTATGGCTTTGATAGAAAATTGCGGTGCCTTGCATAAATTAATGCTTCCTTCTTGGTGAATTAAACAGTGTACTGGTTACTGTAATGTTGAAATTTACTGTGCCTGAGTATTCAACCACAAGAATATTTTATTTTATTTATTTATTTATTTATTTATTTATTTATTTATTTATTTATTTATTTATTTATTTATTTATTTATTTTGACAAAGAGTAGTTTTAACCTAAAAGATTGTTAGAGGTGTGAAAACTTCTGAATTTGTCTGGAGCTGCTCTGAAGATGGATACTGTCATAGGCTTCATGGCTTTTAGTTTAAAAAGACCACCTTGCTTGTCAGGATTGTGAAAAATTTATTGTTAAGCTTTTCCCTTCTATCTTCTCTCCATTGATTGTTCTAAAGGATGGAAGACATGGGTGTTTGTGATATGCATGGATTGTGATAGTAGTGTGATGTGCATTGTCAAGAAACAGTTCAGTGATATAGCTGTAAACTTCATCAGACAAGTTCTTGTGATGTTAAACTGAATTAATGAAGTAATTAACTACTTTCCTTTGTATTCAGAATATCTCTACTTACTGATTGGCTATGCTTAAAAGAAATTGGGAGGACTGCTTGTGATTGGTTAATGGATTATGCAGTGCATGGAATTATGAAGCTTCCTTGGCCATTAGCCTTGCATGGCAATGTTTTATGTTCTTGGCACGTTGCATATTTTCTGCCATGGCAGTTTTCTTTCCTGGCTGTTTTTCGTAATAAAAAATGTGTCTGCTTTACTACTTTCTAAGATTTACAGTTTCAGGTTTACGGTATTTTTCAGTAAGCCTCTGGTCGGCTAGATCGGCTTATTTACTTTCGTAGCAAGTTCTTTTTTGCAAAGGACTATGACTAACCAAATCCAACACCATATTCTCTAGCTTTAGTCTTTTTTTTTTTTTTTTTTTTACTTGGTAGCTCATTTGTCTTTCATTTGATTGACAATTACAAATAGGCTTACACATTTGCAACAGTGTCATTAGCCCTTTCACTTGAATTATCACTCTGACATTGTAGAAACTGTTGTAGGCCCATTAACCAATGGCACGACTCCATCATTCTCTGGTATATCTGTAGACCCAGAAAAATTATATTCATCACTTTCACCAAAATTAGTCGCTTACATCTTCTAAGCGATCGGTTCCCTAATTTCTTCCGAAATTGGCCTACGTTGCTGATAAGCGTTACCATAATAGGTATTCAGAAGTGCCAATTATTACAGATTGTCCGTAATTATTACGGATTTCACCTCATGATTATGGAATTACGGTCACAGGAGAAATTATTATGGAAAAGCTAACATCACGAATAAATAATTTTCTATGGAAAAAAGAAAAGGAAAAGTGTTAGATCCTTTTGAGCCTTTCTCCTAAATCATCCTTGTTTCAATGCTTGTGAGTTGGCAACTATACTTATTCAATCATGACTTACTTCCTTTTGCTACCCATAAGAGTTGTAAAATTCATTGTGGATGAATGAGCTCAGGCACTGCTCTTCTCCACTTAATCCTTCAGTAATATTGTATTTGCTGTGTTAAGTGTACCTGATAGTTGACAGCAAGATTGGGAAAGAAGTGATGCCTACATTAAGCACATCTGCACCGGAATCGCTTATGGTTCATAAGATGAAAATGTCATCACAGTGGGAAGGATGGTTCAAGAAAAACATCACTGAAAAGCAGCTGCTTTAATGAGCAACAAGCTACAAGGAATGTTTTAATCACAGAAATGTGCAAATGTTGTTGTGTAATATGATATAGGCCTACTTTCGAATAGATTGTTAGAGGGAAGGGCAAAAGGGGTGTCATTATCGAGAAGGAAGGAGCGTGCTTTGGACTTGACGCAATTTTTCTCAGGGGCAGAGGCCGATTACTGATAATCCACTTCAAAGGTTGGCACCTCTGGGTGTTCATTCCTGTGCTGACTTGTTTAAAGCTACTAAAAACCATTTAAAATAGTATGTGCTTGGTCCACCTTGTCTATACACATATCATTGAAAATAATTTATTAAAGCATGTTTCAGGAACATAGTAAATTCTCTTCACTGTAGTCCAATCAGAGAATAAAAGCAATATTACACTTTATTTTGTTTAGCCCAAATTTACAGAAGCATTATATATAATTCACCATATCAATAAATAAACATTAGTGGTATATTAGGAAAATTATCATTACATAAAATTTTAGACGATGTTGGATGAGAATACCTAAATAAATTTAAGATCTTCAGGTTTTATCTTTTTTCTTACAAATTTTTGGTTAGCACCCTTAGAGTAGGTATCCCTGGCCTCTAGCTAATTCCAGTATCCTGGGAGTCTAACAAATAATTTGTTATTGAGAAGTTGTTTAATTTTCTTTTGCATAGATGTTGTGGGATCTTTTTTTTTTACCAATTCAGAATTATTGCTAGTTAGAAAATTCTTAGTCTTTTCAATATAATCTTGTGTATCAGCACAATAGTATTGCCTTTATCAGCTTTTGTCACATTATTATTATTATTATTATTATTATTATTATTATTATTATTATTACTATCTATTCTTCAATAATTTAATATTCTTATTCAGCTTAGTTATCTATGTTAATGTTCTGTCATATGGGATAATGTCTACTTACTTCATATTTAAATGTAACTTGTTCAACTAGTTATGGCCACTTCTTGTTTCAGCTATTAAGATGACCAAATCTTCATTGTTAAAATTCCTTTCCCAATTAAATTTACGCCTTTAACTTAAAATGTTCATTTCATTAATATCAGATTTAACTTCAGTTATATTTTTAACAAGTTCAAAGAACTTGTGTTCATTATCATTCAGAATATTCCCCTCAAAGTGTTTTACTTTGTTATGAAGTAAATTTTGTAACTTCTTATCTAATATCATTTGTTTCTTGCTCAAAATATTATACATTGATGTTGCTATGTTCTTCTGCAACCAGTCCCACTATTTTTGATGCTGTTTTGGTGTTCAATCCTGGCTCAGTCCGGTGGCATTTGAAGGTGCTAAAGTACGTCAGCCACGTGTTGGTAGATTTACTGGCATGAGAACTCCTGCAGGACTAAATTCTGGCCCCTCACCGTCTCCAAAAAAACTAAAAACATTTAGTGGGATGTAAAGCCAATAACATTACTATTGAAGTTATAAATAATACCTATCCAATAACCTTGTTCTCCGTAAGTGTGTGTACCCATCTGTCACACCTGGTTTGATTTTATGATTTAGATATCTGCACTGGGGCAGCCTATATGTGGAGATTGATGAACTTTCCTTCAAATTAGCCTTCAATGGTTGCAATGTCTTCATACCAATGGTCTTTCTTAGATGCATGTTTGTGACAAAGGTTATGGAGGCTGGTCTTCAAAAGCTATAGAGCTGGTAAAAGTTAATGCCTTCTGGACTGGTAAAGTTGCATTTACACTGTGAACAAGTCATAAAGCAAATGGAAATTACAGATTGTTTTGAAATTATAGATTGTTGCATAAATACACATTGAGCCCCTGAGCTAATGTGTACGATTGCCCTAGGTCTGATTGTGAAATTGAAGGTTCTGAAACCTGGCTTGTTTGAAATTGAAGGTTCTGAAACCTTCCTGGTTACTAGTGTGGTAATGCAGAATCTATATTGCTATATGGAATTTATATTTGCTTAGAATAATATTTTTCAGTTTCTAGTACTTCTTTTCACATTTCCAGTTAAATTATTTCTTACACGTTGTTGCAGAAGACTGCGGACGGAGAGGGTGCCGTCGGTGGTAGTAGCGCTGAGAACTCGGTGAGCAGTGGTGATGCTGATGACAGCTTCGAAGGCAAGGACTCGGACAAAGATGCCAAGAAAAAGAAGAACCGATGCGCCACATGCCGCAAGAAGGTTGGCTTAACAGGTGAGGGAGTGGTGTTCTGTTGAATTCCTTAGTAGTTGATGTTGGTGAAATCCAATACAATAGAAGTCAGTTATAGTGAGAATTTATAACGGCAAAAAATTTACTCGCTATAGCGGATTGTCGTATCAGAATTTTTGTAAATGTTGGGGAAAACTCCATACACATTAAAATCATTATGAAACAGCAATCAGTTTGTTCAAAACATGCACTTTCTCAGATAATATCCACACTACGGTTTATTCGCTCGCTATTTTTTGAAATCTGATTCTACGTGACTATTTGTGTTTCATTCTTTTAAAAAAAATAGTGTAACTCCAGAGGCCTCTGTGACAAATGTTTCGATTTTCTTCTTCAAACAGTGTCGCCTAACCTTCTACGCATCATGAACACACTTCAAGCGCACATACAAAAATAACCTCCTCATTACAAATTTACATTGGAATAGCTTTTCTGAAATTTTATGAGGCGTGAGAAACTATAAGCTATCCTCTGAAATCAGTTATGTATTCTGCCACGTCTTACTTAATTTCAGTATTATTTATTTACATATTTTACGCCCACATTGGAGCACTTAAATCGATACATTTGAGTTAATTTCTTCTTTTTCTTCTCCCTGAACTTTCTCATCCTCTCCGACCTGGAAGCCCTTTCTGTGTCCGATACAATATATTGTTTCCGTTCAACTGTTTTTAGTTTGAGACTTAATGCTTTTGTTCTTCAAAATCCTCTTCTCTTTTCTGTCTTTGATTTGTTGCCAAGTTATACCCAATTCTTCCAAATCATCCTGAACTTCTTCGAACCAGTTATTATTGATTTTATTTTTCAAAAAGTAATCAAATAGTTGTTTCAGTATCCTTGTGTCTGGTAATCTTGATATGTGACAGAAAAAGGAAATTCTTCTTTTACGCATTGTAGATATTATTGATTCACATTCACGATAGACAATGTTGTTAGCCCTTAAACAACCCACCCCCAAAATATTGGGGGTTGGCTTTAAAAATTCATAGCATCCAAACAGTATCATTTTAGTGCGTCAAACCGGACTGCAGCATTCTTGGGGGTACGGCCGTCCTCTTTCAACTGTTTTTATTTCTCTGCTACGCCAACAGATGGAGTCTGAAGCTTGTAAACATGGACTTGCCACCTCGTGTTGGACACACCGAAGGTAAATATATATTTTATTCTTTTAAAATGCTGTTCCTGCAAATTTTCTACATTAGTTTCAATCAGAAAAGCATATGGAATAATATTTCAACAGTGTAATACGAGTATATTTGCTATCTTGTTCACCATGTCCACATTAATGTGCACCACCAAGATTTTGGGGGTTAGGTTTTAACTCAACTTTTAATTTATGTTTACACATTCTCTTACCTCCTGTAAAACCACATACCATGTGTTGTTTTTACATTTTCTTCATTTCTCGTATTATTTCCAGGTTTTCTCAATGATGATTTGATCTTAGAATTTTTAAATAATTCCGACATTGATGAACAATTTAGTGATGATGACGACGATGATCCAATGATAAGTACTTACGAACATCCTGTAGAAGTGGAACCCTTAGAAAGTGAAGCAGATGAACAAGAAGAAGAAACAAATTGTACTGCAATAGAGACACCCTCCCCAGGGCCAAGGACTGATACTACACCAAGGCGGCTGTTTTGGAAGAAAAAGTATTTCCAGGAAAAGCCACATCCGGTGCCTATTGATTACACCAATATTCAGGTAAGATTATTTGCATTATCGACTGACTATTTTAAAAAAATGTCCTCAGGTGAAGGCAAATACAATTACAATCACTTTTATTTTATGCTGAATTTTCTACCTTCATTTTCAGAATCCGCCTAGTGAAAGAACGCCTTTGCAGTACCATGAAGATTATTTTGATGACGACTTCTTCAATTTGGCTGCAGAGAAGACTAACATGTATTCCGTGGTAAAAACGGGGAAGTCCATCAATACAAACCCACAGGAATTAAAGAAATTTTTTGGTATTAATTTACTCATGGGTTGCATTCGCTATCCCAGGTTGTCCATGTACTGGCAGAAAGGTATTCAGCTGAATCTCATTTCAGAATGCATGTCGCGAGACAGATTTTTATTACTGCGTAAACATCTACATGTAGTCGATACTGTAAATAAACCCAATGATGCTGACTCGAATGCACTTTGGAAAGTGCAACCTGTGATTCAAAAAGTGCGTGATGTGTGCTTACAACTTCCTCGGGGAAATGGTAGTTATTCAATTGATGAACAAATGATTCCTTTCTTAGGGAGGTGTAAACTTAAGCAGTATGTGAAAAATAAGCCACGCCCAGTTGGTCTAAAGAACTTTGTTTTGACTACTTCCAAAGGTCTAGTGCTAGATTTTGAGGTATATCAGGGTCAGTCAACTCCTCTAGTTAATAGGGAACTTGGTCTTGGTCCAGCAGTTATTATGAGGCTTGTTTCTTCTCTACCTCAAGGAAGTTTTGTATATTTTGACAGGTACTTTACAACTATTCCACTGCTACAGGTACTTTCAGAAAAGGGGATTGAGGGAACAGGAACGGTCATGAAAAACAGGATTCGAGATATAGAACTGTCACAGAAAAAGATGAATAGGGGTGAAAGCAATGAATATGTCAGAAGCGATGAGAAGATTGTTGTAACAGAGTGGATGGACAACCAAAAAGTGGTAATGGCTTCCACGTGTGCTGGGAAGCATCCAGAGCTGCATGTGAGAAGATGGTCCAAGGCTGAAAAAAGACATGTTGAAGTGGATTGTCCATCTGTTGTCTGTAAATACAACCAGTGTATGGGTGGGGTTGATATTTGCAACCAACAGATGGAGTGTTATCGAACATGGTTCAGAACCAGAAAATGGACTGTGAAAGTAATTCTTCACTTTCTAGATCTAGCAACGGTAAATAGCTGGATGCTATATCGGGAAGATGCTCTGGCTAATAAGAGAAGCAACAGAGAGATCAAAGATCTCCTGAAATTTAGAATGTCGATAGCTGAAGCGAGGTTGGCCACCCCTGCTAGGAAAAGAAGAACTGAGGATGATGGAAACAGAGGAATTGAAGAAGTTGAAAATGGTATGCCCGAACCACCTAAGAAGATTTACACACCTTCTCCGATACCTGGGGTTGACAAACGATACGACGGATATGACCACTGGCCTGTTGTAGATGACATCCATTCATCGAGAATTTGTCGCCTAGAAAGTTGTTGTAAGCGCACAAAATTACGCTGTGAGAAATGTGATGTATATTTGTGCTTATCTAAGGATAAATGTTGTTTCAAGTTATTTCATGTCAAGCCTAGATCATAGATATTTCAAACATTATGCCTGTCAATTTTTGTATTATCTCGAGAGAGGGAGAGAGAGAGAGAGAGAGAGAGAGAGAGAGAGAGAGAATGTGTGTAAATGTATGTGTTTAGAAAAATATGTAAAAGAGAGACAAAGTAAATGAATGTTATCATTAAGGTGTATATGAATGTAAACTAGTAAAATGTCCCCAAAAAAGTATCAGTAAAGGCCTAACCCCCAACATCTTGGGGGTCCATTTTCTTCAAAACCGTGTACACAATATTTTTTTAACTATTTTTCCCAACTTCAGGAGGCTTGTCTAGTCTAATATAAGGCACCTACTTTTAAAAATCGTGAAGAAAATCCTTCAGGGTGGAAAGGGTTAGGTAACGCTCTCCACTGTCCATCAACTTGGTGTTTTTTATTAATAATTGTTCTAAGAATTCTTCTATCAGTTTTCTGTAATTTGTCTGTTGTAGATTTTACATTTAATTTTAATAAAGTTCCACTAGCATACGTTGCCTCTGGTGTAACTATGGAATTATAGTGTTTCAGCTTAGCGTTTATTGAAAGATTTTTTTTTTTTTAATAGGTTGGTCCGGTAAGTCTTCGTGCTAGTTTAAATTTAGTTCAGTATATAACATTAAAATATCATTTACTTCAATGTTGATTGCTAACAAGTTAGCGACTGCTATTGGCCACGTCATTTACGCGTTCATTGGTAAAACTTGCTATCCTCTTTAATTTCGAATTATCTTTTAGAGAACAGCAGTCGACGGGTATTACTAATAGACTCAGACATTGCCTTCGAATGTCGATGAGAGAACTCGCAAGCGTACATAGCGAGAAAACGCATTTTGTGGGAAATGTTTGTTTTGTTATTCAAAAAGGCCACCTAACTTGACGGTATTATATGTATCATGAAAACACATTCCATGCACCAGTAGAGAAATAACATTCTCACTATAAATTTACATGGGAATAGCCTCTCCGAAATTTTACCACGCGAGAAAATATAAACAATCTAAAAATAGTAATGTGCTCTGCCATATCTTGAGGTGTATCACATTCTTACTTAATTTCAGTGTAGAGTATTAAAATTAAGTAATCTTTTATGTAGCCTGTATTTCTAATGAGTTAACTGCTATCGACCATGTTTTTAATGTACTTGTTAAAAAAACATGTTCTCCTTTCATTTCTAATTTTCTTTATACGGAACAGCAGTCGACAGCTATTACTCCTCTGACATTGCATTTGAATGTAGACTAGAAAGCTCGCAAGTGCACATAGCGAGAAAATGATACCGAAGTGTTTGTGGCAAATACTTAAGTTTTCTTATTCAGTGTCGCCTACTCTAACCTAACCACGCGTTTACCATTAAAACATATATCAAGTGGTGCCAGTAGAAAAATAACGTTCTTGCTATAAATTTACATAGGAATAGCCTTACCAAAATTTAACCAGACGCAAGAAAATGTAATCTAATCTCTGAAATCAGTGATGCCCTCTGCCATATCTCGAGGTGTATCGCATTCTTATTTTCAGTTCAGAGTATTAAAATTAAGCGATATATTACTTAGCCTTTATTTCCAATGATTTAACTGCTATCAACCATGTTACTTACATATTTGTTATGAAAACGTTCTCTCATTTCTGATTTTCTTTACGGAATGGCAGTTGACAGGTATTGCTAATAGACTCCAACATTTCCTTCGAATATGGACGAGAGATCTTGCAAGTGCACATAACAAGAAAATGATACCGTTCTGAAGATGATTGATTGCATTTTATGGCAAACGTTTCAGTTCTTATTCAACCAGCGTCACCTAATCTGCCATATTTTTATGTATCGTAAAAACATTTTTCAAGTGCCAGCAGAGAAATATTCTCGCAATAAATTTACATTCTTATATCCTTTCCATAATTTAACCAGATGTGAGAAAATATGAACTTTTTTAAAAATACAATTGGTTTTACGTCGCACAGACACAGGTCTTATGTTGACAGTGAGATAGGAAAGGCCTAGGAGTGGAAAGGAAGCATTCATGGCCGTAATGAAAATGTAAACTAATCTCCGAAATGCACTCTGCCATATCTTGAGGTGTATCCCATTATAACTTAATTGCAGTGTTTAGCATTAAACTTAAGCGATTGTTTACTTCACCCCTTATTTTTGATTTTGCAACTGCTATTGGATAAAATATTCATACATTTATTACAAAATCATGTTCTCTTTCATTTTCATTTATTTTCGGAACAGCAGTTGATGGGTTTTATTAATAGACTCAGACATAGCCTTCGAATGTAGAAGAGAGAGCTTGCTACTTGATGCAGTGAGGAAGCAATACCAGAGGTGATTGATCGCATGCAATATAATGGGTGGGTGCGTAAATACTGGTGATGGAGAAAATTGCACACGCTTAATCGCTCATAATAACGGATGAGTCATTGATAGGGTTCTCACTGTAACCGAAGGATAATATACAATTCAATATAGGGAGTTTGAAGGGACAGAAAAAACCTGACATAAGAGGAGTTCTCGTTATCTCGTACTCGCTATAGCGGACTTCGGCTCTAGTTGTTATGAACATCTGATCTTGGCTAGTATGATTTTTAAATACCATATTTACTTGCATATTAAACCCCTTTTTTCCTACTTTTACAGCCCAGAAAAGTAGTGGGGGAGCGGTGTCCAATATGCAGTAACATCAAGTTTTGTGCAGTGAACACACGGCTTCTAGGCCACAAAGAGCTATAAATTATACATGTTAACATTCTGTACTATTCTTCAACAAACTTATGAATGTATTTGAGTTTTACTGGCTATTTTCTTTGGAAGGCAGTATTTCTAAATGTAAAAAGACGATAGATGGTGAACACTATTTTTAGGTCTACTTATAAATATCATTTTTAGTTACTCATATCTCGTCATTCGTTTCATCTCATTAATTCCTTTGATTAGGTTAGCGTCAGGAAGGGCATACGGTCGTAAGAACTTGCTACAAAGATTCGCCTCGCTTCATACTTGATCCCGTAGAGGAAAGGGACAAGGATATATTATGCAGTATTGACACAAGATAACTTAATGGCCAGTCATTTGTTTGTCAGTTGAACAGTAGGCCTACCACACAGTAAACTTGAGTAAACTTAATCACAGCTTTAATTTGAATTATTTTGTGCCAACAACTTCCCTGCTGTATGATGCTAAATATTTTATTAATAATGTCACCTGTTCAATACATTAAAATTTTTAACAATTAGGAATTCATCATTACCATAAGAACGAGAGATTTTTTGCCTTTCATAGAAGGAATTGGTCGCTGTACCTCCAGAAGGTTAAATCAGGTACCTGATTTATTTTTAAATTATAATTACCAAGAATTAATATTAACATTATTTACAGTAGGAACAAGGCATATACACTGAAGAAAATGGAAATTGCAATACCCAGGAGTGGTGGTGCTACATTGCTGCAATTGAACATGCAGGACGAGTGTTCGGTTGTGATTCGATGATTACACTTTCAGGTTCCTCTGACCGCAAGTTTGGACAACAATCAATACAGGATGTGCCCACCACGAGCTGCAATACATTGTTGAATTCGTCGAGGCATGGAGTTAATAAGGCCCTGGATCGCGTCCTGAGGAATTGTGGCCCATGCTTGCTGCACTGCACGGGTCAGTTGTTCCAGAGTTGTGGGTGGCTGAGGACGGTTGGCCAGGTGTCGACCCATCCTGTCCCACACATGCTCAATAGGACTGAGGTTCGGGGATCTGGCGGGCCGTTCTAAGGTTGTGATGTCGTGGAGGGCTTCTCTGGAGATGCGTGCAGTGTGAACCCAGGCGTTGTCCTGCTGAAACATCCCATTAGCAATGTTCGCCATCATAGGGACAACCACTGGATTGAGTACCCCATCAACGTACTGTCGAGCAGTCATAGTGCCCTCAACAAGCACCAATTGTGATTTCACATTAAAGCCAATAGCTCTCCAGACCATAATGCTTGGTGTTGGCCCTGTGTGCCTCTCGACAAGATCTGGGTGGCCCCTCTCCCCAGTACGTCGGCACACACGATTCCGGAGATCACTGCGGCCAAGACAGAAGCGCGATTCATCACTAAAGACGACCCTATGCCATTCGTCGACCCACGTCGATCTTTCTCGACACCAGGCCAGCCTTACACGTCGTTGTTATGGGGTCAGTGGAACACCTTCTGCAGGGACACGGGCTCTTAAGCCAGCTGCACGCAAGCGATTACCAACTGTTTGTTGTGTAATGTGGGGTGCCACAGCTGCTCGAATTTGCGCTGCTGTTGCATGGGGTTCCATTCGGGTCGTCCGAATGATGCAGCGATCCTCTCTCACAGTTGTATGTTGCGCTGGGCCTGTGGCAGGTCTACAAGTGTGGGTACCTTCATTTGACCACTGCTGCCATACACGTACCATAGACGCCTGTCGGCCAACACGTGCAGCGGCATTCTTTAGCAGTAATCCACCCTCACACAGCCCAATTATCCGAGCCCTCTCAAACGGCGACAGTTGTTGATAGCGTGCTCTTTTCTGTCGTCGAGGCATGTTTGACGGGGAACACTTCACTGCACAGACTACAAATCAACTATGCTACACCCGAGTCCGTATACTGGAGTTGATTCCTTCGTGACCAATCATGTGGGGAGACCTATAGCAACAATCCAGTGGGTCTGAAACTTTGATTGTTTACATACCTACATGGCATCATTCCATATCTTGAAAATCAACACAAACGACCAGTGCCTTCATGGTGTTGCAATTTCCATTTTCTTAAGTGTAACAGCGTCCATCAGCAGGGGACCGACTTGAAATTCTGACACTACACCTTTTGAAATGTTCGGAAATGTAATTACAAAGATTTATATTGGTATACTTACATGGGAGCAGTCTAAGGAAAAAGATACAAGTAATCGGCACCAATGCGTAAAACATAACCAGCCGTTGGCAGCTGATCATTAGTTGTGACAAAGGTACACTACTCGGTATTAATGTGTATTACAGCCTGTCAGCTGTTGATTGCTAGTTGTGTAAGGCGCATGACGGCGTCCAGTAGCAGTGGTCCGTCATAAAACGTTGACACTACATTATTATAAATGTTAGGAAAAGTAATTGCTAAGATTTATATTAACATATTTACATGGGAGCACTCTAAGGAAATATAATACAAATGTCCCGCACCATATGCATATAATTATATTTCTGCTATTGGCTGATGACCACCAGTTGTGACAAGGTTACTGCACAGTTTCTAGCAGCAGTGGTTTGGTTTCAGAATTAAAAAAATACATTGTTTGGAATGTTAGGAAAAACATTCCAGCACTTTGAGAGATACCAAAGGAGCGTAGTTGTGAACTGAAGAAGTTATCTGGTTGAAGTCCCAGGTTCGAAAATTTGGCTCTCAATAAACAAATGGTGAATTTTACTGCTACAAATGGAAACTTGAATGGAGTGTCTTAAATTGTCTAGGCTTAATTTAGGTGTAGTTGAAAAGAAAGGTTGAATAAGTAGATAAGCACATTGTGTACGACAACAATTGCAGCCGTTATTTGTTAATAATAGTTGTTACAAGGGAACTTGTGGGGGTTTTTAGATCACTCTTAAATTTGAGTTTTATATATTACATTTTTTAGGATGCTATGTAAAATATTCTAGTGTGGGAATGGTTCATTTAGACCTTACTCGGAGGTAATGCCGTAAATTTGAAAATGAACACCCGGTCGAAATCTTTGGCTTGTGATGTTAGCCTTGGCAAATAAAAATGTTGATTTAACATCTGGCAGAAATATAGTTACACACATTTGGTGCGGCACATTTGTATTATATTTCCTTTGACTGCTCCCATGTAAATATGTTAATATAAATCTTGGTAATTACTTTTCCTAACATTTCTAATAATGTAGTGTCAACGTTTTATGACGGACCACTGCTACTGGACGCCGTCATGCGCCTTACACAACTAGCAATCAACAGCTGATAGGCTGTAATACACATTAATACCGAGTAGTGTACCTTTGTCACAACTAATGATCAGCTGCCAACGGCTGGTTATGTTCAGAATTTCAAGTCGGTCCCCTGCTGATGGCCGCTGTTATATGCGTTGCTCCTACTGTAAATATGTTAATGTTAACTCTTAGTAATTATAATTTAAATATAAATCAGTACCTGATTTAACCTTGAGGAGGTACAGTGACTGATGATGCTTTCTATGAAAGGCGAAACATGTCCCACATTCTTATTGTAATAATGATAAATTCTTAATTGTAAAAATTTTTTATGTGTTGAATAGGTGATATTTAAGGGTCTTATTTTTTGGTGAAATACACTGACTGACAGAGCAAATGCATCACCAAGAAGGAGTGGTCAGAACTTTATGCCAATTGCAGGGTAGACTGACGTCACTGAGGTATGCTCATGATGTGAAATGCGCCGCTGTGCTGCGCACGTAGCGAACGATAAATGGGACACGGCGTTGGCGAATGGCCCACTTCGTACCGTGATTTCTCAGCCGACAGTCATTGTAGAACATGTTGTCGTGTGCCACAGGACACGTGTATAGCTAAGAATGCCAGGCCGCCGTCAACGGAGGCATTTCCAGCAGACAGACGACTTTAAGAGGGGTATGGTGATCGGGCTGAGAAGGGCAGGTTGGTCGCTTCGTCAAATCGCAGCCGATACCCATAGGGATGTGTCCACGGTGCAGCGCCTGTGGCGAAGATGGTTGGCGCAGGGACATGTGGCACGTGCGAGGGGTCCAGGCGCAGTCCGAGTGACGTCAGCACGCGAGGATCGGCGCATCCGCCGCCAAGCGGTAGCAGCCCCGCACGCCACGTCAACCGCCATTCTTCAGCATGTGCAAGACACCCTGGCTGTTCCAATATCGACCAGAACAATTTCCCGTCGATTGGTTGAAGGAGGCCTGCACTCCCGGCATCCGCTCAGAAGACTACCATTGACTCCACAGCATAGACGTGCACGCCTGGCATGGTGCCGGGCTAGAGCGACTTGGATGAGGGAATGGCGGAACGTCGTGTTCTCCGATGAGTCACGCTTCTGTTCTGTCAGTGATAGTCACCGCAGACGAGTGTGGCGTCGGCGTGGAGAAAGGTCAAATCCGGCAGTAACTGTGGAGCGCCCTACCGCTAGACAACGTGGCATCATGGTTTGGGGCGCTATTGCGTATGATTCCACGTCACCTCTAATGCGTATTCAAGGCACGTTAAATGCCCACCGCTACGTGCAGCATGTGCTGCGGCCGGTGGCACTCCCGTACCTTCAGGGGCTGCCCAATGCTCTGTTTCAGCAGGATAATGCCCGCCCACACACTGCTCGCATCTCCCAACAGGCTGTACGAGGTGTACAGATGCTTCCGTGGCCAGCGTACTCTCCGGATCTCTCACCAATCGAACACGTGTGGGATCTCATTGGAAGCCGTTTGCAAACTCTTCCCCAGCCTCGTACGGACGACCAACTGTAGCAAATGGTTGACAGAGAATGGAGAACCATCCCTCAGGACACCATCCGCACTCTTACTGACTCTGTACCTCGACGTGTTTCTGCGTGCATCGCCGCTCGCGGTGGTCCTACATCCTACTGAGTCGATGCCGTGCGCATTGTGTAACCTGCATATCGGTTTGAAATAAACATCAATTATTCGTCCGTGCCGTCTCTGTTTTTTCCCCAACTTTCATCCCTTTCGAACCACTCCTTCTTGGTGTTGCATTTGCTCTGTCAGTCAGTGTAAATCAGTTGATTTCGGTGTTAAAACTGACACTATTTCGGTAGGTATTTCATGAAATAGTCATACTGATCGATGTTTCTTGTGAAATCTTCCTTATAGTATTGGGGAAAATCTAATTTTGTGATAAGCGGTTTTAAAGTGAACTCTTACAATGTATCCTTGTTATTAGATCTTAGAACAACCAAGAATGCAAATTGTTACAGAACTATATGTATAAATCACTGATACCTCGAAATGAAGTTAGGTGATCTGACCTGTAAATATGAATTTATACGTTGCCTACATTTTTTTTACACGTTGAATCACTTGTCTTCAAAGTATGAACTAAACATGGTTTCAACATTATCAGGATGCAGAGTTGTGCGATAGAAAGTATCTTTGTGTAAGCAGAGAGGCCGCTCTTGCTGTCCACATTAGACGTCGGAAACCATAATGCTTGCGAACACTTGGATGCAAATTCACTGTGGTCTTCTATCAAACCCCCTGAAACCTCGCTAACAATTTCTTCTTTCTTCTTCTCAACCAGACGTGCTTTCACTAAGTTTTTCAAAGGAATACAGCTCTGGAAGATGTTCATGGATATGCTGGTACTCCCCGGTCCGGGATGAGTAGTTCAGACAGTTAAAGCGCTGGCTTTATAAGCCCAAGTTGGCGGATTCAACCCTGGCTCAGTCTGGTGGTATTTTGAAGGTGCTCAAATATGTCAGCCCTATGTCACTAGTTTTACTGTCACATAAAAGAACTACTGCGGGACAACATTCGGCATCTCGGCGTCTCCAAAAACCACAAAAATTGAAAGAGGTGTAAAAATAGTAACATTATTACCATTCAACCAGGAGATTTATTTTCAATAGGCCTACTAATACCATTACGTCACAAAGACAGTTTAATTTATCTTTCCTTTTATATACATCCGCTTCCGCATGCCAGGATTATCCATTTTCTCAAGAGGAATGTTAGCTTGCATGAATAAATGAATGTGTCCATTACAAATTGCTGTATATCACTCTTCAACTTCTTTGCGATGTGTCGAATACCGCCGATTATTTGCCGCCTGGAATTATGTTAATTGGGTTTCTTATTCTCTGCAGTGTTTATTGCACGTGTTGCATTCCTCATCCCTCGAAAAAACTGTAATTTTCGGCATTTTTATACTTAAATGCGTCATTTTCCTGTAAAGGTTCATAAGCAGCTCTCACTGCCACAGAATATATTAATAGGCACTGTGTATCTACGAACGGTCTTCTTATGACCTCGACCATAACGCATTTTCTGTATTCAAAGATATGAGCTTCATTGATGTTTCTGTATTGAATTGAGATCACAGAGATGAGATACCTACTAGGTTCCACCTATTCAATACTAATGACGCGCCATAACAGAACAGAAACGGCCTTTTTTAAATTGATTTTTTTATGGCGATTTATCTTAACACGTGGTGTGAATGGACGATTAAAGATTTTTAAGGATATTTCAGTATGTATCCACAATAGTTTTAATTATTATGTCATTGCTTATATATTTGATTCATTTTATGGCTGATGACATTTTGTGTCGAAACTGGTCCCAAGTTGAACAAAAGATATTAGTGACATCAACACGTAATTAGTATTGAATAGGTGGAACCTAATAGATATCTCATCTCTGTATTTTCTGTAATCGATAACAGATATTGATTTTTATCGATAGCCTTACAGAGCGTGGAACTGAATACGCATTTCCGATACACCGTGTGCATTGCTTTGTGTGCATTTGTGTAGAGAATATATAGCACTATCAAGCAAATGAGAAAGAAACTACAATAGTCACCTTCTCAGAAGCACTTTATCGTTTATTGGAGAGTTTTTCAGATACTATTTCACATTTTTCGTATCAAGTGCCTATATGTCATAATCACTTATGCAATTCGAGCAATAAATCATATTTTGTGATATTTCGCAAGTTCATTTTGCTAAAATATTCTACTTTAAAGTACCTAGGTCATATATGGCCAAGAAAGAAGATACGAAAAGAATTTGTGCGTATCTTTATTACAAAAAAAGTGGCATCTAGTGATATTAATAAAATATTTAGCATCCTACAGTATAGTATCTTCAATTCGGATCCATAATATTGATCACTTGCAATTTCCCTGCTACCAGCATGTCATCATTCCAGATGACGTCATCTTCACTGCCATCTCGTCAGCCATGCATCGAGAGAATTCTAGGTCCCATCTTTTTTGAAACTTTTAAAAATAGTTTCGTTCCAGACTATAGAGTCCAAACAGTGAGAATCTATTCCAAAATGGATTCTTGAGATGGTCTCTGATATTCGCAGTTGGTGTATGTGTAGCAGAAGCTAGTCCTTCCGAATAAAGCAGTGCTTTGGTGGAAAGTGTGCCAAACAACCAGCTGATAACTAGCATATGTTAAGAGTTGTTCTTCTGAATGTAATACGTAGTTACTGGAAGTGTTGTTTGGATAACTGCTGCTGTTGAAAGCCAAATCCTTACTAAGTACATATCATTCTTTTTCTCCACATCAGGATTTAGGGAAACAACTGCAAATGAGAAGAGAGACCACATTGTTTAGGTTAGGTATGCTATAAGTGCGCGCATAGTGCCAGAAGTTCCCAAGACAGGAAGATTAATAATAAATAACAGGAATGTTTGCCGCATTTATGGATACCTACAGGTGTGGTGGTAATGTGTTTTATTATTATAATGTTTAATTTCGTATGATCATTGTCTCCATTTTTTTATTAACACATAGAATGTTTTGTTTGGAGTCTCCGAAAATCTTTAAGTGGGGACGTTATATTATAATTCGTGAAGTACGTTGGTGAGTAAAACTATTGTTATGATTGTATTATTTTTATCACGTTTTAAACCTACTTCCTCTGCAAAGAAACCCTATATTGGCCCAAGTTACGAGATATTCAACAATCACTTTGTTAATGATCTTGCTTGCGATATTAATAGCAATAACCGTGAATATTTCTGTACTAAAGTTAGTTTCCTTATCCCGAGGTGGTGCAGTTCTTTTTAGACAGGCCCCCAGTGGAAGGGAGTTGCATGTACCATTTTCACCGCATAGCAATCTTCCTGCCATTCGTAAATCTCTGGCAGTAAGGCACCGGGAATCAAACTCGGGTTACCAAGAAGGGCAGTGCTAACCCTTATGCTGGCAGAAATTCTTAACTACAAAACAGACATAAATACAGTACATGACTGATGCGTGCTTGCAATGCGCGGGTCGAACGCGAAATTATTCACCTTTTTGTGCAATGTCATCAGAGCTGGAGTACGCCTACGCTAGGAGACAGATATTTCTTAACTACGAAACACAGATGTACCGCATGACTTCGCGTTTTCATTGTGTGGGTCGCACTGACGAAACTATTCACAATTTTGTGATGTCATCAGGGCTGCAGTAAGGCTTGTACCCGCTTTGAAGTGGAATTGCTGTTCTCTGAATTGCGTTAGGGGGCCTTGTATGCGAGTTTTTTTAATTTTAATTTTTAATTTTCTTATAACCTCCCCCCCCCAGGCTTTTCGAGACTAATACGCGAGGGGGTCTGATACAAGAGTAAATACGGTAAGTAGGTATTCTTTAGATTGATGCTTTCACGGCCCGTAATCGTAGACATTATAATAAGCGGTTATTGTTTATTTTAGAGATGAAATAAAGTTGAAGGAACAATTCCCAAATGTTAAGTAGTTCAGTTTATCTGTCAGTTTTTATGATCATATTCAGAATAGAATCACAGCCATCAACAATTTTACACGTGTCTGCAAGATGTGACAATTGTTCTGTAACACAGCTTACAAATATTGGTTGCAAATTACCAGGACCTTGTTTATTATGAAGTGTTGGTGTTTGTTGTCTTTGGTATTAAATGATACTTCACAGCTTAGCAGGTTTTTAAATTAGAATTGTGTGTAAATTAGATGGGTTCTAAATGAATTGAATTTCTCTCTCACACTCCCCTATTGAAGTAGAATACTACCATTTGGGGAAAATTTTGGAAAGCTGAAGCAAATCTTTTAAGAATTTCATGGCTTGTAAGCATGTAGTCTGGCACGTTGACCGAGTTGTCAGTGTACTCGCCTCCAGTTCAGAGTGCTCTAGGTTCAATTCTCGACCTGACTAGGGATTTTAATCGTGTCTGAATTCCTGTAGTTCAGGGGTAGGGTGTTAATTTTAGTCTTGAAACACTCCTCCAAATACATAAACACATCGCATGACAAACATGCATGGAAATGTGCAGTAGTTCAATACATCCCTTCACCCAGGGTTCGTGTAAGAATGGGCATCTGGGCATAAAATCTAGGCTAAATCCATAAAAAGTTTGGACCCCAGGTAACTGGGAGGAGGGTAGGAAGATGATTGCTAAGCACATATTGTGTACACTAAAACCTCGGTGATTCGAAGTCGTTGGGACGCGAAAATTGTACTTCTAATTGCGTGAATTAACAACCACAAACTTGTAATTGGCATGTTACAAAATATTCTAAGACAAATTAATGCATGCAATCGCCTTGATTCACAGTTTAAACCTTTCAAATGCCATGAAAATAGTATTTCCTAAATATATCCAGCAGTGGGCATTTACTCTTGGATAACTCGGAAGACAAGGCCGTACTCTGGCAAACATAACCTTGCACCAAGAAAGAAAGACAGGGAGAAATCTATGAAAAATGCAGTAAAAGTACAGCAATCCAATGAAAAAAGCACTTGCACAAAGGAGCCAACCACACTGTCCAATTGGAAACTGGTGGTATAACAAAACAAACTTAAAAGATATAGTTTTATATATAAAACACCAATGTCAAGAATAATGAATAGCTACCTTTTTACAGTACCTAAAATAAGCAAATGTTTAATGCTGTAGTAGGTTTTGGTCAAATTAGGCTTATTGTCTTTAAAAAAATTTGAGTTATTGCTCCATCTAGTTGTAAACGCTAGCAACGAACTACTCCATATCCATTGCCTTAATTGTTGCTTCATCAGAGCGGCAAGTATATAATGTTTTGACTGAATAGTTAGTTCCTGCACTTGTTCGGCATCAGCCGAAGCTGTATCTCCGTCTGGCGTCATGTGATTGTAGTTGATCAGTATGGCGTGATCCCACTCATCTGAAGTAGTCTCCAAATGGGTTGATGGCGATGTATACCATACAACTTGTACTGATTGATGCTAGAACTTCCCCTGTTCATCATAGTTGTCTGCATTTAAGCAACCAAATGCACACTTGACGAAGCAGTTCGTGATTGTCAACAAAGGAATAGCCTTCCAGACAACCAAGTTTGTTTATTGTGGTTTGATGTTGTAATGGTCCGTATTGACCAGGCAAATGACGCGCTCCGCATAGCATCCGTCACGCTCTGCTAGCATATTTCTCCCGTTTGAACATTTCTAGCAAATTCACTGAGAAAGTAACGCACTAGTCGCCTTCTGTACACAGAAATAATAATAATCGTATGGCCTCAGCTGTCGTGTGCAGACATTTGGATTGGATGCCATCTGGCTGTCTGCTCATCAATCTCGACGTTCCATTTTACTCTAGGCCTACTAGATGGCAAACGGGGTAAACCAGATCTCTGGGAGTCTTTGGCTGAGATTGAATTAATTTTTGTCAGGTAAACACCGAAAGTGTCGCCAGAAATCTTTTGCATGCCAAAATCATATGACAGAAATAAAATTATTCCTTGATCTAGGGACTCAGTGTTCACTTGGCAAAAAGAATCCACTTGCACAATTTTTTTTTTTTTTTGTGTATTAATCTTTCAAGAAAAGTATTCATCTGCTGCAAGAGATTACTAGCTTCCAGCAGTGGTGTTCATTACACAATTGCACAATCTTTTTCTTAAAAGTGAAGGTAAACGGTTAGGGGGATTCTGTGAACCATTTGATTAATTTGGTTCATCTCCTTTTGGTATTCCCCAGGGATCCTCTATTGTTCCCGTAACAGTCATTCTCTCCAGTCTTCATTGACAGAATGGTTAGCGTTGACCCTGGTTTCATCCAACAGTTATCTCTTCAAAATCATGCTTTAGTATGTATATCACCATGCAGAAATGTCAGTTCGTTTTCATTCATTTGAATTTTCTTGTTTATTTTCTTATAACAGAAACTCAAAATCTCTTTTGACACTGCTAAGTGAAGTTTTTCTGCCTTTATGTAAGTGAGCTTCTCAGAGAGATTTGTGTAATTTAGCAATGATCAGGTATTCTTTTCTTAATACGAATGTGGCATCATATAGCGTCCTGTTGGAAAGAGTCGGTGTTCGTAACTCTCTTCTCTATTCAGGGTTTCTTTCCAAGTTTGACTGGTAGAGCGCAGGCCTTCTGAACCCAACTTGGCAGGCTTCATCCTGGCTCAGTCCGTTGGTATTTGAAGGGGCTCAAATGTGTCGGCCTCATGTCAGTACATTTATGGGCACATTAACCTTTTCACTGCTGCGATCGAGTATATTCGAGCTGCCTGAAAGGATCTGCCAGTGGTTCGATAGAGTATACTCGAGCCAGGCTTTGCGCCGCCAATGTTGCGCTCGAATATACTCGATCTGCCTTATAACTGTTATATGCTTCTGCCATCTATTAGTCTCACTTTAAACTTTCTGTCTTTTCCGCGAGTAGTTCTGCAGGAAAACATTCTTTTGTCACAGTTGTAAACATCGTGTTTGTATGATAGCTGCTGTGTATGAACGCAAGATGCGTCCGGAGGAAATCTTACGCTTTTAGAGCAGAGAGAGCCCGATGTGGATTTAGACATTGACAGTAGTGATACTGAAGATATTAGTGAAGTGATAGGGAGTGATAATAATGTTGATAAAGGTGATAACTTGCTGCCAGAGAAAGGAAGAAATGGCACAGACCTAAGCCAGCCTAAAGCAACGAACAAAAAGTTTACACCAAAAGCGCATGCATTTCAAGTACCAAACCTAAGTATAATAATTTGACCCCTGATTGCCTTGAAATGGATTATTTCGAGGTATTTGTGAATGAAGAGATTTCGGTGAGGGTAGCGGACAAAGGACAGATTCTATACATACAGTTGATGCTTCTGAGTTCATGGTAAGTTCCGCTCTTCTTTGATCAATATTGTGCGTTTAATTTAATCTTTCTGCAGTTAATCGTTTGCATGGTTTGGTATTGTGCGTAAATATAGTAGGCATAGCCCATAATACAAATGAAAATTTCTAAACATCTTCCTAATAAAGAAAATTTTTGCCACCTCGTGTGGAATCGAACCCTGGATCTCAAACATGAACGGTCTCCAGCACTGTAGGAACAAACTGGCGAGTTAAAATATTGTCTCATAATATTATTGTAGTTAGTGCTTGTATTTTGTGTTCAAAATTGGCGATATCTGATGAGTTTGTTGGCTGAAGGAATCCAGCATTGCAGTCACATCAGCCTGTCCAAGAATTCAGCCGCGAAAAGGTTAAAAACTCGTGCAGGGCAAAATTCCAGCACCTCGGCATCTCCGAAAACCGTAAACAGCCATTAATAGCGCATAAACTCAGTAACACTATTTTACCTCTTAAATTTTTCAAGAGTATTCTTTTCTAAAATTTAATGGAAAAGTACACCTTATATCAAAGTTTTAAACAAATGAATTATACCACCATTACAATACTTCAGTCCTTATGTTTAGGATACAAATATTATACAGATGTTAAAATTGGGACATGTTCCGCTTAAACATCAGCCAGGAAAACATAACCCAAAAGTTAGGTCGGCCCTTAACCTGGTTTCGTAAAGTAGAATTGTTCACTAAGGTCCAGTAGTTCGCATTAGTAAGATCTGAATCAACCATAAAAACTAGTTTAATTATTATAAGGAAATGTGTAGAATTGCTTATGCCATATAAAAGGAGAATATGAAGTAGGACGTCAAAATTATAAATTGACCATGTGTGAAGTAATCGGAAGTCATTACAATCTTAATAATATAACTACAGTGAAAGATAAGTTTTTCAAGGGACCACCAAAAACTTCTTAAAAGGGGTAATGCCCAAAAAGTTATTCTGTACTTTGAAATACATGTGAAACACACAGCCAACAGATTTCCTTGTTTGTGAACGATACTGATAATAGGGTGATATATAAGAGCTGCTAAAAAAAGCCACAATATAAATATTAGATGATCATTACATGTATTTTTAGAGATATAGTGAGATAATTGAACATACTGTATTATAAAAATACTTGATAAGAGAAGGGAACATATTACAGTGGAACCTCGATTCTCCGTTTTTGGAGGGACCACCGGAAAAAAACGTACAACACGGGAAAACGGAATATCCTGGAATGAACCATGAACAAATTGGCTAAACATAACTAAAAAAAGAAATATGTATACTTGAAAAAATCTTACAAACACCCCTAAACCAAACAAAACTACAGCCCCAGTGAGCCTTCCGCCTACCAAGCGACCGCTGCTCGGTCTGAAAGCCTGCAGATTACGAGGTGACACTTGGTCAATGTGATTAATACTCTCAGCCGTTATTTGTGGCTCTCTAGACCGGGGTCGCCATCTCACCATTAGATAGCACCTCAATTGAAGATACTCGTAGAATGAGTGAACCTGGAACCAGCCCTCATATCCAGGTTAAAATGGCTGACCAGGCCGGGAGTCAAACCTGGGTCCTCCGGGTGAGAGGCAGACAAGTTTGACAGCAAGGCCGGATTCAAACATTAATTACCAGTACGTGGCTTAAAAGTATCGAAACTTTGCATTCAGTTTTACCGGGGAAACTTTGTCAGTTTCCTCTGAAAACTTCTTTCAGTTCAGCAACTCTGATCGTCAAACTGTTCGAAAAACCTAATAACAACAAGCCAAACAATCGACCACAAGTATTTTTTTAATTCTCTAATCTAATAAAGCACATTGGATACGAAAGCGCCAAACATGATTGCGAAATCCCTTTTTCTTTAAATCTTCCATTGTAATTTGGTCACCGGTATACTGTTCGTAGTCAGTTTGTGGAAATCTTGTACCGCGCAAATTAGTCCTCCGGCCTACATCGACTTTTAAAGGTTATGTTGACCTCGAGAATATTATTTCTAATGCAAATATCGATTCTCAAGTTTTCGAATGCATTATATTCAATTATGTCCGTCACTAATCACGATTAAATTGCATAAAGAGAAAAAATTTAAAAGCTTCCGAATTTACGGTTATTCGTGACCTTGAGCTCAACTGGAAAGCGCGCCTGCTGTCCTAGTCGGTACGAGTGCGAAATGATGCAAAGTTTTGACATGTAACGTGCGCAGATAAAACTACTGCGGTTTCAACATTTTAACACAATAACGTGAAATTTCTAATCTTACACTGGGACCAAAACAGTAATAGGCAATCCCAAAACCTCCCATGGCTTTATGTATGTAAGGTGCAACATCTGTTCTGGTCTCGATAACGCAGTCGTATACGTTAATTTTAAAATACATCATTTGTGTTACTTACGAAGAAGCAGTTTAGATTCCTGCCTGAAAGCTCAGTGACTATACAGTGCCCTGAGGGAAGTGCCGAAAACCTGTTCGACGATACGCTCGGAAAAAAAAAGTAAACATCTAACCCTGGACATAATGTAGAAGCTTTGCAAGTACGAACATTTGATGAAACTCATTCAGTCTTCAAGAAGAGCTGTCGAAATGTGCTCTGTCTCCTTCCAATTGTTGTGGACACTGCTTTATTTTGATTCTCTAAACAATACCACCCGAATGCATGCTAAGATGGTCCCTTATGTAAGTTCACTGCCGATTGCTTTTCCGCTTCCTCAAATTACCGCAATGACTGGACGTTAACACCAAGATCCGCAAGTATGCCGTAGCCGTCTGGCTGACAACTGAAGTTAAATCTCTGATGGCTCAGCGTGATTCGTTATATAAACGTTACAAACTAAATTTATCAGCTGACACATTTGAACAATACCATGTACTGCAAAATCGAATTAAACAAATTATTTGCGATAAGAAATTCAGTTACTTCCGGCGTCTATCTAATAATATAAATGCTGGTAGTTCTTGCAGGTGATAAATATCATTGTTCATTGTTAATCCGTATTGAAGATACTGAATGTAGGATGCTAAAGGGTTTGTCACGTATTCAATACATTATAAATTTTTAAACACTTAGAAATTTATTATTGAATCCATTTGAGACATGTTTCGCCCTTCATTGAGGGCATCATCAGTCATAGTAGCTCCTCAAGGCATAAATCAGGTACCTGATTAGTAATTAAATTGTAAACATTAAGATACATTACAATGGGAAAGTTAAGCAAAAAAGAAAATCATGTTCAGTGGTGATACAGTTAAACAATATAAGTTTATAGACACAGTAGTCGGCACCAATGCGTAAAATCACTGGGTATTTTAGCAGAGTCCAGCAGTGGTGGTCCGAAGAATAATTGACGGTACTCATTAGAAAATTATAGGAAATTATAAAGTTTAGACATATATTTACATTTACAGTTAGGGGAAGAAGGGTATAAAGTATCTGGCGTCAATGTTCATGACACTAATTACTGCCGTTGGTTGAACGATTACAGGTTGACATGGTAACTATACATTAAATTTACAATATCCATTTGAACAGTTGTGAAATAACCAGCTTATATACATATTTACAATAAAGCTGCTTGGTGAGAAAGGATATAAAATGTCTGGCATCACTTGCATCCCGTTGTTTTAGTCATTGGTTGACGATTGCAGCATTAACACATCAGTAATATGTAGTGGTCCAACCTTAGTTTATAACCATAGGGGGTTCTGCCTCTGTGGATCAGTGGTAGTGTCGGCCTCCAGATCCCAAGATAGTGGGTTCAAACCCGGCAGAGGTAGTCAGACTTTTTAAGGGCGGAAAAAAGTCCATTCGACGCATATCGTACAATGTCAGCATGTAAAAGATCTCTGGTGGCACATTTGGTGTTCACCCGACAAAATTCATTAAATCTCAGCCATAGATGCCGAAGAGAGTTTTGGTTTACTTGGTCTGCTATCTAGTGGGCCTAGAGTAGAACGGAACGTCGAAATTGACGAGCAGACAGCCATATGGCGTCAGATGGAAATGTCTGCACACGATAGCGAAGACCATACGATTATAATAATAATTATTACCACAGGGGCAGGGAAAAATATTCCACAGTTTTTTCAAGAATGTCGAATGAGGTTCTATATGCGTAGTTAAACTGGAAGTTGTCTGGTTGAAGTCCCGGGTTCATGAATATGGCTTATTAATTACAGTGAATTTGGTCGGCATGGACGGAGACTCATTGGGTGTTGCTGAGTACACAGTGAATTTGAATGGCAACAATGATGGCAGTTATTTGTTGGTAATTGTATTTACTGGGAATATGTTGCGGGTTAGTCTTTCACTTTTTAGTTCTGTTAACTTCAAGTATCTTTGAATATTATTTGAAAACATCAGTGTGAGATGCTAGTGAGACTTTAAATTGATATTATTTCGTAAATTAAAACGTGGAGGACCTTGGGACTGTTATTGTTTTGTGCTGCTGGCCTGGTGAAATAGAATGGAGTTGCTTATGGTGTAATCTGCAGTGGAGGGATTAAAAATACATTACTACAGAGTTGGAGCGTCATAGCTGGGACGAGGTATCTTCTTTTTCTGTTTGTGAAAAGGAGCCGTAGTGGCATGTTCGTGCCGGTGTGCGCTGGATTCTAGCGTGTTGTTAAAAGTTGTTGTATGAAGTGGAAGTTATCTGTAGTCGAGATGTTGTTGTTGTTATTATTATTATTATTATTTATCTTTTCTTTACACACCTGGGAAAATATTCTCTGCGTGACCCCTTCCAATCTGGTTTCAAGGAAGGACATAGCACAGGGATGGCACTACTAAGAATTACAGACGACGTTAGAGGAGCTGCAGATGAGCGGAAAGTGGCTATACTTATTTTACTTGACTTCAGTATTGCGTTTGACACAGTAAATATTGACATATTATTAGCAAAACTACAAAGATTTAATCTGAGTCCCTCTGCTATTCAGCTCTTTGCTTCATACCTCACCAATCAGCAACAACGTGTTGTCATAAACGGCATGAGCACAGACTGGAAGATGAAGCAAACAGGTGTCCTACAGGGATCTGTGCTTGGACCTCTTCTGTTTATATATCAATGATATACCTTGTGAGTTCAGTAACTGTAAGTATCATTTATATGCAGATGATCTACAAATATATTATCATTGTAAAGCTGTTGATATTGAGTTTGGAATTCATCAGATGAATTCTATTTTAAATCTTATTAGCTCCTATTCTAGTAAGAACTGTGTATTAATCAATCCTAAAAAGACACAAACTATTGTAATTGGGCAACAAAGGCAGTTAAATATCCTTAATAAGAAGTTATTACCTTCACTTTTGCTTTGTGGTGTAGCTATACCATTTCAGAACTCGGTAAAAAATCTTGGGATTATCATAAGTGACACACTAGATTGGAGTGAACATATAACAAGCATCTGTAGGAAATTCACTGGTCACTTCACCCTCTCACTCGCCAATCACTTCTTCCTTTCTAAGCTTGAAAATTAAACTTATCCAGACACTCATATTTCCTGTGTTAATTATTGTGATATTATGAGAGATGCCACCATGGAACAGACAAAGTTACAGAGGGCGATGAATTCATGCATTAGGTTTATATTTTCAATTAAATTTTAAACTCATATATCCCCCTATTATGAAATTCTCTCCTGGTTAAAAATCGATAAACTAAGACATCTTCACATTGCAACTCTCGTATTTTGTCCGTTGAATGAATCTAAACCCCAGTCTTTATCCTCAAAGTTTAATTTACTCTCCTCTCATGAACACAACACAAGATCGACTACTATACTCGCAATTCCTATGCATCGCTCATCTTCATTTAACCACTCCTTTCATGTGTCTGGTGCAAGACTATGGAATCCCTTCCAGTCATTGTCAGAAATTGCACTTCTTTAGCTTCTTTCAAGCGGTCTTGCCGAGATTACCTATTAAATATATAACCAGTTTGTATGAATGGTAGTATGAATGGAAGAATGAATGAGGTTAGGATTTATATTTTGTTATTAGATAATGTGGGGTTAAGTGTAAGAGAGGGCCGTGAGCCTTAATTTCGCCACAAATGAAGGCATGAAAATCAAATAAAAAAATAAACATAACCTGTAAATGCCGATGTAAGCCTAATTTACGCGGTACAAGATTTCCAGGAGCTGACTACGAACAGTACACTGGTGATCAAATTACAATGGAAGATTAAGAAAAGAAGGGATTTTGCCATAATGTTGCTCTTTTTTGTATCTAATGTGCTTTATTTTATTAGATTGGGGAATTAAAAATTACTCGTGGTCGATTGTTGTTTGGCTTGACGTTATTGTATTTTTCGAAGAGTTTGGCTGATCCAAGTTGCTGAACTTGAAAGAAGTTTTCACGGAAAACTGACAAAGTTTCCCCGGTAAATCTGAACGTGAAGTATAAAGGTTTTTTAACTTGCGTACCGGTAATTGTTTGAAGCCAGTTCCACGGTCTAACTTGCCTGCTTCTCACCCAGATGGCCCGGGTTCGATGCCAGGCCAGGCATATTTACCTGGATGTAAGGGCTGGTTCCAGGTCCACCCAGCCTAAGTGATTGCTTTTAATTGAGGAGCTATTTAATGATGAGATGGCGACCCCAGTCTAGAGAGCCAGGAATAACGGTCAAGAGAATTCGTCACACTGACCATGCGTCACCTCATAATCTGCAGGCCTTCGGGCTGAGCAGCGGTCGCTAGGCAGGCAAAGGTCCACTGGTGTTGTAGTTTGGGTTGGTCTAGGGGTGTTTGTAAAATTACAGTAATACATATTACATTTTTGTAATGTTCAGCAAATTATTGGTTTTCATTTATTCTCGGATTTTCAGTTTTCTCGTGTTGTACGGGTTTGTTTTCCACGGTCCCTCCAAAAATGGAAAATGGAGGTTCCGCTCTACCACCAGACTGAACCAGGATCAAACCTGCTGATGGTGGAATTAGAGGTTTCTCAGTGGCTTGAATTGCAGATCTTTTATTTTGCTTCAGTTTAGTTTCCATTTAATTTTCTTCCATTTCTGTGTTCTTCAGTTGTCCTAAACTGATATTTTATGCTTTCTTGCCTATATTATCAAAGCAAGGACAGATTTACACGCTATTGATTAAATCATTCTCTTCTGCAAAATGCTACAAATTAAAATGTTGCTGGCCACAGAGACTTCGTGAGCTCCTGGTCACCACAGTGGCCACCTACCGTTAAGTGGGCTGAGTGCTAACTAATGACGGGCATATATTTCCTGTATCCCTAGGTCGCTTGCTGTGTCAAGTAGCAGGAGCTCTTTCAGGAGAGGTTTCTGCTGACAGTATCATTTTCATTTATAACCCCTGTGTTTTCAATGTAATTAGCATCTGTTTTTCCCTTTGTTCTTTAGTTTTGTTGCGCAAACAAATAATCTTTTTTTTTTTTTTTTTTATACTGTGAGTACCCTGCTGAGTGTTCTATGTTTTGAGACACATCACCGCTATTTTTCCTGACTTCCTATTAAAAGTAATTGTTACATAAAAATTTATGAAACCTGTAAGTGTGGTCTGTAATTTGCATCATAACTATGCTTTGAATTTGTGCAGCATTATTTAATTCATTGTTTTCATGAAAAGTAAATAGCCTTTAAACTGTGAATATTATATCTAGAATTGAAATATTGAAGAGATCCTAAAATTTTGTAATGCATATAAATTAGTAAAATATACAGAAAAACCTTGTTAAGATGTTCCTGCATGGACAACAATAAAGAACATGTTAAAAACGTACTGAGTATACAAATAAAATCTGTCCAACAGGGATATGGAAACACTAAATAGATTCTTTTCCGACATGGGAGCATTTTATGTCTTGGATCTGCAGGTACAGTGTAAACTACATCTACCCTTTCTCAAGATGAGAGGAAAGTATTAAAAGGTGTGAAAAACTTGAGAACAAATATAAATACATTTTCCACTGGGGTTTATAAAATAAGTGCACTGAGTGGAACACCACCAAACAATGAAACTTGCGTGGGGGCCAATAAAAATGTTAAAAATAATGTTGCAGTTCACACTCTTTCTATAACAAATGTTAATAGCAGCCGTTTATTTGAGAGCAATGGGTTAAAAACATTTTCTGGTCACACTATTAGACAATGAATTGGGGGTTACACTCAACCATGTGCGACTGGCAAGAATTACTTTGGCCGCCATTTTTATTAAACTTCGACCAACTTGAATGATAGACGAAACTCGAAGTTGCGAGTTCCAACATTCATGACCTGTGCGCACTTCAAGATGCGGATGCCAGTCCAATTTCTGACAGGCTTGTTATGTCTTTATTAGTAAGGAATTTAATGACTCTTTCCATAGCCATATCTAAACTATCACAAGACAAATATGCACCATGCTGGTAAATTTCACACGATGATGTTCCTAATTCTATATAGACTACCGTATCACACGACAAATATTCGCCACATTTCACTGTACCCCTCAAAAAATAAATTTATTGCATTTGAATGGAACGTGAAATACGAGCATATATAGGCTCGCCAATCTCGCTGCTAACCGGCAAGCAAAACTGAACCTTCCTGAGGCTGACGGCTTGCTCCCCGAAGGTACAACTTATCCTGTGAAGTTCAGGAATTTAAGGTCTTTTTCCATAATCACGCAACTGTGGCAACGGTTCTTGCCTGAGAAATAGTTTCTTTCACAAGGAATGTCAAATATTTCAGGGCTAGGAACAATGCGAGCATACTAAGCGGTATTAGTCAAAATTAGTGATGCAATATGTGAGGTATTTTTATATAGATTTAATAAGATGATAATTGGACTTTGAATTTACGTGTTAATGAATGCGCTAGCGAGGTTTCACTATTTTTAATTAGATTTAAAATGTCATTTGATAAGAAATAAGCATTGTTATGTCATTACATAATGACTTGTATCCAGCAGGATGACAGTATTTGTACTTTAAAAAAAATTGGTAACCAATTTTTTCATCCCAAAGTGATATAAAAGAAAGAGTTTATCATTATTTGAAATTGTTTCAGGAAACCTAGGTTAATTGTATTGATATGGCACACTTTGGAAGAATTTTGCAAATTTCTGACTGATGTTTCAGGCTTCGAGTGCCGTTGCGGAGGGCTGTTCTGTGCGGTGCATCGGTACAGCGACAAGCACAATTGCACCTTTGATTACCGGGAGATGGGTGCTCAGGAGATCCGGCGCAATAACCCCGTGGTTGTAGGAGAGAAGATCCAGAAGATTTGAACCGGCTGTGCCTAGTGTAGAAGTGATTTAGGGATCAATTAGGGGAAGAAGGAAGTATAAAAGACACGACACTACTCAAAATTGTCATCGGCAGCTGATTTTTATCTAAGTTACTTGCATCAGGGGAATGAGAAAATTGAAAGGAATGGACAAGATAATAAAAAAACTCTAAACGTGCCATTTTTTTCTTTTATGCGTGAACATCAAGAGAAAACCCTGCTGTTGGTTTGACTGAAGTTTCCGTTTTCAGTTGTCGGTTTTGAAGTGGTGCACTTTTTTCCCATTTATGCCTGTATTGTATAAAGCTATGAAGTGAATGGCACATTTCAATGGTGGGAGCTGTGGGGGTTCATCCTTCCAGCATACATTGCTTTGTTATAGTTGTAGTTAACGGTCCAGACATAATACCTATGACATGCCATTTTAATGGAACAATGATTTAATATAAAAACTAAAGACTTTTTGTTTTGAGTGCATGGCTACAAATACTTGTTCGTTGTTTCTTTTCTTTGGCTCTGTTATGTTGGCTGATGTTAAACGTGTGTAAGTTTGAGGGCCAGTTAAAACCACCACCATTAGCTAATTGCCTTCGAGGAAGTTGCAGAGGAACACTTAAGCAGTCTTTAGAGGAACAAGAGAGGGCAGAACATCAAAAGTTCTTTTTCAGTGTTTATCAGATGCTCATATCAGTTTTTAGAGTTTTGTCTATTTACAAATATGATGCTGTTTTATTATTCAACTTTTGTTTCTTAGGCAGTAAAGCATTAAAAAAAAAAAAAACTTGTCACATATGGGAGAATTTTTGTTTCTGTATTGATATGAACTGTTGGCCATTGAAGCTAGATACAGTGGTAACATAGTTTTCCTATATTAAAGGACATCACTAGTGATTTTTTTCTTCTGAAAATGACTTTACTTTTCTTTCAGAAATCAGATTAATCTATTGAGTATTTTATAATAAATAGGGGATGTTAAAGATGTGTGATGAATTTGTTTTACTTTGTTCACTTGCAATATTCTTTAGAGTATGTGCTGAGTAACAGAATGAGCTGTGCGTTGTGGTTGATGATTCCCTGTTAGGCAAGATGTTTGAGTTTGTTTTACTTTTGTTCCTCCCTTTCACTATTCCTTACAAGTAAAGCTCTTGAATCTTATGGATCGTGCCTGTATTGTTATACTGAAGATCTGTCTCGAGTGTGTTGCAGAAAGGGAATCGTCCTGGCGCTTTCACCTTAATCATTTAGGAAAAGTTTGTGTGTGTTAGATTATAGGCCACGCAGGCAGCTCTGATTTACTTTGTCTACCTTTTTGAAATGGATACTGTTTATAGCAAGAAACAATGGCTTCTGTAATTTGCATTGATCGCCTTTTCTTTCTTTGTATCAGTGATTGAAAGCCTTTCCAAATGTGCACCTGCAAGGAACTGAAGGTGGTATGTGTGTAACTGACTGGAGTTGGTGCGAGGACAACATCTGTTGCCGTAGTTTCTTGTACAGTTTGCATATCTAGCGTAATTGTATTTTCATTTGGGTGTGTGCGTGGTATTGTTAAATTGCGCCTGTCTTCCCTTCTGTTTACTATATTATCCATCTGTTCTCATCTGTGATGTTTGCACAGCAATGAGCTATGTATCTCGTACAGTAACTGTTTTGGTGAAATTTGTATTTCCTTTATAATTATCAGTAATTCAGTACTGACATTTATGTCCATGAGTTTTAACCATTAAACAATCCTTCATTAACTCAGTCTTTCAGTAGATGGGTTAAGACACACTAGTATGACCCAGTATTAAATGGCTGTTCCGTATGTTCTTGTGCTGTTGTTGACGTCCGTACCATCTGTAGAACGTGATTTAAAGAAGACATGCTTTCTGCCAGAGAACGCGGCAACGTTTTGGTCTGGGAAATTAATGTAGACTGCGAGTTTTCCTGCTAGGTTTGCAATCTACATGTGGGGGCACATCCATGGAAAGGGGGAGAGGTATTTCCTGTGTGTGGTATGATGCGAGTATGATAGGATACTTTTAATGCATACATATTTTACTTATAAAATATTCATTGCCATTCTCTGTCTTTGCCTGTTCCTGTTTGATTCTGATGGAAAACCTCTCCCCCATAAAGAATATTCAGAAAAATATACTAGTTTTGTAAATTTTTGTGGAGATCATGAAACCAGTCCAGTAGTGTGTAAATTGTTAAATATCATAACTTCTTCCATACCACTCACAATTTCCTATTGTCTTATTCTTTAAATGAATTATCATTACATTCTCTCATCCCTAATCGATTTACCTCCCCCCCCCCCGTGCCTCAAAGAAGTTGCCGTTGATTTGGCATTTCTTTCCCGACATTTCTTGTTCTCGTTACCCGTCCTGCTGTTCTTTCACAGTACGTGTAATTCTTCTCTTTCACAAAGCAATGTTTAATTTTTAATCATCTACAATATTGTTCTGAAAACATTGTATGTAAGGTATTAATAAACCTTTCAATTCAATATTGTTTCAAAATTATTATTTTTTTCCTTTCAGTAATGTTTTAATGCTAATGCATGGTCAGTGTAACGAAACTATATTCTACATCCTTATTCGGACTTTGCCCATTATGATTTTTAAATGTCGAAAGGATTCTAGATAGATTTGAGCCAATGAAATGCCCTAGATCCATGAACCAGGATTTTCATAGTGCGTTAATTATAATTAGTTGTCATCTTTGAATTGGTTTTTCTAACAATGTTTTTCCTATCCTTTTGGATGCTTTTGTGTTGGCCATTACACGGGAAAGGGTGGTGGTTGAAATTTCTGAGAAGAAAAGTTTGACAGGGCGTGGGACCAAAATTGGAAGGAAAAAAAAAATTGCTAGAAAGGTAGGCATCTTGGTGAAAAAAAAATCTCTAGAGTAATTTTAATACTTTCAATAATTTTGTGGCCAAATCAGAGCTTGGTATTAAAGGTTTTCTTCCCTGAATCAAGCTGGATAAGGTAATAATTAATCATACATAAAAGCAACATGCTAAGGAAAAACCTGAAATCTCATGCTTAGTAGTTAGGAACTATGAGCTTTCAGGGGGGAAAAATCTACTTGCATTTCTGCAACTTGCATAAGTCTCTTGCTCTTCATTTTTTTACATTCATTATCCTCTATTCTTCACTGGTTTTCTGCTTTTATGACTGTATTTATTCAGTTTCATACTTCTTTCGTGAGCTGAAGGTGACTACTATCAAGGAGAGCCGTAAAGTTCCAATGGAGTACTATTTATATAGGGTATATAACAAAATAATAAAATGTTTCTCAAGCAATAAGGGCCTATAATATTGCAGAAGCTAATGATGTCTATCCTCTTCTAATTGTATGTTTAGAAGAATATCCCCTCATGTGATCCATGTGTTGTGTCAGTCACTCTGAATGTTTAATTAAGTCACAGGCTAGTCTGTGGAAACTGGATTAGAAGACATTTTTATCTGGATCGCTTTTAGATGCACAGTGTAAAGAGAGGCTGCATTATTGTGAATTTGTTCAGACTTCTTTGTCATTCTTAGTTTCTCCATTGTTGCTGTTTTTGCCCTTTCTCATTTTATTTTTGTGTGAGCAAAACTCTCCTCAGTGTTCATATGGAGTGGGGACATATAATGCTGTTTATGATGATTCATCCATTGAAAGGGGACTTGAGCTTTGAGCAGACCCCTTCGTGCCTATTCGACATGAGTAGGCTACATAGTGGCACCAGCTTTCACCCTTTCCTTTTTTACTATCATATATCACTTCATTTTATCTCATTAACTGCTCTGATGAGGTTGATGTCATCCAGTCTTAAAAACTCACTATGAAAATTCATCTCCCTTCATCCCTGACCCCGTAAAGAACTGGGAAAAGAATTTTATAATTATACATTATGAGGTTCAGGTGGAAGAAACATGCAAGCAACAGATACATAGTGATTGGTCCCCAAATATTTATTGGTGAAGTAACTATTTAAAACTCGTGAAGATATGCAATCTTAAAGACAGGAAAATTATTTCGAATGATTTAATAAATGTTGGACCGGGGGAGTTAGTTACCTTCACAGTTTGTCACATACTGTTAGCTTGCATTCGAGAAATAATGGGTTTAAACCCCACTGTTGGCAGCCTTGATGATCATTTTCTGTGTGGTTTCCCATTTTCACACCAGCCAAGACACAGTCACTTCCTTTGCGGTCCTAGCCCTTACTTATCCTATTGTCGCCATAAGACCTGTTTGTCGATGTGATGTAAAAAAAATACATTTAAATTATTGACAAAAATAAGAGTATTCGGCGAGTTACAACCAGCATGAGCTCTTGAAACAGGTTGATGCTCATCTATGCTGGTGCTAAGATAAATGGGTGAATGAAAACTCCTTCGTACTCTCCCCTCTAGAAGTGTGTCAATAATCGACACTGCAGCATACCATAGTACTGAAGGAAACCGGATACCCTCTTGGTAATGCTGTTTAAGTTATGTGAAATGGCTGAAAGAAAACAAAATGTTCTATTCAGGAATGAAGAAACTTCAGATTTCTGAACTGATCGAGTTAAAAAATCCAGAAAAGAATACCGATTCAGTGAGTTACTGAAATTACAAAGACACTTGGTTCTGCACTTGCCTCCATCGAATTGGTATGTTCCAAAATCAAAGAACTACACAAGAGCAAAACATTATGGGGTAACACCTTGTTAATGAAGCAGCAGGTATGACTGCAAATGATCTTGCATATGTGACACGAGTTCTGCGAGATAAATGGGTTGTCGGGAGATGCCATATACTGTAGACAATTTTGTTGTTTGCTTACTACAGTGAAACTTGGTTAAGAAGTTTTCCCACCTAAGAAGTGTGATATTCTTGGTCCCTTGATCGGTTGCATTAAGTTACATGTATATTTTCCCCGTTTAAAGTGTTCTGATGTAAATATATTTCCCAGTTAAACAGTTCAAATTTTAGAGCCTGTTGTTGAGGTAGGAAACGTTCGCTCAAAGCAGTTTATGGTTAGAACCCTCCAGTCTTCGTGGAAGTTGAACCCTGTGTTAGGCCGTTTGCGCGTGTCATGGAGCCTCTCCGGGCTTGCCAAGGCCATATGATGTCACGCTATTACAACACTAACACCAGATGCTCACTCTCACCTTGTGGAATGGAATCGAACCCATTAGTTGAAAATTTCCTCTCCACCATTCACATCAAGCGGAATTGAATCGAATGGGATTCCACACGGAAAACCCAAAGCACGCAATGGATGGTTTGATAAAACTTTAATGCAGTAAGTTGCGTGCTGCGACAGGGTGAAGTCACTAATCAAGGTGGCCTCAACATTAATTGAAAACCGAAAAATTCTTTTGCCTACAACACAGCAGCTTCTTATCCATTACCGTACTGTTTGTTAGGAACACGTACGACAACCGTAGGGAATGCCACTTATAAAGTTGTTCACGGTAAATACTGTACATTCCATTCCATGCCATGTCAGTTACCGTACTGTATATGGACTCCAAACTCATATGATTCTGAAATAAGGTCAACAATAATTGCAAAATAAACTAAGTACCATATAGGCCTAATCTACCACAAAATTGAATATTCTAACCGGTTTGATTTTTCATTCCCTTGCTTATTTCCTTCCAGGCATTCACTCTTACGTTGTTGTTGCAATAATACTTATGGGTCTTGTCATAGAGGAAATTACGTTTTGGAACTAAACTGATAAGATTTTCCATGTCCATTATTAGTTAGGTGAATAAATGATTACGAAACAAAGAAACTTCCTGACTTTATGCAGGAAACAGATGACTTGCCAGCTGATACATATTGTGCCGCCAAACAGCGGGCCGAAAGATCCCGATCGTCTACGAAGTTGAACGAATGTTGATAACCAGCTAGGTGTTGGTGGGAAGGGGCCTGACGCACGGCCACAGAGGCATTGTGATGCCACGTGTTGGCATAAAATTGAAAATTATTTTTATTTTTACCTTTATACGAGCTAAACATTGTAGTATCGTGTCACTCGTAATTATTATATCACAATTATTAGAACGTAGCTCAAGGATGAGGAGACATGAAATAAAATTCTTGCGGCGAAAGAAACTGTTTAAGTTTAGATGTGCTAGTGTTGCTATTGCGCCTTTATCGCTCGCACGTAATACCCCAATACTTTCCCATGCACTCATTTCTGCAACTTCGAACTTGCGTTTCTTTTCTTCGTTACCTATATCGAGAGGTGGTTTCCATCCATTACCTAAAGGCTAAGCCTTGTCGCTGCAGCCACATCCCACGATCTTCAGCAGTCATTTTCATCGTGACATTGGAAGCGAAACCCAACTGAGTGATCATGTTCCGAAGGTATGAGAGACGTGGTCTTCCTCTTGACTTCTTCCCTAAGACCTTTCCTTCGAAGACATTCTGGAGAAAGGTGTCATGTCATAGGGCGTGTCCAAGAAATGTAGCTTTCCTCCGCCCAGTTGAATAAATTAAGGTTCGTTTCTCATCGTCATTCAAGATTTGGATATTAGTCTTTTTCTCTGTCCAACTCGTCCCTGTCAGTCTTCTCCAGAACCACATTTCTACAGCTTCTAGTATTGATTGTGCTTGTTTTCCCAAAATCCAGGTCTCAAAACCGTAAGTTAGCACACTCCAACAAAAGGTTTTAACAAATTTCTTCCTGGTTTCAATTCCTGTGTGCTTATTAAACAATAGATTGAAACACTTGTTTTGCTATAGCAATTCTTTTGACTTCTGTCGGGCACTGATTACCATTGGTAATAACACTACCCAGATAACAAAATTCTTTAACCTGATCTATTTTTTCACAGCCTAATTTAATGTTTTTCAATTCAGTCTTCTCTTGAATGATCATTTTAGTTTTCTTTGTGTTTATTTTTAGCCTGAACGTCTCTGACATGTTTAGTGTACCGAGCATCCTAGTCATTTTGTGGGTTACGTCGCGCATTCCTATCTACGAAATGTCACTGTAAAATTTGTCACAAATGGAACATAATAATTGCTTTTATACAGTTGAAGTTTAAAATCTGTGGTAAATTAAGAAATATTTTATTTTTGGAGAATATTATGTATACCTGCTTTACTACTTTACAAGTACTTTTGGTACTACGCTCACAGTAACACACGTATGTCTTTTGTTTGTCTTACACTTTGAACAATTTCGTGTGTGATTTCTGTATTCACTGAAGTTCTTTGCTTTTGTTTCATTGCTCCAGTTGTCGATGACATCATTTCCTGAACTGTATCGCAATATGCAAGATTTAATAGGCGACAAAAAGCTATGGCCAATGTACATAAGAATTCTGTGGACTAGTGATTTATTGGTCCAGGGATCATGCTATTTTTCTTTCAACAAAAATTTTGTGGTACTAACGATATTTCTCTGTAATGTGCAGCATCAAGTTGTTGAATGCGTCCTTAGTTGTTTTTCCGTAGAGTTCCAGCCACATCACTATAACATGATCATTTGCCTCATTGAAGAACGAAATATCGTGAATGCTGTTGACTTCCATTTTGCTGTTTGAACTGGCTGCTCTAGTCATATGGACAAAAATAATGAGAATCCGCAGACATAGCACTCCCATTCCTCGGTGCTAGCCCTGGACCTCAAGAAAGTAACAAGACGGCACCAGCAGCGGAATACGACAAACGATTTCTGTCTACAGGCCTTAAGTATGTATTCATATTTCTCCAATAACGACGGTATTTCGTAATTTACTGCAGATTTTTCACTTCATTTAAGTAAAAGCAATTATTATGTTCCATTTGTGACATTTTACAATGACATTTTGTAGATAGGAATGCGCGATGTAACCCATTTTGTGTTCTAAATCAGCTATTAATGCAATATCATCTGCAAAGCGAATACTATGAATTTGTTTACCATTAAAAGTTATCCCTTTGGTTTTTCTTTTATTGTTCTAATAGCAAATTCTATGAAGATATTAAACAGATAAGATGATAAAAGGACAGCCTTGCTGCACTCCTTTTCTTATTCTTGCTTCTCTTGTCGTTCCATTGATGTTTATCTGTGCTTTGGGCTCTGTACAGGTTAAAAAGCAAACATCTGTCCTTCCAATCAAGACCCAATGTTCTGAATTTGAAATAATAACTTCCAGTCAACCTTGTCGAATGCGTTCTCTAAATCCACGAGAGTTACATAACTTTTCCTGTTATCTTCCAGTTTTCTCTCCAGGATTTGACGCAGAGCTAGAATTGCTTCTCTAGTACCCTTACCTGCTCTGAAGCCATATTGGTCATCATAAATTCTGTTAAATTTTCCTGCTGATTTGGCATTTAAGTATTATCAGTAGGATTTTAGAAGCACGGGATAGAATGGTTATTGTTCTGTAATCTGAACAGTTCTTGGCATTTCCTTTCTTTGGGACTGTTATTGTCCGGTTCTTTATGAAATCAGGTGGTATGATTCCTTCTTCATAGCAGTTTGTAATGGTATGAAACAATCTCTCTTTCATGATGTCTCCACAGTTCTTTAGGAGCTCTGCTGAAATGTTAACACCTACAGCTTTTTTTTATCCTTTAATAAGTGTAGAGCCATATTAAACTCACTTTTTGTAATTGGTAGGCCTTTCCTTTCTACCTCAATCAGGCTCTCGTCCTCTACATAATCCCAAATGTTATCTATTTCCCGACCTCCTTATAGATCTTCAATATATTGCTTCCAGCATTCACCTACCTCCTCATTTTCAAAAAGAATCTCGCCTGCTTTGTTTTTAACCACATTACTTCTGGTTATTTTCTTGTTCTGCAATGATTTTATTTTAAAATATGCCTTATCAGATTTCCCTGCTTTTAGATCTTTTTTAATGTCCTCTCCAATTTCATTCAACTGTCTTTTGCTAAGCGATACTTGTCTGTTATTAAATTTTTTAATGCTCTATACTGTTCAAAATCCCTGCTTCTCATTTTTTTCCTCTGTTCAATGAGATCTAAAATTTCTCGAGTCATCCAAGGCTTCTTTGGTTCCAATTTTCTTTTACCCAGTATTTCTGAAGCAGCTGTCATTAAGCTGTTCTTGACATTTTTCCCTCCAGTACTTTCACTGCTCAGTTGATTAGTTTTCTCTTTGAATTTTGAAGCCAAATCTGCAATGTGTATGTTATTCAAACACCATTTCTTCGAACTGTACGCTTTGTTTTCTGAATCTAATACTGCACTTCGCTGCAACTAATATATGATCACTGTCTACATCAACCCCTGGGTAACTGTGACTGGTAAGCACTTGGTTTCTATATCTGTCTTACTATTATGTAATCTAACAAATGTCTTCTATCTCCAGGAGCCTTCCATGAATAACATTGTCTTTTGTGAACATCAAAGCATGTATTAGTTATTAATAGTTCATGTTGTTCACAAAACCCCAGCAATTTTTCTCCTCTCGAGTTTGTTTTGCCAAGTCCAAATTTACCAGTATGTTTAAGATTTTCATGACTACCAACTGAAGCATTGAAGTCTCCCATTAAGATAATATTAGCTTTGGTGTCTACTAACTCATACATTTCTTCTACAACATCATCTTCACTGTTTGTGGTTGGAAAATATACTTGATGAAAGCAGGAAAATAAACTCGATACCGGCCTGTCTATGCGGTACTTGTGAAACGGCCAGAAACTACGCCCGTTGCCGTGACAACCAGTAGGAATGCAGGGGTGATATAGGCCTATGAATAGGTTCTTGGTAGTGATGGGCAACGCTCTCACTCGAGACTGACGTCGCAGATCTTGAGACCCGCAAGAATCTCGATCGATCCTCCTGTAGTGCAAGCTGTGCGATGTACCAGTAACGACAACTGTAAACTTGATGGTATATCATTTGAAGTTATGGCATGAAATAACGTTTCCATATGAAAACGTGTGTGCTAATACATTTTGTGAAAAGCCTGGAAAAGTACTGCATGTTCAACTAAGAACCCCTTAATACCATTAACGAAATTGAAAACAGAATGTCAGTATCTTAAGCTGTTCACGACTTATTTGGGGTGGACATTTTAGCTGAATAACCATCTATAATTTGTGAATAGGCCTAACTGTAGATAGGATGTACATCTACTTGGATACTAGAGGCGTGCATTATTCGAACCTGAGACAGGGAAGATGTGCTTTGCTACATATGAAACCCCCATTACACATGAGTGGAACGTGTAATCTAAAATGCCTGACTGCTCCAATTCTTTCAGCAGGGGTGATGGGCAACACTCTCGAGACAGATTCTCGTGTGCTGTGACCTGTGCGACGTCCCAGTAACTACAAGTGTAAGCTTGATAGTTGTCGTCAGCAGTTCTCATATGGAAACGTGCGTGACGATAAATTTTATTAAAAGCCTAGGAGAGCACTGCATGTTGAACTATGAGCTCCTTAATACCATTAACGAAAGTGAAGACAGAATGCCAGTATCTTAAACTGTTCACCAGTTGCATCAGGTGGAGTTCTTAGCTGAATAACCCGTATAATTTGTTAATAACTATTATTAGGACGTAAACCTACCTGGATGCCTCACAATCATTGTTGGCAGGGTAGCTTCTTGCGATTCAGACCGGGCCGGAGATGTTTTGTTACTTCCTCTTCATTTATATTGTGTTTTTAAGTATCAGATCATCCCAGAAGTGAATAAGAAACACAGCAGGCTGTGCTATGTGGCATCTCTTCAAAATAACAGACATCCACGACTTACGTTGCGTTTCAGACATAGTCTTAAAGTTGTTGCGTACTAGACACAATATCGCATTGCACCGTCATATATCGCAGTACCTTATTATGACGCGAATGCTCTATAACATTGTAAGGAATTATTTCTTCATCACCAAAATATCGGTAAACACAAGCAGTGGTTATGTTATTGAATGTGGGGTCTGATAACGATGTACACCTACCAATCGAAAGAATTGGAGCAAACTGAAGCATTTTAGATTACACATTCCACTCATGCGTAATGGTGGTTGCACATGCAGAAAGGCGCATCTTGTCTTGTCTAGAGTTCGAATAATGCACGCTTCTAGTATCCAGGTACGTGTACCCACAGTAGCTGTCAGATTCTGTACTTAAACCACTCATTCATGTACCTACCATTGCATACAATGCCAGAATTCATATCCTTTATAATTATGTTATACTGCGTCAAAATAGACCTTGGTAGAAATGAACGCCTTAGTCGCTTGTTGACACGTATTTACGAAATTGAGAAGGCCTGTGGTTGGCTAGCATACTCGACTCAAACAACATTCAGCTCCGACTACCTGCAGGCTTATGACATGCTGCTCGCCGCACAATCCAGGGACACCACTCTAGAGATCTCTCAAAATTTCTCGCGAGAAATAGTACCTGCGTTAGTCTCGAGAAATCCCGAGAAGTGTGGAGACCTCGTCTCAGACTGCCCATCACTAGTTCTAGGAATCTCTAAGAATAAATTGCTGGATTTCCCATTTGCTGCTGTTAACTTGTAGCAGGTGTGTGTGTGTGAGGGTGGGGGGAGAGCACATGCTAACAAACTGTCTTTTTTCGTCTTGTAAGCCTAAGCTATGGATTGCCAAGCATAGTGTAGTCGTAATTAGTGTGAATAGGAGTCAGTGAAGTTAGTTGTACTTGTAATATCAACGTACGAACGTTTTAAGTGAAAATGAGCGGAAGTCAGAGGAAAGTGATCAAGCGAAAGGCACTAACAATTAGACAAAGTGGAGTTTATAAGGGAACTGGAGTCCTCTACACTTTCCCGTGTTGCTTTGGCGAAGGAGCTGGGGATGGCATTATAGCAAAGAAAGAAGAGATCTTGGCTTCTTCAGGGAGTACTTCTGCAAATTGCAAGAAAGTTAAATCCGGAAAGTACGATGAAGTAGAACAAACTCTGTTGATATGGTTTAAACAGCAGCAAAGTTTAAACAAATTTTGAGTGGGACTATTGTGAAGGAGAAAGCCGAAGAAATTGCATTCAAATTAAAGGTACCTTTTACCACGTCGAACAGGTGGCTGGACCGCTTTAAAAATCGAGCTGGTATTGTTTACAAAACAATTCGTGGCGAAGCAGAGTGTGTAAGTGTGGAGGAAAGGGGAGCGTGGAAGGAAACAGTTCTGCCTACTAATAAAAGCAGTTACAAACCTTGCAATGTTTTAAATCTCGATGAATACACACTTTTTTACCAGCTTATCCTGGATAAATCTCTAGTTTAGAAGGGAGAATCTTGCCACGGTGGAAAATTAAGTAAATTGCGAGTTACGGTATTGGTTGGTGCTAATATGGAAGGAACTGAAAAACTACCTCTACTGATGATAGGGAACCACGTTGTTTCAAAAATGTCAGGACTTTACTCTGCAAGTACACCAGCAACAAGTTAACTTGGATGACAAGTTCCCTGTTTGAAGAGTATAGGCAGGCATTAGATGCCAAAATGGGGAGCCAGAACAGAAAGATTGTGGTGTTTATAGACCACTGCCCTGCTCATCACAAGGAGTGGCCCCATTTAACCCTTTATAGGTCAGTGGCTAAATATTTAGCCACCTGATTTTCCCTGAGTGATCAAAGTTCTATTTTTATTAGAAGAACATTATTTGTAGCAGGGGTAACTGTTAATTGGATTTGATGTTTGTTCATAAAACCCTTTCAAACGAACTTAAGAACCTGGTGGCTAAATATTTAGCCACTGTTCATTTCTACTGACAATAGGCTGGGTGCTAAATATGTGCATTGTTAACTATTAGCTTCACATGGATTATTGACAATAGTTAAAAATCATTATACTTACATGAAATTATGAATATTGGGATATAATATAGCAGTCACTCCAGAAACACTCAATATATAGCAACAAACTGAGAATATTCACAACATATGATACTGCTAGGTATGCAAGAACTCAGTGTCTAAATATTTAGCCACTTTCGTCCCAAATGGCAGCACAAAGCAGGAAATGACTCGCAAAACAGAAAGTGGCTAAATATTAAGCCAATGATCGTCTGGAGAGACTACCAAATTCCATAAGGCACAATATCAATGGCTTCTGTCAAGCATATTCAACTTTATTGAAGTGTCTAAATATTTAGCCACTGTTCATGTACGCCAACTAAACATAAAATAATGTGAGCGTTAAAGGGTTAAGGAACATCAAGGTAGAATTTTTTCTATCGAATACT
Source organism: Anabrus simplex (assembly GCF_040414725.1). Classification (NCBI taxonomy): domain Eukaryota; kingdom Metazoa; phylum Arthropoda; class Insecta; order Orthoptera; family Tettigoniidae; genus Anabrus; species Anabrus simplex. The sequence continues at coordinate 784,573,029 of NC_090265.1, forward strand.
ACTACATCGGTACTACAGCCCATGGACCAAGGAATCATTAAGGTATTGAAGCAGAGGTACCAAAAATCCGTTGTGCGCTGTATGCTGCTGTGTGTGGAAGCAGTCAAACCCATCTACAAACCAGCTCTTTTGAACACAATGCATTTCATTGCCTCATCATGGGATTCAGTGGAGCCTGTAATAATAGCAAATTGCTTCAAGAAAGCAGGCTTTGGTAGTGGTACCAACAGCATTATTTTGGAAGTTGGTGATGAAGAGCCAGGGTGCTGGAAAACTGTACAGGAAAATCAGCTGATCTTGTATTCCAATTATTTGTAGTTCTGAGTAGGTAGTTAGTGTCCGTAATTTATATTTCGCTCCCTTGATCTTACAGTATTTATGAGCGGTTAGATAATAACAACAACAACAATAAAGTCATATATCCCAGTTATTGCAATTCAAGTCCCTGGAGGAGGAGGAGGAGGAGGAGGAGGAGTTGTTTTGACAGAAATATTTGTGAGAAATTATTGTAGACAACCTCTTATTAAGAACACTTTTATTCTCCATCCCGTGGAGTAGGGAAAATAATAGTATTCCACCAGCTGTAATAATCACATAACCACATTTCAGTTGAGAATTGTAGTGAAGATAAGGTATGTTAGATAATATCTTGCCTGTTATATTCGCGTTTCTTCTTTGTGTACGGCAATCCTGTCGATACTTAAGCATTTAACCAAATGCAAGGTTTCATTTCTATTAGAGTATAGTAGGATAAAAGTAATACTAAAGAAATAATCTTCTGTCTACGCGTTTAACTTTGTTGGTAATCCTTGAGTACGGTAGTTCTTGCGAGTTTCAAACTTTAGGCTTAATTGCAATTTTCATTTATATTTGTGCTTAATAATAACCTATTGTAATTAGGATACATCTGAATGTAGTTTAAAAACTGTTGGTGTATTGTAGTGACTTATTAGAAATTAGTGTTTATTTTGAGTAGTCTTGCGAATTTCAAACTTTAAATGTAATTTCCATTTCATTTTGTGCTTAGTAATAATCTGTTGTATTATAATTAGGATGCGTCTGAACGTAGTTTAAAATCATTGTACCGGTAGTGTATTATAGTAGGTATCTTATTATAAATGAGTGTGTTTATTCTATTACTGTGAAATATTTGTGTAGTATAGTATCTGTTGTATTTGTATTAACTCTCTTACTAGAATTCTGTTGCAGTACCGTAATTAGGGTAGACTTACCTGCAGTTTAGAATTGTGTAGACCTGATTCTTGTGTATTACTTTTGGTTTTCAGTAATTAACAGCAATTTTCATTCTGTTGGGGTGTTATAGAAAAAAAAAAATTGTACAACTAAGTAGTATTGTAGTGTAGTAGTAGCTTATACTAATTAGCTTGTTGTTGTGTGATCTTTATGAACTATCCTACACAATGTTTCTTTCCTTTCATTTTTATTTGCGCAGAATAAGATATTTCATTTTTCCTTTTCTTCCCATTATTCCGTAAATAATGGCTAAGCAGAGCAACTGTAGGAAATGTGGGTGTGGCCAGGCATTAAGGAGTATGAGGGAGGAGTTGGAGAGTTTGAGGATAATTAGGATTTTCTCAGAGGACAGGAAGGAAAGTATGCCTCCCTCAAATAATGTAGAGGATACAGGAGGTGTAAATGAGGGACGGGAAGGAAATGGGGGGGAATTGTAGAAGACAGGTGGTCTAATGTTTGAAGGGGAAGGAGATTGCAGGCTAAGGGCTCTGTTCAGGATCAGAATTCAGGACAAGTGTCTGTGAGAAATCGGTACAAGTCACTGCAGGTAGAACAAGAGGGAAGATGAGAAGATGAGAAACGGGGAACTGTTGCTGAGAAGTGTGGAAGTAGGAGGAAGGGAAATGTGGAATAGTGGAAAGGAAAAGACAGGTGGAACAGGGTCATGGGAGGGAGAAAAGGGAGGAGGAAGTGGCTTCTGCAGCAGTGAGAGAAGATAGGGCTGACCAGGAGGGGAGAGGATCAAATGAGGTGGGTAGGGTTGAGGCTCTGGTCATTGGGATTCCATCATTAGAGATGTGGGGAAAGTGTGTGAAGGAAAGGGAACCAGGGTAGAGTGTCATCCAGGAATTAGGTTGAGGCAGATGTTGAGGAAAGTAGAAAGGAGAAGGTGGTAGTGTTTCGTGTTGGTACTAACAACGTAAGGCAAGCAGGTATAAGTACCAACATAGTTGGGGATGTGTGGGATCTGGTAAATGCAGCACGGATGAAGTTTAAGGAAGCGGAGGTTGTTATCAGTGGAATACTGTGTAGGAGGGATACTGACTGGAAGGTGATTGGGGATATAAATGAGACTATAGAGTGGGTATGTGGGGAAACTGGGAGTGAGATTTCTAGATCCTAATGGGTGGGTAGGAGACAGGGATCTGTGCTCAGGTGGCCTTCACTTAAACCGCAGTGGTACATATGTTAGGAAACTTGTTTAGAAGGGTTACTGGCAGGTACATTCAGGGAAATGGGGTGGCCTAGGGAGCGGTGTGAAGCGAACAGGGAACTGGAAATCAAGTAGGGATGACATAAAAATGTTAGTGCTCGACTGTAGAAGCATTGTAAACAAAGGAATCAAATTAAGTAATTTAATAGATATATACTTACCAGGTATTGTAATAGGAGTTGAATCGTGGCTGAGAAGTGATATAATCGATGCAGAAATATTCTCACGGAACTGGAGTGGGTATCGTAGAGATAGGATAGGAATGATAGGAGGGGGAGTATTCATTCTGTTGAAAGAAGAATTTGTAAGCTACAAAAAAGTTAAGGATGAAAAACATTAAATTTTGGGTGTAAGGCTCATCTCTAAAGATAATAGGCAACTTTGTCTTTGGAGTGTACAGACCGGGAAAGGGTAGTGCCGATGCTGATTCAGAATTATTTGATAAGATAATCAGCTATGTTGGAAATGATATGGAAAAGAATATGATAGTAGCAGGTGATCTCAATTTACCAAATGTCAATTGGGAAGGTAATGCAAATGACAAGAAGCATGAACAACAAATGGCAAATAAGTTAATATGGGAAGGGCAGCTGATTCAGAAAGGGATGAAACCAACTAGAGGGAAGAATATTTTGGATGTGGTGCTGATAAAACCAGATGAGCTCTATAGAGAAACCGAAGTAATAGATGGTATTAGTGATCACGAAGCTGTTTTTGTCGTAGTTAAAATAAATGTGAAAGAAAGGAAGGTATTAAAATTAGGACTGCTAGGCAGTACCATATGGCTGACAAAACAGGCATGAGGGAGTTTTTAAAAAGTAATGATCGCTGGAAAATAGTAAATAAAAATGTAAACAAACTCTCGGATGGGTTTAAAGCAGTTGTTGAGGAATGTGAAGATAGGTTTTTACCTGCCTTTTTGGATCTATCAGCTGCCTATGATACTGTCTGGCGAGGAGGACTCCTTCTAAAAATTTTTAGTGTGATCCTACGTCGTAAACTTATGGCCTTACTTAGCAATATGCTCAGTAATAGGTACTTCCAGATCTACGCTGATAATGACAGAAGTAGAGGGTTTAAATTAAATGATGGTTTACCTCAAGGATCAGTCCTTTCCTCCTTTTCAGTCTGTACATATATGACCTCTCAGACACATCATCAAGAAAATTCTTTTATGCTGATGACATTTGTTTGGTGACTCAGTGCTCCAACTTTTATGATGCTGAAACTACTTTAGCCACTGATCTGGAAGCCTTGGATGTATACTTCAAGAAATGGTTCCTTCACCTAAATCCTCAAAAAACAGTTATATCTACATTCCACTTACGCAGCAGACAGTCTAATTACAAACCAACAGTCAGATTCCGAGGTGAAGTGTTGCCATTCTGCAGTACACCAAAATACTCGGGAATAACACTTGATAGAACTTTGACTTTCAAGCAACATCTTTCAAATATAGCTGCTAAAGTAAAAACTAGAAATAATATTCTTCAGAAACTTGCTGGTAGATCATGGGGAGCCAATACTCATGTTCTAAGATCAACAGCATTAGCCTTATCATATTCTGTTGCTGAATACTGCTGCCCCTCTTGGATCAATAGTGTTCACACAAAGAAGATCGTTGTACAACTCAAATCAGGCAATGCGCATAATTTCCGGTTGCATTCGGAGCACGAACACACTATGGCTTCCTGTTCTCAGCAATATTGCACATCCAGCCCTAAGATGATCAGAAGCTCTCCTAAAGGTTTGGAAAAACATTCGTCAGAACCCCGAACTACCCATCCATCAAGATATTACGCACACTGAACGACTGAAATCAAGGAAACCACCCTGGCGTACAGCAATGGATCTTGAAAGAACCTCTTCATGTTAACAGTTCATGGAAAGCCCAGTGGGATCAGTCTTCAGTAGTGAACAAACATCTGGTTGAGAATCCTTCTAAACGGGTACAAGGATTTGATCTTCCAAGACGACAGTGGAGAATCATCAATCGGATAAGAACCGGACAAGGCAGATGTGGTTATCTGTTGTGCAAGTGGGGTTGGACTATGTCTGCAGATTGTGATTGTGGTGCCTCTTCTCAGTCAATCCACCACATTGTTGCTGACTGCCCAATTCGAGCTTTCAAAGGAACGCTAATGGACATTCACCACACATCGGATGAAGCAGTTGATTGGGTCAAAATGCTAGACCTAGAGTTATAGTATTTTACGGACTTGTGACTACGCACATTTACCCTGAACTATATACATGTGTGTACATGGATTCATCATACAATAAATAAATAATAATACCTTTAAAGGTGGTAACGAATGGTAAAGATCCACTATATTATAACAGAGAATTAAAGAGATTAAGGAGGTGTAGGTTGGAACAAAATAGTTGGAAATGGCTGTGGAAGTAAGGAGAAACTGAAGGAACTTACTAGGAAATTGAATCTAGCAAAGAAGTCAGCTAAGGATAACATGATGACAAGCATAATTGCCTAATTGGTGGTCATACCAATTTTAGTGAAAAATGGAAGGGTATGTATAGGTATTTTAAGGCAGAAATAGGTTCAAAGGACATTCTAGCAATCATTAATGAACAAGGTGAGTGTGTATGCGAGGATCTTCAAAAGGCAGAAGTATTCAGTCAGCAGTATGTAAAGATTGTTCGTTACAAGGATAATGTCCAGATAGGGGAGATGAGTAATACTAAAGAAGTATTAAAATTTACCTATTATGACAACGACATTTACAGTAAGGTACAAAGGTTGAAAACTAGAAAAGCAGCTGGAATTGATAAGATTTCTGGGGATATACTAAAGGCAATGGGTTGGGATATAGTACCATATCTGAAATGCTTATTTGATTATTGTTTGGTCAGAGGAGCTATACCAAATGAATGGAGAGTTGCTATAGTAGCCCCTGTGTATAAAGGATAGGGTGATAGACATAAAGCTGAAAATTACAGGCCAGTCAGTTTGACAAGCATTGCATGTAAGCTTTGAGAAAGCATTCTTTCTGATTATATTACACATGTTTGCAAAATTAATAACTGGTTTGACAGAAGGCAGTATGGGTTTAGGAAAGGTTATTCCACTGAAGCTCAGCTTGTAGGATTTCAGCAAGACATAGCAGATATCCTGGATTCAGGAGGCCAAATGGACTGTGTTGCGATTGACCTACCTAAGGCATTTGATAGGGTAGATCATGGAAGACTACTGGCAAAAATGAGTGCTATTGGACTAGAAAAAGAGTGACTGAATGGGTGGCTATATTTTTAGAAAATAGAACTCGGAGAATTAGAGTAGGCAAAGCTTTATCTGACCCTGTAATAATTAAGAGGGGAATTCCTCAAGGCAGTATTATTGGACCTTTGTGTTTCCTTATATATATCAATGATATGTGTAAAGAAGTGGTATCAGAGATAAGGCTGTTTTCAGATGATGTTATTCTGTACAGAGTAATAAATAAGTTACAAGATTGTGAGCAGCTGCAGGGTGACCTTGATAGTGTTGAGAGATGGACGGTGGGCAATGGTATGATAAACGGGGTTCAGGTTGTGAGTTTCACGAATAGGAAAAGTCCTCTCAGTTTTAATTACTGCATTGATGGGGTGAAAGTTCCTTTTGGGGATCATTGCAAGTACCTAGGTGTTAATATAAGAAGAGACCTTCATTGGGGTAATTACATAAATATGATAGGTAAAGGGTACAGATCTCTGCACTTGGCTATGAGGGTGGTATTTAGGGGTTGTAGTAAGGATGTAAAGGAGAGGGCATATAAGTCTCTGGTAAGACCCCAACTAGTGTATGGGTCCCTCACCAGGATTACTTGATTCAAGAACTGGAAAAAATCCAAAGAAAAGCAGCTCAGTTTGTTCAAAAATGGTACACAGTTTGGGCTGGGAAGACATGGGAGAAAGGATACGAGCTGCTTGATTAACTGGTATTTTCCGAGCTGTCAGTGGTGAGATGGCGTGGCAGGACATCAGTAGACGAATAAGTTTGAGTGGTGTCTTTAAAAGTAGGAAAGATCACAATATGAAGATAAAGTTGGAATTCAAGAGGACAAATTGGGGCAAATATTCTTTTATAGGAAGGGTAGTTAGGGATTGGAATAACTTACTAAGGGAAGTGTTCAATATTTTTCCAATTTCTTTGAAATCATTTAAGAAAAGGCTAGGAAAACAACAGATAGGGAATCTGCCACCTGGGCGACTGCCCTAAATGCAGATCAGTAATGACAGATGGAGATTACCAGTAGTTTCAACGACTTCGCTGCCATTGATGATGTGGTAATCACTTGTGAGGAGCAGACTATCGATGAGATCTGCAAGGAAGTTCATGCAGGAGATGAGATTGAAGAAGAAGAAGAGGAGGAGGAGGTTGAGGAAAAGAATCCCCCAAGACCATCTTGCAGTGAGGCAAGCATCCGCCTTGAAAAACAGAGGCGGTTTATGGAAGCTTCAGTCAGTGTGCCTCAGAACACATGGAAGGCAATGTGGGAAATGGAGAGGTTTATACTTCAAGAAAGCAGTAAAAACCTAAAACAGTCAATCCTGGACAATTTCTTTTCCTAGTAGGAACCTAGACTTTTGTGTTTGGAAATGTGTTTGTCTAATGCAGTATGGAATTTACATAATGTACTGTTACCATCTATCATTTTAATTTTCTTAGTATTACTTCTTATCTCTTGTGCAAGGTTTTATATAATATGTTTCCTTCTCTTATCAAGTATTTTTATAATACAGTATCTTCAATTATTTTACTTTATCTCTAAAAATACATGTCATGATAGTCTTAAGAATTTTATTGTGGCTTTCTTTTAGCAGCTCTTATACATCAGCCTATTTCGGTATTGTTCACAAACAAGAAAATCTGTTTGCTGTGTGTTTCACATGTATTTCAAAGTACAGAATAAGTTTTTGGGCATTACCCCTTTTAAGAATTTTCCTGCTTAATTTTTTTTTTTTTTGTGGTCCCTTGAAAAACTTCTTAACAGTTTCACTGTAGTTGTAACACTGCAATATATGAATCTCCATAGAGACAAAAATCAGTCGTACAGTATATCCATAATTCATCAGAGTATTCACATATCTGATCAGGCAAGACAGAACTTTGCAAGGTGCGAGTCAATGTTTTCCTGTAGCAGGTAAGAGTCCATCTGTCTGGACAGAACAGAGAGTTTGTCCTTGCAGCCACAGTCCTCATTCTTGTATTCTTCTGATCTCCCAACAGCACATTGTGGGCTACATTTACTGGTCTTAGCCTGGTCATATTTCTTTAAACAGTCTTTGGTGGGAATGGCCTCATTACCAGCTTGAGTCATCCTAATGGCTTAATTTTGGGAGTTCCCGATCATCACTGCAGCACTTCTAAAAAAGGTGAGCAGCCCATTTGTAGCGTGAACCTTTCAACTGGCTTCCCAAAAGACCCATTTATAGATGGCGATTTTTCTTTCGAGGAGAAGCAAGACATGACAAACCTTTTTTATTCTGTTTGCAGGTGAAAGAGGAAGATGTCTGACCCTTTGAAGAATGATTTAAACACTAAGAACCGAGCAAGTTGGGGCTGTGCGGTTAGGGTCGTGCAGCTGGGATCTTGCGTTCAGGAGATAGTGGGTTTGAACCCCACTGTCTGCAGCACTGAAGATGATTTTCCGTAGTTTCTCATTTTCACAGATGGTGGTGATTGTTTTAAGAGCAAGTACAACTAGGTAACCATCCTCCATATATAACACATTGGAGAGAAAGAATGGAAAGGACATGACACGTTGAAAAATGAAAATCAGCCAAAGGAAGACAAGGGCCACCAGTGGCTTGAAAATGAGACTCCGTAGACCTCAAGAGCTCTACTACTGTCGGGGTTGGAAAAGAACGAGTTGACCAAGAGAGTTCGGATAGCGTAGATGAAAGCGAGGAGCCGAGCATAAGTGGAAGCAATGCCAGGACTTGGCTAAGAGCCCCGTGGTCGTCAACCCATGCTCCAAATTTCAGATCCCTTAGGGCCTCTTGGTCGCCTCTTAACGACAGGTAGGGGATACTGCGGGTGTTATTCTACCGCCCCCACCCACAGGGGTATCTCATTTTCACATGAGGCAAATGCTGGGGGTGTACCTTAAGACCACGGCCACTTCCTCCCCACTCCGATCCCATTACCACCGTAAGACCTATCTGTGTTGGTGGAATGTAAAACAAATTGTATGATGAAAAGAACAGCCCAGGAGGTATGAAACTGTTGGCATTAATTTCCAGTGTGGTAATGGGCTTATCAGTTGAATTGCCACTTTTCCAAGATTTTGCTAGTGCAACATTGCAGCTTTACTGGTACATAGGTACCTGCCAAGTATTCCAGTTTTTTCCGTAAAATGTACGGATTTTGAGTGTGTTAAACGGATGAACAACGTTATTGAAAAGCTTTTGAATATCCGCGCTTGGTTTCGCTTTCTGCGGTCAAATCGGATTTGTTTGACCTTTATCGATAGTAGCTGGTAATACGAGATGCAGTGTTCGAAATTCACCCGGTAAATGTATCGATTATCACCGTGTTTTGTCACCTGTTCGACCTCAACTGCTACTTCATTCAATGAGATGTTCCAGAAAAGTAGCAGGCTGTGAATCTATATAAAACAATTATAGTTTTATAGTAACTGCGTCGTGCTTCGTAGCAGCTGAAAGGCTTTGTTTGTGTGCATGTATAACATTGGCGGTAGTACTGAAACTCGTGGAATTGTGTGACGAATTTCTAAGTATTTAGTATTTTTGGTGCTGTTCGTAATGAGTAGGGCCCGGATTTTTAAAAAATGCATATGCGCATATGCAATTGCATATTTTGACATATTTTGAGGGTTAGTGCATATTCTAGACGTAACAGCATATTCCGGTATATAATGTCTGAATTTAAGGATAATTACAAGAACTACTAAAATAAATCTGTTTTGTACATCCCTAGCTAGTTGCCTATTTTATGTGCATCCCTCGCTAGTTGGTATTTTCGACTGTCTGTGTAACGGCACTTTACTTTCACAACTGACAATGGCAACAGATAGCTTAGGTGTGGGTAGGCAGGCTGGACTTCCCTGAATTCCTTTCTCTACCACAGCAGATAATAATCTCAGGGGGCTAGGCACTTGGTCAGGACAGAAGTATCTTCAGTTCACTAGTTACGTTCCATTTTAATGCCCTGCATCTCATTTCTGAAAGTGTTAGTTTTTAAAAAAATCCTAAGGAAAAGAGCAGCAGAAGAGATTTACTAAATCAGTGGGTGTCGGGTAATAGGGACTATTCAACAGATGGTGTCATCGTGTACTGTCAAGTTTGCTCAAAGGAAGTGAAATGTGAAAAGAAATTTCAGCTTGAAGAGCATTCAAAAACAACTGCACATATTAAAGCAAAGGAGGAGAAGAACAGCACACCACAACTACTACTTCTTACACAGGTAAAGCCCAAGATCTGTAGTCTTAATACATTTTCAAATGATCTTTGTAGGGCTTTCGTATGCAGCAACATTCCATGGAATAAATTAAACAATCCAGTTCTGCGATCATTTCTCGAGAAATATTGCGTAAATCAAAAAATACCAGATGAATCAACTCTTAGGAAAATTTACCTACCTCCGCTATATGAATCTACCCTGGAATTGATCCGTTCTGATATCGGAAGGAACTGTGTCTGGATATCGGTGGATGAGACAACGGATTCGTGTGGCCGTTACATAGCAAATTTCGTGGTTGGTAAATTACATCCAGACGAACCAGGTAAGCCACATCTTCTTGCTTGTAAAGTACTAGAGAAAACCAACCATAGCACAATAGCAAGATTTGTAAATGATTCTCTGCGACTATTCTGGCCATCTGAAATTGAGACTAATTGTTGTAAAGTGCTTGTACTGCTCACAGATGCAGCTTCGTATATGTTGAAAGCAGCAAAGGCCCTCCAAGTATTTTATCCAAAACTCATACAAGTAACCTGTTTAGCGCACGGATTACACCTCATTGCAGAAGAAATACGCGCACAGTTTCCAGCTGTTAACAATTTAATTGGATGTGGGAAGAAACTGTTTCTGAAAGCACCAGCTCGTGTCCAGCTCTACAAAGATTGTCTACCTGAAGTTCCTTTGCCACCTGAACCTGTCCTGACTAGGTGGGGGACATGGTTATCTGCAGTATCATTTTATCAGGAACATTTTAATGAACTGAAAGAAGTGGTTACGAAACTTGAAGATGAACATATTGCGTGTGTCCGTGATGCAAAAGGTGTGTTTGAAACCGCTACTGTTTATGAAGATGTGAATTTTATTCATGCACATTTTTCTAAACTTCCAAAAGCCATTGAGAGCTTAGAATCTTCTGGTACTCCCCTCCATGAATCACTTGATCTCGTTGAAAAAGCTACATCTTCGTTGAATTACTCTCCAGGCGAAATTGGAGAGAAGATTAAATGCAAGTTAGAAAAGGTGTTGAATTCGAACCCAGGACTGAAGGAGATTAAGTTAATTAGTCAATACTTGAGTGGAACTAGGGTATCCTTGCCAGATGTATGCTCCGAAACGTTGGTGCCCATGTATAAGTACTGTCCAATTACGTCAGTTGATGTAAAACGATCATTTTCAGCCTATAAACTCATTTTGACGGACAACAGACATAGTTTGTCTCCAGAAAACATTGAAAGACTACTAGTTACCTATTGTGATGCTTCTTTTTGCAATAAATGATACCTGTAAATAGGTAAGTGAATAAAATTGCATGTTTTTAAGAGCATATTTCCTTATTTTCCGTGCATATATTGTAACTTTTTAGTGCATATTTTCAGGTTTTTTAGTGCATATAAATCCGGGCCCTAGTAATGAGTTACTAAGAAACGATATTATCGGTCTTTTCGTGAGGCATATTCTGCTTAATTTCCTTGTTTTATACGATCACGGAAAGTTTTCCCAGTGTTTAGTGAGAACAGATGAGTACTCACCAAGATGTAACTTCGTGTATTTAATTTCATACACAGTAAAACCACGATGCAACGTTTTTCAGGGGGCAGGGGAAAAATGAGGACGGATGCGGGCAACATAAAAAATAGGGGGAAAGGAAAATAATAAAATACGGTTACTTTATTAGGAGTGTGTTGTGCGGCCGAACAACGTTATTGAAAAGATTTTGAATATCCGCGCTTGGTTTCGCTTTCTGCGGTCAAATCAGATTTGTTTGACTTTTATCGATAGTAGCTGGTAATACGAGATGCAGTGTTTGAACAAGACCAGTTGTAGTTGGCCTTGGTTTGAAATTCAACCGGTAAATGTATCGATAATCACATCGATTATCACCGTAATAACATCTTATTGTAATAACAATAAACAATAATGGCGCGTGGCCTCCGGAGCCGGGTGCAGGTCTTTTGAGTTGCCGCGTGATAGGTGATCTATGCGGATATGAAAATGCGACCCTGCCTTAGATGAATTCTAATGTTTAATTCAGCAGACTGACAGCCCCTGAACCGATGGAATTAACCAAGGAAAGTTAAAACCCTCGACCCAATCGAGACCCCTTGAACCAAAAGCAATCACGTGCTAACCAATCTAGCTCATACTATACCTAACGGTATCAAAATATTGCAACTAGTGATGGGCAACGCTCTCGCTCGAGACTCTCGAGACTGACGTCGCAGATCTCGAGATTCTCGCGAGAATCCCGAGACCGATCCTCCTGTAGCGCAAGCTGTGCGACGTACCAGTAACTACGACTTTAAACTTGATAGTATATCATTGGCAGTTATTGCGTGAAATAACTTTCTCTTATGAAAACGTGTGAGCTAATACATTTTGTCAAAAGCCTGGAAAGCATGTTCAACTATGAACCCCTTAATACCATTTACTAAAGTGGAAACAGAATGTCATGGGGTGGACATCTTAGGTGAATAACAATGCCTAATTTGTGAATAACTGTAGATAGGATGTACACCTACTTGGATACTAGAGGCGTGCATTATTCGAACCTGAGAAGGGGAAGATGTGCTTTGCTACATACGCAACCCCCATTACACATGAGTGGAACGTGTAACAGGGGTGATGGGCAACGCTCTCGAGACCGATTCTCGTGTGCTGCGGGCTGTGCGACGTCCCAGTAACTACGAATGTAAGCTTGATAATTATCAGCAGTAGTTCTCACATGGAAACGTGTGTGACGATAAATTTTGTCAAAACCCTATGAAAGCACTGCATGTTGAACTAGGAGCTCCTTACCATTAACAAAAGTGAATACAGAATGCCAGTATCTTGAAACGTTCACGAGTTATGTCAGGTGGACTTCCCAGCTGAATAACCCGCATAATTTGTTAATAATTGTTATTAGGATGTAATCCTATCTGGATGCCTTACGATCGTTGTCGGCAGGGTAGTTTCTTGTGATTCAGACCGGGCCGGAGGTGTTCTGTGACGACTCCTCTTCATTGATATTATGCGTTTATAAGTGCCGGATCATCCCAGAAGTATTTCTGCCGATGTATTTTACTTCTTTTGAATAAGCAAACACAGTGGGCTGTGCTATGTGACATCTGTTCAAAATAACCGACATCCACGACTTACGTTGCGTTTCGGACATCGTCTTCAGGTTGTCGCGTACAATTCGACACAGTTCACATTGCACAGTCGTAAATCGAAGTACCTACCTAATTATGACGCGAATACTCTATAGCAATTTAAATTGCACATTCCACTCATGTGTAATGGTGGTTGCATATGCAACAAGGCGCACCTTGCCTCGTCTCGAGTTCGAATAATGCACGCCTCTAGTATCCAGTTACCTGTGCATACAGTAGCCGTCAGGTTCTGTACTTAAACCACTCATTCGTGTACCTACCAGTGCATACAATGCTCGAATGCGTATCCTTCATAATTATGTTATACTGCGTCAAAATAGACCTCGGTAGAAATGAACTCCCTAGTCGCCTGTTGACACGTATTTACGAAAATCAGAAGGCCCGTGGTTGGCTGTTCGCCTATTCGGAACAAACAACATTCAGCTCCGATTACCTGCAGGCCTACGGCACGCTGCTCGTCGCACATTGTGGGGACAACGCTCTCGAGATTTCTCGAAATTTCTCGCGAGAAAAAATGCCTGCGCTAGTTTCGAGAAATCTCGAGACCTCGTATCAGACTGCCCATCACTAATTGCAACCATGATATAGGCCTTTGAGTTGAAAATAAAAAGCGTGACTTTTACGCCGTTTCGATTCACTTTTCTTTACACATTTCGTAATAATTGAAAACCTTTAAATTCAGTTCTCTTACTGCAAATTAAAGATATAGGTGGACATTACGGCGATAAACCTGTATTTAGGAAAATATTCCATAGACCTTTTGCGAACGATAGGTTGGATACCCAACACGGCGGGGCTCCCGCACCTCAGCTCGGACGATGTCACTAAAAAAGAGAATGTCATAGAGGTTAGAATTTCAACGCGGCGCGTCTCGAATAACTTCACAGCGGCTTGTGCGAGGCTGCCAATTTAAGAATAAGTTACAAGACTAGGCTACGAGAAAGGATTATTGGTCTGGCTTGGTTAGGTCCGGCTTGTAACAAGACTTGGGCAGAGGGCAACAAAGCGGTCAACAGACCTCAAGCATCCCACTCACTCCGCAAGGTACGACGCGTCACGCGATTAATTACCCTGCGCACAGCACTCCAGCCTACAAGATCCTTGTTCCAGACTATAAAAAGTCGCTCGTACATTCTCGCGTAACAGGTTGCTGCTAATATGTGAAAAAGTATTAAGCAGTTCCTCTAAATTAAAAAAAAAAAAAGTTGCGTATATTTTTCTTACGTACGATCGATTTATGCGAGGAAATTGTGACCGAGGACAAATAATTTTTCGGCGATCGATGCGATAAAACGATAGTTCGAGAAACGATAGATGCGGGGAAATTTAACATTGGTTTATTTGGAACATTTTTTGGACCGAATAAATTCAACTATGAATACCGGAAAACGACAGTTCCGGTAATGATGCATCGAGGTTCTACTATATTTGACTTGTATTGTTTATAATTCCGCCCCTCCTTGCCTCCCTTTTTCATTATGTCTCAAGACTGTTATGAATGCGGGTGTTGTTAAAAATTTTCCGCTTAAGGATCTTCCGGATTTCTCTTTTTGAAAGTTGGCAGGTATGCGAGTGCTAGCTTACTACTTAGGTTAAGTTAATGCAATGACAGTGCACTGGGGGAGAAAAATACCACTACTTGTTTAAATGCTTGTCTTTGGCTGTGTGCTTCGTAGGAGGCTTACAGTGATGTTCCAACAGCATATTAACAGTCAGAGTCTTGGAAAGGTGTGGCAGTCATGCTGATGGGCCTGCTGCCACATTGAGGCAAAAGGGTAGTTTTGTGGCTGAAAAGTCCCTAAAGAGCTCGAGTAGTGTATTATTAAAAGGAGAACAATAAAACTTTGATTTCCACCTTACAGAGGTTGTAGAGGTAGTTACATTGTCAAACTCAAATTTGAGCACTATGAATACTCGCTGACTGCTGATCCACGCTGTACAGCTTGGGACTTCCCCTCACTACAAGAAGACTTCCTGTACTACACCACGCCTCGTGCCTTCATTTCTCGTTATTTAATCACTATTTTATTTAAAAAAACACATACATACCGGTATGTATGACAACCATATTTTAATTTGATTACGTACTCTTTCAAACTTTCTAAATGTAGTAAACAAAAATAAAATAAAATTAATGCAACTTACTACTTTTATTTGAGGCCACAAAATATCCATAAAATGGACAAACTATCAAAGTTGTTATAGAAGTACCAGATACAGCTCATTTTATGTCTCTCATTACGATATTTAGGGGCTGCCTGGTTGAGGCGGTAATGGCGCGCTCGGTTCACCCAGAAGGACGTGGGTTCGATTGAAGGTGGAATTCACTTTTACTGTTGTGATTCTCAGTTCAGTACGTAGCAATAATGAAGTTTTTATCTTTGAGCCCCGTCAGGAAGTCGTAAAATTTAAGAAACGAGATTTTCAGTTCTGGAGGTGCAGATGGCCCTGAGGTTCACTCAGCCTACACCAAAAGTGAGTATCAGGTTAATTCTTGGGGTCAAAGGCGGCCGGGCCTAGAGCTAACCACTCGACCCTACCAAGTGCCGAGGTTACGGATAGTGGAAGCCTTTACCTTCCACCCCTCCAGGAGTCTTCATGGCCTGTATGGAGATGACTTTGTTTGGCATTACGAGATTAAGTCCCTAACTCCCCATGCTTGCAAACTGATCAATGAACAACCAGCTGTAACCATGGCAATGCTAGCTCTATGTTCAATTCAACTCTCTCTCTAGCAAAATCATAACTACAGGGTTGGTAATAGAAACTGTTGCTGGTTTATGAATTTGAACAAGGCTTGAGGACAATCTCTGTAAGGAGCAGGGATTAATTTGGAAACTCCATGTCTCTCGTGGTCAATTTTATGTAGCTTTTCAAGGTTAGAACTCGGAGGAATTCATAAATTTACGCTACTATTAGTATGATGCATAATATGGATTAATGATTTTACAGTTAAATGTACAAGGTTAATGAAGCAATATCTTTAATTTGCAAGAAGTTGCCAAACTGCAGAAAATCAAATGTAATTCAATTTCTATTTGTGATGTATTTTCAAATTTTTGTTGATATATTACATTCTGTCACCACAACAGTTCATGTGTATTATTTCATTACCTCGAAACTTTGCAAGTAGATCTGTAGGTATATTAACGGACAACGATACTTTTCAGGCGGAGCCCAGATGTAACTGGTAGTTTATGAAAAATAATAATAGTTCACCTTTGCTATGTGTCGTTTCACGAGAATTTAATCCTGATGTAAACATGGTATGTCCACGCCTCCGCCAGAGAAAGGGTTGTGATTCGCTGAGCGTGTAGTACCGACCTCCACCCCGTCAATGTCTTGTGTTCGGATGAACAGGGGTGCGCATCACATACGACAACAATGTGAAGGTCTGAACTACTGAATAAATAACTAAACCTGGATTCTGTTTACTTAGTTTATTGAACACATTCACGATGCACTGCCTATAGTCACTTCTGAGTGGTTTTCCTCTTTTGTGCTTCACTACACGCGATGGTCCTACCTCTTGCTCAATTTCTCTCACTATGAATACTCGCTGAATGCTGATCCACGCTGTACAGCTTGGGACTTCCCCTCACTACGAGAAGACTTCCTGTATTACACCACGCCTTGTGCCTTCATTTCTCATTATATAATCACTATTTTATTTTTAAAAACACATATATAATGATACATACCGGTATGTATGACAACCATATTTTAATTTGATTACGTACTCTTTCAAACTTTCTGAATGTAGTAAACTAAACTAAAATAAAATTAATGCGACTTGCTACTTTTCTTCGAGCTCGCATACAGTCAAGTGAGTGCGACGGTTGCTTCTCCAATCAACTACGCTTATGTCCACGTGCAAAGGCAAGGTGCTCCGCCTATTTGTTTACATCAGGATTAAACTCTCGTGAAAAGTGGTATACTGTATGCAGGCATTTTAACATCATTTAGGTTGCCCGCCCATATGTCATTTCAACATCCCTTTTTTCCTATAACAAATGGCACATGCCGGCTGTTTCTGATTTTAAAGTTGATTTTGTTTGATTTGAACCTAAACATATTAGTATCACGAGGCCAACACAGATCCATAGAGGAATTTGTATGAACTTTGTTGAGTATTTGAAAGAAGTTACTTATGTCTTCAGAATGAGTACTTCTTAAATGCTGGATTGGGCAAAGCAGAAGCACATGGTCTGTACAGAGAATGATGGCCAATAAAAATTTAGAATGTTCAGAGTACATTTGCACTTATCTTGCAGGTATTCTTTCTTCTCCTAATCCTCCTCTTTCTTACTGTTTACCACATGTTCTTTTGAATGAAATTCAAGAATTTCTGCCTATCTTTCATTACTATTCACCATTGGCATTCATCCCTCTGTCTTGCAGGACCTGTTAAAAACTTTTTAATACTTTTTCACATGGCTTTAGCTTGCTGAATTAAGGTAAATGTATGCCCGAATTCTTTCAAGGTTGCTCCTTGCTGCTTGACAAATGAGTGTTATATCTTAAAATGTTATCAAGTCCAGAAAAGAAATAATTTAGAATGAAATTGATTAAAATAAAAGACACAAATTAAACCTCTGTTTAGATGAAAAATTCATATATTGACAAAGTATCAATGCTTTAGAGGAAGTGTCCTTAAAATTAACAGAAGAAGATTGACAATATTAAAAACAAAATACTTAAGAGAAATTATATAAATTCTTTCTACAATTGAAAGCAGTTGTCAAGGAAACACTTGTATAATAATAAAAGGTTCATGAAAAAAGAACAGCCAATTTATAAATTAAAAATGATACATTTATAAGTAATTGTCGAAATGAAGAAATCCAGATTTCATAATATTACTGGTGCAGATGAAATATTACTAATTTGTAGTTGTCAATCATGTGTGTTATGTGGCTGAAGATGTTTATAATATACGAAACATGTACCACTTTTTTACTATTTGTTTTATGTTGAACCGACACAGATAGGTCTTATGCCGACAATGGGACAGGAAAGGCCTAGGAATGAGAAGAAAGTGGCCATGGCCTTAATTAAGGTACAGCCCCAGCATTTACCTGGCTTGAAAATGGGCAACCACGGAAAACCATCTTCGGGGCTGCCGACAGTGGGATTCGAACTCGCTATCTCCTGGATGCGAGCTCACAGCTGCACGCTCCTAACCGCACAGCCAACTCACCCGGTGTGTACCACTTTTAACCAATAAGTTGCTTTAAGCAATTTAGTGTATCGACAAGGTGGAAAATAAAAAATTGTTGTAAACTGTATAATCTCAAAAACTAAGCATTGTATAAAGAACTGTCTTGAGTAAAAGTTCTTGATATTAAGGGGGAAAGAAAATGCTATTTGTTGTTTTGTTTCGAAAACATTTGAGAGTCGTGTGACATTTTTAAAATAGGAACCAACATTTTTCATTTTGTTTTTGCATTCTTCATACGAAACTAAACTTTTATATAAAGCACTTTGCAATTGTTTGTACACCAACATACATAACAAAGAATTACATGAATGTGTTCGAAGAGTGCAATGAATGGTTGGACCCATTTGACACAGTCCAGCATAACACTACAGCGAGGAGGCCATGAGACACTACGTCTGTTTTGTTTACTTTCCACAGTAGGACGGTTGCCTGGTATCCGTCGTTATTGTACTTGCAACCACCTGCGAGTCCAGGTGGATCACCTGGTAGTACGTACCTACAACAGTTGGTGATCACCGAGTAACAACCATCAGTTCCATGCAAGTCTTTTAACATTTGACGCATGCACAATTGAAATGGACAGACTTTCACAACAAGACAAAGTGGAAATGGTTCGCATTTACGGGAAATCTAGGAGAGATGTGGAACAGGCTACTCTTGTGTACTCAGGAAGGTTTCCTGATTGAAGAACTCTGTCAAGAGCTTAATTTTATCTTGTAATAAAACAATTTACCAAAGAAGGCAGTGTCCAGGCAAAGAATAAGAGGCGCAGACAAACCGCTGCGGACGATGATAGGGCAGTTGCGGTGCCAGCTGCATTGAATTATGAGCCTCATGACAGTTCTCGCACGTTAACTACCAATGCGGGAATGTCCAGAAGCGGTATCCTGAGAATATGGAACAGCATAAATTCCATCCCTACCATATGTTATTACATGAGAACTACATAGTGATGGTTTTGTGAATAGACTAACGTTCTGTAGGTGGGCACTGGGCAGACTGCGGAATATTAACTTTTTTCAGGTAGTATTGTATAGTGATGTGTGCATTCACAAATCATGGTGAAGTAAATAGACACAATATTTGGCTGTGAGACAATCCACATTGGTTACAAGAAGTGGAACATCAGAGACCCTGGTCGGTTAATGTGTGGTGTGGGATTTTGGGTGCCATACTTCATTGATGGCAGCTTAACAGCTTAACGACTCTGGACAACATGAAGGTGCGCATATGAAGTGCTTGTGCCAGTATTGACAGAGACATGCTTTTATGGGCACATCAGTTGTTCATTCACAGAGTTGGAAAATGCACTGAGGTAGAAGGGCATCATTTTGAACATTTATTATGCTAAGGTCTGATGCATATGCAATGACTGGTATTACTCTGTGTACCTACTAGTCATCAATGTTGCATTGTCTACACCAGGGACGGAACTATGTGCTTATAAAAATTGTGTATGAAAAGCTGTTTCGTTTTGTATGAGGTATCAAAACGGTCGAAGAATTTTAAATATTGTAAAATTTAGTGATTAAATTTTGATACGGGAAATGAAGTTGATTACTTGCAATTGTATGAGGAATGCGAAAACAAAATTTAAAATATTGGTTTCCCATTTTAAAAACGTCACGAGACCTTCAAATGACCATCCAGACAGTTCTTTATACAACGCTCAGTTTTTGAGATATTGTACAGTCTCACCTTATGTGGTCCACTCTGTATATTAGGCTTCATCTTCGAACACTCAAGAAAAAAGGGATTTTTCTTCAATTTTCAAGCCCTAGTCATTACATATCTGCCAATTCTCCTGATTTAGACGAGAGACTCCCTATTTCAAATATTGCTTCCTCACCTTCCTAATTGTTTCTTCCAATTTTAAGTCACTAAATGCAGAACTTAAAATATGTTTTGAAACTTACGCCATCTGGGAATGTTGCTTCAGTGGCTGAAGTTCCTTCGTCTACTGGTCACTGTGAGTGGCTCAAGGTGTAATTCCTTTTAACTGCCATTTGATCAGAAGTTGTGTCCTCAGTGGTCACTTTCAAATGAGAGTTGAATATTGTGATGCTCAAATCTGGTGTACTGGGCGAGTTGGCCATGCGGACAGAGGCACGCGGCTGTGAGCTTGCATTCAGGAGACAGTGGGTTCGAATCCCACTGTTGGCAGCTCTGAAGATGGTTTTCCGTGGTTTCCCATTTTCACACCAGGCAAATGCTGGGGTTGTACCTTAATTAAGGCCACGGCCACTTCCTTCCAACTCCTAGGCCTTTCCTATCCCATCGTCGCCATATGACCTGTCTGTGTCGGCGCGACATAAAGCCACTAGCATGAAAAAAAGCAAGTCTGGTATTCCTTTTCCCCTTTTTGCCATGGTTTTAATTGTGGTGGTGGTTAGGAAATTGATCAGTGTGAACTGAAAGTTCAGTTATTGTGATTGGTTGTTAATGTAGCTTTGTTTAAAAATACAGTAAGTGGTATTAAGTTTTTGCCAGTGTCATAGAGCCAGAGACAGTGCTACTCTTCATGTAAGATTTAGTTTAATTTACCCTGTTTGTTATCATAATGTTTTATTATGCTGAAGAAATATAATTCTCTTTTACTGTAACTTTTGGAATAGCTTCTATGTATTATTTAATTGTGGAAAGGCTCATATTTTATGCAATTTACAGGTGTAATTTTTCAGCAATATGTGTTTCAAAGATCGGTAGGTATGTAATTATCACAAAGCTATAACAAATGTGAATGTATATAAGACACTACTGTTACGGAGAAGGTAAACAAGAGTGCGGATGTGAAAATAGACTTTTAATTGGATTACAAATGGTCAACAAAGAATTGGATCTCTCTCGTGGCAGGCGTTATAAATAGGGCCCGGATTTTTAGGTTTTAACCTATATTTTTCCTCGCCATTTAATTCACAAATTTTGATATATTTGTTCGTTTCACACTTCCTGGAGCAGAATATGTGAATTTCATTGCACCTAAAAAAAACCTAAATGAGGGGTTGACACCTGAAATAACCTAAATAGCTGTTTTACCTTCTTCAAATAATGTTATTTTCCCTGCATTGTAAAATTATTTCCACAGCAATTACAAGCAGTAGGACGGAGGTAGTTCATGTTACCACCGTTAAATGCAGCACATCCCATGCTTCCCACTACATATGTGACATCTGGTGGCTCCTTGATGCATATGATAGGTCAGGAGGAACGTAAACAGTTTTGCCTCCAGTTGTCCATAGAGAGTACAACCGGCAGAGTGTGTGGTGAATGGTTCCTGCAGTATTTTCTAACCGTAATTGCTGCATACTGAAACAATGCCTAAATCGCACTTATTGAGAAAATGGATTGCTACAGATGTACACTTCACTACAGACGGTCGAGTAGTCTTCTGTCAGGCATGCTCCAAAGAAGTAAGTTTCCTGTAACCTGCATTGCAATACCCTAGCTCGCTTACTGAAGAGTACTTAGGATTTGGATTCTGCATTTCAGGTTAAATGTGAGCAGAAATCCCATCTTGAGCAGCATAAATCTGCAGCTGCTCACATGGCTAGCGTAGCGAGGAGAAATAAGTCCAGCAACAACAGTAAGCGAACGTTTCTTTCTTCTACAGTTGGCAAGCCTGAAGATAACTTTAACTTTCACCTATGTCAGGCGTTGGTGTCTGCAAACGTCCCATGGAACGTGCTAAGTAACCTGACCGTGAAAACATTCTTAGAAGACATCAGCGGCCGCAGTATACCGAATGAATCCACTTTAAGGAAGAATTATTTGCATCCTGTTTACCAGAAGACATTAGATGGAATAGGAGAAGATATATAGGCGATCACTACATTTCGTGTTCTGTCGATGAAACATCTGACAGTTGCGGTCGCTTCATTGTGAATGTGGTAGTAGGTAAGCTGGATCAAAATGAACCAGGTAACGCTCATCTAATTCTTTGTAAAGAAATAGAACAAACTAACAACAGCACAACAGCCTGCGCTGTGAGGGATGCTTTACGCATATTGTGGCCAGCAGAGAATCAAGATAGCAAGTTCCTTTTGTTAGTGACAGACAGTGCTGCCTACATGTTGAAGGCAGGGCAGGTTCTACAGTCTTTCTACCCTAGCATGCTACACGTTACGTGCTTGGCCTACGGCCTGCACCGCCTTGCGGAGGAGATTAGAAGCAACTTCAGTGACGTCAACAGCGTGGTTTCTTCAGTCAAGAAAGTTTTCCTCAAAGCCCCAACACGTATACAGTTGTTCAAAGAGAAACTACCAACAACACCTCTTCCACCTGAGCCGATACTTACCCGCTGGGGAACTTGGCTGTCTGCTGCTATTTACTATGCTGAGCACCTAGAAGAAATTAAAAATGTCGTCAATGACTTGGATGAAACAGAAGCTTCCTGCATCGCAAAGTCCAAGAAATCGCTCGAGTGCCCAACCCTCGTCGCATCCCTAGCATATATTAAGACACATTTTTGTTTTATACCAGAAGCTATTCTCCAGTTGGAAGATTCCCTGGATATCATTGGCAGTGTTTCCAGAAGAGAAATACCTGGGCCATTGGGAGTGGCATGTTCTTCGAACCTGCAGAAGATTCTTCAACGCAATCCTGGTTTTGAAGATATGAAAGTCATCAATTCAGTATTACAGGGTGAAAAGTATTCAGGAAAATTACCCCCACAACTTAATGCATTAGCATCTAGGTACTACGCTCCAATGACGTCATGTTCCGTTGAAAGAACTTTTTCGTCATATAAGAATGTGTTACGTGACAACAGGAAATCATTTACACCAGACAATTTGGGTATGTACGTTGTTATTTACTGCAATGCCAAAAAATAACTTACAAAGGAAACAGTACAGTGTATTCTCTGTGTATTTTTATGAATATGACAATGTAAACTTTTGTGAAATAAGTACATAAATGAATTTTACAGAACTACAAAAACCAAAAAATATTGCTGCCTTTAGGCAAAAACCTAAAATAACCTATTTTAAGAATTCAAAAAACCTAAAGTGAAGGTTTATGCCACCTAAAAATCCCGGCCCTAGTTATAAATCTCTTAATATCTTGAGACAGATTCTCCTGTGCTGAGATGTGAGCGGCATCCCAGTTGATAGTTGTTTAATAATGTTATTGGTTTTACATCCATCTAACTGCTTTTATGGTTTTTGGAGTTGCCAAGGTTACATAATTTTATCCCTTGGGAACTCTTTAGCATGCCAGTAAATCTACAGATATGAGGCTGACGTATTTTCGCACCTTCAAGTCCCACTGCACTGAGCAGGGATCAAACCTGCCAACTTGAGCTCAGAAGGCCAGTGCTCTACTGCCTGAGCTACTCAACCCGGCTGGTTATTGCATGAAATAACGTCCGTGTATGGAAACACTATTTTAACATCATGAACATGCTGCCAGAGATATGAATCATTGTAGAACAATGTATTATAACCATGCACGGTGTTCAGAACTGCTGAATAATTGTTAGAAAATTTGTAACATACAGCACCTATACTGCATATGTGCTGGTGATGTATATTACATATTTTGTTCTGAACATTGTGCATGGTTTATATTGTTCAATAATGATTCAAATCTTTAATTTTTCGGACTTCTTTAGTCAGTGTTCTTACAGCTGAAGATGTTCCTTACAGGTACGAAACATGTACTCGTGTGTGTGTGTGTGTGTGTGTGTGTGTGTGTGTGTGTGTGTGTGTGTGTGTGTGTGTGTGTGTGTGCGCGCGCATGTGTAAATGTATGCTGCTTAATGAATATTAAACATTGTTGCAAACATTGACTCCTCTGTATTATTCAACATAAGGTATCATTAATCTCACCAAACAAGAGCCATACTTTAGTCATATCATAATTAGAATGACTTCTATAGCTCAAGAGTTTTAAGACATGAATTGCTAGTTTACTGGGTAACCTTGAATAAGAGTATTACTGCTGAATTCACTGCAACAGTGTGTATCATTTATAGATTATGTACCGGTAATACCCTGATCTGTCACTATGCTAAGATCTATGAAAAAGTACTGGAAAAGCAAATAATGTCAGTGGAAAAATAATTCAGAGAACAGTAGAATGGCTTTAAACAAAGGAGGTCAACTATTGACCTCATATTCACAGTGAGGCAGCTACAAGAGCAGCACTGTAAGTATGGGAAAGATTTGGTGATGGCCTTCATGGACATACGGAAGGCATATGACAGTGTCTGTATAAACAAGATCTTGAAAGCTGTGAGAACAAAAGCAGTAAATGAGCAGATAGTGACAAGGGTGAAAAATATGTATGATGGAAGCGAAAGCTGTGTTTAAGTTGGAACTGAAAGAACTTGGTGGTGTAAAGCAACGAAGTGCCCTCTCACCTCAACTGTTTATAGTGGTGATGGGTGATCTAATACTGAAGGTAGCACGGACCACTGGGGAGAGAAGAATGTAAGCAGTGTTGTTTGCAGATGATCTACTAATATGGGGAAACAGCGAGAGTGAAGTGCAGCAACAGCTAAATGTACGTGAAGAAGTTGTCATCTTATGGAATGAAGTTCTCAGCCCAAAAGAGTGAAAAGAGCTGAAAGCTTTAAATTCCTGGGAAGTGTAATTGAAGGAAAATGGAGGAAAGAGAATGGAAATCGATGAAAGAGAAAGAAGGTGTGCAAATGGACTCTTTAAGAGTGTGGGAGGATTGATATGGGACGGATGTACCACGGAGATTTGAAGAAATTATCCACAAGACTTATTTTGTTCAAACTTTGATGTCTGGATCAGAAACTGGGTGATGGGGAGGTATAAAAATAGAATACAAACATTGGAAATGAAGTTCCAAAGGTGTCGAGTAGGTTTAATGAGAATGGACAGAGTAAGAAATTGGTGTTTCGGAAATGGTAAATGAGGTACCCCTAATGGAAAAAAAATGGGGGGAAAATCAAGGTTGCAGTGGTATGGACATGTTAAGAGAATGGGAGAAAAGTGGATACCAAGAAAGATGTTAGAAATGGGAGTTGAAAGGAAGGAGACCTTGAGGAAAACCAAGGGACAGATGGCTGAAAGGTTTAAAGAAGAGCATCAAGGTAAGAGGAGGGAACTGGATGACAGTGACAGAAGAGAAGTGGTGGATGGACAGAAAACGATGGCAGACCCAGCCTTTGGTTGGAAACGGCTCCAGATGATGATGATGATGATGACGATGATGTAATGCATCTATGTATGTATGTTGGGTATTCAGTCTGAAGTCTGGTTTGATCCTCCACAGCTCCACCAACAGCTGTCATAAAGAGCCTAGGCGTCACTGAAGAGGCGTATTAGGGAAATGAAGAGCGAGGTAATTTCCTGTTGCTTTCCTCACCGAGCCAGAAGTTGCTATTGCATATCGGTCTGCCAAGCCCACTGAAATGCATGAACCCACCAAGCCTATGAGCGATATTTTCACACCATTCATAACAAGGACTGGCTGCATAAGGAATTGTATTACTAGCATCGCTCATACCTCAGTCACTTTCATATTGTCAAAGCCATGGATGAGACTGAGACATGTCAATGAAAGTATCAAATTTATTCTAGCCCATACCAGAAGACATAGTGCACTGTAAACACTACATCTCACCAGCAAAGGCTGATGTAATACCACGTCAATACTAGACGCATGCTAGAATTGGGCGGCCTAGTTGCTACTTGCTTGTGGAATGGAGAAGGCCAAGGCTTGACTCGCGCACTCGGCACAAACAATGTTCAGGTCCACGTAGGTGTAGACCTATTGCACACTGCTCGAAATCTGTCGACAACAGGTCATTGCACTAATCTCAGGATCATGCCTTGGGCTGCCCTTCACCTTGAAGGCCCACGCTTGACTCGCATACTTGGCAGAAACCACATTCATTTCCACCTAGCTGTAGACCTATTGCTCTCTGCTAGAGATGTGTCAGTGACAGGTCATTGCACTAATCTCGGGATCCTGTCTCGGGCTGCCCATCACCTTCATAGACATATCTTACTTGCAATTCCTTATCATGGCCCCTGTATTATAGAAATGCATATTGTCCTTTTCTAGACTACTTCATCTTTTTTTAAATGTGCATCTTTTTTTTTTTTTTTTTTTTTTTTTTTTTCAATTTATTTCATTTCCTTCTAAAACTATACTTAATATGTATATATAAACTTCTGGATTGCCTGTAGATGTTGGTCTTCGTCTACTTTGGTTGTTGGTGTATATACTCTCTCTCTGAATGAGTTAATTGTTTGGAGCTAAATGAACGTTTGCAGAAGAAAGGTTTCGTGAGGTACAAGACGTAAGAGTTGTAAGAGTTTTAAAATACTAAGTCTGTGAAATGGGATGCCAGTTTTTTGTACCATCTGATGCTTTTCTCATACTGTATATTTTGCTAATCATACCAGTCTTTCCTATGGATCCCATACATTCATTGTAATATTATACAATCTCCAGTCTCAGTAAATCATTGTGCGTCATTGTCAACATTACACTTCTCTACAATCCATCCATTTCATTACTGTTGTATTCCCAGTAGGGTATCATTGTACTCCTATTACTTCTTCATCCATTTCCTTTTCCAGATTCTCTCTGGGTAGGGTGGTGTACCTTACTTGATCATTCCACCATTCCTCTTCTAGTACTTTATTGCTATCGACTCCTCTATTTGCAATACGGTCCACAACACAGAGTTCTGCAGAGAGACCCGCCACGTAGCACTTCAAACCCACGGGCTCCGGCAGCCCAGCCCGTGCAGTGTCGTTCCCTTCTGACGCAGCTGCTTACTGCCCATAGCACTGGTCTCATACAGCCCACTGCAGTCCACTGCACTGGGCGGGCTCAGTAGAATAACCTTGACTACGTCCCCGCAATAAAACTTGCGCTATGTACAGCGAAATGTTCACTGCACACTTGTATTCGGATCACTCACTATACTAATTTCCGTGCACTAATAACAATTCTAAAGTAGGCTAATCGCATTTTGAAGTAAAATGATAGAAATTTCTCCTGCACTGTAGTAATAATAATAATAATAATAATAATAATAATAATAGTACAAAAAGAGAAACTTTATTATAAACTAATATTCATCTGCAATTGACATCAAGTTAACTGAAAATGAATCTAAATAACACAAAACATGTTCATAGGACTTCATTCCCATTTAACTCAAAATAAAATACAAACTGAAATGACGTGGAATATGCCAACAACAAAAACAAACCTGAACATAGCTTTTACTTAGTGTGCGTAGTTTATTGGTCATTGATAATGGTGGTGGAATGGAATTACTGTGAATGAAAAGGGCATCAGTGTAGTCCGGGTGTAGAACAGACCGTCATGCGTTAAGAATGAAGCCCGCTGAACTGAAATTTCTCTCTGAAGCTGAACTTGATGCTTGCATACATAATACTTTCTTAGCGATCTGGTGAAGTTTTGGATAGGTTTGTCCATTTGTTCTCCAATAGGACACTATATCTTCTTCCATTTCACAATTTTGCTTTAAATATTTTTCCAGCTAATCTGTGGAATAAGACCATCATCATAGTCAGTCCACAAAGTAAACTTCATTAATTTGGCAGGTTGTGGCATAGTCGTGGAGTCTGATGACTTGGAAACATTAGAATGCTCGTCATTCATGCACACCTTGTTCATCATAAGTTTTTTTATCTAATCAGAAAAAGACAAAATCAGTCCGACTCCTTTAATGTGTTAAAACTTTTTACAATTTATTTATTTAAAACCACTTATTCAATACTTTACAATCTTTAAGACTTATGTAATCATTCTAAGGTTGTAATGGTACATGTTTCACCTGTCATTGCAGGCATCGTCATCCATAAATTCAATACTCTAAGTCAGAGCTCTGAAGTGGATGTTATATTAAAACTATTTAAAAAAACTAATTGTTTATAATAATTTACATTGATGTATAAGGACATTATTGTCATATTTGGATTGAATTGGTTGGTTAATCCATTTTTAACACGTTGAGTGCCAAGCCGATTGTAGCACACTATTCCACTGGTGCCAGACATGAATTTCAATAGTATTCCGCTGGTGCCACAGCAATTATACGTCTTGTAGGCTGTTTATATAATCTTTCGGATATATTAATATGATGTACTAAGTAAACTTTATCTCATGATACCAAGGTCATATGTGATGCCATATGGTGTTGCATCAATTTTTACTAAGTATAAAATACAGCATGACGCCATACGGTGTCACAGAATTTTTTAATGCTTTATATGGAATGTACAACACAAATTTCAAATACTGTATGTCAAATTTATGTTATAATTCAAACTAACACAATATTTATGAAAACTTGCTGAAATGCAAAATAAGTCCTTATATTACATTGCATATTGTTACCCCCCATGAGTGGCGGATGCAGATGAATACACTCCCAGTATACTCTACCTGTCGTAAGAGGCGACTGAAAAGGGGCAACCTAGGCGCAGACACGGATTGTGGTTTGGTTCCATCTATTGGACCACCTTTGGATGGCAAGGGTTGAATACATCCAAAGGTAATTCCCGCCTGTCGTAGAAGGTGACTAAAAGGGTCATGTGGCCATCGGTCTGCTCTTTATTCTTTTTCAGGGTTAGTTGTAGACCGATTCAAAATTCTTGATGTGCATGCTCCTGTGGCTGAAGAAGTGTCAGTTTGAAGATTTAGATGCTCCTGGCTTGTAAATGGAATATTTTTCTGTGTCCTTACACAAGGACCTCAGTCATCATTGTTCATATGATTGTGTACACCATTTGCACCTGCATCGTCCCCACCTATAATGTCACTATCAGAATCGCCACTGTCTTCCACATCACTCAATACGTTCATCATGCTGTGAGGGCACTCATCGTCACTAGCATTATATTCACTGTCATCAACACTTACATCTTTCTCTCCATCAGAATCCATAAGTAATTCACAAATATTCCAATTCACTAATTCTCTTCTTGGTAAGTCACCATTTCTACCAAGAATATTACCAATATCTTCCATTTCTTTATATTTTTGCACAACTATACAGACCGAATGATAATTCACATGTAAACGAGGAAAAAGCAATGTCTGGGGCGCTTTCACTTGTGAGAATGTTCACAGGCCAGTCAGTGGTTTTGGAAGAATACTGTGGCGCCATATGGTGGCACATAGTAGCAATACATATCTGGAATAGACCGTTTAGTTCGCACTTCACGTAGCCGAAACTCTGCTATGCTGCCATATGGCGTCACGCCAACTCTGATTTCAAGACCTGTGTGCCGCCATACAACGTCACGCCATCTCAAATTTGAAGACCAGCGTGACACCATATGGCATCACGTGGCACCCAACGTGTTAAAGTTCTATCGGGATATCATAATATATGTTCAAATCTAATGGAGATAATATAATATTTTTTTTTTTTTTTACTGTTTGCTTTACGGCCCATCGACACAGATAGGTTTTACGGCGATGATTGGATAGGAAAGGCCTAGGAATGGGAAGGAAGCGGCCGTGGCCTTAATTAAGGTACAGCCCCAGCATTTGCCTGGTGTGAAAATGGGAAACCACGGAAAACCATCTTCGGGGCTGGCTACAGTGGGGTTCGAATCCACTATCTCCCGGATGCAAGCTCATAGCTGCGCACCCCTAACCGCACCGCCAACTCGCCCGGTTAAAATAATATTAACACTCATAATGTTGATATTGGGATGACAATTGAAGTCAAATGGGAATCAAAATACACTGACTGACAGAGCAAATGCAACACCAAGAAGGAGTGGTCAGAACTTTATGCCAATTGCAGGGTAGACTGACGTCACTGAGGTATGCTCATGATGTGAAACGCGCCGCTGTGCTGCGCACGTAGCGAACGATAAATGGGACACGGCGTTGGCGAATGGCCCACTTCGTACCGTGATTTCTCAGCCGACAGTCATTGTAGAACGTGTTGTCGTGTGCCACAGGACACGTGTATAGCTAAGAATGCCAGGCCACCGTCAACGGAGGCATTTCCAGCAGACAGATGACTTTACGAGGGGTATGGTGATCGGGCTGAGAAGGGCAGGTTGGTCGCTTCGTCAAATCGCAGCCGATACCCATAGGGATGTGTCCACGGTGCAGCGCCTGTGGCGAAGATGGTTGGCGCAGGGACATGTGGCACGTGCGAGGGGTCGAGGCGCTGCCCGAGTGACGTCAGCACGCGAGGATCGGCGCATCCGCCGCCAAGCGGTGGCAGCCCCGCACGCCACGTCAACCGCCATTCTTCAGCATGTGCAAGACACCCTGGCTGTTCCAATATCGACCAGAACAATTTCCCGTCGATTGGTTGAAGGAGGCCTGCACTCCCGGCGTCCGCTCAGAAGACTACCATTGACTCCACAGCATAGACGTGCACGCCTGGCATGGTGCCGGGCTAGAGCGACTTGGATGAGGGAATGGCGGAACGTCGTGTTCTCCGATGAGTCACGCTTCTGTTCTGTCAGTGATAGTCACCGCAGACGAGTGTGGCGTCGGCGTGGAGAAAGGTCAAATCCGGCAGTAACTGTGGAGCGCCCTACCGCTAGACAACGCGGCATCATGGTTTGGGGCGCTATTGCGTATGATTCCACGTCACCTCTAGTGCGTATTCAAGGCACATTAAATGCCCACCGCTACGTGCAGCATGTGCTGCGGCCGGTGGCACTCCCGTACCTTCAGGGGCTGCCCAATGCTCTGTTTCAGCAGGATAATGCCCGCCCACACACTGCTCGCATCTCCCAACAGGCTGTACGAGGTGTACAGATGCTTCCGTGGCCAGCGTACTCTCCGGATCTCTCACCAATCGAACACGTGTGGGATCTCATTGGACGCCGTTTGCAAACTCTTCCCCAGCCTCGTACGGACGACCAACTGTGGCAAATGGTTGACAGAGAATGGAGAACCATCCCTCAGGACACCATCCGCACTCTTATTGACTCTGTACCTCGACGTGTTTCTGCGTGCATCGCCGCTCGCGGTGGTCCTACACCCTACTGAGTCGATGCCGTGCGCATTGTGTAACCTGCATATCGGTTTGAAATAAACATCAATTATTCGTCCGTGCCGTCTCTGTTTTTTCCCCAACTTTCATCCCTTTCGAACCACTCCTTCTTGGTGTTGCATTTGCTCTGTCAGTCAGTGTATTTACACAGAATTTTTCAGTATATACAAGATATCAATACATTTAGTTTAAAATGATTTGTGGATTAGTTAAAATCTTTCCTTTATTTCTTTATTTTCTCACGGCACTGGAGTGTGTATCGTAGAGATAGGATAGGAATGGTGGGAGGGGGAGTATTCATTCTGGTGAAAGAAGAATTCGTAAGCTACGAAAAAGTTACAGATGAGACACATGAAATTTTAGGTGTAAGGCTCATTTCTAAAGATAATATTTGGAGTGTGCACACTGGGAAAAGGTAGCACTGATGCGGATTCGGAATTATTTGATAAGATAGTCGGCTATGTGAGAAATGACATGGAAAGGAGATCTGAATTTGCCAGATGTCAATTGGGAAGGAAATGCGAACGACAGGAAGCATGACCAACAAATGGCAAATTAGTTAATGTGGGAAGGACAGCTGATTCAGAAAGTGATGGAACCAACCAAAGGGAAAAATATCCTGGATGTGGTGCTGATAAAATCAGATGAGCTCTATAGGGAAACTGAAGTAATAGATGGTATTAGTGATCATGAAGCTGTTTTTGTCGTAGTTAAAAATAAATGTGATACAAAGGAAGATCATAAATGTAGGACTATTAGGCAGTACCATATGGCTGATAAAGCAGGGATGAGGCAGTTTCTAAAAAGTAACTATGATCGGTGGGAAACGGTAAATAAAAATGTAAACAGACTCTGGGATGGGTTTAAAGAAATTGTTGAGGAATGCGAAAACAGGTTTGTACCTTTAAGGGTGGTAAGGAATGGTAAAGACCCACCTTATTATAATAGAGAAATAAAGAGACTAAGAAGGAGGTGCAGACTGGAAAGAAATAGAGTTAGAAATGGCTGTGGAAGTAAGGAGAATTTGAAGGAACTTACTAGAAAATTGAATCTAGCAAAGAAGGCAGCTAAGGATAGCATGATGGCAAGCATAATTGGCAGTCATACAAATTTGAGTGAAAAATGGAAGGGTATGTATAGGTATTTTAAGGCAGAAACAGGTTCAAAGAAGGACATTCCAGGAATAATTAATGAACAAGGAGAGTGTGTATGCGAGGATCTTCAAAAGGCAGAAGTATTCAATCACTTAAAAGAAAAGTTTCCCAAATTAAGTGAGGCAAATCTGAAAGAGGGTATATTTGTTGGACCACAAATAAGAAAATTGCTGAAAGATCCAACCTTTGATACCAAACTCACAGATATCCAATTAGTTGCTTGGTCTTCTTTTAAAGCAATTGTGAAGGGCTTTTTGGGTAACAGAAAAGACAAAAACTATGTTACCATGTATGTGATTAACCCAATGAAGATCTTTCCTTATATTAACACCTAGATACTTACAACGATCCCCAAAAGGAACTTTCATCCCATCAACGCAGCAATTAAAACTGAGAGGACTTTTCCTATTTGTGAAACTCACAACCTGACTTTTAACCTTGATTAAAGAGCTGAGGTGAAGTGTCATGATATTGAGAGCAGTACTTTTCTATATGTTCAATACTTTCTGATTCACTAGACGTGGTGTCTGGTTCCGTGGCTTTCAAGTTACAGACAGAAACAGCCAACCCTCATCATGAGGCACAGGCAAATCCACTGAAGATACATTTGGATACTTAATTTTATGTTTAGTTTTGCTTGAATGTCCCGAAATATTTGTAAGACAGAAGTAACAGTCTGAGTCTTTAGGCTCACACCACACAATCGGAACAGCGAATGGCATGGCTCGGCATTTTTCTTTCAACCACTTGATTAAGGTTGTAGTACAGGTTATGCAGGCAATATGAGGTGCAAAATTTTTATCTTGATCACCAACAGGACAATCAAAATACAATTTATATGCCTTCTTAACCAAATCAGGAATCTGTTTTCTTTGGGCTTTTGGAGTGAATTTCCCACACACATAACAAAAGTTGTCTGGGTGGTTTAGACAGCAATAAGATTTACTAGTTGCCATTTTTCTCCAGGGGGAATGGTTTGAACACTGCTATGATTAGAAAGCCTGACAGTTTTGGAAAGATCAAATTGTATGACAACAAAATTTGAATTGCTATATGGAATGTACACAGCTTATATATGACCAGAAAGCTTGCAAACTTGGAAGCAGAAAGGTGCAGGCTGAAAATTGACATTCTTGGGTTAAGTGAAGATGGCCTGGATCAGGGATTCAGATTATGAAGGAAGAATCCTTGTACTTTTCAGGGAGAGATGATATTAACCACAGGTATGGAGTTGGCGTTATTGTGTCATCAATGATTGCAAAATCAGTTTTAGATTTCTTTCCAATTAGTGATCGAGTATTGTTAGTAAGGTTGCAAACATCACACTGACCTATGAATATCATCGAGGTTCATGCACCAACTTCTGACAAAGATGATGAAGAGATAGAATCATTCTATGATATATTGAATGAAGCATTGAAACTTACAAAGAAAGGAGAGATAACACTGGTCATGGGTGATTTCAGCTCAAAGATTGGCCTTTGTGCTGAAGGTGATATTGTAGGGAGCTATGGTCTTGGTGAATGAAACACAAGGGGAGACAGATTGGTGCAGTTTTGCACAGAACATGAAGTTTTTGTTTCTAATACCTTTTTCAAACTTCACCCTAGGAGGCTATACACATGGACTTAACCTGCAGATAATGAAGAAAATACTGTCAGAAATCAGATTGATTTTATTTTAGTGAAACAAGAGCTGGAGAAATTCGTGAAATCAGTAAAAACCTATCCTGGTGCCGACATTAACAGTGACCACAACCTGTAGTAATGGACTTTAAAATGCAACGCTTTAGAAATGCTACAGGATGTGCTAAAATATCAAGACGCATAGACATCAGAAAATTGGCCAATTCTGATGTCAGAACTAGTGTTGGTGCTGCTCTGGAAGAAAAGATGGCAGCAATAAAAGAGTCTCAACATATAGAAGTAGAATCCACATGGAACACCATAAGAGATAACATAACTCAAGTCCAGGAAAATAACATAGGATACATCAACAGCAACAAAAACCAAACCTGGATGACTGATGAAATCCTGGAGCTCACAAATGAAAGAAGGAAATATAAAGACCCTGCTACATACAAAAATCTACACAAAGAGATACGCAGAAAATACAGAGAAGGAAAGGAATCCTGGATGTCTGACAAATGTAAGGAAATCGAGGAACTTCAGGAGAAACATGGTCACTTTAACCTATATAAAAAGGTGAAAGAGCTGAGTGGGCTACAAAAGAAGCGATGCGGACAAATATTAAGGAATGCAAACAATGAAATTATTTTAGGAGTTGAAGCAAAACTTGGAAGGAATACGTCTAATATCTCTTCAAAGATGACAGAGATGATCCTCCACCACCTGACGAAAGAATCAAAGAAACTAATCCTGAAATAACAAAGAGTGAAGTATTGAATGCCATTAAACTTCAGAAGAATGATAAAGCCACTGGTCCAGACAGAATTTACGCTGAAGTTGTTAAAGTTATAGCTAAACAGGACTCAACCAGCCTCAGTCTACTAACATCGTTGTTGAACATCATCTATACATCAGGAAAAATACGTTCTGACTGGCCGAGATCATCTTTCATACCAATACCGAAGTAGCAGAACTCCTCCCAGTGTGATGATTACCATATGATTAGTTTGATGTCCCATCTCCTCAAAATATTTCTGCAAATCATACACACCCGGATTTACAAGAAATGTGAATCTCAAATGGATCTGACCCAGTTTGGCTTCCGAAATGGGGTCAGCACACATGAAGCACTCTTCTCCTTAAATGTACTAGTACAGAGGTGCAGAGACATGAATGTCGATGTATATACTTGTTTTATTGACTACAAAAAAGCCTTCGACTGTGTGAAACATGAAAAGATGGTAGAGATATTAAGATCGACTGGTATTGACCAATGCGATTTACGCATCATCAGCGCACTGTACTGGAATCAAACTGCAGATGTCAAAATCGACCAATGAACATCAGAAGTGACTACAATGAGAAAAGGTGTTCGTCAGGGTTGTGTGCTGTCACCTCTCTAATTCAACATTTATTCTGAGGCAATATTTAGGGAGGTATTGTTGGAGGAAAACAGCAGGATAGTTATAAATGGACAGGCAATTAACAATATCATGATAGACAAATTAGTCCAGCGCAGTGAAGAGTTTGGCCTGTTTGTCAATGCTTCCAAGACCAAAGCTGTAGTCTTCTCTAAAAGAAAAATTCAAGCAACCCTGTCAATAAAAGGCAGTAAGATTGAACAAGTATCCTCCTTCAAATACTTTGGTACTGTGCTAGATGAGGAATGTGATTCGAAGAGAGAGATAAAATCTAGAATAGAACAGGCCAGGAGACAATTGTTTAGCATGAAACAGCTATTTACAAAATCGGATCTAAGTGTGCAATTAAGAATGTGAATGATTCGGTGCTATGTATTCTCCATTTTTCTCTTTGGATGTGAAAGCTTGACCCTTGACCGAAATCTAGAAAAAAGAATTGATGCTTTTGAAATGTATCTATATCGCTGTCTACTCCAAATACCTTGGGTGCTGAAAAATTTCAAATTTCTAGTCCTTCATCGCATGAAGAAACAAAAAGAACTACGACTTACTGTAAAAAAAGAAAAACCCAATATCGAGTTTTAAACACAAAAAATTTGCACCACCTTTCACAGGAAACACTCATTGAGGATCTCTTTCACACCACTGGATAACCATTTACTGACAATTTGTACATTTTCTAGCTCTCCTTTGCAAATCAAAAACAAACATTGAAACATCAAAACAGAAGAACAGCAAAAAGTGAAATACTGAATATGAATAATAAAAAACCCTTTAAAAACTAAAAAATGGTACGTGCTAGAACATTTTGAAAGGTATATTCGGATTCTACACACCAAAATACATACTAGTTGATGTATACATCCCAGATGCGAAATGGCTGTTGACTAGTGTAATATTCGAAGTGAAGATGGTGGTTAGATGGCAAGTATAGCTAGTAGAGGATGCTTGATCATGTCTCATTCAAATAACAAATTCATTCTTCTTTTTAAATATGCAAATATGCTGCCTAGGTTGTGAAGCTTATGAAGTTATCATCTGTGTAAGTCTGAATAGGAGTTCAACTGGATTCTTAGGTGTAAATGAAACGGCTTGCGATGTGTGTTGAAGTCTGTGGAATAAGACGAAAAAGTGTGTGAGTTGCTATATTGGAATTGTTCACTAGTGAAACTAGTATTAACAAGATCAATTCCACTTCAACATGCATCACAAGCCGTTTCATTTACACCTAAGAATCCAGTTGAACTCCTCTTCAGACTTGCTCACAAATATGAAGGATGAGTTTTCCACCTAATCAATACTTTATTTTACAAAATGTTTAGAATTATTTACATTAAAACAGTACTAGTTTTGACCTGTAAATACGTCATCATCAGCTGTTGGTGAACCTGCTTAATAGTGATTGTACATAATAAAACATTACTAAAAACTAATTAAACAAGAATGCCTTATTGTAATATAATACTAATGTTAAGATATATACATATGGTGCAATTGTAGGGCTTTGACTTGTAGGAGTCCCATTCAAATATCTATGCTGTTGCCAACATTACGTCAAACAAGGTACATACGTATGGTATAATGAAGGGCTTTGGCATGCTGTAGTCCCATGAATGCCACATATTCTTCCGTGGTCGGCCATGGCAGAAAGCTCACTGGAATGCAGACATTCGGAGACAAAGCAGCAGTGTCCCTCTACAGTTATTTCCGTGAAACAGGAAAGGTGTGCATGAAATTTGAACAACATAGCACATAAGATGCATTTTATATTTGCTTTTCAAATGTGTCAACTATTCGTGCGCTATCCTGTATATTAAATATGGACAATATATAATTGTATTAATTAAAGCATTTTATACAGAGATTATATTTAGATATCTGTATAAGAGTAATATTCCTTCAGTTTTTTCCTTAAAACATATAACCGATTTAGAGTTCTTTATAACAGGAGGCAACACATTATATTCCCTAAACATTGATGATTCTATGCCTTTCATTCCATACTTTACTGAATTAAGAGTGAGAGGGATATATCCTTAATGATCATCTAGTTTCATATCTATGACTTTCACTAAAATGGGAGAAGTAAACAGTAGAGTGGGTTAATTTCCTGTCTAGCTTATACATAAAGACTTATGATGAAAATGCAATTTGTTTATGGAATGGCAGAATATTTGACTCTGAAAAAACTTCATGTGACGGTTTGAGGAAGGGTAATCCATACATGATTTTGATGGATCTTTTTTGTAGGATTTCCAAATTATTAATATAATCTTTCCTACATCTTCCCCAAATAAAGCTTTTGTATGTTAGATGTGGGTGGATCATTGCATAATATATACACTTCAGTTGTTGATGAGAGAAATTACTGTGTCTTAATCTGTGCATTATTCCTATCAAAGGGGTAATTTTGCTGATTATATAATCAATATGGCTTTTTCCAGGGAAGTGTTGAGTCTAGTATTATACCAAGATACTTAGCTAAGTTGACTCGCTCTATTACTTGGTCTTTTAGGGTAACAGTGTTAGCCACTGTGATCTTATGGGCTGTTTTGTTTTAGTCACATTTATGATCATTTATTGAGATAAAACCCAGTCCGATAACTTGTTCAAGTCACAATTTATATCTTCCATAATTTGCATTATTAAGTTATTAAGATATCATCGGCAGATAATTTACATTTTCCCTTTAGTGTTAATATAAATAAAAATAGAATAGGACATAGTATTGAGACCTGCAGTACTCCCATTTTTGTTTGCTGCTTGGAACGTTTAGTATCATTGATCATCACGTATTGTGTTCGGTTTGGTAAATAATTTTGGAACCATTTGTGTGCTAAACCCCTAATTCCTGTTATTTTTAACTTGTTCAGAAGTATTTTGTGGCCAACCAGGTCAAATGCTTTTTTAAGATCTATGAGTAGCCCTGCTGCTAATTTATTTTCATCTAAGGTCTTTTAAACATCTATTACTGTATCAAATACGGTATTATCAGTTCCTCTGTTTGGGAGAAACCCATATTGATTATTGGAAAAGTGTCCGGCTCCATGGCTAAATGGTTAGCATGCTGGCCTTTGGTCACAGGGGTCCCGGGTTCGATTCCCGGCAGGGTCGGGAATTTTAACCACAATTGATTAATTTCACTGGCACAGGGGCTGGGTGTATGTGTCATCTTCATCATCATTTCATCCTCATCAAGACGCGCAGGTCACCTACGGGTGTCAAATCAAAAGACCTGCATCTGGCGAGCCGAACTTGTCCTCGGACACTCCCGGCATTAAAAGCCATATGCCATTTCATTTTTTCATCGGAAAAGTAATTAGTTTTACACAGAAAATTTACTAATCTAATTTTTACTACCATTTCTATGAGTTTTCCAATTGCAGATAATATACTAATTGGCCTGTAATTGGATGAATCTGTATTATCTCCTGATTTAAAGATGGGTACAATTCTGGCACATTTGAGTAATTGGGGTATTTCTCCACTGAGAATTGAACGGTTAATAATTTCCACAATATATGGCACTTAAACTTTCAATGCAGGTTTTTAACATGACATTGGTTATTTTATCTTCTGTTAAATTATTTTTATTTTTTAGAGAAGTGATAATTTTGAGCACTTCACATTCATCAGTTGGAGACATGAAAATACTATTAGTTTGACTTTCTGCTGTTGTGCTGCCATGAACTTGCTCATCTTCAGGAACACCTTTTTTTATATTTTCAGCTACATTAACATATAGTTCTTTTAGATTATTGCATATGTCCTCTGTGTTTGTAATGCCGACATCATTTACCACAAGATGGCTGATTTCATGTTTATGTCCAAGTTTCCTACTTAACACTTCATTGACTACATACCATGTTTCTTTTTGGTTTTTGCAATTCTGTAATCTGTGTTCATAATACCTTTTTTTGTAACTCTCTTTTTAATTTGGTTATTTTATTATTGATTCTTTTGTATTCTTCAATTACTTCTGCAGAGGTTTTTTTTAACTTAGTTTAAAAAATTGCAACAGAATGGAAAGAAACAATGGGATATTTCCAGACTTAGAGATGAGTCTACCAAAATTCTTTATGAAAATGAAACAAATAAAATTGAACTAGAAGATGATGAAGAACAATTAGGTGTAGAAGATAATTGTAATAGAATTCTAGAATCAACAGAATCAGTTATAGGAAGAAAGAAAATAGAAAAGAATGGATCAGTCTGGAAGTTGTAGATATGATCAATGAGAGAAGGAAATATAAAAACTCTAATAATGAAGAAGATGTGAAAAAATATTACATCATAAGAAATATAATAAAGGAATGTGAAGCATTCTTCTTCTGCACCACATCTCTAAAGAGTTGATCTTATTCAAATCTGAAGCTCGGAAAGTCCACGTTTCAACACCATAGAGGAAGATAGAGAATACCAGTGTCTGTACTAGTCTCATCTTTAACTGTACAGAAATGGAGCGATCCTTCTAAATATGAAATAACTGAGACATGATGTTCTTGGCCATGGCAATCCTTCTCCTGATGTCTATTTCACAGCT
Organism: Anabrus simplex; assembly: GCF_040414725.1. Classification (NCBI taxonomy): domain Eukaryota; kingdom Metazoa; phylum Arthropoda; class Insecta; order Orthoptera; family Tettigoniidae; genus Anabrus; species Anabrus simplex. The sequence goes on from NC_090265.1 coordinate 784,613,029, forward strand.
ACAGGACATAAAAATTAAAAATGCTACTGGGATTGATGAAATACCTGGATAACTATTAAATCAATCACGAGATAAATTATGAAGTTATATGTTGCCATTGATGCTTTCACGGCCTGTACTTATAGACATGATACTGTATAGGCTTTTGGGCTTATGCCATGTCAAGAAAATAAGGTGAAATTCTTTACGTTTCACAGAGAACTGTGCTCTGCGTCATCAGAAGAAAATCTTGACTATCCACGAGAAAGGCTTCCTAAACAATTACTCTTTTAAATTTAGACGTTATAATAGAAGTGAAAATTGTACGTTCATTCGCCACCAGATAGCTCCCCGGATGTGGCACAGCGCTAGCGTTCGAAGCAGAAGCTGACCGAACCGTCAGAATCAGTCTAAGAGGTTCACATAATATGTGTTCGGTCAGCTTCCACTTCGAACGCTAGCGCTGTGCCACATCCAGGGAGCCATCTGGTGGCTAATGAACATACCATTTCCACTTCTATTATAACTTCTAAATTTAAAAGAGTAATTGTTTAGGAAGCCTTTCTCGTGGACAGTCGAGATTTTCTTCTGATGACGCAAGGCACAGTTCTCTGCGAAACGTAAAGAATTTCGCCTTATTTTCTTGACACGGCATAAGCCCAAAAGCCTATACAGTATCATGTCTATGAAGTTATATTTACAAATTAGTATGTAATATTTATAGGACTTGAGAGTTACTTGGTGACTTTATAAAGTGTATTAACCAAAGAAATCTAATGCAAGATCTTGTAAATAATACAGAACATAGAGTCTAGTAAGTCATGCCTCAAAAATAATCTCTAGAATTTTATGAAAAATGGAAAACAAAATAACAGAACAATTATCTGAAGATCAATTTGGTTATTAGCATTGGGGCAAGTGATAGAAAAGCAAAATAAATAGGATAAAGCAACGTTTATAGCATTTGTTGATATGGAGAAGGCGTTTGACAATTTAAGTTGGAATATTTTATTCAGTATTCTTCAACAAATAGGTATCAGCTTTAGAGATAAGAGAATCATATATAACATCTATATACAAGAAATTTGAGTAATTCACTGTGGTAATGAAGAAGAAACAGCTTACATTGGATAAAGGGTCAGACAAGGATGTTCCTTATCTTCATATCTATTCAGTCTGTAGGTACAAAAAGCAGTGGACAGACTAAGAGAGGAACTAGTAGTTGGAGCAACTATTCATGGGAATAAAATTGACATGTTAAGATTTGCCAATGATACAGCATTAATTGCAGAGAGTGAGGAAGATTTACAAATGATTCTATGATGAATAAAATACTGGAAAAAGAATATAACATGAAAATGAATAAAGATAAAACAAAAAAATTAATATGAAGTAGACGAAAGATGAAATATACAGAGATAAAATTGGGAAACGAAACATTACAGGAAGTGTCTGAATTTACTTAGGAAGTAAAGTCACAAGTGATAGAAAAAGTTGTTGTGAGATATTGAGTAGGATCAAATACAGTAGAGACAATACGCGACTCTTGGATTTAGCCTTGTTAGAATGGGAGACAATTCGACGGTGGCGCTCCTAGTGACTTGACCTGAAAAGTCGCGCTAAATTCAAATATCAATGGAAATGCATATACGAAAATGGATAAATAAATTACGTCAAACAGAAAGTGTTATTGAGATATTAACTTCAAAGTTGCCAAAGCAATTCTGGATAAATGAATGAAGAATTATTTAAAAGGTTATTATTCAAAGACTGAAATTAGACATATAAACAAGATGTGAAATGAACTGCTGTGAAATGGCTTGATCTTTCATTTTTTGCATTACTTTTTTTGCTTTAGCATTCCTGTCCGAACTTTTGCGGTTAGATTTGTCTTTTTTCTCATTTAAAAAACATTTTATCATCACATTAAAACACATGCCAATACAAATATCGGCACATTCCTTACACACATGATGCAATGAATTAACATTTAAAAGCTGGACAATTTTCCTATTAACATGAAGCCTACTAACAGAAAGAAAATCTATAAAATGCCGGCTTTAATCTGAGAAGAGGGATAAAGGAAAGAAAAGTATGAAAATGTTGTCGATAGTGATGCTTTGAGGAATATTTACGTACAATTAGAGTAAAAATGTAACATACCCTTGGCTGTATAGTCGAGGATTTTTAAAGTCGCTGGCCTGGAAATGATCTGAACAGATCTTATAATTCATATATAAGTGTAACGTCCCTTCTTTCTTGTACACCTTATCCAAATCAATTCTGTGACATTTCAAAACCCACAGATCACACCTACAACAACACATCGGTATTGAAGGTTAACTGCTGCACTATACAATAAAACATTCATATTATATTTTAAGCCAGTTAAAATATGGGTCGAACAGGTCAGAAGATTATGAAGTACTATAAACTGGAAGAATATATATGCAAACACAATATTACCTACATTTTCTTGTCATGAGGGAACCAGAAGAAAGACCGCACATTCTTCTCTACTTTATAGTTAGTGCAGCCAAACACAGCACATACCTTGCCGCTCATGTTGAGAGGAGATATCAAGGAATGACACATGCTACTATTTAATTATGTCAACTCACTGAAAACGCATAAATAACACCAAAAAAACACATACAAATACACGTGCTCTTATGACAGAATCAGTAGTTCTCAGGTCAATCCGCTAGAGAGAGCTCTAATAGCTGTCCCTCGATATCTCTCTGAGTGTCGCGCATTGTCTCTACTGTATTTGGTAGGATTGCTCAAGCTGAGAATGATTTTAATAAGAAGAATAAACGTTTACAGCAAAAACCAGGAGTCTTAATGTGAAGATACAACTGTTGAAGACCTACATATGGAGTATTGCTTTATATGGAAGTGAAACTTGTACATTAGGTGAAAGGAAAAAAAAGGAATCTACTTGCATTTGAAGCTTGGTGCTATAGGAGATTACTGAAAATTAGTTGGAGAGAAACGGTCACGAATGAAGAGCAGGAGAGAGAAAATGTTTTATGACACAAATGAAAAGATGGCAGGAACATTTAATAGGCCATATACTTAGACATCATGAGTTATTATTGAAGAAAATAATAGAGGTAAAATATTATAGAGGACAACCAAGTTTTAGAGTACATGACGCAAATATTAGATGACGTGAGATGTCATTACTATGAACTGAAAAGGAAAGCAAAGAAACGTGAAGAATGGAGAGCGTCTGCCAACCAGACACACACACACACAGAGAGAGATATATATATATTGCACCTGTCATGCCGGGCTCAGCTCGGCCGGTGAGCGAGGATCTCCAGGGGGTAGATCGTTCGCTTATCGGCTGTGCGAAAATTTTAAAGTGCAGGGATAGATAATGAACTAGTGGCAAATGAGAGAAAGCTAAATAGGTTTCACACATTTATTACAACTACTGCTCTTCTCAAATTCTACAAATAATTTACAAAATCTAGGGATTTTCATATGACTTGTCTTCTTTTATGTCGTTACCAACATGGACACTCCATCGATAAATGGAACAGCGAATGCCTGAGTCTGTAAATATAATATTTAGATTTTTAGTCGAAAATTAATTAAATGATTAATAATAATTAATTTGAGATTATCTCTTCCATTAATAATTAAATGATTTGAAATAAAATTTCCTTCCTCAATGGACTTAACTTAAATCGAGTTTGAAAATGATCATTTTCACTCCTTTCTGAAAATTAAATTAAAAAAATTTTCCCATGAAATTATGGTTGAATCGTCTTCCTTGACCTTTAAATTAGTTAATAAATTCTCTTTCATAATTATTCAGTAGTTGATCTTCACACAATAATTTGGAATTTGACATCATGTCAACCTACATTTACCCATTGATTGAAAATAATTAGTTATATTACTCTTACAACTTTGAGATTTTGTGAGTTCAATCCACTGACATGGCCTATACTTATTTATATGTATTCGCTAGTTAAGACCCTATTCTTCCTTAAAAACGAATAAAATTCACTAAAGGTTTAAATTCTGTCAAATAGTGAACCACTAAAGTTGGCATAAAATTGGCCAAAAAATCCACGAAACAGCGAAGAGCATCATCACAAATATGGACTGTAAAATTACAATAAGCAAAATACAGACAAATCACACTCACTACATTCACACAAAGATACACGGGAATATTATATACATATTTACACGAATGCTAGCCCTTGATTATCATTTTCATGTTTAGCCAAAGTCAGGGAAAATATTCTCATGATAATATCGTGGGGACTTCCTCTCATCAACTTGAGATGTGATAGAGCAATGATTATCACTTTATTGAAGAACTCAGTCATACGACGATGTTCAGGGAAAATTTACGAGCAAAAATCATCCGAAAATCATCGACAAATTTGCCTAAACACAGGTCAGAATTAACATTCCGCGCACGCGGTTCATGAGCTGCGATATTTATTTTTACCTCTCCACCATAATTGTGGCTCTCAATTAATCTGCGCTCACAACGAAGAAATTACGTCAGGTAACATATTTTCTTCTTAAATTGACTCAACAATGGATGCACAACTTATCTGCTAAATTCAATAATATCCATCTACCAGTCAACTAATTATAATAGCACAGCAAAAATATATATAAATGTATCGGTCAGATACTGCCATTTCCCAGGCTTAAATTAATATAAATGAGCGCACATCAACCTTATTCAATAATAATTATTATTATGCTCATGACCTTAGGTGTTCTTTTACGCGATAATTAGGTTAATTTATTTTTATTTTATTATTATTATTATCCCTGGCCGCGCAAGATCATACATGCGGGAGCTACTGCACAAGAATATCTCAGATGACTCTATCGCACTCGGAATCCAACCATACGTCGTATAATCGAGGAATGAACTCTGATATAATGGAATCCACGAAATTACTGTCCCATCTGATCTCAATTCAAGTATAAAAATTATTCAAAGAGTCCTAGTTTAACGTTGAGGTCGTATTACTTTTATCTCTCCTGCCATAATGAACTCGGGACAGTTGAAACATTTCTCGATGACATCCACTCAAACAAGCTCATAGGTTCAAAATACACACACTCATTCCCAAACTACCTTCACCAAGAAAGAAGAGGCGGAAAAAATTCTAACTAATAGAAATTCTTTTAAACAAATAAGTAGAGGCTATATCATTACATTTACATTTACAAATAGGAAGACAGAATAACAATGTTTAAATATTACTTGGTGGTGACTGTCGATCGTAGAACTCGGGCTGATGACCTAGTGCATTACCACGTTACGCACCATCGATCCTGGTCTCGCCCGTCTGAGTTGCTTTACATCCTACTCGTTCATTGAGGACATGCTGGCGCGCTGGAAACCACACCATTCATCTCGTAGGAAGACAGGCATCCTGACTTGCACTCGAACCAATGATCTCCTCTGTAGAAATTCTTGCGAAAGCTGAAACTGAAAATTAAGTCTGAGACAAGTCCAAAACACACACCGCTGTTTGACGAGATGGAAAAGCAACTTATCTTTTAATATCTTCAGTTAATCGTAAGTAGAATCCGCGAATGTCTGAACTGCTATTTGCAAGATGTTGGAAGCTTTAAATAAGACGAAGTTCCCCAGTAAGCAAAATGCGTCTTCTCACGTCCGTAGTTGAAGTCAGAATAATTCCCCACTCGTCGCGTTCAGAGGTAGAAAATTCAGAGTAAAGTTTCCTTAGGAAAATCCATAATTCACCGTCTTAAGACAGGGGTGCGTCTTTTCATTATACACGATTGGTCACTTCATTAACTTCACACCAAATTGATCACTTGATTGGCTGCCATAGTCAGACGTCATATACCTTTACTAATATCGATCGAGCACTTGACACACATTTTGCCTGATCACGTGGTATTCACGGCTGATTTGAAGGTTACTTGGCTAGCGGTATCTGCTCGCCCCTCTTGCTCGCCCTTGGCTGGGATTTCCGTCCACCTGGTGACTGGTTCCAGTCGACACGACGTGCTAAAACTCTCTTCCTGGTTCACGAAATAATGTTCCAATTTACAGTAGAAATAAAATATTCTCCAGTAAATGATTTTTACCACTTTTGAAGGGGACAATATATATATCTGCGAATAGCCTTATTAGTGATTCCAGGTCTTTACTCATATCATTTACATACATAAGAAAACATAAAGATCCAATAATAATGCCCTGCAGAACCCCCTTCTTCATGATAACAGGATCAGATAACACTTCACCTACTCTAATTCTCTGAGTTCTATTTTCTAGAAATGTAACCACCCATTCAACCACTTTTTGTCTAGTCCAATAGCACTAATTTTCATCAGTAATCTCACATGATCTACCCTATCAAAGGCCTTGGATAGGTCAACAGTCTATTTGACCATCTGAATCTAAAATATCTAATATCTTCTGGAATCCTACAAGTTGAGCTTCAGTGGAATAAACTTTCTTAAACCCAAACTACCTTCTATCAAACCAGTTAGTAATTTTGCAAACGTGTGTAAGTATAATCAGAAACAATGCTTTCTCAGAGCTTATAAATAACACATGTCAAGCTGATCGGCCTGTAATTACCTGCCTTATGTTTGTCACCCTTGTACACTGGGGCTACTATTGCAACTTTCCATTCATTTGGTATTGCTCCTTCATGCAAACGGTAGTCAAATGAGTATTTCAGATATATCCCAACCCATAGCCTTTAATATCCCCAGAAATCTTATCAATTCCAGCTGCCTTTATAGCTTTTAACTTTTGTATCTTTTTATATATATCTATATCATCATTCAGTATTTCACCATTATTATTGCCTGCTCTATCAGGACTCTACACCTAACTATATTGCTGACTGAATACTTCTGCCTTCTGTAAGTCCTCGCATATAAGTTATACTCCCCTTGTTCATAAATTATTTCTGGAGAGTCTGAAACAACAAACTCCAGTTACTGAAGTAGGAAATGTGGAAGATGAATGGTCCAACTTCAAAAGGGCATTTGTAAGTGGGGCAGAGAGTACCTGTTAGAACATTGACAAGAGTGAAAGAAAAGGAGACAGCATGGTTGAATGAGAAGGTGAGAGAAGCAGTGAAAAGATGAAAGTATGGCAGGAATGGAGTAGAGATTAAAAAAAGAAAGCAAAAGAAAGTATCTTGATGAAAGGAAATGTAAAAAATTGGTAAGAGAAGAAAAGTTGGAAAGAATTTACACAAAAGGTGGAAACAGATGGAGTTGGCAGTAAAAGAATGCTGTATGGAATTATACAAAGTATTGGGAAAGGATTGTTTTTACAAAGCTCATGTAAAAAGCAAGGTGGAGAGTTGATAACACATCTAGAAGAAATGATAGCAAATACTCGTATGTGAGTAGGTTTGTCTTCCAGATGGTATACCTCTTCATCTATGCATTCAGAGGTGACTATACAGTCCAATGCGGGAGTTATACAATTTGGCACAGTGATGACAGGTAGTCCCAGGTGGAGCAATCATGTTGTTTCTATTTCTCCTCAGCACTTCTCTTTCTTTCCTACGTTGCCTCTTGTCATTCACCGTCTGTTGGAGGTTTTCTTCAAAAGATAGTGTGCCATGATTGACTAGTGATCTCGAGGATGAACGGTCAAAGGCTTAAGTTCCCCCAGTTATCAACATCAATGTTACATCTCTTCAAGTTAGCCTTGATTTCATCTTTAAATAGCTTCCTCTGACCGCCTACACAGCGTTTACCTACTGATATCGCAGAGTAAAACACTTGTTTGGGAATGCGAACTACGTGCCCTGTCCATCGTAGCTGGCGTCTTAAAACCATCAATTCTATACTGGTGGTGTTCGCCTCTTCAAGAATGCTGATATTTGTGCACCTGTCTTGCCAAGTTATTTGCAGTATTCTTCTCATGCAACTATGATGATATTGTTCCAGCGTCTTATGGTGTTGACTGTAGCATGTCCAGGATTCCGATCCATAGAGTAAGGTTGGAACTACAACAGAATTGTACACAAGAATCTTTGTTGCGATATTAACATCATGATTGTCAAAAGCTCAAGATCTTAACTTAGCAAAGGATGCTCCTGCACGGTTAATTCTGTGTTGGATTTCTGAATCTATATTTGCGCTTGACGAGAGGGTGCTGCCAAGGTATGGGAAGGCATTTACAACTTGAAGGCTCACTCCATCAATTGTGACATGATATCTCTTTGACCTTCCCCAGGGGCAGGTTGGTATAGGATCTGTGTTTTGCTGGTATTCAGTTCGAGTCTGATCTTGTTGTACGCAGTGGAAAAAGCTTTCAGGATTATCACAAGCTCTTCTTGTGTCTGAGCTACGACAGCATTATCATCAGCGTACTGTATCTCAACTGATGCTGCAGAGAATGTCCATGTTCTTGCCTTTAAACAGCTCAAATTAAATAGTTTACCATCCATCCTGTAGGTTATATGTATTCCTGGAGGGAGATCAACTCAGACAAGTTCCATGACAGCGGCAACATACGAGGAAAACAAATTGGGGGCTATTACACAGCCTTGCTTAACACCGGTATTGGTATGGAATGACTCTCCAATAGAGCCATTGCCAATGACAGCTGCCATCATATCAGTGTAGAGCAATTTCAAGATGGCAATAAATTTCTGTGGAAAACCATATAGAGCTAAAATTTTCCACAAAGCTTCTCGGTTCACAGAGTCAAGTGCCTTAGTAAGATCAATAAAGGCAATATAAAGAGGTCTATTTTAATCTCTACATTTTTCCTGAAGTTGACGAGCTGTGAATATCATATCTGTGGTTCCTCTACAAGGCCTGAAGCCACACTGACTCTCTGGAAGTATTTTTTCCAGCAAGGGTACAGTACGATTTGCCAAGATTCAAGCAATAAGCTATCCCAGGCATGACAGTAAAGATACTCCAGGACAGTTATTACAGTTTGTTCGATCCCTTTTCTTAAATATGGAACTCTCTGAAATCAGGAGGCATTTCTTCAGTGCTTCCAATTATGACAGTCAGTTCATGTATGTGTCTTATGAGTTCCTCACCTCCTCCTTTGAGAGCTTCCACTGGTATACCATCAGGCCCAGAGGCTTTGTGATGCTTTGCTTGATTGACAACATGTTTAACTTCATGTAATGTTGGCAGGGAGCCAAGTTCTTCATTGATGGGAGCTTGTTTTAATATATCATACACCTGTTCATCAATAATCGATTCCTGGTTCAAGAGGTCTTCAAAATGTTCTTTCCACCTATTCATGGAGTATTGATCTTTTAAATGTGCACTCTTATCGCTGGATCAAAGGGGATTCTTCCCAAAGGTGGTGGGACCATAAACTGCTTTTGTCGCTTGGAAGAACTATTGTGAATATTTATCTGCTAGATATTGCAACTCTTTTGCCTTTGCTTTCCACCATGCATTCTTGAGCTCACGGGTTTTTCTTTGGACATTTGCTTTGGAAATACTTACGGCTTGTTTCTTTGAGTGGGAGTTCATGTCCCTTCGCCATGCTTGCAAGGCTTTTCTCTTCTCTGAAATCAATGCTTCAATTTCTTCATCATTTTCATCAAACCAGTCCTGATGTTTTCTGGTCTTGTATCCTACCGTTTCTTTGCAAGCATCTTGAATAGTGGTCTTCAGACTCTCCCAGTGTTGTATTACATCAGGTTGATATTCCTTCGACAAAATCCGATGAAGGAGCTCTCTGTATTTTGAAGTAATTTTTGTATTGCCAAACTTCTCGGTGTCAAAAGTGTGTCTGCAGCTCTTCTGTTGTTTCGTCCTCTGGCTGGACAGTGACAAAAGCATCACTGATCTAATAAGTTGGTGATCTGTCCAACAGTTATCAGCTTCCATCATTGCTTTGGTGATGAGAACATCGTGTAGATCTTGCTTGCGGACGATTACATAATGAGGTGCCAGTGTTTCAATCTAGGATGCTGCTATGATGTTTTGAAGAGATCCCTTTAATGAAAGATGGTGTTGGTGATTATCAATCGATGTTCAGCACATTTTGAGAGTAGTCTAATACCATTGGAGTTTTCACTGTCAACTCCCTCCTTGCCAATGACACCATTCCATACTTTGTGGTCCTTTACCACTCTGGCATTAAAATCAGGTGATTGATGTTTGATAGGATGTCATCCAGATCTGAATAGAATGTTTCTTTGATGTCATCATCAGAGTCTAATGTCGGAGCATATGTGCAAATTACTGTGGCATGCTGGTCACCATTTAATCGAAGTCTGAATGTTATGATGCATTCATTATGTCCAAGTGGAAGCTCCAGCAGGTCTCCGAGAAGTTTATTCTTGATGGCAAAGCCTACTCCATGTTTTGGTGTTCATTGGTGGGTTTACCCTTCCAGAAGAAAGTGTATCCAGCACTGTTTTCATTCAACTGACCTCCTTCAGCAAGACGGGTCTCCTGGAGTGCTGCTATGTCTATATTATCGTAACTCTTTACCCACAAGGGCTGTTCTCCTTTCGGGTCTCTCATTTGAAGTGTCATCATTAAGTGTTCTTATGTTCCATGTAGCAATATATAATTTTTTCTTGTTCGACCACATTGAGGTGATACCATTGGACGTGGCTATCCAATCAGTACTAGAAATGGCTGACTATGTTTAGGGCAACTTTTCTAGCCCCTTCCCCGTATGAGGTGAGCAGAGCGAACCCTAAATATGACTGCTCAGTCATAGATGCAATAATCAAATTGCTTTACATCCACAATCCTAAGCAAGGCAACTGATCACACATCTACCACCTACATGCCAAGTTATCACTAGAGGCTTTCAGGCATCACAACCCTGCCCCTGTCACAACTTCCTGGTGGCCGCAGAACTTGTGGAAGAGTCAATTTGTTTTTGGAAGACTGCTGTGCATGAGGTTCTTTTAGAGTAAGAGTGTTGCTGCACTTCAGCAAACGCACTGTGCTTGATGACTAAGGAACTGTTTTCAGTGGCAAGCATATGCAAGATGATTGAAGGGTTCCTAGTCACTGCAGCCTTCGTCCGCCATTCCAGTCAAGGAAGGACTTGCTGTCCTTACGTCTGGTCCACCGTTGAGGACTTTCTATTCCGTTGACCAAGTATGGTTCATTCAGTTTTACGGGAAGTTTTCCGCCCCAAGGGCAAGAGAGTGCCCTGAACTATGATGAATTTATGTGTCATTTCCTACACAAAGGCTTCATCAAACCTACTAAGGGAGAGTTAATCCGCCCGTAGCCGTTGGTTCTCCCCTAGTTTGCCAGGTTTGGTACTGGCCGCCTGACCCTCGGCCAGACAGTCATACTCTCACATATGGTAGGAGGGTGTTCCTGACCTAACACAAATGGAGAAGTCTGACCTGACTTGTTAGAAGAAATATAGAGAAGATGGAAGGAGGATTTTAATAAATTGCTGAATGTGAGAAATTGTGCAGAGGATACGGTAGTAATATGGTGTGATGACTCAACAGTAGATGATGATATAACCATGTTAGAGATGGAATTAGCAGTCCATAAAATGAAAATGGGAAAAGCACCAGGGGTGGATTAAATTAGTGTGGAAATGATCAAGACTGCTGGACCTGTTGGACTAATGGTACAATGGGTGTGCAGATTGTAAATTGCATATGGGAACAGAAACTTGTGCCAGAAGACTGGGAAAAGGGAATAATAATACAAGTTTTTAAGAAAGGGGACAAGAAAGTGTGTGATAACCATAGAGGAATCACACTCTTATCACATGTGGCAAAAATAGTGGAAAGAATATTAGAGAGACGAATGGGATCACAGAAGTAAGAGAGGATCCGAAGGAAGTAGGCCTTACAACAGTAGACACCACAAATAAGATAAAACTGAATACAAAACTCAAGAATACAAACCTCCATTTTACCCTTATGTGAAACAAACCAATAACACGCATATTTTCAACCGAGGAAAGGGCACGAAGATCGGAGTGTCTGAAGAAGTACTGGGAGGACCGCAAAGCCCGAACAATCCCTTCTAAGAGACCTGAACAATAGACTGACTAAAGTGATCCTATGCGGTCATAAAACAGAAAGAGAGGAGAATGGTAGGAGGAGAGTTGCAAGAGGAGCAGTATGGCTTTAGAAGTGGAAAATCTCAGTGAACCAAATCTTCAGCACATGTTAATTAATGGACAATAATTGGGAACATGGAAAGGATCTAGTCATGATGTTCATAGATCTAATGATAGCATATGATAGTGTTCCCAGGAAGAGGTGTGGGAAACCATGGTCAAAAGGAGACTGGGTATATAAACCGTAGAAATGGTGCAAGCAATGTACAAAGACTGTGTCATCAGCAGAAACTCCATTTCGAAAGACAGAATGGTTTAGACTTGAAACTGGACTAATGTGGGAGTGTGCTGTCGCCCCTCTTATTTCTAATTTTTATGGATGAAATTATAAAGAAGACAAAGGAAGCATTTGGGAACAGGGAGATGAAGTTATTACTACAAAGGTTGATCAAATATAAACAGGATTTTTGTTCCAGAACATCAACAGTTGGTAGGACTGGCCCTGCGCTTCTGCTATGCTTAGGCAGGACCGTTAGGAGTGGGGGGAGTGTGCTGTTAGATATTTCCCACCATTTTGTCAGTAACGCTCATGATGTCGGAGCCACATGTGCACTCCTCCACTGCGCAACGCATAATTATAAAATTTCTTGTTAGTGAAGCAGTTACAGCAGTGGAAATTTGCCAGAGATTGACTGCACAGTTCAGTGATGAAACATTGTCAAGGGCATGTATGTTTGCCTGGCATAAAATGATCAAGGATGGATGAGAACGTGTGGAAAATCAGCAACACGATCGCCATCCTCGGACCAGCATTACAGACAAAAACATTTGTGCTGTTAATTACATTATTGACGACGATCAACGGGCAAGAGCATCAGAAATTGCAGAACAAGTCAGAATGAGTTATGGGAGCTGTCAAGCAATCATCACAAACGACCTACAGTTCCATAAAGTGTATTCCAGATTGGTCCCTTGCCTTTTGACTGGAAATCCTTAGTTGGGACGTTTGGAGGTCTGTCAGAGGCTGGACTACACTTGATCATCCACCTTACAGCCCAGACTTATCTCCCTGCATTTTCCATTTGTCTGGACCACTTAAAGAAGCTGTAGGAGGACAACGATTTGAAGATGATTAGAGTGTGGAAGACTTTGTGCGCAACTGGCTGGTGACATGACCCTGTTCTTTTTACAATGGGGGTATCAAAAAGCTGCCCATAAGCTGGGACAAATGCATTTCCAAAGCAGGAAACTATGTGGAAAAATAAATTGTAATTGCCTTGTGTTTTTTAATAAATGAATTTAAATAAAAAATAAAATCCCATTTATATTCGATCTCCCCCTCGTATTTGCAGACAATATTGTGGTTTGGAAAACAAACAGCAAAGGAGTACAAGAACACCTTGATGCACTGGACAAGAAAATTGAAAAGTATGGTTTGAAGATCAGCACAGAGAAAAGCAAGACGATGGCGATATCAAGAGGAGAAAGGCATTGTGAAAATTGGTGGTCAAAGTCTTGAGTTTGTTCACAGTTTCAAATACCTAGGGAGAGAATTAATGCAGAATACAAGGCTGGACATGGAGATTATCAAAAGGGTGCAACAGGGTGATGCATTCTACCAGTGTGTAAGAAAACTTGTTTGGAATAAGGAAGTGTAAAGGGATAATGTACAAAATATATTATACAGCTGAGACCTGGACAATGGCAAGTAGCGAGGAGAGTATAATTCAAGCCAGCAAAATTAAATACGAAGTATGATAGAAAAGACAGATTGAGAAAAGAGGACGGAATGGAAAACCTAAATGAGATAATTGATAGGAGTAAACTAAGATGGTTTGGACATGTAAAGAGGGTGGAGAAGGAAAGAATATCAAAACAGATGGTGGAGATGAAGTTCAAGGGAATGAGAGTGAGAAGGAGCCCTAGAACAATTTGGATTGACACATGCAATGAATTTCATACTGATCCATATTGCAAAGCAATTACAAGTAAAAAAGGCAAGTGCTCAAATGGTTCCACCTATGTAATACATTTATTATGTAAAAATTACATTAATTCAGTTTAGGACTAGTTTTGGTCTCTAGAGACCATTCTCAACCAAAAATTATAAATAGACAAGTGTGTGATCTCGCTCTTTTCACCAACATGAACATGCATATGTTATGTGAATTTACACCATGAGTAGGTCTTACTATGATATGGTAATTGCTAGATTAAGTTAATTGTTGGAAGGAAACTCTGTGGATACGTTGTGTATAATCTTTCATGAACTCTAATGGTGAAATTATTTTCGACAGGTTATCATATGATGTAGATGTTGATTCCCATAGGGAACCTTATCACGGTTGTCATAACCGTGTATACTATTGCAATCAGTATCCAAAACTGTTCGGAATCTATTAAGTTTGAAGATGTGATTTGATTCAGACTATGAATTGTGCACTTCTTGGAACCTATTATCTTTCATGCTCCATTTTTAAAACAGAAACTGTGGTGTGTAATTCTTAAATGGATGTTTTGCGGAAGCACCTAATGTGGTGAAAAAAGGTGAACTCTGGGTTAACTATAAGTAATGCTGTTGAACATGATTTTAAGGTGGTACTAGACTTTAATCTACCTCCTGATATTATACTACCTAACTGGATATTTACTCTGTTGGACTTGGTACTTGTGGTCGTTTCGATTTGGACTGTGACAAAAAAAATTAGATTACTTCAGACCAATGTGCAGCGGATATGAAAGTTAATAGCTAAGCTTCGGGGGGAGAGGCTGACATGGACATGTTGTTAGTTGTTTCTCCTCCTCTCAAGGTTTTCAACGTGACCTGAACGGCGTAGAAAATGTGTCAAATCAACTCTACCTTACTGGTGTTCTCTTATTCTGTTTCTTGGTACTTCAAGTTTTAATTTTTCACTACTACTCTGTGTTGGCGCTCTAGTCTGAGCGAGGAGCTTAACTAATGAAGGCTCCTTGTTTGTGCAAAATGGAAGTTTTCAAAGTCACAGAACCGTATTTCCATCTGTACCACGGTGGTATCAATGATTTCATATGCCAATGCTGTGAGGGTTGGCACTACAAATGATTCTGTTGTCATTGCTGTATTGAGAGCTTTGCTGGTGTCTGTGCATTTATTCACTGTTTCTTCATTTCTCAGATTTTTTAAGTTATTTATGGTTTGCTTTATTTCATAGTTGTAGATATTTACATTAGATGTGCATTTTGCTTGCAGCACCTTGAATAAATGATCCGTGTAGCAAAATATCTTGGTGAAGACGCACAACAAGAAGAGGAAATTAGGGTCATCTAATCTCTTAACCAGTCCCATAGCACCATTAACAGATTCGCCATTCCATTCTTCATCTTTATCAACAATGTGTGTAAGAGCTTCTTTCAAGTCCTTGAAATGGGATGCTATTGTTAGTGTTGCTCTGGAGTGGAAGTTCCAACGAATCGAACATGCCGGGGGACTCTTAGGACTTGAGTTCGCTTTGATGACTTGCTGAAATATGTATGGAAGGCAGTCAAATCATAAGTGAAGAGACGCACTTTATAGCTTTTGCTCCACACAGAAGTACCAAATTAACCTTATGTGCATAGCAATGTGTAAACATTGCATGTGGGCAAACTTGCTTTACGATAGTTTGAACACCCCCTGTAGAACCCGCCATTATGGAAGCTCCGTCATAAGTCTGATATATTAATTTCTTTTCTACGCCCCATTTTCTTAAGACATCCAATATTACGGCTGACAGTCCAGTGGCACTTTTATCTTTTGAGACATCGTAGAACGTCACAAACATCTCGTGAACGTTATAGCCAACACAATACCGAAATACACTGACTGACAGAGCAAATGCAACACCAAGAAGGAGTGGTCAGAACTTTATGCCAATTGCAGGGTAGACTGACGTCACTGAGGTATGCTCATGATGTGAAATGCGCCGCTGTGCTGCGTACGTAGCGAACGATAAATGGGACATGGCGTTGGCGAATGGCCCACTTCGTACCGTGATTTCTCAGCCGACAGTCATTGTAGAACATGTTGTCGTGTGCCACAGGACACGTGTATAGCTAAGAATGCCAGGCCGCCGTCAACGGAGGCATTTCCAGCAGACAGACGACTTTACGAGGGGTATGGTGATCGGGCTGAGAAGGGCAGGTTGGTCGCTTCGTCAAATCGCAGCCCATACCCATAGAGATGTGTCCACGGTGCAGCGCCTGTGGCGAAGATGGTTGGCGCAGGGACATGTGGCACGTGCGAGGGGTCGAGGCGCAGCCCGAGTGACGTCAGCACGCGAGGATCGGCGCATCCGCCGCCAAGCGGTGGCAGCCCCGCACGCCACGTCAACCGCCATTCTTCAGCATGTGCAAGACACCCTGGCTGTTCCAATATCGACCAGAACAATTCCTGTCGATTGGTTGAAGGAGGCCTGCACTCCCGGCGTCCGCTCAGAAGACTACCATTGACTCCACAGCATAGACGTGCACGCCTGTCATGGTGCCGGGCTAGAGCGGCTTGGATGAGGGAATGGCGGAACGTCGTGTTCTCCGATGAGTCACGCTTCTGTTCTGTCAGTGATAGTCACCGCAGACGAGTGTGGCGTCGGCGTGGAGAAAGGTCAAATCCGGCAGTAACTGTGGAGCGACCTACCGCTAGACAACGCGGCATCATGTTTGGGGCGCTATTGCGTATGATTCCACGTCACCTCTAATGCGTATTCAAGGCACGTTAAATGCCCACCGCTACGTGCAGCATGTGCTGCGGCCGGTGGCACTCCCGTACCTTCAGGGGCTGCCCAATGCTCTGTTTCAGCAGGATAATGCCCGCCCACACACTGCTCGCATCTCCCAACAGGCTGTACAAGGTGTACAGATGCTTCCGTGGCCAGCGTACTCTCCGGATCTCTCACCAATCGAACACGTGTGGGATCTCATTGGACGCCGTTTGCAAACTCTGCCCCAGCCTCGTACGGACGACCAACTGTGGCAAATGGTTGACAGAGAATGGAGAACCATCCCTCAGGACACCATCCGCACTCTTATTGACTCTGTACCTCGACGTGTTTCTGCGTGCATCGCCGCTCGCGGTGGTCCTACATCCTACTGAGTCGATGCCGTGCGCATTGTGTAACCTGCATATCGGTTTGAAATAAACATCAATTATTCGTCCGTGCCGTCTCTGTTTTTTCCCCAACTTTCATCCCTTTCGAACCACTCCTTCTTGGTGTTGCATTTGCTCTGTCAGTCAGTGTATAATGTTCATCTGATCCTGACAAGATATATCTAATGTTTCATCCGCCTGAACTGATACAAATTCACAAACAGAACGTTCTTTCTGAATCTCTTCATTCATCACTTGAGTTACACAGTTAATAAGTTCATTCTGAATGTCACTTGAAGGTTGTTTAAATCCTGAAGTTGCTCCCAGGTGCTCTCTCATGAATTGTTCTTCTTGTGCTAGCAATTCCAGGGTCTCGAGGTACGGTAGTTACCTTTATTTACGGAGTCACTACTCTCGTCATGCCCACGGAATGGAAGTTCTTGTTTTCCGAGAAAACACACCACTTGAACTAACCTGCCAAGAACCCGTCTATTATGATTTACTAACTCATTATACTTTAGAGCTGCAAGACGAGCCGCTTCTGATAAGGCATGCTCTATTCTACTCCTGCCCAGAAGCAGAAAACGCTCACTGTTCTGAATGTCTTTTTGAAATCTGGTGTCTATGAAAATTTTTTAGGTACTGATGCCACTTTCATTCCATTCACTATCACCTCCAAATAATATGCAAATGTAACAATAAAACTTACAATCTGTCACACTTGCTGTAAGACATGTATAATCCTTATACCATTGGGACTGGAAAGTTCTTATTTGGTTTCCATCCTTCTGCACAATTTTCAATAATGGCTGTGGTCGCTTGTCTTTCAGGGTAAATTTTTCTTCGAAAGACAAAGAAGAAACTGGAGTTCGAAGCAAGTATGTAATAAGATCATTACTTTCAATCATTATACACGGATTTAAAAGATACTGGCAACTCTTTTCACAAAACACAGACCACTAATAATAAGTTGTAAACTTCACAGATCAACAGATCACAACGTAAAAAACATTAACTCGTAACTCGAGACTTGGAGACTTACCGCTGCATGACGTCATACTTTGTCCTTGTCGCCGTATCGTAGTAACATTTCTTGCTGCGCCTCACGAAGTCCTCTGGTTTTAATTGAGGGTACATCATAGAAGACATGTTTTGACCCTTGTAAAAGCGTACTATTCCTCCACGTTCATCCATTTCAGGAATCCAGGATTCGACACTAGTACAAACATTCTCATGCCGCACAGCTTCAGATTTTAAATTGTACTCTTGCTCAGTGTTAAATAGATCTTTTCTGGTCAGAAGATGAATGCGTTCAATGTCAGTTTCACCAATAGAATCTCTAAAATCCTCAAGGATTCTATCGAAAGGAATTTTCATCGCAATCTTCCTCGCTAAGTCATTTCTTTCCGACAGCGATAATCTCATGCGATCTAACTCTTCTTGGTGGCCTACGTGTGTTGCACAAAATGAAACATGCACTTCTGCAGACTGAAACATCAATTTTTGCTGGACAATCACTACTTATCTTGTTGCTTCCAAGTACTTTCTGGTGACGCTCATGATTACCCCTTGAGTTAAAGGTCCCATCCCTGTGACACCTGTATTTCATTTTAGAAGAACCATCTTTACATTCGTACTTGGAGTGACGTACAACGAATTTACACACTTGTTCATTTTCTTTTTCACTTTTCCACTTAAGGAAATCCTCTTCATTCGCAAATTTTAAACTTTCGTTTGTGATACGAATCTCATGAAAATTGTTAAAATGTGCCACCATGTCAGATTTTGTAAGACATTCTTCTACACAAAGCGGACATTTTACCTGAGGTTGTTCACACTTCATAGTCTTATGTTGTGAATTTATATGCCGTTCTAAACTGTATTTTGTGTGAGAGGTAGAACTACACAAATCACACGAAAATTTAGGATTTTTGTTAGTGTGCTTTGTTTTTATGTGGTGATTTAAATTTTTCCTGTAGGTGAAGAATTTATTACACTCACTACATACGAAATTGTCCATTGTGCAAGCACAAAAAGTTCACTGCAATGCGCAATAAAGCAGTTAATTCACATAACTAATTCACTATTTCATGAAGTGGACTCCCAAAACACTGCAGAAGTCTATTAATACTGTCTGTACTTCACAGCACCACGATTTAAAATAAATCTCATTACCCGTGAAATTAAACGGCAAATTAACCACGATTTAAAAAAGTCTCATTACCCGTGAAATTATGCGGCAAACTCGGCGTAAAGACTTGTTAAGTTAACTATGACAAAACAAGCAATACTGAGATAGACTTGTATGTAAAGTTAGTTATCTTTCACAAAACAAAACAAAGCTTCTTCTTCTTCTTCTTGCTCCACATGGCGCTAAATCGCTAGGTAGGAGGTACGAAACGGCGAGATTCCTCTAGTAGTCCCGAGCAAAGCCGATTATGGCTGCACCTTAACATTCCCTAGACACAAGTCCAGTGTGTTTATTTTGATGATGAGTATGATGCTTTGTTGTTTAAAGGGGCCTCACATCGAAAGTCGTCGGCCCTGTTTATTTTGTGTATTTTAGGGAGTGCTCTTGCAGTTGGTAGTTTGGGGTTCATGTTAATCAATTGCAGTGTCTGCTGTTCATTTAACAAGAACTGAGGATTTTTGAGTATTTATTTGAGATTCTTTTGTATGGTATTAGTGGGGTCTTTCTTGACAATATTAAATTTATCATCTCTGAAAAAATGCTTTGTCTTCAGTTTTACCCACAATTACTAGGCTATACAGTAGTATTGCCTTTATGTAAGTTGTCCTTGATTTTTTGTTTTAGGTGGTTAAATTGTTTGTTAGCTACTGATTAGTTATTGTTATTTTCGTATTGTTTGTGAATATTACGAAATTTATGTTTATATATTATTTGATGAAAAATTTAAAATAAAATATATAAAACAAAATATATTCTTCTTCTTCTCCTCCTACTGCGTTTCCATATATGTGGATTTGGGGGTGTGACATGTCTCGCTTCGTGGATTTGGCCCTAATTTACGGCCGGGTGCCCTTCTTGACGCCAACTCTATGTGGAGGGATGTAATCACCAGCCCTCGGATTTTCGGGAAAGACCTATTTTGTTCTTGAAGAAATGACTTAAAATGAAGTTGTATTTACGCGTTTCATGTATTTATAAAGTTAGAAACTGTGGTCCTATTGTGCTTTAAAATGTCCGAATTGACGTTAAAACCTATATAATTCTTATTTTTATCCCCAAATCAGTTAAAAATGCCTTTCAGTATATTTCAAGAAAATAAAATATTTGCTGACTTGCATTCAGTATCTTACAGAAAATTTTAAAATTGGGAAGCTGTAAACCAATCTCTCCGAAATGCCTTAAGAACCTCTTGCAGTGAACACTCCCGTACTTTGTCATGAGGCAGGAGATGAGACAGTATCCGTTGACTTCTGGGGAAAAGAAGTGAATTTCATTCTGTGAGAATATTTTGGTGTTCCCGTTTGTTCAGTGTGTGAATTATGCCGAAAGTGTCGGGTTCCAACTCGTCTTTAATTAAAAAGTGGTTACAGGAGTTGCTCCTGTGACGTTTGCAGCAAAGAGGTGAATAAAGTTGTTTATTTCCCCCTAACAAGTTATTAACTGCAGTTAAGAATTGTGTAATTCTTGTGCATTATTTTCTGTTTCCAGTAATTACCAGCAATTTTCATCCTGTTAGGGTGTTGTAGGAATTTAAAAAATCATACAAATAAGTAGTATAGTAGTAGCCTATATTAATTAACTTAATAACGAGCGAGTTGGCCGTGCGGTTAGGAGCGCGCAGCTGTGAGCTCGCATCCGGGAGATAGTGGGTTCGAACCCCACTGTCGGCAGCCGTGAAGATGGTTTTCCGTGGTTTCCCATTTTCACATCAGTCAATCGACAGCTCCGCCAAGTCGGCACTTTGAACGAGCCAGCTCAAAGGTGTCATTAATGCAGACATAATGAAGCTGAGGAGAGTCTGATGTCCTTATATACCTATGCAGGGTATTTATACCCCTTAAATTATGCAAGAAAGCTTTCTAGAAGTGACCTTTTAACTCCGCCCAATTTCCCCTACCTTATAGTACAACTGAAATCTGCCTGCGAGCAAGGCTAACGTTAGCGCAGCCCGACGTCAGCGGTGCCCCCAGTAGCGAGCCCGGCCCCCGTCGCCAACGGTGTCGATTTAATATATATTAAACAATTGTTGAGGTATGTGAAAATAGGTTTGTACTTTTAAAGGTAGCAAGGAACGGTAAAGATCCACTATATTATCCACTGGCTGGCTGGCTTGACTGCCGGTACAGATCTCCCAAACATACGCTCTCCAGAGAGTCGCATGCAGTGTTGTGTTTTGTTATAGTTGGAGACCTTTGTCTACCCTGATTGTTTTTAAAACTTTGCTTCTCGACAAACAAGTTCATCTATTTCTTTGGTTGAGTGGTTTATTTTGTGTGTGCTTCCATATACAGTATACTCATTTTAAGACTCATGCCGCCTAAAAGACGCGGGCGGAGCAACTTCGGTCGAAGAACTTCAAATGATACAAGCCAAGCTAATTTTCAGTCCAATCGAACTGCACAACAACGTGAAGAACTAAATGAAACTGAAAGGATTCGGATATCACAAACCCATGCAGCGCGTCGTTCAGCTAATAATCTTGCAAGTTTGAATCGAGCTGCTTTCAGTTATGATGTTTCAATTGACTACAGTGCCTACCAGTGCGTTGCTATTGGATCTATGAACTCAGTTTGGCAATATTGTAAGGTAAAGAAATATAAAAATGAAGCCGCTGGATTGTGTTGCACAAATGGCAAAATGAAATTAGTGCCATTGATTCCACCACCAGATCCATTGTACTCATTAGTTTCAGGAACAGGAACAGATTCCATGTATTTCCTTACAAATATCCAAAAAATATAGACCTGCTGAACAGTTCACATCTACGTTACAGTCTATCAGGGTAATTTCTAGGGAGTGATATGCTGTGACCTATTTCAGCATTTCCTTATTCACAATCAAGATATTAATATTACAGGTAATGAAAACACACTTTTCCAGTAGTTTGTTACAAACTTTTGGTAGCACTAGAAAATTAACTCATTCGATGTTGATAATGTAGTCATTTGCATTATTCTGATGTTAGCTTGCAGTACAGACTGAATTCGAGTTCGTTCCATTGTAACTTATTTTTGACAGAACGACGTTTGTCGGGTCAGCTAGTTAAAAATAAATGTGTAAGAAAGGAAGATATAAAAATTAGGACTATTAGGCAGTACCATATGGTTGATAAAACAGGCATGAGGGAGCTTTTAATAATTAAGTATGATTGGTGGGAAATGGTAAATAAAAATGTAAACAGACTCTGGGATGGGTTTAAAGCAATTGTTGAGGAATGTGAAAATAGGTTTGTACCTTTAAAGGTGGTAAGGAATGGTAAAGACCCACTATATTATGGTATAACAGAGAAGTAAAGAGACTAGGAAGGAGGTGCAGGTTGGAAAGAGATTGAGTTAGAAATGGCTCTGGAAGTAAGGAGAAATTGAAGGAACTTACTAGGAAATTGAATCTAGCAGAGAAGTCGGCTAAGGATAACATGATGGCAAGCATAATTGGCGGCCATACAAATTTTAGTGAAAAATGGAAGAGTATGTATAGGTACTTTAAGGCAGAAACAGGTTCCAAGAAGGACATTCCAGGAATCATTAATTAACAAGGGGAGTGTGTATGCGAGGATCTTCAAAAGGCAGAAGTATTCAGTCAGCAGTATGTAAAGATTGTTGGTTCCAAGGATAATGTGCAGACAGAGGAGATAAGTGATACTAAAGAAGTATTAAAATTTACTTAGGACAATAATGACATTTACTGTAAAATACAAAAGTTGAAAACTAGAAAAGCAGCTAGAATTGATAAGGTTTGAGGGGATATGCTAAAGACAATGGTTTGGGATATAGTACCATATCTGAAGTATCTATACCAAATGAATGGAGAGTTGCTATAGTAGCCCCTGTGTATAAAGGAATGGGTAATAGATATAAAGCTAAAAATTACATGCCATTCAGTTTGACATGCATTGCATGTAAACTTTGGGAAAGCATTCTTTCTAATTATATAAGACATGTTTGAAAAATTAATAACTGGTTTGATAGAAGGCAGTTTGGGTTATTCCACTGAAGCTCAACTTGTAGGATTCCAGCAAAATATAGCAAATATCCTGGATTTAGGAGGCCAGTTGGACTGTATCATGATTGACCTATGTAGGGCATTTGATAGGATGGATCATGGGAGACTACTGGCAAAAATGAGTGCAATTGGACTTGAGAAAAGAGTGACTGAATGGGTGGCTATGTTTCTAGAAAATAGAACTCAGAGAGTAGGCGGAGCTTTATCTGTCCCTGTAATAATTAAGAGGGGAATTCCTCAAGGCAGTATTATTGGACTTTTACGTTTTCTTATATATATATATATATATATATATATATATATATATAAATGATATGTGTAAAGAAGTGGAATCACAGATGAGGCTTTCAGCAGGTGATGTTATTCTATACAGAGTAATAAATAAGTTACAAGATTGTGGGCAACTGCAAAATGACCTCGATAATGTTGTGAGATGGACAGTAGGCAATGGTATGATGATAAACGGGGTTAAAAGCCAGGTTGTGACTTTCAAAAATAGGAAAAGTCCTCTCAGTTTTAATTACTGGGTTGATGGGGTGAAAGTTCCCATTGGGGATCATTGTAAATACCTAGGTCTTAATAAAAGGAAAGATCTTCATTGGGGTAATCACATAAATATGATTGTAACTAAAGGGTACACATCTCTCCACTTGATTATGAAGGTATTTAGGGGTTGTAGTAAGGATGTAAAAGGAGAGGGCATATAAATCTGGTTTTTTAAATTTCGTGTGGCTATTTCTACCCGAGTGCAGCCCTTGAAAGGGAGACCCTCCGAAGACGGTGGGCGGCATCTGCCATGTGTAGGTAACTGAGTGTTATTGTGGTGGAGGATAGTGTTATATGTGATTTGCAGGGATTTTGGGGACACCATATTTAAAAATTAAGAGGGTTCCTCCTATTCAATACAAAGATATTTATTAATGTGAAAGAATCACATATCGTTCAAATGAGGTACTAGTTTCGGCACCAGATATGTGCCATCATCAGCCACAAAGTCAAATCGGGCAAACACAATAAAGCCCTAAAACAACTTTATACACACTATAACATCTGCATGGATGAATATGAAATATGACTTTAAAACAACTTTAAAACACACTATAACATTTGCACAGGTGAATATAAAATAAAATATGGTAGATGAAGTTGCATTCCATTTTAAAATCCGTTAAAATGACGACTCCGTTGTTGTATACCCATGGCGGTTTGTCCAGCTTATATATAACTTTAGTTTTCTAAAACTGTTAAATTATGCTGTGAGGTTTATTGTCATATGAAGTTGACACTATGTGTGTTCTGCAGTTTGGTTCCGGAAAATAAACGTAAACATGAACTTGGTCCCTGTCCCATCGTCGCCATAAGATCTATCTGTGTCGGTGCGACGTAAAGCAACTAGCAAAAAAAAAAAAAAAAAAAAAAAAAAAAAAAAAAAAAAAAAAAAAAAAATAATAATAATAATAATAAAATAAAAAAATCTGGGGACAATTGTACTGTTAATGTGAAGGTACAAAACAGAATAATATGCTGTCATAGATTCCATTGTCCGCCTCTATTGTGTAGTGGTTAGTGTGATTAGCTGCCACCCCCGGAGGCCCGGGTTCGATTCCCGGCTCTGTTACGAAGTTTGAAAAGTGGTACGAGGGCTGAAACGGGGTCCACTCAGCCTCGGGAGGTCAACTGAGTACAGGTGGGTTCGATTCCCACCTCATCCATCCTGGAAGTCGTTTTCCGTGGTTTCCCACTTCTCCTCCCGACAAATGCCGGGATGGTACCTAATTTAAGGCCACGGCCGCTTCCTTCCCTCTTCCTTGCCTATCCCTTCCAAACTTCCCATCCCCGGACTTGACGAAACAGAACCAGTGTTGCTCCCTGAGTATGTCCGACTCGCTGGCTGAATGGTCAGCGTACTGGCCTTCGGTTCAGAGGGTCCCGGGTTCGATTCCCGGCCGGGTCGGGAATTTTGGTGTGTGTGGCGTCTTCACAGACATGCAAGTCGCCTAATAGGCCGTCTATTACTATTATTCCCTGAGTATGTACTTGATTTATTGGAAGATTTTCGTGAGCCCCCTGAGTCAGTGTGTGTTCCTTTGGAAACTGCTTACCAGGCATTAGTGTGTGGTTATTTAGTGCGTGTAATTGAAGAAAGAAAAAAAAAAGAATGCAGCACGTGCTTGAATAACGTTTCCACCTCATTTAATGCATCCCCATTGATGAACTTAATCAGACAGTCGGATAGAGGAGGCCTGCGCTATCCCCAACAACGATTTATTGGCCTAATTATGGGGCTACAGAAATTTGTTGAGGCGGCTCTACCGTACTGCAAGAACTCTGCAAGTCTGCTCCAGACCATAAAAAAACTATGTTCTTCCTTCTTTGTGCCAATGTAAAAATTTAAGGTGTTTTCGCAGCAATAAGCACCAGGAACTTGTGTCAGAAACTGTGGTGACCAAATTCGTGAAACCTCTACTTAGTAATGTAGGGAAGTACCATACAGACAAATTTTCCAGGTTTTCTTGTTCGTCGAAACCTCTTTCTCGAAAAGTGCTGAAGCCATAACTCTCTACAGCACCACTTTATACGTAAAATTCTTTAATTTTTCTCTTACTTTCAGATTTTAATTTTTGCTGGTATGCTTATCTGGTTGTATTCACGCGGTTTATATATATATATATTTTTTTTTTGCTAGGGGCTTTACGTCGCACCGACACAGATAGGTCTTATGGCGACGATGGGAGAGGAAAGGCCTAGGAGTTGGAAGGAAGCGGCCGTGGCCTTAATTAAGGTACAGCCCCAGCATTTGCCTGGTGTGAAAATGGGAAACCACGGAAAACCATCTTCAAGGCTGCCGATAGTGGGATTCGAACCTACTATCTCCCGGATGCAAGCTCACAGCCGCGCGCCTCTACGCGCACGGCCAACTCGCCCGGTGGTTTATATTTTACTAACATGCAGAAGTAACATGTGGTTTCAATTCAGCGAGGGAAATATCTAAACTAGTTATATTTCATCTTAATTCCATTGTAAATGTGTGGGGGTATTGCAATAAAACAGCACAGAACATCCGTGGAACTACAATCAGAAGACCTGGCGTCATTGAACTAAGCATAAACAAAACAAGTGCGCTCCTCGTGGTCTACTGCACCGTGCGTTCGCTGCCATCTTACTACGTCAGTCATCTTCTATTCGGCTTACTGCTACCCAAGCTAACAGCCATCCATGTATAGAGATCAGTGGGCACACCCCTAGTGGAGGTGAGCTGCATGTATCTCCTGCCGTTCTTAAATTTCTGGCAGTACCTGTGTAAACAAGAAGCGAGTGAAGAATGGTATCCAGTGTGAAAAGTGTTTAATTTGGTACCATTTTGAGTGTATATGTAGTGCTGGTTTTGCTAAAAATGAAGATACTTGGACCTGTGTTAGCTGTGGCGAGAGCAATTTGAATAGCGGTAACAAACCTAGGTCTACAACGGTCAACGAATCGCTGGCGTCTCATTCCTTGGAGGATGGAGGTAATGATAATGTACTTGTAATTCTCTCTTTATTGCAACAGGATTTACAAGCATTAAAAGCGGAAAATGAGATTTTAAAGGAGAAGGTACGTTTACTGGAATCGAAAGTACCAGTACCAGTAAACACTCAGAACACGGGTGACTCCGTGAATTCTAGCGCGTGGTGTCAAGTTCCTTCAGATTCTAGGAGGAAAAGAGTACAGTTAAATAAGGACAACTTTGTAATTGACACTAAAAATAGATTTTCAACCCTGAGGGAAGTAAGCGATACGCAAGGTATCCGCACGGGAAGCAGTCAGACGTATAGCGCAAGACCCGATACGAGAAGCAGCAAAGTTAGGCCTAAAATCTCACACAGTGCACCGGCGAAAGTGTCGAACATTCTCATATTTGGTGATAGCCAGGCGAGGGGAATTGCGGAGAAAATGAACAATAAAGATATTGCAGCATCGGCTGTCATCTATCCTGGGGCCCCAATGACGAAGGTATTGGAAAACACGGAGCAGGCGGCAAGAAATCTCGGAAGTCGTGATGCAGTAGTGATCATCGGCGGGACGAACGACGTAGCTCACAACGACGCTAAGAATGTCATTTCTGAACTTAAATGTACACTAGGTAAGCTGACTCACACTAACATCTTTGTAGTGAACGTGCCCCACAGGCATGATTTGATTAGAGACTCGTGTGTGAACATTGAAGTGGACAAAGTTAATACAGATATGGTTAAAATTTGTTAACATTTTCGTAATACACAGGTAATTGATAGCAGCAGTTTCGAGAGACACTGTTACACAAAGCATGGCCTTCATCTAAACAATTCAGGTAAACAAAAGATAGCAAATATTGTTCTAGATTTTATTAATCTTAAGATATGTACTGTAAAAGAGGCAACTCCCTTGAGTTATAATACTGACCGGGAAAACTAGTAGAAAGAGCCAGCCGTACTTCTAGCTGGCTCAGCCAACTAGAAAATGAAACTCAGGAAAGTAACGAATTTCAAGTTAACCAATTGCAACAGTCAAGTTTTAGGGAGGAAGGGGGTCTGAGATTACTCTTGGTAAACTGTCAGAGTGTAGTAAATAAACAATTAAAATTCGGTACATTGATGGAATCTTATGAGACTGATGTGGTGATAGGAGTGGAATCGTGGTTGAGAGAAGGGGTGGGTAACAAAGAAGTATTTCCAGAAGGGTACACAGTCTATCGTAGAGACCGAGGAGATAAAAAGGGAGGGGGGTGTTTATTCTGGTGAAGGAAACTTATTGTCCACATGAATGGTTTACCGATGAAAGGGATGAAATATTAGGGATAAAATTAATTTGTGATAATATGATGGAGGTGGGAATTATAGGAACATACAGGCCAGGAAGAGAGGAAAGGGACGTGGAAATATTTGAGAAAATAATAGATTATACTCATAAAAACAATAATAATGATGTGGTAATAATTGGGGGAGATCTAAACTTGCCTGAAGTTGAATGGAATGGAGCTACAAGTGAAGCCCATGAACAGAAACTGGCAAATAAGTTAATCTGGGAGGGAGGATTTACACAAGTAGTACAAGAACCAACTCGTCTCAATAACTTACTAGATGTATTCTTGATTAAACCATGGGAAATTGTTGATAAAACTGAGGTAATTGAAGGAATAGGTGACCATAAAGCTGTAATAATGGATGTAGGACTGATACCAAAAAGGCTTAATAAGAGGGTCACACAGGACAAGAAATTGTACAGAAAAACTAAAGTTGATGAATTTGGGACTTACCTTAAATCACAATTCAGTTGTTGGATAAGTGAAGGGAGTAATGTGGATACACTTTGGGCTAAATTCAAAGGAATCATTTGGGAAGGAGAGAAGAGATTTGTACCTGTTAAGAAGGGTAAAATGACCTCAGACCCTGTTTATTATACAAAGGAAATAAGAAAATTAAAAAGAAAATGTAGAATAGTAAACAGGAAAATCAAAGAAGGTAGGGAGAGTAGAGAAACTAGAAAACAGCTAATGAGGGAACTGAATAGAGTGAAAAAGGAAGCAAAAGAGAATTATATGAATGGCATTCTTCAAGAGCGTAATGACCACAAAGGGAAATGGAAGAAGCTGTATTCATATATCAGGAATCAAAAAGGAAAAGGAATCCAAATTCCTACAATGGTGGGAGAAGCGGGTGAACACTATTTAACAGATACTGAGAAAGCAAACCTCTTTAGTAAGGAATTCAGATATTCAGTAGATGATTGTCAGGAGTTGGAAACCGAAACAGAAGATACAGAAGGAGACACACAGAGGGAAACAAGAAGCTTCTCATTCACAAATGAAGATATTTTCAGAGAAATCCAACTGCTTCAGCAAGGAAAAGCAGCAGGAAGTGATCAAATTACTGGGGAGGTGTTAAAGACAATGGGGTGGTACATAGTGCCTTATTTAAAATTTCTCTTTGACTATGTCATAAATAATAGTGTAATACCAAAGGAATGGAAGGAATCTATAATAATACCAATTTATAAAGGAAAGGGTGATAAAAGGAAACCAGAAAACTACAGACCAATCAGCCTGACCAGTATAGTTTGTAAAATACTGGAGAGTTTAATATCACAGAGGTATATGTGATGATAAAAATTGGTTCATGAGGAGCCAGTATGGATTTAGAAATAAATTTTCTTGTGAGGCACAACTGGTGGGATTTCAGCAGGACATATCAGATCAATTGTATTCAGGAGGCCAGTTAGATTGCATAGCCATAGATCTTTCCAAAGCTTTTGATAGAGTGGAACATGGAATATTATTAAAGAAATTGGAGGGAATAGGACTGGACGTAAGGGTTACACGTTGGGTGAAAACATTTCTAAATTCAAGGGTTCAGAAAGTCAAAGTAGGAAATAATGTATCTCAGGAAGAGAAAGTTTGGAAGGGAATTGCACAGGGTAGTATAATCGGTCCGTTACTTTTCTTAATATACGTAAATGATTTAGGGAATAATATAACATCAAAAATAAGGTTGTGTGCAGATGACATAATTGTTTATAGGGAAATAAATACCATTGAGGATTGTTCAGAATTACAAAGGGACCTTGAGAGTATCCAACAATGGGTTGAAGAGAATAATATGAAGGTTAATGGAGGCAAATCAACTGTTACAACGTTTACAAACAGGAGTTTTAAAACTGAATTTGAATATACTTTGGATGGGGTAGTTATCCCAAAAGATGGCAAGTGCAAATACTTAGGTGTAAAATTTGAAAGTAATTTGCACTGGAAGGGTCATGCTGATGACATTGTTGGGAAAGCATACAGATCATTACATGTCATAATGAGGCTACTTAAAGGATGCAACAAAGAATTAAAAGAGAAAAGTTACCTAAGTATGGTTCGTCCATTATTGGAATATGCAAACAGTGTTTGGAATCCTCACCAAGAATACCTAATAAAAGAAATAGACAGTGTGCAGAGGAAAGCAGCAAGGTTTGTAACAGGGGATTTCAGGAGAAAGAGTAGTGTATCAGAAATGTTAAAGGAACTAGGGTGGGAAACTTTAAGTAAGAGAAGGGAGAAAACTAGACTTATAGGGTTATATAGAGCCTATACAGGAGAAGCAGCATGGGGAGATATCCGTGAGAGGCTTCAGTTGGAAAATAATTATATCGGCAGGACTGACCACAAATGTAAAATTAGAAGAAATTTTAGTAGAAGCGATTGGGGTAAATTTTCATTCATTGGGAAGGGTGTAAAGGAGTGGAACAGTTTACCAGGGGTAGTGTTTGATCCGTTTCCAAAATCTGTACAGATATTCAAGAAGAGAATAAACAGCAACAGAGAAAATAAATGAAATGTTAGAGGGCATTCGACCAGTGCAGGTTAATGTAAATAAAAAAATGTGTGTGAATAAATTAATTCCATCCCCTAGTCTAAGGAGTTTGGACAGCCAAAGTAGGGGACTGCCTGTAGGGGTGAAGTACAGTGGGGACTTCGAGGGCCCTGGGACCGCTACGGTAGCTGTGAAGGCCCTTCAGGAACTCTGAAAAGTGGTGGCAAAAGGGGCTCTGGTTAAGACGCAGCAGGTCGTTATGCTACTTAGGTTCCAGAATGGGTAAAGGAAAACAGAAAAAAGTAAATAAATGCAATGTAAAATTTAATCTTATACCAGTTGTACAGTATCATTTGAAGTAATTCCACATAAAGTATATCAGTTGACTATATTTGTAAGTAGTACAGGAGGTATTATTAGAAGAATTTTGTAAACAATATAAATTTACTAAGGATGAGCTGTGTGTTTAATAGAAAAAATTGTTAGCGTAAATTGTATAATATTGTATTATAGGAAAATTTTGTTCTCTTGTTAATTTAATATTTAGTGCTTGACAATAATGTATTTTAGTGTACCATTTGCCACCGAGGTAGGCACCTCATTTGCAAATAAAGAGATTTTGATTTGATTTGATCGAGCCCAAGCCCCCTAGAACGGCAGCTAATTACACTAACCGTCACTCTACGGAGGCGGACGCCTATACTAATTAACTTACGTCATCACGCGCGCTGTGTAGAAATTACACAAGACTGGCTTCAACATACAAACATGTCACCGGCTCGAATAACATGGATACTAGTAAAATATCAAACAATAATGACCGTTTGGGAGATTCCATTAGGAAAGTAGCAAGGGGTAAAAGACAAAATACCCGTTTGATAAAGAATTATTAACAATTTTGCCTATCCTGTGATAAACTTTTCATTTCTACGTAACTGCTGCATCCTACATCTGCTCTAATCTGCTTGTCATATACATAACTTGGTCTACCCCCAGCGTTCTTACCGCCTACACTTCCTTCAAAAACCAGTGCACAAGTCCGGGATGTCTTAAGATGTGTCCTATCATTCTGTCTCTTCTTCTGGTCAAATATAGCCAAATCGATCTCCTCTCACCAATTCGATTCAGAATTTGCCGGGCTGAGTGGCTCAGACGGTTAAGGCGCTGGCCTTCTGACCCCAACGTGGCAGGTTCGATCCTGGCTCAGTCCGGTGGTATTTGAAGGTGCTCAAATACTTCAGCCTCGTCCTCGTGTCGGTAGATTTACTGGCACGCAAAAGAACTCCCGCGGGACTAAATTCCGGAACCTCGGCGTCTCCGAAGACCGAAAAAGTAGTTAGTGGGACGTAAAGTAAATAACATTATTATTATTATTATTATTATTGTTGTTGTAATTCGATTCAGTATCTCTTCATTAGTGATTTGATCTCAAGTAACCATATTCGTCTACTTCCTTTAAGACTTCATTTCCTAATCTAATATTTCCTGCATCACCTGACTTCGTACGACTACACTATTACTTTTGTTTTGGACTTACTTATTTTCATCTTGTACTCCTTACCCAAGACTTTGTCCATACCATTCAGCAGTTTCTCCAGATCTTCTGCAGTCTCATATAAAATAAGTATATCATCAGCAAATCTCAGGATTTTGATTTCCTTTCCATGCATTTCATGATACGAAATGTGAAAAGCTGTACGACCTGAACAGACTCCATTGGGAAATGCAGTTCTCTGAAGGAATGCCCGCTTTCTAATCTAGATATAAAACAATTTACCATTTTCTCCAGATTTAACGCTTTATCAACCTCCGAAAACTACCAAACTCCACGTTTTGGGGTGGGGTGGGGGTGTTGGGGCAAAATGGCACTCTACCCCCCTAAGATAATTTTTGGGGGAAGATAACGCCTTTCTCCCCTCCCCCCCCCCCCCCCCCGCCCGAAAGTCGGCGCCACTGCTCTACAGTACTTTGAATTATGTTGTATGCTCAAATTGTAATTAAATTACTGGGCAAAATTGAGAAAATCAACAGGTTCAAGTACCTTGGAACCCAGTCTTTCAGAAAGATCAGCGCTAACAACCCGAACGAACAAACTAGAACCGGCATTGCAACTAAACTAATCAAGAACACAATTCTCTTGCGCAGTACCAAACTCAGACATTACCATGCCTGAAGTTCACTGAGCCTACACTAAAAATGAGTAGCAAGTTAATCCTTGAGGGCAGAGGCGGCCGCGCGTAGAGCTAACCACTCTACCCCACCAAGTGACGAGGTTACGAACAGTTGAAGTCTTCATGTCCTTTACGGAGACTTTGTTTCTTCTTTTATCATGTACTCATCCGTTGAGAAGCCACTGAGTGTCTGACACTTAACAGAAGAGCACAGCCAACCACAACTTTCCAGAAGAAGAAGACAGCCAGACAAACAGGAGGTCCAGGAGAGAAAAGTATTACAGAAGATGTAGGGACCAGTCAAAGAGAAGGACGAACCAGGAGTTGTACAAGTAGGCTACACTGAAAAGATCACACACGTGGCCAGGAAGCGACGTCTAACCTTCTACGGTCATATGTCAAGGATGAATCCAGCCAGTCTGCCTAACCGGCTTCTTACTTACTGCAACAATAGACACCATGGCTAACAGAAATGGCATCAGAGACCGATTACCTCCGAGAAGAATATTAAGACAAAATGTCTCCCAGGACAAACTACAGTACCAAGAAAGAATACAGGCGCACTCTGGTCGAACGACAGAAAGGAACAACACAGCCAGAGAATACATTACCGGGCAAACATCAAGGTTCGCTCCAAACATAAATGTTGAACGTTGTGATCTTTAGTTAGCTAATTGGAAATAACATTTCTTGAAGGTTTCTCGACGACGCAAGGATGGGAAAGGGAGCGGTCTTAATTAAGGTACAGTCCTCGCATCTACCTGCTGTGAAAATGGGAAACTACCTTCAGGGGTGCAGACGGTGGAATTCGAACCCACTATCTCCCGAATGCAAGCTCACGGCTACAGTATGCGATCCCAATCGCACGGCCATTTCGCTCGGTGAAAATAAAGGTAATAATAATAATAATAATAATAATAATAATAATAATAATAATAATAATAATCCGTGTGGGGATTTACCGGTTTCCTCCATCGGGCGCGTCCCATTGGAATTGGGGAAGCTCGCTGGCTCTGCCGCCAGCAGAGTCAGAGGGTAGTAGGGAAATAAAATACCACCGTGAAAAAAAACTGGTCCCTTGCCAGGGTTACGGCGAAGACTGGTAAATGACCAGAAGCCAGAAAACATCTTGAGGCAACCTCTAGGACTAACAACCCTAGTTGTAAAAGGATGGGTACTCGTCCAAAGCAAAGTCAAGTCAAAAAGCATGATGGCACAACATTTCAAGAAACATACCCCAGGGGGTAAATCTTCGGATAAATCCCTCGTCGTGAACGCCACGGCGCACGAGTCTCGTTCGGATTCTGGGGGAGACTCGACATCATGCAAGAGACGAGTCGGAGCGTCTCGGTGTACCCCGAAGAGTCAAAAACTCAGGCCAAAATCTAAAACCTTTCTAGCAACTTTCAACACAAATTCACTTACACAAACTGGCAAACGGAAAACCCTCACCAAATCTCTTCACGAAAATCAGATATCCATAATGGCCCTACAGGAAACAAGGTACCTAGATGAAGAGATTTTTGAATCCGAAGGCTACCGACTCAGTGGAGCTGTGATGCTTGGAACCGCGTTTGCTGTTAGAACCAAGATCCTTAAATCGGTTGCAAATTTCGAACCTGTGAATGACAGATTGTCTATACTCACAATTAAATGCGCGAACAAAACCTACGCCCTAGTTAATGCACATGCTCCTACAAACGATAAGAACAAGTCTGATCCAGACGAAGTTGATAATTTCTGGGACCTACTGGATGAAAAATTAAACAAAATCCCCAAACACCACGTCAAGCTTCTTTGGGGTGACTTCAATGCCCAACTAGGTCGTGAACAGAAGTACAAGAAAGTTATAGGAAATTACCCTGCTCACAAAAGAACCAATCCCAACGGCAAAAGACTGGTGTCCATTTGCGAAAATCACAACCTGCAGGTCATGTCGACCCACTTTCGCCATCTACCCAGAAAGCAAATGACTTGGCGTTCTCCCGTCCAAGCTCTCGGGGAGTTCCAAATTGATCATGTTGCAATCTCCAGGAGAAACAGCCCTGAGATTATGAATGTCAAGGTAAAGAAAGGCATCAATGTGGCCTCAGATCATTACATGTCTCTTATCAAATTCAAACGAATTCCCACAAACACAAGGAAGGCAACAAAACAGATCACACGCTTCGACAAAGATAAACTTCGGCAAAGGGTCGAGGAGTTCCAGGAGAAGGCTAGACCAAATGACTGTGACTTTAACAACGCCAAAAGTCTCCTTGTTGAGGCCGCCAGAGACGTTGCAGAAATCAAGAGAAGCAAAAAGCATGCCTGGTGGAATGGTACCTCCGAATCAGTCCTCCAAGAAAGACTCAATGAGTGGAAACAGTACTACTCTACGAAATCAGAAAATGATTGGGAAACCTACAAAACCCAACGTGCCCAAGCAGCTAGGGTGTTCAGAACTGAGAAACGTAAATACGAAAAATCTCTCATTGAAAAGATAGAACAAAGCTTTAGGAAGAATGAAAGCAGAGAGTACTACAGAGCCTTCAAACGCAAACTCACTGGCTATAAACCACCATCTCTATGCTTTGAGCGAAAGGATGGTTCACTGGCGACGTCAAATGAAGAAAATTGCAACATTCTGGTAGATTACTTCAAGAATTTACTTAATTGCTCTAAACCGCAAAGCCCCATTGAGACCAAGGAACCCTTACTCAGGTACCCAGATTCCAGACCACCCGGCAGAGATGAAATCAAGCGCCACATTGCCCGTCTCAAAAATAACAAAGCGCCGGGGGAAGACTCAGTAGTAGCAGAACTATGGAAATATGCCCCAGAGGAATCACTTGATATCTTGCAAAAGCAAATAGAAGAAATTTGGAACAAGGAGACCCTACCCGAAGATTGGAAAATAGTTTTGATCCATCCATTACATAAAAAAGGCAGCATGAAGAACATCAACAACTACAGAGGAATAACTTTGTTACACGTGACTTACAAAATTCTATCACTTGTCATCCTGGAGCGTTTGGAAGCACAAGTCGAACATCAAATAGGTGAATACCAAGGAGGGTTCAGAAAAGGCCGCTCAACAGCTGAACAGATCCAAAATCTCAAAACGATCATCATATATTGTACACTAAGTTCCAAGCAGTATGTGTCTGTCTTTGTGGACTTTAAGAAAGCGTACGACTCCATTGACCGGGAAGTCCTACTAAACATCTTAAATGAATTTGGAGTTGATTTGAAACTGCTGGCATTAATTAGAGTCACCCTGACCGATACAAAATCCAAGGTGAAGGTCCACGGATGTCTCTCGCATTCCTTTGACATCAAAACAGGAGTCCGACAAGGTGATGGGCTATCCCCGATACTCTTCAACTGTGTTCTTGAAAAGATCATCAGAACCTGGCGGCTGAGATTACAGGAGACCAACTACAGTCCATTGAGAATAGGAACCAAATCCAAGGGGATCGCAACAGACTGCTTAGCATTTGCCGATGATATTGCTGTTCTCTCAAACGACATAGAAACCGCTAGAGCTCAAGTTGAAATTTTAAAGGAAGTTGCCGAACAAACTGGTTTGCAGATATCGTTTGAGAAAACAAAAGTTATGACTAACATCAAAGAGGCTCCACCAAAACTCCATACAAAATACGGGGACATCACCCTAGTAGACAAATTCAAATACCTGGGTGAGATCATCATGAAAAATGGACTGGACAAAGAAGCACTTCAGGGGCGAGTACGCAAACTGGAAATAGCCTACCAAACATCCCGCACAATCTACAACAAAAAATGCCTTTCCCAAAACACCAAGATACGTCACTATGAAACAGTTCTGAAGCCAGTAGTTCTATATGCAGCCGAAACCCTGTCTCTAAATGCCAACAAAGGACTCCTTGAAGAACTGGAGAAAAGAGAACGCAAAATTGTGAGAGGAATCTTGGGATCAAAGTACAGAAATGGAATCCATCAAAATAGATCCACCAAGGAAGTCTACAGCAAAATAGAGAAAATTACCGACACAATCAGGAAAAGACGGGCACGATTTTACGGTCATCTGAAAAGAATGGACGGAAGAAAGTTAACTAAAGAAATCTTTCACTTTTTTGATTCAAACCCCAAAACCACAATTCCCTGGTTTAGGAATACCAAAGAAGACCTGCAAATGCTACATATCTCAGCTGAAGACGCCCTTAACAGAGATCTCTTCCGCAAGAAAATATTGACGAACGGGCTAAACCGAGACGAGCAACCGAAGAGAAGACACGGTGCCCCTTGGACAGAGGAGCGTAAGCAGGCCCACTCACAAAGAATGAGGGAAATTTGGGCTCTAAAGAAGGCCAAGTTCAGTGTCAAATGCAACAAGACTTAACGTGGTCCTTGATGGCCCCAGCGAATGATATATAATAATAATAATAATAATAATAATAATAATAATAATAATAATAATAATAATAATAATAATAATAATAATAATAATCTTATAGTGCTTTCTCCATTACTGAAATTTGCCACAATCACAGCGAATTCTGTGCGATATTCCGCTGTCCTCTTCACTTTACTGGAATCTAGTCCTGTCCAATCCCGTAAGTTCCTCAGCCAAGACCGTTTCCTTCCACCGCGACTACTTCTACCTCCATCAGTTTTACCCTGCATGACAGTGGCGTATGCTGGGATCAAGCCGTGGGCTACCACTAGACTTAGGTTACACCCTTTTCGATCGTTGGTTTGGTGAACGCCAAGCCTTGGGCGTTTTAAGCTGCAACCAATAGCCTGCTGTGTTGTCAAGGCTGCTTCACAAGCAACTGCCATGGCCTCATGCTACTGTCAATACTGAACACCTGATCAGTGGAGATGGTAGCCTAAGGTATCGCAAGGTAGCCTAAGGTTTCGCAAATTGACGTCCCGCTTTATGGCCCGATGGCCCCGGTTCAATTTTCAGGATTAACACCCCTCTTACTGTTAATTCCCCTGACTTGGGGACTGGGTGTTTGTGACGTCTTCGCCATTCATTTTATCCGCATTAGGTCACCACCAAACCTATACAGATACCATGCACCATTCTTCTTCTTCTCCTTATTATTATTATTACCGAGCTCGATAGTTGCAATCGCTTAAGTGCGTCCAGTATCCAGTATTCGGGAGATAGTGGGTTCGAACCCCACTGTTCGCAGTCCTGAAGATGATTTTCCGTGGTTTTCCATTTTCACACCAGGCCACGGCCGCTTCCTTCCCATTCCTAGCCCTTTCCTGTCCCACCGTTGCCATAAGACCTATCTGTGTCGGTGCGACGTAAAGCAACTTGCAAAAAGAAAATATCATCAGTAGTATAATACAGGGATTCTGCGGCCGCCACCGCCACCGGGCTCCCAGAGGCCACCTCCACCACCACCACAGCCAGAGGCATCCCAGATGACTCCTCCACCACCACCACAGCCAGAGGCCTCCCAGAGGTCTCCTCCACCACCCGCGGGAAATTTGAATTTGTAAACAAAGCCACGTGCTTTTTGACAGCTGTCATCGACAACAACGCATCGCTAACCTCACTGCTGCCATCTCGACGGGCCTAAACCTCAGTAGTACCAACTTAACCTAACTAGCGCGAGGTAAACAAAGCCACGTGTTTTTTGACAGCCACGTGCTTTTTGACAGACAACAACGCATCGCTAACCTCAGTACTGCCATCTTGACGGGCCTAAACCTCAGTAGTACCAACTTAACCTAACTAGCGCGTGGTAAAAAAAGCCACGTGCTTTTTAACAGCCACGTGCTTTTTTGACAGCTGTCATCCGCCATCTTGAAACCACAGAGCACTGTGCTGCCCTCTTTATCGTAGTAGATGTAAATTCGTCACCTGTCATCGGCAGTGCTGTCATCTTGACGGGCCTAAACCTTAGTGCTACCAACTTAACCTCACTAGCGTGAGATAAACAAATCCACGTGCTTTTTTGACAGCTGTCATCCGCCATCTTTAAACCACAGAGCACAGTGCTGCCGTCTTTATCGCAGTAGCTGCAAATTCGTCACCTGTCATCCGCAGTGCTGCCATCTTAACGGGCCTAAACCTTAGTGCT
Source organism: Anabrus simplex (assembly GCF_040414725.1). Lineage (NCBI taxonomy): Eukaryota > Metazoa > Arthropoda > Insecta > Orthoptera > Tettigoniidae > Anabrus > Anabrus simplex. Next base: position 784,651,879 of record NC_090265.1, read on the forward strand.
ACCAACTTAACCTCACTAGCGCGAGATTAGAATCGGTAAACAAATCCACGTGCTTTTTTACAGCTGTCATCCGCCATCTTTAATCTATAGAGCACAGTGGTGTCCTCTTTAGCTACTTACCTTTGAAATGTGGTGGCGGATAATTTGAAAAATGCTTTTTGACAGCAGCCATCTTTAATCTAGAGAGCACCGTGCTGACCTCTTTAGCTAGATACCTGTGGTGGCAGGCAATTCCACATGACAGCAGCCATCTTTAATCAAGAGAGCACCGTGCTGCCCTCTATGTGGTGGCGGCAATTTGAAAAATTCTACATGCTCTTGTTTGGAAACAAACTCACGCGCTTCTTTGACAGCCATCATCCGCCATCTTTAATCAACAGAGCACAGTGCTGCCCTCTTTAGCTAGATACCTTTGAAATGTGGTGGCGGCAAATTCCACGTGCTCTTGTTTGGAAACAAAGCTATGTGCTTTTTTGACAGCTGACATCCGCCATCTTTAATCTATAGAGCAGAGTGCTGCCCTCTTTAGCTACTTACCTTTGAAATGTGGTACGTCACAGCTGTCATCCGCAGTGCTGCCATCTTAACGGGCCTAAACCATAGTGCTACCAACTTAACCTTACTAGCGCGAGATTTGAATCGGTAAACAAATCCACGTGCTTTATTGACAGCTGTCATCCACCATCTTTAATCCATAGAGCACAGTGGTGCCCTCTTTAGCTACTTACCTTTGAAATGTGGTGGCGGATAATTTGAAAAATGCTTTTTGATAGCAGCCATCTTTAATCCAGAGAGCACCGTGCTGCCCTCTTTAGCTAGATACCTGTGGTGGCAGGCAATTCCACGTGACAGCAGCCATCTTTAATCAAGAGGGCACCGTGCTGCCCTCTTTGTGGCGGTGGCAAATTCCACGTGCTTTACAAACTCACGTGCTTTTTTCTGACAGCTGTCATCCGCCATCTTGCATCACAAACCTCAGTGCTGCGCTCTTTAGCTAGTTACCTTTGAAATGTGGTGACGGCAATTTGAAAAATTCTATGTGCTCTTGTTTGGAAACAAAGCCACGTGCTTTTTGACAGCTGTCATCCACCATCTTTAATCAATAGAGCACTGTGCTGCTATCATGCGGGCAATTTCGTCAGCTGTCATCCGCCATCTTTAAACTACAGAGCACCGTGCTGTCCTCTATGTAGTAGCGGGCAATTAGAAAAGTTCTGTTAGCTATCATCCACCATCTTTAATCAAGAGAGCACCGGGCTGCCATCTTTAGCTAGATACCTTTGAAATGTTGTGGCGGCAATTTGAAAAATTCTATGTGCTCTTGTTTAGTAAAGAAAGCCACGCGCTTTTTTGACAGCTGTCATCCACCATCTTTAATCAATAGAGCACTGTGCTGCTATCATGCGGGCAATTTTGTCAGCTGTCATCCCCCATCTTTAATCTACAGAGCACCGTGCTGCTCTCTGTAGTAGCGGGCAATTTGAAAAGTTCTGTTAGCTGTCATCCGCCATCTTTAATCAAGAGAGCACCGTGCTGCCATCTTTAGCTAGATACCTTTGAAATGTGGTGGCGGCAAATTGAAAAATTCCACGTGCTCTTGTTTAGTAAACAAACTCACGCGCTTTTTGTCAGCTGTCATCCACCATCTTTAATCTATAGAGCTCAGTGCTACACTCTTTAGGTACATACCTTTGAAATATGGTGGCGGATAATTTAAAAAGAAAAATTCTACATCAGCCATCTCTCGACGCTAATTGCACAAGATGGTGGCTATACATGACTCCTTAAAGGTGCTTATGCAAGATGGCCGCTATACATAGGTTCTTATGAGATGCCCTTGGGATGCTTGCGCAAGATGGCGGTTATACAAGGCTCCTTATGAGACGCCCTAGAGATGCTTGCGCAAGATGGTGGTTCTCTTATGAGGCGGCTTAAGGGTCCTTGCACAAGATGGCTAGAGATGCCCTAAGGATGCTTGCGCAAGATGGCGGACGCAAGATGGTGGCTATACACGACTCCTTATGAGACGCCTTAAGGGTGCTTGCGCAAGATGGCTGCTGCTCTTATGAAGAAAGCTAGCTTAGGGGCTAACGTGTCGTGCTAGTTCGATTCATGAAATTTGGGGCTTAAATGCATAATGTTAAATATCTCGAAAACGGCGCATCGTAGAGCAAAACGGACAACATTTTTCTACCCAATACCTCGGTTCGCAGTATGGGGAACATGATATCATAAGAAAAACATAGTCTAATGATGAGATCAACGGTTCGGTTCTAACTTAGGCCCTTTGGCATTAGCTCTGTTTCAGCTCGTAATGAAGCAAGTCTTCGTAACATGATCAGGTCTAGCTATGGTAGAGAGTATAACGTACCGTGCAGGTTCGATTCATTACATTTGGGGCTTTAATGCAAAATGTTAAATATCTCGAAAACGGACAAAATTTTTCTACCTGATACCTAGGTTTGCAGTATCAGGAACATGATAGCATAAGAAAAACATAGTCTAATGATGAGATCGACGGTTCGATTCCTACTTAGGCACCTTGGCATTGGCAGCTATACATAGCTTCTTATGAGACAGCTTAAGAGCGCTTGCACAAGATGACTGCTGCTCTTATGAGACGCCCTAGGGGTGCTTGCGGGAGGTAGCAGCGACAAGACGATGACTATACACAGCTGCTTATGATACGGCCTAGAGGTGCTTATACAAGATGGTGGCTGTTCTGATGAAGAAAGCTAGCTTTGCATCGTGCAGGTATTTTTACAGCACTAAACCTCATACCTTTGAAATGTGGTGGTGGGTAATTTGAAAAATTCGACGTGCTTTTTCATAAGCTGTTAAGGCCTCCTCTTATGTCAAGGCATAGCTCTATCGAACAAGTTTAAACCTACATCGGAATAGCTAGATTAAGCACGTGCTACAGTGATGACGTCATTAAGCACTTGCAAATCACAGAAGGAACGTAACAAGGCTGGAATCGAAAACTGCACTCTATGCCGTTAACTTTATCATGTGATCGGAGCATTGATTGAAGTGTTTAGAACACTAAATAAGTAGAACCGAACACTGTACTCGATACAACATGTGTTTAGAACATGTCAGGGGATACCTTTGTTCTAAGAAGATTAGTTTACCGCACATTCCTTGTAGGGCTAATAGGCTAAGGGGCTAATCGGTAAAAGGGCTAATGGGCAAAAGGGCTAAAGGGCTAATGGGCTAAAGGGCTAAAGGGCTAAAGGAACAACAACCTCATCGATCGCTATCAGCAAGAACGCTTTACTTTGTTAAGTGTAGAAAATTAATCTTTATTTGTAAATGGTTTCATGTTCAGAACAAGGAATGGAACCTAGGGGTTACGCCTTACCTAATAAAATCCCCGAGGTGCGATGAGTTACGTTTTTTCGAACTAGTGTTTGGAACACTGAAGTTTTCAAGATGATAGCAGAGAGTTTAGCAATGTTCTGTTGTTGGATTATAAATTCCGCGCTACAACATGCATAAGGTGGCAGCCTTGAGGTTTACTGCCGTAAAGATGACAAGAGTGAGGTTAACAATGTTCCGTTGTTGGATTTTAAATTCCGCGCTATAACATGCATAAAGTGGCAGCCTTGAGGTTTACCGCTGTAAAGATGGCAGCAGTGAGGTTAGCGACGCTCTATTGTCTTCAAAGTGAGGTTAGGGTTCGTCAAGAAGACAGCTGTCAAAAAGCACGTGGCTATGTTTACCAAACAAGAGCACGTGGTCGTGACGTCACGGTCACGTAATCAATCCTTAGCTCGACGTCGTTAAGAGCAGCATTAGGATTAGCTATGCTTAAAAGTCTTGGGAACAGAGCAGTAGTATGAATTGCCATGTTTCAAAGCGTGTACACATCACCTATCGATTTTACATGCATGGACCATCGTATTAAACTTCATCCGCTAGATAGTGCTGCTATCTTAGCATAACCTATACCCATAAAATTAATGTACAATGAACAGCCATGTTTCAAAGTGTGTACACATCACCTATCGATTTTACATGCATCGACCATCGAACTAAACTTCATCCGCTAGATAGTGCTGCTATCTTAGCATAACCTGTACCTATAAAATTAAAGTACAATGAATAGCCATGTTTCAAAGCGTGTACACATTACCTATCGTTTTTGCATGCATCGACTCTCGTACTAAACTTCTTCCGCTAGATTGTTCTGCTATCTTAGCATAACCTATACGCGTGACCTTAAGGTACAATGAATAGCCATGTTTCAAAGCGTGTACACATTACCTATCGACTTTGCATGCAACAAATATCGTACTAAACATCTTCCGCTAGGTTGTGCTGCTATCTTAGCATAACTTATACACATGAACTTAAAGTAGAAAGAATAGCCATGTTTCAAAGCGTGTACACATTACTTATTGATTTTGCATTCATCGAATCTCGTACTAAATTTATTCCGCTAGATTGTGCTGCTATCTTAGCATAACCTATACCAATGAACTTAAAGTACAATGAATAGTCATGTTTCAAAGCGTGTGCACATCAAATATCGAATTTGCATGTATCGACTCTCGTACTAAACTTCTGCAGGTAGATTGTGCTGCTATCTTAGCATAACTAAGACGCATGAACTTAAAGTACAAAGAATAGCTATGTCTCAAAGCATGTACACATTACCTATCGATTTTGCAAGCATCGACTCTCGTACTAAACTTCTTCCGCTAGATTGTGCTGCTATCTTAGCTTAACCTATACGCATGACCTTAAGGTACAAAGAATAGCCATGTTTCAAAGCGTGTACACATTACCTATCGACTTTGCATGCAACAAATATCGTACTTAACTTCTTCCGCTAGATTGTGCTGGCATCTTAGCATAACTTATACACATGAACTTAAAAGTACAAAGAATAGCCATGTTTCAAAGCATGTACACATTACCTATCGATTTTGCATGCATTGACTCTCGTACTAAACTCCTTCCGCTAGATTGTGCTGCTATCTTAGCATAACCTATACGCATGACCTTAAAGTAAAAATAATAGCCATGTTTCAAAGCGTGTACACATTACCTATCGACTTTGCATGCAACAAATATCGTACTAAACTTCTTCCGCTAGATTGTGCTGGCATCTTAGCATAACTTATACACATGAACTTAAAAGTACAAAGAATAGCCATGTTTCAAAGCATGTACACATTACCTATCGATTTTGCATGCATTGACTCTCGTACTAAACTCCTTCCGCTAGATTGTGCTGCTATCTTAGCATAACCTATACGCATGACCTTAAAGTAAAAAGAATAGCCATGTTTCAAAGTGTGTACACATCACCTATCGATTTTGCATGCAACAAATAACGTACTAAACTTCTTCCGCTAGATTGTGCTGCTATCTTAGCATAACTTATACACATGAACTTAAAGTACGAAGAATAGCCATGTTTCAAAGTGTGTACACATTACTTATTGTTTTTGCATGCATCAAATATCGTACTAAATTTCTTCCGCTAGATTGTGCTGCTATCTTAGCATAACCTATACCCATGAACTTAAAGTACAATGAATAGTCATGTTTCAAAGCGTGTACGCATCAACTATCGATTTTGCATGTATCGACTCTCGTACAAAACTTCTTCAGGTAGATTGTGCTGCTATCTTACCACAACTAAGACGCATGAACTTAAAGTACAAAGATTAGCCTTGTTTCAAAGCGTGTACACATTACCTAATGATTTTGCATGAAACGACTATCATACTAAACTTTTTCCACTAGATTGTGCTAAAATCGTGTAAGTGTGCTGCAATCTTAGCATAACCTATCGATTTAACATGCATCGACTATCGTACTAGACTTCTTCCGCTAGAGCATGCAGCAATCGCTTTTGTGTATCCCTAACCCATGTGCACGAACTTAAAGCACAAAGAAGAGCTATGTTCTAAAGCGTGTACACATCACCTATCGATAATGTATGTATCGAATATCGTACTAAATTTCTCCTGCCAGAGCGTACGACTATCGCTTGTGTGTGCGCGAACTTAAAGCATAAAGAATAGCAATGTATAAAAATCTTGTAAACAAAGCAGCAGCATTACGTATAGTCAAGTTCAAATGCGTGCACACATCATGTATCCATGATGCACACAGTACTAAACTTATTCCATTAGAATGTACAAAGTTCGCATGTGTTTGTGCAGCTATCTTAGCATAGCCTATGTGCATGAACTTAAAGCATAAAGAAGAGTTATGTGTAAAAAATCTTGTGAACATAGCAGAATGTTTACTACGTAGGTGTAGACATTGAACTTTGCATGCTGAGGCTGCATACTACGTGACCGTGTCGTCACGACCACGTGCTCTTGTTTGGTGAACATAGCCACGTGCTTTTTTGACAGCTGTCTTCTTGACGAACCCTAACCTTAGTTTGAAGGACAATAGAGCGTTGCTAACCTCACTGCTGCCATCTTTACAGCGGTAAACCTCAAGGCTGCCACCTTATGCATGTTGTAGCGCGGAATTTAAAATCCAACAACGGAACATTGTTAACCTCACTCTTGTCATCTTTACGGCAGTAAACCTCAAGGCTGCCACCTTATGCATGTTGTAGCGCGGAATTTATGATCCAACAACAGAACATTGCTAAACTCTCTGCTATCATCTTGAAAACTTCAGTGTTCCAAACACTAGTTCGAAAAACGTAACTCATCGCACCTCGGGGATTTTATTAGGTAAGGCGTAACCCCTAGGTTCCATTCCTTGTTCTGAACATGAAACCATTTACAAATAAAGATTAATTTTCTACACTTAACAAAGTACAAGCGTTCTTGCTGATAGCGATCGATGAGGTTGTTGCTCCTTTAGCCCTTTAGCCCTTTATCCCATTAGCCCTTTAGCCCTTTAGCCCTTTTGCCCATTAGCCCTTTTACCGATTAGCCCCTTAGCCTATTAGCCCTACAAGGAATGTGCGGTAAACTAATCTTCTTAGAACAAAGGTATCCCCTGACATGTTCTAAACACATGTTGTATCGAGTACAGTGTTCGGTTCTACTTATTTAGTGTTCTAAACACTTCAATCAATGTTCCGATCACATGATAAAGTTAACGGCATAGAGTGCAGTTTTCGATTCCAGCCTTGTTACGTTTCTTCTGTGATTTGCAAGTGCTTAATGACGTCATCACTGCAGTACGTGCTTACTCTAGCTATTCCGATGCAGGTTTAAACTTGTTCGATAGAGCTATGCCTTGACATAAGAGGAGGCCTTAACAGCTTATGAAAAAGCACGTCGAATTTTTCAAATTACCCGCCACCACATTTCAAAGGTGTGAGGTTTAGTGCTGTAAAAATACCTGCAGGATGCAAAGCTTGCTTTCTTCATCAGAGCAGCCACCATCTCGTGTAAGCACCTCTAGGCCGTATCATAAGCAGCTGTGTATAGTCATCGTCTTGTCGCTGCTACCTCCCGCAAGCACCCCTAGGGCGTCTCATAAGAGCAGCAGTCATCTTGTGCAAGCGCTCTTAAGCTGTCTCATAAGAAGCTATGTATAGCTGCCAATGCCAAGGTGCCTAAGTAGGAATCGAACCGTCGATCTCATCATTAGACTATGTTTTTCATATGCTATCATGTTCCTGATACTGCAAACCTAGGTATCAGGTAGAAAAATTTTGTCCGTTTTCGAGATATTTAACATTTTGCATTTAAGCCCCAAATGTAATGAATCGAACCTGCACGGTACGTTATACTCTCTACCATAGCTAGACCTGATCATGTTACGAAGACCTGCTTCATTACGAGCTGAAACAGAGCTAATGCCAAAGGGCCTAAGTTAGAACCGAACCGTTGATCTCATCATTAGACTATGTTTTTCTTATGATATCATGTTCCCCATACTGCGAAGCGAGGTATTGGGTAGAAAAATGTTGTCCGTTTTGCTCTACGATGCGCCGTTTTCGAGATATTTAACATTATGCATTTAAGCCCCAAATTTCATGAATCGAACTAGCACGACACGTTAGCCCCTAAGCTAGCTTTCTTCATAAGAGCAGCAGCCATCTTGCGCAAGCACCCTTAGGGCGTCTCATAAGGAGTCTTGTATGGCCACCATCTTGCGTCCGCCATCTTGCGCAAGCATCCTTAGGGCATCTCTAGCCATCTTGTGCAAGGACCCTTAAGCCGCCTCATAAGAGCAACCACCATCTTGCGCAAGCATCTCTAGGGCGTCTCATAAGGAGCCTTGTATAACCGCCATTTTGCGCAAGCATCCCAAGGGCATCTCATAAGAACCTATGTATAGCGGCCATCTTGCATAAGCACCTTTAAGGAGTCATGTATAGCCACCATCTTGTGCAATTAGCGTCGAGAGATGGCTGATGTAGAATTTTTCTTTTTAAATTATCCGCCACCATATTTCAAAGGTATGTACCTAAAGAGTGTAGCACTGAGCTCTATAGATTAAAGATGGTGGATGACAGCTGACAAAAAGCGCGTGAGTTTGTTTACTAAACAAGAGCACGTGGAATTTTTCAATTTGCCGCCACCACATTTCAAAGGTATCTAGCTAAAGATGGCAGCACGGTGCTCTCTTGATTAAAGATGGCGGATGACAGCTAACAGAAATTTTCAAATTGCCCGCTACTACAGAGAGCAGCACGGTGCTCTGTAGATTAAAGATGGCGGATGACAGCTGACGAAATTGCCCGCATGATAACAGCACAGTGCTCTATTGATTAAAGATGGTGGATGACAGCTGTCAAAAAAGCACGTGGCTTTCTTTACTAAACAAGAGCACATAGAATTTTTCAAATTGCCGGCACCACATTTCAAAGGTATCTAGCTAAAGATGGCAGCACGGTGCTCTCTTGATTAAAGATGGCTGATGACAGCTAACAGAACTTTTCTAATTGCCCGCTACTACATAGAGGACAGCACGGTGCTCTGTAGATTAAAGATGGCGGATGACAGCTGACGAAATTGCCCGCATGATAGCAGCACAGTGCTCTATTGAATAAAGATGGTGGATGACAGCTGTCAAAAAGCACGTGGCTTTGTTTCCAAACAAGAGCACATAGAATTTTTCAAATTGCCGTCACCACATTTCAAAGGTAACTAGCTAAAGAGCGCAGCACTGAGGTTTGTGATGCAAGATGGCGGATGACAGCTGTCAGAAAAAAGTACGTGAGTTTGTAAAGCACGTGGAATTTGCCACCGCCACAATGAGGGCAGCACGGCGCCCTCTTGATTAAAGATGGCTGCTGTCACGTGGAATTGCCTGCCACCACAGGTATCTAGCTAAAGAGGGCAGCACGGTGCTCTCTGGATTAAAGATGGCTGCTATCAAAAAGCATTTTTCAAATTATCCGCCACCACATTTCAAAGGTAAGTAGCTAAAGATGGCAGCACGGTGCTCTCTTGATTAAAGATGGCGTATGACGGCTAACAGGACTTTTCAAATTGCCCGCTACAACATAGAGGACAGCACGGTGCTCTGTAGATTAAAGATGGCGGATGACAGCTGACGAAATTGCCCGCATGATAGCACACAGTGCTCTATTGATGAAAGATGGTGGATGACAGCTGTCAAAAATCACGTGGCTTTGTTTCCAAACAAGAGCACATAGAATTTTTCAAATTGCCGTCACCACATTTCAAAGGTAACTAGCTAAAGAGCGCAGCACTGAGGTTTGTGATGCAAGATGGCGGATGACAGCTGTCAGAAAAAAGCACGTGAGTTTGTAAAGCACGTGGAATTTGCCACCGCCACAAAGAGGGCAGCACGGTGCCCTCTTGATTAAAGATGGCTGCTGTCACGTGGAATTGCCTGCCACCACAGGTATCTAGCTAAAGAGCGCAGCACGGTGATTAAAGATGGCTGCTGTCAAAAAGCACTTTTCAAATTATCCGCCACCACATTTCAAAGGTAAGTAGCTAAAGAGGGCAGCACTCTGCTCTATAGATTAAAGATGGCGGATGTCAGCTGTCAAAAACGCACATAGGTTTGTTTCCGTGGAATTTGCCGCCACCACATTTCAAAGGTATCTAGCTAAAGAGGGCAGCACTGTGCTCTGTTGATTAAAGATGGCGGATGACGGCTGTCAAAAAAGCGCGTGAGTTTGTTTCCAAACAAGAGCATGTAGAATTTTTCAAATTGCCGCCACCACATAGAGGGCAGCACGGTGCTCTCTTGATTAAAGATGGCTGCTGTCATGTGGAATTGCCTGCCACCACAGGTATCTAGCTAAAGAGGGCAGCACGGTGCTCTCTAGATTAAAGATGGCTGCTGTCAAAAAGCATTTTTCAAATTATCCGCCACCACATTTCAAAGGTAAGTAGCTAAAGAGGGCACCACTGTGCTCTATAGATTAAAGATGGCGGCTGACAGCTGTCAAAAAAGCACGTGGATTTGTTTACCGATTCTAATCTCGCGCTAGTGAGGTTAAGTTGGTAGCACTAAGGTTTAGGCCCGTTAAGATGGCAGCACTGCGGATGACAGGTGACGAATTAGCAGCTACTGCGATAAGGAGGTCAGCACTGTGCTCTGTGGTTTAAAGATGGCGGATGACAGCTGTCAAAAAAGCACGTGGATTTGTTTATCTCACGCTAGTGAGGTTAAGTTGGTAGCACTAAGGTTTAGGCCCGTCAAGATGGCAGCACTGCCAATGACAGGTGACGAATTTACATCTACTACGATAAAGAGGGCAGCACAGTGCTCTGTGGTTTCAAGATGGCGGATGACAGCTGTCAAAAAAGCACGTGGCTGTCAAAAAGCACGTGGCTTTGTTTACCACGCGCTAGTTAGGTTAAGTTGGTACTACTGAGGTTTAGGCCCGTCAAGATGGCAGTACTGAGGTTAGCGATGCGTTGTTGTCTGTCAAAAAGCACGTGGCTGTCAAAAAACACGTGGCTTTGTTTACCTCGCGCTAGTTAGGTTAAGTTGGTACTACTGAGGTTTAGGCCCGTCAAGATGGCAGCAGTGAGGTTAGCGATGCGTTGTTGTCGATGACAGCTGTCAAAAAGCACGTGGCTTTGTTTACAAATTCAAATTTCCCGCGGGTGGTGGAGGAGACCTCTGGGAGGCCTCTGGCTGTGGTGGTGGTGGAGGAGTCATCTGGGAGGCCTCTGGCTGTGGTGGTGGTGGAGGTGGCCTCTGGGAGCCCGGTAGCGGTGGCGGCCGCAGAATGCCTGTATTATACTACTATCATCATTATCATCATCATCATCATCATCATCATTAAATGAAAGTGTTGAATTCTACAGCGGTAGTACTCGTCGTTCACTGGTTAATTAGCTTCCTCGGGAGATCAGTGGTAATGTCCGACCCATGATCACGGGTTCGATTCCAGCCAACAAAAGAGAACACTAAACCTGATAGACTGCGTTTCATTTGAGCAGATCTACCTATAAAAATAAAACTATATTACTCCTATAACAGCAGCCTTGCAGTGTGTTTCCACCAGGTTGTAGAAGTAAACGGGAGTAAAATACCAGCACTCTGTTATCTATATTTAAGTCAGAAGTATGAGGTGAAGAAGTATACACGATGAATAACGCATGGTTGATAGTTAGCAGTGGCGATTTGGCGGATAGAAGCCTATCCCCTCCGGTCCCCGCGCTTATCAGGCATACAGCAGCAAGCCGCGGGTGGCGAATCGCGGGGAGAGGGACGAGAGTCGGGGCTGCAGTATAAGTCTCCGAAGCCTTGTTCTCAGAAATATGTGCGACGCTTTTTCTCATTGCTTTCAAGGTTTGTAAATGGAACAATGTTTCAGATGCTTACATTATAATGTGCTTTAGGTTTCCATCGTTCGGATTTGAGGTTAAGGCTTCACTGATGTCCTTGATAGTTCTCAGTATACGCGAATGCTGCATGATCAATTTAAGTAGGTTGTACTTTTCTTTTCTTGATTGTACACATCCACATTCGTTCTCTTCTCATGCATTTGAGTACGGCAGAATTGGAGACGTGGTCAGTCCACGAGATCCGCAACATAATATTATTATTATTATTGCTAGTATGAGCTCTATATTTATGTTCAGAAGATCTCTGATGTCATGCGAAGAAGGAGAATTGCATTTTATTGCCACTTCCTAGTTCCTAAGAATGAAACCCACACTATTATCGAACCAGATCTTTACCTATTTTAAAGAAAAGAAGACCTACAGGAGATGGGAATCACTTATGAAGATATAAAAGAACGCAACCCACTCTGAAGGAAACTAAAAGACCACCAGGGATTTCAAGAAAGGCCAAAGTTGAAGACGGGATCGACGTGGACGAAGTAAAGAAAAGAGTAATATCGGCAACGAATGAAGCAGCACTGGGCAACGATCAAAGCACAGAGAAGACGGCTGAAATAACGTGGCCGTAAGTAGGCCGTTATGAACAAAGATGAATAGAAAGTTATTGGTTTTTTTACGTCCCACTTACTACTTCTACGATTTTCGGAGACGCCGAGGTGTCGGAATTTTGTCTCGCAGGTGGTTATTTTACATGCCAAAAATTTACCGACAAAAGACTTTTGAGTGCGGCACCTTCATGTACCACCGGACTGAGGCAGGATCGAACCTGTCAACTTCGGCTAAGAAATTCAGCGTCTGTACCACCTGAGGTAGTCATCCCAGCTATAGGCTATAGTAAAAATATGAATAATGGTATCCCTTTATTAGTTTCTCACATTCCACGTAACACCTACGGCCAGAAATAACAATAGCCTGATAAAGAAAGTACTACTACTAAAATACTGGTAAATTGTATTTGAATAACCAGTCTTAAAATAACTCCCCACTCTGCGCTCCCTGACGAATGTCTGCTTACGTCACTGGGTAGAATCACCGAGACTTGCTTTTATGTTGAAACGAATAATCGTGCAGGGCTGCGTTTACACAACATTCCGTGACAGGAGTTGTAAAACTTTGTGAAATGTCCTTCGGAACGCCTCGGGTATCGGCAGCTCTTCAGCCATGCGTCTAATGCGGAATTCTCGTTTAATTACGTTCGTTAATGTCCGCTGATGATAAGATGATGTAACGATGGTGAGTAATGAAATGGATGGATACAAACATTAAATGGAAAGTAACAGGTTGTTCGTTTCATCAGTTCATAGAATGGTGAGATGCAACTCTCCATGTCAACTTGCTCTGTGCTAACCTTTTCATTACAAACACTGTAGAGATGGTCGATAAATCATAGCCTGCTACTTTGCCACCGATATATCAGATACACTGCTACGGAAGTATCTGTGAAAAAAATATCGTTTAAGTTATCTGCAGTGGCTATGGTGAAATTCTTCTTCTTCTTCTTCGTCTTCTTCTTCTTCCGCTCTTCCTACTCCTGTGAGGTCGCGGGTGCGAACTGCGTCGCACATGTGGATTTGGCCCTATTTACAGCCGGATGCCCTTCCTGACACCAACCCTAAATGGAGGGATGTAATTACTATTGCGTTTTTCTGTGGTGGTTGTTAGTGTGGTATGTTGTCTGAATATGAAGATGAGAGTGTTACGATGGGCACAAAATCCCCGATTCAGCCGGAATCGAACCCGGGACCTTCTGAACCGAAGGCCAGTATGCTGACCATTCAGCCAACGAGTCGGACTGTAGTTATGGCGATATTAAAGGTGTTAAACCATGCATTTACCGAGCTTGATAGCTGCAGTCCCTTAAATGCGGCCAGTATCCCTTATTCGACAGATAGTGGGTTCGAGGCCCACTGTCTGCAGCTTTGAAGATGGTTTTCTGTGGTTTACCATTTTCACACCAGGCAAATGCTGGTGGGTGTACCTTAATTATGCCACGGCTGCTTCCTTTCCACCCCCAGCCCTTTCCTATCGCACCGTCACGTCGCCATAAAACCTATCTGTGTCGGTGCGACGTCAAGCACCTTGTAAAGAAAAAAAATCATACAATTTATCATAGTGTATTTATGAGCACAGAAGAGAGAATACCTATCTAGCAACTCTATATGTCAACAGCTAGCACATGTTTCATACATATCGCGAATAGAACAGGGCAGTCATCAGCTGGCAAATGTTTGAATACATCATATTTTTTCGAGAAGTACGTGTCCGTTTTCAAAATAATCACGGTGATGAATTTGTAATATTTGTACATTAATGCTATATGTACAAAATAGTTTAGTACCGTTTAAGAAAGCAAAATTAGTACCATGATCTCAGAAAATATTAACGCCATGACACAGTCCTGTAAGTCCGATTATTAGCCCGTTAGTACCATTACTTAAAGTGAAAACAAAATGTCAATATCGTTAACCGTTTACGAGTTGTTTAAGGTGTACAACGCAGTATATGGGAGGAATCTTTGTATTAAGTCCATGCATTTCTTATTTGTTGTTAGCGAAGAAACTATGAATAGGCTGTATAATATGCCTCAGTTTTTCAGTTCCATTTGCTTCAATCTTCAATGCACTTAGGTATTGTAATGTAGGCGTGTAACTGTACATAACTAAGGTTAAGGTTGTTACTGTAACGAACCTCCAGGTTGAGTACCAGCCCGTGTTGTATGTTGCATGATATTAGGTAAAAGTTAGTCATTTTATTTTTAAACCTACATTAAGTACTGTAAATAACTGGTATCATGGAGACACGGCACGCGTAGTTGTTTATTAAAACTTAAAAATTATTAAGGTGAATATTGTTTTTCACACTTCTAATGTCCCGACTCATCCAAAAAATACTACCCGATATTGTCATCATATCAACTACTGTAGAAGTATTTCCCTACTGGCCGCCCGCGACCAAAAAGTGACCGTGATGATAATTATATGCTCGTGCTCCCTGTGACTGAATCACAGATATTTTGGAGTCACAGGTTCGCTGGTCACAGATATTCTTTTTTTTTTTTTTTTTTGCTAGTTGCTTTACGTCGCACCGACACAGATAGGTCTTATGGCGACGATGGGACAGGAAAGGCCCAGGAATTGGAAGGAAGCGGCCGTGGCCTTAATTAAGGTACAGCCCCAGCATCTCCCTCGTGTGAAAATGGGAAACCACAGAAAACCATCTTCAGGGCTGCCGACAGTGGGGTTCGAACCCACTATCTCCCGGATGCGAGCTCACAGCTGTGCGCTCCTAACCGCACGGCCAACTCGCCCGGTTACAGATATTATGAAATATCATTTTAAGCTCATCTCTCACCGAGCTCGATAGCTGCAGTCGCTTAAATGCGGCCAGTATCCAGTATTCGGGAGATAGTAGGTTCGAACCCCACTGTCGGCAGCCCTGAAAATGGTTTTCCGTGGTTTCCCATTTTCACACCAGGCAAATGCTGGGGCTGTACCTTAATTAAGGCCACGGCCGCTTCCTTCCCACTCCCAGCCCTTCCCTGTCCCATCGTCGCCATAAGACCTATCTGTGTCGGCGCGACGTAAAGCAACTGGCAAAAAAAAAAAAAATAATAAGCTCATCTCTAGTTTGGTATGGGCAAGAGCAAATGTGTTACTTTCATTGGCCTGTCTCAGTCTCATGCTTGGCTCTGACCAGAGTTGTCAATCATACGGTTTTCAACCCTCTATGTACTAGGCTTGGGCAGACTGGAACAGTCAGTTGTTACGGAACATTAGGAGCTTGAGGTGGAGTGTTTCGGTACAGAGAGCCGGCACACGGCACTGTAAATGCGCAGTAGAGAGAAATTCGTGAGGCAATATGACATGCTCCGCATCAGCAGGAATATGCTGCTGTACCGGACGTGCTGTGTATAGTTACGGCCAGAATAAAGCTGCACGGAACGTGAACGAACAGTCAGAACACTGAAATTGGCGCCCAAAAATCACGTCCAAAGGCTGTTTTTAGGTTAGGATTTTCCGATCAATATGAAATACACATAATACGGTTACAATGGCAGTACAGGTGTCTAAAAGAACTAATCCAAGGATATTTTCACCAGTTGAATGTATCGGCCTGTATTGTAATTACGGCCAGGATAAAACTTCACGGCACGTGAAAAAGCAGTCGGAACTCTGAAATACGCACCCAAAAAATTGTGTCTAAATGTTGTTTTTAGGATAAGAATGTTTTCATTCATTCTGAAATACACCTGCCACAATTACACTGGCAGTAGATGTGTTTACAAATGTCACAACGTTATTTTCACCAATTAAAAATATACTCGCACAGTTGAAGAAACATTCATCAGTACTCTATTTACATACAAAATATACAAGCGGAACACGAAAATAAAAATTAATCCATACAAGCAAAACACGAATATAAACATTAAACACTATATACAAGCGGAACAGGAGATTAAAAACAAAAATATACAAACAGAATACGAAATTAAAAATGGTGGGATTTTTAAGTTTGAATTGACTGTCATTGTGCCGGTTGAGATCCCTTTGCAGACAAAATAGAAGAACATCAATTGCATTTCACTCTGTACGGTTTTATTCTAGTAAAACGTCCTAAAAAGGACTCCGGTGCGACATTATGCAAAGTTGACCGTTTTTCATACGGTTATATTATAGGCTTCAATGAAAAGACTCTTACAAAACAGTTGAAAACAAAACAGAACACATTACGATATTCGCATATACCGAAGGTCAGTTTTCGGTATAACTCACATAACAAAGAGGATATGGCAGAAGAGGGAACACGCAACACGGAACACTTCAGGAAATGGCGGCACACAGCCGGTATCGACAGCTAGTAGGCGAAGAGCAGTGCATAGTGGCGTTACCGACGGGACAGCGAGTCACTATCTCGGTCTGGCTTGAGAATGTTTCGGAACAATTGGCACTCGGTGTTCCGGAACCCTACTATGTACGGTTCGAATGTCAAACCATACGCGTTGTATACGGTTCTGAGAAATTTTTAATGCACACTTTTTGTAATTGTAAATGTT
This sequence comes from Anabrus simplex, assembly GCF_040414725.1. Classification (NCBI taxonomy): domain Eukaryota; kingdom Metazoa; phylum Arthropoda; class Insecta; order Orthoptera; family Tettigoniidae; genus Anabrus; species Anabrus simplex. The sequence goes on from NC_090265.1 coordinate 784,668,715, forward strand.
CAAATTTTGTATGCAAAATTATTCTTTCTCCGATTTGAACATACCTCATTGCCTGGACATGTATGACGTGTCCTCAATTTCTCCCGGGGACTACTGAGCTTTGAATGTTGTGATTCAGCTTTGAGGTGATTTCATATCAACCAATGAAGCGCCTGAATAGTCTGACACGTGGGATTTTTCTGTTTCACTCTGCGACCGGGATTACCCTACATCAAACTTTATCAACTGTGGATCTCGTAGTCCTACATATTATGTTCAGAGTCACACTCTGGAATCGGCTCACACCGAGCTCCGTCAATCGTTTCTTAATCAGCCAATGAGAATGTGAAGTGTTGTGTAACATGAAATGGGTAACACTGCAGCGTCTAGTTGTAAATTTTTGTCGTTCTTATGAATAATATTGTGATGTACTTACAAATTCTTCTGCGTGACAATGCAGTGCGTCAGTTTCGTGTGGGTAAGCTTACCATGTACTAATTATGTGACTAAATTGTTAAATAAACAAAGATGCTGTTCACTTCTGATTCCGAAAGTGAAGTAGGTCCTTCGACACCCAAAGGAGAAGAAAACTTTCTGTTAAAACATCCAGAAGGAAACAAAAGTACAGGCAGTCGTGGGAGAGTATGGTTGCGTCCTGATCCAACATGTGAGGATAGGGCAAAGTGTAAGGTGTGTAACGTGACATTTGTCTCGGAATTAACTAATATTAAAATACATAATAAAAGCGGAACGCACATTAAAAGCATGAATATTGTATCCATTGCCCAGCAAAGCAATTTCAAGGCTGTTTTCAACAAAGAGACTAACTTTGCGAGGGTTCAGAAATTAGCACACAGTGCAGAAAAGAACTCTCGGGAATTTTCGCGGAACACAATATACTGTTTAGAACCACGAACCATTTACAGTGTACTAAAACAAGCATTTCCTATTCCTATTTGATATAATTGCTGTTCGCTATTATTGCACGCATTCTATGAATTTTAGTGTATTTGGGTGAAAATAAGCACTGTACGGTCTTATGTTGAAGATTACGGTTAATTTCTGTATGGTATTTCAATTTTCGGAGGTTTGCAACGCTGGGTACGAGGAACGCTGTGAACATTATTCTGTATGCAGCCAGTCCCTGCGATGAACAGTGTGAAAGTGTCACTCACAGGGTGGGCTGGTTTCTGTGTTTCAATGGGCTTCGTAGACTGATATGTAATAGCTCATTCTGGCTCGGTGAGGAAAGCAACGGTAAACTACTGTAATCCACACCTCATTTCGCTAGCACACCTCTTCAGTGATGCCTACACTCTTTGTGACAGCTGATTGTGGAACTGTTGGAGATCGAAACAGCCTTCGATCTCGGTACTATACTACACTCACGTACATAAAAAACAGAACACCTTGAAAGACTAGAGATAAGATGTTCATATTCACAGGGCATGTTCATTAGTATGTTCTGCAGAAACGATTAGCATTTCAGTCACCTAGATTCAGCATGTGTCCTGTTGCCTAGTAGTCACTGGGCCCTCCATGGGCACTGATAACTTGTTCCATGCGTGATGGCATCGACGCGTACAAGGCGCGAATGGCGTCCTAGGGTTTAGCCATCCATGCTGCATTCACCTAGTTCCTCAGTTCATCTTTGGAGGTTGACATTAGGTCACAGCGCCGAACCCGTCGTTTCACCATATCCTACATATTTTCGATCGGCGACAAGTCCGGTGATTGGGCGGTCCAGGGCAAAAGTCCGACATCCTGTGACAACAAGAAGGCACGTGTTCGTGCAGCAATATGTGGTCGCGCATTGTCCTGCTGAAATATGGCGTCTGGGGTGTCGTGCAGAAAGGGTATGGTTACGGGTCGCAGGATATCATTCACGTAAGTCAAACTGGTCACAGTGTCCTGACACGCACCAACTGTGATCTGTGGTTGTACCCAATAGCACCCCACACTATAAGGCCTTGAGTTGGCGCTGTATGTCGTGTGCTAATGGAATCAATGTGATGCCTCTCCCCCTGTCTGCGGCGAACCAAAATGCGCCAATCATTTTCAAAAAAACAGAACCTGGATTCGTCCGAAAACACTATCTGCTGCAATTCCTGTCACCAGTGACGTCCTTCTATACACCATTGCAGTCTAGCATGTTTATGTACATTAGCCAAAGGTCGGCGGAGAAGTGGACGACACGCCGTTAACCTAGACCAGACTGTCACTCCTGGTAATGTACGATGTGATATACTGTTCCACTGTTGCGGCAGAGCCGAGGAGGACACAGATCAGTCCTGCAATGCCATAAGGTGTCGATCTTCTCTGGAGGTGGTCTGGGTAGTGCGACCAGACCCATCCTGTCGTGTTCTACGGCCTTATGTGAACCATTCTGTACACACCCGTTGCACTGCCGTCACACTTCGTCTCACACGAGCAGCAATATCCCGGATGGATGCATCACGTTCTCTCATGACAATAATGCGCCCTCTTTCAAACTCACTCATTTGACGGTACGGTTCTCGCATGCATCTGCGAGGCATCCTGCACGTCTGTTCAAGTCAAACTGATCCATTATCTACAGTTTGTAGCGACAACAAGAGCCGCAGGCACATTTTACCAGTCGGTGGTGGTGCGCCGAGATATCGATGTGGACCTGGAACCTGAGGACCGACATGCTTCAAATACTAATCATTTCTTCAGAACATACAATGCACATGTCCTGTGAATATGAACTTCATATCCCTATTCTTTCAAGGTGTTCTGATTTTCATGAACATGGGTGTACATCCTACAGTACATCTACTTTAAACTGTTTGCCATATTCATGTCTTTAAAGAAAAAATAAAATGAAATGAAATGGTGTATGGCTTTTAGTGCCGGGAGTGTCCGAGGACAAGTTCGGCTCGCCAGATGCAGGTCTCTTGATTTGACTCCCGTAGGCGACCTGCACGTCGTGATGAGAATGAAATGATGATGAAGACGACACATATACCCAGCCCCCATGCCATCGGAATTACGCAATTATGGTTAAAATTCCCGAGCCTGTCGGGAATCGAACCCGGGTCCCCCATGTCCAAAGGCCAGCACGCTAAACATTTAGCCATGGAGCCTGACAAAGAAAAAAATAATAAACAGTTACGACTCGCGTTTAACTCTTTAGATATCGAGGGTGCGTATCGAGGTCGTAGGTTGTCTTGCACAGTTTTCTTAAAAATTTATCCCAGAGATAACAATCGCAGGCGGATAAATAGGGGGACTGAGCGGGGCACAAATCCGTACTAATAACTCAGTTCTGTAGAAACCTTTGTGAATTTCTCTCATAGAATTATGCGTAGCGTGAGAAATCTGTTAAAAACTGCAAAATCACGCTCCCTATCGGTTAATTCTTTGAAAGGGGGTATTATGGTTTTTACATAAGAAACAGAATCAACTGTATTCAAGAAAAAATGGCCCTATGATTCCTTCACCACTGGTACACCATACATCGATTTTTGCATCATGGAGGGACACTTCATTTGTGAAGTCAGCACTCCAATAACGAATGATTTGTGTACATCGAGAGCCGTAGAGGTGGAACCGGGTCTCGTCCGAGACCCCCAGGTTTAGTGGTGATTATTGTTTTAAGAGGAAGTACAACTAGGCAACCATCCTCCCTATATAAGACTAATCCGAGGGGAAAACAGAAGGGATCCGATACTTCTAAAAATGAAGGTATCGGCCAAAGAAAGACAAGGGCCAAGAAGGGCGTGAAATGAAAGACTCCCTACGTCTTGAGTGCTCTAAAACCGCCGGGGTCGGAAAAGAACAAGAGTTGACCAAGTGAGGTCGGATAAGATAGATTAAAGTGAGGAGCCTGACACAAGTAAGTAGAAGCAATGTCAGGACTCAGCAGAAGGCCCCGTGGTCGCCAACCCACGCTTCCAAGTTAAGAGCCCCTGGGGCTCCTGCTAGTCGCCTCTTCGAACAGGCAGAGTATACCGTGGGTGTTATTCTAACGCCCCCCCCCCCAACCACAGGGGGTAGAGCGCCACGAGCTCCTAATTTGGGAGCGTGGGTTGTCGACCACTGGGCCCTTCTGGCATTGCTTCCACTTACTTGTGCCGGGCACCTGTCTTTCATCTATCTTATCCGACCTCACTTGATCAACTCATGTTGTTTTCCGACCCCGACGGTTTTAGAGCACTCAAGACGTAGGGAGTTTTTCATTTTCACGCCTTTCGTGCCCCTTGTCTTTTTTCGGCTGATATATTAATTGTTCGATGTGTCGAACCCCTTCCAAATGAATCCCTCTGATTATTGTTAATAGAGGATGGCTGCCCAGTTGTACTTCCTCTTAAAACAATAATCGGGTCGATGACCTTAGATGTTAGGCCCCTTTAAACAATAAGCAGCAAGCAAAACAAATCACCACCACCTCGTCCGAGAAGAATACTGAATGTGGGTCTGTTTGTCTATTGTATATATTTTTCCAGTCTCCAACTCACAAAATGTTCATCTATGCACCGGTTCGTCTGGTTGAAGAACATGCGCCACAGGTATTTTATACGACTTCAGATGTAATCATTTAGTAGCTTTTTCCATAAGCAAAGCAAAGCAAAGTCACCTCCTTACAGGCCATGAAGGCCCTTGGAGGAGTGGAAGGTAAACGCTTCCACCATTGTTAACTTCGGCACGTGATGGGGTAGAGTGGTTAGCTTTACGCCCGGCCGCCTTTGTCCCCAGGAATTAACCTGGTACTCATTTTTGGTGTAGGCTTAGTGAACCTCAGGGCCATATGCACCTCCGGAAGTGGAAATGTCATTTCTTAAATTTTACGACTTCCTGACGGGGATTCGAACCCACGTCCTTCCGGGCGAACCGAGCACGCCTTTACCGTCTCGGCCAGGCAGCCCCTGCTTTTTCCATAAACCCATATGAAATTCTCACTTGTTAAGCAAGACGAGGAAGGGCATTTTTAGGAGAGCTTTCTGAACGAAGACCAAATAAAATTTTACAATCTGTTTTAATTAATATTTTCACGTCGCACCGAACATAGATAGGTATTATGACGACGATGGGATAGGGAAGAGCTGGAAATGGGAAGGAAGCGACCGTGGCCTTAATTAAGGTACAGTTCTAGCATTTGACTGGTGTGAAAACGGGAAACCACGGAGAACCATCTTCAGGACTGCCGACAGAGGGGTTCGAACCCACTATCACTCGAATGCAAGCTGATAGTTACGTGTCCCAAACCGCACGGCCAACTCGCTCCTGGATTTGAGGTTTAGATGATCATCACAAAAGGACGATACCATCTTTTGGAAAGATGATCTGGAAATCTCAATACAACGTCTGATCTCTTTGTCTGTTTTGGTGCTCCCAAGGTATGTGAACTGGCGTACTCGTTCAATGTTTTGATTATTTAATGAAATGGAGACACCTTCATGGTTGCTTCTGCTGAATACCATGAACTTGGTTTTTGTGTTATTGATGTTTAGACCATATCTTAATCCACTGAGATGAATTCTGCAGAGAAGTCCTTGAAGACCGTCAATGGTGTCGGATATATATTTTATTTGCTTTACGTCATACGGACACAGATAGGCCTAGGTCTTATGGCGACAGTGGGAATGGGAAAGCCTAGGAGTGGGAAGGAAGCGGCCGTGGCCTTAATTAAGGTACAGCCTCAGCATTTGCCTGGTGTGAAAATGGGAAACCACGGAAAAAACATCTTCTGGGCTGCCGACAGTGGGATTCAAACCCACTATCTCCCGAATGCAAGCTCACAGCTGAGGGTGCCGGATATAATTCGGGTGTCATCTACATATATAATATTGTTCGTGACGACTCTATTTACTCTCACACCTAGCTCAGTATCATGCATCGCTTCTTTGAAGATGTGATCGGCGTAGAGGCTGAATAGGAGCGGCAAAAGTATGCAACCTTGGCGTTCTCCCCTTTTGATACTTAAAAAGACAAAATATGAATATAATAATAGGTCTACTACGTTACAATCTCTGTTCACTAAGAACAATGTTATAGTTCTTGTAAATTCCTCGTCGACGACCAGCACGCTTTTCAATCAATCAAATCAATCAATCAATCAATCAATCAATCAATCAATCAATCAATCAATCAATCAATCAATCAATCAATTGATCTGCGTTTAATATTGTCGCCCAGGTGGCAAATTCTCTATCAGTTCTTAACCTAGACTTATCTTAAATGATTTTAAAGAAGTTTGAAATTTACCGAACCTTTCTCGTGATTCTCGTAATTTCTGAGCTGATAGTAGTTGATAGCAGAAGGTGACGAAGTTTTGTAATATCTACTGGGATCGAATTGTTCGATGCGGTACTATTTCGGGCAATGAACCGGAACGAGAATTAATTTCGTGAAACGAAGAGACAAGCCTAGCATGGACGATAGATAGTTAGGGCTGTTCATAGAAAGCAATAGGTTGACGAGGGTCACGTGGTGATTTTTCTCTGGTCGTTTAATCATAATCATCTTTAACTTGTTGAGTGGCCGAAAGTCATGGGAAGACACTGACTGAATGTGATGTTGATGACGAGCTGCTCCTCCGCAACACGGCGAGGCACTGATTCTACAAGGTACACCAGCAACGACAGTATCTCGTAAATGCTCAATTGGATTAAGATCGGGGATCTATAGGGCCAATCCATGGTCGTAACTTCACTAGAGTGCTCCTCCAACCACCTGCGCGCCACCACAGAGTGGTGACATGGCGCATTGTCCTGATGAAACACGGCATCTCCATCAGGGTACTCTAGGGCCAGAAAGGAATGCAGAGTCTGAATGAATATCCACATAACGCGCACCTGTCAGCGCTCCCTGCAGGCGGGCAATGGGGCCATGAGAACGCCACCCAGACCACAACTGAGCCATCTCCCGCTTGGACACAAACCTTGTTGACATGCAGGATTCATAGCTTCATGGGGCATACGCCACACTCTCACGCGCCCATCAGCTCGATACAACTGGAACCGGGATTCATCGGACCATACCACACGCCGCCACTGTTTCATGGTCCATTGCCGATGTTCGCGGGCCCATTCACCTCGTTGAGCTCTGTGTCGAGGTGTCAGCAAAGGGACACGACTTGGTGGTCTCCTGGTAAAGCCTATGCGGTGCAGTTGCCTCCTTACAGTCCTGGTAGAAGTGGGTTCCTGACTCCCGACATTCAACTGGGCGGTTATCTGACTCACAGTAGCTCGTAGAGCGCCCAGTATGGTTCTGCGGAGGTGACGTGATGTCCGTTCGTTAAACACCTGTGGTCTTCCCGTGCGGCGGTTTACGCGGGTGGTAACATTCTCTCTGCGATATTGAAGATCCGCCCTCGGCACTCTTGACCTCGGAAACCCGAATTCGCGTATAATCTCCGCAATGCTATGACCCATTTGCCATGTGCCGATGATCATCCCACGTTCAAAGTCGGTTAATTCGCGAAGTAATGCCATTTTCACGACACTGGTGTCTTTGATAGACTGCTGAGTTACGCCGCAGATAGCCGTAATGCTCAGGGGTCATACATGGCACATTTCTTACTGGGACACCCCTTCCCGTGACTTTTTGCCACTAGGTGTAGTATTGTGTCATGCGAGCATCGTGTAGGAAGTGGAGGGCATATCAAATGCAAGAGTTCTGTTCACATTGTAGTTTTGCTGTATTCAAGTCATTTGCACATTGTCACAGTAGTCAAAGATGTTCTCTAGAGGAAAACTTAGTTTATCTTACGAGGGCTCTAAACAAAGTAGGGGCAATATTGATAGAACGCAATATTTCATGAACTAACAAGTACAGTTGTACTACATGCCTTCAATGTAGTCACCCGCAAATTCTCTTACCTTTCACCAAATGTCGGGAGGCCGTTGGGGACTGTTGGCAAGGCGTTCTCTATTGATAACAGCGACGAAGCACCCTACTGTGCGGAGTACAGATGCCACGTCAGAAAATTGTTGGCCTTGGAGGGGTACCTTCAACTTCGCAAACAAGTGGAGTTCACAAGGACTCATGTCTGGTGAGTACAGAGGTTGTTCTAAGACCTCCCAATACCACTGTTGCAATAAGAGCTTGACATTGTTTGCGACATAAGCAAGACGACAGGGCGATCATCTCGCAATAAATGTGGACGTCCCACTGTCGGCAGCCCTGAAAATGGTTTTCCGTGGTTTCCCATTTTCACACCAGGCAAATGCTGGGGCTGTACCTTAATTAAGGCCACGACCGCTTCCTTCTTCCCACTCCTAGCCATTTCCTGTCCCATCGTCGCCATAAGACCTATCTGTGTCGGTGCGACGTAAAGCAACTAGCAAAAAAAAAAAAAAAAAAAAAAAATTGTGGACGTTTGCACCGCATAGGTGGACGCAGATGCCGCTCCAGAAATCGGCAATAGTAATCCATTTGACGGTTTGTCCCTCAGGCACAGCAGGTGTAAGAATAACTCCCTCGTAGTCGTATGTCACAATCAGCATAAGCTTCATCCGACTGGGTTACTGTCGACATTTCTTCGGGCGTGGCGAACCTGGATGACGCTCACTTTAATTCAGGCTCGTTCTAAGGCTCGTGCCCACGTCTCATCAACGGCGTCAATACGCTGCAGAAATACCGTCTTCTTCGCTGCGGTATCTGTCCAGGTGGATGTTAGCCAGTGAACACCGATCCCATTTCTGTATTGTACGTCGGTGAGTTGATGTGGAACCTCATGTTAAGACATTTCGTCACTATGTGCCACACCGTTTGATGACCGAGACCAACCTCTATGGATAATTCCCGATCAGTACATCGATGGTTTACGGAAACGAGACCACTCACGGTATCAATATGATCTTGAGGAATGGACGGCCGACCTGTGCGGTAAAAATCTGCAGTCTCATTCCGACCCGCAAGAAACGTCTTGATCCATCGTGCAACCGTCCATGATAATGCATTCTCACCACAGGCTTCACGCAATCCTCGATAACATTCTGATGCATTTTTTGCCACGGGCAACCTCGATTTTAATCCACGAACATGCTTTAGAGCGCTGAAATCGACACTCTTCACTTCAACGACACACAGCTACAAAACTCCCAACTAGATGCCCGGGGTATAGTGGGTTCGAACCCCACTGTCGGCAGCTCTGAAGGTGGTTTTCCGTGGTTTCCCGTTTTCGCAGCAGGCTGTACTTTAATTAAGGCCATGGCCGCTTCCTTCCCATTCCTAGGCCTTTCCTGTTCCATCGTCGCCGTAAAACCTATCTATGTCAGCGTGACGTAAAGCCAATTATTAAACAAATTCTAACTCTAACATTTGTTAATGAAACTTTTGCTTACCTTTTTGTGTTTTCGTTAACATTTCGGTTGGCACTTGCGCAAGGACGCAATTAGAACACACAAATTCCTAATGCGGAATACGATGATTTCATATTTCTTCTTAAAAAAAAATGACCATCAAATCGCAAGCGAAAGTTCTAATGGGCCCTATACATAATTTTGTATGATGTTCTTTTTTTTTTTACTTTTTTACAAATTGCTTTACGTCGCACCGACACAGATAGGTCTTATGGCGATGATTGGAGGAAGGGGCTAGGAGTGGGGAGGAAGCGTCCGTGGACTTACTTAGGGTACAGCCCGAACATTAGCCTGGTGTGAAAATGGGAAACCATGGAAAACCATCTTCACGGCTGCCGACAGTGGCGTTCGAACCCACTATCACCCGAATACTGGATACTGGTCGCACTTAAGGGACTGCAGCTATCGAGCTGGGTGGTATTCTTTATAGCTGTGTTCTAATGTAGTTTCATTTCCAATTTCGCTCCTCGCTGAATAATCTAACCTTCCATAATCGCTTGTATATCATCAAAATAATACTATCCCAACTAGGTTAAATGAAGATTTTCCTTATTTCGTACCTTTACCAATTCCTTGAGATTGTTGTAGAAAGGTTCAAACACCTTAGGCACAGTTACTAAAATTCCTTGTTTTTTTAACTCTAGACAATTAGGTATATAAGTGAAATGTCTGAGTTATCTGTTGCTAAGAATCGTTAAGTTATGCCTATAAAAGTAGCCTGTCACTAGTGGAGCTCGTTTTCCGATAATCTGTATCATTTCTTGCAACTTCGGGCCCAATTTGAAAGCCTGTTGCATCGTGACATAAGTGCTCTCTCCAAACTTAATTCTAAACGCCTTTCCAATGTTTTTCTTTGCCACATTTTGCGTCCATTCTTCTTCCTGTATGTCCGGCTCCGTGGCTAAATGGTTAGCATGCTGGCCTTTACTCACAGGGGTTCCGGGTTCGATTCCCGGCAGAGACGAGAATTTTAAACATCATTGGTTAATTTCTCTGGCACGGGGGCTGGGTGTATGTGTCGTCTTCATCATCATTTCATCCTCATCACGACTCGCAGGTCGCCTACGGGAGTCAAATCGAAAGACCTGCACCTGGCCAGCCGAACATGTCCTCGGACACTCCCGGCACTAAAAGCCATACGCCATTTCATTCTTTTTTTTCCTGACCCTATGCATCGTAACTTCACAAACAGCTTTTGTGATATGGACGTGATGTTGAAGAAGTTCGTTAACAAAAGTTTATTAACTATTTCGTGATACTAAGGATTCGGCAGACTAGGAACCTGGGTTCGATTATTCGGGAGCTAAACTTAAAAATGACAAGAATCAACTTTACAACACACACAGTTCCCTTTACCTGTATTTTCTCAAATAGACACACACTGTACAAATACAAAATATACAATTATGAATCCTGAAAATCTTAGTAGAAGTACAAATATAGCTCTTGGTTAGATAGTCTCTCTCAAAGTCCTTGACTATCCAGTTCATTAACACACTCCAATACAATAAGATCAAACCCTGCGAAACTTGGCAATTACTTAGCTTGTGATTGAAGACTTCTTCTTCCATCCGCGTCCGTCTTCTTTCTTGACTTTCTTCTCCACACCCGTGATGCCGTAGTCGTCCAGCGTGACGCAATGTTTAGTAGAAGCGGATGTGTATCTCCAGGGTCCGAACACGATACCCACAAACTCCGTCGTCGATCAGAATAGCTTATCTCCCAATAGTTCTGGTTAGGTTAAATTTACTGAGAAGATAGGCTCACTATATTACACGGCCTTCCTAGTAAACAGTTCGATGTTCGTTCCCAGTCTTTAGGCTCACAGCTACGACAAGTAACTTAGTCGTTGCGGCTCTAAATCTTTCTATAGCAACCTGCTATCTATGCTGTACTCAGTTATATCCTCACTTAACCCTTTCCAATAACTGGACTGTTTTGCCTAGCCACACACATAACCTACAAATTCTGTACTATTCTGGCTCACAGCCACACACACGTTGCTTGCACGGAAGCTAGACAGTTTCTCTCCCTTTGTGGCGCCTGCCACGCACATGCTGCTTCCACGGTAATTAGACAGATTCTCCCCCACCTGTCGAAGTATCATTCCCTATATCTTACATTCGAAGTTTCTCGAAGCTTTACCCCTCTACTTCTCCAGAAGTTTCTCATTTTAAAGTCTGATTGGTTCACGTGTTCCTCCCACATCGAATTTACTCGAACAACTCGCTTCTTACTGCGTCAAAAATTCTACGCACTCCTTTCTTCTAGAAACACTTTCAGAACTTCCATTGCGTTTTCCGTTTTACACTGACGCTGTGTTGTCGGCTAATACACAACATTACACAGGCATTTTCACTTAATAAAATTATGACTCAAACATTTGAATCACTATGACTTCTTGCCACTGTTACATGATCACATAAACTGTAGATCAATACTCAATATCCTTGGTCTCGGAGGTCACGGATTCGAGACTCGCTCGAGTCCGTTCACTCGGCACTGAGACATGAAAGGGGGCGAGTCGCGACACGCGGTCGTGACAACTATATTGAGAAATGTTTTCATTAACACTGTTTATTAACTTTGTTTTTTAAACATTGCTTATTAACTTTGGTGTGGACTAGCCACAAAGAGAGATCCCTTTACTGCTAGTTGTATGACATCTACCGGTCTAGAAAGCCAAGAATAACGGCCGAGAGGATCCGTCGTGCTGACCACAGGACACCTCGTAATCTGCAAGCCTTCGGGCTGAGCAGCGGTCGCTTGGTAGGTCATGGCCCTTCGGGGCTGTTGCGCCATGGGGTTTGGTTTGGCTTTGTATGGCATCTAGTGTATTGATATCCAGATAAATGTTGTGCTTCCTGTTTTATCCTGAAGTTGGATCTTCATTCACAAGATATCGTTGACACTGCTAATGCTCGCGAATCATAGAACACTTTCTTCAGCTCTGGGTACTTGTGTAGAGTTTTTAATAGTTTACCGAATTCCTTTGAAGATGTTTGCCATTGTTTACCTTATTTAGATGAATCAATTCTGATAGCAAACATCCTCATTTATATTTATAGTAAAGAAAAAGAAAGGTGCTAAACGAGCGAGTGGACATGCGGCATTCGGGAGGTAGTAGGTTCGAACCTACATGCCCTTGGAGGGGTAGAGTGGTTTGCTAAAACGCCCGGCCGCCTTTGTCCCCAGGAATTAACCTGGTACTCATTTTTTGGTGTAGGCTGAGTGAACCTCAGGACCATATCCACTCCGGAAGTGGAAATCTCATTCTTAAATGTTTCTTCTTGACAGGGAATCGAACCCACGTCCTTCCGGAAAATCGAGCACGCCTTTACCGCTTCGGCCAGTCAACCCTTCATTATCACTTCATGGAAGTTTGAATTCCGTTCAACTTAACCGAAGAAAATTCCAGACTTTGATACTACCAATACTTGATTACTGCGACATTGTCCTCGTTGTTGCGACCCTTGAACAAACTGTGAAACTTCAGCGAGCATTGAACTCTAGCTACAAACATTTTCTGGCTTTCCTGGCTGAAACCCGAGAGGCGACGAAATTCCACATACGTTGATACACCGAACTCACAAGGAAAATCTACCCAAATAAATTTCTTAAAAAATCTATTTATTATACTCATTCCATAACTGTAACACGTGATCTGGCTCTTTCCTCGCTATTCCCGTCAACCACTCTTCAATGTATAATAGATCCTTCGTAGTGGCTGGGTCACGACTTTGGAATTCACTCCCAGCTGCTGTCAGGAACTCAAACTCAATATCAAAATTTAAGACTGCATGCAGAGATTACCTGTTGAATACCGCTGATTGTTTCGTGTGTGTGATGACATATGATAGGTTGTGTGATTGTGGTAGGTAGGCTAGCAACAATGCCATTTCACTGTACAGCTGAAGGATACCGTTGTTTCTTTTAATTAATATTATATTATTATTATGGTGTAAATGTACATACTATTTGGCTTTTTACTCATTTACATACATCACTTTTTACGGCCATACATATATTTCCATTTACTTTATTACGTATTGTGTTCTCTTTATGCATTGCTTATATTTTTCAGTTTGTTTCTTACTGTTTCGTTATGACTTTGTCTCTTTCTTTTTACCTTCATGCTCCGGATTCATTTTATTTTATTTTATTCTATTTTATTTGTTGAACTTTGCTTTCTTTCTTCATTATAAATGTTGTCCAAATCTGCAATTTTTAGCTTATCTTTGATTTTATAATAGAATAGTACATTTCTTTAATATAATGTGTTGTCTGTAAATTACGTGGTTGAGTGTAAGAGGGGGCCACGAGCCCTAACTTCGCCACTCCTAAAATCAAATAAATAAAATAACATTTCACCACTGTTAAGCCCGCCTGATGGACATGATCGTTAAGGCGCTGAAGTCTAAACGGTCTGATATCGAGGTTAGCAGGTTCGAGTCCCGTTGGTTGAAAAAATTTTCACCATCAGAATGTTGGCCGGGAGGGATGGGGAGGTGGTGGTATACAATTTCTAATCACTAGATTGCGTGCCAAAAGCCTGGATTAAATTCCAAACCTCTCTGCAGTGCCCATATGGAGTGAGGACATATGACGCTGTTGATGGTGTTTCGTCCGTCGGATGGAGACGTTAAGCCTTGAGGAGACCCTTTGGTGCTATTCGACAAGAGTAGGCACCGGGTTTCACCCTCTCCCTACTATCATATATCACGTCATTCATTTCATCTCATTAACTCTTCTGATGAGGTCGTCAAGAAGGGCATCCGGTCATAAAAACCCGCCACGACAGATTCATCTCACCTCATACCCGACTCCGTAGGAAACGGGACAAGGGTTGGACAAACAATATTTCACCACTGTTGAGAGGCAACAGCGACGTTCATGAGAAGGGCACGACCATGTTTTCCTTGCTGAAATATTGCGACGGTGTTGTGTGATGGTGCACGTTGGAGGTCAGGACTCTGCACTGTTGAGGTTCGCGCGGGAGTGGGGAGCTCAGCTGAGTGAACGCGATGGCGCTACTTTCAGTCTGCTCGTGAGCTGCGTCGCGACTGTGTCCAAGTGTATAGTGTGGTGTACCGACAAGCCGCCAGGGAGCAGTAACGAGGTAAGGCCTCACCACTTTTGTTTACAATTGTCCGCCGGTACAGTGCCCATCTCTCCCTATGGGCTTGGTACTTTCACTTCCAATTATTGTCCGCCGATATGTAACGTATTTGATACAAGCACATTTCCATCTTCCACTGATGTATTTATACTACAGTTTTCATTGTCCTAATAGTCAAAGGAAAATAGCATTTAGCAATTCATTTTACAAGTTCCAGTTGTGCATTGTTGTTGTTGTTGTTGTTGTTGTTGTTATTGTGAATTGAGCAAGTGTATCCAGTAAGGCGCAAGGGGGGGGGGGGGGGCAGAGACTTTAAACCTAGCAAGTCCATATTTTGTATAGACATGCCATATTTTGACTTATGTGTCTGGGTCCATACCGTATTTTACTTGAAAAATTACCGTTTTGAATGGTCCATTTAATTTCCCTTATGCAGTGTAACAAGATTTAACTAAGAAAATGTAATTGCCTTTCTCTCAAGGCATTTAACTGCCGATTCTGACCTTTTCAAATTAAATAGTCAGCCGCGGTTTCGTGTATTTCAGCTCTTACTGGAATTGGTCGTATCTCATCGGTAAGATTAAATATGTGCTCCAAATTAAGGGAAACCAGTGGCGTAACACTGCATGGGAAAGGATATCGTGATATGTTTGTAGAATGGGCTGAAAAAGTTTGTTCTTACAGTGAGTACGTAGAGTAATTGTCGAATGGTTATTATTATGTCAGCTGTCTTTCGTATTACGAGCGGCACGCTCTCCCACAAATACCTGCACCAAGTTATTATTAAAGAAACGGTGAAAATTGGTACCAAAATATCAATAGATCTAATTATTTTTGTTGCTCTTTCTTCGACAAAACGATAATTTTCGAAACTGAAACTTATAAAGAAATGTTACGACCGAAGACAGACTCTGTGAACTGAGTCTCCTTAGCACTGAATATGATGTTCTTTATTCTAGTTATCTTGATGATGTTCATCGATATAATTGAAATCGCCAATGCCTATGCAGCACATAAAGTTCGCTCCATGTTTCAGTTTCTTTGGAAAATAATGTGAGTATAATAAAGTTTTAAAACTGCAAAGACAAAAGATAGAAACACATACCGGTATTTATTCACGATGTAGCTTACATGTATTTCAATCCCTACAAAATATTTAACTTCCAAAAGAAAATAATAAATTAATTCAGTTTGTATTCTTATTATAAGTCATTTGCATATATTAAATAGATATAGATTGCATGGAAGTATCTGCTGTAATTAAATTTGTGTGTTGTTGATAGATTTTGTTTCCTTCAAGGGGGCTGTAGTTACGCCTCGGAGGGAATCTCTACTGACACGCAGCGAATTATTTGATTCAATCAAGCCGATTACCTAGATGTTTAGCTCGTTAATACAACACTTATAATCATTATGTTCGATTCATTCAAAGAAAAATTTTATTTTGAATAATTATTTATTCTGCTTTCCCCGGAATTGAAGATTTAAAATATTTCTTAGTATCATTGTTTTCGGATTAATATATGTTATGTATCTATATATATATAAAATAAGAGTTTTATCTGTACATTGTTCTGAATTTTAAAAGGATGGTATTTCTGTATCAGTCGTGTTCACAGTAACATGGAAATGCACTATTTAATTTTCCGTAATTTCTGTCTGTCTGTCTGTCTGTCTGTCTGTCTGTCTGTATGTATGTATGTATGTATGTACACGTACCACGAGAAAACGGCTGAAGAGAGTTTAATGAAAATCGGTAGGCAAAGTCGGGGAATAAGTCGCTAGGCCATAAATAATTGTATTCACGCTGAGTGAAATGGTAGTTTAGGGAAAGGCCTAAAATTTAATTCTCTAATATTTGTTATTAGTGGTCGTATCTTAATGAAGATCGGGAGGTAAAGTCAGGGAAGGTAGCTACAATCTAGGCTATAAGTAACTGTATTCACGCTGAGAAAAATGGTAGTTTAGGGGAAGGCAAAAAATTGAATTCCCAAGTATTTATGTTATTAGTGGTCGTATCGATAAATATTACATAACTAAAGTCTTCTGATGTTAAATCTGTGATTATTTATGTCTTATACATTGTTAGCATACCGGCTATGATTCATGAATTAGGATTTTTTTTTTTTTTTTTTTTTTTTTTTACTAAGTCCATATCAGCGCCGAGTCACGAGAAAATGGGTAAGCAGAATTTAATGCACCAAGCTGGATAGCTGCAGTCGCTGAAGTGCGGCCAGAATGCAGTATTCGGGAGATAGTGGGTTTGAACCCCACCGTCGGCAGCCTTGAAGATGGTTTTCCGTGGTTTCCCATTTTCACACCAGGCAAATGCCGGGGCTGTACGTTAATTATGGCCACGGCCGCTTCCTTCCCATTCCTAGTCATTTCCTGTCCCATCGTCGCCATAAGACCTATCTGTGTCGGTGCGACGTAAAGCTACTTGCAAAAAAAATACGGCTGTCTGCGGCCTGGTCATTCCAGCTCTGGAACTTTGGACCGTTAGATCGGCACCGTAGTAGTGTTTGTTAAAAGTGAGAAAATGTGTGTTTTCATTTGATCGAATATTTTATATGATAGCATTGCTTTTAATTGCTACATTCCTACTGACGTTTTTGTAATGGCCTATGTTGATTTCAGATAGGAAAACCATAGAGTCAGTCTTCCTGAGAATTCCGTATCGAAGCACGGGTACATCAGCTAGTATCTTCTAAATTTATAATATATATATAATACGATTTTTGTCTTACGTTCCTCAGAATTTAAAAAGAATGGTTCGTGTCCGCAGTAATAAGTAAATGCATTTTTTTTATTTTCCGTCATCTCTGTTTGTTGGTCTGTATGTAAGTACGGGCATCAAGAGAAAATGGCTGATGAGAATTTAATGAAAATTGGCATGCAAAGTCGGTGAGTGAAGCACTACAATATAGGCTATAAATACATGCTGAGTGAAATAGTAGTTTAGGGGAAGCCCTAACATTCAATTCTCATATATCTACATCATTTCCGATCATTTATGTCGTATACATTTTTACCGTACCGTCTAAGATAAGAGAAATATTCATAAATTTCGATTTTTGTTGCTAAGTGCATATCAACCCCGAACCACGAGAAAATGGGTGAACAGATTGTAATGAAAATCGGTACATAAAGTCTGTGAATAAAGTATTACAGTCTAGGTTAGAAATAAATTTTATTCACGTTGGATGAAGTGGCAGTGTAGGGGAAGGCGCCTAAAATACCTATGTTATAGGTCCTATCGAAAAGTATTACATAACTAAAGTTATAGAGAATATGAGTTCCAATCATTTATGTCTTATACAGTTTTACCTTACTGACTACGATAATATAATTCAGGAATTTAGACTTTTGTTGCTTAGTCCGTATCAACGCCGAGTGTTGCTAACATGGAAATTTGTTTAATCATCTTAACTGGCGATGGTTTTTGTCATGATTATCTTAAGGTGTAAATCGCGTGACTATCGGTCCGTATCGACGAGGAAAGTCGTGAAGATGATTATAAAAAATCAGAAAAGGCTAAGGAACGATCGCTTGAAGAATAAGACAAAAGGGAGTCATGATAGAAGGAAGGACTGCCTTTACATTTGATGTCCTAATATCACAGAGTTGGAATAAAACTGAATGCGAACGCCTGCAATATCGAAAGCTCACAAAGCCGATCAAAAGTTAACATTACATTGTCCATTGTGATGTGATTTTTCTCTTTAGCTGCCACTCATCTCCGATAAATGGGATTACTGCTGCGTCCGCCGTATAACAGCATGCCTGAATATTGGCGCAAAGTAGCAGGGGAGTTAGATAACTTAACATATGCTATATGATTGTCCCGTCAACTACAGATACTACTACTAGGGATGGGAACGATATATCGCTTGTTATGAAATACCAATATTTTCGTTCGATTTATCGATATATTGATACCGAAAATTTGATTCAGTTTATCGCAGAATATATCGGTTTTTCCATAAATGTACAGCTTTTCTTTGAATAATAATAATAATAATAATAATAATAATAATAATAATAATAATAATAATAATAATAATAATAATAATAATAATAATAATAATAAACCGAGATGACACAATAGGAAGCGGACCGGCAACACCTGGTCGCAAGAACGTAAAGAAGCCCATTCCGAAAGGATGAAGAAATACTGGACTGATCTAAAGATCTAGAAATAAATGATGCTTAACGTGGTCCATAGTAGATCCTAAAAAACAAAAAACAAAAGAATATTGTACATTCATCAAATGGTTCCAGAATTATTGTTGTGAAACGATTAAACCATAAATATTAATGATATTAATTATATAAATTTATATGACATTACGGTTCTTACAAAAATATTAGTTATATTATTTATAAAAATAATTCATATTATAATACAATAAGTAAATTCTTTTAAAATACAGATAATTAGTCAAGGTGTTAAGGATTTATTATTTATTGGTAATGCCATTCATTTAGTAATTTCGTTAAGAATACTAATGCAGTATTTACTAACTATAAAACGGAATATTACTTCCTGATGCTGGGAGCAAGAATAAAAAATTACCGAAAACATCATGAAAATTATTGTTGAGGATGACCTACCCTCCAGAACTGTGGACAGTTATTGCCTCTCATTATATAGTCCCTTCAAGATATACAACTAAACAGGTAATAGATAAAAATTATGAAGCTTATGTATCCAAGTTTAAGACTAAAGTGGTTCTTTAGATCATGTTGGATTAACAACAGAAATATGGATGGACATTATTTTTGTTACAGCCCATCGGAGGTTGAAAAAACAGCCTTCGTAAATCCTGCCAAGGTAGGACAACTGCCTGGGAGATTTTTGCTATTTGCTTCACGTCGCACCGACACAGATAGGTCTTATGGCGACGATGAGACAGGAAAGGCCTAGGAATGGGAAGGAAGTGGCCGTGGCCTTAATTAAGGTACAGACCCAGCGTTTGCCTGGTGTGAAAATGGAAACTACGGAAAACCATCTTCAGGGCTGCCGAGAGTGGGGTTCGAACCCACTATCTCCCGGATGCGAGCTCACAGCTGGACGCTCCTAACCGCACGGCCAACTCGCCCGGTCCTGGGAGATTTGAACAAGGCTATTTCTTTAGTATTGTATACTATCAGTAAGAGTTTGAATACCTATAAGTAACGGAAGGAAGGAGGAAAGAAAATATGCACGCGGGAAGCGGAGACGAGATACGAATTTATCGTAAAAATGCAGATGGTATAACTCTACGTTAAAGTGTAGCATATTGATCATTTATTTCTTCTCCAGTTATTTGCACATTTCCACTTTTCGTCCAGTGGCTTGAAAAATTTGATCCGATTTATGTTCACCTCGTTCCACTATTCCACTTCACATGCGGGAATGCTTCTAAAGAGGACTTACAGAGGAATATTCCAAAGGCAAGTGAGAAGTGTGCTACAAGAACATCGTAAACCTAATTGGGGTTTCCTTCTCGTTTCCATCATCAGTGATATCTGCTTATCCTCTACAATGTGCGTATAAAATTAGAAGATTCTACTGTTAATACCCCGCGGAATGGAACATCATACAGGGTCTCTCATATAAACTACGACCGTCTAAGCGGCGGTTTTACTCTCCAAAACGTAAGCTGCAGTATTGGAGGTGTGCGCATAGTTCTTGACGTTGCAAGCAGCCTGCACGTGTTCGACCTGGCAAGCATCAGACGCCAGTCTGAATCTCAGCTGTTAACATGGTAAGAGAGTTATCATGGAAACACCGTATTTTCGTGTGTAAAAGTTCTTCTTTCATCTCAATGGTCGCGTGAACAGTCGTAACTCTAGCTATTGGTGTGCAGAAAATCCTAATGGTGTTTATGAAGTCCCTCATTATGATAGGAAGATTGGTGTTTGGTGTGCTGTTAGTGCAAGACGAATAATTGAGCCTAATTTATTTCGAGACGACAGTAAATGTAGAGAGGTACCAAGATGACATTTTGACACCGATCTTCCATCAGTTAATGGAAGAAGAAAAATCGCGTGGGTGGTTTCAACAAGATTCAGCCCCTACGCATACAGCAGAAGATTCCCTTCTTACAAATCTCGGAAGTGTTTGCAGACAGAGTGATCAGTGCTGGTCCATTTCCCTCTTGTTCTCCAGATCTAACAATGTGTGATTTTTCTTGTGAGGTAAACTGAAAGAAAAAGTGCTTGGAATAAATCCTCACACACTGGAGGAACTGAAAGAAAACACTGAGAATGAAATCAGAAACATTACAGTGGCAGAACTCCCTCGCGTCAGCCATAATGTGGTTATCAGATATAATGCCTGATTAACCCAGGAAGGACGACACTTCCAGGATCTTTTATTAGGTAAGATTTCATCTAAGATTGTATACATGCTTAAAGCAGGGTGGTCGCGCGCGACGTAAGCTCGGCTGAGGCAGCTGCCGTAGTGCAGAGCACAAACACCGTGCCTTCGGTCTGGGTTTATATGGGAGACGCTGTAGAAATTAATAATATAAATGGATGATGAAATAAAGATTAAAAGAAACAATTAAATATAAAAATATTATGTTAGATGTTCTCATGCCAGTAAGGGAGTGTCAATGACACTGTCTCCCCCATTTTCTTAAAACAATATTTAATTTTAGCGAATGTACAAGAAACTGTAACTGTATTCCGCAGTCCAGAAGTAAAATCCTTGAACTGGACGGAAAACGATTCGATGGCCTTGGAATAGGAGACTTGGACCCTAACTCTACACCACAGGGCCGGCTTATAATAATAATAATAATAATAATAATAATAATAATAATAATAATAATAATAATAATAATAATAATAATAATAATAATAATAATAATAATAATAATAATAATTAATAATATATTTACGACTATATAAGAAGAGAGACAGAACAGATGCAAACAACTACAGAGGATTCT
Organism: Anabrus simplex; assembly: GCF_040414725.1. NCBI lineage: Eukaryota > Metazoa > Arthropoda > Insecta > Orthoptera > Tettigoniidae > Anabrus > Anabrus simplex. Next base: position 784,690,083 of record NC_090265.1, read on the forward strand.
CACTAGTATCAGTTGCATAAACAATTTCTATCTCAGTGTCTTCTCGATAGAGCACAACAACAATTAGAACCACAAATCGGATAATATCAGGCAGGATTCAAACCAGGCCGATTGTATCCAGAGCAAATCTTGAACCTAAAGCTAATCCTAAGACATCAGAGAATTTGTAGCAAAAATTTAGTCTACATATTTGTTGAATTCAAAAAGGTCTTTGATTCAGTTGATCGCGAATCACTCTTACAAATATTGAAAGAACTGGGTTTCAATATGTAAATACTTGCAATCGTGAAACAGACACTGACAGACACGAAATCCGAGGTTAAATTCGTGGGGGAAAACTCAAATCCCTTTGAAATCAAAACGGCAGTAAGACAAGGAGATGGACTCCGGCCTTTTCTCTTCAAATTGCGTCCTTGAAAAAGTGTTACAAGAATGGCGCAAACAGAACTTAGTCCTCAAAATTCACCAACCAATCACTTTAGGCAGAGGAAAATTAGCGATAGATTGCCTAGCATTTGCAGACGGCCTAGCAATCTTAACTCGAGATATTTCAACAGCTCAAAATCAGAAGCTGCGGAAAAAGTCGGCCTTCACATATCTTTTGAAAAGACAGAATACGTGACCTGCAACAACAACCACCAAAATTCATGGAGACAAAATATGGCAAAATTAAACGCGTATCACAATTTAAGTACCTTGGTTAAACAATTCAGGAAAATAGACACGAAACAAAAGCCACTACATGCCGATGACAAGAAACGTATTTCCAAGCACACAAAACTAAGACATTACAGTACAGTAATTAAACTGCAATGTTTTTATGGATCAGAAAGGCTAATTTTGAACAGGAAAGGAGACATTGAAAATATTGAGATATAGGAACGCAAAATCCTAAGAAAAATTCTAGGCCCAAAACTCGCCGACGGACAATACCGATTCAGAGGCAGACAGGTAATCAAACAATACACAAATATTCACAGTGACATGAGAACACACAAGTTGAGATTCTATGGACATGTTAAAAAATGCCTCCAGTAAAACTTACAAAACAAATACTCGAATTCTACGAAAACAGAAGTAAAGCCAAAACAGACACAATGGAATGGGAAACCACGCAAAACCATCTTCGAACTCAATTAGTATATGGAGCATTAAACGCTTTTCTATTAACATTTAGAATGGACATGGCTGGCAGAGTTTTGTTGAGGCCATTGGCATGTGGTGTGCCCAGTAGGTCACCCATTCGGGTATTGACCACACTCGATGTTGCTTTTGATTGCAACTGGGTACTGCCATAGGCTTAAATGCATTTAATTAAAGTATGGATAATTGTAATTGAGCATCAAGCAACTGATGTTCGAGATGAGTTGGTCTTTTTGCCTTGGTGTAGAGGAAGAAGGGGGTCACTTGGAAGCCGATAGGTTGTATTTGTTTTCATCCAGGGAGTGGAGAGGTGGGGGGGGGGGGGGTCGTTGTGAATGTAAAAATAGTCATTATCTTACTTATTCTATTGTTAGATATGTTGTTTGTTAGGTATGAATTGAAATGGCGTATGGCTTTTAGTGCCGGGATGTGCCCGAGGACTTCGGCTCGCCAGGTGCAGATCTTTTGATTTGACGCCCGTAGACGACCTGTGCGTCGTGATGAGGTTGAAATGATAATGAAGACGACACATTCACCCAGTCCCCGTGCCAGGGGAATTAACCAGTTTTGGTTAAAAATCCCGACCCTGCCGGGAATCGAACCCGGGACCCCTGTGACCAAAGGCCAGCCAGACGTTTGTTAGGTTAGGTTATAGGCTCCGTGCGTTAATGGGAGACATTCACCGCTGCGCTGTGAGTGGCGAACATTTTAAGTTAACGCATTACACCGCGTGTTGCCACGGCCAACTGAATAATTGCAGTGGCATTTCAGTCTCTCTAATGCGTTAACAATCGGCGAAATTATTTCAAACTTGTAGAACGTGGTCATGTGTTAAGACTGAGTGAGTTGGCCGTGCGGTTAGGGTTCACGTAGCTGTTAGCTTGCATTCGGGAAATGGCTTTTTGAATCCCAGCGTCAACAGCCGTGAAGTTTGTTTTCCGTGGTTTCCCACTTTCACGAGTAAAAAGTAATTGAAAGAGGAAACCTAAGGGCTATAATGTTTGCACCATGGGCCTGAATCTGAGTCTGACGTTGATTCCATTTCCCTGTCCCAGGTTCCTCATGTTCATCATTTCTATCCGACCTCCCACAATCAATTCTTATTCTTTCGATCCCCACGGTATTAGAGCGTATTATATTTCCCTTTATGGCTCTTCCCCTCCGTTTTCCGATACCCTCATTCTTCGAAGTGCCGAGCCTTTCCATGCTGTCCTCTAATTAGAGTTAAGAGCGGATGGTTGCCTGGTTATACTTACGTAAATTAGGAAGAGTGTTGGTCCTAGGATGAATCCTTGAGGTACACCACAACAATAACTACTACTACTACTACTACTACTACTACTACTACTACTACTACTACTACTACTACTAACACCACTTCACCAGGTCTGACGGCTCTCGGTCTCCAAGTACGGGAAATTATACAAGAATTTGGAGTACCGTTTAATTCTGCAGAGTTAATACGCCTTAGTCGTTGTTCCTTCTCTGCTGTGAGAGTTATTTTATTTTGTGTGGGTGTAATTGTCAGCACAACCACGTAATATCTCTACGTGCGTAGAGTTGCCGAGCTGCAGTCACTCAAGATTAAAGCCATACCTCCTCGCGCGAATTGTGTGGGTGAGATGGAACGAGTTAATGGTCTCGAGCATTGAACTTTTAGCAGTATGTCTTCAGCTATGAAATAGAAGTGGGAGAATTATCATCTGTATGCGTAAAATTATTAATTTGACTTTATACTTCATTTTCCCCCTTACAATCCCAAAGCTCATCCAATGTATGGACTCCAAACCAGCACCATCACGGTTAAGATCACGCAAAAGTTTCTTGAAGACCACACAGAAACTTGAATGAACACAACAGCACTCAAGACTCACTTTGTGGCGAGCTAGGGTTGAGCATCTTGGACGACGGAAAACACCTTGTGGAGAATTAGCAGCTACATATGGAGTACTGGACGACTTGGATATTTCTAAATAGGTGGTGAGGGAGGTTGTCGGAGATCAGATGTTACTAGATGCAAGACCAATCTGCACAAGTGGGGATATTCTGTGGATTCTCTTTTGTGTGTCTGTAGTGAAGTGTAGACTACAGCCAATCTGCTAGAATGTCATCTCTATCATTCCTCATGTAGTGAGAAAGAGCTGCTTGAAGTGACAAGGAATGCACTCGACGTTGCTAATTTCTCGTACACCACAGTATGAACCTTTGGTGCACAATTTATTTTCTATAGACATTTTTAGTACATCCTTATATGTAACGTTGCTTCTGACACGATATAAATACAAAAAAATCCCTTGAGCTGTACTTTATTTTATCTCGAATTAGGTGTATAAAAGCCAAATTGGATTCAGTTCGATTTTTGTCTGTCTTAATCGGCTTATCAGACTTTCTCGATATTAAGCCGGGTATGCAAGGTGTAACAATAAGATATGACCAAACTTTCAGGGCACATTCCCACACGTAGAAGAAAACAATATGTTATATGGACATGGGTCTGGAACCGCTTAAATTCCATGTTAGAACTCATTTACTACAACTGTACATAGTACATTAATCATGGGAAATTCACAGGGAGAAAACGTACCAGCATTGATACAAGCATCAACCCGCCGTTGCATTGAATCCTCGATGTGCTGATGTATCTCTGGAGTACTGTGTATGCATGCACCATGATCACTGCGCAGCCTCCCGCAGTGCACATGGATTGTTCGGAGCAGAGTCAAGGGCGGGCACATCTCGACAGCATCCTAGATGAGGTCTCCTCATGTCCATGCAGTGTTGATCGAACCAGTCAACCACAGTTCGGGAGCGATTGGATGGTGCATTGTCTTACCATGACGAATGGAGATCTAGTTTGATCACTCTGCTGTCTTAACATTGTCATTGGTGGTCCCGCCGGAGTGTGGCGTTGCATTCGCAACGAACCAGCTGCAAAAACACGTGCGCCGAATTGCCGACGAAGTTAATAGCGTACATGCGTGAAGTCATGGGAACAATCTTAACGCCTGTCGAGGGAATCTGTTTGTTTTGATATTTTCTGAAAGTCTCTATTAATATCTGTGCAGCTGTGAAGTCGCATCCGGGAGATAGTGGGTTCGAACCCCACTGTCGGCAGCCCTGGAGATGGTTTTCCGTGGTTTCCCATTTTCACACCAGGCAAATGCTGGGGCTGTACGTTAATTAAAGACCACGGCCGTTTCCTTCCCATTCCTAGGCGTTTCCTGTCCCATCGTCGCCATAAGACCTAAACTGTGTCGGTGCGACGTAAAGCAACTAGCAAAAAATATATATCTGTGTAGTGCTTTATGTGTGTAATCAACTAGTTTTCGATTATTTCGAGAAAATGACATACTGTTTCGTTCCTGGTTGTAAATCGGGTTACGAAAGGAAGCCTGATGGTAGACGATTTTTTCTACCGCCAAAAGAAAATAATCTCTTGGCGAAATGGATGAGAGTTATTCTGTGGAAAGATGAGCAATCGTCAGCATAAAGCAGAATATGTGGCCTGCATTTTTCGGCAGATTCAATTAGCTTATATATGCGGACTATTTCGTTGTGAACGGTAAACACGTTGAACTTCCTCGCGTGAGGTGGAAATCAAAACCAGGAGCGGTGCCTCATATTTTTCCAGATTTACCGAAATGCCTATCCACTGAGGTAAAATCGCGAAAGGCACCCAGTAGGAAAAGGAATGATGGCGATATCAAGAGGATAAGGAAGACGAATAACGATGTGAGTGAACGGTAAGTTTCAAGGTCAGCCTAGTTGTTGTCAGATTCACGGTCTTTTTCTTTGCTAGTGGCTTTACGTCGCACCGACACAGATAGGTCTTATGGCGATGATGGGATAGGAAAGGGCTAGGAGTTGGAAGGAAGCGGCCGTGGCCTTAATTAAGGTACAGTTCCAACATTTTCCTGGTGTGAAAATGGGAAACACGGAAAACCATCTTCAGGGCTGCCGACAGTTGGATTCGAACCTACTATCTCCCGGATGCAAGCTCACAACAGCGCGCCCCTAACCGCACGGCCAACTCGCCCGGTACACGGCCAGTCTGGTTCTCTTACCGATGCCCAAAAGCCAATAGTGTCTCTCAAAAGGCGACTAAAGATCGCAACTCGTAATTTAATGCGAGCTAAATGTCTCTTTCCCCAGCCAAAACTAGGATTAATTTCCTACAGGAGCAGATTAAGAACACGGAATGCTTATTGTTCTTGTGCTCTGTTTAAAAAGCCATTTTTAAAGTATGTAAAGCACAATATTGCTTTCGCTTTTCGGTAATGTTACATTTTATCTCGTGCGTTCTCTTATTAAAGTCCAAAGATATTTCTTCGTGGGGACTGAGAATATTATTTACAACTCTCTGACAGTATTGTCCATAAGTCTAAACAACAGGCTGTTTTATTTGGTTATTTGCGTATCGGTGTAACCTCCACTAAAACAGCTGACCGTGTAGCGTTGGTGATTGGCTCCACTAGCGCCGCTCTCGGGAGCGCGCTTGAACTCGGCGAGTGACCTCACTAGGTGTTCTATTCGTCACGGTCTAACTGTACTGCATTGTGCTGGAAGTGAACAAATGAGTGGATGTGATCTGCCAGCAGGTTGCTGTATCGTTCGTCGGTGAGGGACGTTGTCCGATGTACCAGGGGTCCCATTTCATTCCACATGAACAGTCCCCATACGATGAAGCCATTTCCGGCCTGGTCAAGACGAATCCATTGCATCCAATGCTTGGAGACGCTTTAGCGTGTACAAACTGCAAATTGGAACCACGACTTATTTGTCCAGGCGATCTTATTTATGTTGTGGGAGTACAACGGGAGCGTTCCTATGCCACTGTTATATTTTGTGCCTTGTGACGTGCGTTGAGCAGTTGTAACCAAGTGGGACGGTGGCTTCTGCACCTCATTGCGAGTTCATGGTCCTGGATGGTATGGCTACTCACATATTGTTGTTATCCAGCATTGAATACCCGAGTTATCTGCTGTACCGCTAGCATCCAAGTCAGTCGACGGTGACCCTGTCAACAACACGTTGTACTACACGGCAGTTCACCCTAGCTATGGTCTGCGTCTCACGAGAAGTCGCGGCGGCTTGTAGGTACGACACGAGTAATAGATACTGCACAATAAGCAGAAACTTTCGTCGTGACAGACAGTGTGAACTCTCTGAAACAGATGCATAACTTGCTCATATACAGGACTTATAGTAGGCTAAACGTGTAACTAAAGTACAATTGCACTGCCACTTTTAGTGGCGTGCGGTGAACATATTCATTACCCCAGCTGCAAATAAGTTCTTTTTAAATATAAACAATCGTAGCCCCACTACACTCCTTAAAGTCAACATTACCATTTTATAAAGCTGCATTTTTCGTGGAAAGGTCTACCCGAGAAAGATCGTTTCAAGAATATTTTCAACCACACGATCGCACATACTTCCACGGCAGTGACTACACCATCATAACTTAATCTATAGCAGATTTTAAACAATGTACTTATAGTATCATCCGGTGACGCTTCGTGATAGTACAGTCATGCTTTTCACAAAAATACACTCGGAATAACTATTTGTTTTTTTACTTAAACTAATCAGCAAAATTTAACTGGTATTTTACCGTCATTGAAGTTTTATAATTTCACTCGCTTACTGAGTGTACGACAAACGAGGGAGAATATTTCTCACGACTTATAACACACGTTATATTCATGAAGAATGCCACAGAACTCGCTAAACCTTCACCTATAATCCAAGAGGAACACTAAAAAAATTTCACTATATACCGCCATCACAGACAACCATTCGCGCTTAACTCTGTGTTCATGCTGGGCAACCTAAATATTTTTCTGTGGCTATCTGAACACACACTCCACACGTGCCATCAATGAATTGCTCGAAAAAACTGTATACATGCCGAAACCCAGGACTAAAATTTAAATTCTATATTACAATTTATTTCATATACTGGCACTATTTTATTAGCAACACGATGTGCAAGTGGCTATACTGCTGTATGTATATTGGGTATTCAGCCCGAAGGCTGGTTTGATCCTCTGCAGCTCCGCCAACAGCTGTCATAAATAGCTTAGGCGTCACTGAAGAGGCATACTAGGGAAATGAGGAGTGAGGTAGTTTCCCGTTGCTTTCCTCACTGAGCCAGCCGTTGCTATTACATATCAGTCTGCCAAGCCCACTGAAATGCATACACCAACCGACCCTATGAGCGATATTTTCACACTATTCATGACAGGGACTGGCTGCATAAGCAATGATATTACTAGCATCGCTCATACCTCGGTCACTTTCATATTGTCAAAGCCAAGGATGAGACTGAGACAGGTCAGTGAAAGTATCAAATTTGATATAGCCCATACCAGAAGACATAGTGCACTGTAAACACTACATCTCGCCAGCAAAGGCATGGCTGTACTGTAAAGATGTTGATATTTTTCTTGCAGTCTCTAGTGTGTGGCGCTGAAGACTTCGATGTCAAGTTTTAAAAACTATCACCCCTTACCTAAGCTAGCTGGCCTGTCGCCGTAAATTGCTGTCGGGGGAGGGGTCACAGTTCCGCCTCGAGGAAGCTTCAAGCAAATGCAGTAGAGACAATACGCGACACTTATGGATTTAGCCTTGTTAAAATGGGAGACAATTCGACGGTGGCGCTCCTAGTGACTTGACATGAAAAAATCGCGCTAAATTCAAATATCAATGGAAATGCATATACGAAAATGGATAAATAAATTACGTCTAGAAAGAAAGTATTATTGAGATATTAACTTCGAAGTTGCTAAAGTAATTCTGGATAAATGATTGTAGAATTATTTAAAAGGTTATTATTTAAAGACTGAAATTAGACATATAAAGAAGATGTGAAATGGACTGCTGTGAAATGGCTTGATCTTTTATTTATGCATAACGTTTTTTGCTTTAGCATTCCTGCCTGAACTTTTACGGTTAGATTTGTATTTTTTCTCATCTAAAAACATTGTATCATCACATTAAGACACTTGTCAATAAAAATATCGGCACATTCCTTACACATATGATGCAATGAATTAACATTTAAAAGCAGGACAATTTTCCTATTAACATGAAGCCTACTAACAGAAAGAAAATATATAAAATCCCGGCTTTAATCTGAGAAGAGGGATAAAAGAAAGAAAAGTATGAAAATGTTGTCGATAGTGATGCTTTAAGGAATATTTACGTACAATTAGAGTAAAAATGTAACATACCCTTGGCTGTATAGTCGAGGATTTTTAAAGTCGCTGGCCTGGAAATGATCTGAACAGATCTTATAATTCATATATAAGCGTAACGTCCCTTCTTTCTTGTACATCTTATCCAAATCAATTCTGTGACATTTCAAAACCCACAGATCACACCTACAACAACACATCGGTATTGAAGGTTAACTGCTGCACTATACAATAAAATATGCGTATTATATTTTAAGCCAGTTAAAATATGGGTCGAGCAGGCCAGAAGATTATGAAGTACTATAAAAATCTCTTTGTCACCGGAAGAATATATATCTGCAAACACAATATTACTTACATTTTCTTGCCACGAGGGAAGCGAAAGAAAGACAGCCAAACACAGCACATACCTTTCCCCTCATGTTGAGAGGAGATATCAAGGAATGACACACGCTACTATTTAATTATGTAAACTCACTGAAAACGCATAAATAACACCAAAAACTTCACACACAAATACATGTGCTCTTATGACAGAATCAGTAGTTCTCAGGTCTACCCGCTAGAGAGAGTTCTAATAGCTGTCCCTCGATATCTCGCTGAGTGTCGCGTATTGTCTCTTCTGTATTTGCTTCAAGTGCATGCGTCACCCAAGCGACCTTAAATTCCGCGCCGGCTAGGAAACCCAGCTCGCTGGAGAAGCTGAACTGCGGTAGTGCGAGCGGATTGTCGAGACAGCTGTAGGCTACTTGGCTTGACTTAGATGTTCGCAATTTTTTAAACATTATAAAAAGCGTTCTAAGGAATAATTAGAAAATGTTAATACAAAGTTCTTTACCCCAGCAGCGCTGGGGTAGATGGGATTCAGTCCACGCCACTGGCCACTTTGAGGCTTCAGAGCAGAACCTCATTTCTCAAGAGTAACCGCGGACGGAACAGATGTTTATTGTCAGACCTTGAGACTTGAGATAGGCGCATGCGTGGCAGACATGTTTACCCCTCGCATCCACGCGACTTCTCATCACACGATCATACTAGACTATGGACACAGTGGCTCATGGCAGGCCCTTTGCCTGTATAACTTTGGAGATGGAATAGTCTACACGTATGACACCGACAATGTGTCCAGGATTGCGCCGAAATCTCGTGTCTTACTCATCCTCTGTTCACCTGTTGCTGGTCTGACGACATCACAGTAAGGGGCACCGAACTCTGGGGGTATTATGTTGCTCCAAGACCCTCAAACTGTTTTTGGGGATGCCCAGCAACCCCCACAGACAGGGAGAAGAAATATTTAAAGAATAATAACAGAAGAAGGGAAAAGGGGGAATGTTCCTTTTTCATTATAGTTCTTAACCCTAGCACTACCAAGATATTTTTGTCCTTACATTACCAACGGTGAGGAGGGGGGGGGGGCACTAAGAAACATTTGATTACCTTATTATCACAAGTGAGTTATTATGGATATGTTAGTTTATTAAATAGATCTGATTCATCCGAAACTTCAGGAAGGGTAATTGGTGAAAATATGAAATGGCGTATGGCTTTTAGTGTCGGGAGTGTCCGAGGACAAGTTCGGCTCGCCAGGTTCAGGTCTCTTGATTTGACGCCCGTACACTGAGGATGAAATGATGATGAAGACAACACATACACCCAAACCCCGTGCCAGCGAAATTAATCAAAGATGGTTAAAATTCCCGACCCTGTCGGGAATCGAACCTCGGACCCCTGTGATCAAAGGCCAGCACGCTAACCACATTTAGCCATTGATCCGGACAGGGTAATTGGCTTCCCATGTAAATCAGAACGTTCTTATTCCACCTTCAGAAGATTTAAAATTAATCAGCGCAGTACCGCGACGCAAGGAATTCAACGAAAATGCAATCATGCATGTCCATAATTAAGAAACAAAGGATGTACTTACAAGTTAATTGCCCTCGAAACGGTGGCGATCGAATGTTCGTAGGAACACTCTTTATGAATGAGAATTAGAAATTCGGCAAAACATTTCAATTTTGAACTAAAGACTTACTAAAGACTTACGCGGGAACCCTGCACGCGGTTTCACCACCTCTGCTGTTATCCGCACGGTCCAGCGCGCACACAACCTCCCATCAAATCATTATTACTCTTCATAAATTCAGTATCACACTGTACGGTTTACAGTGAGTGTAGTTTCTGATAACCACGACTGAGTGCTTCAAAACAAACCCAAGTTCCCTGTTGAACGTTTAACCTAGGCTGAGAAAAAGTTGTTTTAGAAAATTGATAAGAACGTTTTTGGGGTGGTTGAAAAGCATTGTAACAACTGATACATGTGGCTACAACATACAAAAATTTCATTACCAACATACAAGTAGTTTTCCATGTATAAATTGAAGGGCTCGGGGCAAAAGAGTGCCAAGCAACATTTTCTTAACTTTAAGGGAGAGCAGTTAGAAAGTTTGTTCAAATCGTGAAATCGTACCATTCACGGGAATGATGTAATAATAGCTTTGAAAGGTTCAGTAATATTCATTGTATGTGATTTGCAGGCATAATTTCTTTCGAGCTGCTATTTGTAGAGTAAAAGTCAATACATTTAATACCACGTCACAGAATATTGTGGCTTGGCACTTTATTGCCCCAATGGGAGTGACACTTATCTTAGGAATATTATTTTATGATAATGAAACAATGTCTGATATTTCAACTATTTTAATCAGAAATGAAAACTAATACCAATCTTCAATTAAAATAACATTTCCACCAATAATATTTAAATTGGTAGCAGTGGAAAACGGGGTAGAACTGGCAACTGAAAAGAAATTTAAATAAATCAACATAAACCCATCACGGAAAAAGGTCTGTTTGTATCTTTTAACTATGATGTTCTTTTCAAAATATGGAATTTAGGGACTTATAACTGCACATGCGTAACATTAAAACTAAAAGATCAGCTGCTCCTTTCATACACTTCTTCAACTTCATTAGTGTCTTCAGAATCAGGAATCAAGCTGAGATAAAACTGGTGATGGACAGGTGGGACATAGTCCAGGAGTTTCAACATATATTGCAGTTTACTTTTCTTTATTTTTTGCACAGTAGTGTACTTTCGTTTCAAGCCCAACGTTGTGGTGTTGCCTCTTTTTTGCACGCTACAGTCTTAAAAATCCATATTCACTCTTGTTTTTAGTTTGATAAACCATGGATTACTTGCTTCAAATTTGATCAAATTACGTCTGTGAATTTAAATTCCATGCCACTTACACATGTTTTTTACTGGTGTTCAGGAGTCCAACTTTTAATGCTGCCAGGTCATAAAAGTCGTCTTGTTTCATGTCTGTTACACTGAACTTCTTTCACCCACATTCTTGAATGATACATCTCTAGTCGGCAGCGTCGTACACAGGCGGTTGATTTCGTTGGTACTTCTCAGTTTTAACAAAGTCTCTACCTGATGGCAAGAATGTGTGGCCAGATGTTAAAAACCAGTGTTCGATCTCATTAAATCGTTTAGTGTGAATTAAATAAGGCCAGAGTGCCATTATATTCCAGTTTTTATTCTGGCCCCCGCAGTTATCAGAAAAAATCACAAGCTTTTTAGCATCGACGGCGTTTGTTTTCAGATACTTCAAAACTGCACTACCTATTTCGTCACTGCCTCTCCTACAATACTCTTATCCCACAAAAACATGCACACTAAGTCTTTACCACAGTCATGAATGCCTACATTGTATGTCCACAATTTCCGTAGCTTGGCTCTCCTTCAGGTGTCCTGTATCCCCGTTTTACAGGAATGGCTCCAATACATCCAAATAAATAAGCATTTTGCTTATCAAAATCAGCGAGATCCCAAAACCCATTAAATATTGACAATATATGTTGTTCTTCAAGTTCAAAACATCTCAGGGGACAGCGACATAGCTCTCCAACTTTTGCTCCTGGAACAACTTTTCCGGTCTTACGCGCTACATATTCTCTTCCTTCGTTTCGCCTCTTCTTATTCATCTGTATCTTAATACGTCTATTTCTCTTCCTAGAATTCGGGCCTTTCTCAGGCGAATGTTACGGTATCCTTGAATGATCCAGGATATCCTAAACAGTGCAAAACACCAAGTCTTAGTACGAGAAATACCCATGTTGTATCCTCTGTTATGTAACTAATAACGATACTTTAACAAGAGTGCTGCAAAATTATGCACTAGTTTTTCTGTTAACTCGTATAAACCTCTGGTCGCAAGTGGCAATGTAACTTTTCTTGAGAAAACTGATGACTGACAGCAACAGATTTAAAATTGGAGCAATATAGTGCCAAGCCACATAATGCATATTTGCGAATGTTGGTCAACAAAGGCCTTAAACTAACTTGAGTAAACTTTGAACTGAAAAATCCACTTGCTATAGATCCAAGAGTTTGTTATAACGATTCCTAAAGCATAACCTAATGACTTAATAAGTTACATAACCCCAGCAACAATGGCGGAAACTTTAGTTATGGTCAAAATAATGCCAAGCAACACTTACCTCACTTCCACTTTGAGAGGAAATTTCACATGCTATGTGAGGAAGATAGTCAGCGTCTATATCAGGATCACCGAGATATTCTTCAGAATCACTCGAAAACACAAGCTTCCTCCTACAATCCAAGGTAATCTGGGTCTTCTGGTTGCTTGACACTGTTTTGCTCCGAGTGTTTCTAAGAACTGTTGGGGGAAACAAGATGAAAGTCACATGCAGTGCCACTTGAATGTGTTTCTATGCAAGTTTCCAGTGTTTACTGATAGCTTATCATAATTCTCAACAAATGGCACCGACAGCTCAGTTTTGTCAAAAATGTTGCTTGGCACTCTTTTGCCCCGACCCCTTCAATTTTTAAGTGAGTGGCTCATAGAGAAGCCAAAAAGCTCGGACAGTATTTATTACAACCACAAATAAAAATAATTAATGAACTTCAAAAATAATTTATCTTATACGCTGTAATGCAAAATTAAACAAGGGAAATATTGGTATAAGTCATTTTGAAAAAAGACCTATCGATCCATTTGTGATTAATGCCTAAATTCGAATTCCATAATAAAAAATCCGACAGTAAGACTTTCAGTTTCTACACTATTATGTTTTTACCTTAAAACTGCATTTTCACGAGGGTTAAATTTCGATATTTCCGGGCCTCTAGACTCTGAGATTTTACAATTTGCTTTACGTCCCACCGATGCAGATAGGTCTTATGGCGGGGATGAAATAGAAAAGAGCTAGAAGAGAGAAGGACGCGACCGTAGCCTAACTTGAAGTACACCTTGGTGTAAAAGTGGGAGACCACAGGAAGCCATCTTCAGAGCTGCCGACAGTGGGGTTCGAAGCCAGTATCTCGCGAATGCAAGCTGATAGCTACGTGACCTAAACCGCGCAGCTTTTTGGTCAGTTGTATTGCGAGTTAAAGCCCCCCCCCCCCCACGGACTAATCGTCAAACCCTGGCGCCCCTGATCGCAGTCATGTACCACACTGAACTCTTACATTCGCCGGTCCGACCACAGACAACAGCGCAGCTAACTCAACTCAATCGCTCATCAGCACAGTACTTGGTTTTAATGTCTCAGGATGTTTGTTTCTCATACACTTTTACTTTTTTTCAATCTCTGTCTATGGTGAATCGGACGTGGAGTAGAAAACAATGAAGAATTCCTTTACTTACAGTAGAACATAAAACAGTTCACCCCTGTGGTGTAGTGGGTAGTGTGATTAGCTGCCACCTTCGGAGGCCCAGATTCGATTTCCGGCTTTGCTATGAAATTTAAAAGGTGGTACGAAGGCTGGAACGGGATCCACTCAGCCTCAGGAGGTCAACTGAGTAGAGGGGGGTTCGATTCTCACTCAGCCATCCTCGAAGTGGTTTTCCATGGTTTCCCACTTCTTCTCCAAGCAAATGCTGAGATAATACCTTACTTAAGTCCATGGCCGCTTCGTTCCCTCTTCCTTGTATATTATATCCCTTCCAATCTTCTCCCCTCCCCCTCCTCCACATGCGAGTATATACATGACCCTCTTCAGCATAGCACGTGAGGCCGCCTGTGCGAGGTATATTCACAAGACCCAAAGTCTCACGCTGCAGGCGGACACTGCCCTTGAGGCGGAAGAGGTGGGGTTCCTTACTGAGTCCGAGGGAAAAACCAACCCTGGACTGTAAACGGATTAAGAAAGAAAGAAAGAAACAAAGAAAGAAAGAAAGAAAGAAAGAAAGAAAGAAAGAAAGAAAGAAAGAAAGAAACTTCTATTTCGTCCGCCTCTCTGTGGTGTAGTGGTTAGTGTGATTAGCTGCCACCCCTGGAGGCCCGGATTCGATTTCCGGCTCTGCCACGAAATTTGAAAAGTGGTGCGAAGGCTGGAACGGGTTCCACTCAGCCTCGGGAGGTCAAATGAGTAGAGGGGGATTCGATTCCCACTTCAGGCATTCTCGAAGTGGTTTTCCGTGGTTTCCCATTTCTCCTCCAGGCAAATGCCGGGATGATACCGAACTTAAAGTCTACGGCCAGTTCCTCCCCTCTTCCTTTTCTATCCCTCCCAATCTTCCCATCCCCCCACAAGGTCCATGTTCAGCATAGCAGGTGAGGCCCATCTAGGCGAGGTACTGGTCCTCCTTCCCAGTTGTATCCCCGACCCAAAGTCTTGCGCTCAAGGGCACTGCCCTGAGGCGGTAGAGGTGGGATCCCTCGCTAAGTCCGAGGGAAAAACCAATCCTAGAGGGTAAACGGATTAAGAATGAAATAAATAAGTAAATAAATAAATAAATAAATAAATAAATAAATAAATAAAGACAGAAAGAAAGAAAGAAAGAAAGAAAGAAAGAAAGAAAGATCATGAAACAAAAAAAATAAAAAAATAAACTAGTTTAATCCAGGTATTTGTAGGGTCTTTGGGGCCATTCTGACTCATTTCTAACTTGTGGCCTAGTGCCCTTCCTGTTACCAGGTGATTTATGGTATAAATTTCCAACGCGGCGTCCATTGGGAATCGAGCCTCGGTCGTCCGATTGGACATCCAATAGCTAAGCAACGACGCTAATCGCATCGCCTTTTAGTTCACAGTATATTGGTATAATAGGTGGAGCACAAGGATTGTTGTGGTCTAGAAGAAGAACAGCCTTATTGGTGGCTGCTCGATTATGTCAGACGGTTTGATTCCCGCACGAAGCAGTGCGCTTCGCTGGCGGCTCGCCAGGTGGTAACAGGAAGTACTGTTACTTTCATGGCACCGCGAATGATTATATTATGCGCGCCTTCCCACGTCTGACGGTTTTCACTGCTTTCTTCCATGTTATATGGATTACCACGGATGTCTTCAGTATTTGATTGTGAGGGATAAGGTTTTCTTTTGAAGATGACGTTATGCTGTATAGAGTTATGAATACGTTACAGGATTGTGAGTCGGACTGTTGTGAGATGGACAACAGGCAATGCTTATGATGGTAAACGGGATGAAAAATTAGGAAAAGAGGAAAAGTCCTCTCAGATTTAATGTTTTGATGGGCTGACAGTATGTCATATCGATCACTGTAAGTAAAGAGGTATTAATATAAGGAAAGATCCTCATTGAGCTAATCACATTGTAAAGAAAGGGTACAGATTTCTTCACATGGTTATGAGAGTATTTAAGATTGCAGTAAGGATGTAAACGAGAGAGCACAGAAGTCTCCGGTAAGACCACAATTAGAGTATGGATCCAGTGTACGGGACCCTCAGCAGGAATATTTAATACGAGAAGAAAAAGTCCTATGGAAAGCAGCAGGATTTGTTCTGAGTGATTTCCGACAAAAAATTGCAAACTGGAAAGACTTGGGAGTAAGGAGACGGTTTGCTCCACTAAGTGGTATGTTCCGAGCCGTCACTGGAGAGATGGCGTGGAATGTCATTAGTAGACGAATAAGCTTGAGAGGAGCTTTTAAAAGTAGGATAGATCATAATATGAAGATAAAGTTGGAATTCAAAATGTTAAATTGAGGCAAATATTAATTTATAGGACGAGGAGTAAGGGATTGGAGTAATTTATCAAGGGAAATGTTCGATAAATATCCAAAATGTTTGAAATTATTCAAGAAAGAACTAGGTAAGCAATTGATAGAGATTTCTCACCTGAATGACTGTCCCAAATGAAGATCAGCGTTTATTTATTTATTTATGTATTTATTTATTTATTTATTTATTTATTTATTTATTTATTTATTGTTGAACCTGCTATCTCCTAAATACAAGCTGCGGCTAGAAGACACGTACTCACCCTCTCACTCGGGAGGAAATAGAAGACCGAGCTCGATAGCTGCAGTCGCTTAAGTCCGGCCAGTATCCAGTAATCGGGAGATAGTGGGTTCGAGCCCCACTGTCTGCAGCCCAGAAGATGGTTTTCCGTGGTTTCCCATTTTCACACCAGGCAAATGCTGGGGCTGTACCTTAATTAAGGCCACGGCCGCTTCCTTCCACTTCCTAGGCCTTTCCTATCCCATCGTCGCCATAAGACATATCTGTGTCGGTGCGACGTAAAGCAAATAGCAAAAAAAAAAAAAAAAAAAAAAAGAAATAGAAGAAGCTTTCAGTCACACTGACACGTATTTTATTTTAAAGTGCATATAAACACATGGATTTCGGACAGGAATACTTTGCGACACTGACGTTTACCGCTTCACCCCCTGTGGGGTGGGGGACGCAGACAAATAATACACCCACGGCATCTCCTGCCTGTCATAAGAGGCGACTAAAAGGGGCGACGAACGGATGATGGAATTGGAACCATGAGATTACTTGTGATTAGTACCCCTATGTGTGACCACCATGGGAATGCCTTGCCTGTAAGTAGTGCCTTTATGTGAGGAACACCATGGGTCTGGGCGTTGCCTGTGATTGGTACCATTGTGTGCATTCCACCGGTGCAGGTGAGCGGACGTGCGCATCACAGACTGGTGTACGTGCGGGAGGAGCTGTCGTGCGCCCCGTTGAATTGCGTTGGCTCGCCTGCGTTTAGAATGGGTCTGCGTTACCTGCGATTGGTACCACTATGTGAGGAACACCACGGGATTGTTCATCGCCCGTGATTAGTACCACTATGTGTGGACCACCATGGGAATGCCTTGCCTGTAAGCAGTGCCTTTATGTGAGGAACACCATGGGTTCGTGTTACCTGTGGGCATTACCATAATGTGTGGTACATCGTGGGTCTATATTACCTATCATTAGTACCACTATGTGAGCAACACAATGAGTATTCGTGGCCTGTCATTAGTTCCTCTATGTGAGGAACACTACGGCAATACCGGCGCCCGTGGTTAGTCCCAGATGGTGAGGAACACCATGTCTCTGTGTTACCTCTGAGTGGTGCCATTATGTGTGACATACTATGGGTCTAGATCACCTGTGATTAGTACCACCATGCTAGGAACACCATGAGTCTCTGTTATCTGTGATTAGTACCACTGTAGGGAGGAATACCACTGCTCTGCTCTACCAGTGATTAGTACTATTATGAGGGGCTGATGACCTGAATTTTGGACCCCTTTGGACAACAAGATTCAGCTTAGAATAGAACGCATTGTGAATTGGATCCTATGATTTCTTTGGATTCTTGGTAATTTTCATCGTCATAATCATTCGTTTTAGATTTTAGTCAGTGGATACATTTTGAAGTTTTAATGATCCTGTCATTTCATTGCACCTCGTACCATTAGGGGCAGATGACCTAGCTGTTAGGCCCCTTTAAACAATAAACATCATCATCACCATCATATGTTTACCACTTTAGGCCTACATCTGCAGGTTCAGCTCCAAATGGACAATGAAGATTTACATATGATTTGGAAATCAACTTTTCAATTGCTAGCACACTTCGTTGTAATTCGCTTTATCAAATGTCTCGAATAGGAAACCACGGCAAACCATCTTCAGGGCTGCCGACAGTGGGATTCGAACCCACTATCTCCCGGATGCAAGCTCACAGCCGCGCGCCTCTAACCGCACGGCCAACTCGCCCGGTGATTATTTTATTAACACTGTCGCTGTTATTATTGTTAGTGTTGTTTTCATATTATTGTCATCACTATGTATTATTAACAGTGTTCTAGATCAAGACTGGTTAAGAGTAAGAAAGGGAGTACATCCCTAACTTTGCCAGAATAAATAAAATATTATTATTATCATCCCCCAGAAGGCCCCTGTTCAGCATGAGATACATGAGAATTCTTCTTCGGGTCTGTATCGACTCGTTTAAAGTAATAACATTGTATGGTGCGATATCTCCGGCGATAAGGTAGATAACGTCAATGTATTGCCAGTATTAGCAATGTCGTACGTCTCGCTCAATTTATGAGGATGTTCCTTATCACGTGATCACGTTACTGCATTCCATTCCCCACTGTACCCAAAAGCTAGAGAGCAGGTGTTGAACAATGTACCGTCAGAGACACCAATTTTATTTTCAACCTGTGATCTTCTCTCAGGTCGGAATTTCAGTAAATCGAACAAAATCTAAAGGCGAAAGAGCGTCGTACCAATTCAAGACAGTTTTAACATAGATGTATTTTTGGGCTCGAGGTCTATCGGGAGTAGTCATCAATTTCCCCGACAGCATTGTTACCATAGTAACCACTTGTCATCATCTCACTGTGATGAAACTAGGAGCTTGAGAAAATCTCGTATCAAATGAAGCCCGTTCTGCTAATCAGAACAGTAATAACATTCTGAAACTGGCTGGAAAACAAACCCAGGGCCTTGGATTAAGAGACAGGCACGCTACCTCTACACGTAGCTATCAGCTTGCATTCAGGAGATAGTGGGTTCGCACCCCACTGTCGGCAGCCCTGAAGATGGTTTGCCGTGGTTTCCTATTTTCTCACCAGGCAAATGCTGGAGCTGTGCCTTAATTAAGGCCACGGCCACTTCCTTCCCACTCCTAGGCCTTTCCTATCCCATCGTCGCTATAAGACCTATCTGTGTCGATGCGACGTAAAGCAAGTTTGAAAAATATCCGAAGTTTCACCAATACTCCGATGTGGTATCCTGACACTAAAAGCCCATCTTACTGTTCATAATAACAGATTAACTGATACATTAAAGAATACCTCATCAGCACAGCATTCTGGCAGACTAATACATCGATCATGTACATATATTTTCAGAGGATGCTACTGAACTAAGGTCGTAGTAAAAATTGGCACATTGCCTTAGATGTACTGTAGGTATATAATATTTTTGACCATTTTATTTAATGTTGGGAGGGAAAATATATCTTGTTCAAACCATTAGAGTCACGTTATTCTCGTCCAGTGAATTCGCAACAAATTAATGTCTGAAATCTTCTCTAAAGTTTCAAAAGGTTTACTGCACTGGTTTTAAACATACAATTATATAAATAGATCAGTGGGAGAGTGTTCACTTCCGTACCTCAAGTTCATACCGATTAAAGACAGCTGGACTTTTGGAGGGTGGGAAAAATCCCTTCGATACTTCATGCCGTACGATGTGGGCATGCCAGGACGCCTGGTGTTTACCCGACAAAAATAATACATTCAGCAATAGGTCACCCAGTAGAGTTCTGGTTTCTCTGCGTTCCTTGAATTGTCAACTTCAGTCCGGCTCCTTGGCTGAATTGTCAGTCCGGGTGCGATTATCTGCTGGGTCGGGGATTTTAACTGCCTATAGTTAACTCCTCTGATTCGATGACTGGGTGTTAGTGTTTTCTCAATTCCCATCTTCATCTACACTCAACACATCAGAGAAACACGCAATAATGAATACATCTCTCCACATAGAGTTGGCGCCAGGAGGGGCATCCCTTCGTAAAACTGGACTAATAGTAACGGCCTCCACATACTGAGTTGTGCCGCCCAGCGGTTTAGGGGTAGCATGCCTGCGTCTTATCCCGAGGCCCCGGCTTCGATTCTCGGCCAGTTCATGTACTTTTACTGGGATTGAGGGCTGATTCGAGGTCCACTCAGCCGAAGTGATTACAATTCATGAGCTATCTGATGGTGAGATAGCGGCCTCGGTATAAAAAGCCACGAATAACGGCGGAGAGGATTCGTCGTGCTGACCACACGACACCTTGTAATCTGCAGACCTTGGTGCTGAGCAGCGGTTGCTTGGTAGACCATGCACCTTCGGGGCTGTTGCGCCATGGGGTTTGATTTTGTTTGTATACTTACTGAGTATATACACTGTTAAGTCCTAACTCACCACTTCGGAGAAAAGAAATAATGCCAAAGCTCCATGGGGGAGGTTTCGATGAGAATCACTCTTCAGCCACCATCGATGTTTACAACGCGGACTGGATTCTTAAGTCATAGCGAGGAGTTTTTCCACCCTAATTTGTAGAAACACTGGGGAAGTGCAGTCTCGATAGGCGGCCTGCACGTCTTTGAGGATGGGGCCCTACTTAAGATGAATTTTAATTCTGAAGACGGCAAAAAAAACACCCAGTTCCCGAACCGTAGGAATTCACTAATAAAAGTTAAAAATCCCAGACTCGGCTGGGAATCGAACCCGGGACCCTGTCGAACCAAAGGTAAGCATGCTAACAATTTAGCAGTGGAGCCGGATAAAGGTGTGGCGCAGTTTTCAGCCACACAACCCCAATGGAGGTGAGCTGCATGTACCATTTGAACCTTTGATAGTACCGGCAAACGAACCCGAGCCCCCGAGGACGGCAGCTACGGAAGAGGACAAAACAGGGATCAATCCTCACGAAGTGTTGATCCCAGGTAACTGGGACAAGAGAAGGGAAAGGAAGAAGATTGAAAGTCCAGTTTCACTTACTACGGTACTATAATTCTGGGAGAATGCACAGTCTAAGAAATAATCTACCCGTTCCAGTTTCGTTGTCCACGTGACATTCCTCCTAGATTTCTTCCAAACGGACATCACTATCGTATTGGAAACGGTAATTTTCTTATCGTACTACTGCATTGTGGTGTAACAGGGCGAATGCAGTGAACTCGCAGTTTCGATCAACAGTATTCTGTAACAAATAAACGAGCTCTTGGACCAAATTATCTTTACATGGTACAGGATTGAAAGCTGAGTGTACTCGTGGTATCTTATTCATAAGTTGGAAGGTATTAGGGATGATTGGCGATACGAATAGACAGGAACAAGAGCAGGAGGAGATAAAGGCTAAATTAGGAATGAACTCCATGGATGAAGCTATGCATATAAACTGGCTTCAGTGATGGGGACATATGAAGCGAATGGAGGAGGACAGGTTACCTAGGAGAATAGCGTAGGATCGACTGAAACTAGGGAGATTGCAATTCATTAAAGTTTGATACCTGCATTACACTTTCCTCTTTATTTAATATTTTAGCAATTGTATAGAATAAATTCTCTCCCTTTCTATTTTTGTTTTGTATTCACTTCTCAGGTTTTTAGTCTCAGTGCTTCGGTTTCCCGACAGATTCCTAACAGATGCGCTTCTTCCATTTCACAGAGTAGACGCTGATTTTCGTTATTTCTCTCTCTCTCTGAGCCTTATTTTTATAAATTCCCATTAGCCACCACAGCATTCCTCTCACTTCTCTGTTAGGAAGTCTTTCTCTCCTTATTACAATTTTGTGTATAGTTTTAAAAAAATCCAGCAGTGTCCTTTTAGTTGCTCATTATGCCATAATCGTCTGTTTCTCAGTACCCTTTCGCTCTGACCATTACTTTCTTAATGAATTCCTTATCTTCATCCTGAATCCCTTTACCCCAGTAACTAAACCATTCCTACTGTGTCGAGCATCCTTTTCACTTTCGTTAACCAGTAATCATCCTTTAAGTGTTCCATCTGTTGTTTGTATGCTAAATTGAGTATTCTCCTCCCTTCTCCACCTTTTAACCTTAAGCAATATTTTAATATTTTCCGGGCTATATCTGATTGAATGCTTATATCCTCACATCGTCTTCCAACTCCATAATTGGCCGTGGAATCTGGAAGCCTCATAATTATTTTGCTGAATTTATTATTTATTACATCTAATGTTTTTCTCTCTACTTCAATGCCCCATATTTCTGCCCCATACAATGCTCTTGAAATCACTAGCCACTTAAAATATTGTTATATTTTTATGTAACTTGTATTCGATATTAGGCATCTTACCTAGGATAATAAAGCACTCCATCGTGGAGGGTAAGAGAAGCAGAGTGATACCAAGACGACGACAGTTAGTGATTTAATGGTTAATGATTTAAAGATAAGATGCTGCAGAGCAAGCTACAGATTGTGATGCAGAGAGGCGCTTAGTTCATTCACAGACTTGCAGACTGAACACTGAAAGTCAATAGTCTCATCCAGTTTCGGTTTCAGCGAGGGATCCCACCTCTACCGCCTCAAGGGCAGTGTCCTGGAGCGTGAGACATTTGGTCGAGGATACAACTGAAGAGGAGGACCAGTGCCTCTCCCAGGTGGCCTCACCTGCTATGCTGAATTGGGGAATTTCAGGGGGGGGGGGTATTGGAAGGGATATGCAAGGAAGAGCCCATGGCCTTAAGTTAGGTACCATTCCGGTATTTTCCTGGAGAGTAAGTGGGAAACCACACGGAAAACCACTTCGAGGGTGGCTAAGGTGGGAATAGGTAAGGTAAGGGTTATTCTGCCCGAAGGCAGGTCCGAACCTCCGCAGAGATGTTCCTGAGCCGGAGTTTACGTGCGGTAGGGTGGCCAGTTCCTTTCCGCTCCTCCATTCCCTTACCCCCACGAACAGCGTGTGGCAACCCATCCAACTCCTGACCACGCCCAATGTTGCTTAACTTCGGAGATCTCACGAGATCCGGTGTCTCAACACGGCTACGGCCGTTGGTAAGGTGGGAATAATAATAATAATAATAATAAAAATAAAAATAATAATAATAATATTTGCTTTACGTCCCACTAACTACTTTTACGGTCTTCGGAGAAGCCGAGGTGCCGGAATCTAGTCCCTCAGCAATTCTTTTACGTGCCAGTAAATCTACAGACACGGGCCTGTCGTTTCAAATACCACTGGACTGAGCCAGGATCTAACCTGCCAAGTTGGGGTTAGAAGGCCAGCGCCTTAACCGTCTGAGCCACTCAGCCCGGCTAAGGTGGGAATCGAACCCTCTCTACTTAGTTGACCTCCCGTGGCTGAGTGGACCACGTGCCACTTTTCAAATTTCGTGGCAAAGTCGGGAATCGAACCTGCGCCTCCGGATGTGGCCGCTAATCACATTAACCACTACACCACAGAGGCGGACTGTGTTATTGTTGTTTATATACGTTTGGCTGGTGGACTTCTGTTTGATGAAGGGATCCGCGTCTTGTTTATTGCAGGGACGTGCGATAAGGCCCCAAGGTCTGCTGCTATCAGCTACTGATCTATTTTCAACGTGACCTTCCATCTTTTTGTTCGTACTTGTTCGTCGTGCGTGAATAATTTTAGACACTCCTGTTTGACTTCCCAGAGAGTGGACGTGCCGCAGCGGTATAAGGCCCTCTTCGTATCGATAATGAAGTGCCGGAGAAAATGTCTTGGCGTGCGTTTCATCGCGGCTCCTAGGACGTTACTAACCAGCGCAAGCCGCGATATAGTGCCCTCTCCAAATATTAGGATACAGCTTGTAAATGTATACATTTGAGGAAAGTAAATAAATTCATAAAGCAGCAGGAACGGAGCTGAAATGGTGAAATATAGCGGGAGCGGAGGGATGAAATACCTTCAGATTAGACAAAACCAGTAATTGCACCTATCTGTAAACCAGGGGACAGGAAGGATTTCAACCACTATTGCGGTATCTCGTTGATCAGTATACCAGACAAGGTGTTCACTGGGATTTTGGAAGCGCTGCGCGGACTTACAGTATGTCTATGCGAGAAAAGGTGCCGTACGCTGCGCTGGAATGTGTCGGTTCTCCTGTGTTCAGACTGGGTCTGCGTTACCTATGAGTAGCGCCACTATATGAAGAATACGACGGGTTTACGTTGCCTCTGATTAGTACCGCTATTTGAGCAACACCATGGGTCTGCGTTGCCTGAGAGTAGTACCATTATTTGAGGAACGCCATCGGCCTGTGTTGCCTGCGAGTGGTGCCATTATGTGTGACATACCATGGGTCTGCATTACCTGTGATTAGTACCACTATAGGAGGAACACCATGGTTCTGCTTTACCAGCGATTAGTACTGTTATCGTAGGCCGGTGACCTGGATATTGGACCCCTTTTTATTAACAAACATCATCCCAGAAAAGAAGGCATTGTGAATTGTATCCACTGATTGTTTTGGGTTCATGGTCATTTTTTCATCATCATTCGTTTTCTATTCTAGTCATTGGATACATTTTGAAGTTTTAATTATTGTTTCAATTCGTTGCACTTCATACTATCAGGGGCCGATGACCTAGCTGTTTGGCCCCTTGAAACAACAGACATCATCATCATCATCATCATCATCATCATCATCATCATCATCATCATCATCATCATCATCATGTGATCAGTGGTTGAGAGTAAGTTGGGTTTCAGATCACAGAGGGGTTGTCAGAATCAGATTTTCAGCACGCGCCAAGTAACTGAAAAATGCAGGGAGGTGAGAAGAGTAATCGAGTGGCCCCTCACCACTGCTAGCCTGTGGAGAAAGTGGGCCCAATTCACAGGATGGGGAAGCCCTTGAGGCCAGGCCCATTCGGCACAAGCTTGCGCTACCGAATGAGGGAGAATGCGGTTGAAACTGTGTTTTCTTCCTATTCAAGCACAAGGCACCTAATGTAATATACCACACTGTACACAAAATTGTGACATATAAAACCGTACTTTTGATCAAACTAAAGCCGCTCACAGACCACAAATTGACAAGAACCAACACTGCAATCACAAGCTTTTTGATTTCAAATCGTGAAATAAAACATTCATAGCTGTCGCTTTCTTTTTTTGTCATTCTAGCATTCCTTCTTCGTAAATTTTTAATGATCATTCTCGTACGTCTCAATGAAGCCCTCAATTTTCTAATTATCAATTTAAATTTATCTTCTTTCTTTTGACACTGTGCGTGTTCAAAGTTTTATCCATTTTCCTCGTCTGGGGTTGAACACCCCGAATTAACAAACAAGAAGATTATTAGTTAAAATGTGGATTACCGAACTCGAATAGGAGTATATTGTGTTCAAAGCTCTTCCGGTAATAAAATATGAAATGTTCTCACCTTTTGCACCTGAGCAGTATTAACGACACTGGTAGCGCACTTCAGTACGATATTAATTGGCTCGAATGTATCAACATCCCTGGATTGTGTTTCATTCCTTTTCTGCAAACAGTTATTATTTAGAACGTCATCCAAACGGAACAATAAAGCATATCAATCATTATCTTAATTTAAGTGCTGCCGGGCTGAGTGGCTCAGACAGTTGAGACGGTGGTCTTCTGAAACCAACTTGGCAGGTTCGGTCCTAGCTCAGTCTGGTGGTACTTGAAGGTGCTCAAATACGTCAGCCTCGTGCCGGTAGATTTACTGGCACGTAAAAATATCTGCGGGACTAAGTTCCAGCAGCTTGCCGTCTCCAGAAACCGTAAAAGTATTTAGTGGGAGGTAAAGCAAATAACGTTATTATTGTTATTTCTTCGAATTTGGCCATGACCACGGAAAATGACCCTGTGCATTCATCTTAATTCTTCTTTCCTTGACTTCCAATAGTTCTTCATCCTTTCACTTTGCTGTTTCCTCCTCTCTTGTGTCCAGATGTTATTATTACCTTTCCTCTTTTCCTTCTCCTGGAAACCCTTGAAATTTTGTATGAATCTTCTGAAAGCTGTTCTGTCTTGTATTACATCGTCTGTAATTCCAATCCCTGTCATATCGTTTTTTACTCCTTGGATCCACTGGTTGCCATTCTTGCTCTTGTAAACATGGTTAAACACTCGTTTTTTTCAGTCTGCTGTTATCCATCCTCATTATGTGACCAAGAAATATAATTCTCCTTTTTCTGATCGTGTCTAACATCCCTTCATTTCCTTCATCCTTGTATAGATCTGTATTCCTCCTATGTCTAAACTCTCCTTCCTTCGTTTTGAATTATTATTATTATTATTATTATTATTATTATTATTATTATTATTATTATTATTATTATTATTAAGGCGCTTACGGCTGTAAGTAGACTGGGTATGCAGGGAATACGTTCGGGAAAGCATTCTCTCTCAGTCTAGGCCCGGGTAAGTATGTTTATTCACTTGGTCAGAGCTAAAGTGCTCCGTACAAATAACTCTATGAACACCAGGTGTCGAGTTCTTCCTCTTAACTGCCTTCGTCCACAGGGCCCGACGGTCTAGGTAGGTTCTTAGAGAATCTACATCAATCCATATTTTAAAACAATGATGCTCTCTCCATGAAAAACAAAAACAAACATGTATGTTTACGTCTGGTACGTACTAGCCTACGGGAAGAAAAACTTACCGATGAAAAGCAGTGCCGGGTTTTCTTTTCCTGTCACTTTTATTGCTGCAGTCATACACACCACGTCCTATGATAAACAACGGTTCCATTAGGCAACTTGTCACAGGTAACTCACTGGGTGAATACAAACTTATGACTAGCAACTAGCTCACACTGCTCCCCGGCCGGCCGTGGTGCCGAACAATATGGCTGCCGCTTTCAAGGAGCGATCCCGTTTGGCCTGGCTAAGGGCCACTCCATTACTCTTCTCACCTCCCTGGAAGATGCTACGAGAGGAATGGACAGTTATGTTTATGTTTCGTAGATCTAGAGTGAGGCATATGACACAGTACAGAGATGTTCGCCGTACCAGAGGTCTATGGGATTAAGTGTAGATTAAAAGCAAAACACATTTGTGTTGATAATTGGGCTACAGTGAGAATTGATGGTAGAATTATGAATTAATGTTATTGTTTTTACGTCCCATTAACTACTTTCGGCGGTTTTCGGAGACGCCGAGGTGCCGAAAGTTTGTCCCTCAGGAGTTCTTTTAGGTGCCCGTAAATCTTCCGACACGAGGCTGATGTTATGCTCTTAAATTCCGGCCGATTCAATGATTTATGACTTTACATTTGGCATCATCAGAAAGAACGGAAAATCACGCAGTCGTTTTATTAGACTTATCACTTATCGGGCGAGTTGGCCGTGCGGTTAGGGGCGTGCAGCTGTGAGCTTGCATCCAGAAGATAGTGGGTTCGAACGCCACTGTCGGCAGCTCTGAAGATACTTATGCGTGGTTTCCCATTTTCACAGCAGACAAATTCTGGGACAGCCGCTTCCTTCCCACCCGTAGCCTTTCCTATCCCATCGTAACCATAAGACCTGTCTCGCCTGTTATCATCCTACATCTGCTCTAATCTGTTTGTCATATTCATACCTTAGTCTATCCCTGCCGTTCTTACCGCCTATACTTTCCCCAACAACCATCTGAACGAGTCCTGGCTGTCTTAAGGTGCGTCCTATCACTGTATCTCTTCTTGTCGTCAAATTTAGCCAAATCAATGTCTTCTCACCAATTTCATTCCGTATCTCTCCATTCGATCTACCCATCTCACTTTTAGCATTATTCTGTAACACCCCATTTCAAAATCTTCTATTCTTTCTGAGCTAGTTGTCGTCCATATTTCGCTTTCACAGAACAGCACGCTCCAGACGAAAGTCTTCAGAAACATATTTTTAATTCCTGTATCAATGTTCTAAGAGGTTGGGGTCATCCATGAGAAACTTTCCCTCCAACCAGCGATGTTGGGGGGGGGGGGAGGTCTTACAAAAATATGACAAAACTGTACAATAATTTGGGGGGGGGGAGGAGGGTCTGTATGAAAATATGTACGTTCATCATTATTTTTCGTTGTTACTCGATTTGAAAATTTTGTTAGCACTTTCCATATACTTTTTAATTCCAGTCTGCCTTTTTTTATTTTTTATTTGTTCGTTTCCCTGACATTATGGTCAGTTTTGAGACAAGACAAGTCTGACCGAGCTCGATAGCTGCAGTCGCTTAAGTGCGACCAGTATCCAGCAATCGGGAGATAGTGGGTTCGAGCCCCACTGTCGGCTGCCCTGAAGATGGTTTTCCGTGGTTTCCCATTTTCACACCAGGCAAATGCCGGGGCTGTACCTTAATTAAGGCCACTGCCGTTTCCTTCCAATTCCTAGGTCATTCCTATCCCATCGTCGCCATAAGACCTGTGTCGGTGCGACGTAAAGCAACTAGAAAAAAAAAAGACAAGTCTGCCAAATGTAAATTCTAATAGTAATAAATTTTGAAGAATAAGATTGATGTAGACTACACTTATCTTCGCAGTTTCCTTCATTAGGAAATTAGCACCATTTTGCGTTATACATTTCCTATAAGGTTTGTAAAAAAAGCTCACATTTACAATTAACTTCATAATATCATATTTCGGTGAGAAGTTTACCGAACGCGTATCGAAACCAGTATTAAGGTTATGTGCCTAGATTTCTCTCATTAGTTTTTGTTGTGAACTTGGCACTTGATTTATTTTTACTTTTTCTCAGACAAGTGTATGTGGGCGGGGGTAATTCATTTTGGACGTTGACTAGGGGGTGGATTTAATGACTGTTACAACGTATTACAATTGGGGAGGGGTTAAATTTTATGGCATTTTTGCGGACGTATTTTATTAATGACCGCTAAGTGAGCAAATGTATTTTCTTAAGAAAGGCCTCCCTTGCTTGTGCTAGTCTGCATTTTATGTCTTCCTTACTTCTGCCATCGTTAGTTATTCTTTTTTTTAAATGAAATTTTATTCATAATTATTACAATTGTGCACGCGATGGATTATGCCAGTACACACCCCGAATGTGAACCGCAACGTGAAAATACGCACGTGTGTGGCCGTAGCCAGCTGTAACTGTTGGCAGTGACTGCTAGGTTATTTCGCTGAAACTGCCCGCCTTAGCTGCTGACTGCTGTTGGAGAAAGCAAGAAGTCATTTTGATACGAATTTTGGGAGGGTAAACAAAGTGTGATATTTCGAGAGCTGGATTTAGATATAATAGGGAACATGCATGATCCGGGGTTTTAATTAAAAATATGCTAATCTGATACAAAATTGCATGCAGAATTCAAAAATGTGATCAGAATGTACAAATAATAACTCCAAACATGATAAAAATCTACGAAAATGTCACGTCACGCAAGTACGCGATCTCATTGGCCTGACGTCATCGTACAGGTTGACTGAATTAGCAGACGAAATAACACGCAGTGTGCTGTGAGAAGCAGGATACACTTCGCGTATTTCTACTTTACGTTGGTGTCTAGTATGGTTAAATTCGAGGTCTATACATTGGATAATAATCTGAGTGGTATATTTTAGACTTAAAATGAATCCTGTGCAGACAGTGAGGCAGAAAACTTATAAATGGTGTAGAGTTCCGATGTGCAATAGCACATCGCATACCATCACAAACAAATTGTTTATAAACGTTCCAAAGACGCTAAAACTAGGGAGAAATGGATTTTGGCGAGCTGGAGAAATGCTGGTGATATATCGGAAAAGTCTACAGTTTATTTTTTTGAAAATTTTAACGTAAGATGAATTTGTTTGAATTTTCAAATCACTTTTCCATGTCAGCTGTTCTAGTGGTAAAACTTTAAATTTTAATGTATGATGCTTTATTTAAATGCTTCAATTACATCTTGGAATATGAAAGTAATAAACGGTGCATTAAATAATGCTGATTATTAAAGTATTCTCCAAACCTAACCTATGTTTTGGGTGATCCATGTCAAGATAATAAATCAAAGGGGTTATGAACCATTTTGACAGCTCTAATTCTACCAATATATCTTGGCATGGGAGAGTTATGTATGTCTTTATTGAAGAGCTTAATTGGTAAAGAAATTCAGGCTATATCTAAATACCCTATAATGTAGCAAAGAATAGGCGTGTACATCATGAAAGGAAACGACGTGAATTTAACAAATGTATAACTCTACACAAAACCAATGCTTGTCTGTTGGAGTCTTATAAGTTAACAATGCTCAATTATAATAATTATCATAATATTAATGAAATAAATAACATAATTGCACACAGGTGAAAATAGTGATGTAGGTGTTTAAAATATTATCCAACTTAGCCTAAGTTTTAGGTTATACAAGCCAAGTTAATAAACCGAAGAGTAAAAATACCGCGCGAGTTGGCCGTGCGGTTAGGAGCGCGCAGCTGTGAGCTCGCATCCGGGAGATAGTGGGTTTTGAACCCCACTGCCGGCAGCCCTGAAGATGGTTTTCCGTGGTTTCCCATTTTCACACCAGGCAAATGTTGAGGCTGTACCTAAGGCCACGGCCGCTTTGTTCCCATTCCTAGGCCTTTCCTGTCCCATCGTCGCCATTATGTGACGGTGTGACGTAAAGCAAACAGAAAAAAAAATTAAAGTCACAGCACCCAAAGACATTCCTGTATTGAACGACTAAAATGTCACCAGGACACTTTTCTTTCCTGATATGCTCAGCTTGTTAAAAGCCAAATGTAATTAATGTTATTGGCTTCACGCCCCGCTAGCTACTTCTACGATTTTCGGAGACGCCGATGTACAGGAATTTAGTCCTGCAGGAGTTATTTTACGTGCCATTAAATCTACCGACACGAGGCTGACGTATTTGAGCACCTTCAACTACCACCGGACTGAACCAGGATCGAACCTGCCAAGTTGGGGTCAGAAGGCCAGCACCTAAACAGTCTGAACCACTCAGCCCGACTTGTGAAAACTAGATGAAGTCATATTTACCTTTATCATGTTTAACTTTTTCCCTCCACAAAGATATTTAATTCTCTTTCATGGGCCCCGGAAGTGGGTAGGCCAGTTGTCCCAACCATAAATATATATTTTTTGGGGAATGATAGATTATAGCCCTATAGTACTATGATATTTCTTTCTTTCCTTCTTTCTTTCTTTCTTAATCAGTTTATCCTTCAGGGTTGGTTTTCTCTCGGACTCAGCGAGGGATTTCACCTCTACCACTTCAAGGGCAGTGTCCTGGAACGTGAGACTTTGAGTATGGTGATGCAGCTGGTGAGGAGGGCCATTACCTCGCCCAGGAGGCCTCACCTGTTATGCTCAACAGGGGCCTTGTTGGAGGATGGGAGGATCGGAAGGGATAGACAAGGAAGAGGGAAGGAAACGGCCGTGGCCTTAGGTGCCTGGAGGAGAAGTAGGAAAATACGAAAAACCACTTCGAGGATGGCTGAGGTGGGATTCGAAACCCTTCTACTCAGTTGACCTCCCGAGGCTGAGTAGACCCCGTTCCAGCCCTCGTACTATTTGTTTTCAACTTTCATGGCAGAGCCGGGAATCGAAACCGGGCCTCCGGGAATGGCACACATTAACCACTACACCACAGAAGCGGACTAGTACTATAATGCTACCTATATGTTTATGTTAGTGCTGAAATACGATTTCTTACTTTACTAATGCTGAAAGCCCGAAAATGTAATGTTATTCTTTAATAGGGGAATCAGTCTAGAAGGAAATGTTGAAAGTGATGTGATATCTATCCAGGTTCAGTTGTTATCCTAATACTATGGGTTACAGTACATTGCACGTATATAAAAGATGCCACTTACAAACTTGCTTTTTATCCGCGAAATTCTGCGGCCACAAAAGTCACTATTTTTCAAGAATGATGACATCTACACATGATAGATTGGCTGATTGTGCTGTTTTGAACCTTTCT
Source organism: Anabrus simplex (assembly GCF_040414725.1). NCBI lineage: Eukaryota > Metazoa > Arthropoda > Insecta > Orthoptera > Tettigoniidae > Anabrus > Anabrus simplex. The sequence continues at coordinate 784,722,072 of NC_090265.1, forward strand.
TCTGTCATTCTGAAGTTATTCGCGATCATGAATAATAAACAATCGGCTTTAGCAACGGCTGATGCACAACGGCTGGTAGAGCTCCATGCGATACGGGATCGTGACGTCACAGCGCGCCGCTTACGTCAGAGGCCGTTTCACTCGCCTTGCGGAAAGGCACTATTAAATATTTTTTTAATGGTAGAAAACAAGGCAACATACCACAATGTAATACGTTTACGTACTATTTCATTGGTGTACTTTTCAAAAAAAATATTTTTGAAAATGATGCATGTTCCCAATTGCATCGTTCTTGTTGGAAAAGGAGGAAGAAGAATAAGAATAAGAAGAAGGCGAAATGATACGCCTCTCATCAAGAGTGGATATTGGGGCTTGTCAGGGTGCATGCACCGGTGCATTGCGCGGCGCAAGGTGTATAAAACGACATTTTATTAATTTATTTGGCTTTAGATCAGTATCAAACCAAACAGCCATCTGGATATGACAATATATTGATTGGAACTTTACAATTCATTACAAGTCATTGTCACATATGTTGCACAGTCCGAGCGCCTCACGACCAAAGAGAAAACATCGTGCTTGTTGGACGGCAGCCGCGCTCTGGAAACCTTTGCCATTTTCTTGAAAATAGAAAAGCAAAATGTTTACAGCCGAAATAATAAAGATAACATTGTAGAACTGAATATCACACCACACAAGTTCGACTTCGCTACATTTGTCCATCTCTTTATGTAATCAAATACAGAGTGAAATAACGTTAAATGTTTTTGTAGGCGGCGGTACGGCGCCCAAAAGCCCTTCATGCACGAAGCGCCACTGGTTGCTAGGTAATACTGTCTGGCTACATATCGATACTTTTCTTTCCAACACGCAGTTTGTTACCAGTACATGGACGCATTCACGTATCGCCCTATACGCATGCGCTGACTTCGTATCAGTTACGGGATTCATACACGATTGCGTTGTGTTGGAATAGATTCTCGTTCATGTTATGAACTGGCCTGGAGGAATACCTTCTTTCTCCATGAATTTGGAGTAACACAGTCCATTGAAAGCTGAAATATGAACGAGAGGAAGTTTCCTTGCTATTAGTCCCCAGTAATAACGCCGTATATATTTGCTAGTAGCTTTACGTCGCACCGAGACAGATAGGTCTTATGGCGACAATGGGACAGCAAAGGCCTAGGAGTTGGAAGTGGCCGCGGCCTTAATTAAGGATTAAGGTACAGCCCCAGCATTTGCATGGTGTGAAAATGGGGAAACCACGGAAAACCATCCTCAGGGCTGCCGACAGTGGGATTCGAACCCACTATCTCCCGGTTGCAAGCCCACAGCCGTGCGCCCCAAACTGCACGGCCAACTCGCCCGGTAATATTTTATTTTAATATTAACTAACGCAATATTTCTATAATTATACAATTATAGTTTGTAATTTAGACCATATTGACGCGAAATGTAGATGTTGAGACCTATAAACAAATGTTCATATTTAGCGATTTAACCTATACTTTATATCTGTATTTAAACACAAAATATGGAATAAAATAACAGAATGGGAAAACTTGTATATGTTTCAGAATTGTCCGAATTCCTCATACTCCATGTTTTCTTTAAGTTGCTTCTATGTTGCTCTCTTATTTGAAATCAATTTGCAATATCTTGAGCAAGTCCGCGGTTTATCCTGAAATGCTCGAAGAAGTCCTTTTCATCATAATGAGAGACAGTTTCTTCTGAAAAATGCATCGTATTTCAATTACATTGTTTGTATTAACCTGGTAGATTTTGGACCTTTATATAGGCCTAACGTAACACAATTCATAAATAACTAAAGAGAGATAACACATTAAATACTGGAACCTAAATAATTTTAATTTATTTTTGCGAAAAATAGCAGCTTTTCTTCATTTTCACGGGATGGAGATTGTAAAGGTCGTTGTCACTTTCCGTAATAACCTCAATAATCTAACATCTGATTAAGGTTTCTCAAAGAAGAAGGAAGTTTACATCAGGAGGCAATGATTCAGTGTTTCTGCGCATGTCACGGGAATGTACGGATCAGCACACGCTTTAGACCGCGGACTATTTCGGACCGTTAGGGATCGATGCAAAGAGTTAGTTCGAAAGCCTGACAGTAGTACATGGACGAATACATGAACGCAATTTTGACTGTGTTGGAAAGGATTTTCCGTATTGCACATGAGCAAAGCGGCCATGTACCGGTACAGGGACTGTGTTGGAAAGAACCTTTTATATCACAGCCTGCACGGTTGCTGGGGTTACACTTCCGTCACGCTAATCTTCCGTAACGCTAATTTTCAGATGGCGCGCGGCTGTGAGCTTGCATCCGGGAGATAGTAGGTTCGAATCCCACTATCGGCAGCCCTGAAGATGGTTTTCCGTGGTTTCCCATTTTCACACCAGGCAAATGCTGGGGCTGTTCCTTAATTAAGGCCACGGCCACTTCCTTCCAACTCCTAGGCCTTTCCTATCCCATTGTCGCCATAAGACCTATCTGTGTCGGTGCGACGTAAAACCCCTAGCAAAAAAAAATTTCAGATGACCCTCAGCGGGCATATTTATGTCAAAAGTAATGTTACCAGGCTACGACTTTGAACACGCTAATTGACGTAGAAGCCGAGGAGAGAGATGAAATATGACAATAGTAATGTTACTGATTTTATATCATACTGTAACGTAAGTGCCTTCTTCCCGTACTCAAGAGAGTACGGAAAATGACACCTTACCGTACTCTTAAGTACTTGACCCACTTTTTAAACTTAGAAATCATATCTCATTGGTTGAACTCCGCTTCACAGTAATGTAAACACGGTTTTTCAGAGAGATAATGAATCAGCGAACACCAAGCTTAACACATTGACGACGGGCCCCGAACGAGAAATTACACTGTTGCACTCAAACTACTGTAACTGGAAATGTATTTAAGATATCGACCTCAAACTTGGACCATGTACTCACTAGGTTTATTTGTAGTCTGTACGTTGTGATATTTTTCAAAGCAATACCGTTTGTGGTTCCATTTAATAGTCTTTCTAAGTACAGTCTAGTACGAATGCCGTGTTTGTGCCATTCGTGTAGGTACTCATTGTTTTCAAGTATGCAAGGATTTCTCGTTACGGCTACTACCCGTTTAGTGTTAGCCGTCAATCATTAGAAATATTCAATTCACTATCACTCGATGCCTATTATAACCGGCCTGTACATAATTAATCACAATTATTGGTAGCCGTCGGTAAGTGAATACGCCCTGCCATGTTGACATCTGCACTGGAGCTCCAGGGAATAGCTGTATATATCCGATATATCCGACATTATTTTGTGAAATACACGAAGGTTTAAAGAAAGAAATAAAGATGCAGCGATAATTTATATTCCATGAGTACACCGTTTGGAACTCATAATCTCCCCCACAATTTCATCAAGAATCAAGGAAATACAAGGTGCATAAAAGCGAGAATTCTCGTAGCCGATCACCTAGCTTACTGTCGGCTGTCACTTACGGTCAGCTGAGAAATTACAAGAATTCCAGAGCTCATCACCCTTGTGGCACATCAGATAATGAATCTGCATATAAATGTCGAAATACTTTGTTGTCACTAAGGGCACGTTTCCATAGGTGTAGAGGATTCGATCCCGGGATCCCGACCGCTTTTCAATCCCGTAGATTTCGGGATTACGTTTTCGGGATCCCGCGATTTTCGGGATTGACATCATTTTTAAAAAATTGTAAAATAGACTGCGTGAAGCGAAACTCTCAGTGCGTTATTTATGCGTCTTTTCGGTGTGTAAATACCTGTTCTCGTTTAGCGCATGAGTTCATCCCCTATGTGCGTGAAAGTCTGACCACAATGCGTGCATTAGTGCATTACCTCTCCCGTGTGAGTGTGATGAGTGAATGCCTTCTTGAAATTTAGCGTCAAAAAGGCGCTTATAGCTTTGAATAATTCAGTGCAGTTGGAAGAGTCCGATTTCGAGCTCATCGATGAAATCATTAAAGTCTTGGCTCCAGTCAAATTAACTGTAGAAGCACTCTGTCGCACTGATGCGAATTTATGCACAACTGGTGCTGCCCTTAAGTTTCTTTTTAAGCAGATAAATGACAATAGCTCCGAGTTGGTTTTAAATTCAAGATACATTTACAAAAGCGCATGAAAGATCGCCGAAGAAATGAGTTGAATGGCGTATTTTGCTACCTACAAAATCCTCATAGTGACAATGTAGCGTCGGCGTTCGATGATGAAATAAAACATACATTTTCAAGTCTGAGCAAAGTCATGATAAAAACACATTGTTTCTTTAATTGAGAGATTAAATGGTAAAAAAATACGAAGAGGTAGAACAAAATATGCAAGTCGAGCCTACAAATAGAGAAAAAAGTGATTTGACGCTCAAAGAAAAACTTCAGCTAGAAATAGAAAACAGCATGAAAATTATGTCTCCTGAAGTATTAAATGAAAATGAATTTTCCAGAATTGTTAAGAAAGAAATGAACCTATACGAGTCTTCAAATTCTACTCGGAGCTATAACCTAGAGCAGGCTTATAAGTATTTACTAACGATTCCTCCAACTTCCATCGAACTTGAACACGCTTTCTCATCAGCTGCATATATGTGCAACAAATTGAGAAGCAGGTTTGGTGATGAGACACTGGACGCGTTGTTATTTCTCAGATCATATTTTCGCAATTCAAACTAGAATGTTGACATTAAATTAGTTTTCTTTATATTTACGAGAAATATGACTGGTTAATGTTATTTTTAAATACTTTTTGCTAAGAAACTTTCTACCTACTTATGATGTTGTTACATGAAAGTCATCTGTATAGTCTATGTTCAGAGAGATTGTTGTTAATTTCCAAAGTTTATTTGCATAGTTTGTTACATAAGGGTTTTTTAACTTTGTGTAAGTTTAAAGAGATCTCACTGATTCTTGGAAAAGAATAATTTTAACATAGAGACTGAGTGATTTTAAATCTGGTTAGTCTGACTACAAGTCTGATTAGTTAGAGTGATTAGATTAGCTAGATGTATACCGTAAAATATGTATATTTTGTCTAAATTTCGATTTGCTGATTAAACAGCTGATTTCTGTGAGAATATCTAATTTTTTATTTGTAACTTTCAATCCCGGGATAATCCCGGGATCCCGGGACTGACCAAGTGTAATCCCGAAATCCCGGGATTAGAAATAAGGGCCGGGATCGAATTTCCTACATAGGTGGCATCTTGTACAATGATTGTCGGCGCGTAAGGACACCCGTGTAAATACGAAGTTTCCAAGGCTTCAAAGATCGTATAATTAAAAAAATACATCGACACTTAAATCTTCGATCCCTCTACTCTATGACATGGTTGAAAGTAGTATCTTCACTGTTGTCTAGGTCAATCCATTTCCAATATCGTATATATCACAGCATATCAAAACGGTCGGGACTGGAGTATTATGGTTACCACTCTTGTAGCTTAGTGGACTGTTACCTGCTTCAAGTACCAGTAACATTAATTTTAATGTTTTGTTCACCATAACTCAATGTGCACATCTCTCATAACTTCCATAGCAAAAAAGAAAATACACATACGTAACAAAAGAAAAACGTTACCGCATGAGTCAAAATGGATGATTTCCGTGGCGATATGTCAGTTATATTTATAATTCAATATATAATTTAAAATAAGTAAAATTACCATAGTATAAAATAAAATATTGTACGCGACAGCCAATAAAGTGATTATAAAGTTTACGTTACTCATTTTCGAAACTGTCAGCCGTAAAGTAAAAGACCACTTTCAGTGGCTGTTGCGTAAAACACTGTTACGTCCCACTAACTACATTTCCTGTTTTTGGAGATGCCGACGTGCCAAAATTGTGTCCCGCAGAAGTTCTGTTACGTGCCTATAAATCTGCCGACAAGAGGCTGACGTATTTAAGCACCATTAATTACCACCGGACTGAGCCGGGATCGAATCTGCCAGGGTGGAGTCGGGAGGCCAGCACTCTAGTGTCTGGTGGTGGTGGTGATTAGTGATTGTTCTTTTTTCCTAGTGGCTTTACGTCGCACCGACGCAGATAGGTCTTATGGCGACAATGGGACAGGAAAGGCCTAGGAGTTGGAAGGAAGCAGCCGTGACCTTAAGTAGGTAGGAAAATGGGTTCGAACCCACTATCTCCCAGATGCAAGCTCACAGCCGCGCGCTTCTAACAGCACGGCCAACTCGCCCGGTAATTATTGTTTTAAGAGGAAGTACAACTAAGCAACCATCCTCTATTAACACTAATCAGAGAGAAAAAATGGAAGCGATCCGACACTTCGAAAAATAAAGATATCGGCTAAAGAAAGACAAGGGCCCCGAAGCTCGTGGATTCTCTAGGATTCGAAAACCTAATATCGTCGGGGTCGGAAAAGAACAAGAGTTGACCAAGGGAGGTCGGATAGGATAAATGAAAGTGAGGAGCTTGGCACAAGTAAGTGGAATCAATGCGAGGACTCAGCTAAGGGCCCCGTGGTCGCCAAGCCCCTCTCTCACGTTCAGAACACTGGGGCCCCCTTTAGTCAACTCTTACGACAGGCAGGGTATACCGGCCCTACCCACAGGGGATCTACTGCCTGAGCTACTGAGGCCGGCTGAAACATGAGAGAGAGTTTGATTAGAGGAAAGTTATTATTAGATTGTTCACTATTGATACCAGCAGTGGTTTAATCTAATCAAGCAATTTTTAAACGCGAGCGAAGCTAGAACTGCTAGTTGTAATACAACTTTGTTTTGGGGTTCTTCGACAGAGTGGTCCTGAACCTGTATGCTTTAAATGTGGATGTGGATCCGTTACATGCTCAGTTTCATATCTTCATAGTATGAATATCAAATACGAGTTTAGTCTATACATTGGTCAGAATTGAAAAAGAATGGTATTTTTGTGCCGGTCATGTCCGCAGTAACAAGGAAATGCGCCTTTTAATTTTCCGTCGTGTCTGTATGTATGTGGGTATGCGCATAACGAGAAAATGGCTGAATAGAATTTAACTAAAATCAGTCGGTAAAGTGGCGGAATGAGGCACTACAATCTAGGCTATAAATAATAATTTTATTCACGCTGAGTAAAATGTTAACTTAGTGAAAGTCCTAAACTTTAATTCTCATATATCTATGTTATTAGTGGTCCTATGGGTAAATACGACAAAACCAAAATTATATAAAATTCAATTATCTGTGTATATTAACATGTCCTGACTGACTGACTGACTGACTGACTGACTGACTGACTGACTGACTGACTGACTGACTGACTGACCGACCGACCGACCGACCGACCGACCGACCGACCATCGCCCAACCAAAACTATTGGACATAAAGAAACGAAATTTTGGGGATACATTTATATGTTACAGTGTAGGTGCTGACTAAGGAAGGACTTTTGCATGTTCCGTCGCTAAGGGAGTGATTAGTGGGGATGAATGGTTTAAATGAGTATATCTATATCTCAAAAACTTAAAAGTTGGGAAAATTGGTATTTGGGATCTCCTTTAAAAACAAAGAAACATATTTTTTATTTTAGGAAAATCTGTTAAAGGTTAAAGAAGTGAAATGTGGGTCGAAATTTTTTTATGTGGATGCTTATATCTCAAAAAATAAACATGTTACAGGCGTGAAAATTGGAACATGGAATCCCCTTTAAAAAATAAAGAAAAACGTATTTTTTTGTTTTCGGAAATCTACTTCAGGGTGGTAAAAAATTGAAAAAGCTGGTGAATTTTTGAAATGAGTATACCTACAGTACTTCTCAAGAACTTAACATGTTACAGACGTGAAGATTGGCATTTGGAATCTCCTTTAAAAATAAAGGAATATGTATTATTATTGTTTTCGGAAAATCCACTTAGGTGGGGGTCGAAGGGCGGGAAAGGACTTATAAAGGGGTTGAATTCTTTTGATTGAGATAGTTATATCTCTGTTACCGTGTTTTGGTGGTAGTTATGCATGAAAGAAGGTGCGGGGTGGTGATCGGGTCTCAAGCTACTAAAGTGAAATTAATTTTAAAATTTAACAAGGTTATATTTTCTTTTCAAAATTAGGTAACAACAAATAGAACAGGTACTTAGTAGCCGAAACACGATTGACAAATACATTTACATAGGTACCCCATTTGGGGTTTCAAAAGTCAGAAACATAATTCTTGAGCAATGAGCCCAACCTTACAATGAACACCATACAACAAAGGGGCCGAAAACCCCCAAACATGCCAGAAACATCTGCTTCCAATTACATCCAAAAGCCTCCTTGAGGCAGAAACACAATTTTCAAAAAGGGCAACTTCCCCCTAAAATACAAGCCTATCATAGGCCACTCCGAACTCCACCTTTAAGCCGTCCTCAAAGGACATATACACAGGGGCAAAATACCCAACCTACTGAGGTCTGATAAATAACAAGAAGATTAATACATGACCTCTAAAATACAATTTGAGAGGAGGCGAACTTGCACTCCTAATACACTTTGCTTAAGACCTACTTGGCACTAGGCCGTTAATACAAGGGCTAATCCCATACTACAGAGGTGACTTAATAGCAATTTACATTACATTACGGAAGAATTGGTTGAGAAAAATAAGTTCACCTCAGGACGATGTGAGTGGGAGCTCGAGAGGGTTAAGCACTCTCTATCCCGATATGTCGTTTTAAAAGAGAATATATGAAAAGAGTAGTTACATTTTAGGAAAAGGTTACATGGTTGAACGCTTAGAACCCGCCCCGAAAGTTAAACTGCTGAGCTAGCAAAGAAAGAAGTTATTAATCGGCCATTACCTTGTTGTTGACCGCTGCCGAAGAAAGAGGCGCTTCCCGCCCCCTGCTATGTACTTAACACACTGAAAGATGGAACACAAGTGGCCCGGAGACCCGAAAATCAGCAGTTTATATCCTCTCGCGGAAGGTTCTAGGCGCTAGGGGAAAGAAAACACCCTCCCACAAACTCTTTATTGGGTAGGACCCCGCAACAGATTCAAGTTGGGGGAAGATACACCAGATTGGTCAGAAATTAATAGAAGAAATTCGGGATTGGATACATTCATAACAAGGGGAAGAAAGGGGTAAATATTGCCAACTTAAACAATGACAGAAAGAAATTTAACAAAGAACAAACTCTTGAAATTAAATTTTCTCCAAAAAAAATAGTTCTTTGACTCCGCACTAGGCTGCACTATTGTAGATCTTCAGTAGTGTCCTCTAGAAGAGAAAGTTCACACTTCTTACTTCAAGCGAAACAAAAACACATCAAAAGTGACACAGTTCTAAAACTCCAAAATTTACAGGTAGTGACATCTTCTGAGAAGGTAGAAAATTAATAACGTCAATAAAGTTCAGACTTCCTCCAGCAGAGGAGTTTTAACTGGCGCGCATTTAAATTAGCGGCGTGGAGGTGTACCACCCGGTACAGACCTCCCCCCCCCAAAAGTTCCTCCAAGGGGTAACACAGAAGAACATAAACTTTTGTTTGAAAATAAGGTCCAAGTTTTGATGTTGATATTAAAATAAATTGCAGAAGTATTTGAGAAATTTCTTAATTCAATTCCAAAATTTTGTTGTAATTGGTAACGTAAGGTTTTTATGTTTGTAGAAGGCGAATTTCTGAAGATAATCTTTTAAAAGGTGATGAAAAATTTTGCAATGTCCACCAAATTTGTTGTTGAATTCCCAAGTGTAGTCATCTCTTATAGTGACTGTCCATGTAGTTGATGTAGGCTAAGTTGGATGGCCAGACCGGCCGTTGCAGCTTGCGTCCAAAGGAGGCCGCTCGGACCCCTCAAGTACCCTGAGATACCGCTCGCCCGCACTATGAGGGGAGCAGAGGTGTTGAAGCACGCCGCGCCCGCGGTGAACATATACAGGCCGCGGGCAAGTAGCAGGTCGTGCGCCGCACATCAGCCTTGGCCGGGAGGAGAGCTCCGGCTCGCCGTGCACACGTCGTCCTCGCTGGGGCCGAGGGGGCCCGTCCTCAGCTCCAGTTGCTGCACGGCGCCGCGCGGCTGCGGGGGCACTGAAACATTAAAGTTTGGCGGCAGAATTGTGTTGGACCATCATCTTCTTTGAGGGTACAGGCTTATGGAGAGGTTGAGGGGCCAGCGGCATGCGGATATCCATGGCATTTACTCAAATCAAGCCACAGTGTGTATTGAAGCAGGAGACGGGAGCGTGGTAATGGCCGAGGCAAGGACAGGATGGCAGTTTAACAATCGGGGAGGTTTACAAGAAATGCTTACATATAAGACAAAATATTATAGAAGGGGCAGAAAGCCTGAAAAGTTGAACTCAAAAAAAAAAAAATATAACCTTCATATTCCTTTCAAATTATATGAAGCAAGTTGACACAAAATTTACACCGGTTTCACCTGTGACAGGTGAACCCTAAATATCCTCTCGGTGGCTGGATTGCTTAATAACAACGTAACCGGGGTGAGGAAATCGAGAATTATACAAGGCCCATGAAATCTGGGGGCAAGCTTGCCCGCGGGAACAAGATTTTTGACCATTACTTGGTCACCTACCTTTAAAGGGGTGGGTCTCCGTCCACGATCATACCTTTCCCTAACCTTTTCATGAGATACTTTAAGATTAGCTTTAGCCTTCTTCCAAAGATCTTTAATGTTGTCCGGATCTATTGTCTCGGGCAAAATGTCACTCAGAGACCAGAGGTTAGAGAGCGGCGTGTTGGGAACAAACTTAAACATCAAAGAAGCTGGAGTAAACTTGTGAGATTCATGAACCGCCGAATTCAAAGCAAAAGCTATCCAATGCAGGGACGTGTCCCACCTGGAATGATCTTCATGATGATAGGCAATCAGTGCGGACCTGAGATTACGATTAACCCGTTCAGCCAGAGATGGTTGAGGGTAATAAGCAGAAGTAGTTACATGAGAGATGGATAAGTCAAAACAGAATTTACGAAATAAATTAGATGTAAAAGCCTTAGCATTATCAGATACAATATATTGGCACGGACCAAAAGAAGCAAAAATAGAATTTAAGCAGGTAATGGTAGACTGAGCGGTAGCCAGCTTAGTCGGAAATAACCACGAAAATCTTGTAAAACCATCTACACATACAAAGATGAATTTGTTGGCATTTCCCTTTGACTGGGGGAAGGGTCCTACATAATCAATATACAGGCGTTCCATGGGGCGCGATGCTTGATGCGAAGACAAGAGGCCTACCTTGGTGGACATGGTTGGTTTACTGAGCAAACAAGATTTACAAGCTTTTACAAGTTCACGAATTTCGCCGTCCATACCTTTCCAGATGAACATTTCACGAATCTTTTCACGGGTTTTAAAGATTCCAAGATGCCCTTCTAATGGGGTCTCATGATAATACTTGAAGATCATAGGTACAAGAACCGCTGGAACAACAACTTTCATCAACTTATCATGCCTCGAAGGGCAACATAGAACACCATTCCTCAGAACATAAGGGACAACATGTTCCCCAGAAGAAAGGGTTTCCATTATCGGAGCCAGCGTCGGATCTTCACGTTGGTATTTCTCAACATCCCTAAAAAGCATGGGAGCATCTGTTAAGATGGCATTAACACCAGATAATATGGACTCGGAAGGTGATGAACTATCGAGCGATTCGTGGGTCTCGACGTCGTTATGAAACATACGGCTCAGTCCATCAGCAACAACATTTTCGGTACCTCTGATATGTCTAACATCAAACTGGAAGGCGGAAATACGAATAGCCCAGCGGGCTATACGACCAGTACGACGCGGCCTACCTAAGACCCAGCTTAGGGCTTGATTATCTGTTTCCAGGTCGAATTTGACATGTTCCAGATAGAGACGGAACTTTTCTAAGGCAAATAATACTGCCAACCCTTCGAGCTCATAGATGGAATACTTGGCTTCTTGAGCCGACAATGTCCTAGACGCATAGGCGATGGGTCGCCTCCCTAGTTCAGTCTCTTGAAGAAGGACTGCAGCTACAGCTGACGATGACGCGTCCGTTTGGACGATGAATTTCTTTGAGAAATCAGGCATAGCAAGGGCAGGGGCATTACAGAGAGCTAATTTCAGATCTTCAAAAGCGGCTTGTTGAGAAGGTCCCCACTCGAATTTGATGCCTTTCCTACGAAGAAGGTTTAAGGGCGCCGCTCTATTAGCAAAGTTAGGAATGAACTTTCTGAAGAAATTCACCATACCAATGAACCTGGCAATACCTTTAATGTCCTTGGGAGGTTTAAAATCACGGATGGCCTGTGTTCTAGAATGATCGACTGCTACACCATCGGGTGACACAATATGCCCTAGGAATGACATAGAGGGCTTAGCAAAGGCGACCTTGGACAACTTAACGGTTAACCCAGCCTTACGAAGGCGCTCGAGAACTTCTCGCAGATGATCTAGATGTTCTTCAAAAGTCTCTGAAAATACGACGACATCATCTAAATAGTGATATAAGTACTCGAATTTGATGTCGGAGAAAACCCTATCTAGTAGCCTAGTGAGCACAGCTGCTCCCGTAGGGAGCACGAAAGGCACGCGGTTGTATTCATATAAATTCCAGTCCGTGGCAAACGCTGTAAGGTGTTTAGACTCTTCGGCAAGGGGAATTTGATTATAGGCCTGATTTAAGTCCAAGATGGTGAAGAACTTGGCCTTACGAAACCATGAAAAACAAGAATGAAGGTCAGGAAGGGGCACAGATTGCAACACCACCTTCCGATTGAGAGCCCTGTAATCAATGACAGGCCTGAAGCCTCCTTGGGGTTTCGGGACTAGAAAAATAGGCGATGAATACGCCGACTTAGAGGGCCTAATAATACCATCCTTCAACATCTGATCGATAATTTCTTTCAGAGCCTTCATTTTAGGTGGAGATAGCCTATACGGTGGAAAACGAACAGGAATCGAATCCGTGACCTCAATTTTGTATTCAATAAGGTCAGTAACACCAAGAGTATCAGAGAACACCTCGGGAAACGACTGACACAGTTTGCGAATACTATCAGCCTGCTCCTCAGGTAGATGTCTAAGGTCTAACAACATCTCATCCTGGGTAGGCGAAATAGAAGAACATGACACAGAATTACACTTTAATAGTGGTATTTTACAACTAGAAGCAAATTTGAATGTGCACGACCTAGACTGGAGATCGAGCACAAGACCAGTGTGAGAAATAAAGTCAGCTCCCAATATAATGGGGCAAGACAATTGCTTGGCCACAAACAATTTAATTTTCCATGTAAACTTAAAAATACGAATCTTGACCAGTAAGGAACCTAGAATTTCTAATGGAGATGAATTAGCCGAAATGTATTGAACAGGAGAAGAGACATAGTCAGGAAGTTTACAAACTGATTTCAATTTAGAATACCATTCAGCCGAAATAATCGAACAAACACTCCCTGAATCTAAGAGAGCTGTTATAGGCTCGTTATTTAACTCAATCTTAAGAAAAGGAACAGGTGCGGGGGTATCCGCCGCAATCCTAAGACATTCTTTAGGGCATTCAAAAGATGAATTTGAAGGCTGATCGTTCTCTGCATTTACAACCTGTTTACTAAGGGCTGAGTCTCGGGAAGATGGATTAGTCGACTCAGCCGGAGCCACTAGTCACTTTTTATTATTGGCATAGGTGGAATTTGCACCAGAAGTTGAGCAGGAGGGGGTGCTATTTGAGTTGGGACAATTCTTGGCAATATGTGAGAAAGCCCCACATTTAAAACAGCCTTGTGATGACCCGGCTCCATTCCTTGTCCCACTTGACTTGATCAGCGGACACTTGTTGCGCAGATGGTCAGGGGACCCGCAAGCATAACATTTACGGGGATTGACTGGTCGGCGAGGTGGAGGCCGAGTGTTACTAAAGGAAGGCGGGGGTTCTTTCGCGACACGCAAAGAATCGGCGTATCTAACTCCTTCCGCTGAGACGGCCAATGCTTCAAGTTCAGAGAAGGTTTGCGGGCACGCCGCGAAACACAAATATGACCTATAGGGGGGTGAAATTCCCTCTACAATAGCCTGTACAATCTGATCTTCAGGAAAATGAAGGGCAAACACCCTAGTATAAAACTTAATGTCCTGTATGAAATCAGCCAAGTTTTCATCCAAGCGCTGTACACGATAATAGTACTTCTGAATAAGGGAGGACCTGGCCCTAGCCGGGATGAAGTTAGCTAGCAAATGGGCATGGAAATCCTCAATAGAAGATTGCTCGGCAATGGCTCTAACTATTTTGTCAGAGAGAATACCAATAGCATACGGATAGATAATTTGCAAGATTTGACATGGAGAAAGAGAAAAAACAAGGGCATGATCCTGAAATTCCACTAGAAATCTTAAAAATGAAATTACGTCACTGGTGGTATTAACGGAAAACTTAGAAATACCTCTGAGCAACATTGCCAATGGATGAGGCAAGCTACTAAACCCGGGTGACATAGTAGGTAAAGGTTTCAATGGCAAGGAAGTTAATTCAGAACGGATGTTACTCAGCGATGCACGGCGTTCAGACTCGTTGTCCAATGGGGCAGAGATAGTTTGAGCAGCGATGGTTTTCCTATTTACTTCTCCGTTAGCAGGTTCTTCCTCGCTACCTACATTCACTATGCTGGGCTGATCAGATTTGGGAGGAACTTCCCCAGTTAACAATTGAGTGACCTTACTAGATAATTCGGAAATATTTTCCAGGAGCTTACTAGCTTCCTTCCTCTGAACGTCATTCAGTTTTAGAGACAACAGATCGTTAACCCTATTCGAAAAATGATATAGCCTGCCTTGCACACGCTTAATTTGATTCGGAGACGGATCATTTTCATCAAAAAAACTAACTACAGAAGCTAGCCCAGTAACATTCTCCGTGATCGTGGAAAGAGAATCGTCAATTTCTTTCTCTCCCAAATTGGGGATGGAAATGGGCAAATCAAGGGACTCTCTAAGCTTGTTAGTGTCTATTGCAACCGTGCCTCCAGATTGCACATTTCTGATAGTTAATTCATAGATCAACTCCTCCTTGCGCAAATAGTTAAGAAGGAGAACATCGCGAGGGCCGGGCATGATGACAGACCAATTTTGAAAAGGTCAAAAAATTCCAGCAACTGAGAAAATGGTTAGAGTTCGGAACAAACAATGTTTAGCCGTCAAAAGGGGCTAAATTGAGACCCATTCAACCACGCTCTGCTACCACTTGTTACCGTGTTTTGGTGGTAGTTATGCATGAAAGAAGGTGCGGGGTGGTGAACGGGTCTCAAGCTACTAAAGTGAAATTAATTTTAAAATTTAACAAGGTTATATTTTCTTTTCAAAATTAGGTAACAACAAATAGAACAGGTACTTAGTAGCCGAAACACGATTGACAAATACATTTACATAGGTACCCCATTTGGGGTTTCAAAAGTCAGAAACATAATTCTTGAGCAATGAGCCCAACCTTACAATGAACACCATACAACAAAGGGGCCGAAAACCCCCAAACATGCCAGAAACATCTGCTTCCAATTACATCCAAAAGCCTCCTTGAGGCAGAAACACAATTTTCAAAAAGGGCAACTTCCCCCTAAAATACAAGCCTATCATAGGCCACTCCGAACTCCACCTTTAAGCCGTCCTCAAAGGACATATACACAGGGGCAAAATACCCAACCTACTGAGGTCTGATAAATAACAAGAAGATTAATACATGACCTCTAAAATACAATTTGAGAGGAGGCGAACTTGCACTCCTAATACACTTTGCTTAAGACCTACTTGGCACTAGGCCGTTAATACAAGGGCTAATCCCATACTACAGAGGTGACTTAATAGCAATTTACATTACATTACGGAAGAATTGGTTGAGAAAAATAAGTTCACCTCAGGACGATGTGAGTGGGAGCTCGAGAGGGTTAAGCACTCTCTATCCCGATATGTCGTTTTAAAAGAGAATATATGAAAAGAGTAGTTACATTTTAGGAAAAGGTTACATGGTTGAACGCTTAGAACCCGCCCCGAAAGTTAAACTGCTGAGCTAGCAAAGAAAGAAGTTATTAATCGGCCATTACCTTGTTGTTGACCGCTGCCGAAGAAAGAGGCGCTTCCCGCCCCCTGCTATGTACTTAACACACTGAAAGATGGAACACAAGTGGCCCGGAGACCCGAAAATCAGCAGTTTATATCCTCTCGCGGAAGGTTCTAGGCGTTAGGGGAAAGAAAACACCCTCCCACAAACTCTTTATTGGGTAGGACCCCGCAACAGATTCAAGTTGGGGGAAGATACACCAGATTGGTCAGAAATTAATAGAAGAAATTCGGGATTGGATACATTCATAACAAGGGGAAGAAAGGGGTAAATATTGCCTACTTAAACAATGACAGAAAGAAATTTAACAAAGAACAAACTCTTGAAATTAAATTTTCTCCAAAAAGAATAGTTCTTTGACTCCGCACTAGGCTGCACTATTGTAGATCTTCAGTAGTGTCCTCTAGAAGAGAAAGTTCACACTTCTTACTTCAAGCGAAACAAAAACACATCAAAAGTGACACAGTTCTAAAACTCCAAAATTTACAGGTAGTGACATCTTCTGAGAAGGTAGAAAATTAATAACGTCAATAAAGTTCAGACTTCCTCCAGCAGAGGAGTTTTAACTGGCGCGCATTTAAATTAGCGGCGTGGAGGTGTACCACCCGGTACAATCTCAAAAACTGAAGATGTTACAGCCGTGGAAATAGGTATTTAGTATTTTCTTTAATAATATATAAACACGTATTTTTTGTTTTCGATTTGAGCGAGGTCTGTTTCTCACACGTACAGTTCTATGTCGCATGTTCCAGAGTTAGCTCTGTCAGTAGCTGGTCATCTTAGGTCCAGAAGGCAATGCCACAAACGTGGTTTACAAAGAGTTTCTGGGGTAAATGAAACTCACCTTTTCAGTGAGATTTTATACTTAAGGAATTTTCAAATAATGTCTTAGTACAGTATCGAGGAACGATTACTTTTGTCAAATTACGAAATCCAAGCGAGCAAAGCCGCGGGTACAGCTAGTGTCTTACACATTTTTGCCGTACCGGCTATAATAACAGAGATATTCATGAAATTCGATTTTTGTTGCAAAGTCCATATTAACGCCGAACCAAGAGAAAACGGATGAACAGAATGTAATGAAAATCGATACGTACAATGATGCAAGTATAATGGACTAGTATAACTTGGAAACAATTCTTTAACCCATGGGTAAATTATGAAAATATCAATCTCGATTATTATTATTATTATTATTATTATTATTATTATTATTATTATTATTATTATTATTATTATTATTATTATTATTATTATTATTATTTTCGTAGTTATGTACGGACTTTATTTGGTATAAATTGTAGTCTTAACAAAACATGTGAGGTTATGTCATGACACGTCTGCTGTTTTAACAAGAGTTTATTTAATGTAAGAACACGTAATTAATAGTATATAATTTATTATTACCTGTAAATATGATGTGTAAATCCAGTGTAAGGTTGTGCAAAACACGGTAATATTCCAGAACAACGCATCTTGTCACTAGAATTGCATAGAAAATTCCATTCATTGTAAATGGGTTATTGGAGACTCTAGAAATTTTGAGAAAACATGTTGTGTCATACTCTTCTAGAAGCCTGGCAAGCTATAAATATAAAGAGGCAGCCTTGGGAGTTGGAGTAGAGTTGTTAGCGAGACTTGCTAGTGAAGTCGTTAGTCAAGTATTGAAGTAATGTTGTGATTTTGTTGACATGCTAATGGAGCAGTCTTCTTCTTCTTCTTCTTCTTCTTATTTTTCTTCGTAGAAGTGTTTTGTCAAAATATGTGTGTATAATGTTTATATAATTTGTAAATAAAACAGTGTACACAATTGATAGCATTTCGTGTGTGCGTCTTTGTGGTTATAACAACAGTCAAGGAATAAGTCACTAAAGTCTAGGCTGGATGAAATGGAAGTTTTGCTGAAGGCACCTAAAATTAAATTTGTAAATACCTGTGTTATTGGTACTCTCGAAAAGTACTACATAAAAGGTTATAGAGATAAAAAATCCGATTATTTATGTCTCGTACAGTTTTATCATACCGATTATGATGAACACATTTGATCATTTTAGACTTTTGTTGCTCAGTCCATTTCAACGCCGAGCACTGCTAACATGGAAATGTTGTTCCAACGTGTTAACTGGCGATGGTTTAGTTATAATGGTCGTAAGGTGTATAAGCGCGTGGTCATTGGGTCATATTGAAAAGGAAAATTGTGAAGATTAGTATAAAAATTAGAAATAACCGTAAGGAAGAAGAAGACAAGAGGGAGTCGTGAAAGGAGGAGGAACAACTCCCTCTGCAGTACATCAGATGCCATAATATCAGAGAGTTGGAAGAACACTAAATGTGAAGGGCCTACAATATCATAACATTCATAAAATTCCCTGGTCATCCGTATGAGCCACCTATCTCCGGAGAGATACATGGTTTGAGAGCTACCGATAGCAATGGGCTTCCTTGCGCTCCCCTGTCGGTCATTATTTGAAGAGAGTATTTTAGCGATTTCGAAGAATATTATTTAAGTTAGTTAATGGTCTATACGTTAGTTTAAGATTTTAAATATTTTAAATATATAATAAATATAAAATATATAATAAAGGAGTGGAAGGTAAGGGCTTCCACCATTGTTAACCGCGGCACGTGATGGGGTAGAGTGGTTAGCTCTACGCCCGGCCGCCTTTGCCCCCATGAATTAACCTGGTACTCATTTTTGGTGTAGGCTGAGTGAACCTCAGGGCCATATGCACTTCCGGAAGTGGACATCTCGTTTCTTAAATTTTACGACTTCCTGACGGGGATTCGAACCCACGTCCTTCCGGGAGAACCGAGCACGCCTTTACCGCCTTGGCCAGGCAGCCCCTTTAAATATGTTATATATAATAAATATATTTTAAATATATTTAATATTTTAACTTTGTGGAAATTTGACCAGGAACTCGGCGAGTGTCGTTTCATGACAGGGCTGACACTGATAATTTGTTTGGAATGGTTGTATACAGGGGGTAATCCATCATGTACCAACCACGCCGTTAATAGCGCTAATTTATCGTGGATAAATTTAGTAGCAGTTGTTGAGTTATTTAAATGTGCAGCATTTAGTTTGAATTTAGCAGTCCGCCTGCCTCGGTTTCGTTTGTTCCAATGCTTTTGAAGGCTAAGAGAACAATACCATTTCATGTGATTTGTCTCGTTTGCTGCCACTCATCTCCGATAGATGGGATTACTGCTGCGTCCCGAGTACATCAGAAAGTAGCTGGGGAGTTAGATAAATATGCGCATGCTATATGATTGCCCCGTCAACTACAGCTAGTTTCCGATACGTGGTAACTTTCTCGAACTGCTGGAACCGGGTTGATGAGATATGTTTCGCCGAATTTGCTCATATTAACAGCCGATAATTTTTCACTTTCTCCCATTCGTCACTTTCCTGGTTCGTACCTTAACCTACTTACCTCCTTCCATACTTCACTGTTTACTCTGGCATTAGTGACTTGTGATAAGGACAAGGAACAATAAATTTAAGTCAGGTGATTCTTTACGTAACTCCATGATTCTACAGTACAGCGAGGTATAAATTATCATGTGGTACTAAAACTGTCGGCAACGTCACTGCTATGTCTTCTATAGTGTAGAAAGCAAGCGTCCCCATATACATGAGCGCACCTGGACCAAACAGAGCCAGTTATGATACTGGTGCCCCGAGACGGTTTTTCAGGGGTTTGGACCTTTTAAATTCCTTCGCATACGCAAAACTCCAGGGATACATCAGCGCATAAGGGTTTCAGTGCGACGGCGTGTTGATGCTTGTATGAATGCTAACGGAGGGCATTTTCAACACATCATATAAGAAAGAGTTTCATGTCGTATGCTAGTAGGTTCAGTTCCTGTGTGTTTACGATGATTAATGTACACCTCCTGTGGGTGGGGTACGTAGACGAAGAATGCTCCCACGGTATCCCCCACTTGTCGTAAGAGGCGACTAAAACGGACAACCAAGGAATGATAGGACTGGGACTAGAGTCCGTGCGGGAGGAGTTGCCTGCGCCACGCTGAATTGCGTTTGCTCCCCTGTATTCAGAATAGGTCTTCCTTACCTAAGAGTACTGTAGTCTGGCTGTATGGCCCGCTAAATGGTTAGCGTGCTGGCCTTTAGTCAGAGGAGTCCCGGATTCGATTCCCGGCAGGGTCGGTAATTTTAACCTAATTGGTTAATTTCCCTGGCACGAGGACTGGGTGTGTGTGCCGTCTTCATCATCATTTCATCCCCCTCACGACGCGCCCCAGGGCTCTCCGCAGGCCACACGCCATTTCATTTCACCTATGAGTAGTACCGCCATATGAGGAGCACCATGGGTCTGCGTTGCTCATGTGCGAAGCACCATTGGTTTATGTTACCTGAGAGTGGTGCCATTATGTGACATACCATGAGTCTACATTACCTTAATTAGTACCACTGTAGGAGGACCACCATGGATCTGCTTTACCAGTGATTAGTACTATTATGAGGGACCGGTGACTTGGATTTTGGACGCCTTTGGACAACCAGCATCATCTCAGAAGAGAAGGCATTGGGAATTGGATCCGCTGATTGTTTTGTATTCACGGTCATTTTTTCATCATCATTCGTGTTAGATTTTAGTCAATGGATACATTTTGAAGTTTTAATTTCCTTTCATTTCATTGCACCTCGTAAATTAGGGGCCGATGACCTAGCTGTTAGGTCGCTTTAAACAACAAACATCATCATCATGATTAATATGTCGGATGTCCACAATTAAACTGACGACCGGGTGAGTTGGCCGAAGGGTTAGGAGCGCGCAGCTGTGAGCTTGCATCCGGGAGATAGTGGGTTCGAGCCTCACTGTCAGCAGCCCTGAAGATGGTTATCCGTGGTTTCCCATTTTCACACCAGGCAAATGCTGGGGCTGTACCTTAATTAAGGCCATGGCCGCTTCCTTCCCACTCCTAAGCCTTCCATCGTGGGCATAAGACCCATCTGTGTCGGTGGAACGTAAAACACATTGTAAAAAAGAAAACCGACAGTGTTCAGCGCGGCGCAGTACGTGCTGTAATGATCGCAGGAGTCTGAAATTTAGTAGATATGCTAACTAAGCAATGCGATCGCGAACTAAGCCACAAAAAGGTATAAGTTCCCTGTGTTGCCACCAGGTGAAAATATGGCGCTGCTAACATTCAGGACGTAACTCTGACGTCAATTCCGGTCGAATTGTGTTGTGTCAGTTCTTTGGTTGTTGCAGGAACAACCATTGCATTCAGCTTACATGACTGTTTGGTGTAATAGCCGCGAGTCTCCCATCGTGCAGTATAGTTATTGCGTGACGGCAGCTGTAGTGGTGCGGTAGATGTGGGGGTTGAAAATAAAAGCAAAGTCATCTCCGTACAGGCCATGAAGGCCCTTGGAGTGGTGGAAGGTAAAGGCTTCTACTATCCGTAGCCTCGGCACTTGGTGAGGTAGAGTGGTTAGCTCTACGCCCGACCGTCTTTGTCCCCAAGAATTAACTTAGTACTCATTTTTGAAGTAGGATGAATGAACCTGAAGGCCATGTGGACCTCCGGAAGTGGAAATTTCGTTTCTTAAATTTTACGACTTCCTGACGGGGATTCGAACCCACATCCTTCAGGGCGAACCGAGCACGCCTTTACCGCCTCGGGGGGGGGGGGAAGTGGCCGACTATATTAAAAATAGACGCGTGTGTCCGTATATTTCATCTTGGAGCGACAACTACCCGCTGCAGACTACTGGTTTTTGTGTGTGGTATTAACCTCGAGTCTCCCATCGTGCACTATAATTCTTACGTGTATGTAGCTGTGGTGGTGTGGCAGATATGGGGATTGAAAATGACCGAATATATATAAATAGAGAAGTGTGTGTTCGTATATTTCACCATGCAGCCACAACTACCAATCGCAGACCACTGGTGTTTGTGTGCGGTATTAGCCTGGAGTCTCCCATCGTGCACTAAAGTGATTGTGTGCCAGTAGCTGTGGTGGTGTGAGAGATGTGGCGGCTAAAAGTGGCCGACTAGATATACAAATAGACGTGTGTGTTCGTACATTTCACTTTGCAGCCACAACTACTTATCGCAGACCACTGGTGTGTGTGTGTGGTATTAGCTTATATTCTCCAATCGTACACTATAGTGGTTGCGTGTCTGTTGGTGTGGTGGTGTGGGAGATGTGGGGCTTGAAATTGGCTGACCTCGTCACTGAATGTATTAAAATGAGTGAGAATATACTGGAAGGATCCGAGTGAGAATGTATTCCAGAAGGCTGTGATGTGTACTCCTTAGTCTTCTATATCATCTTTGATTCATCTCGCAGGAGTATGGTGATCTCAGAGCCATAACAGTTTGCTGTTTGAATACATCTCTGAGTGTGTTCTGTAATTATTGAATATAGAGCAGATAATTACTGAAACAGCTCGTGAACAATATCATTGAGGCAAAGAAAAAGGAAAATGGGTTTTCATACCAAGAATTCCATTGATCACAAATGATTTGTCATTTTGTTTTAAACTATTACAATTTCCTGTGAGACTAGCTTATATTATGACTATCAGTAAGGATCAGGGTCAACGTTCCACCATTGCGTAGTTAATTGGAAGGATTCCTGTTTCACACATGGTCAGCTCAACCTTTCTTTCTCCCGTGTCGTACAAGCAGAAAATCTGTTTGTGCATGCGATAGGCAACAAGACAATGTAGTGTATAACATTGTATGTATTTTTACGAAAACAAATAAAAATAAAAGAAGAAACAGGAGAAGAGTGGTCTTTTAATGAACGCCTTCCGTATTATATAGTGAAAACCACACGGATGTACAAAACAACCAGCGAAGCGGGTTGTCTTCATAAAACATTTGAAACTAGATACAAGGACACTGTCTTGTAACCTTGTGACCACAAGCATACCTACTGTTCCACAGTACGTGACTATTACTGTTCACTGAACTTGCACTCTTAATCTTGTGATTGTAATTAGACCTACTATTTTCTGTTGTATTTCAACCGTAGAGACATATTACCTTTTCTAATTGTATAATGTACTGACGGAGATTTTCATCCAACTGCATTTTTCATTCTTCTTCTCCTTCTTTATGATGAGGCCTGCTAGGGACCACGTACCAATTTCAATTCATCCTTGCTTGTTGTTTCCTCTTCCGTTCTTTCCAGTATTTATTCGTCATTGCACTACGCTCTATTCTTCTCTCCTCAGATCACTTTGGACCGGGTTTCCTTTTCATTCTTCCTCGGAATCCTTCCATTCTTAAAACTTTCTTTTTGAAAATCTCTCTTTCTATACTTTCCTCTTCTCTTATTTTATTTCTTTCTAAATCTTTCTTGACCTCTTGTATTCAGCTCGTCGTTGACTTTTTCTCCCAAAGGCACTTAAACATCTGTTTTGTCAATCTGTCATCCATTTTATAGATACGTCCAAAAAGTAGCAATCTCGGTCTTCTTATTGTTTCTGTTACATTTTCTATGTTTTGGTATATTTCCTCATTACTTCTCATTTTCCATTTCACTGTTGTTTTCATTGGCCCTAAGATTCTTCTTTCTAGTACTTCCAGTTTAAACCATTTTCTTGAGTTATTTCTCCCAGGTATTTTGATTTCTTCACTTTCTTCCTTCCACCAGACTGATTTGCGCGATGGGGAGGAGAACAATGGACAAGAACAGCAAAGATAAGGCAAGAGTGAAAAGACCTAGGAAAAATTATGTGCAGAGATCACTAACCTTACGGGATACGCATTTTGTTCGAGCCCTGTGATAAGCTAAGTCGATTAAAATACATATTATAGAAATTGTGCAACGGTGCGCTTCCACAAAGAGGGAAACCTGAAAGTCACTTCCTGATCACCCCGGGATAAAACAGTAAAAGCGCCAAGAATACAATAAGAGGTTTTTATAAAGTAGTGAACATAAAACGCGAACACTGCGGAAAGAAGCCGCGCAGGTGTAAAATATGTTGAATTACGTTCTCAGGACAGGGGCGAAATATATAACATACAATAGTACGCCTCCACGAAGAGGGAATCGTGATGGTCATCTTCTGATCACTCGGGGAAGTAGCAAGACTCTTGTCAAATAGACATTAAGACGTTCGCATGAAGTGGTGATATGATAAGTCATAACGGAACACACAGTGAAAGGAGAACATGCACGTGCAAAGTACGTAATGGAGAATTTCCAACGGGGATAAGCTCAAGAACTTTAAAAGACACTCTATAACATTCTGAGGAGAAGCTATGGAAGAACGAAATGTACAGGGGGTATCCTTTCGCCAAAAAGGAATCTCAACCCTCCCTGGGGAAAGACTGTACAAGTCCATTTCTTTGAAACATTTTTCGGCTTGTCAATACTTAATATTTTATCATAATTATCTATTCTACATGTTTCTAGAGCTACTGCTCTCTTCTTCAGCGGTGCCAAAACTTCAAATTAAATCCTTGGGCTTGATACATTTGTACAATACAGTCATGAACAAATCATACATAAATCTTGAAAACGTTAAAATATTTATTGTGTCTAAACTGTTCACTTACACTTACTATGTCATTTAGTAAAAACTTTAAAAATGGAATAATTTTCAAATCATAACATGAATAAAACCTATTAAGTTAGTCACTATGATGGGAGAGAAAAGGGCTAGGATTGGGGACGAAGCGGCCGTGGCGTTAATTAAGGTACAGCTCCAGCATTTTCTTGTATGCAAATGGGATACCACGGGAAACCATCTTCTGGGTTTCCGAGCCCACTATCTCCCGAATGCAAGCTCACAGCACGGCCAACTTGCTTGGTAAACAAGTAAGAGTGGAAGAGCTCCATCATCTTCCCATGCTAGGTAACATATTGGACAGCAAGTGTATAGAAAATGAACATGGAAATCCACAGGCTGTTTGCAGTCATTTGACCGGGTCAGTAATGAAATGAATGAAGCCGCATTCTAGCGGCGAGGTTAGGAACTGTGCAGGCTGCTGAAGCTTCTTGCACTCCTCTGGGGCAATGATTTAATGACTGACAGATGAAATGAAGTGATATTGGAGAGTGTTGCTGGAATGAAAGGTGACAGGGAAAACCGTAGTAACCCGGAAAAGAACATGTCCCGCCTTCGCTTTGTCCAGCAAAATCTCTCATGGAGTGACCGGGATTTGAACCACGGAACCCAGCGGTGAGAGGCCGGCGCGCTGCCACCTGAGGCACGGAGGCTAGATAGCAAGGGTATGCATATTTTGAAATAATAGACCAGGTCTGTCGAAGGGAAATGTATGATATACAACGATACTGCCCTGGATAAAACAGGTGACTGCCTTAGAACGTTGCCTCTTTATGCTTTTTCCAGCTTTATGGTAAAATTCAAATTAGGTTAGTCCGCTGTAGGCTTAATTAGGCCATCATACTAATAGCGTGCATATGTTGGTCCTCTTTCCCTGTGGCAACTGAGATACTTTCGAGGTTCGACATATTGAATGCAGGTTTTATGCCAAAATGGGAAGTGATATAACTTGGTCCACTATGCTAAAATATAGAGCTCCTTTCATACCAGTAGCGTACGCGGGATCGACCAATGGCTGGGGGAGGGGGTTATAGTTGCAATATGATGATATTCCTATCCCGTCGTCGCCATAAGACCTATCTGTTTCGGTGCGACGTAAACCCAGTAGCAAAAAAAGAAAATATATGATGATAAAACATTATGAATGTGTTTGTACGTGTGTGGTGTGCGCATAAGGACACTGATACAATTGAATTATGTTGATGTTCAGATTGCAGTACCGACACACTACAAAAATCGTGCATTAAAATACAGAACAAGAACCATATGATGAAGATAAACAGTTTTACAGTGAATGGGATGTTCAGATTAAAATCTAATGTCCAACTTTTGAGGCGTTTTAGAAAATTGATTCATGAGATCTGTTGGTTTATGTCTCTGTGAATATTCAAAAGATCCAACCGCCTGAGTCGACTTTCACTTGTTTATTGTCAGCTTCTGTATATTTTATTTTGTAAAAATTCCATGGGGTGGGATGTCTAACCCCCAGTAATATCCCCACCCCACTACATGGCTGAAGCCCTGTTTTATACAAATGGATGGTAAAAAGAAGAAACCTGAAATCTCAGGATTTGAAGGTTAGTTCGCTCTGTGCGATGTACACTCTCTTTAAAGCCAATGCACTTTGGCTATGAGTAACAGCGGAGAACTGTATTCTACGCTCGCATTTATCTACAATTTTGCAAGATAACGCGCTATTAAGGGACTTACCTCATGGAACTAGGTTGCACGCGACAGGAGAGACAAACGAGCGGGAAGCGACGAACATATGCAACCTTCTTCAAATAATGTTGCTGCATCTGGGACACACATTATCCAGTTCACCCATTTACAGATCGCATACCAAGAATAATTGATTTCATTTTTCATCTTGTTTACGAGTGGGCGAGCCCGATATGTCGGCCGAGGTCATATTTGCCGAAATTTGACGTAATTCACTCCAGGTTTATGATAATAATAATTGCGTGTGGCCTGTTGCAGTCATTTGAGCTAACGCCGTATAGGCGACCTGCGCATCTGTGAGGACGGGGCCCTACCTACGATGATTTCTAAAAACTGGAGTTAGTCGGCACTAACACACTATAGAGACTAGAGGATCCGTGCTGCTCCGTATCATTTGTTATAAACTAGCAGAAGTACCGGTTCTTCGTACAGGTTATCAGACAGTGGCTTTAGTTACTCATACTATCGGTGTGACTGACTTCATTAGATACTTATATCACTGCTGTACTTACTTAAGTACGTGAAATTATTTGTCATGTTTGAAATTATAATGTAAGTGTACTGTCGCTAGATAGCACCACAAATATAAATATTATTTAATGCACTTGTTTGATCCGACATTAGGTAACTATTACAAATCTGTACCAATTTTGGGCGGCAAATCTCGCTGCTGTAGAAATTGTGCTGGCGTTGCCATGGTTACGGCTGGTCGTTTCTTTATCCGATTCCAAGAGCAGGGGTAGTGTTGTGCCAATATCTCCCTAACGGTTGGTTTTAGGGCCTTAAAACATGTTTTTTTTCTGGCCCGAAGGGCTTACCGAGTTTTGTTCTTTGCGTCAAGGGGCTTAACATGAGCTTTGTCTCGTCCCTAAGACAAATTCGATATTTCGCCTATTACTTTTATATATCTCCCTCCCTCCCCGTCGCCGCCCCCAATTGGTTTGAAAATTTAAAAGTAGCTTAAGTTTCAGATAGTAATTCATATGCGTATCAATTTCAGATGGCATATCTCGCTGTATGTGTACCAATTTTGGGTGGCAATTCTCGCTGCTGTAAATTCTTGAGTGTTATATAGAGGATGGTTGCCTAGTTGTACTTCCTCTTAAAACAATAATCACCACCACCACCACCGCTGACGCTGCCATGATTACGGTTGGTCGTTTCTTTATCGGATTCCTAGACCAGGGGTAGTATGGTGTTAATATCTCCATAACGGTTGGTTTTAGGGCCTTAAAACATGGTTTTCTGGCCCATAGGTCTTGCCGAGGTTTGTTCTTTGCGTCAAGGAGCTTAAAATGAGCTTTGTCTCGTCCCTGTACGACAAATTCGACATTTCTCCTATTATTTTATCTCCCCCTACGTCGCCCCCTCTAATTGTTTTGAAAATTTAAGAGTAGCGTACCATCAGCTATCTGCCATTGAAGGTCCCGTCAAAATCAGTCCAACCGTTTCGGAGATTAGCCGAAACAGACAGACAGACAGACAGACAGACACACAGACAGACAGACAGACAGACAGACAAAGTTGTAAAAGTTGGTTTTTAGTTATAAGTACCGTATATATATAAATATAAACTTAGTAAAATGCTGTTATTTTGACATTACAGACACTTCAATTTAATTTATATAGGTTAGATAAGGTCTACTGATGTGAAATTGCTCCATGCGCTGCCCGGGTACTACTTTGAATGTTCACCTTTAGGACTTGTATTACCTGCGATTTATGTACCAAGTGAATTTTTGCAGATTACTTTATTGTGGAGTTGATTGATACTTTACTATTTTGTAGCTTTACCCAAGTTACTGTTATGTGTTTAACTTAAAGTTTTAGTTTTAAATTATTTTATTTCGTGTGGAACTTCGTCCTTGTTGCAGCCTACAATGTCTGGGGAGTTGTTGATCCTGTCGAGTACCGTAAATAATAAAAATAATTTACGCGTCGCGCTATAGATATGATGTACACGATTCCAACTGTCATTGGAACTGTCACCAATCAGCCTAGAGAACTCAAAAACTGGGGATTCAACACTAATCACGGTCATTTTGGACATAATCTTTTTCACCCTTTCTCACCCTCATGCCGATGGTGGCTAAACGTGGACTTAAATGGCATCCGGAGTGTCACTAGTCCTCTCAGCGACCCCGAAAACTATGGATTCAACACTAATAACGGCCGTTTTCATTTATTTTTACATGTCGCTCCCCCACTCCATTCCTAGAGCTGTTACGTGTCTTACTTCTACAGCATTTCTCTCCAGATAGTATTGGAGAGACGTGCATGAAATTCTTCAAAACTGCGAAACACTTTTTTTTGTTGCTGAAATTGCTCGCTTGTTATGTTGAGAATGTAGTCCCAGAAGAATTTGGTTAAATTCAGTACCTAAGAGTACTTAAAAATGTAAATTCCTAACACATGCACCTCAGATGATACGCCTCCTTTTACCTGCTTTAGTATTTTTTATCTTCACTGAACTCTTTACGTCTGTTTTGTCAGGCAGTGGACGGTATGAGATTTAGAAGTATTATAGAAAGCTGTGAAGAATCATTACTGGTTGGTCAAGTATGCCGATCACCACGGGAAGTTTGTTTTGATTTGAGAGGCACAGTGCGAAAATGCTAGTTGTAAACTTCAATCGTCATTTCCTAGACTTACTTTATTCATGACAAAAGCACCCTTTTCTCCGGAACTACTACTATAGGTATAAGTCTGAAACTTGATAGACAGGCAGACTGAACAGTTTCTCAGATTTTCCTGCGAGGGAATTACAAAATATGTAATTGTATGGACTTGAGTTTTATACACATGTATTTTTTGTGAACTTCTAAAAATGAAAAGTTAATTTATGTTTAAAAATCGAAATAGGCATGAAATTAAAAACGCCTTCAGGCATTAAATAATCAACGTCTTATAAATCACCAGAAAGAATTACAAGCTCCAGCGCCTCATCATTGCAGAGGAAACGGTACCTCAATATGACCAAAATTCAAATTTGAATAACAAAATATTTTTCAAAACATTTTGTCAAAATTACATGATTAATGTTCATTGCTAAGAACAGTGCATTTTAAATCAGTGTGCAAAGTTTCATGAATCTAAAGCAAATAGTGATCTTAAAAACCAATGAATTTTCGTGAACGTCTCCTCTTAAGTCATATGTGTACCAAGTTTGATTGAAATTGCAGGTTTACCTGTAGTCACCGTCATTCTTAATTTTATAGCTTCGCCGAAATCTGTACGTAAAAATATTGTGCAACCCGCTAAGTACAGAATGTATTGCGGGATAGGGTAAGCCTTCACGCGCAATTATTGGAGTGTCATGAAGTGATTTGATTTTAGGACTGCTCAAAGTTGACCGAACGTAGGAGCCTGTCAGTGCCTGACGATTCACCAGCAGATAATTCCGGATGGAACAAAACGAAAATGAAGCAAATCGGTCCAGTAGAACGGATGGATGAACTGGACAAAAGTATTCTTAGTAAACCTTTTAAATATAGAGATAAAGCTAGAATTCAAGAGGACACATTGGGGCGAATATTTGTTTATAGGAAGAGGAGTTAGGGACTGAAATAAATTGCGAAGAGAAATGCTCGATAAATTTCCAAATTGTTTGCAATTATTTTAAAATTGATAAGTAAACAACCGTTGTCTATCTGCCACCTGGGAGACTGCCCTAAATGCAGATCGGCGATGTGACACATTTGGTGTTTACCCAACAAAATTTATTAAAACTCTGCCATAGATTGCCAAACAGAGCTGACATTTGGTGGAGTAAAATGGAACTTCGAAACTGACGTGCAACCAGCCTAGATGGCATCAAATTACCTCTTACAATTTGTTTTACGTCACACCGACACAGATAGGCCTATGGTGACGATGGGATGGGAAAGGCCTAGGGGTGGGAAGGAGGCAGCCGTGACCTTAGTTAAGGTACAGCCTGGTGTGAAAATGGGAAACCACGGAAAACCATCTTCAGGGCTGCGGACAGTGGGGTTTGAATCCACCATCTCCCGAACGAAAGTTCGCAGCTGCGCGCCCCTAATCGCACGGCAAACTCACCCGCTCAAATTAAAATGCCTGAGGCGGTACGATTATTCTTTTAAGCTGCAGGATCGTTGAAAGTAATGAATACTACATGGGAGTTGACCCTTCCGTGGGTGGAGGACGCAGATGAAAAATACACCCACAGTATCCCCCGCCTGTCGAAAGAGTCGACTAAAAGGGGCGACAAAGAGATGATTAAATTAGAACCATGAGACTACTTGTGATTAACACCATCACGTGAGGAACACCATGAGTCGCCTTTACTTGCGAGTACTACCACTATGTGAGGTACACAATATGTTTGTAGCAACAGTGGGTGGATCATTATGGGTTTACAGTATCCATGATTAGTACCACTATGTGTGATAAACACCACGAGTAGCCTGTGATTAGTACCACTTGTAATATCGTGGTCGCCACCACATTTACATAATTTGATTGCCCACCCGAATTAATTGTATATATACATATATGTATATATCATGTATCATATGTAATTTTATTCATTATTAACGTCCATCATCATCATTTATGTAATTGGTACGTAAGAACGAGAAATAATTTTTAATTGTAATATATTAGAACATTTCGTTGTAATGTCAAGACAGATCTTGCGCTAACAGGCTACTTGGTGTCTCGCAATAATCCAGGAAGGTTAATTTTGGACGGTTCTCGGAGACGTACGCAACAGCAAGAGGTAAGGTAAAGGTAAGGGTTATTCTGCCCGAAGGCAGGTCCGAACCTCCGCAGAGGTGTTCCTGAGCCGGAGTTTACGTGCGGTAGGGTGGCCAGTTCCTTTCCGCTCCTCCATTCCCTTACCCCCACCAACAGCGCGTGGCAATCCATCCAAATCCTGACCACGCCCAATGTTGCTTAACTTCGGAGATCTCACGGGATCCGGTGTTTCAACACGGCTACGGCCGTTGGCACAGCAAGAAGATGATACATAATTTCGTTGTTGGGACGCTAAATCACCGCATATCACGTGCTCCTATCTGGAGGGCTTTTTCTGTCAAGGACAGACACTACATCTATATATCGATAGGGTGGCGATGTAAATCAGCTCTCATTGGAACGAGATGTCATGTGACATCGAGGGAGGAAGTGGGAATGCGAAGAGGATTTATATAGATCTGCACTGCGTGGTGAGGATCATTCTGCATCCAGCTTTCTTGAGTCTCCATTCTCAGGTAGTCCACGGGCTTTTAGAGAGTCACTCTGCTATCTGAGTGCATCGCATATGATGTGCTTATACTCAACATTTCTTATCGGCTCTGTGAGACTTACTCAGATTATTTAGAAAGACAAGTCCATATAATACAGAAGGACTGGATGTTTTCCGTTCTCTCTATCCAATTAATTCCGATGTGGAATTTCATATTGTAAGGCTGGTACTATGTTTTTGGTACTCAGCAAAACAGAGAGTGATAGATTCAGGGTGGAATCCATTCTATGAAGCAGATGCCGAGGATGATGCTGTTGGAAGAGGGACGACAGCTATCAACCACGGAAGCAGACGACGATCCGGTGAGCATTTGTAAGCCCTGTTATCGCAAGTCCGCGCGTGTTGTGTTTAATTGTAATCTGTCAGTAATTTTCAATTTTGGGAATAACTCGTTTTTACGGAATTTCATCCTTTTATGGAATAAAAATTTTTCTTTGTACATCGTTAAATAGTTTACTTTTTAGTAGGTTTGCTATGTTTTTCCATATAGTATTTAATGGTTAGTATCCTTATACCTCACGACCGGGATAGTCTCATTAAATTAAGTTTAGTATTTTTTAGATTTAAATTCGGTTTCAAATTAAATTTAATTTCGAAGCCTGGCGACCAGTTTGCAGTTGTTGTTAATTATCTACATCGTGACTCGTGGGCATGTTAATTACGATCGGCACTGAGGAGCAAGGTCTGAACGACAATTTATCTTGTCAGAATACAGTTTGTTCTGGTGTTTGATCCGTTACACACTGTATGAGCACCACCGTGGGTCTGCGTTGCCTGTGATTAGTACCCACTATGTGAGTAACACCATGGGATAGTTCGAGTCCCTGTGATTAGTACACCTATATAAGGAACACCATGGGTTTGCGTTGCCTATGAGTGGCGCCATTATGTGAGAAACGCATTACCTGTGCGTAGTAGATCACCTGTGAGTAGTACCAAAGTGTGTGGAACACCGTGAGTCTACGTTTGATTAGTATTTCGGGGAAGGTGGGGCGTTGCGGCTCCGATCCACTGATTGTTTTAAGTTCATAATCATTGCTCATCATCGTCTTTTTGAGTTCTAGTCTTTGGACTGATTTTGGAAATTTTTTAACTTTCAATATTGCGAGTTGGATCCGCTGATTATTTAAATTCATATTCATCCATTCATTCTTCATCATCACGTTTTGAATTCTGACCAGTGGATGAATTTTGGACTTTTAAATTTTCGTTACACTTCGAACCATTAGGATGCAATGACCTTGATGGTATGCCTCTTTAAACAATCATCATAATCATCATCGTCACCACTTGGGAATTGTCAGGCCGATTGACCGTCGTGCTTGGACAAGGTAAGTACTATAACGGGGTGTGGTACACAAGCTCTTCTGCTGAAATTAGTCATGTGAGGTCCTGCATTACAATGCTGAAGTCGTTTCGCATCGTGATGAAGATTTGGGCGTTGTGCCTCTCAGAATCATAAACACTTCCTCAATGATCTTCTGTGGCTGCGCGTTGGCTAAACACTTTCCGTCAAAGAAGGTTCTTCGCTGTCAAATTAAGGCGCTGAACATCAGTGTCCTTGGTGTTCTTAAAACCGGAAATTTAGCACTTCGATTTGTACATGTAGCATTTTGTAGAATTTATACCAGCAATGACCGTCTAACAGCGCGTGAACTCGTGAAGAATAGAAATAGCTGATGAGTGAGCACCGTGTTGGAAATCAGTCAGCAGCGGCTACTTACTGTATCATGTATTCATTATTATGATTCTTATCTGCTTTCTAAATTCTTATTATATCTCTTATTAAGTGAACACATCATAGCGTAATACACTTCACTACAATGAATTACACAGTATAATAATAATAATAATAATAATAATAATAATAATAATAATAATAATAATAATAATAATTATAATAATAATTATTATTATTATTATTATTATTATTATTATTATTATTATTATTATTATTATTATTATTATTATTATCTAAGTATATAAAACGCTAACGTGTATGTTTCAGTAAACTCAAGCTCTTAAGCCAGAGAGAGTTAAAATGTGCGGTTTGTACCAAAATATTCCAAATCGTCTCAAGAGTACAGGAAAAATCTTGCATTTCATAAAAAGTCAACGGAAATATATTTATTATATGTAATTATTAAAAAGTCGCACCAAGACTTGGATCGACCTTGATGGATAGATTGTCGCTAGGTGACAGCGACTTACTCTGTATCATGATAGTCTGGTAAGAATTGCTGTATATAGGAGGATGGGAACACGCCGCCATGTTTTACGAAGTGCCTTTCTTGCTAGAAGATTCATGTAACTAGGCAGCTCATTGCCGAGGACTCTGTTCATTTTCGCACCAGATGGAAAAGCAAAGAATGTCATGTATTCACTTGCGTTGCAATGAACATCATACGCCATGCAAATAAATAGCCATTTGTGTAAGCAAATAGAAACAGTTTGATCAAATTAATAAAAATAGGAATCTAAAAAGTAGAGCATATTTACAGTAATTATTTATTTTGTAAGTGAAATTACAAGTAAATGCAATAAGAGAAATATAAATAACAAAACAATAACAAATAATGGAGTATTGTTAATAACATAAATTGCGTAAAGTAGAATTAATGAAAAACGCGTCTTTTATTTATTGAGGCATAGCAGCGCACGCCGCGTATCAGCCAATAATAATCATAATAATAATAATAATAATAATAATAATAATAATAATAATAATAATAATAATAATAATAATAATAATAATAATAATAATAATAATAATAATCGGTCATATTCTGTTTTAATTGCATGGTTTGATCATACATTAATATTTGAGATGTCGGACGTGGCATGCAGGGACTGAGGATGACTCATCTTGTGGGGTATCTCTATAGCATGTCCGAGAAGTCTCGTGCATTTTTTATAAAGTTCCGTTTATTAAGATAATGTTTCTAACATTCATTTTAGGCCATTCTTGCTCTGTTCAATTCCTAAATCATTTAAGTGTTAAATTTGGTTATGTCACAAGTCTGTACAGAGTTATCCTCGAATTACAACAGACATTATAAATGAAATTCATGAATGAATGGAGAAACAATCCTATCTCCCAGTCACAGGTAACCGCCAACTGAGGAGAGCCGTAGAGTTAATATCAAATTAAAAATACGCGTATGTACATTACATTTATAGTACGCGCACCTTTTAGCGATGCATGGGCACCCTATACAGATTTCACCCAGAGAACCAGTCGTGGTGTAAACATGAGCACGTGGTTGGGTTAACGTTTATTGGTTAGTGCTGCCGCGGGACACCTACGCGAAGACAGGAAACTAGTTCGTTAGCCACATCATGGCTTATGTGATCCTTATCGAAAATGTCTGAAATATTACTCAAATAATTTAAGACAGAAAAATATACAAAATACCATTTGTATTAATTGTTATTAAACAAGCATTCAAACTGAAGAGCGCCAGGGAGGCATGCGCTCATGCTTGACCCGCCATTTTTAAGCTGTGCGTATGGGAAGCAAGCAGATACAGTGAGTGAGTGAGTGAGTGAGTGACTTCTTCTTGTGCAATATGGATCACCGAGTTGATTTCGTTAAGCATCGCAAAGGGAAACCTTTGAAAAGTGGTGAGAAGACAATTGTATTTCATAAATTTTGTGAGAAATACCCGACTTTAAAGGATATTGTGAAGCTGACATCCGAGTTCACTGGTGTTTCGGAGTGAAGCATTAACTCCGCGCGCAGCGAACAACTGCACCAAGGATTGGTAACAACACCTGAGAAATCGAAGAAACGCCAGAAACCTGTGTTAGAGATTCAGTACGATGAATTTGTTAGAAGTGCTGTGCGGCGTAAAGTGCATCATTTCTTCGGGAGAAACGAACAGCCAACAGTGGAAAAAGTAATGGATTTTGTGAATGATGATCCAGAACTGCCCGATTTTTAAAGAACAACATTTTACAAGCTTCGTAGGGAAATAGCTTTCGAATTTGTTAAACGAAATTGGAAAAACCTTGTTTTTTTTATCGCGAAGACATACTGCTTTGGCACAGGGATTATTTGAGGAAAATTCGTGCACTTAGGCAAGCTGGGCGAAAATTGTATTATTTGGATGAAACGTGGGTAAACGGAGGACATACGACTTCCAGAGTGTGGGTAGATACAAACCTAAAGAGTAAGAAACAGGCTTTCAAAGCAGGATTAAGTACAGTCTAAAAAATCCGACAGGAAATGGAAGAAGACTGATTTTATTGCACATAGGAAGTGAAGATGGTTTTTAGAGGGTGGAGAATTTATGACAGAATCGAAGAAAACGAATGATTTTCATGCGGGTGAAGTTTTTACTGCATGGTTTAAAAAAATTACCTCTGCTTGAACCGAACAGTGTGATTGTTATGGATAATGCGTCATATCACAGCGTATCGTGGCGTAAGGATGACATTATAGCGTGGATGGAGGCAAAAGGTCTTACCTACGAGAAAGATATGGTGAAAGATGAACTACTCCGAGTGATGAAGACTCACAGTGTGACGAAAACCTATGACAGGTTTGTTATTGACACATTGGCAGAGGAAGCAGGTCATATCGTGTTGAGATTTTCTCCTTACCGCTGTGTTTTGAACCCGATTGAGTTGGTGTGGAGCCAGGTTAAGGGGCATGTTGCACGCAATAATAAAACCTTCAAACTGGCAGAAGCCAGGACATTAATTAATGAAGCTCTGGTGAACGGAAGCGCTGAAATGTGGCAAGCTTTAATTTACCACGTGGTGGCGGAAGAGCAGACATTCTGGAAATTGGACGGTCTGTGCGGTATAACTGTGATTAATCTGAATGACACGAGCAGCAGTGATGAAGAGGCAAGAGAGCAATCCGACTTGGAAGAAGTTCGTCCTTTATCAGATTCTGATTAAGTAAAGTACCGTAGTGCACTTTTTTATTTTTTAATATTGCCTTTCCTATGCAATATGTTCCCCTCTAGAATTTTATTTTATCAAATATTACATGTGTGAAGTTTTACTTGTATGCGCTGTTGTGATTGATTTATTGCGTATTTACGTTACGGCCATAAATTCAAATCTACATTTCTTTTCTGATATGTTAAATATCCAGATGTAATTTTCCATTCGATTGTTGTTTATTTCTCGCGGACAGTGTCTCGTAATCCGCATCACAATTACATGTCAACTACATGTTGACATCAGTGGTATCCGGCATCAGTCTATGTATCGTTAACTCTGATGTAATCGCCAGAATCAAGCGAAGTAACGACAGTTCCAAGACAACCCACGTGGTTCTTGCCATGTGCTCGGGGGTAGCTCAGTGATTCTCCAATCAGCGTTCAAACCGCGGATGGATACGTATGGATACACAATGTTTTTTGTTTACATCAGGTTCGGTTCTCTCGGAGACGGCAGAATAGTGCTCAATCGGTCGACCTCGGGTATCTTTGAGATTCGTATTGGCAATCTTTGAAACACAAACTGTGAATCGTTTATGCATCGCTGTGCGACATCTGGCGTACACTTTATGTACTAGTACTGTTGTTGTTTCCACAGCAAAGCCAAATTATACAATTCATGCTAGGAACAAAATTTGCATCGAGAAATGTTATATAATGTTATATAATGTGTGTATGACACAGTTGTTGGCTTAAGATAATAAAGATTTAGAAAATTCATATCGATCGTACATATTATCGATTCAATTCAGATTTCATTTCCATTCAGTTGGCCGTATTAAATATCTCTAAAAGGTGCGCGGACTATACGTAGTGTTGTTACTTATAAAACGCTGATCGTTTTATTGTATGAGAGTATAACTTTTACGATATTCCAGCCTGTCGAGTTAGAATACTGTTATTAACATATCTGTAAAAAGAAATTATTGGTCAAGCACTAAGGAACTTGGCTTTACGGCCTTCGAGGACATTCATGGTCTCTCTGTTACTTGCAGAACCCGTTAAAATAGAAATGGCGTATGGCTTTTAGTGCCGGGAGTGTCTGAGGACAAGTTCGGCTTGCCAGATGCAGGTCTTTTGATATTACACCCGTAGGCGACCTGCGCGTCGTGATGAAGATGAAATGATGATGATGACGACACATACACCCAGCCTCCGTGTCGGCGGAATTAACCAATTACGGTTAAAATTCCCGACTCTGCCGGGAATCGAACCCGGGACCCCTGTGACCAAAGGCCAGCACGTTAACCATTTAGCTTGCAGCACCCCTTGAACTGACATGATAGCCGTCAATGACTCTCGAAAAGGCTTTATAACAATAGATCCGACGATCAGATTCGGAACGTCCGAAACACGAGGTGAAGAAAGCAACATTCCCTTCTATCAACAAGAATACCAGTTGGATGGTATCGAAGTCATCGGATTAATGGTTGGTGGTAAAGGAACCATTCCTCTGTCTTTCGTCAAGTTCTGCAAATCATTTACCTTTCGTGATGCGTTAATAAGAGAAGTTACAATGATTGCCTTAAAATATTCAGTACAAATCCTGAAGCAGCGTATCTCACAAAAATGTTCATGAAACCACGTTATGTCTAATATACTAACCAATCATTATGTCATTAACTCCTCACGGTTCTTGTTTTGCAATTTCGTTTACATCGCACCGACACAGATAGGTCTTATGGAGACGACAGGATAGGAAAGACCTAGGAGTCGGAAGAAAGCGGCCGTGGCGTTTAACGTTCTGCCCCAGCATTTGTCTGTGTGAAAATGGGACACCACGCCAAACCATCTTCAGGGCTGCCGACAGTGGGGTTCGAACCAACTGTCTCCTTCATGCAAGCTCAGAGCTGCGCGCCCCTAACCGCACGGCCAACTCGCCCGGTATTTCTTGTTTTATTATATCTTTTGTTCTCATGGGCAGTCTCCAGTTGGGGAGAATAAATAAATAAATAAATAAATAAATAAATAAATAAATAAATAAATAAATAAATAAATAAATAAATAGGTAAATAAATATTCTAAGTGTTTTGTTTCATGTTTCAACAGTATGCAATAGCTTAAGAATTATATTAACTGTGTCGACACTAAATAAATAGTAGCTTCATTCTTAACAGCAAGAAAGAAATTATGAATGCATGTATTCCAAGACGAAAATCTGCTGGTCTCCTTCGCACGACTGCGTACAGGAGTAGTTCTTTTTGCAGAGAACAATAAAACTATACAGGTCTGTGAATAATTAAGTAGGCATCTATTAAATGTACGATATCATCTGATGTCAGGGACATGGAAAATTGCAATGATATTTATATAACAGCTACTTTGTCAAGGTCTAAGTTAAGTAAGACACAAGGGCTATACGTCCTAGATTGCTTTGGATCAAGGTAAACATTCATTCAAGTAACCATTAATTTTTTTCAGTCTGTCGATAAACACTCTAATGTACCTGTGAAATAACACAATAATAAAATTACATGTCTCGTTCTACAGGAACGCTCTCAGATTTTGTAGAATAACCTTTATGACATGGATATCTATGTACTAGTGGCGTGTACTGAACCCCATCTGCCCCAGCGCTGCTTTGGCAAATAAATTTGTATTAACATTTTCTTATAATTCCTTAGAATGCTTTTTATAAAGTTTAAAAAACTGCGAACATCTAAGTCAAGCCAAGTACTGTACAGCTGTTTCGACAATCCGCTCACACTACCGCAGTTCAGCTTCTCCAGCGAGCTGGGTTTCCTTGCCGGCGCGAAAGAGAGCTACCCCAGCGAAATTTAAGTCGCTTGATTGACGCATGCACTTGAAGCTTCCTTGTCCTGGGAGCGGAGCGGGGCTGTGGGTTCTACCCGGGCAGCAATTTACGGTGACAGGCCAGTTAGCTTAGGTAAAGGATGTTAGTTTTAATACTTGACTCTCTAAATGTTCAGAATCTACAAGAAATCAACATGTTAACAGTATAGCCACTTGCGCATCGTCTTGCTGATAAAAATAGAGCCAGTTTATGAAATCAGTTATAATATAAAAGAATATATTTTATGTTTGGATTTCGGAATGTAATCAAGTTTTTTCGAGCAATTAATTGATGGCACGTGTAGAATATGTTTTCCGATAGCCGCAGAAAAATATTTAGGTTGGCCAGTATGAACACAAAGTTAAGCGCTAAGTAAAAGAATTTTGTATTTGGTTGTCTGCGATGGTGGTATGTATTGAAATTTTTTTAGTGTTCCTCTCAGATTAGTGGTGAAGGTTCCGCGAGTTCTATGGCATTCTTCATGAATGTAACGTGTGTTTATAAGTCGTGACGAATATTTTCCCTCGTTTGTCGTTGATGCGCGTACACTCAGTAAGCGAGTGAAATTATGAAACTTTGGCGACGTTAAAATACCAGTTAAATTTTGCTGATTCAGTTTAGGTTAGGTTTTTAAGTAAAAAACAAATAGTTAGTCCCAGAGTAGTTTTGTGAAAACCATGACTGTACTAACACGAAGCGTCACCGGATGAAACTGTAAGTACATTGTTTAAAATCTTCTTAATTTATGATGGTGTAGTCACTGCCGTGAATATCTATTTGGAAATATGTGCGAGCGTGTGTTTGAAAATATTTTTGAAAGACCTTTCTCAGGTAGACATTTCCACGAAAAATGCAGCCTTATAAAATGGCGTATGGCGTTTAGTGCCGGGAGTGTCCGAGGACAAGTTCGGCTCGCCAGATGCAGGTCTTTTGATTTGACTCCCGTAAGCGGCCTGCGCGTCGTGATGAGGATGAAGACGACACATACACCCAGCTTCCGTGGCAGCGAAATTAACCGAAATTATCTACCTGTTCCAGCTTTGTATCATCAATCTGACATTCAATTCTATTGAATTCCTTACCTACTGACATCAATTTAGAAATTCGAATCGCTAATTTTCATACCATACTCATTGCACCTATTTTCAAGCTCCAAGATATTAGACTGCAGGCTTTCGCCACAATCTGCCATTAAGACCAAGTCGACAGCATAGGCCAGACTGCTTACTACATTTCCATCTAACTGAATCCCTCCCTGTCATTTTATACCTTTCAGCAGATGATCCATGTTAACTACGAACAAGGTGAAAGATTACAGCCTTTTTTAACCCCTGTAAGTACCCTGAACCAAGAACTCATTCTACCATCAATTGTCATTGTAGCTCAATTGTCAACATAAATGCCTTTGATTGATTTTTAATAATCTTCCCTTGATCCTATAGTCCCTCAGTAAGGCGAACATATTTTCCCTCGGTACCCTGTCATATGCATTCTCTAGATCTGCGAAAGATAAGTAGAACTGTCTATTCCTCTCGTAACATTTTTCAGTTACCTGGCGCATACTGAAAATCTGATCCTGACAGCCCCTCTGTGGTCTGAAACCACACTGGTTTTCATCCAACTTCCTCTCAACCATTGATCGCACCCCCCCCCCCCCCCCTTTCAAGATACCAGTGAATACTTTGCCTGGTATATTAATCACTGAGATACTTCGATAGTTGTTGCAATCCTTCTTGTACCGAGTTCGATAGCTGCAGTCGCTTAAGTGCGGCCAGTATCCAGTATCGGAAGATACGAGTAGTGCGTTGGAGCCCCACTGTCGGCACCCCTGAAGATGGTTTTCCGTGGCTTCCTATTTTCACACCGGGCAGATGTTGGGGCTGTACCTTAAATAAGACCACAACCGCTTCCTTCCCACTTCTGTGCCTTTGCTATCCCATCGTCGCCATAAGACCTATCTGTGTCGGTGCGACGTAAAGCAACTTGAAAAAAAAAAACCCCTTCTTGTTCCCTTGCATATGTGCAATTACTGCTTTTGTCCAATCTGAAGGTACCTTACCAACACTCCATGCTAATCTTACTACTCTATGAAGCCATTTCATCCCTTCCTTCCCACTAATTTCATCAACATCATTTTCCCCTCCCCGTGAGCTCCGTTGTTCGCGACACCACCGTGAAGTAGATAAATCCGTGTCCTCGTCCCGAGGTGGTGCATCTCTTCTTAGGCTCTGAGCAACTCTGACAAACAATGAAAGGGGAACTGCAACTCTACGTCAAAGGAATGTAACTTGTAGCCGCAACATCTTTGGCGAGCAAGGCCTACGGTAACGACTAATGTGACGTCACTTCCGCCCCACACTTTGTCACGTTACACAAATTTTCCGATGACCCCCAGCCGTAAGACATATTCATGTCAAAAGAGAGAAAGAGTAGTTGAAGTGGTGCGGCAGTAATGCTGGCTGGCTGATGTCAGTGTTGGTGTTGTGGATATCTATAGCCCCACACCTAAAACCTTGTACCGAAAAGCACATTTCAAACTCTCCACACCCACGTTTCACTCCTACTTTCCCCTAATATCGGAAGAGTAGGATCAAAGTCGCAAACACGTCCTTAAATAATTGCCAATCATTAAAACGATGAACTAGTGAAATCACCACCCAGTCGTCATGGGACATAGGTCCTAACTGTCGGTGCTCCCACCTTTCATTATCCACTTGTGTGGTCCCTTTCGGGAGGGGGGCACAAGGGGGAGTCGCATTGTCGAGTCCAGTTCAGAATATCGTCATGCTGGAATATTGTGTGTGTGCACTGCCTTGGAATACTGATTGGAATACTGTGTGGGTACCGTCGTGGAGTCAGTGTGTGGAACAGTTGTGAGTAGAGTTGGAGCAGTGTTAATTGAGGAGTATCGTAGTGTTGAGTTGTTGAGTAGTTCACTGTGTGGAGCGGCCGCGTGAAATGACAGTGTGAGTGGCGGACTTTCTCTGGAGTAGAGCCAAGGAACAGTCGCTGTGTGTTGTAGTGGTCAGCAGCCCTATGTTTGAGCCTGTCGGCGCGCAGCTGTTGTGTGTGAAGTGACTGAGCGTGCGGAGTGAAAGTGAAAGGAAGTTCTGTCAATAAGAATTATCACCGGGCGAGTTGGCCGTGCGGTTAGGGGCGCGCAGCTGTGAGCTCGCATGCGGGAGACAGTGGGTTCTAATCCTACTGTCAGCAACCTTGAAGATGATTTTCCGTTGTTTCCCATGTTCACACCAGGCAATTGCTGGAGCTGTAGCTTAATTAAGGCCACGGCCGCTTCCTTTCCAGTCCTAGCCCTTTCCTATCCCATCGTCGCCATAACACCTATCTGTATTGGTGCGGCGTAAAGCAAATAGCAAAAACAAATTAAAAGATTAGAATTATCGCCCGTTCCAAGTAAAGACTGCCCAGCTGCAGTCCTGGTGTGAGAGACGTGAAATGTGGTCATTCATGGTTGAATACAATTATGTGTACTAATTGTGTCATCATGAACTAAACCAAGTCAACAAAAGTTGGTATGGATTAGAATTTTTTCCACCACTGGTGTAGTAAAGGTACGCGGCTAAGGTACCAGTAGTTCGCTATAATTTGCATTTCTGCGCACCACAATTTTCTCAAATGTTCGTTGTTTGTTTATTAGTTGCCGTATATTTGTAAAACTCACTGAGACAAAATAATGACACCTCGCACAACGTGTTGCCACTTCGAAATCCAGAGCTACACTAATTGTTAGCCGCGCGGCACGGCGATTATAGTACGACAAGATGGCGGTTATTGCATCCTTCGATGACGTCATATCGACGCAAGACTCTTGCTGCTAGTTACATTGGTCCTTCACACAGTCGTCAAGCGTGTTGACTATAGTGTATCCCTACCTTACAAGAGAGTAAGTACCGGGCGAGTTGGTGCTGGTGCTGTACGTTAATTAAGGCCGTGGCCACATCCTTCCCACTCTTAGACCTTCCCTATCCCATCATCGCCATAAGACCCATCTGTGTCGGTGTGATGTAAAAGCAAAACTATTTTTTTAAAAGGAGTACGCCTTGAATGGGGCGCACTGATGCCAGATATACTGCATATACGAAGTCGGTTTAGGCCAGGCATATGATATGATGAAACTATTACACAGCCGTGTTTCCAGTGAAAATCCTCGGAATTTTCGTTATATTTTTTTGTTCCATATAATTCGATGTTTTACAAATGTTTTACTTGAACAAGCGCCAAAACTAGATTTTGAGATATTTCCACAAACGCAATATCCCTTGTATCAATTCACCTTTCGTGTGAAGTGTCCAGCTCCATGGCTAAATGGTTACTGTGCTGGCCTTTGGTCACAGGGGTCCCGGGTTCTATTCCCGGCAGGGTCGGGAATTTTAACCTTAGTTGGTTAATTTCGCTGGCACGGTGGCTGGGTGTATGTGTCGCCTTCATCATCATTTCATCCTCATCACGACGCGCAGGTCACCTACGGGCGTCAC
The DNA here is from genome assembly GCF_040414725.1 of Anabrus simplex. Lineage (NCBI taxonomy): Eukaryota > Metazoa > Arthropoda > Insecta > Orthoptera > Tettigoniidae > Anabrus > Anabrus simplex. The sequence goes on from NC_090265.1 coordinate 784,765,930, forward strand.
ATCAAAATACCTGCATCTGGCGAGCCGAACTTGTCCTTGGACACTCCCGGCACTAAGGAAAAAGCCATACGCCATTTCATTCCATTTCCTGTGAAGTGTAAAGTATTATATACAAAAATAAAGATAAAAACATGACTTTTCTTGTTAATGTGTCAAAATGAGTAATATTTTAAAAATATGTTTGTAATCTGAGATCTGGTCATTTGACACTTTACTGCGATGCCTTCAGTTTTCTTTTGTTTTGCAACACTTTGCTAACCAACAAAATTGTTATTTTACGGATTCGATTTGACTTCTAAAAATTCTAATGGAAAGTCTAACTTCCCGATGAGCGACTTATATTCCTTTCCACCAGTAGAGCCATTCAAAAAGTTCCCGATGAAGGACTTCAATAAGGAATTGCTAAGCGGGAAATAATTCCATTGTGCAAAATACATGAATTCGCGCCAAAATATAGTAATTGTGAAAAATAGGCCTCGTATTAATTATTTATGTCTTTACATTTGAAATCATCAGAATAATCGGATGATATTGTTATTTTGTCTAAGACTGCAGAAGATCTGGAGAATGTGCTGAATGGTATGGACGGAGTCTTGTGTCAGGAGCACAAGATGAAAATAAATAAGTCCAAAACAAAAGTAATGGGGTGCAGCCGTACGAAGTCAGGGGGTGCAGGAAATATTAGATTAGGAAACGATGTCTTAAGGAAGTAGATGGATATTGTTACCTAACTAACGATGGCAGAAGTAAGGATGACATGAAATGCGGGCTAGCACAAGCAAGGAAGGCCTTTCTTAAGAAAGGAAAGTTGCTCACTTCGAACATTAATATAGGAATTAGAAAAAATGTTTTTGAAGACTTTTGTCTGGAGCGTGGCATTGAATGCCGGTGAAACATGGACAATAACTAGCTCAGAAAGAAAGAGAATAGAAGCTTTTGAAATGTGGTGTTACAGAAGAATGCTGAAGGGGTGGTGCATAGATCGAATCACGAATGAAGAGATACTGAATCGAATTGGTGAGGGGAGATCGTTGTGGCTAAATAGAATGATAGTACACATCTTATGCCTTTGCTGGCAGGACCTAGTGTTTACAGTGCACTATGTCTTCTGGTATGGGCCAGAGCAATCTTGTTACTTTCATTGATCTGTCTCAGCTTTATCCTTGGCTTTGACAAAATGAAAGTGACTGAGGTATGAGTGATGCTAGTAATGCCATTCCTTCTGCAGCCAGTCCCTGCTGTGAATGGTGTGAAAATATTGCTCATAGGGTAGGTTGTTGCATGCATTTCAGTGGGCTTGGCAGACTGATATGTAATAGCAACTTCTGGCACGGTGAGGAAAGCAACGGGAAACTACCTCACTCCTCATTTCCCTAGTACGCCTCTTCAGTGATGCCTAGGCCATCTATGACAGCTGATGGCGGAGCTGTTGAGAATCCAACCAGCCTTCGGGCTGAGGACTAAACATACATACAGTACACATCTTAAGACACCCAGGACTTGTGCAGTTGGTTTTTGAGGGAAGTATAGGGGGTAGGAACGGTAGGGATAGACCAAGGTATGAATATGGCAAGCAGATTAGAGCACCTGTAGGATGCAGCAGTTAATGTAGAAATGAAAAGTTTAAGACAGGATAGGATGGTATGGACAGCTGCATCAAACCAGTGTATGGACTGATGACTCAAACAACAACATAATCAGAAAGAGCGGAAAATTATAAGATCACGCAATAATTTAATTAGATGTACCACTTTTGATTATCGGAGAAAAGGCAACATCGCGCGGGTAGAACAGGGCGAAGCTAATTGCAGAACCTACGAGTGTGATAGAAATCAATCAATCAATCAATCAATCAATCAATCAATCAATCAATCAATCAATCAATCAATCAATCAATCAATCAATCAATCAATCAATCAATCAATCAATCAATCAATCAATCAATCAATCAATCAATCAATCAATCAATCAATCAATCAATCAATCAATCAATCAATCAATCAATCACCACTGATCTGCATTTAGTGCTATCACCAAGGTGGCAGATTCCCTGTCAATTGTTTGCCTAGCTTTAAACAAGTATTTTCAAAGAACTTTGGAAATTTATCGAACATTTCCCTTTATAATTTAATGCAATTCCTTACTTCCCGTCTTATAAATGAAGACTACTAGCAAACTACTGGGAGAGAACTGGCAACATGAGTACAATTGGTCTAAACAAAACAGTAACTGAATGGGTGGATATATTTCTAGAAAATAGAACTCAGAGAATTAGAGTAGATTATCTGACTATTAAGGGGAGAATTCCTCATGACAGTATTATTGGACCCTTACGTTTTTTATGAAAAAAATACGACTAAAGAACTGGAATCAGAGATAAAACTACTTGCGGAGGATGTTATACTGTATAGAGTAATACATAATTTACAAGATTGTGAGCAACTGCAAAAAAGACCTCGACAATGTTGTGAGATGGACAGCAAGCAATGGTACGATGATAAATGGGGTTAAAAGACAGGTTGTGAGTTTCATTAATAGGAAAAGTCCTCTAAAGTTTATTTACTACGTCTATGGGGTGGACGTTCCTTATTGGGGACACTGTAAGTACCTAGGGATGATCTTCGCTGGGTTAATCACACAAACGGGATTGTAAATAAAGGATACTTATCTCTGCACATCGTTATGAAGGTATTTAAGGGTTGTAGTAAGGATGTAAACGAGAGGGCATAAATCTCTGGTAAGACGCCAACTAGAGTATGGTTCCAGGGTATAGGACCCTCATCACGATTACTTTATTCCAGAACTGGAAAAATCCAAAGAAAAGTAACTCGGTTTGTTCAGGGTGATTTCCGGCAAAAGAGTAGTTTTACGAAAATGCTGCTAAGTTTACGCTGGGAAGACTTGTGGAAAAATTTATGAAACAGAGGAATGGCATGCTAAAGAAGAAAGTTACCTAACTTCCCAGCTACTTCCCGCCATTATTCAGGCAGACTGTTACACTCGGTACGACCGGGTGAGTTGGCCGTCACTCGGCGGCCCCGGGTTCGATTCCCGGCCGTGTCAGGGGTTTTTAATTGTAAATGATTAATATCCCTGGCCTAGGGACTGGTTGTTTGTGCCATCCTTAACGTTCCTTTCCTCATATTCAACAATGTACACTTCCGCAAATTCCAATTACACGCAGGTTCATAACATATGGTGCAAGTAGGGGCAAAATATCTTTATAGGTCGACACCCCGAACAAATAGCATTTAAAAAAGGCCAAGTCCGCTTCCTTCTCAGTCATAGCCCTTTACTATCCCATCGTCGCCATAATACTCGGTACTCAGCAGTAATCCTATATATCGGAGATGAGTGGCAACAGAAGACAAAGCACATCATAACAAACAATGGTCAATGTTTTATGAGCTTTCTATATTGCAGGCCTTCACATTTAGTTTTCTTTCGACTCTGTGATCTTAGGGCGAGCGTAGAGTGTTGTTCCTTATTCTCCGACTTTACATACCGATTTTCATTCAATGCTGTCAACCCATTTTCTCGTGACTCGGCACTGATAAGGACTTAGTAACAAAAATCCAAATTCATGAATATCTCTGTTCATAGCCGGTATGGTAACAATGCATAAGACATAAGTGATCGGAAATATAATACTATATAACTTTAGTTATGTAGTATTTATCGATACGACCACTAATAACTTAATTATTTGGGAATTAAATTTCAGGTCTACCCCTAAACTACCATTTCATTCAGCATGCATAAAATTATTTATGACCTAGATTATAGCGACTTTTTCCCTGACTTTGCATACCGATTTTCATTAACATAGGACCACGAATAACATAAATATTTGAGGATTCCATTGTAGGCCTTCCCCTAAACTTCCATTTTTCTCAGCGTGAATACAATTATTCATGGTCTAAATTGTAGCGACTTATTCTTCGACTTCCCCCACCGATTTTCGTTAAGATACGACCATTAATAACAAATATTTGAGAATTACATTTTAGGCCTTCCCCTAAACTACCATTCACTCAGCGTGAGTAAAATTATTTATGACCTAGATTATGACGACTTATTCCCCGAATTTGTATACCTATTTTCATTAAGATATGATCACTAATAACATAAATATTTGAGAATTAAATTTTAGGCCTTTCCCTAAACTACCATTTCAGTCAGCGTGAATAAAATTATTTATGGCCTAGATTGTAGCGACTAATAACCCGACTTTGTATACCGATTTTCATTAAATTCTCTTCAGCATTTCCTTGTTACTGTGGGAACGACTGTTACAGAAATACCATCCTTTTTAAAATTCTGAGCAATGTACAGACAAAAACTCTTATTTCATATATATAGATTATGATTTTTCATACCACATCTAACTCCATATTGTCTATTAAGGTAAAATCGCACTATGCATCATTGCATAATAAATAATATTCACTGACTGTATTTTTAAAAAAATGTATTATTAGCTAAGTCGTTAATGAAAATGCTGGGATAGCAGTGGCCGTGATCTTTATAATATGATCAGCCAGCGTTTGCCAGGAGTTGAGAACCATTTCGTCCTCACGTGATGAACTTCACCATCATCCAGTTCTTTGTGAGAGACTTGCCAACTTTTTGCCAGAAGCGTAATTAGCGCACCAGAGGAACAGGTTTGGAGTGTGGAGTACCGAAAGCTTCATCAGAAGACGAACGCTGAGCCGCCTTGACCAGTACACGGTGACTGGCCTGCCTTGGCCCCGATCTCCGGACCGATGGCCCACTTCAGCAGTGACCTCCGTTCAGCTCACCTCACACCGTGAGCGTGGGAGTGAGTTTCAGCAACGAACCATTCTCTGAACAGACTGCTCAAACCTTCTGTGCCGGCGTCGAGGTTAACCGGACTGAGAAACACAACATAACTCTCATGGTGACAGAAAGGGGGCGAGATAAATAGACACTGCATTTTTATGCTGTATAAATCACCAATATAATCATGCGACTATGATCCAAAAAATACTGAAATATGCATTTTAGTATGCATTTCTCATGATACAGAACACTTGTGTGAAATGCAAACGTAACATTCCTTTACTATACACGCGCGATTCACCCACACCAATACATAAAATCATGATAATGAAAAAACAACTGAATGTAAAACAAAACAATCACGCTATTTACAGCTGCGGCTGTTTCACTAGCACAAATAATCCATGCATAGTTGGTGAGACGTATCAATCTATTAGTGTTCATTGTTAAAACAATATGCACACTTCCCCTAGAAGAACTACAGTATGTTTTTTAATACACATGATAAATTAATTAGTGAGGGTGTAAGAAAACCGTGAAAGAACACATAAGTGAAGAAACACACTCAAATACACACTCCTCTTACATTTTCCACTACACACCCTACTTTTCCCATCCATAATTTTCTTTGCAGTACAGTCGAAGCTCGATATCTCGAACCTCCATTACTCGAATTTTCAGTATCTCGAAGTAACCTAAATTTCCCGGTCGTTTGTCCTATTCTTCATGTGTATTTATTTCTCTATTACTCGAAATTCGGTTACACGAATTTCTCGAAGCAAATATTTCCTCTCTTGAAGCAAAACATATTCTGTAACTCGAATTTTGTGCAACGTTAACTGTGCAATACGGTATTTGTAGTTTGTGAGGAACAGTTAAACAAGTAGAGAAAGGGTTACAGTGGTGCTGGGAGCTAATATGACCGGAACCAAAAAACTGAAACTCCTAGTGATCGGAATATCGGCAAAGCCTCGCAGTTTCTTGGGTGTGAATTACCGTAATTAACGGTCACGTACGAAAACAACCCCCGAAGTCGCGAATGACAAGCTCCATTTACGAATCTTGTAACAAACAAAAGAGACTAACGGATTTTTTTCCAGAGGTGTTAACGGAGGTATGTTTCTTGTTTCACTACTGTATCCTGTCTTCTAAAATGTGACTATAATATGAGTTATAATTTTTTTTTTTTTTTTTTTGCTAGTTGCTTTACGTCGCACCGACACAGATAGGTCTCATGACGACGATGGGACAGGAAAAGGCTAGGAGTGGGAAGGAAGCGGCTGTGGCCTTAATTAAGGTACAGCCCCAACATTTGCCTGGTGTGAAAATGGGAAACCACGGAAAACCATTTTCAGGGCTGCCGACAGTGGGGTTCGAACCTACTATCTCCCGAATAATGGATACTGGCCGCACTTAAGCGACTGCAGCTATCGAGCTCGGTAGTTATAATTAAAGTGATGCCGTAAAATAGAGTGTGTTTGTATATATTTAAATACTGTTAAAATAATGTATTCAGTATAAGCCCGTAGATACATATGATTCAATTATGTGTTATACATGCTCAAGAACGGCATTTTCTATACCTCGAAATTTCGATAGCTCGATAAAATTTAGCTCCCGAGGAGATTCGAGATATCGAGCTTCCGCTGTATTAAAACAGTCTTCTCCAAGTTTTCTGCTATAAATCTGTGGTGTTTATCTTTTAAAACTACCTTCAATGTGTAGAATGATCTCTCTACATCTACGGAAGTGACAGGACAGTGCTTGAATTCGGGAACGAGTGTACAGCAGGTGTTAAACATTCTGGTAGATCCAGATTATCAATAAACTCTTGTCCTCAGCTCGAGGTGGTGCAGCTCTTTTCAGGCACACCCCTAATGGAGGTGAGCTGCATGTACCAGTCCAACAACATACCAGCCCTCCTGCCATTCTTAAATTTCTGGCAGTACCGGGAATCGAACCCGGGTCCCGGAGGACGACTTTATAGCTACCATGATGTCGTAGCCGCCATGTCGTTCAAAGACACATGCGAAGTTTCCTGGGATACCTACCAATTCACGCTTCACGTTCTCCAAAAAGTCCAAGGAATCGCCAACACGCAACCTACGTGTTTCTAACTTCTTGACTGATTCTGGTATGATTTGAAAGTGTGTCTTGAAAAGTGCCAGTTCCCTTTGAACAGCTTCATTCCCTAAAGAGTTCACGACATTAATTACTTTACATTTTCTTGAATACTGCTTGTAAAACACATTAAAATATGCACACTAAAAGTCGAAAACATGCACAATAAATCCGAAATTTAAAATGTATGCACTAATCTCATGAAATGAAATGGTGTATGGCTTTTAGTGCCGGGAATGTCCGAGGACAGGTTTGGCTGGCCAGGTGCAGGTCATTTGATTTGACACCCCTAGGAGACGTGCGTGTCCTGATGAGGATGAAATGATGATGGAAGACGACACATACACCCAGCCCCCGTGCCAGCGAAATTAACTAATTATGGGGAAAATTCCTGACCCCGCCATGAATCGAACCCGGGACCCCTGTGACCAAAGGCCAGCACGCTAACCATTTAGTCATGGAGCCGGACACTAATCTCATATATATGCACTATTAAACTTAATAATTCATTCAATTTTATCTTCAAACCCATTTCCTTGTCGGTTTTGGAGGTCTACATATCGGCAAACAAAATATGCATTTGGATACATATCCGATGTCTAGAGATAACTTGGCTTTTCACGACCGCGTCCCCGGTTCCAATGTCGGCTAATGCACGTCTCTGTGGTTCGAACTCAGCGTTAAACTGCAGGTCCCGTGGCTAGTCAAGTGATTGCTGTCTTATGGGGAAGAAGCTCTATTATGTTTAGATAAGAAATTGTTTTTTATCTACTTGTTTGTTGTAAGGAATAGACATGAAATCTTCTTTCTTTCTCATTGTAAACATAATATTAGAACAGTTTAACTATTAGGTTAATAGACTGACTTGTAACATTGAAAAGTAAACACAAGTTAACAATTGCCACTGTAATTGGGATTAGAAATCGTGTAGTGCGCAGTAAATTACGTACATACATACATACATACATACATACATACATACATATAATCATTATAGACCGTTATGCCTTTCAGCGTTCAGTATGCAAGCCTCTGTGAATTTGCTAAACGTCGCCACAAACCTCTGTTTGTAACTAGTGCTGTGGCCTCATTTAGTTCTATATCTCTCATCCTTAAATCGTTAGAAACTGAATCTAACCCTCGTCGTCTTGGTCTCCCTCTACTTCTCTTACCCTGTTCCAGCTTTGTATCATCAATCTGACATTCAGTTCTCTTGGATTTCTTACCTACTGACATCAATTTAATCTTGGAAAAGCTAATTCTCATGCCATCCATGTCTGTCTGTTAGGTCAACAGCTCAGAGGCTGGTTGGATCCTCAAATAGCACCACCAAAGGTTATGCGGTTATAAGGAAACACCAAAAACCAATGGCAGCACCAAAATGATGCGTACTAGGCAAGATGAGGAGTGAGGTAGTTTGCCATTGCTTTCCTCACTGGGTCAGAAAGTACTATTGCAGCACGACTAACCCTGTGAGCAGCACCTTTCATAACACTCAGATGCACTAGTCGTGCTCTGAATGTCATTACTCAGCACTACCCATACCCCAGCAGGTTCCATATTGTCACAGCCATGGATGTTGACTGGGACTTCGGTGGAAGCTACACTTTACGCTGGCCTGTGCCAAGAGATGGATGCAAAAGTACTGTATCCATCAAGAAACGACAGCAGGCAGCATACCATCCATATTGCACCCATTTTCAAGTTCCAATATATTAGACTGCAGGCTTTCGGCTCAATCTGCGATTAAGAGCAAGTCGTCAGCATAGGCCAGACTGCTTACTACATTTCCACCTATCTAAATCCGTCCCTACCACTCTATACCTTTCAGCAGATGATCCATGTAAACTACGAACAGCAAAGGTGAAAGATTACGGCCTTGCCAAAGCACTGTAAGTACCCTGAACCAAGGGCATTCTACCATCAATTCTCACTGCGGCCTAATTTTCAAAATAAATGCGTTTGATTTATTTTAATACTCTGCCCTTAATCTCATAGTCCCCCAGTATGGCGAATATCGGCACCCTCGGTACCCAGTCATATGCTTTCTCTAGATCTACGAAACAAAAACATAACTGTGAATTCCCCTCGTAGCATTTTCCAGTTACCTGGCACATACTAAATATCTGATCCTGACAGCCCCTCTGTGGTCTGAAACCACATTAGTTTTCATCCAACTTCCTCTCAACTACTGATCGCACCCTCCCTTCCAAGATGCCAGTGAATACTTTGCCTGGTATACTAATCAACGAGATACCTCGATAGTTCTTGCAATCTTTCTTGTTCCCTTGCTTGTAGATAGGTGCAATTACAGGCAATAAATAAATAAATAAATAAATAAATAAATAAATAAATAAATAAATAAATAAATAAATAAATAAATAAATAAATAAATAAATAATATGATGAAACTAAACGTTTCAAGATGTAACCTTGTAATAATATAAAAATGGGGTCTTTTAGCAGTTGCAGGATTGTGAGTGATGGCAAAAAGACCACCGGGCGAGTTGGCCGTGCGCGTAGAGGCGCGCGGCTGTGAGCTTGCATCCGGGAGATAGTAGGTTCGAATCCCACTATCGGCAGCCCTGAAAATGGTTTTCTGAGGTTTCCCATTTTCACACCAGGCAAATGCTGGGGCTGTACCTTAATTAAGGCCACGGCCGCTTCCTTCCAACTCCTAGGCCTTTCCCATCCCATCGTCGCCATAAGACCTATCTGTGTCGGTGCGACGTAAAGCCCCTAGCAAAAAAAAAAAAAAAAAAAAAAAAAAAGCAAAAAGACCTCTACGAAGTTGTGAGATGGACAGCAGACAATGGCATAATGGTAAACGGGGTGAGCATCAGGTTATAAATTTCACCAAAAGGAAACGCCTTACCAGTTTTAATTGCTGTGTTGATGGTGTGTAAGTGATCTCATGGGTTTCACTGTTGGTACCTAGGTTTTAATATAAGGAAATATATTTAATGTCGTAATAACATTAACGAGGTTGTTAATAAAGGTTACGCCGGGCTGAGTGGCTCAGGCGGTTAAGACGCTGGCCTTCTGACCCCAACTTCGCAGGTTCAATCCTGGCTCAGTCTGGTGGTGTTTGAAGGTACTCAAATACCTCAAACTCGTGTCGGTAGATTTACTGTCATATAAAAGAACTCGTGCGGGATTAAATTCCGGCGCCTCGGTGTCTCCGAAAACCGTACAAGTAGTTAGTGGGACGTAAAGCGAATAACATTATTATGATTATGATTATGATTATTATTATTATTATTATTATTATTATTATTATTATTATTATTATTATTATTATTATTATTATTATTATTATTATTATTATTATTATTATTATTATTATTATTATTATTATTATTATCTAATGAAGCTTACAGATATCTCAATTTGGTTACGAAGAAATTTAGGTGTTGTATTAAGGATGTAAATGAGAGGGCATATACGTCTCTGATAAGACCCCAACTAGAGTATGGTTCCAGTGTATGGGACCCTCATCAAGATTACTTTATGCGAGACCTGAAAAAGATCCGGAAGAAAGCAGCACAATTTACTTTGGGTGATTTTCAACAAAGTAGTGATAGGAAAACCTTACAGTCTGTGGGGGTGCGAAAACTTGGGAGTAAGGAGACGAGTAGCTCGACTAAGCGGTATGGTCCGAGCTGTTAGTGGAGAGCGGCATGTTTTCAGATAAATAAACTTGAACTGAGATTTTCAAAGAAAAAATATCATAGAGAACATGCATTCTCGTGTATTATTATTATTATTATTATTATTATTATTATTATTATTATTATTATTATTACAGTCGAACCTCGATATCTGAAACCTCCATTACTCGAATTTTCAGTATCTCGAAGTGACTTAAATTTCCCGGCCGTTTGTCCTATTCTTGACGTGCATTTTATATATTTTTTGAAATTGATAAATAGGGTTCCAGAGAGCAAGAGCTCTGTCAAGTGCAACATTACATAGATAATCACAACAATGGTGGATTAAGGCCTAAGGTCTAAAAGTGAAAGGGTAATAATAGCGGTTTTACATATGCTTTGAGTATCACTATTTACCTAATGGAGAGGATTATTACCAAATAACAATACAGGGGGAACAACTTTTTTGACTTTTAAGGTGACTTTGGAAATAAAAAATATAAGAGAAATAACTGTTACTTATTCATGGTGCCTAACAGGTACTTCTTAAGCTTATTTCGAAATAGCACAGTTTTAGAGATGATTGCTATATTGTCAGAAACGCTGTTATATTCAGATATTAGTAAGTGTTGCACTCCCTAAGTGCCAAATCTTGTTGTATAATTTTGAAAAACATCTATTTTTTTCCTTATCTTATATAAATAGATGTCAGTGAATAGGAAATTCAGAGCTGGTGAACATTTTATTATGCAAGACTTTATGAGTAAGAAGTGATGCATTTAATGAGATTAATTTCTTAAGTGGTAATATATTGGTTTCAGAGTACATTTTATTTCGAGAATATAGTTGATGGAATCCATACATAAATCTAATAACTCTGTTTTGTAAGACCTCCAAAGTATTTAAGGTATTTTGGGTTGCTTTGCCTCAAATGAAACAGAAGAAAGTCGAGATTGTATCAATGTGAAATAAATTAATCTTGCCAATGATACGAACCAAGACAGATTTTTTTTATATATATGAGGTGCCCAGGAGAGAGCGCTATCAATTATTAGTCCAATATATTAAATTTTTTTAACCCATTGCAACTTCGACGTGCCAAATAATACATTTGTAGTTGCATTTAGGTCATTTTGTGGAATATCATACGTACAGTTTTTTAGTAATTGCTTGTTAGATTTTTTCTCAGCCATTCATGTAAGATATGACAGTCATGCTGGATACCTGCAAATATTTCATCTTCAGAATTTGATGAATAGAACAGTGATGTATCATATGCCAGAAGTGATATTTTACCGTTGAAAGACCACAGGGCTATGTCATTAATATATATGAGAAACAAAATTGGGCCCAATATAGAACCTTATGTACACCAAAGAAGATCTTTTGTAGTTCACTTTCATTTATGGCAATCTGAACATATTGTTGTCGATTTGATAAGAAATCCTTAAACCATAGCAATGAGGGACCACTCACACCTGCCTTTTCCTGTTTGTATATCATGGCTAGCAGTATCCAAAGCCTTTTTTTAAATCAATAAACAACATAGCAGTCTTGTAACCTTTATCAGTATAATTTTGAAGCTCAATTATAATATCGATTATGGCAGGATTCACCCCAGCCTTTTCTCTGAAGCCATATTGAAGTCTGGAAAAAATTGCATTTTTCGAAGTGACTATTAAGCCTAATTTTGACAACAGTTTATAAGATTTTAGATAATTCAGTTGATACTGAGATGGTTCGGTAGTTTTCTGGGTCGGATCTATCGTTCTATTTGTGTATAGAAACCACCCTATAAATTGTTAATGAATCAGGGGCAATGCCTTTTACCAAAGAGCAGTTGATAAATTCAGATATTGGACCATACAGTGTTTGATTACAGATTTTGAGAAGTTTACTTGAAATACCATCGCTAGCAATTGAGCGAGCATGTTTGAGAAAATTGATAATTACACACACTTCTTATGGAGAACATGGTTCTAAGAAAAGGGAATTTTTTTTTTTTTTTGCTAGGGGCTTTACGTCGCACCGACACAGATAGGTCTTATGGCGACGATGGGATAGGAAAGGCCTAGGAGTTGGAAGGAAGCGGCCGTGGCCTTAATTAAGGTACAGCCCCAGCATTTGCCTGGTGTGAAAATGGGAAACCACGGAAAACCATCTTCAGGGCTGCCGATAGTGGGATTCGAACCTACTATCTCCCGCATGCAAGCTCACAGCCGTGCGCCTCTACGCGCACGGCCAACTCGCCCGGTGAAAAGGGAATTAGGATGATTGTTGATTGTAGGTTGTAGCAGTACGTTCAGGATGTGGAACAATATTTGAAGATAGCGTGGCAGGGACTGAGATAAAATGATTATACGGGGCATTGCAAATGCCACTTTTATCTTCGAAACATTCATTTCCTAGCTTGATACGACCAATATTGATTGTTGATTTTGAAGGTTGTCCAAGAACTTCAATTATGAGTTACCAGATGTGTGTAGTGTTGTGTTGATTGTTTTTAAATTGATTATCATAGTACGACTTCTTGAGAGTCCTTTTCAGGTTTGTAACTCTATTGCAGTAACTTTTATATTCTTTTTTAATTATACCATTGTGTGGGTGTTTTTTCAATTTACTGTAGAGAAGTGCTTTATGCCTGCAGAATGATGCAAGTTCTGGTGTGCATCATGCATTCAGAATGGTGTTTGTATTTTGATGATGACATTTTCTAATTGTTGATGCATAGTCAAGACCACTTTGAATGTATCTGGTTAAAGCAGCATTTATGCCCCCTCCATCTACCCACTGTAACTAGTCACTCATATAATCAATTATGTTATTTACAGACCAGTTATTAAGTTTTATGCTGCATAGAAAGTGGTCGTTTAGTGAATTGTTCGAACTCAGTCTGGTAGGGAATATTGTGTTATAGTTTATAAGGCAATAGCTCTGCATGGACATTTTCTATTTATTAGTTAATACTGCATTTGAGGGCAAATTTATATTAAAGTCACCGACAACAATGACATTTCTGTGATTTATTTTGTTTAGCATTATTTCTATGTCATTACATAGCTGTGTCCAGTTTGACGTGAATGGGTTGTAAATAGCCATAATAATATAACTGCACCCTGACTTAGAAATCTCCAAAACCAGAATATGATATTGCTTTTGGACACTATAGATGATATTACATTGCCGTGATTTGTGTTTAGCGTAAATTGATACTCCCCCACCCGTGAGTGATTTTTCAGAAGGAATTCTAAATGAATGTTGGACTCATCACCGTTTACAGACAACCATGTTTCGACAACGATAAAATCAATATTCTGAATTAACTTTATGCGATCGGCAATCATCTCTAACTTACCATTTCGTATGCGAGGAGAATTGAGATACATTATTCTCAAGGATGGAGCAATTGTTCCAAGTTAGGTAACGAAGTCACTATATTGAAAGTATGAGTACCATTGTCTTTGTGCCATTATTGTAGTTTAAAAGAAGAGGACAGTGGCGAATTTCCCATACATGCGATTGATGCGTTACATCCCTTGTATTTTGAACGAAAAAAAATTTAATTTTTCATATGTTAACGGAAGTTATTTATATAAAATTCAAACGCACAGTTATCGATACTCTGAGATGGATGAAACCTTCGAGCATACAAATATTTCTATGCTCGAAGGATGAAACGAGCGTTCACCGACTAGTGACGGCTACTAATTGCCGAACTACTTCAGAGATGGCACCACCAACATTGGACCCTTGTTGTTTGTTGATCTCTTTCGTGTTTCAGCTGTATCACTTCTCCCAAAAGGGTGCAGTTATTTAATTTTAAGTCTTGTACTGTGGTGTTCAGCACTATCAGTTCAGATTGCATTCTGCCCACCTCAATACTAAAATCGTCAAATTTGTCACTGACAAATTGGACAGAAGTCTTCAGTTCCTTATACACAGACTCTAGTTCACCAAGTTTGCTTAATATTACGTTGAATTTTGTGGAAATGGAGTCTTGTAAATACGAGTGTGGTGGAACGTCAAGCTCAGGTTCAAGTGACGCCGAGTTTCAGGTCAAACATATCCAAAACCTATACTTTTTTGGAGGACTAAGTAGGCGATCTATTTCATATTTGGTTGTCCTCATGCAATCTTCCTTCATGTGAAACCACTTAAGGCACTTTTTACACTTTACCTTCACATTATCTTAAAATTTTTCGGAGCACTTCGCACTTCTATCCGCCATGTTGAAATTTGATTTCTATATTACTCGAAATTCGATTACACGAATTTCTCGATTTCTCAACTCAAACATTTCCTACCTTGAAGCAAAAAAATACTCTGTAACTCGAATTTTGTGCAACATTTACTGTTCAGTGTGGCATTGGTGGTTTGTGAGGAACAGCTAACAAGTAAAGAAAGTATTACAGTAATGCTCGGAGCTAATATGATAGGAATAGAAAAACTAAAACTTCTAGTGATGGGAAAATCGGTGAAGCCTCGCTGTTTATCGGGTGTGAATTAATTACGGTCACGTACGAAAGCAACCCCCGAAGTCACGGATGACAAGCTCCGTGTACGAATCTCGGCTGCGTGGTAGTGAGGAAAAGTTTCAACGTGAAGGGAGGAAAGTTTAACAGTAACAAGCTGAAGAGACTAACAGATATTTTTCCAAATGTGTTAACGGAGGTATTTCTTGTTTCACTATCTTATTTAATGTATCCTGTCTTCTAAAAATATACTATAATAAGGGTTATGATTAAAGTGATGCCGTAAAATAGAGTTTGTTTATATATATTTGAATACTGTTGAAAATAGTGTATTCAGTATAAGCCCGTAGATACACATGATTCAATTATGTGCTATACATGCTCAAAACGGTATTCTCTATATCTCGATATTTCGATAGCTCGAAATAAAATTTAGCTCCCGAGGTGATTCGAGATATCGAGGTTCCACTGTATTATTATTATTATTATTATTATTATTATTATTATTATTATTATTATTATTATTATTATTATTATTACACTTTCTATGCTTATCAATTAGTATTACCACTCTTGATTGATTGACTGATTGATTGATTGATTGATTGATTGATTGATTGATTGATTGATTGATTGATTGATTGATTGAAACCTTCAGAGGATCTCCCCGAGGGAGTGGGCGTCGTTTGTGGTACGAGCGCGTCTATGACCTTGACAATTCTTGGTAGTAGTCCTTGCAGGTTGTTATGTAAGACTGTGTTATAGCGATGGGCATTCCGAATGAAAACTATCGAATTATTCGATAGTCTCAAACTACCGTTTCATTCGATTGTTTTCAACAACATTCGATGTTTCATTCGGTCTATATGATACTGAATTCTCCTGCTGTAGTTGCTCCCACTTCGCTCAAAACGATAGTACGTAAGTCGAATGTTACGGAAACGATAGGAACCAATGCAATAGTATTACGGTCTAGGAGAGCAACTATCGCGCGCGTATTTTAAACATTATCCAATGATGGTCCATCTCTCCATCACATGGGCAAAAAAAGCAGTCCAGCAGAATTCTGGAAGAAACACAAATCTGCCATGGAACTCTTATACACATTGTCACAGAATTATCTGACAATTCCTGCAACATCTGTTCCAGCAGAAAGAATATTTTCGAAAGCTGGGCAGATGAGTGAAAGAAGAAACAGGCTGAAAGCAAAACATTTAGATCTTTTAATATTCCTGAACAAAAATTTTTGATTATAGGAAGACAGTGGTAGCCTAAGTGTCTGATTAATTATACTGCAAGTTTGATATGTTGTTTTAGTTATCCTAACCTGTTCTATGTGCACAGAATGAAAACATTTGATCTAGCTACTTTATGTACTTTTTACCACGACATATTATTAGTGACTGCACATATAAATGCTTATTGCTCTATTACATGTGTGTTTCATTTAGTTCGCGGTTTGGTTGTATTTTTTCATGTTAAAATGCAATTTTTAAAATATAATGTAAGTATCTGAAAATCTATGACAGCACTGAAGAGAGCTATGTTTAACGGCTGTTTCCACATGTATATTGTTTGACATGATACCAGTTAAATAAATAAAAATGTATTTTACTGTACTTCCTCCTACGAAGAGAGATTGCCTAACCTAAAACTGACCAAGTGCACCATTAAATATTTCATATTAAAATAAGTAGGCCTACGTGGTCCCAGTGTCCATAACGTTAATAATGAGTATTCAATAAATTGTTCCTAATGATTAGCACAGATCTTGTGGGAGCCGAAATTGCAAGGATCAGAGTAAATTTAAGTCCGTACACTGTAACAAGCGTGCATATTGCAGTAATTAGTAACTACCGTAACGAATGTCAGCAATTCGTAAACCGAATGAAAACTATCGAATAAAAACATTCGGTTCTGCTCCTGGACTATCGTTTAACAATCGATAGCAGGAAACATTCGATATGCCCATCACTACTGTGTTATTTTATGTCGTCCAGTGCGTGGACTAGCTTACTGGACGGTTAGCCCTTGTTCGATTGTTGACCCTGAGGCGGCAACTGCTTTGTGTTTGGACTTTATAATTAGGTTTTCCAATGCTTAAGCATACGTAATTGTTACAAATCCTGCACTTTAGCACATCGTGGCAGACAATATGTTTACAAGTGGATTTTTCGTTTCTTATTATTCTTGACCCTGCTTATACTAGATATATTATTTTCATCAGTCAGTAATCATTGATCTGCATTAAGAGATGTCGCCCAGATGACAGATTCCCTAGCAATTGTTTACGTAGCCCGTTCTTGAATGTTTTCAAAGTTGGAAATTTGTCGATTTTTAAATTTTATTTTTTATTCAGTCCGTTTACCCTCTAGGGTTGGTTCTTCCATCGGAGTCAGCGAGGGATCCAACCTCTACCGCTTCAAGAGCAATGCCCTCAAGCGTGAGACATTTGGTCGAGAATACACCTGGGGAGGAGGACCAGTACCTCGCCCAGGTGGCCTCACTTGCTATGCTGATTAGGGGCTTATGAGGGATGGGAAGGTTGGGCGGGATAGGCAAGGAAGAGGGAAGGAAGCACCCGTACTCTTAAGTTAGGTACCATCCCAGCATTTTTGGAGGTGAGTGGGAAACCACAGAAAACCACTTCGAGGAAGGCTGAGGGGGGGGGGGATGGAACCCTCCTCTACTCAGTTGACCCCCCGAGGCTGAGTGGATCCCGTTCCAGTCCTCGTATCACTTTTCAAATTTCGTGGTAGAACCGGGAATCAAACCCAGGCCCCCGGGGATGACACTAATCACACTGACCACTACGCCACAGAGGCGGACAAATTTATCCCACTTCCTTCGGGCTTTTTCTTACGTCGTATTAACACAACGAATGTTTTCGGTGACGGAAGGATGGGAAAGGTAGCGGCCGTGGCCTTAATTAAGGTACAGCCTTGGCATTTGCCTGGTGTGAAAATGGGAAACCACGGGAAACTATCTTCAGGGCTGCCGACGGTGGGATTCAACCCACTACCTCGCGAATGCAAGCTCTCAGCTAGGCGCTCCAAACCGTACGACCAGCTCGCTCGGTTATCGAACATTTCTCTTGATAATTTATTCCAATGCTTTAGTCCTACTCTTATAAATAAATGTTGTCCCAGGTTGTCCTCTTGAATTCCAACTTTATCTTCATATTCTGATCTTTCCTCTTTTAAAAACTCCACTCAATCTCATTCGTCGAGCAGCTCGTCTCCTTATTCGCAAGTCTTCCCAGCCCAAAGTTAGCACCGTTTTCGTAACGCTACTGTTTTGTTGCAGTCCTCTTGTTCGTCCTTAAAGCACACACCTCGGTAGTAATTTCGCCCGGATGCGTGTCCTATTTAAATGGAGAGTATTTCCTGCTGGACCTGTTCCCTGCTCGCACTACTGTAATGATGCAGTGACCTGTAACACCGCTGTTAAACTTTTATTGCCAATGAAGGCGCAGGTGGCATTAATAAACACATCGAGAACAGCGCTGAGTTACATTTCCGCTCGACATTTTGCCTGTAATTGTTACTTGCAGATGTGAGTTTCAAACTGATTCAGGATTTTATTTCTCGATCTGCTTTACGTCACACCGACCCAGAGGGGTCTTATGGCGACGATGGGACAGCAAAGGGCTAGGCGTTGGAAGGAAGCGACCCACCGGTGAACGGGTCAAAATATGGTACGTGAGTGCACGTGTTGCATAGCACAGACGCATTCTGAAACACGTTCCTCATATTATTTAAAATTAATAATAATAATAATAATAATAATAATAATAATAATAATAACAATGCTATTGGCCTTACGCCTCACTAACTACATTTTTCGGTTTTCGAAGACGCCAATTACTTTATTTTCGTCAATCTTACTCTGTTTTTAATGTAGCATTATATCATATTATCACAAAATCAACACATTTAATCACAGTGATACTATTTTACAATGCACTTTTTGTTACCATTGAATTTTTACACAAAGCTCAAAATGTTTATATTCAGAATGTTTGAAAATTGGACAATCTAATCCTATCAGTTCAATCCAATAGAATATGTACATTTCATACTGAAGGACATTGCACAGAGCAGATGGCAGACTCCCTATCAGTTGTTTACCTAGTCTTTTCTTTTAAAAAGTCAGTGAATGTGGATATTTACTGATCATATCCCGTGGAAAAGTATTCCAATCCCTAACTCCTCTTTCTATAAACGAACATTTGATGCAATTTGTCCTCTTGAATTTCAACTTTATCTTCATATTATGATCTTTCCTACTTTTAAAAACACCACTCAAATGTATTGGTCTATAAATGTCATTCCACACCACCTCTCCACTGACAGCTCGGAACATACCACTCAGTCGAGCAGCTCGTCTCCTTTCTCTTAAGTCTTCCCTACCGAAACTTTGCAACATCTTCGTAAATCGTAACGCTACTTTTTTGTCGAAAATCATCCAGAACAAATCGAGCTGCTTTTCTTTGGATATTTTCAGTCCTTAAATCGACTAATCCTGGTGAGGGTCCCATACACTGGAACCATACTCTAGATGGGGTCTTAACAGAGACTTGCATGCCTTCTCCTTTACTTCCTTAGTGCAAACCTTATTTATTTATTTAATTAATTTTATTTATTTATTTATTTATTTATTTATTTATTTATTTATTTATTTATTTATTTGTCATAAGTCTGTACAGAGTTCTCCTCCACATTCAACAGGTACTATGCATGAACCGAATAACTGAATGGCTACATGAATGAATGAATGAATGATTCATCCATTCATTCAATCAATCAATCAATCAATCAATCAATGATTGCGTGACTGAATTGTATTCATGCATGAATGAATAAACAGCCCTCTCCCAGTCACGAGTAACACCCAACTGAGGAGAGTCGATGGATGAATGTATGGATGGATTTATAAATGAATGCATGAACGGATGAATGCATGGATGGATTTATAAATGAATGCATGAATGGATGCATTAAATTTAGTGCAAACCCTAAATACCCTCATAACCATGTGCAGAGATCTCTACCCTTTATTTACAATCCTGTTGATGTGATTACCCCAATGAAGATCTTTCCTTATGTTAACACCTGAGTACTTATAGTGATCCACATAAGTAACCTTCGCCCCATCTACGCCGTAATTAAAACTTAGAGGACTTTTCTTATTAGTGAAATTCACAATCTGACTTTTAACACCTTTTATCATCATACCATTGTCTGCTGTCCATCCCTAACCATTGTCGACGTCTTTTTGCAGTTGTTCACAACAGTATAACATTATCTGCAAAAAGCTATTCTCTGATTCCAGTTCTTTACTTATATTATTTATATATCAGTAACATGTGGGAACAATGGCAGGAGGACACCTGCAAAAATGAGATAAATGCCAGGTTAGAAATAAACTCGGTTGATGAAGCTGTATGTATAAAAGTGCATACGGCGGTGGACGTCATGCGAGGCGAATGGACGAGTTTAGGTTACACAGAAGAATAATGGTCTGCGTGATGGGAAAGAGGTGGAAAATAAACAAGGCCAGAGACCAAGTTGCAAATATGTTGTGGAGACGCTTAGGTAATTATGGAGCCTTGGAGACTAAACGCTTGAAGGCGGAGCAGTCCTTAATGAAGGTGTATGTCTTAAAATTTCATAATATTAATTTCCATTTCCTCATGGAGAACATTCAGGACTTGCTGGACGGGCCAGAAGTAATTTTCTTCTTCACCTTGGAACTACTCGGTGATTTAATCATTACTGCTAATGGTGTGTTATCAGCAGGCCATATCTTCCTGTGGCGCCAGTCCTTGACGAACAAGCTAAATGCTGCCATGCCAGCGAATACTGGCTTGGCGTCTCATGTTCATACGAGCTGATGAAGGAGATGTGACGGATATTCTAAACAACTTACTGATAGAGCAGTCAGGTTCAGGGAGTGGATGATCGAAAGAAACTGGACTGTCGGAATGTCAACCTGCTTGCTGGTGGTTTAATGACGCATTAAATCAAAGTCACTAGGCGGGCTAGGTAGTTCAGATATAGGATTGTGGAGGGCTTAATTATTTCACAGAGGCTTGCAGACTGAACATTGAAAGGCATTAACTAACTAACTACTAAACGTTTTCATTCCTCCCCTGAAGGGGGAGGCGGGCTTCATGGACGGTGACGCCGTCTCTCAGGCCGGGAGATTTGTTACGGTGAAGGAGATGTGCGGAGAAGGTGAGGGGGTAGGCGGCCGTGGCCTATACTGCGAACTGTCCCGACATTCGCCTTAGTGCAGGAGAATGGAAAACCACGAAAAACCATTCTCAGGACAGCCGACGGGTGGGACCAGGCGTGAAGTCCGGCACTGTGCCCCAGGCCCGTCTCCCGAATGCAGAGGCGTAGAGCCACGGTAGAGCCGGTCAGAGTACAGAGCATATGGCATATGGGACAACAACTCACTCTGCATCTACCGACGGAAGGCATTACAGTATATGATGAAGTGTATGTATGTATTTTGTGTATGTTAGAGGTGTGACAAACGTTTTTTTTTGTGAACTGCTACATCTGTCACTGCTACGATAAAGTGACTGTGAAAAGTAACAGTTAAAAATAACGTCCAACGTTACTCACCTTTTATATTGGACACAGCCTGGTCACAGCTTGAAGCTCGTCTCCTTACAGCTGTGTTGCGAAGTCCCATTCATTCACTCGCACATGCGCGACGAATCACTACACTCGAAAGTCGGTGCAGCAAAACACGCATTCCTATTTGCTATAAAGTTAACGAGAGGCAGACAACGGGTGAAATGAGAAGAGAACATAGCGTCTTTTCTGAAATCTATAGGAGTGAGTTTGACAATGCCCCGATCAAGGATAGAAGACAAGAAAACGTGATGATCTGTCTGCCAAACCTGGACACAAACCGCTACAATAGGATCGATTAAGTTAAATGAAGTAATGTTATGTTATGTATAATATCAATATGGAAAGTTAGCATTCTAATTTATGGTAAAAGAAAAATTATACAGGTGAAACTTATAATAATATTATAATGTAGGTAGCCCTGCGCGATGTCTGAGTCAACGATTACTCCTGAGCAGTTGAATATTTCATAACAGTTTACACTTTAGTTACCAGATGACAACAGCAACTTAAACAAATACACTATAGAGTATATTATACACTATAGTATATTTTACTTAGAGCAGTCTCCTACGAAAGCGCTCTGACTTCGAAAGTATGCGTACTATCTTAACTTTGAAGGTCACATTCTGTCTGTAAGTTGCTACTAGTGACAGTTCCCACTTCCCACTTACTGTTTCCACTAGTACGTTATTCTGTTGTCGTTACTCGGTAACCTGTTATTTTTTGTCCTCGTTACATTTGTAACAGTGACAGGCATGTAACTACTACGTTATTTTTCAGCCATCTCTAGTATATATGTATAGATAGATAGATAGATAGGTACACTGGCACCAAAAATGTATTGGCACACCTACCATTATATATACATTCCACACAAATAAAGGTGATGCCAAGACACTGTTATATTTATTGAAACGTACAGTAATAAATATAAGGTTCTTCGAGTATAATTGGTTTCTCAGGACAAAAAAAATAGTTTACAAAACAAAATCATTTGCTCTCCACATCAAAAAAGTATTAGCACACCTACACATAAATGACGTTAAAGTCTCTGTAATTCACGTAACTCAGGTCTAGTAGCCTGTGTGCATACCCTTGGCATGATGACAGCTTGTAGACGTCTTGGCATGGAGCGAACCAAGTTGGGATTAATCTTTCTTGAGATCTTCGACCATTCCTCCAACAACATCGTCTGAAAATCCCGCTTCCCTGCAGAACAACGTTTTCAAACTTTTGTATCCAAATGAGCCGAAAGATGATCTATCGGGCTAAGATCAGGGCTCTCTGGTGGAGTGAAAACTCTTCTTGGTGCGTTATATAATAACCACTCCCACGTTCGCAGAGCCGTATGTTTTGGGTCGTCAATACCCAGTTTCTGTGCACTGTTGCGTAAGTGGCATCGCAACATATCGATATATTTACGATGATCCATGACACCTTCAATAATTGCCAAGTCATCAACACCAGAAGCTTCCATGCTTTCTCCCCCATGTTTTACATTTTTACACTTTTACATTTCCGTCAAATCCAAAGAAGTTAAACTTGGATTCGTCAGAACATATCACAGAATTTCAAAATTCAGTCCATTTATTGACATAATCTTTGGCGAACCGCAAGCGTTTTCTTCGGTTTATCTTCCGAAATAAATGGTTTCCTTCTCCGAGATCTCCCCTGAATATCAGCTGCGTTCGAAACATTTCTAACAGTTTGAGCACTGACCTGTTTGCTGGACGTTGACTGGATGTCCGATACAATAGACCCTGCACTTTTAAAGGGCTCTTTTAGTATAAGACGAGCTATGCTTCGACGCTTCCTACATGTAAGAACTCTTGGACGTCCAGATCTGCGTTTATTATCCGTTATACTTGAAACTTCTTGATGATTGCCCGCACTATTGTATAATTAACAGAAAATTCTTTTACCAATTTCATGGTAACTTTTACCCTGCGAATGCAAGAAAACCACATTGTCGCGGAACGACACGGAATGCTCCTTTCTCTTCGGACTCGCCGTGACAAGTGAATGGCCCGTACACTGGCCGTCAGGCAAGCGACTGAACTGTTTGTCAACTCCGATTGTACAAATGTTGTACGCGCGGTGCCGTCTGTAAAGCTCAATAACAAACGTCGTTCAGTATGCCAATACTTTTTTGAGCAGGAGAAAAGCCTAATTTAATTGATTACATGTGTTTCTGTTGTGTTGGGGAAATAGTTTAATATACAAATGATTTCCTTTATTGAATAAGGATTAATGATATATTATAATGTCCCTAGTATTTATACAATTGTATTACATGCGAAAGGTGCGTGTGCCAATACTTTTTTGTGCCAGTGTAGATAGATAGATAGATAGATAAAGTATACGGTATAGAAAATGCCTTTATCTGTTGGTACGTTAGGGTTCAAGGCCCTCTCAATCAATCAATCAATCAATCAATCAATCAATCAATCAATCAATCAATCAATCAATCAATCAATCAATCAATCAATCAATCAATCAATCAATCAATCAATCAATCAATCAATCAATCAAAGGTGGCACATTGTCCGACTCCTTGGCTGAATGGTCATCGTTGAGGTCTTCGGTTCAGAGGGTCCCGGGTTCGATTCCCGGCTCCAAATGGAAGGACATTTAATATACTGTGCCCTTTTAAAGGCACCCAACTGCGGTGGTCGTCTTTCTTGATATGTGCGCCGGCTGCTCCTGAAAATAATGACATTTAAAAAATACCTACCGCCACATGTAGACTCTTCTTCCTCAGAGGTGGTGCGTCCTTCGATCCCTCGGGTTGATGGGCCACACGTCGATCGGGGGGTGAGGAAATGAAAGATGGGGTAAACTAGACTATTAAATAACGGTACCCAAAGACTGAATTAAAATTGAAATAAATAAAATGGTTTATTTAACAAAAATTTGCAAAGTGAAAAATGCAAGTAAACTGGTGTAAAATGAAATAATGTGAAATGAAATTAAAATTTTAAAACAATTAAAAGATTTGCATTACAATAAATTAATTATCTGCCTTAATAAATATTTGACTGAAGGTCACTTGAATATTAGTGTTCTGGATAATGTCGAACCACTGCCTCCATGACGATGATGTGATCACATTTAAACACTGGTCAGAAATACAGTCTCATTTGAATGAATGATTTACACTACCTTGGAAAATGTCATCTCATAATAAATTCAGTAATTAATTAATTAATTTATTTATTAATTCATCCAGTCAATATTGACTTTAAGGTGTCTATCAAATATTTAATTCATGTTTAAATTCATTTGGGAAGCACCCAACTCTAAAGTAATACTAGAATACGCTAACCATGTGTAACAATGAACGAAAAGGAGAGAAGAACAAAACAACTATGAACATTGTACCTTTTCCGTTATATAACCTTTGCCACATATTTAAACTGCTCGTGGCTGAAAACAAGAAAATTTACTGAACTGAATACTTGAGTGCTACTACCACTCCTTTAGTTTGTTAAACCTTATTTACTTAATTGTGATAGTCTGGACGTTTAAAATTACTTTAATTAATTAGGCCAAGTGCCTCAAGTTTACATCTCAAATGAAAGCGATCCCTTTTCATCGTTAACTTTACCTAGTTTGCCGCTGTCTGCATTTTCATTGCGAATGCGTATTTGTGGTACCAACTCTAGATGGAGGCAGATCCCATCTAATTTATGTCACTCATTTGCGGCACTTGCGATACAACTGCTTATTAAGGATCGCTTCATTTGCCTAACTGAAATGTAGTGGATTTCTAAGACTTGGTGATTACTGACTGCCTTTTATATGAGCATCCCACTACTATATTTTTGACTATGAACTAATCGATGATCTCTTACCCTAACACAAGAAATCTTATTTACATAAATGAAGATGTCAATGGAGAAACACTGCTCCTAAGAAATACTGAAATTAAAATAATCTGACTACACCTATTTTATTTTATTTACAGACATTAAATCAAACACAATTCACGTATCAGATTTTTAAAATAATACGGTGACCAAATATATACAAAAATAATATTATAATAAAAATCTGGATCCCAAAAATCACTGCTGCCTAATAAAATTTAAAATAAAATGCGCAATGTAGAAGTATAAATATTACTCTGATCCAAGTAGCAAATTACGTGAATTTGATGGCAATCTTCAAACCTCAGACTAAAATGTCTGGACATGACCTTGTTCAATCTTTACGGACAATAATTATTGGTATTGCATGTCATCAATAATTATACTTGACTATCGAAACATGCATTGATCAGTCGCTCTGTTCACGATTTATCTCGGGCTCCCGATTGCATATTTTCCGAGCATTTATTTTCCCTGGAAACTATTTGAAACAATACAGGCTTTCCGCCTACAACCATAACACATGTCGTCGCATATTTAACACTCTCGGTTAAATTATTCATCTCTCAATTCTATTTATTCATCAATATTCTCGACGTAGTAACTCATAATACGGCCTCGCTCGTATCCGGCGGGCGAAATAACTGTGTCGTTCACGCATCCATTTATACGACACTATTAACGACATGGTCCAAATATCACATTTTCCATTTCTCAACATAAAACATCAGGGATATTACTATTACTTTGCTCGTTATTTTGATCATCCACCGTTTCACATATTGTGAAATATCAGAGCTAACTTATCAATGGCTTCCTGTCACTAATTAATTAACTGAAATAACGAGATTGCCTCTCAAAAACACGGCTATCGAAATGTGTAACCACGTTACATAAAGAAATTAACTCTTGCGTATCAACCAGATCGTCGCGAAATACAAAGTATGAAAGCTACCGGAAACGGTCGTTTGAATAATGATTACAGAACATGAAATAATAAACTGAATGTGCGAATAGCAAAAATAAACATTTAAACTAACATGGTGGCATCCAAAAAATCAAAGCGTCAACAAAATAACACTCATTACCACAATTATTATCATCACATTAAAAATCTGCACTACACCGTATGTAAATTTCTTAGTAAAATAGGATTCTCACATGTCAAAATGACTTACTTTAAAAGAAAACTACACAAGTAACACTCGCTAACACTTATTTATTATTATTATTACTATTATAATCCTAATTTGATAATTACCATCTGATCCGTGAATTATTTACAATCCTATCTAAAATTCTAAACTACACTTTTGATCATCGACTGTTCATCGCCCTTGATATTTTACATATTTACATGTTGCTCATTTACCTTAGTTGTGCTGGAGGCAGGTCAGATCATCCCCCGGACCCCGTCATGATGACTTTAGTACTTCATCTTCAAGCTGATGTTATCCAAGAGATCACACACGCAAACTTGATGCATTTTACCATATCGTTGCACACGTCCATATTTATATTAACACTCGCATTTTTAACACTCCTACGAAGAATATTCAATGACACTGCATTGACCACCTGACGTGAAGTCGAAAGTCTGGACTCCGCTACCTGCCTGTTGTCGCCTCTCTCTCTCACCCCTCTCAGATTGTTTGTGTAAAGGATTATTGGTTATTCACCTTCTCTGACCATGACACTGGACTCAAGGTCTGAGTGCGGCAGCATTCCAATTATGAAAACAAAGTTTTTCTCCCTGTAACTGGCTTGACTAAATTCTGCTCCTTAAATATTTTACTTGCAATAATAGTTCTATGAGAGTGTGGAAAAATTTAAATGTAATGTTCCCGATGATATGGAGAATTTTATAATAATTGTCCTCCAACATATGACTTTTCCACAAAATATACAAGATACACGTGAAATAGTGAAAATATTATGCAGCTACGTGTTACGACGAGATTCAATGTTCACCTCGGTCCTAACACTTTAAGTTCATTCATGGCAAGTGTTGAGAGTATAACTACCATTGTCATTTGTTAACTTAATTGCCTGATTATATCTGCATAATCTGAAGTAGAATAAAAGTTTGTCAAAGTGTTCATTTCGGCTAAGACATTACTCACACAAATAAATACATTACTCACTCGGATGTCAACTACTGTATAAGACACTGAAGATTCTCACAAGACGTCGAATCACCACAAGACTGAGAATTCCGACGAGACTGAAATTTCGTGCAAGACTACTCAGGATTACCACGAGACTGAGGTTCACCACCTTGGTGTCTCCGTTTTTGTAAACAGTCCTCCCCCCACTTCGAAAATAGTTCTGTGGAAGGGATGTGGCGTAATAATTCTGCACTTGGGACCGATTTATCATGTGTCCGTAGGTTAGAATTTTAGAAAATGTGTTCAAAACCTTCCTAATTCTGGTCCGACTTATGTGTTACATTGCGTTATGAGAAACGATCACAGGTTAGTTCATACGACGTCGCGCGTCACTGGCTCTATTTTCTGTAAGAGTATGGCGCCTTCCCGCCATGACGGTTCACTTCCTGGGCGATACTACTCTTCCATGTGAAGTTGAAAATTTCTTATTTAACCACTGATTAACCACACATTTGCACTGATAAATCCTTAAATATTGCTTGGACGTCAGGACACAATATTTCCCAGCTAGTTCGGGTACCAAATCGCGAAATACTAGTTGTAGATTCCCGCTATGACAAGACATTAAAAATTTGCAGTTTTGTGATTGGCTGAGACGTTCGCGCTCTCGGTAGTTTGGGTTCTTCCACTTTCTGCTAAGGGATGACGGGTATTATTCGTGTCTCACTCACTCTCCTGGGCACGGCACATTCCAATCGTGCGGATTCACGTGGGTACTGGATAGGAAGTTTCACTTCCCGTCGGCACCATAAAACATAATTGGACGTACCACTCAGGCTAGCTACATCCTGTTCGTGCCTTAAAACGTATTCTGTGGATATATTTTCAGTCTGAACGGCGCCTGGCAGTTGCTTTGTGGGACTGCAATCTTTTCCAGCCTACTGCTGTATTCCCATATGCGAATTATTAAATATTTAATTTATGCATTAATTATGCACATTCGCTTATGGGTGCAATACACAGTTCAAAAAAATTGCGGAACATGTTTTGTAACGTCTGGCATGTCAACGTTAATTTGGTAAATTGAGTTCCAATGGTCGTACAGCATACCTTGAGACCTTAGCTACTCAGGGTATGTCAAATCGAAGTTATACTCCATCTGTAGGCGTAGCCATGCATTAAACTACCCCTCAAAACAAAGTGTATAGCGGTGCGTCCGTGTGTTGTGAGGTACACAGACTACTGCGGTAATTTGAGCACGTTGTACATCAACCAGCACATCCCATGAGACATCCTAACGAGGTTCAAGTCGCAAGGGTCATCGCTTTGATGAAGGAAGGATAGACATTTCGTTGTGTTGATGTGGATCTCAATGTCTCTCCGTCAGTTATTCAGTGCTTATGGAATCGCTACAGTGAGACAGCCCAGTTCACAAGGAGGGTTGGACAAGATCGTGGACGCATGACAACCCCACAGGATGACCGATATCTGACCACGTGTGCGTCGCGGCGTCGTTCAGCAACTGCCAGAGAGCTGCACCAAGACCTTAGGAGCGTCACTGGAGTCACGGTGTATGACCAGATAGTAACGAGCAGGTTAAAAGTAGTGTCCTTACGACCCCGACGTCCTGTTCGCAGCAACATCGCGCAGCTCGCCTTCTGTTTGCCCGTACCCACGTCAACTGGCAACTTCGCCAATGGAGACCTGTGTTGTTCACAGACGAGTCCAGATTTCCCCTGACACAGCGTGATGGACGTCAACGTGTATGGAGACGCCGTGGTGAACATTACATGCCAAATGTTGTCCAGGAAGGCGACCGATTCGGATAAGGTTCTGTGATGGTGGGGGGTGGCATCAATATTGATGGCCGTACGGATCTTGTCGTCGTCCGTAGTAATCTTACCGCTGCGGGGTACATCGAGCAGATACTGCTACAGCATGTGTTGGTTGCTGCATACGGTGTTGGCCCTGAATTCGTACTCATGCACGACAATGCCAGGGCTCATGTAGCACGCACCACCAGAGCTGTCTTGCGAGAACTGGACATTCAAGAGATGGCTTAGCTAGCAGTGAGTCCCGACCTTAATCCCATCGAGCGTGTGTTGGATAGGCTTATACGGAGCATGCCACGTAGGTGCCAAGCTGCGATAAATGCCCGTGAAGGGCATACACCACACTGAAGCTCTCCAACTGTGATACAAATCTACCCTGGAGGACTGTTATCACTTTGTTTTCGCCCCTATTTGACATTCCCGTTTGTGTTCTGAAAATGAACGCGAATCCGTGGATGTTCTTTTGTATACTTCAATGGTAAAGAATAAAGGTTTAGTTTTTTTAAACTGTGTAGTTTATCCGGACACTCTATAAGGAAAAAAAATTCTTTTTGTAAAATATGTTTTTTTAAAACATTGTTTTACTATTATTTGTATCATCCACCATTGAAAGTACAATATTGGAATTCATGCGATTGATGTAAGAACTATATCGGTGTAAATAAATGTAATGTCTTAATTAATTTATTGTTAAATGAAACTTTTAAAAATATCTAGCGGTTAAATTAATACACGCAGGTGAAGCTACAAGAATTTGCTAGTTAACTACAAATAAACGGCCCCAGGGGCTCTGAATTTGGGAGCGTGGGTTGGCGACCATGGGGCCCTTAGCTGAGTCCTGGCATTGCTTTCACGTACTTATGCCACGCTCCTCACTTTCATCCATCCTATCCGACCTCCCTAAGTCAAATCTTGTTATTTTCCGATCCCGAAGGTAGTAGAGCATTCGAGGCCTAGGGAGTTTTCATTTTCACGCCCTTGGTGGCCCGTTTCTTTCCTTGGCCGATGCCTTCATTTTTCGAAGTGTCATACCCCTTCCAATTTTTCCTATGATTAGTGTTACATAGTGATGGTTGCCTAGTTGTACTTCCTCTTAATAATCACCACTACCACCACGTATAAACAAATGCTGACCCGCGCGAAGTCTCGAATTACAGGAATGTGTGGCACGGGTGGTCACCGTAATCTGAGGACCGACTCGCGGTCCACTCAGCCTACGCGATTACAATTGAGGAGCTATCTGACGGTGAGGTAGCGGCCCCCTCTAGAAAGCCAAGAATAACGTCCTAGAGGATTCGTCACTCTGTCCACGTATCACCCCGTTATCTGCAGGCTTTCGGAATGAACAGCGGTCGCTTTGTAGGCCAAGGTCATAACGGATGTAGTGCCACGGGATTTGGTTTTAATTTTGATCTACCATTAAAAAGAACTCGAGGCTGCGTGGCTCAGGCGGCAGCGCGCCGGCCTCTCACCGCTAAGTTCCGTGGTTCAAATCCCGGTCACTCCATGTGAGATTTATGCTGGACAAAGTGGAGGCGGAACAGGGTTTTCCCCGGGTACTCCGTTTTCCCTGTCATATTTCATTCCAGCAACACTCTTCAACACCATTTCATTTCACCTGTCAGTCATTAATCATTGCTCCAGAGTAGTGCGACAGGCTTCGGCAGTCGGCACAGTTCCTATCCTCGCCGCTAGATGGGGAGTTCATTCATTCCATTCCTGACCCGGTCGAGTGACTGGAAACAGGCTGTAGATTTTCATTAAAATATCTGTCTACAGATGACAAGTTTTATAAAATATTGAGTTTCTAGAAGTCTCTCCCATACTTTAGTTTCACGTCAATTAACTATTGCTGTTGTTTGTAATGGTCCACCCAAAATTTGGAACGTTGTCATGTGTTTATCCATCAAAACGTCCAAAATATCATTTTAACTCTAATTGGGCAACACTTAAAATTATGAGCCTTAAACTCTTTCGTCTACAAGGTCTTTCTTTAATTGTACACTCGGTAATTTTCCGATGTGAACTGCGTTGTTAGTCATGACCCGTGTTCCTAACAGGTATGTTTACTCACTTCTACCCGCTGCGGGTGAGAGCGAGAGATGTTTCCACTATTTCCCCCGTCTAGGGCAAGAGGTGATTCAAATAGGTTGACTCCTAATGATGGCCAAAAAAGTTATTTTCACTTAACCACGTGGCTCAGTTACAGTATATAATAACGATTATAAATAACAGTTAAAAATAACGTTCTACCGTTCATTACTTCTCACAATGTTATAAATAAATAAAAAAATAAATAAATAAATAAATAAATAAATAAATAAATAAATAAATAAATAAATAAATAAGTCACCTCTGATCTGCATTTAGGGCAGTCGCCCATGTGACAGATATCCTATCTGTTGTTTATCTAGTCTCTTCTTAAAAAAATAATTTCGAATTTTACTGAACATATTAGTAAATTATTCCAGTCCCTAACTCCTCTTTCTATAAACGAATATTTGTCCCTATTTGTCCTCTTGAATTCCAGCTTTATCTTCATATTGTGATCTCTCTTACTTTTGAAGACACACTCAAAATTATTCGTCTACTAATGTCATTCCACGCCATCTCTCCATTGACAGCTTGAAACATACCTACCACTTAGTCGAGCAGCTCATCTCCCGTCTCCCAAGTCTTCCTAGCCTAAACTTAGCAACACTTTCGTAACGCTACTCTTTTCTCGGAAATCATCCAGAACAAAACGAGCTACTTTTCTTTCTTTCCAGTTCTCGAATCGACTATTCCTGGTGAGGGTCTCATACACTGGAACCCTGCTCTAGTTGGGGTCTTACCAGAGACTTGTATGCCCTCTGCTTTACATCCCTACTACAACCCCTAAATACCCTCATAACCGTGTGCAGAGATCTGTACCCTTTATTTACAATCCCGTTTATGTGATTACCCCAATGAAGATCTTTCCTTATTTTAACACGTAGGTACATACAGTGATCCCCATAAGGAACATTCACCCCATCAACGCAGTAATTAAAACTGAGAGGACTTTTCCTATTTGTGAAACTCACAACCCGACTTTTAACCCCGTTTATCATACCATTGCCTACTGTCCATTTCACAATATTATCGAGGTGATTTTGCAATTGCTGATTTACTCGTATTACTCTATACAGAATAACATCATCCGCAAAAATTCTTATCTCTGATTCCAGTTCTTTACCTATCATTTACTGCATCGGTATATATAAGGCAACATGTACTGTATGTATGTATGTATGTATGTATGTATGCATGCATGCATGCATGCATGTATGTATGTATGTATGTATGTATGTATGTATGTATGTATGATGAGTGCTCAGCTCTGAGGCTGGTTTGTACCTCAACAGCTCCGCTATCAGCTGTCATAAATAGTCTAGGCATCACTGAAGAGGCGTACTAGGGAAATGAGGAGTTAGCTAGTTTCCCGTTGCTTTCTTCACGGAGCCAGAAGTTGCTATTACATCTCAGTCTGCCAAGCCTGCACCAACCGACCCGGGGTGTAACATTTTCACACCATTCATAACAGGCACTGGCTGCATGTCTGTCTGTTAGGTCATCAGCCCAGAGGCTGGTTGGACCCTCAAATAGCACCACCAAAGGTTATGCGGTTATAAGGAAACCCCAAAAACCAATGGCAGCACCAAAATGAGGCATACTAGGCAAGATGAGGAGTGAGGCAGTTTGCCATTGCTTTCCTCACTGGGTCAGAAAGTACTATCGCAGCACGACTGACCCTATGAGCAGCACCTTTCATAACACTCAGATGCACTAGTCATGCTCTGAATGTCATTACTCAGCACTTCCCATACCCCAGCAACTTCCATATTGTCACAGCCATGGATGTTGACTGGGACTTCGGTGGAAGCTACACTTTACTCTGGCCTGTGCCAAGAGATGGATGCAAAAGTACTGTATCCATCAAGAAATGACAGCAGGCAGACTGGCTGCATAAGGAATGGTATTACTAGCATCGCTCATACCCCAGTCACTTGCAATTGTCAAAACCAAGAATAAGACTGAGCCAGATTAATGGAAGTAACAAATTAGTTTTATCCCACACCCCAAGACACAGTGCACTGTAAACACTAAGTCTTGCCAACAGGGGCATATAAGGAAACATAAAAGTCCAATAATACTACCTTGAGGAATTAACATCTTGAACTCTACGCGATCAGATCTACTCTAATTCTCTGTGCTTTATTTTCTAGAAATATAGCCATTTATTCACCCACTCTTTTGTCTAGTCCAATTGCATTCATTTTTGCCAGCTTCTCCCGTGATCTATCTTATTAAACGCCTTAGATAGCCCAATCGCGATACAGTCCATTTGATCTGTATTATTACAGCGTGGGTTCACTTCAGTCCAACACGTAATAGCAACTTTCAAGAGTGAGGGCTCCGATCCTGCCTCACAGCCCCTGGTGACCTACCTGTTTGACAAACGACCGACAAGCGAGTACTAACGCATGAACGTAGCCCAGTACGAGAGTACAGAATAAAATGAGCTACGAAGGCTAGTCTTCTGCCGGCTACTTCCACCCCTCCGTAAAGGAGAAATAATGGGAAACCTTCCTAAACACTCAGGCAATCCATATCCCCTTTCGGCACTGGTTACCCTGTCGCGGTCGTACCGGGACATCCCCGGCGCTAGACCTCTGCCGCTCAAGCACCACTGTCACCCCCGGTCCATGGTCGCCTGCAAGGCTTTTAATGTGGAAGCTGGGGAGTGAAACTATGGACACCAGTAGATAGCCAATGAACGAAAATTTTGGCGCGCGCTCAAAGGGGAATTGGTTAATAAAAGATAGTCTTGCAAACATCCATGTGGATGGACAGTCATGCAAAAGCTCATTCCACGGAGCTACTTGCATACCCCCCCCCCCTTCAAATTAGGGTGTTATTACAGCAGCCTGTTATAACATTGAGGACGACCGCATAGAGAATGTGGTGCCGCACCATTGTTGGCATACAAGGCAAGTTAAGAAATTTCGTAATACCTATTGACCAGAGTTTTCTTTATTGAACCATTCCGCAATCTTCACGTCTGGTGGAGGAGAGGCGAATATCACACATCGACCAGCCTTCAGCTCTGGAAACACCAATTTCCTGTAATATTCACATTCTTACAGAGCTCCCGAATGGCACAGGACAAGATGACGATGATGATGATGATGAAAGTGATGATAAACAAGATATGGCCGAGCTGAGTATCGGAAGAAACGAGACATTTCAGAAAAGGATTAAGGAGTTCGGGGGGGGGGGTGTCCATGACAAAGACAAGAAGCAACCGATCGGAGTGGTAATGGATAATTAATGAGGCAAGTGGATTCGAACCCCCACCGTCGGCTGTCCTGAGAAGTTTTCCATGGTTTGCCAATTTTGCTTCCAGGCAGATGCCGAGACAGTTCCTACTCATTCCACCTCTTTGCCCAAATTCATTCACCATCATACATTTCATCTGTTTTATTTCCTCAACTGAGTTTGGCGACAGCAAGGGCATCCTGCTGTAAAATATGCCATATATAATTTAGTCTCACCTCCTCCCCGGCCCTATATCTTTTTTTTTTTTGCTATTTGCTTTACGTCGCACCGACACAGATAGGTCTTTTGGCGACGATGGGATAGGAAAGGCCTAGGAATGGGGAGGAAGCGGCCGTGGCCTTAATTAAGGTACAGCCCCAGCATTTGTCTGGTGTGAAAATGGGAAACCACGGAAAACCATCTTCAAGGCTGCCGACAGTGGGGTTCGAACCCATTATCTCCCGATTACTGGACACTGGCCGCACTTACGCGACTGCGGCTATTGAGCTCGGTGGACCCTATATCAGAAAATGGGACATATGGATATATATAACTCAAACAAAATTTCTTTCTGTAAACTTTCCCAACATATTAAATGTTACTTGCATGTTGCATATTACGTGGTATCCGGTTCCGTAGGTAAATGGTTAGTGTGCTGGCCTTTGATCACAGGGGTCCCGGGCTCGATTCCCGGCATGGTCAGGAATTTTGACCATCATTGGTTAATTTCGCTGGCACGGGAGCTGGGTGTATGTGTCGTCTTCATCATCATTTCATCCTTATCACGACGCGCAGGTCGCCTACGGGAGTCAAATCGAAAGACCTGCACCTGGCGAGCCGAACTTGTCCTCGACGCATTCAAGCTATTCAATCCCTACTCTGAGGCACTGATTGGAATGGAATGAACAGTGTGCATATTTAACGGAATAATGGTAGAGGAGTGTTCACGGCTGTCTGCGGCCTGGTCATTCCAGCTTTGGAACTTGCGACTGTTAGATCGGCACCGTAGTACTGTTCGTTAAAAGTGAGAAAATGTGCGGTTTTAGTATTTTATATGATAATATCATTGCTTTTAATCGCTACATTCCTACGTTTTTGTAATGACCTACGTTGACTTCAGTTAGGAAAACCACAAACACAGTATTTCTGAGAATCCCGTAGTGAAACATGGGTATATCACCTATTCAACGTGATCCAGGCTTAGTTTTATTTTCGTAGCACAAAATGATGCGGCCTGCATATTTTACGAAGCTAATCTTTGTTGATTGTATCAAAGGCATCCCTAACAGCATTCTTCAATTGTTCTGTTGTTTGGTATCGTTGCTGTGATACTTTCGCCTTAATAATGCCCCAGAGGGTATTGTCACAAGACAATCCAGAGGAGGCCAATCCAGAGGTGCCGGAAGATGTACCGATCCGATCCTATCCACGTATTGGGAAACACTTCATTTAAATGTTTCCTGACAGCGATGGCATAGTGTGGCGGTGCTCCATACCGCTGAAACCAGGAATGTCCCGGGAGATTCAGTCTTTGGAGCTCTGGAACAAAAGAATCCTGTATCATGGCGAGATAGGAGTGTTGATTGACTACGCCATCAAAGTAATAGGGGCCTATCAAGTGTTTAGCGGACATAGCGACCCAGAGCCTCACACGTGGGGGGGTTATGTTCCAGCTCTTCGTAACAATGAGGGTTTACCTTGGATCAGATGTAAACATTCCTCGCACGTACACTTCGATAAATTGCACATTTATCGGAGAAGAAAAGTT
The DNA here is from genome assembly GCF_040414725.1 of Anabrus simplex. Classification (NCBI taxonomy): domain Eukaryota; kingdom Metazoa; phylum Arthropoda; class Insecta; order Orthoptera; family Tettigoniidae; genus Anabrus; species Anabrus simplex. The sequence continues at coordinate 784,802,543 of NC_090265.1, forward strand.
CAGCGCGCTGCAGAACAGTCCTGCGCATGCTGCTTGTAGTCTACGCATCACTGAGCTCGTTGACGGGTGCTGGTTTAAAGGATTTCAATCCAGGATCCATCTTCATGTGTCGTAACATTGTTGTTTTCGGAATTCCAAGCTCAGAAGACCGTTTGCGGAGTGACTTGTTTGGTGACCGAAGCACAGATGCCTCCACGCCTGCACATGTGGTATGTCGTTAGGTTGGTGCTTCAGGCCTCTGTTTGTCTTCGATACATCCCAATAAGAACAGTGTATTTTTCCAACGCAGCATTGTCACTTTAGGAGGTGCAGTCTTGTGGAATTGTCTCGTGAAATCTCGTTGCATATCCTCCATGGTCTTGCGAGTGTGTAGACGTTCATGAGCCCAAATACTGACAACAAGACGCTCTTCCACACTAAAGGATTTTGTGTCAGCCATCTCTGCAAAATAAAAACTGAACTGGGGGTAACAAGATATTATTTCGGGAGGGGGGAGGGAGGGTACACAAGATATATGGACCACTCTGTAAGTTGTAAGTACTTAGAGAGCGAAATTGTATTGTACACACACAATTCACAGACTATTATAGTAAATTTAGTAACTATGTCTTCATTGTTGTATAACTTAGGTACAGTAAATTTAACTCTTAACTTGGCCGATAGATTGTACAAGTTAGGAGCGGAAAAATGAAGAAATTCTACAAGGCGACACTTGGAATTACTAGTATCCACACTCAGACCATATTTTCCGCCCCTGGTCGAGAAAATCTCGTGGATCAGAAATTCCTTCTTTGAAAATGAACATGAACTGCCATCCCTTGAGGAAGATCAACTAGCCGAAGTAGCTTGGCAGGGACAAAGTGAAAAATAAATTGAAGTATGATATGGGTGGAGAATCAGATGGAATAGCATGTTTAGCACCAGGAAGTTCCATGAATGTATCACAACTCCACACCTCTGTTCGAATTTTGGGTCCATGATATCCTCTATACCCTACGATTTCTAGAAAGGAAATACTGCGTTTAATACCTTTCATGACAAGATACCCGTGTGAGTGTACCTTTTCTGCTCTCGCACTAATGAAACCTAAGCACAGAAACAGAGCTAAATGTAGAGGCTGATCTTCAGTTCGAGTGACTACACTTGTAAAACGCTTGGTCTTTGAAAAACAGCACAATCCGTCCCATCGATGAAACAACCGCAACAAGGGAATTTTCTCAAGCAAGTTCCCAGATCCAGACTGCTGTAATTAATAGCCAAGTGTCACATTGTTTTATAATTTATGTGCATTTATAAAGCATCCATATGTAAATGAAATTATACGAATAAAATAAAGCACGGTATCGTTACAAAGTTCTGTTTTTTGTTACTGAATGCAGTATTGTGCTCTATGGGTAAGGGGGCCTTGGACATACATGCGATATGCTCAGGGGACCTCAGAGACAACACGTTTGGGGAAACCCTGCTCTAGAGTATCACAACAAGCAATTTGATTTATTGTGCCTGAGGTATTTGAAGCTCAAGGAATTGGTAAAGGTACTAAATAAAGAAACTCTCCATTTAACGTAGTTAGGAGAGTATTATTTTGATGATATACAAGTGATTATAGAAGGTTAGGTTATTCAGTGAGGAGCGATGCTGGAAATGAATCTACATTAGAGCATAAATAAAATAATAGCATACAGAATTTAAAATATTTTATACTAGCAAGATACCCGTGCTTCGCTACGGTATTATACTGAAATTTATAATTGAATGCTTATTTAGATATATAATCCGCCGAAATTCGCGATCTGACTCGTTCTCTGCGAGAATCCACCAAAATTCCCGATCTATTATTTTACGGCACGTTTCCTCCCATTTTAAAATCTTTCTTTCCAGCAATCGATTTCGTACTTCCCGGGTTAGGCTCAGGTATTCCTCCATGTCAGTTGGGTCCGTAAATCTTTGCCATCTTTTAATATAATATTTTTAATACGGATATAATCCTTCAGGAGATCCGGCGTGCTGTCATACTGGGTGCCTTGGCGGCACTGAACCCGCGACCGGACTGCATTCTTAGTCATTACCCGTCCAGGAGCCGTTTCCATCGCGGTCCACAATTTGACGACGGTCCGGAATATTATTATTATTATTATTATTATTATTATTACTATTATGTGTTGCTGGAATGGCTGATGACAGGGAAAACCGGAGTATCCGGAGAAAAACCTGTCCCGCCTCCGTTTTGTCCAGCACGAATGCCACATGGAGTGACCGAGATTTGAACCACGGAACCCAGCTGTGAGAGGCCGGCGCGCTGCCGCCTGAGCAACGGAGGATCCTTATAAGTACATTAATAACAGTAAAATCAATTGGTCTCACCTCCTTCTACACCCAACCGCCGTTTAAGTTTATTTACAGCCACCCCCCCCCCCCCCCCTGAAAAAGAATTAAAAGGATGCTTGTTTCTTTATGTTTAAGAGAGATTCCAAACACCAATGTTCACGTCTATTACCTTCAGTTTTGAGATATAAGTATCCACATAAAAGTAATTTACTTTTTTTTCATTTCATTTCACAATAATCTCTCCTCCCCCTAAATGAATTTTCCCGCAAAAAAGTACTTGTTTCTTTAATAGCAAAGGATCTTCTAAATACAAATTATCACGACTCTAACTTCTTCAGTTTTTGATTTATGTGTCCTCATGAAAGGAATTCAACTCCTTTACACTCCCGCCCTCCAAGATGGTTTCCCCACCAAAACGCCTTTTTCTTTGTTTTTAAGGGAGAACCAAATACGAATTTTCACGTCTGTAATAACTTTAGTATTAGATTTATGTATTCTCATACAATTAAGTCAACTAATGTTTCAATTCTTCCCCCCCCCCTTCATTGGATTTTCCGAGAATACGTGTTTCTTTACTTTTAAAGCAGATTGCAAATATCAAATTTCACGTCTGTAACATCTTCATTTTTGAGATATCAGTAGCCTAATTAAAATAATTCATCACCATTTTCAGTCACTTTTACCCCCCCCCCCGCCCTCCACCCAAGTGGTATTTCCGAAAACTAAAAATACACTTTTCTTTATGTTTAATAGAGATAAAAAAGTGCCATTTTTCACTTCTGTAACATGTTAAGTTTTTTAGATATCCGTAAAAATTCTCATTTTAAAATTTCACCCCTTTTGGGTTCCCCTTAAGTAGAGTTTCCAAAAACAAATAACCTATATTTCTTTACATTTACAGGAGATTTACACCCACTTTTTACGTCTGTAACATTTTACGATTCCAAGATATTCTGTAGATATAGTCTTTCAAAAAATTCACCCCAATTTGTCACTCCTGTTTAACCGCCATTAATTGGCTTTTCCAAAAACTAAAAAATACGTGTTTCTTTATTTTTAAAGGTAATCCCATATGCGAATTATCAGTTCTGTAATATCTTTCGTTTCTGAGGTATGTGTATCCTCATTAAAGGCATTCAACCCATTTTTCACCCTTTTACACCCCTCCTATTAGGACTTACTGGAAACAAAAAATACGTGTTCCTATATTTTTAGAGGAGATTCTAACCACCAATTGTTACATCTGTAAATTTTAAAGTTTTAAGATGTAGACACACTCATTTTAAAAAATTCACCCCCGTTTTCACCCCCCAATATTTGGATTTTCCAAAAACGAAAAAATACCTGTTTCTTTACTTTTAAAGTAGATCCAAAATACCAATTTTCAGGTCTGTAATATCTTCAGGTTCTGAAATATAAGTATCCTCATGAAAGGCATTCAACCCATTATTCACCCTTTTACACCCTTCCTATTGGGATTTTCCGAAAACAAAAGAATACGTGTTTCTTTATTTTTAAAGGAGATTCTAAATACCAATTTTTACATCTATAAACTTAAAAAGTTTTGAGATATAGATACACTCATTTTAAAAAAAATCACACCCTTTTCAACCCCCCCCCCCATAATTGTATTTTCCACAAACAAAAAATACGTGTTTATTTTTAAAGAAGATCCCAAACACCAATTTTCAGGTCTGTAATATCTTCAGGTTCTGAAATATAAGTAGACTTATGAAATGCATTCGACCCCTTTTTCAACCTTTTCCACCCTTCCTATTAGGATTTTCCGAAAACAAAATATACGTGTTTCTTTATCTTTAATGGAGATTCTAAATACCTATTTTTACACCTATAACCTTTAAAAGTTTTGAGATATAGATACACTCATTTTAAAATATTACCCCTTTTTTACCCCCCTTAATTGGGTTTTCCAGAAACAAAAAAATACGTGTTTCTTTATTTTTAAAGGAGATCCCAAACACCAATTTTCAGGTCTATAATATCTTCAGTTTCTGAGATATAAGTAGCCTCATTAAAGGCATTCAACCCCTTTTTCACCCCTTTTCACACCTCCTATTGCGATTTTCCGAAAAAAAAAAAATACGTGTTTCTTTATTTTTAATGAAGATTCTAAATACCAATTTTTACATCTGCAAACTTTAAAAGTTTGGAGATATAGATTCACTAATTTTAAAAATTCACCCCCTTTTCACCCTCCCATTAATTAGATTTTCCAATAACAAAAAAATACGTGTTTCTTTATTTTTAAAAGAGATCAAAAGTACCAATATTCAGGTCTGTAATATCTTCAGTTTCTTAGATATAACTATCGGTATCCTGATTAAGGCATTGAACACATTTTCCCCCATTTTCACCCTTTTTCACCCCTCCTATTGGGATTTTCTGAAAACAAAAAAATACGTGTTTCCTTATTTTCAAAGATGATTCTAAATACCAATTTTTACATTTGTAAACTTTTAAGGTTTTGAGATATAGGTGCACTCATTTTAAAATTTCACCCCCCCTTTTCACCCCCTTAGCAAAGGAATATCCAAAAATCCTCTCTTAGCGAGCACCTACATCTTAATATGAATGTATCCCCAAAAATTCATTTCATTATGTCCAGTAGTTTTGGCTCGGCGATGATGAATCAGTCAGTCAGTCAGGACAAGCTATTTTATATATATATAGATTAGAACTTTCGCTTGCGGTTTGGTAGTCAATTTTTAGAAGAAATAAGAAACCATAGTATTCCACGCTAGGAATTTGCGCGTCCTTGCGCATGTGCGAACCGAAATGTTAACGAAAACACGAAAAGTTACTGTAAAGTTTCATTCACAAAATCTATTTGATCAACTTGCTCGAAAAGTTAACAAACATGCTATTTTGTTTATTAAGTCAGAAATCTTGATGAGCATTGTTGGTTGACAATGTTTATTAACGAAGTTAACGAAAACATCTTGGTGTGGACGCACCTTGACAAGCGAGAGCAAGTAGGAAAGCAGCGCTGAGCTGCACTGGTACGTCCGCTAGACAGAAAGCAGTATTGCAACAGCATTGTACAGACAACATGCCTCCAATACCATCACGATTTGAGAGATTATTGCTCAGCGAAGTTTCTCCTGTGTGGACTGATCTCACTGACAGCCAGATGAAATGCATTTACTATGGAAAGAACTCGGCGAGTTTATTCACTTTGATAACTTCCTAACTGTCTGACTAAATTTACAAACATATTAAACTGGATTTAACTTGAAAAATCTGAATATCTGCATTCATTAAATAAAATACACACTCGTCGAACCTTGTACTCACACTTACTTGTTACCTGCTTACTTACACATACGTTATTTGAAGGGCGCCAGCTGTCACTCAGTACAGCAATAATAGAATGCGACTCTTGACCATCTCTAGGGTGTGGGGTAATAAGCTTACTTTTGACAACATACCATATAAGTTCTGGGAAAAGGAGATTGGCGTTCGGTTTCCCCATTAATTTTGAGGTTAAGATATTTTACTGTCAATGAAATGAAACTCTGAATTCGTTTGATAGAACAATATATATTCTTTAAATAATATATCAAAAAAATAGTGAGTCTTGTTGCGATAAAACAGATGAAAATATGAAATTATGACATTGCAACAGAAAGAAACTAGGCATGAATTTGAATTCTTCTTGACCGGACATTTAACAATTTATACGAAATATTTCCCTCACTGATTCACTTGACTGTACCTTCAACACTTTTAGTGTAATTACGACGTAATCCATTGCTCTGGTGTTTACTGTAGATGTGTCACGCCTAACGTGGTGATACATCCTTGAGACTGCTTCTTCTCCATATCATCTGACTTCTTTGTAAGTCAATATGGTATGACCTCTTGGTAGGTCCAGGGTTGCCCTCTCTGACTCCATGGTAAGCCCTTGCGTCCGTGTCTTCAACTGAGTGAGCGACCAACCTTGTCCTCACTCTCTCAGTGACCAATAATGGCTCACTGAGTCTTCACCATCTCTCGTTCACACTGGTTGGCTGACCACTTAAGGCCTCTTGATCTAGTAGACTACTTCACTGTACTGCATCCGTATAAGTAATGACTGACGCTACAATGTGCACCCACCTTATATAGACTTTGGTTGACACAGCTACGTAATCTCCAGAAATAACAATGACATACTCCCACCTACGCGACAGATATTACATACAGTGGTGAAATAGCCCCGCGGCGATGACACCGTGCGCGCATATTCTAAATAAAAACGATGACATAGCCAAGGCGCGGCGATGACTTGGCAGAATCGCCAACAATATTGCAATATAACAACGTCACTTCCAATCTCTGATATATACAACAATTCTCACTGTACAGGTATTGAGTGTTATACTACACATACGTATATATGTATACATCTAAGTGCAATCTTGCAAGCAACAGGCAATTGCAAAATTGAATAAAACGGATAATTACAATAATAGTACAACATCACAGATAACATAATAATAATACTGACATAATAATAATAATAATAATAATAATAATAATAATAAAATACAGATAAAATCATACAAAAAAAATACAGATATCATCTTGTAACGGGATTTGAACCGTTACAATTCGCCTCCCTCATAAATAAATCGAAGAACAAAGAATCGATTGATTTATGAACAAAATTATATATATAACACTGACACAGATAAACACTATAAATGAGTATACAACAATAATTTTCTTTTTCAGCATCCATACATTTTATAATACATCACATATATGAGAATTCTTCTCGCACATTGTCATCGTAGATAACTGTTCAGTGTCCCATTCTCATACAATTCACAAGAGCATAGCCCTTAATTTAACACACACAAATAATTTTCAATCAATATACAACATTCTTCTCCTTTTTTTTTTTTTTTTAACATATCAAAATATTTTGTGAAATATCACTTATATGAGAACTTTTCTCGCATATGGTTATCGCAGATAACTGTCCAATGTCCTGTTCTCAGTTTTGTCACACAGAACATGACAATGTAGCACTTATTCTTCCAATGCACCAATACGACACTTGGTTCACACGCTAATTCATGTATGTTAATTTTATTTTGCCAGTTTCTCACAAAATTTAATCATCTTACTCTTATTTCAACAAATCTCACGTGAAATACTTCTTTACATATATAATACTACAAATACCGACAATATCCCCTTCCTGATCTTTTAAGGAATATGCACACTTCCCGATACGGTTCACAATAGTGAAAAACCCCTGATAAAAATAATAACTTCAACATATTTCCCGCCTCTGCAGATGATGAAAATGGAACTCTGAGTAGCACTCTGTCACTCAAACTGAATCAATTTTGCCCTTATTAACTTGCATATCTCAATAAATCACATCCTACTTGGCAACAATAATTAAAGAATCAACACTATGGCTACAAGATGGTTCAATTATTCCGTAATCCAGCATAATGTTTATTTGTTCTTAGACGTCACTAGCATTTTTAAGTTGAATGGGGTACTTACCTCCCACATTTGATGAATGGTCATGTACTACAAATTTATGTTCATATACGTGTTCTTCCTCACTTACCACTAAATACATCTCGATGCTTACCTAACATCGACCACAATTACTCCTCCTGTAATTCACTCAAATTACCTCACGTCACTGCCTCATACCGACGATCCCTCAGATCCTGGTCGTATAGACACGTAACACACCCAACAACACATTTCCTCTCACTAGGAACAACACTTACCTCTCATATATTTCAAAGAACACACGTCACCAACACACTTACCTCAGACCATCATAATCAACACGTACTTCTTTGCTAGTTTCCTCATAGAACAAACACACACTACCTAAATTAAATTCTATTCTACTTCCATGATTTGCAACCAAGTCAGCTCCTAAAACAACTGAATACACAAGTTCTGGTACAACAAGGCATGGCTGAAACTTACAATTATCTTCAATTATGATTGGTACCGCTATCATCTTATTTACTCACTGTGACTTACCGAACGGCTGTTATAAGATCTGATAGTACCTTCTTCATATCACAATTTCCATAATTGGAGTTACTACCTCACTACGTACATCACATTCTCGGCATTACAAGTACTTACATCACTTACCAGAACACTTCTTACGTCTAACTTACTGCTACCATTAATTACTGCATGATCTACGACTACGTCACTACTTAAATATCTCACTTAACATTACTTAGGTCACAATCACACTACTCTTAACTCTACTTTCCACTATATAACTACTTATACTAAATACCTGTTCATTTTCTACCTTCAGCCTTTCCACTTACCGGTAACTTACCCGATTCCCTGGGAATCTGAAATACTCTGACTCGATAACGACACCTGGATAACATTCATATTCGGCTTATCATAATCCCTCTGATATCTCAAATCCGTACGCCTCCCATCTTCCGAGTCTCTCTGATTACTCTTCTGACCTTCTCTCTCATAACTCACATACATACGCCTCCCATCTTCCGATTCTCTCTGATTACTCTTCCGACCACTATCACCTTCAACACAACTATTAATCCTCTGCGGATCCTGATTACTCCTTCTCTGATACACGGCTAACATTTTCCCCCTTCTCTCTACAATATTACTTTCCCTAGACATCATACGCTCTCTCTCGCGCGCGCGCCCTTGCACACATTCTTTCCAAAGCCTATCAATGAACACTTTAAACTCTCCTAAATTAGACATATTATTCCAGTATACTCGAAACCATATTCTACTTTCACCGACAAAAACATTAGACAAAATCTCCAACACATATTCCCATTCAATAATATTATCCCTCAACTTACTTGCAAATCTTTTCTCAACTACTTTTACAAATTCTATCGAATGAAACTGTTTTCCAGAAAACCTGGTTAAATCACGATCCCTACTGAACAAACCACTCACCACTATCATTTCTCCCGTCATCTCACCTGCAAATTCAAATTCCTGCCGAATCAATCCCTGGCAGTTCACAACTTCTTCTTCTTCTTCTTCTTCTTCTTCTTCCGCTGCTCTCTCAGAATTCTCTTCCACTATTCTCACGTCTTCCTGCAATTCTTCCTCTCTCTCTCTCACCTGCTGTGATAGCATTTCCTGTTCGTTCCGTAGTTCACTGACTTCCACAAGTTTGCTTTCAATTTGTTCAATTCTACTAATCTGTTCCCTCGTATCTTCCCTAACTGCATTGTAAATTTTGTCCAATCTTTTCTCGACTACCTCATGAATTTCTTCCCGATTACTCGCAATCTTATTACTTAACTCTAAGATGTTCTCTGTACAAGTTCCTTTGACATGCTCAATTTGAGTATGAAGCTCGCTCCGACTCGACTCCATTTCTTCTCTAAGGTCAACACACTCTTTATTTACCTTATCTTCTAACTTAGATACTTGACTAGTTACCTCTACTATCTTAGTATCTATTTTATAATTTAGTGATTCATTTAACCCATCTATTTTATCATTAATCCCATTAAAATTCTCTTTATTACTACCAATTAATTCTTCCATTTTACTACTTAGAGAGTTAATCTGTTTATTACAATTTTCATTATTAGTACTAATTAATTCTTTCATCTCTTTCTTATTATTTTCACTACTACTACTAAATAATTCTTTCATCTCTTTCATCTCTTCCTTATTATTTTCAATCAGTTTCTTACAATTTTCATTATTAGTATTAATTAATTCTTTCATCTCTTTATTATTTTCACTACTACTACTACTAAAAAATTCTTTCATCTCTTTCATCTCTTTCTTATTATTTTCACTATTCTTTTCACTGAGCTTCTTATTTTCATTACTGAGCTCGGTAAATCTGGCCATCAGCAAATTTAGAAAATCTTGGTTCATTCCCCCCGCGATTTCCTTTTGGGTTTCAGTGTGCTTCTCAATTTCTGCACTTTCCTGAATTATCTCAGAACCTTCCATCGTGCTCACCTGCTCCCTATTTTCAATCTCACCTTGGATGTCCACAGAAGCAATGACCTCGTCCTCACATGACTTGTCATTGTCTTCCTTGTCCATCTTTGGTTCACTAGTGATAGTACGCGATCTCAAATTAATTTCCCTCTTCAAATCCCTTGACATATCCCCAAAATACAAATATATATCACAAAATTACACTCTTGACATTTACCGGTAATAATTCCGTTGGCTTAAATTTGCATACTCCTCCCAAAATGAACCTATGATATGCTGTCATTCAGAACAAATTCTGAATTTATTCGAGTCCCACGTTGCGTCGACACATTGAAACATGTTCCTAAGTCGCTGACTAAATTTACAAACATATTAAACTGGATTTAACTTGAAAAATCTGAATATCTGCATTCATTAAATAAAATACACACTCGTCGAACCTTGTACTCACACTTACTTGTTACCTGCTTACTTACACATACGTTATTTGAAGGGCGCCAGCTGTCACTCAGTACAGCAATAATAGAATGAGACTCTTGACCATCTCTAGGGTGTGGGGTAATAAGCTTACTTTTGACAACATACCATATAAGTTCTGGGAAAAGGAGATTGGCGTTCGGTTTCCCCATTAATTTTGAGGTTAAGATATTTTACTGTCAATGAAATGAAACTCTGAATTCGTTTGATAGAACAATATATATTCTTTAAATAATATATCAAAAAAATAGTGAGTCTTGTTGCGATAAAACAGATGAAAATATGAAATTATGACATTGCAACAGAAAGAAACTAGGCATGAATTTGAATTCTTCTTGACCGGACATTTAACAATTTATACGAAATATTTCCCTCACTGATTCACTTGACTGTACCTTCAACACTTTTAGTGTAATTACGACGTAATCCATTGCTCTGGTGTTTACTGTAGATGTGTCACGCCTAACGTGGTGATACATCCTTGAGACTGCTTCTTCTCCATATCATCTGACTTCTTTGTAAGTCAATATGGTATGACCTCTTGGTAGGTCCAGGGTTGCCCTCTCTGACTCCATGGTAAGCCCTTGCGTCCGTGTCTTCAACTGAGTGAGCGACCAACCTTGTCCTCACTCTCTCAGTGACCAATAATGGCTCACTGAGTCTTCACCATCTCTCGTTCACACTGGTTGGCTGACCACTTAAGGCCTCTTGATCTAGTAGACTACTTCACTGTACTGCATCCGTATAAGTAATGACTGACGCTACAATGTGCACCCACCTTATATAGACTTTGGTTGACACAGCTACGTAATCTCCAGAAATAACAATGACATACTCCCACCTACGCGACAGATATTACATACAGTGGTGAAATAGCCCCGCGGCGATGACACCGTGCGCGCATATTCTAAATAAAAACGATGACATAGCCAAGGCGCGGCGATGACTTGGCAGAATCGCCAACAATATTGCAATATAACAACGTCACTTCCAGTCTCTGATATATACAACAATTCTCACTGTACAGGTATTGAGTGTTATACTACACATACGTATATATGTATACATCTAAGTGCAATCTTGCAAGCAACAGGCAATTGCAAAATTGAATAAAACGGATAATTACAATAATAGTACAACATCACAGATAACATAATAATAATACTGACATAATAATAATAATAATAATAATAATAATAATAATAATAATAATAATAATAATAATAATAATAAAATACAGATAAAATCATACAAAAAAAAATACAGATATCATCTTGTAACGGGATTTGAACCGTTACAACTTGTATAAAGAATTACGCAACTGCAGAGAACGATTTTTTAAATATTTTCAAATATCTGTAGATAGATTTGATAAATTATCGCATAATTGAAACTCAGGTTGCAGAGAATGGAACTAAATTACAGAAAAAACCATCACGGTAGAGGAGAGGCTTGTTGTTACCTTGAGGTAAGTAAAATACCAATGCTAGTTCTATTGTATTTGATATAGTATTTTATTGATTAATTGAAAACCAAGCAAGTTGGTAGCTGTGAGCTTGCATCCGGCAGATAGTGCGTTCGAACCCCACTGTTGGCAGCCCTGAAGATGGCCACTTCGTTCCCACTCCTAGCCATTCCTATCCCATTGTCGGTGCTACGTAAAGCAAATTGAAAAGAAGACTGAAAGAAGCATAGTACCGTATAAAGTAAGAAAATACAGACATTAGATCATTAAAGAAGTATAGTTTCGAATAAAGGTAGAAAATGGTTATAGCAAAACATTTATGCTTGGAACTTCGTATACAGTAAGGAGAAATAACATTACGTCACTACAGATTTTATTGTATTTTTTTACTAACTGAAAGAAACATATTTTTATACAAAGGTAGAAAATGCTTTATTATTGTCCGTAGGTCTGAATATCATTAACAAACTCAGCAATTAATCAGGAATTTCTTTTCCGGCAGAAACCCTAAACATCAAAGGAGCAAAACTAGAGATCAAGAAAAGAACCACCCCGAGAAAGATACTTGGCCCAAAGATTATAAACGGAGAAAGATACCAGAGACCCAACGAGAAACTCTACCTTAAACGATAAATTTTAATCAACATCTACAAATGAGCCAATCCACAGAGCCCCACCTAACAAAATATCACTTTGGTAAAACAGGTCAAACAAGATTTTGAAACTGCCATCATCTCCGAAACACTAACACATAACAGAAAACCTTTCCGAAAAGTGATAAGAAAATGCCACAAATTGAATTTAAGAAAATCATTTATTAGTGATCTTCACGCCCAGGTGTCAGAATCCCTCTCCGTTGGTTACCTAGCCTTTTCTTAAATATTTTCAGAGAGCTTGGAAATTTATCGAACATTTCCCGTCATAATTTATACCAATCCCTTACTTCTCGTCCTATAAATTAATACTTGCCCAAATTTGTCCTCTTGAACTCCACCTTTATCTTTGCCTACTTTTAAAACCTCCGCTCAAGCTTATTCGTCAGCTAATGCCATTCCGCGCCAACTCACCACTGACAGCTCGGAACATACTGCTTACTCTCATGGAAAAAGTATAGACTTTCTCACACATAGAAACAATCTACATCAAAATTTACCTTATTTCATTCTACGTTCAATTATGTGGGGTAGAAAATGTTAACGCAGGTTGAACAAAAAACGTAGTAATAATAATAAAACATAAAAATACCGGCACTTTTTTGTTCAGCCTGCGTTAACATTCTAAATGGGTACGATAAAAATGTCTACTCTTCATAATCAAACGTAGAATAAAATAAGCTAAATTTTGGTATAGCTTGTTTCTACGTACGACAAAGAATAAACTTTCTATTAACGTATTAACTCAGGTGTCTACACATTTTTCCACGAAAGTAGTCGACCATCTCTTCTCCTTACTCTCAAGTCTTCCCCGCCCAAAGTTTGCACCATTTTCGTAACACTACTCTTTTGTCAGAAATCACCAAGAAAAAATCATGCTACTTTCCTTCGGATCTTTTCCATTTCTCGTATCAAGTGCTCCTGTTGTTGGTGTGAGATCAACAACAACAAAGCTAAAAAATGAAAGACATGAGAAATGGACAAGGAAGAAAACTCCAGAGAAAGCACAAGTAGCCCCAACAGCGTCAGGTTTCCGCCAACTTTCATAGTCCATAGTTCCGATGGTAATAATAATAATAATAATAATAATAATAATAATAATAATAATAATAATAATAATAATAATAATAATAATACCTACTTTTTGGCTGAGTGGTCAGCGTTGAAGCCTTTGGGTTCGATTCCCAGGCGGGAGGAGGATGTTAATAGCATGTGATTAATTATTTTGGTTCGAGGACTGGGTGTTAGTGTTTGTCCCAACACTCTCCTTTTCATATTCAGCCAACACACTACACTACCAACCACCACAAGAACACGCAATAGTGATTACATGCCTCCATATAGGGTTGGCGTCAAGAAGGGCATCCGGCCGTAAAAAAGAGCCAAATGCACTTGTACGCCACAGTTCGCACGCGCTACCCCACAGGTGTGGGAAAAGTGGTAGAGGAAGACGGCTATTTGTTGTTGTTTCTTAACGCCATTCTCTCATTCTATCTATTATTATTATTATTATTATTATTATTATTATTATTATTATTATTATTAAATGAAGTGGCGTATGGCTTTTAGTGCCGGGAGTATCCGAAGACATATTCGGCTCGCCAGGTGCAGGTCTTTTGATTTGACACCCGTAGACGACCTGCGCGTCGTGATGAGGATGAAATGATAATGAAGACGACAGATACGCCCAGCCTCTGTGCCAGTGAAATTAACCAACGATGGTTAAAATTCCCGAGCCTGCCGCGAATCGAGTCCGGGTCCCTGTGACCAAAGGCCAGCATGCTAACCGTTTAACCATGGAGCCGGACTATTATTATTATTATTATTATTATTATTATTATTATTATTATTATTATTATTATTATTATTATTATTATTATTATTATCATTGATACTGGTTGTCGGAATTTTGTCCAAAAGGAGTTCTGTAATCGATAGACACGGAGCCTGTCCGGGATCGAGAACAAAGTAATCGATTGCATTTTGCACTATTCAGATCGGCTGAGCAAGAACTGTAAGTGATCAACACATTTCACTATTATTAGAGAACCGGACGTTACATATTTGATAACAATGAGTAACATTCGTTTGACTCGGTCTGTACAATAGACACGTGCGCGTGACGTCACTCGCCAGGTGCTTGGCGACTGGTGAGAACTTCCGGTCAAGTTCAGTCCGAGCCTCTGAGCTCAACATAGAGAGTGTATCCAACTTCTAGAGATGAGACCAGAGACTGGAGCGGAAATTAATTATGACTATCATTCTTCAAGACCACGTTTACAAACGTTTGCGAAATTACTAACTGGTCTGATAGAAGGCAGTTCCGATTTGGGTAAGGTTGCTCCATTGAGGCTCAACTTGTAGGATTCCAGCAAGATGTACCAGGTATTTTAGAACAGTACACACATCATTATAGACCGTTATGCCTTTCAGCATTCAGTATGCAAGCCTCTGTGAAATTACTAAACGTCGCCACAATCCTCTATTTGCAACTAGCGCTGTGGCCTCATTTAGTTCTATACCTCTTATGGTTAAATCGTTAGAAACTGAGCCTAACCATCGTCGTCTTGACCTCCCTCTACTTCTCTTACCTTCCGTAACAGAGTCCATTATTCTCCTACGTAACCTATCCTCCTCCGTTCGCCTCATATGACCCCACCACCCAAGCCGGTGTATGCGTACAACTTCACCCATCCAGTTCATTCCTAGCTTAGCCTTTATTTCCTTATTCCGAGTTCCCTCCTGCCATTGTTCCCATCTGGTTGCATGGGCGCCCATAGGATAGTTTGTAGGGGGGGGGGGGCTAGACCCGGGGGTATGTCGTATTTTTAATATTTTGGAAGATGAATGTCGACTTGTATTCCTCGGTTGAATACCACACACGGTATCCCTTACCACTTCTACGTAATACCGATTTTTTAACCATTTTCTTGAAAGAAAAGCAGCCGACTATATTAGATGTTTTCCTTTCCCTGAGAGCTAAGGGGGGCCTTGTCCCCACCCTGCCCCCGGGTATGGGCACCCATGCCTGGTTGTACCAACAATCATTCTCGCTACTTTCATGTCTGTTACTTCTAAATTATGAAAAAGGTATCCGCCAAGCTTTCGCTCCCGTAAAGCAAAGTTGGTCTGAAAACAGACCGATGTAAAGATAGTTTCGTCCGGGAGCTGACTTCCTTTTTACAGGATACTGTTGATCCCAACTGCAAGCCTACTGCAATAGCTTTACTGCATCTTGATTCAATCTCAGTTACTATATTACCATCCTGGGAGAATACACAGCCTAAATACTTAAAATTAAATTATCTACCTGTTGAAGCTTTGTATCACCAACCTGACATTCAATTCTGTTGAATTTCTTACCTACTGTCATCAATTTAGTCTTCGAAACGCTAATTTTCATACCATACTCCTTGCACCTATTTTCAAGTTGCAAGATATTAGACTGCATGCTTTCGGCACAATCTGCCATTAGGACCAAGTCATCAGCATAAACCGGACTGCTCACTACATTTCCACTTAACCGAATCCCTCCCCGCCACTTATTACATTTCAGCAGATGATCCATGTAAACTACGAACAGCAAACGTGAAAGACTACAGCCTTTTCTAACCCCTGTAAGTACCCTGAACCAAGAAGTCATTCTACCATCAATTCTCACTGCAGCGTAATTGTCAAAATGAATGCCTTTGAGTGATTTTAACAATCTACACTTAATTCCGGCGTCGCCCAGTATGGCGAACATCTTTTCCCTCGGTACCCCGCCACATGCTTTCTCTAGATCTACGAAACATAAACACAACTGTGACCGGGCGAGTTGGCCGTGCGCGTAGAGGCGCGCGGCTGTGAGCTTGCATCCGGGAGATAGTAGGTTCGAATCCCACTATCGGCAGCCCTGAAGATGGTTTTCCGTGGTTTCCCATTTTCACACCAGGCAAATGCTGGGGCTGTATCTTAATTAAGGCCACGGCCGCTTCCTTCCAACTCCTAGCCCTATCCTATCCCATCGTCGCCATAAGACCTATCTGTGTCGGTGCGACGTAAAGCCCCTAGCAAAAAAAAAAAAAATAAATAAATAAACACAACTGTCTATTCCTCTCGTAACATTTTCCAGTTATCTGGCGCTTTCTGAAAATATCATCCCGACAGACCCTCTGTAGTCTGAAACCACACTGGTTTTCATCCAACTTCCTCTCAACCACTGATCGCACCATTTATCCCAAGATGCCAGTGAATACTTTGCCTAGTTCACTAATCAAAGAGAAACCTCGATAGGTGTTGCACCGGGCGAGTTGGCCGTGCGGTCAGGGGTGCGCAGCTGTGAGCTTGCATCCGGGAGATAGTGGGTTAGAACCCCACTGTCGGCTGCCCTGAAGATGGTTTTCCGTGGTTTCCCACTTTCACACCAGGCAAATGCTATGGCTGTACCTCAATTAAGGCCACGGTCGCTCCCTTCCCACTCCTAGGCCTATACTATCGTATCGTCACCATAAGATCTATTTGTGTCGGTGTGACGTAAAACAATTTCTAAAAAAACGATAGTTGTTGCAATCCTTCCTGTTCCCTTGCTTATAGATAGGTGCAATTACTGCTTTTTTCCAATATGAAGGTACCTTACCAACACTCCACGCTAATTTGACTACTCTATGAAGCCATTTCATCCCTGCCTTCCCACTATGCTTCACCATTTCAGGTCTAATTTCATCTATTCCTGCTGCTTTATGACAATGGAGTTTATTTACTATCCTTTCCACTTCCTCAAGCGTAATTTCACAAACACCGTTTTCATCCTCTTCGTGAGCTCGATTGTTCGCGACACCACCAGGAAGATTACCTTTTACGTTGGAAAGATTTTCACCTGTCTAGTGATTCCCTGGGATCTATTTTGAGTTCACCTGAATTACCCAGAACACTGTTCTCTCCTTTTTCCCTCCCTTCCTAAGATTCTTTATTACTGTCCAGAAAAGTTTCCCTGCTGTTGACCTAGCCTTTCCAGGTTATAACCAAAATCATCCCACGACTTCTTTTTGGCTTCAACAGCTATTTGCTTCGCTCTGTTTCTTTCATCTACGTAAAATTCCCTGTCTGCCTCGGCCCTTGTTTGGAGCCATTTCTGATAAGCTTTCCTTTTATGTTTACAAGCTGCTCTCACTTCATCATTCCACCAAGAAGTTCGTTTTTCCCCATCTTTACACACAGTTGTTCGTAGGCATTCCCTTGCTGTTTCTACTACAGCATCCCTGTGTGCCACCCATTCACTTTCTATATCCTGAACCTGCTTACTGTCCACTGTTCGAAACTTCTCACTAATCATATCCATGTATTTATGTCTAATTTCCTCGTCCTGGAGATTGTCTACCATTATTCGTTTGCAGAAAGATTTCATTTTCTCTATCCTAGGTTTAGAGACACTTAGTTCCCTACAAATCAGATAGTGGTTTGTATCATCGAAAAATCTCCGGAAAACCGTACATTCCTAACAGACTTCCTGAATTCAAAATCTGTTAAGATATAGTCTATTATGGATCCGGTACCCCTAGCCTCCCATGCGTAGTGGTGAATAGCCTTATGCTTGAAGAATATATTCGTAACTGCTAAACCCATACTAGCACAGAAGTCCAGCAAACGCATTCCATTCCCACTACCTTTCATATCTTCCCCACATTTACCAATCACCCTTTCGTATCCTTTAGTTCTATTTCCAACTCTCGCATTGAAATCACCCATTAGCTCTATCCTATCCTTGCTGTTGACCCTGACTACGATGTCACTCATTGCTTCATAAAACTCGTCAACTTCATCCTCATATTCACCCTCACATGGTGAATACACTCAGATAATTGTCGTCCTAATTCCTCCAACTGCCAAATCTACCTACATCATTTGCTCATTTACGTGCCTAACAGAAACTATGTTGCGTGCAATGGTATTCCTGATGAACAGCCCTACCCCATACGCTGCCCTTTCCTTTTTAACACCTGTCAAGTACACTTTATAATCTCTTGTTTCTTCTCTGTTATCTCCCCTTACCCGAATATCATTTACTCCTAGCACATCCAGATGCATCCTCTTCACTGACTCAGCCAGTTCTACTTTCTTTCTTCCATAAGCCCCATTAATATTGTTAGCTCCCCATCGAATTTCGTTTCGTTCGCCAAGTTGTTTCCAAGGAGTCCCTCGCCGGTTAATTGGGAGTGGAAGTGGGACTCCGTTACTCACATAGGTCCGAGGCTTGCTTAAAATGTTCTGAGCTCGGTAAATTCATGAAGCAGGATGCTATCGTACTTACACATAGTCCAATTGAGGATCTCTCCTCTAACGGGTTATGGACTACCGGTGGATTGTATAGTCCTAGCACAAGGAAGGCCGTGACTCAGAATATGTCCGAGATGCCCACTCCCATTCCGTAGCAACTGGTATCCCGACTCTCAGGACCACTTACTAGGCCACTCAACCGTTGCCCATGGTTCACGAACTAGGAAGTGACTACAGTAACCCACACTATATTTTATAATAATAATAATAATAATAATAATAATAATAATAATAATAATAATAATAATAATAATAATAATAATGATGATGATGATGATGATGAAAACCTACAACCTGTTTTCCAGTCTTTTACCGGGTCAGGGATGTGATGAATGAATCATACATAGGCTATTGGTACGATGGAGTCGCCACTCCCAAAGTGATAATAATAATAATAATAATAATAATAATAATAATAATAATAATAATAATAATAATGTTATTGTTTTTACGTCCCACTTGAGATAGTAAAGGAATTAGTATACATGGGGGAAGCTATGTAAAACAGATCAAGAGACGTATTGTCCTTGGTCGTACTGCAATTGTTAAACTCACTACGATCTGGCAGAACTGGGCAATATAAAAAGCTAGGAAGATGCGCATGGTGGAATCGCTAGTGTTCTCACTCCTCTTGTACGGCTGTACGTAAAGATGTATTAAGACTGGGTGTTCACGTGCTCCTGAGAGCCTACCGCCACTGTACACTGCACGGAAAGAAGAAGCAATGTTTCCATTCTGAACGAACTGAGCATCAATAAACGTCTGTCTTCCCGTGTGAGTGTTACCTGTACATTTGCAGAGAACTTAGGCAAGGTTGAAGTCAGTAGACCACGAGGAAGAACAGCACGTAGATGGTTAGATCAGGCGAAGAAGATCACTGGTCTACCTCTTCAGATCATGTTCAGGAAAGCTGGAATCTGCTGTGTGTGGAGGCATCTCGTCAAGGCTGCAACACAGAAATTATAGATTTATGAGGTCTCTACGCTCAGCAATAAGCAAAACCACTGATGATGAACTATTTTTGACGGTTTCTGGAAGAAGCCAAGGTGCCGTAATTTAGTATCGTGGGCGTTATTTTGCGTGCCAGTAAATCTACCGACACGAGGCTGACGTATCTTAGCACCTTCAAATACACTGGACTCAGGAGGTCAAATGGACTGTATCGCTGTTGACTTACGCAAAAACTTTTCTAAACAACCGCGAATACTAGAGATATTAGAATTTAGTTTAAATATATAGAATTAATAATATTTATACGGATCCTCCGTGGCTCAGAGGACAGCGCGTCGGCCTCTCACCGCTGGATACCGTGGTTCAAATCCCGGTCACTCCATGTGAGATTTGTGCTGGACAAAGCGGAGGCGGGACAGGTTTTTCTCCGGGTACTCCGGTTTTCCCCGCCATCTTTCATTCCAACAACACTCTCCATTCTCATTTCATAGCATCTATCAGTCATTAATATATCACTTTGGGAGTGGCGACCCCATCGTACTAACAGCCTATATATGCTTCATTCGTTACATTCCTGACCCTGTCAATGGCCTGAAGACAGGTTGTAGGTTTATAATATATAATAATAATAATAATAATAATAATAATAATAATAATAATAATAATAATAATAATAATAATAATAATAATAATAATAATAATAATCGTATGGCCTCAGCTACCGTGTGCAGACATTTCAATTTGACGCCATCTGGCTGTCTGCTTGTCAATTTCGACGTTCCGTTTTACTCTAGGTCCCCACTAGATGGCAGACCGAGTAAACCGAAACTCTCTTGGGCGTCTATGGCTGAGATTTAATGAATTTTGTCGGGTAAACACCAAATGTGTCACCAGAGATCTTTTACATGCCGACATCGTACGACATGGAGTGTCGAATGGACTTTTTTCCGCCCTTCAAAAATCCGACTACCTCTGCCGGGTTTGAACCCGCTATCTTGGGATCCGGAGGCCGACACTACCGCTGATCCACAGAGGCAGCTATTATTATTATTATTATTATAGAATAATGTGCCCATTTATTTTAATTAATATTAAAATGTTTTAATATGTACGCCTATATCCTGTATAGCCTAGAATCTGTGCATCATATGTGTTATTCAACGGGTTTTTGATGAAGTTTTAAACATTTTTAATATAATAATGAGCCTAATTATTTTAATTTGCACAAAATGTTCCAATGTGTAGGCCTACATCATGCTTTTAACGCGCCACTGCAATGCTTAAAATCCTGTAACTTATTGTTATATACAGTGTAACACCATCCGCAGTTAGCCTTATCAATAATACAATAATACTGCCTTATGGAACCCCGTATTTATCATTACAGTATCAGATAAAGCTCACTTACTCTAACTGTCTAAGATCCGTTTTCTAGAAATGTAACCATCAATTTAATCAATCCTTTGTCCAAAAACCCTGTTTCGTCAGAAGTCTCCGTATTAAAAGAGAGTCGTAACTAACTCTGCTGCTGCTCCTCCTTCTGGAGTTCAGATGCTGGTCAAGATCAAAGTGAATACACCTGAGAGTATACACTGTTGTAATTTCTAACAAGGTGATCATGACTGTGCAGATACATGAGGAGGTCTTCTTAGAAAGTAGCTCCGCATTACCTCACCGATGTATATAGTATTTGTTAGCAACTTGTTGTACGTAATGTATGGAGTTGTCTTGGCGGGACATTTTGCTGTTGATAAAGAGAACAAGTATAGTTCATAGCCCTGGTATCAGTCATTCGCCACTGATATACATTTAGGACTGTCGCCCATGTAGCAGATACCCTATCTGTTGTTTACCTAGTCTTTAATTAAATAATTGCAAATAATTTGGATATTTAGTGAACATCTCCGTTGGTGATATATTCCAGTCCCTAACTCATCTTCCTATAAACGAATGTTTGTCCCAATTTGTCCTCTTGAATTCCAACTTCATATTGTGATCTTTCCTACTATTAAAAACGCCTAACCAACTAACCCCATGGCACTACAGACCTGAAGGGCCTTGGCCTACCAAGCGACCGCCGCTCAGTCCGAAGGCCTGCAGATTACGAGGTGTCGTGTGGTCAGCACGTCGAATCCTCTCTGTCGTTATTCGTGGCTTTCCAGACCGGGACCCCTATCTCACCGTCAGATAGCTCCTCAATTCTAATCACGTAACCTGAGTGGACCTCGAATCAGCCCTCAGATTCAGTCAAAAATCACTGACCTCGCCGGGAATCTAACCCGGGGCCTCCGGGTAAGAAGCAGGCACGCTACCCCTATACCATGGGGCCGGCATTAAAAAAACCACTCATAATTATTCGTCCATAAATGTCATTCCACGGCATCTCTTACTGACAGCTCGGAACAGTGTTCCTAGCCCGAACTTCGCAACAGTAGCGTTACTACTCTTTCGTAGGGAATCACAAATCGTGTTGTTTTTCTTTGGAATTTTTTCAGTTCTGGAATAAAGTAATCCTGGTGAGGGTCCCATGCACTGGAACCATACTCTAGTTGAGGTTTTACCAGAGAAGTATATGCCCTCTCCTTTACATCCTCACTACAACCTCTTTATACTCTCATAACTATATGGACAGATCAGTGGTTATCCCAATGAAGATTATGCCTTATATTATTCCTTATGCACTACTGTTCAAAAGTTAAGCATAAGTTACGAGCAAGCAGGGCAACAGGAAATAGACCGCAAATCGCACGACATATGCACCTACCAACCTAACGTGTTCGCTCTGTATAGGCAAAGTGTGTTCCCTGCTTTGATTAGCGGCGTAACCGCAAGGTAAACACAACCAGTGCCTGCGCTCCACATTCCCTCAGTTTTGTTTGTCCTGTTATAGTGTGCAGAGTGTAGCCTCGTGGTGAACGTAACAACATAATGCCACAACGACGCTATCTGGACCCCGTTTTGCAGGGTAGAATACTCGGCCGCCTGGAACCAGGCCAGAGAAGCTTGCAGCCGTCTCAGGTGTTGCCGTTTCCCAACAAACTGTGTACTGGAGGCTCAGAACAGGAGGGCTGTTTGCCCGACGTCCAGCAGCGTGCGGCCCGCTCACTCCAGCACAGAGAGGGCCCGTTTACTGTGGAGCAGTCATTATCGAAACTGGACCATGAATGAATAAATGGAGGCATGTGCTCTTCACAGATGAATCCCGCTTCAGTTTGCAGAACGATTTCCGTCGCACATTAATCTGGAGAGAACCGGGTAGCCGACACAACCACAGGAACATCGTAGAATGGGACCAGTATGGTAGTGGTGGCGTCATGGTGTGGTGCGGCATCATGTTTAATGGCCGTAGGGACCTGCACATCTTCATGGGTGGCCCGAGGAACACTGTTAACGCTCCGAGATACAGGGATGAGGTACTGAGACCACATGTTCGACTCTTCAGAGGTGCCGTTGGTCCAGACTTCCTCTTGATGGACGATAATGCCCGACCGCACTGCGCTGCTCAGGTGGACGCATTTTTGGCTGGGGAACACATTCATCGCATGGACTGGCCAGCGAGGTCTGCAGATCTGAATTCTATAGACCATGCCTGGGATGCATTGGGGAGGCGAATTGTATCCCGTCAGCCTCCACCGAGGACTTTTCAAGACCTTCGCATTGCCCTTTCGGAGGAATGGGATCGACAGCCACAAGAGCTCCTGGACCATCCGCTAGAGAGCATGCCACGTCGCTGGGAAGCATGTGTGGCCTTTAGGGGTAACCATACACCATATTAACAGCATATTTTGTTGTGGAAGGCATTGCCAAGTTTTGTTAGTTGTGGTCAAAGGTGTACCTTAGCTATCAGAACCTTTCTGACACTGTTTTTTTGGACAAGTTGTGTGACATATGGTGTGTGAGTCAGCTGCCGTTTGTTCAGCGATCCGTCTGATATTCCTATCAGGCGGTATCGCCTTGTTTAGTGATTGCGCTTAACGTTTGGACACTAGTCTATTGACGTATATGGTATTTGTTAGCAACTTCTTGTACGTGATGTATGGAGTTGTCTTCGCGGGACATTTCACTGTTTATGAATGAAAGTCCACAGCCTGTTTCCAGTCATTTGACCGGGTCAGGAATGGAATGAATGAACCCCCATCTAGCGGCGAGGATAGGAAACGTGAAATGTGCCGGCTGCCGAAGCCTGTCGCGCTCCTCTGGGGCAATGATAAATGACTGACAGATGAAATGAGATGTTAATGAAGAGTTTTGCTAGAATGAAACCTGACAGGGAAAACTGGAGTACCCGGAGAAAAACCTGTCCCGCCTCGGCTTTGTCCAGCACAAGTCTTACATGGACAGGGATTTGAACCACGGTACCCAGCGGTGGGAGGCCGGCGCGCTGCCGTCTGGGCCACAGAGGCTTCACTTCGCTGTTGATAAAGAGAACAATATAGTTCATACATCTGCTGTCAGTCACCACTGATATGCATTTAGGGCAGTCAAGAGTTTGGCATTCGTTAATATTCAGTGACGGGTACAACCGTCATATATACTCAAGTCTTTCGATTGTGATATCGTACCTTAGACTTACGATCCTAGGTAGTGGTAGTGTGTGTTCGTGTGTTCGGAAGGCCATTTCATTAATGTATATTTTTCTTCTAAATTTGGTCATCTTGTTCATTAAATGAATGCTACTGAGCAAGATGTTGCGTTAACATCCCGAGGAGAAAGAGGAAATAATACTACAATTTCTTCTTCATAGTGGTGATGAAGATATCTCAGAATTATCTAATAGTAGTTTTAGCAGTGATAGTGCGTCTGATAATTGTGATTTCGCTTATGAAAACGATAGTGAGGATGAAGATAACTCCGTACATAACCACACCACATCCAACAATTGGAACTGGAATTTGGCCAGTGATGTTCCGAATGGCAATGCAGTTATGAAAAAGGGTACAAGAAATTACACTTCTACTTGCTGGATGTGGCATTGTACAATTCTAGCTACACACATGTCATGCAGAGCACGAGGAAGAAAAAGAGAATGGGCTTCTCATCATTCCAAGTCAACGTTGCGGTGCAAATTCTGGAAGATGTCACCCTTCCTGATTATGCCACGAGAGGATGTTCATCTTAAGGTAATACACCAACGAGACTACAGGGAAGGCACTAAGGTCATATTCCTGAGAAGATTGCTCCTACAGCAAATGAAATGAAATGAAGTGGCGTATGGCTTTTAGTGCCGGGAGATCCCAGGAGTTGTAGGTCTTTTGATTTGACTTCCGTAGGTGACCTGCGCGTCGTGATGAGGATGAAATGATGATGAAGACAAAACATACACCCAGCCCCCGTGCCAGGGAAATTAACCAACGATGGTTAAAGTTCCCGACCCTGCCGGGAATCGAACCCGGAACCCCTGTGACCAAAGGCCAGCACGCTAACCATTTAGCCATGGAGCCGGACCCTACAGCAAATAAATTAGCCCCATTAAAGAGATGTAAAATCTGTTTTGAGCGTGGAATCCGGAAGGAATCCTGCTTCGAGTGTAACAAGTGCAAAGTTGCCCTCCACGTGGATGGACGTTTCAAGGTGTTCTGTACCTTAAAAGACTTCAATTAATTATAGGAGGTTAAACTGTAACCAAAAATGTTATTAGTTTGATGCAGTATGCTTTTGTAACCATTTTAGCATCCATAACTTAAAATTTAAACTAGTAATCGCATTCCAAGGTACATTTTAAAGGAAAATAATTGCATGGCAATGGGTTAACACCTAGGTACTTACGGTGTTCCCCATGAGGTACTTTCAACCCATAAACGCAACAATTAAAACTGAGAAAATGTTTCCTCCTGGTGAAACTCACATCCCGACTTTCCACCCCGTTTAGATTATACCACTGTCCGCTGTCCACCTCACAACAGTATCAAGGTATTTTTGCAGTTGCTCACAATGTTGTAATTTATTTCTCTGTATAGAGTAACATCGTCCGAAGAAAGCCTTATCTCGGATTACTCATACCGGGTGAGTCAGCCGCGCCTGAAGTTTTATGCTGTTAGGCATCCCACCGAACGTCACTGGTGTCGTTATGGTCAATTCTCCTTTCCCGTATACCAAGCAACAATCGCTTTTAATCACTCACTGCACGATTACCGTTGTAAAACATATACCGTATGCGACAGGCATTTTCACAGTGCACCAAACTGTCATATGGTTATGTAAAAAGTACGTGCCAATTATAAGGTTTCAGTAGGAAATGAAATGAACGCTAAAAGCGATGACATACTGATAGAAAACGTGTGTGCATTTGCGAAGCGTAAGTAGTAGTTCATCTAGTAGGCTTTCTGGAAACCTACTCGCTGGAGTCGCCGTGGTGTTATAGGTTAAGTGATGCATTGTGTAAATACCTGTCGCATACATGTTTTTGCAAAAGTCGTGCAGTGATGACGCAGTAAGTGCTTTAAAGGCGACTGTAGCTTGGTATATGGCAAAGGAAAATCGACCATCATCCCACTGACGTTCGTTTGGATCCCTAAAAACAGAAACGTCAGGCGCGCCTGACAGCCCGTATGTATAAGGAAACATGAAGTTCTAATAATACTGCCTTGAAATATTCCCATATTAATCATTACAGGGTGAGATAATACTTCACCTACTTCAATTCTTTGAGTTCTGTTTTCTAGAAATATAACTACCCATTCAGTCACTCTTTTGTTTAGTCCAGTTGCCCTCATTTTAGTCAGTAGTCTGAAGTTTCCCATGATCTACCCCGGGGGCGTCCAAATGGCGGCCCGTGAAGCCATTTTGCGGCCTGCGAGGGCTTTAAAGAAATAGTTAAAGAAATGTGAAGAAAATGTACAAAAATATTTCATAGCTCGTTCAAAAATGTATTTATTTCTATACTCTTTATAGACCCAAGTCAGAATTAAAACATTTTTTAATATTGTTTCCTCTTGTTAGTATTTACTTGGTGTGAATAGATTATTTTTTATTTATAAATTAAAATCCAAACTTCGACGGAAAATGAGCCCTCACAAATGGTTATGGGGTCCATACCAGTTCTTGAACTCTATACCGACCGTGGACATTTCATGAAACGTAGCATGCAATGAATACCAGGAATACTTTAATTGCCATTGATGTAAGAAGCGTCTTCAGTTCTTGGTTCTCCTCTCATTGGTAGTACTGGCTGGTACACAGCGCTGTACACTCCAAGAAATTTTCAGGGAAATACTCATGGAAGTACGTTGCTGAGAATCTAGGAACTTGCAACTGTATATCATTGTTCCTTTCACACTACTCCCACTAAATTGTGCTTCTTTGTTTCGACTGCATTATTAATTTCAGTTTGTCCTTAGGTAATTTTTTTACTTGTTGTCATTTGTAAAATAATTCAAATGTACTGACATTGTTGGATGCTCTTCTTCCAAATTCAGTTGCTCTTTATGCAGTTGTGAAATAGTGTTTTAAGTAATTAGAATCATTAAACCTTCATTTCAATTGAACTATGCATATATTATTTCATAAACGTACTATTTACGTTCTATTTACGGAATTTTAAGAAAATTGGCCTGTTACTAAAATGAGGCCCGCGATCGTGACTAAGGTTTCCAATGTGCCCCTCGAGCCCTTACCGATAGGTCAATAGCGATAGAGTCCATTTGACTTCCTGAATCTAAAATCTGCTATATCTTTGATGGAATCCTACAAGTCGAGCCTCAGTGGAATAACTTTTCCCTAAACACGAGTCCCTTCTATCACACCAGTGAAAAGGTGAAACGGTAACGGCTATAAAAGCAGGAAATATTCTCACTAACTTGCAGTCAAATATTAAGGGGAAGAAACAGGTGATGAAGTAGCTCTGAAAACAGGCGTGGAATGTCGCTGGGTGAAAATGTCCAAGCAGCCTTTCTCTGCGCAGATAAAGTGTTAATATCATCGGGTTAGTTGCTGAGTTCATGTTGTGGTTATCTAGGACTAAAGATTCTGAGGACGAGGATTTTGCTCACTAAGTTAGTTGTGAACGGTTGAAGAAGTCACCTCCACAGAGGCACGCTGAGAGCAGTGCTCATAACCAAATTAAATTGTGTGTGTAACTGTCTTTAGCTTTTTGTTTTCAGAAAACCACTTTACTTTATTACTTCCTCCTATTCAATACATATATCCATCTTTTGATGGAATGATTTTTGGCCAAACATGTTTCAGCTAATGTGAAAATATATTAAAAGTTACATGAATTAATGTTTTCGGAAATGAGACCTCCAAACCAACTAGGTCAGGCCGTTTTAGAGGGCAACGACACAATAAATCACATCTGGACTTTATAAGATCTACGTACGGACAGTTTCCACTAATTGAATCACGCAACACTGTACCAGGCCTTTGTTTCACATATCCTACGTTTATGGCTTCTGTTGCCCTCCAGATCATATGCATACGTGACATATTGAAGATGGACTGTTCCAACTTTATAATTAGAGATTTTATCCTCGCTTTAGAGTGACATAAAAAACTTTTAGACATAGAGGTTGCCAGCTTCACTATAACCTTGTTTGTTTTAGATAAATGATCATGTCTCACTCGGATTTTACATTGATTTGAGTGTTACTTATTCAACATTAATCCATGTAAATTTTATTATATTTTCTCTGAAGATGGCTCAAAGATGAGCTGAAACATGTTTGGCTAAAAATCATCCCACTAAAAGATGGATATAGACTATGTATTAAATAGGAGAAAGTAATAAAAACGTTTCTATTGTAAACCGTCAATGCGGAATGAAAATAATATCTTGTAAAACAGAAAACAAGCTACAACCGAAGAAAATTCACTTCTCAGAAGAATGTGTCCATGAAAGGAACGTATGAATTAGATCGGACGTGTTTTGTTCCATAAATCTGGTCATTTTATTTTTTATTTTTTAATTTTTTGTTATGTGCTTTACGTCACGCAGACACAGATAGGTCTTATGGCGACGATGGGATAGGAAAAGCATAGGAGTTGGAAGGAAGCAACCGTGGCCTTAATTAAGGTAGAGCCCTAGCATTTGCCTGGTGTGAACATGGGAATCCACGGAAAACCATCTTCAGGGATTCCGACAGTGGGATTCGCACCCACTATCTCCCGGATGCAAGCTCACAGCCGCGTGCCACAAACCGCACGGCCAACTTGCACGGTGGTCATTTTATTTATGATTGATTCCGATTTGGGGCACATTATATCTTAGTTATTCAAAGTGTGTGCTTGATTTCTTCGGCTAGAAAATACTTTAAGACTAAACAGGTCAAATTTCAGGAAGAAAACAGTAAATGGGTGTGAGAGTAAGTAAAGAGTCACGTAGGATTGACATCGTGGACGAAAAATAGATTGTGTGTGTGAAAGTGTGGTACAGGATGGGGGGAGGCGCTTGCAAAATTATTGCCAAACCTCGTGGGCCAGTCCTGAATCTCCAATTCTAACTGGTACAGCTCGTTCTGATGCGGAACCGGAAGTGAGTTTCCGTCACTACAGGATGTCAGATTTGTGATTTGTCATTCACTGATTGTGCCTGTTCTTCCCTTTGCAATGTCTGACCTGTTGGTTAGTCACGTGACATAAAAATGCGATGATCTACACAGAGCAGGCCTACGCAGACGGCCCTTTGTAGGAACCGAGTTACTAACTCGGGAAAACCGCCCTTCCATTGTAAATTATACTACTTTACAAAGGCCCAAACTGCGAAGTGTGTTACCAGAATTAGTGATCTTGGTGTCCTTTTGTAGCAACCAAAATGTTCGTATCATTTCATTAACATAATTTCAATGTCATACAGTTACGAATATTTAATTCAATTCAGGGTGACCCAATTAGTATACATACGGTACATATATGCACACAATTATATTCAACTATGAATGCCCACACTCCACAAGTCTCACATCAGAACTCCAGCTGGACAGTCCTTACCTGGAACAGGCGATAATCCTTATTGACTGGCTTCACCTTTAACTTTCACATGCTGAGTCACTTCATACACAACAGCTGCACGCAGTTTAGGCTCGAACACAGGGCTACTGACCACTACAACACACAACGACTGTTTCTTGCTTCGACTCCAGAGAAAGTGTGCCACTCACACATTCAATTCACGTGGCTATTCCACACAGTGGTGGTTGGTTGTGTAGTGTGTCGTCTGAATATGAAGAGGAAAGTGTTGGAAAACACAAACACCCAGTCCCCGGACCAGAAGAATTAATCAGAGGTGATTAAAATCCCCGACCCGGCCGGGAATCGAACCCGCAACTCTCTGAGCCGAAGGCCTCAACGCTGGCCATTCAGCCAATGACATTATCATGTTGTCTGAATTCCTCTAAACCAATAACCACGTGATTCTGGAAGTGGAATGATGTCTATATACTGTATATCAGGTTCTATTTCCCCTGAGCAAGTGTTTTCCCATTCTGTATCTATGTTTCCGGAATGTGCCTGTTTGAATGCTGCAATGATATAGTGTATATGCAAGTGACTAACTGAATAGTTTGTCTCTTCCTAACATACGAAAAAATATATATATACACTGACTGACAGAGCAAATGCAACACCAAGAAGGAGTGGTCAGAATTTTATGCCAATTGCAGGGTAGACTGACGTCACTGAGGTATGCTCATGATGTGAAATGCGCCGCTGTGCTGCGCATGTAGCGAACGATAAATGGGACACGGCGTTGGCGAATGGCCCACTTCGTACCGTGATTTCTCAGCCGACAGTCATTGTAGAACGTGTTGTGGTGTGCCACAGGACACGTGTATAGCTAAGAATGCCAGGCCGCCGTCAACGGAGGCATTTCCAGCAGACAGACGACTTTACGAGGGGTATGGTGATCGGGCTGAGAAGGGCAGGTTGGTCGCTTCGTCAAATCGCAGCCGATACCCATAGGGATGTGTCCACGGTGCAGCGCCTGTGGCGAAGATGGTTGGCGCAGGGACATGTGGCACGTGCGAGGGGTCCAGGCGCAGCCCGAGTGACGTCAACACGCGAGGATCGGCGCATCCGCCGCCAAGCGGTGGCAGCTCTGCACGCCACGTCAACCGCCATTCTTCAGCATGTGCAAGACACCCTGGCTGTTCCAATATCGACCAGAACAATTTCCCGTCGATTGGTTGAAGGAGGCCTGCACTCCCGGCGTCCGCTCAGAAGACTACCATTGACTCCACAGCATAGACGTGCACGCCTGGCATGGTGCCGGGCTAGAGCGACTTGGATGAGGGAATGGCGGAACGTCGTGTTCTCCGATGAGTCACGCTTCTGTTCTGTCAGTGATAGTCACCGCAGACGAGTGTGGCGTCGGCGTGGAGAAAGGTCAAATCCGGCAGTAACTGTGGAGCGCCCTACCGCTAGACAACGCGGCATCATGGTTTGGGGCGCTATTGCGTATGATTCCACGTCACCTCTAGTGCGTATTCAAGGCACGTTAAATGCCCACCGCTACGTGCAGCATGTGCTGCGGCCGGTGGCACTCCCGTACCTTCAGGGGCTGCCCAAGGCTCTGTTTCAGCAGGATAATGCCCGCCCACACACTGCTCGCATCTCCCAACAGGCTCTACGAGGTGTACAGATGCTTCCGTGGCCAGCGTACTCTCCGGATCTCTCACCAATCGAACACGTGTGGGATCTCATTGGACGCCGTTTGCAAACTCTGCCCCAGCCTCGTACGGACGACCAACTGTGGCAAATGGTTGACAGAGAATGGAGAACCATCCCTCAGGACACCATCCGCACTCTTATTGACTCTGTACCTCGACGTGTTTCTGCGTGCATCGCCGCTCGCGGTGGTCCTACATCCTACTGAGTCGATGCCGTGCGCATTGTGTAACCTGCATATCGGTTTGAAATAAACATCAATTATTCGACCGTGCCGTCTCTGTTTTTTCCCCAACTTTCATCCCTTTCGAACCACTCCTTCTTGGTGTTGCATTTGCTCTGTCAGTCAGTGTATATTTCTCGTAATAAGCTTTCACTCTGTCGAAATTATGTTTAGGTTCAATATCATCCATATAATAATTCGGAGTAACGAAACGAAATGTTTGTGTTACCTGAAATGCCGCGGCATCGCCATCAGGTCCGAATTCTCGATATCTATTTTCACTTATAACACTGTTATCACTAAAATTATCCCCGTTGTTGTGTTATTCACTCAGTAAAAATTCACCTCCACCCCTACTCAACGATTCTGTGTCACTTTCTTCGCCTATATTCAGCTCATTTTCAATATCCGCAGCATTCAATCCCGCCATGTTTACGAACGAAACAGCTAATCCGCGCTCGCGGAAGTTCAAGACCGTTGCCTAGGCGACGTCAAGACAGATTGTCGCTCTTCTTTCATTTCCTAAGACTTGTAGATCGTACTGCGTGTTCATAAATGTATTATAAACACTTCACTGCCCAAAAAAAAAAATCGCGTAGATAGCAGAAGTGTGCAGATAATGCAGCCGGGCGCTTTCGGGCGGGAAAGAGTTAATATAAAAGGTAGCGGGGCCATTTTCCACATCGCGGGGTAGGCCCCCAGTCTGATTCACTCATCCCTCTCTGGAAAATACCGAATGTGGCTACAGTCGCTCTCGTCCTTCACCGGCGCTTGAGCACGCACTTCCTCGGCATTCACAGGCCCGTCTTCGCATGAATGTTCCGGTTGTGAATGCATAGGCCCGGAGCACAGTTCAAGGAACTGCCTTGAGACATCGGTATATTTCAGGCCGAATTCTTGACTGTACCCTTCACTTTGACCACTCGTGTCTAAATATTTGTATGACTTTGTTAGCTGTATACCGATTATTTGACAAAAATATGCCTTTCAGCTGGGGGTCATCCGAAAATGTGTGTAAGGAAATAGTGTCATGTAACATTATGTGGGTCAAGATGTTACCTAGCAACAGCCACCTTGATATTTGCTAAGGCCATGGATCTGTGAGACATGGCCTTCCAAAAATACTTCACATCACAGCCTGCACGGTTTCTAGGTAACATCGCGTCGTATATTTTACTGAAAGACATATTTATGATCATTTTATTTTCCCAAAAGGAGATATAATAACCTTTTATTATGTTTTTCACTTCAAAAAGTTTCTTGTGTGTGAATGTAAGACACTTCTCCTTCTGTTGCAGGTTTTGGAAACGTTCCAGTTGGCACACGTCTGATTAATTTGCTGGTGAGTATTCTGTGCACGCCCTTACAAATGAACAATACATACTGCAGAACACTGGAGGGATAAAGTGTAATCGTGATGCCGGACGCGGAAATAAAATGAATGATCCTTACAACTGTCTTGAAAACAAACGCATGCGAGAAGTGATGTTGACTTGAAATATATATATTTACAAGTGGCTTTACGTTGCACCGAAACAGATAGGTTTTATGGCGACGAACATGAAAGAAATGTGACGTGTTCATTTGAAGGGTTTGTGCTAACGATGATTGTGGGAAATAACTGTAATTCCCTTATTTGTTGTATGAAGAAATTGTACAGTAGATAGGTGATAGGAATAACATTACCATTATCTTACTAACAATATGGACTAATTATTTGGACTATGTAGGGAGACACTACCGGAAAATAAAATCCCATCACCAAGAAGTTGTGCTACATAAATTAAATTCGGGAGGCGTGTTTCCACATCAGAAAGGTGATGCATATTCAGATTTGTGCGCTGGGCGACGAAGAGTAGTGCTAGTAACGCCACTATGACCTTGCGAAGCAAGTTTTCTTTAAATACGCGTTGTACACTTCGAGAGCATTAGTCATCGTCCGGTGTTGACGTTGTGATGTAGGTGAGAGTCAAACATACCTTTATGGGGACGAAAAAGACAGTATTAGCAGCTTACTGAGTTTGATCGAGGCCATATAACAGGGCTACGAGAAGGTGCATGATATTGCAGAAATACTTGGCAGGGATTTATCCACAATGCATCGGTGTTGACAATAATGGTTACGGGAAGGCGGGGTCCGGGCGCACACGGGCCACTACGCAAAGGGAAGACCGCCGTATTCACCGCATGCCTGTGGTGGATCGTATTGCATCTGCAGCACCCATAACTTCACGGTTAGCTCTGAGTCAGACTTCCTGTTGTATTCTTCATGCCACTAACTCCGAATCAGTGCCATCTGCGACTTCAGTATTGTTAAGCTAGAGCTCATTGGAGGATGGAGTAGAGATCTGTTGTGTTCTCAGATGAGAGCCGCTTTTGTCTTGGTGCCAGCGATGGCCGTAGATTGGTAAGAAGGAGGTCATGTGAGCGCTTCGACCAAGCTGTCGGCGGTGTGACACACTGACCTGCACCAGGAGTTATGGTCCGGAGAGCGATTTCCTTTAATAAGAGGAGTATTCTCATTGCTATCCCAAGAACCTCGATGGTTGATTTGTATGTCAGAGTGGTGATTGAACCGGTTGTACTGTCATTCATTCGCAGTATTCAAGGAGGTGTTTCCCAACAGGACAATGCTCGTCCTCATACCACCGCTGTCACCCAACGTGCTCTACAGAGTGTCGACCAGTCACCTTGGTCTGCGAGATCGCCAGACATTCCGCCTATTGAGCACGTGTGAGACATTATATGACGACAAATCCATTGCCATCCAATACAGTATTAACCTTTGATGATTTGATTGACCAAGTGCAATAAGACTTGGATCTCCATGCCATTAAATGATATACGACACGTGTACTTCACAATGCATGCACGTTTACATGCTTGCATTCAAAATCGTGGCGACTACAGTGGTTATTAATGTACCACCATGTCACATGTATTCTCACGCATTCTTGAACCTGTAAACTGGAAACTTCAAGCAAATCAATATGTTCCCTAGACAATTGCTTGCATGTTGGCCAAAATTGCATTCCTCTAAATCAGAGGTGCTCAGCTGGGCGCGCGTTGTAGCCGGACTGGCCTGACGTAAATGCGGGCAGCTTACGAAGCAAGAATATGCCACAGTGGAGTGAGAGAGCGAACAATTTGGCAGGGAAGTGAAGCAATGTCGTTCGATTGTGACTACAAAGCTCTCCTCCACTAATCAGCGAAATAGAATGTATACTAAAAAACAAACAATACTGTAATCGCTAGAAAACCGACCTCTTCAACATATTCCGGTTTGATTTATACTGCGATTGATATCAATAGTCAGTTTTATTTTCTTATATTTAAACGTTTAAAGAAAAATGACACGTTACACCCTGAGTGGCCAAAAGCCACGGGAAGGGGTGTCCCATTAGAAAATGTCCCGTGTATGATGCCTGAGCAGTCTGTCAGAGACACCAGTGTCGTGAAGATGGCAACACGTCGCGAGTTAACTGACTTTGAACGTGGGATGATCATCGGTGGGTCATAGCATTGCGGAGATTACACGTGAATTTTGGTTTCCGAGGTCAACAGTGTCGAGGGTGGATATTCAAAATCAAGATGGAATGTTACCACCGGCGTGAACCGTCGCTCAGGAAGACCACAGGTGTTTAACGAACGGACATCACGTCGCTTCCGCAGAACCATACTGGGCGCTCGACGGGCTACCGTGAGTCAGATCACCCCCCAGTTGACTGTTGGGAATTAGGAACCCATTTCTACCAGGACTGGAAATAGGCAACTGCACCGCATAGGCTTCTACAGCCGACGACCAACTCGTGTCCCTTTGCTGACACCCCGACACATAGCTCAGCGACGTGCATGGGCCCGCGAACATCGGCAATGGACCATGGAACAGTGGCGGCGTGTGGTATGGTACGACGAATTCCAGTTCCAGTTGTATTGGGCTAATGGTCGCGTGAGTGTGCGGCGTATTTCCCATGAAACTATAGATCGAGCTTATCAACAAGGTTGTGTCCAGGCGGGAGATTACTCAGTTCTGGTCTGGGTGGCATTCTCATGATCGCAGTTAGGCCCCATTGTCCGGCTGCAAATGCACGTTATGTGTTTCAGACCATCTGCATTCCTTTCTGGCCCTAAGAGTACCCTGATGGATATGCCACGTTTCACCAGCACAATGCACCATGGCACTGCTCTGTGGTGGAACGCAGGTGGTTGGAAGGGCACTCCGGTGAAATTACGGCTATGGATTGGCCCACCTAATCTCCCGATCTTAATCCAATGGAGCATTCATGGGATGCTGTCGTTGCTGATGTACGCTCCACGAACCCCGCACAAACTAGACAAGGCCAATTGTAGGCAGTAATGCACGATGCGTGGGCCCAGATCCCACCCGAACGATTCCAACACTTTGTAGAGTCGGTGCCTCGCCGTATTGCTGCAGAGGAGCAACTCGTTGTTAACATCACATTCGGTGTCTTCCCATGTCTTTTGGCCACTCAGTGTAATTGCTGAGTTACAATTTACAAAGATATAGGGTTTAAGCGTACAAGCTATGATATACAATTTCTTGGATGGGAATGACAGTAGTTCCATTATGAAAGTAAAATTGCTCTTATTCATTCAGCGAAATGTAATACATTTACATAATTCAACAAGTTTACTGCTAGAGTTTTTTTTGTTTTTTGCTAGGGGCTTTACGTTGCACCGACACAGATAGGTCTTATGGCGACGAACTGCTTCAGTTTGAACAGTCTTGTAGTGTTATGTGACTTTCCCTGTTCACCGAATTTCTGAAAATAGTATTTAAAACTTATCTATCAGGTGTCCAATGATAATAGCTAGCCTCTAAATTGCGAGGGAAGTTCATAACGAGTGAGGACATACATATTAACTATTCAAGATTAAATTACAATAATAACAATGTAATTGCACTTACGAAATAGATATATAGTATGCCTTCAAATAAATAACCTAACTGATGCTATTCCCGGTAAGCAACCACAAGCTACAGCTTATCCATCTTAACTCCGTATTACATTAGAAACTAGCTGATTGTGTCTGTACTTCGCTACGGAATTCTACATTGTATACGTAATTCTATGTTAGGTGATATATTCGTTTTGAGTATGATTGTATTAAATTGCATAGCTCTTAACGTTACCCCAGAAACGCGACGGTGAAGTCACCATACGTCTTTTTTCATGTGAAGACTGACTTACGGAATTTTAATTGTAATGGGAGGCCTTCTTGTCTACCATTAGTCATAATCAAGTTGGGGAGTTTCCATTATAATAGCACACACTCACTCTCCACCCTGCCTGTCTATATCCTCAGAAAGACTGTCTTAGTGGTTTTCCAAAATTAAATCAACATAGGTCATTACAATGACATGAGTAGGAATGTCGTGATTAAAAGCAATGCTATGATACGAAATACTCGATCAAATGAAAAGCCACGCATTTTCACACTTTTAACGAACACTATTATGTTGCCGATTTAACAGTGCGAAGTCCCAGAGCTGGAATGGCCAGGGCACAGCCAGCCATAAACACTCCTCTGCCATTATTCCGTTAAATGTGTACACTGCTCATTCCAATCATTGTCTCAGAGTAGGAATCGGATAGGTGGAATGCTAGTAATAATGTTAATTGCTTTACGTCCCACTAACTACTTTTACAGTTTTCGGAGACGCCGAGTTGCCGGAATTTAGTCCCACAGGAGTTCTTTTACGTGCCAATAAATCTACCGACACGAAGCTGTCGTATTTGAGCACCTTCAAATACCACCGGACTGAGCCAGGATCGAACCTGCGAAGTTGGGGTCAGAAGGCCAGCGCCTCAACCGTCTGAGCCACTCACCCCGGCAGCTGGAATGCTATGCTGGACCAGTATGTTACGTACCATCAGTATTAGGAAATGTATGGACCAGAGGAATTGCATGCTAAAGAAGAAAGTTACCGAGCGAGCAGGCCGTGCGGTTAGGGGCGCGCAGCTGTGAGCTTACATTCGGGAGATAGTGCGTTCGAACCCCACTGTCGGCAGCCCTGAGGATGGTTTTGCGTGGTTTCCCATTTTCACACCAGGCAAATGCTGGGGGCTGTACCTCGATTAAGGCCACGTCCGCTTCTTTCCCACTCCTAGGCCTTTCCTGGCCCATCGTCGCCACAAGACCTATCTGTGTCGGCGCGACGTAAAGCAAATTGTAAATAAATAACTTAATAAAGAAGAAAGTTATCTAACTCCCGAGCTATTTCCCGCCAATAATCAGTCAGGCTGTTTTACTCGGCACGCAGCAGTAACCTCGTCTATCGGAGATGAGTGTCAGGAGAAGAGACGAAGAACATCACAACAAACAATGGTCAGTTAAATGGTATTGTTGATCAATTTTATGAGCTTTCGATATTGTAGGCCTTCCCATTTAGTTTTCTTCCGACTCTGAAACACCACTCTTGTTATAGTCGGTACGGTTAAACTGAACAAAATACAAATGATCGAAATATAATATTGAACATTGAAGTTCATTACATACAGTACAAAAATATCTGAGGTTGTAGGCCTAACTTTTTAATTTATTTACTCAAAACAAATAAACTGCAATGAACATAAATAAAAATTGGAAATGGCGTGGATTTCTCTCCTCTTTCTTACATATTTTCTGCCTCCATTTCACTTTCGGGTATCGCCGCAGTGATCGAGAGTGACTGGGAAAATTTCGCCTAGCCTTCACAGCCTGTGACGTAGCCATAACGTCACTGTGGTTAAACAGCACACGCTTATCGTCTGCCTGCCCACCTGCTTTCAATGTTGTGCGCCCGCGAGACGAAATGTTCAGCAGGAGCCTCTCTGGTCTAAACTAACGTCGTCTTGGTGTTGGGATTTCATTTTCCGCCATTGTATGATAGCTAAGCCACTTTCCGTTGATACTGTTGGAAAAAATGAACAAAGATACAAACGGACAGACAGACAAAGTATTTGACCTCTGCGATAGCAAGACGAAGGTAGACTACAAGACAATGTGACTTTAAGTCATTTAAAGCATTTCTGAGGAAATGTTCTCAGAAATGTTTTACTCTATGCATTGCACCACTCGAGTGAAATATGATCTATAATTTGTTGCGTAAAATAGAGGAAGCACTTCGTATGAATGTAAGGACAGAATGATTTTCTTATTTAACGATTTAAGGGCCAGAGGGGTTGAGAAGGCATTTTCAGCTTCGTACAGAGAATGGCGAAACTGTCCAGGTATTCACTCACGACGACGGAACAGTGTATCAGTAAAATCTAGAGACCGTCAGACTGGCGTCAAGGGAGCTGGGACAGCAGTTTCGATGCGCTACGCGTGTCATTTCTTAGTCAACATTCCCTTGGAATGTTATTCAGTCTGGAGACCCTTCGATCAAATTATATAAGCGTAACGTTCCCTTAGCTGTTGATGGTTCTTGGGAATTAGTCTGGAATGCATTCTTTCAGAAACCATGATTCTGCTGAAACAGATCTCCCACATTAGAAGCGCCCTTAAATATATACTGACTTTTGCATTGCATCAGTATCTACATCTTCAACCGTAGGAGAGCGTAAATGATCTGTTCCTGATGACATTACTATCCTAACGACAGGAAGCAATCCAGTCTGTAGAAGAAAACATAATAGAGGAGTCAAAACAGGACTCCGAATTTCTTATGAAAATACAAAGTGCCGGGCTGAGGGGCTCAGACGGTTGAAGCGCTGGCCTTCTGACCCTAACTTGCCAGGTTCGATTCTCTCTCAGTCCTGTGGTATTTGAAGGTGCTCAAATACGTCAGCCTCGTGTTTGTAGAATTACTGACACGTAAAAGAACTCCTGCGGGACGAAATTCCGGAACCTCGGCGTCCCCGAAAACCGTAAAAGTAGTTAGTCAGACGTAAAGCCAATAACATTATTATTATTATTATTATTATTATTATTATTATTATTATTATTATTATTATTATTATTATTATTATTATTATTATTATTATTATTATTATTATTAAAAGGCAAAGTGTATGGAAAGGACTAGACCAGGTTTCAACAGCCAACCATTAATCACCGAATATCGAAATATCGCTCAAGTAGACAGATTTAAGTATCTGGGTGAAATTATTGAACCAGTACAGTAGAGTTAAATCAGCAAGCTAACAAAGACAGAATGGCAAAACTTCAAATAGCATATAAAATTACTTGGAACGGGTACAATAAAAGAACTATATCAAAAAAGGCAAAATTACGACATTGTAACACAGTAGTTAAAACAGAAGCACTTTATACATCTGGAACTATTATAATTGGTGGCAAATCTCGAATAAAGATGATCGAGGAACAAGAAAGAAAATTCCTCGGAAAATCTTAGGACTAAAATGCTAAAATGAAATTTGGATGAAAGAGAGATCACATAAAACCTATCAAGTAAAAAAAAAAAAAAAAATCAGAGATACAATCAGGAAATGGCGATTAAAATTTTATGGTCACTTACAATAATAAGAGGCTCTCAAAGGAAATATTAAACTTAGCCTTATGAATTAAAAATCACAATACCTGGATAAAAGAAAGTAGTGAAGACCTAAAAGAAATTAACATCAATGAAGAAATCATTCAAGATAGAATAAAATTCGAAACGTTATTTCACGAACATAAATTTTCTGTAAAGCCCACCCAACGAAATACAGGATGGACTGAACAACGTAAAAAGGAACACAGCGAGAGGATGAAGAGATATTGGGAAGAGAAGAAGAAAACCAATAAAGTGCTAATAAGTTCAAACGCGCTCCTTGATTGGGCATTACGAATCAAGAAGAATAGACTATACTTCTTCCTTAATTTCCCCCAGTATACTGATTTTTGCATTTTATATGTAGATTTGGTCAAGTTTTACTGTCTGATGCCCTTCCCGACGTCAACACTTTTGTAGGGCCGGTGTATTAATTGTGTGCTTGTGTGGGGGTTAGTGGTGTGATATGTTGTGTGTAAATGTTTCAAACTTTGACCTGGGAAGACTTGGGAGTAAGGAAACGAATTGCTCGGCTTAGCGGTATGTTCGGAGCCGTCAGTGGAGAGATTGCGTGCAATGACATTAGTAGACGAATGAGATTGAGTGGTGTTTTTAAAATGAAGTTGGAATTCAAGAGAACAAATTTAGGACAATATTCGTTTATATGAAGAGGAGCTAGGAATTGGAATAATTTACCAACAGAGATGTTCTATACATTTCAAAGTTCTTTCAAATCACTTAAGAAAAGTGTACAGTATGCGAAACTTTTAGTGATACAGGGCTCCCTAATGCTGAATCGGCAGAACTCGGTTAATTTCGAGATTCGTATTGGCAGCCTTTGAAACACAAACTATGAATCGATTATGCATCGCCGTGAGACATCTGGCGTACACTTTACGTACTAGTATTGTTGTTGTTTACACAGCAAAGCCAAACTATAGAGTTCATGCTAGGAACAAAATTCGCATTGAGAAATGTTATAGATGGTGGTGGTGGTGATTATTGTTTTAAGAGGAAGTACAACTAGGCAACCATCCTCTATATAACACTAATCAGAGAGAAAAAATGGAAGGGATCCGACAATTGGAAAAATGAAGACATCGGCCGTAGGAAGGTAAGGGCCACGAAGGGCGTGACACTGAAGGACTCCCTCGGCCTCCATACGTAATACCGTCGGGGTCGGAAAAGAAAAAGAGTTGACCAAGGGCGGTCGGATAGGATAGATGAAAGTGAGGAGCCTGACACAAGTAAGTGGAAGCAATACCAGGACTCAGCTGAGGGCCCCGTGGTCACCAACCCACGCTCCAAAGTCAGATCCACTGAGGCCCCTTTTAGTCGCCTCTTACGACAGGCAGGGGATACCGTGGGTGTTATTCTACCGCCCCCACTCACAGGGGAGAGAAATGTTATATAATGTGTGTGTGTGACACAGTTGTTGGCTTAAGATAATAAAGGTTTAGAAAATACATATCGATCGATCATACTTTCGATTCATTTCAGATTTCATTTCCATTCACAGTATTACCGGAACCGGGAGAACTCTCTCCTTACTCCTAAACCCCGTAAAACCCGGTACTACTAAAAGTTTTACTTACTGTAGGTAAACAGAGGATGGGGAATTTTGCACCTGACGACTGCCCTAAATGCAGAACAGTGGTGATTGATGCTAATATCTTGTGAATCATGTGAATAATTCATTTGAATAATCATTTGAGTGACTCCAGTGGCCTTACCTAGTGGAGCCTACCACGTCTTCCTTTTGAATCGATGGTGGTGGTCATTGTTTTAAGTGGAAATGCAACGACATATTCGTTTTACTCTAATCGTAGGACGAGATCAACCTTTTTGGAGAGAATACTGGTCTCGTTGACAGAATGGGAAGCATATGAAGGACGTAAAAAGGTACGAGGACTGTAAGTAAAGTAGTGGCAACGTAGTCCAGACACTCATAGGAGATCGGGCATAGGAGCGGTCAGGTGGCGCTGTTGTCTATGTTGACGGGCATCCATTTGGGACTGTTGTTGGTGTGTGGCGTTGAAGTGAAGAGTACCGATTTCATCGCTCTAAGGCATGTTTTCAAAAGGTGATCAGCTTCCTTAGATTAAAATGGAGGTTGCCTTTGGCAAAAATACATCAGAATGTTATCGAGGCGTGAAGCCTGTGGACAGAATGCATTATCGTAGCCTATAGAACGGTTGCACGATGGGCCAATGCGTTTCGTGCGGGTCGGAATGAGACTGCGGATTTGTACCGCACATATTGACATTGTGAGTGGTCTCGTTCCCGTAAACCATCGATGGACTGTCCGGGAAATTATCCATAGAGGTTGGTCTCGGTCATCAAACGGTGTGGCACATACTGACGAAATGTCTTAACATGATGATAATTGCGTCGCGTTGGATTTCACATCAACTCACCGACGTACAATACAGAAATGGCATCGGTGTTCACTGGCTAACATCCACGTGGACAGATACCGCAGCGAAGGAGACGCATTTCTGCCGCGTATTGTCGCCATTGATGAGAGGTGAGCACGAGCCTTCAAACCTGAATTAAAACGTCAATCGAATGAATGGCGTTATCCAGGTTGGCCACATCCAAAGAAATGTCGACAGGAACCCAGTCGGGTGCAGCTTATGCTGATTGTGACATACGACTACGAGGGAGTTATTCTTACGTATGCTGTGCCTGAGGGACACACCGTCAAATGGACAACTGTTGCCGATTTCTTGAGCGACATCTGC
Organism: Anabrus simplex; assembly: GCF_040414725.1. Lineage (NCBI taxonomy): Eukaryota > Metazoa > Arthropoda > Insecta > Orthoptera > Tettigoniidae > Anabrus > Anabrus simplex. Next base: position 784,845,762 of record NC_090265.1, read on the forward strand.
GTCCGGCTATGCGGTGCAAACGTCTACGTTTATTGCGAGGAGTGTTGCATATGTTGCAAACAATGTCAAGCTCGTATTGCAACGGTGGTGTTGGAAGGTCTTGGAACACCCTCTGTACTCACCAGACGTGAGTCCTTGTAACTTCGACCTGTTTCCGAAGTTGAAGGAACCTTTCCGAGGCCGCCGATTTCTTGACATGGCATCTACACTCCGTCGCTGTCGTCAACAGAGAACGCATTGCCAGCGCTCCCGAACGGCCTCCCGACATTTAATCACTTTGCGGGTGACTACATCGTAATGCAATTGTACTTGTTAGTTCATTGAATATTGCCACTACTGTATTTACAACTCTCGTATGTCTTCCGAGACCTCGCAAATCTAATACGTTTTATTCAACTTTCAGATTAGAAATTAAATGATCTACAACTTGGCACAACTTTGAAACTCTACTTATTTTGACACCGACATTTACAGCAATGCCAGGGAAATTCTGATCATCTGATCTATGGTATTTGTTCTTTCGTAAAATGTTCTACGAAATACTGCGCTAACTATCCCATAATGACACCTGTTCTTGTTTGGGCTATTAGTACATGGACTTGTTTGATGCAGCACTCCATGCCACCCTGTCCTGTGCTAATCCTTCATTTCTACACAACTACTACATCCCACATCTACTCTAATCTGCTTGCCATATTGTGACATTTTCCTCATATGGGCTTGGAATAAAAAATATTTGATTAATGGAGAACTTGAGACATGCATGGCTTAATCTTTGAGACAAGCATATGACTACTGGCAGGATCAACCAGGGAGCTGGCTGGCTCGAGAGCCGAAACCGAGCGTCGTAGCCCGCCGCCGACGAGTGCGGCCTGCGGGACACAGACTTGCTTTGCTCCGTTGGCCGACCGCGCAATACTATCTTTGAATGCAACGTAATGACAACATGTCAGCATGACAATTTATTAAAATAAATATAATAATACCTGAGACAGACAGGCGTCTCGTGCAATGGCAGTAATTTAATATAAACAAAGGGATATGAAAGGATTCCCTATCTACAAATAATATTAAATATGGGATGGCTGGTTTATTGACCTTCTTTTGGCATTGTTGTGGAGGCGCAACAACATTACGTTGATAAGAGAGAAGTTGACGATAATGGCGGTATTTTGATCTTTAACAATGGGATACTCAAAACAATGATAACAACATGTCCGTGAATCTACGTGTTGATTATAGTCAACATTTATTGAGATAGAGAGGAATTTTGTTGAGTATGGAATCTTCGCATATGAAAATGAGTAGGTCGTTTACACTAATGAATAAATGTGAAGGCGACAGAATATGGTGATCTTCGATATGAATCAGAATAGATATTAGGAGCTGCATGTCAAGTTCGGCTCTCGTTATATTTCTTTTAGGTACATTCTACGGGAACCTGACCAGTTCCTGTGACCAGCATCGTTATTGTAGTATTGTGCATATGCATGATGATTTATTACAGCTATTCGTGACGGAGTGATCCAGAGTGGCTGTGCAACTGAAGTGTACATTGGGAATGTGTTTTATTCATTCTAGGAACGAGCCAACGCCACGGGATTGTTGTTTCTACTCGCATGTTGATGTATAATTATTTTATTACTTTTGATGATGTCATATTTGTGTATCTTATCTTCAAAATGAATCCTTTCAATTTCACGATATCCAAATTTACATTGAATTACGTGAATTAGTAGAGGGAAAATCTCTTTCATATTTTAATGGATATCTGGATTTAATATTAACTTTATGTTTGTTTTAACTGGAAACAACTTGAAGGCGAGTACTGATAGTGATGTGAGAATTCTTCTTTAGAAACGCGGGCGAAGGAAACTATAACTCACCAAGTTATATACATATTTCAAGTTATATATTTCAAAACTGTATAATTCAAGTCCTTCCACTTCCGCAGGTGCATATGGCCCTGAGGTTCACTCAGCCTACACCAAAAATGAGTACCACGTTAATTCCTGGGGGCAAAGGCGGCCGGGCGTAGAGCTAACCACTCCCCCCCATCACGTGCCGAGGTTAACAATGGTAGAAGCCTTTACCTTCCATGATAATTCTTTGTAAATTAAATTAGATTTCACGGACATGTTGTTATCATTGTTTTGAGTATCCCATTGTTAAAGATCAAAATACCGTCATTATCGTCAACTTCTCTCTTATCAACAACGTAATGTTGTTGCGCCTCCACAACAATGCCAAAAGAAGGTCAATAAACCAGCCATCCCATATTTAATATTATTTGTAGATAGGGAATCCTTTCATATCCCTTTGTTTATATTAAATTACTGCCATTGCACGAGACGCCTGTCTGCCTCAGGTATTATTATATTTAAGTGGTGATTATCTCTCGTGAGAACCCACCCTTACGAGATCAGAGTCTTATGCTTAGCTGGAGTTATAATGCGATATTTACATGGTTATATGCAAATCCTACACGCATAATTAGAGTTATTTGATGACATCCTATTTTGACAATAATTCAGATCCGATTATATTTAAGATGTATGTATTTATTGTGATGATAACCAGATTTGCTAGGATGCCGTCGTATGATTGATATTGGTTGCGCATGATTACTATTAGTATGACATTATGTGAGACATTCATCACCCTCATTCATTGGTATGCATTGTCACAATATTCATGCGCTGGCCTATTCCTACCAATCTTACCGCCTACAATTTTCTCAAAAATTAATCGGACATGCCCTGGTTGTTTTAAGACGTTTCCTATCATTCTGTCTCGTTTTCTGATCAAATTTCGCCAAACCGTTTTCCTATCACAAATTCAGTGTCTCTTCATTTGTGAATCGATCTATCTCATTCCCTGCATTCTTCTGTAACACCACATTTCAAAACCTTCTAGTCTCTTTCCTTCTGACCTAGTTATTTCCATGTTTCACTTCCATACAATGCCACGCTCCAGACGAAAATCTTCAAAATCTTCTTTCTAATTTGAATGTCAATGTTTCAAGTGGGCAGATTTATTTTCTTAAGAATTATCCAGTCACAAACATAATCTATCCATCTCGTTTTCTGGGTACTTTGAAGCGTTTTGCATTAACTACATTTCATTTCAGTGAGACGGAGTACGGTTTTATTAATTTACTCTGTTACAAGTTCTGTTTTAGAGATGGTCAACGAGGCTCGACTAGCGTATGTCGTATGTTCCGAGCTGTGAGAGGAGAGTTGGCGTGGAATGATATTTGTAGAAGAAGTTTGAGCGAGCTTTTAAAAGTAGGAAAGATCATAATGTGACGATAAAGTTGGAATTCAAGAGGACAAATTGGGACAAATATTCATTTATAGGACGATAACGAAGGAATTGGAATGAATTATCAAGGGAAATGTTCATTGAATTTGTGAGTTATTTGAATACGTTTAATAGTAAGCACAAGATCTTAGAGGTCGACGCTAATTAGGGGCTAATATTTAGACGCTCCATGAAGAAAAAGAAGAAAGAAAAAGAGAAAGCGAGGTAAACAGTTGATAGGGAATGTGGCACTTGGATGACAGCTCCAAATACAGATCATTGATTGATTGATTGATTGATTGATTGATTGATTGATTGATTGATTGATTGATTGATTGATACTGAGTTTTATTCAGCAGAGATGTATATCACATACATTTCATTTTGTTTTCAAGTGCGTGAAAGTTATTAATTGGTTCATCTCCAATTAGAACGAGATGATATATGAGAGAGGGATTATTGAAATGCTATTCCTACAGAACTTTGAAGCTAATATTGTCTGACAACGGGAGAGAAAAGGGCATATGCTTACTGTATGTACGCCGTGGCACTAACCTTTGCATTTAGAGTCTTGAAAATGGCGTAAGGGCAGAAGTGATTATGGGATTCGAAGGGGGGAGAATTGGGAGAGTTTTAAGGTAAAAACTGAAAATTCGACTTTTGCAACATTTCAGTCATGCCTCCCCTTTTCGTCTGGCTCGGGGGCTGGGCTTGTGTGTGTGTGTGTGTGTGTGTGTGTGTGTGTGTGTGTGTGTGTGTGTGTGTGTGTGTGTGTGTGTGTGTGTGTGTGTGTGTGTGTGTGTGTCATCTTCATCATTAGAAATCATCTTAGGGTGCGCCCCATCCTGACAGACATGCAGGTCTACTACATACGTCAGTACAGCGACGACCGGCTCGGCTTTGAACGTTCACTTGAGAACATTCATTGGGTCAGAGGTGCGCATTCTGAGCTCATACAAGTAGCTTCTAAAAATAAATGACCCGACCACTTGTCATCTGTCGAGACAATGGCAGTCTTGTTCTATAAATGTAGTATGTCATAGAGTTGTAGCCGATAGGACTGGGAAGACTGGGTATGACAGTAACTCAATATCATTGACTTTGATTTCTTCACCACTTTCTCTAGAAGATATTTCAGCCAGTTCGATAATTTTGAGCCACTTACCCTCAAGTGAGATTAGAATTTGAACCACTCTGTAACAGGTAGAGAAGATGCTTATAGAAATATTACATTTTGTTACGTTGGCAGTAAAGTTAAACAGTACAAATTCAATAAAGTTCACAAAAGGTACATAAAAATATTGTGAAAATCAAATCATAATAAATATATATCTCGGTCATGGCCATGGATGAACGGCTGCTAATTTCAGATGACCACCAGCCATAAGACATAGCCTGCACGGTTGCTAGGTAACACTGTCTGGCCGTTCATCCATACCATACACCACACCCTGAACAGCTGCTAGGTAACACTGTCTGGCCGTTCATCCATACCATACACCACACCCTGAACAGCTGCTAGGTAACATTGTTTGGCCATCCATCCATACCTTATATCACAGCCTGCACGGTTGCCAGGTAACATTGTCTGGCCGTTCATCCATACCATACACCACACCCTGGACAGCTGCTAGGTAACACTGTCTGGCCGTTTATCCATACCATACACCACACCCTCAACAGCTGCTAGGTAACATTGTTTGGCCATCCATCCATACCTTACATCACAGTCTGCACGGTTGCTAGGTAACATTGTTTGCCCACCCATACCTTACATCACACGGTTGCTAGGTAACATTGTTTGCCCATCCATACCTTACATCACAGCCTGCACGGTTGCTAGGTAACAGTGTTTGCCCATCCAAACCTTATATCACAGTCTGCACGGTTGCTAGTAACATTGTTTGCCCATCCATACCTTACATCACAGCCTGTACGGTTGCTAGCGTTACACGTCTGTCGTATTAACTTCCGTCGCGCAAATTTTCAGGTGACCCTGAGCCACAAGAAATGTATTTATGTCAAAAATGGTTTAAAAATGTTTCATCTCTTACCATTAGGCGTCGATGACCTAAGTGTTAGGCCCCTTTAAATAACAAGCGCCATCATCTTATCACTTGGTGCTCGGACAGTTCAGGTTATCAGAAGCTGGAAACTGTAGACAGGCCCATTAAACCCTCATTAAGGAGGGCAGAGGGAACGTGAACAAGTGACAAACTGGAGTAGCTTTGTTGGTAAAAACATTTCCGAGGCTAAAGCTATATCAATAGGGAAAATTTCCGAGAAGATGGGTGCCAGTCGAGAAATAAGAAAGTGTTTGTACACAGTGGACTACTTCGAGTGTGGAGGGGAGTTTTAACCAAGATAATGATGATCTTCTTCGATGGAATCTTATGCCCAGGTGCACCATTCTCGGTAAATATCAGCCGTTACGAAACCGTGGTAAAACTCTTACCGTGGTATTGTTAAATGTATCGCTGTTCACTTTTTGCCACGTTTAATGTTAGTAATACTCTAAAAATGTTATCCATCACTAAAATGAAGTCATATTTTACCTTTCTAGATCCTAGTGAGCTACTTTTAAGGGCTTATTTGCTTGCATACTTTGTACTTCTTTAGATCATAAACTTCCGAACCCTAATCATGTGAACTGACAGAACTACAGTACAGTAGATACTTTAAAAATTATGCATTCATTCAGCCCTGAGGAGGAGTTCTCACCCTGTTTCCCTAAATAAAAATAAAAACACGAATTGTTTAACTCAGCTGGTACGGGGGCTGGGTGTATGTTCCGTCTCATCCGGAGCCCACACGCCATTAAATTAATCATTGCTAATCCTTGGATTCGAAGCCGCGGTTTCTTGACACTCGTTTTTCTCGCTATTATTGACTTCGAAAGTAATTTAAAATAGTATTCAGAAGGGGCCGATGACCTGCGATGTTAGGCCCCTTAAAACAACAAGCAACAACACAAACAAGTATTCAGAAGGCAGTGATTAGTTAGACAGTCATTTGTCTTTAATTTATCCAGAAGGCAGTGATATTTTCGACAGAGTAAGTTATCCATTTCTCATTTGTTTACGTTTTGTCTGGTATCGTTAGCTGTCTTTTCGTTTTTAGGACGAATATTATTTTACATTTGTATTTTAAAAAGTCGTATAATAATTTTTCTTCTTGTCAGTATCATTGTAGTCATTTTATCATATCTTCTATTACAGCCTCATATTTCTAAAATTAATTAATTTTTTCTTTAGGTTAGTTTAGGTTATGCTATCACTATCAGCATGGCCGGACTACACTATAAGGCCGTGACAGTGGAGATCCGACAACGTCGCTTGGAGTCAAGCCTGTGACTGTGTTCGTAATTTGTAAACAAATCTAACGTGGTGTATCATAATATTTTGTGTTATGCGTGAATTAACTTGATGACATTGTTTTAAATTCACAGTATAATGAAGATTTTTTTGTGTGTTATAGTTTTAAAAATTTACCTACACCCTATTTGGTATCCTGGAACGACATTAATTTACGGCAAAGGTGAGCTTTCTCATGTTGCAGTATATATAATAATGACAATCCACATAGTTTTTAAAGCCATCCTGTGTTTGTATTTTTCAAATTGCAATAGTTTAAAAGTGCAGCATGATTGTGTTATTTTATTTTACGTTGCACAAGTATGACAACTACAACTAAAGCTAGGCTTAATTTCAGATGCCAAGGCATTGCTGTTTTACAAGTTTTTGAAGCTGAGAAGAAGATAAGAGTACAGTGTTTGCTAGGATTTGGGTCTGCAAAATATAAAGAAATATCTCTAAGCAAGGACATGTTTGAATTAGATTCCGATTCATTGAACATCTGACGAAATAGATATATGCAGTGAATTTTCCTGTGTGCTAGTTGAAGTTGAAGTAAATAATTTAGAACATGTTTCCTGTCATTTACATTTCAGGTTATGTAGGTTATGTAGTTGCCGGACAATTGCAGTCACGGACATTTGCGGTCACTGAGATAAACTTGTGCCGACTCACAGAAACTTCCCAGTTGTCAGAGGACATTTGCGGTCACTGCAGCAGGGGTTGCGCCTCATTAGCTTAATCTCAGGTATCCCCGCTAACCTGCCTGAGTTCCTGCTCGCTCCTTGCAGATCAACATTTTTCTTTCGCGGGCATCATTGAGATTGATGCCTTCAGCCACAAATACCATTCTATACCGAAACTTCCTGGTCTGAGTACTGTATAGACTATTGTGTGCTGTAGCTCAATCTTGAAGGTAAGAGGAGGAAGACGAAATATGTGAAGAAAGATGACAGAATTGAAAGAACCCTTAAGAAATATGAAGAAACCAATGAAATCAGGTCCTGTTTAAAGGCAATTTCTTACACAGAAAAACTAGCGTAATCTTCTTGCTGCTTAAAGTAATCCTAATGTAAATAGATATGTACAAAGGAACAACATTATAACGACACTTACCATCATATTTTCTCCGAAAAATATGTTAGCGTGACGTTCGACTACCAGAAATAAATAAATAAATTAAATTAATTAACGATGGTTTAACTTTTGTTTTTCTAAAAATGAAGTATTAGTGCGGAATAAAACAGTGTATTTTACCTTGACCTACCTTTAATTATTCCTCGATAAATAAATAGGATTTTTTAAATTAGCCTCCGATGTTTGTATATAAAAATTCACTTTATGGTGTACTAGAGTTAAAATATCAAATATACGAACTTGTGCATCTGCGTCACTGTTTATATCATGGTAGCCACGGGACCTTTCCTTGATGGTGGTGATTACTGTGTTTGTGAGTAAGTACAACGGTGCCACCATCCTCCCTTAAAACTAACCAGAAAACATTTCGAATAGGCCCGACTCACTTTTAGGGAAAAAGAAGGGAAAGACCACGAAGGACGTGAAAATGTAAGACTGCCTGGGCTTGGTAAACATCGTACCGTGGGGGTCGGAAGAGAACAAGAGTTGACCAAGAGAGGCCGGATAGGAAACAGAATGGAATATATTTATTTATCATCTACAGAATTGTATGTTACCAACAACATTACATGACTTGTTCTTCTCCTTCAGACACACCCAGGTGACGATTTCTTGTTGACTTTCCCTATACTTTCTGTGCATATAACCATTTGCGTTATCAGTAACCCTCAAATCCATTACAGGACACAACAGTAAATACTTACACCGGGAATTTTCGATATAGAATTGTGTTTGTGTTTGAAGATATCAGTCTCTAAATAATGCCTGTGAGAGAAAAACGTTGATCTGCAAGGAGCGAGCAGGAACTCAGGCAGGTTAGCGGGGTACCCCGAGATTAAGCTAACGAGGCACCCTCCCTGCTACAGTGACTGCAAATGTCCTCTGACAACTGGGAAATTTCAGTGAGTGGGCACAAGTTTGTCTCAGTGACCGCAAATGTCCGTGATTTTGTGATGACAGCAAATGTTCGGCCACCCTTTTAAGCTAGCCGGTAAACTTAATTGCCGATACTGCATCTCAAACATATCAAATGAGACAGTGGAAAATGACATGTTTAATAGCTTAAACAGAGGTGGGTTATCGGTCCCATCAGAATTACTCTTAAATGTGTGTACAAGTGTATATAAGATCATGCAGATTTTAATCTCTGAGGAATATGAAGTAGCATTCTTTCGGAGTAAGAATCAGAAGTGTGTATTGATTCAGCTTACAAGGCAAAGTTTAATTGATGCAAGGGAGTGCTGCTCATATTGTGAAAAACCTCTATATAAAATTTTCTGCCTATTTTTGCCCTATTTTGCAAATATTTTAATCAAAAACTACACAAAACATGTTAGTGATGCTGATGCTATGGTTGAAAGTCCTAACAAGAAAAGAAAACTGATGACCCTGGAGTGATTATGTTGTAAGTTGATTCCCAATGTTAAAATTTCATTTTGATGGACATAGGATTGTATTATTTTTTCTAGTTATAGCCATATGCTTGTTTATTCTCATATTTACATTGACGTATTTATCTTAATTTTCACCTTGTTTTATATTTATCCAATGAAAACTACTCTTCCATCAACGTTTTATTTGAGAAAACATAATTGAAGGTTAACTTCCCATATGTTACAAGTAAGACTCCAATGAGTAGCAATGCAGTGTTGCCAAGTTTCATTGTCACGGCCTGGTATCAGCCGATATGGAAAACGAAGGGTGAATGAAAACGCCAAATTGGAGTGCATTTGAAACTGACATGCTCACCGATTTAGACTACTTGTTGGAGAATAAGATTTCTACGAGTTGGGAACTCGGGTTTGTCACCTATTAATTATAACAAGGACACCACAGTCTCTTTCTCTTCGTTCATTCTCAATATATTGTAGATATACCGTATTTGGTAGCAAATCCATTTTAACGGTAATATCGCGGCACTTTGGAAGCACGCATTGTGAGGCTATATCGCTCTCACGACCGGTAGACTTTTAAAGCGGATCAGGACACTTTTGATGCATGTAATATACAACTTACTCGTGAGGTCATGTAGCGTAAGTAGGCCTTAACGCCCTGCTCAGGTGCTTAACCGCTCGGCCGATGACCTTAGATGTTAAGCCCCTTCAAACAACAAGCAAAAAAGACCGCTCGCTCACGATCGGTTAACTTTCAACCGCGGAAGAACGTCACAAATTTCAAAACCGGGCTTGATGCAACAGAAATTCCACTTAACCATGGTAAGTTATCAGTTTTACCAGGGTTAAGTCGTAACCTAGGTTGACGCGTCCGGGCGTTAAAGAAGTATTTTCTTTAACATCAAAAAAATAAATGATTAACATCAAAGTAACAAAGGCACTGTTCAACAACCCTTGCACAGGAAACGGACAAGACTTGGAAAGTAGCGGCCTCAGCTTAAATGAAGGAAAATTCCCGTCTTTTACTGGGTGTAAAGCTGAGAAACCATCTTCTACACACCGTGATCCGGTCCGGAATCGCAATCTCCTGAATATAAGATACAACTTCAGTTCGTATAACTTAAATGCTCGGTCCGCTCGCAAATTATAAACAAGTAGGCAGACCCGGTGACAGGATTCTCGGGCCCCTGGGCCCCTAAATCCCGCTTCATCTCACCCCACCCTCCTCACTTAATTTAGTCCAGAACTGCGAACTTTAAGGTTATTTTATAACCAGGACTTACCTGATTATCAGCTCCTCGCGGCAGAGTTTCCACCAAAAATTGCTGTAACAATGATGTAAAATTGGTGCAAAATTGTTTTCGGTGCCAACGTGGTGTATTTGTGGTGCAAATTTTGTGCAAAAGCGACAATGGATGCACCGATTTAACACCAATGAAAAATGCACCAAAAACTGCACCATAATTAGATAACATATTTTTTCACATTAATTTACACCATTTTTACACCAACGAAGTTGGTGCAAGAGAAGTGACATTTTACACCAACATCAAAAATGAAGTACATTAATCAGACAATTTCTGCACCAAGTTTGCGCCAAAAATATACCAAAGTTTTTCTTTCAACATTCTTTACTTAAAAAACCACTGTTGAACCAAATTTCCTTCAAAAATGCTCCAAAGTTACACCAAGGATCTGGATGAATTCGTTGAATCACCTTGATGTCATTTTATTGCAAAATGTGTGCAATATTCTTAGTACTTACCCCACAAATATAGTACAAAATTGGAAACAACAACGCTAAACACGCCCTACCTTCCTTTGTTTTTTTGTTTTTTTCTCGTTTTAAACAAGAAAAGTTGTTTGGCTTTTAGATGTAATTCAACTTTAAATGTTTAATTCATTCTTTTGTTTCTGGGCCCCCTTGCACCCTCGCCCATGGGAATTTGCCCCCTCTGTCTCCCCTCCCCACCCCCACACTTGTCCCGGCCCTGCAAACCGCCTTTAAGAGGCTGTGTGTATGAATTGTATACAGAGGTGAGGTTATGTGAGGACTGGTAACCTAGGAGACCATGGTGATAGATGGTAACGGAAGTCATGAATCATTTTACTAGAGAAGTCTTTTTCGTCTTCTACCTCTTTTCCCACCCTTTTGGGGTTGCGAGTGCACTGTATAGTATATGTGGATTTGGCCTTGTTTTACGTCCGGATGCTCTTCTGACGCCAACCCTGTTGAGATGGATGTAATGCTTGTTTCTGTGGTAGTTGGTGGTGTTATCAGAAAATGAAGAAGACAATATTGGGACAAACACAAGCACCCAGTTCCCGAGCGACAAGGATTAATCAGATACGATTAATATCCCCGACGCAGTCGCGGGAACTGAACCCGGGATCCTCTGAACCGAAGGCCTCAACGCTGACCATTCAGCCAAGTAGTTAGTATAGCTTTTAGTGTCGGGAGTGTCCGACGACTTGTTCGGCTCGCCAGGTGCAGGTCTTTTGATTTGGCGCCGTAGGCGACCTGCGCGTCGTGATGAGGATAAAATGATGATGAAGACGACACATACACCCAGCCCCCGCGTCAGCGAAATTAATCCATGATGGTTAAAATTCCCCACCCTGCCGGGAATCGAACCCAGGACCCCCGCGACCAACGGCCACCACGCCAACCATTTAGCCATAAAGCCGGACATTGCGCTAGAGAAGTATTTTGACATGTGTCTTAGAGCTGGGGGTCATCCGAAACTGTGTGTGACGAAAGGTGTGACGTGATGTTACCGCGCAACAGTACCTTGAAAGCTGCACAGCCCATGGCCATCCATCAATACTTCACATCACAGCCTGCACGGTTGCTGGGTAACATCGCGTCATACATTTTATTGAAAGATGTATTCATGACCATTTGGTTTTTCCAAAGGCAAATTTAGTAACATTCCGTTTTGTATATAGGATTTATTTCACAGATATAGAGATGTAAATTATGATAGATTGTCAGAAGGCCTTCGACACTGTACAACACTCTAAATTGAATCGCATCCTCAAAGAAACTGGAATTAATGATAAGGATATAATTAAGAACTTTCTAGGTTATTACCAAAATATTCTCACGACTTCTTTTTGGATTCAACAACTATTTGTTTCGCTCTGTTTCATCTACGTACAATTCCCTGTCTGCCTCGGCCGTTGTTTGGAGCCATTTCTGATAAGCCTCCTTTTTACGTTTACAAGCTGCTCTCACTTCGTCATTCCATCAAGATGTTCGCCTTTTCCCATCTTTACACACAGTTGTTCGTAGGCATTCTCTTGCAGTTTCTACTACAGCATCCCTGTACGCCACCCATTCTCTTTCTATATCCTGAACCTGCTTACTGTCTACTGTTCGAAACTTCTCATTAATCATATCCACGTACTTCTGTCTAATTTCTTCATCCTGGAGATTTTCTACCCTTATACGTTTGCAGACAGATTTCACTTTCTCTATCCTAGGCCTAGAGATACTTAGTTCACTACAAATCAGATGGTGGTCTGTATCATCGAAAAATCCCCGGAAAACTCGTATATTCCTAACAGATTTCCTGAATTAGAAGTCGGTTAAGATATAGTCTATTATGGATCTGGTACCCCTACCCTCCCATATGTAGCCTTATGCTTGAAGAATGTATTCGTAACTGCTAAACCCATACTAGCACAGAAGTCCAGCAAACGCGTACCATTCCCATTAGCTTCCATATTTTCCTCGCATTTACCAATCATCCTTTCGTATCCTTCAGTTCTATTTCCAACTCTTGCATTGAAATCGCCCATTAGCATTATCCTATCCTTGCTGGTGACCCTGACCACGATGTCACTCAATGCTTCATAAAACTTGTCAACATCCTCATCTGCACCCTCACATGGTGAATACACTGAGACATTTCTCGTCCTAATTCCTCCAACTGCCAAATCCACCCAAATCATTCGCTCATTTACGTGCCTAACAGAAACTATGGTGATAGATGGTAACGGAAGTCATGAATCATTGTACTAGAGAAGTCTTTATCGTCTACCTTTTTTCCCACCCTTTTGGGGTTGCGAGTGCACTGTATAGTACATGTGGATTTGGCCTTGTTTTACGTCCGGATGCTCTTCTGACGCCAACCCTGTTGAGAGCCGTACCCCATATTCTGCCCTTCCCTATCTAACACCCGCCAAGTACACTTTATAATCTCCTATCTCTTCCTCGTTATTTTCCCTTACCCGAATATCACTTACTCCTAGCACATCCAAACGCATCCTCTTTGCTGACTCAGTTGGTTCTACTTTCTTTCTTCCATAAACCCCATTAAGATTGATAGCTCCCCATCGAATTCCATTTTGTTCGCCAAGTTGTTTCCAAGGAGTCCCTCGCCTGTCAAATGGGAGTGGGACTCCGTTACTCGCATAGGTCCGAGGCTTGCTTAAAATATTCTGAGCTCAGTAAATTCATGAAGCAGGATGCTACCCTACTTACACATAGCCCAAGTGAGGATCTCTCCTCTAACGGGTTATGGACCACCGGTGGGTTGTATAGTCCTAGCTGCCTGAGCACAAGGAAGGTCATGACTCAGAATATGTCCGCGATGCCCACTCCCATTCCACAGCAACTGGTATCCCGACTCTCAGGACCACTTACTAGGCCACTCGGAGTACAGTGAAGTCTAAAATATAGAGAAGTTAACTGGTTGACACGGTCTTTCTAGCGCGTGCAGAAGGACTTATCAATCCGATGAGTTTAATATTGTCAAGCTGGTACTTCTGATTGTAGAAAGACATTGCTTGCTCGAAGATGTCCGTTTTCTCAAGATGTATTTCCTCCGGCTGCCGTGTATGGTGCTCGAATCGCATAGTGGGATCGATACTGAATCCTTCCATGTAGGTTATCATGTTAATTCGCCGTGTGCTGTCGGTCGAAGATATACCGTGAACTTTTCATTTACATTATAAAGTCTTCCTTCCTGAGCTTTCTGCAATGAAATAATTTCTTCTTTTCTTTCTTAGTCCGTTTATCGTTCAGGGTTGGATTTTCCCTCGGTCCCAGCGAGGGATCCCACCTCAAGAGCAGTGTCCTGGAGCGTGAGACATTTGGTCGGGGATACAAGTAGAATGGAGGACCAGTACTTCTCTCAGGCGGCCTCACCTGCTATGCTGAACAGGGGTCTTGTGGGAGATGGGAAGATTGGAGGGGAAAGGCAAGGAAGAGAGAAGGAACCGGTAGCGGTTAGGTACCATCCCGACCTTTGCCTGGAGAAGAAGTGGGAAAGCACGGAAAACCACTTCGAGGGTTGCTGAAGGGGGAATCGAACCCCGTCTACTCAGTTCCAGTCCTCGTACAAAATTTAAAATTTCGTGACAGAGCCGGGAATCGAACCCGGGGTTGGCAGCTAATCATACTAACCACTATAGCACAGAGGTGGATTTTTGTTCCTCTTGCAGGACAAATATCCTAACCACTGAGGTTCTCTTCGTTAGTATGACATTTTGTCTTCACAACAAAAGGACATCATTTCAGAAGTAATTTTGAAAATTATAGTTAAGTGCATATTTTACGATGCTTTTTCTTTAAATTTAGCAATCATAACCTTTTAAGGGAACCACGAAGTGTGATAGGCTCAAAAATAACAATTTGAATTTTTGAGTTTAAAAATCTCCAATCTTTCCTGAAAAAATTGGTGTATCAGTTATTGTGCTAAAGTTATATTTGAGGCATTAAAATCAGGTTTAAACATAACTCTGCACGCTTAATATCATTAGATATCAAACATTCTTTTTGGATTTCCCATAAGTCATATTTTGAAAACTTTGTGTACCTACTTTTTTCTCATAAACTATCACATCAATGTATTTGGAACTTAGTAGTCTCTTAGACTCTATATTGATCTGCTTGTGGAAGTTAACTTAATCGGATAACCTGATTAGTTCATGGAGGCCAGCTTGAAGATTACTGAAAATTTTGCAGAAAATTTCAGTTTTCAATTAGGATACAGAAACAATTTTCAACTCCTGCAAACAATAGGATAATCATTTTCCTTCAGCTGGTCAAACAATGTATATTATGCATGCAAAGTTTCTTGGGTCGGGTTTGAGTTTTTTCTCAGAGAAAGGTACATCAGTTGAGGGAATTTTTAACAATATTTTTTAAAACATATTATTTTCATGATGTTCTTTCTGACACAAAATATTAAACATAGAAGCTTCATATTCTACCCAAATAATGATGAATGAACCTACTCTGCGTACATCAGAAGAACTTCTTCTTCTTCTTTTCCTACCGCCTTTCCCACACCTGTAGAGTCGCGGGTGCGAACTGCGTCGCACGCACACACGCACGGACACACACACACACACACACACACACCGTGCGCGATCGCGATCGCCGGATTTGGCCATGTTTTACGACCGGATGCCCTTCCTGGCGCCAACCATATATGGAGGGATGTAATGACTATTGCGTGTTTCTGTGGTGGTTAGTAGTGTAGTGTGTTGTGTTGTGTTGTGTGAATATGAAGAGAAAAGTGTTGGTACGGAGACAAACACCCAGTCCTCGAGCCAGAAGAATTAATCCGAAGCGATCAAAATCCCCGACCCGGCCGGGAATCGAACTCGGAGCTCTTAACCGAAGGCCAGTACGCTGTTCATTCAGCCAACGAGTCGGGCCGTACAACAAAAGAACATTCAAGGAAATACCTCTTTTAGTTTCTATATAACTAAACATCGGAAGTTACATTTTCTATTGTTTCACACTACCCAGTTCCCTTAAAAACAAGTTCAAACCTTCCGTTGATTCTAAAGTAAGCTTTATGCGTTGTCATTCTGAAAGTCTTTGCTTATACGATAGGAGGAACAAAATGTATGTAAGGATGGTTGAAGGTGTATGTGCTCCTTGAAAGGCACAGTTTACGGTAAGGAATCAGTTAACTGTGCTACAGACGAAAGATCACGCGCGTCCTGTCTCGCAGATAAGACACGCGGTCCCTAGGCCTATCCGTCTTCAATATTCTTGAATCACGTTCTCCGATTGCACTTGATCGCCTTTAAAGAATTTTCCTCCTGCATTTTATTGCTGGTTTTTTTTTAGCATGAACGAGTAACGTTTACACTGCGACCTTGTGAGGTAGTGTTCTTGTTGCCCTTGTTCTTAAGAATAGGAGAGGCACCGCTGGACTTGGGTTTTTGTTTGTAGAGATGTACGGCAGCCAGCTGTGTGGTTTCCTATTTCAGTTACCAGTGGCGGCGATTGGGGGAGGGGGACTTTGTGGAGAAAAAGTTTTTATTCCATTTTAGCCACATGAAACTAGGAATTATATAAAAGCTGGCGATAGGCTGCATGAATGTAACGGCTTCAGTGTTCTGAGTATTCCGTAGACTTACTTATTAATTTGTTTTCGCTTTTTCAGTTTCTCATAGTAATGGCTATTATGCTATTTTCGTTTAATTTATTTTATTCCTTTATCATTCACTATTCCCGTTTCAACACTTACTTTTGCACGCTTTTGCCGAATCCTAATCAAATCTTTCTTCTCCATTATTAATTCTTTTTTTCTGTACAACTGACCACGATGTCTTCTTTCACAACGACATCTAACCTCCAACTGAACGTGCGAGTGAACAGAGTACGCGTGTGACATCAATCTTTTTTTTTCCATTACAGTGGAACCTCGGATTGCGAGTAACTTGGTCTACGAGTGTTTTGCAAGACGAGCAAACATTTTGAATAAATTGTAACTTGATAAGCGAGTGAGGCTTCGCAATACGAGCGTCACGTGCACGTACGTTTCCACCTCCCCTGTGCCTTTGTTTTCCCCTCCCCCTGCCACTCTCTTTCCTGGGAAAGTGTGTGTAATAATTTCCCGCGCTGGACTTCAGTTGGCGTGCCTCGCTCGCATAGTCAACGCCGTACGAGTGTACATGTTTTGTTTCTGTCATTAGTGATATAACTGTTCCGCAACGATGGGCCCTGTGAACGAAAATAAGGCTAAAAAGGAATTCGGTCGGACGAAGGAGATGATTACAATGGAATTTAAGAAGGAAATGATCGAAAAACACGAACGAGGTATGCGAGTGGTTGATATCGCGAGATTTTATAACAAGTCTACGTCTACAACAGGAGGAGGTTATGGAGATCTTGTCCGAGGATGAGGTGGAGGAAAAGTCAATGGAATCTCTCACTTCAACTGAGATTCCCTCACACCAAGGTAAGGTAAAGTACAGTTTAATTGTTTTACGTTATATTTTGTTTTAGAAATGTTATGCGAATAAATGTTTTTGTGGGCTTGTGTTGTGGACGAATCATCCGAGTTTCAATAGTTTCTTATGGGAAAATTTGCTTTGATATACGAGCGATTTGGATTACGAGCATGTTGCCGGAACGAATTATGCTCGCAATCCAAGGTTCCACTCTATTAAGTTTGTTGTTCTATACAACTGACCACGCTGTATTCACAGTGACAGCTAACCTTCAACTGAGCACGCGAGTCAACACAACGTCATCTTATAACAGAGAGTATGCGTGTGATATCACATATTTAGCAGAAATTTTGCCTTAATTTGAAACGCTATTTCATGAAAACTACGTTTCAGGTTTTCAATATATTTTTGCAGCAGGTAGCCTCCTTTTTTATCTGTCAATTGATACATTAAAGATAATCGTTAAATACTCTCGGCGACAGCGCCACAGCAGACCCGCGGAGCGAAGTGTATCAGGGGTGTCTAAAACCTATCTTATGACATGAAACAGAATATTGTTGTAGATTTTATGTGTGTGTTTTATTTGAGGTATATTAAAGCGAGGTATTATGCATTGTGATTTTAAGCATCTCCATGGTGATTTTGACTGTTTTTTCTACTCTCGCTGAGGAAGAGAAATGATCATTTCCTAGAAGCATGTATCATGATGAAATGAATAAAATTAAATTAGAAATCAGTATATAATAACTGTGTAAATCAATTTTATTGACAGGCGGACCCTTATTAACCCTGTTTTCTCACAGGTTGTTAAATCATCAGTAATCAATACGGATCTAAGATCAAGATGGCAGTGACTTACATGATGTTCGCGTGTAAAATTGTTCCTTGGAACTATTGAATAATCGGTAATTCTAAGCTAAAATTTACTGTCTGAAGCACCAGAGTGAAGCTGCTAAGTACTTTTGTACTGTCTGTGGTTTTAAATCTGCATTTTGGAGATTAGTGTTCATTAAAGGATCAATCTCATACCTATAGCCTCATCCTGTTAGCTAACCGATAATGGCCGCCTCTGTTGTTGGAGGTCGGCAAGATTTTTCTAACTCACTGAATCCAAATAATGAAAATCAGCAAGTCTCAAGTAACCTCATGAACCAACAGGATAAAGAAAGCATAATTCCTACCCGTACCGGTGAACCAGGTAACATCATGACAACCTCTATTACTGTTCCTAACACACTTAACCAATCTCCTAACAATCTAAGGTTAAGTTACTCTGCAGCAATGCAATCCTATGCTACCAAAGATCAAGCTATTGTTATTGAATCTTGTGATGGTATTAGTATACGAGAGTATATTCTAGCAATTGGAAAAGTGACAAGCCCTAATAACATACGATTTGTCTCACGGATATCTAATGGAAGAATATGTATCTTCCTTGCAAGTCAAAAGTGTGTTGAAGAATTACTGTCAAAACATCCCAAGATTCTAATAAATAATGTTTCCTTGGAAATAAGACCTCTCCTAACTTCAAACAAACGAGCTATTCTATCTAATGTTTGTCCTGTGATTCCTAATATTGTTATTGAAGAAGAATTTCTCAAACTCGGCATTAAACCAATGTCAAAGATATCACCTATTAGAGAAGGTTTAACAATCCCTGGATTTTCTCACATTCTCAGTTTTTGGAGACAGATTTATGTTCAAAATGAAGACTTTAACATACTTCCAGACTCACTCCAAATCGCATATGAGGGTACCAATTTCTGGATTTATTTATCCTCTGACACACCCACCTGCTTTCTTTGTAAAACTGAGGGGCACTTAGCTAGAAACTGTCCTGATAATGATGAAATAATAAATGAAGGCTCCTCATTAAATCAAAACAGTCATTCTCGTGGCAAGATCAATCTAACGGAATTTTTCCAACTAGTAGAGAATACACAAAAAATTAAAACAAACTGTCAAGAACATATTACCTGTACTCCCTCGCAAACTACTCTTCAGACAACTGCTACATCTACATCTCTTCAGTGTTCTCAAAATCAAAACTGTGGGCATTTACCCTCCGTCGAAACGACTCTAATCCCCCCCTTTGGAATGTCCTCAAAACCCCCCATGCGTTCATCTTGTTGGATCAAAGAGGCCAATATCACTATCTAGCAGTGAAACTACAGGCAGAAAAGATATTGATTTTAAGATACCTCCCTTAACAACTGAATCTAAGATAAGTGAACAGGCAGGGAAACACAAGACAAAACAAACTTACAAGAAACCATAGACAGAAAAAGAAAGCACAACTATTAGTGATATGCTTAAGCCAATGAAGCAAGTTCTAGAAGCCAACCCTCAGTCCTTTCCCCTCAGTTACCTACAACTCCAATCCTTTTTTGAAAACAGTATTGGAGTTAAGGACATAGCAACAATAGCTTCCAATAACACCCAAGATCTAGAAGGTTTAGCCCAAGCCCTTTCAAAACTATGTCCATACTACACTGAAAAATCCATTAAGCAGGAGTACTCGAATAGTCAAGAAACTGCTTAAGGCTAGCAGTGAAAACCGAGGTGAAGCAGTTAACAGTTTAGTTCCAGATTACTCCAGCGATGACTCTACTTCCCTCACATAATGATGATAAAATTCCCTCTACACCTGTTTGTCATTCTTATGACTATACCATTACTTCAATGGAACCTCAACAGTTTTCGATCACAGCGAGAGTATTTACAACTTCTGCTAAATAAACATCAGCCTTCAGTTGTCTGTCTACAAGAAACTAACTTTAGAGACAACTTCGTTTCCCATTTAAGACATTTCAACGTACATTATACAAACCGAATTAATCCAAATCATGCAAGTGGAAGCGTAGCTACTTATGTTAAAAGTAATTTACACCATCAAGAGGTTCCTTTAACTATTGATTTAGAAGCAGTTGCAGTTTTATTATACCTACCACAAGCTATATGCGTATGTAAAATTTATTTTCCTACGAATAGTACATCTCACGCTGATGATTTAAGAAACCTAATACACCAACTCCTCAAACCCTTCATTTTGATGGGTGATTTTAATAGCCACAACAGTTTATGGGGTAGCCGCAATACTGATGCAAGGGGAAAGAAATAGAGAAGATACTAGATGAATTTACTCTAGTATTATTGAACTCAACTGCTCCAACCCGTTTTGATATAGCGCATGGAACATACAGTAGTATAGATTTAACTATATGTACGCCAGATATAGCTGCACTATTTAACTGGTCCATTTATTCAATTCTACAAGGAAGTAACCACTTCCCCATCATAATTAACGATGATCGAAGTTCTCCAGACAACACATTAAAACCCCAATACTGTAAATGGAATTTAAATAAGACAAATTGGCAATCATTTAGAAAGACTGTAAATAACTATTTAAATGATCTAACTCCAACAAATAAATTTCCTTCTAAGAACATCAATGATATTGTTCAAGACTTCACTGAAGTAATAATTAAATCTGCTGACCAGAGTATCCCAAAAACAACTATCCTCTTCAAGAAAACGGTTTCCTGATGGAAAGACTCCTGTAAAGAGGCTATCAAAAATAAAAGCCATGCCTACTACCTGTACAAAAGAAATCCCACGCCTAAAAATAAAATCAATTTTCAGAAATATCGAGGAATAGCACGAAATAAAATAAAATAAAGTAAGAAAACCTCCTGGTTAACATTCGTCTCCTCCTTAACCTCCCAAACTTCACAAAACGTTATGTGGAATAAAATCCAAAGAATAAGTGGTAAATACAATAAATTCTGTATTATTTCTCTAAGAGATCCAGTCACTGGGTCAATTGTAAAAGAACCTCAACAAATAGCTGATCAACTGGCTAAATCATTTTCAAACATCTCTAGCGATAACAATTATGAACCTGAATTTCTTTACATGAAAACAACTCGAGATCCAATAGACTTAAGTGAAACTGTACCTTCACCGAACTATGCTTATAATGATACTTGACAGTTACAAGAAATGGTTACAGAACTCAACAAATGCGGCAGATCTAGTCCTGGCCCAGACACCATTCCATATGAATTTTTAAAACAGCTCCCACATAGTGTACTCAATTATCTACTTGCTATTTTCAACTATATATGGAGTTCCAAACTATTTTCAGATCAATGGCGTTGTGCTATTGTAGTGCCTATACTCAAGCCAGGAAAGGACATTTTGATCCCAGATAATTATCGTCCCATCGCCTTGACAAATACAGTAAGCTAATGGAGAAAATTGTTAATAAGAGATTACGCTGGTATTTGGAACATATGCACTTTTTTAGTGATGCACAAAATGGTTTTCGCAAAGCACGTTCAACAACAGATACTCCGATATGTTTAGAATCAGAAATCCGAGAAGCTTTCCTGAATAATCACCACCTCATAGCTGTTAGTTTAGACATTGAGAAGGCATATGACATGGTGTGGAAAGTCTATCTAATTGAAACATTGATGAAACATAATATTTCAGGAAACATGCTTTACTTCATTTATAATTTCCTTAAAGATCGCCGAATTCAAGTCAGGACTTCACATGAAGTAACCATTGACAATGGAGTTCTCCGAGGATCAGTCATCAGTGTCACATTATTCCTCGTTGCAATAAATGGCATTGTCTCCGACATTCACCTACCAGTAAAGGCTTGCCTTTTTGCCGATGATTTGACTATACTAAGTGCAGGAAGAAATAAACTAACTACTCAACAGCTACTTCAAGAATCAATTGATAATATCCAAAAATGGGCTAAAGTTACAGGGTTCAAGTTTTCCAAAATTAAAACCAAATGCATACTCTTCTCCAAATGTAAACGTACTGTACAAGACCCTGAGCTGTACACGGATAATCACAAAATTGAAACAGTAACAACTATGAAAATCTTAGGAGTTTTATTCGACACTACGTTAAGTTGGATATCTCACCTGAAAAACTTTAAAGATGACTGCTTGCGAAGGCTGAACATAATGAAGATCCTGGCAGCAAAGAACTGGGGGAAGACTACCAAGTGCTAATAAACACGTACAAAGCCATTATTAGGGCTAAATTAGACTATGGCAGCATTGTATACAATTTCGCAAGAATGTCTTCACTCAAAATCCTTGATTCCATCCAGTCCACAGCTCTTCGAATTGCTCTAGGAGCCTTCCGTACCAGTCCAGTAGCCAGCATTTAAATAGAAGCAAGTGAACCACCACTCGCAATTAGACGTAGACAACTAAGTTTGACTTACGCACTCAAGATAGCAACTCTGAGTGAATCAAGAATTAAGTTGTATGCTTTTCCTAACAAGCACCAAGGCACACACATTCAATCAGGATCACAACCACAGCTCTTCAATGTCAGAATAGCTAAGTTTCTTGAAGAATTAAATTTAAATATCCCTCCAATACTCCTCGCAGACAACTCTCTTTATGTCCCACCATGGACTATTACCATTCCAACAATTAACTTTGAAATACATTACAGGGTCAAAGATGAAATTGACAGATCTTACTACCATCAATTATTTCTTGAAATTTCTAATAAATACCCAAGGCACACCGAAATCTTTACTGATGGATCAAAATGTGAGGAAAGAAATGGATGTGGGATTATATATCCTGAACGTACCATGCTATACCGATTGCCGGACTACTATACGGTCTTCTCTAATGAGCTGTACGCAATAAAGCAGGCTATGCTACAAAACCAGCACCTGCAATAACTCCTTCATCATTTTTTCTGATTCAAAAAGTGCATTAAATGCAATAGAAAGGCCATCATCGAAACACATCCTTGTACAAGAAATACAACTATTGTTTAACAACATCATGAAAGAAGGCAAACAAGTCATCCTTGTGTGGATACCCTCTTATAGAGGTATTAAAGGCAATGAATCTGCTGATCAAGCAGCTAAAGACGCTACTTACCTCCCGCTAGGCGATCTAACAATAGCTACCCCTCACACTGACATGATTTCCTATGCTAAAACAAAATTATACCAACAGTGGAAGATAAAATGGCTTCAAACTTCAAACAGCAAACTCCACGAAGTAACAACGGAATCTACAGTACAACACTATCTTCACAACCTTCACAGGCAAGGTCAAGTCCTAATATCTAGAATACGGATCGGCCACTCCAAGATAAGTCACAGCTACCTCCTCGAGAAGAAACTGCCTCCCATCTGTACAACATGCAATAGTGTGTTGACTGTGAAGCACATCATAACAGACTGTTCACTGTATGACAAATGGCGCCAGTACCACGGTATACCTAAGGATATTAAGGGGGCACTCTCATCTCCTTCACTGTGCAAACAATTATCAAGTTTTTCAAAGACACTGGTCTGTATTCAAAAATTTAACTGTTCGGTTTAAAATACCAAAATCTTTTATATTCCTTTCATTCTTCACTCTGCTGTAATTTAATGTAAATTCTACTGTTAGAAGTCACGATAAGACCTTAGGGTTAAAGTGACTGACTCTAAATTAATAAAACAATACGGATCTAACAGGAACCGAAAATGGTCAACTTCATTAGTAGTGGTTCCAGTGTTTCAGGATTACTTGGTTCGAGACCTGGAACAGATCGAAAGGGAAGCAGCAGCATTTTTACTAGAAGATTTCCGACAAAAGAGTAGCATTACGAAACTGTTGCAAACTTTGGGCTGGGAAGACTTGAGAGTAAGGAGATGAACTGCTCGACTAAACGGTATGTTCCGTGCTGTCCGCGGAGAGATGGCGTGGAATGGCATTAGTGGACGATTTGAATGGAGCTTTTAAAAGAATGAATGGTCATAATTAGGGATTGAAAGTTGAAGACATATAATTGCCTAAAAAGACTTGTAAACAGACCAAAATATACAAAAAGAACCTAAAACTGGCAAAAAACGTAAAAAATGATATCCGAATTTATTCATAATTTCAGTTTTAATTACGTAATTAATGAAGGAATATAATGATTTAAAATGCAAAATGTTGGTGGTATGCAACATACAGCGCAAAAATATATGAGTGAAATACTTCTTCTTTCAGACACATATTTAGATTAACATCATTAGAGAAAAAAAGCAATTCCGTTTTTGTTAAAGGAAAGTACTTGCAGAATTTAGAATGACTTTTTTCTTCCACCTAGAAGAATTCAGAGATTCCGCCGTTGATATCCTGGAGAAAGAAATTGAAATTAGTATAACTGGAATAATATTTGGCTACCACACCAGGGTTACAGAAATTGGAATTCGGGAACCTTACCTCAGTTGGTTTTGCAGTATATCACAATAATCATCTCCAGGTTCTTAGGTGTAAAGGATCGTCGGTTTTCCGACAGCACGTTGCAAAACAACGAGAAACTTGTCTCCACATCAAGGGGTGTTAAGGGTTCATACCTGAACACTCAAATCAAAATTTTTCTCATTTCAATTTTTCACTTATCTTCCACATAATTTGATACCTGTTTTATTTCAAGCATCAGTTTCAGTTTGTCATTTCATTTAATTTTATCTCTTACTGCTGAAAGGATGTTTAAGAGGTGATGGCCATATGACGAACACTGGTTGCCTGCTTACAGTGGCTGGGTTTTTTTTACTAGGGGCTTTACGTCACACCGACACAGTTAGGTCTTATGGCGACGATGGGTTAGGAAAGGCCTAGGAGTTGGAAGGAAGCGGCCGTGGCATTAATTAAGGTACAGCCCCTGCATTTGCTTGGTGTGAAAATGGGAAACCACGGAAAACCATCTTCAGGGCTGCCGATAGTGGGATTCCCGGATGCAAGCTCACAGCCGCGCGCCTCTACGCGCACGGCCAACTCGCCCGGTGACTGTATTCTGCCTACGCTAAATTGCTTACGCTAATTCCAAATAGACTTCCAGCATAAAAACACTTTTAAAAATTCTGGATTAAATTTATATCTTGTACTGATGCTTCCGTGGCTCAGGTGCCAGCGCGCCGGCCTCTCACCGCTGGATCCCATGGTTCAAATCCCGGTGACTCCGTGTGAGACTTGTGCAGGACAAAGCGGAGCCAGGCGCGGTTTCCTCCAGATTCTCCGGTTTTTCCTGTCATAGTTCATTCCAGCAACACTCTCCACTATAATTTCATTTCATCTGTCATTCATTAATCATTGCCCCAGAGGAGTGTCAGAGGCTTCGGCAGCCTGCACAGTTCCTATCCTCGCCGCTAGATGGGGCTTCACTCATTTCATTCCTGACCCTGTCGAATGACTGGAAAGAGGCTATGGAATTTTTTTTAAATATATTTATGTCCCACAATAAGCACACTAAGGGCTGTCCAATGGTCAATTCTTATCGAACATGATATTAAACTGGAAAATCATAACAGAAGTATATCAGTAGTACTACATTTCCTATTTAAATACGTACAACGGTTTAGGAAGCTCTTAGATGAACTCTAAGGCTCGCTGGCGTTGAGGGACGTCTTTGAAAGCCGACAGTCACTTAAATAAAGCCCCACTAAGCCTCCCCTGACTAACAGGACCGTAAAGGAGGAACTATGAATACGGCTTTAAGACATGTCTACAGGAAGCCCCATAACGACTCACATAATAATAAACTGAGGGACTGGTTTATCATCTCAAGTGCAGTACAGCCCGATACACGAGGCTCGATCATTTCTCCTCCCATATCAACATATTCTGCGGAAGTAATTGCTATTCACGTTTATATTAGAAGACGGCAAGGCATAAATACTGCCATTCTGTCCAATTCCTTGAACGTTCTTTCTGAATTAGATACTCTTCTCATGCTAAAGCAAAAGTCACCTCCGTACGGGTCACGAAGTCCCTAGGAGGCATTGAAGATAAACACTTCCCCTATCCTTAACCTTGGCACTTGATGAGGTAGCGTGGTTAGCTTTACGCCGGCCGCCTTTGACTCCAGGAATAAAAATTTTACTCATTTTTGGTGTAGGTTGAGTGAACCTCAGGGTCATGTGCACCTCCGGAAGAGAAAATCTCGTTTATTAATGTTTTCGACTTTCTGCCGAGGAATCGAACCCCCATCCTTCTGGGTGAAGCAAGCACGCTTTTACCGCCTCGGCCATGCAGACCCCCCTCTTATGCTACATTAACCAAACACAGGGTCTCTCTAATAAACTCAGATTGACTGCACGGTGTTTGTACTCTGTGCTACGGCAGCTGCAGTATGGGATACGCGCGCATAGTACTTGACCTTGCAAGCAGCCTGCACGTGCTCGACCTGGCAAGCATCGGTCGCCAGTCTAAATATCAGCTGTTAACATGATAGGACAGTTATCATTGCAACATTGTCCGGCTCCATAGCTGGCCTTTGGTCACAGGGGTCCGGGGTTCGATTCCCGGCAGGGTCGGGGAATTTAACCATGATTGGTTAATTTAGCTGGCACGGGGGCTGGGTTTATGTGTCGTCTTCATTATAATTTCATGCTCATCACGACGCGCAGGTCGCCTAGGGAGTCAAATCAAAAGACCTGCATCTGACGAGCCGAACTTGTCCTCGGACACTCCCGGCACTAAACGCCATACGCCATATATATTGCAACATCGTATTTTCATATGTAAAAGTTCTGGTTTCATCTTAATGGTCGTGTGAACAGTCGTAACTCTCGTTGTTAGTGTGCACAAAATCCTAATGGTGTTTATGAAATCCCTCATTATGATTGGTGTTTAGTGTGCTTTTTGTGCAAGATGAATAATTGGGCCTATTTGTTTCGAGACGACTGTAAATTCAGAGAGGTACCAAGATGACATTTTGACACTGTTCTTCCATTAGTTAACGGAAGAAGAAAAATCGCGTGGGTGGTGTCAACAAGATTCAGTCTCTGCTCATACAGCAGAAGATTCCCTTCTTACTAGTGATGGGCTAGCGACGGAATCGAGTAGAATCGAGTAATGTGCTCTTAGAATCGGTATACTCGACTCCAGACTCGAGTCCAAGCATACTAGTGTCGCTATCTGTGGACATATCTTTGAACTATAATCTATTGTACTGGATTGCACGACATTCAGGGTCACCCATATAATATTTTTGTGATGTGGATTGCAATATGTTTACTGCTGATGATTGGTTTTATTGAGTCATCGGTCGTCAATAATTTGATTGTTACGATAATTATTATCATCATAGGCAAAATATTTATGACTTACTAACAAATCGTCAACTTGAAAGATAGACACGTAGGACCGAAGATGATCGTAGGATGGGGACAATTTCCACATTGTGGTGGGGACCTTTTCTAATGTCGATAACGGCAGCGTTCTATTATTATTGATATTATTATTACTTTTATTACTGTGCAGCCTGGAAGTAGCCACCAGGGATTTGTTGATAGCTATGAAATATTTTTCCCGCGACGTCCTTGTAGGAAAACGTGTAATAATATTGTGCGAAATAATGACAATATTACTACCAGAAAATTTATTGCAAAGATACATGTGTAGGGCGTTCAGAAACATACATAAGCTGTAGTATCACTCATTGTTATTGTCTAACTCGTTGGCTGAATGGACAGAGTACCAGTCTTCGGAACAGAAGATCCCGGGTTCGATTCCCGTCAGGTTCGGGAATTTTAATCGCTTCTGATTAATTCTCCTGGCTCGGGGACTGGTTGTTTTTGTCCATCCCAACACTCTCCTATTCATATTCACACAACACACTACACTACAAATAACCACAGAAACACAAAGTTCGGTTAGGGGCGCGCGGCTGTGAGCTTGCATCTAGGAGATAGTGGATTCGAATCCCACTGTCGGCAGCTTTGAAGATGGCTTTCCGTGAGTTCCCATTTTCATACCAGGCAATTGCCGGGGCTGTACCTTAATTAAGGCCACAGCCGCTTCCTTTCACTTCCTAGGCCTTTCCTGTCCCATCGTCGCCGTAAGACCTATCTGTGTCGGTGCGACGTAAAGCAAAAAAAAAAAAAAAAAAAATACTGCTTACATCCCGCCGCTATTCTTCGACCTTCGCTCAACTTCTAAAGACTACACTCGGCTTTGTTTCTTTGCACAGTCGTGTTGCAATGATAAACGTCAAAACGGAGGGTGTATTTTGTTCATTGCGTTCATTGTTTAGCTAGAACAGAACCACGTTCTGTCTGATGATTTGCTTCGTGTACATACATCACATTCCGGACGCCTAATCTTAATACCCTACATTATATCTGCCGAAAGTA
The DNA here is from genome assembly GCF_040414725.1 of Anabrus simplex. NCBI lineage: Eukaryota > Metazoa > Arthropoda > Insecta > Orthoptera > Tettigoniidae > Anabrus > Anabrus simplex. Next base: position 784,874,324 of record NC_090265.1, read on the forward strand.
TGATGTAAGTATAAACTATTCACCTGTCCCCTCGGACGATTATAGACAGTGAAAAAAATGAAATGGCGTATGACTTTTAGTGCCGGGAGATTCCAGGAGGGGTTCGGCTCGCCAGGTGCAGGTCTTTTGATTTGACACTCGTAGGCGACCTGCGCGTCGTGATAAGGATGAAATGATGATGAAGCAACACATACACCCATCCCCTATGCCAGGGAAATTAACCAATGATGGTTAAAATTCACGACCCCGCCGGGAATCGAACCCGGGACCCTGTTACCAAAGGCCAGCACTCTAACCATTTAGCCATGGAGCAGGACACCGTGACAGTGATTTTAAATAATAATAATGTTATGAGTTTTACGTCCAACTACGTACATTTTTATGCCGAGGTCCCGGAATTTAGTCACTCAGGAGTTCTTTCATGTGCCAGCAATTCTACCGATACGAGGCTGACGTATCTGAGCACCTTCAAATATCATCGGACTAAACCGGTATCGAACCTGCCAAGTTGGGCTCAGAAGTCCAGATAACTATGCTATCAGTATTAGAATAGATGGCATATTCAGTAGAGTGGGTGAGAGACACCGTGAACGGATATTTTCATACTTTATTATGCGTATGTAGTTGTAGTATTATCTTTCGCAAGTCATCATCAAATTCAGATTATTTATTTTGCTCACTCATTAAGAATATTTATATCGTACCGGTCTATCGCAATCCCATAAAACCTCGGCGACCACTTGTACATTATGCTCCATCCATCCAACGGCGGGTGAGAGAGCGAACGTGTGACGTCATGCTGTCATCGAGTCTTCGCAAGCGAAACGAGCCCGAGCCTGGACTCGAAAGAGTCGAGTACCGCGATTCCAGGCATCACTCGCGCACATCACTACTTCTTACAATCTCGGAAGTGTTTGCAGACAGAGCGATCAGTGCTGGTCTATTTACCCCTCGTTCTCCAGATCTAACAGCGTGTGATTTTTATTTATGGGGTAAAGTGAAAGAAAACGTGTATCGAACAAATCCTCACACACCGGAGGAACTGAAAACCGAAAGACAACATTACCAATTAAATCAGAAACATTACGGTGGTAGAACTCACTCGAGTCAGCCCTAATGTGGTTACCAGATACAATGCATTTATAACTCAGTAAGTACGACACGTGTAGCATCTTGTATAAGGTAATGTTTCATATAAGATTGTATATATGCTTAAAGCAGGGCGGCCGCGCGCGACATGCATGGGAAAAATCAGGTGTGTGGCTGGTTAGGAAAGTTGATTGAGAATTTGAATATGCCGCTGAGAATTAGAGAGAATAATAATCAGAAAGGGGGAAAATCAACGTTACTAGACCGATGGGTGATCAAATTTAGATATAACCCCACAGGTAACACTCTTTTAGGAAAAAGGTAAAAACATCCAAGGATGTAGGTAAATATTTATCAATTAGCAACTTAAGGAAATGAATCATAGAGCTCCAGACCATAAGTAAAACAACAGTAAAGGAACATAGTTTAAATTCTCTCGATGGCTATTTGGATAATTAAAAAAATTCCAGTATGGCAGAGGGTCAACAGGATCTTGATCATAGTAAATTATTGGAAAGGGAGAAAGGGAGTCTGAGATTTCTCCTGGTAAAGTGAAGTTTAGTAAATAGGCAATTAACATTCGGTACATTGATGGAATCTTATGAGATTGATGTGGTGATAGGAGTGGAATCATGGTTGAGAGAAGGGGTGGGTAATAGAGAAGTATTTCCAGAAGGGTATACAGTCTATCGCAGAGACCGAGGAGATAAAGTGGGAGGAGGGGTGTTTATTCTGATGAAGGAAACTTATTGGTCACATGAATGGTTTACCGATGAAAGGGATGGAATATTAGGGATAAAATTAGTTTGTGATAATATGGAGCAGGTGGGAAATATAGGAACATATAGGCCTGGAAGAGAGGAAAGAGACATGAAAATATTTGCGAAACTAATAGATTATACTCATATAAACAATAATAATGATATAATTGGTGGAGAACTAAACTTGCCTGAAATTGAATGGAATGAAGCTGCAAGCGAAGCTCATGAACAGAAACTGGAAAATAAGATAATTTAGGAGGGAGGATTTACACAAGTAGTACAAGCACCAACTCGTCTCAATAACTTACTAGATGTATTCTTGGTTAAACCATGGAAAATTGTTGATAATACTGAGGTAATTGAAGGAATAAGTGATCATAAGGCTGTAGTAATGGATATAGGACTTGTGCCAGAAAAGTTTAAGAAGAGGGTCATAGAAAATAAGAAACTGTACAGAAGAACTAAAGTTGAAGAATTCGGGACTTACCTTAAATCACAATTCAGTTGTTGGATAAGTGAAGGGAGTAACGTGGATACACTTTGGGCAAACTTTAAAGGAATTATTTGGGAAGGAGAGAAGAGATTTGTACCTGTTAGGAAGGTTAAAATGACCTCAGACCCTGTTTACTATGCAAAGGAAATAAGGAAATTAAAAAGAAAATGTAAAATTCCAATATCTCTTCATCCTCTCGTTGTGTTCCTTTCTAGGATGTTCAATTCATACTATATTTAGTCGGGTGGGCTTTACAGAAAATTTGTGTTTGTGAATTAAGGTCAATGGTTTCTTCATTAATACCAATTTCATTTAGATTTTCACTGATTTCTTTTAACCAATCAATTTCATTGATAAAGCTAAGGTTAAAATTTTCTTTGCGAGCCTGTTATTATCCATTCTATACAAGTGACCATAAAATTGTAATCGTCGTTTCCTGATTGTATCTGTAATTTTTTTCTATAACTAGATAGATTTCATGTGATTTATTTTTCATCCAAATTCCATTTCCCTTCTTGGCCCTAAGATTTTCCTGAATATTTTTCTTTCTTGTTTATCGATCATCTTTATTCGAGATCTCCCACCAATTATAACAGTTTCAGATGCATAAAGTGCTTTTGTTTTAACTACTGTGTTATAATGTCGTAACTTTCCCTTTTTTGATATAGTTCTTTTATTGTATCTGTTCCAAGTAATTTTATATGCTCTTTGAAGTTTTGTAATTCTTTGTTAGCTTGCTGATTTTCCCTGCTTGTTCAATAATTTCACCTAGATACTAAAATTTGTCTACTTGAGCGATATCTCCATACTTGGTGATTGATGGTTATTATTATTATTATTATTATTATTATTATTATTATTATTATTATTATTATTATTATTATTTAATTTCATCATCTGCTTAACGTCCAGGATTGGCTTTTCCCTTGGACTCAGCGAGGGATCCCATCTCTACCGCCTCAAGAGCAATGTCCGGGAGCGTGATGTATTTGGTCGGGGATACAACTGGGGAGGAGGACCAGGAGACCTCCTCTGCTATACTGAACAGGGGATAGGCAAGGAAGAGGAAAGGAAGCGGCCGTGGGCTTTGGTTAGGTACCATCCTGGCATTTGCCTGGAGAAGGCGGCCTACTTTCCTATGCTGAACAGGGGATAGGCAAGGAAGAGGAAAGGAAATGGCCGTGGCCTTAAGTTAGGTACCATCCCGGCATTTGCATGGAGAAGTTGTGGAAAACGGGGGAAAACCACTTCGAGGATGGCTGTGGTGGGAATCGAACCCCCTTGTACTCAGTTGACCTCGCGCGGCCGAGTGGACCCCTTTTCAGCCCTGGTACTGCTTTTCAAATTTCGTGGCAGAACCGGGAATCGAACCCGGGCCTCCGGGGGTGGCAGTTAATCGCACTAACCACTACACCATAGAGGCGGACATTATTATTATTATTATTATTATTATTGTTTGTTTCCTTTTTTGCTTGTCTAACCGTTGTCCCGTTTCTCTACGGGGTCGGGTATGAGGTGAGATGAATCTGTCGTGGCGGGTTTTTATGGCCGGATGCCTAGTCAACTCCTGTCGAATAGCACCAAGGGGTCTGCTCAAGGCTTAACGTCGCCATCCGACGGGCGAATCACCATCAACAGCTTCATGTGCCCTCACTCCATACGAGCACTGCGGAGAGGTTTGGAATTTAATCCAGGCTTTTGGCACGCAATCTAGTGATTAGAAATTGTATACCACCACCTTCCGATTCTGCCGGCCAATATTCTGATGGTGAAAATTTCTGCGACCAACGGGGCTCGAACCGACTAACAACGGTGTCATACCGTTTGATTTCAATGCCTTAACGACCATGGCCATCAGGTGAACTGGACATTATTATTATTATTATTATTATTATTATTATTATTATTATTATTATTTGTTTTTTAATATTACTTACAACGTTACGAATTAAAAGTCATCTTTTATTAAAATATTTTTTCTTTGGTGGGGTCACTTTTTGCTCGTATGAAGTCAGTTTTGGCAGTTACTGGACCATTAAAATCCAGGCCCTGGTAACGATGTTCGAAGTACGACGACTAGTGCGTCAGGACGTTACGAAAGATGCTACTCATAAAGTCAGTTGTGCTGCAGTAGCACTGTCTGGTCCAGTGAAGAAAGCAATGGGAAACTACTCGCTTTTCATCTTGCCTAGCACTCTTCATTACGGTATTACCATCGGTTTCGGTGGTTTCCCTCGCATAACCTTTGGTGTAGCTTTTGGAGGATCCAACTAGCCTATGGGCTCAAGACGTAACAACAATGATAATACATATTGCATTTTAATTAGTGCATGGTCTATGTGTGACCAAATTCCAATAAATCCCTAAAGAAATAGATCCCAAGTGTGGGTTGGACCTTCCATGTTTGAAGTTCGGAGTTTTTGCACGAGGTCAGTACCCTCAGCAGGAACTGGTTCTCTGAAGAGCTCGCTGCCGCCATTCCTGTTTGTCGTCACTCCGGTGAGTGCTCTTCAAGGTGATCTCTTTGGAGCCAAACTTTTGCTATCGTTAATTTTCGAATGGATGCAGTCATTCGGATACGTGTAAGCTGGGTAGCTTAGAGATCATAGCATCTATACCATGGATTCTGTACATACAGTACCAGTCAAAAGATATTATTATTATTATTATTATTATTATTATTATTATTATTATTATTATTAATTTGGAAATTCACCACTGAGGATCACGCTACAATTTCATTTTTTCTTTGTCTGAAGTTTCCTCTTTCTCCAGTACTCCTTCATATGGGCGCTGGGCCGATGACGTTAGATGTTAGGCCCCTTTAAATAACAAGCATCATCATCATCATCATCATAAGGGCGCCATGCTGTTTCTTCAGTTCGTCCGTCCAGGCTCTTCCCATCTTTGCAATTCTTTCGACCGGGCGAGTTGGCCGTGCGCGTAGAGGCGCGCGGCTGTGAGCTTGCATCCGGGAGATAGTAGGTTCGAATCCCACTATCGGCAGCCCTGAAAATGGTTTTCCGTGGTTTCCCATCTTCACACCAGGCAAATGCTGGGGCTGTACCTTAATTAAGGCCACGGCCGCTTCCTTCCAACTCCTAGGCCTTTCTTATCCCATCGTCGCCATAAGACCTATCTGTGTCGGTGCGACGTAAAGCCCCTAGCGCAAAAAAAAAAAAAATTCTTTCGACTTGAAACCCTTCCAAGTTTTGAATCATGATCCGAAATGTTTTCCTGTCTAACATCTGAACTTACTGGATGTTGTACTTCTCTAGATCTTTAAGAACTTCCTTACTCCAGGCCGTCGTTGTCTTCTTGTTCAACAGGTAGTCGAATAACTTTTTGGTTAGTCTGGTTTTGTCCAATCTGTACATGTGTCCGAGAAATGATAACCTCCTCTTTTTCATAGGTTTCTGAAATTTTCTCCACATTTGTGTAGACTTCATTGTTGTTCCGAAGTTTCCAGCCGGTTTCAGTCTGGATTGAGCCCAAGATTTTCCGTAATCTCCAGCTTCTCCAATTTGTAATTCAACGAGAGGCATTCACTGGCAGGCAGACATTCTGTTTTTACTACATGAGATTCATTTCTTGTTGTAGATGTTTATAGTCAGTCTATAAGCTCTATTATTACACTGACTGACAGAGCAAATGCAACACCAAGAAGGAGTGGTCAGAACTTTATGCCAATTGCAGGGTAGACTGACGTCACTGAGGTATGCTCATGATGTGAAATGCGCCGCTGTGCTGCGCACGTAGCGAACGATAAATGGGACACGGCGTTGGCGAATGGCCCACTTGGTACCGTGATTTCTCAGCCGACAGTCATTGTAGAACGTGTTGTCGTGTGCCACAGGACACGTGTATAGCTAAGAATGCCAGGCCGCCGTCAACGGAGGCATTTCCAGCAGACAGACGACTTTACGAGGGGTATGGTGATCGGGCTGAGAAGGCCAGGTTGGTCGCTTCGTCAAATCGCAGCCGATACCCATAGGGATGTGTCCACGGTGCAGCGCCTGTGGCGAAGATGGTTGGCGCAGGGACATGTGGCACGTGCGAGGGGTCCAGGCGCAGCCCGAGTGACGTCAGCACTTGAGGATCGGCGCATCCGCCGCCAAGCGGTGGCAGCCCCGCACGCTACGTCAACTGCCATTCTTCAGCATGTGCAAGACACCCTGGCTGTTCCAATATCGACCAGAACAATTTCCCGTCGATTGGTTGAAGGAGGCCTGCACTCCCGGCGTCCGCTCAGAAGACTACCATTGACTCCACAGCATAGACGTGCACGCCTGGCATGGTGCCGGGCTAGAGCGACTTGGATGAGGGAATGGCGGAACGTCGTGTTCTCCGATGAGTCACGCTTCTGTTCTGTCAGTGATAGTCACCGCAGACGAGTGTGGCGTCGCCGTGGAGAAAGGTCAAATCCGGCAGTAACTGTGGAGCGCCCTACCGCTAGACAACGCTGCATCATGGTTTGGGGCGCTATTGCGTATGATTCCACGTCACCTCTACTGCGTATTCAAGGCACGTTAAATGCCCACCGCTACGTGCAGCATGTGCTGCGGCCGGTGGCACTCCCGTACCTTCAGGGGCTGCCCAGTGCTCTGTTTCAGCAGGATAATGCCCGCCCACATACTGCTCGCATCTCCCAACAGGCTCTACGAGGTGTACAGATGCTTCCGTGGCCAGCGTACTCTCCGGATCTCTCACCAATCGAACACGTGTGGGATCTCATTGGACGCCGTTTGCAAACTCTGCCCCAGCCTCGTACGGACGACCAACTGTGGCAAATGGTTGACAGAGAATGGAGAACCATCCCTCAGGACACCATCCGCACTCTTATTGACTCTGTACCTCGACGTGTTTCTGCGTGCATCGCCGCTCGCGGTGGTCCTACATCCTACTGAGTCGATGCCGTGCGCATTGTGTAACCTGCATATCGGTTTGAAATAAACATCAATTATTCGTCCGTGCCGTCTCTGTTTTTTCCCCAACTTTCATCCCTTTCGAACCACTCCTTCTTGGTGTTGCATTTGCTCTGTCAGTCAGTGTATTATTATTATTATTGTTATTATTATTATTATTATTATTATTATTATTATTATTATTATTATTTATTCATGCCCAGTTTAAATAGCGCATTTAAATTTGTTAGCTTGGTCTGACGGCTTTCCATTCTTCTTCTTCTTCTTCTTCTTCTTATTCCAGAATCACTTCATGAATTCGCAGTGGTGTTTTTTCCGTTCTTCTGTCCATTGTTTCCCAGTGGTCTTTTTAGTTTTTTCTACGAATCTGTGATTTGCAACCATTATTCCAAAGACTTTACGATTTGTTCTGGTGTCGTCTGTAGCGTTTATATTGTTACGAATAAAACTCCATCTGTTTGATTACTCTATTTCAGGATGGCCTTATAAATGCACACACATATATTTAAACACGAACAATTCTAACCAGTTATGAACGGCCACACCAATTACCGTCTGTTTACAAAAACTCGCTTCTGTACACGCAGCCCGCTCTCTACCTGCTCAACAATATCCAACAGCAAGACGATACTCACGACAGCGAATATTATCACACGTCCAATTAACCTCACACTCACGATAACTGTTTCAATCGTTGATTCACGGCGGCCCTCAATCCACAGAAGTACATACACACACAGTACTCTAAGGCAGTACACAGTCTTTCGTTCTGTCGCCTCCAGTTACACACTCACTGGTCTCTCCGACACTACAACAATCGTTCCTCGTTCAGACCTCGGTGAAGCATTGGCGACAGCCAACACTTATGGTGCCCTCAGCACAGCCACCGAACACCAACTTACTGACTCCGCCTCGGAGCCCAACTGTCACTCCGAGTCCAACACTAAACTGACTCTCCGGAGCTTGTCTCCCTTTTTAGCTCTCGTAATTTGATCCAGAAATGTCATGATGTCACTGGAGGCAGAACATTACCGTTGAATCTCAAAGAAACTCACAGGTAAGTCGACCCTACCCCACAAGGTTATGTCTCAAAACTCACGAGTCCCAAAACTCACGGGCTAAAATTAGTAACAAATAGTCTCAAAACTCACGAACACAAACTGGTCGCTAAAGTAAACATTCTAATGAGTCCCAAACCTCACGAATACAAACTGGTCACTAAAGTAAACATTCTAATGAGTCTCAAAATTCACGACTCCGGACAGCAGGTGCTTGGGATGACCGCAGGAGGGACGAGCTGCGCGATGAATCACGCTTCCCTTCAACCCATGTTTTTCCACCGACTTTTAGAATGGTATTTCCCATGTACTATTAACAGGAATTATCATCCTACCAAAGATCAAATTCCCCAAGTGTAACACTGATCTTTATTCAGTTATTTTGCTTGGTGCCATCAAACAGTGCACAACATGCAATTCATTTCTTCACAAAAGGGTAAAATAAATTTAGTATACAATGGTTATAGGTTTTACAAGCAACGAGAGAACAAGTCGGGTGAAACAGTACGGTTTTGCTATAAAAGACTGTCATCCGCGTGTGCCGGTAAAGTGATAACTGCAAGTGACAATAGTGTTTTTAATGAAACAGTCCACCAGTGTGTACCTGATGAAGCAAGCCTCGATGTGTAAAACGCAGTCAGCCAGGCCAAGAAACGAGTTCGCGAAGAGCATGGAACATCAGTTACACAGGTAAGTTAAACATTTTTTTTTACATGTTGGTTACGTCGCACCGACACAGATAGGTCTTATGGCGACGATAGAATAGGGAAGGACTAGGAGTGGGAAGGAAGCGGCTGTGGCCTTAATTAGGGTAAAGCCCCAGCATTTACCTGGTCTGAAAATGGGAAACCACGGAAAACCATCTTCAGGGCTGCCGACAGAGGGGTTCGAACCCAGTTGCTTGCCCCTGAACTCGCGGCCAACTCACTCGTTTTTATTTTTGAAGAGTCCGCAGACGAAATTAAAGACCGTTAAAAATCGCGTGCGTGTCTGCTCGTGCATTGTAGGTAACAGCCTGTTATCTGTGTCGTTTCAATAGAAATTGAGCCGATGACCTAGGTGTTAGGCCCTTTCAAACAACAAGCATTAATAGAAATGGTTTATAAATTATATTTGTTCCGAGTAAGTGAGTACTAAGACATATTGGTACTATTGGTTATTACTATAAGTTAGGTACAAGAAGGTAAGGATAATATTCTTTGTTACAGGTCTACACAGAAGAATTTGAATCCTTGCAGCAAAGAGGATATGAATTTATCACCAGGGTACCTCAATTTTCCAGTGTAAAATCATCACTCTACAGGCACCGAAATAAAGCCCAGGGAGTCCAAAAAGAGCCAAAACATCGAAACGACATTAATTTAGATGAAGACACTCTACGCATGACCGATGGCAGTACATTTCTTCTTGCAGACAAGAGGGATGGAGAAAGAATATTAGTATTTTCAAGCGCAAAGGGAAGAGAATGTCTCAAAGCGCATAGGACATTTCTAATGGATGGTACTTTCAAAAGTTGCAGCAGCCAGTTTTCACAGCTATATACAATACATGCTGATCTTGGAAGCACCAGCGAGGAAACTAACAACACCTGTCATATTTGCTCTTCTCCCTAATAAGACCACGGGAACATAAGCTAGATTATTTAATATCATAAAACATGAGATCCCAGAATGGAACCCAAATGAAATAAACGTCGACTTTAAGGCAGCCGCTATCAAAGCAATAAAAGAAGTATTTCCTTCTATCAAAGTGCAAGGATGCTTCTTCCATTTATGTCAAAGTCTCTGGCGAAAGGTTCAGTAAGTCGGCCTCACTGAAGCCTACAAAACGAATCAGGAAGTCCGACAAACAATTACAATGTGTGCGGCACTTGCCTTCCTGCCGCCTGAGGATGTAGACGAGGGGTGGATCTACATTCATAGTAACTCCCCCGAAGACCAAATGTTGACGATATTTTTTGACGATTTTGTCTATCATTGGCTACAAAATCCACTAGTTCCAGTGGAAACGTGGAACTGCTGTAACAAAAGACACAGAACAAACAGTTCTGTGGAGGGGTGGAATCACCAAATAAACAATGTTCTGGGAAGACCTCACCCTCGAATAAAAGACTTAATAAAAGGGCTTAAGCAAGAAGCTGAGAAATCAGATAAGAAGATTATGAGGATTGAGTTGAACCTTAAGGGTTTAAAAAGAAGAAAGAAATACTACCAACTTGATAAGAGGATCGAACGAAACACAAAAAAAAATATGAGGAGACAAGAGATGTAGGTGCATTTCTGAGAGTCACTTCCTTCATCTTTAAGATGGGTTAGACAGAAAGTAAATCTTTTCTTGTTAAATTAATCATGTAAATATGTAGATAAAAGTAATGGAAATAGTGAAAAAAAGACCAATTGAACCAAATTAAGTATACTAAACCAATTTACAAAAATATATAAATAGTAAAAAATATATAAAAATACATAAAAATAAAAAGCATTGAAAAAGACAAAGCTTTACAGCGGCTTATGGAACTAGGCCTTCATTTGAAAGGCCGAGTGCGGTTATCCGCGCGGGTCCATGGCATCCGTGGGTTTCTCAACCCCCTGTCGCGTATACTTTGTATGAGGCTACACGACAGGCCCACCTCTTGATGAGAGAAGTGCCAATTACAAGAGGGCACACAGTTCCGGCTGGCGCTAACAATGGACCTTGTCACACAATTCCGATTAAATTTTCAAATATCTACAGTCGTTATGTGGGTAGGTTGTAGTGATTGAAAAATCGAATACAAATTATTCGCTTATTCGATTATTTAATTTTATTCTATTAATCCATTTGCTTAATTTTTCGTTTATTCAATTACAGTATTTCTTCGATTCGATTATTTTTTCGATTATTCATTTGAAATTCCATTCGAATGACTGGGGCAAATAGACAGTGAACGCTTTCGAAATAATGGCACGAAAAGTAATCCTAACGTCATCAACTCATCAATCTCATCACAGGGAAATTAAAATCACCTATCTCCACCCCCTTACAGGAAGTGCACGGGTAGGACGAACGGTCTCTGATAAGCTTTCCGAGAATAAAGCGAACTCATGCTGCTCACGTATGAATGAGTCGTGCACTCAGATGCCATTACATAAAATGCAAAGATTAATATATTGCATCACGCGCCCACGCGGTTACGCGAAGTGCAATGCTATAGTATTGGCTACTTGGCTCACCAAATTTCTCAAGTCGTAAATTAAAATGCGTCAGAATTTTCTATAAAATATAGCGAAGTCGTTGGTCGCTATCTTTGAAATGATTTCGCTAAATGACTTCAAAGAGACTCCAGATCGATGATGATGGTGATATTTAGTGATTTTGGTTCTTTCCCACGCCAAGAAAAAGTGTAAATGGTCAATACAAATCAGTAAGGGTTGAAAACAATGAATGTTGGTGGTGGTACTGTAAAATGAAATGGTGTATGGCTTTTAGTGCCGGGAGTGTTCGGCTCGCCAGGTGCAGGTCTTTTGATTCAACGCCCGTAGGCGACCTGCGCGTCGTAATGAGGATGAACTAATGATGAATACAACACATACACCCAGTCCCCGTGCCAGCGGAATTAACCAATGATGGTTAAAATTCTTGACCCTTCCGGGAATCGAACCCGGGACCTCTGTGACCAAAGGCCAGCACGGTAACCATTTAGCCATGGAACCGGACTTGGTGGTGGTTATTACTGTTTTAACGGGAAACCTAATACCGTCGGGGTTCGGAAAAGAACAAGAGTTGACTAAGGATAGATGAAAGCAAGTAGACTGCCATAAGTGTGTGGAAGCAATGTCCGGATTCAGCAAAGGGCCCCGAAGTCGCCAACCCACGTTCTCTTGCTCAATCAGTCAATCAATCAACCAAGCAGTCACCCAGGTAGCAGATTGCCTATCAGTTGTTTATCTAGTCTTCTCTTAAATAATTTAAGAGCTCCTGGGGCCTCTTTTTAGTCGCCTTTTACGACAAACAGGGGGTACTGTGGATGTTATTCTGCCTCCCCAATCCACAGGGGTAAAATAATGGGTGATGAATGAAAGAGACAGAGGTGTATAATTATTATTTTAAAAAAATATATTTTGCTGTTGTCTTAAAGCTAATATAATATATTTTTTCCCTTTCACATAAATTTATAATAATGGCGTGTGGCCTCCGGGGAGGTCTGCTGCAGGTCTTTAGAGCTGACGTCGTGCAGGCGATCTGCACGTCTGTGAGGATGAGGCCCTACCTAAGGTGAAGTCTAATGCTGAAGACGGCACGAACACCCAGTCCCCGAGCCATAGGAATTTACTAATCAAAGTTAAAATCTTCTACCCGACCAGAAACCGAACCCGGGACCCCCTGGACCCATTGGACCAAAGGCCAGCATGCTAACTATTCATGAATAAAGCCGGACGACATCAAATTAAAGTAGGTATATTGTCCGCTGTCAGTAAAAAGAAACTGTCAGTTGGTAGTATTGGGACTTAGATCCATTATGCGGCCAAGGCGGCATTTACTTCAATAAGGAATTATATTTAGAGATATACATCAAGACAGTTAATTCACTCATTTAGTTTCAACATTTGGAGATTCATTTGAAAAAAAAGGCGTGTTTCTATTTTTCGTAAGAGTTCATCTATTCGCTTATTTCAGTCGATTATCTATCCGACACACTTAAAGAGAAAATTTTATTCATGGCGCATATAACTGAATGATATTTGAAACTCATTACATTATTTGATTTGATTATTCATTCGATTATTTAAATAATCGGATAGAAGTTATTGGATTATTAAAAGTATTCCATTATCCCATCACTAATAGGGTGGACATTTATCCATTCAAAGAAGAACTGGCCCTGCTCGTGAGTTTTGAGACTGGCCCAGGTAGAGAAACCTGTTCTTACTAATCCTCTTCCTGGAATTCGTGAGTTTTGAGACTGGCCAAGGTAGAGAAACTTGCTCTTATAAATCCTTTTCCTGGAATTCGTGAGTTTTGGGACTCGTGAGTTTTGAAACTCGTGAGTTTTGGGACGACACGCCCCACAAGCCGGCTGGGAGATTCCAGGTCGTCTGAGTCACCAGCCCCTTCCTGGAAATACCTAAAGGAGCTACCACGAGGCTGACACGTAACAATATCTGCTAAATCCTGCTTAATTTCTTCCGAACATTTAATCTTGAATGTTGACCCTTCAGCCCGAAGGTGCGTGTTAGATAGTTTCCCGTTGTTTTTCTCGCTGAACCACTAGATCCTACAGCATGACAGGGTGCCAAGGTCACTGCAATGAATCATATAATATCATCATACCATTTATCATAGGGATTAGCTGCATAATGAATAGCGTTACTAGCATTCCTCACACCCCAGATACTTCACAATGTTGAGGCAAAGACATAGGTATGAAAGTAGGAGAAATACTAGCTCATACCAGAAGACAGAGCAGTAGAAACACATAGAGACTGACTATGAATATATATAACATACATAATATTATATATATTTATCTGTATGTATGTATGTATGTATGTATGTATGTATGTATGTATGTATGTATGTATGTATGTATGTATGTATGCATGTATGGACATCACGAGAAAATGGCTGAAGAGAATTTAATGAAAATTGGGGAATGAAGTACTACAATCTAGGCTATGAATAATTACGTGGAGTGAAATGGTAATTTAGGGGATGGCCTAAAATTTAATTCTCGAATATTTATGTTATTAATGGTCCTATCGATAAATACTGCATAACTAAAGTTATATATAATTAAATTTCCGATCATTTATGTCTTATACAATTTTGCCGTACCGACTATGGTAACACCGATATTAATGAATTTGAGGTTTTTTTTTTTGCTAGTTGCTTTACGTCGCACTGACACAGTTAGGTCTTACGGCGACGATGGGGCAGGAAAGGGCTAAAAATGGGAAGAAAGCGGCCGTGGCCTTATTTAAGGTACAGCCCCAGCATTTTCCTGGTACGAAAATGGGGAACCACGGAAAACCATTTTCAGGGTTGCCGACAGTGGGGCTCGAACCCACTATCTCCCGAATACTGGCTACTGGCCGCAGTTACGCGAGCTCGGTTGAGGTGCTTACTCCATAGCTGCGGAAAGATAGTTCAGTTATGTTAACTGGCGATAGTTTTTGTAATGATTGGTGTAAAACCGCGTGGTCATTGGTCGGTATCGACAAGGAAAAATGTGGAGAAGATTATAAAAAATGAGAAAAGTCGTGAAGGAATGATCGCATGAACAATAAGACAAATGGGAATCATCAAAGAAGGAAGGACTGCCTTTACATTGATACCCTAATATCACAGAGTCGGAAGAAAACAAAATGTGAAGATCTAAAATATCGAAAGCTCATAAAACATCAACAATAACGTTACGTTGACCATTGTTGTGATGTGATTTGTCTCTTCTGCTGGCACTCATCTCCAATATATGGGATTACTGCTGCATTTCGAGTGAAACAGCATGCCTGAATATTGGTGGAAAGTAGTGATAGGCAGAATCGAATACTTTCCAGAATCGATTAATATGCATCCGACAACATTTAAGAATCGAAACTTGCATTCCAAACCTAGTTATGGAGTCTTACATAACAACAGTAACTGAAATGTACGCGAACTCTGGACATGAAGAACAATTCGTGTCCAAGAAGCACTTTAGTAAAGGCTAGCCTTGTATGGTGTATAGCCTATTATAATATTTGACGAACATATAAGAAATTTTAAATAGCAGCTATTTGATATAAATTTGATATTACGCCACTGGTTGTTGTCAAAATGTGTATTTTCATTCTTCCAATCCCTCTCTTGATTTTCTTAATACTCTACCGTGCATTTTCATTCATATACTACATATCAACTGTGCTAACTAACACTTTATTTCACCGAGAGTGGCCGCATGGGTCGGGGCACGAAGTTGCATTCGGAAGAGAGTGGGTTCGAATACCATTGTAGGCAGGCCTGAAGATGGTTTTCCGTTGTATCCCATTTTCACACCAGGAAAATGCTGCGCCCGTATCTTAAGTAAGGCTACGACCATTTTCTTCCCGCTCCTAGCCGTTTCCTATCCCATCGTCGCCATAAGCCTTGTGCGTGTCGGTGCGACGTAAAGCAAATTCTGAAAAATGAAAAATAAAACTTTTTATTTCTCCTTACAAGAAGTGTAAAGAAAGCAAAAATTGATTGTGAGCGATTTGCTTTCAGATAGTGATCTATTACCATCATTACAACTTGATATTGGCGTATAAGCTCAATCAGTAAGATTCTATTCGAGAACTTCTCGTTGCTCCGTCTGAGAGAAGCATTTGAATACATCTTGGGTAAATACTCGAATGATGTGCATTACTCTCTTTACCTCCATCATGAATACCACGACCACTGATCTCTATACATGGATCCCTGATGGCAGCTCTCCGCTGCAGGAGAAAGTACGCCAAGTTGAGCGCGTGGTCCGCCTTGTTGGTGTACCCATCCTAGAGCTCTCCTTATGGGGAAGCAATGATAATATAATCAATTTTAAATCGCAATTAATGGCGCATTGGTATAATTAAAAATATAGGGACATGTTCATTCAAAGCATGAAGACATTGGAAACACTGACACGTCATTCCGAGGTCAGTAAATCTCCGGGATAGCACAAAAAATGAGTGTATAATAACGGTCGACAAATATTAACATAGGTGCTGTATACATGTAATTAGCGATCGGTAACACAATAAGTGTGAAAAACAGTTCCTGGAAACATTGCTTTAAATTGTATACATGTATGCCACGAAATTATGCATTCTTAAGGGGAAGTGCTAGTTGCTTTACGTCGCACCGACACTGATAGGTCTTATGGCGACGATGGTATGGGAAAGGCCTAGGAGTTGGAAGGAAGCGGCTGTGGCCTTAATTAAGGTACAGACCCAGCATTTGCCTGGTGTGAAAATGGGAAACCACGGAAAACCATCTTCAGGGCTGCCGACAGTGGGGCTCGAACCCACGATCTCCCGGATGCAAGCTCACAGCCGCGCGCCTCTACGCGCACGGCTAACTCGCCCGGTCTTAAGGGGAAGTATGACTGAATTTTCCGTATTTTGAGCCAAAACTTGGTTTTTCTTTTTATTCATACAAAAATAGCCTAATTGTTCCTCTTTCAGAAAATGTTTTTGTTTTAGTCATTCCGGCTTGTTTAAAGCCTGAAGAAGCCATTTAATATGAGCCCGCAGGGCATTTAAAAGCCCAGAACCACACCCACTTCTCCTGTAATGGCAAAATGATAGTTTACTGTGTGTTTTTCGCTGGATATTCGAGTATTTCGCGGCGTATTTGCCGTAGAAGTACGTCTGGGCATGCTGGCAGTCACTTGTTTACTACGTAATCAATACAGTTACGTTATGATAAGAAATATTTTAATTTGCTTAATTAAGGTACAGACCCAGCATTTGCCTGGTGTGAAAATGGGGAAACCACGGAAAACCATCTTCACGGCTGCCGACAGTAGGGTTCGAACCCACTATCTGCCGGATGCGAGCTCACAGTTGCGCGCTCCTAACCTATTTTAATTTGAACTGACGGTAAGAACGTTGTACCTTTTCCAAATAGTACTCAATTTATATCTGCCACACATGTATACTTTGATAGTTTAAATACATTATGTATCGTATTTGTATTACTTATTTCCATTTAGGAATTCGTATTTGTGTTAATTGTAGTAGTACAAGCATGGCTCCCTTGTTTGTTTATATTTTACTAACGTGCAGAAGTAACATATGGTTTCAATTCAGCGAGTGAAATATCTTTTTTTTCTTTTTTTTTTGCTAGGGGCTTTACGTCGCGCCGACACAGATAGGTCTTATGGCGACGATGGGATAGGAAAGGCCTAGGAGTTGGAAGGAACCGGCCGTGGCCTTAATTCAGGTACAGCCCCAGCATTTGCCTGGTGTAAAAATGGGAAACCACGGAAAACCATTTTCAGGGCTGCCGATAGTGGGATTCGAACCTACTATCTCCCGGATGCAAGCACACAGCCGCGCGCCTCTACGCGCACGGCCAACTCGCCCGGTCGTGAAATATCTAAACTAGTGATTATTCATTGATATGTTTCATCTTAATTCCTTTGTAAATGTGTGGTTTATAGCGTAGAGATCATAGTGCGTCGTTTTAGTGTATAGAAAAGTGGTAGTTATAGTGTTACTACTACTACTACTACTACTACTACTAAACGTTTTCATTCCTCCCCTGAAGGGGGAGGCGGGCCTCTTAGACGGTGACGCCTTCTCTCAGGCCGGGACATTTGTTACGGTGCAGGAGATGTACGGAGAAGGTGAGGGGGTGCGCGGCCGTGGCCTATACTACGAACTGTCCCGGCATTCGCCTTAGTGCAGGAGAATGGAAAACCACGGTACACCATTCTCAGGACAGCTGACGGGACGGACCAGGCGTGAAGTCCTGCACTGTGCCCCAGGCCCGTTTCCCGAATGCAGAGGCGTAGAGCCACGATAGAGCCGTGGCCAACTTTCCTCTGCTCGGTTGGCCGGTCAGAGTACAGAGCATATGGGACAACAACCCACTCTGCATCTGCCGACTTATAGTGTTAAGCACGTAAGGCCTAATCACGCCACCGTAACGCTTAACTGATACGTAAAGATATCCAAATATTACACATACAGTATATAGTGATCCTTAATACTTTTCATACAAAAAGGAAAGGAAATATTATGTCACTATCTTGAATAGTTTAAATCGATTAATCATAAGGAGCACGCTTAAAACGGAATTTTAAAACAATCCGTAATACTATACAGTATATAGTGATCCTTAATACTTTTCATACAAAAAGGAAAGGAAATATTATGTCACTATCTTGAATAGTTTAAATCGATTAATCATAAGGAGCACGCTTAAATCGGAATTTTAAAACAATCCGTAATGCTCTTCTTATGGAATACCACCTTGTTTTGCCCTACATCAGCTGATCGCTCAGAGCTTGATGTTTGTGCCACGCTTGGCCGGTAGAAACATAGGGAGCGACCTCTCTATTTATTTGTATGATCGAAGGAACTAAGCATAAACAGAGCAAGCGCGCTCCTCGTGGTCTACTGCACCGTGCGCTCGCTGCCATCTTACTACGCCAGTCACCTTCTATTCAGCTTACTGCTACCCAAGATACCAGCCATCCATGTATAGAGATCAGTGACCACGACCGACTGGGTCCCTCGCTGCGCTCCTTGACAATCGCTTGTGAAGCCCAGCATAAAGCTGTAATTGGAAAGTTTCACCATAATGCCGCTGGAGCGCTGGCCTCCTAGTCACTGACAGGAAGCTGTATACCGCAAATTGCCACATTTCCAGTTTTCTGGTTTTATTTATATTGTTTTACTTTTATCAGGACTCGAGATATCTCGAGAACTTGTAAGAATCGAATTCTTCGACACTTTGGTCTCGAGTACTCCCATCACTAGTGGAAAGTAGCTGGGGAGTAAGATAACTTTGCACATGCTATGTAATTGTCCTGCCAGCGACGGGCACGGCAGTCAGCTACTGATGGAATAAGAGCGATACCACTTTTCTTCCATCCATCAGAGCCTGAGCTCGATATTTCTCGAGTAGACAATGACCTGTTATCAAGCGTCCCCATTGTGCAAGATTCTCGACTCATGTTTGTATAAAACAAACGTGATACTAGAAATCTGTGTAAATCGTGTTGGTGACGTAGACAAATCTGATAAATCAGTCAAGTGCTAGCCATCCTCGTGATAAGGAGTGCGTGTGACACAATAGCTCTCCTCTCGTAGCAATGAACTGGTCTCACGAATATTACTGAACTTTCAAAAATGTATCTGGTTTGCATCTCATAGATCGCTTTGACCTTCTTATTTAACGGAAGTAACTTCAAGCTTACATCGTGTTGTTCTTTTTGTCTGAACCTTTCCCTGTTATCTACGGTCGGCGCTATTAGGCCTATGGAATAAGCGCATTTTTACGACCCAGTACCCTTTCTGACATATCCTGTGGGTGGGGGCGGTAGCATAACACCCACGGTGTCTCCTGTCTGTCGCATGAGACGACTAAAAGGGTACCCTTGGGCTCTGAACTTGGGAGCGTGGATTGGCGACCACGGTCACTGCTTCCACTTACTTGTGCCATGCTCATGACTTTCATCTATCCTATCCGACCTCCCTTGGTCAACTCTTGTTCTTTTCGGACCCCGACGGTATTAGGTATCAAGGCCTAGGAAGTCTTTCATTTTCACGCCCTTCGTGGCCCTTGTCTTTCTTCGGCCGTTACTTTAACTTTTCAAATTGTCGGATCCCTTCCACTGTATCTGATTAGCGTTATATAGAGGATGCCTGCCCATGTACTTCCTCTTAAAACAATAATCACCTCCAGTACCACCCTGTCTGACATCAACCTATGTGAAATGTTACTGAGGCATGAGAAATATATGCCATGTGATTGCGTATGAATCGAGCGCGTTTTTTAATTCACCTTTTCGTCTGCTCATCAGTCACCAGTCTGCATTTAGAGCTATCGCCAAGTGACAGATTCCCTGTCAGTTGTTCACCCGGCGAATTTATCGAATATTTCCCTTGATAATTTATTCCAGTCCCTTACTTCTCGTCCTATAAATGAATATTTGCCCCAATTTGCCCGCTTGAATTCCAACGTCATCGTCATCAGCTTTCCTACCTCTTAAAGTTCCGCTCATGTTTATGCTATTGCCCGCCAACTCTCCACTGACAGCTTGAAACATACCACATAGTCGACCAGCTCGTCTCGTTACTCCTAAGTCTTTCCAGCCCAAAGTTTGCAACATTGTCGGAAATCACCCAGAACAAAGGTGACCGAGCGAGTTGGCCGTGCGGTTAGGAGCACGTAGCCGTGAGCTTGTATTCCAGAGATAGAGGGTTCAAACTCCACTGTCGGCAGCTCTGAAGATAGTTTTCCTTGGTTTACTATTTTCACAGGTGGCTAATGCTGGGACTGTACCTTAATCAAGGCCACGATCCTTTCCTTCATAATCCTAACCGATTTTCTATCCTATCCTATGTCGGTGGGACGTTAAGCAAATTGTAAAAATATTGTTGTTCCGGGGTTTACTGTGGAACGCAGAGAGGTGAACGAAGGTGCGGGCTGAATGGATCTACGAAAATCAAAGATTCTTTTAAAACTTTGGAATAAAAGTTATATTTCTTTTCAGAAAATCAAATTGTTAAAAACAACGTTCTTCACTTTGTGAAGGAATACAGAATCAGGTACAATGACAATTTTGACACCAGAATAGATAATTTACAAGTTATTTGAGTTTCAAGTTCCAAATTTACAATTTTACAACGTCGCTAATGTAGCGTTTAGTCATATAATGAGATATATCTCCTAATAAATAATTTTCCAGAGCACTTTGCTCCAACCGTTACAAATTACGGCCTTCTAAAGGCACCACTCATTATTACACAAATCTCAGAAAAGAGGTTACATGCTCTCCAAATTCACCAAGGAGGCTGGCTCTCAATTTCTTACAGCCTACTCAAGAGAACTTTACACAAACCTTACAACTTCTGTCCTCTCTAGGCCCAACCTACAATTTACAATTTAGTTAACACAGGGATGTCTAGTACCCATACTACTGGGCCTTCGTAAAAAACAGGTTAAATTACTGGCCCAGACTCAAAAATATATGGAGGCGTAAACTTGCGCTCCAGGTAAGCCAAGTTTTAAAATCCTACTTGCGCTCGTGGCCCGATGATGCAAAGGCTAATCCCACACTACTGAGGTGACTAGAAAGAAAGGTTAATTGATGCTTGACAGGAAGAGAAACAGCTACAAATTGTATTCACCTCAAGATAAATTGAAGGGGAACTCGAGAGGGTAACGCACTCTCTATACCCGAATTTAAAGTTTAAGCCGTTATGAAATTATACATTGGCAAGAAGTAGTTTACATTTTTAGGAAACGGATGGTTACATAATCAGAAATTAGAACCTTCCCCCGGGTAAGTTTGCGGAGATAGCTACAGAGATATACCGGTACAACTGGTGGCCATTACCTGGGCTGATGTTCTGCCTGCCGAAGAATGAGGCGCCCCGCCTCCTATCTTAACACACACACTCAGTAATTCGACGATCAATAAGACAAGATAGATTGAATAAGCCGCAGCTTATATACCCGAGAGGAGGGTTCGAGAAGGCTCTGGACTAAATCCGGACACACCCTCTCATTTTTATTGGAGGAATGAAAAGCTACAAGAAGCGTATGATTGGCTGAAAAATAAATACAGAACATTTCTGATTGGCCAGACTCAAAAGCTGGCGGGATGAGAAGGAAGTGTTGCAAACCCTGAAGTACCAAAATAAATGAAAGTTATTTTAGTTGAGAAAACATATAAACACAAAACTTCTTTAAATCACTCATTCTTCCACCTTGCACCAGAGTGCATGACCTCAGTTTTTGTAGAGACATCTATGGAGAAAAGTTTTTAAACTTCTTGATATACACCAAAACAAAACAAAGAAATCCAATCAGTTTAAGAAACTTTAAAATAACATATTACTCAGTTATTCAGTTATACATTCTGATCAATGTCCCAACTTTATGCATTAGCAGTTTCAAGTTTTGTTCGATAGATAGTGTTCCTTAAGGCGCTTCTTCTAAATGTATGGGGTTGAGGTGTACCTCCCGGTACAATTATAATAAAGTGAGAGTGCGAATTTTGTGAGTTTGCTTACATCTGGAGGGTAATCTCAGAAACTACTGGACCGATTCTAAAAATTTTTGCACGTATAGAAAGATACATTATCCTCGAATGCTATAGGCTATATTTTATTTTCAAAACAATTGGAGGGGGGGGGGGAATGAAGCGAGATATTAAAAAAAATAGGCTAATATAGGCGAAATATCGAATTTGTCGTACAAGGACGAGTCAAAGCTCATGTTAAGCCCCTTGACGTAAAGAACACAACTCGGTAAGCCCTACAGGCCCGAAAACAATTTTTAATGCCCTAAAACCAACCGTTATGGGGATATTAGCACCACACTACCCCTGCTCTAGGAATCGGATAAAGAAATGAACTGCCGTAAACCAAGGCAACGTTAGCTTCAGGATTTTACAGCAGCGAGATTATTCGTGTACGTTCGGGCATAGCTGCCAACCAAAAT
This sequence comes from Anabrus simplex, assembly GCF_040414725.1. NCBI lineage: Eukaryota > Metazoa > Arthropoda > Insecta > Orthoptera > Tettigoniidae > Anabrus > Anabrus simplex. The sequence continues at coordinate 784,896,807 of NC_090265.1, forward strand.
TGGTACACATAATCCCTGAGCATATCTACAGTATATCTCAAAAACTTAACATTTTACAGATATGAAAATTTGTATTTTTAATATTTTACAATTAAAAACTAGTATATTTTGTTTTTGGAAAACTACTTAAAGTGGGGGTAAAAGGGACTGAAAAGGGTTGAATTATTTTTGTTAAGTTACTGATATATCAAAAACTGAAGATGTTACAGACGTAAACATTGGTATTTGGATCCTCCTTTAAAAAGAAAGAAATAATTATTTTGTTTTCCGAAAATCCACTTAAGGGACGTACTTTTTTGTTTCCGGAAAACCACTTAAGGGGCTGAAAAGAATTGAAAATTCAGGTGAATTTTGAAAATGAGTACCGGAATATCTACAGCGTATGTCAAAAACTTAACATGTTACAGACATGAAACTTGGTACTTGGAAAGTCCTTTAAAAATAAAGAAACACGTCTTTTTTGTTTTCGGAAGATCCACTTAGTTGGGGGTGGAGGAAGAGCTGATAAAGGCGTTGTATTCTTTTTATGGGGATACTTATATATCAAAACCTAAAGATGTTACAGGTGTGAAAATAGGTATTTGGAATCTCCTTTAAAAATAAAGAAACTTTTTTTTTTTACTTGAGAGAGGCACAGGCCAGAGCAAAGTGTAGCTTCCACCAAAGTCCCAGTCTCATCCATGGCTGTGACAATATAGAAGCTGGTGGGGCATGAGTGGTGCTGAGTAATGACATTTGGAGCATAAATAGCGTCTGAGTGTTATGAAAGGTGTTGCTCATAGGATCAGTCGTGCTGTAGTGGCACCTTCTGGTCCAGTGAGGAAAGCAATGGCAAACTACCTCACTCCTCATCTTGCCTCGTACGCCTCATTTGGGCTCTGCCGTTGGTTTTTGTGGTTTTCCTATAACTGCATAGATTTTGGTGGTGCTATTTGAGGATCCAACCAGCCTCTAGGCTGATGACCTAACAGACAGACAGACTTGAGAGAAGACGTTCTCACGTGTACAGTTCTATGTCGCATGGTCGTCTTAGCCCTAAAAGACATTACCACAAACGTGGTTTACAAAGAGTTTCTGGTGTAAATGAAACTCAATTTTTCGGTGAATTTTTATACTTTAGGGATTTTCATATAATGCCGTAGTACAATGCCAAGGAACGATTACTTTTATCAAATTACGAAATCCACGCGAGAGAAGCCGCGGGTAACTACTGTCAAGTGACGAGTGCTGTAAATACAGTAGTGTCAATATTGATAGTACGCAATATTTAATGAACTAACAAGGACAATTGCATTACATTCCTTCAGTGTAGTCACGTGCAATGTCTATTACCTTTTGCCGCTGGGGACTGGCAAGGCATTCTCTGTACTGTGCGGAGTACAGATGCCTCTACGGATAATTCCCGGACAGTCTACGGGAACGAGAACACTGACGATATCAATCTGATCTTGAGGAATGGGCGGGCGACTTGTCCGATGCAAATCCGCAGTCTCATTCCGACCCGCACGAAATGCCTTGACCCACCGTGCAACTGTCCTATACGGCAATGCATTCTCACTACGGGCTTCACATAATCGTTGATAACATTCTGATGCATTTTGCCACGGGTAACCTCGATTTTAATCCACAAACGCTGATCACCTTTTGAAAACATGCTTTAGGGCGGTGAAATCGACACTCTTCACTTCAAACATGACGAATAGAATACATAATGAGATCACTCTCAGAGTTCAAGCGCGCTCCCGCAGAGCGGCGCTAGTGGAGCCAATCACCAACGCTATATGTTTAGCTGTTTTAGTGGCGGTTACAGTAATAACCAAATACAACACCCAGTTGTTTATACTTACGAATAATACTGTCAGAGAGTTGTAAATAATATTCTCAGTCCCCACGAAGGAATATCCTTGGACTCTAATAAGAGAACACACGAGATAAAATGGAACATTACGAGAAGCGAAAGCCTTTTTAAACAGAGTACATAAAACTTTAAACATTCCGTGTTCTTAATCTGCCCCTTTAGGAAATTAATCCCAACTTTTACTGAGGAAAGACACACATAGCTCGCATTCAATTATGAGTTGCTTTCTTTAGTCGCCTTTTGAGAGACACTATTGGCTTTTGGGCATCGGTAAGAGAACTACACTGGCCGTGAATTTAACCACAACTAGACTGAGCTTGAACCTTGCCGCTCACTGTTACCATCAGTCCTTCACTCACATCGTGATTCTTGTTCCTTATCCTCTGTCTTCATTCCTTTTTCTACTGGCTGCCTTTCGCGATTTTACCTCAGTGAATAGGTATTTTGGTAAATTTGGAAAAATCTGAGTCGCTGCTCCTGGTTTTAATATCCACCTCACACGAGGAAGTTCAACGTCTTTACAGTTCACAACCAAACAGTCCGCCTTTATAAGTTAATTAAATCTGCCGAAAAATGCAGGTCACATATTCTGCTTTTGACTGACAATTGCTTACCTTTCCGCGAAATAACTTCGTCCGCTTCGCAGACACATTCTTTTCTTTTGGCGGTATAAATATCGTCTGCCATCAGGCTTCCTTCCGTAACCCGATTTACAACCAAGAACGAAACAGGACATTTTCTCGAAATATATGGTTTCCATGTACTTGATGAGCTGTTTTTTTCTGATAAGGCCAAGACTCTGTGTTTGTGCCAATCCTACTACATTTCTCAATTACTATAGGCCTACCTTTAGTGGTTTTTAAAAGTGAGGTTATAAAAAGTGATAAAGCTATTTTATCTGTGAAAGAAGATTATATTCTCTATGTTAAATTAGAGGACAAGGTATCAACTAATATACTGTCACAGTACGTATTTACGTTGCCAACGATTTGGGCGTTAAAGTGCTTTACACGAAAATGCATATGCCACCAAATAACTTCAAATTGATTCTCCTATTGATTATCTGAAGTGAGACAGATGTAGTATACCAGTTTGGTGAATCATTATCAGAATCATTGAAATTGAAATTCGCGACAAGGTTATATTTTTTAATAAATTTCTTGAACGAGGTAGGCTATTATATTTAAAAGCGTATGGTAATCGAAAGGTTATTCAAATATACGTATTTATAAAATAAGTATTGATTTATAGGAAGAAGAATTACGGTCCGGAATAATTTACGAAGGGTGCCTCCTACTATATATATACACCAATTCGATACATTTCCAACTTCTTTGAAATCACTTAAGAAAACTGATACGTAATCTGCCACTTGAACGACAGCCATAAATTCAGATCATTGGTGATTTATTAATTTATTGATTGACTGAATTGAAAGTGCCACACTTTGAAACGCGTCAATTATTCCCAAGGACTGTTATTTTAGAATGCAATCCTATATTAGCTATTTCCTGGGCCATACTAGTTCATAGAAAATATTTATATTTTGAATTATTCACATATGGCTTATCTAAATATAGGCTATTTCTAGATAGTTTTGGTCTATTACCCAAAGTAAAGTGTTCTGTTCATTATTATTGACAACTTAGCAATTCAGTACGATAATCAGAAGGTTATGTTTATGTATCAGAGGCGTGTTTACATTGAACCGATGCGTCGGCCATGTTTATTTTGTATTAAGGTCTGATATTATTGTAGACGGTCCTGGATGAGCCGTGGACACTTGGAGATCGCATCTGTATCCACCGACCCTCTCTATTCCAGTCAGTTTCGTGATATTCCAGTTGCTATTGCGTTTCCCTCTAATTTGATTCTACGAAGTACTTTGTGTCTCTTCTATTTGAAGTGTGGTATTTCTTAGTACCCATGACGTTTAGCAGTTACAAGGGTCGTCAGTCGAAGGAAATTTATCTCCAAACTAAGCTGCAACACAAATCACCACAGATAAAACTTCATTGATGTAATAAAAGGTACAGGCTAAATGAAAGTAAAGAAAGTATGAGAGATGAATTGAAAACAGTTAATAACAGTATAAGAGACCCTTAGCTCGCTTCCCAGAACCTGTCTGCTATGTGCACATAGCACTTTAATGGCGTTTGTGATAACTGTGCGTCGCTCGCCGCTATTTGTTGACGAATCCGACTAATTCTTTCCAGACTTAAGTAGGTCGATAACTGTGATTCTGAGAAAGTGTAATTCACTTAAAATATCCTATTGTTGGACGCTAATTGTAATATATATCTATATATATATAAGGAAGTCGGTCTGGAGCGATGTATATATAAATATTTAAAAATGAAAATAGACATGAATTAATGAGGCAGTTCCAGAAATCTCATAAATTTGAAACTTGGTGCAGGAGAAGCTGATGAGCCCAGGATCCCTAGAAAAACGAAAATTCTCAAAATTCCCTAAAGGGTGCACGCTGGGAGGCCTCAAATTTTGGGCTCAGCATACGAACGCAGTCGTATAATTTATCCAAAGCGACAACCTATAGGTTTCGTGGGCTTAAATAATTTGCAGAAATTTCCTAATTTTTATCCCCCGTCCCCCAGATCAAGATGGCGGATAGCCCAGTAGTGTTCTACGTAGAGCAGATTTTGTATATACATAAATAAAATCGTAACGATCATGTGTCTGTACATTGAGTAGTTTGGCGAAAGATTCGTACAGTTTCCCGTTTCAAGTGTAATAAAAACCATCTGCATATTTGTTAGCTTTAGTTTCGTGAAACTCCTCATTTATAACCCCTCCCTCAAAGCAAGAATGAGGGCGAAATTATATCTTTTAGCCTGTAACCGACGGAAAATTTCCAAGATGATCAAATTTTTCAACTTTCACCCCCGAAAAATATTGAAATATAGACGCAATTTTAATGAGTGTGCAGACGTTCTTCTTGAGGTATTTGTTGACCAAACGTTAAGTCGTATCACAAAACGGATGGCACAATCTCCGTTCAATTAAGAGTGATCTACAACTTTGGTCCTATGACGTTTCGTTCTATCACTATTCCTTATATGTTAGACTTGTCTCTTTTTCTCGATTATACATACATTTTGCTCTTTGTATAGGCTACGTATAATTCGTAGTTCGAATTACTTATACGAAATGTAGAAACATCTAATTCTGCACGAACATCGGCCCACCCAGTATCTTACGTGAGCCAAATTCTATGTTTGTAGCTGTCATATTAGTACCCGAGAGTAATGCACTGTGACAAAACCTTACCCAAATGCCATCCTATTCAACGTGTGTAACTCATTTTCACCCATAAATACTTGAGACAGGAGAAAATATATCAAAACCAGTCATTTAGACCGCTAAATGAAGCGTCTTACGGTACAATCCTTTGTTGATATGATGTATCGTTTAGCAGCAGTTAATCTGTAAATGAAGGTTTTCAATATTGTAAACATGCTTATACTTCGTATGTCAATCTATATACTGTATATTCATTGAGGTCGATTTGTAGCGATGTGGAAATGGTGTGTTTGCCATTATAATTAATATTTAAATCGATAGTGATTCTCGGCAGGAGGGCGTCTGCTATTGCAATTATGATTGTCCACATCGACTTTGACTGGCAGTAGGAATGTGATCCTTCTCCAACTCCTTTGTTACTAGCATTAGTAAGGAGGGACTAACAGTGTAATTAATAATTCCCTTCTCGACTTGACTGGCAGAAGTCAAGGGAGCATGCAATTTTGTTAAGAACTCCCCTAACCGATTGTGTTTGGGAGTAGGCATGTGTGGCCGCCATTATAAACAAATTTACCCGTCTAAAATGTGACTGGCATTAGGCATAGTGGCCTTGCTATTATAATGCAAACTCACCAACACGGTGTAACTGTCATTAAGAAAAGCGGCCTGCCATTGCAAAGATGACAGCACAACTCAATTTTGACTGGCAGTAGGGAAGGTGCCTGCTATTATAATAAAAATCTCCTCAACTGTAATCTGTCAGGAAGTAGGAAAGGGCGCCTGCCATTGTAACGAAAACTCCCCAAAATCGACTGTTGCCGCACATTAGGTAATGGGGCTTCCCATTATAATGAAAATTTACCTACTCGATTGTGAATAGTAGTAGGCAAGTGAGCCTGCCGTTATCATCACAACTCGCACTTTACATTGGAAAAATCCAATGGGAACCTCCCCCTGCTGTTTTTGGATAACGCTAAGAGACATGCAATTCATAAAATCTTATTCACTTCATGTACATTAATTTACTTGATATCCTTATACAATGTAGAATACCGTAGCGAAGCACGGGTGCATTTGCTAGTAAAATTTAAAGTTTCATTGATCAAAACATTAATTTTTTGTACCGTAATTCAGTGTAAATATCACTTGGCGACGACCAATGAAATCAAATTCAAAATGAATGAATAAACAAAAAATGACGATACTTAATAATATTCATTTTTTGAAGATACAGCGCACAAATTGTGCATAGAGTTGAGAACAAACTAGAATGGTCATGTATACTGTCATCTCTCACTTTTACAAAAGATCACAGTAGAAGATCTCCGATTTGTACAAATGAGTACATGGTATCGGCTGCAATGCACACCGCATAATTTACATAAATGTATGATTCGTCTGGGCTATGAAAGTACTAGGTTTTACATAGCTTATGGTGGTATCCATGTACCGCCATCGAGTTACCAAGTGTCGTAGGTCTTGGTTGATTTTTGTCCATGTGCTATTCGTGATGGCCTCCGTCGTATAAAGTCGATCCAGATTTCGTCTCTTTTCTCTACTCTGTCTTGCATTAGTTTCTCCCAGGCGTCTGTGAATGGTAGCCCTCTCTTCATCCGGCGGTCCTCAATGAGGAAGGTCTCATTGGCAAGCTCATATGCTAATAGAGATTTTACGTATTTCGATATCCCCAGGGTAACTTTCAGAAAGCGCGACTTGACTGCTTCGAGTGTCCTCAAGTCCGCCATGGTCAGCTTCTCCCAGATGATTTCCAGCCCATATGAGGTGAGGAGCTATTTTCGCGTCAAATAATAATAATAATAAGAAGAATAAGTCGAATAAATGCAGGTAAATAGACGCCAGAGGTGACCATAGGGTCTGTAAATTTAGAATATGAATAACAACTAATAATAAATGGTAAAATATAAAGGATTCCACTCGGATCGTGCCCACAGAGCTGAAAATCTGGTATTCTGCTGATTGGGCCTTACCTAACCCCACTGAAAACGAATAAGCGTGTAGGAACTGCACCTAGGTTCTCCAATAACTTCTCCACTAATTAAAAAAAACCCATATATATTCAGATCTAACCATTACCCGTACATAAGCACTTCTTCACCACACAATGCATATAAGATAGCAACGCACTCAATATTTAAAATTGCTGGAAGACTCCCAATACACATTCAAAACTCCTTGAACAATTCGCCACGAAAATCCAAGTTGCTGCCGGTCCATCTATCCAATCATGAGTTCGAGATATCCAGTGCCATGGCAACATTGGTAGATGTGTCTACAACTCGACCACGCCCACCGAAGCTGACTTTTGAATATTCATGTGCCAGGCTTTGGACTCTCCGTATGACTCATAAATTTTCCCTGGGATGTTTATCCAAATATGGAAATAGCTGTGTGTTTCCCAACTGCCGGTACAAAATTACTAATATCTAACACGGAGGCCTTACAGCTTCCAATATTCTGAACTTAATACACCAATAATAATAATAATAATAATAATAATAATAATAATAATAATAATAATAATAATAATAATAATAATAATGATAATGATAATATGCTGTAATAAATCCAATGTGGGGATGTGGTATGTACTATCACAAAAGTAACGTACATTCTTCAGTGCTACTGTTCGAATCGATACGATAGTGGAATTTGAAATGAATAGTTCCATATTGCATTGCCATTCCAAACGTTACCTTAATATATTGCCGTTCCTTAGAGCAACCGTAGAAACTAGAAATCCAAAAACCAAAGAGGGACCATTGAAACAATGTAGGAAAACGCTCGAGAAATACTTTCATGCGAAGTGGGGTTATTTGTCAAGCAACAATTAACTGGTGTACACATGATAATAAACTTTAAGTATTTGGGAAGTATTATCAGATATGATATGTATTGCACGACAGAAATTAAGAAAAGAATTGCCATAGCAAAAGAAGGCTTTAAGAAAAAATCAAGATTACTTTGTGGACCACTAAACAAAGATTTGAGGAAAAGACTTGTTAGGTGTTATATTTGGAGCATAGCGCTGTATGGCGCAGAGACTTAGACATTGAGAAAGGAAAAATGAGAGAAGATTGGAGGCACTAGAGATGTGGCTGTGGAGGAGAATAGAACGAGTGAAATGGGAAAACCGGGTAAGGAATGAGGAGATATTACGAAGAGTTGGAGAAGAACGAAGTATGTTGCAAACCATTAGAAAGAGAAAAATGAACTGGATCGGACATTGTTTGAGGAGGAACTGTTTACTGAAAGAAGGAATAGAAGGAATGGTGAAAGGAAAATGAGGAAGAGGAAGGGAAAAATATCAAATGTTGGACAATATCCAAGGAAATAAATATTCGGACATGAAAAACTTGGCGCAGGACAGGCAACAGTGGAGGAGGTTCATCCCATGACAAGACCTGGCGTAAGGCAGAATACCTAGATGATGATGACATGATAATAATATTTTGGGCTTTTGTCGTGTCAAAAAACAAGGTGAAATGCTTTTCGTTTCGTAGAAAACTTTGTTCCGCGTCTTCAAAAGAAAATATCCTTTGTTCACGAGCAAGACTTCTCTAATAATGAAGTTCTGAATAATATTTAAGAATGCTTTACCGTTGGTCTATAGAAAGTGGTACTCTTGTTCGTCACTTCCTTACACTCTTCATAACAAGATCAAAAAAAGAAAAGAACATTTGTATCAATTATTCATATCATATGGGTTTAGAATGAGAATGGGAAGGTTTCGCTATTCACAGTTCACAAGTTCACAGGAACGAGTACGGAACCTTGAAGTAAACTTAATCTAACATTTTGTAACTAGTTGGAAGTTGAGTACAGTACACAGCAAGTCGTTCGGCATCTCTGGGGACGATGTTTGAAGGGTAATTAGTTTATAAAAAGCCAAGTCACCACCAACGATCATCCTCAATTGGTAAGCCAGCAATTCTACAGTAGCTATAACCCGACAACGTAATTTCCATTGCAGCAGAACTAGCATGGTTATCTTATCCCACTCCTCCTGACAGTCTTTCCAGAGGCCATCCATAGTACTTGGACTTCTATATCCTAAGGCCCTTATCAGGAGTCCAGATACACAGACGTTCATGGGTGACACATCGGGTGCCTTCACCGCAATATCAGTAAAAGGAATTGCACAGATTCCAGTTTCCATCTCCATCATCTCTAAGAGCAGACGAGTCGAACGAGAGGTGTGGCTGATGTACCCATACGTGATTTTTCACCTTCTCATACAGTGCTGAGATATTTGTGTTTTAAACGGACGTTAAAACCTCTTGCTGATAGTATGTAGAGTTCACCTTCACATTATTAGCGAATGGGTAACTTGCCATTGTAGCAGTATCCAGCGATGATCATGAAAACCCTTGGAATACTTTTCTGGCATTCTTTATACAAACGTTTGATAATTATTTTTGTCTCTATGGCCGTAGTAAATCGAGTGTGTTTGTTACAGTCGCTAAGGTACACTTATGCTTCGTCTAATGTCACCACATTTTTGCATCAGTATAGCCCTCATACAGCTTTCTTGCGTTAGTGCGACGTTCCAAAATGTAACAAGGCAAAAGCTTGTGAACTCAGCGCTTATGCCGTTTTTCTATTTGCAGGTCCTTGTTGATTATGGTGTTAAGTGTTGAAACAGACATCCCCAACTTAGTGCGATAGTTCTTTGGGGGTCAGGGTTACCACTTCAGACAAGGGCCTTCAGCTGGTGGCTGGTCATGGATTTGCCTGTTTCTTCCCCTCTGGAATTTAGCCCAGTCGGCCTTTGCCTTTTTTATTCAATTCAGCACCGGTCCCGTCCTTCGATATCAAGAAATCACGCTTCTTGCACATTCCTTGCATTGCAGAATAGCTATATTTAACACGGAAAGGGCTGTTTTGTAGCCCTTCCAATAAGGGTCAATCCACTTCGGCATTGTTGCAGATAATATCACAAAACTCTGCACACACGTTCTCAGTACTGACGTGAATCATCACTCCCCGTTTTGACGTGCTCAAGTTGATAACAGCGCCGCCAGCGGCCTTCAGACTCGTCACCAGAGATCCCAAACGACCTTCTGTATATTACAGTTTCGTGCTGTATGTGGCTTGAAGTAAACTGATAATTTCTTGTTAAAAGAATAGGTTTTTCCTCTCTGGTTGTGAAAATTAGTCAAGTAGTAACAGTTCAGGTTCTGACTAAAATGTCTGTATAGTGTTAATTAGGTGTGTACAATAAAATAAGCTATTATTTTGTTATAAATATGGGTTTCTGTCAAATAAGTTACCAAAATACCATCCACATAACATTTGCCAACTTGTCCCCTTTTCGGCCCCAGTGTGTGTGACGTAAATCAAATTGTAACAGGAAAAAGAAAACCTAGAAAAAAAAAAACAAAAAAAAAACAAGAAAAAAAAACGAACCAGAACTGAATTCTGGTGACTGCAACAATGACATAGAAATACCCCTGTTCCATTCACCGCACAGCACTACTTTTTACAGAAACAATTATTTCCTAATTTACTTGGAAGTGTATGTAACATTGTATGTATGTTCAGTCCGTCAGCGTTGCCGCTGATGGGATCCTCAAGAGCTCTGCCATCAGCTGTCATAGATGGCCTAGGCATCACTGAAGAGGCGTACTAGGGAAATGAGGAGTGAGGTAGTTTCCCGTTGCTTTCCTCACTGAGCCAGAGTTGCTATTACATATCAGTCTGCCAAGCCCACTGAAATGCATACACCAACCGACCCTATGAGCAACATTTTCACACCATTCATAGCAGGGACTGGCTGCAGAAGGAATGGCATTACTAGCATCGCTCATACCTCAGTCACTTTCATATTTTCAAAGCCACGGATAAGACAGAGACAGATCTATGAAAGTAACAACATTGCTGTAAACACCAGGTCCTGCCAACAAAGGCATAATTTAAATTCCTCTTGAAGATTTCTTAGTCACCAGTAACTACTGGTCGGTTTGATTGGCCATGAAAGATACTTAGCAAACTTTAACCATATGTAAGAAAAATGTATAATTGTACATTCTGGTATATTGCCACTTGTGGATTTTTATCATTCTGGCAATAAGGAATGCATGAATACATTTTAAAAATCTAAAAATGATTCGAAACTGACCTAAAACGTTTTTAAAAGGTGGAATTACTGATAAGCCAAAATTGGCAAACAAATAAATTTAAAAATGCAAAATAAAAACGCATCATTATCCTTCTTTGTATCGCAGAATGAATGTATAAACTACTGAGCAACATCCTAATTCAGAGGGAAAGGAGATGCCATTTCTACAACATCCGCCGTCCTAGAGATCACCAAGCTCGTTGCTCTAAGTCTGATGAAGTTTCCATTAAGAACCAAACTAGTTCATCTCGTTGAGAGTTCCAAGAAGATATCTGCATTCTTTTTTGTGGATTTCAATGAGACTGTAAGATCCTGTTGGGCCCACCTTGGTTGCTATCCCTGTAAGACTTACGATGTCTGGCGTGAGCTTCAGGAGCCAAGAAACAAAGTCAGGATATATATAAAAACGTTTTTAAAAGGTGAAATAACTGATAAGCCAAAATCGGCAAACAAATAAATTTAAAAATGCAAAATAAAAACAGGTCATTATCCTTCTTTGTATCGTAGAATTAATTTGTAAACTACTGAGCAACATCCTAATTCAGAAGGAAAGGAATCTGGTGCCGGCACAGAATAATGTGGTTTCATGCCCGTCGATCTCTAAGTCTGATCCCCGTGTGGGTTGAAGCGGTAAAATAACACCCACGGTATCCCCTGCCTGTCGTAAGAGGCGACTAATAGGGGCTCCAGGGGCTCTGAACTTTGGAGCGTGCTTTGGCGACCACGGGACCCTTAGCTGAGTCCTGGCATTGCTTTCATTTACTTGTGCCAGGCTGCTCACTTTCATCTATCATACTCAACCTCCTTTGCTGAAATCTTGTTCTTTTCCGACCCCAACGGTATTAAGTATCGAGAACTAGAGGGGCTTTAATTTTCACGCCCTTCGTGTCCCTTGTCTTCCATTGGCCGATATCTTCATTTTTCGAAGTGCCGGATCCCTTCCATTTTTCTCTCTGATTAGTGTTATATGGAGGAAGGTGGCCTAGTTATACTTCCTCTTAAAGCAATAATCAGCACCATCACCACCACTACCACCACTCCAAGTCTGATGTTTTCATTATGAAACAAATCATATCAAAATATTGGGAGTTCAAAGCAGATATCTACATTCTCTTTGTGGATTTTAATGAGGCTTACGACAGCATTGTGTCGAATAGCACCAATGGGTCTGCTGAAGGCTTTACGTCCCCGTCCGACGGACGAATCACCATCAACGGCGTCATATACCCTCACTCCATATGAGCACTGCGGAGAGGTTTGGAAACAAATCCAGGCTTTTGGCACGCAATCTAGTGATTAGAAATTTTATACCAGCAGCTCTCCTACCTTGTTGGCCAACATTCTGATGGTGATAATTTTTTCGTTCAACGGGACTCGAACCGGCTAACCACGGTGTCGGACCATATAGATTTCACGCCTTAACGATCATGCCTACCAGTTGGGCTCCTCCAATCATTCATTACATTTGACAGTTTTTTTCTGTAAAAATCTTAGGAGGACCTTTAATAAACAATCATCACCAAGCGAGTTGGCCATGCGGTTAGGGGCGTGCAGCTGTGGGCTTTTGTTTGGAAGATAGTGGGTTCGAAGCCCACTGTTGGCACTCCTGAAGATTGATTTCCGTGTTTCCCCCATTTTCATACCAGACAAATGCTGGGATTGTGCCTTAATTGAGGCCACGGCCTCTCCGCATCCTTCCCACTCCTGGCTCTTTCCTATCCCATCGTCGCCATAAGACCTATTTATGTCGGTGCGACGTAAAGCAACTTATAAAAAAACCAACATCTGGAAACCACGCAGTAATCAGGCCATACGGATGAGATGGGCTGGACGTATTGTGCGAAATGATGGTTTACTGAGCCAAGCCTTCATTGGACTAGCCAGGTGGGTAAGCACCTCTGGATAAACTGAGTCTTCGCTGGAGAGATCAAGAGGGACAATAATGTCAATAAAGAAGAGGAACAAGTATGGGACGAGAGAAGAAATGTAAACATATGTGGGAGAGGGTAAAACACATTTATGTTTCAAATAGCCATGGTTGTAATTCCTGAGGAGGTTGGCAGTTTTAACACTGACGATAGAACACATCACTAATCTTAATGGTGCAACCATCTTCATGATCGATGTCCAGAAACTTCGCTCCGTTGCCGTACCCTGCTCAATTATGCGACCTACGTCATAGTTGCGGAGTTAAATAAGCGGTACGACTGTCTTAAGTAACCTCTCGTTATCGAGTATACTGACATGACGAACAAGTACGATACACGGGTTGATGTCCTTGTAAGACCCGCGCGTTTCCAGGTACTGATAGTGCTCGGGTACTGCCATCACGTAGATAACCGAAATGTTAAATGGAAAGCGGTTACAATTTCTTATCACAACAAAACAGAGTTTCTGATAAAAGATCACACTCAATATCACATGCCACCTAGAACCATTGGCGGCGCGTGGATAAAACGTCTGGGGTTCACTGCTTTGGAAAATAACGCGTTCACATGTATTGTTACCCGATGATTACATAGATGTAAAATTGTGACATCGCTTGATTAGCAACGTGACTTTCCCTTTATGGCACACGACTGCAGTTCGAAGAAGTTACTAAAACAATGAGAAATGAAAGACAGAGAATATGAGGTGTAATTAGGCTACTTTTAACTGATTCAGTTTCCTCTGATTTTGAAGACTTTGCTCGCGTAGAAATAATTGCTTCAAGAACGTGTTTGGCAGACTACCTAGGTACTGTTATTTATGTCGACGTATTTTGTTGTTTACTTTGCATAAAACACGTATTTTTATTTTTTTGGTTCTTTTCGGCCTACTAGGGACCACGGGGCTCGTATTAACTCTTAGCTGTGGTCTTCTGCTTTTTCTTGGCCCAGTACGCTTTCATTCTCTGTCTGTGTGCCTGCTTCCTCCCATCCGTCCACTTAGATATGGTGGTCTCTGTACTCCTCTTGCTTGTAAGGGACAGTGGGAAGACTCCCTGTAGGATGGACTGTCGGTACTGAGATCGGTTCTCTGCGGTCTCTAATGGGATCTGTCTTTCCTCTACGTTTGATTTTACTGACGTGATCCACTTGGACTTGGAAGCCTTTCCTCTGCTTGTCACTGTGAAGGTTCTGTTGGTGAGCCTGCAGCGTTTCAGGCGGGTCATGTGCCCGTAGAAGTCAGTTGCCTTTTTCTTATGTCTTCCTGATGTTCGTAGAGCTCGTCGTTGTGGCTGATCCTGTAGGTACCACCCTCCTCTCTTATGGGCCCTAGTAACCTCCTCAAGATCTTCCTCTCTTTAAGTTCTAGTTTCCTGAGTGGGCCCTTTCGATTCATCAAGTGGCACTCAGAGGCACAGAACACAGAGAGTCTTACTACTGAGTTGTAGTTTTCAGTTTTAGGTTCTCGGAGAGGTACTTGGAGGTGTAGATGCTTTTACAAGAATAGTAGGCTCTCTCTCACTTGTGCACCTTGTGTCTATGGCCAAGGTTTCGCTCTCGCTTGCTGAGATCCATTCTCCTAAGTATTGACTGCAAGAACTTTACTTACGGCATTGTTTCCTAGTGGGATTGTAGAACGAGCTCTACAGTAGTGCAGCAAAAACCGACTTGAGGGCCGACCTACAGAAGACGGAGTTTATCACTAATATAAAATACGTATTACTTATTAAAAGTTGCATTAATCACATAAATTTAGGCTGCGTACTCCTATTGGCGCTATATAAATCGTGGTTACCGAAGTATTCTGCTTGATTGCGATTAATTACATCAGAACCGCAAAATCGTAAATTTTAAAATCCCTTCAAAACTTACCACATACGGCAAATTTTAACCGCACGCTCTGAGACAGTGCTTCGGCTAATTTCGGAGCTGTTCGTTTCTATGACTGGTCCACTCCCTGCTTCTCATAAACCTTTGCTTTCCGCAACCTCCTAACGTCCCACCACCCCACGCCCGCAGTCCTGAGATTGAACCTCTTCACCGGTTCCGGAGAGCAATCGAGTGTAGAATTGCTGCATGTTCGAATAATGCATTTGATAACGTAGCTGGTGTTAAATGACGAACGCAGCAATTTTTTTTTTTTTTTTTTTGCTATTTCCTTTACGTCGCACCGACACAGATAGGTCTTATGGCGACAATGGGATAGGAAAGACCTAGGGAGTGGAAGGAAGCGGCCGTGGCCTTAATTAAGTTACAACCCCGCCATTTGCCTGGTGTGAAAATGGGAAACCACGGAAAACCATCTTCAGGGCTGCCGACAGTGGGGCTCGAACCCACTATCCAGCATTTTATTAATACGGTCTTATTTCGTCCATTTCGTATGTATACGAAGATGGCCCAGAAAACAATTCACCACAATTTTTCTCAGCCCCAACAATGGTACGACCCCCTGTGAGTGGGGAACGCAGACTAAGAATACACGCACGGGGCGACTAAAAGGGGCAACCAAAAGACCCTAATTTTGGAATACCTGTAGACAACAAGCATAATCGATTCAGGATTGTGCTTTGGAAGCAGCCCCTTGGTCAGTAATACCATTGTTACCATTTTATGGTAATTTCTGGGAAGATGGGACACTGGAGTGGGATCCACTGATTGTTTTAAGCTCATAATCATTGTTCATCGTCGTCTTTTTGAATTCTAGTCAGTGGATCGATTTTGGGCTTTTAAATTGTCATTACATTTCGTCTCATTTCGTACCATTAGGGGCCGATCACCTAGATGTTAGGCCCCTTTAAACAACAAGCATCATCATCAACAATGGTACAAATGCGAAGCTTTAGATAAGAAAACTTTGAAGTTTTCGCAGTGCGCGGGCGAAGTTATCGTTTCTTCCGAGGGTTAGCGTACTTGCAGCAATAGTTCAACTTAGCGTCTGTAAGTGATGTACGTTACCCCATCCACCCTACAGCGCTAACCTAGCTCCCTCAGACTTTCACTTGTTTAGACCGTTAAATAATGCCATTCTTGGGAGACATTTTGAGGATGACGAAGAGGTGATTTGCAGAGTGAAGAAATGGTTTCGTGAACAGGAGCGGTACCGATAGGGCATACAGATCGTTGTGTCTCGCTGGAGGAAGGCCATAGAACGGGAAGGAAATGACGTGGAAAATAGGGAGGGTAGAAGAAACATAATTCTTTCTTGTGTATTTCATTGTGTTCAATAAATAATATTTAAGAAAAAAATGTGGTCCATCTGGGCTACCCTCGTGGAATTCAACTAGGATGGAAGCAAGAAAAATTTGCAAGAATTCATCCGTAAAGGGTTCGATTCCCGTCTCCGCCACAAAATTTGAAAAGTGGTATGAGGCATTGAACGGGGTAAACTCAGCCTCGGGAGGTCAACTGAGTAGAGAGGTGTTCAATTTTCATCTCAGCCATCCTCGAAGTGGTTTTTCGTGGTTTCTCACTTCTCCTCCAGGCAAATGCCGGGATGGTACCTAACTTAAGGCCACTGCCGCTTCCCTCCACCTTCATTATCTATCCCTTCCAATCTTCCCATCCCTCCATAAGGCCCCTGTTCAGCATAGCAGGTGAGGCCGTCTGGGCGAGATACTGGTCCTGTTTCCCAGTTGTATCTCCCGGGCCCAATATTTCACGCTGCAGGACACTGCCCTTGAGGCAGTAGAGGTGGGACCCCTCGCTGAGTTCGGGGAAAAACCAAGTCAGGTTGGCAATAGTGATGAGCCAGTTAAAAAGAATAGGGCGGCGATATTTGCATTTTAGTGTGTAGCCTGACGTGAGGAGTACCACCCTATACAAGAGGTTAAAGTCTACTGACCGGTCAGAATTGGATCCGCGATTTTGGACTCTGTAACCGGTGTCCGAACATTTCGTACCACGGACATTCCATACCACTTAATTTTTGAGGACATTTCGTACCACCTAGGTCGTTATCCCATAATCTCAAAATATTTACGCCAAGACAGTACGTACCACTTGATGTCAAACTGGAATTTTTTTCCACGCAGGCGGGTGTAATGAGCCTGATAGACACACATTAGAAATCAGAGACAAAAATAATTTACATCATTTGCTGAAGAAAACTTCTATATCATAATAATAATTGCCCTTTAAACTATACTTATCACTTATGTTTACGTAAATGTTATCATAAGAAAGTAGATTTTTTGATATATAAATCCTAAAACAAAACAATACAATAGAAATATGCATCGTGTTCGGGCGCAATGTGCATGACGAGCATAAGGATGGATAATATTACTATTATAGAATTATTGTGAATATTTATAAGGTACTGCATTATTTCATTATCAAGTAACTAAAATAAAAGAATCGATGAACTGGCCGATATGGGCTTGAAGGTCACGCGGAAACAGGAAGTTACTGAAAGGTGGAAGTAGCTAGGTCCCCGTGAATGGCGAATACAACATAGTGCCAATCAGACCAGTTGAGCCCGACGGAAAGTTAAGATCAGTAGTGGTGACACCTTGCGGAGGCTTCTGCGGCAGTAGTGGACAGTGGATATACAAGTAAATACATTCATTAGGATATCGTTTTTACTTCCCACTCTTTCAAGTGGTACGGGATGTCCTCTCCTAAATATTTTAAAATCATTAGCTGACACTTCGCAGGCAATCACCCGATCAAATGGTACGAAATGTCCTAGAACCGTGTAGCAGCCGAGGTGTGCCGCCCAGTCCCATTGTGTTGCAAGTCTCCTTAATCGCGAGTGATGAGCCCAAGTGATGACCACTACGCCAAGATAAGGAGGAGAGCTGTTTTCTTAATAGCCAGACTCGTCACGTGACCGTACTCTATTGGGGTCAATGTCTACATGTGCACTGTCGTACAGTGGTGTAGTGCAGCGAGGGACAAGACATCAGGTGAGTGCTAACTCCTTAAGTACCTCGACCTCGTGTCATTAATTACTCTGGCGTTTGTCTTCTTCATTTCTCACCACTTACAGCGAGCATGGAACAGGAACAAATATTAACGCAAACATTCTTATAGGCCTATAATAACACTGTTCGCCTCCTGTGGGTGGAGGACGCAGACGAAGAATACACCCACGGTCGTAAGAGGCGACTAAAAGGGGTGACCAAGGGATGACCCAGTTGACAAATTCCCTTAAATAATTTCAAAGAACTTGGAAATTCACCAGACATCTCCCTACCTTGATAAATGATTCTATTCCCTAAATTTGTCCTCTTGAATTCCAGCTTTATCTTCATATTATGATCTTTCCTACTTTTAAAAAGCTCCATCACGCCATCTCTCCTCTACCGAGGCGAGTTGGCCGTGTGGTTATAGACGCGCAGCGGTGAGCTCGCATTCGGGAGATAGTGGGTTCGAACTCTATTGTCGGCAGCCCTGAAGATGGTTTTCCGTGGTTTCCCATTTTCACACCAGGCAAATGCTGGGGATGTACCTTAATTAAGGCCACGGCCACCTCCTTCCCATTCCTAGGCCTTTCCTGTCTCATCGTTGCCATAAAACCTATCTGTGTCGGTGCGACATAAAGCAGATAGCATCTCCCCACTGACACCTCGGAACATACCGCTTAGTGGAGAAGTTCGTCTAGTTACTTCCAAGTCTTCACACCCCAAAGTTAGCAACATTTTCGTAACACTGCCCTTTTCTCGGAAATCACCCACAACAAATCGTGCTGCTTCCCTTTTGCATTTAGGATATGTAATTTCCCAGAATGGTAGTATACTATCACGATGTAGCAAAGCTAATGCAGCGAGCTCGCAGTAACATATAAGAAAGAAATCAGCTCCCGAACGAAACTACCTTTACACCAGTCTGTTTGCGGACCGACTTTACCAGGAGTATGCATAAATTTTCGCCGTCTTTTGTGGTAAATAAAAACACGTAATTTTCAAGGGAAATTCATTTTTTGTTTACCGTATTCAAAATATTGGCCATCGGCTTCTACACACTACACCCATCTTTCAGGTAAGTTATGAATACCATGCCAGAAAAACTGCTTGTCTTTTGCGGCAAACCATTCGTCGAGCCATTTTCCAACTTCCTCGAAATTGCTGAAGTGCTGCTCTGCGAGCGCGTGCCCCATTGATGCGAAGAGGTGATAGTCAGATGGCGCCAGGTCGGGGCAGTACGGCGGGTGCGGAAGGATGTCCCATCCAAGTGATTTCAGGGCGTCTTTCACTGGATTTGCTGTGTGAGATGGCGCATTGCCGTGTGACAAAATCACTTTGCCATGTGTTCTGGCCCATTCCGGTCGTCTTTCGATCAATGGGTGATTTAAATTCATCATTTTTTGGCGATACCGTTGAGTTTGAGTTGGTTCATAGTTCAGTAGCGCCTGCAATTGTTCATCTTCGCACTTTTGTGGTCTACCAGAGCGCACTGTCTTTCACATTGAGATCACCACGTTTAAATTGTCTCACATGTTTTAATCGATGGAGCGTGTTCACCATATGTTTCTGCCAGCAAACGATGACTTTCCACAGCCTTTTCCTTTTGATTAAATAAGAAGAGCAATGCGTGCAGCAAATGTTCTTTTTCAGGCATAAACGTCGACATGATCACTGAACGATACAACGCAGACGTTAGTGTTTGGCGGAATCAACTTGTGTATGGTGGTAGGATAATGTCAGACGAACAAACTGATGTGCAGTATTTTTCAAATGTATGCGCTGCGTACTGTTCGCTGGGGCCATCTTTTAGTGAAATCGGAAAAGCCTTATGCATACACCTGCTACTGAACGGCTGTGAAAGCTGGGTGAACTCCGGATATCGGAGAAATAACAGACATGAAAGAAGTGAGAATGATTACTAATTACATAGAGATACGAACAATGGTCGGAGGGTATTCGGAATAAGGACATAAAGGCTTGCTTAGGAATAAACTCGAAGGATGAAGCTGTATGTGTGAATCGGCTAGGAGGGGGGGGGGAGGGGAGGGGGGCGAACCAGTGCATTCGTCTATGTCAGTAGCGTCATCTTTTCACTGTGACTTCTCTTCTGTAACTAACCTTGTAAGAGCTTGAGAAAATCTCGTATGAAGTGAACCCATTTTTACACTTCAGTCCAGAATTAAAATATCTGAATTGGCCAGAAAACGAACGCACGGCCTTCGAATGAGAGACAGCACGCTACCTCTACATCACAGGGTTGGCTAATAATAATAATAATAATAATAATAATAATAATAATAATAATAATAATAATAATAATAATAATAATAATAATCGATGAATCAAAAAGATCCGCATCCCTTATAGAAATTGCTTGTCCAAACACCTCCAGTCTGTAAACAACAATAGGCACAAAGATATCAAAATACTCAGAACTGGCAATAGAAATACAACGCCTGCGGAAACTGGAATCAGTTAACACAGTTCCAAAAGTAATGTCATATAATTTAATAATTTCGTGTGGCTATTTCTAGTCGAGTGGAGCCCTTATAAGGCAGACCCTCCGATGAGGGTGGGCGGCATCTGCCATGTGTAGGTAACTGCGTGTTGTGGTGGAGGATAGTGTTATGTGTGGTGTGTGAGTAGTAATGTCATGTACTGGTGTTATTTCGGAAAGCTTGCACAGCTCTCTCGCCGCATTAAAACTGCATCATCACACCTTCGTTGAACTAAAGAAAGCCACCCTCCTGAGCACGTGCCACACTGTGAGAAAGATTCTAGGAACGACTTTTCCTCTTAGTAGCACCAAACAGCATGAAGGTCCAAGCCGCAGTGCCCATGATACTGAAGGACACATTTCCAGATGAAAAGTTGTTTAGGGACATCATCTGTGCATATTTATTTTATATAGGCTGTGTTGTAATTGATGCTGTTGTAAATATTTGTAGATATCTATATAACTTCATAATCAAGTCTGTGACTCCTTGCTTGGGCGGAATCAGCCCATTATGTTACAAGCCGAGCCTTCCTAAATAGATGTAACGATAATAATACCCCCTGTGGGTGGGGAACGCAGACGAAGAATACACCCACGGTATCCCTTGCCTGTCGTAAGAGGCAACTAAAGGGGGCGACCAAGGGATGATCGAATTAGAACCATGAGACTACTTGTAATTTGTACCACCACGCGGGAAACATCATTGGTTGCCTTTATTTGCGAGTAGTACCACTTTGTTAGATACACAATAGGTTTGTGATCAGTAGCAACAGAGTGTGAATCAGACTGGGATTTACACTACCCGTGATTAGTACCACTATGTGAGGAACACTACGGGTCAGGGCGTTGCCTATGATTAGTACCACTATATGTGCGACACCGCGGGTCTGCGTTGCGTATGATTAGTACCCACTATGTGAGGAACACCACGGGATAGTACGAGTCCCTGTGGTTAGTGCACCTATGTGAGGAACACTATTGGTTTGAGTTTCCTATAAGTGGCGCCGCAATGTGAGAAACACCATAGGTCTGCGTTACATGCGCGTATTACATTACATGTGAGTAATACCATAATGTGTGGAACACCGCGAGCCTACGCTACTTTTCATTAGTACCGCAACATGACAAATATCATGGTTCTACTTTCCTAGCGATAAGTACCATTATGAGGGGCCATTGACCGGATTTTGGACCCCTTTTGACAACAAGCATTATCGATTCAGGATTGTGCTTTAGAAGCAGTCCGTTGGTCAGTAATACTAATGTTTTACGAAGGTTTCTGGGAATGTGGGGCATTGCGGGTCGGATCCACTGATTGTTTTAAATTCATGTTCACCCATTCATTCTTCGACATCACATTTTGAATTCTGGTCAGTGGATTATTTTCGACTTTTAAATTGTCATTACATTTCGTACCATTAGGGACCGCATACCTAGATGTTAGGTCCTTTTAAACAATAAGCATCATCATCATTACAATAATAATATATTTTTAGATTTGGCTTTACGTCGCACCGACAGAGGTAGGTCTTACGACAACAGTGGGATAGGAAACCACGGAAAACCATCTTCAGGGGCTCGAGCCCACCATCTCCTGGATGCAAGCTCACAGCTGCGCGCCCCTAACTGCACGGCCATCTCGCCCTGCATATTGCATTTATAAGGACTAGAACGGCTTTTATCTTACATTTCACCGAGCTCGATAGCTGCAGTCGCTTAAGCGCGGCCAGTATCCAGTATTCGGGAGATAGTAGGTTCGAACCCCACTGTCGGCAGCCCTGAAAATGGTTTCCCGTGGTTTTCCATTTTCACACCAGGCAAATGCTGGGGCTGTACCTTAATTAAGGCCACGGCCGCTTCCTTCCCACTCCTAGCCCTTTCCTGTCCCATTGTCGCCGTAAGACTTATCTGTGTCGGTGCGACGTAAAACAACTAGCAAAAAAAAAAAAAAAAATTATCTTACATTTCATGAGCCTTACCATTCCTTTCACGATACATTCATTTTTCTTTCGCTTTATCCGAACTCTCTATCTCCCTTGTGGGTGGAGTCAAGGATGAATTATCTATACCCCCTGCATATCGTAAGAGGCCTCTAACCCCTAAAAACATATCCATGACTCTATAAATTTCGTGCAGTGGAGAAAATGTACGTGTGGAAATTATTATTATTATTATTATTATTATTATTATTATTATTATTATTATTATTATTATTATTATTATTTCACACCATTGTGCCCAACTGAGGAGCACACTTGAACTTATTTAGCTGATAATTTTGCTTTCTTCTCTTCCCAAAATCTCTTCATCCTCTCAATGAAATTCTTAAGTTCTTCTGTCCAGGTTTTATTAGTTCTAGCTTTTACAATGATTATTAATCAGCGTTCTGAAAGCAGATCGGTTCTTCACAGTTTCCTAGTTGATGCTGATTTCCTGAAGATCTCATTATATTGCATTTAGCCAGTTGTTCTTGACTTTCAGTGTGAGGGCAATATTTAAAATTCTTTTGGTCAGTCTATCATTGTTCATTCTGAGAATGTTACCATAGAATTTCAACCTCCTTTTCCTGATAGTGTCTGAGATTTTTTCAGTATGGCAATGAATTTAATGAGATTTCCTTTTCATCCATACTCCCTCTGTGCAGACTGGGCCGAAAATTTTCCGTAAAATTTTTCTTTCTCGCTTTTCTAAACCTTTTATGAGTGATCTACCACCAATGATTAAGGTTTCCGATGCGTATAATGATTCAGGTTTTATTACTGTATTATAATGTCTTAGTTTTGTTTTCCTAGTTAATGATTTGTTGTTATATGTGGTCCAAGTGATTCGATATGCTTTCTGTAATTTAGTGATTCTCTGTTCATTTGCTTCACGTATTTAATCCAGAAGGTCGAATGATTTCCCCAAGGTATTTGGAATTATTTACTTGGGAAATTGTCCATATTTAGTCATCATATCTTGCCCATCTAGAAACCGAGAGGCTCTTTCCATGTACTGGTTTTTTCATATGATATTTTAAGTCCTGTTTTAGGCTGCTATTTCATGTAGGTTTTCGAGGGAGTGGATCGCTTCTTGCCTATTATTAGGAAGAATTGGCAGGTCATCTGCAAAAGCTAGACACCGCACGTGAATTCTGTTTTTCAGTTGTCTACCAAGAGTTATTCCCTTAACTTCTTTTCACCAGGTTCTGATGACTTTTTCTAGATCAAGATTGAACAACAGAGGTGATAGTCCATCTCCTTGTCGAACCGCTGTGTTGAAAAGGCTTAGATATTTCTCCTAAGAATGTACCTTTGCAAGTAGTGTCAGCTAATGTTTATTGTTATTATTATTATTATTATTATTATTATTATTATTATTATTATTATTATTAACAACGTAGGGGCCCCATATTTCGTCCCCTTAGCAGATTTCGACTTATAGAAATTCACGAATATTATGGACAAGGTTAGCAACTGATGTATATACAATACTGAATGTATTCTCCACTTACATGTAGGGGCAAGTTACAACGAAACTGTTATAACCTAGTCAATATTTGACATAAACATTAAAAAACTAAACTACCAGAAACGTGTTCGTAATTTGGTTCCCCACCACTAACTTACTGAAAAGTACAAATAATTTTAATATGTTTTCTCTTTCCTTTTTAACCTCACCAAATACTTTCCCTATAATGAATAACTTGAAGGCCATGTATGAAAAATGTTTTCTTGGTATTCGTTTTAGTTTTTCAGCGTTGCTCGTGAGATGTTAAACGCTTTACTTAGCACGTTTGCAACCCATTATCTTGTCCCTTACTGCCTTAATAGCTTTTTTCATAGCCTCTTTATCACACTGCTTGTGTTTTCCCATCTGAAAATAATAATAAACTTCATAAATAACAAATTAAATGAAGGGGGACGAAATTGCGAACATTCCCTGGTTTATTATATTGGCCGCTACAGTAACTCACGCCAACCACCTCACTGTAGCGATTACACGCCAGGAACTACATCACACGACTGAAATGCAGTTCATACACATATCAGTGCTCACTCTAGGAATAACAGGCTCTTAATCTGAATGTTGCACTAACTCAGCTCAGTATGGAAAATGAATCCTCGTTGTACAGGGAAACTAAACGTGGTGTACACAACCAACTGTCACAACAAGACGGCGGGACGCGTGTGCGCGCGGATAAACATTAGGTACCAACTATACAACTAAAAAATCCCTAGGGGAACAAAATTAGGTGCGTGGACGGAATTTGGCCCCCTACATTATTATTATGATTATTATTATTATTATTATTATTATTATTATTATTATTATTATTATTATTAAGCGTACTGTATGGCATAAGTTGTTTTTTACGTAGCTGTAACACAGATAGGTCTCATGGTGACGATGGGATAGGAAGGATCGAGGAGTGGAAAGGAAGCGACTGGGACCTTAATTAGATAAGGTACAGACATAGCATTGCCTGGTGTAAAATGGGAAACCACGGAAAACTATCTTCAGGACTGCCGACAGTGGGGTTCAAACGCACTATCTCCCGAAAGTAAGCTGGGCAGCTATGTGAACTGCGCAGCCACTAGCTCCGTCTATGGCTCAAATGATATGGATGGAACAACAATTGCAAATACATCTTTTTTAGAACATAGACGTAACACTTCCAAGTCTCCAACCACTGCTCCCACAGTGACGAGGTTTCGCCAATCTCCTCCGACTAGTACGGTATGCGTAAAGAAGCTACAAGCAAGTGAAGTAATGCTAGACTTCAGTCTCGAGTCATTAGGGAAGCTGGAATTATCCATATCGTAACATTTAGCTACACACTTCAGGGCTAATTAATTTTTTTATTTTTTTTTTATTTTTTTTTTTTTTTGCTACTTGCTTTACGTCGCACCGACACAGATAGGTCTTACGGCAACGATGGGACAAGGAAGGGCTAGGAGTGGGAAGGAAGCGGCCGTGGCCTTAATTAAGGTACAGCCCCAGCATATGCCTGGTGTGAAAATGGGAAACCACGGAAAACCATTTTCAGGGCTGCCGATAGTGGGGTTCGAACCTACTATCTCCCGAATACTGGATACTGGCCGCACTTAAACGACTGCAGCTATCGAGCTCGGTGGCTAATTAATTGGGAAGGACGGTCAGAAATGTTGTGTGTATAGATGTTGTTTCAAAATCTGTGTTATCGTGGAAGGTGCAATAGCGTGTTTATCTGTAGTTGAAGTTACGAATTCAGAGAGATTCCTGGGGACAAACACTTTCAGGAAAGATAAAAGATAAATGGGAACAAAAAAGAGTTTCTTGAAGTGAAATAATAATTATCTCTTATCATATCTGTAATGTAATGTAGAACTCTTACTTGTGATATATCTGCAATGATAATAAATGTACGATAGAGTCCTTAGTTATCTGATTTGGTGTCTAGTTGAAAATGCTTTCCAATCGGTCAATTTATAATATGAACAAAACGGACCGACACAGATAGGTTTTATGGCGACGATGGGATAGGAAATTGCTAGGAGTGAGGAGAGAGGAGTGAGAAGGAAGCGGCCGTGGCCTTAATTAAGGTACAGCGCCAGCGTTTTGCCTGGTGTGGAAATGGGAAACCACGGAAGACCATCTTCAGGGCTGCCGACAGTCGGGTTCGAACCCACTATCTCGCGAATGCAAGGTGACAGCTATTTGACGCAGACCACTCAGTCAGTGTGAGTTAGAGCACCCGCACTTTCTCAAAACCCGGTGTCCCTGAACACTTGACAAAATACACGGCAAGTACCGCTGCTACTCTGATCGCCTCAGGCCTCAGCAGTTGGCAGTTTCCTGTGCTGAGGTCATGTCTTTCAAGGCCTTCTCGAATGTGGCGTCGTTCGACGGACAAGCTGAAGCCTTTCCTCTGATCAGGGTCCTGGTACTTCATGAAGTAGGCGTTCCACTATATATATTAATGATTATAAATATGTCTTTCTATAAATGAAACTCAGATCGGTAATATCAGTTTATTTACATCATTTCACAAATATAAGTACAGAGCCTTCTTCATTATGTCTCTCAGTCGTGGCCATCCATCAGTACTCCCCCACCGCCCACCAGCAGCCATGAAAATATCGCTAGAGGGGCAATTCATTAGGAGAAGCTGGAGTTTCTAGAATTTAAGACATCGTGGACATCATCATCTAGACCAGAGGTGCTCAAGCTGGGTATTTCATCCCGCGGGCACACAGCACTGTAAGCGAGCGGGCAGGCGATGAGCGTTTGCTATTCAGTCAGAGTGACGTTGTGGCTACGTCACAGGTCGTGAAGGTCGGGCGAAGTCCTCCCAGTCACTCTCAATCACTGCGGCGATACCTGAGTTTGAAATGGAGGCAGAAAGTAATGAGAAAATCAGGTCAGAAATCCACGTCATTTTCAGTTTACGTTGTAAACAGTAAGTTACTTGTGTTCATTGCAGTTTATGTATTTTGACTGGATACAATAAAGAGTTGTGCTTACAGCCTTAAATATTTTTGTAATGTACGTAATGAATTATAATTTTCATTATTACATTTTAAGAGGTGCTTTACAAACATGCATTCAAACAGAAAACGAGTAAAGAAACAAGCGATTTTAGGCCGGAATTGATTTTCGATTTTTTTAGTTTGATAGAGCTATCAAAGACTCGTATCGTATCGTATCGTAATCTGCTTACCCTCCAGGGCCAGTTTTTGCCTCGGACTCTGCGAGGGATCCCACCTCTACCGCCTCAAGGGCAGTGTACTGGAGCTTCAGACTCTGGGTCGGAGGATACAACTGGGGAGGATGACCAGTACCTCACCCAGGTGGCCTCACCTGCTATGCCGAACAGGGGCCTGGGTGGGGGATGGGAATATTGGAAGGTATAGACAAGGAAGAGGGAAGGAAGCGGCCGTGATCTTAAGTTAGGTACCATCCCGGCATTTGCCTGGAAGAGAATTGGGAAACCACGGAAAACCACTTCCAGGATGGCTGAGGTGGGAATCGAACCCACCTCTACTCAGTTGACCTTCCGAGTCTGAGTGCACCCCGTTCCAGCCCTCGTAACACTTTTCAAATTTCGTGGCAGAGCCGGGAATCGAACTCGGGCCTCCGGGGATGGCAGCTAATCACACTAACCACTACACCACAGAGGCGGACTATCTAAGACTCACAATTTGAAAACTCCGGGTCATTTAGCCCTTCAACTTTCGGCATAATTGACGAAATCGCTTAATTTGACGGTATTCGTAGTATGGGGATCCCTGCTTTGTCTGCTAAGAAATGTTTTCAACTTTAAAAAATAAACTTTTTCATGGACAGAAAATTTCGGGCATTCTTTCAGCGTTTGAAGTTTACTGAGTGGGTTCAGAGAGACTGTATATTCTGTGCATTCTCACATGAAGTCTTTGAATTGATTGTTCGCGATGTCAGGTTATTAAGGCACCAAATAATCTCGTGATCACTCGAGGTACTTCACCAAGTGACAATATCACACTGTTATCTTCATGTGACGACATTGATGTAGGGAGGAACTTTATCATTGCCGACGTACAAAGTGTCATATTTGTCAGACTAGAAGTCTTCACATTATGACTTCTCATGGCCTATTCGCTTTAAGTTAGATATTATTAATATTAATTTATTATTATTATTATTATTATTATTATTATTATTATTATTATTATTATTATTATTATTATTGTTGTTGTTGTTACGGGGTTACCCGTAGAAGGCAGAGGTGAAAGAAGGTGCGGGCTGGAATGGGTCTAACTACAAGTTCGAAAGATGAATTAAAATTTCAATAAAGGTTATATTTTCATAAGTAGAAAAACTTAACAAATTTTACATATAATTTAAACAGATGACAACAACCCAACCACTATCTACTAATCAGGTACAAGGTATAATTTTACAAACGAAAGCCCGAGTTTTGGGGTCTTTACAAGTTCTGGCTTCAAGCCCCAATTACACAATCCTTGAGCTACTAGCCCAACTTTACCAAGGTACACTAATTTATTCAAATGGCAGAAAAACCCCTTCATTCAAGGAGCACTGGCTCCCAACTTTTAACCTCAAGCCTCTCAGAAGCACTTTTCAAACACAAGAAAGAGTTGACCCGCTCTCAATTTTTCAAGCCTATTAAAGGCAATACCAGACTTTACAATCACTTGCCATCAAGGCACAACTTACAAGAATTAAACAGGGGTATCTCGTACCCAGCCTACAGGGCCTTAAAAGAAAAATAATAGTTTAATTTAAATGGCCCTAAATGCAAAAAGGAAAGGAGGCGTGGATTAGCACTCCTAAATACACTTTTTAAAACCTAAGAGGCACTAGGCCGATGACACATGGGCTATTCCCAAGCTAGGGAGGTGACTCGTATAAGAAAATTTTAATACATTAAGAGTAGAAGATAGGTTATGAAAACGTAGTCACCTCAAATCAAAAATGAAGGGGAGCTCGAGAGGGTAAAGCACTCTCTATCCCCGATTTACAGTTAAAGTAATAAGAATATTTTACACAAGCCGGCACTAAGTTACATTTTTAGACAGGTAGGTTACATTGAAAAGGTTTCGGACCTTCCCCGAGGGTTAAACTGCTGAGCTAGCAAGAAATAAAGATGTTAAACGGCTATTACCTTTGTTGAAGAGCTGCTGCCCGAAGGAAGAGGCGCTACCCGCCCCTGCTATACTTCTATACACTAAGCTAGATGTTGTTGAAGTGGCCGAGAGCCAGGAAAATCAGCAATTTTTATACTCTCGGGGAAGATTCGAGACCTTTCATGAAAAATTAAGACACACCCACAGTCGTTTATTGGGTAGCTTACAGTCACACATCAAAATTGGAGAAGAAAGACACAATTGGCTGAAAATAAATGACATAAATTATTGATTGGCTAACTTCAAAACTGGCGGAAAGAAAAGATTTATATTGCCAACCCACAAATGAAAGAGCGAAATTTAGTAAGGAACAAACTTATGAATACAAAATTTCTTCAAATAAAGTTCTACCCCTTCGGTCCAGGGTGCATGGTCATAGTTTTTGTAGAGACATCTATCAGATAATGTTCACACTTCTTGATAATTAGTAAACAAAAGCAGTTCGAAATTAACACAGTGACATCTACTGAGAAACTGTTGAGATAATTCAGTTTTTAAAGTTCCGAGTTTCTGCTGTAGGGGAGTACTTTAAGGCGGAAAATTCAAAAGTACGGCGTAGAGGTGTACCAACCGCCAACCGGTACAATTATTATTATTATTATTATTATTATTATTATTATTATTATTATTATTATTATTATTATTATTATTATTATTATTATTATTATTATTATTATACCGGGGTACACCTTCTCCGGCGAGTTAAACTGCGCGCCTTCTATAAGGTCACCTAGGTAATCTACCTTGAACTGATGTAGTACAAGATATTTTGGTTTTCAACTGTTACATATCTCTACCATAGCGTTAATTGCTCCATCTCGCGGGGTAAACTACAGCTACTCCGTAAAGAAATTTTTAATGTTGGGATTTTTCAACCCGTTTCTTAGATTGTTTTTTAATGTATAGAAGTTGTCAACACTTCTGCTTGTTCCTTCTTCAATAGTAATCAACCTATCAGAATTTTGTGGGTGTGTACAGGAATCCAGCTTGTCAGTAAAGAGTTCCATTTTTTCCCTCTGATTAGTGTTATATGGAAGATAGTTGCCTAGTTGTACTTCGTACTTTGTACAATAATCACCAGGAAATTTCAGATCTCCCGATTTTGTTGTAACACACCAGAAAACCCGAAAAAACAAAAAATCCCCCGAAATTTCCTCCAATCCAAATATAAGAAAAATGAATAATAATAATAATAATAATAATAATAATAATAATAATAATAATAATAATAATAATAATAATAAATGGTATCGGTACATAATATATTTGTGCTGAGAAACTCTTTCCTCGTCTCACTGTGTGACGTTTTATCTATAACATCATACGATGGGTACATTCCCGCACTCATTTTAGGCTCGAATTACGGAATCTCTCCCATATTATTGAACTCAAAACTCATGCTTCACTGCATCATTCGAAGGGAAATCCCCGACCCGCATATAATAAGATCAGGATGTTACGTGAGTGAGTCCAGTCAGTCGACCAGACCATTTCTAGCCGCGTGTTGAAAATTACATTTAGGATCTTGACACCTAGTGGCGGACGTTAAGAAATACGGAGGTTTAATGTTGAGAGTACAGGTACAATAGAATGCTGGAATGCAGTATGTAAAGTAAAAAAAGGGAGATGGATCACAAATATTTCGTAAGCTATCAATCGTGATGTTGTCACTCTTGTGTTTGCCCCATTCATCTACCAGTGTTGAAAGGATTTTTTCTGCTATCAATCGAATGAAAACAAAAGCCAGAAATAGACTGAGCACTCAAACGATCTCCGGACTTCTGCATTCAAAACGGAATACAAAATCTACACCTTGCTACGATTTCGAAATTGGCACACAATTTCTACGCCTGATTAATAAAGACATCTACAGGAAGAGTGGGGAGAAATAATAATAATAATAATAAGAAGAAGAAGAAGAAGAAGAAGAAGAAGAAAAGCAGCATAGATTGGCCAGAGAGTAAGGGTGAATGAAAATGTATATTTTTTCTCATAATAACTTCGCATGACTATTGCATTCTTTAATTTACACTAGTGTCCAAGCATAATCACTAAACGAGGCCATACCGCCTGTTAGAAATGTCAGACGGATTGCTGAACAAACGGAAGCTGACTCACACACAATGTCACACAATTTGTCCAAAAAGAAAAAAACGCCACCACCACCATACTGGTCCCGTTCCACGATGTTCCTGTGGTTGTATCGGCTACCCGATTCTCTCCAGATTAATGTGCGACGGGAATCGTTCTGCAAACTGAAGCGGGATTCATCTGTGAAAAGAGCACATGCCTCCATTCATTCATGGTCCAGTTTCAATGTTGACAGCTCCACAGGAAATGGGGCCGTCTCTGTGCTGGAGTGAGCGGGACGCACACTGCAGGACGTCAGGAAAACAGCCCTGCTGTTCTGAGCCCCCGGTACACACGTTGCCGGATAACGGTAACCCCTGAGACGGCTGCAGGTGCACTCCGATTTCGTCGGGCGGTTAAGGCCAGATATCGGTCCCGGTGTGGGGCGGTTACCCTTGGTCGACCTGGTACTGGCCTATGACTAACATCTCCTGTGTCTCCAAAGCCTGGAAATGACACTTTGTGGCACATTCATGGACACGGCAACTTCGGTCTGTGTCTGGCCTGCTTCCAGGGGGCCGAGTATTCTACCCTGCAAAACGGGATCCAAATGGCGTCGTTGTGCCATTATGTTGCTACACTCCGCACACTATAACAGGGCAAACACGACTGAGGGAATATGGGGCGCAGGCACTGGTTGTGTTTACCTTGCAGTTACGCCGCTAGTCAAAGCAGGGAACATTCCTTTCCCATACAGAGCGAACACGTAAGATGCATATGTCGTGCGATTTGCGGTCTATTCCCTGTTGCCCTGCTTACTCGTAACTTATGCTTAACTTTTGTACACTAGTGTAGTTATATTATAAAATTTCAGTGCTCGGGGAGTGAGCCACCGTGGCTCAGGCGGCAGCGGACCGGCCTCTCATCGCTGGGTTCCGTGGTTCAAATCCCGGCCACTCCGTGTCAGATTTGTGATGGACAAAGCGGAGGCGGGACAGGTTTTTCTCCAGGTACTCCGGTTTTCCGGTCATCTTTCATTCCAGCGACACTCTCTAATGTCGTTTCATTTCATCTGTCAGTCATTAATCATTGCCCCAGAGGAGTGCGACAGGCTTCGGCAGCCGGCACAATTCCTATCCTCGCCGATAGATAGGGGCTTCATTCATTCCATTCCCAACCCGGTCGAATGACTGGAAAGAGGCTTTGGATTTTCATATTTTTCAGTGCTCGGGAAACTACCGAAATTTTCATTATAATTTTTACGTACAATCTACTGATATTTTATTTATAGACCTGGCAACACTGCGTACAGGGACACTCAACAGTCGGGATAAGCTACGGAAGATGATAATGATGATGATGATTATAGTTAATATTATTTGGCATCCAGCAATACTCATTTGTTATTTCTGGTATAACCGCAATATACTCGTACCTCGGGGGTACGAAGATAGAACAATTCGATTTTGAGGATACGCCAAGCAAAAGGTTTGAATACCACTTTTCTACTCGTACATTGTTGAACTTCAAGCAAAACGTTTGAATACCACTTTTCTCCTCGTACATTGTTGAAATTCTCACCATCCGGGAGGCATTTTATTGCTCACAATCAAGGAATTTTCACTCACATAATGAAGTACGAAGAATAGCAGATGCAGTGGGGGCGATAGGATCCCGCTGACCCCACGGGGCGGGGGGACCCATGGCTTTTGAGGGGCGTATGACTGTTTCTTAATTCATAGCTGAAGAGTGATTTTACACACTGATAAAGGTACAGCACACAACACAGTATCATTTATATTACAGAGGGTTATTCCAAACGTAGGCCGTCGTAGTGCAGAGCTTCTTTCGTCAATAGGAGTACGGTAGTTATTTCTGAAAGAATGTGGGTTTTCCAACCTGTTCCAATAATAATCATCCCTTGCTGCCACTCACAACAATCAACAAGGGTTTTGAAGTAATTAGCCAGTTCTGATAATCCAGTAGTCGGCGAAGACACGGTAACAAAGACATCCTCCTTATCTGAACTTTAAGTATGGAAGTCTGGAGCCCGTTTATAACTCTCGGCAATCAACAGACCTACGATTGACGGTTGAGTTGTAAATTATTTGGTCCTAGGACCGAGATTATTTCTTAATATTGTGATGGTCAGCGTGTTTTGGTGACAATAATTGGAATATCCATTTCTTTTGTGTGTGTGTGTGTGTGTGTGTGTGTGTGTGTGTGTGTGTGTGTGTGTGTGTGTGTGTGTGTGTGTGTTCGTACCATATAAGTATTATTTTAATTCCTTGGATTTGGAAACTAAATTGTGTAACTTCTTCTTCTTATTATTATTGTTAGTATGTTTACTGTCGTTGCTGTTCATTGTAATAATATACAACCTTGTACTACAAAATAAACTTGTAACATGCCTTATCAGGAAACGAGAGATCCATTTTTAATTATTGTGCGGGGCTGGGGGGGAGGGGGGGGGGCGAGCTTCTTAGCGCCGCTACTAACCAGGTGATAATTTTAGTGCTTGTAGTTCGCGTCAGTTACAAAGTCAAGGGAAAATTTGAATATCGGCTTGAAGGGTTAACGGCTGTGGACCAAAAAGACAGCCCAGAGGCTAGCAGACAGTAGGTCAAACGTCCAGGACCTTGGTTTCACTACATATCCGGAACACAGGTTCACACAATCTCGGGTTACGTCACGGCAGAGAGCCAGGAAGTTCTGACACGCGCTCTGGTGGTATCACGGGACATGACCACTCGAGGTCACAGCCTGTTAAGTAAGAGTCTCATCATGTGAAAACTACTCACGAGGTGTGCGCGACCCAGCTGGCTCCTGTCGCCAAGGTTAGGAATCGAATTTCAGTACGTCAGTCAGATTTTAAAGACTGTGAACTGTACATTTATACATACATACATACATACATACATACATACATACATACATACATACATACATACATACATACATACATACATACATTATCATTATAGACTGTTATGCCTTTCAGCGTTCAGTCCGCAAGCCTCTGTGAATTTACTAAACGTCGCCACAATCCTCGATTTGCAACTAGTGTTATGGCATCATTTAGTTCTATACCTCTTATCCTTAAAGCGTTAGAAACCGAGTCTAACCATCGCCGTCTTGGCCTCCCTCTACTTCTCTTACCCTCCACAGCAGAGTCCATTATTCTCCTAGGTAACCTATCCTCCTCCATTCGCCTTACATGACCCCACCACCGAAGCCGGTTTATGCGCACAGCTTCATCCATCGAGTTCATTTCTAAATTAGCCTTCATCTCCTCATTCCGAGTACCCTCCCGCTATTGTTCCCACCTGTTTGTACTAGCAATCATTCTTGCTACTTTCATGTCTGTTACTTCTAACTTATGAATAAGATATCCTGAGTCCACCCAGCTTTCGCTCCCGTAAAGCAAAGTTGGTCTGCAAACAGACCGATATAAAGATAGTTTCGTCTGGGAGCTGACTTCCTTCTTACAGAATACTGCTGATCGCAACTGCGAGCTCACTGCATTAGCTTTACTACACCTTGATCCAATCTCACTTACTATATTACCATCCTGGGAGAACACACAACCTAAATACTTGAAATTATCGACCTGTTCTAGCTTTGTATCACCAATCTGACATTCAATTCTGTTGAATTTCTTACCTACTGACATCAGTTTAGTCTTCGAGAGGCTAATTTTCATACCATACTCATTGCACATGCCTTTGCTGGCGAGATGTAGTGTTTACAGTGCACTATG
Source organism: Anabrus simplex (assembly GCF_040414725.1). Lineage (NCBI taxonomy): Eukaryota > Metazoa > Arthropoda > Insecta > Orthoptera > Tettigoniidae > Anabrus > Anabrus simplex. Next base: position 784,931,875 of record NC_090265.1, read on the forward strand.
TCTTCTGGTATGGGCTATATCAAATTTGTTACTTTCATTGACCTGTCTCAGTCTCATCCTTGGCTTTGACAATATGAAAGTGACTGAGGTATGAGTGATGCTAGTAATACCATTGCTTATGCAGCCAGTCCCTGTTATGAATGGTGTGAAAATATCGCTCATAGGGTCGGTTGGTGCATGCATTTCAGTGGGCTTGGCAACTGGTATGTAACAGCAGCGGCTGGCTCGGCGAGGAAAGCAACGGGAAACTACCTCACTCCTCATTTCCCTAGTACGCCTCTTCAGTGACGCCTAGGCTATTTATGACAGCTGTTGGCGAAGCTGCAGAGTATCAAACTAGCCTTCGGGCTGAATACCCAACATACAACATACACTCATTGCACCTATTTTCAAGTTCCAAGATATTAGACTGCAGGCTTTCGGCACAGTCTGCTATCAAGACGAAGTCATAGCATAGGCCAAACTGCTTACTACATTTCCACCTAACTGAATCCTTCCCTGCCATATTATACCTTTATGCAGATGATCCATGTAAACTACGAACAGCAAAGGTGAAAGATTACAGCCCTGTCTAACCCCTGTAAGTACCCTGAACCAAGAACTCATTCTACCATCAATTCTCACTGAAGCCCAATTGTCAACATAAATGCCTTTGATTCATTTTAATAATCTACCCTTAATTCCATAGTCCCCCAGTATAGTGAACATCTTTTCCCTGGTACCCTCTCATATGCTTTCTCTAGATCTACGAAACATAAACACAACTGCCTTTTCCTTTCGTAGCATTTTTCAGTTACCTGGCACATGCTGAAAATCTGATCCTGGCAGCCTCTCTCTGGCCTGAAACAACACTGGTTTTCATTCAACTTCCTCTCAACGACTGATCGCACCCTCCCTTCCAAGATGCCAGTGAATACTTTGCCTGGTATACTAATCAATGAGATACCTCGATAGTTGTTGCAATCCTTCCTGTTCCCTTGCTTGAAGATAGGTGCAATTACTGCTTTTGTCCAATCTGAAGGTACCTTACCAACACTCCACGCTAATTTTACTACTCTATGAAGCCATTTCATCCCTGCCTTCCCACTATACTTCACCATTTCAGGTCTAATTTCATCTATTCCTGCTACCTTATGACAATGGAGTTTATTTACCATCCTTTCCACTTCTCAAGCATAATTTCACCAACATCATTTTCCTCCTCCCCATGAGCGTGGCTGTTTACAACACCACCAGGATGATTTCCTTTTACATTGAGAAGATGTTCAAAATATTCCCTCCACCTCTCCAGTGATTCCCTGGGATCTATTATGAGTTCACCTGAATTAGTCAAAACACTGTTCATTTCCTTTTTCCCTCCCTTCCTAAGATTCTTTATTACTGTCCAGAGAGGTTTCCCTGCTGCTTGACCTAGCCTTTCCAGGTTATTACCAAAATCTTCCCATGACTTCTTTTTGGATTCAACAACTGTTTGTTTCGGTCTGTTTCTTTCATCTACGTACAAATCCCTGTCTGCCTCATTAGTTTTTTTTTTTGCTTCCGGTGTAATAACGTTCTTTAATTCTAGAGGTCCTTACATACTAAATACAAGGGAAGCAAAAGAAGAAAGCCTCAACTGTTTGAAAAGGCTTCGTCTAATCTAACACCAGATAACAGTGTATTGAATAAAAAGGATGTTTTTTTAGACCCCCGGAAAATAAGAACGAAATTAAGAGAAGTTGAATTTGGTAAGTGGAGAGATCTCCCACAGAAAGGGAAAGGAGTTATTCTTTTTTTGTCAAAATCTTCCAGTCAATCAGTGCGTTAGTCGCCTTCAAGGATTATCTTGTAGCGAATGGCGTGATGCCTTGAAAATGACAGGTAACGTAGCGACTAATTCCAGGCAGGGCAATGTCGGCGCTGCCACAACGAGGTAGAAACTCTTGATCACGTCCTCGGTTACTGCTCGGATGGAGAAGCTATACGAAACACTAGGCACCATAAAATACGATCTGCCATTGCTCAAGCGTTGAGTATTTACATTCTTCGAGGAGGTTCACGGTCTCTCTATTACAGGCATCACGCATCGAATTGACAGGATAGCCTTCAAAGACCAGCGAAAGGGCTTGATGATAGATCCGACGATCAGATACGAGACATCCGAAACACAATCCAATGAGGTTCATGGGGAAAAGAAAACAACATATGAACCAACCATCACATTCTGTCAACAGGAATACCGGCTGGATGATATGGAAGTCATAGGATTAATGGTTGGCGCTAGAGGAACCATTCCTCTCTTTTTCGTCCAGTTCTGCAAATCATTTAACCTCCGTCAGGCATTTATAAAATATATTGTAGTGACTGCCTTTAAATATTCCGTCCAAATTCGGAAGAATCATATGTCCAAAAGTTTTAAAGAAACAAATGTCAAATGTGCTAACGAACTCACGATTACTTTTAATATTTATATTGTCTTTTTATATCCTTCGTCCTCAGGGGTAATAAATAAATAAATAAATAAATAAATAAATAAATAAATAAATAAATAAATAAATAAATAAATAAATAAATATGTATGTATGTATTTATGCATGTATTGAACCCTTTAGGTCCATATTTAGGGATACCTACCTTCCTTACCTATCAGCAAAGTTCATGAAATCTGTCTCTTGGGTCGTATCGGGTTCTTCGTCACTTGCTGAGGTAAAGGTAGGGTTCAGTAATTTTAATCTATCTACTTTGAATGAAAGGTCTGTTTAAAAGATTTCAATTTTATTCAGGAAATTCTGAAGCATTCTGATATGTCAACGGTATTACTGGAATTACACGTGTCCACTGGACACCACAATCATCATATTACATATAAGGTTAGCACATTGGTGAGCCTTTGGCGTGTCTGCCTGATGGGCATTCTTACTAGAGACCATTGTCTCATTTTTTTATTAAAGAAAGGAAAGTCTGGAAAACCTTAAATTCGGCTTCCATATGAGACCACATGTACCATCATAGTGATTCGTTATGGTCCAGCCCTCGTAACACGAACTCTGGACTCTGGGTATAATCAAGGCCGTCCAACCGGTGTGTGCCACACAGTGGTCATACGACATGGACCCTTAATTGAATCGATGTGACCTGCGTCTATGTCATGGACCGACATCTAAACTTCTAAGTTACTTTAAAGTCATTGTGGATGATGACCGCAAGGAAAATGATGCTACAGTGGCATATGGCCCTAATCTGAGTCACTGAGGTTGATGACCCACTGACCATCCAAGTTTGTAGGCTGAAGGCTAAACACAATTAAGTTACATCGGTTGATGACCTTTGTTTCCACTTTACTATCCCAAGCACATTCACTGTTCAATCAATCAAGTCAAATAATACAACAATAGCAATGCTCACAAGCTTTGTGGCAGTTAAAATCCATTTCCTTCGGATATGTCCCCTTAATCGTTACGTTACCATTTAAATATTCCCCAGAAACAAACTAAGATTTCCAGAATGCATCTCCAAGTTATTCGCTTGATTAAAGTTATTTCTAAATGCGGTTTCACTTAATTTAATAATTAAATAAATTTAAATGATTTAATGAAATCTTAAAGAACAACAATTTCTATTTCCGTGGACTCTGGTTTCTTCACAAATTCCTACGCAGCTGTGATGTAAATTCAGTCCTGTGATGTTTATCTGGCTGGAAAAGAATTGTTACATAATTCATGTTCAGTTCTATATCTTGTCTCACGATCTCACACTTTAAATCTAATCTAATCCTAGCTATTATTAACACTTGGATATCCTAATAATCTACGTACAAACCAAAAGCAACTCGCCATATAATTAGGATGTCATATCTCGTCATAACATTTTTATAAAGTTTGCGCACCCCTCACAGACAAACAATAATCACTACCACCGCTCTGTATTTTGGGCAACCCTGAATTTGGTTACTAGTACTCTTTATACTCTAAGTTCGTGGTTTCAAATGTTCATTACGTCCCCAATTAAACAAATTTACAGTATTCCACAACACTCAGGTTATAACCGGATGAAAATTTCAACTAGATTCCATAATTATTTATCTCCGTCGCCACGAATGAAATCTCAATCCTACACGTAAACCACTACATGTCCCGTTACAACCCGTTTCCCTTTCGATCCGCTGGCGGTTTCAGCTACAAACGAGCCTTCCCTGTCTGTCAATCTCGATATGGAACATCTGTTCTTCATGCCTAACTGACCTCAAAGAATGACACGTTTAACTTCGCAAAAGACTAATTACAAAATACGATATTCCTGACCAATAAAATGAACATAGATTATACTTCAGAATGCCCACAATAATTATACGCGTCGCAAATTAATACCGCTATGGATTTCTATGTATTTTTTTTCCATTCCCAACATTATAAAATATTCCTCGGGCTTCCATGTCCCGGCTTCAATGACAGGTCTCAGCCTGATTCACAAATTTCATCTTGACTCGCACGACAACTAACCTCAGTTTCCCAACTCCACAACCATCACCGACAAAGAACTGGAATAAAATCCTTACTAGAATTCATGACGTCTAATACTCACAATGCATCAGTAATGAATAACTTCGCATAAAATGATATCGTATTTTAATAACTTGATTTCCACGAAAATGACTGAAACATTCTACTAGATCTTTTTTTATTGTCAGTCAGACACAGTTTAAAATGGGCCTAGAAAAACGTTTCTCTCCGTGACCAAATTCATCACACTAGATTCTCACCCGACAGCGCGCTTCCACTTGATTGAAAATGAGTAACCATGGATTTCTAAATTATTTACGTCAAAATTACAGACAGAAAGATTTTACGTCGAATGAACATCTTAATTTGACATCACAAAATATAGGCAGTACACACACACACGGAAATGGCGATCTACACTGGACTTGATATCACTTCGAAACCCTATTCAGTAACTTTATAAAACATCATACGGCACTCGCAAGACTTCAAAAATTTATCCAAGTGGAAAATAAAACAAATGACTCTTTTAGTCGTATTCTCACATTTACAAAATAGGGGTGACCACTGCGTCGTATATCCCCATTCAAATACACTTTTAGAGATCATGAAACAAGATATAATAGGTAGTAAGATGGAAAGTCACATACCTTGTGTAGTCATGCCAGTGTTCGTCATAGAGCTCACCTGCGACCCTGGCATTTTTATTTAGCCATTTTTACATTCGTGGCTTTACAGATCATTATTATATTTCTTCAGGTTTCCTGGAATAAAGCATTAAAAAAAAGAAATGTCCTTCACTTTTTTTTGATCGCACACGATGGACTGTAATTACTTCCGCACACGAATTACTTGATGACATGAGAATTTATTCAGTACTTTGACCGTCCTATCTGGTACAATTATTTCCACTCAAGAAACTATCTCCACGTGGAGTCAAGACCCCAGCCACAATGGCTAAAATCTGCGGTTGAACTTATTCTACTTTTGTTGTTTGATTTCACAGAGCAGCTCAACACTTTTTTCGTCCGCTTCGTACCATAAATGCCGGAGAAGGAGACTTCGTCATGGCGTCCCTTCATATTTATACCAGTTACCCCCTCTCTTCGGGCATCTCCCTTTGCCGCCAAAAAATGTCTATAAATTTTCTAACTTAACTCATTACAAGAGTTTTGAAAGTGACTACATACTTGCTACATTTCTGGCGGTAGTGTTCATGGACATTTAAAATTTATACGGGTTCGATTTGTGGGATAATTGACCTCCTTTGATAGGCACTATATTTTTTGACTTGGCTTGGGGCACGCCATATACACGCGCTTTGAAATAGTTCACAAGATTCTTCCGCCGTTGACACGTGCGGCTGACGTCACGTATCCCAGAGCGTGGGACCGAAGGTAATCACCCCCTCGTCACGTGTCAAATCCATGCCATCAAGAATCGAACTTCTAATTAAATTGTCAATTTATGCATAATGTTCTTAGGGCACAAAGGTCTTGGGTTCAGTATGTATGTATGTATGTATGTATGTATGTATGTATGTATGTATGTATATATATATGTATGTATGTATGTAATGTACCCTTGGGAATATCGAATCTGCGGTAATATTCTCCATCATTCTTCTGCCACGGCCCTCTGTAATAAAATATACTTACCGCTCTGAGAGTCTCATCTGCTTGGGGCGTGATCGGTTCTGTATTCTTCTTCGTATTCTGGTACATAATTATACTAAGTACTACTAAATGAGAATGGACCCGGTTACAATTTTACTAATTAATTTATTAAAATCAAAATTAATCAAAAATCAAAATAATTTATTAGGTAAATAAAATCGTTAAATGATTCGGACTATAAAATAGCCATCAATCGGTTACGCCATGAACATGAATTCTCCATTACCGATTAATATAATTTGAAATTAATTATTGACATCACAGGCGTGCAGTATTGACTAAAGACTGACGTAACCTAGTTACCTTTATCTACAACGCCAATTACAATAATTATTGTTACATAAGAGAACTCTGAGCAGTGTTAAAATTATATTTAGTTTAATTGACAGATATCAAAACTCAAAAGCTTAAAAAGAATTACATTGATTTATGTGAATTGGCACTGCTCCGACAAATAATTAGGAGTTTCCTGAGAACACGCCTGAGTTTGGGAGTTTACTGTTCCCTGTTATAAGCCTTCGGTCCGACTACGTGATTCTAACTCAACTTCCGGTGATATTACGGAGCGTCTCAAATTAATCCAATGGCTTCACTAGGTTATTAACCGGTGTCCGTGGTTCCTTGTTTTTATTGTATCACAGTACGGAGTTGAAAGTATGAGTACGATCGTACCGTTTTGTATAATTCACTTGGCGTTTGTTCAATTAAGCTAAAGTCGGCCATTTGCTTGATGGCGCTAACTATTGTTACTTCCAATATCCACACGTGATCAGTTGCGCACAATGATTATTATTCCACCTACGTTGTAATTAATTTAACTGGGTGCACCAAAATTTATCTTCACTCTAATACAGTTATTGGAAACCCAATTCATGTGCAATCTTTCAGAAACTCCCGAGATAGACTAAACTATTCCCAGTGGGAATTTCGGCGGTTAAGAATGGAGCAATTTGCTTGCTTGCTCCATTTTTTCTATGGGGTCTACTCGTCTAAATCCAAAATATTTCAGCTATCATCTGTCCTTTACAGATATCTTAAGTTTCTCTAACACAGAGGCGTGGAAAATTTCCAAGGAATGTTCTCAAGGTGTGGCGAACGACAGTTATCAACGTATAGCGGGCGTAAGTTTCCAGGCAAGTGTATTTATGACATAATTGTTCAACAACCCCCAAAAGAACGTGCCTTACCTCTTCTAAGGTGGCTTAGATCTTCCACGTTGGTGGGCTGTAACCATACTGCAGTCCTGTGCAAAAATTGTCGAATGTTACATTAATACACAGAATCTAATGAATTAATAAATTCCACCATATCGCTAAGGTAGTTTGGGTGCAGTATGTATGTATGTAAATTAATATTGTAAAATGTCCTCTATAAATTACTCTAATCCATTGTAAAACTCAATGACATGGTCTTATCGAGTAATAGTGGACAACTGATCCATCCGAGAATTAACTTTACTCATTATCCTACATAAGGCTTCAATTTATCTGGATTTTTGAAGAATAGCACTCGTCACCACATGAATATTATGTCAGAATAGGCTTGGCTCATTATTCACAAGGTTAAATGATTATATACATCAAGGAAACAAGTATCAAGTACTTACTGTCTACTGGATTACGTAGAAATTACAGCCGTCATTCTGTACAATGTGGAAAAAGGAAGAGGTTCGTTAAATGTGCCCTTGCGGAAGAGCTGTGAGGATGACTGGGTACCTCTGCGGACTACGAAGTTACTGCGCGGTGTGCATTCAGGAGATAGTGGGTTCGAACCCCACTGTCAGTGGGGGTGGTGATTATTGTTTTACAAGGAAATACAACTAGGCAACCGTCCTCTATATAACACTAATCAGAGAGAAAAAGTGGAAGACACTTCAAAAATGAAGGTATCGGCCAAAGAAAGACAAGGGCCACGAAGGGCATGAAATTGAAGGACTCCCTAGGCCACGAATACTCTAATAGCGTCAGGGTCGGAAAATAACAAGAGTTTACCAAGGGAGGTCGGATAGGATAGATGACAGTGAGCAGCCTGGCACTAGTAAGTGAAAGCAATGCCAGGACAAGTCCAAACGTTTACCTCTCTTGGCGAGAAAATAACTGAGGATGAAGGAGTAGGACAGAGATGAAGAGCCGTATTGCTCGAGCTAAGATCACTTTTATGCAGAAGAAGAAGCATTGATATAACTGCCATCAATCGGAGACAAAACGAAGCAGAAATCATTGACCCTATGATAAGGTTTGAAGACTCTCTTTCCCAGCCATATGACGTCGATAAAGAAAGACAGGATATATATGTGCAAACAATAACCTACTTCCAGAGAACCTAAAACGTCAGGAACACTCGAGTAAGAGGACTGCTTCTGGTTGCTATAGGGAACGTCCCGAGAAATGATCTCGAATGGCGGCACTCGTACAGACTGGACCGAAATATACAAGACAAATCGTTTCCATAGTTATAAGATTCATTTGTTTGGAAAATATAATACTTAACTTCCTCCCGGCAGCATTAAGAAAACACGATGTTCATATTCTTAAGTTAACTGATATTTTCTTTTTCTTCTTTACAAGTTGCTTTACGTCACGCCGGACGACGATGGGATAGGAAAGGCCTAGGAGTGAAGCGGCCGTGGCCTTAATTAAGGTACAGTCGCAGCATTTGCCTGGTACGAAAATGGGGAAATCACGGAAAACCAGGGTAGCCGACAGTGGGCTTCGAACCCATTATCTCCCGGATACAAGCTCACAGCTGCGCGCCCCTAACCGCACGGCAAGTCACCCGGTGATATTTCTTTTACGAAACTATTTCATTGTTTTCAAATAACTTGTGAGCTATTCTGTGTACTTTAGTGGTAGTGGTGGTGGTGATTAGTGTTGTTTTTTTTGCTAGTGGCTTTACGTCGCACCAACACACATATGTCTTATGGTGACGATGGAATAGGAAAGGCCTAGGAGTTGGAAGGAAGCGGTCGTGGCCTTAATTAAGGTACAGCCCCAGCATTTGCCTGGTGTGAAAATGGGAAACCACGGAAAACCATCTTCAGGGCTGCCGACAGCGGGATTCGACTCCACTATCTCCCGAATGCGCCCCTAACCGCACGGCCAACTCGCATCCATATAGGCCCAACACTAATCAGGAGATAAAAATGGAGGGGACCGGACACTTTAAAAATGAAGGTAGCGGACAAAGAAAGATACGGGCGACGAAGGGCGTGAAAATGAAAGACCCCTTTGGCCTCGAGTGCTCTATTACCGTCGGGGTCGGAAAAGAACAAGAGTTGTCAAAGGGAAGTCGGATAGCATAGATGAATGTGAGGAGCCTGGCACAAGTAAGTGGAAGCAATGCCAGCATTCAGCTAAGGGCCCCATGGTTGCCAAAACCCCTTGAGCTCCTTTTGAGTGGCAAACACATATTGATGTCAGAATAAATAAATATAGCAATAAACTCTGTCTAGCCCTTCGTAGAAAGATCCCACGTGCATTTGTTTGGACTGTTCTTTCGTACGTCTCAGAAATGTGGATAATAAACAAAAGTTGTGTAAAGAATCCTGAGGCCTTCGAAATGTGGTGTTTCCATAGGATGATTAAAGTTCCGTGGATATAAAAGGTGAAAAAGGGCGAGGTACTGCACGGAGTAAATCAGAAGAGATCTCTGATAGAACTATTTCGTAAATGACGTCTTTCTTGGTGGGGCCGCGCCTTACGCCATTTTCAGCTGATAATTATTGTGAAAGAGTTTATTAACGGAAAACTACCTCGAGGAAGACCGACATATTCATACCTCAAGCAAATCCAAGAAGATACCGGAATAGGCAATGAAAAGGGCTGCAAACAACCGAAGAGCTTGGCATAATTTTGTGACTGAATATACATTGATGGTGGGGAGCTCTCAGCATCTTCATTGTCATCTGAAGGAAAATGTTACTGCTTTAAGGCAGCAAAACATGTCCTTCTTATTCTACCCCCAGTAGGTAGGGGGCGTAGACGAAGAATACACCCACGACATCTCCTGCATGTCGTAAGAGGCGACCAAAGGATGATGGAATTAGAACCATGAGATTACTTGTGTTTAGTACCTTTATGTGGGGAACACCATGGGCCGACGTTACTTATGATTAGTACCATTATATGAGGAACACCATGGATATGGGCGTTGCCTGTGGTTAGTACCATCGTGTGCATTCCACTGAGGTGGGGGAGCGGGCGCGCGGCACACGGATTCGCGTCCGAGGGAGGAGGTGCCGTGCGTCGCGCTGAATTGAGTTGGTTCCTCTGTATTCAGAACGGGTCTGCGTTACCTATGAGTAGTACCAGTATATGAGGAACACCATGGGTCTCTTTTACCAGTGGGTGGTACCATCATGTGTGATACACTGTGGGTCTACATTGCCTATGATTAGTACCACTATGTGAGCAACACCATGAGTATACGTGACCTGTGATTACTTGCACTATGTGATGAACACCACGGGAATAGCGGCACTCGAAATTAGTACCACTAAGTTAGGAGCACCATAGGTCTGCGTTGCTTGTTGGTAGTAACCTTATGTGAGGAACACCATGGGTTTGTCTTATCCGTGAGTGGTGCCATTACGTGTGGCATACCATGGGTCTACATTACCTGTGATTAGTAACATCGTGTGAGCAACATCATGAGTCTACGTTACCTGTGGTTCGTAGCACTATAGGAGGAACAGCATGGTTCTGCTTTACCAGTGTTTACTACAGTTTTGAGGGGCATGTGACCTGGATTATGGACCCCTTTGGTGGACAACAAGCATCATTTCAGAATATGAATAATTGCGAATTGGCTCCAGTGATTGTTTTGGATTCATGGTCATTTTTTCATCATCATTCGTTTTATATTTTAGTCAGTGGATACGTTTGGAAGTTTAAATTATCGTTTAATTTCGTTGCCACTCATACAATTAGGGGCCGATGACCTAGCCGTTAGGTCCCTTTAAACAACAAACATATCATCTTCTTATACTCTTCAACACTAAGGTTGGTGGGTAACATGCATGTGTTCCAAGGCCTTCTGTTCTTTGGCCTGCAGCTTCAAGTGGCTTGCTTGGTGTGCTTGCCTTTAATGTTGTCTATAAATTGCACTCAAGGTCTTCCTTCGGTCCTTCTACCTTCCGTTTTTCCTTCTACAGGGTGGTGCTCCAGTCAGAACGACGAACCAAGTGGCAAACGAAGCTATTTCTTCTCCTGTTTAAGGTGTCAACCAATGTGCGAGTCTCATTTCCTCTTTTGAGAACGTTTTCTCCTTTGTGACTCTATCAGTCCAAGGTATTCTTAGGATTTGCCGCCAACACCATATCTCAAAGGCAGGTGTTCCGATTTTCGCACGTCCCATGTTTCTGACCCATAGCTTATGACTAGGGCTCAGAAGTTGAAGACCTATAAATTGCCCAAAAAAGGACCAGTACAAAGACATAAAATATCCAAGAAAGGTCCTAAAAACTGGCAAAAACACGAAAAATGTGATTTAAAAACGTTCGTAATTTTAGTTTTAATTACATATTTAATGAAGGAGTATAATGCAAAATTCTGGTGGTACGTAACATTTAATACACAAATATATGAGTGAAATACTTCTTCTTTCAGACATTGTATATACTGTACTTTGACTAATGTAATTTAAAACAGGAATTTCCTCTTTGTTAAAAAAGAATTTAAAACGGAATATTTTTTTAATGAATTCATCCAACCCCCAATGGATATCCTGGAGAAAGAAACTGAAATGAGTATAACTGGAATCATATTTTGCTTAACCACACTAGGGTTACAGAAATTGGAATTCGGAATCGTTCCTCAGTCGGCTTTGCAGCATATCACAATGGTCATCTCTAGGTTTTTAGGTGTAATGGATCGTCGGTTTTCAGACAGCACCATGTGAAACATCGAGAAACTTCTCTGCACATCAACGGATGTTAAGCAACTGAGATCTTCCTCTTCAAAAACACTCGCATTAAAATTTCTCCTTTCAATATTTCACTTATCTTGCACATGATTTGATACCCCTGTTTGTTTTCGTCAAGCATTAGTTTCATTTTTTAATTCATTCCACTTCATTTTCTTTCTTACTAGAGAAAAGATGTTTAAAAGGCGATGGACGAACTAATGATGAATCTAATTGAGAATGGGCAGTACAAATGGAGTCGAAAGAAGGAGAAGTTGCAAAGAAAAACCGTTAACACGTAAGAAAAAGAATAAAAGGGACTTATAAGCTAAAAACGGCAAAAAAAGGAAAATACGACAAATAACACCCCCACCATTTTCTGCCCTATAATAACCCAGAATGAACATGTATAATTTGAGCCTTGTGTTCTCAAACTCGAGAAAAAAAAAAGGACTTTTCCTCAACTTTCAATCCCTACTTACAACACTCCATAAAAAGCTTTTCACGAAGTGTTTTCGCACGTCCATACAACTGGTCTTAGATGTTAGTAGAGAGAGGAAGCTCCCTTCGCCTGTGCAAACCGGACGTTTACATCTCTCCTACATTTTCCGCCAGATGTTATCAGATTTCCCAGATATTTGATTTCCTTTACTTGATCTAGTTTTTCTCCGTCCACCAGCACATTGGCAATTTGATAATTATCCCTAAATGATCGCAAATAGGTTAAATTTCAGACATTGTAATGCTGTCGTCCAGGAGGCTGACTGTCACGAGAATCTTATCAAATCTGAACGATTGCTCTCAACAGGATAACCTACATTGTCTCTCGGACAGCAGATCAAAAGATCAAGTTGCTTATCTTATGACTAGATAACAAAGGTATCATCATTTCACCACTCGGAATTTACGGTTTAGTTGAGACAGTAGTGTAATATCCCTGCTGAGCTGCTGGTCGGTCTCTGTGTTTTGGTAGGTAATACATAATATTCTACTACTGGTTTTAACATTATAATTTCGAGATTCTCGGTTGTTTATGCGTGTATGTGAACGTGCAGGAGATTGAGGTAGTGATAAGTTCATCCAGCACTTCATAACAATAGCTAAGTATGTACATATTCGTTTAAAAAAAGTTTGCGGTGGTAGTGATTTTGCTCTTTGTTATTTTTAAAGGAGATATACAATGGCAATTTTATGATTTGTAAATATTTCTTGTGGAGCATGATCGCTGAGTAGTATTGTCATTGGTTTGTCAAAGAAATAACTTCGAACAGGGCTTCATACGGAAAATATGAACCACCGGTACTCACCTATTTGAGCATATTCCGTATGGATTCACCGGGGGTTCTCTGTGAGGTCATTTGCTAAGTCTTCGTATATCTCCCCCTGTGGGTGGGGGCGGTAGAATAACACGTGCGGTATCCCCTGCCTGTCGTAAGAGGTGACTAAAAGGGCCCCCAGGGACTCAAAACTTGGGAGCGTGGGTTGGCGACCACGCGGCCCTTAGCTCAGTCCTGGCATTACTTCCACTTACTTGTGCCAGGGTGCTCACTGTCATCTATCCTATCCAACCACTCTTGGTCAAATCTTGTTTTTTCCGACCCAGACGTTGTTAGGGCATTCGAAGCCTAGGGAGTGTTCCAATTTCATGCCCTTCGTGGCCTTTGCCTTTCTTTGGCCGATACCTTCATTTTTCGAAGTGTCGGATCCCTTCCATTTTTCCGTCTGATTAGTGTTATGTAGAGGATGGTTGCCTAGTTGTACTTCATCTTAAAACAATAATCACCACCAACACCACCACCACCATTCTTCATATTTGTCAGTGAATCAAACTCGTAGAGTATGGGTCCCGTAAGATAAATAACAACAAAAAACATTAATGCTGCGTGTTTCACTAAAAGAGCACTTCTAATAGGATCCACAATTTCATTGATTGAGCTGAAGGCTTCTTTACTCTCTGTTATGGATACTGCATTAGTATTGATAGCTAATAAATAGGTTCATCTTTCTGTGCGGAGATCTACAAGCCTGCCTGGCATAACCAAGACTCATATATCTAATTCCTACCCTTAAGCTAACGCCACACAGAAAGCATGTTTTAGCTTGGAGCAGTAACAAGCGAGAGCAAGTAGGAAAGCAGCGCTGAGCTGCGCTGGTACATCCGCCAGACAGAAAGCAGATTTTAGCTTGGAGCAGTAACAAGCGAGAGCAAGTACAGTAGGAAAGCAGCGCTGAGCTGCGCTGGTACATCCGCCAGACAGAAAGCAGGTTTTAGCTTGGAGCAGTAACAAGCGAGAGCAAGTAGGAAAGCAGCACTGAGCTGCGCTGGTACATCCGCCAGACAGAGAGCAGGTTTTAGCTTGGAGCAGTAACAAGCGAGAGCAAGTACAGTAGGAAAGCAGCGCTGAGCTGCGCTGGTACATCCGCCAGACAGAAAGCAGGTTTTAGCTTGGAGCAGTAACAAGCGAGAGCAAGTACAGTAGGAAAGCAGCGCTGAGCTGCGCTGGTACATCCGCCAGACAGAAAGCAGGTTTTAGCTTGGAGCAGTAACAAGCGAGAGCAAGTAGGAAAGCAGCACTGAGCTGCGCTGGTACATCCGCCAGACAGAGAGCAGGTTTTAGCTTGGAGCAGTAACAAGCGAGAGCAAGTACAGTAGGAAAGCAGCGCTGAGCTGCGCTGGTACATCCGCCAGACAGAAAGCAGGTTTTAGCTTGGAGCAGTAACAAGCGAGAGCAAGTACAGTAGGAAAGCAGCGCTGAGCTGCGCTGGTACATCCGCCAGACAGAAAGCAGGTTTTAGCTTGGAGCAGTAGCAAGCGAGAGCAAGTAGGAAAGCAGCACTGAGCTGCGCTGGTACGTCCGCCAGACAGAAAGCAGTATTGCAACAGTATTGTACAGACAACATGTCGCCAGAGCCATCACGATTTACGAGGTTTATTGTTGCTAAGCGAGGTTTCTCCAGTGTGGATTGATCTGATTGACAGTGTACACATGAAATTAATTTACGACGGGAAGAACTCGGCGAGTTTAATAACTAATAATGTAATTTGCTTTACGTCCCAGTAACTACTTGTTTATGGTTTTCGGAGACACCGAGGTGTCGAAATTTAGTCCCGCAGGAGTTCTTTTACGTGCCAGTAAATCTACCAACACGAGACTGACGTATTTGAGAACCTTCAAATACCAGCGGACTGAGCCAGGATTGAATCTGCCAGGATGGGACCAGAAAGCCAGCGCCTCGACCGTTTGAGCCGCTCAGCCCGGCTAGTTTAATAACTTGTAGAAACTATTACGCAACTGCAGTGGACGATTTTTTTTAATAGTTGCGAATGTATGTAGAGCAGAGGCTTGTTGTTACCTTGGGGCAAGTAAAATACCAACACTAGTTCTATTGAATTTTTTGATTAACTGAAAGAAGCACAGTTTCGTACAAAGAAAGAAAATACGCGTATTATATCATTAAAGAAACATAGTATAAAGATAGAAAATGGATATATTAAACCCTCGCAAATGGTAAAGTTGTACAAGTGATAGTAAGCGGCTTCATAATTCATCATTTCCTTCCTCATGTTTTACTGCGCTGGCGGTGGCGGGAGAAACAAATGTAGATATTCGGTACCGCCAACTTAAACTTCTACAATCACAGCATTCACATTCGCACTTTTTTTTCTGAAAAGAGGACCTCGACTATATGATAGAAAGATAGCCCGTTTTGCAACCGCTGTGCAGTTGGCGCGTTTTGTACCCTGAGCGAGCAGTCACTTGTCGCACTCTGCAGCCGCATGCATTTTTTAAACGCATTCTAAAGGGATTTTAGCCAAATTTGCTGCCTGGCACTCGGTCTAGTAGTGCCAACGACTCTTTTTCTTTAATTTTTGGCATTTGGCCCGCTTTGTAAACGGGCGACTCATATGGCTTCCTGATATGTTGCGAGGAGTGGCCAAAAGAAAATCACAGGTCTGCTGCTAGTTACGGAGTTCGTGTACGGCGGCAAGGGCAGTTTTGGGCAACTTGCGGAATTCGGGTGTTGAGCAGGTAAATGTCGCGGAGTTCGTGTGCGCCGGTCCGTATTTCACCACGATAAGGGAGAATTTTAATTCATTTTATTTCGAAGGTCCCTTCGACTATCCACAAATGTCGCTTGAGCTGTTGAATTGTCATGGAAAACGTCACCGAACAAACAATTCCGTTGAAAGATGGTATTATAAGTTCAACCGCCTGATAGAGACCTCACCCCCGCTTCAAGGACTTGGTACTTTGTTTGAAAAAATTGAAGCTGAATCATTTCATTTTCAAATAGCAAGGATGGATATGTATCTCGAAGGTTCCAAGAACACAAGGAAATGTTGCATTTTAGGCGAAAGAATCAAATGGTTTATCCCTAAATATGAATAAACTTGAGATTGCAAGCGCCAGTTTTCGCAAGAATGGTCCGTTCTGCATGGTTTGTCGCAGACTTATTACAAACATATGAAATCTTAAGTAATGTTAACGATTACGATTGTGATTACCACAACTATCCATGAATATAATTAAATCAAACTTCCTTGTTTGTATGAGCTGTAGTAATCACAGCTCTTCTGCTTCTTCCCTCTCTTCCTGTACTAGCTGGTGCTATTACTATACTACTTACTGAACGAAACTTAAACACTTTGATCCCGCTGGTGGTGGAGACCAAATTCTTTACCAACATCTTTTTTGATTTTTTGGGCACCCACAAGTATATATTTTAATTCTTCCAGGATTCGGAATGGGTTCACATATTATTAGTCAAGAAAGTGAGAAAAAGGAAGCCTTTGGTACTTAGGCATAATTTATGCGATGATAGCATTTGGACTTCTAGGATTTGTTGTGTGAGCCCACCACATATTTACTGTAGGTATAGATGTAGACACACGGGCTTATTTCACTTCCGCTACTATAATTATTGCTGTCCCTACAGGAATTAAAATTTTCAGTTGGCTTTCTACTCTCCACGGTACTCAACTAACAACTAGCCCATCTTTACTTTGGGTACTAGGATTTGTTTTTCTCTTCACCATTGGTGGATTAACAGGAGTTGTATTAGCGAATTCCTCAATTGATATCATCTTACATGACACATACTTCCATTATGGGCAATAGTCCGACTCGTTGGCTGAATGGTCAGCGTACTGGCCTTCGGTTCAGAGGGTCCCGGGTTCGATTCCCGGCCGGGTCGGGGATTTTAACCTTCATTGATTAATTCCAATGGCTCGGGGGCTGGGTGTTTGTGCTGTCTCCAACATCCCTGCAACTCACACACCACACATAACACTATCCTCCACCACAATAACACGCAGTTACCTACACACGGCAGATGCCGCCCACCCTCATCGGAGGGTCTGCCTTACAAGGGCTACACTCGGCTAGAAATAGCCACACGAAAAAAAAATGGGCAATCTATAGGAGCAATATTTGCAATTATAGCCGGATTTATCCAATGATATCCTTTATTCACGGGGTTGACATTACACCCTAAGTGATTAAAAATCAAGTTTACAACTATATTCGTAGGTGTAAATTTAACATTCTTCCCTGAACATTTCTTAGGAGTATCTGGTATACCTCGACGATATTCTGATTATCCAGATAGTTATACATCTTGAAATGGCGTTCTTTCTTTAATCCCTTTACCGTCCCACCTCTACCTCCAGCCCCCGTACCACTTTTAAAATTTCGGGAATCGAACCGGGCCTCCCGGGGTGGCAGCTAATCACACTAACCACTACACCACAGAGGCGAGATAAGAAACATTCGTGCAGTATGCGCTAATAGGCACGTAAAGCAAGTTGAAAACTTCGACCGTAATTTTCTCTGAAACGGTCGAGTGTCTACGGATAAGCCGAAACACGTGTTCGCTTATTTCGGCCTCTCTCTCACGGAGCGAAGTTTCTAGGGAATCAGGTTGTTACACTTAGCGGTTTCCCTCGTGAGACAATGATTAATGACTGACAGACGAAATGAAATAGTATTGAACAGTGTTGTGGAATGAAGGATGACAGGGAAAACTCGAGTACCCGCAGAAAAATCTGTCCCGCCTTCGCTTTGTCCAGCACAAATCTCACATGGAGTGACCGGCATTTCAACCACGGAACCCAGCAGCAAGGGGCCGCCTGAGCCTTGTAGGCTCAGTTGTGATAACCTTAAGTTTCGTAATCTGTTCTTAGCTGGCGGTAGTGCGCTGAGCTCTGGTTTATTAGATAGCATTGTTGTACCGTTTATACTCGGGATTATTCCGGGTGCAGGCTCTGATTTCACACTCGTTATTCTTTGATCCGTGAAGCTTCTGAGAGATTACGTGATCACATCTAACACTTGAGCGAAGATTACTGCACTCTGATTCACGTCGAACCGACACAGCCAGATCTAGCGACACATAGTGGTGCAGAAGGCCTCTAAAGTTGATATTAAATAGTTTAAGGGAACTGAAGAGCAGTAATGGACTGAGTTGATAACAAAGGAAAGTAGATAACATAAATAACGCTAAATATGACAATATTTGTGAATCGATCTTCAAATTACATTGCGTTAAAGCAACGTTGTTGGGAACCTTGCACGTACAATCTTTGTCAATAAGGTAAGGTAATACTTCATGATTTCCTTTATCTGTGGTTTTTTGTTGTTCTCATCATTGTATGACTCAGTTCTTATCAATATGATGAATCAGAAGACTCCTTCGTATCATCTTCTATTGCGCACTGTGCTTGCCCAGACAACATCATATTTCAAACTTATATAGGAAGTTTTTTAAGTTTCTTTGCAGCAAGTGGTCGGTGGCTTGTGACATATGCTATTTCTTCTGATGAATACGTCTGCTGCAGTTCTGGGTCCCGTTACATTTAGTGCAGTCAGAAGCTTCCGTTAAAGGCACTTACGAACGACATTTTTTTCTGTTCTACACTGCCTTTATATACTGTAGTATATAGGAATGCACAGTGATGTCTGAAGCCATCTTTCATTTATATTAATAAATCTAGGTATCGTATATTCTATGTGATTCGGACAATTTCTGCTTATATTGCGACACAAAATGAGAAATAAGATTATTGAGTGCATTCTCAGAGAATTCTGGACAATTAGTTAATACTTTATTGTGTTCTTTTAAGAATCAGATCTGTTTTTGAATATTCTTCTACCGTGTTCCCCACATGGGACTAACTAAGTTCATTCTAGTTATCTCCAACGTCTCTTCCT
The DNA here is from genome assembly GCF_040414725.1 of Anabrus simplex. Classification (NCBI taxonomy): domain Eukaryota; kingdom Metazoa; phylum Arthropoda; class Insecta; order Orthoptera; family Tettigoniidae; genus Anabrus; species Anabrus simplex. The sequence goes on from NC_090265.1 coordinate 784,951,141, forward strand.
CAGATTCTGAACTGAGAAAAATTCTTTTTTTGTCGAAAGGGGCAAAAATGGGCAAAGTTTCTCATGATGTGCTTAAAATACTGTAGAATATATGCTCGATGCAATGCAACAAAAAAGTTTGTTTGGGCGTATTTGGAAGGTATCTAAATCTTCATCAGTTCATGAATTTATGGCAATTGTATCAACAGTTGACACATATATATTTGTACGACTACAGACACAACATTTTCGCAATATTTTGACGATATACTTTTAATCACCTTTCGATATACCAGCCATGTTAATTTCGTTCCACAATTCCTTCGCGTTTACACAATACAAGCTCAAACACACTAGCATACACCCACTTTGCTCTGCGTGCTGCGTGTGCTCACCAACTGACCAGATTTGACGTTGTAACACTTCTGTCCGAACAGGCCAGGGGCGAAGTCGGTGTGTGTCTCAGATAGAGCACTCTTCCTTCTACGCAGCCACGATCAGGAAACATGAATCAGTCGAGTTTTGAGTTTTGAATATTTATCACGTTTCACCGTCTCCTGCCCCACTGTGCGGCGATCGGATAGGACGGGTGGTCTTAAGTAAGGTACAGCCCCATCTTCAAGGAACCCCCTGTTGTGAGTGGGGGACGCAAATTAAGAATATACCCACGGTATCTCCTGTCTGTCGTAAGAGGCGAATAAAAAAGGTGCCCCAGGGGCTCTCAACTTGGGAGCGTGGGTTGGCGACCACGGGGCCATTATTATTATTATTATTATTATTATTATTCCGGCCTCGTGGTGTAGGGGTAGTGTGCTTGCCTCTTACCCGGGTTCGATTTCCGGCCAGGTCAGGGATGTTTACCTAGACATGAGGGCTGGTTCGAGGTGCACTCAGCCCGCGTGATTAGAATTGAGAAGGTATTTGACGGTGAGATAGCGGCCCCGGTCTAGAAAGCCAAGAATAACGGCAGGCGCTTCTTTTGAATGTGCACAATTGAGGTGTACCTCCAGGCACAATTATTATTATTATTATTATTATTATTATTATTATTATTATTATTATTATTATTATTATTATTATTATTACAGGTATGTTAAAGTTTAACACACTGCTGAAAAAATTTAGTACACCTGGAAAGATGACATCGAATTTGATCCGATGATGGCAGATGCCACTTGGGGGATTGTAGATGTGGCGATAATCGTTTCAACGTCGTCCACCAGATAGCGTAGTGACATAGCTGCCAGGGCGCCATCTGCGTGTACCCTTTAATAGGGAATGTTTACAGCCATAAGGGTCAGTGTGATGTAAACGTGTGAAGTAAACAGGCGCCATGCCACGGAGACGCACTTTTGCTTCCTACAGCCAACTGAGCGAGTTTGACAGGGGTCCACGCAAGTTGGACGTGCTGCGTCAGTTGTGCAACGATGCTGGTTGCAATAGTCACGTCAACATTGTCACACCCGTAGATGAGGTTCTGGACGTCCACGCAGCACAGACGCCCGCCAAGACCGTCGTATTGTAAGGACAGCAGTGGCAGATCGTACACCTACCATAGCACAGATATGAGAGTTTGTGAACCCAGAAATGTCACCACGAGCTACTGCCAACCAGTTACTAGCAGTGGGACTACGGGCACGCACACCTCTAGCCTGTCTTCCACTCACGCCACACCATCGACGTGCACGGCTCGACTGGTGCCGGATCACTTGGAAGATGGAATTGGGGGGAGGGGGGTTCTTCAGCGATGAAAGCAGATTCTGCCTGCACACAAGTGATGGTCGTTTGTGGGTACGATCTAGACCTGGCGAGTGGTGTCTCATAGAGACACACTGGCCCCACCCCAGGCCTTGTGGTCTGGGGTGCAATAAGCTACAACTCTTGTTCACCTTTGGTGTTTGTGGAGGGAACGCTGACCAGCGCTCGGTACGTGCAGAATGTTGTAAGACCCATTCTTTTGCCATTCTTGCAATAGGAAGGTGATGTATTGTTCCAACAGGATAATGCTCGCCCACACACTGCGCGTGAAACTCAACGTGCTCTGCAAGACGTACAGCAACTTCCCTGGCCAACACGATTCTCCGGACTCGTCTCCCATATGATGGGACTACAACTGACACGTGCGACTCGTCAACCTGCAACTCTTGCAAAACTACGTGAGCTTGTCGAACAGGCCTGGAATAATGTATTCCAAAACCGTATTCGCCATCTGTATGAGCGAATGGATGCCAGAATAAGCGCCTGCATTGCCGCCCGTGGAGGGCACACCACGCACTGATATGGGTGTTACAGCATGGATCGACACCTAGTACCTCAGTACCGCTTGAGCCATTGATCTATAAATGTAATCATTTCATGTACTCCATATGCACTTTTTCAACAATAAATCTTGAGTGAATTAGAAAACTCTAAGTGGGTGTACTCATTTTTTTCCCGGCAGTGTATTTATATTGAACGTGTGTGTTCGACAGACTGAAAAGCTTTACACTTAACAGAGTCGACACTGGAAAGTGTGGCTCCCTTCTTAACAAATGTCGCATTACCGACAAGATAAGATGAATTTTAAAGAAGAATGTATGTTGCAAATGTAAAAATAGTGAGAGATCGGAGTAAAATGTGTGTGTTGATCGTTTAGAGGATAACGAATTTTTTATCAAGACTGAAAAAGAGAAAGTTGGGGCAAAAGGAACCACTGTAACACCAAGGATTCAGCAGTCATAGATTTAGCACGCTACTGTGCCTGGCGACAGAGCCGAATTGGAGAACACCGGTATGGCCAAGTGCAACCGTGTTTTATACACGTAATATTATATGAACATCACTTCTATGTTTGATATTATCGGATTTTCCTTATACCTTATGAAGTGCATTATGAATATACAGGGTGTCTGAAAATCAGTTATGAAAATTTATGGGCATAATAAACCCAATATACCCTTTCGTTAATCGCCATGGGTAAATGGTTCTTGTCTATTATGTCCTGCAACGTAGTGCACTGAATTCGCAACAGAAAGTTAACAGCGAAGTATATTAATATTAGCATTCAAAATTTTCAAGAAAAATGCATGGGGTTCGCAGAAATGATGAGAATCTGTTCCAGCGAACGGATTACAGACGTGAGCGTGTGACTAAGGGACTCGCGGTATGTGCTGTGCAGCTGACAAGCAATACAGTAGTGTGCATTGCGCAGTATATATGATACATTACCAATTAACAGAATTATCACTAAACTCATCTCCTCAATGGTCTAAGGACTCCAAAGTCGAGTTGGAAAGGCACGGCCTGTTACGTTAGGAAATCTAAATAACGTAAAGAAAATATTTGGCACTAACAGTGGTGTACGTTTCTGATTAATACCTATCAAAACACAATAATAACGTGCGGATCTATTTTGGACTTAGTTTTGTTAGCCTGTATTCTAGGGCACTATGTTCAAAATGGGCCTTAGGACTTGTAAATACCACAGGACGTGCTTGCAATATTTACTTTTATTACATAAGTTATGTTACATGGGTGTGTCATTTCAGTCGTTATTTTGTAGTCTGGCGAACTTAGACATGCACGAAATGTAGTGTGTTCACCGACATACTTGATAAAACTAATGCACAGAGCTCACCGGAACCGGCAGGAGTTTTACTACTAGTATTCAAGTTTTTACATTTGTCGGTTTAGAATAAAGACGCTACGTTATCCGGCCATGATGATCAGATATTGCTCAGTGATACGCCACGAGTACTAGCAAGGTTGCATGTGAGCGAGCAACACGTCAGTATTCCATGGTAGCGTACCGCCCAAGGTTATTGAGCAAGACAGCTTGGCCGGCTGCACGCTGCTTAGGCTGACAGAAGTTGCTCACGACTGAAGTTACATTTCTTTGTCGATTTTCCGGTGAGCTTTCACTAGGAGGAAATATAAAAACGCCACAGATCGATTCCTGTTTCAGAACACTATGTCCTCCTACAATTTCCGTAACTGATTTCCAGATACGATGTATATATATGTTGAGAACAGACTGGTTAACAAAACGAGGAGGGCAGTGGGTATTTTTAGGGGATTTCCTTACAATACGTAATGCCGATCTTCTGGAGAAAGAGAACTTCAGAAAACAGGCTACAGTTTCCCCAGAGCAAGTGCACCCATCTAGGTCGCAAAGCGTCAAGTGTTTACTAGTATCTTTTCTTTGTTCGCCGAGAATAGTTTTTGCCCCCTAGAATACTAAGCATTTTCTTTCTAATTCCAGGTGTACGGAAGCAGAAGTGAAGCAAACACGGAGGAGAACTGAGTAGGTAAGTCTGTTAAATAAGACATTGTGGTATTTATACGTTGTAATTTTACACTCAGCCACACAAACATTGATCGGCAAAGAAATGCGAGGAATAAACTGAGGGTAGACAGATATGATACTTGTCACTTCTGCACAGTAAGTCCATCCTATTTCAAACTAGAGGATTTATTTAGTTTTTTCCTAGTTGAACCGTGTTGTTTTCTGTACATTCCGTACAGTTTGCAGGGGACACTGATTATCTCGGATCGACTAGGGGTACTTCAGTCCCCTTGACGAAGAATACTGCAACGTGTTCCGAGACGTCGACAAACTGTATGGAACCTACAGAAAACAACAACACGGTTCAATCTGGAGGAAGAACTAAGTAATCCAACAGACCGTGGAAGCTTCACATCTAACGAGAGGAATTTGAATGAGTCATCTTCTGCGAAGGTCGGCTTTTGCGCGGTTGAATGTACGAGTACATCCGAGAGGCCAAAGGTCACGGGAAGGGGTGTTCCATTAGAAAATGTGCCGTGTATGATCACTGAACGTTGTGGCTAGCTGCGGCGTAGCTGAGCAGTCTGCCACAGACACCAGTGTTGCGAACATGGCAACACGTCGAGAGTTACCCGACTTTGAACGTGGGATGATCATCGGCGGACGGCGCATGGGTCATAGCATTGCGGAGATTACACGCGAATTCGGTTTTCCGAGGTCAACAGTGTCGAGGGTGGATCTTCAATATCACAGAGGGTATGTTATCACCCGCGAAAACCGCCGCACAGGAAGACCACAGGTGTTTAACGAACGGCAACATCACGTCGCCTCCGCAGAACCATACTGGGCACTCGACGGGCTACTGTGAATCAGATCACCGCCCAGTTGAATGTTGGGAGTCAGGAACCCGTTTCTACCAGGACTGTAAGGAGGACACTGTACCGAATAGGGTTCACCAGCAGACAATCAACTCGTGCCCCTTTGCTGACACCTCGACACAGAGCTCGATGACGTGAATGGGCCGGCGAACATCGGCAACGAACCATGAAACAGTGGCGGCGTGTGGTATGGTCCGATGAATCCCGGTTCCAGTTGTATCGAGCTGATGGGCGCGTGAGAGTGTGGCGTATGCCCCATGAATCTATAGATCCTGCGTGTCAACAGGGTTGTGTCCAGACGGGAGGTGGTTCAGTTCTAGTCTGGGCGGCGTTCTCATGGTCGCAAATAGGCCCCATTGTCCGGCTGTAGGGAGCGCTGTCAGGTGTACGGTATGTGGACATTCTTTCAGACCGTCTGCATCCCTTTCTGGCCCTAGAGTACCCTGGTGGAGATGCCATTTTCAACAGGACAATACGTCATGTGGTGGCACGCTGGTGGTTGGAAGAACACTGCAGTGAAGTTACGACCGTGGATTGGCCTTCCATATCCCCCGATCTTAATCCAATCGAGCATTTATGGGATGCTGTCGATGCTGCTATACGCTCCATGAACCTCGCACCAACTACACGAGACCTATTGTGGCTAGCAGTGCAAGATGCGTGGCGTGGGTCCAGATCCCTCCAGAACGATTCACACATCTTGTAGAGTCTATGCCTCGCCGTACTGCTGCCGTTTTGAGGGCTCTCGGTGCAGCAACTCGTTATTAACATCGCATTCAGTGTCTTCCCATTACTTTTGACCACTCAGTGTATTTTACCTGCTGTAATATAATGAGAACTCCAGAATTTATATAGAGAGAATATGGAACTCGAAATGTATTTATATTAAATATTTAGCGAATGACTACAAAAGTGAATAATTATAATAAGAGACCATAAATAAAGAGTTAAAAATCAAACACTCATGCATTCATAACCTATACAAAAACTAACATTTCTGCAGGGAAATATGATATTTTATTTTTTGCATTTAAACTCGTTGGTTTACAGTTTTCTAATATGTCGTCTGTCGGCTTAATCGGAACAACCCAGATAACACAGTTACGTCCTGCTGATTGTGCGGCCTGTCGTTAAACGTGTATTGATGATGTTTCAAGGCGGTGTTCTGATGAAGCCGTGGGAATCGGCCCTGCGGTTAGGAGCGCGCAGCTGTGAGCTTGCGTTCGGGAGATAGTAGGTTTGAAACCCACTGTAGGCAGGCCTGAATATACAGTAGTTTTACGTGGTTTCCCATTTTCAGACCAGCCAAATGCTGGGGCTGTACCTTAATTAAGGCCACGGCCGCTTCCTTCCCACTCCTAGGCCGTTCCTGTCCCATGGTCGCCGTAAGACCTATCTGTGTCGGTGCAACAAAAAGAAAAGCGATGCACAGCCAATTGTAAAAAGAAAAGAAAAAGACCTTAAAATTTAATGTCTCTTGCTTTAATGGTACCGGGCGAGTTGGCCGTGCGCGTAGAGGCGCGCGGCTGTGAGCTTGCATCCGGGAGATAGTAGGTTCGAATCCCACTATCGGCAGCCCTGAAAATGGTTTTCCGTGGTTTCCCATTTTCACACCAGGCAAATGCTGGGACTGTACCTTAATTAAGGTCACGGCCGCTTCCTTCCAACTCCTAGGCCTTTCCTATCCCATCGTCGCCATAAGACCTATCTGTGTCGGTGCGACGTAAAGCCCATAGCAAGCAAAAAAAAAAAAGCTTTAATGGTCTCGGCTGGTTGTTTATGAGTCAGTCAGAGTGTTGGTCATACTGACAAATATCGCCCGGATGTTTGTGACCTAAAACTGTTAGAAATATGTAAACATTTAACCTAAAATAGTATTAAAATTTTGCCGCTGTTTAAATTCACGTTATATTGAAAATATACTTTTAAAATCCACCACATTCAGTAATAATATTTATTTTTAATTATTATACGATATTTTGAATTTATGTAATTATGTAATTTATGTAATTACTCAATCCATAGGTAACTCTCGACTCTGTACAGAATGAAATAAATGCCACATTTTGATGGGCGATCAGAAAGAATTACAATAGCAAATTACATACATTTTAAAGATTTCATATAGGAGCGATCTTCTGTTTTCACGCAACATTGACTTGTGATGGGAAAAAGACCGCTCAACATCGTCGGATGTTATTGGGCCATATTTGAAGTACGCCAAATCGTTAGAGTTCAATTGAGTCTCGCTCATCTTTCTGTTGCATTATACGCATCTGTCTCTTTCTACAGTGTACCCTCGTAACTCATATACGTATATACAGTATTTCTAAGAATGCCTCCGCGGCTTAGGCGACAGCGCGTCGGCCTCTTACCGCTGGGTTCCGTGGTTCAAATCCCGGTCACTCCATGTGAGATTTGTGCTGGACAAAGTGGAGGTGGGACAGGTTTTTCTCCGGATACTCCGGTTTTTCCTGTCATCTTTCATTCCAGCAACACTCTCCAATATCATTTCATTTCATCTGTCAGCCATTAAGCATTGCCCCAGAGGAGTGCAGCAGGCTTTGGCAGCCGGCATAATTCCTAACCTCGCCGCAAGATGGGGGCTTTATTCATTCCATCCCTGACCCGGTCACTGACTGGAAAACAGGTTGTAGGTTTTCTAATTTCATATTTTCTAAGAAAGATAATTGTAAGAAATTACAGATAACAATGAAATGAAATGTCGTATGGCTTTTAGTGCCGGGATATCCCAGGAAGGGTTTGGCTCACCAGGTGCAGGTCTTCCTGTTTGACTCCCTTAGGCGACCTGCGCGTCGTGATGAGGATGAAATGATGATGAAGACAACACATACACCCAGCCCCCGTGCCATTGGAATTAACCAATTAAGGTTAAAATCCCCGACCCAGCGGGGAATTGAACCCGGGACCCTCTGTACCGAAGGCCAGTACGCTGACCGTTCACCCAACGAGTCGGACACAGATAACAATAAGAAGATATAAAAAAATCCGTCTTTGAGACAATTGCAAGCAGGTGTCCGAAAATTAATATAAAAAGACAAAAATATGAAAAAGTACGAAAATTCTCGGGGAAGTATGACCATAATATGAAAAATTACCGGAAAATGACAAAAGCCAAAATATGACTTTATATGACCCGGGAAAATTGCATAATTCTAGTCACCGTAGATAAAATCATGCTTAAGTTGTATCTTCCATGGAAAGAATATAAGGAAAATGTGACATCTCATGAACACCCGGGCCCTACGGATAAACAATTTCAAAGAAATAATTCGATAACTTACACCGTTGTAATTTTATCAGCTGTTGAAGTTAGCCAGTCAGATCACTTCACGGCTGAATTCAAGAGGGCTTTGGGCTTTGCAAGGCAGTGTTGCTAAATCTGTAGGTGGAGCGAAGTACAGAATTTCGCCAGGGGAGGAGCTCCTAGCTGACAGGATCGCGCCATACCAAGTACGCTACCCTGACAGATGTGTTTGTGTTTGATGCTGACATGGCTCTTAACCCGGTCTTAAGCCACCTACAGATTTAGCAACACTGCCTCACAAAACCCATTTGAAGCGATCTGATTGGCTAACTTCAGCAGCTGATAAAATGACAACGGTGTGAGATACCGAATTATTTTTTCGAATTATTTATCAGTATGACCAACCCTCTAACGCTCATATACCCGGTTCACGTTATTTCCGATCATTCTGTACAGATACTGGATGATGGATGACTCCATGCCACGGACATGACAACTGAACCTCTTTAATTCGTGAAAAATAAATAAATAAATAAATAAATAAATAAATAAATAAATAAATAAATAAATAAATAAATAAATAAATAAATAAATAAATAAATAATATAATGGTTGTATAAACGGTAGTGCATTCGGGCGGTCGTGAACCTCACTACTGGTAGCCTTCAAGATGATTTGTTATTAATCTCAATTTCCACCTTTCGAAGATTAAATTGATGTCAGTAGGTAACAAATCCAAGAGAATTGAATGTCAGATTGGTGATACAAAGCTGGAGCGCGTAGATAATTTCAAGTATTTAGGATGTGTTTCTTCCAGGATGGTAATACTGTAAGTGAGATTGAATCAAGGTGCAGTAAAGTTAATGCAGTGAGCTCCCAGTTGCGATTAACAGTAATCTGGAGGAAGGAAGTCAGCTCCCAGACGAAACTATCTTTACATCGGTCTGTTTTCAGACCAACTTTGCTTTACGGGAGCGAAAGCTGGGTGGACTCAGGATATCTTATTCATTAGTTAGAAGTAACAGACATGAAGGTAGCGGGAATTATTGCTGGTACAAAGGTGAAGTGATAAAGGCTAAGTTAGGAATGAACTGGGTGGATGAAGCTGTACGCATAAACCGGCTTCGGTGGTGGGGGCATGTGAGGCGAATGGAGGAGGATAGGTTACCTAAGGAGAATAATGGACTCTGTTATGGAGGGTAAGAGAAGTAGAGGGAGACCAAGACGACGATTACTTCTGACTGTGCTCCTAAATATCTTAATGCAGATGCTTGTTCTATTTCTTCGCCTGAGAAAACTATCTTTGCTGTTACATCCTTCTTCTTACTCATGATCATTGCCTTAGTCTTTTCTTTCTGTTCATTTTTATACCAAAGTTTTCACACAATCTGCTCAATTCTTCCAGCATGATATTAATCAATTTCTCGGTTTCTACTAGGACCACCATGTCGTCAGAAAATCTAGTGCATGCATTTTCCTTCCTCCCACATTAACAGACACTTGTAAATTGACGGCAATTAGTACGTGTGATCATTCGAGTTAGAATAGAATTGTGCGTGTATATGCGTATGCGTGTGCATTGATTGGGTCATCCTGAAATAAATTACAGTAACAAAACAGACTGTGTTTTATTCGTAATGTTATGCTTCTGGAGGAGCAATGAATGGACTGAAGCTCTGTATAAACCGATTCACGCCCGTGCTTGTTATCATGGTATCACAGGTGATGTGCGGACTGCAAAGTATAAAATACTGTTCTGTTGAATTTCCAAGGAAATGAGTTTCCTATTTCCCGATATTCTTCTAGGAACTGATAACGAGTGCTGGTACTAGAAAATGACTCACAGTTATAGCGTTTGTAGGAAGGGATAGCTGTTGCATTTAGTGGAAATACGTTTTTGTGAGATAAGTTGAACAAGTTTACAGGGAGTTTGTCATAACACGATACTCTGTGTGGATACGATAACTCTACTTTCTCCTTGTCGCCTCATGAATGTTCAGTTCCAAGAGAAATAACTCGTTACAACTTGTGCCGCTAATTTCCTTGCATGAAAGAGGTAATGTATTTGAAACTGTTTGCGGAAATATGGCGTGGGAAGGTATTTGTAGACGAATAAGTTTGAATGTAGTAACAAAAGTAGCAAATAAGCTCACCGGGCAAAATATTAGTGATCCCTGAAGAAATCATTACAAGCGTCATTTAATACCGTGTGACTCCGCCCCTGGGCTTGATAATAGCCTGGATTCTGTTAAGAAGTGAGTCCACTACAGTAGCGGCGATTGGGAATTTGCGGGGGCAAACAAATATACAGACAACAAAGAGCACCCGAGTTTGTGGGATATAGCGGTGGAGTGGGCGGGGGTATATATACATCAAAAATTTTTAAAAATGTCATTAAATTGTAAGTTCTTTCTGCTCTCTTCGCGAATTTCGACAGAGAGGTAAAGGTCGACAGTTTACCAGCTTAAATGCGGTAATAACAGTTTTTTTATAGATTTTGATTCAATGCCATACAATAAAACTTTCACCTAAGGAACAATATTACACATTTATTACAATTAAAAAGAAATACGGCGTGGTTATACAATTAAAATCATTTACCGGTAGTATTGAATTATGCACTAAAATACTAACAGACACTAGACTGCCAGACTGACGGAAGCATGCGGCAAGGAGGTGAATCATATCTCAGTGTCTACGAACTTAGCAAAAAATAGACTCTAGCCCTGGTACCTTTTCTCACAGCACATGCAAAGGCTCCACTATTTTAGCCGGGACGAAGGACATTTTGTGCCTATTTCCGCTAATAATTTTGGTAATGATTAAAGAAAATAAAGAAAAGAGTTATCTGATAAGACAACAGAGCTTGTACAAGTGGCTTTTTTTAAATAATTCCTATAATTCCTAGTTTCAGCTGACTAAAATGGAATAAAAATGTAATATTTTCTCCAAAAAGTGGACGGGGGAACAGCTCCGCTAATCGCCGCTACTGAGTCCACAAGGTTGTGCAGGTACGTCGCATACAGGTTAAGCCACTCGCTGAGGATTTGATCGCGCAATTCCACCAAATGCTGACGTCGGCGTATTACCCGCTGTTCCAACATGTCCCACAGATTTTCAATTGGGTTCAAGTCAGATGATTTTGCAGCTCAATCGAGACGTATAAGATGGGGGAAGTGTTCATGAAACAAGTCCATATGCATCCAGCTCGATGAACTTTGCTTTTGTCATCTTGAAAAACCGGGATATCAATAGCATACTCATCATGCAGATGTTGACTGAAACGCAACACCTGACCATCCAGAATGTGTAAATAAACATGCTGGTTCATGTTAGTGGTCACCCCAGTGACCGGGTCCAATCGATGATACGATGAACACCTACAAAACATCGCAGACCCACCTCAGGCTTGAATTGACCTTGCACACATCCAGGATGAAATGCTTCATTTGGCGAAATTTGACTGGAAGGAGAGATAGAATGATAGGGCACATCTTAAGACACCCAGGACGTGTTCTGTTGGTTTCTGAGGAAAGTGTATACGGTAAGAACGGCATGGGTTCTTCCCGTCAACGAATATTTTCCCCAATCTTTCCTCTTGAATTCCAACGTTATATTCATATTATAAGCTCAGCGGACAAAAGTTCAGTTACCCTAGTGCGCACTAGGCACAGAACATATTTTAACATTACGCTTTAACAAAAATGTATGTCTCAATCAATTATATGGCCATATTTAATACAAATTGTATTAGCTTAAAGCAAAAATATACCTTGTTCTTAAAATTTACCTGTGTTTAAAATGTAATTATCAGCGATCTTATGTAACACTGTGTTTCAAAAAGTTTCTATTCTCTTTCATTTCTGAGCTAGTTATCGTCGATGTTTCACTCCCAAACAATACAACACTCCAGACGAAAATCTTCAAAAGCGTCTTTCTAATTCCTATATCAATGTTTGAAGTGAGCAATTTTATTTTATTTTTATTTTTCTTAAGGAATGGCCTTCCTTGGTTGTGCTAATTGCCTTTTATGTCCTCTTTACCTCCGTCATTGTTAGTTATTCTACTACTCAAGTAACAATATTCATCTACTTCCTTTAACACTTAATTTTATTATCTAATATTTCCTGCATCGCCTGACTTCGTTCGACTGCACTTCATTACTTTTGATTTGAATTTATTTATTGTCATCTTGTACTCCCTCTCCAAGACTGTCTCCATACCATTCAGCAGTTTCTCCAGATCTTCTGCAGACTCAGATAAAATAACTATATCGTCAGCAAATCTTAGAGCTTTGATTTCCTCTCCTTAGATTGTGATACCTTTTCCAAATTGCTCTTCTATTTATTTTACCGTTTGTTCTATATGATAATACAACATAGCGATAACCCAGGGATTAAATTACCAGTAATGATAGTACTAAATAGTCCGGCTCCATGGCTAAATGGTTAGCGTGCTGGCCTTTGGCCACAGGGGTCCCGGGTTCGATTCCCGGCAGGGTCGGGAATTTTAGCCATCATTGGTTAATTTCGTCGGCACGGGGACTGGTGTATGTGTAGTCTTCATCATCATTTCATCCTCATTACGACGCGCAGGTCGCCTATGGGAGTCAAATCAAAAGACCTGCACCTGGCCAGCAAAACATGTCCTTGGACACTCCCAGCACTAAAAGCCATACGCCATTTCATTTTTCATAGTACTAAATATAATGTTGTCTTCGAATTTTATAAATTAGGTTTCCTATCACGAACTGAAATACCGCCTAAGGGGTGGATAATGATGAAAGGAATGGAGAAAGAATAAGGAAAATGATGTATAAAACGAAGCAGAAAACTGAAAAGGAAAATGGGAAGAAATAGAAGGAGATAAAGAATGAGGAAAATATTTCTGAACAACAAGTAGAATACTCGTTTACGATTTCGTAACATCTGTGTGCACCTACGTCTGATAGGTGTATTGTTAGTAATGCCTCTGACGTCTATTGGCAGGATATTCCGCGAGATCAACCGGCTGTGGAAGGATAAACACAAGGTGTTGCTGGATAGGGTATTTTTATCTGGGCTGGAATGCAAGAGTGAAAAGTTCAGCTACAAGGCTACAGCGCAAATGGATCATAAATGAAGGAGAACTTTCAGTCAATAGTCTAGTTACCTTGCTTTCAGTCAGTTTCGATTATTAATAGGTCTATTGTATTCAGAGCGGTGTACCATTAGGAACAACTTCACGCACATTGGTACAGCTTTCTTTCTTTCTTTCTTAATCTGTTTACCCTCCAGGGTTGGGTTCTCCCTCGGAGTCTGCGAGGGATCCCTCTTCTACCGCCTCAAGGGCAGTGTTCTGGAGCGTGAGACATTGGTTCGGGGTATACAACTGGGTAGGATGACCAGTACCTCGCCCAGGAGGCCTCACCTGCTATGCTGAACAGGGGCCTTGGTGGGGGATGGGAAGTTTGGAAGGGATAGACAAGGAAGAGGGAAGGAAGTGGCTGTGGCCTTAAATTAGGTACCATCCCGGTATTTGCCTGGAGAAGTGGTGGGAAACCACGGAAAACCACTTCCAGGATGGCTGAGGTGGGAATCGAACCCACCTCTACTCAGTTAACCTCCCGAGGCTGAGTCGACCCCGTTCCAGCCCTCGTACAACTTTTCAAATTTCGTGGCAGAGCCGGGAATCGAACCCGGGCCTCCGGGCGTGGCAGCTAATCACACTAACCACTACACCACAGAGGCGGACCATTGGTACATAAGAACACTAATTTAATAAGAATGTGAGAGACTTATAATAGGTTGGCATCATCTGATAAACCGGTAGACTTTACTTAACTTTAAAGAATCTACTGGATCGCATTGGTGTTATTTAGGTTGTTATATTCTATTAATGTGAAAATGAAAATCCACAACCTGTTTCCAGTCATTTGACCGGGTCAGTAATGAAATTAATGAAGCCCCATCTAGCGGCAAGGATAGGAACTGTGCCGGCTGCCAAAGCCTTTGGCACTCGTCTGGGGCAATGATTAATGGCTGACAAATGAAATGAAAGAGGCGACTATAAGGGGTCCTAGCGGCCCTTAACTTGGGAGCGTAAGTTGGCGACGACGGAGTCCTTAGCTGAGTCGTGGCATTGCGTCCACTTACTTGTGCCAGGCTTCTCACATTCATCTATCCTATCCGACTTTCCTTGGTCAACTCTTGTTCATTTCAGACCCCGACGGTATTAGGTCACGAGACCTAAGGAGTCTTTCATTTTCACGCCCTTCGTGGCCCCTGTCTTCCTTTAGCCAATATGTTCATTTTTAAAGTGTCGGGTCGCTTCAGTGTTTTCTCTCTGATTTGTGTCATATAGAGGTTGGTTGCCTAATTGTACTTCCTCTTAAAACAATAATCATCGCCAAAACCACTGTAACTGTAAAACTGTAAAAATAGTAAAGTGCACAACGTGGACCTATTTGCACGAGTGGTTAGAGTGCAAAAAAAGTTCACGCCGCGCTAGTTGCATGCATCATTTTATCTATTTCCATAACAAAAATAGCAATTCTATGTAAAGAAACATATTGAAAAGCAGTAAGGTTATGTACAATTTGCTTTACGGCGCGCCGACACAGATAGGCCTTATGGCGACGATGGGATAGGAAGAGCCTAGGAGTGGGAAGGAAGCACCCTTGGCCTTAATTAAGGTGGTGTAAAAATGGGAAACCACGGAAAATCATATTCAATGCTGCCGACAGTGGGGGTCGAACCCCCCATCTCCCGGATGCAAGCTCACAGATTCACGCCCTTAACCGCACGGCCAAAGTAAGGTTATGTAAAACATATTAGACTTATTTGGATTTCTTCCTTTACGTTGCTGTAGTAAGTATGTACTCTTTGGTTTTGCGCGCGTTTTGAAGCATGTACAGTAGGCTATGCATTGTCTAGGGCAGGGATGGCGAACCTTTTCCAACTAGTGTGCCATTTTAGGTCTGGATTATTATTCTCAACTGTCTACTGTGCCACTTGTTATTTTCGTTTGTAATGGATACAACCCCCGCCCCCATTCACCACCGCCACCACCGACTTCCATCCCTAATTCCAAATTATGCTTCATAATATTTTATTACATATATATTGTAAAATACCAAATACATATGATTACATGTTTCGTGGTCGTATTTTGCCAATACCGCAAAAATACTTAGTAGCGATGTCATTTATGTTAGGTTCATAACTTGTCTTCACAACGTTCATTGCAGAAAATAGCTGCTTGGAGGCGTATGATGACCCAAACAAAGTAAGTAGCGCTGTTGGCCGAAAACGTTTGTGGGAGGCTGTTCCACTGTTCAAGTATTCGGGCTTCTAGAGAGAGTATTTACCATCAACAGCACACTCGATTTTCACAAATGCTTCATCAAGTTGTTCGAACTTTTTCACCCATACACGCTTTCTTAAAAATCAGTCAACTCCATTTCTAAACTGTCAATATCGAACCACTCAAAAAGGAGACTCATTTGTGCAATATGAGGTTTTGAAGTAAAGTGCGACAGTTTCTCCAGATCTCGAAATTGGGATAATATCTTGGCAACTATTTATCGTACAAATTTCACACCAATAAACAGTTACTCACTAAGAATAATTACGCGATACCGACAACCACACTCAAGCCAAACTTCACTAATTCACTGATGTGGGTAAGCGAATGGCTCGTCGGCCGCATGTGACATTTATTTCACTTGACTTCCGGACCAATCAGGGTTGTAGTGTTGCTATAAAGCACGTTCTTATGGAACTAGAATTTAAATTTTAGGGCATTTATTTCTTAAACCTGAAACACTATGGCTATACGATGCACGAGATATGTACAGTATAGTCTATAGTATAGTACATACAAATTTTAATATATGCATGTTGTGTGCCACCGAAATCGTGTTCGCGTGTCACCTAATGACACGCGTGGCATAGGTTCGCCATCCCTGGTCTAGGGCATGGATGGCAAATCTTTTCCGACTAGCGTGTCAGTTAAAGTCTTGTTTATTACTTACTGTCGAGTGTGCCACCGGTTGTTTTCCTTTACAATCATCATGAAACCCCTCATTTGACTTAATTTAGGTATTAGATTGCATTACATACACATTCGATTGAATGTTAATGATTTTATTTTGTAAACATCACTGATAATTACATTTTAAAAAGAAGGTACTTTTTAAAAATAAGGTATATTTTTACTTCAAGCTAATAAAATTTGTATAAATATGGCCATATAATTAATTGAGGCGTACTTTTAAATTAAAAAGTAATGTTACAATGTGTTCTGTTGGCAGATTTTCGATCTATTTATTACATGGTAAAAACATTAAAACATGTGAGTATGTTTTATGACGTGTCACCTGATGGCACGCATTGATGTATTACATCGAATTTTTTATGTTTTCTTTTTCATTACACAGACCTCTTTAAAATAAAAACCAAATCAAACCCCATGGCGCAACAGCCCCGAACGGTTATGGCCTACCATGCGACCGCTACTCAGCCCGAAGGCCTGCAGATTATGAGGTGTCATGTGGTCAGCACGACGAATCCTCTCGGGTGTTATTCTTGCCTTTCTGGACAAGGGCCGCCATCTCACCGTCGGACAGCTCCTAAATTGTAATCACATAGGCCGAGGTTCTTTAAAATAACTTGTATAAAATTATCTAAAAATATAATAAATTTGTTGCAAAAACATAGGCTATGTAATGTTGTCCGCTACACGGAAAGACACAGAATCGTGGATGTTTTGGGGCTTAGAAGACGAGAGAGCGAATACAGATTCTTTGGTTGTTCCCCTTTTAGTAGCCTCTTACGTTATGAAGGGGTAAGGAAAATGAATAGAACCTTTCACTCCATTCACGGGGGAGATAAAGAGTTCCGATAAATTGAAAGAAAGAAAGAAAGAAAGAAAGAAAGAATGTTCTCTTCCTTTCGCAGTGTTCAGGATGTTAATTAATGTTTTCCCGTTAAAGTTATTCGCCCTTCCTCACAGCCTCTCTTAATAAGTACTAATACGTCCAACGTCAATATGTTCTAAAACCATGCCTTTCCGTCCAGCAAACTGGCGTCGTTCTTCCATCCGTATGACTTAAGTTACACTGGTTGCCTGGTTACGCTGTCGGTCTCTTGTCGACGCTCGATTGCTTACGCTAATTAGCTCCCCAGCCCATAAACATACTTACGTTAATATCTTCCTTTATGTTATAGCAATAAAATAACTGGTCACATTAAAATGTGTGCGTATGTTACTTTATCGCGCGTGTGCTCTGAAATTACTCCACAGTGTCCAGAAAAGACTTAATTTTCAAACGCTCTTGCTGTGGTAATAGACAGCATATTTTATGTAGTTTAGTGGTGCAATTAATGCATGTAATAATCTTTTATTTAAAAAAAAGACGTGAACCTTGCAACATATCCTAGGAAATATCTTTGACAGTTGTACAATACCAGCCTTACAAATGTAGGGCTGCTATTCAACAGGACAAAGCAGATTATTTCGTACTATGACGTGATTTCCGTCTTTCCGCACTCAAAAGAGTACGGAAAATGAGACTTTACCGTACTGCAGTTATTTTCTGCACTGTTTATGTCTGACTGGATAAAGTCCGCTTCTCAGTAACGTAAATACGCATAGTCAGATCAAGAATCAAGGAAGACCAAACTTAACCTTGTTGAATTGTTTCTCCGCCAGATTGCAGCCCTGTGGTTCCGTACTCGTCTATACAAAAACTGGCGTCTTTACATTCCCAGCTCAACTAATCTCCCGTCATCATAATACTGACTAATGTGTGGGTTAATCCGTTTCCAAGTATAAATGTCCAAGGCGAGTTGGCCGTGCGGTCAGGGGCGCGCAGCTGTGAGCTTGTATCCGGGAGATAGTGGGGCCACAGCCCTGAAGTTGCTTTTCCGTGGTTTCCCATTTTCACACCAGGCAAATGCTGGAGTTATACCTTAATTAAGGCCACGGCCGCTTCCTTTCCACTCCTACGCCTTTCCTATCCCATCGTCGCCATAAGGCCTATCTGTGTCGATGCAATGTAAAGCAAAACTAATAATAATAATAATAATAATAATAATAATAATAATAATAATAATAATAATAATGACTTTACGTCCCACTAACTACTTTTACGGTTTTCGGGGACGCCGAGGTGCTGGAATTTAGTCCCGCAGGAGTTTTTTGATGTGTCAGTAAATCTATCAACACGAGGCTGACGTATTTGAGCACTTTCGAATATCACCAGACTAAGTCAGGATCGAACCTGCCAAGTTGGGTTCAGAAAGCCAGCGTTTCAACCGTCTGAACTACTCATCCCGGCTAAAGCAAAATTGTATATATACAGTATATACAGGTATATACTAGCTGATGTACCCGTGCTTCGCTACGGGATCCTCAGAAAGGCTGTCTTTGTGGTTTTCCTAACTGAAGTCAACATAGGTCATTAGAAAAACGTCAGTAGGAATGTAGTGATTAAAAGCAATGTTATCATATAAAATACTTGATCAAATAAAAAACCGCACATTTTCTCACTTTTAACGAACACTACTACGCTACCGATCTAACAGTCGAAAGTTCCAGAGCTGGAATGACCAGACCGCAGACAGCCGTGAACACTCCTCCACCATTATTCCATTAAATATGCACATTGCTCATTCCAGTCAGCGGCTCAGAGTAGGGAGTGAATAGCTGAAATGCTATGATGAACCAGTGTGTTACGTATCAGTAGTATAAGAAAATTTATGAACCAGAGGAAAGCAATGGAATGCTAGAGAGACAGAGATCTAACTCCCCAGCTACTTCCAGCCAATATTCAGGCAGGCTGTTACACTCGGTACGACCGGGCGAGTTGGCCGTGTGGTTAGGGGCGCGCAGCTGAGAGCTTACACCCGGAACATAGTGAATTCGAACCCCATTGTCGGCAGCCCTGAAGATGGTATTCCTTGGTTACCCAGGCAAATGCTGGGCCAAGGCCGCTTCCTTCACACTCCTAGCCCTTTCCTATCCCATCGTCGCCATAAGTCCTATCTGTATCGGTGCAACGTAAGGGAAATAAAAAAATACTCGGAACGCAGCAGTAATCCTATCTATCGGGGATGAGTGGCAACAGAAGACATCACAACAAACAATGGTCAATGTAATGTTATTGCTGATCAATGTTATGAGCTTTCTATATAGTAGGCCTTCACATTTTGTTTTCTTTCGACTCTGTGATATTAGGGCGCCTTATAAAATTATTTATAGCGTAGACTGTAGTTCCTTATTCTCCGACTTTACGTACCGATTTTCATTAAATTCTGTTTACCCTTTTCCTCGTGACTCGGTGCTGATATGGACTTAGTAACAAAAATGCAAATTCATGAATATCTCTGTGGTCATAGCCGGTACGGTAACAATGTACAATACATAAATGATCGGAAATAGAATACTATATAACTTTAGTTATGTAGTATTTATCCATACGGCCACTAATAACATAAATACTTGAGAATTAAATTTTAGGCCTTCCCCTAAACTATCGTTTCACTCAGCGTGAATAAAATTATTTATGATCTAAATTATAGCGACTTATTCCCCGACTTTTCATGCTAATTTTCATTAAGATAGGACCATTAGTAACACAAATATTTGGGAATTGAATTTTAGACCTTCCCCTAAACTACCATTTTTCTCAGCGTCAATACAATTATTTATGGCTTAGATTATATCGACTTATTACCTCGACTTTGCATACCGATTTCCATTAAGATACGGCCACTAATAACATAAATATTTGAGAATTGCATTCTAGGCCTTCCCCTAAACTACCATTTCACTTAGCGTGAATAAAATTATTTATGGCCTAGATCAGGGCCTCTCAGAGTGCATGCGGCTGTGCACTGCAGAGCAGACAATTTTTCTTCTCTAGCTCTTATTTCCCTTTACCTTTGCAATGATATGTCTGGAACAAGGGACCGGCTGACAGCAATTCTGAGAGCCTTCTTTAAATTACAATCGGAAATAGTTCTACTCACACGCAATCTAGTTTTCGCACAAGTCAAAACAGGAAAAAATACCTTTCACATATGCATGTGGAGCCAAATATAGAAATAATCTTAGCGCTTCTCGATGCAGCTTAGGAAAATCTTTCTTAGACAAATTCTCGTAGAATTTGAGCAAAGCCTTTGTATTGGAAATAGATCTTTTTGATTAACTTAGCACATAATGATTGTCCACAGATTAAGCATTTGGCTTTATCGTCACGACTGAGAAAAAATACGAAAGTTCCCAGTTCGATTGAAATGGATTTTCGGAAGTCTTTGCTTTCTTCGAAACAGGTTGTTCCATTATTATGTTGTTGTCTTGCACTTATCTATTACACTGATAAAGAAGCCGTCTATCACCGAACGCTTCGTTCTCCTCAGCACACTACACCATCCGAGTCAAGCCGAGTTGAGCCGAGTCGGACCGATGCACAGTGCACGGAGCTCTTGCGCCTCGATTTGCACGCGTGAAATTTTGGGCGTTTTAGAGGCCCTGGCCTAGATTGTAGTGACTTATTCCCCGACTTTGCATACCAATTTTCATTAAATCCTCTTCGGTCGTTTTCTCGTGATGTATGTAGGCTACATACATACAAAAATGCATACATACATTACGGAGAATTAAAAAGTGCATTTCCTTGTTACTGAGGTCACGGCTGAAACATAAATACCATTCTTTTTAAATTCTGAGCAATGTACAGACAAAACTCTTATAGATAGACATGAATGTCGCATATTCAGGGTGGGCAAAATAAAACTGTCCTGGAAAATATATTTGTATTTATAAATACTTATAAGACTGGCGTAGAATTGACCCTTGTTTATCATTAGGAGAACTGCCCATCACAGGAAATGCTGGAAACCAGGCTTTCGATGCACCGATCGGTAGCTGTCACATATTTACGCGTGCGCATCTCCCGACTGCGTCGCTGTATCATTACGTGTGAGTGAGAGGAACAGACGTGTTTAGTGACCAGTTGAATGCAACACAAAATGGTGCTTGCGAAAAAACGGCACGTGTTCATTGTCGAGTGTTATGCGAAGCACGATTCGTGGAAAACCTGTACGGAACTGTTTGCATAAAAGTTTAAGACTGGAAGTGCTTTGGCGAAACCTCCAGCAAAGTCTGAAATGCAAAACTTTGCGGCAAACTGGCGCGAAACGGGCTCTGTAGCGAATAAAAACCGTAACTATCAGAAAAGAGTTCGAACACCAGAAAACATTGCTCGAGTGAAGGAAAGCCTGGACCGAAGTCCGACGGAATCTCAACGTCGTTTATCTGTGCTGTTGGGAATTAAGAGATCGTCGTGTCGAAACTCTGTCAAACAGGACCTGGTCCTGTATCCTTAAACAATTACTCTTGTGCGTGGTTAAAGCGTCCAGACGAACCTTCGCGTGTTGAGATCTGCTTGTTGTTTCTGAGTGAAGTGGAGTCAGGACTTTTGGATCCTCAGTTTTTCATTTCATCAGATGAGGTCATTTCCAGCAATTTCTGTGATGTTAACTACCAAGGGTGAATATTAAGTGAGCCCTATTATAAATATTTTCCGGGCCACCTATAAAAATTCGTCTGTGTTTGCAGATGTTGTGACCAGCTATGTGGCAGATACCGTGCCCTTCAGTGTAAAGAAAAGGAAGTTATCGTTAATTAACTGAACTCAGCACCAGAATAGTGTATAATGTATAAATAATGTCTGCTCCTTGTGCGAACTTCATTCGTATTTAAATATGTAAATGAGTATCATTAACCTTTATATCTATGGCCATTGGCTGCAATATGCAACAAGGCTATAATGGCAATAATTAAGATACGACTCTTAATTACCATTATATGGGTTATTGATTTTCCGCGTCTGGATCAGAGACCTTCGCAATGTTTTCAAAGCTTTGATGGGCTTTTATCATAACGTAGCTTTATTTCAAGTACAAATTGTTTATTGTACAGTTGGTGAAGTGAATTTGCTGGAATGTGCCGTGTGGTTGTGGAATATTGGAAGTAGAAGGAGCATTGATGTTATACTTCTTTTCGCAAGAGATTAATCCTGATGTAAACACACAGGATGACCACCTTGTCTTTGCACGTGGACATAGACATACAGTACTTCATTGGAGAAGCAACCGTCGCACTCACTCTACTGTATGCGAGCTCGAAGATAGTACGCATACATGCATAGGCCTACATACATATATGATCATTATAGACCGTTATGCCTTTCAGCGTTCAGTCTGCAAGCCTCTGTGGATCTACTAAATGTCGCCACAATCCTCTATTTGCAACTAGTGCTGTGGTCCCATTTAGTTCTGGACCTCTTATCTTTAAATCGTTAGAAACTGAGTCTAACCATCGTCGTCTTGGTCTCCCTCTACTTCTCTTACCCTCCATACCAGATTTCATTATTCTCCTAGGCAGCCTATCCTCCTCCATTCGCCTCATATGACCTCACCACCACAGGCGGTTTATACGTACAGTACAGCTTCATCCATATTCACTCCTAACTTAGCCTTTATCTCCTCATTCCTAGTACTCTCCTGCCACTGTTCCCACCTGCTTGTACCAGCAATGATTCTCACTACTTTCATGTCTATTACTTGTGAATAAGATATATAGTGAGTCCACCTAGCTTTCCCTCCAGTAAAGCAAAGTTGGTCTGAAAACAGACCGATGTAGAGGTAATTTCGTCCGGGAGCTAATTTCCTTCTTACAGAATACTGTTGATCGCAACTGCGAGCTCACTGCATTAGCTTTATTGCACCTTGATTCAATCTCACTTACTATATTACCATTCTGGGAGAACACACACCTACCGAGCTCGATAGCTGCAGTCGCTTAAGTGCGGCCAGTTTCCAGTATTCGGGAGATAGTAGGTTCGAACCCCACTGTCGGCAGCCCTGAAAATGGTTTTCGGTTGTTTCCCATTTTCACACCAGGCAAATGCTGGGGCTGTACCTTAATTAAGGCCACGGCCGCTTCCTTCCAACTCCTAGCCCTTTCCCGTCCCATCGTCGCCATAAGACCTATCTGTGCCGGTGCGACGTAAAACAACTAGCAAAAAAAAAAAAAAAAAAAAAAAAAAGAACACACCCTAAATACTTGAAATTATCTACCTGTTCCAGCTTTGTGTATCACCAATCTGACATTCAGTCCCGTTAAATGTTTTACCTACTGACATCAGTTTAGTCTTTGAAAGGCTAATTTTCATACCATACTCATTGCACCTATTTTCAAGATCCAAGATATTAGACTGCAGGCTTTCGGCACAATCTGCCATTAAGACCAAGTCGTCAGCATAGGCCAGACTGCTTACTACGTTTCCACCTAACTGAATCCCTCCCTGCCACTTTATACCTTTCAGGAGATGATCCATGTAAACTACGAACAACAAAGGTGAAAGATTATAGCCTTGTCTAACCCCTGTAGGTACCCCGAACCAAGAACTCATTCTACCATCAATTTTCTCACTGAAGCCCAATTGTGAACATAAATGCCTTTGATTGATATAATAATAATTTACCTTAATCCCATAGCCCCCAGTACGGTGAACATCTTTTCCCTCAGTACCCTGTCATGTGCTTTGTCTAGATCTACGAAACGTAAACACAACTGCCTATTCCTCTCGTAGCATTTTTCAACTACCTGGCGCATACTGAAAATCTGACCCTGACAGCCCCTCTCTAGTCTGAAACTACACTGATTTTCAACCAACTTCCCCTCAACGACTGATCGTACCCTTTATTCCAAGATGGCATTGAATACTTTGCCTGGTACACTAATCAACGAGATACCTCGATAGTTGTTGCAATCCTTCCTGTTCCCTTGCTTATAGATAGGTGCAATTACTGCTTTTGTCCAATATAAAGGTACCTTACCAACACTCCATGCTAATCTTATTATTCTATGAAGCCATTTCATCCCTGCCTTCCCACTATACTTCACCATTTCAGGTATAATTTCATCTATTCCTGCTGGTTTATGACAATGGAGTTTATTTACCATCCTTTCCACTTCCTCAAGCGTAATTTCACCTACATTATTTTCCTATGAGCTTGGCTGTTCGCAACACCACCAGGATGATTTTCTTTCACATTGACAAGATGTTCAAAATATTCCCTCCACCCGTCTAATGATTCCCTGGGATCTATTATGAGTTCACCTGAAATACCCAAAGCACTGTTCATTTCCTTTTTCCCTCCCTTCCTAAGATTCTTTATCAATGTCCAGAAAGGTTTCCCTGCTGCTTGACCTAGCCTTTCCAAGTTATTACAGAAATCTTCCCTCGACTTCTTTTTGGATTCAGCAACTATATGTTTCGCTCTTTTTCTTTCATATATGTACAATTCCCTGTTTGCATCAGCCCTTGTTTGGAGCCATTTCTGATAAGACTACTTTTTACATTTACAAGCTGCTCTCACTTCATCATTCCACCAAAATGTTCGTTTTTCCCATCTTTACACACAGTTGTTCCTAGGCATTCCCATGCTGTTGCTACTACAGCATCCCTGCAGGTCATCCATTCCCTTTCTCTATCCTGAACCTGCTTACTGTCCACTGTTCGGAACTTCCTACTAATTATATCTATGTACTTCTGCCTAATTTCCTTATCCTGGAGATTTTCTATCCTTATTCGTTTGCAGAAAGATTTCACGTTCTCCATCCTAGGCCTAGAGATACTTAGTTCACTACAGATCAGATAGTGGTCCGTTTCATCGAAAAATCCCCGAAAAACCCGTACATTCCGAACAGATTTCCTGAATTCGAAGTCGGTTAAGATATAGTCTGTTATGGATCTGGTACCCCTACCCTCCCATGTGTAGCGGTGAATAGCCTTATGCTTGAAGAATGAATTCGTAACTGCTAAACCCATACTAGCACAAAAGTCCAGCAAACGCGTACCATTCCCATTAGCTTCCATATCTTCCCCACATTTACCAATCACCCTTTCGTATCCTTCAGTTCTATTTCCAACTGTCGCATTGAAATCGCCCATTAGAACTATCCTATCCTTAGTGTTGACCCTGGCTACGATGTCACTCAATGCTTCAAAAAACTTGTCAGTTTCATCCTCATCTGCACCCTCACATGGTGAATACACGGACACAATTCTCATCGTAATTCCTCCAGCTGCCAAATCTACCCACATCATTCGCTCGTTTACGTGCCTAACAGAAACTATGTTGCGTGCAATAGTATTCCTGATGAACAGCCCTACCCCACACTCTGCCCTTCCCTTTTTAACACCCGTCAAGTACACTTTATGATCTCCTATCACTTCCTCGTAATCTCTCCTTACCCGAATATAACTTACTCCTAGTACATCCAGATGCATCTCCTTAGCTGACTCAAGCAGTTCTACTTTCTTTCTTCCGCAAGTCCCATTAATATTTATAGCTCCCCATCGAATTCCATTTTGTTGGCCAAGTTTTTTCCAAGGAGTCCCTCGCCTGTCAAATTGGAGTGGCACTCCGTTACTCCCATAGGTCCGAGGCTTGCTTAAAATGTTCTGAGCTCGGTAAATTCATGAAGCAGGATGCTACCCTACTTATACATAGCCCAAATGAGGATCTCTCCTCTAACGGGTTAGGGACCACGGTGGATTGTATAGCCTTAGCTGCCTGACCACAAAGTGGGCCATGACTCAGAATATGCCCGAGATGCCCATCCCCATTCCGTAGCACCTGGTATCCCAACTCTCAGGACCACTTACTAGGCCACTCAGCCGTTGCCCATGGTTCCCGAACTAGGACGTGATTACAGTAACCCACACCATGAACTATAAAGTAGTATGTCGCATTTATTTTTTTATTGTGTATTACATTTAGAGAGTGTGGAAGAGTACGTAATCAATAATATATATTTATAAATTCTTGTTTATAAAATAGTGATTAAATAACGAGAAATGAAGGCACAAGGCGTGGTGTAATACAGGAAATCTTCTCGTAGTGGGGGAAAGTCCCAAGCTGTACAGCGTGGAGGTAAGGTGTTGAATCTTCCAGCAGTTAGTGCATCAATATTGATATTGAGAGAAATGGAGCCAGAGGTAGGACCATCGCGTGTAGTGAAGCACAAAAGAGGAATACCGTTCAGAAGTGAAGTGACCATAGGCTGTGCATTGTGAATGTGTTCAATAAACTAAGTGAACAGAATCCAGGTTTAGTCGTTTATTCAGAAGTTAAAATCTTCACACTGTTGTCGTATGCCATACGTAGCACTTTACGTCCGAACACGAGATGTTGACGGGGTGGAGGTCGGTACTACACGCTCAGCAAATCACAACTCTTTCTTTGGCGGAAGCGTGGACATACCATGTTTACATCAGGATTAAACTCCCGTGAAAATAATTATAATATGTGTCCGACATGTCTGATTTTGCTGTCCTTACCTAATTGGTCAAACAGTTGTATCATAATGAAAATCTGAACACCGATTGGTGGAGAACCTGTATCATAATGAACCTTGAACTATAATGATCGTCATTAAGATTCAGTTTTCTGGCATATACCGGTAATGCTTATATTTCAGCATCGTCGAGCATAAATATTATTGCACTGCCTGCCAAAAACCTGAAGCACCCACAAGGGGAGGAGGAGAGGGTATCTGATAGTATTTCAATGCTTACAAAATCGAGTCAAATGTATAAAGAAGGTGTCAGTACGAGCCCACTTTTCAGTATGACGTCGCACCCCCTCTGACCTGGACGCATGGGAAGGGTGTCATAAAGCCGTTATATCCTCTCCTGAGACAAGCTGGTCCACAGCTGTAGTAAATGGTCCTTGATATCCTGGAGAGAGGCACAGGGACGAACTTCACATCCGAGCTGGTTCCACACATGTTCTATTGGGGACAAATCTGGGGATCTTGCTGGCCACGGAAGTAATTCAACATCACGCAGACAGTTCATAGAGGCGCATGACGTGTGTGGACGACCATTATCCTGTTGAAAAATGGCACCACGATACTGTCGCATGTGAGGTAACATAAGAGGATACAGGATGTCCGTGACGTACCGTTGTGCCTTCAGAGTTCCCTCAGTCACTACAATCCGTGACCTGAAGTCATACCCGATGGCTCTCCACACCGTATCGCCAGAAGTAACACCACTGTGTCTCTCCAAAACTTGGAAGAATGGGAGCTCTCCCCAAGTCGCAGCCATACTTACAGACGATGGTCATCCGAGTAGTGCAAAACCGCGATTCATCGCTGAAGACAATGTTATTAATTGATTCATTCGTTATGTAGTTTATAACACTTCTTTCCATACAATATTCACTGTGCTACGACCATTCGGACGTATCTACACCTTAACAATTTTAAACGATCTTTACCGTCATTGTGGAACATACATTTGGCCGTGAATGAATACTGGTTCGGGTAAGTAAACACCCAATTTTCCTTGCCTCTGCCCTTTATTAATGGTCATACAGAAGGCTAGTCAACTTGATACCTTCCTCACCGAGCTCGATAGCTGCAGTCGCTTAAGTGCGGCCAGTATCCAGTATTCGGGAGATAGTAGGTTCGAACCCCACTGTCGGCAGCTCTAAAGATGGTTTTCCGTGGTTTCCTATTTTCACACCAGGAAAATGCTGGGGCTGTACCTTAATTAAGGCCACGGTTGCTTCCTTCCCACTCCTAGCCCTCCCTGTCCCATCGTCGCCATAAGACATATCTGTGTCGGTGCGACGTAAAGCAACTAGCAAAAAAAAAAAAAAAAAAAAAATTATACCTTCCTGTCTGTGCGTACGTCGACTGTTTTCTCTTAGCAACATGTAAGTTATTGGGAACGTTCTGCCATCTGTTCAGTAAACTTATTTAGAAGCTGGGGAAGGTCAGAGAATCAGAGTATCTAGCAGAGAATAGTATTCTTCCAAGATCCGAGGAAACTTTTACTCTCTGGCTTGTCAAGTAGTAATCAAACATGGCTGCATACAATCACATTACTAAGGATGAAAATCACATATACCGGCATATAAGAATATTAATGAAAGTGTTAATCGCTTAGCAACCCGCTAAGTACAGAAAGTATTGCGGGCTAGGGTAAGCCTTCTCCTGCAGTTATTGTAGTGATCATTTAGTGATTTGATTTTAGGATTACTCAAAGTTGACTGAACGTAGAGACATATCAATGTCCGATGATTCATCTTCAAGTAATTCCGGAGAGAATAAAAAAGAATGAAGCAAATCGGTCCAGTAGGACGGCCAGACGGATTGGACAAAGCTGTTTTTATCAATTTTTAAATATGTAGATTTGTTGTGTTTTATTTCAACATAACCTCATGTGCACACCTCTGCTATTTGCTTTACGTCGCACCGACACAGATAGATCTTATGGCGACGATGGGATAGGAAAGGCTTAGGAGTGGGAAGGAAGCGGCCGTGGCCTTCATTAAGGTACAGCCCCAGCATTTGCCTGGTGTGAAAATGGGAAACCACGGAAAATCATTTTCAGGGCTATCGACAGTGGAGTTCGAACCCACTATCTCCCGGATGCAAGCTCACAGCCGCGCACCCCTAAACGCATGGCCAACTCGCCCGGTGTACACACCCCTTATATCTTTCATAACAAGATACGAACAAAACAAGAAAACGTCAATTCATGGATCAAACATGGACGATTTGCGTCGTGACGAAACAAAATTATTTATTCAGTAATTAAATTCATTTAATTCAAAATAAGCAAATTCACCATAGTATGGAATAAAATAATGCACGAAATAAATAAATTAGACTACTGTTTCGTAACGTATAGCAGACATTAAGTAATGTAAGCCATTCTGGTGGACCTCAATACATCTTCATACTTAATGGAAATGGTACAATTTTTTTTACTGTCCCGAACGGTCTGATGAAACTTAAAAATGTAATAAAAGTGAACATTAAATTTTTTATTATTCTTTTTAATTACCATAAATCTATGGCATTTGCTTGAAGCATAAAAGTATATAGTGAGTGTGATTATTGGTTTACCAAGGTCATTCGTATGCTGACCTTTGATTCATGCATAAAATGGATTCGCTCGATTGGACATGTTCACACGGTAATTCGTTGTGCTAGGGCGGGCCAAACGCTGCTCGCCTATCCAGAAAAAGAGTAAACGTATGTTGCTGAAGTGTACATGGGAAGTGTGTGTAATAATAATAATAATAATAATAATAATAATAATAATAATAATAATAATAATAATAATAATAATAATAATAATAATAATAATAATTTCGGAGGATAAGAAGGCGAAAAACATCAAGCTAACAAACAAGTTCAAACGCGCTTTTTTGAATGGGCATAATGTGACTACAACTCACTGATTTAAAAATTTGAAAATGAATTTAAATGTTCATAATATTAAAATACTCATGAAATATAATATTCAATCGTCGGACTATGTACTCACACTTAGTACTACCTGATTATTTACACGTACAATGGTTGATGGGCGCCAGTTACAAATAGATGTAACGATAATAGAATGAGAGTCTTGAATATCTCTAGGATGTGAGGTAATAAGCTTACTTTGACAGCATTACATATAAGTTCTGGGAAAAGGAGACTGGTGTTCGCTTTCCCCATTCAAATGTGAGGTTATTTGATCACCTATTGAAATGAAACAAGTAATTTATTTGATACTAAACAAAATATTCTTTAAATGATTTTAACGTGTGAGATTTACAGCGATAATTCAAAAGATAATATAAACCTCTGACATAATAACTAAAGGAAACTGTAGGCATAAAATTTGAAATCCTCTTGACCGGACATTTAAAAGTTATACAAGAAGTTTATCCCTCACTGTTTCACTTTACAGTACTTTGAACACTTTGAGTGTTATTACGACGTACTCCTTTGAAATGGTATTAGCTGCAGGTATCTCAAACCTAATTTGGTGATGTATCCTTTTAGTTTCACCAACGAGATACAGTATGGCTTGAAATTTTATTTACACTTCACAGTCAGCTTTACAAGTAATTCACTGATAACTGTTAGTCTGCATTACGACGACTCAGTATTCGGCTGTTACCGAACTGACACAAGAAATCGACCGAACAGATCCACGAAACACACTCCGAACATATAATCCATTTGGTCACTGACGATTACGTATCCATATCATTGTTCCCCATTCGTCTCCTTCCAATTGACTCCATGGCAAGTCTCTCCATTCATTTCCTTCCAACCAACTGAACTATCCAACTGACTTCTCCAACTGACTCCTCACTTTCCTTCTTACTCATCTGACCGACTGAGGCCTCACCACCCAAACGACTGCCACTATAGGATACAGCCCATATATATGAACATAAGTTTTCACATGGTGTAACACCCACGTCCGAGCTCAAAATAGATATGATGTCGCTCCCACGCAGCTACAAATGTTACATATTATGTTGAAATAGCCTCAGGCGAAATTGAAACTCCCTAAATATGATCTCACCGCTAAATGCATATAATGACAGAGCGATGACTCGACAGTTACTGCAACAGTATTGCACCATGTGTTGCAATGTTTTAAAAGGTATTATCACAAATAATATATCCATATCTGATATTAGGCATTAAGTCTCACTCTACATTATTGTGATGCTAATACACATACATATACACAATAAATTAACTACAATGAAACAAGCGATAATTAATTAATTAATACGTAGCGAAATCAGGTTACAGAATTGAATGAAACATTAATAATAATTACACTAATAGTAATAATAATACAGATACAATAATAATAATAATAATAATAATAATAATAATAATAATAACACAGACAAAATAATAATACAAATAAATGCTTGAATCGGGATTTGAGCTGTTACATAACAAAGAAAGAAAAATAATAACAATAATAATAATTTAGGAGGATAATAAGGCAAAAACCATCAAGCTAAGGAACAAGTTCAAATGCGCTCTTTGAATCGGCATAACGAATAAATATTATTATTATTATTATTATTATTATTATTATTATTATTATTATTATTATTATTATTATTATTATTATTATTATTAAAATAATCTGTCTAGCATTATAGATGAAAAATCATCAGAAAACTTGAAAAATGCAGCAATACAAGTCAATATCTTGGAATAAATATCTAACAGAGCAGGTTTAAGAATTTCTGTAGAAGGAAACAAATCTATGACAAATATAAAAAATGCTCCTGAATTTCTAATAACAGAAATCGGTCGAATAAGGAAGGTAAAATAAATTAGGTGTTTGGAAGAAACAATTCAAGAAAGTGGTTTGGAAAAGTCCGCTGTAGAAGAAAGGACACACAAATGGAAAGAGCATACGGTATAACTACGAATATCTACAACAAAAACTGTTTATCTAAAAACATCAAAATACAACACGAGAAAACAGTAGTCAAACGGGAATGCCTATACGCGAGTGGATGTCTAGAACTGAATTACAAGCTGAATAAATTAGAAGTGCTGTAAAGAAAAATTATACGGAAAAACTCGCTCCGCTAAGAACTACAGAACTCTGGAAATCAAGAAGTAATGATGAAATATACCGGAACATGAAAAACATAACAGATACAATGCGGAAGAGGCGATTGATATTATTTGGATATTTGTACACAAGGGATGACACCACGTAACCAAACAGATCTTCAAATATCTTTGGAACCAAGAATTCAACAACTTGGATTCGTGAAGTCAAGAAAGATTTGGAAAGAAACAATATAAAAGAAGAAGCAGCAAGAGAGAGAGAGAGAGAGAGAGAGAGAGAGAGAGAGAGAGATTTTTAGAAATAAAGTGTTAAAAATGGAAGGATTCCAAGGTCTGGAGGGAAAGGAAACAGGCTCAAAATGGTCCCAAGAGAGGAAAAGGAGACATGGTGAGCAGATGAAGTATTGGGGGAAGAAGAAACAACAAAAGATGAAGCATTGAAATTATGACGTGGTGCCTAGCAGACTCTAACGGAGAGAGAAGTAAGTAAATAAATAAATAAATAATAATGTTTTAGGTTATTGCCGTGTCCAGAAAACAAGGTGATTACTACTACTACTACTACTACTACTACATGTTTTCATTGCTCCCCTAAAGGGGGAGGTGGGCCTCCTAGACGGCGACGCCGTCTCTCAGGCCAGGATACTATTTTTATCAGAGAAGGTGAGAGGGTTGGCGGCCGTTGTCTATACTAGAACTGACCCGGCATTCGCCTTAGTGCAGGAGAATGGTAAACCACGGAAAACCGTTCTCAGGACAGCCGACGATGGGGACTAGTCCCTTTCCGTCTCCCGAATATAGAGGAGTAGAGCCACGGTAGAGCCGTGGCAACCCCTCCTCTTCTCGGTTGGCCGGTCAGAACGCAGAGCCTTGGTCACTTGTGGGCCGAGATCCACTCTGCATCCACTGACCGACAACAAGGTGCAATTCTTCAACTCTCTTCTATTCTTCAATCCTGAATTCCTTCGTTGCTCTTTAATTTTTATTTCTATTTATTTATTCTAGCACATTCGTTCCTGATTCGTCTAATGGCCTTGCTGTTACTTCGCAACGTACATGCGTTTTAACAAGAAACATCTTAATTGGAGCTTAGATGGTTTCGTCAACTGCCGCTTGTTAGGCCAGCGTACAGTGGTGACGAATGGGAGTACCATTTACAATGGACCACGGCCGACTTGATGCGTCGCTCTAGCTAGCTCCTCACGAGCGCAGCGAGGGATCCAGTCGGCCATGTCTAGACCAACGGGAAAGGCTTCCCAACCCAAACTGTGGAACATTTTCGTAAAACGTTAAAGAAAATGAATAAGAAAATGAATATCAATGATTAATGGTACATAATATATTGTGCTAAAAACTCTTTCCTCGTCTCGCTGCGTGACGTTTCATCGATAATATCACTCGTTAGGTACTTCCCCCATTTATTTTAGGCTCGAATTACGCAATCCCTCCCCTCTTATTGATCTCAAAACTCACTCTTGACTGCATCATTCGAAGGAAAATCCTCGACTCGCATATAAAATATAAAATCTGCATCCTGCTACAACTTCAAAGTCGGTACACAATGTCTACGCCTGATGAATATCTACATCTATATAAGGGGGGAGAAGAAGAAGAAGCATATAGTGGCCAGAGAGTACAGGTGAGTGAAATCGTATATTTTTCTCATAACAACTTCACACGATTATTGCATTATTTACCTAATTTAGTTATAGTGCTCAAGAAACTACTGAAATTTTAACTGAAACTCCCGACATTTATTCGTACAATCTACCGATTTTTAATTTGTAGACCTGGCAACATTGCGCTGGGAACCATATTCTAATGTGGTCTTACCGGAGACTTATATGCTCTCCCCTTTACATCCTTACTACTGTACAACTCCTAGAAAAAACATTGGTGTTACTTCTCACTAGCTACATTTACGTTGGACTCGTTAAATTTTTGTTCAATGCGAGCACCAGCCTGAGTAAGTCTTTGTTCTAAGGTAGCATTCGCTTCTACAAATTTCTTGTGTACTTCAGCATTAATCTGAACTACGGACTCCTTAAGTTGATGTTCAAGATTAGAACTAGACTCATTTAGTTGTTCTTTCATACTGAGCCTAAGAGCTTCGATCGCTGCCATTATCTTTTCCATTTTATTAAAATAAATAACGCTAGTACCAAGTACAGAAATAATGATGATTGAAACACTTCGCGAAATTAAATATTTTTCAGAACTTGCACTCAGTCAAAAGTTCAAAACGTTCCTAAGTCCTAGTGCCAATGATTCAACTTAAATTATTTAAACCAAGTCTTTTGAAGTTAATGCAAATCACTTCTACTAAGTTAAACTGTTTTACTTGTTATATTATACACTTATATTTCAGTTAAGTGGGTGTCCACTAACATTTGTAAACACTCCTATTCTGATTGAATCTGGTCACCTTAGCTTGGGCTGTATGTTAGTCGCTCATGTTAACACTCCAATGGAATCGAGCCCTGGAGCTTGGGCACCACGTGTTTATCTATTATGTTAACACTCCAATGGAATCGAGCCCTTGAGCTTGGGCGCCACATGTTTACCTCCTCTCTGTACCGGGAAAAAATGTTTGTCTTTGGGGCGCTGACACTAGCTTGAAGAGCATGCACTATTTCTAAGGGTGTGGCATGAAAACATTGGAGTTGGTACAGAGAGGGGTATTAGTTCATTGAACTTAGATTTTTTGAGAATCTGATTTTATTGTTCATTGAAAACAAATTCATATCACCTTTCATACAAGTTGAGTTGAGGCGTTGTAGTAGACTGGAATCTTCGGACTCCGAGATGGTTGCTTGGCACGGCCTGAACAGGAACCACACCCGTCTTGGGTGTGAAGTTCTCGACGTTCTGGAATTCTCGAAGTTCTGGAATTTCTCGGGAGTTCTCGAATCTCTAGGTGCACACGTTGCGGGGTTCTATCTCACACAACAATGTTGATGAAAGGTGAGGCGTGATTCACACACAAGGCCCCCGTATGGCATTCAACTTACTTGTGGCACTGTTAAATAAATTGACCTTTAAATATTGCGTTTACTCATTGCAAATGGAATATGTCAAATGTTAATGAAATTGACACTAGAATCTTGATTCAAACACCTCGCTGAATCGCAAATGTTCATAAATTATCACTTGAAAATAAGACGATTGAACTCAACATCTGACCATGTTTTAGATGTCAGCAGAATTAATATTTGGGAAAATAGTGTGTAAGTTATAATGTCAAGTTCATGACATAAGTTTGCTAACATCGGCATGGTGGACTGGAATGTTCTATTGGGGCGTTAATCTTTGACATCACAGTTCCTAACTCACTGATCTCGTTAGTTTATGTTTTGAACACGATATTGAGCACAAGATGCACAGTTCATGAAAGTTCAGGACACATTGGTACGTTTGTAATAAATTAAGCAAATTAAATGGTGCTCGGAAATGTCTTATTCCGTCGATGAACAAAATTATGTGTACCTGAAGACTGTTAAGCAATGTCATTAAGTGGTCATTAAAGTTAAACTGCTCTTGGAAAGAGTCTAACACTGTCCATGAAAATGATTACGAAGTATAAATTATAAGTTCAATTATGACACTGAAAAGTTCTATGTTCCCTCGGAACTTCACGAGAGGAAAACACAAACTCAGATATGGTATGGGTACTCTGTGTTTCCACAGTCTGTCACGAAACACAAGTTCAATGTGGTACTTGAAAAATGGCAACATTCACAATAAAAGTTTTATGTTTCCACAGCTTGTCGCAAAACACAAGTCCAAATGAGACATTCGGAAAATTTCTATGTTCGCAAAGTCTGTTTACGAAATACAAATACGAAATAACATGGCACTTGAGGAAAATAAAGTTCCAACTCCACTGGAACCGAACACTCGAAATGCAAAGACTCGTCCGACCATACTGTAGGTTCGGTCCGCACTTGTAAAGCTCCACCCGTCACCCGTGTCGCAGAGATGGTGGAGTAACACACACTGAATCTGTAGTCCGGATCGCCCTCTTTTTATATCAGATTGTGACGAAGCATCTAGAACGTGGGTATTATCCACCCCTATAACTCCCAAAGTATACGGTGGATTTTCTCGAGAATTTGACAGATTGCATCTGTTACGATGACCTCCACGTTGGTGATGTCAAAACAACAACATTTTAACGCTAAATAGACTTTTACACATGGGTCGGGACATTACTATATGTGGTCACGCTTGGCTGTGTAGAGCGCACTCGAAGCGGCTACGTCACGACTGAGTACGCGAGGCCAACGTCGGCCTCGTGAGTACGTCAGCGAGTTCGGCGGGCTGCCTATCTTCCACCTCGCGCGAAGTTCAACACACATACTTTGAACTTCTTTCGCGTAGCGGCGTTTCCGGTACAATATACATAGTAAACATAGAAAAAGACTGGTTGCCATGGTTACAATAGTGCCGGGAAATTGCCCAGAAACAGATCCATGTTGATATCTCGCAGGCCTGTATAACTGATCTCAGTGCCCGGCTAGAGTTCGCTAGAGCCAGCTCATCTGATGGTGTTCCAGTTCGTGCCGACCCATTGCTCGCTCCGCTGAAGAGCCCCTTTCACTCCTCACTACCATAGCACAATATCTTTACTCGTCACGAGCTATTTTTAACATGGTCTACCTGACATTAAAATTCCAAGTTCTTGTTTTATTTAGTGTGATGCTGAGAGCAGAAGAAACTACATCCACGATAACTACAGTACACTCCATTCTGGTAACATTTCACCCAGTAATCTTTGACACATGTTAGCAGCTTGTGATAAAATAGGATTCAGATGAATCAAAAGATGTGTGGGAATTTCTTGTACAAACAGAGAAGACATCTTTCACCATATGCCTCAGACGGTTGAGGCGCAGGCCTTCTGATCCGAAATTGACACAGGTTCTATCCTCAGTCCGGTGGTATTTGAAGGTACTCAAATACGTCAGCCTCGCGTCGGTGGATTTACTGGCACGTAAATGAACTCCTGCGCGACTAAATTCCGGCACCTCGGCGTCTCCGAAAACCGTAAAAATGTAGTTAATTGGACAGTAATATAACAATAACATTATTATTATTATTATTATTATTA
Organism: Anabrus simplex; assembly: GCF_040414725.1. Lineage (NCBI taxonomy): Eukaryota > Metazoa > Arthropoda > Insecta > Orthoptera > Tettigoniidae > Anabrus > Anabrus simplex. The sequence goes on from NC_090265.1 coordinate 784,988,109, forward strand.
TTATTATTATTATTATTTATTTCACCATAATTATCCTGATTGTGGTTTCTTCTAATGTCTCAAGACACCCCTGTTTAATTGTGGGACGATGAAGCAAATTCCTAGGGACGAATAACAATAATAATAGACTACTTTTATTTTTGCTACTGGCTTTACGTCTCACCTACAACACAGATAGGTCTTATGGCGACGATGGGACAGGAAAGAGCTAGGAGTGGGAACGAAGCGTCCGTGGCCTTAATTAAGGCACATTCCCAGCATTTGCTTGGTGTGAAAATGGGAAACCACGGAAAACCATCTTCAGGGCTGCCGACAGTAGGGTTCGAACCCACTATCTCCCGAATGCGAGCTCACAGCTGCGCGCTCCTAACCGCACGGCCAACTCGCCCGGTAAAGCACATTCTAATGCAAGCATCTAACACATTGTTCCATTTACAAAACTTAAAAGCAATGAGAAAAAAAATGTCGCACGTATTTCTGAGAGCTAAGCATCGGCGACTGATATCGCAGCCCAGACTCTCGTCCCTCTCCCCTCGACACACTTCACGCGGCTTGCTGACATATGTCCTACAGGTGCTGGGATCGGGATGATTGCTGTGCTAGGCTTCGTTCCGCCAGATCGCCACTGCTGTCAACCTTGTGATACTCATCGTATACTGTATACTTCCTCACCTCCATATGTCTGGCGTAATTATATAGATAACAGAGTGCTGGTATTTCACTCCCGTTTACTTCTACATCCTTGAAGGAAGAAACTGCAGGGCTCCTGTTATAGGAGTAATATACACTGACTGACAGAGCAATTGCAACACCAAGAAGGAGTGGTTCGAAAGGGATTATTATTATTATTAGCGTATGGTAATGTACACAAAACAATACAAAGATTAAATATAAAGGGATGAAAGTTGGGGAAAAAACAGAGACGGCACGGACGAATAATTGATGTTTATTTCAAACCGATATGCAGGTTACACAATGTGCACGGCATCGACTCAGTAGGATGTAGGACCACCGCGAGCGGCGATGCACGCAGAAACACGTCGAGGTACAGAGTCAATAAGAGTGCGGATGGTGTCCTGAGGGATGGTTCTCCATTCTCTGTCAACCATTTGCCACAGTTGGTCGTCCGTACGAGGCTGGGACAGAGTTTGCAAACGGCGTCCAATGAGATCCCACACGTGTTCGATTGGTGAGAGATCCGGAGAGTACGCTGGCCACGGAAGCATCTGTACACCTCGTACAGCCTGTTGGGAGATGCGAGCAGTGTGTGGGCGGGCATTATCCTGCTGAAACAGAGCATTGGGCAGCCCCTGAAGGTACGGGAGTGCCACCGGCCGCAGCACATGCTGCACGTAGCGGTGGGCATTTAACGTGCCTTGAATACGCACTAGAGGTGACGTGGAATCATACGCAATAGCGCCCCAAACCATGATGCCGCGTTGTCTAGCGGTAGGGCGCTCCACAGTTACTGCCAGATTTGACCTTTCTCCACGCCGACGCCACACTCGTCTGCGGTGACTATCACTGACAGAACAGAAGCGTGACTCATCGGAGAACACGACGTTCCGCCATTCCCTCATCCAAGTCGCTCTAGCCCGGCACCATGCCAGGCGTGCACGTCTATGCTGTGGAGTCAATGGTAGTCTTCTGAGCGGACGCCGGGAGTGCAGGCCTCCTTCAACCAATCGACGGGAAATTGTTCTGGTCGATATTGGAACAGCCAGGGTGTCTTGCACATGCTGCAGAATGGCGGTTGACGTGGCGTGCGGGGCTGCCACCGCTTGGCGGCGGATGCGCCGATCCTCGCGTACTGACGTCACTCGGGCTGCGCCTGGACCCCTCGCACGTGCCACATGTCCCTGCGCCAACCATCTTCGCCACAGGCGCTGCACCGTGGACACATCCCTATGGGTATCGGCTGCGATTTGACGAAGCGACCAACCTGCCCTTCTCAGCCCGATCACCATATCGCTCGTAAAGTCGTCTGTCTGCTGGAAATGCCTCCGTTGACGGCGGCCTGGCATTCTTAGCTATACACGTGTCCTGTGGCACACGACAACACGTTCTACAATGACTGTCGGCTGAGAAATCACGGTACGAAGTGGGCCATTCGCCAACGCCGTGTCCCATTTATCGTTCGCTACGTGCGCAGCACAGCGGCGCATTTCACATCATGAGCATACCTCAGTGACGTCAGTCTACCCTGCAATTGGCATAAAGTTCTGACCACTCCTTTTTGGTGTTGCATTTGCTCTGTCAGTCAGTGTAGTTTTCTTGTTATAGGTAGATCTGCTAAAATGAAATGCATTCTTTCAGGTTTAGTGTTCTCTTTTGTTTGTTGGAATCGAACCCGTGATCATGGGTCGGACACCACCACTGATCTCCCGAGGAAGCTAATTGACCAGTGAACGATGGGTACCACCGCTGTAAAATTCTACAAGTTTATTTAATATAATAATAATAATAATAATAATAATAATAATAATAATAATAATAATAATAATAATAATAATAATAATAATAATAATAATAGTGCATGGCATCTGTTTAGGCTTGGTGGTGACCTAATGAGGATAAAGTGAATGGCGAAGACATCATAAACACCCTGTCTCCAAGCCAGGAGAATTAATAATGTGAGGGGGTTGATTCTGAAAATTGCCGGGCTGAGTGGCTCAGACGGTTAAGGCGCTAGCCTTCTAACCCCAACTTGGCAGGTTCGATCCTGGCTCAGTCCGGTGGTATTTGAAGGTGCTCAAATACGACAGCCTCGTGTCGGTAGATTTACTGGCACGTAAAAAGAACTCCTGCGGGACTAAATTCCGGCACCTCGGCGTCTCCGATGACCGTAAAAGTAGTTAGTGGGACGTAAAAGCGAATAACATTATTATTATTATTGTTATTATTATTATTATTATTATTATTATTATTATTATTATTATTAACATTATTATTATTATTATGATTCTGAAAATTGAACCGGGGCCATCCGACCAAAGGTAAGCATTCTGTCCATTTAGCCACTAAACCGGATGTTAATTTGCTAAACCTTAGACTACCATCTCCACTGATCAAGTGTTGAGTATTGACAGTAGCAGTGGCCAGTGCAGTAGCTCGTGAAGCTGCCTTCACAACACATCAGGCTTCTCCGTTGGCTATTGGCTGCAGCTCAAAATACTGAAGACTTCACGTTCACTAAATCAACTGTCGAAAAGGGGTAACCTAAGTCTAGTGGTAGTCCACGTCTCGATCCCAGCATACGCCACTGATGCATATAGCCTACTAACCGCGCATTCACTGTCCATCAAAATGCTAAGATGCGCGCCTCTTACAGTTTCATATTCTGTGGGCTCCCTTCCCCTACCCTTGATGTTCACCTGCTGTTCATTGCAGCCAATGACTAGTTTCAAAGAACATCGAACCAGTGTAGCACTCACGTTCGCCCGGAGTCAGAACAATCAGCCAACCAGCGGAACATGCGCGGTTCTCAAACATCCAGACCAATCGAGACCGTTGGAGTCGCTCTTGGATCAATCCAGCTGAGTGCAGGCGACACGGAACACTGTTCTTTCAGAACAGGATGTTGTTAGACCAATCCCGCTGGAGTGCAGGCGACACGGAACACTGTTCTTTCGGAACAGGATCTTACTAGACCAATCCCGCTGGAGTGCAGGCGAAATGGAACACTGTTCTTTCGGAACAGGGTGTTGCTAGACCAATCCCGCTGGAGTGCAGGCGACGCGGAACACTGTTCTTTCGGAACAGGATGTTGCTAGACCAATCTCGCTGGAGTGCAGGCGACATGGAACACTGTTCTTTCGGAACAGGGTGTTGCTAGACCAATCCCGCTGGAGTGCAGGCGACGCGGAACACTGTTCTTTCGGAACAGGATGTTGCTAGACCAATCTCGCTGGAGTGCAGGCGACATGGAACACTGTTCTTTCGGAACAGGGTGTTGCTAGACCAATCCCGCTGGAGTGCAGGCGACACGGAACACTGTTCTTTTGGAACAGGATGTTGCTAGACCTTTCTCGCTGGAGTGCAGGCGACACGGAACACTGTTCTTTCGAAACAGGGTGTTGCTAGATCAATCCCGCTGGAGTGCAGGTGACTCGGAACACTGTTCTTTCGGAACATGATGTTGCTAGACCAATCGCGCTGGAGTGCAGGTGACACGGAACACTGTTCTTTCGGAAAATGATGTTGCTAGACCAATCCCGTTGGAGTGCAGGCGACACGGAACACTGATTCTTCGGAACAGGATGTTCCTGCGTACTGTTAATTTAAAGCTTAATTCCCAGTCCGAAAAAGCTCCAAAATAACTCTTGTGGTTTTCTTTCACATTTCTATTGAGGACGAATCTTTTAGTAGAGATGACTGAAGTTTGTGATTGTGGTTCTTATAAGAGAAACAAAAATTGCTTTGTCGTGGGGTGTAATTTTACAAACAAAAACTGTTCTCCTGGAACGAAATTCTTTCGTATCTGGACGAGAAACAGCATACAAAAATTGTTGCGGAACGAAATTCTTTTAGTTTCCGAACGAGAAACAGCATACAAAAATTGTTCTGGAACGAAATTCGTTTCCGAACGAGAAACAGCATACAAATAGACGATAAGCTTGGATTATCGCTTTAAGGACGGACACAATTGACAGAGAACCGTGGACTCCAACAAAACGGTATCCGGACATTCCGTACCACGGACATTCCTTACAACTTGATTTTTGAGGACATTTCGTACCGCTACGTCTTTATCTACCTACGAACAGTTTTCCCGTAATCCCCAAATTTGTACGCCACTTGATGTCAAATTGGAATTCCGTTTCCACGCCAGCGGGCGTAATGAGCCTGACTGACTCACTTTAGAAATCAGAAACAAAAATAATTTACAACATTTGCAGAAGAAAACGTCTTTATTATTTTAATGATTGCCCTTTAAACTATACTTATCACTTATGTTTACGAAAATAAAAAGCTGTAAGGTGCTAGCCGACAAATGCGCAACCCAATAAACTTTTGTTCTTGTAGTATTTCCTCACAACGGGAATAAACCCTGAAACAAAACAATACAATAGAAATATGCATCGTGTTCGGGCGCAATTTACATAAAGATGGATAGCATTTTAATTATTGTGAATATTTATAAACTACTGCATTATTTCAGTATCAAGAAAGTAGCCTAAAGTAAAATATTCTGATGAACAGGCCGATATGGGCTTGAAGGTCACGTGAAAACAGAAACTACTGAAAGATGGAAGTAACTAGTTTCTGCGAATGACGAATACGAGATAAGAATGAACACTTGTGCCCGACGGAAGGTTAACATCAGTAGCGGTCACACGGTGCGGAAACTTCTGCTCCAGTAGTGGAAAATGGATATACTGTACAAACGAATACATTCACCAGAACATCGTCTTTGCTTCGCAATACTTCCCACTCTTTCAAGTGGTACGAAATGTCTGGTGGTACGAAATGTCCGTGGTACGAATTGTCCTAGAACGCAACAAAACATTCTCAAGTTTGTAGTCGGCATCTCATTAATGACACACCTACGATAGAGCCCAGAATATACACTGACTTAGCAAATGTCATGGGATAGTCACCTAATAGGGTGTCCGGACATTTCGTACCACGGACATTCCGTACCACTTGATTTTTGAGGACATTTCGTACCACCTAGGTCGTTATCTACCTGCCAACGGTTTTCCCGTAATCTCCAAATATTTGCGCCCGGACAAATTGGAATTCCATTTCTACGCCAGCGGGCGTAATGAGCTTGTCAGGCACACTTAAGAAATCAGAAACAAAAATAATTTACATTTGCTGAAGAAAACATCTATATAATTTTAATAATTGCCTTTTAAACTATACTTATGAGTCATGTTTACGTAAATGTTATTATAAGAAAGTCGATTTTTTAAAGAAATCCTCAACAAAACAATAGACTACATAGAAATATACATCCAGGAGCGCGCGGCTGTGAGCTTGCATCCGGGAGATAGTGGGTTCGAATCCCACTGTCGGCAGCCCTGAAGATGGTTTTCCATGGTTTCCCATTTTCACACCAGGCAAATGCTGGGGCTGTACCTTAATTAAGGCCACGGCCGCTTCCTTCCAACTCCTAGGCCTTTACTCTCCCATCGTCGCCATAAGATCTATCTGTGTCGGTGCGACATAAAGCCACTAGCAAGGAAATGTAGCCTACATCGTGTTCGGGCGCAATGTGCCTGGTGAGCATAAGGATGGATAATATTACTATGATTGTGAATATTTATAAACTACTGCAATGTTTCAGTATTAAGTAAGTAAAATAAAATATTCTGATGAACTGGCCGATATGGGCTTGGAGGTCGCGCGGAAACAGGACATTACTGAAAGGTGGAAGTAGTTAGGTCCCCGCGAATGACGAATACGATATGAGAATTAACACGTGTGCCTATCAGATCAGTTGCGCCCGACGGAAGGTTAGCATCAGTAGTGGTCATACCGTGCGGAGGCTTCTGCGCCACTAGTGGACAATGGACATACAAATGAATATTTTCATTAGGATACCGTTTTTACTTCGCAATACTTCTCACTCTCTCAAGTGGTACGAAATGTCCTCTCCTAAATATTTTAAAGTCATTATCTGACACTTCGCAGGTAATCAGCCGGTCAAGTGGTACGAAATGTCCGTGGTACGAAATGTCCTAGAACCACCTAATAGTGTGTGGGGTCTCCTCTGGCCCTGCGAACTGCAGTGAGACGCCGTGGAAGTGAGTCGACAAGTCCCTGGTAGTCCTCTGGACGCAGCTGACACCAAATCGTTTGCAGAGCGGCCGCCAGTGCTGGTCTGTTCGTGGGTGCAGGATCCATGGCACGGAGCCTGCGTTCCAGGACATCCCAGATATGCTCGATAGGGTTCATATCTGGGCTCCTGGGTGCCATGGCAGTCGTTGAACCTCCGCTGCATGTTCCTGGAACCATTCTCGGGCGATGTGGGAGCGATGTGGCGGTGCGTTATCATCTTGAAACACCGCAGAACCGTCTGGGCGCTGGAAGGCCTAAAATGGGTGGAGATGGTCTCCGAGCAGCTCAACATACCGCGTACCATTCAAAGTCTATTCCAGAACAACTACGGGGCTCATTCCGTACCAGGGAAATGCACCCCAGACCGTAACAGAGACACCAGCGCCCTGGACCACACCTTCGAGACAGGCGGGATCCATCGCTTCATGTGGTCTGCGTAATACACGGTGCCTCCCATCGGCATGGTGCAGTTGAAATCGTGATTCGTCCGACCATATAAAGGTACGCCATTGTTCCAATGTCCAACCCTGGTGACTGGCGACAAATGCGCGTCATTGTGCCCGATGACGTTGGGTTAACAGCGGCACCCGTGTGTGGCGCCGGCTCCCATACCCCATAGAACCCATGTTCCTACGGATTGTCCACTGGGAGACTGTCTAGCACGGCCTGTGTTGAATTGAGCCGTGATTTGTTGCACGGTTGCCCGCTGTCACTATTGACAATCCGTCTCAGATGTCGCCGGTCTCGGTCATCGAGGGTGGCTGGACGGTCGGTCGTTCGTCTGTTGTGGACGGTGACACCCGCATTCAACCATTCACGATACACCCTGGACACGGTTGATCGTGTGAAGCCGAATTCCCGCACCACTTCCGAAATCGCACTTCCCATCCGTCGGGCACCGAACACCATACCCCGTTCGAACGGTGTCAGCTCACGACGACGTTCCATGTTACACCTGTCACACGCACAGCCACTGCTCACAAGGTCTCCTATACAACTGCCGCTGGCACAGGGGGCGTGTGGTACGCAGACAACACACCTGCGAATCAGTGCTCCGCTATCCCATGACATTTGCTCAGTCACTGTATATCAGATTACACATGGCCGCGCATTCACACAAGTTGCAGGATGAAGTTATATAATGTTACGATGAGGTACAAGAGAAGAAAGGTCAGTCATAGGAAATACGAAATCGAAGTGAATGTCAACAGTGCATGAATTTCCTTCTCTCTCGATAACAAGCACAAGCAAGTACACAAACTGGATCTGGGCTGCAGCATAACCACGGTTGTTCTTTAATGTACATCCCTGGACGAATTGCGGAACATTTATGTGATAAGCAATACTGATTCACCGTTACGTACTCGTTAGTCCTGCCATATCTAACACAAGGGGAACTGATATGTTTATTTTCAAGGAATGACCTTACGAGATGGTCGTAATCGCTATCGCATAATGTTCTTGCTGACTGGTAAATATTTGTTTATTCTTCTCATGAAACGATGCTGGGCACCCCGACTGCTCCCTTGTCTGAAATGCATTATCACATATATCTGGCTTGCTGTACTTTTACATTGGCATTATAAAATTGCTGCACACCCTCAGACTGCATAATTTCGAAAATACTGGTGTTATTCGAAATTTTAAATTAGACAAATTAACCACTGAATAGCATCTATACCTTATATAAGTACACTCGCTTTCAATAATTGTACGATAACAATTAATAAAATTATTCTTTTCGCTCTGTTCAACTGCTCCACTTCTCAACTATTCCACAATCGAATTTGAAATTACAGAAGATTCATTTTCACATTTTTTTTTTTTTGCTAGTTGCTTTACGTCGCACCGACACGGATAGGTCTTATGGCGACGATGGGACAGGAAAGGGCTAGGAGATGGAAGGAAGTGGCCGTGGCCTTAATTAAGGTACAGCCCCAGCATTTGCCTGGTGTGAAAATGGGAAACCACGGAAAACCATTTTCAGGGCTGCCGACAGTGGGGTTCGAACCTACTATCTCCCGAATACTGGATACTGGCCGCACTTAAGCGACTGCAGCTATCGAGCTCGGTTTTCACATTTTTATTTTAGTATGTGAGATAAAGCACAATCAACGTCTTTTTTTTTTTTTTTTTTCGAAAAGCTCTTTCCCGTAGAGTAAATCGTGCGTTTCATTGTTTTATCGTGAAATATTTCTTGGACGGTTTCGCCTTTAGAATATAGGTTGCACTGTAATAGAATTTCCTAGTTTTTCCAGTTGTTGGAGAACTTACTTTTTTATTTTTTTTTATCAGTCTCTTGCTCTATTAATGAAAAAGCACAATGCAGCAATATGCCTTACTACGTTCTGATAGACCTGCTTTACATTCACATTCGCCGTCATAATTCATATGGAAATAACATTCATATCTATATAAATAAAGTTGTAGGGGGTCCGCTGTCTGTAATTTCATTTGTTTTGTCAATTTTTTTAGATATTTATCCGTTTTAGGTCAACTCAAGACCGAATCGCTGGTTTCTATTTTTCGTGTCTGTTTGTCTGTTTGCTCCACCATCACGGCGAAACGGCTGGATAGTTCTCAACTAACCTTCATATTTAGATTATACTCATCCCGAGGATGGTTTTGATATGCATATCATATTAAAATCTTGGAATAGACGGGGGATTTATAGGAAAACCAGAACGGTTCTCCTCCATTTTCTCTTATGCTATTGATTTTCTGTAAACTCCGGGGACCGTACGTGAAACGCATCTTCATTATAAACAACTTCCGTTATGTTCATAATTTACCTTACTCTTCAAATGACGGAGAAATTTGCTATTTTCTGTGGATATCATCATGCTCTTCATTGATTGACCGACAGACCGACAACGAACCTACAGGTTACCATGGCAACGTCTCTGACTGCATGCCAGCAGGGAAGTAACGTATTGCCATTTTCCTCATCATGTCTTAAAATTCGTGGTTGTTCCTTGGGTAGAAGGCAAGAGAGGCGTCAATCGGCCATTCTGCGGGATATTGGCGGAATGTCGTTGGAGGTTATAACCGTCCTCGAATAGCTCAAGTAATAACACCATTACTCATCTTCTTATCTGTTTACCTAAAAATCCCTGCGCCTAAATTTCTCCTCTGTCACCGCCTTCTTATATCCATAACTCACACCATCATCATTTATTGAGGGGCATTTGCATTTGATTTTCCATTACATTCATTTGGTATTTACATATTTGTCGTCATCCGGCTTTCCTCAGTTATAATCCAATTTCTATTAATGTCAGCTTTCTTAGATGTATTATTTTGCTTCCTTAATTACTCCGTATGTATGCGAGTTCTAATCCCGAAAGCTGGCCACTCTTTTCTTTGAGGAAATATTCTAAGCTATGCAAATGTCTAATTTTTGGCCCCGAAAAATATCGAAATATGGATGCAATTTTAACGACGGTGCAGACCTTCGTTTCGGGATAATTGGTGGCTAATCGGTAAGTCGTATCACAAATCAGAAAGGACAATCGCTTTTCATTTTGGAGATCTACAACTTTGGTCCTATGACTTTTTGTCGTATTTCTATCCCTTATACGAAATAGAGCTGTATTTCTCGATTTGAAGTTAATTGTGTACTTTTATACGTATATGTTATAATTTGGCACACTTATAGGATATTCATGATATTCGGCTCGCACATTGACATGACCAGTGGCCATGTGATAGCCAAATTTTATGATTCTATCAGTCACATGAGTATCAAAAATATAAAGTAGTATGTGAAAACTGTAAAAATGTCCACCCCATTCAATCAAACCATAAATATAGGAGATACGAGAAGATGTCATGGGACCAGCCACGTAAAACACTGAACGAGGCGTCTGATGGTGAAGTCCGTTTGTAGATATGTCGTACAGTTTCAAAGCAGTAACTTTGGAAATAAAGGTCTGCACTGCTAGACATGTCCATACTTATCTATATAAATAAAGTTGTAGGGGGTCCGCTGTCTGTAATTTCGTTTATTTTGCCAATTTTTCAGATGTTTATCCGTTTTAGGTCAACTCAAGATCGATTAGGTGGTTTTTATTTTTCGTGTCTCTCCGTTTGTCTGTTTGTCTGTTTGTTCACCATCACAGCGAAACGGCTAGATAGATCTCGACCAAACGTCATATTTATTGTATACTCATCCCGGTGACGGTTTTGATATGCATATCATTTTAATATCTTTGAATAGACGGGGGGATTATAGGAAAACCTGAACGGTTTTCCTCCATTTTCTCTTATGCGATTGATTTTATGTAAACTCCGTGAACTTTATGTGAACCGCCCCTTCATTATAAACAACTTTTGTCATGTTTAAAATTTACTTTACTCTTCAAATGACGGAGAAATTTACTATTTTCTACAGGTATCATGCTCTCCATTGAGTGACCGACGGGCCTAAAACGAACCTACAGGTTACCATGGCAAAGTCTCTAATTGCATGCCACCAGGGAAGCAACGTATTGCCATTTTCGTGATAATTCCTGTATATTCGTGGTTGTTCCTTGAGTAGAAAGCAAGAGAGGGGTCAATCGGACATTCTGCGGGATACTGGAGGAATATCGTTGAGGTTATAACCGTCCTCGAATAGCTCAAGTAATAACACCATTAGTCATCTTCTTATCTGTTTACCTAAGAATCCCTGCGCCTAAATTTCTCCTCTGTTACTGCTTTCTTATATCCATAACTCATACCAGCACAATTTATTGAGGGACATTTGATTTTCCAATACATTCACTTAGAATTTACATATTTGTACTCATCCCGCTCTCCTCAGTTATAATCCTATTTTCTGTTAATTTCAACTTTCTCAACTCTATTACTGTCTTCCGTAATTACTCCGTATGTATGCGAGTGCTGATCCCGAAACCTGGACAATCTTTTCTTGGAGGAAATACATTTTCCAGGCCATGCAAATGTATAACTTTTGGTCCTAGAAAATATCGAAATATGGATGCAATTTTAACGACGTTGCAGACCTTTTCGGAATCATTGGTGGCTAAACCGTAAGTCGTAACACAAAAGGTCGCGTTTTAATTTGGAGAGATCTACAACTTTGGGCCTATGACATTTTGTCGTATCTCTATCCCTTATTCGTTAAATAGTACTGCATTTCTTGAGTTCAAGTTAATGTTGTACTTTTTACACGTGTATCTTATTGTTTGGCACACTTATAGGAAAGATGCAGGCACATTGACATGGCCAGTGGCCGTATGTTCACAAAATGTTATGATTCCAGGGTCACATGAGTATCAGAAAAGTAAAGTAGTATGTGAAAACTGTACCAAATTTCACCCCATTCAATTAATAACTGAATCTAACCCATAATATAGGAGATACGGAAAATTTCACAGGACCAACCATGTAGAACACTGAACGAGTCGTCTGATGGTGAAGTCCGTTTTTAGGACCAATTTAATATAGTCGTACTCACTGCATTTACAGTAATGTACGGAGAAATCCGTATACATTGTAGAATACCGTAGCGAAGCTAGTATTAAATTATAATTATATGCTGGCGTATGGTTAAAGCGAACCTAATTAACAATAGTATACATTTTGTTTATTAAACATGATGCAATAAATGATGCAGAAAATAAGTAATAAATCTTACTTTGCTTTTAACAGAGTAAGGTTGCTGATTGACACTTGTTTCCCGTAAACACTTACCAGATATTCCTTCTCCTAGTCTTTCATTCATGTCAACTAGGCTATATGTTGACTTATTTGAAGATTCCTGCCATTTCTTCAAGGTAGAAGGTCTGAAGTATAATGAATCCAATTTTATTTTTCGAAATCCAACGCATGTTACACGTGATCGTAAATTAGTTTCGGAAGCCATATCTCAATACTGTCCAACGTATGCTTAGAAGGAAATGAATTCAGTGCGAAATACCATACAGTAATCTTTTCCGCAAATCGTGTCCGTTCTTTCCGCAAGAGGCGCTTGCAGTCAAAACAGCTCCACTAGCACGGTCCCTATAGGAGGGTTTTCTACCTGCTGATAAACCTACTGACACGAGTCTGGCGCGTTTGAGCATTTTCAAATATCACCGGTCTGAGCCGGGATCGAACCCGCCAACTAGCGCTGCTCCGTCTGAGTCACTCAGTCCGGCAATGGGGAGGGGAAGGTGAGGGATCTGACACCTCCAGGGATTGAGGATGAAGCGAAGCTAACGACAGTGTACCCCTCTCCTACAGTGATACAAAGGACTTCGAAAGAGGAAGGCTGCGGAAAGCAATTTGACCAAGAGCGATTAGAGAAGAAAGGCAGACTCAGCTTGGTTCCCCATGGTCTCTGGACACATCCGAGGTCAGTATACCAATTGTAAGAATTCGCCCTTCAGAGTTTTTCTGTGTCGTCCTCGCTTGGCAGACAGTCAGTACATTGCAGCTTTGTTCTTCATGCAGACTGTATTCACAGCTGGTAATATTTTAACAGAAGATTTAAGCCTCATAATTGTACAAAGTACCTCGACTTAAACGTTTGCCAAGTTGTAAAGCTGCACTCGTAAACTTTTTGTGAGAGGCTGTCATCATGCCATAACCACTCACGATGTGTAGACATAAACGTAAGGTCTTTGTGGTCTGTCTTACATCAAAGTGACAAACCAGCACGTTGGAAGAAAGAATTGGATTCTTGTACTGTGAGGCTAGACAGAGCTCTGCTTGCAGAAACGCCAGATGCCTGTTCATCATTATGTAGATTTTACATTGACATAAATACGTCTTATGGCTGGGGCTCATCTGAAAATTCACGCATCGGGCGAGTTGGCCGTGCGGTTGGAGCGCGCAGCTGTGAGCTCGCATCCGGGAGATGGTGGGTTTGAACCCCACTGTCGGCAGCCCTGAGGATGGTTTTCCGTGGTTTCCCATTTTCACATCAGGCAAATGCTGGGGCTGTACATTAATTAAGGCCACGGCCGCTTCCTTCCCATTCCTAGCCCTTTCCTGTCCATCGTCGCCATAAGACCTATCTGTGTCGGTGCGACGTAAAGCAACTAGCAAAAAAAAAAAAAAAAAACAAACATTTAAAATTCACCTAACACAATTAGCGACATAAAATGTGTGACGCGAATGTTACCGTGCAGGCTGTGATGTGAAGTATTGACGGATGGCCATGACTGAGAGACATGTTATCAAAGAGGGGCGTTAGAGTGATGTGAATTGTTGATGGACAGTGTTCCCCATGAGGCATTATCACCCCATCAACACAGTAATCAAAACTGAGAGGACTCTTCCTCTTGGTAAAACTTACAACCTGACTTTTCGTCTCGTTTATCCAAGGTAACTTTACAAAATTGTTTTGTTCGGCTCCATGGCTAAATGGTTAGCGTGCTGGCCTTTGGTCACAGAGGTCCCGCGTTCGATTGCCGGCAGGTTCGGGAATTTTAACCATAATTGGTTGATTCCCGTGGCACGGGGACTGGGTGTATGTGTCGTCTTCATCATAATTTCATCCCCATCAAGTCGCCTACGGACGTCAAATCAAAAGACCTGCGCCTGGCGAGCCGAAGACCTCGAACACATCCGGCACTAAAAGCCATAGGCCTACGCCATTTCATTTAAAAGTTGTTTTAAAATACGATGGTTTTTTTCGTATGGCTATTTCTAGCCGAGTGCAGCCCTTGTCAGGCAGACTCTCCCATGAGGGTGGGCGGCATCTGCCATGTGTAGGTGACTGCGTGTTATTGTGGTGGAGGATAGTGTTATGTGTGGTGTGTGAGTTGCAGGGATGTTGGGGACGGCACAAACACCCAGCCCCCGGGCCATTGGGATTAACCAATGTATTTAAAATCCCCGACCCGGCCGGGAATCGAACCCGGGACCCTCTGAACCGAAGGCCAGCACGCTGACCATTCAGCCAACGAGTCGGACATACGATGTTATAATATGCGATTTCGCTCAAAATAAATTCCCCAAGTTCCCCTGAGTTTTAGAGGGATATTTGTTATGTCAGTGTTTATTAGGATCATGTGCGCCAGTCTTGTTGCCGCATAACACAGTAACAATACTTGTTACATAAGCTGTCCGACTGTTATGAAGAGTGTTTGGGTTTGCGGTTCCGTTGTAAGCCTGCTGGCAACCTGGACACAGGTTCTTGTGGCGAAAACCCGTTGGCTGGCCGCAGATTCTCGGAAGACCTTGAAGGTTGGAGTCACGCTCCTCTGACGTTCAATGGCCGGATGCCAGCGGCCCTCACCTGTCGCTCCTGACCCGCTCACTGGTGGCGCTAGCTTCGAGGACGCGAAAACCTCCTTCCTTGGAACACGTATCAGGGGATAATGGCCAGAGACGGCAGTTCACTGACCGATTCCGACCCTGTGTAACAAAATAAAACTGGCCTGGAAAATATTTGTAAGACAGACGCGGAATTGACACTTGTTAATGAACAGAAAATGCTGGAAACCGTTATTTCGATGCACCAATTGGTTGCTGTCACATGTCTGCGCGTGCGCATGTTCCGAGTACATCGCTGTATCATTACGTGTGAGAAAGTGAGAAGAACGGACGTGTTTAGTGACCAGTTGAGTGCAACACAAAATTAGGGTGACGAGATGTAAATAGGTAAAAAGAGAGGACAAAACTATTTAAAAAGGAGGACAATATCGGAAAAAGAGGACACAGAAATCCTCCATTGAGAGTCTGAATTTAGACTTACATATTCTAATTTTCACATATAGCCAATAAACAAAATTTATCATTTCCATATTACACAGTATACTTCAGAAACGTTCAATTTACACCATAAAAATTTAAAGGAACAATTAAAGTTAAAGAGGAAAATGATGAGAAAAATTTAGGACCAAGAATTAAAAATTACATTACCCCAAACCCAACTTGGAAATATATTTCAAAATATCTAAACCTACTAATACAATGAGACTGCGACGAATGCAATTTTGAAGCCATTTGGAAAGAATGAATAACAACAGACTTACTTATCGAATACACTTTTTTTTTTCAAATCAAACGTACGACATCAAAATGGTATAAGCAAGTAGAGAAGACCTCACTGAATCAGGATCACCAAATCAGCACCGGGGATTTGAGGAAGACGAGAAGAAACCAACTGCGACGTAATTGGTCGGAGGAACAGAAATCACAATCGATGAAAATGAAGAACTATTGAGCAAGGAGGAAAGCTCAACAAATGTTGATTCCGCGTTGTCCTAAGTGACATATTCGCGCAGAAGAAGAAGAAGATAGTAAACATACATACATACATATATAATCATTATATACAGTTATGCCTTTCAGCGTTTAGTTTGCAAGCCTCCGAAAATTTACTAAACGTCGCCACAAACCTCTATTTGCAACTAGTGCTATGGCCATATTTAGTTCTAAACCTCTTATATTTAAGTCGTTAGAAACTGAGTCTAATCATCATCGTCTTGGTCTCCCTCTACTTCTCTTACCCTCCATAACAGAACCCATTATTCTCCCAGGTAACTTATCCTCCTCCATTCGTCTCACATGATTCCACCACCGAAGCCGGTTTATGCGTACAGCTTCATCCATCGAGTTCATTGTTAACTTAGCCTTTATCTCCTCATTCCGAGTACTCTCCTGCTATTGTTCCCACCTGTTTGTGCCATGCCTGTTTCATGCCTGTTACTTCTAACGCATGAATATCCTTAGTCCACCCAGCTCTCACTCCCGTAAAGCAAAGTTGGTCTGAAAACAGATCGATGTAAAGATAGTTTCGTCCGGGAGCTGACTTCCTTCCTACAGAACAGTGTTGATCACAACTGCGAGCTCACTGCATTAGCTTTACTGCACCTTGATTCACTCTCACTTACTACATTACCACCCTGGTGGAACACACATCCCAAATACTTGAAATTACCTACCTGTTCCAGCTTTGTATCACCAGTCTGACATTCAGTTCTGTTGGCTTTCTTACCTACTGTATTCAGTTTAGTCTTCGAAAGGCTAATTTTCATACCATACTCATTGCACCTATTTTCAGGTTCCAAGATATTAGACTGCAGGCTTTCGGCACAATCTGTCATTAAGACCAAGTCGTTAGTATAGACCAGAGTGCTTAGGCCCTACTATATTTCCACCTAACTGAATCCCTCCCCGCCACTTTATACCCTTCAGCAGATTATCCATGTAAACTACGAACAACAAAGGTGAAGATTACAGCCTTTGCTAACCCCTGTAAGTACCCTGATCCAAGAACTCATTCTACCATCAATTATCACTGTAGCCCAATTGTCAACATAAATTGATGGATTTTAATAGTCTACCCTTAATCCCGTAGTCCCCCAGTATGGCGAACATCATTTCTCTCGGTACCCTGTCATATGCTTTATGTAGATCTATGAAATATAAACATGACCTCTCATAGCATTTCTCAATTACCTGGTGCGTACTAAAAATCTGATCCTGACAGTCTCTCTGTGGTCTGAAACCAAATTGGTTTTCATTCAACTTCCTCTCAACCAGTGATTGCACCCTCCTTTCCAACATTTTTTTTTTTTTTTTTTTTTTGCTAGGGGCTTTACGTCGCACCGACACAGATAGGTCTTATGGCGACGATGGGATAGGAAAGGCCTAGGAGTTGGAAGGAAGCGGCCGTGGCCTTAATTAAGGTACAGCCCCAGCATTTGCCTGGTGTGAAAATGGGAAACCACGGAAAACCATTTTCAGGGCTGCCGATAGTGGGATTCGAACCTACTATCTCCCGGATGCAAGCTCACAGCCGCGCGCTTCTACGCGCACGGCCAACTCGCCCGGTCCTTTCCAACATGCCAGATACCTAGATAGTTGTTGCAATTCTTCCTGTTCCCTTGCTTATAGATAGGGACAGTTACTGCTTTGTCCAATCTGAAGGTACCTTACCAACACTCCATGCTAATCTTATTACTCTATGAAGCCATTTCATCTCTGCCTTCCCACTATACTTCACCATTTCATTCCTAATTTCATCTATTGCTGATGATTTATGAAAATGGAGTTTATTTACCATATTTTCCACTTCCTCAAGCGTAATTCCACAAACAGCATTTTCCTCCTCCTCCTCATGAGCTCGGTTGTTCGCGACACCACCAGGAAGATCTCCTTTTACGTTGAGAAGCTTTTCAAAATATTCCTTCTACCTGTCCAGTGATTTCTTGAGATCTATTATGAGTTCATCTGAATTACACAAAAGACTGTCCATTTCCTTTTTTCCCTCCCTTCCTAAGATTCTTTATTACTGTCCAGAAAAGTTTCCCTTAGCCTTTCTAGGTTATTACAAAAATCTTCCCATGAATTCTTTTTGGATTCAACAACTAATTTGTTTCGCCCTGTTTCTTTCATCTACGTACAATTCCTTGTCTGCATCAGCCGTTGTTTGGAGGTCATTTCTGATAAGCCTTCTCTTTACGTTAAAAAGCTGCTCTCACTTCATCATTTCACCAAGTTGTTCGTTTTTTCCCGAATTTTATATACAGTTGTTCCTAGGCATTCCCTTGATGTTTCTACTACAGTATCCCTGTATGCCGCCCATTCTCTTTCTATATCCTGAACCTGCGCACTGTCCACTGTTCGGAACTTCTCACTAATCAAATTCATGTATTTCTGTCCAATTTCCTCGTCCTGGAGATTTTCTACCCTTATTCGTTCGCAGACAGATTTCACTTTCTCTATCCTAGGCCCAGAGGTACTTAGTTCACTATAGATCAGATACTGGCCTTTATCATCGAAAAATCCCCGGAAAACCCGCACATTCCTAACAGATTTTCTGAATTCGAAGTCTGTTAAGATATGGTCTATTATGGATCTGGTACCCCTAGAGTCCCAGTGTAGCGGTGAATAGCCTTATGCTTGAAGAATGTATTCGTAACTGCAAAACCCATACTAGCGCAGAAGTCCAGTAAACGTTTCCCATTCCTATTATCTTCCATATCCTACCCACGTTTACCAATTACCCTTTCGTATCCTTTAGTTCTATTTCCAACTCTCGCACTGAAATCGCCCATTAGCACCATCCTATCCTTGCTGGTGACCCTGACTACGATGTCACTCAATGCTTCAAAAAACTTGTCAACTTTATTTTCATCTGCGCCCTCACATGGTGAATACGCTGAGACATTTCTCGTCCTAATCCCTCCAACTGCCAAATCTACCCACATCATTCTCTCATTTACGTGCCTAACAGAAACTATGATGCGTACAGTAGTATTCCTAATGAACCCTACCCCACACTCTGCCCTTCTCTTTTTAACACCCGTCAAGTACACTTTATAATCTCTTCCTCGTTATCTCCCCTTGCCCGAGTAGCATTTACTCCTAGCTCATCCAGATACATCCTCTTTGCTGACTCAGCCAGTTCTACTTTCTTTTTCCCATAAGCCCCATTACTATTTATAGCTCCCCATAGAATTCCATTTCGTTGGCCAAGTTGTTTCCAAGAAGTCCCCTGCCTGTCAAAATGGAGTGGCACTCCGTTACTCCCATAGGTCCGAGGCTTGCTTGAAATGTTCTGAGCTCGGTAAATTCGTGAAGCAGGATGCTTTTCACGAGAGTTTAATCCTGATGTAAACGAATAGGCGGAGCACCTCGCCTTTGCACGTGGACATTCTTCATTGGTGAAGCAACCGTCGCACTCACTCGACTGTATGCGAACTCGAAGAAAAGTAGTACGTCGCATTTATTTTAGTTTAGTTTAGTTTATTACATTTAGAGAGTTTGTAAGAGTGCGTAATCAAATTAAAATATGGTTGTCATGTATACCGGTATATATATATAAGCTTTATATATATAGAAAATAGTGATTAAAAAACGAGAAATGAAGGCACAAGGCGTTGTGTAATACAGGAAGTCTTCTCATAGTGGGGGAAAGTCCCAAGCTGCACAGCGTGGAGATAAAGTGTTGCATCTTGCAGTAGCAGTCAACAAGTATTCATAGTGAGAGAAATGGAACAAGAGGTAGGACCATCGCGTGTAGTGAAGCACAAAAGGGGAAAACCGCCCAGAAGTGACCATAGGCAGTGCATTGTGAATATGTCCAATAAAGTAAGTGAGCAGAATCAAGGTTTAGTCGTTTATTCAGAAGTTCAGATCTTCGCACTGTTGTCGTATGCGATGCGCACCCATGTACTGTACGTCCGAACACGAGACGTTGACGGGGTGGAGGTCGGTGCTACACGCTCAGCGAATCACAACTCTTCTTTGGTGGAGGCATGGACATACCATGTTTACATCAGGATTAAACTCTCGTGAAAAGACATATACCCTACCTATACATAGTCCAAGTGAGGATCTCTCCTCTAACGGATTAGGGACCACCGGTGGATTATATAGTCGTAGCCGCCTGAGCACAAGGAAGGCCATGACTGAGAATATGTCCGAGATGCCCACTCACATTCCGTAGCAACTGGTATGCCGACTCTCCGGACCACTTACTAGGCCACTCAGCCGTTGCCCATGGTTCACGAACTAGGACGTAGTTATTGGCTGCGAATGGACTCGCAAAGACTCGAGTCTGGGACCGTAAAACTCGAGTTACTCGAGGCCGAGGATGCTGGCAGCGTTATCTGTGAGCTGTGTATAGAAACAACACGATGCATAATATTGTAGGTAGGCGAAGGACAAGTATTGGTTCCGTTTCCCAATAATGCAGTGATATAATGTACAAACTAATGTTTCGATGCGGTAATGAACATCATTTTAAAGAACTGTGTACACAGACACCCTTTGAAATAGTCGTTAATCCCGAAGCATACATACAGTACCTTACCGAAAAAAATAAGTACGATATTATACGGCAGGACAAAATACCGGAGGTGGAAACAATGGATACCTCACCAAATGCCCAGAACATTCCTTCAATCAATTGAAAGTTGTGGACGTTTAACTAGGGCATGCGTTGTTCTACTGCACAAGAAGATATACAGCCGAACATGTACATTATGCGATATTTACATGAATGTATAGGCTTATACAACAAAATCTTATTGCAACGTAAACTAAGGAACGTGTGAACACAGGTGCTTATGTGCCACAATATCACCGGTGCACATTCCGGCTCCATGGCTAAATGTTTAGCGTGCTGGCATTTGGTCATAGAGGTCCCGGGTTCGATACGCGGCAGAGTCACGAATTTTAACCATCATTCGTTAATTCTGCTGGCATGGGGGCTGTGTGTGTGTGTGTGTGTGTGTGTTGTCTTCATCATCATTTCATCCTCATTACGACGCGTGGGTCGCCTACGGACGTCAAGTCGAAAGACCTGCATCTGGCGACCCTAACATGTCCTCGGACACTCCTGGCACTAAAAGCCATACGCCATTTCATTTTACCGGCGCACAGTGTGAAATTTTAGAGAGGCAGGACAAAAATACATTTTCCACTAATCTATTTCTATTATAAAGGGCATTATTTTACGCTCTTGACTTCCTTTGGCCAATACCTTAATTTTTCGACGTTTCGGATCCCTTCCATTTTTCTCCCTGATTAGTGTTATATAGAGGATGACTGCCTAGTTGTACTTCCTCTTAAAACAATCATCATCACCGCCACCACCACCACCCTGGAGGAAGTATGAAATACCTGCAATGAATAGTTAAATTATGTTCATACTGTAATCTTCACTCCGTATCCCAAGTTACCAAAGGCTAACCTAATGGGCGATATAAGGCAAAAATGCAAACTCATGTCCTCATCCCGAGGTTGTGTAGCTCCTTTCAGGAAAAAACCCATTGCAGGTGAGCTGCATGTACCATTTCAACCACATACCAGCCCTCCTTACATTCTAAAATTTGTGGCGGTACCGGGAATTGAACCCAGGCCCCCAAGGATGGCAGCTAAAAACACTAACCGTTACGCTACAGAGGCGCTGTAATGAAAGAGCCCAACTAAATACAGACGAAGGAGAAAAAGAAGAATGTCATTGCATGACAAACTAAACGAATGACATTTAAACAAATATGTTACGGTCTTACACTCGCGTGTTTCTCGTTATGGTCATCATTTACTTAGCTGTTGTAATAGTACTGGAGTATTTATTCCGACTGCTCGGCAACAGGTCGCAGTTACGGATAATTACGTCACCGTGGAGACTCGAGTACTTCGCAAGGGTTACTCGGAAAGGCTCGGACACGCCAGACTCGATTCTCGCGAGTTCAAGCGTCACTCGCGCACATCACTACTAGGACGTGATACAGTAACCCACACCATGAACCATGACAGTAAATTCTTACAAAATTTAAACAATGAAACCAATTTAAACGCCTTGCTGGTACTTTTCTGAAGATTCAGTTGCCTTTAGGAGTTTTGGCGTGTCTAACATATACATATGTAAATGCCTTTAGATTATATTGAACCATTATAGGATTTTCACATTTTCCACTTTGTAACGGTTCCTATTATCGGTCCATTGTACTGAGATCAATCAAAATACTCTTTCTACTTTTGCATTGTGCTCTGATCTGCAAGTTTTTCTATTTCTGACTACAAGGAAACTTGTTATCTTCAGGGTCATTATTATTTACATTCAGGAATTTTTTGAATTTGCAGAACTGATCAAAAGATTTCATATCATCAATTTGAAAGCCAAATAATACACATTTAACATCGCAATAATCAATATTACTTTCCGCGCCATCCATTTAAAACAGGCTTCCTTCAAATCCAAACGATGTCCTGTCGCTTGTCACGTTGTCAGCTGTTATACGTAAACATAGCAGTGTTCTGACGAGGTATTGCTGAGAGAGAGGCATGCATTATAAAGAGTGGTAAACATCATCTATTATCAAACTACAAGGCATGTATAGAATAATCGTATGTACTGTACATCCATTTATCACATTTCTATATATCGATATGGTATGGAATATGCCGTCACCTAATGAAAAATATTTGTAAAAACGAAGTAGTAAAACATATTATCCCAAAATTAGCAGATTCACTAAAAAAGAATACTTCGGTTTTTTAAATAATCCACCCGTACCCCGGACAATGGTCTAAAAAGGAGGACATCTGGTCGCCCTCCACAAAATAGTGCTCACGATAAAACAGCGCGTGTCCATTGTCCACTGTTATGCGGTGTACGACTGGTGGAAAACCTGTGCGGAACTGTTCGCGCAAGAGTTTAAGACTGAAAGTGTTTTGGCAAAACCTCCGGCAAAGTCTGCACTGCAAAACTTACATGGTGAGGCCAGACCCTGCGACCAACCGACTTCAACGAGCCTTAATGTACTTATTGGGGGACACTCAACAGTAACTCGTGTATAAGGGTTTAGGTCAATACTCTTTCGTTTTCGGCAAAACTGAGGACAAATGTCATGACGCAGGATCCGCTTTGGACAAAGTAGAGGTGATAGAACACTAAAAGGCGAACAAATTTTACTCAAACATGTCAGGTCCACAACCTATTAATTTCCGAAAAAATGATGGTTCCCCAAATCCAATGCAACGCATAGGCTATATACTTGGAAAGTTACATAGCAGTCAGCCGGAGTGGTGGCCGAGTGGTCACCGTACTTGACTACGAACCTCCACGACGTGAGTTGAAATCGGCTGGACGCAGGGTCTGGCGTCTCCTTGTTAGTAGCAAAATGTCGTGAAACGGGCTCTGCTGCGAATAAAAACCGTAACAATCCGAAAGGAGTTCGAACAATGGAAAACATTGCTCGAGTGAAGGAAAGCCTGGAATCAAGTCCGAAGAATTGTAATAGTATGTACCGAGCGAGTGATTGCGCGGTTTGGATTACATAGCTCTCAGCTTGCATTAGCGAGATAGTCGGTTCGAACCCCACTGTCAGCAGCCCTGAGCATGGTTTTCAATGATTTCCCATTTTCATACCAGGCTTTAATGAAGGCAACGGTCGCTTCCTTCCCCCTCGTAGCCCTTTCTTATCCCGTCATCGCAATAAGACTTATCAGTGTCGATGCGACGTAATGCAAAAACCAACAAAACAAAACAGTAGTATGTCCAAATTAAAAGTGTCGTTGTTTAAGAAGCCTTTCTCGTGGACAGTTGAGATTTCTTCTGAGGACGCAGAGCACCGTTCCCTGCGAAGCGTTAAGAATTTCACCTTATTTTCTTGACACGGCATAAGCCCAAAAGCCTATACAGTATCGTGTCTTCTCTTTGCTTTCTGTTACTGTCTGTTCTATATAAACAATGAAAAGGAGCAGGGACAAACTGCAACCTTGCCTCACTCCTTTGTGGATTACTGCTTCTTCTGATCACTGCAGACTGATTTTTGTACAAATTGCACAAATTGATTATAGGGGCTAATTTTGTTTGAGTGATGGATGATTATGTTATGTGCGAGTGGTACTGATGTGAATGCTGTTGATAAATGGTAGGTGAGTGAGTGAATGTGATCATGTGTAGGTGGTTAATGAGTAAGGAGGTGACTGACGATGTGATCAAAGAAGGATGGTGGGTGTGTGAATGATAGGAAGTCCTTGCGGTTTTTTTTAAAATACATCCCACCTACCCTCCCTTCTCCCCGTGCCCGTGTCTCTTGTCTCAGGACGCAGCAAAATGTAGCTTCCGCCCAAGTCCCGGTCTCATCCATGGCTGTGACAATATGGAAGTTGCTGGAGTATGGGTGGTGCTGAATAGTGACGTTCGGAGCACAACCAGTGCGTCTGAGTGTTGTGAAAAGTTTTACTTATAGCGCCGGTCGTGTGGCAATGGTACTTTCTGATCCAGTAAGGAAGGCAATGGCAAACCACGTACCTCTCTCCTCATATTGCCTCTGGCGCTACAATCGGTAGTGCTATTTGACAATCGAACCAGCCTCTTGACAGGATACTTAATATAGCCTATTATTATTATTATTATTATTATTATTATTATTATTTATTTATTTATTTATTTATTTATTTATTTATTTATTTATTTATTTATTTATTTATTTATTTATTTATTTATTTATTTATTTAATTAATTAATTTAAATCAGTTTACTCTGGATTCAGCGAGGGATCCCAGCTCTACCGCCTCAAGGGCAGTGTCCTGGAGCGCGAGACATTTGGTCGGGGATACAGCGGGGGAGGAGGACCAAGACCTCGCCCAGGTAGCCTCACCTGCTATGCTGTACAGGGGCCTTGTAGGGGATGGGAAAACTGGAAAGGAAATTGAAATTGTTGTGGCGTTAATTTAGGTACCATCCCGGTATTTGGCTGGAGAAGATGTCATAAACCACGGAAAACAATTGCGAGATGGCTGAGGTGGGAATCGAACCCCCTCTGCTCAGTTGACCTCCTCAGCCTGAGTGAACCCAGTTCCAGTCCTCGTACCCCTTTTTAAATTTCGTGACAGAGCCGGGAATGGAAACCGGGCCTCCGGGGGTGGCAGCAAACCGCTCTAACCACTACACCACATTATTATTATTATTATTATTATTATTATTATTATTATTATTATTATTATTATTATTATTATTATTATTATTATTATATACCGTATCCGAATAAGCCCATTAAGACTACGCAAAATAGTTAGAGGTGTGCACTTGCGTTCCACTGTGCCCATATTTCTTTCATTCTTTTTTTTTTTTTTAATTTTTTTTTTTGCTAGTTGTTTTACGTCGCACCGACACAGATAGCTCTTACGGCGACGATGGGACAGGAAAGGGCTAGGATTGGGAAGGAAGCGGCAGTGACCGTGATTAAGGTACAGCCCCAGTATTTGCCTGGTGTGAAAATGGGAAACCACGGAAAACCATTTTCAGGGCTGCCGACAGTGGGGTTCGAACCTACTATCTCCCGAATACTGGATACTGGCCGCACTTAAGCGACTGCAGCTATCGAGCTCGGTTTTCATTCTTTTACCGTAGGCTTCCTTTCTGTCTTCAAACTTGCCATTTGTGAATTTTGGATCTGAAGATTGCCCTGTTTTGGACATCTGCTGGTGTAATTCCTGCCTGTTTCAAACCGGTTTTGATTTCGCCAATCCATTTCATTGTGTCTGTTTTAGCTTTACTCCTGTTTTCATAGAATTCGACTGTTTGTTTGGTAAGTCTGCCTGGATGCATTCTTTTAATATGTCCATAGAATATCAGCCTGCGTTTTCTAATGCTACTGTGAATATTTGTGTATTGTTTGTTTTTCTGTCTGCCTCTAAGTTGCTATCCGTTGGTGAATTATTATTATTGGAATAAATTAGTTTGAGAAAGTTGACAGAAGAAACATTCTCCAAGGCGTAAGGAAGCTCTTCTGCCAACCTGACGCACCTTACCCCACTGCCCACTACCGAAGAACTGTTTACGCCCGACCAAACTTTCTCCTCTACAGCCCAGCAAGTGTATGCGCTTGTGTGTGCCATCGGCGGAATTTAAAGATCCTTCCCACTTGCCTCTTGGCGTACAAGAATCGTTCTATTGTGCACAAGATAAAGGAGGGGATAGTGTTCTTCATTTGAATACCGGTGAGGAAATCTTTCACTAGGTAGGAAGATCAATTTCACCACGTGGCATTTCTCCACCCTGTGAAAAACAATGCTGTTGGGAGTCCGTCTTCCTTCTTTTCAAAGTTTGGTTATATTTGGCTGTGTTGGTGGTCTGGGTCTATGGAGGCAAAGGGCGGAGACAAAGGCAGTTATACTGTATTGCAAGAGGTGGCGCAGTAGCGTAGCCAGGATTTCAGTTTGGGGGGGGCCCATTCATCCAGAATTTTATTTTGATAGGTGTCCAAACTTCCATAGTTTAGGTGGTTTAGAATACCGAAAAAGGAAATGAGTGTCCTTGGATCCAAGTAAGAGTGGTGGATTCGTGCGAATTCCGGAAGCTAATAGTAATTTTCTTCTTCTTCTTCTTCTTCTTCCCCCGCTTTTCCCACATCTGTGGGGTCGCGGGTGCGAACTGTGTCGCGCATGTGGATTTGGCCCTGTTTTACCGCCGGATGTCCTTCCCGACGCCAACCCTATATAGAGGGATGTAATCAGTGTTGTGTGTTTCTTTGGTGGTTGGTAGTGTAGTATGTTGTCTGAATATGAATATGTTGGGACAAACACCCAGTCCCCATCCAGAAGAATTAATCAGCCAGGAATCGAACCCGGGACCGCCTGGACCGATGGCCTCAACACTGATCATTCAGCCAATGAGTCGGACTCCGGAAGCTAATATTAATGTACATTATGTATAGAATGCTCAATAAAAGGACATTCGTTAAAACCCATTGGGTGTCTGGACTCCTTGGACGACAACCCCCCCGTTCCCTGGCTACCTCTGTTACTCCCATCCCAACATAACTGCAGCATTTCATATATTCCGAGTACAAGTTAAATGAATGCAAGAATAAAACAGTTTGAGTAAGGATGCAATATTCTGGTTTAGAATAAATACGGTAATGTTATTATAATAATGGTCATGTGATAAGCAATAAAGAAGTGACATTTTATACAAATAATGCGGCAAAGATATACACTCACACGCGTCGAATACAGGTTTCTCGTCCTTCTTGTCCATGTCTAGATGATAAAGGCAAGAGAATGATGGCCCACCGTGACTCGTTATTTCGACATTATAAACAAACCCTAGATGACACAGACTTCGAATATAACCGCATCTTAAGAAATCGCACAAAGCAGTTAATCAGAATTTTTTTTTTTAAATGTATATATTTTCGGAATTTAGCTAACAACTTAAACTCTAATCGCGCATGGGACCAACTTAGAGCTCTGGGAATAGGAAAACATCAACAGAGACAGACAACTCCTGACATTCCACTTGACGAACTGAACGATTACTTTAGTAGAATAAATATTCAACCTGCCCAAATAAACTGCACCGACTCATCGCCCTCCCCTCCAGCCAATCCACCATTCACATTTCGCAGTGTCACAGAAAATCAGGTTAAAAGGCTTTGTACTCGATTAAATCAAAGACCACAGGTGTAGATGATATTCCTATTACTTTTATACATAACATTATGGGTGCTTTCTCGCATATACTGACGCACATTCTGAACTACTGTTTCCCTACTGTCTGGAAAACAGCCAATATTATATCGGTACTTAAGAGTTTAGACCCACAATCACCCTCTGACTATCGTCCTATGTCCGCACTCCCTGCGCTTTCTAAAGACTTTGAAGGTTTAGTATACGAGGAAGTTCTGGAATACCTAAATAAAAATTTTCTTTTGGACCCTTTGCAATCTGAATTTGAGAAGGTTCACAATACCACGACAGCACTTTTGAAGATTACTGAAGACATTAGAAACGCTATGGACAAACGACTGCTTACTATACGTATCCTTCTGGACTTCAGTAGCGCCTTTGACGCTATAGTAATTCGGACAATGATAAAGAAATTGCTAAATTTCGACCTGGCTGCGCTTAAGGTTTTTAGTTCTTATTTGAGTAACCGTCAACAGCGTGAAACAGTAAACGACAAGGCCTCTAAATGGAAAATAAAACTTAGTGTTGCCCCACAGGGCAGTATTCTAGGGCCCCTATTTTTCTGTATTTATATCAATGACATACCATCTGTGACAGGAAATAACACACATGACCTCTGTGCTCACGATCTTCAAATATATCGACTCTGCAAAACAAGATATTAACAGGAACCTCCGACGACTCAGTGAATATGCACAACGAAGCTCTCTTATACTAAAATGAAAAAAATCAGACAATTATAATTGGATCACGAAAATTACTGAGCTGCTCAAACAATGTCGCAATCCCGCCTATCCTACTGAATGGTAACATTATTTCCTACAGTAAAACGGTTAAAAATCACGGCGTAATGATGAATGAAACAGTTGATTGGTCTGATCACACGAAAGAAATGTGTAAAAAGATTTTTGGAGTTCTTCACCCTCTTAAACGGCAGAGGGATGTATTTCCATTTGAGATACAGGCAGAACTAATACAGACACCCATTCTCCCTATTCTTGACCACTGTGACGTTGTTTTAGTTGACATGACGAGAGAAGAAACACTTAAACTTCAACGAGCACTGAATACCTGCCTGCGATTTATTTACAATATCGGGTACGATGTTCATATCACCCCATACTATCAGGTTGTCTCATGGCTGATGTCTGATAAAACGTCGGCAGCTACACACTTTAACGATGGTGTATAGAGTGGTAGCTGAAAGTCAGTCACTGTATATTTCTTCTAAATTCATCTTTTTATCATTTATTTCACAACTTAAATACACGTTCAAGATGCATTCTTTCTATTCCACTGCGCCGCACAAATAAAAATTAATAGACCATTTGTGGTAACTGTCGGCAGATTATGGAATTCCCTGCCAGTTCAGGTCAGAGAAACTAGCTTTTTTTAAAAAATCACGATTTAAGGTCACCTGCCGAGACTGCCTGCTGAGGACAGCTGACTGAATGGTTGAAGTATGAATGTGTGCGTTCCTGAGGATTAGCCATTGTTAAGAGTTTTTAATATTAATTAGTTCTAATATTAATTCAGTACCGGGCGAGTTGGCCGTGCGCGTAGAGGCGCGCGGCTGTGAGCTTGCATTCGGGAGATAGTAGGTTCGAATCCCACTATCGACAGCCCTGAAGATGGTTTTCCGTGGTTTCCCATTTTCACACCAGGCAAATGCTGGGGCTGTACCTTAATTAAGGCCACGGCCGCTTCCTTCCAACTCCTAGGCCTTTCCTATCCCATCGTCGCCATAAGACCTATCTGTGTCGGTGCGACGTAAAGCCGCTAGCTAAAAACTTAATTCAGTAAGAAATTTATTTTCAATTCTCTTAATTTATGTAGTTTTAACTATTTTAAGTATCTCATTATTTTATTTACGATTCTGATTAGTATGTGGTTAAGTGTACGTGAGGGCCTGGAGCCCTAACTTCGCCACTGTACTGAAGGGACTAATAAATAAACAAACAAACAAACATATATATAATGTAAAGGGTATGGGTATAGATATTTTGTTAGTCGGTAAAGAAAAATACACGTTACAACATATGCTATGTAGGGTTCACCTTGTCCTATTAGTTTCCAACGTGGTTAGGGCCACGCAGCTGTGAGCTTGCATTCGGGAGATAGTGGATTCGAACCCCACTGTCGGCAGCCCTGAAAATGTATTCCCGTGGTTTCCCATTTCACACCAAGCAAATGCTGGGGCTGTACCTTAATTAAGGCCACGACCGCTTCCTTCCCACTCCTAAGCCTTTCCTATCCCACCGTCGCCATAAGACCTATCTGTGTCGGTGCGACGTAAAGTAAATTGTTAATTACTTTTCCACGCAAGCCTGGGATACAGAATATAGTAGTATAAAGTTAGAGTTTTGTGACGCTAATATTCGTATGTATAATTTTTATTAACGTGCCAGAAACCAACGACACTGAGCTGTTGCCATTTCAACACCGTTTTAAGGGCCACCGATCCAAGCCGGAGTTTGAACCTGCGAACTCAGACTCAGAAGGACAGCGACTCAACCAACTGAGCCACATGAAAAGGAGGCGTTTGTAATTTTTGTTATAAATAGATGCAGTTAGTATTTACAAAGGTTTTATGAGGAGCATTTATTAAGGCGTACGTTTTCTTACTGTCCTAAGTGCACGAGGCCGGACAGAAGAACTAGCTGGAAGCTAAGGAGCCTTGCAGGGGTGTCACTTCCTTCTCTGTTCACTTTTCCAAACCAAACCCCATGGCGTAAGAGCCCCTACCAAGCGACCGCTGTTCAATCCGAAGGCCTGCAGATTACGAGGTGTCTTGTGGTCAGCACGACGAATCCTCTCCGCCGTTATTCCTGGCTATCTAGACCGGGGCCGCCATCTCACCGTCAGTTAGCTCCTCAATTATAAACACGTGGGCTGAGTGTACCTCGAACCAGCCCTTAGATCCAGGTAAAAGTCCCTGACCTGGCCGAGAATCGAACCCGGTGCCTCCGGTAAGAGGCAGGCACGTTACCCCTACACCGCGGGGCCGGCTGGTTACTTTTAGGTATCCTTATTTTCGAATTTGACTTAAGGCATCCTGCATTCGATTCCCGGCACTGACAGAGTTAAGAAAGGCATGGGATGAGGAGGATACAGGCTTGTTTTTGGGTGCAGTAGAGTTTTCCTTGAATCTCCCGTAATCTAAATATCTACGGCCTGGAAGGTAGTCACCTTCACGGGGTGTAGTACCAAAGTGGCTCCTTTTTTTAAGAAGACAAATGAAATGAAGATTCTACTTCCTCACAAACGAAGAACGATATTATCAATTTTTCAAACAGTTTCAGTAATGCAGCCGATTTATGTTAAGAATACAGAAGCTATGATTGTACATGGTAACAATCAAAACCAACAAAATCTACTGAAGATCCGTCACCGCACTCGGTAGAACCGGCTTTCTTTTCATATCCACCGGGCGAGTTGACCGTGCGGTTAGGGGCGCACAGCTGTGTGCTTGCATCCGGGAGATAGTGGGTTCAAACACCACTGTCCGCAGTCCTAGAGATGGTTTTCTGTGGTTTCGCATTTTCACACCAGGCAAATGCTGGGGCTGTACCTTAATTAAGGCCACGGCCGCTTCTTCCCACTCTCAGCCCTTTCCTTTCCTTTCCCATCGTCGCCATAAGACCTACGGTGCGACGTAAAGCAAATTCTAAATAATAAATAAAAATTATTTTCACAACCCCTTCCAAGGAAAAGTTGTATCCACACTACTGGCCGCTAAAATGATTTTTGTGGGTACGCCACTGCATTCACTCACCATTTTAGGCACAAGGTAAGTCCGAATAATGGTTGGATACTCAAAATACACCACCATAAATGATGCGGTTCTGGCTCATAAGTATAAGGAAGGGTAAGGGACGGGATCTACTGTTTTAAGTAGAATCCGTATCAATAGAACGTGACTTCCCATTTAAAAAATGTTTCATGCATCGACTGCGATTCAAGCCTGGCCGTCCTGATGAGAAGATAGAACCATTGTAACTGAGTTATCACGCCCGCCAATTACAAAATAGTTACCCGTACTTTTGATGGTGCCATTTGAGGTTCCAATCAGTCCCCGGGCATTTGACAAAATATATAGGCCTACCTATCGAACTTAGGCACGCATTCGCGATTGTCTTGCTACTGTAAGAATAAAAAAAAAAACTTTTCATAACTTACCGAGGATGCATATAAACGGTCCCTCTTCAAAAAAAAGTTACTTATATGGCATAAAATGAGGAACTAACGTGCAGCTCACAATCCTGACACAGTCTTCCCAAAGCTGCAACTTAAACACAGCACATCTCTCAACCACGGTACAACCCGAGGATCCCTGGGACATTGTTGTTTCCTGGAACCGATATGCAAAAGCTGACACGATGTTGTAAGCTTGCAACTGTTTCTGGCCGTCGCCCCCGTTATTTCGGTGGTCACGTTCCGGCCCCCTACTGAGTAATCCCTTGCTAATTGCCCTTTCTTTATGTCTTGACATTTTTCAACACACGGTTACATTCTCAATAGTGAGACCTCTACAGGAAAATATCCCCGCTCATTACAATCCTAAGTGTCTTCCTTTCATTCAGGCAGTACAAATATGGAGAATTATGTGTGGTCCTATTGAGCCCTGCTAGTCGATTTTTGTCGCTACGTTAAATTAACATTTCGACGTACGTTTTCAAATTGTTCGTACCGTACGTAAAACAACGGCTTATCCTCGCTCTAGTTTCAGGAAATATTTTTTGGGGGGGCCCGGCCCCACTGGCCCCCCCCCTTGGCTACGCCAGTGGGTGGCGGCGGCGGCGGCGGCGGTGGTGGTGGTAGTTTTATTTATTTTAGCGTATGACCCGTACAATCAAGTTGAATACAGAAATAAATTATATGCATATTTACATAACAGGAAAACAATGAGCAAGAAGAGACTCCTTACAATAGAATGTCAAGATCATTGATCCACAGTATTGCCATCAGAAAATCAACTTTGCTGCCTGTGTATGCCCGCGTTTCAAACTCTCTGACAATGTGGTGTATGGTTTGTCGTGCAGCTCCGCAGTCATACGCGGTTGTCAGCAAACAGTTCCATTTAAACAACATGTTTCTGCATCTGCCATGGCCTGTTCTTATTCTGTTCATGTTTTACGCGGTAGCTGGAATCCACTTGGAAGTTTGGCATTGGAGAACATACTTCGCAGGTGCATCTCTTTATGGCGGGGTAATGTTGCTTTCCATTCCGGAGGAGGTCTTGCAGAATTTTCTTGCTTCCTATAAGTTAAATCCTAATTGAATTCTATACATACTAAATGGATTAAATAAGACCTATTAATCGAATGCTGCGTTCGTCATTTCACACCAACTACGTATTAAATTCGAACTTGCCACAGCTCTATTTAACCGGTATTACCAAACAGTTTTATAATCCTACAGAGAGTAAAAATATGTAACACTAGTGATTTTAACAATACGGCAGTGGCAATACGTAATGCTCGCAAGTCACGAGAGAAACCACGCCTGTGTAGTGCCAACGTGCCAGATTAACAGTAACTGTAAGACGTCGTATCGGCAAATAGGGTCCCTAAACTGTATGGTTAGTGACACTGAATCGAACCCAACAGTTAGAAAATAACTATAAATCACCACCTTCAGTGTTAACAGTGGAGAAGGAGTAAGGTTGTACCTTTAGCGTATGCGCTTGCATGGCAGGGAGTACGCTACTGTGTAAGCGTTAGAAGAAAAAATCCTGTCAGTCCTACTCCACCAAATAATACTGTGTTGCAAACACAGTATTTATTTCACTTACGGTTTTTTTTTTTTAATTTTAACTCTATTCGGTTTTGCGACTATCGCCAACAACGATCGTTAATTGGCGGCCCCTTCAAAGTCCTTACAACCGGTTTCGCTTTATTACCAGAGTACTTCAGTTTTTTGTTTTCATTTATCCTTCCAACGAGCAGCCTGGGTTGATATCCTGAATGTGAACTTATTAGATCTCTTCGCAGTCAATGGAACTCTTAAGGAGTTTTCTTCGCCATCATAGTCCCGGCCAGGTGTTGCCTTCTGGGTGGCTCGCCTCACCCCTTCAGGGTGAGGAATGAAAGCATAAAAAATATATCATAGTTCGAATGCGTCTACTCTTCGACGTTCAACTTTTCTTATTGGCCAGGTCTCGCTCATGGCTACAGTGTCAGTCAGCCTTACAGTTATGTCCACTTTTTAAAACACTGTCCAGATTGGCCATTGCTTTTTTCATAAGGAGCCGGTCCCGTGGTGTAAATATAGCGTGCCTTCCTCTTGCCCGGAGGTCCCTTGTTCGATTCCCGGACAGGTCATGATTTTTACCTGTACCTGAGGGCTGGTTCGAGGTCCACCTAGAGCTATCTGATGGTGAAATGGCGGCCCTGGTCTAGGGAGCCAAGAATAACGGCCGTGAGGATTTGTCGTGCTGACCACACAACACCTCATACTCTGTAGGCTTTCGGGCTGAGCAACGGTCGCCTGGTAGGCCATGGCCTATCGGGATTGTTGTGCTATGGGGTTTGGTTTGGTTTTCTTCCAAGGAGCAAGCGTCTTTTAATCTCATGGCTACAGTGTCAGTCAGCAGTGATCTTGGGGCGTCCGGACATTTGCGGTCACTGAGATATACTTGTGCCCACTCACAGAAATTCCTCAGCAGTCATAGGAGATTTGAGGTCGCTGCAGTAGTGAGTGGGCCTCATTAGCTTAATCTCGGGATATCCCGGCTAACCTGCCTGGGCTTCTGCTCGCTGCTTCTGGATCAAGATTCTTCTCTCGTGCGCGTTGTTTAAAGACTGATACTTTCAACCACTAACACCATTCTATATCGAGACTTCCTGGTGCAAGTATTTACTGTTGTGTGCTGTACTGCAATTGACAATTACTAATAATGCAAATCGTTGTGCATTTTACAATGGTTATAGGTACAGAAAGTATAGGGAAAGCCAGCATGGAATCGTCATTTGGGTGTGTCTGAATGAGAAGAACAAGTCATGTCATGTTTTTGAAAACATACGGAAATTAACGAAATTATTGGCGGAAATACGCACAAAATGCCATTCATCCCGACTAAGCGATTTGTATAGCGCCACAGCAAGCAGTGGAGTCTTTGCACGCAGCAGGAGAATTTTTTTGCCAAGGTCGTGGGCACTGAGGTAAGATTCACCCGCTTGCCGCGCGCATTCATCAGACCGGCAGTCTAGTTTCTTAGCGTGTAGTCAAATACTAATGATATTTGATTGTATAAACACACCGCACTTCTATTTAATTATAATACATGTGTAGTTACTGTTCCTTTGGTGAACGTTTTATTGTAGTTTATTGAATTTAGAATCTCAAAAGAATATTATTACCGCACTTAAGTTGGCGAAGTGTCAGCCTTTACCTCTCTGTCGAAATTCGCTCAGAGAGCACCAGAAAACTGATCACTTCGTAGCTATTTATTTCAAGTTTTGATGTACATACCACCTCCCCCCGCCCGTTATATTCGACAAACAACCCTGTACTTTGTGTCGTCTTTACATATTATGCCCCCCCCCCCCCACACACTTCTAATTCCCAATCGCCACTACTGGCAGCTATTGCAACAATGACTGCCAACACATTGCGCAAGGTGTGCGACGAATGGAGCTCACATTGAACACTTGTAGGACAATATGTTTGAGTTGCTCTTTCACTTGATGTACTTGTATCATTTAATGTACGTTCAATATAATAAACTCTACATAGCCTTAAAACCCCGATATCCATTTTGAAACACCCTGTTTACATTGCATGTCTTTTTTTTTTTCTACCGCTCTTCCTGTGGGGTCGTGGGTGCGAACTGTGCCGTACATGTGGATGTAGCCCTTCCTGACGCCAACCCTATGTGGAGGGATGTAATCACTATTGCGTGTTTATGTAGTGATTGGTAGTGTGTTGTGAATATGAAGAGGAGAGTGTTGGTTGGTACAAAGACAAACATCCAGTCCCTGAGCCAGAAGAATTAATCAAACGCGATTAAAATCCCCGACACCCTCTAAACCGAAAGCCTCAATGCTGACCATTCAGCCAAGGAGTCGGACATAATACATTCTGCATATAAGTAAAATAGAGTGACAAGATGCAGCTTTGTCGTACGTCTCAGTCTTGACGCATTCAGTTGTTCCATGTAGTGTTCTCATCGCAGCTTATTGGCCAGACCAGAGATTCCTCAGAAGGTAAATAGAGTTAATTCAAAATGAATACAAAATTAATGCCAAAATCATGACGGTATGTAGGCCGAGTCAAACACACGCATAGGTATCAGAGTAGGCAAAAAAAAAAAAAAAAAAAAACTAAACCGGTTTTGCTACCTTGGAAGTCCGATCATACAAGATAACGGAAGCATGTTAGAAGTTAAAAATAAACATAGTAATGGCTAAGAAAGCTAACCTCTTCTAAACAAGAAGCATTTGCTGACCAAGAAATATGTAAGTATAGAAAAAAACTGAACGCCTTGGTAAATAACTGGAATCACAGGTAAGGCTGTTTGCAGATGACGTTACACTGTACAAAGTAGTAAATGAGTTACAGGATTGCGACTGCAAAACGACCTCGACAATGTTGTGAGATGGACAGCAGGCAATGGTATGGTGATAAACGGGGTTAAAAGTCAGGTTGTGAGTTTCATTAATAGGAAAAGTCCTCCCAGTTTTAATTACTGTGTTGATAGGGTAGAAGTTCCTTTTGGGAATCATTGTAAGTACTTAGGTGTTAATATAAGGAAAGATCTTAATTGGGGTAATCACATAAATGGGATTGTAAATAAAGGGTACAGATCTCTGCACATGGTTTATGAGGGTATTTAGGGGGAGCATGTAAGTCTCTGGTAAGACCCCAGTGTATGGGACCCTCATCAAGCTTACTTGATTCAAGAACTGGAAAAAATCCAAAGAAAAGAAGCTCGATTTGTTCTGGGTGATTTCCGACAAAAGAGTAGCGTTACAAAAATGTTGCAAAGTTTGGGCTGGGAAGACTTGGGAGAAAAAAGACGAGCTGCTCGACCAAGCGATATGTTCCGAGCTGTCAGCGGAGAGATGGTGTGGAATGACATCAGAAGACAAATAAGATTGTGTGGTGTCTTTAAAAGTGGGAAAGATCACAATATGAAGATAAAGTTGGAATTAAAGAGGACAAACTAGGACAATAATCGTTTATAGGAAGCGGAATTAGGGATTGGAATAACTTACCAAGGGAGATGTTCAATAAATTTCCAATTTCTTTGTAATCATTTAAGAAATATTTCTATATTTCTATATTTTAGTGTACCATTTGCCACCGAGGTAGACACCTCATTTGCAAATAAAGAGATTTTGATTTGATTTGATTTGATTTGATTTTGAAAAGGCTAGGAACACAACAGATTCGGAATCTACCACTTGGGCAACTGCCCTTATTGATGATTGAAGTGCAGATCTTAATACTTGGCAAAAAAGGCCAAGAAGAAGAGGAAAGAAAAGAATAATCGTGTTTGATTTCTTCTTATATTCAATGATTAAAGAGAAAGAGTGTATTGTATAAATTTGTTAAGTAGTGTGGAAGGGTTTAAAGCCGTAACTTAGCCACGAATGAAGACGTTATCGATCTTCTTGTTTCGCTGAGCCCTCTTAGACCAACTCCGGTGAGCTTTCTTCTCAGTCCAGTATTCTTTCATCTGTGCGCTGTGAGTTGCTTTACTCCCACTTAGGACGCAATGTTTTAGCTGTCAGTGACTCGAGTGTGTCGGATGTTCTGATCAGCATTCTATATTTATCCCTGTTGAATATATCTTTGGGATCAGTTTTAAAAAATTCTGTTCGAACCAGTTTCGTCGTTTTGGCATTTGTCCCCTTCTCTCTAGAAATGGGGTTGAATATTCTTGAGGTCAGTCTCTTGTTGTCCACTCTATGTGGCCATAGAAGATAAGTCTCCTCTTTCTCATGGTTAATGTTATGCTCTCTAAACATTGGTAAAGCTCGTTGTCATGCCTAAGTCTTTATTCACCTCCTTCTTTAATGTGGCCCATGATTTTTTTTCAGGATCTTTAGTTATTTAAGTTCCAAAACCCTGAGTTGTCCCTTTTTAACCATGTTCAAGCATCCTGAGTCATGCGGTACCGAAGGTCTTACTGCGATTTCATAGTGTCTAAGTTTGAGGCGAAGGAAAAGGGATTTGTACTTATAAACGTTCGTACAGAGATGGAAAGTTCTCTCTAGTTTGGTACACCTGGCTTTCATGGCTAGATACTCACTAACGTTCGAGGTTATCCATTCTCCGAGATATTTGTAGGAGTTAGTCTTCTTTATTTCTTTATCCCTATGTGGGAATTGAGTTGGGTGCATCTCTGATATTGGTGATGAACTCCGTTTCTTTATTGGTAATCCTCAACCCTACTTTAGCTGCTATTTGACCGACGGAGGAGAGTTGGTGTGTAGCTTCCTCCATACTTGATGCTAGAAGTGTGAGGTCATATGCGAAGGCAGACAATTGATGTTCAACTTGTCCTTCTTGAAACGAATTGTCAACCCCGAGTTGCCTGATAGAGTTTCTTTAGCATGCAGTTTAAGAGAAAAGGGGATAAAACATCCCCTTGCCTAACACCTGTTCTGATATCAAAGCTTTTGGATAGTTCCCCTCTGAATTTTACTTTTGACTTGGTGTTGGTCAAAGTAGCCTTTACTAGATTCAAGGTCTTATTATCTAGTCTCAATTCAGCAACGGTCTGAAAGAGAGATTGTCTATCTATGGAATCATAAGCCTTCTGGAAGTCAACGAAAATTGTCATAAAGTGTGAAAAGTTCATATTCTTGTAAGTAAGAATAGTTTTGAGGTTCAGGATCTCTGCTGCACATGATCTTGATTTCCTAAATCCGGCTTGATTCTCTCCAATGCAGGAGTCCAACTGAGCTTCTGATCTAGAGCAAAGTATCTATCTATCTATCTATCTATCTATCTATCTATCTATCTATCTATCTATCTATCTATCTATCTATCTATCTATCTATCCATGTAGGGACTTATCAATGTATCTGATTCAAGAATTTTGGTTCAAAGCCCTGTGTTAAGGGCTATATAAAGTTTCTGAGAATCGTGTGTTTTTTTTAGTAGTTTGCCAGACAAGATCCCATGAAAGGTCCAGTCTGAGTACCAGGTATATTTCGGAACATGCTCTAATGCTGTCTAATGTAATAGTCCAAGATAGTCAATTAAGGACAGCGCACCTTGTGTGGAACTCGCCGTTAGTAATATCTATAAATAGAATAATAGCTGTGTTATCATCACGTTATTCCTAAGAACAACTACAATTTATGGCAGAGCTTAATTGCATGTGTGACGGTACGCGAAACTCTGTACCAAGTACTAAGGAGTGCACAGGAAACAAGCGTTACATGACGTTGGGTTGCGACATACTGTAAGTAGGGTTTTATACTTTTAAATGTTTTCTAGCAAAGTCATTCGTTCTCTTCTTCGTTTTACCCCCTGCGGGTGGGGGACGCACATGTAGAATACACCCGCGGTACTCCCTGCCTGTCGTAAGAGGCGACTACAAGTGGGGACCTAGGCGCAGCATGGATTGCGGTTTGATGTAATGTGTTGGACCTCCTGTGGATGGGAGGGGCTGAATACATTCACAGGTAATCCCTGCCTATCGTTAAAGGCCACTGAAAGGGTCATGTGGCCATGGTCCCCTCTTTACTTTTTATTATTTTTTGAGGGTTAGTTGTAGACCGATTCCAAATTTTTGATGTGCGTGTTGCTTGGAGATGGGCCTCCTACGAGTGCGATTACTCCTGAAAGCCCGTGCAGTAACCACCCAGGAAGCGGCGGGTGGGAGTGTCATGGACCCTTGCAGTAGTATTCGCCTGACAACACAGGTCCCCGTACAGCCGAACGCCAGGAGGACATATTATTATTAATTTTTTTCTCTATATTTAGTTCTCTATACACGCTATGGGGTACATGCTATTCCGGGTGATTGGAGGAATGGAGTCCTAATGCTCATTGCCTCAGTCATCCGGTGTTAGGCACCGTCCAACATCGGACCCCGAGCAATACCGGCTACGACGAGGTGGGTATAGCCTTGGCTGCTTGGTTCGGCTACAGAGACCCCTTATCGGAGTGGGTGGCATTCGGGGAGGATGATTTCGGGCATGGCGTCGAAACAACTTCCGCTTGCTTCCTCGGGTAGTTCGCTACCCAAGTCTTAAACATTTGATTCCCTAAGGGGGCAACCCCTTAGGAACAAGCACAGCGTATTAGTCTGGGTTCCAGCTTCCCTAGGTTCCTGGTTGCTGCCAGAACCGATGGGCAAGATTTCAAGCTGGTCAAATCGATTATTTTCAGTCGATACATCGAAGTTGTATACAGTGAACTTGAGGATCTTAAGAAAATGCGCAATGGCGGTTTGCTTTTGAAGACGACTATTGCTCTCCAAGCAGATCGGTTGCTTAAGTGCGACCACTTTCGTGAAATCCCCGTCAAAGTGGAAGAGCACAAAACCTTGAATCTGGTTCGTGGAGTTATTTTCCACCGTGATCTCGTTCTGAACACTGACGATGAATTGATGGAAGACATGAAGCGCCGTGGCGTGATACACGTCTGGCGCATTACGCGCATAGTCAACGGTGAAGACGTTGCCACGGGTGCGTTCATAGTCTCCTTCAAATCGTCAGTGTTGCCAGAGAATGTCAAGGTAACTACCTATCGTTGCGATGTGAGGCCGTACATCCCGCCTCCTTTGCGATGCCATCAATGCTAGAGATTCGGACACATGGTATCTCGTTGTTCGAATCCATGTGGTACATGTGGTAGAGAAGCTCATGCCGCGGAAGAATGCTCAAATCCATATAGGTGCGCTAACTGCCCTGGTCTTCATTCTCCTCGAGTTCAGAACTGTTCGGTATACCTGAGTGAGAAGAAGATCAAGGAGATTAAGACCCTGATGGTTTTTCCTACCAGGAAGCGTGCCGTAAGCTTAATTCTCTGAATGCACCGGTCAAGACACTAGACTTCAGCATGATAGCACAGTCTCTCCCAGATTCGTCATTTACAACTGGAACACCTTCCCAGAAGATCGCTGCGCCCAAGGCGGCAATTGCTCCTGTGAGCACCGCCGCAAAGAGAAAGAGCTCGAAGGCGGGTTCATCCCGACCTTCGACCACCAACAAGCATGTGCCGGCTAAGAAACCTACGCCGGCACAGCAGGGGAAGAAGACAACGTCTCCTTCCCTCACGAGGTCGGTGAAAGCCGCGCCTAAACCGGCGGAGGCGGCATCGTCGACCAGGGCTGGGAAATCACCTCCCAGCCCGTCTAAACAAGAATCGACAGCGGGAAAGAATAGCGCCCTTATACGGCGTTCTTCCACTTCTCCTACGGATGGGGTCTCACGCCCTCTACCCGGAGGGTCTGAGTCTGCGCCAGCGGGCTTTCCTCCTGGAAAGCCTGCGCGCTCCCTTCGTAGGAATAAACCACGCCCCCGGACTACGTCGAAGAAATTCAAGGCATGATGCACATGGAGCATTTACCCTCATCTTCGGATGGGGATGTGAGTGTAGATTAGGTAGCGTTACGCTGCTTGTAACCTAAACCTAAGAAGTTCACACCCACACTATGGCACTGTTACAATGGAATTGTAACTGTTATGGTAGGCATCTTGCTGAGCTGCGCCAGCTCATTAGCGAGTATTCGGCGAGTATAGTTTGTATTCAGGAAACAAATTTCAGACCAGGTCATCATACGGACTTGAGAAATTTTCGACTATACTCGACAAAACGACATTGTGCTGACCGGACTTCCGGTGGCGTTGGCATTATTGCCCGTTCTGATACCTACAGCGAAGAGATTCCACTAAGAACGCTGGAGGCTGTAGCAGTTCGCGTTCCGCTGCCTGTCACAGCAACAGTGTGTAATGTTTATTTTACACCAGGTCAGCCTCTTGACATAAATGATGTCACTGATCTTATAGATAAGCTTCGCACTCCCTTCCTCTTATTGGGTGATTTTAACGTCTATCACCCCATATGGGGCTCTGAAGCGCCTTGCCCCAGGGGAAGGGAGTTGAAAACATTGGTAACAGAGCTGGATTTATCTATTTTGTATACAGGTGAACCAACGCATTTCAGTGCACGTTACAGCACATACTCTAGTATAGACTTAAGTCTATGCAGCCGAACGTTGGTTCCGCTGTTTCGGTGGAATACACACGATGAACTCTGTGACAGTGACCATTTTCCCATTGTTCTTACTTTGTTAAAACAAAAATCCGTCGAGGCTCCTCCTCTATGGATTCTTAAACATGCTGATTGGTTAAAGTTCACATGCTGTCTTTAACGACGAGACAAGACGGTGAAATAACTTGCATAACACAAGTTATCCTTGCTGTTACTGAGGAGTCCATTCCCTCCTCCTCAGGGACTCGTTGTCCGACTCGTTGGCTGAATGGTCAGCGTACTGGCCTTCAGTTCAGACGGTTCCGGGTTTGATTCCCGGCCGGGTCGGGGATTTTAACCTTCATTGATTAATTCCAGTGGTCCGGGGGCTGGGTGTTTGTGCTGTCCCCAGGATCCCTGCAACTCACACACAACACACAACACTATCCTCCACCACAATAACACGCAGTTAACTACCCATGGCAGATGCCGCCCACCTTAATCGGAGAGTCTGCCTTACAAGGGCTGCACTCGGCTAGAAATAGGCACACAAAATTAATTAGGGACTCCTTGCCGAAAACTCGTTTCTT
The DNA here is from genome assembly GCF_040414725.1 of Anabrus simplex. Lineage (NCBI taxonomy): Eukaryota > Metazoa > Arthropoda > Insecta > Orthoptera > Tettigoniidae > Anabrus > Anabrus simplex. The sequence continues at coordinate 785,030,516 of NC_090265.1, forward strand.
GGTGGAACGAAGAAATTGCAGCAGCTATCATAAAACGCCATCGCTCTCATAAACGTTATCGTAGGCAGCCTACTGTGGCCAACTTGGTAACATTTAAAAAGCTCCGCGCTAAGGCGCGAGTTCTTATTTGCCGAAGTAAAAAAAGCTTCGTAGGAGAGATGTTTGTCGTCTATGACGTCACATACTCCATCATCTCAAGTGTGGACTAAGCTTCGACGTATTTCGGGTATCCAAGGACCATCTTCTGTACCGGAAATTTCTACTGTAGGCAGCATCGTCACTGAACCACTCTCGGTTGTTAACCATCTTGCAAGTCATTTCGCGGATGTGTCTGGCTCCGGGAATTACCATCGTTATTTCCTCGCTCTGAAGCGGGAGGCAGAACGTCATCACCTTAGTTTTGCCACTCAATCTTCAGAGGACTATAACGTGCCCTTTACGGAGTGGGAACTCCACAGCGCCTTGGCGCTTTGCAAGGACACGACTCCTGGGCCTGACAATGTCCATAACCCGATGTTGAAACATCTTAGTGAGGATAGTATATTCTATCTCCTTCGAGTGTTCAACTGAATCTGGATAGAGGGTGAGTTTCCGTCTCAGTGGCGAGAGGGCATAGATATTCCTGTCCTCAAGCCTGACAAAATCCTAAGTATGCAGGAATCTATAGACCTATTTGTCTCACTAACTATTTGTGTAAGCTATTTGAGAGGATGGTAAATCGCCGACTTTTATGGTGTCTGAAGAAACAAGGACTTTTGTTCGAGTACCAATGTGGTTTTCGAGCCGCTGACCACCTGGTACGCCTGGAGAGTTCTATCCAGGATGCATTTCTCACCAAACAGCAGTATTGGTGACTGTTTTCTTCGACTTAGGAAAGACCTATGACACCACATGGCGATATGGTATCCTTTCAGTCCTGCATCAATGGAGATTCCGAGGTAACTTGCCGGTATTTATGTAAACATTTTTCCCCTCCGTCTATTCCGTGTCCGATTTGGGAGGGCATATTCGCAATGCCACGTTCAAGAAAATGGAGTCCCACAGGGATGGGTTCTTAGTGTCACTCTGTTTGCGATTGCCATAAACGGTATTGTTGCTGCTGCTGGTTCAGCAGTAATACCGTCGCTATATGTGGACGATTATGCTTTGCATTATAGCGCTCATAATATGGCAGTCGCAGAGCGGCAATTAAAGCAAGCTATTAGAAGAGTGGAACGGTGGACTTTAGAACATGGCTTTCGGCTTTCAAGCGAGAAGATCACTGTAGTCCACTTTTGCCGGAAGCGCACTCTTCATGCGCATCCTGAGCTTTCCTTAGGGAATGTTGATCTTTCTGTAGTTGACACTTACCGATTTCTAGGGCTACTTTTCGATAGCAAATTATCCTGGGAGTCACATGTTCGGCAGTTGAAATTGCAATGCACCAAAAAGTTGAATATCTTGAAGTTTCTTAGCAGCACTAATTGGGGTGCAGACCACACGGTGCTCCTACGATTTTACAGGGCACATAGATTATCCAGATTAGACTACGGCAGTGCAGCATACGGATCAGCAAGGCAAAGCGTCCTTGCGAAACTGAATAGCATCCACCACAGCGGGGTTCGGTTGGCGACAGGAACTTTTCGTACAAGCCCCATTGCTAGCCTGCTCGCTGAATCTGGTGCGCCTCCTTTACGCCTCAGGCGCCAGCAAATGCTTCTGTCCTATGCTGCAAATTTGCGAGAGATGCCCCTTCACCCAAGCTATCCTTGCGTATTTCACAATGGAAACCGTCCGCTGTACGATGCTCATCCTCGAGCAACGCGGCCGGTTGGAATACGCTTGGATAGCAGTTACATAATGTTTGATGTACCTTCGGTTCCCTGCCTTGTCAGACAACCAAGTGGGGTACCTCCGTGGATAAAACGACGACCTGAACTAATCCTGGATCTGTACACTGGCCCGAAGAAAAGCACGGACCCTTCGATTTATCGGAGGTTCTTTCTGTCCGTTGCTGGCCGGTACCCAGGTTCAGTCGTTGTTTACACGGATGGTTCAAGGACAGAAATGAAGGTGGGCTGTGCGTTCGTTGTCGACAATGATAGGTTTGTTTTTGCTCTCCCAGAAACCTGGAGTCTGTACACAGCAGAGCTCTATGCTATCTGTGAAGCTCTGCGGTACGCACTGTCCGATGAGCGCCGTCACTTTCTTCTGTGTACTGACTCCTTGAGCTCGCTACAGTCTATTGATACTTTCCCTCGGCATCCTCTGGTGCAGCGGATCCAGGATCTGCTGGCCGGGTGTTCGGATACCGGCACCAGAATTACGTTCATGTGGCTCCCAGGCCACATGGGTGTAGCGGGAAACGATTTAGCAGATAAGGCTGCCAAGGAGCAGTTACACTGCCCCCGTTGCCGTACAAGGTTCCAGCAAGTGGTATTCGCACTCAGCTGAGAGATCTGGTTATGACTTATTGGGAGATGGAGTGGCAGGCCATTCCACATCCAAAGAAGTTGAGAGTGATAAAAGGAACAATGAAGGTATGGAGGACTTCCCTTTCGGGCTTCTCGGAGGAAAGTAGTGGTAATATGTCGCCTTCGGATCGGCCACGGTATACTAACGCACTCCTATTTACTGAAGGGAGAACCCCCTCTGGTGTGTACTAGCGGCGATCATCTTACCGTGGTACACATCCTTACGGAGTGTGTGGACCTGTTCGATCTGCGCCGTAGGCTTAACCTCCCGAGTACAATCTCCCTCATCCTGCGAGATGACGAGCAGTCAGCAGACCTCATCATCCGTTTTATGAGGGATAGTGGTCTTTTTTATCGTTTGTAATGATGTCCTTTGTCCTAGTGTATTTGTGTTAACTGCACTTTTATCCCATTGACTTTATTTTATTTCGTGTTTGCGTATTTTAATGTGTTACTTTAACTTCTAACTTGAAATATGTAATTCTGTACTTCCAGGCAATGCCTTATTCTTTTGTCACCTGTATTTTCTATTATTTTATTAGAAAATAAGGCATTGCGAATTAGATCCACTGATTGTTTTAGTTTCATAATCATTTTCCATCACCATTTTTTAAAACTCCAGTCAGTAGATACATTTTAAAATTTTAATTATCATATCATGTCGTCCATCTCGTTCCATTAGGAGCCAATGACCTTAGATATTAGGCCCCTTTAAACAACAAGCATCATCATCATCATAATCATCATCATCATCTTCTTCTTCTTCTTCTTCTTCTTCTTCTTCTTCTTCGTTTTCCTTTCTCATATCTGTCGTAGGCTAATTCCACCCGGCGGGCATACACCTCTCCAGAAGTCTTGTCTCTGAATTCATCGACTTTTTGACGAGGAATCGAACCGTGATCCTTCTCTCATAGGGAACAGAGCATACCTTTATTGCTTACATAAGATATGAATTTCAAAACTTCACGCGCCGTATTTGTTCCCCATTTTCCTGAACATTGCTTGTATCTCTCGTGTTCACCTGTCGAAAGATTAATTTTTCAATTCACACGTTTATACAGAACAACCCCGTTTATCTAGATTAGTGAAATTCCAGCAGACTCTGAAAATCGAAACGTCCCAACTGCGTACTCTGCGCCAGTGATCTTCAAGAGTTAACCATTATCAATTCTACAGGGCGCTTCTGGTTTCTTCACCACCGTAACATGCTGTTTCTTTCTTTCTTTCTTTCTTTTTTTCTTTCTTTCTAGTGTCATTTTCATAGTATTTATTTCAAAAAATCCTGAAGCTCACTTGAAAATATTGCAAACGTCGGGCTTGAAGGATTTGAAGGTAAGGAGACGGGCTGCTCGACTAAGCGGCATGTTCCTAGCTTGGATAGTAAATATCTAGTAATGCCATTTCTTATGCAGCCAATCCCTGCTATGAATGGTATGAAAATGTTGCTCATATGGTCGGTTGATGCATGCATTTCAGTGGGCTTGGCAGGCTAATATAAAATAGCAACTTCTGGCTCGGTGAGGAAAGCAACGGGAAACTACCTCGCTCCTCATTTCCCTAGTACGCCTCTTCAGTGATGCCTAGGCCATCTATGACAGCTGATGGCGGAGCTGTTGAGGATCCAAGCAGCCTTAGGGCTGAAGACTGAACATACACACATACAGTAAATATCTATGCCCCCACTCGTGATGAAACTCTCTCGCCGTTTAGAGGCTACAGTAGCTATTATCATCGGACGCGTGATACGTTTTTAAATACTATTTTCAAATTCAGTGAACAGGGAAATTCAAACAAACAGTACTGTGCAAAATCAAGCAGTAAACTTGTTGAATTATGTAAATATATTACTTTTTACTTTTACTAAATCGTAGGTTGTACGCTTAAACACTGTACTTTTGTAAATTGTAACACAAAAATTATACCGTGTTAATTTTACTTTAATGTATAAATATAAGAAAATAAAACTGACTGTTTATATCGAGCGCACTATAAATCAAACTGGATTATCTTGAAAAGGTCGGTTTTCTTGCGATTATAGCGTTTTTTTCTTAAATACTGTTACCGTGTTTTAGCGGTAGTTAGAGGTGAAAGAAGGTGCGGGGTGGTGAACAGGTCTCAAGCTACTAAAGTAAAATTGTTTGAAAATTTAACAAGGTTATATTTTCTTTTCAAAATTCAGAAATAACAAGAATGGCAGGTACGGAGTAGCAAGGCAACAAAGTACAATTACAGTATTTACAGGATTTGGGCTTCGAGCCCTGAAAACACAATTCTTGAGCAACTAGCCCAACTTTACGATATACAAATTTCAACAACGGGGCAGAAGACCCCAATCAAACCCTGGAGCACTTGCTCCAAATTACACAGTAAAGCCTCCTCGAGGCATACAACACTCAGTTTTCAAAAAGAGCCACTCGCTCTCAACTTTAAGCCTATCAAAGGCCACACCAAACTCCACCTTCAAGTTGTCCTCTACGGACCTAGACACAGGGGTAAAATACCCAACCTACTGGGGCCTTTTAATTTTTTTAAAAAAAGGAAAATTACATGGCCTCTAAAATAACAATTTGGGAGGAGGCGATCTGCTCTCCTAATACATTCGTTTAAAACCTGATCGGGCTCTAGGCCGCTAATGCAAGGGCTAATCCCATACTACAGAGGTGACTTAGAGAAGACCAATTTACATTACATTAACGAAGAATAGGTTGAGAAAAATAAGTTCACCTCAAAACAATATGATTGGGAGCTCGAGAGGGTTAAGCACTCTCTATCCCGATATGCAGTTTAAAAGATGGAATAGATACAAGTTTCTTTACATTTTAAGGAAGGTTACATAATGGAAAAACTTCGGACCCGCCCCGAGAGTTAAACTGCTGAGCAAGCAAGAAAAGAAGTAATTAATCGGCCATTACCTGGTTGTTGACCGCCGCCGAAGAAAGAGGCGCTTCCCGCCCCCTGCTAGGTACTTTACACACTGAAAGATGGAACAGAAGTGGCGCAGAGACCCAAAAATCAGCAGTTTATATACTCTCGCGGAAGGTTCTAGGCGTTAGGGGAATGAGAACACCCGCCCACAATCACTTTATTGGAGAAAAAAGAGAAACCCCTACACAAGATGAAGAAGAAACACATTATTGGTGGAAAATTAAGTTAAGAAATTCGGGATTGGCTAGATTTAAAACAAGGGGAAAGAAAGGGTTAATATTGCCAACTTAACCAATGACTGAAAGAAATTTAGCAAAGAACAAACTTTTGAAATTACATTTTCTCCAAAAAAAACAGTTCTTTCACTTCCCACCAGGGTGCACTATTGTTGATCTTCAGTAGTGTCCTCTAGAAGAGAAAGTTCACACTTCTTACTTCAAGCAAAACAAAAACACATCAAAAATGACACAGTTCTAAAACTCCAAAATTTCCAGGTAGTGACATCTTCTGAGAAAGTAGAAAATTAATACCGTCAATAAAGTTCAGACTTCCTCCAGCAGAGGAGTTTCAACTGGCGCACATTTTGAATTAGCGGCGTGGAGGTGTACCGCCCGGTACAGACCTCCCCCCCCCAAAAAAAAGTTCCTCCAGGGGTGACACATGAAATTTGTTTGAAAACTGGGTCCAAGTTTTGATGTAGATGTGGAGATTAATTGCAGAAGTATTTTTAAGATTTTCTTAATTTGGTTTGATTCAGTTTCAAAATTTTTGTTGTGACAGGTGAAGTAAGGTCTTTATGTTTGTAGAAGTTGAATTCCGAAGTAAAACTTTAGTTTTTAAAGTTGAGAAAAAAAATTTCTAAGTCCACCAGGTATTGCAGAAAAATCCAAGAGAAGGTAGTAATGTTGAACTGGAATGTCCATGTAGTTGATGTAGACTAAGTTGAATGGCCAGATCGGCCGTTGCAGCCGGCGTCCAAAGACGGCCGCTCGGACCCCTCAAGTACCCTGAGATACCGCTCGCCCGCACTATGAGGGGAGCAGAGGTGTTGAAGCACGCCGCGCCCGCGGTGAACATATACAGGCTGCGGGCCAGTAGCAGGTCGTGCGCCGCACACCAGCCTTGGCCGGGAGGAGAGCTCCGGCTCGCCGTGCACATGTCGTCCTCGCTGGGGTCGAGGGGGCCCTTCCTCTAGCCCAGTCGCGGCACGGCGCCGCGCGGCTGCGGGGGCACTGAAACATTAAAACTAGGCGGCAGAATTTGTTGGACCATCATCATTTTGAGGGCACAGGCTTGGTGGAGAGGTTGAGGGGCCAGCGGCGTGCAGATATCCATGGCATTTAATATAAGCAAGCCACAGTGTGTATAGCAGGAGACGGGAGCGTGGTAATGGCCGTGGTAAGGACAGAATGGCAGTTTAACCGTGCGGGAGGGGTTTACAAAAACTTACATATGAAACAAAATATTATAGAAGGGGCAGAATGCCTTAAAAGTGAAACTCAAAAAAAAAATATAACCTTAATATTCCTTTCACGATTATAGGAAGCAAGTTAACCCAGAAATTACAGCGGTTTCAGCTGTGACAGGTGAACCCTAAATATCCTCTCGGTAGCTGGATTACTTAATAATAACGTAACCGGCGTCAGGAAATCGAGAATGACACATGGCCCATGAAATCTGGGAGCAAGCTTGCCCGCGGGAACAAAATTCTTGACCATAACTTGGTCACCTACCTTCAAAGGGGTGGGTCTCCGTCCACGATCATACCTTTCCCTAACCTTTTCATGAGAGACTTTAAGATTGGCTTTAGCCTTCTTCCAAAGACCTTTGATGTTGTCCGGATCTATTGTCTCGGGTAGAATGTCACTCAGAGACCAGAGGTTAGAGAGTGGCGTGTTGGGAACAAACTTGAACATCAAAGAAGCTGGAGTAAACTTATGAGATTCATGAACCGCCGAATTCAAAGCAAAGGCTAACCAATGCAGGGACGTGTCCCACCTGGAATGATCTTCATGATGATAGGCAATAAGCGCGGATCTGAGATTACGATTAACCCGTTCAGCCAGAGATGGTTGAGGGTAATAAGCAGAGGTCGTCACATGAGAGATGGACAAGTCGAAACAGAATTTACGAAAAAGATTTGATGTAAACGCCTTAGTCACAATATACTGGCACGGACCAAAAGAAGCAAAAATAGAATTTAGGCAAGTAATGGTGGACTGAGCGGTAGCCAGCTTAGTCGGAAATAACCAGGAAAATCTTGTAAAACCATCTACACATACAAAGATGAATTTGTTGGCATTTCCCTTCGACTGGGGGAAGGGTCCTACATAATCAATATACAGGCGTTCCATGGGGCGCGACGCTTGATGCGAAGACAGAAGGCCTACCTTGGTGGACATGGTGGGTTTACTAAGCAAACAAGATTTACAAGCTTTTACTAGTTCACGGATTTCACCGTCCATACCCTTCCAGATGAACCTTTCACGAATCTTTTCACGAGTTTTAAAGATTCCAAGATGCCCCCCTAATGGGGTCTCATGATAGTACTTGAAGATCATAGGTACAAGAACAGCTGGAACGACAACTTTCATCATCTTATCATGCCTCGAAGGGCAACATAAAACACCATTCCTCAGAACATAAGGGACAACATGTTCCCCAGAAGAAAGGGTTTCCATTATCGGAGCCAGCGTCGGATCTTCACGTTGGTATTTCTCGATATCCCTAAAGAGCATGGGAGCATCTGTTAAGATGGCATTAACATCAAATAGTATGGACTCGGGAGGTGATGAACTGTCGACCGGTTCATGGGTCTCGACGTCGTTGGAAAACATACGGCTGAGTCCATCAGCGACAACATTTTCGGTACCTCGGATATGCCGGACATCGAATTGGAAGGCAGAAATACGGATGGCCCAACGGGCTATACGACCAGTACGACGCGGCCTACCTAAGACCCAGCTTAAGGCTTGATTATCTGTCTCCAGGTCGAATTTGACATGTTCCAGATAGAGACGGAACTTCTCTAAGGCGAATAAGACTGCCAAACCTTCGAGCTCATATATGGAGTATTTTGCTTCTTGAGCCGATAGAGTCCTAGATGCATAGGCGATGGGTCGCCTCCCTAGTTCAGTCTCTTGAAGACGGACTGCAGCTACTGCTGACGACGACGCGTCAGTTTGGACGATGAATTTCTTTGAGAAATCAGGCATAGCAAGGACAGGGGCATTACAGAGAGCTAATTTCAGATCTTCAAAAGCGGCTTGTTGAGAAGGACCCCACTCGAATTTGATGCCTTTCCTACGAAGAAGGTTCAAGGGCGCTGCTCTATTAGCGAAGTTAGGAATAAACTTCCTGAAGAAATTCACCATACCAATGAACCTGGCGATACCTTTAATGTCCTTGGGAGGTTTAAAATCACGGATGGCCTGTGTTCTCGAATGATCGACTGCAACACCATCAGGTGACACAATATGCCCTAGGAATGACATAGAGGGCTTAGCAAAGGCGACCTTGGACAACTTGACAGTTAACCCAGCCTTACGAAGGCGATCGAGAACTTCTCGCAGATGATCTAGATGTTCTTCAAAGGTCTCCGAAAATACGACGACATCATCCAAGTAGTGATACAAGTACTCAAATTTGATGTCGGAGAAGACCCTATCTAGCAGCCTAGTGAGTACAGCTGCTCCCGTGGGGAGCCCGAAAGGCACGCGGTTGTATTCATACAAATTCCAATCCGTGGCAAACGCTGTAAGATGTTTAGACTCTTCGGCAAGGGGAATTTGATTATAGGCCTGATTCAAGTCCAAGATAGTAAAGAACTTGGCCTTACGAAACCATGAAAAACAAGAATGAAGGTCAGGAAGGGGCACAGATTGCAACACCACCTTCCGATTGAGAGCCTTATAATCAATGACAGGCCTGAAGCCTCCTTGGGGTTTCGGGACTAGAAAAATAGGTGACGAATACGCCGACTTAGAGGGCCTAATAATACCGTCCTTCAACATCTGATCGATGATTTCTTTCAGAGCCTTCATTTTAGGTGGAGATAGCCTATAAGGTGGAAAACGGACAGGAATCGAATCCGTGACCTCGATTTTGTATTCGATAAGGTCAGTAACACCAAGAGTATCAGAGAACACCTCTGAAAACGACTGACATAATTTACGAATACTATCAGCCTGCTCCTCAGGTAGATGTCTAAGGTCTAACAACATCTCATCCTGGGTAGGCGAAATAGATGAGCATGATACAGAATTACACTTTAACAAGGGGATTTTACAATTGGACGCAAATTTGAATGTGCACGACTTACTCTGAAGATCGAGCACAAGACCAGTGTGAGAAATAAAGTCAGCTCCCAATATGATGGGGCAAGACAGGTGCTTAGCCACAAACAATTTAATTTTCCATGTAAATTTAAAGATACGAATTTTGACATTTACAGAACCGAGAATTTCTAATGGAGAAGAATTAGCCGAAACATATTGGACAGGAGATGAGCCATAGTCAGGTAGTGTACAAACAGATTTCAATTTAGAATACCATTGATCCGAAATAACAGAACAAACGCTGCCTGAATCTAATAGAGCAGTTATGGGCTCATTATTTAACTCAATTTTAAGAAAAGGAACAGGTGCGGGGGTATCCGCCGCAATCCTAAGACACTCATTGGGGCATTCAAAAAATAACTCTGAAGATTGAGTTGTCCCTGAATTTTCGACCTGTTTACCCGGGGCTGAGTCTCGGGAAGATGGATTAATCGACTCAGCCGAAGCCACTAGTCACTTTATATTGTTGTTGGAAGTTGCACCAGAAGTTGAGCAGGAGGGGGTGCTATTCGAATTGGGACAATTCTTGGCGATATGTGAGAAAGCCCCACATTTAAAACAGCCTTGTGATGAACCAGCTCCATTCCTTGTCACACTAGACTTGAGCAATGGGCACTTGTTCCGAAGGTGGTCGGGCGACCCGCAAGCATAGCATTTACGGGGTGTGACTGGTCGGCGAGGTGGAGGCCGTGTATTACTAAAAGAAGGCGGGGGTTCTTTCGCGACACGCAATGAATCGGCGTATCTAACTCCTTCCGCTGAGACGGCCAATGCTTCAAGTTCAGAGAAGGTTTGCGGGCACGCCGCGAAACACAAATATGACCTGTAGGATGGTGAAATGCCTTCCACAATGGCTTGTACAATCTGATACTCCGGAAAGTGAAGAGCAAACACCCTAGTATAGAATTTAATATCTTGGATGAAGTCAGCCAAGTTTTCATCCAAACGCTGTACACGATAATAGTACTTCTGAATAAGGGAGGACCTGGCCCTAGCCGGGATGAAGTTAGCTAGCAAATGGGCGTGGAAATCCTCAATAGATGATTGCTCGGCAATGGCTCTTACTATTTTGTCTGAGAGAATACCAAGTGCATAGGGATAGATGATTTGCAAAATCTGACATGGGGAAAGAGAAAACACAAGGGCATGATCCTGAAATTCAACTAAAAATCTTAAAAATGAAATTACTTCACTGGTGGTATTAACTGAAAACTTAGAGATACCCCTGAGCAACATTGCCAATGGATGGGGCAAACTACTGAACCCAGGTGACATAGTCGGTAAAGGTTTAAGTGGCAAAGAAGTTAATTCAGAACGTACATTAGTCAATGAGTTACGACGTTCAGACTCGTTGTCTAATGGGGCAGAGATAGTTTGAGCAGCAACGGTTATCCTACTGACTTCTCCCTTAGGAGGCTCTTCCTCTTTCCCAGCATTCATCGTGGCGGGGTGATCAGTTTTGGGAGGAACTTCCCCAGTTAACAATTGAGTGACCTTGCTAGATAACTCAGAAATATTTTCAAGCAGCGTACTAGCTTCCTTCCTCTGAACGTCATTCAACTTTAGAGACAACAGATCGTTAACTCTATTTGAAAAATGAAACAGCCTGGCTTGTACACGTTTAATTTGATTAGGAGAAGGATCATTTTCATCAAAAAAACTAACTACAGATGCTAGCCCCGTAATATTCTCGACGATCGTGGAAAGAGAGTCGTCAATTTCTTTCTCTCCCAAAGTGGGGATAGAAATGGGCAAATCAAGGGACTCTCTAAGCTTGTTTGTGTCTACTGCAACTGTGCCTCCAGATTGCACATTTCTGATAGTTAACTCATAAATCAACTCCTCCTTGCGCAAATACCCAAGATGGAGAACGTCGCGAGGGCCGGGCATGATGACAGAACAATTTTGAAACAGGAAAAATCAAAATTTCCAGCAACTGAGAAAATCGTTAGAGTTCGGAACAAAACGAGGTTTAGCCGTCAAAAGGGGCTAAATTGAGACCCATTCAACCACGCTCTGCTACCACTTGTTACCGTGTTTTAGCGGTAGTTAGAGGTGAAAGAAGGTGCGGGGTGGTGAACAGGTCTCAAGCTACTAAAGAAAAATTGTTTGAAAATTTAACAAGGTTATATTTTCTTTTCAAAATTCAGAAATAACAAGAATGGCAGGTACGGAGTAGCAAGGCAACAAAGTACAATTACAGTATTTACAGGATTTGGGCTTCGAGCCCTGAAAACACAATTCTTGAGCAACTAGCCCAACTTTACGATATACAAATTTCAACAACGGGGCAGAAGACCCCAATCAAACCCTGGAGCACTTGCTCCAAATTACACAGTAAAGCCTCCTCGAGGCATACAACACTCAGTTTTCAAAAAGAGCCACTCGCTCTCAACTTTAAGCCTATCAAAGGCCACACCAAACTCCACCTTCAAGTTGTCCTCTACGGACCTAGACACAGGGGTAAAATACCCAACCTACTGGGGCCTTTTAATTTTTTTAAAAAAAGGAAAATTACATGGCCTCTAAAATAACAATTTGGGAGGAGGCGATCTGCTCTCCTAATACATTCGTTTAAAACCTGATCGGGCTCTAGGCCGCTAATGCAAGGGCTAATCCCATACTACAGAGGTGACTTAGAGAAGACCAATTTACATTACATTAACGAAGAATAGGTTGAGAAAAATAAGTTCACCTCAAAACAATATGATTGGGAGCTCGAGAGGGTTAAGCACTCTCTATCCCGATATGCAGTTTAAAAGATGGAATAGATACAAGTTTCTTTACATTTTAAGGAAAGTTACATAATGGAAAAACTTCGGACCCGCCCCGAGAGTTAAACTGCTGAGCAAGCAAGAAAAGAAGTAATTAATCGGCCATTACCTGGTTGTTGACCGCCGCCGAAGAAAGAGGCGCTTCCCGCCCCCTGCTAGGTACTTTACACACTGAAAGATGGAACAGAAGTGGCGCAGAGACCCAAAAATCAGCAGTTTATATACTCTCGCGGAAGGTTCTAGGCGTTAGGGAAATGAGAACACCCGCCCACAATCACTGTATTGGAGAAAGAAGAGAAACCCCTACACAAGATGAAGAAGAAACACATTATTGGTGGAAAATTAAGTTAAGAAATTCGGGATTGGCTAGATTTAAAACAAGGGGAAAGAAAGGGTTAATATTGCCAACTTAACCAATGACTGAAAGAAATTTAGCAAAGAACAAACTTTTGAAATTACATTTTCTCCAAAAAAACAGTTCTTTCACTTCCCACCAGGGTGCACTATTGTTGATCTTCAGTAGTGTCCTCTAGAAGAGAAAGTTCACACTTCTTACTTCAAGCAAAACAAAAACACATCAAAAATGACACAGTTCTAAAACTCCAAAATTTCCAGGTAGTGACATCTTCTGAGAAAGTAGGAAATTAATACCGTCAATAAAGTTCAGACTTCCTCCAGCAGAGGAGTTTCAACTGGCGCACATTTTGAATTCAGCATTTCGCTGAGTGGTGGAGGAGAGCTTCGTAATGACAATCGAACGTCACCGTTCCATTCCCTGCAAAGTGCGTTCAATCTCTTGCTTCAATGTGACGTATGCTTGCTACGCAAACTGCCCGCATTCTCGTCACGTCAGTCCGGCCCCCACTGGGCTAGCCTCAACAAGCGCCCGGCTGAGCACCTCTGCTACAGCGTAAACGAGCCGCACTGTTATCGCCGAGGGGCTGTCCGCCTCACCTTTACGAGACCCCAATTAAGAGTAGGAACGACCTACATAGTCGTGCGGGATCGTTCAGGTTGCACATCGTATCCGAGAAGCGCTGCAAATTTTCTGAAGAATATGCGAATCACTGTTGCGTTGATGTGAATTGTGCCGCCAAATTGGTAGATTTTTTAAAAGTCTGCTCTCAGGTAAGGTTACAATCTGTATTTTTTATGTTTAATGTACCGTTCGCGTACATTTTTACGATTTCTACTAATGTCCGCATTTTTTATTTTTGGGAAATAAGATTTTTAAAATTTTTGTTTTCGTCTCGTATCGTCAACGAGTTGAAATATATTTTTATATCCTTTATTGAATGACACTGTTTGTTATTCGCTTACAATCGATTTTTATGCTAGAAAAACCGAAAATAACGATTTAGATAAGTTATAATCGAAGCACCGATCTTTTAGCTAGCTTAGAGATAGCTGTAATAGTTCTCTTCCTTCCGTTTTCACTTAACCGTTTATGTTTGTGCGATACACGTTTACCATGGAATTATGTGGAAGTATCTATCGAATGTTTGTTGGATAAAAATATTGAAATTGACGTCCGGCTCCATGGATAAATGGTTAGCGTGCTGGCCTTCGGTCACAGGGGTCCCGGGTTCGATTCCCGGCAGGGTCGGGAATTGTAATCATAATTGGTTAATTTCGCTGGCACGGGGGCTGGGTGTATATGTCGTCTTCATCATCATTTCATTCTCATCAGGACGCTCAGATCACCTACGGGCGTCAAATCAAAAGACCTTCATCTGGCGAGCCTAACTTGTCCTCGGACACTCCCGGTACTAAAAGCCATACGCCATTTCATTTCATTTCATTGAAATTGACGATGAAAAGTGGTTTGATCAATTTTCAAATGTTAAACAATTCATATTGTTCCAAGAAGGGGTTAGTGACAGACGACTTGGGATCTCCCAGCCGGCTTGTGATGTGGAACCGGACTTTCCGTGTATTGTTCTCGTCGGCTGGCTTACCTGTGAGTTTCTTGGAGATTCAACGGGAATGTTCTGCCTCTAGGCACCTCGCGAGAATTCTGGCTCAAATCACCCGAGCTATAATACGCGTACAGTCAGTCACATTTGGGATCCGTGGTGGAGTCAATGTTGGACTCCGTGATGTGTTGGGGTTCGGTGGCTGGGCTGAGGGCGACAAAGGTGTTCACTGTCGCTAGTGCCCCACCGAGGTGTTGTTGTGTTGTCGAAGAAACCAGGGAGTGGGTGGGCTGGAGACGACGGAACGAAAGACTGTACTGTGTGTTCGTGTATTTCTGTGGACTGAGGCTCGGCGTGCGTCAACGAGGGAAGCAGCTATTGCGAGTGTGAAGATATATGGACCTGTGCTACTGTTCACTGTTGTGAGTATCGTCCTGCTGTTGAATACTGTTGGGCTGTTTAGTTGTTCACTGCATGTGACTGAATTTCTGGAGTGCCTCTGGAGTCGAACCAACGAACAGTCATCGTGTGTCGAGTGGTCCGTAGCCCTGTGTTCAGATCCAGCGGTCTGCACACAGCTGCTCTATGAGGTAATTGGACTTGGGGAAGTGAAACCGCGTGTTGGCTAGGAGGAGGCCAGGCGAGCGCCTTCATTCCACCTGTCTGCGGCGTCGACACACTGGACCTACACCGGGAGTTCTGGTCTGGGGAGCAATTTCCTATGACAGCAGAAGCACTCTCATGGTTATACCACGCACCCTGACTGCAGATGTGTACGTCCGTCTGGTGATTTTACCTGCTGTGCTGCCATTCATGAACAGCATTCCTGGGGGTGTTTTCTAACAGGATAATGCACGTCCTCATGCCGCTGTTGCAACCCAACGTGCGCTACAGAGTGTCGACATGTTGTCTTGGCCTGCTCGATTCCTGATCTCTTCCCAATCGAACACAAATGGGACATCAATGAACGACAACTCTAGCGTCATCCACAACCGGCATTAACCGTCTGTATGTTGACCGACCAAGTGCAACAAGTATGGAACTCCATCCCACAAACTCACATCCGGCACCTGTACGATACAATGCATGCACGTTTGCTTGACTGCATTCAACGGTCAGGCGATCACACAGGTTATTAATCGACCAGCATCGCATACTTACGATAGCTTTTCTCGCGCAGATATTAACCTGTAGTCTTGCACCTTTAAATCAATTAAATATATTACCTAGACAAATATACTGCCTAAATTTCCGTATTCTGCATTCCTTATTTCACGGTGTTTGGTTATTTTTTCCGCCAGTGTACTATTAAACGGCTGTCCGGATTAGGCGAAGTCCGGGCTGATGGGGTCCAAATTAATGAGGTTTTATTGTAGTTATATTTAGATAAGAAACAAACAAAATAAAAAATATTACACATACCTACTCCTTAGACCGCATGTCTCATGGGTATTTTTCAATGGATTGAGGTTTTTTTACAGTTCCTTTGTTGACACACACATTTAAAATAGTTATTGCAATTCACATATCACACATTAAATTTTACCATTGCAATCCCTTTTATAAAATCAACTGTCGGTCTATTTCTCTCCTTTCTGCAATGTATCTGAATTATGGAGAACAACCTCACAACACAAGAGTTATAGGCTTGCACTGCAAAACGAGAACTGTGCAATTTTAAGGTATTCACTATTTTTTACCTTCACTATTACACGAATCAATGTACTTGCACCATTTTTCCTGGCTTGGTTCATATTTTTCATCATATTGTTACAAATAAAGATCTCCGTCTGTTTCATTACTCTAATTTATTTTCAGGATGACCCAATAAATTCACACACATATACTGTACTAGCAAGATACCCGTGCTTCGCTACGGTATTATACTGGCATTTATAATTGAATGCTTAACGTTTTATATATAATCCTCCGAAATTCGCGATCTGACTCGTTTTCTGAGAGATTACGGCGAAGTTCCTCACATTTTTCAATCTTTCTTTCCAGCAATCGATTTCGTACTTCCCGGGCTAGGTCCAGGTATTTCACCCTGTCAGTTGGGTCCCTAACTCTTTGCCATATTTTCTTATAAGCATTTTTAATATGGATCAAATCCTTCAGGAGATCCGGCGTGGTGTCGTCTTGGGTGCCTTGGCGGTACTGAACCCGCGGCCCGACTGCATTCTTAGTCATTACCCGTCCAGGACCCGTTTCCACCGCGGTCCGCACATTTGACGACGGTCCAGAACATTATTATTATTATTATTATTATTATTATTATTATTATTATTATTATTATTATTATTATTATTATTATTATTATTATTATTATAGATGTTCTGGACCCCACAGCAAGATGCAAGACCGCTACTTGGCGATAAATTACATCTGCTGCCATTGTTATTGTTGAGAATGTGACCAGCACCAATGTCGCGCGTAGGCAAGTGTGCGGGATTTCTGGCGATACGAATGACATACTTCCGTGCATTATTGACTTTATTATAGATGTGAACATTCGGACGGTCAATCTCATTCCTATCGTTTATTTCAAATGTGTTCAAATTTTTATTCATATGCCAGGAGAATCTACTGTAATATAAGAACGTTCTCCGAAGGAAAAGTTGGCTGTTGAAAACGAACCCAGGAAAGATTAAAAAGATCGGTTTATGATCAGAATAAGTACATCGAAAATATACAGCCTGTTTCCAGTCATTCGACAGGGTCAGGAATGGAATGAATAAAGCCCCATCTAGCGGCGACAGTAGGAATTGTGCCGGCTGCCGAAGCACTCCTCTGGGGCAATGATCGATGAATGACAAATGAAATGAAATATTGGACAGTGTTGCTGGAATGAATGATGACAGGGAAAAGCGAAGTATCCCGAGAAAAACCTGTCCCGCCTCCGTTTTGTCCAGCACGAATGTCACATGGAGTGACCGGGATTTGAACCACGGAACCCAGCTGTGAGAGGCCGGCGCGCTGCCGCCTGAGCAACGGAGGCTCCTTATAAGTACATTATGAACAGCAAAATCAATTGGTCTCACCTCCTTTTACACCCCACCGCCGTTTATTTACCCCCCCCCCCCAAAAAAAAAAGAAAATTAAAAGAAGGAGTGTTTCTTTATGTTTAAAGGAGATTCCAAACCCCAATGTTCACGTCTATTACCTTGAGTTTTGAGATATAAGTATCCCCATAAAAATAATTCGCTTTTTTTACTTCCTTTCACACTTCTCCCCCCCCCCCTTAAGTGAATTTTCCGGCAAAAAATACTTGTTTCTTTAATAGTAAAGGATCTTCTAAATAGCAATTATCACGACTCTAACTTCTTCAGTTTTTTATTTATGTGTGCTCATGAAAGGAATTCAACTCCTTTCCACTCCCGCCCCCCAAGATGGTTTCCCCCATAAAACGCGTATTTCTTTGTTTTTAAAGGAGATCAAAATACCAATTTTCACGTCCGTAACAACTTTAGTTTTTATTAGATGTATGTATTCTCATACAATTAAGTCAATTAATTTTAGAATTCTTTCCCCCCACCCCCTTTCATTGGATTTTCCGAGAATACGCGTTTCTTTATTTTTAAGGGAGATCCCATATACAAATTTTTAGTTCTGTAATATATTCAGTTTCTGAGATATATGTATCCTCATTAAAGGCATTCAACCCACTATTCACCCTTTTACACCCCTCCTATTGGGATTTACAGAAAACGAAAAAATACTTATTCCTTTACTTTTAAAGGAGATTCTAAATACCAATTTTTACATCTGTAAACTTTTAAAGTTTTAAGATATAGACACATTCATTTTAAAAATTCACCCCCCTTTTCACCCCCCATTATCCGGATTTTTCAAAAACGAAAATATACGCGTTTCCTTATTTTTAAAGTGGATCCCCAATACCAATTTTCAGGTCTGTAATATCTTCAGGTTCTGAAATATAAGTAGCCTCGTTAAAGGCATTCAACCTCTTTTTCACCCTTTTCCACCCTTCCTATCGGGATTTTCCGAAAACAAAAAAAAAACGTGTTTCTTTATTTTTAAAGGAGATTCTAAATACCATATTTTACATCTATAAACTTTAAACGTTTTGAGATATAGATACACTAATTTTAAAAATTCACCCCCCTTTTCACCCCCATTATTTGGATTTTCCAAAAACAAAAAAATACGTGTTTCTTTATTTTTAAAAGAGATCAAAGGTACCAATTTTCAGGTCTGTAATATCTTCAGTTTCTGAGATATATGTATTCTCTTTAAAGGCATTCAACCCATTTTTCACCCCTTTTCACCCCTCCTATTGGGATTTTCCGAAAACAAAAAAATACGTGTTCCTTTATTTTTAATGAAGATTCTAAATACCAATTTTTACATCTCTAAACTTTAAAACTTTTGAGATATAGATGCACTCATTTTAAAAATTCACCCCCCTTTTCACCCTCGCATTAATTGGATTTTCCAAAAACAAAAACATATGTGTTTCTTTATTTTTGAAAGCGATCAAAAGTACCAATTTTGAGGTCTGTAATATCTTCAGTTTCAGAGATATATGTATTCTCTTTAAAGGCATTCAACACATTTTTCACCCCTTTTCACCCCTCCTATTGGGATTTTCCGAAAACAAAAAAAATACGTGTTCCTTTATTTTTAATGAAGATTCTAAATACTAATTTTTACATCTCTAAACTTTAAAACTTTTGAGATATAGATGCACTCATTTTAAAAATTCACCCCCCTTTCACCCTTGCATTAATTGGATTTTCCAAAAACAAAAAAATATGTGTTTCTTTATTTTTCACAGCGATCAAAAGTACCAATTTTGAGGTCTGTAATATCTTCAGTTTCTGAGATATAAGTAGCGTATCCATATTAAAGGCATTCAACCCTTTTTCACCCTTTTTCACCCCTCCTATTGGGATTGTCTGAAAACAAAAAAATACGTGTTTCCTTATTTTTAAAGAAGATTCTAAATACCAATTTTCACATCTGTAAACTTTTAAAGTTTTGAGATATAGACACACTCATTTTAAAATTTCACCCCCCTTTTCACCCCCTTAGCGACGGAATATCCAAAAATCCTCTCTTAGCGAGCACCTACATCTTAATATGAATCTATGCCCAAAATTTCATTTCTTTATGTCCAGTAGTTTTGGCTCGGCGATGATGAATCAGTCAGTCAGTCAGTCAGTCAGTCAGGACAAGCTACTTTATATATATAGATGTATAAACACACACAATTCTAACCAGTTATGAATGGCCACACTTACTGATTACAAGTCTATTCACAAGTCCCGCTTCCTTACGGCACAGCAGGCAAACTAGCCCGTTGCTACACCAACGTACGGTTAATCAACCAAGGTTCGAGAGTGGAGTGAGCATCTAGCGGGTTGCCATGAGACAGAGGAGATAGCTGTATCGTCCGCGTAAAGATAGACTTTTGCGCCGGTTTAGGCATATCCGTCGTGAACAGGTTAAAGAGCGTCGGAGACAGCACTCCACCCTGGGGAACTCCAGCCGCGAGGGGGCAGGCGGATCTGAGAGAGCACCATTGACTTCAACCTCGAAGAATCTTTCTGACAGATAGCTGGTGAGGAGCCTAATGATTTAATGCGGGAACCCAAGGAGATGAAGCTTGTAAATGAACCCTTGGTGCCACACTCTATCAAAGGCGCGCGCGATGTCAAGGAAACAGACTCCTGTGTGACGCCTATGGTTGAAGTTTTTGGTGATTTCCTCAACCAATCTTAACAGCTGGTGGGTCGTGGAGTGGCCCTCCCTGAAGCCGAACTGCTCGTCGTTGATTAAATTTCTATGATTAATAAACTGATAGAGTCTGGAATGGGGGAGAGATTCAAATAATTTAGAGATGACTGACAATAAAGAAATGGGTCGGTAATTCTGCGGAAACGCAGGGTCGGCTAAAGGTTTAAGGAACATGATGACCTTGGCATTTTTCCAAGATGTGGGAAAATTCCCAAGCCTCAGGATCGCGTTAAATAGTTTGGTGAGACAGGTGACAGCCTTTCTGGGGAGGTGTTTGAGGAATTCCGCCGAAACACCATACAGGCCAGGGGACTTTCTGTTTTTGTGTTTCCTGATGCCGGCGAGCAATTCTGAAGGCTTAAAGAGCTGTAGATCAGGAGGGAGACCGGGGTCAGCAAGTCGGTCAAGCTCCCTCTCCACTAACTCAATGAAGTCCTCATCTGATGGTTCGTCGTTTGGCTGACATGTGGTCTCGAACGTGTCAGCCATGGCATTAGCCTTCTCCTTATCAGTGTGGGCCAATCCACGCTGACCGTGTAAGATGGGTATGACAGTCCTAGTCTTGAAGAACTTCTTAGCCATTCTGTGGAGTGAGCCGTCGGGGGTTTTTAGTTCAGAGAGCCTAGACCGCCAGGTCTCGGCATGGTGAAGTCGGATAAGGATACGTAGGTTCCTTATTTGCCGGTTCAGTAGAGCCTTTAAGTAGGGATCTCTGGATTCATGCCACTTCTTGCGCGTCTTTTGGAAAATCCCGGAAGTTCGGGTGTCCGCGTGTAATGGTCGTCACTGGCACCAAGGCCGAAGCGGCTTTCATCGGAAAACACAACGGATCTCTACTCCATCCTCCAATGAGCTCTCGCTTGACACCACTGCAGTCGCAGACGACGGAGGTTTGGGGTAAGTGGAACGCACGCCGCAGGGGATCTGGCTCGGAGCTGTCCTTCAAGTAACCGATTTCGAACAGTTCGTTGCGTCACTGGGGTGCCAACTGCCGCTCGAATTACTGCTGCAGACCTGGTCTTCTTGTGAGCGTACCTTCCCTTGACCGCTGCTGCCAGCACGAATGCACAGTGAAGACATTCCTGTCAAGGAGTTCGACAATAGCGCGAAAGGAAAATCCACCTCCTCATAGCCCTATTATACGGCCTCGTTCAACCGCAGTGAGCTGTCGGTACTGGCCTCTTCGTCGTCGTAAAGGTATTCTCGTCCCACTCACAGTCACTCCGTCCAATCGCACAGATAACAAACGCTCTCGCACCGTACAGCCCGTATTTAAAGCAAATCTGATGTGCAACGTCATGGGACCGATACTAGCGCCACACTAATGCGATGTGCGGGAAATTTGAATCAACGTCATCTTTCACATGTATAAACACACCTACCAACGTTCGTTAATTTAGCACAACCCCTTCTTGGTGTTTGAATTTTTCCGCCAGTGTAAAACATAAATGCAATTGCACTATAAAGCTGAGTTAGGAGCGCAGAAAGCTCTGAAAAGGGTGAATATGATCAGAATTAAGCAGGCGATATTATTCCAATAAGCCAAAACTTTTAGTGAAATTAAACACTATCTAAAATATAACAACGATGAAAACATATTTGGATATTACGAACATTTGATGCATCTGCGTGAGTTAATTACCGGTATTAGGGAAATTAATGTCAAAGGAAGACAACAAAAGATCAGCAGTTTCTTCAAAGCAGTAAGCGTGTCAAGTGTAGTCAATGAAGGTGTGCCTTGACTGTATGTTCTAATTCTGTACTGCACTAGTTATTCTGTATTTGTCCGGCCCCGCGGTGTAGGGAGCAACGCGTGCGCCTGTCCCCCAATGGCCCCGGGTTCGATTCCCGGTCGGATCAGGGGTTTTAATTGTAATGATTAATATCCCTGGCCTGGGAACTGGGTGTTTGTGACGTCCTTAATCTTCCTTTCCTCACTACTACATTCCAATTACACGCAGGTTCATACAAATTGGTGCTATTAGGGGCAAAAGATCCACACGGGTCGACGCCCCGAACAAATAGAAAAAAAAAACTGGATTTTGTATTTCTTTGATGCGTTTGATGTACAGATTGTTTAAATACCGTATGTTCCTTGGGTCGTTTCATAAGTAATTTTGCTTAATGCGGACTTTCATTAATTCGGACAAATTAGAGTTTCAATTAGTCCGGGCTAATGAGGTTCTACTGTATTTGATAACATAAAATTGAACTAATAATGTGTAATGTTTCATTCGGGATTCGTCAAACTTAAGAGCGTGTTGATAAGTCCCGTTGAGGGTGTCCGCATTTTGGAGTTTCTGAATATGGTAACCCTACTTTCAGGTACTGTACTTTTGTCCCTTTTAATTGTCAGCAGGTGCCTCCGTGGCTCAACGGCAGCGCACCGGCCTCTCACCGCTGGATTCCGTGCTTCAAATCCCGTCACTTCATGTTACATTTGTGCTGGACAAAGCGAAGGCGAGACAGTTTTTTCTCCTGGAACTCCGGTTTTCTCTGTCATCTATCATTCCAACAGCACTCTCCAATATCATTTAATTTCATCTGTCAGTCATTAATCATTACCCCAGAGGAGTGCGGCAGGCTTCGGCAGCCAGCATAATTTTATCCTCGCCGCTAGATGGGGGCTTCATTCACTCTATTCCATTCCTGACCCGGTCGAATGACTGGAAGCAGGCTGTGTATTTTCATGTTCATTGTCAGGAGCAAAAATGTAAACCAAAAGCAAACAGTGTGGCAGGTTCACGCTCGAGCGCCTCAGAAGTTGGCGTGTAGCGCCCAAACTAATCACCGTCGACCTATGGTTCCTATGTTCATAATTTGTACCGTCTAACACTCCTCTAATTTACGAAACAAGCCTTTTCTTCGCCCTGTCTACTACTAACAAATTGTATTCATTTCTTACCCTGATAGGGTACAGCGGGCCTCCAAAGGAATTACGCCCTCTCTCAAAGCAAAGCAAACCAACATCTCCGCGCAGGCCATGAAGGTCTTTGGAGGGGTGGTAACCTCGTCACTTGTGGGGTAGAGTGGTTAGTTCTATGCCCGGCCGCCTTTGCCCCCAGGAATTAACATGGTACTCGTTTCTGGTGTAGGCTGAGTGAACCACAGGGCCATGTCACTGCCTTCGTAATATCCAGGCCGTACTGTACCTCTGATGACGTCACGCTTTGGGGGGAACTTGAAGGCGATACGCATACGCTCCGCTTGAATAACACACTCGTTTAAATTACTTAAAGAACTGTTAACACCTTATAAAACCAAAACCTATCGTCAAATATTTGTTAATTCTGACATACAATGCATATTCTTCTCCGTAACGTTCTATTTCTCGCGTATATACGTTCGTTTGCGTGAGTACAGCCTAACATTTTGAGAAATATTCTTGCGATTTTATCCATTTTCTGGTCAACTGGAACATTCACATCATACACACTGACAGAAAACATGCAGCCAATTACCATACTATTTATTACAAATATAAATTATTTCTGTACCTCACTGTTTCCACTTCATGAACACTGCAGCTTTCCTGGACCTCTTACAGGAAGTTACATCAGAAAGGAGTAGGTCTGCTCTCTTTGAAGCACTTTGTTGAATACACAAGGCGGTGTGAATTTTGGAAAAATTATTTAAAAACATATTCACCCAAATATATATACACTGTCCGGCCAGGTCTTCCAATTTCTTCCCGCAGTCACAAATGACTAGGGAATCTGCCAACTGCATTGACTCCAAAGCCAAGGATTTTGTGACACACTTAGGATTGTCTGAATTTAGAAATACCATTTTATATGTATCTGACACTAACACACAAAATACTTTGTACACCTCAATTCTAAGTTCTATTGACATGTCTGATGGATACTTTAAGCCCCCTCGATTTAGGAAATTCAGATATCTTACTTCTGGAGATAATTCATATATAAGATCTGAATCTGTAAGAAGATAAAATTTACATAAATCCCACTGCTGTTTGATACTCTTTTTTTATTTTGTTGTTGTTGCTATTTGCTTCTCGTCGCGCCGACACAGATAGGTCTTACGGCGACGATAGGACAGGAAGGTCTAGGAATGGGAAGGAAGTGGCCGTGGCCTTAATTAAGGTACAGCCCCAGCATTTGCCTGGCGTGAAAATGGGGAACCACGGAAAACCATCTTCAGGGCTGCCAACAGTGGGGTTCGAACCCACTGTCTCCCGAATACTGGATACTGGCCGCACTTAAGCAACTGCAGCTATCGAGCTCGGTGATACTCATAAATAAGACTTGCATTTTCAAATACAAATTCAGATAAGCCATAGGTCTGATTACATAAAAATACAGGACCTACCTAATGGGACCCATGTTTATGACATAATAAAAAAATTTACCTCACCATCTGGACGTGACACTCTTATTTCTCTCAGGATGTGATTTTCAGGAAAGTGCTTGATACACACAACTGTGTTTTGATTAACTATTAAATTCTCCCTCGGAATAGCCTTCTTCCATAACTAAACTTGTTCTTAATCAAAAGGAAACACAAATACCGGAGTGTACTCTCCTTGTTTATAATTGGCTTTGCAGCCAGGCACACAGCAACTCTAAGGCATGGTGATTTCCCTCACTGATCATCTTAATTCAAGTATATACAATTCGTGGTTAATAATAAAACACAGAATGCAGAAACTCAATTAATTTTACACTATAAATATAACTTTACACAAATAAACTACAAAATTAAAACACCGAAGAACGATCTTCTTAACCTATAGCTTCACATAAATACACGCTCACACTAAGTTTTCTTCACTAATTAACGACTTTCCACTTAATAATGCAGTCGATGACGACTCATTCTCACATATATCTGAGTGAACATGCAGCCATCGTTAAAAGTTTCAATAAAACTGCGAAAAACTATGTTTAACTCTACTAACTCATGTGCTAAACTTCCCCCCTAACGATCAGCTGATTGCTTTCCCGCGCTAGTTACAATACGGCCTGGACATCACGAAGGCAGTGGCCATGTGCACCTCCTGAAGTGGAAATCTCGTAGAACCGAGCACGCCTTTACAGCCCCGGCCAAGCAGCCCCTCCCGCCCTCTCTCAGGCCAGGAGACTTCAAGCGGTGATTGGAGAAGGTGAGGTGGAGCAGGCCGCCGTCTATAATAAACGGATTTATCCTGGCATTTGCCTTAGTACAGAAGAATGGAAAATGATTCTCAAGGCAGTTAGAAGAAGACATAAAGAAAAACTACAAAAGTGTTATGTTTTGATGCTATCTCAGAGAATTTCGATAGAAATATTTTTCTTAATAATTATTAAATTATTATTATTATAATTTAAAAAAATTAAACGAAGGAATTAGCTGAAAAAAGGGTTTTTAAAATATTGCTTTTTTAATAATTCCTAGTTTTAGACAGAGTTTATAATAACTGTTAAGTTCATTAGTCTGTCGAAACTTTAAAAAATCACGCGGCTAAAATGGAATAAAATATCATTTTTCTCTAATCGCCGCCACTGCCTCTCGAACGTAGAGCCGCAGCGCACTCTGCTCGGTGCGGTTCATACAGACTGAGCACGAGGTAGTACTGGTGTCTTGATCTAGCGGCACTTCTATGTACTCCGTGCTCGATCGCAACGTAGTTGAAGGTGATCAAGTTATTATCTCAAGCGATATATACCTTACCTGATACCAGTCATTAATGGCTTTTATGGTAGGATTGTAGGCAGAGTAACCACATGCAAAAACAAAATTTAAAAAAACTGAAACAATTTACACTTACATCCTTTGAGCCGGGCTGAGTTCCCTCCCCCCGCCCCTCACTTCGTGGAGAAAACATTACATTTGTATTCCATTTTAGTCGCCTGTAACTACGAATTACAGGAATTATTAAAAGAAGCAGTTTGTACAAGCCCCGTTGTCTTGTCAGCTAATTCGTTCCTATATTTTCTTTAATTATTAATTAATTAATTAATTAATTTCTTGTCTGTAAATATTCTTGCCCCACCCCTTCCCCACCCTCACTTCTAATTGCGGATCGCCACTACTGGTCCGATGGTATTTCAAGGTGCTCAAATACGCGTCCGCCTCGTGTCGGTAGAAATACTGGCACGTAAAAGAACTCCTCCGAATCCCTACACTTCAGCGTCTCCGAAACCCGTAAAAGCAGTTAGTGCGACGTACATCCAATATTATTATTATTATTATTATTATTATTATTATTATTATTATTATTATTATTATTATTATTTAATCGATAGCACTTTCACAGAGCGCGTTACATCAATACTTCAATAATTCTTGCTATGTTTCTTCTTCATCTCCGCTCACATCTGTTTCATTCGTTTGGTTTTCTGTTGTTTTCCATTCTCCTGCACTAAGGCGAATGCCGGGACAGTTCCTTGTATACGGCACGGCCGCCAACTCCGTCACCTTCTACGAACATCCCCTTCACCGCATCAAATCTCCTGGCCTGAGAGACGGCGTTACCGTCTAGGAGGGGACGGAATGAAAACTTGTGTTTTCGTAGTAGTCAAAGTTACACGGCATGATTTGAGTGTTGGATTCCTCACACATATCAGAACTATACCGACAAAAATAAAAATCAGGGATGCTCTTCGTGTTATGTTAAGCACGATAGTGCAATCGGATTGGCGGATAAAATTTTCCTTTTCGAGAAAATGAGGTGACTTTGTTACTTCCGGTGCGCGATTCAAATTGACGAACTTGACGCATTTGCCATGCCAGAGTACAAGCCGCTGCCGTGCTTGAGGACAGGGAAGGGGAGGGAGGGGAAGTGGAGTGTATGATGGAGACAGAGATAATGCTCCGCGCGTATGCACAAGTTTCCTCGTTCGACTCGCACAGGATTGTCCTTGTCTCTTACAGTTCAATATCTACAGTTCGTTTGTTAAACAGGCGTAAATGCACACACAGTACGAGGACATACCGTACTGTAATTAGGACACACTTGTCAAACAAGGAATGCACCAGATCGTTTCCCCTCTCGTCTGTTGGTCGCAGTAACGTTCTTTATAATTTAACATGCTCGAAGATGCAACGCTGCCGTCCCACGATTGTGTATTTCTTCACTCACAACATTGTAGATGGAATTAAATACTGAACGAAAGAAAGAATACACCCAATGGTGTAATTACAGTAGATGTTCCATATGCACCCCTCCTATTTCGAAGCACACTTCACAGCGGTGTAGTAGTGACATTACCGAGCGAGTTGGGCGTGTGGTTAGAAGCGCGCAGCTGTGAGCTTGCATCCGGGAGATAGGGGGTTCGAACCCCATTATCGGCAGCCCTGAACGTAGTTTTCCGTGGTTTCCCATTTTCACACCTTAATTAAGGCTACGACCGCTTCCTTCCCATTCCCTAAGCCTTTCCTATCCCGTCGTCGCCATAAGACCTATCTGTGTCGGTGCGACGTAAAGCAAATAGCAAAAAAAAAAAAAATAAATAAATAAATGTAGTGACCTTTGGACTCTGTTCAGGATGTGTGGTATGTCGCGAACGACCTGGAAAGCTGTATTCTTAGTACAAGTCCATATCTTTCTACGGGGTTCACATAGTAGTCAATTTGTGCAGAACAAACTGTACACTGTCTACTGGGACTGGGTATCTACTATGAAAAACGAACGAGAAACTTGCGCATTCGCACCGAGCATTACCTCTGTCTTCTTCTTCCCACTTCCCTTCCTTTCCGTCTTTTTGTAATTGTAGGAGACTATGTTCAGGAGTGCAAGCAAGAGTTTGTAGAATACTGGAAAGAATTCCTGCTGCCATTGCAGCATTAACAAGGCATTACATTATTTTCCCCGCAATAAAAGAATGCCCGAAAATCATTCAAGGCATATCAATTACCACATTTTCCCGGTGATGTAGGAGCCTTAGATGGCACTCATATAAGAATATATTGAATGTTGTCATATAACAGCTTATTCTTTTTCAAGCACACTCGCATACTTTGAAATGAAATCTATAACAACATTTGTCTCGCATTCATCATAATAACGCTTTTATTGCCTCGTAAAATGAAATGTCGTATGGCTTTTAGTGCAGGGAGTGTCCGAGGACAAGTTCAGCTTGCCAGATGCAGGTGTTTTTATTTGACTCCCGTAGGCGACCTGCGCGTCGTGATGAGGATGAAATGATGAAGACGATACATACACCCAGTCCCCGTGCCAGCGAAATTAAGCAATGATGGTTAAAATTTCCGACCATGCCGGGAATCGAACCCGGGACCCCTATGACCAAAGGCCAGCACGCTAACCATTTAGCCATGGAGCCGGACACTTCTATGATGAACTGGTTGAACAAGTTTGCAATGAGCTCAGTACCTTTTGTCCAAGGTTTTTCCATGATTCAGCTGGAGTATCGTCAGATCCAGTGGCCTTGCCTGGTTTCATTTTCTGCAAGACCTCCTGAACTTCCGAAGAGGTGATAAGTTATGGTCTTTGCAATCATTGATGTCACCTTGCCCTCGAGATTGGTGTTGCACTGTGTATTGCAGGATGTGGGAATTCGTCGCAGATCTCTGAAAATACATATCCCAGCGTTCCAGGATTTCATTAGGTTACTGGAGAACTGGTAAAGATCCAAAGAAAAGCAGCACGATTTGTTCTGGGTATTTTTCGACGAAAGAGTAGTATTGCGAAAATGTTGCCAACTATGGGCTGGGATGATTAGGGAGTAAGGAGACGAGCAGCTTGACTAAGCGGTATGTTCCGAGATATGTTGTGGTGATTTGAGGTGTGGGGGAATTGAGAGGGGAGCGGCCGTCGCTTATGAAAGGAACTGTCGAGTTATTCACCTCGGTGAGGAGAATGGAAAACCACGGAAAATCATTTTCGGAACAGCCGACGGTGGGTCTAGGCCCCCGCCTCCCGAATGCAGAGCTGTGAAGCTGTTTCCCGAAACTACTGTGCTAGGTGCTGACTGGCGAAGTCTTAAGCCCATAAAACTGATCAATGACTTGAGTGTCCTGTTCTCCGCTAGGTTACACTACATTGCTGCTGCGACTGTCAGAGTAGGGTCAACAACTACATACGAGTCTCAAACAAACGAATAGAGCTCGCTAGTTTCTAGATCCACTGGTAGATAGCGCACTGGTGTTAAAGTCGTTGAACGTTGGTTGATAACGAACGTCGGCACATTGAAATTGACTAAATTTTGTCGTTGAAAAGTTTGAGGTGCTTTATCACTCATGTAGATAGTAGTGAGTGACAGATTAAACAGTGGAAAGCAGCAGATACACTCAATTGCACAAAAAATGGCCGTTGCTGATGACTTTCTTGCAGTCAGTAAGTCATGAATTACCTGCATTTAGGGCAGTCGTCCAAGTGGCAGATTCTCTATCAGTTGCTTCCTTAACTTTTTCTCAAACGTTTTCAAAGAAGTTTAAAATTTATCGATCATTTTCCCTTGATAATTTATTCCAATCCCTTACTCTTCGTCCTATAATTGAATATTTGGCCCTATTTTTCCTCTTGAATTCCAACTTTATCTTCGTGTTATGATCTTGCGTACTTTGAAAAGCTCCACTTGAATGTATTCGTCTATTATGTCTTTCGACACCATCTCTCCACCGACAGCTCAAAACATACCACATAGTCGAGTATCTCGTCTCTTTACTGCCAGTTCTTCTCAGCCCAAAGTTTGCAACATTTTTGTAACACTACTCCTTTGTCGGAAATCACCCAGAACTTTCCTTTGAATTTGTACTAGTTCTCGTATCAAGTAGTCCTAGTGAGGGTCCCATGCCCTGGAACCATACTCCTGCTGCGGTCTTACCAGAGACTTATACGCCCTCTCCTTAACATCCTTACTACAACTTATAAATACTCTAACGTACAGCTCCATGGCTAAACGGTTAGCGTGCTGGCCTTTGGTCCAGAGGGACCCGGGTTGAATTCCCGCCCGGCTCTGAGATTCGAGCCTTAAATGGGTAATTCCCTTGGGTCGGGAACTGGGTGTTTGTGCTATCCCCAACCCTCTGCAACTCACACACCACACATAATACTATTCTCCATCACAATAACACGCAGCTACCCACACATGGCAGATGCCGCCCACCCTCATCGGAGGGTCCGCCTTGCAAGGGCTGCACCCGGCTAGAATTAGCCACACGAAATTAATTAAATACTCTTATAACCATATGAATGGATCTGTAACCTTTCTTAACAACGTCGTTAATATGATTACCCCAATGAAGATCATTCGTTATATGAACACTAGGTACCTTACTTATAGTGTTTGTTACCCATGAGTTACTATCATATCATCCCATCAACACAATCATTTAAACGGAGAGGACTTCTCCTCTTGGTGAAACTTACAACTTGACTTTTCGTCCCATTTGCCATCATACGATTGTCTGCTGTCCATCTCACAACATTGTCTAAGTCCCCCTGCAGCCGCTCACAAACCTGCATCTCGTTTACTGCTCTATACGGTATAACATCACCTGCAAATAGCCTTATCTGTGATTCCAGTTCTTAACTTGTATCATTTATGCATATAGGGAAAGATAAATTTTCAATTATATTGCCCTGTGGGACCCCTCCTCCCCCCCTCTTAATCATTACAGGATCAGGTAACGTTTCACGTCCTTGATTCTCTATGTAGCCACCCATTAAATGCCAGCTATCTCTCATGATCTACCTATCAAATGTCTTGGATAGGTGAATCACGATACAGTCCATTTGAGTTCCTGAATCTAAAATATCTGTTATATCTCGATGGAATCCTTCGCCGCTAGATGGGGACTTCATTCATTCCATCCCTGACCCGGTCAAATGACTGGAAACAGGCTCTGGATTTTCATTTTCATCTTGATGAAATCCTACAAGTTGAGCTTCAGTGGAATGACCTTTCCTAAACCAGACCTGAACTGCCGTCTATCAAACCAGTTAGTAATTTTGCGAATATGTCTAATATAATCAGAAATAATGTTTTCCCAGAGCTTACAAAGAACACATGTCAAGCTAACTGGCTTATGTTTGTCACCCTTTCCCTTGTACACCGGAGCTACTATTGCAATACTCTTGTTTGAAGTACGACGAACATATTGTGCCGGCGGTAGTATTACAAGTAGGGTTCAGCCACCTAATATCCACAGTTTACGAATATCCTCGCCTCTTGAGAATGCATGTATACAGTTAAATATTTATTTGCCAGCCAATTTTTGCGCGATTAATATTTTCTAGTAGGAGATGGTGATCTCATTTTTATCTGGAAATCATTGTTTATTCCTAGTTCACCTCTAATTAGCTAAAGAACGCGAAGGTGATGATTTATCAAATCTGTGCATTCCTGTCATCAGCTGAACATCTTATCTATCAAGTGATCAAGTAACTGATAACAAGACATGTGATTCGTCTTGAAATTATCATCTGCAAACAGACTGTCAACCCATTTGTTAAGATATCTTCCAGTTTACTGCGGCGGTGTGCCGACAAGACTTGCGAGTAAAAAGATTTTGACCGTGCTACTAATACGAGCTGTATTTAAATCATCATGCTGTTGTAAATATTTTGGAGCCTTCGAGGTCCTCACGTTGTGAATACCCGGAATAAGTCTATGTAAATTCTAGAAAGTTCTCAACCTTCGGTGACTTATTGAAGGTACCTTCCCAACTGCAATTAATTGTAAATCTGTCAAATACAATGAAAGCAAAGAAATAAACTTCAAATGTGATTTTGTTATTTATACGCTAAGAACCTACTACGCTGGCGTAGCAGGGGGAGAGGTGATACTCCCACGTGGCGCGTCCCAGGTGGCAGATAGGGGGGTCCTAATCGGCTTGCCGGCGGACTTGAGCGACATAAAATTGCTCTCGCGGACCAAACACCCAACCCCCTGTGGGTGGGGGACGCAGACGAAGAATACACCCACGGTATCCCCTGCCTGTCGTAAGAGGCGACTAAAAGGGGCGACCGAGGGATGATCGAATTAGAACCATGAGACTACTTGTAATTAGTACCATCACGCAGGGAACACCATGGGTCGCTTTTACTTGCGCGTATTACCACTATGTTAGGTAAACAATAGGTTTGTGATCAGTAGCGACAGTGTGTGCTTCCGACTGGGTTTTACAGTACAGTAGCGCCGATTGGAAATTAAAAGTGCGGGGAAAAAAAGACAACAAATTGTACCCGGGTTTGTAGGATATAGCGGTCGGAGGGAGGGGGGGATATATATCAAAACTCGAAAAAGGAAAACTACAATAGCGTAAGGTTTTTTATGCTCCCTGAGCGAATTTCGACAGAGGTAGGCCTAAAGGTTGACAGTTTACTAATGTAAGTGCCGTAATAATAGTTTTTTTTTTTTTTTTTTTGAGATTTTGATTCAGTACTGTAGCTACAATAAAACTTTCATCAAAGGAACAATATTACACATTTATTTCAATTAAAAAGTACGGTGTGATTATACAATTAAGATCATTTAGTATTTGACTACGCACTAAGAAACTAATAGACACTAAAGAGACTACCAGACTGACGAATGCACGCGGCAAGCGGGTGAACCATACCATAGTGTCCATGACCTTGGCAAAAAATATATACCCCTGCCACCCTTCCTCACAGCACATGAGAAGTCTCCACTACTTGCTGTGGCGCTATACAAATCGGTTAGCCGCGACGAACGATATTGTGTGCGTATTTCCGCTAGTAATTGTGTTAATAATTAAAGTAAAGAATTAGCTGATAAGACAACAGGGCTTGTACTAATTGCTCTTTTAAATAATTCCTATAATTCCTAGTTTCAGTCGGCCAAAATGAAATAAAAATGTAATATTTTCTCCAGAAAATCGCCGCTACTGTTACAGTACCTGTGATTAGTACCAGTCTATGAGCGACACCATGGGTCTCCCTTGCCTATGCTTAGTACCCACTAAGTGAGGAATACCACGGGATAGTGCGAGTCTCTGTGGTTAGTACACTTTTGTGATGAACACCATAGGTTTGCGTTGCCTGTAAATGGCGCCACAATGTGAGAAACGCCACAGGTCTGAGTTACATGCGCCTATTACATTACCTGTGAGTAGTACCATAATGTGTGGAATACCGCGAGTCTACGCTACTTTTGATTAGTACCGCAACATGACAAATATCATGGTTCTACTTTCCTAGCGATAAGTACCATTATGAGGGGCCGATGACCTGGATTTTGGACCCCTTTAGACTACAAGCATCATCGATTCAGTACTGTGCTTTATAAGCAGTCCCTTGGTCAGGAATACTATTGTTTAACGCTAGTTCCTGGGAATGTGGGCATTGCGGGTAGGATCCACTGATTGTTTTAAATTCATATTCACCCATTCATTCTTCGTCATCACGTTTTGAATTCTGGTCAGTAGATGATTTTGGACTTTTAAATTCTCATTACATTTCGTCTCATTTCGTACCATTAGGGGCATATGACCTAGCTGTTAGGCCCCTTTAAACGACAATCATCATCATCATCATCATCATCAAATTCCGGTTAACGCTTGCCTAGCATTTCAGCCCTCACGATTTTTCACCTCTCTGCTTCGCGGAAATAAGTATGTAACAAGTGGTGTGCTTTACGTCCCACTAACTACTTTTACGGTTTTCGGAGACAAGTGGTGTGTACTACGTTACCACTGTAATAGGAAACTTTCAGATGATCCCCAGTCATAAGACGTATTTAGCCTATGTCAAAACGTTTGTCCTCATCATCACTTACTATTTTCCTCGTTTCTGCAACCATGTGATGAAGATTGATTACTAGTATGTAAAGACTACAATACCGCCTCTGTGGTGTAGTGGTTAGCGTGATTAGCTGCCACCCCCGGAGGCACGGGTTCGATTCCCGGCTCTGCCATGAAATTTGAAAAAGTGGTACGAGGGCTGGAACGGGGTCCACTCAGCCTCGGGAGGTCAACTGAGTAGAGGTGGGTTCGATTCCCACCTCAGCCATCCTGGAAGTGGTTTTCCGTGGTTTCCCACTTCTCCTCCAGGCGAATGCCGGGATGGTACCGAACTTAAGGCCACGGCCGCTTCCTTCCCTCTTCCTTGCCTATCCCTTCCAATCTTCCCATCCCTCCACAAGGCCCCTGTTCAGCATAGCAGGTGAGGCCGCCTGGGCGAGGTACTGGTCATACTCCCCAGTTGTATCCCACGACCAAGAGTGTGAAGCTTCAGGACACTGCCCTTGAGGCGGTAGAGGTGGGATCCCTCGCTAAGTCCGAGGGAAAAACCGAACCTGGAGGGTAAACAGATGATGATGATGATGATGAAAGACTACAATAATTGTATTTCAAGAAGTAAATTACGAATAAAAATTATATTTTGAAAAAAAAGTAACGATTGCAAGTAACAGTTACAAAGAAACACCCTAGTAACTTTAACAAAGGGGACGGCTATAGACCGAGAATAACATGCTATTCTCCATAGTTAAGTCTTCAACATCTTTCTCCTTGACTCTGGAGATCCTAGAATTAACTAGACTCCCTGAAACGTAAGCCTTACTCTTTCTCCCCTATTAGTACTGAAGGTAGTGATTTTTAGTTGTTTTCTAACTGTTGGGTTCGATTCAGTGTCACTCACGATACAGTTTAGAGACCCTACTTGCCGATATGACGTATTACAGTTGCTGTTAATCTGGCACGTTGGCACTATACAGTCATGGTTTATTTCGTGACGTGCGAGAACTACGTACTGCCACTGCCGTATTGTTAAAGTCACTAATGTTGCTTTTGCGGGTATAATTAACGCATTTTTTTTCTGTGGGATTGTAAATCTGTTTGGGTAATGCCAGGTAAGTAGAATTGTGGTATGTTCTAATAATGTATTTAATAACGTAGTTGGTGTGAAATGACGAACGCAGCTTTTTATGAATTACCGTCTTATTTCGTCCAATACTTACGTACAGAATGCTATTAGTATGTCTAAGAAGCAAGAAAAATCTGCAAGAACTCCTCCGAATAGGAAAGCAACTTTACCTCCACTCTAAAGATCAGTTCAGTTCAAATGGAAGGAAATTTCGTTATCAACCTAACTTAACTTACACTTGTCTTCTCACGACTTTGGTGCGGCTTGCAGACTTAGCCTTTGTATATTCTTATTGACTTACGGCATATGTACATGCAATATATTTGCTTGTGTGTATTATTACAGGGTGGTTTTTTTTCAGTCCGACAAGTAATAGCAAATTTCAAGAAGGGAGCTGAATTATTTACACAAGACAAACACCGAAGAATACGGTTATAGTAATGCGTATATAAAAATAAAGGCAGAAATATATAACATTAAATTGAGTGAGGGCGAGAGAGTGTATTTCCTTAATTCTGCATTAAGCTTGAAAACCGACTTAATTATGAATACCTTGATTTATCATTTATTTGGGTAAGAGAACCTCCATTATCGATACTTACATTGAGGTAACTTGGTTGATGATTGTCTCTTGATTTTAATATGTAACTAGTTAAGTTGGCAGCAGTGATGAGACATTAAAATAAAAGAGAATAGGGCGGCGATATTTGCATAAACTTCTAACGGAATCTTTTTATCTTGAGTCTAGTTGCTATGGAGTGGCAATTGCCATTAATTATTATCATTCTTCATTCGAATTGCTCTGAAAACGACCTTGATAGTAAGCTCGAAACGCTTCAGCCTACAATAGTTGTAACACGACCTAATATCCCCGAAATATTGTAATGACTTTCAGTTTTCTTTGGAAACGTGATGTTTCGCTTGGTGCATTAGTCGATATTTCTTACGTATTGTAATTTATTGTGCTTCCATTGCCTGTTTTGAGAACTACTGTTTAAAGAGAATGACACATCCGTATGACTGTATTCGTGACACAATTCAATGGGCCTTGTCAACACTAGGTGGATGGGGCTCAACGCCACAATAGGAACTTTGAAACTTGGTTGTTGTTTACGACTTGTCTTCCAGTAGCTAATGCATTTACCAATAGAGGATGCCTGTTAAACCACTCAGCTGTTATGTTATCTGGACTGATTGTCTTCGCGTGCTGTGCTGAATGATAAGTCAACGAGCTATTGTGATTCGGTCTGAAGTTGTCCCTGCCACACGTTGCAATTTATCTTTTAATGGTGATACTGCTCGCGGGGATTATGCGACTCTTTATTCAATCTCCTTTTTTAATTACTTCTTAAGGCTTTAGATAAACCTATACTCAAGTGGAATTACGAAACAGACTGAGAGAAACAGAAAGAGACTCATTTCCTTTTTGTTGATGTTGTTAATATTGTCCATATTATTGCCACTATAGGATTCTTCCATTACATATTAATGTTTTGACGAGAATAAAACTGCTGACACGACCTACGATGTCGAGAGGTCGATGTTCCGTGTTTTTTTTAACACTGTCTGCACCCAACACTAACACTATCACGGATGTAAAACGAGCTGTGGTTGTCCCAATATCTATACGGCGTCCAATCCATTCCGAAGGTACTGTACTTGAAAATGGCAGAATCGAGAAATCCGTTTGTTCATGTACTTCACGTACCTTCCTGTGGGTGGGGGCAGTAGAATAACACCTACGCTATCTCCCGATTGTCGTAAGAAGCGATTGAAAGGGGCTCTAGGGCCTCTCAACTTGCGAGCGTGGTTTGGCGACCACGGGGCCCTTAGCTGAGTCCAGGCATTGCTTCTACTTACTTGTGCTAGGCTTCTCACTTTCATCCTCCAGTGGGTGGGGGAGTAGAATAACACCCACGGTATCCCCTGCCTGTCGTAAGAGGCGGCTAAAAGGGGACCCAGGTACTCTTAACTAATGAACGTGGGTTGGCGATCACGGGGCCCGTAGTTGAGTCCTGGCATTGCTTCCACTTACTTGTGCTAGGCTTCTCACTTTCATTCCCCAGTGGGTGGGGGGGGGAGTAGTATAACACCTACGGTATCCCTTGCCTGTCGTAAGAGGCGGCTAAAAGGGGACCCAGGGGCTCTTAACTAATGAACGTGGGTTGGCGATCACGGGGTCCTTAGCTGAGCCCTTGCATTGCTTCCACGTACTTGTGCCAGGTTCTTCACTTTCTTCTATCCTATCCGACCTCCCTTGGTCAATCACCCTGTGGTTGGGGCTTGTAGAATAACACCCACGGTATCCCGCGCCTGTCGTAAGAGTCGACTAAAAGGGGCTCCGGTGGCTCTAACTTGGGAACGTAGGTTGATGACCACAGGGCCCTTAGCTGAGTCCTGGCATTGCTTCCATTCACTTGTGCCAGGCTCCCCACTTTAATCTATCCTCTCCGACCTGCCTTGGTCAACTCTTATTCTTTTCGGACCCTCATGATATTAAAGCATTCGAGGCCTAGGGAGTTTTTAATTTTCACGCCCTTCGTGGACCTTGTCTTTCTTTTGCCGATACCTTCATTTTCGAAGTGTCGTACCCCTTCCGTTTTTATCTCCGATTAGTGTTATATAGGGGATGGTTGCCCAGTTGTACTTCCTCTTAAAATAATCATTGACGGTAGAATAACACCCAGGGTATCCTCTGCCTGCCCTAAGAGTCGACTTATAGGGTCCCAGGGGCTCTGAACTTAGGAATGTGGGTTGGTGACTACGCGGCCCTTAGCTGAGCCCTGGCATTACTTCCACATACTTGTGCCAGGCTCCTCACTTTCATCTA
This sequence comes from Anabrus simplex, assembly GCF_040414725.1. Taxonomy (NCBI): domain Eukaryota; kingdom Metazoa; phylum Arthropoda; class Insecta; order Orthoptera; family Tettigoniidae; genus Anabrus; species Anabrus simplex. The sequence continues at coordinate 785,068,305 of NC_090265.1, forward strand.
TCCAATCCGACCTCCCTTAGTCAACTCTTGTTCTTTTCCGACCCCGACGGTATGAGGTATGGAGCCCTAGGGAGTTTTTAATTTTCACGTCCTTCGTGGCCCTTGTCTTTCTTTGGCCAATACCTTCAATTTACGAAGTTTCGGATCCCTTCCATTTTTTCTCTCTGATTAGTGTTATGTAGAGGATGGTTGCCTCCACCACCAACCAACTATTAAAATTTGAGGATGAAATTAAATATTTGGTAGGTAATGAAGTATTTATCAAGGGTGGGTGGGGGAGGGTGCGAAGAGCTCAACTGCCTATGTGCCCACATAGGGTTTAACCCGGTACTGAGGGGAGTGCTATGAAGGGCGTGAATATGAAAAACATGTGGCCTCTCAAACTCAAATTCATCGGGATGGGAAGAGTATAAGTGTTGAGCAAGGGAGATAGGAAATATGAAAATGAGAAATTGAATGCTCGTTTTTTTCTTTTTCCTTCTTGCGACACGCAGAGGATGTCAGGGATGTATTCTAGACCATTATCATGCGCAGTGGCTACAAAACCCGTATAGTCTGATAAAGAAGTTTATGCTAATCGTTGAACTTTATCTACAATTTGCCCTACATCGTTTGATAAATACAAAAAGTGATGGTCCTAAAATTGATCCCTGTGGATCTCCATTGTGAACTTGTTCTATGCTGGAAAAGTAAAGCTAATGCAAGCTAAAAGTTGTTCCACGGTGTACGAGAATTATTTATGTAATGCTCTAGTATTAGGTATCTAATAATGTAAGGTTAACTTCTTCCATTCACCTGCATGGATATATTAAAACAAAGAGTGACACCAACATACATCACAGTTTCCCAATAAGCCAGCTGTAGGCATTGCGTTAGGCAATGAGCTTTTGTAAGTGGTACAACCTAGTTGAGTTGTTGTTCTAGGTGGGGGAGAGTGAGAGAAAAGTAGAATAAGTTAAGTACTGCAGCAACCGATAGCACACACCAGTATTTTAATTTTAATCTCGATTTATTCACGGTGGGACAATATTTAGCTTGCAAGTATTTAACTCCTTATTCTTCATCGGCCCACCGAATCTGCGCTTATTACTAATTGTAGTACCGCCACGTTGAGTAGTTCAGACGCTGGCCTTTCGAGCTCAAGTTGCTGGGCTCGACCCCGGCTCAGTCCGTTGGTATTTTAAGGTACCGGTACTCGAATACGTCAACCTGGTTTCGGTAGATTTACCGATACGTAGAGAAATCATACGTGTCAACATGTCGGCACTCGGATGTCTACGAAAACAGTAAAAACACTTAGTGGGACGCAAAATAATAATAATAATAATAATAATAATAATAATAATAATAATAATAATGCTGGAGGATAGCGTCTAGCTGCCTTCTCCATCGCGAGGGGATGTCCTCGGCGTGTCATCTTTTAGGTTAGTGAACCTCATGCTGTAGCCTACCGGTCTTCATCGTGAATAGCGGGATATTGATATTTTCTGGAACTCAGGAGTAAGGTAAAGCAAACCCTATTATTATTATTATTATTATTATTATTATTATTATTATTATTATTATTATTATTATTATTATTATTATTATTATTATTATTATTATTACCATCATCATCATCATCATCATCATCATTATATGTACTTGACAGTGACGGGGTAGTTTCAGTACAGTTAGCGTAGTAATAATATTTAGCAGCGAGTTGGTCGTGCGATTCGGGTCGCACGGCTGTGAGCTTGTATGCGGGAGATAGTGGGTTCGAATCCCACCGTCGGCAGCGCCGAAGATGGTTTTCCGTGCCTGGTGTGAAAATGGGAAACCACGGAAAAGCATCTTAAGGGTTACCGACAGTAGAATTCGAACTTACTACCTAGGCCTACTATCCTCTGAATGCGTGCTCACAGCTGCGCGACTCTAACCGCTCGACCAACTAGCTCAGTTGAGGAAGTAGTGTTATAAACTTTTATCTGTGTGAACTGGGTCATAATTGTAATAATATTGAGCACAGGGAAAGAAAGAGAGATTGCATTTATGGCAGAGCATTGCCAGGGATGATGTAATAAACAGACAGGCGACTTAATATAAATGCGTGGAAATTTTTGAGTGCTATGGTGAGGACATATTTCAGTTAAGAAATCTGCAATGTCATAGTTTTGTCATGAAGGAAATCTTAGTAAAGGTAATACTGAAGGATTTATGAAACTGAGTGCGTCTAGATCCTATGAAGATAACAGGTGCAGATTATATTTTACAGTACATGTTTAGAAGAAGATGGGACCAGACTGAAAACTTATGAAAGGACTTTCAGGATACCAAACGTTCAGATAGTAAAGCTATACTGTATATGGACCAGGTTGCTTTACTGAATCTGAAATAATGTGATGGAGTATTATGAACTATAAGTCTGTCTCACGTATTTCTTACATTCTTGGAACCGTTATGAACTTTGTTGCCTTGAAACTAACCTCATGGCAACACAGCCCTGAAAGGCCTTGGCCTACCAAGCGACCGCTGCTCAGTCCGAAGGCCTGCAGATTAAGAGGGGTCGTGTGGTCAGCACAACGAATACTCTCGGCCGTTATTCTTGGCTTTCTAGACCGGGACTTTGTTGCCTTTAGTAGTGAAAATTCGAGGTTTCCTTAGTCGACTGTTGTCATCCGTCCTAATTTTCTCAGCGTTCATTGGTCTTGCAAAATGTCTTTCCTATACAGCAATATTTTATTTATTTATTATACTGCCGGTTCTAATTGCAGTGCAATTTCTCATTAGACCTCAACCGTGCCCACCATGGACGCTGACTTGTAAAATTTGTTGTGGAAGTTCTTCCTTTAAAATATGTCACGATCAAGTTAAAAGGTATAATTTTTTGTTGAGTAATTCTGAACAACAATCGAGATTCAGAACAAAGACAAGAAATGCTGCAAGAAAGTAGACTGAAAGATATTGAGAAGCAAATAATTATGACAGAATGTTAAGACTAAAAGGACGTTATTCGATTTTTGTGAAATTATTCGAAAAAGTCATTTAAGAAAGAAAGGCTTCCATAGAGAGAGGTAAGAGGTATGGCTAATAGGACTACCGGTATATAAGAATAAGGGTCAGTGGGAGAAGAACATGACGAGAACAGTTTTTTACTTTGTGGGGAATAAAGGAAGAGGTGCATCTATTGAGATTTTGTAGAGAGACGGAGACAATTAGAGTAAAATATCTAGGTAGAGAATATAAAGAAAAACTAGAAAGAGAGAAAGCATTATACACAATCGTTAAATTATTGTATAAATGGATTGCAACGGGAAGGACTGCAATTTTTTTGTATTCTAAAATGTATGTGGCAAAAGGGAATAAGAAAAAAATAAAACAATCATTAACGAAAATAACGAAAGATAAGAGATGTTTAACCGAGGGCGTCTTTCAAAGCTGACCAATGAAAACGATTGTTCGTTCATTTCTAGGATCGTAGTATGTAAGTGCAAATGTTTTCTAGAGGACCCGCTGCAATCGCTGTTGACGATTAAGAATCCACATACCATACCACCTGGACTACATTTACGAAATAAAAAAACATACGACTCAACCTAGGATCGACCCCTCGACCACCTGCATGCTAACCCATCCACTGCACCAACTGTACAGTACGACTAATATGTGCTGACAGATGTAGTTACCCTACATGTGATTACAGTGTTGCCAGATTGCCACTCTTCAACGTCCTTTCTCTGGCGGATATACTCGCTGGACGAACTTTTGTGAGATACTTTTTTTATTGCTGGCATATGAGGAGTCGCGCTGCGACGCCCGACTGCGTGAATTTCGGTTCACCCTGTATGTAATACTGTATTACATCTAATGCAGAAAGAAAAATGGTGGGGAACAACAGGGGAAATGAATATAATTACTATTAGGTTTAAATATATCCGCCTCTGTGGTGTAGTGGTTAGTGTGATTAGTTGCCACCCCCGAAGGCCCGGGTTTGATTCCCGGCTCTGCCACGAAATTTGAAAAGTGGTACGAGGGCTGGAACGGGGTTCACTCAGCCTCGGGAGGTCAACTGAGTAGAGGTGGGTTCGATTCCCACCTCAGCCATCTTGGAAGTGGTTTTCCGTGGTTTCCCACTTCTCCTCCAGGCAAATGCCGGGATGGTACCTAATTTAAGGCCACGGCCGCTTCCTTCCCTCTTCCTTGTCTATCCCTTCCAAACTTCCCGTCCCCCACCAAGGCCCCTGTTCTGCACAGCAGGTGAGGTCGCCTGGGCGAGGTACTGGTATCCTCCCCAGTTGTATCCCCCGACCCAGAGTCTGAAGCTCCAGTACACTGCCCTTGAGGCGTTAGAGGTGGGATCCCTCGCTGAGTCCGAGGGAAAAACCAACCCTGGAGGGTAAGCAGATTAAGAAAAGAAAGAAGAAGGTTTAAATATAATATTAAATGCAGCAATAGATAAATTGTTGTACTGTAGTGTCGTCATTCTTTTTTTTAAGTTAATTATTATATTGTAATTGTAGGATAACTCTCTTAAGGCTGGTGACACAAAAGTAAGCACTGCTACAACTTAGGGAGGGTAAAATCCTAGGACACTCTCGGCACCAAATGCCATTCGCCATTTCATTTCATTGTAATGATTAATGTAGTATGTATCAAAACACATTTTGGATTACAGTTTCAGGTGATTCGAAAGTGGGGGAGGGGAGTAGTCTATTCTGAACCACCACCACCGCTAATAATAATAATAATAATAATAATGGAATTCCTAATAAGTGTTCGTGTAACAACATATGAATTTCCATTGCACTGTTATATTTTTGTTCAATTAATGTGAGTAAACTCAATATAAAAAATACCTCTGCAAATGATGTTATGGCAGTAAATACGTTGGAAAAATTACGTTGAAGATAACTTCATTAATATTTTCCCCGTGTAAATTATGGTATATTGTGCGTTTCTCTTCTTTTAATAATGTATCCCACTGCCAGTCTAAGAACCACAACAGCGGTTTGCATTTCCTCCTTATTAAAACAAATGCTGTCAAACCTTGCCAAATCTTTTCAAATTTTGTCAAACCTTGAGCAATGTTGAACAATCTTTGACAACTTTTCTTGTGAAGTATTGAAGTGAAATGAAAATTTGATAGTGAACAACAACAATATAGTCTATTAAATCTAGAGCGTTGTTCACAGTCATAAACACTTTGTCCATAGTCTGTTTATACAGTTTAGTCAGCAGCAACGGTACACTGTTTTATTAAATTGTTTGTTAAACGGTTATTAGACAGCAGTACCTTCCCTGTGCAAACAAATCACTGTCCACAATGCGCCATTATAGCATATAATTTGTACTAATGCCAATTGTATTGGGTTTGAATTTATTGTGGGAAGATGTTGGGAATTTCTGGATACACAGCATATAACTAATATTAGAGGTGTTCAGAGAACTCCCGAAGTCTGCGCCAACGTTACTTGCCTGACAACCCATCTGTTGCCTAGCCCTTTCCTATATAATGGTTTCATTTAAAAACCACGTTAATATAATTTTATTCCGCTGCCTACACAGAGGTTTCATTTGAAACCACGCTGGTAAATGCTTGATTGGTGGTGCCATCTTGTGTCTAAAATAGAAAACACTTGAACAGAGGTTCAAATACTGTGGCTGTAACTTACCGCTTGCGTCGTATTTTTATTGATACTGAACCTGTATGTGGTAAGTTTTTTTATGAGATATATGTATACTGTGAAAATACCGATATGCCCAATGTGTTATACTCTATATAAAAATAAAATTAGCATCTTATTGCATGTTTATATAGTGTGGTTCCATATGAAACCACTGTGGGCTAAAAGCGCTTCTGATACATAATCTCTCTGTGTAGTTAATCACGATGTTTTCTAGGCAGCTGCTCATATTCTTGACTAAAATCTGATAAAGAATTGCAGAGGGGAGAATGTGATTGGTCAGTTCGTTCTGATGGAATTGCCTGTGTCATGTGGAAGGACAAGCTCACACTCGCCTCTTGATGTTGAAGAAGTGAATCGGAAGGTAAAGGACGACACAATCATACAAATACCTTGTCCTAAAGTGGTGAAAGAGTATAATGCTAACATGGGCTACGTGGACAAAGTAGATAAGATGAATAGCTTCTACCGCATGGACAGGAAGTGAAGAAAGTGATGGAACAGATTATTTTGGTATTTCGTTGATATATGTAATGGCAAAGCCAGCATTCTTTATTGCCACGTCAGTGGAAAAAAAAAAAAAAAAAGATTCCCCTAAAGGACTTGTCACAGGTCTTGTAGGAAGCAGTTCCTTCAAAGGAATTCCTGGAGTACAACCCAGCTCATCAGGTGAACCGTGGATGAAGAAGTTCAAAGCTGTTGTACCCGTTGAAAGGAGGACTGCATGAAAGCATCTACCTGTGCATACCAATTCCAGAGTGTACATTGCAGCACAAAATCAGCTCCCTGCAGAGGCAGGTAGATGTGCAGTACTTACTCAGTGGGACTTCATCTGTCTGCAGACGGAAACTGCTTTCTGCCGTACCATGGGCAAAATTAGACATTTGACTCACAGTGGTTCCAAATGAAACCACCCCATATACGGACAAAAACCTTGCTAGTGAATTATTTCTTGATATATTTTACTCCATGTTGTTTGTACAAGGTCAGGTATTAATGTAAATTAATAAAATAATACAATTTTGAATTCTGTGTCTGAAAGGGCTAGAATCTTTGGCTATTTGGCTGGACACGTTAATGAACGGCCAGCTGTTGAAAGTGCTCTGTCTTTTCATAGTGATGAAGTACTTATTACTTAGAAGAATAGAAAAACATGATGTGTGAGTGATCTAGTTAGTGCAATAAATAATTTGTGTTTGTTGCAAGTAATCAAGATTAGTGATTTTTTGTTTGCAATTTTACGTTGAGTAGTTCCGCTCGAGTTCGGCAGATTACGTACTGTAGGTTATAAAAGCATTAGCATTTGGGTTAAGAGAAATAATACTCCAGTTTTTGTTTAAATATTTCTAATTTCTAATTTTGTTGGTAGGATACCTATAAAGACAAACGTTGTACCTACGTTGTACGTAAAGGCACCAGACACGATATTTCATATTGCACTCTAAGACCCGTTGCACCTACCTGCGGATGCAGAGTGGGTCCAGTTCCACAAATGACGACGGCTGATCCGTGGTCCGACAGCTCTGCTCTCTGACTGACCAACCGAGCAGAGGCGGGGTGGCCACGGCTCTGCCGTGGTTCTCCACCTCTATATTCGGAAGACGGAGAGGAGTTGGTCCCCACCGTCGGTTGTCCTGAGAATGGTTTTCCATTCTCTTGTACTAAGGCGAATGCTAGGACAGTTCCTAGTATATGCTACGGCCGCCAACCCTCTCACCCTCTCCGATATAAATTTCCTGGCCTGAGAGACGGCGTCACCGTTTAGGAGACCCGCCTTCCCCTTCAGGGGAGGAATGAAAACATTTAGTAGTAGTAATAGTAGTCACGAAGGAAATAATTTATAAAAATAAACAGTACGATACTGGTAGCATTGTATAATATACGATATTTCACTGACATGATAGTTAACGATTTCTGTATTATTGGTTATTATTTCTGCTCTGCGTATTCAAATACGTATTCCGCTGTTGGCACACGATCGAATAATTTTGAAATTATTTGGAATCATTTACGGAAATAAGAGATAAACAATTGATAGGGAATTTACCACCTCGGCGACAGCCCTAAATTCAGATCAATTTTGATTGATTGATTGATTGATTGATTGATTGATTGATTGATTGTTCTCTTTTCATTCATTTTCTGTTCTATAAAAGTCCACAAATTTTTTTCCACGCGAGCGAGGCCGCCGCAAGGGCTAGTATGCTCTCTATGGTACCGGGCACATCATTGTTAGGATCTCTCTGACTTTCCAGTTATTATTATTACAACTTCCCCCATGCGGAGGCTGCCACAAGGACAAAGTATGTCGACTACACAGTATTTTATCTTCTAAGTTACTGTTGACTTTGCTAGTGGGCCAGGTAGAAAAATCACCACAAGCCTCAGGAATAAATTTGCAATACGGTTCTTCAGATGTTATATAGATGATTACGGAGTATGGTCACTGAACCTCGTATAGCGGCGATAGCGATGTCGTGAAGTCGTGTCCGGCTGAGACCGAGAGAACCCATAGCTGTATAATCTCTTACAGTTCGCTCGGCTGTGACGAGGATGTACGTCAAGCTAGATGGCGGCAATGACAAATTCCACCCTGGTCCCTGTTAAGTGTCCATGCGAGTTATTCTCGGCAGTCACAATGTGTTTGAAAGAAGGCTCTGAGCGCTTAGCCATGTTTATTTTCGTTCTCTTGTAATTTAGAAATAGATACGTTTTATGTGATGTGTTCTGCGTTGCCGACAGTGTTCTCGCCTTCCAACCGCCACTTCTTCTCCTACGTCATCGTACGTTCATTGGTAAAGCGTTGTGACTCCCACAGTGCTACATTATTTGCAGGGCCTCTCCTGAACTCACCTACTGTCTTCCAGAAGCAACTTATCACCTGAGTATATACAATTGGGAATACTGCCAGTGTATGGGATACTAGAGGCAAATGCTGCTAGACGGCTGCAAATCGCAAGGTCCAGGTTAGTCGACTGACATTAGTAGTCGCTGTTATGTCAATCGCTCCCAGTCCATTAGTCCAGTATAGCTGTTCACTATGGACAATCGCTCCCAGTTCATTAGTCCAGTCTAGCTGTTCACCATGGACAATCGCTCCCAGTCCATTACTCTATTCTAACTGTTCACTATGGACAATCGCTCCCAGTTCATTAGTCCAGTCCAGCTGTTCACCATGGACAATTGCTCCCAGTCTATTAGTCCAGTCCAGCTGTTCACTATGGAGAGTTGCTCCCACTTCATTAGTCCAGTCCAGCTGTTCACCATGGACAATCGCTCCCAGTTCATTAGTCCAGTCCAGCTGTTCACCATGGACAATTGCTCCCAGTCCAGCTGTTCACTATGGAGAGTCGCTCCCACTTCATTAGTCCAGTCCAGCTGTTCACCGTGGACAATCGCTCCCAGTTCATTAGTCCAGTCCAGCTGTTCACCATGGACAATTGCTCCCAGTCCATTAGTCCAGTCCAGCTGTTCACTATGGAGAGTCGCTCCCACTTCATTAGTCCAGTCCAGCTGTTCACCATGGACAATCGCTCCCAGTTCATTAGTCCAGTCCAGCTGTTCACCATGGACAATTGCTCCCAGTCCATTAGTCCAGTCCAGCTGTTCACTATGGAGAGTCGCTCCCACTTCATTAGTCCAGTCCAGCTGTTCACCATGGACAATCGCTCCCAGTTCATTAGTCCAGTCCAGCTGTTCACCATGGACAATCGCTCCCAGTTCATTAGTACAGTCCAGCTGTTCACCATGGACAATCGCCCCCAGAAGGGGCCGTTCTCATTAAAGACTAGGCCTGAGGCTTTTCCCCACCACCTCTCTTTACTATTTAAATCCAGCCGTGTTCGTCAGGCCAGCTACGTACGGAGAAAGTATTACACTGACTCTACGAGTCCATCAGATGTGTTTAGGACAACCGACTGATTCTTAGGTTGGGTTGGGTTAGGTTAGCTTAGCTTAAGTTAGGTTACTTAGGTTAGCTTAGGTTAGGTTATGTCTTCGCGTGACTGTTCGGACACTGAAAAATTCAACTAAAAAATTAAGAAACCTCCACATTGCGACACTAATATTTCAAATGCTGAACGAATCTACACCTTCATACATATCCTGAAATTTTGACTTTCTCTCCTCCTTCCATGAGCGTAACAGCTGATTGACATCTGCCCTTTAATCGCTCATCAGTATAGAGCCGCTCCTTCCAGGCGTCTAGTGCAAGGCTATGGAATTCTCTCTCTCTCTGTCAGCATACGAAAAAGCACTCCAATAGCCTCATTTAAGCGGTCGTTCCTCTTACAGTAGATACGTAAACAGCTTGTATTAGAGTGAGTATGACGTAGAATTATCAGTGGGTGAAAATAGAGAATATTAATCGTTATTAACATAACCAATATATAATACCACTGTAGCTACAATAATAGTAATCTTCGATTTCATTACTCTAGATAGGTTGCAATATTGCAGTTATACAGTCTTATGTAATAACTTCCGGCCCCGCGGTGTAGGGGGCAATGCGTCCGCCATTCACCCCGCGGCCCCGGGTTCGATTCCCGGTCGGGTCAGGGGTTTTTAATGGTAATGTTTGTAACGTCCTTAATCTTCCTTTCCTCACACAACATTCCACACTACCGCCATTCCAATTACACGCAGGTTCATACAATATGGTACCAGCAGGGGCAAAATACCCACATGTGTCGACGCCCCGAACAAATAGCATTAAAAAAAAATTTCAAATTATATCTCTATGTATATTGTGGTTAAATATAAGAGAAGTTCGAGAACCCTAACTTCGCCACTTATAGAAGCATCATAAATAAATAAACACATTACATGTACATTATGGTTATAGACCGTTATGCCTTTCAGCGTTCAGTCTGCAAGCCTCTGTGAAATTAATAAACGTCGCCACAATCCTCTATTTGTAACTAGTGTTGTGGCCTCGTTTAGTTCTATACCTCTTATCGTTAGAAAATGAGTCTAACCACCCTCGTCTTGGTCTCCCTCCACTTCTCTTACGCTCCATAACAAAATCCATTATTCTCCTAGGTACGGTAACCAATCCTCCTCCATTCGTTGCATATCACCCCACCACTGAAGCCGGTTTATGCGTACAGCTTCATCCATCAAGTTCATTCCTAACTTATCTTTTATCTCCTCATTCCGAGTATTCTCCTGCCATTGTTCCACCTGTTAGTTCCAGCAATCATTCTTTCTACTTTCATGTCTATTACTTATAACTTATAAATCAGATATCGTCAATTTAGTCTTAAGAAAGTCTAATTTTCATACCATACTCATTGCACCTACTTTCAAGTTCCAAGATATTGGACTGCAGGCTTTCGGCACAATCTGCCATTAAGACCAAGTCGTCAGCACAGGCCAGACTCCTTGCTACATTTCCACCTAACTGACTCCCTTCCTTCCAGCAGATGATCCTTGTAAACTACAGTATGAACAAAAAAGGTGAAAGATTACAGCCTTGTCTGATAAATAAATAAATAAATAAGTAAATATTGTGCATGCACTATCCAGAAAATGAAACAAATAACACTTTCATGATAAAATTACGTTAAAAAGAAATGGAAGATGCGTGTTGTTTCGTGCGAACTTTAAACTAGAGGTACAACATTAGTGATAACCAGGGAACCGATTTCTATATAAATATCTGTTCAGGAAACATTAATTACACTTTGTATCATATTTACGAATCATGACGTGTTGAGTCAAAAAATGTTATGTTTATTTCCCACATGTTTCCATATTTTGGAGTTTAGCACAAATGTTCCATATTCTTAGTCATCAGTCAACAGCCGTAGCCGTGTCGAAACACCGGATCCCATGAGATCTCCGAAGTTAAGCAGCATTGGGCATGGTCAAGATTTGGATGGGTTTCCACGCGCTGTTGGTGGGGGATAAGGGAACGGAAGAGCGGAAAGGAACTGGCCACCCTATCGTACGTAAACTCCAGCTCAGGCACACCTCTGCGTAGGTTTGGACCTGCCTTCGGGCAGAATACACCCTTACCTTAGTCATTAAAATCAATATAATCCATATTTCGGCTAAAAATAGTATATTATTATTAGCGTATGATGCATACAAGTCAGTAAAACAAAAGAATATGTACAATATACAGCATTAGGACCAAAAGGAAAATAACTATAAATATGGATTGGTAGATATTTAATCCATTCAATTGCTTCTGGATTAAAAAAGAAACGAACTTTAATCGCCCTACACGTGTCCCCCGGGTGATGCCAAGAAAGCAACAGCGATACGATGCCGCCGTACTGCCACATGGGGCCACGACGGTAAAACTGACTCAACAAACAGTCCTTCTAAGGACTCAGCATTTAGGACCAAGACCCTGGGCCCTCAACTAAAGATTTGTCAACTTAACATTGAAGGTATCATCAGAGCTAGAAAATATTAAATGCTATTAAATTAACAACAGTCATGTCCAGGTGTGTATGCAGAAATTATCTTCGAGAATGGATATTAAATATTAAATTTACTTAAAGTTACTTCTCCTTTATTTTATCAGCACAGCCAAATGTCCACTCATATTGCTGTCTCCATTAAAATACATGCCTCTTATATTGTAATTGTAGACCAAGATTACACAGAATTTTGATAAGAACTCTCTCCTGCTAGGAACTTAAAAGTCGTCAGTAGGTAACCTTGTTTCCTTCAACTATTTAGCCTATATTTTTGTTCATCTGAAGAACAGACACTTTGGAGATGATGATCTAGAAGTTAGGCCTCTTTAAACAACAAACACCATCATCATCATCATCATCACCAAGAACACACAGATGAATAGAGACCTATACCATAGTGAGAAGTACAATAAAGATTTAGAGGATCCTCTTCAGAAATGGAAGTACAAGGCCTATCGGGTCGAGACAACACATCGCTAGACGATCCTTCACCTGCATCGTCTTTATTTAGTTTATATTTCTTCGGTAAAAATGAATTGTCTAATGTCTTCATTATGCTGTGAAAAAAAATCACGTCACTATAATCACATGCACTCACACATCACATCGGCAATACTTAGGTATGTCTTTCCGGGGAAACCGGCATCACTAGTTTACTTTACAAGGCGTACTGTCCGGTGTCTCTCTCCGTCTGAAGTTCTGAACTCATTACATCACAAATATTTTACCAGTTCGTGTCATCCATTGTTCACAAAGCCCTGTGCTGTTGGTCATTTAACATCTAGGCTAAATGTAACCTTTCACCACAGGTCTACGCTTTCTCAGAAAACTGCGCAGAGGTCTTATAATACACTTTTTATCTTTTGTTAATGACGTATGGGAATTATCTGCGAACTGCGATGTCTTAATAACTGCCGAATACAACACAGACTGAAGTTTAAAAAATGCCAGGTCAAGCTCACTGTAATATTTATGAATGAAAGCTCAGAATATTGTTGGCAAATACGTAGTTCATATTAAAAGAGAAACAATGAACCACCTAAAATCTTCATTTACATGGTTGTCACGATTAATCGCAAATCCTAAACTTTAACATTTCGGGGGAGGGGGATTTAATACACCAATCCCCACCACCACCACCACCACCACCACCACCACCACTGCGTACTCCCCTGGTCCTGTAAATAATGGAGAAACAAATTAGCAAATTACATTTAACCATTTAATATTTTAACTTGTGAGCGGCTCAAAAGTCAGCAGTGTTCGAGTGGTTTCACGATTATTTCGTAATTCGGGCATTCCCTTTCATTGCTTCATGGGACTCGATTAACTACGTTCCGCATGCCATTGACTATACGATCCAGCTTCAACTGTATGTATGTTGGGTATTCAGCCCGAAGACTGGTTTGATCCTCTACAGCTCCACCAACAGCTGACATAGATAGCCTAGGTGTCACTGAACTAAGGCTGCAAAAACAGTAGTCTGTGACACAAGTGTGAGGAATGACTCAAGTTACATTCAGCATAATGTTTCATGCATCAGAAAACCACCCAAAAGGCTCCAAAACTTGCATCTGTCATTTTCGGAAAGTTTTGAAAATGCGAATAATATTGCATAACAACTGAATTGTGGTAAAGGTAAAGATAGCAAAACTAAAGATGTACACTGTACTTTCAAAGAACCCTGGATATGAAGAAATCGGAAAGCTGCTGCATTGTTGTGTGGAAACTTACGTGTGAGGTTAACGTCTGACTTAACCCCAGCAGACATTGTGAAGTTCAAACAAGCCCTAATTACCTCTTCTGTTGAACGCAGTTCCAGGCAATCTACTGTAAAACTGTCCTCAGCGAAAAACAGAAGATTCACTTTCCAGCAATTAAAAAACATGACATATATTCCATTGTTTTAATAACAGAGAATAACATATTGTATGTTCTTGGAAGTTCATATTAAAATGAGAATTGCAGTATGTTCCATATAGGCCTACTTTGTTTAGCTTCATTGAATGGAAATTATTTTTTTTTTTTTGTAATTTTAAGTCCATATATAATTCCATATCAATAAAATATTAATAAATATTTACGTACACCAGTACATAAATCTGTCTTCGACAGTCTAAATCACTATCTATTAAGTAATTGGAAATTTTAAATGGACTATTAATATATCTTATAAATAAAAGTTACAATTTCCAGGTTTTGTGCGGCATTCGAATGGAATCAAAACAGGTATTGAAGTATTTCCTTAACAAACCATGATTATTTATTTATTTAATTGCCGGTTTACAACAGGGTAGCAAACCCCAATTACAGTAAATTAAAAATCTTTAAAGTACTTATTAAATTACATTGACACAAGTCTTAGATATTAATAACTAAAAATAAACTCCTTAATAAGTAAATTATTCATTAAAATTCATAGATACATGTCTTAGATCTTAATAACTGAAAATAAACTTCTTAATAACTAAATTATTCAGTAAGCCTACATACACTAACTTGCGTGGTGTTAATTCTTAGTGTGGTGGCAGTGTAGCTGCAAAACGTTTTATGAATGTGGATAGTGAAATGTTGAAGTCCAAGTTATTGTCTATGCTAACAGCGTCATTATAGTTGTTACGTAACCTACAGCCGTAACTAACTCCCGAGAACATGCAGCTCTCTCTGTATGAATGATGTACTGATGATGGCTTCCTCCCGAGTAAAATATTCCGGGGTAAACTAGTCCCCGTTCTGATCTCCGGGCGGGGAGTACACGAGAGGGGGCGATCATCAGGAAGATGGATACTGACATTCTGCGAGCCGGAGCGTGGAATGTTAGAAGTTAGAATCGTTGTGGTAGGTTAGAGAATCTGAAAAGGGAGATGGATAGACTAAAGTTAGATGTAGCTGGTATAAGTGAAGTACGTTGGCAGGAAGAACAGGATTTTTGATC
This sequence comes from Anabrus simplex, assembly GCF_040414725.1. Taxonomy (NCBI): domain Eukaryota; kingdom Metazoa; phylum Arthropoda; class Insecta; order Orthoptera; family Tettigoniidae; genus Anabrus; species Anabrus simplex. Next base: position 785,083,334 of record NC_090265.1, read on the forward strand.
AGGCGACTACAGAATTATCAACACAAAATCAAACAGGGGAAATGCAGGAGTTGGTCTAATAATGAATAAGAAATTAGGGCAGCGGGTAAGCTACTACGACCAGCATAGTGAAAAAATTATTGTTGTCAAGATAGACACCAAACCAATGCCCACCACAATAGTGCAGGTTTATATGCCTACTAGTTCAGGGGATGAAGAGGAAATCGAAAGAATAAACGAAGAGAGAGAATATTTAATACAATATGAAAAAGGCGACGAGAATCTAATTGTGATGGGAGACTGGAATGCAGTGGTAGGCCAAGGAACAGAAGCTAATACAGTAGGAGAATCGAATTTGGACAAAGGAACGAAAGAGGAAGCCGGCTGGTTGAATTCTGCACTGATCATAATTTAGTCCTTGCTAATACTTGGTTCAAACACCACAAACGACGGCTGTATACGTGGATGAGACTTGGAGACACTGGAAGGTATCAAATAGACTCCATTATTATTAGGCAGAGATTCAGAAACCAGGTTTTGGATTGCAAAACTTTCCCAAGAGCAGACGTGGACTCTGACCACAACTTGTTGGTCATGAAATGCCATCTGAAGTTGAAGAACTTGAAGGAAGGAAGAAATGCAAGGAGATGGGATCTAGACAAGTTGAAAGAAAAGAGTGTGAGGGATTGTTTCAAGGAACACGTTGCACAAGGACTAAATGAAAAGGCTAAAGAAAACACAATAGAGGAAGAATGGATAGTAATCGAAAATGAGGTCAGTAAGGTAGCTGAAGAAATGTTAGGAAGGAAGAAAAGATCAACTAAGAATCAGTGGATAATTCGGGAGATAATAGACCTGACTGATGAATGACGAAAATACAAGAATGCAAGAAATGGAGATGGCAGAAAAGAATACAGGCGATTAAAGAATGAAGTGGATAGAAAGTGCAAGATAGCTAAGGAAGAATGGCTGAAGGAGAAGTGAAAGTATGTTGAAGGTTGTATGATCCTAGGAAAGGTAGATGCTGCAAACAAGAAAATCAAGGAAACCTTTGGAGAAAGGAAATTTAGGTGTATGAATATTAAGAGCTCAGATGGAACGCCACTTCTAGGGAAAGAAGACAAAGCAGAAAGATGGCAGGAACATATCCAACAGTTGTATCAAGGTAAAGACGTAGATGATTTGGTTCTGGAACAAGAAGAGGCTTTTGATGTTGATGAAATGGGAGACGAAATTTTCAGGTCAGAGTTTGACAGAGCTCTGAGAGACCTAAATAGGAACAAAGCACCTGGAATTGATGAAATATCCTCTGAATTACTGACTTCCTTAGGAGAAACCAACATGGCAAGGTAACTCCATCTAGTGTGTAGGCTAATATGTATGAGACAAGAGACCTGCCATCAGATTTTCGGCAGAATGGTGTTACACCTACTCCCAAGAGAGCCGGTGCTGAAAAGAGTGAAAACTACCTCACCATTGGTTTAGTATCTCTTGCCTACAAAATTCTAACACGTATTATTTACAGAAGAATCAATTTGGCTTCAGAAGACATGTAGGGACAAGTGAAGCAATCCTGACTTTACGTCTGATCTTACAGGACCCAATTAAGAATGACAAGCCCACGTACATTGCGTTCGTAGATCTAGAACATGTCTTCGATAATGTTGATTGGTCCAAGCTGTTTGAGATTCTGAACGTGATCGGGATCATATTCCGAGAACGAAGAATTATATACAGTCTGTATAAAAATCACTCTGCAGTGATAAGAATCAAGGGCTCTGAAAAAGAAGCAGCAATCCAGAAAGGGGTGAGGCAAGGCTGCAGTTTGTCTCCCCTGCTTTTTAATGTTTACATAGAACAGGCAGTAAAGGAAATCAAAGAGGAATTTGGAAAGGGAATCACAGTCCAAGGAGAGGAAATCAAAACCTTGAGGTTTGCTGATGACATTGTTATTTTATCTGAGACTGCAGAAGATCTCGTGAAGTTGCTGAATGGTATGGACGAAGTCTTGGGTAAGGAGTACAAGATGAAAATAAATAAGTCCAAGACAAAAGTAATGGAGTGCAGTCGAACAAAGGCAGGGGATGCAGGTAATATTAGATTAGGAAATGAAGTCTTAAAGGAAGTAGATGAATATTGTTACTTGGGTAGTAAAATAACTAACGACGGAAGAAGTAAGGAAGACATAAAATACAGACTAGCACAAGCAAGGAAAGCCTTTCTTAAGAAAAGAAATATGCTCACTTCAATCAGTTATATAGGAATTAGGAAGATGTTTCTGAAGACTTTCATCTGGAGTGTGGCATTGTATGGAATTGAAACATGGACGATAACTAGGTCAGAAAGAACGAGAATAGAAGCTTTTGAAATGGGGTGTTACAGAAGAATGGTGAAGGTGAGATGGATAGATCGAATCACAAATGAAGAAATACTGAATCGAATTGGTGAGAAGAGATTGATTTGGCTAAATTTGACGAGAAGAAGAGACAGAATGACAGGACACATCTTAAGACACCCAGGACTTGTTCAGTTGGCTTTTGAAGGAAATGAAGGCGGTAAGAACGGTAGGGGTAGACCAAGGTATGAATATGACAAGCAGATTAGAGCAGATGTAGGGTGCGATAGTTACGTAGAAATGAAAAGGTTAGCACAGGATAGGGTGGCATGGAGGGCTGCATCAAACCAGCTTATGGACTGTTGACTCAAACAACAACATGGAAATGCATGATTGCATTGTCGTTCAGTTTTGCTTCCGTCATGGTGAGTTCCAAACTTCTCAGGGTGGAAAAGGACGTTCTGATGAGCAAGTACAAACGGGAGTACATCAAGCGTTTTTACAAACTTAACTACCTCTGGAATCAATTAACTTTGATGAACTTTTCGATGAATCAGATTTAATTAAACCGCTTGGCACAACTGTCCCGATGGGCTATGGCCTACCAAACGACCGCTGCTGAGCCCGAATGCCTGCAGATTATGAGGTGTCGTGTGGTCAGCACGACGAATCCTCTCGACCGCTATTCTTAGCTTTTTAGACCGAGGCCGCCATCTCACCTTCAGATAGGTCCTCAGTCATAAAAATGTAGGCTGAGTGGACTTCGAAGAAGCCCTCAGATCCAGGTAAAAGTTACTGACCTGGTCGGGAATAGAACTTGGGGCCTCCGAGTAAGAGGCAGGCACGCTATCCGTACACCGCGGGGCCAGCAATCAAATGTAATCAATAAAATGAAGTATCGTTCGCCTCTGTGGTGTTGTGGTTAGCGTGATTAGCTGCCCTCCCCGGAGGCCCGAGTTCGATTCCCGGCTCTGCCGTGAAATTTGAAAAGTGGTACGAGGACTGGAACGGGGTCCACTCATCCTTGGGAAGTCAACTGAGTAGAAGAGGGTTCGATTCCTCCCTCAGCCATTTTCGAAGTGGTTTTCCGTGGTTTCGCACTTCTCCTCTCGGGAAATGCCGCCGCCGCTTCGTTGCGTATCCCTTCCAGTCATCCCATCCCTCCACAAGGCCCCTGTTCTGCATAGCAAGTGAGGCCGCTTGAGCAAGGTACTGATCCTCCTCCCCAGTTATGTCCCCCGACCCAAATTCTCGTGCTCCAGGACGCTGCACTTGAGGCGCTAGAGGTGGGATCCCTCGCTGAGTTCGAGGGAAAAACCAACCCTGGAGGGTAAACGGATTAAGAAAGAAAGAAAGAAAGAAAGAAAGAAAAGAATATATCCTTATACCTCACTTGCGATTGAGAAAAAAATAAACAAAAATGTCTTAGTGGGTTCCTCAGACCCCGTCGTTGGTAGGCCAAATGCACGAGACATAAATACGTTGGTATTGCTAGGATCAAGAACTACGACGAAAAAATTAAGTTTTCCCTTTTTTCTTACTTTCCTTTTTTTCCTTGCTTTCGTTTTCCTCTGCTATTATTAAAGTTCGGATTAACGAAAAGTCATATTTCTTTCCTGAGGTTATTTTATCACAAATAGCAAGTGTGAAATAGCAAGTGTGAATGATAGGTCCTTGATCCTGTTTAAAACAATTTTATGTTGTTTAGAAATACATATTTCTGCTGTTTAACTTGTTTCGGTCATATTTTTTCTCATTTTAATTATATAAGGCCATATTGGGTTATATTTTGGGCATTTTTTCTTAAATTGAGGCGTTGTTTTTAATAAAGTGTATGTTATCGGCGTGGAGTTACGAACGGACAGGTAGTAGGTTTAGAAGACCTGATTCCGATAAGGAACTGTTGTAAGGACGTCTCGTTGAGTAGGATGTCATTCTAGAAGATCCAGTATATTTAGCTCAGAATCAATTAGCAAACAGGGAAATTCCATGTTTTCTCTCGTCCATTTCATCCTTGACGTTTCCAGGTATCTTTGCGTTTCATCGCCAACGAATTTCAACAGATTGGTACTGTAGTACCTACTGTAGTAAAACTCATTATGCCTAAAGTGCAGTGCAGTTAATATGTAAACTTAAGGAATGATGTGAAAGAGTTCGGTGAAGAGACCTTCAGTACTGACGGAACAATTCTCTTCTGCAAAGCGTCTGAAGCGGCAGTAAAGCGATTTAATATGAATGCGTATTGAAAGTGTTAACGTACAGTAGCTCTGTCAATTTGCATGATTTAATCTGTCTGATGTATAATCACTGACCACTCTTTGGTACTTAACACGTTCATTGTTAGTAATACTCTCATATGTGCTGCCTCACACCAGTGGCGGCTGCTCTTTAAGAGCACAGGGTCAAATGCCCCCTTTCCCCTAACACACACACAGTCTTACAAGATAGCCTCCTTGCTTTTCAGGTAGAAATTAAAATTAGAAAATAATCGAAATTGAAGTATTAACGTCATCATGGCTGTACAGCCAATTACATCTATCATATGCTTCTATTCTGCTGGTCCCAATGCTAAATGCAGCCGCAGGGCGCAACCCTTCTGTGACTGAAGGAGCAGTGTATAAGAGAACCTTTCGGTTACTTTGCCGCTGGGCATGTGGACGAGGGAGAATACTGTGAACATTGCAGGAGCCTCGGTCACAAGCTGGATGTGTCCGGAGCTCACTGCTGGCACTGTGGGGGCCGACTGATTGGGTGTTTCTAACGTTACTATCTTTTCACTCTGGAGAACTTGTCGTCTCCGAAACTGCAGATGTTGAGTAGGCCTACCTGATGAGGTACGAATTAATTTACTTATTTATTAATTTAGTTTAGTTCTGCTCTCGTCTGTGTGACCTCCCTCAATTCAAACCTCACGAGTTGCAAGCAGTAGCGGCGATTGGGAATTGGGAATTAGAAGTAGCAGGGAGGGGGGGGGGGGGGGGGTTGGGCGCGGCAAAAGAAAATACAAAAAAGTAATCGCTGCTACTGGCTGCCACCACGGCCTCGCACTAAATTCTACGGTAAGTCGTATTTTACCTTTTTTCGGTCATATTTAGCTAGTTTTTAGGGCGTGCATATTTTGTACTTCTTTAGGTCATAAACTTTCGAACTCTGATTATTAGCTATTTTTTTCTTTCTTCTCCCTGTTTGTGGGTTGGATTGGGGGTGGTACTGAACATCCCCACAAAAAATTTGCGGGGTGCTCGAACATCGTAGCACAGTTATTGTGTTCTATTTTCGCAGATCGGTACTGGGTGGTTAATTGACAGGTGTCGGCACCTCAGACAACGTACAGCACTTCTCAGAACTGCTGATCCGCAACTAAAATGGTGGAAGGGGAAACCCTGAGAAGCCTGAAGCAACGTTAGGAGGAAAAGGAAGACGAGTCAGTGAGAGAATCAGGTAATGGCCAGTGGCAGCTCAAGTAGGTGCTGCCGCGGTTCTGCTCTTATCAGATGTAAGTGAGCGAACAGCTTTCACGTGCCGTCTCTCAACCGCAGACTTCAGCGTGCTGCCACATCGAGACAATGGGCGACTCTGAAGAACCTGAACCGACAGCTTCGACTCCTTTGAATGGCTCACCTTCTCGTCACAACGGTACGTCCAACAAAACATTTCTGTATTGTCAATTCTCTTTGAAACCCAGAGAAATGCCAGCAGGTGGCTGTCATATGGCACAGCCAAACGTGGTTAGCCGGTCATTTGGACATCGCTTGTTTCTAACTAATTTGTCTGTGAAGAGATGAGGTCTTTATAAGATCAGGAGGATTCTTATCACGTGGGTGTCGGAGTTGTATGGGAGGGGGAAGGAAGGGAGTAGGCGCTTCTCCATTCAATGATTATGGGTAACCCGTGAGAGTGACCTACATAGGTCTGTGTCATACGTTTGAATTCAGCTGATGTTTTAACACGTGGGCGAAACTGCATTATATTAGCGTGACTGGAATTTCAGGTACAGAAAACAGGGCCTGTTATTGAAAGTGGCCAAGTGAAATGCGGTCTTAGGTTAGGCTTTTGCCATTTTGTTATTATTATGTATCACTACGCCTAAGCTACATTTATAAAGCATAATCAACATTAACCGTCAACTGGTGAGACGGCTGCCACACTTTGACACGACCATCTTCTCTCCTTCTGAGTGTTTTACAGAGTGAATAGTTATTTACATGAACAATTTAGCTTATAAGAGAGTTCACAGAAGTTCCACCTTACAATACAAACATTAATTTAATTAAAATTAATTAGTACAGCGAGCAAGCCAGCGAGGATGTAAGTTGCTTCTCTAACGCTTTTTATCCCATTTTCTCTTATCCCCACCCCCCCACACTTTTGGTTCTCAACGCTTACAGCTTTTTCATGTTTGTTACAGATATGTTCTTTCAATACCTTAACTTTTAACAACCTGGCTTGAGCATGACTTCACACAAGGTCCCACTTAGCACAAGTCAGGATGCTCCAAACTCATAGTATAAATCAACATGGTCCAATTGAAGAAGAGCCCGAGTTAGTGCCTTATTTTACAATCATCTTTTGATATTTTAGCCTTTATATAATTTTATCAATTTCTTGTTATGTGAAACTTTCAGTTTTAATTGATATTTAGGCTATAGCTGATGGTGTCCACGATATAAGGAAGAAACATGTATTGATTTTAATTAATTTGACGTTTGGATTGTACTGTGAACTCTCATTACAGTGACAATACGGAAACATTATGAAGTTTGTAGTATGTAATAATGAGCAAATTAGTAACGAACCCCGGGAAAAGGGAAATAGCATGCTCTAACCGATATGGATACTGCACATCAAAATGTAAATCTGTATTTTGATTTTCACATAAATCTTCTTGTTTCGCCGATTCAAGGTTCTTTATAAAAGACTAACATGGTAGAGAATTCATCATAGCAAATTCCTTTTCTTGCATTTTTGAGGAAAATAGGAACTTTATTTTAGTTTTTGCCTGGGTTTGTAATTTTTTTCCTTCAAGTTTTTCTGTGACGTGATTAAAAACACACATTTTAGTTGAATAAACAGATTAAGAACATTTTGTTTACTTTCATACTTAATATCTGAGGTCCAACAGTCACAATGATGCCAGTTGCGGTGCAAAAATATATGTTACCACTTCAGGGTTGTCCGACTCCATGGCTAAATGGTTAGGATGCTGGTCTTTGACTCAATGGTTCCCGGGTTCGATTCCCGGTCGGGTGGGGGTCGGGTATTTTAACTTTCATAAATTAATTCCACTTGCTCGGGCACTGGCTGTTTGTGACGTCTTCAGCATTAGATGTCATCTCAGAAAGGGCCCCGTCCTCACAGATGTGCAGGTCGGCTATACGGTGTCAAATCGAAAGACCTGCAACAGGCCTCTTCGAAGGCCACACGCCATTATTTTTTTCCCTTGAAGGTTAACACAAGAAATAAGATATAATGTAATTCCATTATGAAAGCCTGTAAATTCACATATGTCTAATATTCATCTTCATTCAGTGACACTATATTAGTACAGAGTGATTTTCTTCGGCAATTACTGGACCGTTTATTCATGTTCAAATCAATACTGAGAACACATTTGCTTGTTTTATCTATTCAGAGTCTGCTTTACGTCGCACCGACACAGATAGGTCCTACGACAACGATGGGGCAGGAAAGGGCTAGGAGTGGGAAGGAAGAGCCGTGGCTTAATTAAGGTATATCCCCAGCATTTGCCTGGTGTGAAAATAGGAAACCAGGGAAAACCGTCTTCAGGGCTGCCGGTTCGAACCCACGATCTCCCGAATACATTCTGGCCGCACTTAAGCGACTGCAGCTATCGAGCTCGGTATTTTATCGAGTTTTAACACTTTCTTTATTGAATTTCATTGAGAATAGAGAGATGGAAAGACTTGGAAGTAAGGAGACAAGCTGCTCGACTAAGCGGTATGTTCCGAACTGTTAGTCGAGAGATAGCACATCACTCGTATTATACCACTTCGGAGTATGACAGTCGCATGAAGACGCGTGTGCAGGTGTTGTTGGTCACCAACCGTCTTATCTCAAAACTAAGGGGTTTGGAATGTGACACTTTCTCTGCAAGCACTTTTGCAAATAACGTCACCCGTAATGCTGACTTTTGAATGTAGTGTGACGACGGAACAGCCGGTGCAAATTGAGTACCCCCCGAAATTACCGTCTTTGCAACTCGGCAAGGTAGTTAGTGTTAATGCCTGTGCAACTCGGAAACTGCCGAGAAGTATGCAAGGGTTACCTCGCACGGGCAGCGACAGGGAGTAACTTAGTCCACGGGTTACACTTGAGAAGTCATCGCAGGAGACCAAACTAAACAGCGATACTCTTCACAAGGATCTGAAGAGCAGGAAATGGAATTACTGCATATTTCTTTCTTTCTTTCTTTCTTTCTTTCTTTCTTTCTTTCTTTCTTTCTTTCGTAATCCGTTTACCGTCCAAGGTTGGTTTTCACTCAGACTCAGCGAGGAATTCCAGCTCTACCGCCTCAAGGGCAGTGTCATGGAACGTGAGACTTTGGGTCGTGGAAATACAGCTGGGGAAGAGGACCAGTACCTCACCCAGGCGGCCTCACCTGATATGCTGAACAGTGGCTTTTAAGTTAGGTACCATCCCGATACTTGCTTGAAGGAGAAGTGCACACCACGGCTATCTTCGAACTTATATTCTAAGTTTTGAGAAATTCTGATAATGTAACAAACAAACAAACAAACAAACAAACAAACAAACAAACAAACAAACAAACAAACAGATAGACGGACATTGAACTGAACCTATTTCCTACTTTTGAACACCTAATCCAAAACAGAAAAGAAGTATAAACTAAACATCTAAAGCGTACAGATAATTGTAATTTTACCTACATAGATTACAAATGGAATTCGTTAATATGATAATTTTGTTTGATCATTTTACCGAATATAATGGATAACCTCAGTAAGTTGATGGTGTTCGATCCTGGCTCAGTCCAGTGGTATTTGAAGGTGCTCGATTACGTTAGCCTCGTGTCCGTAGATTTACTGGAACGTAAAAGAACTCATGTGAGACGAAATTCTGGCACCTCGGCGTCTCTGTAAACCGCAAAAGTAGTTACTGGAACGTAAAGTCAACATTATTATTATTATTATTATTATTATTATTTTTTTTGCTAGCGGCTTTACGTCGCACCGACACAGATAGGTCTTATGGCGACGATGGGATAGGAAAGACCTAGGAGTTGGAAGGAAGCGGCCGTGGCCTTAATTAAGGTACAGCCCCAGCATTTGCCTGGTGTGAAAATGGGAAACCACGGAAAACCATCTTCAGGGCTGCCGATAGTGGGATTCGAACCTACTATCTCCCGGATGCAAGCTCACAGCCGCGCGCCTCTACGCGCACGGCCAACTCGCCCGGTATATTATTATTATTATTATTATTATTATTATTATTATTATTATTATTATTATTATATTATTATTAATATTATTATCATCATCATTTGATGGCACAAACCTGCGCGAAGCCCCGAGCTTGGAGGGGAAAGTAGGGGTAACTATTGCCGAGCTATCTGGAGCGAAACGAAGCCTTCTCACCCTACCGTGACAGGAGCGGATGTGAACACTTACTTCGACGTGAACGTTCGTCCCTTCTCATTCTCGCGGGCGAGTTTTCGTTTCAATCTGAATTTGAACCGTAAATGTTTCATACTGACGCACGGAAAACCAATGAGTACGTGCTGCCGCCACTATCGAACTGTAAACAAATTTTTGATTCCATTTGGGGTTTGCAAATAATTCGCAAAAATTATGTCCGCTATTGAGCAGAAACGAAGAAAAAGCCTAACATGACTTTCCAAGAGAGTGAATTGTTATTGAATTTGATGGCAGCAAGCATAATCAACATAGAGAATAAGAAAACAAATTATAGCCTACACATTGTATATTTCACTAAAGAAATAAGGCTCTCCTCCCATGGCACTACAGCTCTTGAAGGGCCTTAGCCTACCAAGCGACCGCTGCTCAGCCCGAAGGCGTGCAGGTTATGAGGTGTCGTGTGGTCAGCAGGACGAATCCTCTCGGCCGTTATTCTTGGCTTTCTAGACCGGGGCCGCTATCTCATCGTCAGATAGTTCCTCAATTCTAATCACGAAGGCTGAGTGGACCTCAAACCAGCCCTCAGATCGAGGTAAAAATCCCTGACCTGGTCGGGAATTGAACCCGGGGCCTCCGGATAAGAGGCAGGCACGCTATCCCTACACCACGGAGCCGAAAAAAAAGGCAGTATTCCTTAATTCGTACACGATATAAGCTATAATCGAGAATTCATCTTAGGCCTACCTATGTATTGGGAATTTCAGGTTATGTTCGATCATGGATAACATTGACAGTGTCGAAGCTTTTGTGTGTCTGTTGTGTCTGAAAATCGGTGTCGTCCTAATCCTCCAGATATGTCGCACGTTCTTTTATTCATCTAGGACGGTTTTTAATTGCATAATCTTGATCATATTACCCGTCGCTGTGATTTTCTGTTTCAATTAGATAGATATTCCAGCCGTCTACGAGCTGCCATCTTGGAAGGATATTGTCTGGCCAACTAATCTCTGGTAAAATGTTAAACCGAGATAATACCCGTTACCCGAGATAATGTTGTTGGTGAATACAAACTTAACTGCTATCTCGGTGTACGTAGCTTTAAACTAAGATAAAAACTTTTACTCGCATTGGTGAATTAAGGTTTTGTGCCATTAGCTAGTAATCGCGCTTCAACACTCAGCTGCGCAAGTCTTCACTACGAATCAGCTGCGTCGAACATTTTGTGTGCATTTCCGCTATTTTTTAATATTTAAAGAAATTGGAGGAAATAATTAGGTGACAGACAACAGTTTTTTATAATTCTTAGTTTTCGGTGGCTAAAATGGAATAAAAATTGTAATTTTTCTCCACTATGTGGGGCCCGCCCCTTATCGCCGCCAGTGTATAAGAGGTCTGGGTATGTCTATCAGATAGCTGATGAATATGTTTCCTTTGTGGACAGATCACATAGCAATGTATTGGTTGGAAGAAGGTCAAACTGATGCTTTGTCAGAAGTACAGATATTTCGCTGATCTCACGCTGTACTTGAAACGACACAATCTTAACAAGTTCACTGTTTACTTTCTTTGCTTACGTTAACCAACACTGTGATGCAGAATAAAACCAAGGCAGGTCATGTAACCAAGAAACAACCGAAAGAACAAAACAATAGCATTTTATACGCGCGACTGCATCACAGAAGTTGCTGTTTGTCCTTGACCAGTGGCTGGCGGATTTAAGAGGCGAGCCCAAATCGTTGATCTGTACAGGCTGGATCGCGACTCAGGTCAATGGCATTGGAAGGGTGTTTCACGGCGAAAGAGGAAATTTCCCAACGGAACTTCAGTGCGAGTTAACTTACATAATCTTGACGTGGTCCAAAGGCCAAGGTGCTGATTTATTTTCACACTACCGACAAAAGCCCTTCTGCTTCTTTTTAAATACCGACTAGAGCTGGTAATACCTTTGGTTTCCTCCGGAATTAACGTTCGTCGCGTTAAATCGTCCGAATCTTGTACTGAGGGGATGCTCCCTTGCAACATTTTTTTTATGTGTGTGTTTAAAATCTGCTTTACGTCGCACCGACACTGATAAGTGTTATGGCGACGATGGGGTAGGAAATGGCTAGGAGTGGGAAGGAACGACTGTGGCCCTAATTAAGATACAGTCCCAGCATTTGCCTGGTGTGAAAATAGGAAACCATGGAAAAACCATTTTCAGAGCTACCGACATCGAGGTTCGAACCAACTATCACCCAAACGACGTGGCCACTCGCTCGGCACAGCGTAATTATTCAATCCAGTGATTCCAAAGTCTGGTGAGTTATGCGACTCGGCTGTATAGTGTTTAGGCGAAAGGCTCAACACCTCCCACACACATTCGGTGGATGTTCAACTTTGACAGGCCATGCGTATCGTATTTGCCACACTTTTTTCCATTCCCGTCCAGTTTTAATCAACATCACACCAACTCGTACAGTGACTCTGAAGGCTGTTGCTCAATTCTGGACGTCAGATGTAAGCTCCAGGGGCACTGAACTTGGGAGCGTGGGTTGGTGACCACGGGGACCTAGCTGAGTCCTGGCATTCCTTCCAATTACTCAGTAGCAACGATTAGGGAGCACGAGGGGGCGGACGAATCTCCACCCCACTTTGTTAGGAAAACATTACATTTTATTCCATTTTTGCCGGTTGAAACTCCCTTCTAATTCCCAATCGCCACTACTGCCAGGCTCCTCACTTTCATCTATCCTATCTGACCTTCCTCTGTACAAGTCCCGCTGTCTTACCAGATAATTCCTTCATTTATTTTCCTTCATTATTAACACAATTATTAGCGGAAATACGCTCAAAATGTCGTTCGTCGCGGCTAACCAATTTGTATAGCAGCACCATTAACGTCTTTGAGCACCAAAGCGAATAACGAAGACTTTGCATGTGCTGTGAGGAAGGGTAGCACGGGTATTATTATTATTATTATTATTATTATTATTATTATTATTATTATTATTATTGCCAAGGTTATGGATACTGAGGTATGATTCACCCGCTTGCCGCGCGCATTCGTCAGTCTGGCAGTCTCTTTCATGTCTGTTAGTTTCTTTGTGTGTATTGAAACACTGAATGATTTTTAACTGTATAATCACGCCGTACTTTTATTTAATTGTAATACATGTGTAATATTGTTCCTTTCGTGCAAGTTTGATTGTATAATAACTGAATCAAAATCTCAGAAAACTATTATTAGTACATGTAAGCTGGTAAACTATCAACCTTTACCTCTCTGACGAAATTCGCTCAGAGAGCATTAAAACACATTGTAGCCTTTTTTTGTTCAGTTTTGATGTATATACCCCGCCTCTCCCCCAACCCGCTATATCCCACAAACATGGATACATTTTGTTGTCTGTACATCACCCCCCCCCCCCCTTCTAATTCCCAATCGCCGGTACTTCATTTACTTGTGCCGGGCTCCTCACTTTCATCTATCCTATCTGACCTTTCTTGGCCAACTGTTGTTCTTTTCCGACTCCGACGGTATTAGAGCACTCGAGGCCTAGGGAGTCTTTTATTTTCACGCCCTTGTCTTTCCTTGGCCGATACCTTCAGTTCTCGAAATATCGGATTCCGTCTATTTTTTCTCTCTGATTAGTGTTATATAGAGGATGGCTGCCCAGTTGTACTTCCTCTTAAAGCTATAATCACTAACTTTACATGAGAGCAGACAGAAGCTGTTAGCTACATTTAAGGCAGGTCGAATCGACAGTTCCAGGCATGGTAACAGCCAGTACGATAAGGAGTGCGGCGGATGGCATAAGGCTGAACTGTTTTATGATCACTTACCATTGTTCATTACTGGGTTCTCCCTGCACATACGATAGTAGCACATATCTTCATTCCTGCGAAACATACACATTCAGTAGTGTACCAATAAGAAGACACGAACAAAACAAGTCACATCAAAATCGTCGGTTTTGCATTTACCTCTGACGCAGGGCGTAACATTCGTGCTATGGGCCCGCCTGCCAAAATAAAAATTCGGCCCCCCTCAAATAAAATGCTGAACCTATGAATCTATATAAATAAAATTGTAACGACCATGTGTCTGTACCTTTATTTTGGTGAAATTTCCGTACAGTGATGCGTTTCAGGTGTAATAATGACCATCTGCATATCTTTAAACGTTGGTGTCTGTCTGTTTGTCTGTTTGTTAGTCTATAAGTTGAAAACTACTGAATATATTTCCACCAAACTTCATATTTAGAATCCACATGTCCTTGGGTAGGTTTTAGGGCCAATATTGTTTCTAAATCTCTGAACTGACTAGGGGTTTATACGAAACCGAAACCGTGTTTTGCACTCCCACAAAATATACACAACCAAACTTAGTGTAAATCTACCTGCCTTAATGGAAATAAATTTCTAAACTTTTTTTCTCATGTGCATCATTTCGATACGAGGATGAATACAAAGGGCACTAGGAAAGTTTTGCAGTACGCAAAAACGGTTGGCTGGACAGCCCTGTTATGGTGAGGAATAAAAAGAGGCATGAAAACCGGTCTAGAAGACAGCAAGGCGCGACCTTCACACCAGCTTTTTTTATTGCTAGTTCTTTACGTCGCGCCGACACAGACGGGTCTTATGGCGACGATGGGACAGGAAAGGCCTAGGAATGAGAAGGAAGCGGCCGTGGCCTTAATTAAGGTACAGCCCCAGCATTTGCCTGGTGTGAAAATGGGAAACCACTGAAAACCATCTTCAGGGCTGCCGACAGTGGGGTTCGAACCTACTATCTCCCGAATACTGGATAATGGCCGCACTTAAACGACTTCAGCTATCGAGCTTGATCACACCAGTTGTTACCAAGCAGTGGGACTGAAATCAAGTTTAGATATCAGTGTGTTCTAAAGGTGAATATCGTGCAATTATTCACTACAATTTTGCTCGTGGATTAACTGTTGACCAGTGCCTGGAGGAAATGACTCCTGTGCTGGGGAAATACTGTCCACATCGGACAACAATTTTCCGCTGGTACAAAGAGTTCCAGAGGGGATATTTTGGGGTTGAAGACGATCCTCGTTCTGGGCGACCGTCTGAATCAGTGACTGAGGAAAACACTGAAGCTGCGAGGAAAATGTTGCAGCAAGAAAGGCGGTTGACATATCGAAAGGTAGAAGAGACCCTCCACATCCCTGCACCAGCTATTCATTCAATTCTACACGACCATCTCCATGTTAGAAAGGTTTGTTCCCATTGGGTGCTCCATTCACTTTCAGAGGAACAAAGGGCACATCGAGTGAATTGGTGCCGAAAAATGCTAAAACAGTTTGAAAATGGGACTTCGCGTAACGTCAATAGCATCGTTACAGGTGACGAAACTTGGCTTTATTATAACGATGTCCCAACAAAGTCCCAGAACAAGGTGTGGCTGTTTGAAGATGAGGGTACTTCTGTGACTGTGAGAAAGTCAAGGTCAGTGAAGGAAAGGATGATTGCAGTAGTCTTCACTAAACGGGGCATTCTGAATCGGGTTGTACTAGAAACACAAAGGACAGTTACTGTGAAGTTGTACAGTGAGACTTGTCTGCCTCAGGTCATCCAGGCTCTCAAGCAACTCCGTCCAATGTCACGGCTCAACACTTGGTTTTTGCATCACGAAAATGCTCCAGCACATCGTGCTAATGTAACAATGGATTTTCTTGCCAGATCAGGGTTGACTGTGCTTGATCACCCTCCATACAGTCCTGATCTTGCTCCATGTGACTTCGCACTCTTCCCAGAAGTGAAGATGAAGCTGAAAGGGTGGCGTTTTGCATCCGACGAGGAGCTTCTGGCAGCATGGGACCAAGAGTATGAAAATGTAACCGAAGAAAAGTGCAGAGTTGGTTCAGTGACTGGTTTCGACGTATGGAGAAGTGTATTGAGTGTGGTGGAAACTATTTTGAAAAAAGTCTAAAGCGTTCACTCACATTGCAAAACTTTCCTAGTGCCCTTTGTAAAGTAGATATAATTAACGGACCGTTTTTCGGTACAAGTCCCACCGGACTTAACTCAAAAGCGGATGCGTGTAAAGCGTATTTCTTATAACTTGAAAATTACTGAAGATATTTCAACGAAACTTCATATTTAGCATCCACCTGTCCAAAGGTAGGCTTTAAGGTCCATTGGGGGTTTATAGGGAACCGAAACGGTGATTTTACTCTCCCACAATATATATAATACCAACCTGACTGGAAATCAACCAATCTTGATGGAAATACATTTCTAAAACTTGTTTTCTTCTTGTGCATTTCTTCGACAAGAGGATTAATAAGGGATGTATCATGAACGGCCGGTTTTGCAGGCTAAGTCCAGCGAACATAGCCCAAAAGGTGTTGTACGTGGAGCAGTTTCCTTATCTATCTATATAAATAAAATCGTAACGACTGTGTGTCTGTGTATTGACTATTTTGGCGAAATTTTCGTACAGCTATCCGTTTACGGGGTTATAATGACCATTTGCATATTTTTAGCTACAGTTCCCTGAAAGTGCTAAATTTTCCCACCTCGCCCAAAATCAAGATTGCGGCACAATCTGCCAGACGAGGTAGAAAATTGAAATTAGGAAAAATTATCAGTTTTAGCCGGTCATCGACGGAAAATTTCCAAGATCTTTAATGTTTTCACTTTTTATTCGCGAAGAATATCGGAACATGGAGACAATTTAAATGACGGTGCAGACCTTCGTTTCGAGGCATTTCGGGGCTAAACGGTGAGTCCTATCTTAAATCGGATGGCACAATCTCGTTCAATTTGAAGTGTTCTACAACTTTGGTCCTATATGACTTTTTGTCGTCTCTCTCTTCCTTATACTTTAGATTTGGCTTATTTCTCGATGTTGTGCTTTTTACACGTATATTACATAGTTTGACACACTTATAGGAAATAATTTAGCACGCGCATTGACACGACCAATGGCTATATTGCGAACAAAATTTCATGATTTAGCTTCCACACAAGTATGTTAAAATGTAAAATGTTAAAAATGTACCCACATTTCACCCCATCCAAATATCGTAACTCAGAGGAACGTACAAATATGGAAGATACGAGAAAATATTTTAAGACCAAACATGTAGACCGATAAAAGTGGCGTCTGATGGTGCAAACAGTTTGTTGATATGAAGTACCGTTTAGGAGCAGTAAATCTCGAAATGAAGGTCTGCACTTAAAAACGTACCCATGCTTATATGTCATCTATATAAATATAATCGTAATGACCGTGTGTCTGTACATTGACTATTTTGACGAAATTTCCGTACAGTTATCCGTTTCAGGAGTAATAATGACCATCTGCATATCTTTTAGCTTTGGTGTCTGTTTGTTTGTCTGAGTTCTTATAACCTGAAAACTACTGTATATACTTCTACCAATCTTGATATTTAGAATCCACCTGTCCTTGGGTACGTTTTAGGGTCGATATTATTTCTGAATACCTAAAAATCTTGATGGTTTATCCTAAACGATGATTTTGCACTCCCACAAAATATGCACGTCCAAAATTAATGGAAATCTACAATCCTTAATGGAAATCAACTTCTAAAGCTTTTTTCTCATGTGTTTCATTTCGATAGGAGGATCAATAAGGCAGATATCATTAACGGACGGTTTTTCAGCACACGTCCCAACGGACTTAACTCAAAAGCGGGTGCGTGTAAAGCTTATTTCTTATAACTTGAAAACTACTGAAGGTATTTCAATCAAACTTTATATTTACCATCCACCTGTCCAAAGGTAGGTTTTAAGGTCCATACCATTTCAAATTCCTGGAATGGACTGGGGGTTTATAGGGAACCGAAAGAGTGATTTTACTCTCCCATAATATATACAAGACCAACCTAACTGGAAATCAACCAGTCTTGATGGAAATCCATTCTTCTCATGTGCATTTTTTCGACAGGAGGATTAATAATGGAGATATCATGAACGGTCTGTTTTGCATTTTAAATCCAGCGGACGTACCCCAAAAGGTGTACGTGGAGCAGATTCCTCATCTATCTATATAAATAAAATCGTAACGACCGTGTGTCTGTACACTGATTATTTTGGCGAAATTGTCGTACAGCAATCCGTTTAAGGGGTAATAGTGACCATCTGCGTATTTTTAGCTTTAGTTTCCTGAAAGTTCTAATTTTTACGCACCTCGCCTGCCAGATGAGCTAGAAAATTGAAATTAGGCAAAATTGTACGTTTTAGCTTGTAACCGACGGAAAACTTCCAAGGTCTTTAAATTTTTCACTTTTATCCCCGAAGAATATCTAAATATGGAGGCAATTTTAATGATGGTGCAGACCTTTGTTTCGAGGTATTTCGTGGGATAAACGGGAAGTCCTATCACATAACGGATGGCACAATCTCCGTTCAATTTGGAGTGATCTACAACCTTGGTCTTATGACTTTTAGTCGTATACGTATCCCTTATATGTAAGATTTGTCTCTATTTCTCGATTTTAAGTAAATTTCTACTTTTTACAGGCAATATCATACCTTGTATTCACGCATACGGAAGATAGAATCATCAAATTCTACACGAACATTGGCCCTCCTAGTAGCTATATGTGTGCCACATGCTATGTTTGTAGCTGTCACATAATTATCCGAAAAGTAATGCAATGTGAGATAATCTTACCCAAATGTCACCCAATTCAACGTTTCTAACTCAATCTGACTCATAAATAGTTGAGTTGCGAGAAAATATCATAGGATCAGCCATTTAGGCAGCTAAATATGGCGTATTATGGTACGTACAGTCCGTTTGTCGATATGACGTACCGTTCATCAGCAGTTAATCTGTAAATGCAGGTCTGCAATATTGTAAACATGCATATACTTTCGTATGTCGGTCTATATATATTCATTGGTGTCGAACTGTAGTGACCGAGAAAGGGTGTGTCTGCTATTTTAATCAGTACTCACCACACCGATTTTGACTGGCAGTAGGAATGGGGTCCTTCTCCAACTCCTGTGTAACTGGCATTAGTAAGGAGGGTCTGCCATTGTAATTAATAATTCACTTCTGGATTTGACTTGCAGAAGGCAAGGGAGCATGCAATTTTGTTCAAAACTCCTCTACCCGATTCCGATTGTGTTTGGCTGTAGGCAAGGGTGCCCGCCATTATAAACAAATGTACCCATCTAAAATTTGACTGGCATTAGGCATCGTGGCCTACTATTTTAATGAAAACTATGCGTACGTCAGTGTCTATGACATTTGCAAATATATATATATATACTCCTGCTACCCTTCCGCACAGCACATGCAAAGTCTTCACTACTTGCTGTGGCGCTCTACAAATCGGTTAGCCGCAACGAACGACATGTTGTGCGTATTTCCGCTAATAATGTTGTTATTCTATATAAATACAATCGTAGCGTCCCTGTGTCTGTACATTGACTCTTTTGGCGAAAGTTTCATTCGGTTATCCGTTTCAGGTGTAATAATTACCATCTGCATATTTTTTAGCTTTGGTGTGTGTTTGTCTGAGTTATTATAACTTGAAAACTACTGGATATATGTCTACCAAACTTGATATTTAGAATCCACCTGTCCTTCGGTAGGCTTTAGGGCCAATGTTGTTTCTAAATTCTTGAATTGACTGGGGGTTTATACGAAACCAAAACCGTGAATTTGCACTCCCACAAAATATACACAGCCAAACTTAATGGAAATCTACCTGCCTTGATGGAAATCAATTTCTAAAACTTTTTCTCATGTGCATCATTTCAATATGAGAATTAATAAGGAAGATATCATTTCCAGTCTAAGTTCGAACGGACGTTTTTTAGCTTTTTTTGTCGATTTATCTGTTTGTCCGTTTGTTGAGTTCCTTTAACTGGGAAACTACACCATATACTGTATTTCTACCAAACTTTATAACTTCCCTTGGGTAGAAATTAGGGTCAATATTATTTCTAAATCCCGGATTGGTTTGGGGGTTTATAGGAAGTCGAAATAAAGATTTTACACTCCCACAACATATGCATGGCCAATCTTAATGGAAAAATGGCCAGCCTTAATGGAAATCAATTTCTAAAAATATTTTTCTCACGTGCACCTTTTCGGTAGAAGGATAAGAAGGGAGTTATCATTATTGGACTGTTTTACAGGCAGTCATATCATTTCAAGTTGCGTTAAATGGTTTCACTAAAGAGCCATTTTACTCTTTTCGAAAGAACAGATAATAAGAGAGGTTCAACGACTGGTTTTATGAGTCTTCAGCCACAGTGCTACTTTTTTTACACCAATGAGAAGAGCATCTTAGCTCTACAAATTTACACTGTCCATGCCTATCAAAGGCACAACCTACATTTAACAAAATTAAACAGTACTCACTGTCTTAACTGATATCTTTAACATGAAATGAATGTAATGGAGTTTAACAGGGGTAACAAGTACCCATTCTACATGGCCTTTGGTAAAAACAAAAGGTTAAAGTTAATGGCCAAAACCAAAATAGTAAGGAGGCGAACCCTTGCACTCCTAGAAATTTACATGAAATACTTAAAACCTTATTTGGGCTTATGGCCCGACGTTACAGAGGCTAAGCCTATACTACGGAGGTGACTAGACGAAGAAAAATATTTGTTATAGAAATTACAAGATAGATTTTAAAGGGCACAAAATCATAGTCACCTCAAGATCAAGCTGAGAGGGAATACAAGAGGGTACCTCACTCTCTATACCCTGATTTCGGTTAAGTTCTTTCGACTTGTTTGACATTTACATCCAAAGTTAGAAATTTACACTTTAGAAAATAAAGTTCCATCATTAAAGTTTGAAACCTTCCCCTCGAGCAAGCTTTGAATGACTATCACACGTTAAACAGGATCTGCCATTACCTTGAGCTGGTGGACCTTCCGAAGATGGATGCGGCGTCCCCTGCCTCCGTTACGAACACACTCTAGACTGGAGCGATCACAAAGACAACCTGGTGCGAAATTTGCCAGCTTTTATAGCGGAGGGGAAAGTTCCAGAAACCTCTGGGCCAAGGCCCTGACTCACCCCCAATTTTCATTGGATAATCAAATAAATATCAAAATTTTATCATTGGTGAACAAATAAATGTACACAATTTTTCATTGGTCATTGGCGAGAAGAGATAGAAGTGTTGATAACTTTTGAACATCAAAAACAAACACTAAACATTCCAATCGAAACAGACTTTCAACGTATTAGGTCGTGTTACGTACATGTAGTACGTGTTGAAGAGATGTTAAGTACAGAACAAAAATGGCCAGCCGGACACCAGTGGGATCCGAACCCACAACCTCCCGATTTCGTGTCGTTTGCTCTACCAATTGAGCTATGGTGGCCTAGGCCATCTTTGTTCTGTTTGAAAGGAAATCGTGAAATCGGGAGGTTGTGGGTTCGGATCCCACTGGTGTCCGGCTGGCCATTTTTGTTCTGTACTTAACATCTCTTCAACAGTCCGACTCGTTGGCTGAACGGTCAGCGTACTGGCCTTCGGTTCAGAGGGTCCCGGGTTCGATTCCCGGCCGGGTCAGGGATTTTAACCTTAATTGGTTAATTCCAATGGCACGGGGGCTGGGCGTATGTGTTGTCTTCATCATCATTTCATCCTCATCACGACGCGCAGGTCGCCTACGGGAGTCAAATAGAAAGACCTGCACCTGGCAAGCCGAACCCTTCCTGGGATATCCCGGCACTAAGAGCCATACGGAATTTCATTTCATCTCTTCAACACGTACTACATGTACGTAACACGACCTAATACGTTGAAAGTCTGTTTCGATTACAATGCGGTCGTGAAAATTCAATATTCATTCACTAAACATTCCAGTTTAGGAAATCTCAACACACAAAATTTATCTTTAATTTTATTAGTTCATTTTCACCCTAGAGGGCGAGACGTAAGTTTATAGTAGCGACATCTGTTGAGAAATGTCCAAACTTCTTGTACTAGTAGTCTCAAAGTTTATGTTGCAGATGGGCTTATCCAAGGCGCTTAATTTAAATGCGCGGGTGGGTGTACCTCCGGTACAATAATAATACATGGGAAGCATCCTTACTTACTTACTTACTTAGACAAGAAGATGTCTATTTAGAAGCATCGAACTTTTGGCTGACTACAGAGCAAATGTTCCCCGAAACAGAAGGTTTTATGTTGGCTATACAAGACCAAGTCATTCCAACAAGAAGCTACCTGAAAAACGAGGTGAGAGACCCAACAGTCATGAGGGACTCGCGCCGATACGGCTGCCAAACGCAAGAAACCATCCATCATGTTATTTCCGGATGCTCACACTTCTCAGCAAGGGAGTATAAGGTACGCCATGACTCGGTTGCCAAGATTTTTCACCGAGAAATTGCTATTATATACAGACTGGTTGATGAAAGGCTTCCCTATTTTAAGTACTGCGCTCAAACTGTACTCGAAAATGACGTAACCAAAAAACTACTGGGATCGAACAATTATCACGGATAAGGCGACTACCCACACCAGACCCGATATAGTGGTGTTAGAGAAGGGAACACAACGTGCCGCTCTGATCGACATAGCTGTCCCGAACACCGGGAACCTCCATGAAAAGTATACTGAGGAAATCAACAAGTACACATCACTGGTGGAGCACATTCAAAAACTATGGCCCTATTGTACCAATTATCATTTCGAGTACAGCTGCTATACCTAAAACTCTGGCGGAAGGACTGAAGAAGTTGGATGTCAACACCAACATCTACAAAACCATGCAGAAAGTGGCAGCCATTGCCACGCAGTGTTGACAGGTCTACAAATACAAATTCGGTAGATTGTACGTAAAAGTCTCGGGAGTTTATGAAAAGTTTGGTAGTTTTTCGAGCACTGAAATGTTATGATATAACTAAATTAAAGAATGCAATAGTCATTTGAAGTTA
Organism: Anabrus simplex; assembly: GCF_040414725.1. Lineage (NCBI taxonomy): Eukaryota > Metazoa > Arthropoda > Insecta > Orthoptera > Tettigoniidae > Anabrus > Anabrus simplex. Next base: position 785,106,159 of record NC_090265.1, read on the forward strand.
TTATGAGAAAAATATACAATATCACTCACCCGTACTCTCTGGCCACTCTATTCTTCTTCTTCTCTCCAATCTTTATGTAGATGTAGTTATTCATCAGGCGTAGAAATTGTATGCCAGTTTTGAAGTCGTAGCAGGATGCAGATTTTGTATTCTATATGCGGGTCGAGTGATACAGTCAAGCGTGAGTTTTGAGTTCAATAAGAAGGGAGAGATTACGTAATTCGAGCCTAAAATGAAAGCTGGGAAGTACCCAAAGAGTGATGTTATCGATAAAACGTCACGCGGCGAGACGAGGGGAGTTTTCGGCACAAATATATTATGTCCCATCAAACATTATTATTCATTTTCCTTAACACTGGATTAGAAGAAATATCGGCAGATTTTTGTTTCTTCGGGTTTTCTGGTGAGTTGCAAAAAATCGGGAGATCTCCTGAAATTTCGGGAGAGCTGGCAACAATGTTGCCACGACTGGAATTGTTCTCAAATTTATGGGTTCAGATTCTGCGTAAAATGTAATGTTAATTAAGGTTTGTTGTGTTTCGATTTCTTAAAATCTGTACAATTGCTTGAATATCATTACCACGAAAGAGTGCAACATAAATAAATAAATAAATAAATACATAAATAAATAAATAAATAAATAAATAAATAATAACAATAGTATAATAATTGCACTGTAAAGGCCACTGCTTGCTGGTGATACGCGGTCGACCGGGCGAGTTGGCCGTGCGGTTAAGAGCGCGCGGCTGTGAGCTTGCCTCCGGGAGATAGTGGTTTCGAATCCCACTGTCGGCAGCCCTGAAGATGGTTTTCCGTGGTTTCCAATATTCACACCAGGCAAATTCTGGGGCTTTAAGGCCACGGCCGCTTCCTTCCAACTCCTAGGCCTTTCCTATCCCACCGTCGCCTTAAGACCTACCTGTGTCGGTGCGACGTAAAATCACTAGCAAAAAAATAAATAAATAGATATGTGGTCGCTTCGCTCTTAATGAAGGAATAACTAGAGAACTTTGAGAGATTACTTCAGTAGCTGAAATATATTTCTTGGCACTGAAAACGGCCGAGATCATGTTTAGTTAAACTTTGAAATGCAAAGTGGCGTTACCAAACAGACTCAGTTTCAGTTCTGACTCTCCTGGATTATTTTAAAAATTAAACAGAAATCGAGTTGACCGTGCCGTTAAGGCCACCACAGACAGAAAGATAAGCTAAACTACGATAGACAGCCATTTAAAAATGGAGGATTGTTCGAAGAGGGGATTTTTTTATTGGGCGCTGTCGTGGAAGATGAGGAAAGAGAAAGAAATAGAAAGAGGAGAATAATTCGTGGTAAATTCCATCATTTGATCCAAGCATTGCATGGAAATGATGAAGAATTAAACATTATTTTCGTCTAAATCAGCAACAGCAACAGTTCGTCTATTATTGAGGATGATACTAAGAAAAAATCAATATGAAGTACCCAAATTATAGACTGTAGGGTAAAAATGTATGGAAAAGTAATAAACGATGCGTGCAATCAATTTCCAGAGTTTAATTTATTTCTTGCCAACAGTTGACTTTAATGGCTAAATACAGTGAAATCTCGATATCTCGAATCCCTCGGGAGCTAAATTTTATTTCGAGTTATCGAAATTTCGAGATATAGAGTACATAATTGAATCATATGTATCTTAAGGACTTACATTATTTTTATTTTTAATAGTATTTTAAAATCTACAAACAAACTCTATTTTACGGCGTCACTTGAATTATAACCCTTATTATAGAAACTTTTTAAAAGGCAGGATACAGTACATACAGTAGTGAAACAAGAAACATACCTCGGTTAAAACCTTTGGAAAAAATCCGATAGTCTCTTCCGTTTGTTACTGTTGACCTTTGCGCCATTCACGCTGAAGTTTCTCGTCATACCACAGAGCCAAGATTCGTAAACGGAGCTTGTCATCCGCGACTTCGGGGGGTTGCTCTCGTACATGACCAGTAATTCATTCACACCCGATAAACAGCGAGGCTAAACCGATTTTCCGATCATTAGAAGTTTTAGTTTTTCGGTTCCCGTCATATTAGCTCCCAGCATCACTGTAAACATTTCTTTACTTGTTAACTGTTCCTCACAAACCACAAATGCCGTATTGCACAGTTAATGTTGTACAAAATTCGAGTTACAAAGTATTTTTTGCTTAAAATAAGGAAATAAGCTTCGAGAAATCGAGAAATTCGAGTAACCGAATTTCGAGCAATAGAGAAATAAATACAAAAGGAGAATACAAACGGCCGGGAAATATAAGTTACTTCGAGATACTGAAAATTCGAGTAATGGAAGTTCGAGATATCGAGGTTCGAGTGCATCTTTAATCATTTGAGAGACAAGTATATTTTTATCTTCAACCAGTCTTTCTTTCCTTCTTTCTATCTTTCATCTGCCTTCCATGATAATTAACAAACACAGAAACAATTAAGCAATATAGTAGGTGTACCGGGCGGTACACCTCTACGCCGTAAAGTTCAATCTTCCGCCAATAAATCCTCCTCTACCGGAGAAGCTGTGAACTTTTAGAACTGAAACAAGAAATGTTCCCCTGGAATAATTCATGAGTTTTCTCAGAAGAGGTCTCTACTATAAATTTTGGGATTACAAAGTTGTCTATACTGTGTGGATTTCAACGTGTTTTGTTTTCTATGGATCAAGAAGTGTGGACATTCGCTAACAGATGTCTCTACCCCCCCCCCCAAAATACTATGATCATGCACCCTGGTGCGAAGGGAAGGAACTTTTTGAAGAAATTTTGTATTCGAAAGTTTGTCTTTACTAAATTTTGTTCTTTCATTTTTTGGATTGGCAATATTAATCTTTCTTTCCGCCAGTTTTGAACTCAGTCAATCCCGAATTTATTTAATTAATTTTTGACCAATAGTGTCTTTCTTCTTCGATGTTGATGTATAACTTTTAGCTACCCAATAAAGTTGAGTGGATGTGTCTTAATTATTCATGAAAGGTCTCGAAGCTTCCACAAGGGTTTAAAAACTGCTGATTTTCTCGGCTCTTGGCCACTTCAACATCTTGCTTAGTGTATAGAAGCATAGCAGGGGGCGGGTAGCGCCTCTTCCTTCGGGCAGCAGCTCTTCAACAAGATAATGGCCGATTAACATCTTTCTTTTCTCTTTGCTAGCTCAGCAGTTTAACCCGCGGGGCAGGTCCGAAACCTTTAATATGTAACCTTTAAACATGCAAATCTTTTCCTACCTTGTAAAACTTCATACATCTTTAAAAGTAATTCGAGAATAGAGAGTGCTTTACCCTCTCGAGCTCCCCTTCAATTTGAATTTGAGGTGACTGTTTTCGTAACCGTTTTTCTCTTCCTTCTTAATGTGTTGAATTTATTTTGTATACAAGCCACGTCCATAGATTGGGATTAGCCCCTGTGCAATAGGCCTAGTGCCTCTTAGGTTTTAAAAGGTGTATTTAGGAGTGCTAATTCACGCATCCATTCCTTTTACATTTTGGGCCATTTAAAATTAACCTAGTTTTTGTCCACTAAGGCCTGGTAGAATGGGTACAAGATACCCCTGTTTCCTTGTAAGTGTGCCTTGAGGGCAGTTTGTAGTAAAGTCCGTTTATGGCCTTTTAATAGGCTTGAAAGATTGAGAGCGGGTCAGCTCTTTCTGGTATGTTAAAATGTGCCTCGGGGAGGCGTGACATTTTGATTGCTGGGAGCAAGTGCTCCATTGTATTGAGGGAATTTCTGGCCTTTTCTAAAATATGTGGTTGTGAGCTGAGAGCTCAGAAATTGTTAAACTTTGGGGCTAGTAGCCCAGGATTTGTAAAAACCCCTTAACTTGTGCTTTCGTTTGTAAAGTTGCATTGTACCTGATTTTTCTTCGTTATTTCACCTAGTGAAAATTGTTAAATCTTGTTATCAGTTGAAAATATAATCTTTATTTAAATTTTAAATTCATCTTTCGGACTTGTAGTTAGACCCATTCCAGCCCGCACCTTCTTTCACCTCTGCTGATCCACCGAAACACGGTAACAGTAGGTACTGAGGTAATTCACGAAAAAGATTATTTGGTAGATGTCGGGCAAAAAAGTGATTGTGCGCATGCGCGAAGCTATGAAAATCGCCTCGTTGCTGATCTGTAAAATTTATCTTGGCATGGCTTAGGCTAGCGTAGCTTAACATAGTGCCATTCCATGTAACTTCATTGGAGCGATTTTTTTCGCTGGGTTGCGTGACAGCTTGGCTTTCTGTGTGTGGTGGCCTTTAAGGTCTCGCAACTATGAGTTTGCATTCAGGAGATAGTGGGTTCGAATCTTACTGTCCACAGCCCTGAAGATGGTTTTCCGTGGTTTCCTGTTTTCACACCAGACAAATGCTGAGGCTGTACCTTAATTGAGGCCACGGCCACTACGTTCTCAGTCCTAGCCCTTTCCGATCCTTCCATCGCTGAAAACTTAGAAGTATTAGTGTGACATTAAACAAGTAATAATAATAATAATAATAATAATAATAATAATAATAATAAGCCAATGAATGACCACGCCATGGCTTACCTTTCCTTTTATTTATTTATTTATTTATTTATTTATTTATTTGCATGGCGTGACTCACACTATGAAGCCTGCTATTCTGCCTGACCATGTGTTATAATGTACATATCGTGCACAATATATTACACACACACACACACACACACACACACACACACACACACACACACACACACACACACACACACACACACACACACACACACACACACACACACACACACACACTATAATACTAGACTGTATACATGGTTATAAAAACACGCAGTAGCGGCGATTAGGGGGAAAACAATATATGTTTATTCCATCTTAGCCGGCTGAAACTAGGAACTATAGGAATGATTAATAAAGCAATTTCTACAAGCTCTGTTGTCGTCGTATCAGCTAATTCTTTCCTTTATTTTATTTAATTATTAACAAAATTATTAAAAAACCTCTGTGGCTCAGGCGGCAGCGCGCCGGCCTCTCACCGCTGGGTTCCGTGGTTCAAATCCCGGTCACTCCATGTGAGATTTGTGCTGGACAAAGCGGAGGCCGGACAGGTTTTTCTCCGGGTACTCCGGTTTTCCCTGTCATCTTTCATTCCAGCAACACTCTCCAATAGCATTTCATTTCATCTGTCGGTCATTAATCATTACCCCAGAAGAGTGAGACAGGCTTCGGCAGCCGGCATTATTCCTACCCTCGCCGCTAGATGGGGGCTTCATTCATTCATCATTCATTCATTCATTCATTCATTCATTCATTCATTCATTCATTCATTCATTCATTCATTTCATTCCTGACCCGACTGAATGACTGGAAACAGGCTGTGGATTTTCATATCATTAACAAAATTATTAACGGTAATATGCACAAAATGTCGTTCGATTTGTATAGCGCCACAGCAAGTAGTGAACACTTCGAATGTGCTGTGAGGAAGGGTAGCAGAGGTATACTCTATTTTGCCGAGGTCATGGACACTGAGGTGTGATTCACCCACTTGCCGCGCGCATTCGTTAGTCTGGCAGTCTCTTTCGTGTCAGTTTCTTAGTGTGTAGTCAAATGCTAAATGAATTTTAATTGTAAAATTGTATAATCACGCCGTACTTCTATTTAATTGTAATATTGTTCCTTTGGTGAGAGTTTTATTGTATCGTATTGAATCAAAATCGCAAAAAATCTATTATTACCTCACTTAAGTTGGAAAACTGTCAACCTTTATCTCTCTGTGGAAATTCGCCCAGAGAGCGAAAAAAAAAAAAAAAAAAGAGAGAGAGAGACCAGTTTTTATGCATATCCTACCCCCGCCCCCTCTGCCTGCTATATCCCATAAGCCCGGGTACTTCTTGCTGTCTGTACATTTTTTGGACCCCGCTTTTAATTTCCAATCGCCGCTACTAAAACAGGTTAAAGAAAAGAAAAAGAAATGTATTTAAAATAATTCAGAATAAATAAAATTGTCCTAATGCATCAATAAACACAAATTTATTAAAATTTTAGTGAAACACTGAATGGTATAAGAGGAAAACAAATTTCATGTATTTACACTTAACTTGATCCGTCCAAGTACCACTGCCAATATTTCTGTTTAAATACCGGTTCAGATAGGGTGTCCCAAAGTAACTTAATTTATTAGCCGCAGTCATGTTCAAGCCGTCATCAATTCGCGCTCGTAACATAGCTCTGCATTCGGGAGGCGGTGGGATAATTCCACCGTTCGCTGTCCTAAAAATAGTTTTCCATGGTTTTCCATTCTCCTCACTAAGGCAAATGCTGGGACAGTTCCTGCGTTGTGGTTTTGTCACTTCACTGTCCAAGTCTTGACTAAAATTGTCCCACCATGTTCTCTTGAATTTAAATTGTATTTTACATTTAACGCTCCTGTACTGACGATACGTTCTAGCGGGGTAAAAGGGAAGACACGTGTATCAATGGCATAAATACATGATTCCTATCTTCTGTGATAAGGCAAACAACTTCTATCTCCTTTGCAGTTGTAACAAACATTAGTCAAAACTAGAAGGACATTCGTTATATGTATTACTGCACACACTTCGTGACTTTCACAAAAACCAGACCGCAGATCTCTTATCTCTGACCTTCTTTGAACAAGCTTTACCTTATCGTTTACGAGCTGCTTTCGTAACAGATTTAACACACCTTGCTGATTTTCTTCGTTTTATGCGCTGTCTGATCTCTGTACGCTTCGTAACCAAGGTCTCCTTTTCACGTAACACCTGTTGTGCATGTGAGCTCATTCTACTGTTAGCAGTAGTCAGTCTACACACTGCAAATTGGTCATACTGCGAACGGAGTCCTCGTACATACATACATACATACATACATACATACATACATACATACATACATAAACTCACCGGACACCCTAGTGCGCACCCACAGATGGATCGTTAAGCGAGCCTATACAGCGAAAGAGTCCCGTGCTCAACCACACGCACACTGTCTCTACGTGAGTATAAGGCAGTAGCGATCAGTGAGACATTGTTGTTTCAAGCGGACAGTGTACGTCAACATGGGTAGATGTAAGGATGTGACAGAGTGGCAAAAAAGGGGCAATCTTGTTTGGCCGTGCCCTTGGTCATACGGTGCGTGAAGTTGCTGGATTTCTTGGTCTTCTGCAGGGGACTGTTCAAGCAGTGGTATACTACACTTGGACACGAAACACGACGTCAGAATTGGGGTCGGAAAAATATCCTGCCTGAGACGGACCGGAGACGCGTTTTATGGCCTGTGAACCAAAGTCGCGTCCAAACCCGGCAGAAATTGCTGCAGTCAGTGAATGAAGGTCCATCCCAACCTGTTAGCGAGAGAGCATTGCGACGGGAACTGCTTGCAATTAACATTTGGAGGTGGTGACCTCGCAAAAAGGCCATTGCTCACGCAGCACATAAAACTGCGCGTCTTCAATGGGCTAGAAATCATCGAACGTAGAGAGTAGCTGACTGGCACACGTAATGTAGTCTCACGAATCACGTTTTTGCCTGTACAGTGGAACATAGATATCTCGAATCACCTCGGGAGCTATTTTATTTCGAGTTATCGACATTTCGAGATATAGAGAATACCATTTTTGAGCATGTATAGGCTCCGTGCGTATAGCATTGTGCTGTTGCGGGTGGAAATTACGAGAACTGTTTACGGGCACCTTCGTTAACAGCTGACCATAAGAAGCTGGAATATGTGTGATGTTTACATACATATATTCAATCATTTTACAGTGGCCCTCTATCGCTGAATCCATTTCTATGTTTCTAAAGCCATTATCCTATATATATAAAGCCACAAGGCTAACTGACTCACTCACTCACTGACTCACTGACATTAATGTTTGCCCACTTCCAAATGAGCTAGGAACTTGAAATTCTACAGTCTGATAGCTATTGGGGTGCAACCGAAGGAAAAATTCAAAAAAGTTCAATTTTTTTATATATAGCCCCCCTTACGCCCAATCAAATTATCGGACTAAAATTTAGTGTTAGACCCTTCCAGATGAGCTAGGAACTTGAAATTCGGCGGTCTGACAGCTCTTAGGCTGCAACCCAAGGAAAAATTGCAAAACGTTCAATTTTTTCATATTTAGCCCCCCTTTCGCCCAATCAAAGAAATTTCGTGTAAGACCCTTCCAGATGAGCTAGGAACTTGAAATTCGGCAACCTGATAGATATTAGGCTGTAACTCAAGAAAAAATTCCAAAAAGTTGAAATTTTTCATATTTAGCCCCCCTTCCACCAAATCAAAGTATCGGAGTGAAATTTCGTGTTAGGCCCTTCCAGATGAGCTAGGAACTTGAAATGTGACAATCTGATAGCTATTAGGGTGTGTCCCAAGGGAAAATTCCCAAAAGTTCAAATTTTTTGTATTTAGCCCCCCTTCGCCGAATCACTCAAATTTCTGTGTTACAGCCTTGCAGATTAGCTAGGAACTTGAAATTCGGCAATCAAATAGCTATTAGGCTGCAACCCAGGAAAAAATTCCAAAAAGTTGAAATTTTTCATATATACTCCCCCTTCCGCCCAGTCAAAATATCGGAGTGAAATTTCGTGTTAGGCCCTTCCAGGTGAGCTAGGAACTTGAAATGTGGCAATCTGATAGCTATTAGGGTGTGTCCCAAGGGAAAATTCCAAAAAGTTCAAATGTTTTGTTTTTAGCCCCCCTTTCGCCGAATCACTCAAATTTCGGTGTTACACCCTTGCAGATTAGCTAGGAACTTGAAATTCGGCAATCAAATAGCTATTAGGCTGCAACCCAAGGAAAAATTCCAAAAAGTTGAAATTTTTCATATTTAGCCCCCCTTCCGCCCAATCAAAATATCGGAGTGAAATTTCGTTTTGGGCCCTTCCACATGAGCTAGGAACTTGAAATGTGGCAATCTGATAGCTGTTAGAGTGTGTCCCAAGGGAAAATTCCAAAAAGTACAATTTTTTTGTATTTAGCCCCCCTTCGCCGAAATACTGAAATTTCGTGTTACACCCTTGCAGATGAGCTAGGAACTTGAAATTCGGCAGTCGAATAGCTATTAGGCTGCAACCCAAGGAAAAATTCCAAAGAGTTGAAATTTTTCATATTTAGCCCCCCTTCCGCCCAATCAAAATATCGGAGTGAAATTTCGTGTTAGGCCGTTCCAGATGAGCTAGGAACTTGAAATGTGACAATCTGATAGCTATTAGGGTGTTTCCCAAGGGAAAATTCCAAAAAGTTCAATTTTTTTGTATTTAGCCCCCCTTCGCCGAATCACTCAAATTTCGGTGTTACAGCCTTGCAGATTAGCTAGGAACTTGAAATTCGGCAATCAAATAGCTATTAGGCTGCAACCCAAGGAAAAATTCCAGAAAGTTGAAATTTTTCATATTTAGCCCCCCTTCCGCCCAATCAAAATATCAGAGTGAAATTTCGTGTTGGGCACTTCCAGATGAGCTAGGAACTTGAAATGTGGCACTCTGATAGCTATTAGGGTGTGTCCCAAGGGATAATTCCAAAAAGTTCAAATATTTTGTATTTAGCCCCCCCCCCGCGCAGAATCACTCAAATTTCGGTGTTACACCCTTGCAGATTAGCTAGGAACTTGAAATTCGGCAGTCTGACAGTTATTAGGCTGCAAACCAAGGAAAAATTCCGAAAAGTTGAAATTTTTCATATTTAGCCCCCTTCCGCCCAATCAAAATATCGGACTGAAATTTCGTGTTAGACCCTTCCATATGAGCTAGGAACTTGAAATTCGGCTGCCTGATAGCTATTTGGCTGTAACCCAAGGAAGAATTCCAAAAAGTTCAAAATTTTCATATTTAGCCTCCACCGAATCGAAATATCGGACTCAAATTTCGGGTAAGACCCTTCAGTTCCAGATGAGCTAGAAACTTGGAATTCTGTAATCTGATAGCTATTAAGCTGCAACCGTGGGAAAAATTCTATAAAGTTGAAATGTTTCATATTTAGCCGCTTTTCCGTCCAATCAAATTATCGGACTAAAATTTCGCGTTAGACCCTTCCAGATGAGCTAGGAACTTGAAATTTGGCAATGTGATATAAATTAGGCTGCAACTCAAGGGAAAATTCCAAAAAGTTCAAATTTTTCATATTTATCCCCCCACCGAATCAAAATATGGGACTCAAATTTCGGTTTAGAACCTTCCGTTCCAGATGCGCTAGAATATTGGAATTCGGCAGTCTGATAGCTATTAGGCTGAAACCCAAAGAAAATGCCAAAAAGTTAAAATTTTTCATATTTCATCCCCCCGCCCAATCAATATATCGGGCTCAAATTTCGTGTTAGAGGCTTCCAGATGATCTACGATCTTGAGATTCGGCGATGTGATGGCTATTAGGTTGCAACCCAAGGAAAATTTCAAATTTAGTTCAAATTTTTCATATTTAGCCCCCTCCCCGCCCAATCAAATTATCAGACTCAAATTTCGTGTTAGGCCCATCCAGATGATCCAGGAATTGAAATTAATCAATTTGATAGAAATTGGGCTGTAAGCCAAGAAAAAATTCCAAAACATTCCATTTTCTCATATTTACCCCTCCACCACCCAATCAAAATCCTCTGCACCCCTCCCCCCCAAACAAAATGGTGGACGCAATGATGCAGTGCCCTACAAAATTAATATTTGGCAATGCTCTAGATCCAAGCCTGTATCCGACGAAGAAATCGCAACAAGTTCAAATTTTGAATAATTAACCCACTGAAAAATCGAAATATGAAGCCAAATTTAATGACGATGCAGACTTTCGTTTAGAGCTATTTTGTGGCTGAACGGTAATTGCTATCAATCAACTGATTGCACTTTCGCGTCCTAAAATTAAGATGTCTACAATTTTGGTCGTATGACTTTTTGTCGTATCTCGGCCCCTTCTACCTTAGACTGACCTTCATTTCCCCGGTTTTTATCAATTTTGTTAAATTTCCATACATCCTTTACTGATTAACACACTCATAAGACAGATAGACACTAAATTCAGCACGCTCCCTGACACGACTATTGGCCATATGTAGACCGACTTTGATTATTCTACTGCTATGAATGTATGGGAAACTGAAGGAATAACTTACCAAGAAACACTACCTTAATTTCAGCATAATGTATGTACCGTAATCAATTTATGGTGAAGACCATGGAGATACGGCAAAACCTCAAACAACCAAAATTGTAGGTCGTTATATTGTCGTCCAGCGTGCCAAGTTTCAACAATGTAGGTGTCTGCTAAGTTGGCAAAATCTTTTTTCAACTTGTTTAAAGCGGTCGAAATTTGACATGGATCGATATGTTCACCTCCTTCCTTGGTATAAATACGCAAGATACTAGAAAAGGCCTAAGACAGTAATGTAGAAGACTAAAGGGGTCGTCTGATGGCGCAATCCATACTTTGATACGACGTACCGTTTGTCCGCAATAAATTTCCTAACCAAAGTCTGCACTATTTAGCGTGCACATTGTCTGGCTCTATATTATATATATAAAACTGTTTGGCTCACTGGCTGGCATAAATGTTTACCCACTTCGGCATGAGCTAGAAACTTAAAATTTGACAATATGATAGCAAATAGGCTGTATTGTGGAAAAGTTCCATATGTTGATTTTGTGTTATTTTTACTTTCCTTGCCTTAAACTAAATTTTGGACGATATGTTGCAGTGCGCCAAAGAATTAAAATTTGCCGCAGTTACATCATTGGCCTGCAACCGACGGAGAAATTCGAAGGAGTTGAATTGTTTAACGTCTTCATCTCCAGAAGTTATCAAAATCTGGAAGCAAATTTCATTATGGTGCTAAGTAACGTTTCGAGAATTTTGGTGGCTAAACTGTAAGTCGTACCGCCAAATGGACAAGACGTTCGGATCCCTTCATGAAGGGTTCTACAACTTCGGTCCCGGGAATTTTAGTCGTATCATGAACCCTTATGCCTTGGATAGAACTCCATTTTTCAGATTTAACGTCAATTTTTTACATTTTCCGTAATTAATTTACTGTTTTACACACTTATAGGACCGATAGAATCATGAAATTTGGCAGGCTCATTGGAACGTTTGTGGGCCACAAGTGACCAAATGCATGATTCTAGCACCCTGTAAACATGGAAAAACGAAAGTAATACGTAAACCCTGTACTCCTAATCCAAGGTTCTAAACCAATCTAGGGTCAACTCGAACGGATACGACAAAACATCAAATAACGGAAATATAGAGCGTTTCAACCACAATAAACCTGCCAAGTTTCAAGATTATAGCTCCCCGTTACGTTAGGAAAATAATTTCTTATCTTGCGAGAATCGTACGTAATTTTCACCACGTCGGAACGTTTAACGCTACCTCGTCTATAAATCGTGAATATACGGTACGAGGAAATATTAGAGGACCAAATATGTACGCGAATATATGCGCCGTCTGGTGGCGAATCCGTTCTTCGTAACGAAGTACCTTTTCGTCACAGTAGTTTTCCATGTGAGCACTTGAAATATAGAGGAATTGGGGGTTTGGGGGCGCAGCCCCCAACGAGCGAAAGCGAGTTAGAATCTAAAACCACATTCCCTGTATGTTGATCCGGTCATGTTTGTGATATAGATAGCCGCCGTGATGGATCACACTGACGTGAAGAGTACATTCTCTATGCCAAGTTTAGTTTTGTTTTGTTTCTGACAAAGTATATGATACCTGCGAATGTTTTTTCAGCTAATTTCTTATCTCACCATCCCCCCCTCTTTACAATTAATATACCATCCTTCATAGTTTAGGCTTTACTCGATAAAACAACTAGTGGCTGGGCATAACGCGAAAGCGGAACCAATAGATAAATTAAGAAAGAGAATCAGAAGAAGAAGAATCATTTTACAATGCTGTCTTCAGATGATTATTTTTTAATGTCAGAACTTCAGGGCAGAACTATATGCTTGTGTTTGGCTGCATTAATAGATACTGTGATAAAAAGGTTTTATTCACGACCTAATGAAATGCATTTGAAAAGACGGTGGATCATAGCAGTAAATCGCAAGAAGTAATTCGGGATTTATGCATTTTAACTAATAGGCTACAAAATATCTCTTTACAACATGTATTTTAACAATATTACAAATACTGTAGGTTAACAATTAAAAAAATATTATAGCAATGTTATATCTGCAAAGCAAGTTGCATTAGGCCATCTCTTTTAGAGCACACACATCATAATAGATACGCATTGTATTGTATTGCCATAGTCTTAATTATAGCCAGTATACTACTACTACTACTACTACTAATAATAATAATAATAATAATAATAATAATAATAGTAATAATATACCGTACTGTACTACAGACCAAAGTGTGAAATTATATAGCATTCCGTTACAACCTAACGAAATGGATTTGGAAAGGCAGTAGACAAATATAATTACACAAATAGGCCTCCATTACGCAATATTAATAGTTCACAGAAATACCGCATTTTACATCCGTAAATTCATGTCCTCGTCCCAAGGTGGTGCATTTCATTTTAAGCACACCCCTAATGGCAATGAGCTGCATGCACCCTTTTAATCACATACCAACCCTCATGCCAATCTTAAGTTTCTGGCGGTGTCAGGATTCAAGCCCGGGCCCCCGAAGAAGACAGCTAGTAGTGCCAACCGGTATGTTACAGAGGTGGACTTGATCATATTATAAATACAGACACACAATATAAATAATCACTTATTGGCAACTTTAAGTGATTCTGAACTTTTCTTCTCATGCATAATTTTTGATAGTGTACATGCGGTTTCAATATCAGAAATTTCAATAGGTCGAACATCAATCCTGAGCCTTTTTATCAGAAAAAGTTCCTCTACTTTCTTCCCCTTGTAGTTCTCTTTTCCTACGTTTGGGATGCGAGTCGAGACCACTCACACGGTCGATCAGTACGCGAGGTGACATGTTCTGAGCAATATGCATAAACAACAGCTGAAATATGTTTACATTTCATGGAAACAGTTATTCACCTTCATGAAATAATGATTGTTACCAAGACCTTTTTTCTTAGGAAACATGGTTATGTTTAGAATAAATTTAAATGTAAAATTAATCGACCTCCCTAGCAGCATTAACCTACGCTAACATAATATCGTATTCGAAATAGACCAAGGATATTTTTCTAAAGACAGCATTGTTGAATGTGTATATGAAGACTAATCTCGTTATCACCACTACTAATACATAAATTACTATGTTGCCTCTATCGTGAAATGGTAGGATATCTAATGAACCAATGTTTCTTTCTGACCACATTTGCAGTTATTGCTCTGTTGCTATTTCCTGCGAACTGTTTTTCTTGTAAATTTATTACATGACCACTTTCTGCAAGTTTGGAATAATGTGGCCAATTGTGGCTGGATGAAACACTCTGAAATCCCACTGTTATTATTTAGTCGGCCATGGCAGCACACGGTGATACGGCAATGTTCGCCATTCGCAGCGCAGCGATGCATTTCTCCCATCAGTGCACGGAGCCTATAGCACCAAATTGAATGATATTTATCTACGGGCTTATACTGAATACATTATTTTTAACAGTATTTTAAAATATACAAACAAACTATATTTTACGGTATCACTTTAAATACAACCATTATTATAGTAACATTTTAGAAGACAGGATACAGTAGTGAAACAAGAAACATACCTCCGTTAACACCGTTGGAAAAAATCCGTTAGTGTCTTTTGTTTGTTACTGTTAACCTTTCCTCCCTTCACGTTGAAACTTCTCGTCAATACCACGCAGCCGAGATTCGTAAATGGAACTTGTCATCTGCGACTTCGGGGGTTGCTTGCGTACGTGACCGGTAATTAATTCACACCCGAAGAAACAGGGAGGCTTCCACGTTTTCCGATCACTAGAACTTTTAGTTCTTCGGTTTCCGTTATATTATAGTAATTGCCACGTAAGGAAATACCCCAGAAAGTAAATATCGCTGCCCGATGCTCTTCTTTTATCTTTTTTTGTAATGGCTGATCACTGCTGCCAACCTGCCTGGTTACATATTAAAATCATCAGACATAACCATAACAAACTAACCTCTATGTAAACACCGATAATGAATGTTTCCCTACCCTAGTAAATGATAAAAGATAAGATGAAATAAATCAAGATAATTATGAATATCTCCTCAATGAGGAATTAAGGAAATAAACACACTTTCTCACTTAAATTATCTGTCTTTATTTTGATATACAGTAGGCGTACTATAACCATATTCTTGAAAAGAGGGGCGTGTTAAACGATGCAATTTATTTAATAAGTCTTTGCAGTGTGATTTTCGAAAGTTCCAGACATCCAATGACTTCCCTTTCTTTTGCGCGAATATTTCCTTCTCTCTTCAATACCGGTAACCAGTAAGGGGAGAGATTATTGGGCATATTTTCAGCCTGCAGGCTGGTTATATCTTCAAGCTTATCAGGAAACATATAGGAATACTAATGTGCCAAGCTCCGTGAACGGAATTTAGGTCAGCTTTCAAGTTCACTGCGGATTTGAAAATAATAATGTTATAAGTTCTACTGCCAAAATTTCGTCCCGCAAGAGTTATTTCATGTACCGGTAGATCTAGACTTGAGACTGACGTATTTGAGCACTTTCATCATTTCACACAAACTATGTTATTAAATGCATTATCCGAACATGCCACAATCCTACTTACCTGGTATTAGCCAAATAGATTTACAATCCTACAGAAAAAGAAAATATGCTTTAAATATTCTCGCAAATGTATCACTAGTGACTTTAACGGCGATGCGGTGGCAACACGCACTTCACGCTAGAGCAGTGATTGAACGTTGCCAACGTGCCAGATTAACGGTAAATGTAAGACGTCGTATCGGCAAGTAGGGTCCCTAAACTGTATGGTTACCGACACTGAAAAAGACCCAACAGCAAGAAAAGTAACCATAAATCAATATCTTAATATTACAGGGGAGAAAGGGTAAGGTTGCACCCTTAGGGTACGTCCTTACACGGAGAGGACTATAGCTCCCGACATCATTGTAACCCTTTCTTTACGTGTTAACTGTATTTCATTATTTTAACAGTACTTAAAAATATACAAACTATTTTACGGCATCACTTTAATTATAACACTTATTACTGTAACTTTTTACTCTTACTCTTTCCTCCCTTCACGTTGAAACTTCTCGTCAATACCACGCAGCCGAGATTCGTAAATGGAACTTGTCATCCGCGACTTCGTGGGTTGCTTTCGTACGTGACCGATAATTAATTCACAGCCGAGAAACAGCAAGGCTTCGCCGATTTTTTCGGTTCCCGTCATATTAGCTCCCTGCATCACTGTAAACCTTTCTTTACTTGTTAACTGTTCCTCACAAATCACAAATGCCGTATTGCACAGTTAATGTTGCACAAAATACGAGTTACAGACTATTTTTTGCTTCAAAAGAGGAAATGTTTGCTTCGAGAAATCGAAAATTTCTGTAACCGAATTTCGAGTAAAAGAGAAATAAATACATGTGAAGAATAGGACAAACGGTCGGGAAATTTAAGGTACTTCGGGATACTGAAAATTCGAGAAATGGAGGTTCGAGATATCGAGGTTCGACTGTATACCTGCTGCCATTTTCCCGTGATGCTGTTGAGCAGAGCCGTTCGATATGGCAACCCTGTTGTCATAAGAACAATACTGTTTTCTTAACATGGAATATAGTTTCCACTGTCTTTGACTAGCGTTTCGTCTAGGTCACAGCAAAGCCCCTTACACACGGTTTCGTCACGGTTGACATAATACGTATCTTGCGGATATTTATGGCCATAAAATTGTGTGCTAAATCAGCGACCATTTTATTGGATGTAGATCATGATAGGTGGGACTATCTTGTGACATGGCATGGGAATGTTGTGTGCTAGATAAGCTGCCATATGTTTGGACGTAGATCATGATAGGTGGTGCTATCTTGTGACATGACATGGGGATGTTGTGTGCTGTATCAGCTGCCATATTGCTGGACGTAGATCTTGATAGGTAGTGCTATCTTGTGACATGGCATGGGAATGTTTTGTGCTGGATCAGCTGCCATATTATTGGACGTAAATCTTGATAGGTGGTGCTATCTTGTGACGTGACATGGGAATGTTTTGAGCTGTATCAGCTGCCATATTGCTGGACGTATATCTTGATAGGTGGTGCTACCTTGTGACATGACATGGGAATGTTTCGAGCGGTATCAGCTGCCATATTGTTGAACGTAAATCTTGATAGGGTGTGCTATCTTGTAACATAACATGGGAATGTTGTGAGCTGTATCAGCTGCCATACTGCTGGACATAGATCTTCAAAGGTGGTTCTATCTTGTGGCATGGCATGGGAAAGTTGTGTGCTGGATCAGCTGCCATATTGTTGGACGTAGATCTTGATAGATGGTGCTATCTTGTGATATGACATGGGAATGTTTTGAGGTGTATAAGCTGCGATGTTGTTGGACGTAGATCCCGGTGTTACTTATTTCTTTCGATGTATCGGAACTCTATCTCCCGTGTGGGTGGGGCGAAAGAATGCTTTATCTGTACCTCCATAAGGCTACTAAGAGGGGAACAACCAAAGAATATGTACTCGCTCTCTCGTTTTCGAAGTCCCCAAACATATCCATCATTCTGTGCTTTTCCGTGCATTGGAGACATTTTCATATTTAATTGGTCTTTTCATCACTGACATTAGTACGTAATCTGCAAAAACCCATTCACTAGTTCCATCCTAGTATTAATAATATGTGTGTTCTGTTCTTCAGGTGTCGACATGGGGGCGATGTTCCGAAGCGAGGAGATGGCCCTGTGCCAGCTCTTCATACAACCCGAGGCCGCGTACCCATCGGTGGCCGAACTGGGGGAGGCCGGATGTGTGCAGTTTCGTGACGTAAGTATCTCACCCTTCCTGCAATATAAAACAAAAAATTAGGAAAAATCAATGAACTGACTGTTATTTAATATTTCGTACAGAATCATCAATAGAGAGCGGACTTTTTTTTATTTACTCAAGAAAGGGCACCTGAGCCGAGGCTCTTAACGGTGCACTACAACCATATTGGTAGAGTTTACAAAATATTTACAATACAATAATACATTGTTTCTAAATACGTTACGGTCTTAAGAGAACAGGAAACCGTTACAAATATATAAAACTACTGTACATTACTTGGATTGTAAGATTTACTGCTCATTTTCTTTTGTCCATTGGTTATTTATTTTTTGTTTAAATTTTGAAATTGTTGTTGCATGTTGTATACATATGTTTAGGGAGAGCATTGTACACCTTCACAGAGTAGTGCCATAAGGAGTTACAACCATACTTACTAGTTTTTACAAATTCTCTATGGACTCTCCCTACTCCTCAAGTGTTATATGAGTGTATGCCAGAATTGATGGTACAGATAGTGTTTGTATGAACCAAATTGTGCTTAATTTTATATACCATCATAGCTGGAGCTCTATCACGTAACATGTGGAGTGATAGAAGTCTGTATTTCTTATAAAAATAATCCGTAATATTTTTTGTTGTTGTTGTTGTAAAATGGCAACTTTCTCAAAGAGTTCCTTATTGCAACATCCCCAAACATGAATCATGTATGTCAGAGCATGATCAATAGATATTAAAAACTTATAGTTTAATTTATATCTTTGTCTGTGAAGCACTCCAATTGCATGTGGTTTTAACTTGCTCGTTCCAGTCAAGCATTTTATCTATTTTTAAATCTAGAAATTTAGTACCGAGCTCGATAGCTGCAGTCGCTTAAGTGCGGCCAGTATCCAGTATTCGGGAGATAGTAGGTTCGAACCCCACTGTCGGCAGCCCTGAAAATGGTTTTCCGTGGTTTTCCATTTTCACACCAGGCAAATGCTGGGGCTGTACCTTAATTAAGGACACGGCCGCTTCCTTCCCACTCCTAGCACTTTCCTGTCCCATCGTCGCCGTAAGACCTATCTCTGTCGGTGCGACGTAAAACAACTAGAAAAAAAAATAGTAAATTGTACTCTTGGTAAAGGATGAAGAGTAACAACGACATTTGCTAATAACAAAATTAGTTTGCATTCGAAACTATTATTGCCTAAAAATCCGAACTGTACTGATCAGAAATGCTTTACTCCGGCAAGTGCTATGTTTATCCGCTCCCTGCTCGTTCACCGCGCGTGGGAAGGGAATGGCGAGCTATGCCATCACATGTTTTGCAGTAGCGGCTGGTGCAGAAAATCAGTTGTGTGCTGTAATCCATCCCTCCTACAATAAATAAAAATATTTGCAAACATATGCGGTTTTCAAGAGGCTCTCCACTGAGTTTTCCATACTGAACAAACATGCAAATAACCCCAACACATGTACACATTCCTCATACAAAACTATAGGTAATTAAACACACAATAACTAGAGCCCTGCGCGGATATAAAAAATAATATCCGCATCCGCACTTCCTTCAACCTAACCCGCATCCGCATCCGCGAATGGTTATCCGCGGATTTTGTAAATATTTAACTACAGTATATTACACCCATACCCGGAGGCTCCGGGTTCGATTCCCGGCCAGGTCAGGGATTTTTACCTGGACCTTAGGGCTGGTTCGAGGTCCACTCAGCCTACGTGATTAGAATTGCGGAGCTATCTGACGGTGAGATAGCGGCCCCGGTCAAGAAAGCCAAGAATAACGGCCGAGATGATTCGTCGTGCTGACCACACGACACCTCGCAATCTGCAGGCCTTCGGGCTGAGCAGCGGTCGCTTGGTAGGCCAAGGCCCTTCAAGGGCTGTAGTGCCATGGGGTTTGATTTGGTTTGGTTTGGATATTACACCCAAGATATTGAAACGGATAGATCTGTTGAGATAATACAATAGGCCTGATACCTGGCACCAGAACCCCTACAGTCACAGGTTCATGAAGGACTACCTCTTGCGACAACTACCGACGTATGACCTTTGTTCATTACTTCCATTAATTGAGGAGCCAGCTAGGCTTAGGTCTGATTTTCGGCTTTATGGTCTCAAGGCTCTTTATATGTCATTATTCTCCCATACCAGTGACAAGGGTCACGTAACCACAAATGAAAACAAGAGTATACCTGAGTGAAAATCAATAAACGCCATTATTTAGAAATTATCAGCAAAATTATCCACACTGCCATACAGTTTGTACCCGCCAAGAATCCACGGATATCCGCATCCGTGCAGGGCTCTAACAATAACACATGCAATTAAAACATTCACGAACTCGGAAACACTTGGTGTGTGCGCGCAATAACAGAACTTCTCGATGTTACCAAATTCATTGAAATAAAACCAGCAACGTCGTAATGCAAAATTATTTATGTTATGTTGTTATAGTGAAATTTATAAACTAGACATTTTGTAATTAAACAAAATTGTAATATCATGTCCTTATTTTGACAATATAAAGAGTACAATTTATTGTTATAGTTCATCGATGTACAAACATGGCTATGGAATAGGTAAGTTGGGAGTATTAAAAGACCTGGCAGGAACAGCTGATGGCTTCCTCTACAGTATTTTGTTTTCCCGTTTGCTTTGAGCGATCCCCTCTTAAATACCACGTTCTCATTTCGGTCGAAATGCAAGTGTGACCTATGCTGCCTCTCTCTGGTCGAACGAAGACTCGTTGTGAAGTGATGTCTTGGCTGTTGTTTCCACAGCACATCGGAAAAGTTGGGCACGCATGCGCAAAAGGCAGAGTTCTTGCTTTCTGGCAAAAGGCTTAGAAATTCTCGCTGAGCTATGTTCTGCACGGCACCCGGCGTACAGCGCACGACTAGTTACCTGGTTGTGAGAGGAGTTGATTGATTGCCTATTCTTTGGCCGGCGTCTTTTTCAATACACAGTATTTGATTGTAGGTAATTTTTTTAAAGTAATTTATTTTTCAAACAGACAATGTGCTGAAGTGCTGCAGCTACGTCCGCCCCTGATGTTTTGTTGCCTGACTCTGGCCTTTGTTTTGTGCGCGCTCGCATCCCAGCTAGCTGTTATACACGTGTCCGACGTCCAGTCGTATTTCAGCTGTTCCGAACACGGTTACTAGACTAGACGGTAGGGGTCACGCGCAAGCTGTCTTTGGCTGATGACGTCATCTGGTCTCCACTGCCGGGCTTGCAGTGAACGCGACCCATTGTAATTGTGCGTTTCTGTTATTGATTTGCTTGTTTTTATTTAACCACTTGCTTAATATTTTTCAATTTTGATAATATAATTGCCAGTTGTTATGTGTAGATAATTATGTTGTAATTTATTTGAGTATTTTTTAGATCATTACAAGTAATATAAAAACACTGTGCTTAACGAACTATTCCAGTAGCTTTTTCAGTACTAAATTATCTTTCGCCTCGCAAATAAAGTATTTACGGTTCGGTTTTCGTATTTTCTATCCATCCAGTGATTTTAGAACAATTTTATACATACATTTATTTCTAAAACTAGTTACTAAATTTAAAAAAACATGACCAATCGCACGGGATGCTTTTTACCGTTGTTTTGGCGGATTGTTGGTGTTAAGTAGTATTGTAAACACCTAATATTATATTTATGTATAAGTAATTATTTATAAATGTGTATTTGCCGGTGGAATGTTGGTAAAAAGCCCCTGAAGAAACGTCAACCTCTTCCACCATATCAGGGGTCACTCTTTTTGGTGGGGGAAGGGGGAGAAAGAGGCTTCCACAGGCTTAGGCCATATAGACCTGTGTTACGGAGAAAACCCTCATAGTCAGAAAATGCGATCAAAAGTTAAATATTTAAAAACACCTAATTATTATTGCCAGTGGCTTTACGTCGCACCGACACAGATAGGTCCTATGGCGACGATGGGATAGGAAAGGCCTAGGAGTTGGAAGTAAGCGGCCGTGGTCGTAATTAAGGTACAACCCCAGCATTTGCCTGGTGTGAACATGGGAAACCACGGAAAACCATCTTCAGGGCTGCCGACAGTGGGATTCGAACCCACTATCTCCCAGATGCAAGCTCACAGCCGCGCGCCCCTAACCGCACGGCCAACTCGCCCGGTCCTAATAATTATTATTATGGTGGTAAAACTATAGGCTATACATAAATTTACATTATATATAGGTACCACACAAAATATTTACATCTAGATGTTATTTGGTTGTTTTACATTACTTTTAAATCAGTCTATCCAACAACTTCCTTAATTTCTTTTCACACTTCTCATTTTTTCATTAGGAGTTCGTTTACACCTCTTGTAAGAATTCATGTGCCTTTGTTTATGCTTTATATGATATAGAACGTAAAGTTACAGCCTTAACAATCTTCTCAGATGACCAGTTTGAGCATCTGCCTTTTACTAAAGCTTGCTGTTGACTTTTAGAAAAAGTACCCTCAAAAACTTGAACATTATTTTTTAATTTTATTAGCTGCACTAAGACGGACCTGAATATCCATATTTTGCTGTTTTAAGTCACAATTTTCTAGTCTAAATAACTCCAATTCTGCAGTCACTTCACACCAATTTTCTCATTACAGAAACACTGATGTTTGCTTTAGTCATCTAATTCCTTCCTCAAGATTGCATTATTAATATTTTCTGCTTCAGTTGGCGCATGCGGTTGTAAAATTTGCCGTATCTCCTTACGATGATTTCGCTTTTGTGCCCTTATTTCACCATCATTACAGGACTGACTCGCTAAATCAGTACTGCTCGGTGGCAAATTTAAATGTGGTACTTCTTCAGGCCTTAAATCACGTCTAATTGGAAGGTTTAACAACTCACCCTTCAAGTCCCTTATGTAGTCCCAGTTGTCGAAGTGTACAGAGCACTCTCAATAGTAACCGAGTCAGCCCGTTTACAGGCATTAATCCACTTTAATTTAATGTCACTGTTCTTTGGAAAACGATGACATTTAATGTCTAAATCCTTCTTATATCTATCGTGGTTAGAGCAACCGGCGACAGCACAACACACCATGGCACAGCACAGCACGGAAAAATTAAACCCTTACACTGTTGACAAGGTAAACACCATCACTAGACTAATGGCGCTCTGCTTCGTTTAGCGAACATGGGAACCGTGTGACGTCAGGAGGCGTGGCTTGCTACTGCGCACCCAACTGATGACCCCTACCGTCTAGTCTAGTAACCGTGGTTCCGAACTCTCTGAATGTTTTGTTCCTATGGCTCGTGCGATCTCAACGGTACGGTACTACGCGTCTTTGTGTACGATTCATAGACCTATGTGTTAACTCACTCAGCTCGTCAAGTTCAGAGACGGCCTCAAGAAAGTTTCCCGCGTGTGGACGTTCCAAATCTTGAAACAGTCGATAACTCTCTTAATAATTTTAAGAAACTGGAAGTATCCAACAGAATAAACCAAAATGGTGACACGATCCTCCTGGGGAAAAAAAACAGAACATGACTTCGTCTTGCATAACAAATGAGATTTTCATGCTTAGAAAAGGAGAGATGTGATAAACAGGTTGTGTATGTAAATGGGGGTCATACATCGGAGAAACATACACAAGACACATGCGGGATCGAACTCACCATACACCACCTCACCTTTCAAGCTCCTGATTTTTAAGAAAATGGTAAGTGGGTCCCCTGCCATAGTGGGGCGAAACGCTGAGATTATCACGATTGAAAAAGCCTAAAGAGCTTGATACTTTAATTATTAGCTTATGGTACAAGTAAACAAAAAACCCAAAGCGAAGTCATCTTCGTACAGGCCATGAAGGCCCTTGGAAGAGGGGGGGGGGGGAGGGGGGAGATAAAGGCTTCCACCATTCGTAACCTCGGCACTTGATGGGGTAGAGTGGTTAGCTCTACGCCCGGCCGCCTTTGCCCCCAGGAATTAACCTGGTACTGATTTTTTGGTGTAGGCTGAGTGAACCTCAGGGCCATATGCACCTCCGGAAGTGGATATCTCATTTCTTAAATTTTACGGCTCCTGACGGGGATTCGAACCCACGTCCTCCCGGGCAAACCGAGCATGCCTTTACCGCCTCGGCCAGGCAGCCCCTGGTATAAGTAAAGCCGTGTGTAAACTGAGTAACACGTGAAAGCAACACATAATTTACAAAATAGAATAAATATAAAAAGTCAAGGTAAAACATAAAGTAGAAATCGAGAGAGATATGTACAATAGAGAAAAATAGAAAGAAAAATACAAAAAATGATGTAAAATATAAGTTGTTGTTTGAGTCATCAGTCCAAAGACTGAGTTGATGCAGCTTCCATTCCATGCCACCCTATCCTGTGCTAACCTTTTCATTTCTACGTAACTATTGCATCCTACATCTGCTCTAATCTGCTTGTCATATTCATACCTTGTCTACCCCTACCGTTCTTACCGCCTACACTTCCTTTAAAAACCAACTGATCAAGTCCTGGGTAGTTTAAGATGTGTCCTATCATCCTATCTCTTCTCCTCATCAAATTTAGCCAAATCGATCTCTTCTCACCAATTCGATTCAGTATCTCTTCATTCGTGATTCGATCTATCCATCTCACCTTCCGCATTCTTCTGTAACACCAATTTCAAAAGCTTCTATTCTCTTTCTTTCTGAGTTACCGGTACTGTAGTTATCGCCCATGTTTCACTTCCATACAATGCCACGCTCCAGATGAAAGTCTTCAGAAACATATTTCTAATTCCTGTATAAATGTTTGAAGTGAGCAAATTTCTTTTCTTAAGAAAGCTCTTCCTTGCTTGTGCTAATCTGCATTTTATGTCCTCCTTACTTCTGCCATCGTTAGTTATTTAACTACCCAAGTAACAATATTAATCTACTTCCTGATCTAATATTGCGTGCATCACCTGCTTTTGTTCGATTGCACTCCATTACTTTTGTTTTGGACTTGCTTATTTTCATCTTGTACTCCTTACCCAAGACTTCGTCCATACTATTCAGCAACTTCTGGGTATCTTCTGCAGCCTCAGATAAAATCTAAGCTCACTTTTCATAGAACAGATGGGACACTAGCGACACCAACACCTCTGTCGCCCTCAGTCTAGCCACACTGAGTCTCACACTGGTTGCACCACAGAGTCAAAGACTGACTCCAACACCAACACTGGCTCCACCACGGGGCCCAATACGGACTGAATGTCCGTTGCTAAGCTCCGTCCTTACAGCTCGGGTGATGTGAACCAGAATATTCGCGATGTGGCCAGAGACGGAATATTCTCGTTGTCTCTCCAAGAAACTGAGCCCGCCGACGAGTACAATACACGGAAATGCCGGCCATGCCCTCCAGACCGGCTGACTCACTAGTCCCTTCCAAGAAGTACCGTAAGGGGCTACCACAGGGCTGGCACGTAACAATATGAACACTGAGGGGAGGCTTGAAATGGAACGCAGTATTTTGGCACGCAGTCTAGCGATTAGACATTGTATTCCACCACTTCTCCTACCTACGTTGCCGGCCACCCTTCTGAGGGTGAATGTCTTTCCGCCAACAAGGACGTGAAGTGGCTAAGCGCGGTGTCAGACCTTGAAGACTTGACGCCTTCACTATCATGGCCACCAAGCGGGCTACACGCAATAGGGACGACATCCGGCCTAAAAACTGGACTTATCCACATTAGTGTCGACGCGAGACGGTAGGGGCAAACACCAGGAAGAAGGACGAAGAGTCATAAGTTTGTCAGGTGAATGGGAAATGAAGGTGACGCAATTACATTCTAGGATGCACATTATCTTAACATATTTCTTACCACACACACTTATGCTTTACCAGTTAACATGCTTTCATTTTTCCTCCTTGGAAATAACCTAAGAAATGTCAAAGTTAAGGGGAAAAACAAAGACCCAAACAACTACGACTCGTCACAGCGAGTGTCTTACCTCGTATCAAGCAGTAGTGGCGATTGGGTGTTAGAATTGAGGAGTGGGGGGGGGGGGGGAAGGAGGATATAAAAATTAGGTAAAAATAGCTACTAATGGTAAGTATTTTTAATGCTGTCTGAATGAATCTGTACAGCGACGTAAAGGTTGAGTCTACCAAATTTAGGGCTATACAAGAAGACTTTCACCAAAGGGCAGTGGCGGCTGGTGCAGAAAATCAGTTGAGTGCTGTAACCCATCCCCCCTCTAAAAATAAAAATATTTAGAAACTTATGCGGTTTTTAAGAGGCTCTCCACTGAATTTTTAATACTGAACAAACATGCAAACAACCCTAACACATATACACATTTCTCATACAAAATTAATTAAACAGACAATAACACCTGCAATTACAAAACATTCACAGAGCGCGCAAAAACAGATCTCTTCAATGTTACCAACATCAATGAAATAAAACCAGCAACGTTGTAATGCAAAATTACATGTTATGTTGTTATAGTGAAATTTATAAACACGATATTTTGTAATTAAATAAAATAACAATATCATGTCCTTATTTTGATAACACAAAAGGTACAATTTTTATAGTTCATCAATTTACAAACGTAGCTGTGGAATAGGCAAGTTGGACGTATTAAAAGCGGATTTCCCGCTAAATTTGGCGGAATTAGAAGACTGTCGGCGGAGAAAAATATCATTTAGCGGACAGCGGATTTTTTGGCGGAATTCTAGATTTATTATAGCGGAATTTAGTGTTTTATCAATTTTACGTTGTTTTAAAATTTGTACTCCAGTCTGTCTCCGAGCTATTCCGTATTTCAAGCAGTGACATGAGGAAAACGTGTTTTTTGGATTTGATGTTATGGGATCATGGTACCATAAATTTGTAACGAGTGGGGAAAGGATAATTAGCCTATCTCTTAGTTGACGAATGACGACAGATAATGAAATTGTGAGAGAGTAGCATTTATATTTATGCCATGAAGGAAGGCCGTTTAATGAACTGGCCTGTTTTGTGTGTGCCCCTTGAGGTAGGGGATTTACATCGTTTGCATCAGGCACTAAAACGCCTACAAGTTTTAGCTCCCCGGCTCGCAAGCAGGGGGTTAATCCGAGTGAAACTCACAGATCAGGTGAGTGCAGTCATTTACTTGTATTATTATTATTATTATTATTATTATTATTATTATTATTATTATTATTATTATTATTATTATTGCTCATTATTTGAGATCGGATTTCTTGGCGGAATTTTAGCGGATTTTTAGTAGTATTTAGCGGATCTTGAAAATATAAGTTGGCAACACTGATTAAAAGACCTGGCGGGAACAGCTGATGGCTTCCTCTACAGTATTTTTTTCGTTTGCTTTGAGCGAACCGGGCGAGTTGGCCGTGCGGTTAGGGGCGCACAGTTGTGAGCCTGCATCCGGGAGATAGTGGGTTCGAACCCCACTGTCGGCAGCTCTGAATATGGTTTTCCGTGGTTTCCCATTTTCACACCAGGCAAATGCTGGGGCTGTATATCTTAATAAGGGCCACGGCCGCTTCCTTCCCATTCATAGGCCTTTCCTAGCCCATCGTCGTCATAAGACCTAGCTGTGCCGGTGCGACGTAAAGCAAATAGCTTTGAGCGATCCCCTCTTAAATACTACAGCTGAGTCAAGAGGGTGCCACCTGCCACGTTCTCATTGTGGAAATGCAAGTGTGACCAGTGCTGCGCCTCTCTGAGGTCGAAGACTCGCTGTGAAGTGATTTCTTGGCTGTTGTTTCCACAGTACATCGGAAAAGCTGGGTACGCATGCGCAAAAGGCAGAGTTCCTGCTTTCTGGCAAAAAAGCTTAGAAATTCTCGCTGAGCTCTGATTTGCGCAGCACCCGGCGTGGAGCGCACAAGTTAGTTACCTGGTTGTGAGGGGAGTTGAATGATTTCCTATTCTTTGGCTGACGTCTTTTTTTAATGCACTGTATTTGATTGTAGATAATATTTTTAAAGTAATTTATTTTTCAAATAGACAATATGCTGCAGCATTTCAGCACATAAGGTATGGTCGCCCCTGCCAAAGGAACAATAATTACACATGTATTACAATTAAATAGAAATTCGGCGTGATTATACAATTAAAATGTCCTTTAGTATTTGACTACATACTAACAAAGAACAGACACATATAGAACTGCACACACAGACACTTTTACTGAGTGTGACTACCAGACTGACGAATGCGCGCGGCAAGCGGGTCAGTTATTCCTCAGTGACCTTGACCTACGTATACCTTCCTCTCAGCACGTACTGCACGCTGCTGCGCTGTATGAATCGGTTATCCGCTACGGACGACATTTCTTGCATATTTCTGTCTAAGTATTTTTCAAAATTATGGTTCATGTTTGTGGATGGTTCATGTTTGTGGGTTACTGTAGTCACGTCCTAGTTCGTGAACCATGGGCACCGGCTGAGTGGCCTAGTAAGTGGTCCTGAGAGTCGGGATACCAGTTGCTATGGAATGGGAGTGGGCATCTCGGACATATTCTGAGTCGTGGCCCTCCTTGTACTCAGGCGGCTAGGACTACACAATTCACCGGTGGTCCATAACCCGTTAGAGGAGAGATCATCACTTGGACTATGTGCAAGTAGGTCAGCATCCTGCTTCATGAATTTACCGAGCTCAGAACACTTTAAGCAAGCCTAGGACCTATGGGAGTAATGGAGTCCCACTCCCATTTGACAGGCGAGGGACTCCTTGGAAACAACTTGGCGAACGAAATGGAATTCGATGGGGAGCTATCAATATTAATGGGGCTTATGGAAGAAAGAAGGTAGAACTTGCTGAGTCAGCAAAGAGGATGCATCTGGATGTGCTAGGAGTAAGTGATATTCGGGTAAGGGGAGATAATGAGGAAGAGATAAGAGATTATAAAGTGTACTTGAAGGGTGTTAGAAAGGGAAGGGCAGAGTCTGGGGTAGGGCTCTTTATCAGGAATACCATTGCACGCAACATAGTTTCTGTTAGGCACGTAAGTGAGCGAATGATGTGGGTAGATTTCTCAGTGGGAGGAATTAGGACAAGAATTGTGTCCGTGTATTCACCATGTGAGGTGCAGATGAGGAAGAAGTTGACAAGTTTTATGAAGCATTGAGTGACATCGTGGTCAGGGTCAACAGCAAGGATAGAATAGTGCTAATAGGCGATTTCAATGCGAGAGTTGGGAATAGAACTGAAGGATACGAAAGGGTGATTGGTAAATGTGGGGAAGATATGGAAGCTAATGGGAATGGGAAGCGTTTGCTGGACTTCTGTGCTAGTATGGGTTTAGCTGTTACGAATACATTCTTCAAGCATAAGGCTATTCACCGCTACACATGGGAGGCTAGGGGTACCAGATCCATAATAGACTATATCTTAACAGACTTTGAATTCAGGAAATCTTTTAGGAATGTACGAGTTTTTCGGGGATTTTTCGATGATACAGACCATTATCTGATCTGTAGTGAACTAAGTATCTCTAGGCCTAGGGTAGAGAAAGTGAAATCTGTCTGCAAACGAATAAGGGTAGAAAATCTCCAGGACGAGGAAATTAGACACAAGTACATGGATATGATTAGTGAGAAGTTTCGAACAGTAGACTGTAAGCAGGTTCAGGATATAGAAAGTGAATGGGTGGCATACAGGGATGCTGTAGTAGAAACAGCAAGGGAATGCCTAGGAAGAACTATGTGTAAAGATGGGAAAAGGCGAACATCGTGGTGGAATGATGAAGTGAGAGCAGCCTGTAAACGTAAAAAGAAGGCTTATCAGAAATGGCTCCAAACAAGGGCCGAGGCAGACAGGGATTTGTACGTAGATGAAAGAAACAGAGCGAAACAAATAGTTGTTGAATCCAAAAAGAAGTCATGGGAAGATTTTGGTAATAACCTGGAAAGGCTAGGTCAAGCAGCAGGGAAACCTTTCTGGACAGTAATAAAGAATCTTAGGAAGGGAGGGAAAAAGGAAATGAACAGTGTTTTGAGTAATTCAGGTGAACTCATAACAGATCCCAGGGAATCACTGGAGAGGTGGAGGGAATATTTTGAACATCTTCTCAATGTAAAAGGAAATCATCATGGTGGTGTTGCAAACAGTCAAGCTCATGGGGAGGAGGAAAATGATGTTGGTGAAATTATGCTTGAGGAAGTGGAAAGGATAGTAAAAAAACTCCATTGTCATAAGGCAGCAGGAATAGATGAAATTAGACCTGAAATGGTGAAGTATAGTGGGAAGGCAGGGATGAAATGGCTTCATAGAGTAGTCAAATTAGCGTGGAGTGTTGGTAAGGTACCTTCAGATTGGACAAAAGAGGTATCTCATTGATTAGTATACCAGGCAAAGTATTCACGGGCATCTTGGAAGGGAGGGTGCGATCAGTCGTTGAGAGGAAGTTGGATGAAAACCAGTGTGGTCGCCATTGTAAAGCACAGAGAGGCTGTCAGGATCAGATTTTCAGTATGTGCCAGGTAATTGAAAAATGCTACGAGAGGAATAGGCAGTTGTGTTTATGTTTCGTAGATCTAGAGAAAGCATATGACAGGGTACCGAGGGAAAAGATGTTCGCTATACTGGGGGACTATGGAATTAAAGGTAGATTATTAAAATCAATCAAAGGCATTTATGTTGACAATTGGGCTTCAGTGAGAATTGATGGTAGAATGAGTTCTTGGTTCAGGGTACTTACAGGAGTTAGACAAGGCTGTAATCTTTCACCTTTGCTGTTTGTAGTTTACATGGTTCATATGCTGAAAGGTATAAAATGGCAGGGAGGGATTCAGTTAGGTGGAAATGTAGTAAACAGCCTGGCCTATGCTGACGACTTGGTCTTAATGGCAGACTGTGCCGAAAGCCTGCAGTGTAACATCTTGGAACTTGAAAATAGGTGCAATGAGTATGGTATGAAAATTAGCCTCTCGAAGACTAAATTGATGTCAGTAGGTAAGAAATCCAACAGAATTGAATGTCAGATTGGTGATACAAAGCTAGAAGTATTTAGGTTGTGTGTTTTCCCAGGATGGTAATATAGTAAGTGATATTGAATCAAGGTGTAGTAAAGCTAATGCAGTGAGCTCGCAGTTGCGATCAGCAGTATTCTGTAAGAAGGAAGTCAGCTCCCAGACGAAACTATCTTTACATCGGTCTGTTTTCAGACCAACTTTGCTTTATGGGAGCAAAAGCGAAAGCTGGGTGGACTCAGGATATCTTATTCATAAGTTAGAAGTAACAGACATGAAAGTAGCAAGAATGATTGCTGGTACAAACAGGTGGGAACAATGGCAGGAGGGAACTCTGAATGAGGAGATAAAGGCTAATTTAGGAATGAACTCGATGGATGAAGCTGTACGCATAAACCGGCTTCGGTGGTGGGGTCCTGTGAGGCGAATGGAGGAGGATAGGTTACCTAGGAGAATAATGGACTCTGTTATGGAGGGTAAGAGAAGTAGAGGGAGACCAAGACGACGATGGTTAGACTCTGTTTATAACGATTTAAAGATAAGAGGTATAGAACTAAATGAGGCCACAACACTAGTTGCAAATCGAGGATTGTGGCGACGTTTAGTAAATTCTCCGAGGCTTGCAGACTGAACGCTGAAAGCCATAACAGTCTATAATGATAATGTATGTATGTATGTATGTATTCAAGAAATTAAAGGAAGAATTCGGCTGTAAAAACAATAAACATTGTTCAAATTGCTTTTTTAATAGTTTCAGGCGATTTTTAGTAACTCTTAGGTTTTCCAGTCTGTCGAAACTAAAAGAAATCAGGCGGCTGAAATGGAATAAAAATGCATTTTTCTCCACAAAGTGGGGGAGGCGATGGGGGCAGTCGCCGCTACTTATATCAAATGCTCTGAATCGAGGAGCTGAAGACAGAAACAGTCCCGAGCCTGTCCTTCATTATGTATACTGTGAACTATAACGATTAGGGGGCGGGTGTTGTTGCTCTAAAACTCACTGAAAATCACAAATAAACTGCCCTTACAAATAAGGAAAAGTGCTATAAATAAGTAAAAAATTACTTTAAAATATTTGACCAAATGAATTTATCATTTTATTTATTTAGTATTTATTCACTCATGTTCTTTAAATATTTACAGGACTCTGTTTCTTATATTCATAACTCTTCTAATAACATAAATACTTTTTTTAAAATCTTGTAAGTAACTCTTACATATATTACAGTAGTATTATTATCGCCGTATTAATAGTTAAAATAAATTACATTTGTAAATCTCCTTCACACATTAACTATATTATTATTATTATTATTATTATTATTATTATTATTATTGTTATTTTGATTCATTACGCCCAACTAAGGAGCGTGTGTGAACGTATTTAGCACAACGTTTCTAATTGTCTTCCCAAAATCTCTTCATCCTATCGCTGTGGTTCTTTTTGCGTTCTTCCGTCCATCCTGCAGCTTGTCTTTTAGGTTGATCAGCAAATTAGGGTTTGTTTATGAGATTTCTGAATATTTTTTCTGTCTTGCAAGATTTCTTCATTTACACCAATTTTCTGAAGGTCTTTGTTTACACTGACTGACAGAGCAAATGCAACACCAAGAAGGAGTGGTCAGAACTTTATGCCAATTGCAGGGTAGACTGACGTCACTGAGGTATGCTCATGATGTGAAATGCGCCGCTGTGCTGCGCACGTAGCGAACGATAAATGGGACACGGCGTTGGCGAATGGCCCACTTCGTACCGCGATTTCTCAGCCGACAGTCATTGTAGAACGTGTCGTCGTGTGCCACAGGACACGTGTATAGCTAAGAATGCCAGGCCGCCGTCAACGGAGGCATTTCCAGCAGACAGACGACTTTACGAGGGGTATGGTGATCGGGCTGAGAAGGGCAGGTTGGTCGCTTCGTCAAATCGCAGCCGATACCCATAGGGATGTGTCCACGGTGCAGCGCCTGTGGCGAAGATGGTTGGCGCAGGGACATGTGGCACGTGCGAGGGGTCCAGGCGCAGCCCGAGTGACGTCAGCACGCGAGGATCGGCGCATCCGCCGCCAAGCGGTGGCAGCCCCGCACGCCTCGTCAACCGCCATTCTTCAGCATGTGCAAGACACCCTGGCTGTTCCAATATCGACCAGAACAATTTCCCGTCGATTGGTTGAAGGAGGCCTGCACTCCCGGCGTCCGCTCAGAAGACTACCATTGACTCCACAGCATAGACGTGCACGCCTGGCATGGTGCCGGGCTAGAGCGACTTGGATGAGGGAATGGCGGAACGTCGTGTTCTCCGATGAGTCACGCTTCTGTTCTGTCAGTGATAGTCACCGCAGACGAGTGTGGCGTCGGCGTGGAGAAAGGTCAAATCCGGCAGTAACTGTGGAGCGCCCTACCGCTAGACAGCGCGGCATCATGGTTTGGGGCGCTATTGCGTATGATTCCACGTCACCTCTAGTGCGTATTCAAGGCACGTTAAAAGCCCACCGCTACGTGCAGCATGTGCTGCGGCCGGTGGCACTCCCGTACCTTCAGGGGCTGCCCAATGCTCTGTTTCAGCAGGATAATGCCCGCCCACACACTGTTCGCATCTCCCAACTGGCTCTACGAGGTGTACAGATGCTTCCGTGGCCAGCCTACTCTCCGGATCTCTCACCAATCGAACACGTGTGGGATCTCATTGGACGCCGTTTGCAAACTCTGCCCCAGCCTCGTACGGACGACCAACTGTGGCAAATGGTTGACAGAGAATGGAGAACCATCCCTCAGGACACCATCCGCACTCTTATTGACTCTGTACCTCGACGTGTTTCTGCGTGCATCGCCGTTCGCGGTGGTCCTACATCCTACTGAGTCGATGCCGTGCGCATTGTGTAATCTGCATATCGGTTTGAAATAAACATCAATTATTCGTCCGTGCAGTCTCTGTTTTTTCCCCAACTTTCATCCCTTTCGAACCACTCCTTCTTGGTGTTGCATTTGCTCTGTCAGTCAGTGTATTTCTGTAAGCCAGTTGTTGTGATTTTTGAGAGACACAGCGAGATTTAGTATCTTCTTTCTTAGTCTATTGTTATCCATCCTGATCAGGTGACCATAGACTTTTGATCTTTTTCTAATGGTGTCTGTGATTTTTTTCTGTTACTTGATAGATTTCCTGTGATTTCCTCTTCACCCAAATACCATTTTCGTATTTAGGTCCTAGAATTTTCCTGAGAAGTTTCCTATCTTGTTTTTCGATGTATTCTCCTTCGTGATCTGCCACCAATTATCAGAGTTTGTGATGCATAAAGGGCTTCTGGTTTGACAACTGTGTTGTGTATTAATTTTACGTGTCCGGCTCCATGGCTAAATGGTTAGCGTGCTGGCCTTTGGTCACAGGGGTCCCGGGTTCAATTCCCGGCAGGGTCGGGAATTTTAACCATCATTGGTTAATTTCACTGGCACTGGGGCTGGGTGTATGTGTCGTCTTCATCATTTCATCCTCATCACGACGCGCAGGTCACCTACGGGTGTCAAATCGAAAGACCTGCACATGGCGAGCCGAACATGTCCTCGGAGACTACCGGCACTAAAAGCCATACGCCATTTCATTTCATTTTACGTCTTGGGATATAGATTTTTTGTTGTATCTGCTCCCCACAATTGTGTATGCTTTTTGTAATTTTGTAATTCTTTCTTTGTTTGCTTGCTGATTTATCCCGTTCGGTTGTTTAATATCGCCTAGGTATTTTAATTTATCTGCTTGAGAGATTTTGCCACATCTAGTGCTTAGAGTATGGTTGTTAAATCCTAATCTTGTACCTTCTATATACTTTGTCTTTTCATATGAAATTTGCAGACCTGTTCTTGCCGCTATTTCATGAAAGTTTTCTACGGACTGGAGTGCTTCTTGTTTGTTGTTGGAGAGGATTGCCAAGTCATCTGCAAAGGCGAGGCAATCAAGGTGAATTTTGTTTTTGCGAAGTCTACCAATATTGATCCCTTTAGTTTAATTTTTCCATTCTCGAACCACTTTTTCCAGAACTAGATTGAATAGTAGTGGTCATAATCCATCGCCTTGTCTGACCCCTGTTGTAATTTCGAGTGGCTCTGAAATTTCTCCTAAAATATAACTTTCTCTGTTGTGCCTGTCAGAGTTTGTTTGATCAACTCCCTTGTTTTTCTGTTGATTTTAAATTCCTCAAGTATGTTGAATAGAG
Organism: Anabrus simplex; assembly: GCF_040414725.1. Classification (NCBI taxonomy): domain Eukaryota; kingdom Metazoa; phylum Arthropoda; class Insecta; order Orthoptera; family Tettigoniidae; genus Anabrus; species Anabrus simplex. The sequence goes on from NC_090265.1 coordinate 785,141,198, forward strand.
TCTGTTCGTCTATTGAATCATAAGCCTTTTTGAAGTCAACAAAGGTAATTATTATTTGTTTTGTTTCACTAATTTGTAAAATAGTTACAGTGTTATAATAATTATTATTATACATAACAAAATCACACCAACCGTAACAGTCTAGTCAGGATATCAGTAAAATACCTTATGTGTAGTAATTTTGAATGTTTATTATAAAGAAGACATATATTTAACAATGTTGCCTGAAGTACGAGTGTGGAATGATTGGTAGCCCTATGATCGACACCACATGGTGGAGCATCGAATATAAACTGAATATGATTACGTGATATTTTCATTTAGTTATTTCTCCAATAACAGTTGTATTATCCATTATAAAGGATATAAGACACTTCAGACTCATTTTCTGGCTTAATGTAGTAGTTTGTAAAGAACCTGAAAGGACATTAAATAATTTTGGAATGAAGTACAAGGAATTGCGTTTTGTTATGCTATCTTTGGGTTTGTATAACATACAACGGTGGTACATCTTACTGCGTGTTGAATATTCGTGTTTAATATTCTCAATTATATTTTTGTTGATGTATTTGTATTTTTCAAGGACAAAACTGCTTTACATTAAATATATTTGCTTCAGCATATAATTGATTACTTGGGTATAATCTTTCTCTCTGGTACACTATTCGTAATATAAGGTTTTGAACAACCTGTGTTTTATTGATTACATTTTTCTGTTGAATGTGTAACAAATGTCTTACAACTATTGTGTTCAATGCTCATCTCTTGTTTTTACAGAAACAATTAATCTCGTTATTTACTTGGGAGTGTTTATGAATATGGATGTAATGATTTGCTGGATGTAGTACTTTGCCCGCTGAAGAACCTCGGAACTCTTGTTCTTCGCACTCGTTACAGCTTCCGGATATCTTTTCGTTTAATGTGTTGTTCAACAAACTTCCTTTCCACACTAACTTTAACATTGCACAATGTGCAAAATAAAACACGTCCAGTGGTTGTCAACACATCTTTTCCAAATTCATTGACTACCTGAATTTAAAATACACTTCGTGATACACAGCAAGCGGCTCCGCGGTTTCGGTTACGTAGCTACCAGGTTGCATTCGGGAGGTAGTGAGTTTTCCGTAATACAGTGGAACCTCAATATCCCGAATCACCTCGGGAGCTAAATTTTACTTCAAGTTACGAACATTCGAGATATAGAGAATACAGTTTTGGAGCATGTATAGCGCATAATTTAATCATATACACGGGCTTGTACTGAATACATTATTTTTAACAGTATTTAAACATATACAAAGAAACTCTATTTTACGGCATCACTTTAATTATAACACTTATTATGGTAGTAACTTTTTAGAAGAAAGGATACAGTACATACAGTAGTGAAACAAGAAACATACCTCGGTTAATACCTTTGGAAAAAATCCGTTAGTCTCTTCTGAAAAATGAAATGGCGTATGGCTTTTAGTGCCGGGAGATCCCGGAACGGGTTCGGCTCACCAGGTGCAGGTCTTCTGATTTAACTCCCGTAGGCGACCTGCGCGTCGTGATGAGGATGAAATGATGAAGACAACACGTACACCCAGCCCCCGTGCCAGAGAAATTAACCAATGATGGTTAAAATTCCCGACCCTACCGGGAATCGACCCCGGGACCCCTGTGACCAAAGTCCAGCACGCTAACCATTTAGCCATGGAGCCGGACAGGCAACTACTCTTCATACTAGGTGAAGGGGGAAAAGTCCATATACGTCTTGAAGTTACTAGGGTGACCAGATTCCAGGAAGTGACAGTTCTTCTCCACTGTGGTTTCAAAAATTGGTGCAGGTGACTATGTTTTTCATTTTATAAAGGAAAATGTGAGTTCGGTCGTTCCAATGGCGTTTTGAGTAGGAAAGTGATATTTCTATGACGGTTAATGAAAAACATGTATCACCCAGTAATATTCAAGATGAGTTTATACGAATCAGGTAGTATAATTGCAAAAAGACCGCGAAAAGAGCTGAGCACAATATAATTCACAGTTGATAGCACGTAGTTTTAGTAAACAATAGATCGACAACACTGGTAACCGAAACTAGAGTCTAACGCGCTCTATCGGAGTGATCGACTGCCTATGATTGGCTGTTTACTAAGCCTCCGCCAAAAGGCAGCGCTCAAATGTCAAGTTGAATTTAAGGTCAAAATCCATTACCTCACCAGAAAGACCAGCTTGCTAACCATTTAGTCATGAAGCTGGACAACCCAACCAACCTGGACCTCTGTTGAGGAAGCCATGCTCTGCCTGTCACAAGTCAGAACCAATTGGCGAGTGATATATTAGTAACACCTCTTTAAAATACCTTGGGCGATAGTACCATGCAAGGGGGCCCTAACCAGGGTTACGGTAAAGACCTCAACGGCAGTGAAGGCGAAGGTACGGTGGAACTGGCGGAAGGGGCACCTGGCAACTGAGGTTAACAGTAGCAACCTACTGCCTTGTAGGAAGAGGAAGGATCCTCAAAGGCTAAGGGAACATCCCCGACAGAAAAGGCAACCACCCAACAGGCTGTGAAGGGGCAGACCCCCTGTTGGTTGTGCGCAGGGGTAACTTCTCGGCCATGTAAAAAGTAAGTAGTCACGACAATGTCGAGCACAAGTAGAAACCGGACAGTCTCAATGATGACGACTAAGCAGTGGACACGGACTAATGTAAGAATGGCTACATGGAATGTACTGAGTTTAAATAGAGCAGGAGCTTTCAGGAATGTGAAAGATCAACTGAGGAAATACAAGATAGGAATAGCAGCTTTGCAGGAGATTAGGTGGAAGGAAACATGCACGATTGATTCGGGGGACTACACAATGTTTTGTAGTAGTAGTAGTAGTGGGACAGCTAATTTTGGAACAGGTTTCCTTGTACACAGAGCATATAAGGCGGCGATATTGAACTTTGAACCGATTAATGGCAGGATATGCACATTGAGAGTTAACATGAAATTCTTCAATATGACATTGATCTGTGCTCATGCTCCAACAGAAGAAACGACTGATAAGGTTAAAGATTCCTTTTATGAACAGCTGGAACGCACATATGATACAATTGCTGAAAATGATGTGAAAGTGATTCTAGGAGATATGAATGCTAAGGTTGGAAGGGAAACCGTGTATCGGCCAAATGTGGGAAAGTATAGTTTACACGAAGAATGCAATGACAACGGAACAAGGCTGGTTGATTTTGCGGTAAGCAAAAATCTCACCATAAGTGGCACTACTTTCCCACATAAGGATATACATAAAGGAACTTAGACGTCACCGGATGGAACCACAGTCAATCAGATAGATCATGTGCTTATTCAAAGAAGGCATGGTACAGATATAAGGGATGTTAGGGTGATGAGAGCGTCAGATGCTCATTCAGAGCACTATATGGTGTTGTTTAAGTCCAAACAGAGGATATCAACAACTATCTATAATCAAGTAGAAAGGGATAAAAAGCATAACGTAACTAGAATCAGCACTGATGAAAAGCAACGAGAGGAATTTCAAAGAGGAATGAAAGAAGCAATAAGAGCGATAACTGTTGAGGAGGAGGAGAGCCCAGAGATACATTGGGAAAAATGGAAAAAGCGATACGGCAAACAATGGACTCAGAGCTGGTTCAGGAAAACAGAGATAAGCGAAAGGAGTGGTATGATGAGGAATGTGAGAAGTCAATAGAAGAACGAAATAGTGCAAGTAAGAAGATGCTTCAAAAGGATACACGGGCCGCCAGACAGAACTATGAAGAAAAGAGAAGGAAAGTAAAAACTATGTGTAGAAAGGAAAATAGAGAATTTGAGAAAAACAGACTGAAAGACATTGAAGAATGTAGAAACGTAAAGAATGTTAAGAAGAATGTTTAGAGGTATAAAGGAGATAAAACAGGGAAGGCAGCCCCGTACAACAATATGCATGGACAAAGAAGGAAAGATGATCGGTGACGAAATTATAATTATTGGAAGATGGGAAGAATATTTCAAAGAATTACTGCAATAGGATGAAACCCAGGAGTGGGAAGATGAGGAACATGAAGAACAACAGGACAGCTATGAAGAAGAAGAAGAACCAACACTGGAAGATGTAACTGAAGCTGCAAAGGAGATGAGAAATAATAGAGTTGTGGGAGAAGATAAGATACCAGGTGAAATATTAAAGTATGGTGGTATAGAGTTATTAAAGGAAATGCATAGATTGATAAATAATATTTGGAGAAGCGAGGTAATGCCAACAAACTGAAACACAGCTATTGTTGTATCAATATATAAAATGGGCGATAAGACAAAGTGTAATAATCATAGAGGAATAACGTTGCTTAATGCAGCATACGAAGTTTTTGCTAGAATATTGAACAAGAGACTACGACACTTTTTAATCTGGTACTGGATGGGATCATGCGCAAACTGCCAGGCAAATTAGATGGCACGATATTCAACAGAACGTTCCAGAGTATGGCATTTGCAGACGATATAGCCATGCTTGGGAGGAATAGAAAGTACCGTACCTGCTAGAGAACTACAGAGTTCTGGAAAGAGATGCGACTACACTGGGCTTGGTCATAAGTAAGGAGAAAACAAAATATATTATCAACACCAGAAATAAAACCAGGTGGAGAGGGACAGAGCAGTTTGAAGGGTTTGAAAGAGTAAATCAGTTCAAGTATTTGGGAAAAATAGTCACAGAAGTTAATGTAGTACCAGTAGAGATTAAGGCAAGAATAGCGGCAGGCAACAGATGCTATTATAGTTTCCATAACTTGTTACGATCGTCAAACATCTCAAGGCAGCTGAAGATGACAATGTATAGAACGATTATAAAACCTGTAGTTGTGTATGGATCGGAAACATGGACAATTACACAGCAAATCAGAAATACTTCGGATGCATGGGAACGAAAAGTGTTGAGGAAGATATATGGTGCAGTATACGAAAATGGCTGGATAATTAGGACCAACAAAGAGCTGTATGAACTATAAGAATCCGTCAATAACTACAGATATAAAGATTAGAAGATTACGGTGGTTGGGACATGTGCAGCGAATGGAGGAACAGCGAGTGCCAAGTAAGGTGTTAGTCACCAAGCCCGAGGGAAGCCGCTCAGGGGGACGACCAAGATTACGATGGCTGGACGATGTAGAGGCGGACTTGAGAAGACTAGGAATACGGAACTGGAGAAGGCTGGTGGCTTCGAGAGACGACTGGAGGAGACAAGTGATCGACAAGGCCCAGGTCCTTCAAGGACTGTAGCGCCGGATAAGTATGAACCTGGACGTTTAGCTAAGTATCGTAGGTTCCTGTTCATGTCCATACCTATATCATTAAAAACTCCAATGATGACATTTTTATGTGTAGTCAGATATTTCAAGAAAGAGAAGATAACGTAGTACAAGAATATGCCATGGGACAAAGCCGGCTGGTAGAATTCTACACTGATCATAATTTAGTCATTTTTAACTCTATAATACACGCCTTTATACGAGTACTCGTACTAGAACTGGAGACAATGGAAGATATCAAATAGACTCCATTATTGGTAGGCAGACTTGCACAAAAACAGACGTGGATTAGATCACAACCTACTCGTCACGAAATGCCGATTGAAGTAAGGAAGGAAGAGAAAGTGAGGAATTCCTCTTCTTCTTCTGCTACCGCATTTTCCCACACCTGTGGGGTCGCGGGTGCGAACTGCGTCGCACATGTGGAGTTTGCCCCGTTTTACGGCCGGATCCCCTTCCTATTGTGTGTTTCTATGGTGGTTGGTAGTGTAGTGTGTTGTCTGAATATGATGAGAAGAGTGTTGGGACGGACACGTACACCCAGTCCCCGAGCCAGAAGAATTAATCAGAAGCGATTAAAATCCCCGACCCGGCCGGGAATCGAACCCGGGACCTTCTGAACCGAAGGCCAGTACGCTGGCCGTTCAGCCAACGAGTCGGACAGCTAACTAATGACTGAAGTTAACTGAACGTACAAGCCAGTAAAGGAGACCTGGCTTAAGGAGAAGTGTGAAGATATTGAAGATTGCATAATTTTAGGAAAAATCGTAGAACATTTTTAAAGAAAAGGGAGGTGAATACATGCATATAAGGAACTTACAGGGAAAATCACTTCATATGAGAAGGCAAGATGTGAAGAACCTCTTTGACCTCCCCCTGTGGGTGGGGACGCAGGTGATGAATACACCCACGGTATTCCCTACCCCAGGGACTTTCAACTTGGGAGCGTGGGTTGGCGACCACGGGGCCCTTAGCTGGGTCCTGGCATTGCTTCCACTTAATTGTGCCAAGCCCCTCACTTTCATCTATTCTGTCCGACCTCCCTTGGTCAACTCTTATTCTTTTCCGACCCCGACGGTATTAGAGCATTCGAGGGCCTAGGGAGTCTTTCATTTTCACGCTCTTCGTGGCCCTTGTCTTTCTTTGCCCGGTACTTCATTTTTCAAAGTGTCGGATCCCTTCTATTTTTCCTTTTTCTTTCTCTCTCTCTCTCTCTCTGCCCCCTGTGGGTGGGGGACGCAAACGAACATTGCACCCGCTGTATCCTCTGCCTGTCGTAAGAGGCGACTAAAAGGGGAGACCAAGGGATGATGATATTAGAACTATGAGAATACTTGTGATTAGTACCTTTACGTGCGGAACGCCATGGGTCGACGTTACTTACGACTAGTACCAGCTTGCGAGGAAAACCATGGGTCTACTTTATATACGAACAGTGCCATTATATGAGGAACACTGTGGGTCTGAGTGTTGCTTGTGATAGAGGTCATTCCACCGGTCGGTTCCACTGTGTTCAGAATAGGTGTGCGTTACCTAGGAGTAGTACCAATTTATGAGAAACACCATGGGTCTACGTCGACCATGGTTAGTACTACTATGTGCGAAACACAACGGGTTTGGCTGGCACCCGAGATTAGTACCACTATGCGAGGAAAACCATTGGTCTGCGTTGCTTGAGAGTAGTATTATTATGTGAGGAACGCCATGGGTTTGTGCTGCCTGTGGGCGTTATCATAATGTGTGCTACACCGTAAGTCTGCTTTGCCTATGATTAGTACCTCTATGTGAGCGACGCCATAAGTTTACGTGGCCTGTGATTAGTTCCACCAAGTGAGGAACACCACAGGAATACCTGCGCCCATGATTAGTCCCATTATGTGAGGAGCACCGTGGGTCTGCGTTGCTTGTGAGTGGTTCCCTTTGTGCGAAACACCATGGGTTTGTGTTACCTGCGAGTGGTACCATTGTGTGTGACTTACCATGGGTTTACGTCACCTGTGATTAGTACCACCATGCGAAAAACACCATGAGTCTACGTTACCTGTGAATAGTACCACCAGTACCTTGGCTGGGCGGCTTCGACTGCTATGCTGAACAGGGGCCTTGTGGGGGGGTTGGAAAGATTGGAAGGGATAGACAAGGAAGGAAGGAAGGAAGGAAGGAAGGAAGGAAGGAAGGAAGGAGCCATGGTCTTAAGTTAGGTACCATCCCTGCCTGGAGGAGAACAACGGATAACCACTTCCAGGAGGGCTGAGGTGAGAATCGAACCCACCTCTACTCATCCTCCCGAAGCTGAGTGGACCCCGTTCCAGCCCTCGTACCAGTTTTCAAATTTTAGTGGCAGAGCCGGGAATCGAACCCGGTCCTCCGGGGGTGGCAGCTAATCACGCTAACCACTACACCACAGAGGCGGACATTATTGTTCACTATACAGGTTGATCGGAAACGACGTGAACCGGATATATGAGCGTTAGAGGGTTGGTCATACTGATAAATAATTCGAAAAGGAAATCGATATCTCGCGCCGTTGTCATTTTAGTCAATCAGATCACTTCGCAGGCGAATTCAAATGGGCTTTAGGAGGCGGAACTGCTAAATCTGGACGTGATTTAAGACCGGCATGAGAGCACCAGTCGAAGAAAAAAATTTGTCAGAGGAGGAGTTTGAGGACGGAGCTCCGACCTGACTGGACCACGACATATCAAGTACGCTACCCTGACACTGGCGTGTGTTTGACGCTGATTTCTCGGCCTGGCTCTGAGCCGTTCTTCAGTCACGTGCAGATTTACTAGCAGTGTCGCGCAATCATAAAGATAACACCACCACACAAAAGTTAGTCGTGAATCTTAATCAAATCAGTTTATTTGCTAAATGTGAAGTGTAGCGTTTTCTTTTTCTTATGCTCGTGTGTGTGTGTGTGTGTGTGTGTGTGTGTGTATGTGTGTGTGTGTGTTTTTTTTCACCAGCCCCTTATTTTTTCGGCGGTAGGCAACCCAACTAACACGTATATCATAAGGCCTTCGTACAACCATACCGTTTATATAAAGCTAGCGAATATGGTAGAAATCATTAACTGCAGTGTTCTGTCTATCACTTCAACTATAATGAATGTGGATAACGATGCCAGCTGAGAATAACACTATCTTACGTTTGGACGGGAAATGTCTATAAGGACTACAACATGCTAGCAATGCACCGAGGATCGCGGTAGATAAGGTGGCTAAAGCACGCGTCACTCCTGTTGTATCAGCCAAGCTGTGTGATAGAAGGTTCGAATCACAGGCTGGTTCATATCTTTTTTCGATTAACGCCGTTTACAGTGACTGTAATATCGCCGCATATCATCCTGTTACAAGGAGTGAATAGTTATTTGGTCCTGAAAAGGACCGTTTTTATCCGATGTTACGTAACCAGGTTGGACTACGACGTGATAGTCTGTAGGTAATAAGTATGGTACCCTGCATATTCAGAGTAACAAGTGTTCGAAATGTTGACTTCTTTACAGTGTTCATTTAACTTTTTACCATTACGGAGCACGTGGCATACCTTTTAATTCGACCGTACTTTCTCCTCAAATTAGTAGACTATTAATTCAACGTACTCTTCATAGGAATACATCGTGAGGAAATGGATAAGTGCTGTGATGTGACTTCGTAGGTCTGGATTATTATTTGTATGCGTTGGATTCGGTAGGTTGTGGATTCGAATCCCATCCTTGCCGTCCTGAAAATGGTTTCCCTTGGTTTCGCATTTTCACCACCAGGCGAATGCAACCATACCTTAATAAAAGACCAAGGCCGATTTCCTTACCAATCCTTCCCCCACACATCCTTAGGGGAAAGACGCCAAATCAGAGCGCACCACTTAAAACCAAGAGAGGGCCATAAGGAGAAATTTCAAATTATTTGGTGTTCTTAAAACTAAATTATAAGGATTTTTAGGTTATACTATTATTTGGGTTGCTTGTCTCCGAAAAATAAGAGGCTGGTGAACCTCCCAATATATATATTACTATTATAAAAACAGCAAAGCACCAAAAGGACATTGAAATATTTGATGATAAGAGCCCTCTTAACAAACGTGGAATGTTGGACCTTTTAAATAATTATTTTTCTTGTTGCTTCACTTCCGCATTTTTTTCTGGATTTCCTTGTCAGTTTTTCTGAGTTTGCCTCGTTATGCCCTTATCTTTTTCGGTGTTGAAACTTTAATCCGTCCGCCTCTGTGGTGTAGTGGTTAGCGTGATTAGCTGCCACCCCCGGAGACCCGGGTTCGATTCCCGGCTCTGCCACGAAATTTGGAAAGTGGTATGAGGGCTGGAACGGGGTCCACTCAGCCTCGGGAGGTCAACTGAGTAGAGGTGGGTTCGATTCCCACCTCAGCCATCCTGGAAGTGGTTTTCCGTGGTTTCCCACTTCTCCTCCAGGCGAATGCCGGGATGGTACCTAACTTAAGGCCACGGCCGCTTCCTTCCCTCTTCCTTGCCTATCCCTTCCAGATGATGATGATGAAACTTTAATCCAAAGACAATTACCGTAATGTACCGATATTGTATTTAAAAGGATTTAAGCGCATGCTAAAAACTAAACTACCTGAGCTGCTTATCTTTCTTTCTTTCTTTCTTTCTTTCTTTCTTTCTTAATCTGCTTACCCACCAGGGTTGTTTTTTCCCTCGGATTCAGCGAGGGATCCCACCTCTACTGCCTCAAGGGCTGTGCCCTGGAGTGTGAGACATTGGGTCGGAGGATACAACTGGGGAGGATGACCAGTACCTCGGCCAGGAGGCCTCATCTGCAATGCTGAACAGGGGCCTCGGTGGGGAATGGGAAGATTGGAAGGGATAGACAAGGAGGAGGGAAAGAAGCGGCCGTGGCCTTAAGTTAGGTACCATCCCGGCAGTTGACTGGAGGAGAAGTGGAAAACCACGAAAAACCACTTCTAGGATGGCTGAGATGGGAATCGAACCCACCTCTACTCAGTTGACCTCCCGAGGCTGAGTGGACCCCGTTCCAGTCCTCGTACCACTTTTCAAATTTCGTGACAGAGCCGGGAATCGAACCCGGGCCTCCGGGGTTGGCAGTTAATTACACTAACCACTACACCACAGAGGCGGACTGAGCTGCTTATCACTATACATAATTAGACGGTAAACTGAATGTGCTGCTTGACTGGAAGACGCAAACGAATTTTGGCTATAAATAATGCATATGAGATCACTTCCCACTATTTATCCACACAAATACATTAAGGGGTTGCACTTGTACAGTTGAATGTATTTATGTTTTTTTATTTCATTATGTCTGGTCTTAGAATGTGGCCAAAAATTCCCTACATTTTGAGTTAGATTCAGAAATCTCTTCCTACGACCCTGCATTGCGAGGGGAATAAAAGGGGTCGGAAGTCCGTACGGTTGACAAGACTGATCTGATCTCCTAAATGGTTGTCACACCAAAGGAGTTCACTTGTGTTTAAGCATAGCCTACACTATAAGAGTGTTCGAATAGTGGTGTTTCTCGCTGCCTTTGGTGAACCTTGGGTTCCGCTTTCAATTACTCATCACGAAGGAAGTTCTACTGTAAACGTTATTACGTCATCGCCACACATATTATCATTATTTTACATAGTAACTGCGGGCTGTGTACTCATGAATGAGACGACAGTACCGTATACATCTATCTGTTAACAAAATTCACTAAAAACAACTATGTCCAATTCGTCCAGCCGTTCTACTGCACCTATTAGCTTCATTTTTTTAAAAAAATTATTATTTCCGGAATTACTTGCCGGTGAATCCTCAGACGTTGATAGGTCTCTACGTTCAGTCAAATTTGAGTAATTCTAAATTCTAATCACTAGACTCCAGTAATTGCAGGAGGAGGTTAACCCTAGCCCGCAATACATTCTGCACTTAGCGGGTTGCTAAGCGACTAACATTTTCTTATACTCTGATATATAGCCTATGCTATTTGCATCCTTAGTAATGTGATGGCATGCAGCCATACTTGATTACTACATTTCAAGCCAGTGAGTATACACTTCCTCTGTTTATGGAATAATACTATTCTCTGATAGATTCTCTTTGATTCTCTGACCTTCCCCAGCTTCTGAAACAGATGGCAGAACGTTCCTACTAACTTACATGCTGCTAGGAGAAAACAGTCTACGTACGTACAGACGGGAAGGTATCAAGTTGACATGCCTTCTGTGTGAGCATTAACAAAGCTCAGGGACAAACTGTTGAAAAAAGATGGATGTCTACTTACCCGAACCAGTATTCAGTCACGGCCAATTGTGTGTTGCACTGTCTCGGGCAAGATCGTTTGAAAATGTTAAGATCCAGATAAACCGGCATGGTTGAAGCACAGTGAATATTGTATGGAAAAAAGTGTTATAAACTACATAACGAGTGAAACAGTTATTATGTACCGGTATTAAAGGTTCATAGAACTGTTGAAAATAACATGTAAGATAATATGACTACGGGAGGCATAATAAGACGAGTTATCTGACCTATTTATAACGAAGGCTGCGGAGCAGCGCGGTTCACTAATTATTATTATTTAATAATTTTAATAATGTTAATTACTTTACGTCCCACTAACTACTTTTACGGTTTTCGGAGACGCCGAGGTGCCGGAATTTATTCCCGCAGGAGTTCTTTTACGTGGCAGTAAATCTACTGGCACGAGGCTGACGTATTTGAGCACCTGCCAAGTTGGGGTCAGAAGGCCAGGACCTCAACCGTCTGAGCCGCTCAGCCCGACATTATTATTATTATTATTATTATTATTATTATTATTATTATTATTATTATTGAATCGTTGTGGTAGGTTAGAGAATCTGAAAAGGGAGATGATAGACTAAAGTTAGATGTACAGTAGCTGGTAAAGTGAAGTACGTTGGCAGGAAGAACAGGATTTTTGGTCAGGAGACTACAGAATTATCAACACAAAATCGAACAGGGGAAATGCAGGAGTTGGTTTAGTAATGAATAAGACAATAGGACAGCGAGTAAGGTCCTACGACCAGCATAGTGAAAGGATTGTTGTTGTCAAGATAGACACCAAACCAATGCCCACCACAATAGTGCAGGTCTATATGCCTACTAGTTCAGCGGATGATGAAGAAATCGGAAGAATACAGTATATAAAGCATTAGAAGATTGAATACAAAATGTAAAGGGTGATGTGAATATAATTGTGATGGGAGACTGGAATGCAGTGATAATCCAAGGAAGAGAAGGTAATACAGTAGGAGAATCCGAATTGGGACAAAGGAATGAAAGAGGAAGTCGGCGGATTGAATTCTGCACTGTTCATAATTTAGTCCTTGCTAATACTTGGTTCAAACACCACACACGACGGCTGTATACGTGGATGTGGTCCGGAGGCACTGGAAGGTATCAAATAGACTTCGTTATGATTAGGCAGAGATTCAGAAACCAGGTGTTGGATTGCAAGACATTCCCAGGAGCAGACGTGGACTCTGACCACAACTTATTGGTCATGAAATGCCATCTGAAGTTGAAGAAATTGAAGAAAGGAAGGTGTGCCAGTAGATGGAATCTAGACAAGTTGAAAGAAAAGAGTGCGAAGAATTGTTTCAAGGAACGTGTTGCAAAAGGACTAAGAAAAGGCTGCGGGAAACACAATAGAGGAAGAGTGGACAGTCGTGAAAAATGAGGTCATTAGGGCCGCTGAAGAAATATTAGAAAGGAAAGATCAACTAAGAATCAATGGATAACTCAGGAGATACTAGACCTGATTGATGAACGACAAAAATACAAGAATACAAGGAATGGAGAGGGCAGAAAAGAATAGAGAAGATTAAAGAATGAAGTGGATAGAAAGTGCAAGATATCTAAGGAACACTGGCTGAAAGAAAAGTGCAAGTATGTTGAAGGTTGTATGGTCCTAAGGAAGGTAGATGCTGCATACAGGAAAATTAAGGAAATCTTTGGAGAAAGGAAATCTAGGTGTATGAATATTAAGAGCTCAGATGGAAAACCACTTCTAGGGAAAGAAGACAAAGCAGAAAGGTGGCTGGAACATATCCAACAGTTGTATCAAGGTAAAGACGTAGATGATTTGGATCTGGAACAAGAAGAGGCTGCTGATGCTGATGAAATGGGAGACCCAATTTTGAGGTCAGTGTTCGACAGACCTGTGAGAGACCAGGAACAAGGCACCTGGAGTTGATAACATTTCCTCTGAATTACTGATTGCCTTAGGAGAAACCAGCCTGGAAAGGTTATTCCATCTAGTGCAGGGCCTCTCAAACGCCCAAAATCTCACGCGTGCAGAGCGAGGCGCAAGAGCTCCGTGCACTGTGCATCGGTGCCGCTCGGTATAGCTCGGATCAACGCTTCGTCTCTTGGCTACTCGGCTAAGCTCGGCTCTACTCGGCTCTACTCGGCTATACTCGGCTCAACTCAGCCCGGATTTGGAGCGCTACGGCGCAAGTGGGGCAGAGGGAGACAGGCGGAGCGAGCGAGAGAGGCGTGAGGAAAGAGAGAGTAAGCGCTATTGCTCCAAATCGAGGAGTGGGGGTCTGCACTCTGGTCAACCAAGCCAAGTCGTCTTTTGCACCGTGCACAGTGCATGCACCACGCGCATGCACCCTGAGAGGCCCTGATCTAGTGTGTAAGATATATGAGACAGGAGAAGTGCCATCGGATTTTCGGCAGAATGTTGTTATACCTATTCCCAAGAAAGCCGGTGCTGACAAGTGTGAAAACTACGGCACCATTAGTTTAGTATCTCATGCCTGCAAAATTTTAACACGTATTATTTACAGAAGAATGGAAAGACAAGTTGAAGGTGAGTTGAGAGAAGATCAGTTTGGCTTCAGAAGAAATGTAGGAACACGTGAAGCAATCCTGACTTTACGTTTGCTCTTAGAGGATCGAATTAAGATGGACAAGCTCATGTACATGGCGTTCGTAGATCTAGAAAAGGCATTCGATAATGTTGATTGGACCAAGCTGTTTGAGATTCTGAAGGTGATGCGGATCAGATACCGAGAACGAAGAATTACCTACAATCTGTATAAAAAATCAGTCTGCAGTGATAGGAATCCAGGGCTTTGAAACAGAAGCAGCAATCCGGAAAGGAGTGAGGCAAGGCTGTGGTTTTTTCTCCCCTCCTTTTCAATGTTTACGTAGAACAGGCAGTAAAGAAAATCAAAGAGGAATTTGGAAGGGGGATCACAATCCAAGGAGAGGAAATCAAAACCCTGAGATTTGTCGATGATATTGTTATTTTATCTGAGACTGCAGAAGATCTGGAGAAGTTGCTGAATGGTATGGACGGAGTCTTGGGTAAGGAGTACAAGATGAAAATAAATAAGTTCAAAACAAAAGTAATGGAGTGCAGTCGAACCAAGGCAGATGATGTAGGTAATATCAGATTAGGAATATTGTTACTGGGGTAGTAAAATAACTAACGATGGCAGAAGTAATGCAGACATAAAATGCAGACTAGCACAAGCAAGGAAGGTCTTTCTTAAGAAAGGAAATTTGCTCACTTCAAACATTGATATAGGAATTAGAAAGATGTTTCTGAAGACCTTCGTGTGGAGTGTGGCGTTGTATGGAAGTGAAACATGGACGATAACTAGCTCAGAAAGAAAGATAATACAAGCTTTCGAAATGTGGTTGTACAGAAGAATGGTGAAGGTGAGATGGATAGATCGATTCACTAATGAAGAGATACTTAATCGAATTGGTGAGAGGAGATCGATTTGGCTAAATTTGAAGAGAAGAAGAGAGAGAATGATAGGACACATTTTAAGACACCCAGAACTTGTGCAGTTGGTTCTTGAAGTAAGTGTAGGCGTTAAGAATGGTCGGGGTAGGCCAAGGTATGAATATGACAAGCAGATTAGAGCAGATGTAGGATGCAATGGTTATGTAGAAATGAAAAGTTTAGCACAGGATAGGGTGGCATGGAGTGCTGCATCAAACCAGTCTATGGACTGATGACTTAAACACATTATTATTATTATTATTATTATTATTATTATTATTATTATTATTATTATTATTATTATCTCTGTTTTTCTGTGGTTTACAGAGGTGAAAGAAGGTGCGGGCATAAATGGGTCAAGATAGGACAATCAGAAGATTGATTTAAAACGTTAAAATTATGGTTATATTTCTTCCTCAGCTATCTTTTTTTTTCGTTTTTTAGAAATAAGACTTTACAAAATTCAGGTACTGTATGAAAGATCATAAACTTGGGTAACAACTTTACTGACAACAACCTTGAGCTTGAAACTCACTATAATTATAAATTCTCCAATGAGCGCTGCGGCTCCTTTCAAAAGCAGTCGGGGCACGCGGCTGTGAGCTTGCGTTCGGAAGACAGTGGTTTCGAATCCCACTGTCGGCAGCCCTGAAGAGGGTTTTCCGTGTTTTCCTATTTTCATACCAGGCAAATGCTGGGGTTGTACCTTCATTAAGGCCACGGCCGCTTCCTTCCAACTCCTAGGCCTTCCCTATCCCATCGTTGCCATAAGACCTATCTGCGTCGGTGTGACGTAAAACAACTAGCAGAAAGCAAAAACAGTCAAGGAGACGACCCTCCCAACTTCTTTTACAGAGTATTCAAAATATGCAATGTTTCAAGAGCACCTTTTGCTCTACAAAATTATCTAGGAGTCTAGGAGACTATTCCCCGCACATTACACCATTACAGCCTTCCAAAGGCCTCCTTCAACATTTGCATTAATACCCTGAGTGTCTTCGCTCCATAAAATTTGCCTTTTCAACAAAACGTCCAGTCCTATCAAAGGCACAACCTACTTTCTACAATTCCAACAGTATTTACTGTCTTAGATGCACAACCGTCTAAGAAATTACAAAAATGAAATAGAATTTCACAGAGGTATCGAATACCCAATCTACCGGGCCTTTGTGGGGGAAAAACCAGGTTAAAGTTACTGCCCCAAACAATCAAAATTATGTGGAGGCGGACGTTTGCACTCTTTGAATTTTGCGATTAAAAGATTAAAACCCTATTTGGGCTTCTGGCCCGAAGTTACAGAGGCTAAGCCCATACTACTGAGATGACTAGATGGAGAAAATTTAAGTTACAAAAGCTACAGACAGAAAACGGTTGCAAAGTCATAGTCACCTCAAAGTCAAGTTGATAGGGAACGCGAGAGGGTTTCACACTCTCTATTCCCAAATCTCGGCTAAGTTTCTTAGTCTTGTTTGAAATTTACATTAGAAGATTGAAATTGAAGTTACATTATTAAGTTTTGGAACCTTCCCCTCGAGTTAGCTGTCAAAACTGTTACTTAATTAAGCCAGGACTGCCATTACCTTGATCTGATGGACATCTTGACGACGAAATCGGCAATATTCGCCTCCCCTCACAACCACACACTAGAGTGGAGCGATGAATAAGCCAACCTGGTCGAAAAATGTGCCAGCTTTTATACCCGAGAGGAAAGATACAGAAAACTCTGGGCCAAGGCCCGACACACCCCCAATTTCCATTGGGTAATTAAATACACTAGATACAAGATGTATGTTATTGGTGGAAAAATACATAATATGCACAATTCCCTATTGGTCAGTATTTAAAGTTGGCGGACCAAGATAGAAGTGTTGTAAACTTTTAACATACCAAAAACAAGGAATAAACGATTCAGTTTAGTAAACCTGAAAATAACAAATTACTTTGCTTTCTTAATAGTTCCTCTTCACACCAGAGGGCATAACGTAAGTTTTTAGTAGAGACAGCTGTTGACAAAAGTTCAAATTCCTTGCACAAGTCTTTTTTTTTTTTTACAAGTTGCTTTACGTCGCGCCGACACAGATAGGTCTTATGGTGACGATGGGACGGGGATGGGCTAGGAGTGGGAAAGAAGCGGCCGTGGCCTTAATTAAGGTACAGCCCCTGCATTTGCCTGGTATGAAAATGGGAAACTACGGAAAACCATTTTCAGGGCTGCCGACAGTGGGGTTCGAACCCAATATCTCCCGAATACTGGATACTGGCCGCACTTAAGCGACTGCATTTATCGAGCTCGGTGCACAAGTCTTTACAAGTTTTATGTTGAAGATGGCTTTCTCCAAGGTGGTTCATTTAAATTAACGGGGTGTGTGTACCTTCCGGTACAGTTATTATTATTATTATTATTATTATTATTATTATTATAACTTTAATAATAGTCACAAATAAATATTTCTTATATTTGTTTTTGGATGACGAGCCGGAAGTCAGGCTCGGTAACTCTTCCCGTATGGAGTTTTAATTATTGCGTTGATGGGGTGAAAGTTCCTCGTGGGGATCATCGTGAATACCTAGGTGTTAATATAAAGAAAA
This sequence comes from Anabrus simplex, assembly GCF_040414725.1. Lineage (NCBI taxonomy): Eukaryota > Metazoa > Arthropoda > Insecta > Orthoptera > Tettigoniidae > Anabrus > Anabrus simplex. The sequence goes on from NC_090265.1 coordinate 785,158,828, forward strand.
ATCTTGATTGGGGTATTCACATAAACGGGATTGTAAATAAAGGTTACAAAACTCTTCACATGCTTATGTAGGTATTTGTAAGGGCGAATTATAATCATTATAAAATATCAAAGCCATTTCTTATTAACAGTGCTGATGTAGTTATTTTATTATTAATATTATTAATTATATACAGTCGTATCAGCACACACTTATTTTTAAAACATAACCGGTTTTCGGACACTAAGGTCCATCATCAATGTTAGAATTTAAATTTAATTCCGCATGAGTGTGTCGTCAAAATTGGTTAAAATGAATTTAAAATGTAGCCCTTCAAGACAGGAAGGGCTGGCTTTTCCTTGTGCTCAGGCTGTTGGTCGAGTTGTAAGGACGTAAAGGACCACAATTGAGTATGGTTCCAGTGTATGGGATCTTCACCAGGATTACTTTATTCGAGAAATGGAAACATAAAAAGGAAAGCAGTTCGACTTGTTCTGGGCGATTTCCGATAAAAGAGTAGTGTTACGAAAATGTTGTAAACTTTGGTTTGGGAAGACTTGTGAGGAAGGAGAAGAGGAGACTACGCGTTATGTTGCAAGCTGTCAGTGGAGATATGGCATGCAATGGCATTACTAGACGAACAAGCTTTTGAAGGCAGGGGAAATCATGATATGGATAAATTGGGGCAAATATTCGTTTATAGGAAGAATAGTTAGGGATGGGAATAATTTACCAAGGGAGATGTTCGATAAATTTCCAGGTTCTTTGCAATTATTTAAGAAAAGACTAGGTAAACAACAGTTAGGGAATCTACCACCTGGGTAATTACTCTAAATGCAAATCAATGTTGATTGATTGATTGATTGATTGATTGATTGATTGATTGATTGATTGATTGATTGATTGATTGATTGCCAGGCTGAGTGGCTCAGACGTTTGAGGCGCTGGCCTTCTGACCCCAACTTGGCAGGTTCGATTCTGGCTCAGTCGGGTGGTATTTGAAGGTGCCCAAATACGTCAGCCCCGTGTCGGTAATTTACTAGTACTAAAAGAACTCCTGCGGGACTAAATTCCGGCAACTTGGCGTCTCCAAAACACGTGAAATTAGTTAGTGGGGCGTAAAGCAAATCACATGATTGATTGATTGATATTTAGTGGTGTGTCAGGATGTTCCTTTTAGGATAGCGGCTGTTTAGCTGATGAGTCCCGAGAGAGTTTGGCAGATTTAGCGAAAAATATTCCTCAGACATGAGGACTGTACGGGTTGGGGCGACAAAGTACTCTCTGAAGGAACTCGCGCGTAGACAGTAGAAGTGAAGTAGGGGGCTGTAAAGGAGCTGGGGGCCATAAAAGAAACCAGATGCTGACGTCAGTGTTGAGCTAAACAGTAGCTCTAGCGTTTATTTTGTTAACACTATTGCTCACATAGCTCCTGTGTTGTTGGAGTAAGGGCTATCATGTGTGCTCAAGTCGACAGCTCTTCATACTTTTCCTGCCTGTTTGACATGAGTTCGATTCCTGGTTATGCAACGATGCTACTCTGAATGACCAAAATGCTACTTATACCGTTATGGTTTTCATCCATTCAATTATTGTTTACCCCTTGATTTCAAAACCACACATTTCTTGTATATGACATCGTAGGCAACGATTACACACGCTAGAGCTGAGCGTAACGACGTGTAGCCTCCTTCAAACTCAGAGATGGGTCTCGCTCGATATTTCGAAGAGTAGACTCGTCCAATGTTTCCTGCCAGTAGCGGCGATTAGGGGGAGTCATTACACTTTTATGCCATTTTAATCGGCCGAAACTAGGAAGTATAAGAATTATTAAGAAAAGCAGTTTCTACAAGCCCTGTTGTCTTATCAGGTAGTTATTTCCTTTATTTTATTTTATTTTATTTTATTTTTAACAAAATGCTTAGCGGAAACACGCACAAAATGTCGTTCGTCCCGACTAACCGATTTGTATAGAGCCACAGCAAGTAGTGGAGACTTTGTATGTGCTGTGAGGAAGGGTAGCAAGGGTATATACTGTGTATATATATATATTTGCCAAAGTCATGGACACTGAGGTAATAATAATTTCGTGTGGCTATTTCTAGCCGAGTGCAGCCCTTGTAAGGCAGACCCTCCGATGAGGGTGGGCGGCATCTGCCATTTGTAGGTAACTGCGTGTTATTGTGGTGGAGGATAGTGTTATGTGTGGTGTGTGAGTTGCAGGGATGTTGGGGACAGCACAAACACCCAGCCCCCGGGCTACTGGAATTAACCAATTAAGGTTAAAATCCCCGACCCGGCCGAGAATCGAACCTGGGACCCTCTGAACCGAAGGCCAGTACGCTGACCATTCAGCCAACGAGTCGGACGACACTGAGATATGATTCACCCGCTTGCCGCGTGCATCCGTCAGTCTGGCAGTCTCTTTAGTTTCTGTTAGTTTCTTAGTGTGTAGTCAAATACTGAATTATTTTTAATTGTATAAGCACGCCGTACTTCTATTGAATTGTAATACATGTGTGATATTTTTTCTTTGGTGAGTTTTATTGTATAGTATTGAATCAAAATCTCGAAAATACTTCTAATTACCAATCGCCGCTACTGCTTCCTGCTCAGTGAGTGTTTGCAAGAATCAAACAGTGAAAAGACGCTCAGCTTCGCTGAACAAATGAGTCTGTGGAACTGTCCATGCTGTCTGATCTCAATGAATAAACGAATCTGGACAGATCGAAAAACTGGGAAACTCAGAAGTTCAAGTGACTGACTCCACTTCATAAGCCATGGTCATGATGTAACATTCATTTCGCGCACGTGTGAAGCAGAAACAAGACAACTCGTAGTCTGATCACCTACTGAGCCACTGAATAAGTAAGTGGACTGGTTGTCGAGTTACGAGTTTAGGTTGACTCACACAGCTCATTGTTCAAATATCGCCTACTTTGAACAGCAGTCAGTCTATACTGGTGCCCATGAAAGAAGTTGAAGTCTGTCATATGAGCGGCGAAAGCAGTGACTACAAGGTGCGCTGCGTTGCCATAGTTACGGTACCTCCGCCTGCGATATATCATTTTAATACAGGCTGAGTGTTTAATAAAACATGTGTGCCTAAAGGAATTCAGGAAACGTTGACCCTTTCCTAAGCTCTTGCTAATAATTACAATATTTAAGACAGAATATGTCATTGCAGAGAAATGTAATTAAGGTACGCCTACTGCTGGCAATTAATCAACAAATGCACAACATATGAACAATTTCAGTCAGGCTTATATCCATCAGCCAGTTATAACCAAGTTGCCCGTACGTTAAAATACAGAATAAAACACTGTCCGCATAGCTATGTGCATTATTTAACGCTGATTGTAAACGAAACACTCCAGAATAATACTAGGAAAATTTGGAAACTAGCAACTAATTAACTAACAAAAATAAACTAACAACAACAAAAATAATAATCGAAAAAAACCACGTAAAGCAATAAAGCTAACAAAGTACCGGAACCACTCCGAATGATATCAAAAGAGTGACTGAGAGCAAGTCAAACCTCGTGGCAATACATCCTTAAAATGTGGCATCGATGGGATCGTTGCCATAGAAATTGACCATTTTCGAGCAGCGTTAGACAAGTTTTCCTCGCTGTTAGCGCTAAACGGCCAAATGGATCAACCTTGTTTAGATTCGACTAACCAGTGTGTACGTAAACATGTTTTAAATTTGAGGCCTGGTTACGAGGAATCGTGGAGCACCATTCTTAAGTCATTTAGTTGGCAGTGGAATTAAACACTACCGCGAAGTTTTACTTGCAAACGGAGAATAATTAACGCGCTACGGTGATTTCGTTTTTCCTTTCTTTTAGTCGGAAGAATATTCATTGCTGAAAGTAACTTATAAACAAATATGATCCTTGCATGGAAGAAAAAAGGAGAAAAAAGTCGTCTAATTTTTCCGCTGCTGAAACCGATATTTTAGCTGAATTAGTTATCAGGCACAAATACGTCATTGAAAAAGAAAGATTGTTGAAGTCACCATAAAACAGGGGGAAAAACCATGAAATAAAAGAGTAGATTAACAGCAGAAACAAAATAATTTCTGTGCGGTAGAATAACACCCACGGTAACCACTGCCTGGCGTAAGAGGCGACTAAAAGGGGCCCCAGTGGTTCTGAACGTTGGAGCATGGATTGGCGACCACGGGTCCCTTAGCTGAGTCCTGGCATTGCTTCTACTTACTTGTGCCAGGCTCCTCACTTTCATCTATCCTATCCGACCTCCCGTGGTCATCTCTTGTTCTTTTCCGACCCCGATGGTATTGGAGCACTCGAGGCCTAGGGAGTACTTCATTTTCACGTCCTTCGTGGCCCTTGTCTTTCTTTGGCCGACACCTTCATTTTTCGAATTATCGGACACCTTCCAGTTTTTCTCTCTGATTAGCGTTATATAGGGTGAAGCAAAATTCGCGCACTCGGGCGTCGCAGCGCAACTCCTCACATGCCAGCCATAAAAAATGTCTCTCACAAAAGTTTGTCCTGCGAGTACATCCGGCAGAAAAAGAACGTTGAAGAGTGAAAATCTGGCAACACTGTAACCACATGTAGGGTAACTACCTCTGTCAGCACATATTAGCCATGCTATACGGTTGGTGCAGTGGATAGAGTTTTGGGTTAGCATGCAGGAGGTCGAGGGTTCGATCCTGTGTTGAAGCGCATTTTTTATTTGCTAATTTCCATCGGACATTACATACTGTAATACAATAAGACACCGTTTCTTAGGTCACATGTATCCTACATTTACAAAATTTAGTAACGCTGAACGCGTTGTAACGCATCTAGTAGATGAAGTGGTGCGAATAAATTCACGTCCACGAAGTGGGAAGGGCAACTTTCAAAGCTGACCAATGAAAACGAATGTTCGTCCATTTCTAGGATCGTAGTATGTAAGTGCAAATGGTTTCTAGAGGACCCGCTGCAATCGCTGTTGACGATTAACATGCCAGATACCATACCAACTGGACTACATTTACAAAATAAAAAAACATACGACTCAACCCAGGATCGACCCCTCGACCTCCTGCATGCTAACCCAAAACTCTATCCACTGCACCAACTGTACCGCACAACTAATATGTGTTGACAGAGGTAGTTACCCTACATGTGGTTACAGTGTTGCCAGATTGCCATGCTTCAACGTCCTTTTTTCTCCCAGATATACTCGCAGAACGAACTTTTGTGAGATACATTTTTTATTGCTGGCATGTGAGGAGTCACGCTGCGATGCCCGAGTGCGTGAATTTCGCTTCACCCTGTATAGAGGATGGTTGCCTAGTTGTACTTCCTCTTAAATCAATAATCAGCACCACCACCACTCTCTGCTTTGGAAGTTGCAGATTATTGTGCATCTTTTTCAGAAGAAATGAAACTGTTTGGTTAGATAAACAAAATCTTTCCACAAATTTTCTATGACTAAGTTCTTCAAAAGGATCGCCTCTGCCCATTATTATGTCTTTATGCTCATTTTCATTCTGTTCCAGATACAGCAGTTCATCTTCAAATCTAGCAGCCATTTTACTGCTAATTACTGTTTATGTTTGGAAACCGTTTGAACTGACTGTTTAACTGACAGTAATCAGGGATTTAAATAATAATAATAATAAACATTAAATGCTGATTATGCTAAACAGGGTTTGTGCACTTGGCGACAATTTCCTTGTCCTTTCATGAGAGTTTCTGTGTTCATTCTAGCAGTAAGCTTGCCTCTGATCACACTACAGCAACTAAGTAGCACAAATGAAGAGGTATAACCTGATGGAATGAGCTCAGACTTGCTCATTGCTTAACTCTATCTCACTCACTGTGAAAGCCAGTTGAAATTTGTTCTGGACTATAGAAACTATGCACGATTTTATGACTACACAAAGTACAGCACGCAATGTGCAGTCTTCTCTGCCATAGATCTGACATGTAAAATTTAACTTAGATCAGCACATGAACAATTCTGACACATTCGGAACAGAACATTCCTCCATTATCACAGATAATTGGCCCTGGAATACACCAGGTATCCAGTTACCAGCACCCATCCAATTTTTAACAGAGGATGTACTGAATGCTTCATTAAGAAAAATCTTTTACTAATCACGATTGTTTTCTTGTATTACACTTCACTCCTTTCTGTTTCAGCTGAATGTCAACGTGAATGCCTTTCAACGCAAGTTCGTGAATGAAGTTCGGCGATGTGATGAGCTAGAGCGGAAACTGCGCTACATTGAGGCAGAACTGAACAAGGATGGTGTCAACATCCCAGACCTCAAGGAGGACTTACCTCGAGCGCCCAACCCCCGTGAGATAATTGACTTGGAGGTATGAAGATTTATTTAGGTTTTTATGACTATCCATGACTATGACCATTTAACTATTGGTAATACCTTATTATTTAAATGGGATTCCTTTAATGAGCTAAATAAAATGAACAAAGTCCAGTACCGTTACTCTAACCATCCATCTATCTTCACCATTGCAATACCAGTATCTATTTTTTGGGTCATAAGCCCTTGCACTAGTCTGATGTACAGTAGTTCTTCGATCCCTCTCATCTTATCCTATCCCACCCCACTCTTCCAATTAATGTTCATACAAACCTTTCCATTACAGACCACCCAGCCTTACAGATTCAAGCTGCCAGTATCTCGTTGTGAACCCGGTCAGCTCTCCATACTCACCTAGATCATTACTCTTATTACCTCAAAATGAGATTGGTAAATCGGCCTTCTGAGGAGATATGATGTAGCCTAATATAATGCTCGGTTGGCCTGATTTGTTGCAGCTCCCCACACTACCCTATAATGGACCAATCCCTTCATCACTACATATCCATCCTAATCTGTTAGTCATTCTGATGCCTTGGTCTTCCTGGCCATATTTATCCCATATGTCTTCCTCCAAAGCTAAGCGAGCAAGTCCTGCATGTCTCAGAACGTGGCCAACAAATATTGCCAAATCATTTATGATCAGATCAATCTCATCTTCAGTCAGTGATCTGTACTTAAGGCTGTCAACCAGATGGCAGATCCCCTAACAATATTGCTTACCTAATCTTTGATAATTTGAAAGAAATTAAAAATGTATTGAACATCTCTCTTGATAATTTACTCAATTCTCTAATTCCTCTTCCTATAAATTAATATTTGCCCCAATTTGTCCTCTTGCATTCCAACTTTTTCTCCATAGACCTACCTTTAAAATCTTCACTCAAGCTTATTCGTCTACTAATGACATTCCACGCCATCTCTACACTGGCAGCTTGGAACATACTGCCTAGTTAAAAACTTCATCCTCGTTCTGTAATGACTCCAAAATTTAAAATTATAACAGTTGGGGAGATCCACCAAATCAATACAGCCTTACAATCACTATTAGTGATCAATTATATTTACAAAAACACAGTACATGTTTCGGCTCCTAAGAGCCATCTTCAGTTGTTACAAATGAGTCGTCTGTTTGCAAAACCGACCATCTCCAAATGGTTACATCTTTCAGGAAACCAAAAAAGCACACAAAATCTAAATGATGAGATTTATAATTATTTTTATTTGCTTAATTGCTTATAAATATAATTGTAATGAATGTTACAGAATACCAATGTTTTATTTGTGTAATTATTTGAAATATTTAAATTTCAAATTTGGAGATGGCCGGGTTTGCACCAAATGAAAGAAACTGAAGGAATGAAACTGTACGGAAAATGCTTTATTTAAAAGTTAACTAAAAATAAATCAATACAGTGTAAAAAGTCAATGTATTTATACAAAATAAACCAGAATTAAACATTAATTAACACCAATGTCTACACTGTACTCACATGCATCTTCCCCATCTTCTGGGTTGTTTTGTGAAAGGTTATTATTATCAGTGAATTATTTGTAAAACTTCAGCACTTCTACATTTTATTACTGAGTCCCAAAAGGTTTAGTCAATAGAGATTCAACATCTTTTGCCTAACTCCAATTTTTGCTGAAGAAAATAAGCTGGTTAGAGGCCGAGTTTGTGTAAAAGTGAACAGAGAACACACTCAGCACAAAAAGTGGACTCAAATAGTCTAAATTAAAATACCCATAAATAAGACATTATCTACATGATGGTGTGCACAAACATAATAAACATTTAAAACAAGGTCTAACACATTAAAAACACTGTATGCACAGTTTGTATTAAGTAGGTACATTCAACTTGAATCTTAAAGTAAGTTCATAGTCCAAATTAAAAATGAAAATCGAAAAACGCCATTTCTTTAAATTAAATGCACAGAAGGGGCTGCCAAACCTGTCCACATTACATAGAAAGGGTGTCAGCTCTAAAGGAACGAAATAAGGATACCTGTTTGTACTAGATTATTACAAATGAAAATGTTCTGCACAATTCAGTACAGCCATAGGATTCAACCTTGATGAGTATTTTCCTCTTCCATTAATGTGTGCGAATATTGCAGGAGAGGTATATGTTTTAACTTCAAGAAGGATTTAAAAAATGGGACTGTTGTAATTTTAACCTAAACAAAAATAACTATAGCCTTCTTCATTGTTTGTTTTGATACCCTAGTGGTCATATGTGACAATTACTGTGTTTCTGTAATTACCGCATATATAATGGAACTTTCTTCTTCTCCCTGTTACTTCCTAATATCTTCATGAACATTATAAATTCAGTCCAGCCCAATCCAATCCACTTAAACTATAAGGGCAGACTTCAGGAGGCAATTCCTGACAGGTAAAGGAACAAAAGAGTGCCAGGCTAAGTGGCTCAGACAGTTGAGGTGCTGGTCTTCTGACCCCAGCTTGGCAGTTTCGAACCTGGCTCAGTTCAATGGTATTTGAAGGTACTCAAATACGTCTGCCTAGTGTCAATAGATTCACAGGCACATAAAAGAACTCATGTGCGACTAAATCCCGGCACCTCGGCATCTCCGAAAACAGTCAGAGTAGTTAGTGGGATGTAAAGCCAATAACATAATTGAACAAAAGAGCCTGTATCAGCATATATCCAGAAACGGATGGTGAGTATGTAATAGACCAATTAGAGCACACTATTATATTGTGCAATTACCTTAATTCACAACATTATATTATTATGGTTAATGGCTGCAATTCGGAGGGTGCTTATTTATGGGGTATTTTTGTTGATAAATCCATGCGCTTTCTCGACCATTGCCGTATGTGAATACCTTCTCAGATTGTTCGTGATACAGATACCAGATCATGGTACCTCCATTTCACCACAATCGCTCAAAAGGCAATCTATAACACAAACAAAAATGCACTCTGTTGTTGTTGTTACAGGGTAACGATGTAGTGCATAGCAGTATTACCATCTTTCATGGCAAATATGCATTTCTGGACATATGTTGTTATGAACTTCTTTTTGTTCCTTTTCTTGTAAGGAATCACCTCCTGAAGTTTGTCCCTATAAGCTGCGTGCAAATGAAGCTGTTCAGTACTCGTGGCGCCCCTAGCGTCAAGGAAAGGCGAACCTAGACAGGAGAGTAGCGAACGCACGTAGTAGACAATCACTAGTCTGGGCAGCATTTCGATGCGATTATGAAATGGAGTCCGGACTATTTTGAGGGATCTACAGTAAGGAAAGGAGAGCAGTTAAATGACAATCCCGATATTTTTCATGCAGAAGAAAGCTCAGGAGAAATATCCAGCCTGTGTTGAGGGAAGACGAATATTAATAAATCACTGTGTGTTATGAAGATAAAAAAATCAGTTTTTGTTGCATACTTCCATTTATTAATTCACTGCAACTACGTTGTAAGTTTAAAAGCAGAAATACGAACACTATCTAATTTCAAAGCACAGTACTCTCCAAAGACATTAACACATTTTCTGTATACAAATATTTTTCAGGCTGACTCGGATAGATGTCTGTTATCTGGGAACTGCCTATGTAAGGCAGGCTTGTCAGAAAGGTGCAAGCTCATTGCTGCCTTGTGTTTATTTGTAAATAGTGAGAGAGAGACGTTTCCAAATCTACGTGGTTGCAACAATGGTAAAAACCAATGTGTGCTCGAGAACAGAGATATGTGAAAGGTGAAGAAAGTTATAGAAACCTTTTATGATATTTTTGCCCATAGTCAATCAATTGCCCGTAATTATTTGATTGTTAATTGGAAGGTAAATCGGGATTCCTGCATCATTATTTTCTAATGAGCAAAATATGATATTAAAATTGTTTATCTTACTAGCCCGTGCACTTGCGTCAATAATCAAACAGACAATAATACCAGTGACATTTTCAGCTCTGTTGTCAATGTCATGTCTTTTGTAACACCCAGCAATGTTTTTTTCTAGTAATTCCCATTTATTGTTTGAATTTGATGTTAGAAGTAATATAAGTAGGCCTACATACACAGGGCTGTCAGGATCTCTTCAAAGCATACATTTTACAAAATGATGGATGTAAATACTGGAATTGTTTGTAGGTGTCCTCAGTTTTTCATCATTCATGATTAGTTTCAAAGATTTAGTCCACGCTTTCCTTCTGATCACATTTTGTTTGTCGTTCAGAAATTTGAAAAATACTTTGTTCCAGGAGGAGAGTTGCTGTATGTAAAATTACACACAACGACCGGAGCAATTGAGGGGCTGCCAGCAAGTACCCCACTAGTAAAAAAAATTGAAAAATGAATTATAGGCACCATCTTGTCGTGTTCAGCATTACACATGTGATTACACAACCGATTCTGTCAAAAATACATCAAGTTGTACTGTATTAGCCTCTAAACATACAGCGATTCGGCAGAAACCCCACAAGTCTGGACTGTTGCTAGCGAGAACACCACTAGTCAGTGGTGCTTCAGGCAGGTGCTGCGAGAGTGCTCTACTCAACTCCCAATAAACCACTGATAAACTACACTTTTGTTTACAACGGCCCGCATTCCTCTAGGTTGTACTCCTGTTCTCCAAGGTTTTACGTTAATATGAACACAAATGGTCCAATGAGGTCATCTCAATGCTGCTACATTTCATAAATAGCATCCCACACTCCGAGTTAATGGATGAGCTGGTTTTAATAAGTGACAGCTGTCCTGGGCAAAACAAAAATAAAACAATGGTTTACTTCCTCTTCTGTGTAGTGCATGCTCTCAAACTTTTTAAAAGGGTTACATACATTTTTCCTGTTCGTGGTCATAGCTACCTACCAAACGACCAGGACTTTTCACTTATTTCTGCTCAACGCAGGAAGACTACCATCGCTGAACTTCCTGAAGACTGGGATGAAAGGATTCTGAAGGCCCGAATGTGTTCATCTCCATTTGGTTTGGAGATATTCACTCGCTATGATTTCAAGGATTTAAAAAAATCAACTGACAGTTTGTTTTGTAAAAATCCATAGCCAGCATTCAGGATTCAGGTGTTCAATCTATGCGGTATGGTTACAAAAATAAACCTGTATATTTGCGACAAACTTACCATGGTCCTTGGGGCCGTCACATTATCACAGATCCGAAGTTCAAAACTTCTGACATAATCAACTTACCAGGAGCTTTCACATCACCTCCTGCAGTGAAACCTGCAAAGACTAAGGTCATATTAAAACTTGCCGAATACCTCATAAATCCTGCAAGCAAAGTGTACTACTCAAGCCCCTTTGGCATAGCTGCATCAGTGGGTGTACAACAGACAGTGATGACAATAGTGATCGATGTGAAGATTAATGTTTTGAGTTGTGATTGTATGCTCTATATCACATTTTCCTCCTCTTTATTTAATAAATAATCATTTATATTTATATGCTATATAAATATAATATTATTAGGCATTATCTTAGTGGTGTTGTATTGAATTCTGCAAAAAACCCACTAGTCCAGTCCATTTTCCTTCTTCACGTCCAGAGCATATAACTTGGTATCACTCAATGAGTTCTGATAACATCCCTGCTGCCTAAAGAGTATTTTGACAAAACAAAACAAAAAATAGCTATTTATGGGACCAAGATATGCAGTTTTACTCGTTTTCTCACAATTGTGATTTTCTGACTAGGTTTTTTTTTTTTTTTGCTAGGGGCTTTACGTCGCACCGACACAGATAGGTTTTATGGCGATGATGGAATAGGAAAAGCCTGGGAGTTTGGAAGGAAGCGGCTGTGGCCTTAATTAAGGTACAATCCCATCATTTGCCTGGTGTGAAAATGGAAAACCACGGAAAAAAATCTTCAGGGCTGCCGACAGTGGGATTCGAACCCACTGTCTCCTGGATGCAAGCTCGCAGTCACGCGCCTCTATGCGCACGGCCAGCTCGCACGGTTTTCTGACTAGTGGGGTTCTTGCCGGCAACCCCTCAATTGTTGTTACTGTTAGAAATAGTGAAACCACAATCGGTTTTGGACGTCATATTACAGAAGATAGAAGCCAATGTCAATGCAAACTGCATGCAACAATAGAGCAAACAAGCACTGCTCTCCTGATTAGGAACTCCACGTTTGTCGCCAGAGTGCATCACAATCCATTCGCACGTTCGCACAAGGCCTATAGTTTATTCACTCTGTATACTCTAGTACAGTGGTATTCATAGTGTGCTAAGCATACCACTAGGGGTACACCGGGGTATTCTCAAGGGATACATAAATTTATCGTAGTTTCTATTTTCGGCGAGCAGTTCAGAAAGAGTTGAGCCAGCTAATTTTCAATAAAATCTTGTTCTCATTTAGTGGTTTAGTGCAGACGTCATCACGTACTTGCTCTAGGGAGCCGGTGTTACTTGCTCTGCTCGGGACGGCTGTCAGTCACGTTACAAGAGAGCAGCAGACAGGCGGGATGCATACCGTGGTGGTACTGTACGTGCCGCTCGGAAATGTTACCATATGAACAACAGCAATGAAATACATACCGGTACATAAATAAATCATCTCTGAGGAATTAACAAACATTATAATATAAATAGAGTTGAGTTGGGTAATATGAAATATACTTACATCCTCAAATGTGTTATTTTTAAGTTTTTCTAGTAACGATATGCTTTCCTGGCCTTCGTATTTTTCATACTTGTTGAAATGACATTAGAACAACGGCGCTGCAAATTAAAGTTTTTAATGTGGTTCAATATTTTATTACATATTAAAAATTAACATTAAATATTTTCTTGAAGTATCAAATACTCTTCTTCCCAAGAAGGTTTGAAATTTATTGCCGTCGATGGCCTACGTTGTGCTGAGCTCTCTTCCATAGTAAATGCAACATTTACCGACTAGGCTTGAACGTCGTGTGGTGTGAGGATAAAGGCGGGGACACACTACTGTCACCTCACGTGAGTTCACACGTGTTGTGTCGCTATCTAACCTCTCCAGAAAGATGTGCTGCACCTTTGCACCACTGGCCTTCAGTGCATAGTACATCATGCACTTCCCCTACTTCTTCCCCTACTTGCTCGCTAAGCTGCTCTCGTTCCTAAAGAGCGGGAAGCAAACTGGCTGCGAAGATATTTCGCTCTTGATTGATGATGCCTGTTTTAGTCTACCACTCTTCATTCTAAATTGTGTCAGTTTATACCTCCAGTTGACTAGGTATGTAAAAATGCTTGCTCATGCTGCATTTTTCCTAATCCATTCATTCACCTCGATTTTTCTTCAGTATCAGTGTATAGAGTACAATAGTAATTGTTGCATTAATAATTATACTCATATACTAGCTGATGTACACGTGCTTCGCTGCAGAAATCTCAGAAAGACTGTCTTTGTGGTTTTCCCAACCAAAATCAACATAGGTCATTACAATGATGTCAGTAGGAATGTGGCGATTAAAAGAAATATTATTGTATGAAATACGCCATTAAATGAAAAAACGCACATTTTCTCACTTTTAATGAACAGTACTACGCTTCCGACCTAACAGTCCAAAGTTCCAGTGCTAGAATGACCAGGCCGCAAACAGCCGTGAACACTCCTCTGCCATTATCCCGTTAAATGTGCACACTGCTCATTCTTATCAGTGCCTCAGAGTAAGGATTGAATTGCTGGAATGCTATGATTAACCAGTGGGTTACACACTGGTAGTATCAGCAAGTTTATGAACTAAAGGAATGGCATGCTTAAGAAGAGAGAGTGACTGACCTCAATAGCTGCAGTCACTTAAATGCGGCCAGTATGCAGTATTTGGAAGATAGTAGGTTCGAGCCTCACCGTTGGTAGCCCTGAAGAGTATTTAATGGAATGGAATTCAGCCGTCTTCTTGTGATGCACGTACACACATACAGACAGAGAGACAGACAGACATCATTATAGACCATTGTGCCTTTCAGCTTTCAGTCTGCAAGTCTCTGTGAATTTACTAAACGTCGCCACAATCCTCTATTTGCAACTAATGCTGTAGCCTCATTTAGTTCTTTACGTTTTATCTTTAAATCATTATAAACTGAGTCTAACCATCGTTGTTTTGGTCTGTATCTACTTCTCTTACCCTCTTTAACAGAGCCCATTATTCTCCTAGGTAACCTATCCTCCTCCATTCGCCGCACATGACCCCAGCACCAAAGCCGGTTTATGCGTACAGCTTCATCCATCAAGTTCTTTCCTAACAGCCTTTATCTCCTCATTCTCGTCCGGCTCCATGGCTAAATGGTTAGCGTGCTGGCCTTTGGTCACAGGGGTCCCGGGTTCAATTCCCGGCAGGGTCGGGAATTTTAACCTTAATTGGTTAATTTCGTTGGCACGGGGACTGGGTGTATGTGTCGTCTTCATCATCATTTCACCCTCATCACGACACGCAGGTCATCTACGGGTGTCAAATCGAAAGACCTGCATCTGGCGAGCTGAACATGTCCTCGGACACTCCCGGCACTAAAAGCCATATGCCATTTCATTTCCTCATTCTGACTACCCTCCTGCCATTGTTCTCACCTGTTTGTACCAGCAATCATTCTTGTTATGTTCATGTCTGTTACTTCTAACTTATGAATAAGATATCCTGAGTCCACCCAGCTTTCACTCCCTTATAGCAAAGTTGGTCTGAAAACAGACCATTTTAAAGATAGTTTTGTATGGGAGCTGACTTCCTTCTTACAGAATACTGTTGATCGCACCTGTGAGCTTACTGCATTAGCTTTACTGCACCTTGATTCAGTCTCACTTACTATATTACAATTCTGGGAGATCACACATCCTAAATACTTGAAATTATCTACCTGTTCGAGCTTTATATCACCAATCTGACAATCAATTCTATTGAATTTCTTACCTACCAACATCAATTTAGTCTTCGAAAGGCTAATTTTCATACTATGCTCATTGCACCTATTTTCAAGTTCCAAGGTATTAGACTGCAGGCTTTCAGCACAATCTACCATTACCGAGCTCGATAGCTGCAGTCGCTTAAGTGCGGCTGGTATCCAGTATTCGGGACATAGTAGGTTCGAACCCCACTGTCGGCAGCCCTGAAGATGGTTTTCTGTGGTTTCCCATTTTCACACCAAGCAAATGCTGGGGCTGTACCTTAAGTAAGGCCACAGCTGCTTCCTTCCCACTCCTAGCCCTTCCCTGTCCCATCGTTGCCATTCTGTGTCGGTGCGACGTAAAGCAACTAGCAAAAGAGAAAAAAAAATCTACCATTAAGACCAAATCATCAGCATAGGCCAAACTGCTTACTACATTTCCACCTAATTGAATCCCTCCCTGTGCCACTTTATACCTTTCAGCAGATGATCCATGTAAACTACGAACAACAAAGGCGAAAGATTACAGACTTGTCTAACCCTGTAAGTATCCTGAACCAAGAACTCATTCTACCATCAATTCTCACTCAGCCTAATTGTCAACATAAATGCCTTTGATTGATTTTAATAATCTACCCTTGATCCCATAGTCCCCCATTATGGTGAACATCTTTTCCCATGGTACCCTATCACATACTTTATCTAGATCTACGAAACATAAACACAACTGTCTCATCCTCTCGTAGCATTTTTCAGTTACCTGGCGCATACTGAAAATCTAATCCTGACAGCCCCTCTGTGGTCTGACACCATACTGGTTTTCATTCAGCCTCCTCTCAACCACAGACAGACAGACAGACAGACAGACAGACAGACAGACAGACAGACAGACAGACAGACAGACAGACAGACAGACAGACAGACAGACAGACAGACAGACAGACAGACAGACAGACAGACAGACAGACAGACAGACAGACAGACAGACAGACAGACAGACAGACATTACGGAAAATTTAAAGTGCATTTCCTTGTTAAGTTGGACACGACTGATTCAGAAATACCATTCTTTTTAAATTGTTAGCAATGTACAGACAAAACTTTTATTTTATATATATATATATATCATTGCTAGGCAATAAACACCTCATAATTCCACTGATGAGAAAATGACATTTTTCCAACTGCCTTCTGAAGGCTTGCCGCGTTGACTGAGAAGGGAACAGAAGACTCGAATGGTGGAGTAATTGGACTATCATTAAGCACTGACAATTCCAGGAACAGTTCTCGGACCATTGTTCACCGCTCAGTTTTGGGGTTCTTTCTGTAAACTCTACTCTGAAGGAGTTACGAGGTTTTCTTTGCCCAGCGATGACATATATACAAAAGATACATTAATGTTATTGTTAAGAAACAGGGTGGTATAGTGGCTTAGCTGCTTGCCTGTCATCCCGGAGACAGTCTCAGGAAGGCCATGTGATCTTAAATCCCCGGTCACAACACTTTCATGCCTCAGTGTGTGCAGGGACTGTGAGCAAGCAGGATAAGCTGCAGATGATGGTGATGATGATGATAATAGCTAATATTATTTGGCATCTAACAACAATCATTTTTATTTCTGGTATAATCACAATATACTCGTACTTTGGGGGGTACAAAGGTAAAACAATTAGATTCAAACCAAAAAGTTTGAATACCTCTACTCTAGTATACAGTTCATAGTTTTGTGCATGGTATGCTCTGATCTTGTCTGAATTTTTGGATAATTGTTCCTCTTTCAAATAATGAATGTAAACATCCATCACTGAACTTTCCAGGCTCACTTAGAGAAGACAGAAAGCGAGATCCTGGAATTGAGTCACAATGCAGTGAACTTGAAATCAAATTACCTGGAGTTAACAGAACTGAAACATGTGCTGGAGAAGACTCATGTATTTTTAGCAGAACAAGAGGGCACCAATGGTTCAGACTCGCTTACCAGAGCACTCATCCCTGAAGAGTCCGCTGGAAACACAACAATGAGAGGACGCCTGGGGTGAGTGTTGTCATAGTCTCTAAGATTAGCTGCAGACAAGCAACTTTATTATTAGATACTAGCAAACATTTTCTTATAAAGGTTCCCATCAGTGACTGTATACCTTACAAGAGGCAGTGTATTCACATTATGTCATTACAAAGTTCTTCCTGGCTACATTAATTTGATTCATTGTCGTAATTATCTTTGACTAGCTCCAACTGCCTGGGTGTGGTGAACAAGTCTACTTCACCTCTGTCTGCCCATGAACCATTCTTCTTTCACAATCTTGCCCTCTCTCCTCTCCATCCTTCTTCACCAAATCAGTCCATTTTTCTCTAGGTCTGTCCACTGGGCTTTTTCTGTTTACTTCTCTTTCAGAATCCCTTCTTGTGTACCAAACCACTTCAGTCCTGCCTTCTGGATCCTTTGTAGTAGATTCTCTTATTTCCACCTATTCTCTCTCTTTTTTTTTCTGGTTCCTAAATTTTGTCTCTCCTAGTCTGCTGGATCATGGTGCATAGGAACTTCGTTTCTACTGCTTCGATATTCGAGTTGTCCTTTCTCATTTAACTAGGAAGTTTCCAGGTGATACATGAGGACTGGAGTATAATAGGATATGTACTGCATCTGGTGGCGTATCCTGGGATCAAGACGTGGGCTACCATTAAAATTAGATTACCCCTTTTCGATAGTTGATTTAGTAAACGACAAACCTTAAGCATTTTGAGCTGCAGTCAATAGCCAACGCAGTAGCCTGCTGTGTTGTCAAGGCTGCTTCACAAGCTACTAGCCTGACCTCAGCTACTGTCAATAATCAACACCTGATCAGTCGAGATGGTAACCTAAGATTTAGCAAGTTAAAGCCCGGCTTTGTGGCTAAATGGGCCAGTAGGTCATCACCAAGCCTATGCAGATTTCATGCACAATATTATTATTGTTATTAAATTAAAATTTTGAATTTTACAACATTACCAACATTCAAACACATCATTCACTGGTTTATTAGCTTTCCGACCCATGATCATGGGTGATTCCACTTCTTTACTCATATCATAAAGCTCCTATAATAGTACCGTGTGAGACCCTGCTCTTAATCATTACAGGATGAGATAACACTTCACCTACTCTAATTCTCTGAGGTCTATTTTCTAGAAATTTAGCCATCCATTCAACCACTCCTTTGTTTAGTCCAATAGCCCTCATTTTTCTTAATAATTACCCATGATTTACCCTTTTATAGGCCACAGATGAAAGCAGGTTCACTGCCTTTTGTGGCGAGACCGTTCAAATAATTGCATTGCTATTTCCCTGAGATATAACTGTATGCTGAGGTTTGTAGCAAATGGACAATTCCTTTTTGGTGCATAATTTTTTTGGCAGTGAGTATATATTTGAAGTGGCTTCCAAAAGATTATCAGTAACAATTTACTCTTCAAATTGAATTTTGACTGTTATCCTGTTACTGTTTTATGGAATGAAGAATAATTTAACTATAGTTTTGTGCTATTCTAATTCAGGTTTGTAGCAGGAGTGGTTCCTAGAGAAAGAGTACCTGCCTTTGAGCGGATGTTGTGGAGGATATCCAGAGGAAATGTGTTCCTTCGACAGGCTGAGTTAGAAGACCCTCTTGAAGACCCTGCCACGGTAAGATATTTCTTTACACTTTGTGAAACAAAGACTACTGTAATTCTCTTAGAATAGTAGAGTTAGGTATGGGAGTGAAGACTTATGCTGACAACATAGGTATTTTAGCTATGAACTGACTCTAGGAAAATGTTTTAAAAATAATCTTATTGTTCCCAAATAAGCTCATTTAGGATTATTCAAGGTACATAGAGGTACTGTATTTGGTTACCTTCTTTTGTGCCCATATTTCTTTATTCTTTTGCTGAGGGCTTCTTTCCTCTGTTCCTCTGTGCCTCTGTGCAAGAGACAGGGTTGTTAACCAAAAACCACAGGGTCAGCATTGGTGATATTTGCTGTTATATATAAAGCCAAAAGTCATGAGAAGACACTGAATGTGATGCTAATAATGAGTTCCTTCTCCGCGAGCCCTCAAAATGTCAGCAATGCAGTGAAGCATTGACTCTACAAGGTGTTGGAATCATTCTGGAGGGGTCTGGACAAAAGCATCTTGCACTGCTACCCACAATTGGTTTTGTATAGTTGGTGCGGGGTTTATGGAGCATACACCAGCATTGACAACATCCCATAAATGCTCGATTGGATTAAGATTAGGGGATCTGGAGGGCCAATCCATGGTTGTAACTTCAACATCCTGCGTCCCACCACAGAGTGGTGACATGGCGCATTGTACTGTTGAAACATGGTATATCCATCAGGGTACTCTAGGGCTAGAAAGGGATGCAGATGGTCTGAAGGAATGTCCACACAATTTGCACTTGTCAGCGCTCCCTGCAGCTGGACAATGAGGCATAATTACGACCATGAGAATGCCACCCAGACCAAAACTGATCACCTTCTGCCTGGACGCACTCTTGTTGACACGCAGGATCCATAGCTTCATGGGGCATACGCCACACTCTCAGAAGCCCATCAGCTCGATCAGACCATATCACACACCGCCACTGTTCCATGGTCCACTGCCGATTTTTGCGGCCCCATGCTTGCCGTTGAATTCTGTCTCGAGATGTCAGCAAAGGGACACAAGTTGGTCGTCGGCTGGTGAAGCCTATGCGGTGCAGTTGTCTCCTTACAGTCCTGATAGAAATGGGTTCCTGACTCCCAATATTTAACTGGGCAGTGATCTGACTCACAGTAGCCCATCAAGCACCCAGTATGGTTCTGCAGAGACAACATGATTTCCGTTCGTTAAACACCTGCAGTCTTCCCGTGTGGCGGTTTACGTGGGTGGTAACATTTTCTCTGCGATATTGAAGATCCACCCTCGACACTTTTGATCTCGGAAACCCGAATTCGCATGTAATCTCCGCAATGCTATTATCATCTCACGTTCAAAGTCTGTTATTTCGTGACATGTTGCCATCTTCATGACGCTGGTATCTGTGAGAGACTGCTCAGCTATTTTTCAGCAAGCCGTAACAGTCGGGGTTCATATACAGCACATTTTCTAATGGGACACCTCTTCCTGTGACTTCTGGCCACTCATTTTATTAATTCAGTGGTGATTATTAAAACAGGAGATGGTGGTGGTGGTGGTAGTGAATACTGTTTTAAGAGGAAGTACAACTGGGCAACCATCCTCTATTAATATAATCAGAGAGAAAATGGAAGTAATGTGATTCTTCTAATATTGAGCGTATTGCCATAAGAAAGGGAATGATTGCAAAAGGTATGAAAATGAAAGACTCCTCAGGCTTCAAAAACCTAGTACTGTCAGGGATGGAAGAGAAGAAGAGTTGGCCAAGAGATATCAGGTAGGAAGAATGGAAGTGGTGAGCTTGACACAAGTACTGGAAAGCTATATCAAACTCAGTTAAGAGCCCTGTGGTTTGCTAACTCATGTTCCAAAGATGAGATCTGCTGAGGTTCCCCTTTCATCAGCCAGTCAGCCAGTCAGTCAGTCAGTCAGTCAGCGAGCCAGCCAGCCAGCCAGCCAAGGACAATGACCTATTCACCTAGTCTGTTATGACAGACAGGAGATACCATGGATGTATTAAGAAAGGCATCCATATTTAAAATGAACGACACAAGTGGAAAATATATAATATTTCAGTGCTGCTATAGGGTCCAGGGATGTGTGCATTATAATTTTTTTCACTTTTTTAGGGAAATGAAATCTTCAAAACGGTATTTGTGGCATTCTTTCAAGGAGAACAGCTCAAGTCTCGTGTGAAGAAGGTGTGCACTGGCTTCCACGCATCTCTCTATCCTTGTCCCACCACTCATATGGAACGACAAGACATGTTGAAAGGTGTTCGTACACGGCTGGAGGATCTTAACATGGTAAGAATTTCTATACTTTATAGTTTGGCTCATATCAAAAATCGACGCATGCAACGTTATCTTCCTAAATTGTTACTGTATTGTTATTGTTAAGCCTATGGCATGTACATCACTATTACATATTATAAAAAGAACAGAGAACATTATGAACTCTACCAAGAATAACTACAAATGTGCAGATAATTTATCACCTCTTAAATGATATTGGGTCAATATGTACAGTAATATAAATGGCTATTTACAGAATTATTTAAGAACTTATGGGATCTTACTTTGTTTATTAGACTGTCCCCCATTTAAATCAAGGGCATAGTCAGGGGGGTTACTGGGAGTAAAAATGCCCCTTCCCCATGGAATTTTTGAAAAGTGAATAAACAGAAACAGACAATAAACAAGTAAAACTTGACTCAACTTTCACAGAGACATAATTATAAAACCAACAGGTCTTTTGAATTTATTTTATTCAAACCCTCAAAAGTTGGATTTTAGATTGCAATCTGAACATAGCTTTCGCTGTAAAACTGTCGACCTTGTTCATATTCTGTCACATCATATTCATTGACTATAAGGTACAAAGAACATGTTAATGCAGTCAAACATAAAAGATATTCGGCAACGTGAG
This sequence comes from Anabrus simplex, assembly GCF_040414725.1. Lineage (NCBI taxonomy): Eukaryota > Metazoa > Arthropoda > Insecta > Orthoptera > Tettigoniidae > Anabrus > Anabrus simplex. The sequence goes on from NC_090265.1 coordinate 785,180,565, forward strand.
AGCGTATGGTTGAAAAGAATAATAGATTTACAGACATTTCTAATGACATGAAATTAATACATTTGGCCAAAACCGGAAAATACATGAATGTTTTAGAAAGTTTAGAAATTTATCTTGCTCAAAAAAAAGACTTTGAATCAAGTTTAAATGAAAGAAGTACAGATGAGAACCCATTATATAAACTAGTGTTTAATTATTTAAGGAAGAAAAGGTAAAACAAGAAGATAAACTTGAAGATCTTAAATTTACTTAGGTATTCTCATTCAACATTATCAAAATATTAAAATTTTATGTAATGATAATTTTCATAATATTTCACTAATATTTGTTTATTCATTCATATGATGAATTATGATATAATACTTCTTTAACCCTTTAACTGACAACATCTGATTGATCGGATATTCGATGTTCAGTCTAAAAACGCCAAGGTCCGATTGATCGGACGTTTCAGCAAAAAGCTTTTTCCAAGTTGTTTATTCATTTTAATAATGTATAATACATTTTTTTGACTAGTATTGGATTAAATAAGACTATATACAACAAGTTTTAAAGTTGGTAGCACTTGTAGAAGCTGATTTTTCATTATAGTAGTTGGCGGGAGTAAGTCTGCTGCCAGGTGCTAGCACTAACTAGTACTTCTCCTGTCTATAAAGGCCGAGGCAGAAAGTGAAATGAAATCAAAGAAGGAAATAAGTTATTTATAACCAGCAAGCCGTCTGTTATTCGGCAGTACAATCCTTATATGGGGGGGAGTTGACTCATCAGTTCAAATGCTATACTGCTGTTTAGATGAGCGCCAGATGCTAAAGTATTGGGAAAAAGTGACATTTCACGTTTTTGTAAGAATGATAATCAACTTGTACATTTTGTATAAAGATAATACAGACAAACCCCTACCAAGACTTGACTTCACAATTTCATTAGTTGAGGAACTTGCTGCCGAGTGGCTTGGTGACCAAGCGACAATTCAGTTCCTGCAAGCAGGTGACAAACCCCTTACTCTTTTACCGGAGAAAAAGAACGCAACTGTTCTGTATGCAGCAAGATTAGTACTAGTCAAGGTGGTAAAAGGAAAAAGACCAGATACATTTGTAAACAGTGTAAGAAAAGTGTACACCCTTTGTGCCTCCCTAAGCACATTTGCTAGAGCACGTCAGAAACATGTGTAAATATTAGCAAATAGTTTCTTGTATCATATTTTTAAGGCAAAAAGTGAATTTTTGAGTGTTCAGTTTGTGTGAAGTAGACATTAGTAATCATTTTTTACTTAAAACAAACCGGGAACTGCAGCTATTTGCATATAATGTAAGGTTAGAAAATTTTGCATTAATATAATCATACGGTAATAATAATAATACTGTAATTGTAATACTGTACATAAAGCTCTAGTTTTATATGTGGCATAGGAAACACCACCTCTCTAAAAGTGCGGTTTTTGATAGTAAAAATATTTTTTCTTAATGTTTTTGATCATGATCTACTGTTTTTGAAAGAAATAAAATATTTATTTGAATTATCACTTCATAAAATAAAGGTGCATTAATTTGCATCAATAAAATGCACAATGCATTATCTTCAAAACAAAAAATGCCCATTCAATTTACATAAATTGAACAGAAGTTATTATAAATAATTTACTGCAAGGTAAAAAGTGCACATTAGGCCATGGCGGTATAGGACATGGACACCGCTTATGAGGCTGGCAGTCAAAGGGTTAAATTCTGGGCTAAACAAAAGATAGTGTTATATTGTTTTTAGTCTTTAACTTCACTGATGAAGGGAATGCATAATGTTCCTGAAACATGTATCAATGAATAAATAATTTTCAATTATAAAAAGTGTATTGATAAGGTGGACCAAACACAAACTATTTTAAATAGTTTCTTTAATAAATTTAGACACTCAGTACAGGATGAAATCAAATACCTATTATGGTTAATTTTATGAACTTGATCATATTGATCTTGTTCTGTATTTTAATGTAAGATTTTGTAGTGAACTGCAATCTGAATATCAACATAATTCACTCGTATCAGTGTCCTTGTAATGACACACACGTGCAAGCACCTTCATTATGTTCTATCATAATTTTGTAACTAGAACCTCTCCCACTAGTCAATCCTGGCTTTGCTACTGTTTTAAATTCACATCATGGGTTCCAGCAGAATTACTTGCAGGACTGTTTAGTTCCAAGCATTGTGTAATGCTTAGATTTTATAAATGTGTGTTATTTAGCTCATAGATTATATGGTATTTTGCATGCTTTGTCTTGTATTATATTCATTGCATATACAACTGAACCTAAGTTATATGTATGTCAAGATGAAGAGCAGATTTTATGTATAACTAAGAATTACTTACTAATCAGGTTTAGATATTATCTCATATAATTATAAAAATATTTTTCAGGAATAATATTAAGGACAGGTTATTTCAGAGATTTAAATTAACAACATAATTTCTAGACATGATATGAGCTATTTGGGCTTATGACATGTCAAGAAAACAAGGTGAAACTTTTTACATTTCACAGAGAACTTTGTTCTGTGTCTTCAGAAGAAAATTTTGACTGTTCACGAGGAAGTCTTCTGCAATAATGAGGGTGTGAATTTAAGACTGCCTTACCGCTGGAGCTGAAGTGGTATGCCCATTCGCCACCAGGTGGGTCACTGTATGCTGGCACAGCACTCCAAGTGGGAGTTGATGACAACATTAAGCTCCAGTTAAGATGTTCATCACACCGTGTGTGCATGAGCAGTAACAGACAGGTCATCAGGCGAATCACGGACGAATGTGGTAGAAGAAATAAATAGAAACTAATAAAATACAATAAAACGTAATGAAAGACACCAGGATAGAATAGAACAGAGCTGAAGAATGCAAAGAAAGTATGTCGAGAAAACCAGAGGTTGATAATGACGTGAGGTGGTGTGAGAGGGGGCAGCGGAAGGCATAATATTTATTACTATTTTTTTTTATCAAATTATGAAATGTCTTGAAGGCCAAACAAATTAAAAACTGTCTTTGTAGGCTAGACTTAAGTATAAAAATTAAAATTACATTCTTTTGGGTTACAGTACCCGTACATCAGTACGATGTATACTTAGTCTCATTAAAAAACTCAGTAATTTTTGTTTGTTTCTTGGAACTGCAATGTCAGAGGCATTTCAGATAACCCAGGTTTCAGTTACCAGGGGTTTTACTGTGTGTACCAATCTCAACTGTAATTGACTTTGTCTAATATAATTGCAAATTTTTAAATCAGAATAATTCATTTGAATTCTTTCTAATGATTGTTCTAATTTCTTACAGGTACTCAATCAAACCCACGATCATAGACAACGTGTGCTGGTGGGTGTGGCAAAGGAGCTACTGAACTGGATAGTCATGGTTCGCAAGATGAAAGCCATTTACCACACCCTCAATATGTTCAACATGGATGTTACGAAGAAGTGTTTGATTGGTGAGTGCTGGGTCCCCGTCGGAGATTTGGTGCTGGTTCGGCAGGCTCTTGATGACGGAGGAGTGAGTATGCTTCATTCTAGTTAAAACGTGTACAATTGAAGGGTTCAGAACCATACTGGATAAAGTGCAATTTTGTAAAAAATGGAGAAATTAAGGTTAATATTGATGATCTCCTATAATTAACAGAAACAGATTAGAAAGAATATAACACATGATCATTGGAGTAAAGATATCTATAATTCACTTCAAAACAAAATGCAAAGGTTGTTTGATTTCTTAATCCTTATTAAAATACGATGAATACCATCATTTTCCACTGAAGTGGATCTCTCCCAGTCTGGCTCTTAACAAAAAGTACAAATGTTAATAATTTGCTAGTAGGCTACATGATACTGTAGCGTCCTTTGATGTTAGCTGCACCACAATTTTGAAAATGTTTATGAAGCTTATGGATGGCTGGAAGAATGCATGGAAGCATGGAAAGCTAGCTTAATGTAGGCTCTGTAAGCAGGACTTAGTACCCCTGGGGAAGGTTTACAGACAGTCTTTGTTATTTCATTATGGATGTACCAGGAATAAAGTGGTTTCCCTTCAATATTTTACTTAATTTTAATGGAACATATTAACATCATAAGCCATTTCCTGGATTTTAAACCACCATTATATTTTAACTTCTTCTGACTTTAGATTATACCTTAAAAATGGTTTTATCAGGTGTTGGCCATGTGGTTGAGGGCGCTCAGCAGTGAGCTTGCATCTGGGAGACAGTGGGTTTGAACTCGACTGTCAGCAGCACTGAAGATAGTTTTCTGCGGTATCCCATTTTCATACCAGGCAAATTCTTGTGCTGTACCCACTCCTATACCTTCCCTATCTCATCATCACCATACGACCTGTCTGTGTCAGTGCAATGTAAAGCCAATTTTAAGAAAAAGTAAGAAAAATGATTTTGTTTCTAAGTGTGTGTTTCATATAGATCACAAATTTGGTACTCACGATACTGTTAAGACTAAAGACTTTAACCATTTTATACAAAGGTAATCCCAAAATTAAGGTCTCCTATTTTTTTTATAAATACATAGACCTATTTATTTCTACAATGGTTTACATAATTTTACAGCTTGAGCATTTAGCTCTTTTTCTACATAATCACCATTTTGGTTGATGCAATTTTTGTAGACGCTGTGATAGTTTTTGTATGCCCATGTCATACCAGCTCACCGCCATGCTGTGAGCGGTGCTTCGGGAAACCTCAGGAACCATAGTGCAGAAATCATCCAGGGTGATCCGCCGATCTTCATGCATGATTTGCTCAACTTTCACGACTGTATCAATGGAAATTGACGGTCTCCCGCTCCTTTGTTCGTTTGTCGTGAATTTCAGTCCAACCGGCTGCAAACTCTCTACAACACTTACAAACATTTTTGACATCCATGCACGACTCACCATACACTTCCATCATTTGGCGATGGATTTCAATTGGTTCAGTACCTTTTTCATTCAAAAACCAAATAACTGCATGCACTTCGTACTTGGCGGTAACATCCACGGCAGCTCCATTCTCAACGGCTGCCAAGCCAAGACTGAATGCCTCAGCGCGGCGTGCACATGTTTATATGCAAGCACGGGAAACATTCTTCACAATATTGTGACCAACAGCCACATGAACAGAGTTCTGTATTTATAAAAAAGTAGGAGACCAAATTTTTGGGATTACCCTCATAAACTATATCTGCAAAAATAATTTTAAGTGTTATCTTTGTCATTTTATGCTAAGTCTTATAAGGAACTGAAGATATCTTCATAAGAGAATCAGTATTATATTTTAACTTCAACTAACTTTAGGTCATATCTTTAAAGGTGGTTTTGTTTCTGTGTGTGTATCTCATATAGATTACAAGTTTGATGCTCATGATACTATTAAGACTAAAGACTTTAATGATTTTAAAAACTATATCTACACAAATAATTTTAAGTGTTATCTTTTCAATTTTATGGTAAGTCTTTTAAGGAACTGAAGATGTCTCCATAGGAGATAAAACATGTGTTCCATAAAAATAACACCTACATAATTGAAAGTATGATATAAACAAGTGTTGAATAGGTGGAGTTCTTCACTTGACAATTGGATATTTCATCAACAAGGATATTGGAATATGATGAAATTCATCAGTTGTAGTAGCTTACAGCTATGCGAACCAAAGCATGCTGCCATTTTGTTCATTCTGGGAACCATTCCTTACGAATCACGAAGTTTCTTATGAGTTCTTTATTGCTCACAAACTCTTAGGGTTCAATTTTGTTAAGACTAGTGCTTTCTTCATCTACGTTTGTTAACTAAGGTCCTCTATCATGAGCAATGTATTTGCCTAATGTTTTGACGCTTCAGTGGTATTATGTCAACTGGGGTTACTATGGTCACTTTTTTCAGTTTTTTGTGAATATCTTGCACATTTTATGAGATATCGATGTAAAAATGAAATATGATTTAGTATAAAGTGTTGGGTATCATCTCCTTACTAAAATAAATTTTTCGAACATCCGGTAATTGTCTCGCATCTGAAAATGTAGTGACCATAGTAACCTCATGGGGTGGGGACACTATGGTCATATACTAAAATCACTCAAGAATTGTTACTAAATATGCAGGAATTAGTAGGGGGTGACTATGGTCAAACAGAACATGTTTTTACAAGCATATTGATGTAAGAAATCTTATATTTAACTATAGTCTAAAGCTAAAAAATTACAGTTATGACAAACATTAAAGAAAATTTTTTAAAATGTGTTTAATTTGTCCTTTTCATTTATAATTGTCTCATTTCAAGTTGAAGCTAGTAAACTTTATATAGAAGCTTAGCTTATCCCCATCTCTGCTCAACTGGAGGCGGTAATATTTTAAAAATTTCACTTTGATAACAGAAATGTATGCTTCCTGTGGTCACACAAAATATTCATGACTTCTAAGAAATGTAACTTTCACTTCGTCTTCTTGACAAGTACCATCATCATCTATCACTTTACTATGTAATGCAGTTTTGTTTTTTGGTACTAAACTCAACCAGAACATAGTCTCCTGCTGTTGGCTTCCTACAGCATTCATCATTACCTTCTTCTTCTTCTTCTTCTTCTTCTTCTTCTTCTTCTTCTTCTTCTTCTTCTTCTTCTTCTTCTTCTTCCATCCTGCCTACTTTCATCTCTTCCCAAGTTTCTTCATCACTTCCATTTAAATGAATTTCAACATCATTTTCAGATTCTGATGAATCTTCTCTTGTATGCCTTTTCTGCTTCTTTCTGAATACTGGTAGCACTGATGTTTCACCACTTGTTCCTGCTTGAAACTGATCTTGAAGAGGTGGACAAGGTTCAATATCCTCCAAAGAGACACTTTTTCCTGGCTGAACAAAACATCTCTTCTTTCTTGAGGGGCCATTTCTTTACTTTGAATAGCGCATTTCTTCCAAGAAACTTAGAACTGACTCAGCAATGTCACTAACAACTGAAGAATTACTGTCAGTTTCTAGGACAGACCTCACCATTTTGCCACTAACACTGAAATAAAAAGGACACAAACATGAAGTATGAAAGGAACAAATGAATAATAAAATATAAATATATTAATTGTATAAAATATTTAATAAGAGTAATCTAATATAACCCATAAGACAATTGCAATGAGTTGATACTCATGACCATAGTAACCCCAACAAACAAGACAATTGTACTATTGTTTGTAATTTTGCACTTTTAAGGTACAAAACAACTTCTTATAAAGATAAAATTACATACATACCTTCACAAGGAATAAACAAAGGTAAACAACACTTTCAGATGACATTTAGAAGTGATGACCTAGGAGCAACAATGAACAGTTTAGCCAACTGTTGTTTATGTCAAAAAATAAGTGTTGAAACAAATGATAGTCAGAAAAATGCATTTCAGGTTAGAATCACAAGTTTTCCCTTTCTGGAAAGAAAAATGTGCCTAGAATGGAGGGAAATTTGAAAATTCAGATTTTAAAAATATATAATATATAAATAAGACTCAATAACATTTTTCCTCAGTTTTGACTATAGTCACCCTTGGGACCGTTGTCAACCCAGCTGACGGTAACCCATTCAAGTCACAATAATCACTAATGCCAATGCATATCAGGAAGAAGGAAGAATATACCAGTCATCCTTCAGTTACAGCTTGGGATCTCAATGTTGTGTCAAAAATAAAGTATTTTGGAGTAATGCTGGACAACAAAATGGACTGGTACCCGCACATGCAATACATGGACATTAAAATAATGCAAATCTGGAACAACTTAGTCAGATGTTCCAAAGTGACTTGGGGCATGTCTTATCATCACTTGATGACAATATACAATCATGCTACTCTACCTGTCATTTTGTATGCTGCAAAAGTATGGAGCATCTATCAAAAAGAGCCAAATTGAAATTGCAACAAATACAAATATATTTTCTGACATTTGCAACAAAGGCATACAGAACAATCTCCAACAATGCTTTGCAAGCTATAGCCTGCACATTTCTCGTAGATGCAGCCATTCTTTTACATAACAACATAAGAGCCATCTCCAGAGGTCAACCCATAAACGCAGTAATTCCTTCACTGAAAGAAACTGAAATCCAAACAAGATCAAGAAAAAAACATCCTAGAGAGAATCATATAAACATAAATACTTCAGGAGCTGTAGATAAAGCAGACGTCCTTATCTTCACAGACGGATCGAAAACGCAAAACCATGTCGGAGCAGAAATGGTAGTTGAGAAAAACTCGAAGGAAATCCTCATTGGTATAGGAAGTTTAGATATTAATTGCTCACTATTCCAAGCCGAACTATTGGACATCATCATGGTTGTGGAATGGATAGAACTACATAAAAACTGTACTTCAACTTATGCTATTCACGTTGACTCAAAAGCCACAATTTTTGCCGTAGCTAATAAGAAAACAACCCATCCTCTTGCCACTCAAATCAGAGACAAACTTATTAACCTCAACAAAATGAACAAGATTACTCTTCACTGGATTAAAGACACACAGGACTTCAGGGGAACGAGAGAGCTAACTTTCTTGCCAAGATTGCTGCCAGCTATAAATCTACAATAGACTACAAATCACCACCTCTAATTCATGCCAAACAAGTATTAACTGAATACTATACAACAATTTGGAACTCCATATATACCAGCTCCGAAGATTCCTTCCATACAAAATCATTCATTCCTAATATACCACACAGACTGTCCTCGTCTCTCTGGCCCAACTTCATAACCACCCAGTTTATTACAAATCATGGTCACTTTAAATCCTATCTCCATAAAATAAACATAATGGATTCACCACTCTGCAGCTGCCGGGAAAATCTCCACAGACTGCTCGACACCTGTTGACTGAATGCACCACGTACTCAAGAGAACGACCAATTATGCTACGATTAACTCCCCTGCCGACAATTGTGAAATACCACTGGAACACTGTCGAAGTAACAGAATTCCTCAAGAAAATCTTCCATTCACTTCAAGAATTTATCTATATGTTGTTATCGTAACTGTAAATATCCCGTGATATACCTGTAGGTGAAACACAGATTGTAAATATATTAGCTAAATAAATAAAAAAGTCACAATAAATGGCCGCATTGTTGACTGCGGTATCATATTTAATTTTTCTGCCCATAGTTTGAGCATACTTGTCACACAAAAACTAATGCAGATAATTCACTCAAATTTTGCATTCATGCCATTGAAGGTTATGACTTACCCATTCTTCAATCCTTGAGTGACTGCTGGCTGTAATACAGATGTTTTGTTTGAAATAATTTCAAAAATTGCGATCCATGTACTCTAAAAACATCGCAGTTTCGGACAGTGGGGGGATTGTAAATTTTTCGTAAGTATTTCTGAAACACCGCTGTATCCATGAAATGGATATATATCAAGATTATTGTCATTTTACTTCAATTTCCAACCACTACGGTTCTTTTGTGTCACCAGCTATGCGCGTTTGGAAAAAGCTGGTGTGGCACTTCCACTCTCACTTTCTTCATTGTTTGTTTGTTTGTTTTGCTCACTTCAGTAACTATCACTCTTGCTACCACTATCCTTGAACTCGGATTCATTTTCCAAAACATCATTATTGTCATAATTGCCATCTAAAACAATGTCTACAAGTGTTTTCAATCTCTTGTCAACATTACCGGGAAACTGGTTTTACTGTACAATGAAAACCGAATGCCGGTCAAAACAAACTGTTATACAACGATTCCAGTGTCACATAGAAATACAGACAGCATTGTTTACCAACAGCACATGCCTTCATTTCCCTACAGTGTCTATTGTTAGAAATTATATTGCAAAGGGAATCTAATATACGAAGATAAGTGAGGCACTGCGTCATTGCGAGCTGAGCTCATAATTTGTTTCAGGCGCCAAAACACCGTGCGTGACTACAGCTTGTTATATGATGTGAATGGGTTAAAATCTCTGACATTAGGCAAAAGTTAAAGGTCATATTCTAGGAACTTGTAATCAGTGGTTTTAAGCAAGGAATAATATTTGTATATTCCTTCTAGCTGGTGTCTGCCAAGATACTAAGCATATCATGTGACACAGAGAAAGTGAAGGATTGATTATGAGAATTTGGCCTACTACAGCACTATCTCCAGCTGTTAGTTTAATTTGGTTGATATTTTCTAATCCTGTAGCATGTCAAAGGAAAGATATTGAGATAGCCCAGTTTTAGAGATAATACTCAAGTCCGATATGAGCTGATAAATGGCATTAACTCAATTTTGATGGTGGATGGATTTGGCCCACTATGGTTCTCAAGCCAACTGCATTCTCTTCCATCCATAGCTCTTTCTCTTACTTACCCACCAGCCATCCACTGGACTTATATTATAAAGATTTCTCTGCTTCTCTTACCCTATTATTCTCCTAGATAACATATTGTCCTCCATTCTCCTGACATGATTCCACCAATGAAGCTGGTTAATGCACGGAAGTTTCATCCATCTAATTTATTTCTAACTTAGTCTTAATTTCCTAATTCCAAGCACCCTCGTGCTACTGTTCGCACCATTCTGTACCTGTTGCTTCCAACTTATGAAAAGTACCCTGAGTCAATGTAGCTTCCATTCACATACAGCAAATTACGTCTGAAAACAGACCATGTAAAGATAATTTCAACTGAAATATTACTTCTTATATACATTTCCATTTATTTAGGAACAATCTCCTGTATTTACAGGCTGGCACTAAGAACAAGGTAAAATATATCAAATTTTTCTATACAGTTCTATCATCAGAACCCTTCCAACAAACCAGGTAGGGTGATGTTGAACAAGTCTTCACCATTGTTACCTGTCCAGAAATACCTTCTCTCTCACCACTCACTCCCAATTCCTCCTCTTCTCTCCACATCCTCTCTCAGCTGGTGTAACCATCTCTTTCTAGGTCTTCCCACTGGCCTTCTTCCTTCAACTGTTCTTTCTAGTTATGCACATGGCGTTCTTGTGCCAGGCATTCGCTTTACATGTCCTTAGCTTCTCTTGTATCGAGTCCATTTCCAGTTCCATTCTGATGTCATTCTTCTTTATATGGTCCTTGCATAGATTTTTGGAGGGTAGTATATATAGAAACTTCATTTCACATGCTTGCAATTTACTAACTTCTGTCAGTATCACAGTGTACGTGTTTCTAGACTGTATGTGAGAATGGACACAAAGTATGACTTATACAAAGTCATCTTGGTTCTCATAGGCACTTTGTTATGAGATTGTGGAAGTTGGAATTGGTAGCCACTCTGTTTACTATTTCTTTATCTGCAGTACCCCTGCTGGAAATCATATTCCCAAGGTATTTGAATACCTGTACACATTACATGTTTTCACCTATGGCAGCCAGTATCTTTCGTGCTTGTTTTCAGTGCAAGAGTTTTTGTTGTGCTAAATTTCATCTGATACTGTTTGAACTTTGCTATCCATTCATCCAGTCTAGTCTGTACCTCTGCCTCTGTCTCTCCCCAGATGGCTACATCGTCAGCAAACACCAGTATGTGTACTTTTCCATCTTGTTCTCTTTTCAGATTTTTAAGAATACTGTCCAGGACACTACTGAATAGCAGTGGTGAGAGTGATAGCAATATTAATTAATTCTATTATTTATTTATTTATTTATTTAGTTATTTATTTATAGGAGGTTTATTCTCCAATGCTTTACCTACCGTATTTCTCCAAATCCAAGACAACCCTGAATGGAAGATTTAATCAGGCTTAAATTGTGCTTTGTGAAATCATAATTTTATTTTTAACAAATCTCAAATTTTATTTGAGAAAAAATAAACACAAGTATGTACATCCTGCCTACTTCCTTACTCGTCATTAGAGGTATTGGATACTGCCTTTGAAAGTTCAGGGAATTCCTCTTCACAAACCCGCATTCATATCGCATCTTGTTTCATGGCCATTCCGATCTTGTGTTTTTTGCGCACATGCCTCACAATTTCATGTTCAATTTCTTTAAAGCGTCCTTGTTGTGGGCTACTGAATGCCTTTCTTGTACAGTACACAGTTTTAGATTATCTTTGTCTTCAGGCCAACACCAATCATTGGCGTATTTTCTTGCGGCTGCACAATTATTTTTCATTTCCATATGTTTAATAACCATTAACTTAAAATTGGCATCATAATATCGATAAGAACCCATTGAAAATTTGCCGGCAATATATGTGCCACGTGTCTGTACAATACGAAAATCCATCAGGAAAATATTTCTGTTGTCTATAAAACTGTTACTTTTACTCACCGTCAGGTATAACCAGCTGCCACCAGACGCACGTCCCGCTTGCCGGCTTTGGCCAGCTTCAGCGGCTAGCAATCAATGAGCTAGATGTGGACATTGAAGGTCAACCAGTTTTGTGCACCATGTTATAGCCATTCTGCCCTTGTGTTTTTTTTGCACAGCTCATACTTCACAATTTCATCTTCGACTTCATTAAAACGTCCTTGTTGCAGGTGAATGAATGCATTTTTTGTACAGTATGCATTTTTTAAGCTATCTCTGTCTTCATACTTACACCAAACATTGGCTTCAGTTATGCCTGTTTTCTTGCGGCTGCACAATTATTTTACATTTCTGCATGTTTAATAACCATTAACTTAAAATTGGCATCATGATATCTAAGAGAACCCTTTGAAAATTTGCTGGCATTACCTGTTACACGTGTCTCTACAATACCAATATAGTTGGTCTGTTATTGGACGTTATAAATTTTCCAGCTAACTCATTCCTGGTTGCTGGGCATTTCGCCCCAGTGTGCTAAGTTGGGCTCATCAGTTGGTAAATAGCACACCTACCAAGACACATGGCTAGTGCATACCGTGGAGGCCAATAACAGACCAACTATATTGGTATTATAAATTTACTCATTCGGAACAAATATTTCCGGTTCCCTATGGGAATCAGCATCTTTATCATCTCTACAAAACGACGATCCATAACAAAAGTATTCCTGCTGTCTATAAAACTTACTTTTACTAAGTGTCAGGTACTGTAGACATGTTATAACTCTGCAACTGAGCAGTCAAAGCCTTTCTAAGAATTCGAAAGTCGCATCCTTGCTATTCCAATTTGAATGAAATTGCCTGCACAGCTGGGGCTCGGAAGTACATTATGGTCGGCTGTACAGTTAGTTCAAGAGAGTAATGTTTTGATGCCTTCTGTGGATTTGGTAAACGCTTTGTAGAAGCTAGTAGAATGTCATTCTCTCTTTACTGTTATCCGAGAAGCGGTGACATTGCACGGAGGCACTGTACAATCAGCTGCCGTGGCTAGCGATGTATAGGCCTATTAAAGATGCGGATGTTGAAAGTTTTGTACATGCATGCACGCAGGGTGACGGGGAAGCAGCATGGTTACTGTGGTAGCTACCAGTGATTATTACTGTTAGGTCATGAATGCAAGGTGGCCCCATAATTTTCCACATGAAATTCTGAGAAAAACAGTCTTGGATTCGGAGAAATACAGTATATTAGACTACAAAAGGGTATTTTCTTGTAGGTATATTGATTTATCATTGTTTTTGTTCATTCATTCATTCTTTTTCTAAATTTATAAGATTTCTATTAGGCAATTAACTTGTGTTTTACAGAAAGCATGTGGAAGCTCTATTCCATCATTTCTCAATGTAATTCAGACATCAGAGATGCCACCAACTTTCAACCGCACCAACAAGTTCACAAAAGGTTTCCAGGCTTTGATTGATGCATATGGTGTGTCTAGCTACAGAGAAGTTAACCCAGGTGAGACCCTTAAATGATCTGCAGTGTTGTGCATGGGAGAAGTATTAAATATAACTTAAAAGCTTTTTAGTTTGTCCAACACCCAAGTTCAGTACAAATATTACACTATAATGTACTTGTAAAAAACACATTATTAAACAAGGAATAAAGATACACACTATTAAACAAAGAATGACATGTTTCATTCTTAAAGAAGAACATCATCAGATTCTATGAAGTTACGCTCAATATATGGAAATATTTATGTTGATTTCTGTCCAAACACCTAGGAATTTGAAAATTCGCTTTAGATTTTTCTGCATAGATGACGTGGGATATTGTTGTGACAAAAGCTGCTACTAAAGGTAATACTATTGTGTTGATAGAAAGGCGAGATTATATTGAAAAGACTAAGAATTTTCTAACGAGCAATAATTTTGAATTGGTAAAGAAAGATCCCACGTCATCTATGCAGAAAAACTTGAAGGAATTCTCAGTAACATAACTTTTTTTTATTAGACTCCAAGGATACTAACTGTCTAGTTAATATGAGCCCAGAGATACCTACTTTAAGGGTGCCACAAAAATTCATCAGCAAGAAATTCATGTTAGACCAATAGTTAATTTCAGAAATAGTCCAGTATATAAGACGGCCAAATATATACAAAGATTTTTAAAAGAACACTATAAGTTTAATAACCAGACACACCCAATTGATACTATTGACTTTTTTAACAGAATCAAAAACATTGAGCTAACAGACAACTACACAATACATAGTTTGGATATCAAAGATATATACTCCAATATTCTTATCATAGATACTATAAAAAATAGTAAGAGAGAATTTAATGGAACACAGCAAATTAAGTAAGGTGGAAATTGAAAAATGTTTAACATTACTAGAATTTACTTTGGAAAATAACCAGCAATATTTTGGTTTTGATAAAGAAATTTACAAACAATCTAAAGGCCTAACAATGGGTTTGCCAGCTTCACTTAATTTAGCACACATATTCATGGATTGTATGGAATATAATAATATAGCGGATAAAATAGATGGATTGATTACTTGGTTAAGATATGGAAATTCTAAGTTCCCATGGAGGGAATTAGATATTTTTCCACCAATAGAGCATATTTTGGATATTTTGGTTAAGATATGTCGATGATATATTTGTTATTATCGATGAACAAAAGATGAAACATGATTGACTAGTAGAGTATTTAAATACTTTGGATAAACAAGTGCATTTTACAGTGGAATCCGAGAATGATGGAACTTCAAGTTATTTGAGTTATTTAGATTTAACATTTACTAGAAGTTCTGGTTATTTTGATTTTCAAATTTTCAGAAAGGCTATTCAAAGAGATACTATAATCAGAAATGACTCCAATCATCCAGGTCAACATAAAAAAGCAATATTTTACAGCTTAATTAACAGAGCTATGAATATACCTATGTCTAAGAAGAATTATAATAGAGAGATAAATATAATGCACTGAATTGCTTGTAACAAAGGATACTCCAGAAAATTTATTGATAGAATGATAAATAAAGTGAAAAATGAACCAAAAAGAACTTCAGTTAAAAGATCAAAAGGAGAAAAAGAAATATGCAGTTCTAACTTTTTGGAATAAGCACTCTTATCTACTGGCTAAAATTTTGAGATAAATGAACATCAATGTTGCACACAAAACTGAAAATAACACTAAGATAATTTTCAATTCAGATAAAATTGAGAATAAATGTATATTTAATAAGTCAGGAATTTACAAATTGACATGTCAAACATGTAGGCAGCGATACATAGAACAGTCTGGAAGAAGTTTGGCTATAAGATACAAAGAACATATTAATGCAGTCAAACATAAAAGATATTTGGCAATGGGAGAGCATATGGTTGAAAAGAATCATAAATTTACAGACATTTCTATTACATGGAATTAACACATTTCGCCAAAAATGGAAAATTCATGAATGTTTTAGAAAGTTTCAAAATTTATCTTAAAAAAAGAGGCCTTTGAATCAAGTTTGAATGAAAGAAGTACAGATGAGAACCCATTGTATAAACTAGTGTTTAATCATATAAGGAAGAAGAATAAAACAGAAGAAAACTTGAAGATCTTAAATTTATTTAGGTATTCTAATTCAACCAAATATTAAAATTTTATGTAATGATAATTTTCATAATATTTCACTAATGTTTGTTTGTTCGTTGATATGCTTCATATTGGATCACCGGCTTGAGGTGTTTTAGTGAACAGCAATGCAATAGAATGGAATATGGAATATAATAAAATAGAATAAAATAAAATAGTGGATAAAATAGATGGATTGATTACATGGTTAAGTTACTTCTTCTTCTTTTGCTACATTTTTTTCCCACACCTGTGGGGTTGGGGGTGCGAACTGTGTCGCATATATGGATTTGGCCCTGTTTTACGGCCAGATGCCCTTCCCGACACCAACCCTATATTGCATGTTTCTGTGATGAATGGTAGTGTGGTATGTTGTCTGAATATGATGAGGAGAGTGTTAGGACAGACACATACACCCACTCCCCCAGCCAGGAGAATTAATCAGAAGCGATTAAAATCCCCGTCCTGGCCAGGAATCGAACCCGGGACCCTCTGAACCGAAGGCCAGTACGCTGACCATTCAGCCAACAAGTCAGACTACATGGTTAAGGTACATCGATGATATATTTGTTATTATCGATGAACAAAAGATAAAACCTAATGGACTATTAGAGTAAGTTATTTAAATAGTTTGGATAAACAAGTGCATTTTACAGTGGAATCTGAGAATGATGGATCTTTCACTTATTTAGATTTAACAATACTTCTTTAAATTGCGGACTAAACAAAATATAGTGTTATATTGCTTTTTTATTCTTTGATTGGACTTCACTGATGGAGGGAATGTGCCATATTCCTGAAACACGTATGAATAAATAAATAGGTTTCAATTATAAAACATATTTTTAGTAGTTTTTTAATAGATTTAGACAAGTCAGTATAGGATCAAATCAAATACCTATAATGGTTAAGTTTATCTCGGTATATTGTAGAAATGTATATATTTTTGAAACTTTCCCTTAAGTAGTATATATAGTACTCATTATTTACGTACCTATTTTTAATACCAACAATCAACATCTATACCTATTTTTAACGTACTCTCCGTACAATGTGTATTATATAGATGGTACGATTTTTTTTACGTGTGATTATTTTTATTAATACCATTACTGTTATTATTGTTAATGGTGTTTTCGTATTATTGTCATCAGTACTTATTATTAACAGTGTTCTAGGTTAATACTGATTAAGTGAAAGGGAGTATATCCCTAACTTGGCAGAATAAATAAAACATTTTATTCTTCTTCTCCTTCTTGTTTCATTTCGGTCAACTAAGTACCACGTCATTTCAACTGTTTCCTTTGAGCTTTAATGTTGGTCCAGTATTCCTTCATTCATAGACGGTGTTGCTCCTTTCGCTCTCTCGTCCATGCCTTTCCCGTATTCAGCTTTGGCTTTGGTTGGAAACTCTGATGTTCTTGGAGTTTTTTCTTTTAAGTGGGTCATGCTCCTGGATATCTTCAAATGAGATCCCAGTCTCCTGCAGATCCTTCTGTACCTCAATGAACCATGCCTCCCTTTTCCTTATTCTCTTGGAGGAAAGTGAAATGCGGTTTGTTAACCATGTTAACTTCATTCGGGCCATTGTCCATAAAAAGTAATCCTCCTTTTCCGCATCACATCTGTTATATTCTCCACATATGAGTACAACTCTTAGTTGTGCAGTCTCCTAAACTCACCATTGTCTTTGACTGGACCTAAGGTTTTCCTCAAAATCTTCCTTTCCTTAGCCTCCAATTTCTCCATCATGCCTTTTTTGTTCATGAGGAGACATTCTGCTGCATATAGAGTATCTGGACGGATGACAGTGCAGTAGTATTTGATTTTTTCATTCAGAGATATACAGTATATATATCTTTTGTTATAGACATTTTTAGTCAGATGGTAAGCCATTTCAATTTTCATTCATGCGTGATGCAAAGGCTTCTTTTTCAGATGTTTTAGTTTCTACCCATTCACCAAGATACTTACATTTTTCAACCTGCTTGACTTTCCCATGAGTCCCTTCTAGCTCACTTGGCGCCAGTTTGATGTTTGTAATGAATTTCATTTTCTCAAAGGAGATCTGGAGGCCCACCTTTGCAGCTTGTGTTTGAAGCTTATTGATCTACTTTGTGGCCACATCCAAGAAATCAGCGAAAACTGCAAGATCGTCTGCAAATGCTAGACAGTCAATTGAAAGGTTCTTGTTCCTGTGGCCTAGTCTGACTCTGCTTTTGACTCCTTCATAACTCGTTTCTCTAAGCCATTCACGAATCACTTCGTATTTCAAAGGCATCTGATTTCTCCCCTCTGAACTTCACTTTTGAGATGCTGGTGAGAGTCTGTTGGATGATCACTCTTGTTTTACCGTCTAAGCCAAATTCCTCTAAGATCTGAATTAAGGTTGTTCTGTCAATTGAATCACGTGTGATTAGTTTTCTTTTAACCATTTTGCTAAAAAATGCAGGGAAAAAATGGAAAATGTAAATCACATTATTCATCAGTTGTGCACGGTCAACAAAGTTAGCTGATAACTTATAAAGAAATGTGCCTAACAAAGTTGTAATGCCAGCATCCAGATTTAAAATGTTTGGAAGTAGAGCTTGTGTCATCTGTTGAATATTCGTGTAACTACTTGAACTCAGAGAGCCGGTAACTTTTTAAAGTATTGTTCAAGCCCATAAATGGGTTTCCGCCCACAAGGATATCGACACGTAACCTGTATGTGAGATTCACTTAGATAAAGTTTGCACAAACGATATTTTTGTATTGCACAAATCTCTACTAAAAATCTTGCTCCACATGCCAACTGGTCGAGAGAGTTGCCGGGTTCCATACCTGTTATGTAAGATTAAGTACTAAAATGTGATGTAGATTTGTTTTAAGTACTATCTGCGCACTTTTTAGTGATAGATTTGTGTACCGGTTTGAGGAGTAAAGGGGGAGCACTTCCGGTTCCGTTAGTACTGCCAACTGAATGGAAATGAAATCTGAATTGAATCGATAATATGATCAATCGATATGAATTTTCTAAACCTTTGTTATTTCAAGCCAACAACTGTGTCACACACATATTATATAACATTTCTGGATGCGAATCTTATTCCTAGAGTGAATTCTATAGTTTGGCTTTGCTGTGTGAATAACAACAATACTAGTATGTAAAGTGTACGCCAGACGTCACACAGTGATGCATAAGCGATTCATAGTTTGTGTTTCAAAGATTGCCAGTATGAATCTCGAAAATCGCCGAAGTAGACTGCTTCAGCACTAGGGTGTAAATCTATCGCTAAAAAGTGCGCATATAGTAGCTTACACCATTTTTATTATCCTATTGCCCAGTGGCGACTCGTGAGGTATGATTTAAGGGGTCACACAGACAAGAGCAGAACTAAACTAAACTAAACTAAATAAATAAATTCAGAGATGCCAAATTAGTCCTGCAGGAATGAAGTTACAGACACAAGGGTGACGTATTTGAGAGCCTTCAAATATTACCAGACTGAACCGGGTTCGAACCTGCCAACTTGAGCTCAGAAGGCTAGTGCTCTACCATCTGAAGTACTCAGCCTGACATCATCATCATCATCATCATCATCATCATCCCTTGGATCATTTAACTTTACAACAATGTTATGAATACACAGAAAAGTGAACTGCAATGTACAGAATAGAGTACGTTGTTTAGTAAATATTCAATTAAATACACTAAGCATATTGTATAGTAAACAATGACTTTACAAAAGAAAATTTAATGTGTCCTCATATTCAATACATACATTTTAATTTCTACCTGGGAAGCAAGGAGGCTCATATCTTATAAGTGGGTAGGAGTGAGGGCACGTGACCCTGTGCACATAGAGAGCAGCTGCCACTGCTAGTGCCTATTTTCATCATTTATAAATGCCTACTTTTGTTATTTTACTGCCTACCTTCCTAAATTTTAAGTGTTCATTTGCCTGACTATTTTAGCCGAAATAAATGCTTGAACTTCCAGGCTGTTGTTATTATTATTATTATTATTATTATTATTATTATTATTATTATTATTATTATTATTATTATTATTATTATTATTATTATTATTATTATCATCATAATTATTATTATTTTTATCATCTGTTTCTAGCCTTGTACACAACTGTCACATTCCCATTCCTGTTCGCAATCATGTTTGGTGATGCTGGTCATGGACTGATTGTAACACTATCTGCACTTTATATGGTTCTTTGGGAGCAGAAGTTGTCTAAGCAGAAGTCCAAGAGTGAGGTCAGTACTATTTATTTGCAATACTATTTTATATTACTTACTGGTAACCTTTATTCTATTCTTCAGAGGCCATTCTCCTCATTAACCCCATCGACAGTACTGGTATCCCAATTTTAAATCATTTTACATCATTCCAGGCCATGTAATGCCTGATCATAGCAAGAAATAGCTCTGCTCTGCCCTTCCTCTTATCAACAGACTCTCTCACACACTCTTTGTACACAGTGTCACCACCTTTGACATAGCATCGTGCTTGCTTTGGAGCGATGTAGATTGTGTTGCACTGGTACCAAGCACTCGTGCGATCCTTCACTGCTGACATTTATGACTAAAGCAGTGAAGTGCTGTGTTTGTGTGCCAGTTAGTTATATAGAAACAGTGCATCAATATGGGCTGAAGCGAAGACATGACAGATTGGTGGAATGGAGCTCTTGTGTTTGGAAATGCATATGACTGTACAGTGAATGAAGTTGCCAGATTTCTTTGTGTATCAATGGGGACTCTCCAATGGGTCTACCAAGAATGGTACCGGTATACCACTTGCAGCCATGAAACATGGCATAAGAACTGTGGTAGTACAAAGACCCTAACGACAGGGACCAGAGACGAGTGTTAAATGTTGTCAATGAAAATAGGTTTCAAACCCGATAGGAATTGCTGCTATCAGTGAATGAAAGTCCACCCTGATCACTTTCTGAGTGAACATTGCAAAGACAACTGCATGCAGTGTACATTTGAAGTTAGGTACCTCAAAGAGGTCATTGCTCACAGCTAAACATAAAGTCGAACGTCTTTGAAGGGCCAAACAACACCGAACGTGGACAGTAGCAGACTGGAGGCAAGTAGTGTGATGCAATAAGTCATGATTTTATCTGTTTTCAAATAATTCAAGGCATCCAGTGTAATGAAGGCCCAATGAGGTGTTTGCCCTGCACTGTGTGTGTAGGGTGTAATTTAGGCCAGACGTGTTTTTGTCAGGTTTTAGGGGTTGTTTTTCATACTATGACTTGGACGTTCTCATTCAGGTCACCGTGAACATAAACCAGGATGTTTATTTCAACATTCTCAAAGATTAATTATTACCCTTCATTCAACATGTTTGTGATTGGTATACTATGGACACTCTAATTTTTGGGGCCAATGACCTTAGATGTTAGGCCCCTTTAAACGACAAGCATCATCATCATCATCATCACTCTGATTTTCCAAGATGGCAACAGCCTTGTTCACAGGGCTGCATGCATACATGACTGGTTTGTCAAACTCATCGACATCTTGTCACACTCAATTCAATCTATAATTCAAAGGAGGAGGTGTTCCACCTGATCAATGCAAGATTAAAAGTTAAATTATATTTTCTGTTTAAAACACTAATACTAGTTTGACTCTCTAATTAAATACTGCAATAGCACTTTTTGAAGTAAAGAAATTGATGATGATGTTTGTTGTTTAAAGGGACCTAACACCTAGGTCATCAGCCCCTAACAATAAGAGGTGAACAAAATGAAAATTAAAACTTCAAAATTTATCTACTGACTAGAATCTGAAATTAATGATGATGGAAAAATGATAGTGAAACATAAACAATCAGTGGATCCAATTCACAAAGCCTGAATTACCGGGATGATGCATAATTATCTAAAGGGTTTGAAAATCCAGGTCGCCAGCCCCTCATAATGGTACTAATCACTGGGAGGTGGAACCATGGTTTTTCTCATATAGTGGTACTAGTCAAAGGTAACATAGACTCATGGTGTTTCTCTAATGCTGTTACTAATCACAGGATATGTAGACCTATCATATGTCGCACACAGTGGCATCACTCACAGGTAACACAAACCCATGGTGTTTCGCACATAAGGGTACCACTCACAAGCAATGCAGACCCATGGTGCTCCACACATAGTGGGACTAATCATGGGTGCTGGTATTGCCATGGTGTCCCTCACTAAGTGGAACTAATCGCAGGCAACGTATACTCATGATGTTGCTAACATAGTGCTACTAATCATAGGCAATGTAGACCCACGGTGTATGACATATTATGGTAACAACCACAGGTAATACAAACACATGGTATTCATCATATATTGGAACTACTCTCAGGTAACGCACATCCATGGTTTTCGCACATAGTGGTAGTTACCATGGGTGCCAGCCAAACCTGTGTTTTTTCTCACATAGTGGTACTAATCACAGGCAACATACACCCACGGTGTTTCTCATAAAGTGGTACTACTCATAGGTAGCGCAGATCTATTCTGAACCCAGGGGAACCGACACATTCCAGCACAGCGTTACGGCACATGGATATTAGTTCACGCAACCGAATGTCCGCTCTCCCGCTTCGGTGGAATACACACGATCATAGGCCCTACTAACCACAGAACTATGGGGTTCCTCACATAAAGGTACTACTCATTGGTAACGTAGATCCTTGGTGTTCGACACATGGTGGTACTAACTGCAGGTAACGTCGATCCATGGTGTTCCTCATATAATGGTACCAAGCACAAGTACTTTCATGGTTCTAAGACAATCATCCCTTGGTTGCGCCTTTTAGACACCTCTTATGACAGGCAGGGGATACCGCTGGTTTACTCTTTGTCTATAATAATAATGTTATTTGCTTTACGTCCCACTAACTACTTTTACGGTCTTCGGAGACGCCGATATGCCAGAATTTAGTCCCACAGGAGTTCTTTTACGTGCCAGTAAATCTACCAACACGAGGCTGTCGTATTTGAGCACCTTCAAATACCACCGGACTGAGCCAGGATCGAACCTGCCAAGTTGGGGTTAGAAGGCCAGTGCCTTGACCGTCTGAGCCATTCAGCCCGGCGTACTCTTTGTCTGCAACCCCCCATCCACAGGGGGTGAAGTAAAGAAATTGTTAAAGAATTATTTAAGCTTGTTTCTGCTTCCCAACTTCATTAGGAGGGCCGATATCGACACTCGTAGATCTTCAGTCTTTATGTGGGATAAGAGTAGGATAAGAAGGAAGCAAGATAAGTACAGGAAAAGGGAAGAAATATACAAAGATAATAATACAGGTGGTAAAAGAATAGGAACACATATATAATTTGATCAATTAGAACCAGGGCTTGATTTGAGGTGCAACTGATACCTCTCTTTAGGGAAAAGACATTACAATAGTTAAAATCATTTATTTATTCACATATTTCTCTGTTGTTAGTGAGTGGGCCTGGTCTACTACTTGTTACACTTCACGAAAAAGAATCTTCGCAGGTCATAACGATCGATTATGATGTGAAGCTAGGATGGTTTGTTGTGCGTTACTATTGAGTACTGTGATAGCGACTAAATCACTGAAGCGGGTGGTAGTGTGGCTTGAAGGCCTCCTCAAAAAGATAACTGAAACTAATTTCATTCTGGACTTGAGCTTGATGGCTGATGCATTACAAGAGCTCTCAGATTTAAGTGAAGCTTTTGCAACATCGCAACGTTCATCTAAGCTATGCTAACAAAAAGTTAAAAATTACAGCTGCTTTATACGAGGAAAGAAAATCAGTTCCAGGATTTTACTCATCGATGGCTCAAGAAGCAGTAAAGAACTTGTGTTTTTTCAGAGTTCCTCTTCTAACTGTGAAACGTTTTACAAGGCACTTAAAACATCTAGTGAAACAAGACTGGTCAGTGAAAATGACTTTGAGTTTGCTGACACCATCAAAATAATAGATGAAAAAAACTGGACACAAAATGTCCCAGTAATGTTTTGGGGAAAAATGAAATGAGGAAACTTGCCTCCAAGTTCAAACTCAATGAAAGGCAACTAATTACAGGATTCCAGAAAGTTCCTGGAAAGTCTCACGCCATTGAAACAGTCAATCAATTTAATAGTCATATCGTTGAGTGAATGTGAAAGAGGTTTCTCACAGACGAACCTCATTATCATACCATTGAGATCATCGGTGAATATTGCAACAGTTTCTGGTCTGTTGTTTGTAAAGATCAATGGACTTCCCCTTTGGCTCTTTACCCCAGCTAAGTATTTTGACTCTTGGCTTGTGTCTGGACACTATTCAGCATTAGCCATCAAGAGTAAGGAGAGGTCAAGAGACAAAAATTATGATGGAAACATGTTGAAAGTTTGGACAATATTTTAGAATCGCCAGGCAACTTAAACAGTCATGAAACTGTGGTTTTTACTGCTTTCATTACTTTAGTACAAGTTTTTGTACTTGTTTTGCAAAATAAAATGTTCAAGTTTTTATATAATCAAAGATATTTTTTTCAGGCCAGTAATTACAATTACCTCTTCAGAAGATTACATTTCCGGCACCTCTATTTCTAGAAATTGAGCACTGCTTAGAAGTGATGTGAGCTGATGTTACAGTGAATTAATATGTTTTATTCCTATTCTGAGTTTAAAAAGTTAATGACTAATTTGTTTCAGATCTGGAATATCTTCTTTGGTGGTCGTTACATCATTCTTCTCATGGGAGTATTTTCTATATATACTGGTATTGTTTATAATGACTTCTTCTCTAAATCATTCAACATATTCGGCTCTAAATGGCATAACAATTACGATGAAGGAACACTTCAAAACAATAGTCTCTTCATGTTGGACCCAAACTCTACCGCCTATGATGGTGAGCCCTATCCACTAGGAGTGGATCCCGTGTGGCAGGTTAGTTACATGTTTAAATATAGTAGTTGTAGTAGTATTAGTTGTAGTAGTAGTGGAAGTAGTCATAACAGTAGTTAACCTGTCAACATAGGGTGTACATTTACTTGTCAGGTGAGAACATGCTGATCTGTAGGTGCCTTACAATGGCAGGAATGTCTATCTGTGTTCCCATAAATGTAGAGATTGAAATTCCTGTCATGACTCCATATTGCTTTCTTAGTTTTTCATGAATATGATATGTGATGATTTTTCTTTGAGTTCACAATATTTTGAACAGATGTTGGTTGGTAGCTGTATTTCTGCTGTTCTTATAAAGCATGGCTATTTAGATATATCATGATTATAGAGGTTACAAATATCAATTGAGACAACTGCCATGTAAATGTAAACACAACATCATGGCTAACTTCAGTGAAGCTGTACATGTTACAATACTGTGTTTACCTGCCTATAACACCTCCCCCCCTAATTTTCAACATAAAAATAGGTGAAAATTTAATATGATGTATGTTAGATTTCCATGGCTTAAAAGCAGAAAAAGGAACATCTAGAATCTTCAAATCAACACACAAAATATGTTATTAGCACATTTAAATAGTTTTGATCCAGCCCTGCCCAGCTGACTGGCCACATGACTAAATGCTGTGTTTGTGCCACACCTGCACAACACCATACAGAGTTCAAGGCTGCACAGCGTTGCAGTGTACGAAGTTTTGCAATGAACTGGTGAAATTCGAACACTTTGTTGGTATAATCCGATGGAAGCCGCTGGCACAGTGATGTCCTTCTCTGTAAACTGAGTTTGGTGCATAAAGTGTTCTGACCAACCTCTGCTTGGTTTAAAATCCTTCCCTACAATAAAAAAATTTTGTGCAATTTCACGCACTATAAACTGCAGCATTTCATGATTTACAGCATTGCCGTTGTCTCTTGCTTCTCTATCCACTCCAGAACTTTTATATCCATATTTTTGTATTTTTCTTTCTCACACTGTGGATGGAATTAGATTGCTTTTTCCTCCTAATAATTTGTCTCTCTTGTTACGCCAATAACGAATCGTACATGGCTGCACTTTGTATTTACGACTCACCACTCTCGCTTCATTTTCTGCAGCATATTCTAACACATTCAACTTGAAGGATGCTGTAAAACTTGTTCTCTTACTCATTTTCAGTCCTGCTTCTGTAATAGTTGTTTCCTAATTACACAATACTGTACATGTGGCTGCCCGGCTTTGTGGGATATGGAGCTCAGAAGCTAGAAAGGCATCAAGAAATTAAGTGTTAGGGAAGAGAGATACCACAGCCAAGGCCAGTGCACATGTGGTGCAGAAGCACAGGATTTTCTGTTAACCAAAATATTGCCCTTTCTGCCTGGTCACTTGAAAGATTTTTTGTGATTTCTTTCTCTGATTATTTTTTCCCTCGCATTAATAATCAGAAATTAAGTGGGATGTTATAGGTGAGTTAATACGGTATGTTTTTAAAATTATAATGATTTCAGCAATGGTTCATCTGGGGCAAGTGGTACTGAATTATCTTCAAGTAGTATTATCAGTAGCTTTTTGAAATAATTATATTGAATAGAATAGAATTTATTGTTATTAAACAATGTACATTCTCTTTTTCTTTCAGCTTGCCACAGCCAACAAGATCGTGTTTCTCAACACGTATAAAATGAAGCTCTCGATAATCTTTGGTGTGGTACACATGATATTTGGCGTGTGTATGAGTCTTGTAAACCACATGTGAGTACAAATAATTGTTAATTCACTTAACTGATCTTCAATTAGGGTTGTCCCCCAGGTGACACATTCCCTATGAACTACTTACCTAGATTTTTTCCCTTGATAAATTATTCCAATCCCTTATTCCCCATCCTATAAATTAATATTTGTTCCGATTTGTCCTCTTGAATTCCAACTTTATCTTCATTTTCTTTTTTTCTACTTTTAAAAACACCACTCAAACTTATTTGTCTACTAATGTCATTCCATGTCATTTCTCCAGTGATAGCACGGAACATACCACTTATTACAAATTACAAAAATCTACACTTGGGGAAAATATTTGTTTATAGGAAAGGGAGTTAGGGATTGGAATAACTTACCAAGGCAGATGTTCAATAAATTTCCAATTTCTTTGAAATCATTTAAGAAAAGGCTTGGAAAACAAAAGATAGGGAATCTGTCACCTTGGGAATTGCCCTAAATGCAGATCAATATTGATTGATTAATTACAAGTAATAAATTTCACTGTAATGATCTTTATTGAAAATTACTATATATGAACAAGTACAATATGAGGCCCACCTGTTCAGTGCACAAAATAATCCATTGATTATTATTTCAGTATCCTTTTATTTGCGGAACATGTTTCATCCGATAGTTGCACATCATCAGCCGCTACCTACTGATTAAGATTAAAATTGAAACTAAATTAATACAGATTTTTAAGGAGTACTCGTGATGCCTAAGCTATCCTGTATAAACTACAATGATTAAAACATCTAAGTCAATAAAACCTAACACTACAACTTCTTGCTTGTAACAGTTCTTACACAAAGATACTACACCAGATGCAAGATGACAGGCAGCAAGGCAGGTGATGACACTTGAGTCAGCTGTGGGGAGGAAATAATACAAGGGACTTAAAAGAACTACATGTACCGTATATCCATAGAAATATGTTCGTAAGAATATTCGTGGTCCATTTTATTAACAACTGGAGAAGTCCCCTATTCGACACAATCATCATTAATCCCCATTTCAAGAATACGTGACAACCAGCCATCCATAGAACTCTAGAAGATTTTTGATGTCTTCAAATCAAGATCAAGTAATGATTCCTTTTTACAAGTGGTTTTTAAATAAGAGTACTCTTATCCGGCTTTCTTCTTATCCTACACTTGTCCGACATGAAGATCTGTCAAGATGGGTGTTAATGTCCACACTTCTGATGAAGCTGTGAAGTACAAGTTCATCGGGGGGTGAGAAGAGATGGATGTAGAAGATCTCGGATTGATGAGGAGTGAGCCTGAACTTTGGTACTGTGGAGATGGCGTAAGGGGCAAATCCATAACGTCTGTACTCCAGAGGAGCAGCTACGAAAGGTGCCTGTCTCCATGTTAGGGGCAGTAGGTATAAAATGCCTTTGGTTGTGGCGAGCCCATTGTAACAATAGCCTATATGGATAAAGCAGATATGGTGTCAAGCTAATTATATTTGGGATTAATTCCATCAGTGAGACAGCAATGTGTGAAGATGTGAAGATAGTTTTTGTTCTTTTGTGCTTCCATGTTTGTCCTTGTCTTCTATTTCTGTTGCTCCCTCTTGCCATTGTGTTTGTCCTATTGTATGTATTCTTTTTGATTTTCCTCTCACTCTCTTTAAATGTGCACCGAATTAAGTCTGTACACAAAAAATGTACATGCCAGGAGCGATACAATTAAACACATACTAAAATTAATTGAAGAAAGGGTGGAAAGCAGGTCCAGGAATCGTAAACTGTTGGAGCGATGAGGTATCAGGACATAGAAATCAAGAATACTTACTAAAACATTTTATTAAAATTAAAATATAGCTGAAATTAGTATCATCCAAAAGAAGGAACTACACTGATGGAATTAATCCCAAATATAATTAGCTTGACACCATATCTGCTTTATCCATATAGGCTATTGTTACGATGGGCTCGCCACAACCAAAGGCATTTTATACCTACTGCCCCTAACATGGAGACAGACACCTTTCGTAGCTGCTCCTCTGGAGTACAGACGCTATGGATTTGCCCCTTCCGCCATCCCCACAGTACCAAAGTTCATCTTCTCCGCCATAGATGCCGTTGAGGACTTCACCCATAACCCAGGGCAGGGGCCCTCCATATTTACGACCCCTGGAGAGAGGGTGTCCCAGTATTTTAAAGCCTCCAGGAATTGGGCTACCTGTTGGTCCGCAGGTTGTATTGGGTATATCAACCAGCCCTACATATTGTAGCTTAAAGGTTATGGAAGACCATGATTGAGATGGAAGGACACAATCCAACGCAGTATTAGAGAAAGAAACCTGGACTGGGACACAGTGTTGGAGAAGAAGTGGTGGAAAGACTGAAGAAAGTGGAGAGGAACCATACTTGCCCCTACCCGGCTACAGCTGGATAATGGGAAATGCTGCTGCTGCTGCTGAAGATGATGATGATGATGATAATTAGCTTGAAACCCACTCCTGTTTGTTGGAAATATAAGGAAATTAAGGTAAGCATGGGCTTTACAAACCTTGAATATAAGAAAGCTAACAAACTTATTTACTGTGCTGCAATTTAAGAAGTGCACATCTGTATCAAAGTGCTAGCAGGCATTTAAACTTGCGGTCCTGCCTTCACAACCTGGGTGATGAACCCGACATAAAATAAAATGCCCTCGGGTTTAAAGGCAATATCAAAGGGAATTTAAAGTTCAGAAACAAAGGTTAAACAGTAGCAATTTCAGAAATACTAGTAAGCTAACGGATTTCAAGGGGATTCTAGAAACATGATCATGCAATTACTTTCATATAATGGATAAGTACCATGGGGTGGTAACATATGCAACTGCAAATCTACTTTGGAATTGAAGATTCCTCTAGTTCAGTGGGCTAGCCCCATTATATGGGAAACAGACAAATGATGAATTTAAAAACGTAACATTACATTTACATAATCTTGTGAAGAAAATTTGCCTGATCCAGACAATTTGCGTTACATATTACAGCATTGTAATACTTCTATAATTTATAATACGAGGACTTGGAATTGCTCTGTTCACTCCTACATGCCTGTTAATGTTAAGTTCAGTTAGTTAGAACAAACTTACTTTATTTGCCCCATGATACCAGCTAATGTCTTCTGCGGAACAGGTGCTCAGCGGAAAAGATGTCTGCTCAGGACAACACACAAGAAACGAATCACCTTCCCAAACTTCTGCATCTAACCTATATGGCCATATAGGCAGAATAAAGAGAAAACTTATTGACCAATGAGCATGTAGGAGTTTCAAACAGGGCATGCCATACATCCCCTCAAATGAGGGTGGAATATTTCCACATACTTGCAACACATAAATAATGCAGCTTCTTCCTGGCTCCAGAAAGTTGGGATTCCTTGACTGTTGCCAAAGAAGTCATCAGAAAGGAAATGTTTGTCTTCCTACAGGGTGCTCAAACAGTCCCCTTCACCACTTTACTGTGCAGTAACCAACTAATGTAGTACATGCCAATCTAAATATTTTATTTTTTAATTTTTCTTTTCGTAATAATCTAATAAAGCCACACACTTTATAAACAGCACAGTATGATTCAATTTGACACTTGCTAGTGGTTTTGTAAATGTTTAAATATTAGAACTGTTGTTGTTGGTGTTCCTTGTTTCAATGCCCTCAAGCGTTTTTTGAATTTTTTAAAATCGGGTGAGTTAGCCGTGCGCTTAGGGGCACACAGCTGTGAGTTTGCATTCGAGAGATAGTGGGTTCGAACCCCACTGTCGGCAGCCCTAAATATGGTTTTCCATTTTTACACCAAGCGAATGCTGGGGATGTACCCTAATAAAGGCCATGGTTGCTTCCTTCCCACTCTTAACCCTTTCCTATCCCATCATTGCCATAAGACCTATCTGTGTCGGTGCAACATACAGCAACTTGTAATCAAACAAAAAAAAGAACCCAAAACCATTTTCCTGCTGTTTTTTTGTAAGTTCCAATGACTAACATCTCCATAAACCACATATTGGTTGTGAGTTACTAAGGAATATATTTATTTTTATGTTGCAGACACTTCAAGCACTATGAACACATTTTTTTGGAGTTCATCCCTCAGCTCCTCTTTCTCGTGCTTCTGTTTGGCTACATGGTGGCTCTCATGTTCATCAAGTGGATCCAGTATGGTCCAACTAATGGTGAGTTGTAAATTGCAATTTCAGTTGAAGAACCAAGTCTTTTGGAAACTGCTTTAAATGGGTACTTTTGAAAACTGTGGAAGAGATCTGATTAATCCTTAACAACAGAAATACAGTAGATTATCTGTAATGACCTGCAATAATAATAATAATAATAATAATAATAATAATAATAATAATAATAATAATAATAATAACAACAACAACAACAACCCATCATACCAGTGGCTGTTAAATGCTTATGTTACTCTGGAGGATAAGGTATTGGTAAAAGGAGTCAATTTTTACTTTTTAAAATCTCTCTTTAGTCTATGAAAAGTCAGAATATCAATTTTAATTTGACAATTAATAGAGATATTTTGCTTGTAAATTTCAATCATTGCAAACAGACTTTGAAAGAAATACCAACCTTTCATCATTCTAACTTGGATGTTAAAGTGGATTGTCTGAGATAGGTATTATAGGATTGGTCACTGATGTTAATAATGCTATCCCACCATCTACTTTTATGGTTTCTGGAGATGTGGGTATTTAAAATTTTTTTTTTTTAAACCATCTATACTGGGTGGTCCACCAGCCCCTTGCAATCCAGTTTTATGTATACCTTCACATTTACTACAATTCTGAAAGACTTTGGTCCCTCTTCCAAAACCGGGGTAATATAACAAGATGTGTGTTTATGGGCTAGAAGACAACAGGAATCATGAGCGCCACAATTAATTCATTATGAGTACCTCAAATG
The DNA here is from genome assembly GCF_040414725.1 of Anabrus simplex. NCBI lineage: Eukaryota > Metazoa > Arthropoda > Insecta > Orthoptera > Tettigoniidae > Anabrus > Anabrus simplex. Next base: position 785,212,043 of record NC_090265.1, read on the forward strand.
AACCCATAAAACGAGTTCAGATACGCAGAACACGTACTTTAAAACAGAGATGGATGCACAGACCAAGAGCACGGTACTCTATAGGCTCAGAAGTGGGCGCCATAGGTCAAGTGTCGCACTAGCTCACCTAGCAAGTGGGCAGGGAGATATGTGATAGTGGACAGTGCTTGAGGTAAGAGGTTTGAATCCCACATAAGAATTTTGTTTTAACACCAGTTGCCTGGGATGTGGTAAGGTTGCATACTTGATAGCTTCCAAGGACTGATTTGTTTATTTGGCCGTGTAAAAGACTGTATGTATCATTGCATTGGGTATGGTGCTGGGTTGGACGAGGATGTGGAGATGATGGTCTGTGGCCAGTATCAAGTATGCAACCTTTCCATATCCCAGGCAACTGCTGTTAAAAAGAAAATTCTTATGTGGGATTCGAACCTCCTACCTCGAGCACTGTCCACTATCACATATCTCCCTGCCCGCTTGCCATGTGAGCTACTGCGATACTTGACATATGGTATAATCTGCGTATCCATACTCATTTTACGGGTACATTTGAGGTACTCATAATGAATTAATAGTGGTGCTCACGATTCCTGTTGTCTTCTAGCCCTTAAACACACATCTTGTTGTATTACCCCGGTTTAGGGAGAGGGACTGATGTCTTTCAGAATTGTAGTAAATGTGAAGGGATGCATAAAACTGGATTGCAAGGGTTTGGTGGACCACCCGGTATATTAACTTAAATAGAAATGATAGGAAAAGGTCATTACACATAATGTAAGTCTTTTCCCGAAACTTCCAAGGTATCATGTTTAGTCTCACTTAGCAACTTAATGTCCCTACTAGAGGACTCGTGCTGCTACATAACATTTGTTAAAAATAGATTAGATAACTCGTCTTGATATACCTGTCATAGACATATTGTTTTGCCTGCCCTTTTAAATGGAGTGAAGAAATGATGATGATGATGATGATGATGATGATGTTGATGACGATGACTAAAAATAGCTTTGGAAAAACCATCCATCCATACTGCTGGACTGATTTTCTTCATTTTTGTTTTATTCTCTCCAGAATTACCTACCAGTGAATCATGAGACATTGATAGGTCTCTAAGTTCAGCCAGCTTTGTGTCATCATAAAATCAAGTCATTAAATGACCACTCCAATAATTGCAGGTGAAGGCTTACCCTAGCCCTCAATACATTCTGTACTTAGCAGGTTGTTAAGCGACTAACACTTTCACTAATATTGTTTTGTCTCTAAGAGACTGAAAGACTCCCACATTTACCTTTTTAATGTGGAGTTTATATATATATTTTTTATGTATATAGAGTCAATTTTTTTTTGTGCCTGTCAAGAACTTGTACATAGTCAATTGTCGACTGTAGCATCATACACTAAATAATAAATTATAATAATAATTAATATTGTGATATAGCCTATATGATTTTCATCCTTAGTAATGTCATTGCATGCATCCATGTTTGATTATGACCTGTCAAGCCAGAGAGTATACACTTCCTTTGATCACAGAAGAATACTGTTCCCTGCTAAATACTCTTTGATTCTCTAACCTTCCTGAGCTTCCAGATATATTCAACAGATGGCAGAGTGTTCCTAATAACTTACATGCTGCTAAGAGGAAAAGATCTACATACAAACAGACCCCATCAAGACATGTGCCTTAGACATAATTATCTGGGAACATCTATCGAAGGATAATGTAGCCACACTAGAAAGAGTGAAGGCCACGTACCTTAAAAAGTTTTTCTGCCTGGCAAAAAAATGCTCCTTCGAGTGTAACCTATGAGCTCACAAGACAACCGTTCTATACAGAAGAACTGCGATTAAAAGTACCATTGCCTTCTACGACACAATGCCAACCTTTACATCAACAACTGCAGGATAAGAAAGCGAATATATGGATGGATGGACGAACTGTGGTGTATCATAACGCGCTACTTATTAAATGCTCATTAAACCATTTAAAAGGGCAGCCAAAACAATATGACTACGACGGGTATATCAAGATGAGTTATCTGACCTATTTTTAACAAATTTTATGTAGCAGCACGAGTTTTCTAGTAGAGACATTAAGTTGCTAGATGAGACTAAACATGATACCTTGGAAGATTCGAGAAAAGACTTACATTATGTGTAATGACCTTTTCCTATCATTTCTATTTAAGTTAGTGACATTTAACGTTTGAAATGACTTTTTATTTGATAAGGTTATTGATTTTACGTCCTACTTGCTACCTTTACTGCTTTAAGAGTTGCAGAGAAACTGGATTTTTGTCCCGCAGGAATTCTTTAATGTCCCAATAAATCTAACAACATGAGGATGACATTTTTTTTTTTTTTTTTTTTTTTTTTTTTTTGCTAGGGGCTTTACGTCGCACCGACACAGATAGGTCTTATGGCGACGAGATGACATATTTGAACACCCTCAAATGCCACTGGACTGAGCCAGGATCGAACCTGCCAAGTTGGGCTCAGAAGGCCAGCGCTCTACCATTCAAGCTACTCAGTCTAGTGATTTTCCATTTACTTTGCAAATAAATTAATTAGTTCTTAAAATTCACATCGCTAATCCTCTACGTCTTAGGGGTGGGAGAGAATGAACATCTTTGCATTTAATGAAAAGATGCCCTACAGGGGTACTTGAAGCAACGACTGTGTTTAATTTTAAGAACATTGTTGGAATGTCTTTGAAAGTACCTCATTCAGAACTAGTAAAGCTACAGGTTCTGCTGTAGTAGAAGTGAAAATATTATTTTCATCATAATTTATTTTTTCACATTTCTGGTATATCAGTTACTAGAATGCAACGATTACAATTTTATTTCAAGAAGTAAATTACAAATAAAAATTACTACGAAGCCCAATCAAATATAAACAGGATTTTTGTTCCTGAACATCAACAGTTGGTAAGACTGGCCCCGCGCTTCTGCTAAGCTTAGGCGGGACCGTTAGGAGTGGGGAGAGTGTGCTGTTAGATATTTCCTGCCGTTTTGTCAGTAACGCTCACTATGTCGGAGCAACAGGTGCACCCCTCCACTGCACAATGCATAATTATAAAATTTGTTGCTTATGAAGGAGTTACAGTGGCAGAAATTTGCCAGAGATTGACTGCACAGTTCGGTAATCTTTGCCTGACATAAAAAGTTCAAGGAAGGACAAGAACGGGTGAAAAATCAACAACACGATCGCCGTCCTCAGACCAGCATTACAGACGAAAACATTTGTGCGGTTAAAGACATTATTGACGACAATCAACAGGTGAGAGTATCAGAAATTGACAAACAAGTCGGAATCAGTTATGAGAGTTGTCAAGCAATCATCAGAAACGACCTACAGTTCCGTAAAGTGTGTTCCAGATGGGCTGAAACGGTCTCCAAGCTATAGGAAATGCACTGGACTACACTTGATCATCCTCCTTACAGCACAGACTTATCATCCTATGATTTCCATTTGTTTGGACCGCTTAAAGAAGCTCTAGGAGGGCAACGATTTGAAGATGATGAGAGTGTGAAAGACTTCATGCGCAACTGGCTGGTGACACAACCCTGTTCTTTATATGACGAGGGTATCAGAAAGCTGGCCATATGTTGGGACAAATGCATTTCCAAAGCAGGAAACTGTGTGGAAAATTAAATTGTAGTTGCCTTGTGTTTTTCAGTAAATGAATTTAAATAAAAAATAAAATCCCATTTATATTTGATTCCCCCTTGTAAGAACATAATCATTACAAGTAATTTGATTACTTTTACTAATTTAAATACCTATCTGGGAAGTGTAATTGAAAAAAATGGAGGAAACAGGATGGAAATCTATGAAAGGCGAAGGTGTGCAAATGGATTCTTTAAAGAGTATGGGAGGATCCTTGCAGAACAGGGATGTAACAAAGAGATGTAAAGGAATTATTTACAAGACTTATTTTGTGCCGATTTTGACGTATGGATCAGAAACAAAAGTGATGGAGAAGAGGGATAAAAGTAGAATACAAGCAGTGGAAATGAAGTTTCAAAGGTGTCAAGTAGGTTTAATGAGAATGGACAGAGTAAGAAATAAGAGAGTTAGGGAAATGGTAAATTGGGTACCCCTACAGGAAAAGATAGAAAAATCAAGGCTGCAGTGGTATGGACATGTTAAGAGAATGGGAGAAGAGAAGATACCAAGAAAGATGTTAGAAATGGAGTTGAAGGGAAGGAGCCCTAGAGGAAGACCAAAGGACAGATGGCTGAAAGGTGTGAAGAAAAGCATCGAGGCAAGAGGGGGGAACTGGATGACAGTGAGAGAAGAGAATTGGTGGATGGACAGAAAACGATGGAGAGGCTTATGTTCCAAGCAGACTCAGCCTGTAGTTGGAAACTGCTCCAGATGATGACTTCCCAACTCTAGTTGTAATGAATTAATATTGTCTACATAGACTCTGTCTGGCTCCATGGTTAAATGGTTAGCACGCTGGTCTTTGGCCACAGGGGCCCTGGGTTCAATTACCGGCAGGGTCGGAAATTTTAACCATCATCGGTTAATTTCACTGGCACTGGGGCTGGGTGTATGTGTTATCTTCACCATCACCATCATCATGATGTGCAGGTCCCCTATGGGAGTCAAATCAAAGGACCTGCACCTGGTGAGCCAAACGTCCTCGGACACTCCTGGCGCAAAAAGCCATACACCATTTCATTTTACATGGGCTCTGGTTCAAGAAATACATTTCCTGAAAAAATATATATATTTTTTGACTTGGTGAGTTTTGATAATGAGCTCTTCAATTACAAATTACATTTTCAACAAGTAATCAGTAAAATTACAATTACTTCAAAAAATGTCAATCTTAAGGGAATCATTGCCTTTTTTTTTTTTTTTTTTTTGCACAGGGGTGGAATGAAATCAAAGTTTCAAAAGAAATAGATATTGCTTCTTTATTTTTTAACACCCCTGAAGATGGCTTTCTGTGGTTTCCCATTTTCACACAAGGCAAATACTGGGGCTGTACCTTAATTAATGCCACGATCGCTTCCTTCCCACTTCTAAGCCTTTCCTATCCCATCGTTGCCATAAGACCTGTCTGTGTCAGTGCGATGTAAAAAACTTGTAAGAAAACAACTTTTTTAACACATTGAGGTAGACACCGTACAGGCTGTGTCATTTACTGTGGAGAATGGAGCCTTCAGTTCTAAACAGCCTAAAAATCAAATAAACTCAATATCAGCCATATTGTATTAGTTAAGGTTTTACGTTGAACTTTTTCAAGTGAAAACATACTAATTTTGATCCACTATTTCCATGGTAAGGGATCTATCAATTGTATTACAGTTTTTACAGGTATGAAGTAGAAAGTACGAACTCAATTATAGAGAAGTAAAAATTACCTAAGTTCAAAATTAGTACTTAGTTTAAAAATCCAAATTTAGTGAGAAAAAGGCGAGTGCAGAGGATTAAAATGTATGCAATTCAGAATTCCATTGTTGGATGCGCTAGCGAGTGGTTGGCTGTTCCAAGAGCTCGGTATCATCTATATATATAAAATAAGAGTTTTGTGTGTACATTGCTCAGAATTTGAAAAGAATGGTATTTCTGTATCGGTCATGTCCATAGTAACAAGAAAATGCCCTTTTTACTTTTCCGTAATTTCTGTCTGTCTGTCTGTATGTATGTATTGGAACCTTTCCCACCATCCCTCGTGACTCATAGGACCATGTGACAGCAAACCAACCCTTTCGGGTCACTAACACATGGAACCATGCTCCACGGAGGTCGATAGTCAAGGGACCTATTCGGCCTGTGCCGATTTCCCCTCATTGGGATTGTATCGTTAATCCACTCACATGAGAAGTTATCGGCCATACGGCACAGCCAGGTCAAAGCTACTCTCCCGTTCCTGAGGTCTGAACACGGACTCCTCAGGGTCGAAGACCGTTCGCGGCATGTAGAGGCTATTAACTTTAACTTAAAAGCCTACAATGTACGGAAGAGGTTTTTGGATGCTTGTTTTTCGGTAAAGAATAAGCACAAATAAGTTTTTCCCATTTACTAAGGCGCTCGTTGAAATCTATACAAACACTATGACATTCTTGGTAAGGTAATATAAATTGACACAATGAAAACAATTCTTAGCAACGGTAAAATCCGTGCTACCATCCATCAGCTAACTTCATCCACATTCCATTAGAATATCTATGCGGATGACCACAGCTTCTAATAATATTTCAGATGAAGGAAAAACTTCCATCCGAACCAACAACCTGATGGATACCTAATTTTACATAAGACAAAAATGTTTCACATCCCCGAGGGATGATCATACTCATAGACATACTACGTTTCTACCTCACGTTTTGTTTGTCTTTCACCTGTTGAACATTAAAACTGTTGAGTGTCACACAAAACAAAATATAACACGTATTACCTATTTACAGTTATAATTATGAACCATTTTCCTCCAAATACCAGTATCCCCTGGGACCGAATCCCACATCATTAAGTTAAATTTACTTACATTAACTCAACTATCCCAGAGTGGTCGTTTATCTTACATCTACCGCCACCAAATATCTATACGTAAATAAAAGTATACTGGAGAAATAATCATATGCTTTACTTAAACCATGGAAAAGAAAATAAGGTTACGCGTCTCCACTAATTAGAAGAAAAGTGAAATAAAAACCAAACAAACACAGGCTCGACAACAAACTCGTCACTTACAACAACTATCAGTGAAAGTTCACGAAGCCTAAATTCGCGCAGAACAGTACATAAACATGAAAAATTAAATAATTGAAGTTCAACCAATTCAATACATAAAAGAAAGAAATGTAGTAATTACATTCTTATTTAAATGGGACCGGTTTCGACCCTAGTCCAGGTCATCGTCAGCCGTAAAAACAAGTAGGCGAAATCACACAATGTTTATGAATATTGGAGAAATGGGTCAGTTTCACACTCTGTCAGGCACAAAGTCACAACACTATCAAATAATATATGAAGATTATAAATAAACTTGAAGTCGCAGACGAATAGATTTGTAGAAGCAAATCGCCAGTTCCCGGTGATCAGCGCGGCACATTCAAGGTCATGCGCTGCGGTCTCGAACGCCAAAGTAGAGTGGAGAATGTCTTGAAGGTCCAATATTTGTCTATGTTCGTCTCCATCAAAGATCCTGCAATCAAACCCTAATTTACCCTAATCATGTGAGCATTGTCATACGACAGAAACATCTACATTGCTCTGTGGGTCGTGGTTTACGGCGTGGTAATTAAAGAACTTGCTATCTTTATTCTCAACAGAAAGCAGACTGTTAGAACGACCAACCTTTCTGCTTGTGTCTGGTCCTCCCCTTTCCAGACTCTCCCCTCTCAGTCATAACTCACGGCTGACATTCGTTCCACTGTCCAGAGACTAAAGACACTATTCAACCCACTTACATTAGGACATTGTGTCTATAAAATTTAACTCATTTGAAACTGGCGCAATCTATTCATTGCTCAAGCCAGCCCACATACTTTCAATACCCGAGAATCATTTCTCAAATTCAACCGTTAATTCACATCACATTCTCTCGTATCTCTGGAGGTCTGGAGTTCAACTTATATCTCCTCTCCTTCCTAATATTCACTACACGTCAGCCACTGACCACAACAATGTTCCCAGTTCTCTGCCTTCTGAGGCGAGATTGTGTACCTGTCGTATGCTACCCTATTGCTCGAGATATATCGGTATAAAATCACCGATCAAATTACTATAAGAAAATAATAATAATAATAATAATAATAATAATAATAATAATAATAATAATAGTAATCCTCTAACCTGTAGCTCGAAATGTATCGGTATAAAAACGCTGATCAAATTACATTAAGAAAATAATAATAATAATAATAATAATAATAATAATAATAATAATAATAATAATAATAATAATAATAATAATAATAATAATAATAATAATAATAATAATAATATTCAGACATGATTAGACTCAACTAATAAATCTCTACTTCATTAGCCTAACTAATGTGTAGGGGGGGTGCCGGTGTTTGAACCTTCGCACATATCTTCTCGAACATCTTCAATTACAGCCAAACTTGAACAGCTCAGCTCATTCTCGACACTAGCATGCAAAACAAACTACTGCCTCTACTTTATGAATTTAGTGCTGTCACTATTCCACCTTAATTTCTGTATAAGCACATGTTAATGATCCTGTCACCTGCTAATCCCTGCTCGTCTTTTGCAGTCTCGCAGATGAAATTTACGGCATTAACCTGTTCAATTTTCTACTTATTTTCCCCCTCAAATCTTTCTCAGCACTCATAACAAAAAGATATAGTATATCATGCACATGCAACCACTAAAAGGGGTCCCAAACTCTATACATCCTTCCTGGTTCACTTCCTTCCCACATCTATTTACATAAAACAAACTAAACAAGGGTCATCCGACCACTCCAGGTAATTAACCTATCAATTACATCATCATTAACCCTATCTTTACATTAACTCTATTTACAAGGGGAAATACTAACATTGGAAGAAAATAGCTCAATACTCAACAGTTTTTGGTGTTTTCTGGCCCCCGCCCGAAGATTTCAGGGGCCTGCCATCAGTGCTCACTCCATGTCGCTGGCTCGTGCAGTCCTGGGTTCTAGGAGTTTGATGACTTTGCTGGAGTAATCCATCTTCCTGGTAAACAGATCACTGCAATTATATTTACACAATCTTGTACACTTCTTGATCACTCGACTCCATCCAACTTCCCCTCTATCGTTCTATGACCGATGCAAGTTACATGATGCTAATTATCATGGATATCTCAGCTAGTCTATTCTGTTTAAATTAGGCGAGTTGAACATTCATGATCTCCTCCTTCCCAAGTCTATCGCCTCCTACTTCCGTGATCTAAATCAACCGTCTTTCTCCTAACTTTCAGTCTAGATCGTTCAGATCCTGCACTTATCACTCTCCGTGACTTAGTGTGATAATCTGATCCTGAAATCCTTTTCTCAATTTTACATGGATTTAAATTTATAGTATTTCTTCACACGACGACTGCTTTCCTTTTGAAACAAAGTTTACCAAATCCCAAAGTTAGACTCCTCGAAAAATGAGCTCCCTCACTGCTACAGACACCAACCTCGCGATGAGCGTTCTCCGTCTGGAGTTTGATCCCCACGGCGTACTCAACTTTTCACAGTCACTACCTACGACACAATGACAAGTATTCAGAGTTTACTTCGCGATCGGATGTCGCACAAATATCTTTGTCATATAGTTACATTTCCTACTATCACTGCACACTGGAAAACATTTTTAGAACTTCACTTCCGTTTCTTTGTGTCAGTTATTCAGACAAAGAAGAGGTAGATATCGCTCGCGGACCGACCATAGTTCCACCTCTAAAGCTCATTCTCGACTGATGACTTCCCCGAGAATCTGCAACAACTTATAGCAAAGCCGGGAATAGGGGTGGCTAGCGTGCCTCACCCCCACTCTTATTTTGACCTCTCCTGGATAAACCAGCCTGTTGAAATCAGCAATACGCTAGATTGTGTGGCTATGTTACGCACAAGTGCGCTATGCCATGCGGAGTTGATTATGTTCGGCGGATCTGCCGTAATTAATTAATAAGATCGGAGGGGAAATGGTGAATCCCCAAAGACATCTGGTTTCACCCATCGCGTCCGTACACTAAGCCAGTAAGCTAGTCTGTTCTCAAGTGCCTTTACCTTGGAGAATCTCTTCTACTATAACTCCTTTTTTTAAATTTTTGCCAATATTATTTCTACCGCTCTGACAGATGCATTTTTGTTAACCAAGCCTTATTTAAGCCAAAAATACATTAAAACTGGCCCGATTGCTTTGGCATCGCTGTACGCTGGCATTTGTTTTTCAATATGGAGTCGCTAAATAGTGTTCTTCTGCTGCTTCTTCTATGACGTGTGCCTAGTTCAGGGATTCTTTAAGCCACCCAGTGGGTGTGTAAGGCGCCGCGCTGGCGGGCGTCCTATTGCACAATCTGATGTTTCTCCCAACATCCACACAAAGAAAGCTTGCTGCCTGCTTCCTTACCAAGCATATCACTTGAAATAAATATTAATTGTGCTGATACGGTCACAGTATGTATGTATGTATGTATGTATGTATGTATGTATGTATGTATGTATGTATACGTATCACGAGAAAACGGCTGAAGAGAATTTAACGAAAATCGGTATATGAAGTCGGAGGATGAGCCACTACAATCTAGGCTATGAATCATTTTACTCACGCGGAGTAAAATGGTAGTTTAGGGGAAGGCCTAAAATTTAATTCTAGAATATTTACATTATTAGTGGTCCTATCGATAAATACTGTATAACTAAAGTTATATAGAATTAAATTTCTGATCATTTATGTCAGACATTGTTACCATACTGGCTTTGATAACACAGATATTCATGAATTTGTATTTTTGTTGCCAAGTTTATATCAACGCCGAGCCACGGGAAAGTGGGTTAACAGAATTTAATGAAAGTCGATATATAGAGTCGGGGAATAAGAAACTACAGTCTAAGTTATAAATAATTTTATTCACCCTAGATGAAATTGTAGTTTTGGGGGAGGTGCCTAAAATTTAATTTTTAAATACCTATGTTATTGGTCCTATCAAAAAGTACTACATACCAAAAGTTATAGAGAATACAATTTCCGACCATTTATGTTTTATTCAGTTTTACCGTCAGTTACCTACTATGATAAGAGTGGTTTTTCAGAGTCGCAAGAAAACTACATGTGAAGGCATACAATATTGAAAGCACATAACATTGATCAACAATAACACTACATTGACCATTTTTTAGCCGACCCCGTGGTGTAGGGGTAGCGTGCCTGCCTCTTACCCGGAGGCCCCGGGTTCGATTCCCGGCCAGGTCAAGGATTTTTACCTGGACCTGAGGGCTGGTTCGAGGTCCACTCAGCCTTTGTGATTAGAATTGAGGAGCTATCTGACGGTGAAATAGCGGCCCTGGTCTAGAAAGCCAAGAATAATGGCCGAGAGGATTCGTCATGCTGACCACACGACACCTCGTAATCTGCAGGCCTTTGGGCTGAGCAGTGGTCGCTTGGTAGCCCAAGGACCTTCAAGGGCTGTAGTGTCATGGGGTTTGGTTTGGTTTAACCATTGTTTGTTTTGATGTTCTTTGTCTCTTATGCTGCCGCTCAACTCCGATAGACGGGATTACTGCTGCGTACTGAGTATAACGGCCTGACTGAATATTGGCGGAAAATAGTTCGCGAGTTAGAAAACTTTCTTCTTTAGCATGTCATTCCTCTGGTTCATACATTTTCTAATACTGTACTGCTGGTACGTAACACACTGGTTCATCATACTATTTCAGCTATTCGATCCCTACTCTGACGTGCTGTTTTGAATGAGCAGTGTTCACACTTAGGCAGAGGCTCACTTAGTAGTAGTAGTAGTAGTAGTAGTAGTAGTAGTAGTAGTAGTAGTAGTAGTAGTAGTAGTAGTAGTAGTAGTATGACTTGGTCTAGAATTACAATGTAGGCATATTCCAAATTATAGCACCACAATTCACTAAATAACTCAAAATTCAACCCTGAAAATAGCTGTTTCTTAAAAAGAGCTTCTTCCTCTTCACTTTTATTAAATTTATTTTATTTAAAATTAGCAGTGAAGAGGGGGTTTCTGCCTTTTCCACCGTCAGAGTAGTGAATTGAGATTTTCTGACTCATCGGGTACTCCTAGGAAACAGATTAGTAAAAGGGCATAGTTTTTGCCCTGGGACTCTCCATTATTCGAACCCCCCACCCCGAAAAAGACTAAGAGTGTTTGCGGATTACGGCTGTCTGCGGCCTGGTCATTCCAGCTCTGGAACTTTGGACTGTTAGATCGGCAGCGAAGTACTGTTCGTTAAAAGTGAGAAAATGTGTGGTTTTTCATTTGATGGAGTATTTCTCATGTGAAATCATTGCTTTTACTCGCTCCATTTCTACTGACGTCATTGAAATAACCTATGTTCATTTTAGATGGGAAAACCACTAAGACAGTCTTGCAGTCTTTCTGAGGATGTAAAAAGGCAGGTGGAGAGTGAGTGTCTGCCATCATAATGCAGTTCCCTAATCTGACTCTGACTGATGGTAGGCAAGCAGGCCTACCATTACAATGAAAATTCCCTAACACAGTCTTCATATAAGAAAAGATGTTTGGTGATTTCTCCGTTGCGTTTCTAGGGTAACGTTAAGAGCTATGCATTTTAATACAGTCTTGCTCACAACGTGTACACTACCGAACCTACAGTTCTGTATACAATGTAGAATTTCGTAGTGAAACATGAGTACATCAGCTAGTCTTAGTAATAAAGTAGTTAATAGTTGTAGAAATTTAGCAAATATTGTGTGTGTGTGTGCGCGCACGCGTGTGTGCGTGTGTGTGTGTGTGTGTGAGATACATTTAGTTCTACAAATATTGGTGTTTAGTGTTTGTTTGTAGTTACTGCAATTAGTGGTGTTTATTTACAATTTTCACACTCAGTAGTTCTGTAGGCATTTGCTACGAGCTGTAATTTAGGACGGCGTGAAAGAAGAAATATCTCTTTCTTTTTAATATTATTATTAAACTATTAAAATATCAGTAGGTTTGTTGATGAAATACTTACAAAGACGGGATATTAGACAGAGTCGTAACTTTGGCAGCGGTTACATTAGTGCAGGCAATTGACAGGGTATTTCGAATAGCAGTTAACTTTTTTTTTTTTTTCTTTCTTTTTTAGCAGTTCACCTGTTCCACCTATCACGTAGGTAATAACTTCTTTAAATAAAATAACGCGATACTGTTGTAAATTTTGTTTAAAGAAAGGATTTCAACAGAATATACAGTATTTCACTGGCGAAATAGTTAACAGTCATTGTATTGTTACTTCTTGTTAATCGTATTCAAATATAGCATTGTTGACTACAGTTGTAAACAAAGGGTGTAGTGTATCAAGAAAATATAAATAAAAATCAGCTGATTCTTGTATTCCGATCATTTGTAGTTCTGAGTAGGCAGTTAAATTATCCATAATTTATATTTCACTCCCTCGATCTTTCAGAATTTATGAGCAGTTAGCTAATAATAATCAAGTTCCTACATCCCAATAATTGCAATTCAAGTCCGTGGCATAGTTTTGACAGAAGAATTCTTGAGAAATTATTGTAGACAACCTCATATTTTTCAGCATTTAAGGACACGTATATTCTCTATCCCGCAGAGTAGGGAAAATAATAGTAATCCACCATCTGTAATAATCACATAACCACATTTCAGTTGAGAATTGTAGCGTAAATACAGTATATTAGACAGTATCTTGCCTGTTATATTCATGTGTATCTTTGTGTACGGTAGCCCTTACTATACTTTAGCACTTAACCAAATGGCAGGTTCCATTTCTATTACGGTATAGTAGGATAAAGTAGTACTAATATTAATCTGTCTACGCGTTTCACTTTGTTGGTAATACTTGAGTAGTTCTTGCAAATTTCTAACTTTAGGCCTAATTGGAATGTTCATTTCTATTGTGCTTAGTAATAACCTAATGTAATTAGGATATGTCTGAACGTAGTTCAAAAATTATTGTAGTGTATTGTAGTAACTTATTAGAAATTAGAGTGCTTATTCTATTATTTTGAGTAGTCTTGCAAATTTCAAACTTGTAATTTCCATTTCTGTTTGTGCTTAGTAATAACCTGTTTTAATTAGGATATGTCTGAATGTAGTTTAAAATTATTGTAGTGTATTGTAGTATCTGAACGTAGTCTGACCGTAGTTTAAAATTATTGTAGTGTATTGTATCTTATTAGTAATTAGTGTGTTTATTCTATTACTGTGAAATATTTGTGTAGTATAGTACCTGTAGTATCTGTGGTATCTGTAGTAACTCTCTTACTAGAATTCTGTTGTAGTAATTAGGGTAGACTTAACTGCAGTTTAGAATTGTATAATTCTTGTGTATTATTTTCTGTTTTCAGTAATTAACAGCAATTTTCATCCTGTTAGGGTGTTGTAGGAAAAAAAAATCGTACAACTAAGTAGTATTGTTGTGTAGTACCATAGTAGCCTATATAAATAAAATATTGTCGTGTGATCTTTGTGAACTATCCTAGACAATATTTCTTTCCTTTCATTTTTGTTTTGCACAGAATAAGTTATCTTATTTTTTCCTTTTCTTTTCATTATTCAGTAAAGAATGGATAATGAGTGCAAATGTAGGAACTGTGGGTATGGCCAGGCATTAAGGAGTATGAGGGAGGAGTTGGAGAGTTTGAGGGAGATAATTAGGATTCTCTCAGAGGACAGGAAGGAAAGTAGGTCTCCCTCAAACAATGTACAGGATACAGTAAATGTAAAAGGGATGGGAAGGAAAGGGTGGAATTGTAGAAGATAGGCGGTCTAATGTTTTAAGGGGAAGGAGATTGCAGGGTAAGGGCTCCATTCAAGTAAGAGTCACTGCAGGTAGAACAACTGAGGGAAGATGAGGAACAGGGAACTGTTGCTGAGAAATGTGGAAGTAGAGGGAAGCGAAAAGGTAGGAAAGGGAAATCTGGAGTAGAGGATAGGAAAGGACAGGAAAAACAGGGTCATGGGATGGAGAAAAGAGAGGAGGAAGTAGCTTCTGCAGTTGTCAGGAAAGATACGATTGACCAGGAGGGGAGGGAATCAAATGAGGTGGGTAAGGTTGAGGCTCTGGTCGTGGGGGATTCCATTGTTAGACATGTGGGGAAAGTGTGTGGAGGAAAAGGAACCAGGGTAGAGTGTTATCTAGGAATTAGGTTAAGGCAGATGTTGAAGAAAGTAGAAGAGAAGGAGGAGGGAAAGGAGAAGGTGGTAGTGTTTCACATTGGTAATAACAATGTATGACAAGCAGGTATAAGTACCAACATAGTTGGGGATATGTGGGACCTGGTAAATGCAGCACGGATGAAGTTTAAGGAAGCGGAAATTGTTATCAGTGGAATACTGTGTCAGAGGGATACTGACTGGAAGGTGATTGGGGATTTAAATGAGACTATGGAGTGGGTATATGGGAAACTGGGAGTGAGATTTCTAGATCCTAATGGGCAGGTAGGAGATACGGATCTGCACTCAGATGGCCTTCACTTAAACCACAGTGGTACATATGTTAGGAAATTTGTTTAGAAGGGTTATAGGGAGGTACATTCAGGGAAACGGGGTGACCTACGGAGCAGTGATAAGGGAACAGGCAACTGGAAGTCAAGTAGAGATGGCATAACAATGTTAGTGCTGAGTTGAGTATTGTAAAGAAAGGAATAGAATTAAGTAATTTAATAGATATAATATACTTACCAGATATTGTAATAGGAGTTGAATCATGGCTGAGAAATTATATCATGGATGCAGAAGTTTTCTCACGGAACTGGAGTGTGTATCATAGAGATAGGATAAGAATGGTAGGAGGGAGAGTATTCATTCTGGTGAAAGAAGAATTTGTAAGCTACAAAAAATTTAAAGATGACAAACATGAAATTCTAGGTGCAAGGTTCATCTCTAAAGATAATAGGCAACTTGATGTCTTTGGAGTGTACAGACTGGGAAAGTGTAGCGCTGACACTGATTCAGAATTATTTGACAAGATAATCAGCTATGTGGGAAATGATAAGGAAAGGAACGTGATTGTAGCGGGAAGGTAATGCGAACGACAGGAAGCATGACCAACAAATGGAAAATAAGTTAATATGGGAAGGGCATCTGATTCAGAAAGTGATGGAACCAACTAGAGGGAAGAATATTCTGGATGTGGTGCTGGTAAAACCAGATGAGCTCTATAGAGAAACCGAAGTAATAAATGGTATTAGTGATCACAAAGCTGTTTTTGTGGTAGTTAAAAATAAATGTGAAAGGAAGGTACTAAAATTAGACTGTTAGGCAGTACCATATGAGTGATAAAACAGGCATGAGGGATTTTTTAAAATGTAACTATGATCGGTGGAAAACAGTAAATAAAAATGTGAACAGACTCTGGGATGGGTTTAAAGCAATTTTTGAGGAATGTGAAAATAGGTTTGTACCTTTAAAGGTGGTAAGGAATGGTAAAGATCCACTATATTATAACAGAGAAGTAAAGAGACTAAGAAGGAGGTGCAGGTTAGAAAGAAATAGAGTTAGAAATGGCTGTGGAAGTAAGGAGAAATTGAAGGAACTTGCTAGGAAATTGAATCTAGCAAAGAAATCAGCTAAGGATAACATGATAGCAAGCATAACTGGCAGTCATGTACATTTAGTAAAAAATTGAAGATTATGTATAGGTACTTTAAGGCAGATACAGGTTCCACGAAGGACATTCCAGGAATCATTAATGAACAAGGGGAGTGTGTATGCAAGGATCTACAAAAGGCAGAATTATTCAGTCAGCAGTATGTAAAGATTGTTGGTTACAAGGATAATGTCTAAGAGAAGGTGACTAATACTAAATAAGTATAAAATAATTTACCTATGACAACAATGACATTTACAGTAAGGATACATAAGTTGAAAACTAGAAAAGCAGCTGGAATTGATAAGGTTTCGGGGGATATACTAAAGACATTGGGTTGGGATATAGTACCATATCTGAAGTACCATACCCTACTTATTTGGTTATTGTTTGTATGAAGGAGCTATACCAAATGAATGGAGAGTTGCTACAGTAGCCCCTGTGTATAAAGGAAAGGATGATAGACATGAAGCTGAAAATTACAGACCCGTCAGTTTGACATGCATTGCATGTAAGCTTTGGGAAAGCATTCTTTCTGATTATATTAGACATGTTTGTGAAATTAATAACTGGTTTGGTAGAAGGCAGTTTGGTTTTAGGAAAGGTTATTCCACTGAAACACAACTTGTAGGATTGCAGCAAGATATAGCAGATATCCTGGATTTAGGAGGTCAAATGGACTGTATCGTGATTGACAGAAAATAGTAATATTAAAATAGAAAATAAAATAAATAAAATAGAAATAAAATAGAGAAAACAACTCAGAGAATTAGAGTAGGCAAAGCTTTATCTGTCCCTATAATAATTAAGAGGGGAATTCCTCGAGGCAGTATTTTTGGACTTTTATATCTTCTTATCAATATACTGTAAGTGTAAAGAAGTGGAATCAAAGATAAGGCCTTTTGCAGATGATGTTATCCTGTATAGAGTACTGGTAATAAATAACTTACAAGATTGTGAGCAATTGCAAAATGACCTCGATAATGTTGTGAGATGGGCGGTAGGCAATGGTATGATGATGAATGGGGTTAAAAGTCAGGTTGTGAGTTTCACAAATAGGAAAAGCCCTTTCAGTTTTAATTACTGCCTTGATGGGGTGAAAGTTCCTTTTGGGGGTCACTGTGAGTACCTAGGTGTTAAAATAAGGAAAGATCTTCATTGGGGTAATCACATAAATGGGACTGTAAATAAAGGGTACAGATCTCTGCACATGGTTATGAGTGTATTATTTTAGGGGTTGTAGTAAGGATAGAAAGGAGGGGGCATAAAAGTCTCTGGTAAGACCCCAACTAGAGTATGGTTCCAGTGCATGGGACTCTCACCAGGATTACTTGATTCAAGAACTGGAAAAAATCCAAAGAAAAGCAGCTCGATGTGTTCTGGGTGATTTACGACAAAAGAGTAGCGTTACAGACAAGGAGAGTTACAAGTTTACTTGCAGTACAGGGTTGTATATTATTACAATGAACAGCAATGATGTTAATAATAATAATAATAATAATAATAATAATAATAATAATAATAATAATAATAATAATAATAATAATAATAATAATAATAATAATAAAAATAATACGAAGTGTCTTTTTTAAGTAAGGTCCGTTTTGTAGTAGACACTAGTAGTTTGCGTGCATATTGCAACGAGTGCATGCGTCGTGTACCGGCATGCCTCGGGAACAACTGTGCTCAGTTTCAGCTCTGTAGCTAACCTGTACGGTTCTGTTCTGTGCTTTCAAAATGTTTAAGACTATTAACTTGCCCGCCGCGTGTGACGTTTGGTCAGTGATACGGTTTTTGTCAGCAAGGAACCTGTCTGCTGCAGAAATTCATCGACAGATTTGCAAAATGTAATGTGATACTGTTATGAGTGAAAGCAAAGTGCATAAGTGGGTACGACAATTCAAAGATGGCCGTGACAACGTCCACGATGAGGACCGCTTCTGTCACCCTTCTTTGATTAGAGACGATTTGTTGGCTTCAGTTGAAGCAAAGATTTGTGAGAACAGGCGCTTCACAATAACAGGTCTCTCAAACGAATTTCCTGACGTGTCGAGATCAGTGCTTTACAACATTGTTTCTGAACACCTAAAGTTTAGGAAACTGTGCTCCCGTTGAGTCCTGAAACTCCTAATAGAGGACCAGAAAAACCAAAGGTTTGAGTGTGCGATGAAGTTCTTGACTCGTTATGACCAAGAAGGTGACGGCTTCTTGAGTCAGACTGTAACTGGAGACGAAACATGGGTTTCGCATATCACACCCGAATCGAAGCAACAGAGCATGGAATGGAGACACACACACTCGCCTGTAAAGGTGAAGGCCAAACAGACTCTGTCCCAGCTCAAAATCATGGCGTCAGTGTTTTGGGATAGGCATGGTGTTTTGTTGGTCGACTTCATGCAACGAGGAACCACTATCAATGCAGAAGCATACTGCCAAACCCTGAGAAAGCTACGCTGAGCGATTCAAAACAAAAGATGCGGCATGCTGACAAAGGGAATTGTCCTTCTCCATGACAATGCAAGACCTCACACTTCAGGTCAGACCTGCGATTTATTGGACAGTTTTGGCTGGGAAGTTTTAGACCACCCACCCTATAGTCCTGATCTTGTGCCGAGCGATTACCATCTGTTCCTCCACCTCAAACATCACCTCAGTGGCAATTATAATGACGACGACGTGAAAACGGCAGTGAACTCTTGGTTATCGGAGCAGGCGGCAAGTTTATATGACGAGGGTATTTTAAAATTGGTTACGATGTATGATAAGTGTTTGAACAAACTTGGCAACTATGTCAAAAAATAGAGTGAAATATGTACTTTCTGAAAATAATTTTCCTTTTTTTAAATAACCTTTCGCTGTATACTTATTTTCAAATGGACTTATTTAAAAAACACGCCTCGTAATAATAATAATAATAATAATAATAATAAAAATAAAAATAAAATTTTAAACACAGTAAAAGAAAACTTAAGGTTCAACAAAACATCACAGCACAAAACGTAAACAAACAGGTTAGGAAACATGACAACTACAATTGGTAATTGAGCCATTATTTCTAACTGGAATCGGTGTAGCTGAATTGACTCTGTGTAAGAAAAACAAGGCATCACCTCTACCAGTTTTAAACACTGTTGTTGAGAGAAAGTGTCATTTTCTGCAGTCTGGCCATCCTAGCTATTTCAAGAATCTTCTTTGCAACAATTGCTCAAATTTTCATGACTGTATCATCTATACCGATGGCTTGCACATATTTCATACTGATGGAATTCACGAAGTTGAATGTGCCTATGTAGTCTATCAGGATGGTGTTGACATTTTTTCAGCCCAGTATAGCCTTTCAAATAGCTGCTCAGTTTTCCAGGCTGAACTCTGGGCCATAAAGAATGCAGTGCTGTGGTGTAAAAATAACAACAGAATGTGAAGATACTCAGTGATTCGCAAGCAGCATTGAGCTCCATTAACAACAAGTACAATATGAATATGATAACCGCTAGTACAAGGGCAGAAGCTGAAGAATATCCTCACATCTGTATGTCTTCGGTTCATGGTCCTACAGGATTTGATGGAAATGAAAGAGCAGGTTCTTTAGCAAAATGAGCCGCCCCATCAAACATCGGAATTACATATGACCTCCCGTGTTCTATGTTAAGCGACAAATCAAGAAATATATTATACATCGATAGAAGAATAGCTAGACTTCTAGCTTGAAAGGATCTGTTACAAGAGAACTATTCTTCCCCAAAGTTAAAGATGACTTCAGAGTAAAGTATTAATGCCTAACTTTGTCCTTACACAATTTCTATCGGGACATGGAAGATTTAAATCTTACCTAGAGCGATTTAAAATCCAAATTACAGATGGATATTTATGCTTTTGTGGTTCTGCTCAGACAGTGGATTATCCACTTTTCTCCTGCCCCATGTTTGGAATGAAAAGACTTATATTTGAGTACCGCCTGAACAGTTGTGATCTTATATTTTCTAAACCATTGCGTGATATTTTCAAGAAGCCTTGTTGTTATAAGCAATTCTTGACATTCATTTAGCAGATCTTTAACAAATTGAACTCTTAATCTTTTGTTTTAAAATATTTTAAGATTATAAACTACAGCCCTAATGTACTCTTGTGAAATAGGGCTCCATGCTGTACTGGATATTCAATAATAATAATACAGAATGGATGTGGAAAGCGGTATGGAACCCTGAGAGGTAATGGAATGTAGCCTTTTGCCAAGAAATAAGAGAGTGATTGCCCTTGGATTACACACATTTAAAGAAAAAGGAAACAAATAAAAACTCAAAATAGAAAGGAACAAATCAAAACTCAGAACAGAATGATCTTTATAAAACGTGAATTAAAAGGTTGTTAAGCATGCCTATAGACATGTGCATTATGTTGATAGAAATTTAATCACTTAATTTGAATTAAAAGAAAATTATCCAACAATACATGATGATTAAAATGAGAGCTAATCCCAATATACACAAAGGTACGAATAAGACCAAACACAGAGGTACAGAAAACTTGCATCACTACCTAAAACATTTCAGGTAATTTGCATATATTTTCAATACTTTTGCAAGGCAAGACAGAAATACAGAGAGACAAACCCAAAGGATAATTACATTATAAATTACAAAGTTAAGAAAAGGGTAATTGCCTCTGATACAAAGGTATAAGATCTTAACTGAAAAGCTAAGTCATTGCGACAAATTTAGCGGTGAATGGGAAACTCGAGGATAAACTCCTGCTTAAGAAAAAGGAAATTATTGCATTTAAATGAGGTTGAAATCCAAAATAAATGTAGAAACAGACGGGTTTTCCACGAGGCGACCAAGTAGGAATACGACCTCTCGCTACGATGGTCAGATGATTATAAACACAGATCCTACCTTGCTCCCACCGAAGAAGCACACTAAGGTCCAGAAACAGGAAATGGTGCAACCACCAAAGAAAACCAATCAAAATACAGAAATTTACCTTCGATTTTCACATTCACCAATTACATTAACTCTTATTTTCTCCAATCAAAGGTCTCTTTTTTCTTGCTGACCAATGTTGGAGAAAAGTCTTTGTTTATGCAACAGGAAATGCACTTCCAGAACTGCAGGTGTAGGTACATGCTGTTTCACAAATTTTGAGAAGAAAAAAATATTTAAATTCACAGATAAATGATAATTTTGATACAACACATAGAGAAGAGTTTCTAAAACAGAATTCTTCCAAGTCCAAAAGTCCAAACAGAATAAAATCTTATACAACAAAAAATAATTTTTAAAACAACAAATTAAGAAATTTCAATCAATTTCCATTGCTGTCTTTATACTGCCACACAAATCCTGGTCACTCCATGTGAGATTTGTGTTGGACAAACTGCAGTCAGGACAGGTTTCTCTCTGGGTACTCTGGTTATCCCTGTCATATTTAATTCCTGCAACATTCTCCAATATCACTTCATTTCCTCTGTCAGTCATTAATCTTTGCCCCAGAGGAGGGTGACAGGCTTCGGCAGATGGCACGATTCCTATCTTCATCACTTCATTTATTCCATTCCTGACCCGGTCGAATGACTGGAAACAGGCTGTGGCTTTTCTTTTTCAAGAAGTAAATTATGAGTAAAAATTACATTAAGAAAAGTAACAATTGCAAGTAAAATATACTGAATATGTTTTTGTTACAAGTAATTTGGTTACTTTTAGTATATTACTTCCTGACCCTTTTCCCATCTTTCTGTACATAACTTGATTTCTGTCTTGTTTGTTCCTTTTCATAACTTTCAGTTAGGTATGTTTTATGTGCCGTGTAACAGTGTCTATGATATGTTGTTAATAATTCTCATTGATAATCTCCATTTGATTGTATTACATTCCTAGTAAATAACTCTTTCTCTTCCAGAACTTGCAACATCCCCCACATGTGCGCCTAATGTACTTATCACGTTCATCAACATGATGCTGAATAACCACGCGACGGTGCCCGCAGGCTGCAGCGAGTACATGTTCACTGGCCAGGATATCGTACAGATTATATTTCTGGTCATAGCTCTGCTGTGCATTCCTGTCCTCTTGTTAGGGAAACCATTGTACGTCATTATTTGTGGACGCAGACACAGGAAGCATGTGAGTATTCCTCATCAATATGTTACTGCAGCTTCAGACCAGGTCTTTTCAGAAAATAGTGAACTTTGAAATTAACTCTCTAGGAGGCTTACTCCTCTTCTCTATTAACACAACACCATTTCCACTCACAGAAGCAGTCCTGTTGGGCAATTTGGGGCAATATACGCTCAGTGTTGAGTGTGACGAGAAGCAGGTCAGAGCTATGTTCAGACGCGAAGCGGCCATAGGGAGGAACATCATTTTGAGGACTTTGTCTCTTGAATTTTATTATTTCATTTCCAAGGCCAAAGCTTGACTTCTACCTATGTCAAACCTCAAGCAACATTAATTAGAAGATGATGCTATGAATCAAATTTTAACTTGTAAAATATTTTTTTCTAATAAGTGGTGGACAGTATTATAGATAAACAGAGTGTATTGATTTTATTGTGTTTTTTAAACATTTTAGAAAGGGCATGGGTTCATCAATTTTAAATTATTGGACAGTAATATTTCTGTATTTTAATTAGATAAAATAATTTTTGAGATACTGTGGCTGAAGAAGTCTTAAATAAAGGATGAAACACGCATCAAAGGATGCACAAAATATTTAAAGATTGGGTGTGTTCTCACTTGTAAAGTGTAAATTGAAATATATTGATTGGGTGGATCATTAAACCAAATATTAGTTCTTTAAGTATTGCATCCATACGTGATTAAAATAGTTTAAGGTACCTATTGATCATCACTTGACACTTGTCACTGTTCCTGCCACTGTCAGATGATGCCTCGTCTTTAGTCCCATCCATTGCATTGGAAACTGACGTGGTATGGAAGCTCTTGGCTACCACATCTCTGCTGGGATTAATTTCCATGCATCCAAGATGCGAATTTGAAGGCTTCTTGAGTCACACTCGGTGTTGTTGCCTCAGAATTGCACCTCCATTTGTGGTAGAGATGCTGCAAATGTGCTTTAAAAGGCCAGTTGATAGAGACATCTACGGGTTGCAGCATTTCCGTCACTGCAGCAGGAATCACAACAATGTCAGATCGCTGTTTTCTCACCATCTTTTTGACTTTCTCTGTCATCTGACTCATTGGCTGAATGGTCAGCACACTGGCCTTCGTTTCAGAGGGTTCCGGGTTTGATTCCCGGCCGGATCGGGGATTTTAACCTTCAATAGTTAATCCCAACGAGCCAGGGGCTGGGGGTTTGTGCTGTCCCGAACATCCCTGCAACTCACACACCACACACAACACTATCCTCCACCACAATAACACGCAGTTACCTACACATGGCAGATGCCGCCCACCCTCATCAGGAGGTCTGCCTTACAAGGGCTACACTTGGCTAAAATAGCCACACAGAATTAAAAAAGTTTCTCTGTCAAGTGACCACGGAATCTGTCAGTCACCAACGTGGATGGCCAATGTAACAGAGCACTAGGATGACAAAACCACACTGTTTTCAACAAAGTCTTTGTTCATCCACTCCTTTCCTGCATCCCTGGGGGTAGCTTTTCCTTTGGCATTGTTTTTCAATAAAAAATTGCAAAAGGTGGTGGTTTTCCCCATCAGCAGAGATTCACAACATTACAGTACAACACTACTTTTCTGCTCTGGTAATATGAACCTGATCGCTGTTTTCACCTCCATTGTTGACCGTGGTTTGCCCAGGCATTTCAGAAAATACAGGAGTTTCATCAGCATTTCCTATTGCTTTCCATGTTGTAATCGTGTGTCTTCCTTAAATTCAAAACGTCGCTGAAATGCGAGGAGTTTCTCCTGGTATGTTTTGGTTAGCTGTTGAGCCATTGACGTTCTTGTGCAAATCAACAACTCATGTTGTGACATAAAGCGCTTTGCTCAATCATAATGTGTTTTAATTTGACTTTCAGGAATTTCCATTTTTTCAGCAATTTTTCATCCTTCAAACTGTAGCATTTTAACTGAAACAGAAAATCTGTCTACTCATGTTTTATGTACTATTCCATAACATTATTTTCCATTTATGGATATTTCACCGTTTTGTGACTTTTTAAAAGTGGATCGTTAATTAAAATCCAATGCTGCACATTTGTTTCATCAGCATTAAACATCCTTCTCACTTCCCTATTACCATTTTCTTTGGTGTAACATACATCTTGTAATTTAAATTTCAAAGTGTAACTTGCTCCGACATGATCCATGTTCCTCAGTTTACAGCGGTGAACTGCTGTGCAAACAATGACTGATACTAGGTACTTCAATTTCATCACCCTAAGCCTCTCAGCTAAGGCTGTACCTGATACCATTAGGTGAGATTTGAACTCAGGAATGTACAACATTCCCACATTTTGCAGAACAGAGCTATGTATGTTTCAAGTTTACAACAGAATTTTAAAAAAAATCCCCACAAATGTTGTCTCAAAAATCAGGTGCGGCTTATGTATGCATAAATATGCTAAACTCCTAAAACACCATATAGTGGCCAGCAAACAATACCTATAATTATGATTCACGTGGAACCTCTTTACAATAACATCGGTGAATGCAGAGTGGGTCTTGGCGCACAAGTGGCCACAGCTGGTCTGTGGTCCACAAGCTCTGCACCCCGACAGGCCAACCGAGCAGAGGAGGAGCGGCCACAGCTCTACTGCGGCCTTATGCCTCTGCATTCGGGATATGGGACAGGGCTGGACCTCACAGCTGGCCCCAACTGTTGATTGTCCTGAGAATGGTTTTCCATTCTCCTGTACTAAGGCAGATGCCGGGACACTTCCTAGTATAGCCCACGGCTGCCAACCCTCTCACCTTCTCTGAGCTTCTTCTTCACAGTAACAGATCTCCTGGCCTGAGACACGGTGTCACCATCTGAGATGCCCGTCTCCCTCTTCAGGGCAGGAATGAAAACATTTTAGTAGTAGTTCACAATAAAATAATCAGAGTGTGTGTTCTGTGTTTGCAAGTCAGATTGTGGGTGCCATATTTTTTGAAACAACACTAAACAATAATTAGTATATGGGAATCTTTGAGAAATTTTACACATGGTTGATGCACCGTGAATGCTTGTACAATGTCTCTCAACAAGATGGGCAATCTATCACACATCAAGCAGTCAGTCTCACAAATTCATGAAAGATTTGCAGAAGAAAGGACTGTTAGCAAAGGATTATGGCCACCACGATTGCCAGACCTATCTACTTGTGACTTTTATCTGAGGAACATTGTGACGGGGAAAGTGAACAAATAATCCAAAGACATTAGAAGTTTTGAAGGACAATGTTCGTAATTAAATTTTGAAAATTGATGCCACGGAGTTGCATAGAGTGTATGATAACATGTTAAGATGTGCACAACTGTGCATTGAAGCACAAGGAGGTCATTTTCAGTACGTACTGTAAAAGAGAAGATCATTTCACTAAGTAAAGACATGTACATTAGCTTATTTCTTTAATTTCTTTTATTTGTTGTTTGTATCAGCTCATAGTGGGCTGGTTTCTTGTGTACCAAACCATACCAAGACTTCGCAACTGCATGGTATTTTCCAAGTTGGTTATATTCTTAACAGGCCCTGTTCTGTGCCTCAAGGTTGACAATTTAACATACAACGGTGAATCAAAAGCATAAGTTACACTAGCTCGCCGCTCACGCTGTGTGTCGTGACCATGGTCAGTTCAAAGCAAGCTACAGTAACTGCTGACACTCCGATAGGAGGGTTGTTGTGGTATACCATCGTGTTGCGTGTGCAGAGCGGGTTAGGCTCAATGACGTGTCAGCTGGATGTTCACTCCAAATTGGAGGTGCATGCAACTATCAGATTTCTGTGGACTATACAGCTCAATTGCATGAACATTCTTCGTGAAGTAACTGCTTTATATGGTGAGCGTGCAATTTCTCGTTCAATTTCTCGCCCAGGTATTGTAAAGTGGTGTAAGCAATTTGACGCCAGATGCATGGATCTCATGGATGAATATCGCGAAGGTAGGCCCATAACGTTCAGTACTGTTGCAAATGCTGACCATGTGGATAGGATCATTAGAGAGAATTGGCCCCTAACACTGCACGAAATTGCCAGCATGCTAAACATTTCGTATGGCAGTGTTTTCTCCATTGTTCATTAGCACCTCGGATTTTGTAAACTATCAAAGATGGCTCACTGATGTTCACATGGAACAAAGTTTCCAATCGTCACTAGCATTTTTGTAATGGTATTCTGTGGAGGGCAATGAATTTCTACGGTGAATCATCACGGGAAGAAAACACTTCACCCCCGAAACAAAGAGAACATCGATGGAATAGGCGCACACACCACATCACCAACACAAAAGAAGGCCAAGGTCTAACCTTCAGAAGGAAAGGTAATGGCGACAGTATTCTTTGACATGGAGGGTGTGGTGCACCTGGAATTCGTACCAAAAGGCATGACAATCAACTCAGCTTTGTAATGTCAAACATTGAACCGGTTGCATAAGGCAATTAAAGAAAAGCGGTAGGGAAAATTGAGCACCAATGTGATTTTTTTCACAATAACGAAACACCTCACATGGGACCACCAAGCGTGTGAACTGCTGCAACGATTCAACTGGGAGGTATGGCAACATTCTCCATACAGTCCAGACTTAGCGCCATATGATTATCATGTGTTCGGTAAGCTGAAAAAGGATCTCGGTGGACCACGATTCCGAAAAGATGAGGAGGTGAAAGCAGCTGTCTCCAGGTGGTTACATAGCGCTGGAGGTGATTTCTACGCATCCAGAATCATTTGTTGACTGTTCTGAGAAATGTTTACAGTATATTTGTTGATGTCATCGCCATAAGACCTATCTGTGTCGGTGCGACGTAAAGCCCATAGCAAAAAAATAAAATAAAATATATATTTGTTGATGTTCTCAAGTATCTTAAATAGAAAGGAAAAGTCTTGCTAATTCTTTCCAAATAAGGTGTAACATAATTTTGAAGATTGCTTTGAAACTACATACAATATTTTATAGTGTATTTGGTGAATAGCAAGAGAGAGACTCTTCCTGCCTGATTCTTAAGACAGTTTAGATGTGGGGTTTGGAGAAGAATGACCATGACACTTTTGCAGAAGTTAACAAATGCTTGTCCTAGCTGCCTTGGGTCTTGCTTGAACTTTTGTAACCCCTTTTTTGCAAAACTATGCTGAATTGCTGACCATATGGCACTTCAAAATATGCAGGCCAAGGCCTTTAAAAGGCTGCTGTGTCTTAGGTTTACATTTCTTTAAACTACCATTGAAAGATTTAAGGAAAATGTATTAAGAAATTGTTTTTTAATAATATTTGGTACTCAATACATAAATGCCTGGAGGCAGATTGGTCTAACCTTAATTAGTCTAAGATAACCTGTGTTATCACTATCTTTTAAAACAAGTTATTATTCTGTTGTAAATATATAGTCTTGTTTTTTATGAACCGTGCACAGGTAATTTCATTCAACTTATTTATTTTATTTACTTCGATACAACCAGCTGTAGACTATAGTAACACAAACTACCTGCCTCTCTTCTTTTACATCTTTTCATTGACATTGTAACTAAAGGTTTCTCAACCTTTGCAGGTTCTTTCTCTGGATCATCCCTCAACCCTGCAACTTTCTTCCTAAAGACGGTACTGTCCATTACGTCTTCAGGTCTTATATCATTTACCCACATGTCTTTGTGCACCTCTTTCAGCCAGCAGGGATGAGATTTCCACTTTTCCTGTAAAGTGAATAATTTGTGCGCCAATCTCTCCGGATTCAAGTGACCATAAACAGTTAACCTTCGCTCTTTTACATCGCACCGATACAAATAGGTCTTATCTAATCTATCTATCTATTTCTATACAGTCAGATATGGACTGAGGTTTCACAAGCTGCCTGCCCCTTTTCCTTAAGCTTGCACTTGTTTTGTTTACATTGTAAACAAAGGTTTTTCAACCTCACACTCCTTTCCAGCCGTTCTTCCACCAAGATGTTGCACGGTTTCGCAGATTCTTTCTCTGGATCAGCCCTCAACCCCGCAACTTTCTTCCTAATGACGGTCCTCTCCATTATGTCCTCTGGTCTTATATAATTTGCCCGCATGTCTTTGTGCACCTCCGTCAGCCAGTGGGGATAAGATTTCCATTTTCCCTGTAAAGTAAGCAATTTGTGCGCCAATCTCTCTGGATTCATTTGTTTCAGGTGACCATAAAAGGTTCACCTTCTTTTTTTCATGATGGTGGTGATCTTTTTGACTCTCGCATACAGTTCCTTGTTTGACCTCAGGTGGAAGACAAAGCCCTTGGACACTTTCTTAGTATCTACCCAAAATCTTTCCGAGGATCGGGTGAGTTGTCCATGCGGTTAGGGGCGTGCAGCTGTGAGCTTGCATCTGAGAGATAGTGGGTTTCGAACCCAACTGCTGGCAGCCCTGAAGATGGTTTACCGTGATTTCCCATTTTCACACCAGGCAAATGCTGGGACTGTACCTTAATTAAGGCTACGGCTGCTTCCTTACCATTCCTAGGTCTTTCCTATCCCATCTTTGCCATAAGACCTATCTGTGTCGGTCTGACGTAAAACAAATAGCAAAAAAAAAGGTCTTTCTGTGGAATTTCCTTTCCTTTTTCTCAATCAACATATCTTTCATTTTTGCAAGTGTTAATTTAAAAATGAATACATTTCAATATTTAATGGTTATTTATGTCTCAAAAGATGGAGTCTCTCTATTTTCTGTTACCCCCTCTGTCATGGTATTTATCTTTTTGTGAGTTTTTCTACACTCTTAGCTCTGTCTTTAGATTAATTTTTTTGTACTGGTTGATGTCATTTAACCCTTAAATGCACAGCATTGTGTATGTGCAGTGGAGAATGTACTTGATTGTTAAATCTGTTTTATGAGTTTACAAGTGTGTATTTACTTCTACCATTCAGATGAACTCGCTAGGTCTCACTAGTGTAGCAAAAAATTAATTATTTTATTTTATGCCTTTTCTTGATGATCAGCTGGAGTGAAGTGTCAACTTTAAACAGATAAGATAAAACAATTAAAAGTTTGTTTTCATGTGCAAGGATATCCCTAAGACTGAAATGTGGCAGTAGCTACAGTAATTGCACAGCTTTGAATATACCAGTATGTAAAACACTCAAAACTCTCTAACTTTTTGTCTGATCCAAGTAAATAAATAAATATGTATTTTGACATAAATAATTTTTCAAATGTTTTTCTCAAGAAATAATAAATAGTGCATTTAAGGGTTGAAGAGAGGGATGAGGAAAGGAACACACAATAGAATAGGCACATTTACCTTCTTGTTACTCTGTATTTTCATGTTTGCCCTTATTTCCTCTATCTCTTGTTCTCTCTTCCCATAAGACGGCAATACTTTAGTGTATTTCTCCTTTTCTTCACACTGATCTATCATTGTGTTCTTCCTATATTCCTTTCCATGTTCCTGATTTGACACTTGTTTGTATCCTTCCATTACTTTCGTATTGAATGGTGTATTGACTTTTAATTTTCTATGTAACTGATTTTCTGTTCAGGCTGCGGCTGGTAACGGAGACGTGAACCAGGGTCTTGAGCTGCAGCCCGAGATTGTCGACACTTTCACAGCATCCACTCCAGAAAAACAGGAACATGAAGAGGAGGATTTAGTGGAGCTTTTCATTCTCCAAGCCATTCACACCATCGAGTATGTGCTGAGCACTGTGTCACATACGGCCTCATACCTTCGGCTGTGGGCATTGTCCCTTGCTCATGCTCGTAAGTTGGATCATAATCTCTCATTTTAAAATTTTTAAAATTTTAAAATATGTCAGTACTTTTAATGCATATAACTACTGAATAAAACTATGCAGACCCCTTAATATACATATATTCTGAAAAAACCCACAAAAATGCTACAGAATGAATATACTCTTTTTCAAAAGATCACCATGTGCAGCACACAGCAGCAAAGACATTGAGGCCACTCATCAATAGCTGCAAGAATCGTGTCCAGTGGAATTATTTTGACAGCTGATGTGATTAATTTTTTTAACATCTCAATGTTGCAGTGAAATTTGAACATGCTATTGCCTTGAGCTTCTGCCACAGAAAATAATCCAATGGATTGATGTCTGGGCTTCCACTAGGCCAGTCAGCAGCAGTGATGAGCCTTGGGACATTTGTTGCCAACCAGTGCTGCGTCGTTTTTGCATTGTGTACAGGAGTGCTGTCCTGCTGAAAAGTCAACAGTTTCTCTTCAAACAGCTTCGAATTGATACATGGTATCATCTTTTGTGTCATTGTCTGGTAGACAGCTGCAGAAATGCACCTCTGATGCTCCCCACCAGGAAACCGTCCACCATACTGCACACGCCCCCTACCCATATTGATTTCCGGAGATATATCTTCAGGTCGTAAACTGGGTTTTAATCTATTGGGCATAAAAAATATATATAGCTTAGTGGCTTAAAGGGTAGGAGAATACGGGTGTCATCTAACTGAAAATGAATGAGAACGTCATCTAAAATTTGTAAATAACAAAATAACAATGTTGAATACACATGAATATACAAATACAAATTTTGCAGCTAACATGCTGAGAATTGTTTAAATATGTTGAGGACAAGACTAAGTACAACTGTTATATAATGTCTTTATCATGATCTCGCATATATGGAAAAATAAACAAATAAACTCACTCAAATTATCCCCACTTACACTGGGGTACCATTACACAAATTGCAAACAAATCTGAGCGAATCCTAACCTAGATCTAGCCTGTTACCCTACAAAATAACTTACATCATCTTAAATGAAGAAACATTATCATCAAAATGCCACAGGTTAGAAATAAACCCACGACTCTGGACACACAACATAAATTGATCATTAGGTCAGAACCAATGCCATTCCAGAACACAATCAACAAATATAAAATAGAACACAACCACTACACACAGAAAAATAATACACTGAATACATCTGGTTGCAGTGGACACAACCCACCATTTGCGGATGCCATTGGGATCTGAACCCATTTCCTGTGATGATTGAAGATGGGGTTGAAATCACCACCACCACCACCACCACCACCACCTCCACTACCACCACCACCTCCACCACCACCACCACCACCACCTTCTTTTGGAAAGGGTTTACTGGCCTTTGTTGATAATTTACATGAGCTGAGAAACATAGGTGGTTTAGATTCCATAATGAAACAATTCTAAAACTTTGCCATGTTATTCAATAAATGGGACACTACTTCCTCGCCATGTAGGCCAACACAAAGAACAACATTCATCCCTCCTAGAGACAGAGAAGAAAAGGGACATGTACATGTGGGGCCTTCAGTGGGGGGGGGCATGTTCCTTGCCACATAATTCACTGTTTCTTGGAGTCCCTCTGTGTTGTATGTCCGGCGCTCCCTTCTCGCTCCGCTAGCCAGCTACACGCGCGCCAAGTGTCATTCTTCTAGCCTCGACGCGCAGCCCTCAGTGCGCGTGCCTGAACCATCGTGTGTGTACTATAAAGAGGAACTCCCAGCCTGTCCAGATCCCCACTTGCCCCGGTGTCCAGCTCCAGAATACACCCTACGTCGAGCACGGAGGCTACTCCTCTTGAAAATGTGCTTCGGCCAGGTGGACTGAATTTCTGGCAGTACGAGGTCTCACCTCTGGTCACCGCTCCTCTTCCACTGCCCCTATCCAATCATACTATTACATACCGTAATATTTCCCTAATTAATGCAAGCTCCCTTGGTTTCGCCAAGTAAGAATTCTTCCAACATTGAACTTGCTTTTATGAACTCAGCAAGAAAGGACTTTCCAAAACATTTATGTCAATACTTCTGATAGTTTTCGACTATCGACTTTTCATATATCAAGGACTATCTTTTCGAGATAGAAGTGGATGTAAATACTGTAAACTTGTATATAGTGTACAGAAGATAGACTCTTTCTCAAGATTCCTAATTCATTTTGCTTCAAGTTAAATTTCATTTTATTTGTGTAAATAGTGTATTTTGCATTTGAAGCGAATAATAAAGTTGTGTTTTGTAAATCTCAACCTTGGTTACAACACTCTGCTTCTTTCTTAATACATCGTCTCTTTAAATCTCAAATGGCACTTTCTAGACTTTAATTCACATAACTTAATTTGCTCGCTCATTTCAATGTGGCAGCTCATAATTCATCAATCACTTTATCTTTAATAAGGCCCTGAATATCTTGACCCACCACATGGTTTTCATATTCTCCACCAGAAGTCTTGGCTTCATTACCTTCTGTCATCAGACTAACTCTTTCCTCACCTGACTACCTAAATCTTTCTCTACAACCTTCACATGACAGGGCAACTGGGTAATCTGAAGGAAACAAATTATACAGTAGCAAAATACCATCTTGTTGTTTGTTATTTAAAAAGAGCCTAAAGTTTAGGTCATCGGTGAGCATGATACCACTCCTATGTGATAATCCAATTACATCTTTACAACTAATTCTTGACAAATACGGAATGAAATATTATTACATAGATAAACACAAATGTGTGGTCACCTCTAAAATTCAAAGAAACAGGGGCCTAGCTATTATTCAATAGAGGGCATTGGTTCGGATCTCCAAAGATTCACTGCAGCACTCCTTCTATCTGGGATGACTAATCTACATTAAATATAACTCACATGCATGATAATACATCTGGTTGAGTACCAATCCTCTTAAATGAACATTCCCATGGAAAATAACGGCACTCACTATTTTACACAAAATCAAACTACGAAAAACAGATCCAAAAAATTTCTGAGAAAAAAATAAAAGAATAAATTCCCAAAACAAATCTTCCTGTATTCACAAAAATATAATTCACTCATACTTGATGCTAACTGAACACTGTGCCTTTAATTTAGCACATTTACATTTTAAACAAAAGAAACCCTATCAATTATTATTTACAAATTAATGAATTTTAAATGGAAATTCCATATTACAATAAGAGGCATGCTGATAAAAATGAATGTACTCAGCCTCACTCCTCACGACACCTTGGCTCACTATGGGAAATCCATTGGTCGGTCTACTCCTCCATCGTCTCCAGTTAGACTGCTATGATGAACAGGTGCAAACTGGAACTCTTAGGGTGAACTCCATAATCCTTGACGCTGGAATCTCCTTCGGTAACTACGGCACACAACACACACAGTTAAGCCCATTACACACGTCTGTTTTAAACACGCACTCTATGCCACAATTTCTGATCCAATGTCCCAGGATCAGAAATACTAATACAGGGTTATTAATTAAACACACACACACACATGTAGTTTAGTAGTGACACA
This sequence comes from Anabrus simplex, assembly GCF_040414725.1. Classification (NCBI taxonomy): domain Eukaryota; kingdom Metazoa; phylum Arthropoda; class Insecta; order Orthoptera; family Tettigoniidae; genus Anabrus; species Anabrus simplex. The sequence continues at coordinate 785,245,687 of NC_090265.1, forward strand.
TCTTGGTGTCAGCCCCTATATCTATGCTCACTATATTAATTATTATGCTGGGTCCAATCATCCCCTCTTTGTTTCGGGTGATGAAGGTAGTAGTAGTAGTAGTAGTAGTAGTAGTAGTAGTAGTAGCAGCAGCAGTAGCAGTATTAGTAGTAGTAGTAACATCTATTTAAGTTCGTGCTGTAAATGAAAGTCAAAATAACCCGAACGCACATTCCATTATTTCACCAGTATTAGTTCTGCTTGTACATCACTTGAATTAAGTCATTTAAACTATTCTCTGCATTAAAAGTTCACACACAAAGGAAACTGTCGCCCGAGACTGACACACGTCTGTCCCTCATGAGATGGTATGAAAGAGTGATCCAGGGTGACGCTTTCCACTTTTAATATCAACTAAGAAGGTTCCCCCTCCCCAGATTTGCATATGCCATATTCTTGGGGCATTAGAGGTACAAAAGTGCGATAACCAGGTGACCAATGATCTTATAAAATGGTTAAGACTCTCCTGGACAAAATCTGTTTGCACAATCCAGAGTAATAAAATAAATATCTGTCCACATTTTCAACTAACTCACGGAACTTCCCTGCTGTCAAGTGGTTGTCATGAGAATAAACATTGTAGGAAATAATTGTCATAAAGGATGTCACAATCCCTAGTAAAATTCAGTGATGATGAACAGCTCTTTTGTATCTCTGTACAATGCAATATTATTAAAATCATTAATTTCCTTGATATTATGAACTAAGTTGGCCATGCTGTTTTAAAGGTGGGTTTGAGATTATGATGTGAAAAGTTTTACCCTCTCCCTTTCACAGATGGCTTGTAGTCAGGATAAACCCACCCCTCTTGTCATTCTGGGATTCCCTCGCTCAGGTTGGTGGAAAGACACCCTAGCTTCACACTTGGCGTTCCAGGCTTCGAGTTCTCACGTACTTGCTTCCAGACAATAAAATGCATGTTCTCTTGATCCCTAGTCCTTGCTTCATGTTCCTGTCGGGTACAATACCATGACAGAAGCAGGGTGATGTCTGCGCTGCACACATGGAACTTTTGCTTCCTTGGAGGACCATGCATACACACAATCGTTTTTCTTGTTAAACGACTCTTCCACAGTGAATATTGTTTTGTCTGTGAATAGAATGTCATGATATTGTCTCTCCCCATATGTCATTAACAAAACATGAGATCGAATCTGCTGTATCTCCTGTAATTTTTGAGTTAGTAAATGCTGTGTGTATCTTTTAAAAAAATGTGACATAGTTTGTGGTGATATATTCATTTCATGAGACAAAACAGTTGCACCTGGTTGTTTAAACCGTGCTATTGTCTGAAACGAAAATCGCTCATTGTTACCGACAGGTTTAAGCATAGAAAAATTTTCCTCAGTTTGCTTTCTGCAATAAAATAATGCTAATACAGCAATATAATTCTCATACACTCCCCAATTCATCTTTCACTGCTGCCTGCTGTTGGCATACTGCATGCCGGATACTGGTGGAGTTGTGAAGGTAACCTTGTGGGCAATGGCATACAGCGTTGCCACGCTTCTTCTTTCACAATTACCATGCTACAGAACTGTCAGATTTTTCTGACAGAACTTATGGCAGTACTGTGTACATTTAACCCACACAAAGGCAAGTAAATGTGGGTAGAGGAAATATTTAAAATAAAATACAAGGACAGACGTAAACATGGTCAATAACAAAGAGAAAATTCACATCTTCATGTCTGTAAATGGGCTCCCTCCTCAAAATCAGAATTCACTTCTACATACCTATGTAAAATAGAAAACAGTTTATTAATAATAGCACAACATGTTTCATTTTACAAGACCATTTTCAGACCCCTTCAGATCACTTATTTGCATGTGTATACAAAATTTACAATATTGTTTACATTGTGTAAATTTATGAATGGGTGATACAAAGGGAGTTCAATACATAACGCAACACTTTCTTTTTCTAAAAGCAGGTTGGTCTTATTGAGGATTCCAATACACCATGTTATTTCCCAATCCTTTTGCTACAACACCCCATTTTTCAACATAATCTCCATTCAATGCTATGGCCCTATGCCACTGCAATGTGAGGAACTGTATACCTGCATGGTACCACTCGACTGGTCAATGTCGGAGCCAACGTCGTGCTGGATCGATAACTTCCCCATCATCCATGTAGTGCTTCCCACAGAGTGCATCCTTCATTAGGCTAAACAGATGAAAGTCAGAAGGTGCGAGATCCGGACTGCAGGGTGGATGAGGAAGAACAGTCCACTGAAGTTTTGTGAGCTCCTATTGGATGCGCAGACTTGTGTGAAGTCTTGCATTGTCATGGAGGAGAGTCACCATGCTTTTGTCCCCTGCCAGATCTGCGTAAACATTCTGCAAGTGCCTATGAATATCTGTGATGCCCTGTTTTTCCACCAAAGGAAACTCATTAACTGCTCTGTGTTTGCTACAGACCTCTGTTACAGATGCCATTTTGAAGGCTAGTTATAGCCCTGCAACCTATCAGAAATAAATGAAACTCTACGATACAAAGCGGGAATATTCAAAGATGTCCCAAATAAATTCCAATTTTTTAAAACTGAAATTAGCCGGGAAATAAAATGTGTTGCTTTTATTTATTTATTTGAATAGTTTATGTCCACATTGGAGCACTTAACTCAATCCATATACACTACAGTCTTCACAACATTAGTTGTAATGTTTTCTCAACTTCCTCCTCTCTTCCCAGAACTTCTTTATTTTTTCTGACCTGGCTGCCCTCTCTTCATCTGTAATGGTGTACTGTTTTCGTTTGACTGTTTTTAATTTTAGTCTTGTATCTCTACTTCTCAGAATCCTCTTCTCTTTTCTCTTTGCAATTTGTTTCATTGTTATATTGAGCTTTTCTAAATCATTCTGTACCTCAACGAACCAGTTGTTCTTGGTTTTACTTTTCCAAAAGAAACTGAATATTTGTTTCAGTAGTCTGGTCTCTGGTAGTCTTACTATGTGGCTGAAAAAGGCAATTCTCCTTTTTCGCATTGTATCCACAATTGATTCATTTTTCCGATAGACTATTTCATTAGGCAGCAGTCTCCATTGTCCATTTACTTGATGTTTTTTTATTGATGATTGTCCTGATGATCCTTCTGTCTATTTTTTAGATTTTATCCATTGTTGCTTTGGTATTCAACTTAAACAGAGTTTCACTTGCATAAGTTGCTTCAGGTTTAACTACTGAACCATAATGTTTGAATTTGGCATTTATCGAGAGAGATTTCTTGTTATATGTTGACCATGTGACTCGTTGTGGTTGTCTCAGTTTTGTTGTTCTGTATTCTATTGAGGCTTTCTCATTTAGCTTCCAAGTTATAATTTCCCCAAGTAACTTGAACATTTTTACAACCTTAATTTGTTTGTTATCGTTTAGTGGAATGACAGGAGTGTCCACTTCAAAGGTTGGCATAATTTCTGTCTCTTCAAATGAAATTTGTAATTCCACTTTTGCTGCAATGTTTTCTAGATGTTCAATTTGGACTTGAGCCTCTTCCACATTATTTGCCAGTAGTGCAAGATCGTCTGCAAATGCTAAGCAGTTTGAATTTATATTTCTACCAATCTTGATGTTCGATTGACATTTCTTTCTCCATTCTCACATGACCTTCTCCAGTACAGAATTAAACAAAATAGGTGAGAGACCATCCCCCTGCCGAAGTCCAGTTTTGATTGTAAATGGCTCTGACAATTCTCCTCTAAATTCAACTTTTGCTTTAGTATTCTTGAGAGTGATTTCAATAAGGTTGATCAGTTTTCTGTGAACACCAAATTCTTGAATAATGTCATAAGCTTTTTTGAAGTCAACAAAAGTGATGACTATGTTCTTACTTCGAGCTCTTTGATGCTTCATAATCCACTTAAGACTAATGATTTGATCTGGACAACTTCTGCCTGGCCAAAATCCTCCTTGGCACTCTCCAAGTTCTTGGTCCTGTTGTTCCTGTATTTTTTTTGAATAATTTTGGAAAAGATCTTATATGTGACATCAACAAGGGATATCCCTCTATAATTATTGGGATCAGACCTATCACCTTTCTTGTGTAGGGGGTGGATTATTGCTGAGTTCCACTCCTCAGGCATTTTTTCGGAGTTCCATATGTCAATAATACATTTATATTGAAAGCCCCTCGTAGTATGAACTACTGAAAAATATCTGCCTTAGCATCTTCATCTGTGCCACTTCCATTTTCTTCTCCTCAGATTCCTGATTGCCCACATCCGTGCTGTGTGTAGCATTTCAGGTTTAACCACCTCTTTATGTGCTATTTTCATTGGTCAGTCTCATTTCACAGAGCACTCCCCATATATTTTTTGACATGAATATATCTATAAATTTGTCCCCATAGGGCAAAGTAAAAAGAAAAGCAAAGTCATCTCCATACGGGTCAGGAAGTCTCTTGGCAGGCGGAAGGTAAAGGTTTCCATTATCTGTAACCTTGGCTCTTGGTGGGGTAGAGTGGTTAGCTCTAAGTGTGGCTGCCTTTGTCCTGAGGAATTAACCTGGTACTCATTTTTTGGTGTAGGCTGAGTGAACCTAATTTGGACCTTAACAAAGAACACCAACAAAATACTTCTATCTTTTGAGATGTGGTGTTACTGACGCCTGCTCAGAATATCATGGGTTGACACTGCAGTACTCCAATGCCTGAACAAAGACATAGTAGTCATGCACAACATCAAAGAGAAGAAACTTGAGTACTTTGGCCATTTCATTCAAAATTATAAATATAGAATCCTTCAGCTTATCTTACAAGGTAAAATATAAGGAAGGAGAAATAAGGGAAGAAGGAGAATATCTTGGCTATGGAATCTACGAGAATGGTATGGGCTGAGTGTCCCCACTCCTTTCCGAGTTGGGCCGATGACCTGCGATGTTAGACCCCTTAAAACATCAAGCAAGCAAGTTTTTCCGAGTTGCTAAGAACAAGAACCAGTTTACCCTGATGACAGCTGACATCCAATGAGGATATGGTACAAGAAGAATGAACCTTAGTACCATGTGAACCTCTGGAAGTGGAAACCTTTTTTCTTAAATTTTTCAACTTTGAGATGGGGAATCAAACCCTTGCCCTTCTGGGTGAATTGAGCATGCCTTTACTGCCTCGGCCAGGCAGCCCCTTTCTAAACTGGGGGTATTACAGAAAACCTGATGATAATAAAATCAGGAATACAGTTTTCCTTTGCAGCTCAAAAAAAAAAAAGTCTTCTTCTTCTTCCCTGGCTGTATATGTACCCCTAAAACGGGCACTCCCGAGGTCACTCAGGGTCGGCTCTCTGACTCGGAGAGAATATGTTTGACATTCCTGTACCAGGTCTAATGGCACCTCACTTTCCCTTAAGGCAGCCTCAGCATTTCGTTTCCATGTTGCCTTAGGACGCCGTCTTCCTCTCTTCAGTTCTTCAATGGCAAGAGCTTTCTGTGCTAAATGGTGTTCATTGTGACCATACCAGCGGAGCTATTTTTCCTCCATCTTCTCGCTGATGGGCACAACTTTGAAAGATCCTTGCACACGTTCATTGTGCACTTTGTCATGCAGTATGACTCCCACCGACCAGCTCAAAAACTATTCTTCATATCAAAAATAAAATTATACCATCCCAGTTGATAGTTAAAGAACATAAAACATAATTTCACCTATTGAGGATTTGGATGATACGTGTAGGATATATAGGAGTGTTCCGCCATTTTGTTACTGATTCGTAGTGTCTGGAACCTTTCACTCACTGTAAATTCTGATTCAGTGGACACAGTTTGATGTTTGAGGTGTCTTTTGAAAGGGAATGAAGAGTTATTTAAGTCTTACCAGATTTCTCTACACTGACATTTGGAAAAAGCAAATGGTGTGAGTGTGAAGTGAAATTTACAACATAATTAAAAAAATTTCAAAGATTGTCACTTAGAAATCTAAGACAAAATTAATGAAAGGCCACACTGATGGACGACATCAAGAAGAATTGATTGATTACTCAATCAATGAAATACTTCAGAAGTTACAATCAATACTAAAACAAGAAGGCGTTTTGTTTAGTTTTCCTTGCTTGTACTGTGATGATGTCATCAGTACATGTGATTGTTATGTTATCTTGTGCTTATTTCTGTCCTCTGCACAATATTTTATCTTTTAAAAGAATGCTAATAAGGACTGAGAGGTACAAATGTATGTCCAGCCATTGTCTTATTTCTCTACAGGGTTAGGTGTGAAGCATGGTAACTAATAAAATATTCAGATTAATTTTAATGTAGAAATGTAAGTACAGATTTGCTCATCAGCAACTTATGCCTGGTTGAAGAACTCTACCTTCACATGTCAAACTTGTGTTAGCATCAACTTAAAGTCTTGTTCAAGAATTTCAGAATTATTCTGATACTGATGTTTCTGCATGGGCAGTTGATTTCACTGACAGTTAGGATGAATAAAAATAAGATTTGTGGATGTTCCTCCTAATCAATACAATTTATATTTGATACACAAACCTAAACAAGAATATTAACATCATTACCCTATACTGTGGGATTATGACAGGAATATTTCTATATACACTTGTCAGACTCATCTGTCAGTTGCTCTGTTTCAAAGTTTGTGCATCCACCTTGCCCTTGACTTCCTTTGGTTGTCTCATGATTCAAAACAAATATGAGTCTTCTACCTTGAAGTGGTGCACACGGGAAAGGTGGGCGGGTGGAGGGGAACCTGAGCGCTACTGGAAGTTGTTGATTTGAATGGGAGGGGAAACTAACTGGGGAAGGGGTTGACACTTGTGCATAATGATATTCCAGACTATTTATTCCCTTTTTTTTCCTCTTCCTCCTTATGTATTTTCTTGTTAATTTAAATATGTTCTCCCTGTTCTCAGATTTTTTCCAGATTAATTTGGAATATTCTATTAGGGTTGGATTTTAAGACAGGCTTTTTTTCTTATAGTTTATTGTGGAGTGAGAACCTACCACTGTAGGGAGTGTTCAAGGACAGATGGTTATATATGGAAGTAGCCAGAACATTTAGACTCTGGTTTGGAAGATTTTAGTAATTTTTAAGAAACGCTGATTTTAATAAATTGATTACTATATTTGTAGGCAATAGACAAGGCTGACACTTTAATTTGTAAATAGAAGAGTATAGTTTTGAGTTATAAATAAACACACATTATATATTGAATATTAAGAGATGTTTAGAATTAAATATGTTGTACAGGTTATAAGAGGACTTGTTAAGAATGTGAATGGTATTTAATAATAATTAAAAGTAAATAGGTCCAAGAGATATTTGGTAGTTTGAGTAAACCAATGAGGAAGAGGATGCTTCGAAACATGTACGGTGTATTATGTGATAATAAATCATTAATTAATTTTAAGTTTTGACTAGGCTGATTTCAAATATGATTTTATTGGAGTAGAGATTGTAGTCAGTATGGACAAATACAAAATCATACCACTATGGTTAAGTTAATAAATTTTAATATGCCTATCATTCTGTGTGGAGATTTCAATTTTGATTCATTTAAATCTAAGGAGTTGCTAACGTTCATGAAGAATTACCTCGTCTCAGTCTTATATTTGTGCAAAAATTTGCCTATTTTTGTTGGCATTTCTGCAGTTAGATCTCCATCTTGATCCCAGGTATTTGAATTTTTCAGCATTGTTCAGCCTAGCTTCACCCAAATGAAATCTCCATATCTTATCATCAGACACTCCAAATCCCAAGTTCTTGATTTTCTACCCTCTAATTCTTAGACCTCTGTCTTTAAGAGCCATTCTCAAATTTTCCAGATTTTCTTATACCTCTGATTTCTCCATATCACACAGGAAGGCATTGTCTGCAAACTGGAGATGTCATAGTATGAAAATGGAGTTAATGGCTGACAGCTTTTAGCTTTTTTACTTTATGTGTATATTAACAAAATTTCTCATTTTATATAAAAGCAGTATTATTGGACCTTTGTATTGTTTGTGTTGATATGAGTAAAGAATTGGAATAAAAAATGAGGCTTTGTACAGATTTTATACTGTATAGGGTAATATAAATAAGTTAGAGGATTCTGAGCGACTTCAAAACGACATTGACGGTGTTGTTTGATGGACAGCAGACAATGGTAGGATGGTAAACGGGGAGTATATTCAGGTTGAAACTCTCACTGCTCAGTTTTAATTACTGTGTTGATGGGGGTGAAATTACCTCACTGGGCTGAGTGGCTCAGATAGTTGAGCCGCTGGCTTTCTGACTCCAACTTGGCAGGTTCGTCCTGGCTCATTCCGGTGCTCAAATACGTCAGCCTTGTGTCAGTAGATTTACTGGCACATAAAAGAACTCCTGCAGGACTAAATTCTGGCACCTCGACGTCTCAAAAAACCGTAAAGGTAGTAGTGGAACGTAAAGCCCAATAACATTATTATTTATATTTATTTTACATATTATTTCTACATTGGACCACTCTAGTCAATTATACAAAGGATTTCTTGATTTTGTATCAGCCCAATATTTTTTCATTCCGAGAGATGCTGCCTTCCTTTGTTCTATTGAAAATACCCTTGCATTAGAACTTTTATTGATCTTGGTCTGTAGCCTGGTGTGCATGTCTTGAAGTATCTTAATTTTTTCCATTTTGTTTTTGAGATCATCTATTGTTATTTGTACTTCTTTAATATCCTCCTTGATTTCTGTGATCCATTTAATCTTCGTCTTGCTATTCCATAATTTTTGAATTATTCTTCTGCTAATTCTGGTGTCAGGTGTTCTGATAAGATGTCCAACAAATGATATACAATTTTTCCTAATTGTGCTCAATACTGGTTCAGTTTTCTTATTAACTGTTTTATTTGA